>NC_140123.1:141019892-143419892 GCF_964035555.1 Netta rufina
GGTCTCATTTTCTTCCACATTGTTTACTTCTCTCCTGCTGGGCACTGACAAGCTCCCATCTGTGATCGTTGGGTCAAATTCCTTTTGACGTTCCAGGGCTTCTTGTAGACGTTTTTGGCGTCTCTCCTCACGTCTTGCCAGTCTCTCCAACAATGCAGCTTCGTCATCTGTTCCCCTTGTGGTTGTACGTTTGGTTTCATCTTCTGCCACACTACATGAAAGTGACAACTTCTCATTAAAAAAGCTTTCTAACAATGTACGCTTAGCTGTTTCTTAAAAATAAATAAATACATAAAAACAAAAAAGCTTGCTGTAACATCATTCCATGGTTTGAAAACACAACAGGTTTCATAATTCAAAATTTAGCCAAATGGTTCTGGGGATTAATTTTGGCATTTCTACATGTATAGGAATGCAGTGTTTCACAATGTCAGAGCCTGGAGAGGTTCCCTTCCAGGCAAGCTCCAACAGCCGCTGAAGTCCCCAGGAGTTTTACTGACCTCAGTAGGCACTAGACTGGGCCCTGATGCTTGGAACAGCAGAAATACAAACAGCTCTGAAAAAAAATCATCCTCCCACTCTGCACCTTGCAGCAGAATACTTGAAAGACCTCAGCTAGTTTTAAGGCCCTCTTCAGCTTGGCTGAGGGCATACTTGAGAATTCCTTGTCTTATGCCCAGAGACAAATTTTTAAGATGCTACACAAGTAAGTTATACCTTCTGACTTCAGTGACCTTCTCTAGCAACAAGAAGGTGGCTACCCCTGTTTGGCTACAAAATCCGCAAACACAGTCCATAAGGGGATAACCTGGCAATTTAGGGTGCAGCATGGTTGTGATTGCCTACACAGACACATGAATCTGATAGAAAATTGAGTGAGCATAGCTCCTAATTTAAGACATGCTGTTCAACACCTATAGGTATCAGAACTGGATCTCACTCTCAGCCTCTGGAGGTTTTTTGACTCCTCTAAAATTCAGATGCTTAATTTTACTACATGCAGTTTTGCTCCCTCTTTCTCACTGTATTTTTGCTTGTTTGTTTGCTTTATACTAGAAAGAGATTTAACCTGCAATCAGAAATGTTGCCATTTACTTATCTATATAAATTTTCCTTGTATTTAATAGAATGCTACTTGAGCTCAGTATCTGTTAGTTTGCTGTCACAAATCATATTTCTGGTCTCTTCTGTCAACTGCGTGATGGCTACTGAAAATCTGGATATGTTATTTGTGATTATGTGAAACTGAACAGAAAATGGATTATTTGAAAACATTAAATATGAATATGTGAATATGTAAAAATAGATGTGAATAGGTGAAAATGGACAGAGTGGAAGGCCAGCACTGCCCTCTCAGCTTGTAAGAAGTGATGCCTCACCCCACCAGCTTTTCTTTTGTTTACAGCTGCAGTGCCAGATGAGGGCTGGTGTTTAGTGCTTACACACAGAATCTCACAGGCATATTTCTGTCACAGCTTAAGGCCTAGGTGTCTACCATATGCCTTTTTGCCAGTGAGAGCATGGCCCCTATAAGCAGGACCATACACTTTCTTGTCTGTCCATCTAGTGTTAAGACAAAAGAAGTACGATGAGGAGGTCTGTGGGGCAGCAGGATGCACTGGAGGGGTTTCCGTCACTAAGCTGTGACTGTGTTACCCCATAGACAGCCTGAAGACACTCTGCGAATGGGTGATGAGTATGGCCTCAAACCTAGCCTCAGTGACGCTCCCACCCCACTGTGTTGACACAGCCAGTGGCACTCCTCACGGCGTTAGGGCCTTCTCAAAGCAAAGATGGCCAAACCTGGTGCTTAAAATTGAAGTAGCATGGCTGACCCTTTCAAAGCACGTCCCTCGTCCAAACAAAAAGTACAGCTGACTCATCAGTACACATCAAACATTTACCTGTTCTGAGCATTAACTTCTGATTTCTCTGTTACATCCCCTGACAGATCTCCTTCTTCCTTTTGCCGCAGCCTCTCCTGTCGAGCCCGTCGGCGACGTTCTCTGGCAGCTTCTTCATCATCATCATCATTTCTCTGGTAGGACAGCCTGCCACAGAGCATTAAGAAGAGAGAAATGAAGAGGCTGTCGCATGGAGGACAGTATAACTGAAAATGAGAAAAAGCAGCTGACCACAGCACAGTAAGCAGGACCGCAGTGGCTGCTCCATGCAGTGTTTAGAAAATAAGCTGTCAAGTTGAGATGCATCATTTCAAAATTTGGTCCTGTTTTCTTTTCCAAAAATGAAAATGACAAAATGCTAGTAGTGAAGGTAGCAGCCACACTACATTGTCAGTTTGCTCCTAGAAAATACCAAGACCATAAAACCCCAGCTCAGTAGCTAAGTGGACATCCTGCTGGACTGCATTAGGATCCTGCCAGAATGCACAAAACAACGCTTGACCAGACTACTGCTCAAGCCCACATAACTGAAATTGGACTTAGCTAAGCAGCTTTTCATTAGCCCCCTCTAAATATAACTCGCTTTAAATGTTGACAGCACTCTAGATCCGAAAGACTGGAAAGTGGGGAAACACAAGTATGACGACGGCTCTCAGTGCTTGGTTCTGAGTGCCAAACATCTGACACCTACAAAACTTTTGTGATCCCAGAGCCCTGCCAGGCCAAATCATACAAGATCTCCACTGTGATGAAAGCCTACAGCTGAGAACCCATTGTGTTCATCTAACCCAACAGATGATTACAATTAGTTTCATCCTACTTGAAAAAGAAAGCAAGACATTACAATCCTAATAATCCTGCAGCCCATTCAAATCTTTGCTGAGGTGCATTATTACTGCATGAGATAGAGCAAAAGGCCTGCATTCCTGTTATCTTTCTGTATAAGAGAAGAGAAATAGGAAGCTAAAGTGCCAAACCCAATCAGGGCATTCATTCACTTTGCTGCCAGCAGTGGTCTGAGATAAGTGATGGTTAAAAAATCGCCCTTTCTTTTGTAGTCATCCGTTTAAGCTAGCTGTACAGCAATGCACATACAGAAAAAAATAGCTCTGCACAGAGTCAAAACAAGCACAGCTAAAGCCTGTGATTCAAAGAATACTTTAACATTAAAAGTAAATGAAAACATTTTGATTTAGTCATGATTCAGACTCTTTAGGTCCAAGCCTTTCCAATTGCCTTGTTCTGGTACCACTTTTCCTTTGCTGAGAGAAGTATAAATTCAGCAGAGATTCAATTGATCTATTTTTGCTTTAAACATTAAAAATGAAAGTTAAAACCTCAGCATGGCCAAGCCACTTGCCCCTTGAACAGCATCTTCATTCTGTGCATTTTTTCTTGGCCTTAGCACACTGGAGGATTTCATTTGTTAATTTGATGCTGCACTTCAAAAGGTTGTAACTTCTCTGTACAAAAGAGCTCCTCTTAAAGAAGGTGCAAACCATGAGCAGCATGCCTATGAAGGATCACAGTAGTGGGAAAGAGAAGAAAGGGAGGAGAATAATTAAGAGATGAAGCTGGGAAGGCAAGGAAAAATGCTTTCTGTCATTTGTAAGCAATTTAAAGGGGGGGGTCAATATTTCATTAAGGTCTAGAACAGAACGAACATACAATATAAGAATAAACCAATGAGGTCTTTAATTTTCAGAGGAAAGAGATTCTGGAATAAAGCTGCATTGGCAAAGTGACCACAGAAGGACCATTCGTTAGCAACACGTTCTGGCTACAAGAAGCCTATCATCTTTTTAGCTCTGAACTGCAAATATAAGGGCATAGGACTTTTGCTCCTAGCTTGTGGCAGCTGGATAATGGCCATAGCTGAATCAATTCCCAGTGTGTATAGCTCAGGTGCTGTCTTTGCAGTAAGACCACAACAGGACGAAGTAGTTTATCCTACTCTCTTCTCCCACACAGAACCCTCCTAGACAGCAAGGAGAACAACCGCTTTTAAATGCCTCTTTAAAATGCCTTTTTGAAACCACCAGTTCCTCAGAAAGCTAAAAAAGGAAAGAAAAGACATTCTAAGCAAAAAACTCCCACCAAATGGTACCCATTAAATAAGTCAAATGAAAGCAGATATGTATTTCCTGTCTTTGGACACATCACATAGATCATCTGTTAAGAAAGCTGGCAATCCCTCTGAATATCCTTTTAAGTACATACGCTGCCTCATGGCATATCACAGTATTTCCCTACAGCAAGCAAGTATGCCAGATATAAACTCCACCCATGAGGATGACCTTAAGCAGTCAATTCTGTTCACCAGCATCAATGTATGAAGCATCTTCAATAACCTGGAAACAGTGATATCAACAACTAGTAGCAAGGTTTATAGATCTGTATCATACTTTCTCTAAAATTATGTCAAAACCACTTCCCACACTGTACATCTCTGGGCTGTTTTGCTTGCCTCAGAAATGCAAGCTTTGCTAGAGTGGACCTGAGGAGCCACCACAGACTGACAGTAAAAGAAGCTGAAAGTGCAGGCTGAGGTTGGGTATGTTAATTAAGAGGCTACTGAGCATGCTGTGAGCAAAGTGATAACATGAGCATTTATGAAGAGATTCAAGCATAGTCACCTTAACTGCCACAGACTTTGCATGAGAAAGTCAGTCACAGGAAAGATGGTGCAAGTTAGACAACTGCCATTTCTGCTCATGAAAAACGCACTCTTCTGATGATGTTCTGAGGTCATTCATCCTAACTCAGCTGGCACATCGCTCTCTTTTCCTTAATTATCTAAGCAGCATTCTCCTCCTCTGCAGCTTGGGGTGTCAAGCTAATTTCACACAGAAAGTAAAACAAGACACAGGTAGGCATGCAAATTCATGTACCCTCCACTATACATTCTAGATCAAAATAAGACTGAGGCTCCCTCTCCTAACTGTTATTGCTCTCACTAAATTCACATCATATGCAAAATCAATATGGGAGTTCTTCTTCCACCTGTCTACATCTTTTGGCATTCTTTAGAGCAAGAATAAACAAGAAACTACAAAAATGACACTTCAGCACTATGCATCAGACAAATAGAAATCCATGCTGGCTTGCGGTGCTTCTCCTCCACCTTTGAAGAATAGCCTTGCTGCCCAGCATGCATGCACACCCCACAACTAAATTAAACTAACCTTGCTTCCATTTGTCACCTTCTGCATAACTGTTCAAAGCCTTTGCAGGCAAGCTTCTCTCTACAGTGAGCTGTTCCAGCTATCCCAGGCAATGAGAGCACAGTATGATCTCAAAGAGGCTGAAAGAGCCTTCTGATATATGACACCTCTTATTAAATATTCAGATGAAGATGACTACACCTTGTTACCAAAGATAAATTGATTTAAATGGCAATTAAATGGAAAAGAAAAAATAGCAGCGTTGGCTGCATCTTCTGTTACCCCTCTATGTTTCTGACATGAGAAGAGGCAGTGTAACCTGCAGGCATTATTGATAAGCCAGTCTGGTAAAGCAGTAGTGCCAAGTCTACTGTACTTCACATGCAGCACAACTCAGGTGCAGGAGACTGAGCAACACATCTATGTGCAACATTTCCCACCGTTAGGTAAGGATAACTACAGACATTCTGCCCTGTTGAGGGGGCAAGAAAATTGCAAACATGTTGAAGTCAACAGCAAATGTTCTGAGTATTTCAGTAAGTCCAAAACATTACCCTCAAACTGAATGTGGGGACCCTACAGCCTACAGCAGCAAGTAATTTTGCTGGATTAGAAGAGTATGCAATGAGGCCATCTGCCTCAGATGTTGCTCAGAGAGATTCGGACACTCTGAATTTTATGTCAAGCACTGAATTTAGATAAAGATATAACCTAGTGAGAAACTTGGTAATAGCTAGGATGATTACGGGGCTTAAACCATTTTGTACAATCCATATTCATCTGGTTTCCACTTGAAACCGCAGTTCAGCTCAAACATTATCTGAAGCACTTTGGTTTTAGAATTCCTTGCCAGTAGTACTACATTATTGTTATTGTCTGAATTATGACAGCATTGAAATTTCCTGATCGAGCCCAAAAGCTTGCTATAGTAGGCATTTTATAAAGATAGGGGAAGATCTGGTCCCTGTTCTAAGCAATGTGTTTACTGACAGAAGAAAAACTTAAGGCATTGTAACACTACCCTGCCCTCAATTAGTCATAAGCTAAATCTGATGAATCTTTTTCATTTTTCATAATGGTGTGAAAAAAATAATAATAAAAAATAATTTAAGTTGGATCTCAAACTACTGTCCTCTCTCTTCCATGTGCAAAAAACACCTTGCATTCACAGAACTGGCTGCCAACACATCCCTTAGTTAGAGGCAACTGTACCTGTTCAGCAAGCTCTTTCCTACATACCTTTGTTACTTGGAAGCCTTTATAGGTTCCACTGTACATATACTACAGATAAATTTTCTCTGTTGTCCAGCCCAAACTGACCTATTTCTAAGAACTTCACCCTTCATTACCTAACACCAAAGAAGCTGAAGTGACATCTTTATACTTGTATATCTCCTAACTGATGGCAGAGGGAGTACATCAGTAAAATGTCCTTGATGACAAATTTCACTGCCAGACACAGTCTATACAAGCTGCATTTGTTTGCCTTCTGCACTCTTAGAAACCCTATATGTTTACTCATTCTATTCCTAAAAGGATGGGTGGGGTGAGAGGGAAAGGATGGGCTCCATTATAAAACCCACTGGAGAGTGCTCGTTGAGTCACAATCAATATTTGGTCAAGTTTTATTTATGATTGCATGTTTTTATTTTTTTTATTGTTTGCTTAATTTGTGTTACGATAGGCACACTTCAAAATGTGAAAATAAACAAGTGATCAATCTTCAGCTCCAAAATACAACAAATGCATATGCTTTCAGAGCATTACATCTCTGTCAAGCTTAGCATGTCAAATGTCAGCTGTATTTCATTCAAGTCGCATCTAAAAATGTGGTGCATGGGGAGAAGGAGGGGGGGGCAGAACTGTGGAGAAAACTATTTCTTCTAATCATTCCTCCATAATTCAAGGACAGCTGCCAGTATTCTGCTCAGACCTGCTCAAGAAGATTCATTTTTATGATGGAACAAGCAGAATTTCAGTCCAAAATGCTCATGTTTCAAAAAGATGTAGTGAGTGAAAACAGGGGATTATGATGGAGACATGCAGACATGCCACCACAGTTCTCAGTCCAATGCTGTGCATGAACGCTGTTACTAACACCCATATTTTTCACATATTTCTCGATTTGACATGCACAATTTTTTCACATTGAATGTAGAAGAGACAAATGGATAAAATTAAGCAATGGCTGGAAATTAAACCCAGACAAATTAAAACTGGAAATGAAGCATATGTTTTTAACAGTGAAGTTGATTAAATATACAAGAAATGATGGAATATCCATCTTAAAATGAATGCCTTTTTGGACATTATACTACAGTAAAATACCAATTCTTGGGCTCATTACAGGCACAGCTTGGTAAATTTCCATTTTCTGTTACGTATGGAAAATCAGACTAGATGATACTGTGGCTCCTGCTGGACTGGACTGTCTTCCATTTACAGAAAGTATGTGACTTCTCATTCAGTTCACAATTCATCTCTGTCTCACAAATAATTTTACTCTTTTCACCCACACATTCTCCAGAACTACACAGCCAATACTACTGACTTGGCAAATTATCCAGAGAAAATAGCCACATGGTTCTTTGTGAAAAGCAGATTGGCACACCTTTCAGTGTAGTCCCTTCTCATTTACATCATTTTCATACTAAGGTGTTCTATTATCCTTTCTTATTTTTCATAGCTCCAAAGGATTATCATTATTATTACTATTTTCTGCTGGGTAACCACCTGTTCTGTAGGTAATGAGAAGGATGTTCTTTCTGCTGAATCTGGCATCCTTAATTTCCTATCATACCTTTAGAAGCCTCCCTTCTCTTACTTTAAACCCTGATCTAAAATACCTAGAACACAGAACAACAAATACAATTTTTCTTAATCTGTGCAAAATCTTCAGATCATTTATGTTGGTTAGGGAGCTGACTGTGAGATTGTTATTTTGTTTGCATGACAAAAGAGCTAAATATGGGAAAGAAATGGTCTTCTGAAAGGTCCAATTTCCATATACTCTTCTTTACAGTTTCTCTCATCTTGATGTATTTGACACTTAGTTTTGCTCACAGGTAAGGAAAGAGTAGGTGCACTGCTCCCTTTAACAGTCTGATTCTTAAAAAAAAATAACTAGAAAGCAACCCCCATGGAAGAAAAAAGCATAAAAAGTGATATGCAAGCCAAAAACAACCAGTGAAAATGACTCCATATTGATGAGAAAAATACTTGTTTTTTACCAAGTAATTCATGACAAAAGTAGCCAGGGAACTTATTTCATTGCTGAAGATGGCATTGAAGCCTTTAGCACAGATCCTGGCTTCACAGACTACTGGGTTCTGACAAAAATGTGCATTCCGGTTCAGTAGCAGCCCAGGATTTTCAATGCCCCGTCTCATTTCTTGCAGCCTTCTGTTTGTGATAAGACTGCTGCTTTGGATTCAGATTCAGTCACTAAAACCTGAGCCTTGTAGCTTTGAGCCAGTCTATAATATCACTACATGGTTCTGCACAAAGGCAGAATGACTCATGCACGCGCCTATTTCTTTTTTTCCTCATGGCTGAAAACTGATGATCTGTTTCATAATATGAAATGCAAGCAGATTCTCCAACCACATCCAAATAACTCTGGTAAATCGCCTGTGAGTACCTCACCATAAATTGCATGCAGGGCTGCTAACATGAAGGGTAAAAACCTTCAGCTACTGAAACAATGTCAAATTTGCCTCCAACATATATTATATTTAGATAAAAGCGCTTGCTGGAAATGTCCCAGGGAAAAGCAAGTAATTCTCTCAATATGTGAAGTCTGTAATACTTTGCAGTTATACTTCATCCACGATAGATTTGACATTGACCAGTCAGTAAGCAGTCCGGTGTATTTAATCTGTTTTAATTCAGAATTTTCACATGAAAAGAAATATAAGTAAATAAATAAATAAGCAGATGAGTAGAAAATAGTAATTGGCCAAGCTCCTTTTAGCTGATAGCTATTGCTTTTTTACTGTTTTTCTTGAAGTTTAGTGGAACTCACCCAGAAAACCATCTCCTGGTAGATGACAAACACACAAAGAAGTGTACAAAACAAGTTTACTTTTTCAGATTAAAAAAAAAAAAAAAAGAGAGAGAGAGAGAGAGAGAGAAACACAGTTGCTGTTAATACCACTGTGGATGGTGTGCTATTTGTCGACTTTATAGCAAATTGCTTTCTGCTTGCTGCCACCACCTCCAGTTTCTAGTGCTTTATTGCATATAAAATTCAAAATCATTTATGCCACATCCTTACCCAGTAATATGTCAGGCATCTGACTGTTGAGGATAATGAGCATTTTGCCTAGCTGAGGCATAAGAAAGAACTTACAGGACTCACCCCAGAATATACAATCCACAATTGCTACAAAGCCAAATCATAAATTTTCTTTCTTGTGGTTTTGGGCCCCAGTACTCAATAAGGCTTTCAAGGCACTTTTATACCTAAAATTGCTAGCTTGCTGAAAGTATACACAGTTCAGATCCAACTCCTCCTCTTTTATATTTCATTGCATAGAAACCCTAACTGATGTGATTGAGCGGTTTACTCAAGACAGAAGGAATTAAAAGTGAAGAAAGACATCAAGATTTGTAACTTTAAAAAGATCCCCTACATATTGGGAATTATGGTCTTTCCAGAAAATATGTAAGAGGTTCGAGGAATGAAACCAACATTTTCTTATGTCACCTTTAGACAAACTGATGCCTCCAATGTGTCATGCTCAAACTAGAAAGTTCTGTGTTTCCTCAAAGAATCATTTGAATCCATTCAAAATTCATGGTATCATCTGTAATATCTATCAGAGATCTCCAAAAGAAGGCAAGGAAAAGAAATACAGCACAGGGAGGAATTCTGCACACAAAGGATATACTTCGATGGGGTAAGCTACAGGATAAAGAGGGGTTAAAATGCAACAGATTCAGCTTATTTGTTAGACTGATGTAAGTATCTTCTAGTTGAATTGAGCCATTGGGTTTCTTAGACTTGGGATTTGGGTGCAATAGCAACTCCTGCATTTCTCGTGTCAGGCTTTTTACAGGATTCTAGTGTTTCTTCCTAATGGTTGAATTCTGAGGGTAGCAATGGCATGAAGCATGCCTTCCAGAAAGCCCTATCTGTAAGCACCACCTTGGCTAGGTGAGTTAAAATCCAGTTTACAGAGGATGGTGCTCAGAGTACTGGCTGTCTCCACCCTAGTGTAGCTCCAGTAGCAACAGTAACAAGGGGATATTTTCACAAGGTCTCACTACAAAGACAAAGGCAAGGAGGAAAGCTGGAAGGAGAATTCACTTTCATTGTTCTCTGCACAGCGGCCTAGCTTATCGCTTATCCCTGTAACTGCAGCAGATAATGTTTTGTGAAGTAAACAAAGTTTAAACTTAAAAAAAAAAAAAAAATAATTAAAAAAAAGCCACTTCTGGTGTTATTTTTGAATTCCAAACCAGTATGCTGCATCCTTCCAAATTAGCAAACAGGAAAGAAACTACGATTTCAGGAAAGCAGAAACTGAATGATTGTAAGTTATACACATATCGCTGACCTGGAAATGCAGTCCCTTGCCTTTCAATTTCATCTGTTCCTCTACTTTTCACCCTGGTTTTCTACTTTGAAGGCTTGTTTAATGCAGCACACTAGGAAATTGAGAGCCTCTTAAATCAACGCTTGCATTTCATTCCCTCCACAAAGACTAATAGGGTAGCTGCATTTTAAGAGCACTGCATTTTAAAGAGAAGTACAGGACCACAGAGATAGGTCTCATACACAGGAAGCTTCTTTAGTTTTAACCTGTACCAGCTCCAGGTTGAATATCATAAAAGGACAAACACTATAAAAGTCAACACAGAGAACCACGGGATTCAGAAACATCCCATCCAACCTCAGTTGTGCACACACTAACCCTCCACCATGATGCACAACCTACACACAATCAACTGCCAACATTCACCCTTCATCCTGCCAAAACAAGACACAAAAGTTGAGTAGAAACACGTCTTTGATCTTCTGAGATGACCAGGCACCAGGACTGACTGGGTGAGCAGCTCTGACATGAACATCCAGCATGGGGCCATTCACACAGCTCTCCAGCCACTGCTGTGCCAGGGCCTGGAAAGCCAAATTCCACCATGACTAGCAGAATGGACATTGTAGGATAGCGAGGCACAATTATCTGGTCTTCACATCACTTGGTTACTCCTTTGGCCTTGCCTTAAATGCTGTGTAATCTGAAATGACTACAAATGGTCAGACACTGCTATTTTTATTGCTCAAAATCATCAACATCCATCAAAAGTAGGGGAGTTAACATTAGCCTGGGCTCTGCGAAGCATTAAAACTCCTCTATATTTCCCAGGGGATTGTAACTAAATTACTATTGCTCAGAGCCAGACAGGTCCCCGAAGATATCTGCTCTAACTTTCAGAAGCGCAGAAAACTCAGTGCTCCACAAACAATGTACAAGGCATATATTTGCACATAGGGAGCCTGGAAAAATAATTTTACCAGATAATCGTTTAAATAATCACAGAATAATCTTTTTGTTCATCCACTCTTCCTGACACAAAATATGCAAGAAGAGAACACAGCCTTAACATACTGCAGCAGACTAAATATTGAAATAAATGCTGCAAACAGGAAGGCAGTTGAAATGCAAGAAAAGAACATGCATCAAAACAGAACGGGCTGCAAAGCCTTGTACTAACTGAAATAAACCACTTCAGGGGGGATACAGCATTACAAATACATTCATTGCCACAACATATGGTGAATGGAAAAAAAAAATAATGAAACTCAGATGTCTCAAAGTTTTCTAGTACCAATTCCCCATACACATAACCCATGGATGCTATACAGGTGCAGATTTGGTTTCAAGGGAAATTCATGACTGTTCACTTTTAACATGGACAAGCATCTGTCTCTTTCTCAGGTGTTTAAGAAACCTACTGTCAACAGCCAAGGTGATTAGGAGACATTTTCAGTGAGACAGCGGAGGAATTATGAGTGCAGATCCTGTCATTTGCTAACAGGATTAGGGGCAGATACATTCCATGCATCTCTCTGAAAACTAATCCTGATGTGTCTTTCACCTTCATGAAAGGTAAAAAAAAAAAAAAAAACCTTCCATAAAACAGGCCTGTACAGATATGCAAGGTCACGTACGGCACTTTGAACAGCATACTAACGTCACAATGATTTGCAGACGTCATATAATAGCACTGCGCAATTTAAACAGCTGGAAATTTGACATGCAGCCATTGCAACTATACCCTCATAAACACTAAAATATTCTGGCTTTATCTTTTCAATTAGCTTTCCCTTAGATCTGCCTGTTTCCCCTTACATTGCTCCATGCAGTCCTTTTTCCAGGAGAATTTACTCATAAGAAACTAGCAAACAATTTAGTGTAAAATATTGGAGAAAGCGTGCAGAAAGCTGACTGAATTCATGAGGGCTGATCAATCACCCTAGAAATATGAATCAAGTCACCATGGTGCTTCAAAAAGGGTAAAAAAAAAATAAAATAAAATTCATGGATGGAACTCTAGAGTCACAGAATTTCACAGAATTTTCTAGGTTGGAAGAGACCTCAAGATCATCGAGTCCAACCTCTGACCTAACACTAGCAGTCCCCACTAAACCATATCCCTAAGCTCCAACAAAAACATCTTCCATTTCAAATATTCACTAACAAATTAGCTACAGCATGAGTTATTCACAGGAAACACACAGATAAAAACAAGGAAACTAAAGAAAATAACCCATTTGTCCTGAAAATGCCCATGGTCTGCAGGCTTCCAATGACACAAGAATGCACCTAACCCACAGAAACTACAACATACTGGGCCAATATAAGGGGCTTTTTCCATGATATATAGCCTGTTTCCAAATCACAGCAACTATTATGATATGATTTTTTTTATTATTATTCTGGAACAGCAGTTCCACATGCGGAGCTGGTCTATAATAGCTATTGCAAAATGCCTTATGCTGAAACAGCCCCAAGCAGAGGAACTCTGCATGAGCAGGGGGACCTGAGTGGCACTGCCAGCTACACGTTCAGAGCAAGTTATCAATCAGGTCCTGTTAGGTCTCTGGCAGCTCTTCCACTGTCAACCTGCAATCCTCTGAAGCCCCTTCATTGCTTCACTTTTTTCACACAAACCCTGGCTTTCAGTCCTTGTCCCAGCCTGTCCAACAGACAATGACCTTCATGCTACTTTGCCACTGGCCCCTGGATGCAGAAGAAGGTGAGTGGCACCAGCCTGGCCTGGACCTGTGGGCACTGGGTTACTTCCAGATAGCAAGGATTGTGCCCTCAACAGAGAACATGGCATGACTTTGTATTATGATTTTCCTTGCCACAGCACCCCACAATCAAAGCACTGGTCCAAAAAGCATTGTTCTGAGGCCGTGCAACATGCATTTTGTTTTATCTGCATTTCATTATATTACTGAAAGAAATGCCACCTGAGTCCAGGACAGCAAAGGTGAAGGAGTAAAGTGGAGATAAGAGGAGACAAGTTTCCTAAGAGGAGAAGGAAATTAAGAGAAGGTGCACAGCCAAGGGAGAAGATGGCAAAGGGCTGCCATGGAAAGAGTGATACGGCTGATGGAGCAGACTGTGAGTGAAGGTGAAAGAGCCCAGTTGTGAAGGTGAGGAGACAAGAGAATTTAAGTTTTCATCACCAATAAGCATGCGCTTCTTAGAGACTGAGCTGACATTAAGGAAAGAATAATTGAAAAAAATCATCATTAAACATAAACAAAAATGTTTAAGCCAAGACTTCTGGGATAAACCATTACATTCTGGGAGTGAACACAGACTGATGGCTATTTTCCCCTCACTTATGAACACTTGGCACTCACTAAGTTCTTTCCACCAAAAGATCTCAATGTGCTTTACAAATGTTAATTAAACCTCACAACCCCTTCAAGCTTCCGCATGCCAGGTATTATTATTACTATAATGGTAGTTTATGGAATGGAAAAACAGGGACATAGATAAATGTACTTGTTTCAGCCTAAACCACGCAGCAGATAAGATTCTCGCTTTGGCTGCACTTCTTCAGGCACAGTCCAAATCCTGTAGAAGTTAGCAGGAGCTTTACCAGCAGCTTCCAAAGGCAGTTGATGCAGGTATGCCGACTCCTTCCTCCCAGGCCCACCTCTGACAGCTGTGCCATGCCAACTTCCATCACTGCACCCAAAAGCGTGTGAAAGCCACCGGCAGAATTGATTATCCTGGGACGTTTTTCGCTGGCATACAGAACAAAGAGGCGTCCTCCCCTGAGCTCTCTCTGAGCAAGTGATGGCCTGCCCCTCCTCTGTGTAACGCCTTCAGTTACCAGGTACTTCCAAATCAGTAGTTTACATTTTTTAAGGAGTTGTGCCTGTTGGGAAATGGGAAAGGAAGGGTGGAAAGCTACTTTACCCAGGGGAAACTTGCGGCCATGTCACTGCAAAACAGCCTCAGGCTGCACACATGGGTCAGCATGCCCCAACACAGCCTGGCACTTCTTTGAAGCACTAGGTTGTGAACTGACATACATTTCAGTGCCTGGAAATATGGAAAATGGGGTGCAGCTCCTCATCCTACCATTGGGTTCACTGCAAAACCCTTCTGCTTCCCATGCTTCAACAGGTGCAAGAAGAGCCAGCTTGGTGAGATAGGGCTCCCAAGAGGTGGATGAGTGAGAAAACACCTGCTCTACAGCCTAGAGATTTTAGGCATGCAGAAACTCTCAAAGGCATTGCATGGGAAGGCTTCTGTGCACAGTGGCTCTCACTGTATTTTCTTCAGTGCCACGGGATAGATGGGACTGACTGGAACACAAGCCAGACCTACCAACAGTGACACATATAGGACTACCTCTTGATTCAAAGACAAAGCATTTCCTGTCTCACCTGCACTGTGAGATAGAAGAGTGTTTTAGGAAGCCACTGGGACTCATATCAGAATTGCATTCGCACAACATATGGATCATTAGGAATAACGATACCAGAAAACTGGCTTTAGATTTGATCCAGACATGCCATAGTTTGTCCAAGTATCCTTTTCCCAGCAATCCACAGTAAGCAATCCACAGTAATTTCCCAGTAATCCACACCAAGCCAACTGTAAGATGTAATTCAACTAGGATTAGGTTGAATATTAGGTTGAGTCACCAACACTGGAGGTCTTTCAAAGACATTTAGATGTAGAGCTTAGTGATACGGTTTAGAGAAGGACTTGTTAGCATTAGGTCAGAGGTTGGACTAGGTGATCTTGGAGGTCTCTTCCAACCTAGATGATTCTGTGATTCTGTGAACTCATCCTTCTATGAAATTTCTCATTGAATTTCAATAAAGAATCCAGAAAGCCACTGGGAGGGGCCAAAACAAAACAAAACAAAACAAAAAAGAAGAAAGAAAAAAGCACTGGATAACTGGATAGCAGGTATATGCTTAATACACTTTTATGAAAATGTAACATTTGACAAATGAGGATATAGCAATGCAAATTAGAAAGTATTTGGCAATACAATTAGGGAAATCATTAGAGAAATTGAATTCCTTCTCTCAAAGAATGCTGGCCAACCTCTTACCACAACTCAGTTGACAAAGACTACTGAATAAATAAGGATACAGTAATCATCTGCCTGAAAAGGATCTATTTTAGCTGCTATGAAGTAACAAAATGATCTGGAGTTCAGCAATCCTCCAAACGGGAAAAATAAGTTAAGCTTGCTTTTAACTGAAGCAAAAATGTTAGTAGCTAAGACACAATGTGGGATTTAGAAGGCTTCATTTGCCTTCTCTCCAATACAACTTTGTGCATGAGATGCTTAAACTCCCTTGTGTTTCAGTTCCCATCTGACTACAGGAGTGTTCAGTGAAAAAATCATCCATTCATCCATTTGGGGGATTCAGAGGCTGTCGTGATGTGTGTTACCTACACCAAGAAGGTAGTATAAGACCAAGCAGTCTAACACAAACACTGGCATAAAACTTGATTCAGACACTATGATTGTCTGCCAGTGAGGTGATCTTGGATGTACTTACGGGTGCTTCTGCCAGCTCAATAAGAGAGTGATTGCCAGTGTTAAAGCACAGCTATAAGTGTACACCAACAGTTTTTCTGGACCCTTGCCCAAAGTTTTCTCAGAATACTACCACAAAATTACCACAAATTTAGGAAGCTCCAGGGCAGGCCCCACTATCTACTTCCCTACTTTACAGAGAAAACTCCCAAATGGTTTTCTCCTCCATTTCAGCTCCCTAGGAGCTTTTCCAGTTCCTTCTCCAATTTCTTCTCACATTCCAAGCAGACTGTGTCACTTCTCACCTAATGGCATTTTAATGGGTGCCTCCATCTTCTTCCTCCACACCTGTGAGCCCTGCCTTAAATTCTCCCAAGCCTGACCCTCCCTACAGCCTACCCTTGCAACACTATCAGCCTAAAGGCTGATATGCCAAAAATGGAAAAATGCCAGGTACTGCACCTGGGATGGAGGAATGCTGGACACACGTGCAGGTGGGGAGATGAGTGGCTGGGAGCAGCTCTGCAGTACAGGACCTGGGGGTGCTGGTCATCACCAGGCTCAACAGGAGGGTGCCCTGGCAGCCGAGAGAGGGCAAACTGCATTAAAACAGCACAGCCAGCTGGTCAGAGAGGTGGCTCTCCAGTTGTATTTAGCATTGGTGTGGCTTCGCCTTCAATGTTGTGTGCAGTTCTGGGTTCCACAATACAACAGGATGCTAAGGTACCTGAAATCATCCAGAGAAGAGCACAAAAGCGGGTGAAAGGGCTGGAAGGCACGTCCTGTGAGGACACTGGGCTGTCCTGCCTGGAGAAGAGAGGCCTTGCTGCTCCCTGCAGCTCCCTGAGGAGGGGAAGCACAGAGGGAAGCATCGGTCTCTGCTCGCCGGGACCAAGCACAGGGCATGCAGCAACAGCACAGAGCTGCCAGGGGAGGGTCAGGCGGGCATTGGGAAAGTGGCTTCACTGGGAAGGGAGTCAAATGCTGGGACAGGCTTCCTGCAGGGGTAGTTGACACCCCAGGCCTCTCAGGGTCGAAGAGGCAATTGGGCAATGCCCTCATGAATATGCTTTAACTTTTGGTCAGCTCCGAGGTGGTCAGACAGATGGATTTAGATAATCTTTGAAGGTCCCTTCCAATTGAACTATTCTATTCTATTCTTTTCAGGATACAGGCATGCACTCAATTTGTCATGCCTCTTGGCAAGTGCTGGAAAAGATCAAAAGCTAGGCACTAAACAGCAAAATCTCTGCTTGCTATAATCTGGTAAAGAACATAACATCCTTTTCAGTGTGAGAAAATATGTTGGTAATATTTTCAGGAGCAGAATAGGACAGGGAACAACCAGTGCTCACAGAATGTAACAGAAACAAGTACTTCACATATTCAGAGCATCCACCCTTCTCATTCATGGGCTACAAGCACAGGACAAAATGGGACTTTGTCTCCCACCTTATCACTTCTTAGGGTGTTAGGTGAGCTTGAAAGAGAGAAGAATCCAGGAAATTAAGCAAGGAATTAACCCCATGGCTATTCCCAAATGACAAAGGACAAAATGAAGCTCTCTGTTATGCACAACAGAAATATTTGTCCTCAGCTGGATGGGCTGCAGATTACTGCTAACACACATGCTGTCAGTGGAAAGCTGTCATGGCCATACAGATAGGGACTTGCAGGAGTACCAAACCAAGATAGTGCTGCAAAGGTGTAAAGTGAGCTTTTTAGCATACTGACAAGTCTTGAGGAAAAGTTGCATTTGCAGTGAACTTCTAAACTACGTTGCTTTATGGTAAATGTAACAGAGAAACTACAAGAAAGTTATTCCTCAGCCTTGATCTTTCTAACTAAAGGAAAAGTTCAGCTACCTTTTGAAGCAGATGTTACAACTGTTAATTAGGCTTTGGGGCTTTTTCAAATTCTGAAAAAGACAACTGCTTATATTGTGTGTCTGACCACTCTTGTTCCAGGAGGAGGAAGATGACTAAGGCCAAGATGCACAATGTCATTGTACACACCCAAAATCCATCCCAGTGATTTTTGTCATTGGGGGGAACCACAAACCTAAAAATCTGCTGCTTCACAGAAGAAATACAGGTGTTACACAAAATATGTGAAGCTATTATTTAAGACTAAGTTACAAACGGGAGTCTAATTTTGAAGAAATTAATATGCAAGAGCATACAGTAAGTTCAGGATGCATTTCATTCATGTTTTGCAAAACATCATGTAACACAGTAGCAAAAGTACTTGAAGGAAAGAACAAAAAAGAAAGGGAAAGGAAGCACATGGCATAGGAGAGGCAACTGCAGCTCCCACAACCTGGCAAGCCAGGCACTACCTGAATGAAAGTGAACAGAGACTACAAAGGGTCTGACATGGCCATTTCAACATGTGGTGATGGTCTGCTTTGTTTGGGGATGCTTAAACCTACAGATTTGAATCTTATGAGGCTCATCCTTCCCTACCACAACCCTACTGCTCAGTTATGAACTCCTCTAATTAAAAAATAAGAAAGAAAAAAAAGCGTAGTAAGGATGGTGCCAAGACACCAACATGCCAACATTTGTGATTCTAGAAGGTACTTCTGTAATTACACTGAAGCAACTCCAGTGCTGAACGTATTGCAGATGGAATTTGGCAAGCCAAAAATCTCTTGTTCAGAAACATGTAATATATTTTTATGGTTAAAAAAAAACTGCAGGCAATTTGGCTATGACATATCAAATAGAAGCCAAGATCTAACATCCTGCAGTGACAAGTGTGTTGGTCTCAGGGACACACCTCTAGGACAGACCTCCACGTTTCTTATAGTATCTGGGGAAGGAAAACAAGTGCATATAGAATACTTCTGCAGGAGTGACTTCCGCTTTTTCTGAAATGCATAGCAGAACAGTTAGGAGATGTTTTCTTAAAAAGGTTTTAACTTTCTGGAACAAGAAGCATCTTTGTTGTTGTGTAATACAGTAATTTTTACATGGAGGTCCCACACTAGCACCAGGTCTCCTTAACAGAAGCATAAAGTGGAGTGAAAGCAATCTGTAAAAGACTCAGAGTTCAGAATAAAAACTGCTTACATAGAGTTAATCCCTACAGGCCGGCACGCCACGTTTTGCTGGAGTTGCTTGTTGCTCATGAGAATCCAAATAGTTCTCAGCATTGTTTAGTCAATGCATAGGAAAAAGTAGTGGATGGAAATTAAAAACAAAGATGACAAAAAAAATCAGCCAAGTCCCTGATACTTAATAGCAATTCCAACTTTGAGGAAGAAGGGTCTGAATACGAATAGGTATCAGACAAAAAAATAGACAGACATATATATACACCCAAAAATGGTTGCATAACAACCTCTTGGGAGTAGCCTACTTCTAACAGTGCATCTGTGCATACTGTTTAAGGTGATCTTGTTCATCCAATCCCTACTACTAACATGTTTATTTTTCTTTTCTGCTTTATTATCATCCAAGTTTATCTTTCACATCCTTTGCCTACAGTGAACTAGCTTCAACAATAACAGGATATGTACTCTCAAATTATTACGTTGGGGAAAAAAATAGGGGAAAAAATGCTTCACAAGGGACATAATCAAACTTATAATACTCTGAAGAAAATAAATGAGTGACAGAAAACAGGGCAATTAGTGACTAGGTAAACTATTTTTCTTCCTATGGTCAAGGAGCCACCCAAGGGGCACTGGGTAGGAAGAGGGCAGTCACTTTACATCCCTTGTGGTCTCCTGGTGTAGCACCAAGTGAAATTTAGCAGAGCTGACACTTGGCTTGACATTTCATTTACCAAGAAACAAACAGAGACTAAGGAAGGAAAGAATTTAGATATCAACTTAGGTCCTCGTTTGCAACTTTGCTCATCATAACTCAGCTTAAAACCAGAGGAACTCCACTGACTTCAGATCATTCCTGGAATTCAATGTAAGCCTTCAAAGCAGTTTGAAAGAAAAATAGCTGAGCTCTTTAAAGTGTCAACTAACTCTTGCAATTTATATTTTCCTTCAATGATGGATGTTTGAACATAGACAAATTGGATCATAATACCTTGGACTGAAGTGTGATTTTTTCTGTCAACTTCACAAACTGTTTAGATACTTTAGATATGCAACAACCCCCCACAGAAACCTGTGTTTCAGTGTACCTGCTGTTCCCTAAAAGGTGATTACAATATGGCACTGTTAGGCTTGCAAAAACTTCTCGTTACCACATCCAGTTTGTATGTCACAGGGAGATTTTATGGCACTGCTGAACACTTGTGAAAAAGAGAAGGAAGAGGGGAGGGGGGAAGCCCTCCCTGACTGTCTGCTCTGCAAAGGATTTGAACTGCAGAAAAGAGGAACCATGTCAGCAAATGCCAAACCAATGCGATACCTGCCAAACCGCACCTTATCCTTCTCAATCAGCAAAAAAATTATCCGCTGCCTGATTTCTCTTACCTCACCAATAAAGGGCTAGTTTTTTTCCCTTATTAGGACAGTCTCCATGCTGTAAAATTCTGGCTCTAATAAGTGGCTTTAACAATATGTGCTGCACATCAGCACAAAAAGAAAGCAACTAATAAAAATAAAACACAGGAGGAGAATAAAAGGGCTGAGTCCTAAACTAAAAGGGACGACATCAGCTTAGTTTGGGCTCCAAAATTTGATCATAGATTTTATAAAATATAGAATTGAAATTGGAATGGATGAATGCATAAAGGCTAACATTATACAGATATATAATTACAATCTTGGCTTTGCAGCTGCTTATACATGTAAGCAGCCTAACTGAGGTCAGAGAGACTTTTTTATACACTTCAGTGCTTACAAGGCTCAAAACAACTGTCAGTACTTTAAAATACAGCAAAGGAAGCTTTCTCTGTGTTTTCTTTAACAAAATAAAATCAAAACCAGTGAAAAGTTACAAAGGTAAGTCTGAGCATTTCAATTATTCAAACTACCGATTGAATTATTTCACTTGGATGGATTTTTAAATGCATGGATTTCAAGTATCTACTTTACTGTATCTACATTGGATACTCAAATTGGATAGAAGAGCACAGAGGTCATGAAATAATCACCAGAGAATTCCTTCCTGATCCTTCTGGACCTTCTTGTTTTATTCCAAATGTGGAAAAGGGTGGAGGGGGAGGCCTGGGATTGCAGGTTTGGCAGGGAAGGAAAGGCAGGGGTATGAAGCAGACGGATGAATTTCTGCCACCCCCTATCCCACACAGCCACACCTATGCCAACTGGGTAGCTGTGGAGGACCTATCTGGATTAAAGATCTGCACTAACAAGGAATTTTCTAGTTTTGCTGAAGCAGGAGAAATAAATAAATAAATAAATAAATAAATAAATAAAAATGTCAAAGTGAAGTAATATGGAATATGTGATATGGCTCAGGATTGCTTTATTTTAAGTCAGCCTGAAAGAAGAAGGCAAATCTTTCATCTTTTTGTTTTCTTTTTACTTATTTTTTTTTCTTTTAAATTTATGTAAATTCCGTTTAGAAACAAAAGATTAGAATGTTTTGTTTCAAAAAAAAATTTTGCAAAGAGGAAACAATAATTTATGTAGAAAAAGTGTCCAAAACTTAATTAAAAACAACAAAAAAAAAATGTTTTCATTTAGACAAAGCTAGTCTCAGAATCTGGTGAATTCCCAAACAGTTCTGCTCTGCCCAGAACTCTCATTTTTTCTTGTTTTTACTAAATTTACTGTTCATGAAAAATAGTTCTCTGAGCTCACCTCAGGCTTTTCGATTTCCAGAGAGCAGCACCAGTTTGGCTCTGATACCTCTCACCAGTGTCTTGGCTTAAACAGAGTAGAAAACTGAGCTCAGGGTTTTTGAGAACTAATCTTAGAAATTTGGCTTTTATAGAATCATGACTAAACTCAGGTGGGTGCCCAAAACTCCATGCACATTAATCCAGCTTTGTGCCCTCACCCCCCCCAGTGCCTTGCTTGTGCTGGAGGAAGAGAAGCACCTCAGAAATCTCAGAGATGTTTCCTTATAGACCTGTCCTTTCTCTGCCATTATGTTCCTACCACCAAGAAGGATAATTTCTCTCAGAAATGTTTCAGCTCTTGTCAAAAATTTCTGCTGACCCACTATGAGTAAAGTTCCTAAATCCAGCATAAAAATCTTGAAGTGGATATTTAGTCCTCAGTAGCCCATGTCCTTGTAAACCAGACACAAACCCTATGTAGTGCACTTTGGCAGTGACAACTAATACATCACGAATGCTCTGTACACAAGAAACATTATCACCAGAGTGTTCAACATAAATACGGTCCACACAGAGATAAATATATCTGCATCAAAAGCATTCACCTATCATCCCAAGTGTTTTGGGCTTCATCCCTAAGCATAAGACACTGATGTGCAACTTGGATATAAGCTGTACAGCTCACAAATAGACAGGACAGTGTAAGGGGATGAGCCACTTTCAGACACTTACTGCTGTTCTTAGCTTTTAAAATGGACACAAATAGGCTTGTTGCAAGCTAATATCTTAGCATATCTGGTGTCTAGTTACATTATGCCCATCTTATTTTTCCTCAGTAATCTAAAAAGGCTTTTGCAAATTAAGGATTCAGGCTATTGCCCACTGGGGAACAGGAATGAAAAGCATGTCCAACAGAGAAGATCAGAAAGAAGGAAAAAGATGGCTTCAAGTGAAAATGAACAACATTTATTTTCAGAGCAGAATTAACCAGATGACACAATGCTGCCACCATTTCTGCTGTCTGTGGAGATGTAAGGTGTCTTCTTCCACCCTTCTCTTCTAATAAAAAAAATATAGTCAATAATCTGTCTTGAACATGCAGCCAAGAAACAGAAAAGATATACAAGAATATGAGGAACCAATCAGAAAATACTGTGATGGTGAATTTCCAACATCCTGACTTCCAACAAACAATCTTGAAGTATGAATAAACGTTATAATTTACTGGAAGAAAACATTCTACCTGTTGACAAAGAATACCTCTGCATTCCTTAGAAACTTGCACAGTAAACACTTATTGGAGTGTCCAGCAAAGTGAGCCAATTCAATCCCTATATATTTACTTAGCAGCCTTTATATTTTCAGGCCAACCGGAATGATTTCTTGGCTATGATGACAGCTTCTGCTTTTAATTTCCAGCATATCGAATGCTAACAGGATTATATTCAACTATTTAGCAATTACAGGATTTTCTACAAGTACACCAAGAGCATAGAAAGTATCTTTAAATGCTGCAGCTGAAACTATCATATAAAAGAGGCCATTAGAGGACATTTGCAAGAAGTTAGAATTCTTATTGTACCTCATTCAAAGCAGTGCAGTAACAGCTTCCTGCCTTTTCCTGGAAAGTCTCCAGAGAGTTCACTTATATGGATTTTAATACTCCTTTTTCTTTTCCATTGCAATCTCCTGAGAAGGCATGAGCACTTGGAATGATTACGTTATGCCTCAGCCTGGGAAGGGCAGTATTTCATCATGTATTTCACTGAGCAAAGCTTTGAAGAAGCCTTTGTGGGTAATGCTAAAGGTGTCTTCCCCGCTTTTGGCCTGAGGTCATGGACGTCTTTGTTAAAAGGGAATAAATCAGTTTCCAAATTTTGGCCACACATTTCATTTCTCTTGAAAGTCCTTGCCCCAAGAGAGCTTTGCTGTTCTCCAGATATGCTACTGGAAGCCCTGACAAAAGAAAATCCATATCTGGTTGTCAAGGTGTGTCTGCCCTTGTTTAGAAGCAGCTACAGGATACAAAACTCCCAAGACACAGAAAAACAGGAGTACGGTAGGTAATCACATTTCAAGAGAAAAGGATTGAATTGTCTACATCCAGACATTTCACTGACTTCAGTGGCTTCACTTCACGTAGCATAACTGTGGGTGCTAATGTAGATGCACAGTAGGGCATTCCTCCCAGCACTCACCCAACACTTCAGAGATGCACAAGGCACAAAACCAGCACGTTGCTGGTTCCCTCTCTCATCCGAGGGAAGAGTGTAGAAGAACCTCTCTCAGCAAGGATATCCAAAGATTTCTGGTTTTGTAAACAAAACAGCCAGACCCTGTCCAATCTAGCTAAACTGGCCCGAGTGCAAGCCAGCAAGTAGGGTCTGAAGCTCGCTGTAAGGTCTCGGAGCCTCCAGCCTGGGTCATACCACTCTGGGCCAGCTCCCCACACTAGGTGCAAAGAGTCCAGGTTTCCACCAGCTATACCAGCACCAAAATGCCTAAACCTCAGCCGCTTCTCCTTTCCATTCCTTTGCTTTCCCCTCGCAACAGTTGCGGTGAAGCTGGTTCCCTGCCTGGGCAGCTCTCCATTCTCATACAGAAATACGGGAGGGCTGGCAGCCGTGGCTTGTGGCTGTGTTCCACCACGGTCCAATACAAAACAAGTTTATTTGACGTGCTCTTAGTTAAATCAGTATTTATTGCCCAATATCTGAAATCATGATGAAGGATTTCAGATTCCTGGAAGGGACTTCTTGGAGGGGTTGAGTTTCAGAAATCTCTGAGCTCCCTCCCTTCATACAAGAGCACAGGATTTGATGTTGGAAACTCCAAAAAACAGCACCCAGAAATCCCAGTCTCTTCTGAAAATCTCTCCCAGATTTTAAACAAAACCCTGGCATAAATCACTTCACAGTATTTTAGAAACACAGTACTGCCCTGTTTCTCACTCATCAACATATAAAGCAGACAAACAAAACAACAAAACAGGACCCAAATAAACCAGATAATTTCTCCAGCAATTTTGCACAGGCTAATTGATTTTCTTCTCTTGCTTCCCTCCCACATTCAGAGCTGAATGTGCCATGAGGACTTTATTTACACAGTGAATTAAGCAAGCTGAGTTATGTGAAAGTTTTCACACAAAGTATGAAACTTCTGTAAACTTCCCGTTACCAGAAGTCTGATTAGCAACCAACCCTTCCAATGTATTACTCTGCCACTGAATAAAGCACGGAATAAAGTCTGCAATTTCAATTTAAAAAAGATACATACATGTGAAGACTATTCCTTTAGACAATGTTCTATATAGCACAATATAGCAAAAAAAAAGGAGCAAAAGAACCCAGTCTGCATCCAAGGCTTACTCCCCACTTCAACCAACTTCCCAACTTTTTACACCATTCTGTCCCCCTTTCCCATCAACACCATCCAGCCCTTGCTACACAACACAAAATGGCTAAATCCATATAGATATCAAAATAAATAGACAACTCACTTGGAAAGACTTGACAAGTTCTGCCTGCAGTATGATCTGCTGATCATGTCTGCAGCGTATGAATCAGTGCAAACTGCTGCCAGCTCCAGGGAGCAAATGGACAGATGATCAGGGCGTGGAATGAGATAATAAAAATGCCATTATCCTTTCAGGCATGCGAGACTCATTGGATGCTCTTTCCACCCCACAGGTTAACCATTTGGTCGGTCCTCAGCTCCTGTAATGACACACTCTATTTGCCTATTGTGAAGCTCATTATCTATCTGGTATCCTCCTCCCCTCCCTTCACCCCTCTCTGCTCCCTGATCATATGATTATTAGCTTTTTTTTACTGTATTCTCTCTAATAGACGCTCTTTGCTATGGCTGGACCTCCAACTGTGGAAAACCCTGTAGATTTCTCAGTTGTACAACTTGATCAACAAATGCTTGTTTCCCATTCAGCTTTCACAAAAAGTGCTTTTGTTGCAGCAAGCCTGTCCGAGCACCGAGCAGCCTGAGAGCTGCGCAGAGCTGCCTTCACAAGTATTTGCTTGTAGAGAAGTCACATTCCAGCCTGCCGAGAGATGATGAGGGGAGAGGACCCGAATATAAAACAATGGTCCAGGAAACAGTCCTCCCTTTTCATCGTAAATCATTGACTGAACGTATTGCATGCACTTGCATCCAGTCAAATTTCACAGAATCACAGAATCACAGAATTTCTAGGTTGGAAGAGACCTCAAGATCATCGAGTCCAACCTCTGACCTAACACTAACAGTCCCCACTAAAGGTCAGGCTGGATCAGGTAGCTCAAAAGACCAGAGGGTGATTGCCGAACAGGGACAGATCCAGGGAGGTGGGAAGGAGCTGCAAGCTCAATGGCAGTTAGGGTAAAACCACCTTGTGTTTAGCAATAGCATTAAAAACAGGGCTGGAGCTAAACCCAACCTAACAGACTCTCCTCGACGTTCTTCCATCTAATCCAGTGACTGAGGCAGGAAATAGAAATGCAAACAATGTAATTTAAACGGAGGCACCATCAGTTACCATGATTTCACATGCTTGGCTCTCATGCCCCTTTGAGCCTGCATATGCGAACAAACTGAAACAGCTTACTGTGCAGTCCTGCAGCCATTCCACCCCAGGCTGCGATCTTGTTAAACCTCATAAATTACAGGGGTGGGTGTGGATGGATTAGTACTCCAAAGGGAAATCTCTACAGCAAACTCACCCTTCTGTGGGAAGGAGCGAGCAGGTTCAGTAGGTGGCACTCTTACTTTGGAGTGAGCACTGACCGAGTCAATCAGTCAATCCATTCTGTCTGAAGCCATGAAGGATTCTGGATGTCCAGAGAGGAATCATTCGGACAATTTTCTTCTCAGAGTTTTCAATAAACCTATGGCTGCACTTGTCATGGGGCAC
The DNA here is from genome assembly GCF_964035555.1 of Netta rufina. Lineage (NCBI taxonomy): Eukaryota > Metazoa > Chordata > Aves > Anseriformes > Anatidae > Netta > Netta rufina. Next base: position 141,046,616 of record NC_140123.1, read on the forward strand.
TGATACTCATTTTATGTTCTGCTCAAATACCACAGTCATTATTTATTTCCTCCTGAAAAATCCCTTTACCGTTTCCAGGCAATTATTTTTGTGAAAAGGGAACAGTTTTGTGCTTTACAGATCGGTAAAGGATTCTCATGCAAGAAGGTACAGGCTTAGGTTTTCACACTGAAAAAATACCCCAAGAAATCGCTATATCTTCATATGTACTACCTGAAGAAGGGAGTCTTCTGAGAAGACTCCTGTAAAAGGCATTTACATGATTGGCAAATTACAAAAGTAGAATTCTTTCCTCTGGAACAGGATTAGTTAAACAGAGATTGTGTCACTTTTCTGCCAAAACATACATTTTAATCAGATGCCAGATCCAAGAGTTGATGTTTATGAAACTATAAACTGGGCTCCAGTGCAGCCCTACAGATTTCTAATACATGCCTGTATTTACTACTATGTCACAAACTGATTTTTTTTTTATTATTTTTTTTTCCAGTTGAGTGAGATCTGAGCCCTTTGCCACCCATTCTGGAATATTTTGGTTACTGCAGGGCACACAAACAAAACTGCCTCCACATGGGATAAAAGTAACAGCAAAATGATTATCTTCTAAAATCTCACAGTACTCCTTCAAAAAGTACTCCCTCCTTGGAGATGTTCAAAGCCTCCTGTACGTGGTCCTGAGAAACCTGCTCTAGGGGTCTGTGCTTGAGCAGAAGGTTGGACCAGATGGCATCCTGAAGTTTCTTCCAACTTCAGCCATTCAGTAATTCTGTGAAGAGCTTGAGGTTTTTTTTAAATATTCCTCTGCCCCAACCACCATGCAGATTCTGGCTCTATGTGGCAAATCTGACTTATTTGTTGGCTCATTAGGAATAGGAGAAGCCTCTTGCACTTGTAGTAAGACACACAACTGTTTTAAACTATCCCCTTAAAGAAGGACAGTCAGAAGAATGACAATTTTTTTCTTTGCTTTTCCAAATAATGTTGTGAACTATAAAAATTCTGGAGGAACACTTACAGTCTATATAATAACCACTGTGTTAATGATTTACATCATCTAACTATTTTTGATTTGGGGCTAGACTCCTAATACCAAATTCCATCTTCTTGCCTATAGTTTTCATCTCTACAGCACTACAAAGAACATATGCCTTTCGTCCACTCAATTCTTAAGCAATCATCAATGCTGACCAAGCAAGTATCCTCAGCTTGGGTCATCTGTGCCTGCAAATGAAGAACTGAAGATAAATAAGGTGAGCAAAACTCCACTTCCAAACAGTCTCTCTGCCCAACTGGCTGTCACACTCATCTACAAAAGGTGTCCTTCTCAATAACTGTATTAAACACTCTGCCTGTTGGCATTCCACATATTGGTTTTTAATTTGACAGCACTAGCGTTATTATTTTTTTCCAGCCAGAAATTGCAATAAGCATTACTTATCACACTTGTAAAGCTTCAAGACCCAACATGCAATTCTGGACACAGTCCTGTTAATCCACTGCACAAAGGCAATGAGCACAGTGCCAAGTGGACCTGGGCTAACCCGTATTAGCGGCATACTGTTCCACTGGTGAGTGCCCAAGAGACTTCACCTTCAGCTGTTTTCAGTGTTGTGCACACTGCTTAAGCCATACAGGCCATTCAGTAGAGGGGCATCACTGTTTTAACTAAAGTTACAGGGACATTTTGCAATTCAGTTTGTAATACCAAGGAGTGATCACCAAGGTCAACACATGCAATGCTAAGTATTCAGTCAGTTGGGTGCATATCCACCAGCTCTGTAAATTTATAGCAATGCAGAACTAGTTCTCCTGAAAGAGGCTGACATTGAACCAAGATTTTGCCATGCTTCTGAACGCCTTCACAAAGAAGAGAGAGGGGAAGCTGAGTCAGTTATAGATCCTTGCACTTAATAACCCCATTATTTAAAAGCCAAACATTTGTTGTTGTTTACTTTCTTCAATAACTTCACTGACAGAGAAACGATCTCTTTTGTGGCCCTGAGGTGAACATGTTGCATATGGAGCAGAGTAAGAGGCAAATTACCTTCCTCCAGATCATTTTGAAATTCACTTGGGCATCTAAAGGATGAAAAATGATGGTGACAAGGCATGCATGTCTCACAACCTGTTTTCCTTGTATGTTCTGATGTTTCTGAGATGATTAGTTGCTCTAGGACAACAAGACCCCTAAGCAAAGTAACAGAAAAAAAAAAAAACAAAAAAAAAACCAAACACTAACAAAACTAGGGCACTTTCGAGTAGTCATTCACACCAATGAATTCAAGTCAAATGTCTCTGTAAGAGTCTAGGCTCATGTATTACAACAATGAAAGGAACTGCAGGGCCTTTCATAGCTTCTCAACATTTAAAAGAGCAAAATGAGGAGGAGGAAGGAGACGTGAGAGCTTTCCAAAAGGAAATTATTACTGGGAGGTTCCAACATCTCCTCATACTAACAATAGGAATGTCCAGAGGTCATCCAGAGAGCCACTTAACATTTTGTTTGTTATTTTTACTTTAATCATTCCTGCATGCAGAACTGAGTTTTCAGTGAGCTGATCACAATAACCCTTAAATTCTTATTCTTCTGAGACTATTGTGGATTTAGAACCTGACAGAGACACGTGCACAGCCCAGACCATGCCTTCTCATACATAGTCTACTCCTCTCTGCATCCATTTATCAACAGTGGATTCTGTCTGTTGCTGCACTGCTCTCTGTTCTTGTTCTGTTCCTCAAACACTTCCCTAATTGTTCAGCAATTCATTTACTCCTTTCCCAAGTCAAGGCAGTTTTAAAATGCACAGGCAAATAACTTACAGAAATATATCTGAATTGTTTCAGAAACAATAAATAGTACACCCTATACCTCCTCTCCTGTGTGCCATTGGTCTGAAATAAGTAGGCAGGCTTGTAGAGAACTTTGCAAAGCTACTGACATTTTGCAAGAGAAACAGAACTCTGTTTTTTATGAAAACCCATTTTAATGACATTAACATCTGCTCCTTGTTTGAAGAATATTTTTAACTGTTCCCTCCCTGGGAAAACGAAAGATGCCACAGTGTCTTTCATGTTCTCACGGAGTAGACAAACTGTTGGTTTTTTTAAGGCCTGTTCTGAAATGCCCCAATACAGTTCACTGCAGGGAACTGAATGTATGCATCTCACAGGGCAAAAAGGATCTGTTTATTCATCCTCCTATGAGATTTCACTTTAGGACACTGGCATGTGGGCAGGGACTTCATTTCACAGATGAACAACACTTGGCGTATTAAATCATACACAGTAGGTAGAGTCTGGCAACCCATACATAAGGTCTTGGAGTAAATCTCTTGAGTACTCATAAAAATAAGGCTATGCACTTCATTATCAAATAATGCTGAACTGTCTCTTACGCTTCCAGTCCAGTTTTAAATACCTCAAGTAATGGAGATTCTGCATTTCCCAGTAGTAAGACTTCTGCACTCTTACAGAGTTCAGTATTAAGAAGCCATCCTACAGCTATGACATCTATTCCTCTCATTTTTTAATTTTTTTTTTACAAGTTAACTCATAGTTATTTCTACCTGGATGCCTATAAACAGCAGCAATGCCAGAACTTTGTGTTCAATGAAACCTGTGAGTAATGCTTACCCAAACATATAAGTGGATACATATATTAAAATATATACTCAGATCAGATTATTTAGTCTTGGTTTTGGACATATGCAAATCATGGAAGCACATGTGAACTGAGTTTGCATGCTCACATGGACACATTATCATGGAGCTAATGACTTAGCAGACGACAGAACTACTTGCATGGGCAAGTTCTGCAGGATTGGGAACAAACTTGTACCATCAAAATGTGAGAGCCTGAAGCCTCTGAAATTTTAAACACTCACAGTAACGTACTTTGGGGTACTGAAGACCTATATAGAGCCTGTGTAGCACTCAATCCCATCGGGTGCCTGCTTTCCTAGAACAGGATGGCCTTGAATAGCACAGACAGGAGTTTGGTCATCTACAGAGAAGAGAATTTCATTTTCTCTGTCTGTCCTCAGTTCCTGAGATATTAATATTATTCTGCTTCTCACATGGAAAAGTTACCATCTGCATGTATGGCTGCAATAGTAAACAAAACAAACTCCAAGGCAAGTGCTAAAACGATATTCCAAGGAGAACTTCCACTGTAAATTGAACCTTGATTAGAAAAACATACCTGCTGGTGTTTGCATTCTCTATCAGCTACTTATGGGGCAATACACAATCCAGAAATAAAGAAGCATAACATTTCACAGGTGTGATAGACTATTTCCAATGAAGCATAGCTTTTGTTTTATGTCATGTTTTCACTGCTTTCAAATAAACACTAAGATCCAAACAATAGTCTCCATATAAGAGCTAGGATACAGTCATCGTCTTGTCATTGGACAACTGAAATGGAGAAAACTGTACGAGGGAAGCATTCACAAAGGTTTACTTTAACTCCTCTCCTGACGCTCCAGCACTGTCACTAACGAGGGACAGACTCTGGTCCGCTCCAGCTCTGAGCCACCCTCCAGAGGAGCACATTTCCCTCCAGCAGTACAGGGAAGGGCCACTGTTTCCCACTCACTTCCACACCAATACCATTGTAGTTTATGCATACCAGCATCATATACCAATTCTTATAGCAATGAAAAGCAATCTACTATTTTGGCAGGAAAATTTTAAAGTTTGCTGTCTCTCATGTATACCTGATCTGTTGTTTGCTTGGAGCATTAACTACTATTAAGCAATTTCAGCTTTAGCAGCAAGAAGTATGGTACTCAAATACCAGCAAGTTACGATTGGACTTGTAGGACTCCTGCTTGCAGTCATGTAGTATAAGACTTGCAGAATCCACAAAACAGAAAGACAAACAAGCTGCCAATAATGTAGATGCAAGATCTCCCCACCCCAATTATTTCTGGGGACTATTAATTTCAACACCACCTTCAAAAACAGATTGTATATAAAACTACACACCTATATATTAACAAGCATGCTCTAAACATTAATATTCACTTCCTACTTAGCCAGGAAAGCCAGAAAGACCCACAACACAGTAAGTGTTATACAAACATACAGAATAGATGTGCGGCTAGCCAAAAGTATTTATAGGCCTTGACTCTTCTGCTGCATGGGCATGGGTGGACACCCAAGCTTTGACAGACACCCCAATAAACAACAGTAAACTTGGGAGATGTGAGGCATTGGGAACTGTTCACCCATGTGTGCCACCACATAGCAGCAAGAGCATCTACTGTCTCACTTAAGTCTGAAGCCATGGTCTGAATCCAGGTTTCGGGTTTAATGCTGCTCTGCTGGAATAGTTTACATGAATGCATGCACAGGCGCACACACAGACAGCTCTGGAAAAAGAAGGGCATTTCCTGCTGGGCCAATTTATGGAGACAGTCCTGTACCAAGAACTCCTATCTTCTTATTCTGCCTTTTACTGGTGAACAACATCCAAGCCCTAGTTGAGATCTCAGCTTCAAAAACAACCCAATAAACTCTGCTGGCAAAGCTATTCAACAAAGCCAGCGACTGTTCAACAACTTATGCCACTTTTTTGAACGGCTCAGAGGTATTCAAAATAAAAAACTGAGATTTGAAATATTCAGTTTGAGCCTTTGTCATCTCTGAACTTAGCTTAAAAATATGAAGTTGGAGCCTCAGATCAGGACTGTGCTTCATGCAGGTTAATGATCAGTTAAACCCCTGGCTGAATGGCCTCCTCATTTTTAATATCTGGTAATGGCCCTTAGGTGTTTTGGAATTGCCTCTATTTCACTAGCTGCACGGGGATTACCGACTAACCGGATGCTCCCAGGAACCTTCAGAGAGCAAACAGTGTCAGTTTATTTAATAACTTTCAAAGTGAAACTAAAATCTTGTCCAAATCATGTCTCCTCTGATTTAATTAAAACGCACCACACATACTGCATTGCTCTGTTAGTCATTAACAAATTTAATTGAAGACAGAAGATGTGTCTTTTCTTTTCTTTTGTTCAAAAGCCTCTAGCCAGTGGAAAACTTCAAAAAACACTCCAAAAAAAGACCAGTACAGTATGATTTTTGTTAGAGTGGTCAATACGTCAGTATGTTTTTTCCCCTTCTTCTGTATTTCTGACTTCTATAGGAATGCATGTTAAAAGAGAGGGTTGTTTGCTTTTTTTTTCCCTTGCTTGGCAAAATACCTTTCCCAAATTTTCTAAATATTGCCTGGTATTTGCGTCAATATGACAGTCATTGGGTTTGACAGGAATCAGATTGCTAAACCCACACAAAAATGCTTTGGAAATTAGGGACTAGTTATACATTCAATCTCATTCAAATCCACTTTAGCATACTGGCAAGGAGTGAACTAAACTATCTCTGTTATCCCTTCATTGCTGTGGTTCACAGCAGAGGTTTCTTCAGCACTCTAACCTCTGTGCTGACTTTTAGACTCACTCCCAATTTCTGCTGTCTGATAAACCTCATTCGTTCTCCTGTCCCAATCCATTTTCACTTTCCAAGAGGACCTAACAACCCATGAAACATATTCTCCCACTGCAGCAAGCCTTTCCAACTTCTTCCAGGGAGGAACTGAATAGGAAATTAAGCAGTGTTAGAAGTACAACACTTTGTAAGACTATTCAAGAAACAAAATACATTTCCAACATTTTTTTTCCTCACTTCCTTCCAAACATAAAAGTTTCATTCTTTACTTTCTTTATGTCTTAGGAAATTTAAACATATGCTTCCAGTCTCATCAGTACAGTTGTTATCTAATGGGATTTCCCTCTTGAAAGCAACAAAGGGTCAAGGCTGAACACTTCCACAAGGCCTGTCATATCAGTTCAGGACAGCGCTCCATCAAGGCTGGATTCTTGCCTCCAGCCATGGTACATGCCTAATGCTTTAGAGGAAAGCAATGGGAAAAGTTAAAAAAAAAAAAAAAAAAAAAAAAGGCAAACCACACTACACCTGGACCATTGAGTAAAGCTCTCCCTAAGCAGCAGAATTCCTCTCTGCCCCCTGCAGGCAGGCAGCTGGGGCTCTGCCACATGCAGGCATCACCATCTATACCCCAATGTCTTAAAAAAGGTAATTTACAGAGGGTAATACATATAATCTGGTATCAAGGAGTCAAAATGAAATCATCATACATGTTCAATATTTGCATCACAGTACATGCATCAGGACATAATGATCTAGAGACTTAAATTAGTCCAGTATAACAAAAGACCAAGTGCATTTTTTCTTTGTTGTTTCTCTACTTACCCATGTGCCAATACATGTTTCTGCACTGCAGTACCTGAAATTTATCCTTATTTAGTGACAACTGCATGGAAAGAATGCTTTAGGACACAGCATATCTATCTCCTTGTCTCTTAAGGTCTTGGGTGGCTCCTTAATGTCAGGTTGGGCTGGGCCTCAGCAAACCCTCAAGACCATAATTTCCATCAGCCTACACAGTACACCTGGAAACCCGTGTCAAAGGGCTCGACCCATGCTTCAAAGCTGTCTGCAAGAGGACAGTCTGAAGTGCAATGTTCCTCAGCACAAGCTTCAGATCTCATCCACCTTACCCACATGGCCTGCATGGAGACAAGTGCAAGCACATAAACAACAGCCCCAGCTAAGCTCCTCCTCAGCACCAGCCACCACATCAGTGCCAGTCAGCACTATGGACAGGAAGTCCTAGAACATGGATCTAGATGATTTAGCAGCTGAACAGATCACCAGACAGGTTACAGAGCATGAGGAAAGCCACGCAGCTCTGATCTGCCAAGCCCTCTGGAGCCTCTAGCAAGCATATAAAGCCTTGGCTTCCATCTGTGAGCACAAAAATGGTGAGCCACTCAGGGAGCAGGCCCATGAGAAGGAAGAAGAGGGGCTGTGGCATGCTCTACATGGGTTGTTTTGTTATTGTTCTATTTCTGTTTTGGTTTTCATTTTTAAACATCTTATAAGTTGAGGTATCCATGAAGAAATGCATTTGTAAGCAAACATCTATGCAGCAAGGTTTGAAGACAGTTTTGAGTTTGTCTCAATTCCTCACCATTGTTCACAGAGTTCAGAAAGCATCCCCTTCAGCCTGCTGGCCAGCAACCAAGGGCCGAAGCACCTGCTGCGTGGGTGACAGGCAAAATCCCTCAGCTCCGGGACTGCAACCTTGGTACATTTCTCTGCTACAGCATGGTCATATCTCCTCCCTCAAAATCTAGTCATCATCTTAACAGTGCTCAAAGAGATGGTTCATACAATTAGGGTAACATCAGAGATACCCAGGCTGGGATGTGGTGACACACATTCCCCACCTCTCCTCTTCTGCAGCCATTACACACAAGCTTGCACAAGGACCTGAACCACATGCCTAGATGAGCATCCAAGAGTTTTATCAGCCAGCTCAGTAAAGGCGTGAGAAAAGCCTTATAGATCTGATAGCAGGAAGAGCAAATATAAGTGTTCACCTGTGTTTATCAACACTTGTAGCTTTTGCATACTGTGAAAATATGCATTATTACCAAAATATAGCTGTTACAGCTCTTGTGAGGGAAACTGACCAATACCAAAGTATTCCTTCCAAACAATCTTTGAAATCCACTTACTGGATCACTCTCACAGGGACCAGCATCCCTGTATATTTTTTCTGTATCTCTCACTGCACGGTGTTTTTGGGGACTTGGTTTGGGCATGAAAAGACACATTCCCCAAACTTCCACTAGCCAGAGAGGTTTTTGTGCATGCTACAAGATGATGAAGAAACGGCCTGCATCTCCACCACTCCTTCACTACACAATGCAAAAATTTCCCCCTTTTCCATTACAGAATTTAAAGGAAGACCCTGTCAGTTCTCACTGCATGGGATGGTCTTATAGGCTGCTTAATCTGCTACTAACCAATAGTACTGACCAATAACCCTGTCCCATTCAATTCTTCATAGTATGATGGAAAAAATGTTAAGTAGTGGCAAAACAGAAATTTAACATTTTCCCCCAAACAGTTTACAGACTTGTATTCAAGGAGATTTAAATAATGAAGCTATCAAAAGAGTTAGTAGTAGCCCAAATGCATCAGTACAACTTGCATAGAGGAATATTGGCCACTGGCTACAAAGGAAAAACATGATTATTTTCAAATGGCAAGCCTTCCTCCAGATCTGCAAAAAGCTGAATTTCTTATTTCTAGCGTTGTGGCTATAGTTTCACAACAATGTTTTGTGCACTGAGAGAAGGTCTCAGAACGTCACGTTTTATGAATAAACTTTATGGGATGGGAAGGATTCCTGGAGCTCCTTTACCATGGACTCTTATGGGATTTAGAAGTTCTGTAGAGATTAATACATATGCGGTATTACAACCTTCTTCCTAAAATAAGTCATTATAGCAGGAACTTACTCTTCCAGTCTAAACAACTTCTGAAAGTATTTTCTGTCAGTCTAAACTGCAGACAACTGGAGACAAACCTGTTCTTAGAGTACCATCTTTGCACTTGCAAAGAGACCAAAAAAACAGGTTTAAATACACCTGAGCTGGTGCCAATGTATCAAATAAACATGTTAATCAGAAATTTAAAAAAAAAAAAAAAAGCCAAATTGACAGTATTGTGTTTGTTTCCAACTATCTTGAAACAAGCTTCTAACAGTTCAGGGTTCTTATAGAGATAGTTACCAAGATCTCACTAAAATTTTAACTCACCATAACTCTTGAAAACTATTAAAATCATGTTTCCAATAAACATTTCAGGAGAGCATGAAAGATAAATTGGAAGTATTTTCAGAAACTTGGCCAAGTTTCAAACACCTCTAACACTTGAGAACAATCTTTTTTTCATAGAAAAAAAAAAAAAAAAAAAGCAGTTTGCAGCTTTTTCATCAGCATTCATTCATTTGCATTGAAACTGCTGTGAAATTCTGCTCTTAAAGCCAAGCAAGGACTTCAACATTTGGCCCTGTAGAAAGCAGAAAATCCTACCAACTCCAAATGCCAAGCTAGAGCCTAAAAGCAGAATGGAAGCATAAAACTGAATTCGGCACAGTCTGCCAACAAGTAAGCTAACCAACTATTGATAAGATGTTCTGTGATAAAACTTAGCTCTTTTTTAATGTTGGAGCTCTTGAAAAAACTGTTCCAGGCACTGATAAGCCAAATGCAATCTCAGCAAGGGCTTCTAAAGCTTCCAAAGAGCTCTGAAACCAATCAAGGATCTCTGGGCTTTCCCAACGTGTTTAGAAAGGGGAAGGGGAGCCAAGATACATACTTCTGATATGCTCATTAAAACCACCAAGGACACCGATACTTGTGCGAAGTATACAGCATAATCAAAGCCAAACAGATCTTGGGTGGGTGCTTAATGGGTTCACATCTAGCATTACAATGGCATGGGATTCATAACAGGAGGGTAGGCTCCTTCGTTGCCCTATCTGGCTCTATCCCAGTTTGGGCAGCTGCCCAAGGCCAATGGTGTGACTGCAATGGCAGCACCAGGGGATGCTGCCCACAGGACACCCTGCTCCCTTCCTCGTCACCCATGCACCCCACCACACAACCCAGCCACCCTTCTTCACATGCAAGGAGGACCTGGCAGTGTTGTGTGCAGCCGTGGGGCAGGAAAGCAGTATCTTGACCCCTTGCAGTGGAAGCACGGCATTTATGGGAAATGGGAAGTGTGCAGCTGGGAGAAATATTTCTGGCTGCATGGACTTCTTGCCTTGTGCCACAGCCCCACAGGCCTTGAGCAAGCCCCCATGGAGCTGCCACCCCTCAGTAATAGGGAAGGGACCAACAGTGGGTCCTGCCTCTCACAAATGCCACCGCAGACAAAGACTCCTTCTGCATCACTTGATAGGATTTCAATTAATGATTGTTAACACCAGGAATCTTATACAAAACCAACTGGCCTGGGCCAGACCTGAACGCAAAGAATAGTAAATAGCAGACATTTTGGGAAAGAGTACAAGAAACTATAAAAAACATGGTGTGATCCTTTACTGGTATTTTATTCCTATCAGTATTATTTAAACATGCATTCTTCTTAAACACAATCACTTTCCAAAACCTAGCTTTGTCCCCACCCTTTTATCTGAATCCCAAATACATTTTTTGAAAGTGTAATTCTCAGAAAACAAAACCTAGACAATATACCTCTCAAATAACCCAATCAAATTATGCGATGTTTTCTCTCTCCATTCTTCCTTAGGAGGAAAAATATGAATCATAATAATCCCCAGACCGGATAATATTTTTATGTTTACATTTTTATAATTTATGAAATTAAAATAGGGACACTTTTTGAACTTCATAGCTCTTTATATGTTCCTCTAAAATCTTCCCAGGGAAAAAAATAAAAATAAAAAATAATCTAAGGTAAGATGTGACACACACAATTTCAGGGGATACAAAATATTTTAGAGAAAGTCTCAAGGGAAATTGATTCATCTGTGAAGATAAGATTGATCCTTAACTGTGACCTGGCTACTCCTGATGCACATGAAAAGGTTTAAGAGGTTAAATGTGGTTCTGAGAGGAGTACGGTGCATTTTTGTTTTTAGAAACTCTACATTTAATTGAAATGAGAGATAAAGAAAACGGTCCTTTGATGAACAGGGTCTGGCTTTAGGCATTTTCTTATCAAGATGGCCACGTTCAGAACCCACCCACCAACATACCAGAAACCACAGTTGGCAAATGCTACATGCAAAGGCATTTCCTGAGTTCTGACTTTCTAGCTGAGGGCCAGATGCTTCACGATCCTTCCTTAAAAGCACAGTTAAAGGAGTGGGAGTACAGAGCCTTGCCTGATCTTGCATGGTCTACGTGAAGACCAAGCGGCATCCCAGCCACATTCTCAACATCAAACAAGCAGTGATCTATTCCTATGTTTCTCAGGAGTTCCCTGTCTCAGTGAAAAGAGGGCCAACAGACTACTTTTTCTCGCCCGTCCTCTTACAAGCTACCGTTTACAACCTAAATCTGCTAAATTAAGTAGTAATTACTGTGGTCCCCACCTGTATGATGTGCCAAAACTTCAGAATGAAAGGAAGAGCAAACATTATTTAAAAAGTAAACAGCAGCTGAAAGGCCTAGGGAGAGCATTGTGGTTTACTTCCAACCTACACCATGCACTACCTACACCACTTCCAACAAGTTACTTCCAGCTTTCTCTCCTATTATCTTTAATATATAATATGATAATTACTTATGTAAAATTCTCTAGAAGTACTTACGTCACTTAGAAGTGAAGGTCTATTTCAAAAATAGGACTTAGAGCCTTATAAAAAGCCCAAAAATCTCTACGGGAAAGCTTGATAGTTATTAAAAAACAATTTAAAAAAATCAGTCCCTGTTAAAAAACAATTAAAAAAAAAAAATCAGTCCCTGTCCTACAAAACAACAAAAACTAAACAGGCTAGCAATATTAAGCCTTCTCCTACTGAATAAAGAAGGGTAGCATTTATCCAGAGGTGAAACATGCTAAACTCAAGTGTAATTTGCATGTGCAGCTATCAGGTAGATCAGAAATAATTCTACAATGTGGCTGGCTAGAGGTATAACAAGCTCATTTCACACACATATACATGATTCATGTTTATAGTACTAGTCCTTGTATAATACTAACCCAAATGCATGCAACATGATGGACGAGAAAGAATCAGTAAGAAGGGAAATTCACTGCCAGAGACATTTTCTCTAAACATTGTCTGTGGCAGTGTCACGTAAGGCAGTTCTTTCACAGAAGATACCCCAAATCAATGGCTTTTCCTCCTGTAAACAGTGGGGTCAGAAAATAACACACTCCAAACAATGTCAGACAGATCTTCAAATGAAAGGGGGAAAGGGGGAAAGCCTAACAAAATCTTTAGCAATACTATTTATCTTTTGATAAGGAAACAAGGAACTCTGCATAAAATAAAATAAAATAAAATAAAATAAAATAAAATAAAATAAAATAAAATAAAATAAAATAAAATAAAATAAACATACTTTGGTCCCATCTTTTTAATGTATCTATTCCCCCTTTCCCCCCCCAAAAAAAAAATAAATAAATAAAAATTTGGTTACATGTGGACAAAGCCAAGCAGAGGACTATAAAGACAATTTCCTGTAGTGAATAGGTCACTTAAGCATTACTTAAGTGTCCTAAGCTGTGATAATTGTACAGGATTAAAGCAGACAGGACCAAGATCTAAACAAAAAGTATAATCAGACATATCTTTGGTACCATATCTTAAGACCCGCTCCATCTGCCTTCTAATAAGAGACTCATACATGTCATATAAATTCAGAAAATTATTTTCAAAAAATCAGTCACATTATTCAAAATGAGGCTAAACATTCTGTTGTATTTAAAACTCTATATACTGTTTTATCTTTCTTCATTTGTGAACAGCTTACTCACAAATACAGGCTGGAAAAAGAGAGACTGCCTGAGTAAATCAAAACAAATTACCATCTACCCCCTGCCATGTGGTGTGGCTCTTCCCTGAAAAGGTAGGTTGGATGACGGCATTTCTAATCCACCTCTTCACAAAGTAGGCTGACAGTCAGGTGCCATGCCCTGTTTCTGTGTGTGCACTTCTGACAACTGCTCCCTTAAAGAAGAACATACCTAGTGCAGGTAAAAAGATAACAACTGATACATCTCACAACTTAGCACACTATATTTATTTACTACTCAAATAAATTTATGACTTTAAAATGTTAGGATACCCACCCTCTACATTTTGTTCTAATCAGTCCCTGTCTCAGGTTTTGATGGTTGTATTCATTCTCCTTCTTGTATCTGCACCAGAAAGAAGATCACCTATAACAACCACACATTTAGCTTACAATGCACAAGGAAGAACAGAGACCAGTCTGCTTTACCCTTGTTGTTTTGGCTCTCGTTTTTTTTTTTTTTTTTTTGCTTAAGTACTAGCCAGACAAATAGAACAGGTTATGATAGACATGCAGATATTATTATTTCATCCTTGTTTTTTGCCCATTTCTGTCCTATACTGATCTTGGCTCAAGCCACATTACAGCATGGAAAAAAAAAAAAAAAAAAAAAAAAAAAAAAGCAAGAGTTAAACAAAGATTCTTTAAGTACTAGCAAAACATTTGGATTCAAGCTCTCAGTCGTGCCCTTTAAAGCCATTATTTTAAAAATGTTTATGCAGCAGAAGCATTTCTCCTACACATAAAAAAAAAAAATAAAAAAATCTTGAAAAACAGGAAAAGGAAATTAATGCTTCCTTCAAAATTAGCCACTGTTGGCACAGTCTTGAGTCTCTTACTGTAATATTCTACTGTGCCTTTACCTTTGTCCATATTTATAAGATCCTACATTTAATTTTGAAGTTACAAGCTTCCCAGACCTTTCAAAGGGAAATTAAACACAAGCATTTTCACTGATGTCTAACACTATAAAACTAATTTTAAAATTACCATCAAATTACACAGAACATTACGAACAAACAAATATAGTCACCAAGACTGTATTTCTGGAATTTAACTCAGTTTTAAGAAGCTTTCTGTCTCATACTAATGCAATAGGATGCCATAACCAGGTGTCCCTTCAACACAGATCAGTCAAGTTTCTTTTGTCCTGCCAGTGCTTTTACCCTGTCAATTTCCATCCACCTCATAGCACATGATCAGCTTCTGTATTATAGAAAAGAAGCCTCGCTGTGCCTCTTTTAGCACACCCATGCAGTGCCAGAAATCATAAGCCTCCTATACTTCCATGAGAGGAATTAAACAGTGCTAATTTTGATCAAAACAGGCTAAATTTGACTCTGAACTTCTGCAGATTTCCTGCAGAAATGCAAGGGGACACTTCAAACACACACAGGCCCCAGCATAGCAAAGCTCTACAACCCACCCCTTAAATCCTGCTGACAGCAATGAGTGTATACATGTCCAAGTACTGTAGCCCACACAGGTCAGCTGGAAGCCTCCACAGAAATGCTGAATGTACCTTACCCAAGGAAAGCATGGTGATGAGGTTGCCTTTTCACAGCACACTGCAGTCTGAAGATGCACATGGCTTCTTCAGCTACAAAAGTGCTGGTATTTTAACAAAAGTAAAAGTCTCAGTCTGAATTACCACCAGTAGTAGAAGACTTGTAGCAGACTTCTAGACTGGGATGAAGAGATCACTGCCATGTTGGCAGTGAAAATGCAAAGGATTGCAGTGATAAGCACTCAAGCTCCTACAGCTCATCCTAAAGAGACAACATAAAATACTTCTCCTTCCCCATACAGATTGGGCACAGGAGAATATCTGCAACACAGATTCTTACCCCACTTGTTAAATTGACCATTGCTAGCCCTATTTGCTCCTGAAAACTCAGAACAGAAGGTTTCATCAAGTAGAGGCTATATTTTGTGAGCTTCTTTGTGACTGCTCAAGTCACCTTTAGCAAGAAGTTACACAAAAATGTCCCTCATAAAGATAAAGACAAATTTAATCTTCATGCAGCTTCACTGATGACAGTGTCCCCACTTAGTCATGTCCTGAATTCACTTCATGAAGGGTAGCCCATAAACAGCAAGCAAGTGGATATGGCTCTTTGTTTACAATGTACTTTTCAATACTGAAGACCGAGTTGTGTTTTCTAGTTCAGAGGAGGACAAGAGGCCCCTTTAGGAACAGGTTTGTCTTTCAGTGAAACTACGCTAAAATAGACATTAGGAGGAAATTCTTCACTGTAAAGGTAATGAGGCACTAAAACAGGCTGCCAAGAGAAATTGTGGATGCCCCATCCCTGGCGGTGTTCAAGGCCAGGCTGGATGGGGCCTTGGCCAACTTGATCTAGTGGGTGGCATCCCTGCCTATAGCAGGGGAGTTGGAGTTAAATGATCTTTAAGGTCCCTTCCAACCCAAACCATTCTGTGATTCTATGTTTCTCCGTAAACAATCACAACCTCGCAACTTTCAAAGACAAGGATAGAGGAGAAAGAATGCCAGATATAGAAAATCTGAAGAAAGCACCACGCATTTTACAGCTGGCCAGGCGACAAGTCAGTTTGATGGGTTTCCCCTACGTTGCCATTCCTCCACCCACAGTCAAAGGCATTAAAGCTTTTCCTCTGACATGAGAAATTTCTGGTAGAAGGACTGCAAACTACAGTTGTAGAACTGTGGTGTGAGAAGACTGGGGAGGAAATAGAGGGAACACAAGAAGTGAAAGCAGAAAATACGTTGGAAGACCTATAGCCCTGTTGATGCTATTTTAAAATTGTGTTAATTAATGATTAAAAAATAATTAAAAAAATAATTAAATGGATTAAATGCCCCTAAGAATATGTGCAGTATAGGAATATTAAAGAAATTCTGCAGTTACAATGTTGTTCCTTGCCTTATGGTCAGAGACAATGACCCATATGCCTTTTAGTTCTATCTCACAAGTAAAAAATTGAAGATACAAACAGCTCAATACAATGGGCCTAAAAATGATGTCATCTTCTATGGATCAAGTCTCATGAATTATGTGTGCAGTAGCAAAATCCTGCAAAAAAAAAAAATCCTACTGGGGTATTTTCATTTCCATGAGCACAATCCTACTAAGTGAGACGGATTCTGTTGTGATTACTGTGACCTTGAATATTATGTAACTGCAGCCTGGGAGAGATTTTATTGTTGGGAAATTTCATATAAAAAAAAAAATTAAGCTACTAATGTTCATGACAGAAGGGGGAAATTTGATCTCATCACATTCTAGACAACAGAGAAAGGAGAAAAATGTTAAAATATAATATAGCCATGGTTTCATCAGATAAGAAAGGCAAGGTAACTGCAAAAGTAATCATTTGACTAAATCCCATAAACTGAGAATGTGAGAAACTTGGTGGTCTCCAGCCAGGTGTTAGTAGACACATTACACCTGGCATCCTTGCAAGCTAACACTGCAAGGCTGCCTCTCTGTTAAGGCTATGGCACATGCAGAAAGCCTCCATTCATTATGCTTCCTGCCACCTCTGACTTGGGAGTAGAGAAGTCAATGTGGCTGGTATCCACCAGCCTTTTCCTTGCTGATCTCCAACAGTTTCTGACCTTGTTTGCTGGAAAGGCATAGCCAGTACTGACCCTGGGTAAGGAATGAAACTGAGCCCTGCATCCAGCTGGTTGCTGCTGTTCCCCCTGGGTTTTGCCCATCCAGTCCCCACAAGATAGCTGTGCTTACTGTGTACTCACCGGCTGTATTCTCCAGGCTCTCTCTCGGGTGAATTTTGAATGTTTTTCAGCAAAGACCTTCCGAGACCACAAAAATCTGCCCGTGATAGGTCATCAGTTGCCTTTGGGCAGAAGACCCTAGTCCTTTTGCTTGTCTACTTGATGGGTACTACAAGCAGTTTCTCCAGCAAGGCATACCTGAGCACCCATCTTCTCTCCAGTCTCCAAGCAGCCTGCGTGTTTCCCTAATGTTTACAGTAGTCTTGAAGGTCAAACTTTCTGTGTAGCAGTAATGTTTAATAACCTCTGATCTTCTGACAAACAACATTACAGATGGGAAGTTAAACCCTGATCTTTGTGAATGTCACCCTGCTCACTTGGCAAGCCTTTCAAGTCAAGGTGCAGTCTGCACCAAAAAGGGTTTCCTTGAGCTCTCCCATCCTCCCAGTTTCTTCTCCCTGTCGCTGTCATCATGGCAAGTGGGCTGTCTGGTTGCCACCCCTTGCATCAGAGTTGGCAGCGTTTCAAAACTGCAGGGTATGCGTACACATCTGCCTACATATTTATGTGACAAATACAAATACAGTAGCCAAATCTAACAGGAACACAGGTTGTCAAAAACACAACTTCCATGAAGTCAACAGCAGTCTTTGTAGAACATGGCAGATAGCTCACAGGCCACAAATCCTATCTTTATCACCTCTACAGAGGAAGCGAGCCTTGAAAAACTCACCTTGCACCTCCAAAAGCACCATCTCTCTCACAGGGGCTAAAAGGGTGCCCTGCAGCTGGTGGCCGTAACAGGGAGCATTGGTGACATTTTCAAGAGCACACATAGATTGACTTCTGCAGTCCCATTACAGATCATAAGAGATTTCAAAAAATCTTACAAGGTGCTTGTCCCTTTCTTGACTTATTGAAAAACATGTAAAAACCTGGCTATCTGAACAGTACAAATCTCACCTAACTATTGACATCAAATAATTAGCTAAAAGTTCATCTGATCATCTTGGTTTCGCTTACAAAGCTACCCAATTCCCATTAACTGTGAGGCTCTGCATGCTTCGATCTCTTTTAAGATGAAATTTTATTTTTTTTATTTATTATTTTTTTTTACAGAAGTTTAACTGGACTACGTAACTGTTCACATGTCAGCTGTGAGCTTCTCTCACAGACTATGTGTCAGGTTATAACTGCTTTGAATTTATCCCACAGTCCACACAGTACTTTCTCTCAAGTTAACACAACATTTGACTATTTTGTAGGTTACAATTATTTATTGACTCATGTAGGATTGGGCTTTGCTGAGAACCATATTTTCAAATTACAAGCATCGTTCAGCCTAATACTTTTTTTTTTTTTTTTTTTTTTTTTTTTTTTTTTTTTCCCAGCATTAGCTTGAGTATTGGTACAAGTAGCAGCTCCCAAAAACTTGCTAAAAAAAGTGGAATACTTTCTGTGGGAGTATAAAATAGATCGGCCACTGTTATTCTAACAAGCGCATTAGTTCCATGTGCTAGAGAAATAAAGTGCTCATTCATTACCCAATTTGCGGTGACAGTCTAGTGAGATATCTAGTTTACATTCTGATAGCCCCATGAAATGAACTGAATTCCCACATAGTCGCAAAAGGCCAAAGTTAGCATTTTCTTTAAAAAAAAATAATAAACTCAAGTCTGCCTCTGGAGCAGATTGGCTATAACCTTGAACCTTAAAGGAAATGAGAGGGAGAAAGAAAGAGCAATGCACACAGCATAAGAGGGGGTGGGGAAAAGCTAATGGCACCGGGAATGGAAAATGTGGGCATTAAAAGAATTTCCTATTCTAAACAACGTGCAAAGTTAAAAATACCTTCTCTTGAGATTATCCTCAGCATAAATACTCACCATGGCTATTTATAGCTGTCTGGTAGCCTATGACAAAGATTTTTATTCCAACAAAGGAGCTGTATATGAATTCAGGACCTGTTTAAAGAACTATTAAAATGGAAAATATACTACTCTTGCGTCAGCTAGTCATATTGGTACCTGTTTCCAATGCAGTCTAAACACGGCTTTCCTGAATGCTGACAATTGACCATTAAATACTAGAGAGAGGGAAGGGAAAAAACCTTGGTATTTGTCACAAGCTAGATACCCATTGTCATGAAGGCTGGCAAGGCGAGGTGCTGGGCTAAAATAAAGAGCATGCAAGTTACTCAGCACCTCTGTGGATGCCCAGGGCTCCTGCACAGCACAAGCCTGGTGCAGTTTGTGTCTGGGACAAGCCAGGAGGAGACCGTGCTGGGGCCCCCACACACCAACCAGGTGCCACAAGCACAACCCTGCACCTGGGAAACCACACAGGACAGAGTGACACGAGCAGGATTTGCCAGTAACACATCAGAAAGGAGAATTTTTAAAAGCTTCTTTACATGTCTTTGTTTGTTTGTTTGTTTGTTTGTTTGTTATTTGGAGGGACTGAGAAATATGGAGAACTTCTTTAAATTTAAAAGAAACTGGAACCCAAAGTCCCACACATCTTCAGAAGTCATCTATGCAAGTAAGGAGTTGCTGGCTCACATGGAGAGCTTCGACCCCAGCTTTGAGGCATTTCACATTCAGAACAGAATGGGAACAGAGAGGAAAGGACAGATAGGGATGACATGCAGAGCTTGAAAGAAAGAGGAAGTAATCACTCCCAGTAGTCATGCCCATATAATCCTACTGTCTTGGTTGCCTTCAGCTTCCAATGAGGCAAAGCAAATTTTAAAAAGCAATTTATTTGTGAATATACTGTTGAAATCCATGGGAGACTTTGCAGAGATAGCTCATGGTAGTAGGCCCCATTAGACTACAAGAATTTCAGACCAGAGGCCTTTCTTTTCACTGCCTATATGTAATGGACTTTGTGGTGCAGTTCTGATCATGAAGGTCGAGTGATGTATATTTGTAAGCTCAGGTTTGGTTTGGCTTGGGTCAGGCTCCTTCAATTCAAATTAATATTTGAATTAAAAGAAGACTTTTAAAGTAATTTTTTGGACTGAGTTTCATTTCAAGAAAAGAATAACAGCTTAAACTAATTTTGAGTTCATACTCAGTTCAAATCTTCGGTGCTGGTTTCTAATTTGTGACTCCAGATAGTACTGAAACACCACTGGTTTGAAGTTAAGCATAGCAGAAAGAGGGGTTGCTAAGGATGATTTAACTAATGCAGGGAGAACCCAAGCAGCAAAATGATTCACATTGCAGCAGCACATGTTTCACAGTGGTAACATCGACCCTGTCTCCCCCCAGAAACAGAGAGCATTTTGCCCTGTTCCCCAGCTCTCTCAGGACATGCTGTTTGCAGCTCAGTATCAGTATGCAAGGCCTCTACCCTTATTTCTTCATGGAACAATTTACCACTTCAGAGAGTTTTCTCCATCTGGAGAAAACCAGGGCTGCTCATTGTTGCCTTGCAGGAAATGTAGAACTTTCCCTCCTTCCCTCCTCAGCAATTCCATTTGTAAAAAAGGATTTGGGATAGCTTTTTCAGTTTCCAGTACTCTTTTCTAGCTCCTAGACACCAAAATTCCCACCCCACCCCCCCTTTTTTTTAAGGGTAAACCAGTAAGAATTTTGTCCACAGATGGAATAAAAAACAGGAACCACTGCCTAAATGATAAGGGTCTTCACTTGCATATAACTCTCCGTGGAAGCAGAGGAGAGTTAGCACAGCAAAATAAACTGTTTTGAGACATGGAATTTTAATGGCAGTTTAATCTATTGCACACAGTTTAGCGACATAACAAGGAGCCTATAAACCACACAAGTGCTACAGACTGACATCCACATTTCAGTCATAGTATATGGTTTTAGACAAAGCAGCGACCATGGCTGGATAGTACAGTACATTCTGTTCTACCAATGGCAACTCAACAGCAGCATCTACATCTGACTCTCATTCTTTCTGGTATCCAGCATTATGGCTTTTGGAACAGGATAATAACCGTTATTTCACCCCCTCCCCAACTCTGTGGTCAGCAGCTCACTACTCCTGCCATATTTAATTGATAAATAATGGGGAGTGGGGCTAGGAAGGAGGAAGTCTAGCAAAGGGAGTTGAATTACATAAGTGACTTAATTTTTTCCCTGAAAGTCTTAATTTATTATCTGCTCACAGTGCTTACTAAATGTACAGGCTCAACTGCCACATTCCCCTCCTCTGCATAAACAACACCGCAAGCAGTCCTGTATCTTTTGAGACTCACATTGCCCTCTATTAAAAGGTGAGGTTGTGTTTGCCCCAGTTTACGAGATGCCCAAAATACAGCTTGCAGGTAAACTGCAGAGCAGGCTGCTCTGTAAGAAAGCTCACAGCTGTTCTCTGCCTCGGTGAGACGATGCGGTCTCGTGGCTGAGATGTGGCTTCTATTCCCAGGTCTGCCACTAAGTGATTAAAGATGGAGCTTGAGGTAAAATGTGTTATGACAGCCTAAACCCATGATGACAAAGGCACATTTACAAGAAACAGGGACATGGCTCTGGTTTAAGAAAATAAAAAATAAAAAATAAATAAATAAAAATAAAGGAGTAAGACAAAAACAGGGAAAAAATAATAATCTGATATGGCCATAGCTGCTACCCCAGATCGTGAAACCAGTTCACAAATGGCAGAAAAGTACTTTCAGTCAAAGGGTCTAGTATGATTCCTGCCCTATTTTCTGATTGCTTTCCCAAAAATTCAGCATCATGTTTGTTAGTTTTGGCCAGAACAAGTCTCCAGATGTCTTCCACGTCCTTCTCTCACACACACACTCAGCAATGTGTTAAAGTGCCCTATCTACTGACCATTTAAGCTGTGCCTCTAAAGCTTGCACAGGCACTTGAAAAACACTTCAGCCTACCCTTAAACAAAAGCTATACCAGGTGGAAATCCACAAAATCCAGTGGAAAAGGGCTACAATGAGGTGCTGTTGCTCCTCTCCAGCTTCTGTAAGTATTTAGCAGATTAAGAACGGGGCAGCCCCACAAACTCCCTACAGGCTGTGCAAAGCAGCTGATGCCACCTCGGTGCTAGGCACCCAACAGCGACCAAGTCCAACATTATCAGGCTGTCAGCCTGCTCATCCTCCCTCACCTGAGAAATCACCAGGACATGCACTGAAACATCTCCATATCGATGTCCAAAAGTCAACAGTCAGTGAGTGGCAGAGATGAACGAAAGCTTCACATCCAATTTTTTGTGCAACAAAATGTACAAGGAGTTTTTGTTAAATGTAAACAACAGAGGCAGGCCAACCTGCAATCTAAAGACCTCAACACTTGTGGAGGTGGATTCTCACTGCCTACAATGAAACATTATTTTTCATGACTTTCCCTACTAAAAATAGACAGTACCAAAATGACTGTGGTGAAAACTCTGGGACCAGTGATTTCAACATCATTCGCCAAATTCTGCAGCTTGGAGAAAAATCTAAGAAGTAAAGAGACAAGAAGAGAGAATTCATCCATCCCATCTGCTCGGCTGTGGCAGTGAATCTCAGTTGCCCATCAACAAAGCTAAAGGAACAGCACTACCATGTTACCTGGGTGAAGCAGATATACATATATAGCATTAAAAAAAAAAAAAAAAAGGGCTTTCTTTACTCTTTCAAACAAAAGGAATCACCTTTAGCAACCTCTGAAGCAGTGCCCCCTGGCCAACTTTCTCTGTGTTTATACCTTATGCTTACAGACTTCCTTCATCTACTTAAGCACTTCAGGTTTAAAGAGTCTGAATTCTAACTAGCAAACAGATTATCCTATTTTAAGTCTTCATTTTAAAGCCGTTCTGCAACTCTGTTTATCCTGCCCTGCAGAGGAGCAACTTGAAGACACTGTAAAAGTAGGCCATCAAGTACAGAACCTGCAACTCATCTCCTGTAAAAGCTGACAGCTCAGATGATAATAGTTTACATTCACAGAAGCATCTTTCATATGAAAAGTGCATTGCAAACTACAGAGCTGCACATCTCTAGCAAAATGCAGTTACTGCTGGAGCAAAAGGTGGCAGCCTATTTATGTACTCCAGTAGGACAAGGAGACATTTTAGCAAAGAACAGTCAATGTCTCTTGTAAAAATGGCATATTCTGTACCTTAGAGCAGTGAAGAGCTCAATATTTACCATATGCAATCCAAATAAAGACAACATTCAGAATATTTTTATTAAAAACAATTGTCTTGAATACAAATGTCCCAATTTACAATATGTTGGGTAGCTGCCGGATGTCGATAGAAAATGAACACATGCTGTAAATTCAGTGCTTGGTAATTAGGAAAATGTGCATGTTTCCCAAGTCTGCTTCTCGGTAGGTAGGACTAAAGGGCAACATTATGTCATTTCCCTTTGCGCAGGACTCCCTATTGACTTCCATAAAGAATTTGGCTTAAAAACTGATGACAGGGTACAGCCCAAGTTCTTCCCCAAGAGGGAAGAACAACCAATAAATAACGGAAGACGGGTTGGTGACGGAAAAGTCATTCCTAGTCACCAATACATCTTACCAATATTTAATTCCAGCAGTATAATGAGGACAGGACAAATGATCTCTGCTCTCAGTTATACCAACTCCTTAAATCCAGACTAATTGCTAAACACACACAACCACTGAAAACAGGATTCAGACTGAAAAGAATGATAGCCAGTTTTAAAATATTGAATGACACATAACATGGAACAGCTACGAAGGTATGACGCAGCCTACTAAATGGGTCCTCTGAGTTTAAGTGAGGGCCAACCCTTTCCTCCTAGCTTTCTCCTGCCTTAAAGCATATTCTTTAATAATTGTTTCTATTTCAGAATTCTGTTATTGGCAGGCAATGGCAAGGGTTTAAAAGCTTTTGTTAACCAAACTGTATGTCTTGTCATCTTTGCTCCAATGCTGTGCATTTATGCTGTTATGTCCTCAAAGCAAGGTATTACATCCAGCAAAAACATACAGCCAATGGGCTGAGAAGTCACGTTCCCTCCAAAGCCAGTGTAACCACAAACATGCACAACCTATAATGATATCAAAGTCAGTACGTCCGGATCTCATTGTAAGTATGATGTGAGCACAATAGGTGAAATCAGGATGGAGCCAGTGAAACAACAGCGAAACAGATGAAGAAAGTTAGACTTTGAGATGTGAGTCACCAAAACAACACCTTCAAGTGCTTCTCCTTTCTCAGTGTCAGAGCTGGTGACACAATTAAAGTCTTTCATTGTCTTCATGGTTTATTAGGTACCGTATTAGTCCATCTGACAATAATCAGCAAAAGAAAAATTAGATTAAGGACCTATTGAATATGCCTAAACATTTCTGATGTGCTTTTAAGATATATTTTCTTCATTCAATTTATGTATATCCTGTACATACATTCAGGCCTAACAAAACATGATGAGATTTTCATTACTTAGTAGTTTTTTTTCTCATATTAAATTAATAACCAATATATTCATTCTCTTTAGAACTATTGAAATGACTCACTCATTCCCTGAAATATTTTGGTAAGAAATAAGACAATAGCCCTGAAGGAACTTATTCAACCCTCCAGTGTAAGAGGATGATTACATGCTAATGAGGGAAAACACTCACTAGCTTGTATAGAGAGAAAGAGGGGGGAAATTTTTAAAGAACCCTTTTGCTTAAACAAATTCATCTTGTGACATTCCAGTACAGACAACCCCTCCAGCCATCATAACTCACTGGTTTGAAAAGGTCATTAGCACGCTATCCCATTTTGTTGCAAGAATGAAAAGCCAAATTCATGGGCATGACAAGAAAATTTGCCCTCGGTATTGCTATGAGATGACGTGAACCCTGAAACCCTACTGAGAAGTTTCTCCGGGTAATTTTTTTATTTTTCGCAGAATATCAGCCCAGCATAAGCACATACTTTCTACACATGGTATTCATATTTACATCCTGCAGCCACGGTGAGCACAGCACCTCATGCTCTTTTTGCCCTCTTTCTACATTTCCCTACCCAGCTATTTCTTTCTCTTCCTTGGAGCAGGCTGTACATGTGGCACCAGACACATGATGCCTGTGCCCAGAAAGCAAGCTGCAGTGGGAAGCACTTTGTTATCCATGTCGCTGACCTTCAGTGGAATACCCCACTGCGCAAGCTGGACCATAAAAGGAATCCATGTGTAGCCAGTGTTTAGAAAAGCACCTCCTTGTCTTCAGTGGCTATTGCGCTGCCTTATTAAGACAGTGCAGTAATAGCCAGCTGGAGAATCTTGGGAATGTTCTGAGTAACGGTGCCTAAAAAAGCTTCTCATTTTGTATGGGCTGACAATTAAGTTGAAAAGCAGCAAGTCCTGTTCAGCTTAGCAGGTGCAGGAAGCAATGCTGTTCCTGGAGACTCCATACCCTTCTGAAAATACCCGTTCAGCCATTTTACCTGTAAAAATGCTCACAACTTTTTTCCTTCCAGTTCAGTCATATTTTTATTTTATTTTTGCAAAGAAAACTAGACTGGGTGTTGAGAATGACATCTCAAGGGACTGCATGATATGCCATACAAATCGTCTCATGAGGAGGCATAAGGACAAACAGCATCAACATACAGATGATCGGAAGGGATTTCCTCTCAAGTCTTGTGCTATGGTCCTCTCACAAGAGGATAAGCAATAAGTGGGAAGAGTCAAGACAGTGTTTTTTGACTGTTGACTTCACAAGTGTAAGACTTTTTGTGAAAATCTGATAGCTAGTTTTTGCTGAAAACATTTTTGAATTTGCATAAAGGCCACTGGACAGTGGCCTGGTTTATGAGGTTTGTTTTGTTTTTCCATCAAAGTTCCATTTCACTGAAAGCTGTTTATACCACCTCCTTCCTTTCTCTGTTCAAAAAAAATCGATGGAAAAACATTTATCCTTTATATTAAGAAGCCATTCTGCTCTGTGTCTAGCTTCATCCCTGTATCATTCTCACCAGTATGTTATAATAACGCCTTTCAGAAATACCCAAGATTGATAAATAGAGCATCTGATTTTCTCCTTATCATTGGACAGCTGGCAATTTTATAAGTGAAACTACCTTGCGCTATCTATTAACTGAAGTCAAGATTTTACTCAAGAAAACCATTTCTTCTTCCATTTAAAAAAAAAAAAAAAAAAAAAGACATTTCTAGGAATTTAGTTATTATGCATAGGAAAACCTTTTGTGGTAAGAAGCTATATATCTTGTTAACAAGCAGGTAAGCAGGTGTATATGTTCTTAGATATTCCTGCAGTGCTTTTCTCACTTTAAAAGTGAAATTGCTCAGATTTTTCTTTCTAGTCTTTCCCCATTTTTGCAGGATACCCCTCTGAAACAGCTAGGAGTAACACTCCAAGCTATTGCAGGAAGACCTGCTGCCAAGACTAGGAATAGCTGTAGCCATTTGCTGATTCCACAGTGGCTTGCAGAAAGTCTTGGAGCTCCCTTTTTCTTGACACATGGTCAGCAGCAGTTGGTGGATGTGCATGACACCTGATTCACCTAATACGAGCTTTCCCATGATCTACACCTGACCTCAAACGACATGGTAACATGAAGGCATGGGAAGGTCAGCCTCTGAGATTCCCTGTCCACAACCTCCCATCTCTCTGCAGATCCACATTAACAGCAGACACAAGCAACTGTAAGAGAAGACAGATTTGCATGGAAAATGTCAGCACTGAAGATCAACACAGGTTCCTTATCAGGCAGTCCAACACCAATGCACCTTACCTTGGTCACAAAAGCCTTGTGTGTACACAGAAGTTGCAGACATTTACCTCAAGTGAATTAAATCTATGCAAACCTCACAGTCTAAACATAAATAGGCTTACCCTTCCTCACTGTTTCACAGTAAGATACCTCCATTTTAAGAGGCTCAGCTGACAAGTGGTAACTTCAGCCACAGTAATTTGGTTACTTTCCACTGTGTGCATTTAATTGACTTAAAATTTTACCATGATTTGCATCAGGTTTGTGTCATACAGAGATAACAAAGAAAGAAGCACTTGTTTGAGTGAACCAGTTGAAACGCCAGTAGACAAGATGCTGTCTCATGCTGGTGGAAGAAGAAAGTACTAGTATGGAGGATTCACTTAAAATGACTGAAGGAGCCCTTCTTTTCAGTACCAATTTTTCAACA
This sequence comes from Netta rufina, assembly GCF_964035555.1. Classification (NCBI taxonomy): domain Eukaryota; kingdom Metazoa; phylum Chordata; class Aves; order Anseriformes; family Anatidae; genus Netta; species Netta rufina. Next base: position 141,073,881 of record NC_140123.1, read on the forward strand.
CTGTTCTTATGGCCCCAGCACAAGAATGTGGTCTGCCTAGAAGATAACTTCTTCCCAGAGCGGTCCTTAGTGTTGGCTTTTAGATTTTGTCTCCCTTGAAAACAGGTTAAGAGCTACCTTAAAAAAAAAACAAAGCATGTTTTCAGCAAATGTCAGGTAAAAGAATTGGGTAAAGACTGCTTTTTGTTTGTTTGTTTTAAGCAAAAAGACAGACCCAACTAGATGTTGAGTGACAGCCTTCCTTTGATTTTCTATGTCAAACTCACTGACCATTTTTCAACAGAATATCCAGCAAAGTCCTATCCAACAGGGCTATTAATATGCAAGTTTATTTAGACCAACCAACAGGCTTTGACATAAAGGAGAGAAAAACAACATCTATTTATATTTTCTTAATATCAACCAAGATGAGACTGACCTTTAGCTACCAAATACATTACCCATTGGTTTATACTTTCCAATAAACGACAAGAGAAGCATCCTGCTTACTTTTCCACTTCCCATCACCCTCATTGCTCCCCAGGAAGAGAAGGACCCAACCACAAGGCTTACACAGCTACTGGTCTTTCTCATCTGTAGCTGTACCACTTCTATCAACCAGCCCTCTAGTCGTGCTGCATGCCAGCATCCATAGGGACTGTGCTGTCACCAGACTTCTTTTTTAAGGAGCAGTTGACCTCCCTCCGACCTTATTTCTGGGCAGGAATGTTTCTTGAGCTGCATGCTGATGAATTAAGCTGTCCAAGAAGCACATCCATCTGATGTCTCATGAAAGACCTTGATCACACAAGGACAATCTTCTGGCAAGAAGGAATTTCTTTGTTGAGTGCAACCTAATAAGTAAGTCATCATGAGAGAAATAAAGCTGCTCATAAACATTTATCCTCAGTAATTAAAGCTTTGTTTGTATGCACAAAGCCAAAAATGCAGGATCTAATTGACCAAATGAGAAACCCACTGGCTAAACTCATTTTCATGTCACTCTTGAAAGAGTCTCATAGTTGGGTAATAACTACAGTTTCTTTTGTGCCTAACTAACTTTTATCTTTCTGAGCCCACTATTTCCTGAACAATAGTGAAACAATAGAGCAACAAGTATAATGACATTCTTATTTACTAAAAAGAAGACATTGTAATGTAACAGTTAAGAGATCATTTGCATCCAAGTCTGGAAATTTTAAGTTTTAGAGACTGATTTTCAGTTGCTCTCTTCTGCTTAGAGCAAAGGAGCAAATTAACTCTGGTGTTCTCCTTTCTACAGCAACCTGTACTCCACACCTCTTGCAGATGCAATGTTGTGTCACCACATGGACCTTGGCACCTGGGCTCAGGACCCCCAGCCCCAGTCATCTCCAGCCCCAGCACCCACAGGTGGTGTTCAGCCTCTGGGGCTAGGGTGCGGGTGCTGAAGCATGGCGGCAGCGTGGGGCATCCCCACGTGCTTTGCTCCCACCTTCCCTCTTTGGCAGCAGCAGGGAGGGCTGCACCAGCCTGCATGGCAAGGGCTGGGAGAAGTAACCAGCCATCAGAGCAGCACTTCATAACCCTCCACATGAAAAGCTTCAAGGCCCAATGTGGCCCATCAATGAGCAGGCTGCACCACCACAGTGTATGCCATGAGCTGCTTGCAACAAGCACATACAGGTTATAGGACATATTATTACGGGTGAATACATCAGTGCACAATGTATTTCCCTGAAAATATTTTTTGAGATACAAGGATATTGAACTGTCATCTTCTTTTGTTATGGAAACAACACAGTACTCTTTTTGCTTTTCTTTTTAAAAAAAAATGTTGCTGATTATTAGTAGTAATAAGGCCTTTTTTTTTTAAGCAAGAGAAGAAGGGTTGGTGCAGAATTTTCAGACAACTTGTTTATAAGCATATACATTTGTGCAATGGCGTATGCACAATCCTATGACCTGGCAAGTCTTAATACAATGAAATAAATCAGCTCTTCTTCTTGTGCTAGTTGTGGCCATCAGCATGTGGGAAGTGACCGTGTGGCTGAGAGCTCAATCTAATGCTTACTGTCTAGAAAGAAATACAGATCGATTGTTTTTATTTATGAAGGGAGACTAGCCTAGTAATCTAACAAGCATGAACCATCAATGAACCATAGAACCATCAATGGTTCTTGCAGGTTCATTTGCCAACTAGAACTATCTGTCTAGATCAACGAAGATGGCAGGTTGACCCACCTAAGAAAGCATCTGACAAGAGTAGACCCAAGGACCAAGAATCCAAACTTCTTTATTCTGGATTGTCTTAGGACAGTGGTCTTGGTCCCTGCCATGCTGAGTTAACTGAGCTTTCATAGAGTGTAACCTACATGGAGGGCTGATGCATTCCTTGCCGAAAGACAGAAAATGATGCCAGGGACCTGAGGTACCATGCCAGCCTCCAAAGGACATAGATACTTGCAGTCAAAGGCACCACCCAGCTCAGCTGTGGCTGGTGCAGGAAGTTCAAAGGCTCTGTGCTTTCACAAACCTTAGGCCAATGTTGAGTTAATGTAGCTTTTTGCATTTTGAGTTTCTGGAAGTCTTTCGTATGAGCCAATTCTGATGGTAGATACAATTTACACTGAAGATACAATGGCAGATGGGCAGCCACAAGAATGCTGAAGGCTATCCTAGCTTAATTGACTGCATACTGCCAATTGCACATAAGATATTAAAGAGATGTTATTTTTCACATAAATGTGACAGGACAGCAACTGACATGCTTGTACTACACAGGCCCCATTCTTTCACCTTCATGTTTTTCTTTGTGCAATGCCTATGCCTCAGTAATTCTTAAAACCATGATAAAATACCTTAAGGTCCTGCACCTCAGATGGTTCCCTTTTAAATATGCATGCTAAAATTTTCAATTACAAGCAGCAAAACCTACGCCTCAATGTCTGTATCTAGTAGCCAATTAAATAAGATCCAGTTCATTAAAGACTTCAGTGTAATTAAAGTTAATAAAAACACAGTAGGAAACAGAAAGGTAGACTTCCCTTTGGGGTAGGTGGGTTAGCTGGCTATATGCTGGGGAGAGGGGCTTTTCACCCAGGAATTTCTAACACTCCTTGGTGCTTCCAAAGCAAACCTTCTACTTTGCTGAAAGAGGTGAAAGACATGGCATTTTGCCAGCTGTCTGGGTGCTAGATTTGGACTCTCCTAAAAGCCTAGCTGGTATGGTAAGTGTTGTACAGAAATTACAGAATAATCTTAACATACATGTGAGATTAATATCTGAAATACTAAGAAGCCTGTTTTGTTGTCTGCTAGGAATTACAGTGGAGTTAGCTCAGTAAAGTTTATATTCTGCATGTATGGCTATTTGGAAGAACAAAGCTTCTTTTATAAAACATTTCTCCATCAGGACATTTAAGGAAAATATTATGTTCAAAATGCACAATAGCTGTTAAAAAAAAAAAAAAAAAAAAAAGAGGTAGGACTCTACTCACGTTTGCCTATGTTTGGTTACTACCTCCAGGGCATCTGAAATGCTACAACAGCACAAATTTGTCTAGTATCCACCCTCACTTGAGAATGACAGCAGTATAGCAGGCTTTAAGGAGGCACTGTATCGTGTTTTTTTTTGCCTGAGTTAAGAACAAACTCCAAGAATAGCGATCAATGTAACATGCAGGGTCAAACTCACCTAGACAATCCAAATATTTCCCACCAGTCCTGAAATTCAAAGTAGCTCAGAAAACAGATTAACAGCTGGAGTACTTTGCCTCAATTTGTTCTCAATCCTCATGCACTTTTAATCATTTTTTAAATTATTATTATTTTAAATATTTAATTCCTGGGCAGAAGATGTTATGTCTCACATTTTCTAGATGGCATTTCATGGAAAGACAAACAGATACCCTTGAACTTGAAACTTCAGGATATGTAAAGAGAACAAAGAGAGATAAAGCCTCTTCATCTTGTGTTTTAGTACCAAAAGACGACTGGACTAGACAAGAGCACGGTACTCAGGAGGACAGAAGATGACATTTTTGAAAGTATTATTCTGAAATAAATCATGAAATTCGTTGTTAAGCATATGAAGTCAGCTTTTATACGCTTAAACACACGCTCCTTGAAAACTTACAAGGAGTTACAAAGTATTAAGATCATAATTGTCATTCAGTTACACAAGCTTGAATTGAAGCACAATGTCTGAAAGCTGTTAATAAAAATGGAACCAGAGATTGAGGAACAAGTCATGGGCAACTCTCAGTGTTTCAAAAACTATGTGATAAATAAAAAGGAACTGTCTGTCTATTTTTAACATTTTAACACTGTTTACCATTTGTCAATGATGTACACTCTATCCCAGAGATAACTCAATTTCAGGAATAAAAAACAGTTTCAAAAGCTGTTTGTGGTCATTTGATGCTGATCTAATATTGATACACACTTATCCTTACCTAAGCTCTCTTGGACAGAAATTGGCCACTTTGTGGCTGACAAGGATGACCCTTCCTTGCTCTGCAGCTGTATGAAGACCCCATGGTAGCAAGTATCTCCTGTGTTACCTGTCCAGATGAGCAACACACTTCTCATTAAGTTCTGCAAGGACATACTCAGTCTGATCCTGCAGGCTTTACATTCTTAACTTGTAGAATGAGCCATTGGTACACTTACCTGAGCTACACCAGCGTCAGCATGAGCACTCACACAAGTAAAAGGCATGTTAGATGCCTTCCTGGTTCTGTACATACCTTCACATGTCTGGAGTTAAATTAAGTTTACTTCTCTTTCAGTTGTGCCAATATACGTTTTAGTATTAACCATGTGTCCTCTTTTAACTGAAGTTGCTTTGAACACCCCAGGAAGATTTTCAGCCTGCTGCAGGCTGCCTCCATCCCCAGTCTGTAACTAGGTTATTTCTACAAACATTTCCTAACCTATGACTATGAACTTGAACAACACTACCTTATGAAACTGTTCAAATGACAAGCTGGAAAGACTTCGTTATTTAACTGTTAAAAAAAAAAAAAAAACACTACTGCCTTTAGTAATTAATGCTAAAATGCTATTATTTACAGTATAAATGTAGATGACACTTGAATCTGTCACTTTTATCATATGTTTAATTATTGGTCTGCTAGGAGATGAGTCCTCTAGTCAGGACAGCTATAGCTTTTCTCAGGAGACACAGCCCACAAAGTAATAGGGTGGTTTTAGAGAGCCTTTTTAGTGACTCTGGACTTGCTGCTAGATAACCATTTCTCTCTACTGTATTTCTACAACAAGATGACCCATATCTCTCCTTCCCTGAGAAATGACCTGCAACCCCTTGGGGAAGAACATTATGCAGAGCAAAACTGTGATTCAGATTCAACGTCTGACACTTACCCTGACACCTCCCCAAAGTCTGCAGCAGTGATGGTATAGAAATGAAGCAATCTGGATTGGCTTGCCAGTATAATTTTTAAAAGAGCCATGACACCACGGAAAGGTGAAAATACATTGGTGGGGCACTGGTATGTCAGACAATTGTAAAGCTATGGCTTATGTGCTAAGGAGGTTAACCTGAGAGCTATTCTTTAGAGAGTTCAAGGGGCTGATTTTTGCTCTCAAACTAGCTGAAGTCATGGAAGGAGGTCTTCTGCCACTTCAAGAAGTGTTTCATGTCAGTGCTTCACTGTGGGTGTGCACACATGCACACTCCACCCAATCCTAGGCTGAATTCTTCCAGTGTCAGCTACAATGTCATCCATATGACAAAGACTGATGGCCAGAGAACATCTCTTATTGCACAGGAAGAAACACAAAGCAGCAAGTAGTATTTGTTGAAAGAAATCAGCCCATCGTGCTTTAGATACAGATGTTATTTTCCTTATCAAATGCAACCCATTTCTGTGACAGCCCTGATATTCCAACATGGTATGTACCCTTTGGCTGGGAAGGCAAAGTGTTCATCCAGCTCCTTCAAAGCTGCCACTGAGATTGTCTCATAAGTCATCTAGCTAGAATATCTCAGGTAGGGGTTAATTCAAAGCCCACTGAAAGCAATGGAAAGCTTCAGCCAGCTCAGGCCAATGCACAGGTCTCCCTTGGCCACCAAGGAGCAGGATGAAGCCTCAGCTCTCCCCCACAGCAGTTCCAGAGATGTAGCACACCCCATCACCCAAACAGCTGGCAGGGGCTGATTTCCCCTGCCCTTGCACCTGTGTAGTACACCCCACATGTAAAATGCTAGCAGACTGGAACAGTTAACACTGCCATGCTTTGTCCTGGGCTTTCCAGCCGGTGTCTGGAAAGTCTTGTTCATCCAGGAGGTGCAAGAGCTGCTGGGGCCCTGCCAGCCCGAGTACATGCCATAAGCCTGACACCCTGTGGGCAAGCCCTGTGCCCACCGTTGGACACATGCGCCCTAGACAGGTCTGTGTAGCTACTCCAAACCAGCTGATAGGCCTCCAGAGATTCCAGACAAATATAAAAAGCCAAAAAATTCCAGCTGGAAAAAGTTTCTGGGTGGGTATGGCAGGACTGTGGAGGACAATCCAGGACATGTAGGATACCTTGAAATGGTAAGAGTGTGAAATGCTGATGAAACACTAGCTTTCTGAGTTGGTAGCCATTTATAACTGAGCTGCCATGATATGAACTACCAGCCAAAGCATGTGCCAAGGGTGAACCACTCTGCTGGTCTTTAAAAGAAAAAGGCAGCTTCCTCAGGATCACTCCTAAGCACTCAACCCAGAGTGCCGGGGCTACACACCACAACAAAGCACCATTTTCACCAGCTTTCCAATGGGGAGCAACAGCAACAACAAAGCCTACCATCAGCCCTCACAGACTGGACTTGCCCTAAGCATCTCCAGAAATCAGATGTCAGTGGACAGGTGCCAGTGGCTCCAGCATGATGGACACCTGGGGTGCTGATGGTACATGGACCCTGACTAGGGGTCTCACGCAGCCTCTGGGGAAGACAAAACAGTGTCAAGTCACCCCTCACCCCCCTCACAAACGTGAGTCCATGAATCCGTGCATGCTATAAGCCATCCTCAACCCTCGGTCTCTCGTGGGCGTGGATGTCAGGCTGAGAAGATAAACTCTCTATGCGCCTTTAACCCAGGAAATGGCAAAATGCGTCACTGTGGCTGGCCGAGTTACAAATAGTGTTGGATATGGCTGTTTTCACTTCTGGGTTTACTGTTTGACTCCAAGAAACCTAAACAGTTTCTGGGAGACCTAGGAAATATGCTACAGCCTACACATAACCACTCGTCTGTCCATCTCTTAGCAGAAATGCTGACGATCAGCAGCTTCCTCCTGGAAAGGCTACATACAGCCCACTGAGGGGAGGTGCAGGGCAATGCCCTGTGCAGCAGGTATAGATGCTCAGAGCAAACAGTGTACCTTCAGCCCCCGTGCTGCTCTCCAGGAACCTGATCAAACACCTGAAAGCCTTCAGACCGAGGGAGGTCTGGCAAGCAGATTGCTGTGGTTTAAAGTAGGAGAAAAGACATGTACACAAACATGTTGCAGACATATTTTTAAAAGTGAAAGTGATGTCCAAATCCCTAAAAGGTGATTTCACCAAAAATAGTCCAGTTTTACACATTTGTCTGTTAAGAACTGCCTAAATCCTGCTGCCTGCAGCTTAATTTGCTATGCAGGCAGAACCAATGCTCAGTTCCTCCCCGGCCTTGCCCCTGCTGGGGTGGGTTTCGTGAAGTCCCAGCTTCAAGAGTCACATCCAAACTTGAGAATCAGGCTCTGTTATTGCTAAGGCAAACCCAAAATAAAAAGGCCAGACTAAATTATTTTTAAGATCTCAAGATTTTTAAAGCAGTCTTGTGACTTTCAAGGGGTCTGACTCATAATACTTGAATGCTTGAAGTTGGCAGCCGCAGAGGGAGTGCAGCAAGATTTAGCATACAGGAATTTATTGCTAAAAGTCTTCAAATGTGTGGGAAAGGGCAGAGTGCTTCTGCAGCAACTGAGCAGAAAACAGGGAAACAGGCCCAAGCCCTTCTCCTCCAGCCGGGCTTGCATCAATTTCATCTCCTCCACAAAAGTTACCACACAAAAACAAACAAACAAACAAACAAACAAACAAAAAAACAGCACAGCTGCCTTAGGCATCACAAAAACACTTCCCAAAAGGATGCATGGGTGGGCTGGGGCTGTTTCCCACCTCAGAGGCCATCACTTTCTTGCTCAAGCACTTGACTTCCCGATCACGTAGTGAGGCAGAGCCATCACCCTCAGGGCTCCCCAGGGACAAGGTCCTTCAAAGGCCACCACTGTGACTTTTGTCTCCCTAGAGCTCTGGTTTCTCCATGCATGAACAGGGACAGCCTAGCCTGTGTGTTACACAGTGACTGGAAGTACTGTATTTCTATTTCTAGGACAACAAGGACAGATCCCTTTATCCCTAGCCCCTGCGGCTGTCATTGTATCCACAAGCTGGTCCCACCACATCACTGGTGCCCAGATCACTCCACAGTTTCAGCATGCTTTTGAAGAAGAGTTTGAACAGTATCACAGGGAAGTTCAAGTAACATTTTTCCATGGTAGAAAATAACTCTCAGACTACACACCCCAGAATCCTCTGCAGGCATCTGGATACATGGACTAGCAATAAACCTTAAACTCTCAGCCTTCCCTTTAAAAGTGTGTTGTTGTTTTTTTTAAGTAGAAGTATACTAGAAGTATATAAATACCATGTGTTCTTATTATATAGCGCTGTTAAAAATCTGCTAAAATGGATGCATATGGAGTGAATGTACATTGAGTGTAAATGGGCCTCAGTCCAGACCTCCAGCATGCAATACATCTGAGTGTTTCTGACTTCTCAGATAAACAGCAGACTTCTTTCCAGCTGGTGCATGCGCCCAGCATTTGTGCCCACATCAACGGCTACAGCACAAACCTCCCTTCATTTCATCTCATCTCATTTCTGCTTAAACGAACACTGTGATAGGAAGTGCAAGCCAGATACCGCTAGATGCAGCAGATCTGGTTACCCAGCAGACCAGGCTAGTGCTGGCACAGGCTCTGCATTTCCTCCCACGCTGTCCAACCAAAATACATCACCACAGGCCTAGAGAGGAACTTTCTGGGGTAAGAAGTTCTCTTAGTGCCATGGCACATTTGCCCCTCTGCCTTTTGGGAGTAGTCGCTGACCAGGTGATGCTGAGTTTTGCAAAGGGAGGTTACTACCTCATTTCTCTTTGGCCACCATGCTTCATGTGAGTTTATTTATCTGCAGGCAGCACTGCTGCTTTCCAAAAGCAAAAAAAAAAAAAAAAAAATGAAGACCATATTCAAAACTAAACACAAAAATGAGAACAAAATACACTTAAAACCAAGCTGTTTTTGTTGGTTGTTGGTTGTTGTGTTGTGGTTTGTGGGTTTTTTTAATCATTGTGGTGTTAATAAACTACATCAAATCTTTATATCAAGAAAGAAACTACAAAACGACAAGAAAGAAACTACAAAAGTAGAGCCTGACTTTCTCCCTACTTATTCCAGTGTAAAAATTAGGAAATTCCATTAAAGCAAATGGAACTGTACAAATACGAAATGGGGTTAAAGAAATGTCATTCCAAATATTTTCATGCTTTTTTCATAAATGGACATCATTGTACCTATGTCAGGTTCTGTTCTCATTTGCACCAAAGTAAATCTGTAATAACCAGTAGCAAATGCTGCCCTTATTGTCCATGTGAAGTGGCTGTAAATAAATAATGATAGGCACTAACAAGATAATACCAATTGCACAGTAGTGGCACACAAATCACAGATATGCAATACCACATACACCAAGGGTGTTTTATCTTTCAATTGAGATCCTATAATTTTAGCTGTGTCTAGAAACACACACACACGAAAACAAACAAACAAACAAACAAAAACTTCTGTACAGCAAACACACAGCATTTGAGCATGAGTTTTCCTATCAATAATTTCATATTTCCATAGTTCACCTTCACTGTTTACATTCATTCATACAACAAAATAACTGGGAGCCAGGTCATTTATAACAGCCTAAGGGATTTAGGCATCAGACACCACTGACTTCTAATTTCTCCCATGATATTAACTAAAGCCATTCAGCATACATTTTTAGCAAGAACTCTTTGGTTAGCTGCAGCATTCTTTGGAGTTTAAGACAGAAATCCTCAAAGCCACTGCTAATAAAAGTCAAGTCACCAGCACCATTTTCCATACATACTACCTCACCTCTCTGCTTCAAGGCGCATTTCCTCACGCTTTTGCCTCCTGAGTTCTCTGCGGCGTTCAAAGTCATCCATGGTGGGTGTTCAAGTGTTCAGAGCTCTGGAAGGATCCAAACCTAAAAGGGAGATGACCACTCAGATGAGAGAGAAAACACAATGAATGCATTTAACCAACTGAGTCCACTTAGTTTTGTTTTGCTTTCTTAACTTCACTGTAACAATTTTCTTTTTCTATCAAAAAATATAACTTCCTCAGTATTGTTGAGATAAACAAGATTAATGAAATGCCTTGTAGGATAAACATAGCCCATGCCTGAGTTTAGTTTCCTAGTTAAAATTAAATCAACATGCTTTAAGTAAGGACTGTATACATCTGCTAGCCGCAGACTAGCTATTTGTAACGTCACAGGTCTTTTCCTACAAACAAAAGCAACAATTCAGCAGGATTTTAACTTTAAGCTTCCAGTTTTTACTGGAAGTAGTAAAAATGCTGCACAAGAGATTTCTTGTTTTCTCTAACAGCACAGATAATGAAAAGTTTTGCAAAAGCTTGCCCCCGTCCGTCTGTCCCCATCCCCCCCTTCAAAAAAGGAGAAAGGAGGAAAAAAAAAGAGAAGAGAAGAGAAGAGAAGAGAAGAGAAGAGAAGAGAAGAGAAGAGAAGAGAAGAGAAGAGAAGAGAAGAGAAGAGAAGAGAAGAGAAGAGAAGAGAAGAGAAGAGAAGAGAAGAGAAGAGAAGAGAAGAGAAGAGAAGAGAAGAGGAAACAGAAAGGAAGAATGAAGGAAAAAGAAATAAAAAAGAAGAAATAAAAAAAAGAAAAAAGAAAAAATGAAAGGAAAAAAGCAAAAAGAGAAAAAGATAGAGAAAAAAAAATGGAAAAAAATGAGGAAAAAAGAAAAAAAAAAGCAAAAAGAATAAAAAAATCAGAGCTTTTAAATACCACCCAGGAGGAGCCAAGCTACGTATAAATTGTTCTCAAAGATCCAAAAGTAGCAATATTTTTTGCAGTTTAATCCATGCATTTTCCCCGTGCCCTACCTTCTTCTTTATGATTTAGTCCATGAAATATTTTCCCCTTTACAGTTCTTCATATACAAAGCCTTTTCAGCCTTGGTTTATATCCCATCAAGCCGAGTATTACAGAATTCCCCTGCAGCCCCCAAACCAAAAATGACTACCAGAAAAGGGAAAGCTGTTCTCTTTTTGTCCCTGCTTTGTTTACAGAGCTGTCAGTGGTTAGTTAAACTCTGCCTGGAATCTGGCATTTAAGGCCTGCTCTAAGATTGCTTCCTGTGCAGGGCTGGAGGCCTCAGCTTCCTCTGCAATCCTAGCCTCCACGCTGCACTCGGAGGATTTCCACCCCCCCCGACCCCCCCCACCATTTTCCAGCCCGGCAGTACAAGACCGGCTGCAAAGGGAGCGAGCGTGCAGATGCAGACCAGCACTCAAAGGGGTCTCAGTAACCGCTTGCAGTGCGAAGGGAGACAAAGCCAAGGTGCGTTTGGGAATTATTTGAAGCGCTCTGTTTGCAGATATGGATCTGTTTTGCGGCTTTATATCCCTGCCCACCGGTGCAGCGTCCAAGCACCCTCCCCATAAAGTCACTGGCAATAGCAATGCCTCTCATGACTTAAGGGAATCTGTTGCTTTTTCTGCCCCTTTTTTCAGATGAAAACACTGCTGAGGACAGAGGTTTTGCAAAGATTATTTTATTAGTTTACTTTTCCTGAGGGTGTTTCTCTTTCTCATTTGTTTCTGGATTGGGGGATTTAAAATTTTGTTGTTGTTGTGACTTTTTGCATGTTTGGCTGGCTGAGGTTATTTTGCAGAGGTTCAAAGGAAATGTTTATTTTGCAAATCTGATAGCAACTTTACCATTGCTGCTCCACTTTTTATTTTTCTTTATGCACAATTAGACAATATATATAACAAGCAAGTTGCAACAAGACCTTTGTTCAAATCTTGTATTTGCTTACCCTTACCACTATGTACCCCTTGAAGAGCACAGCACACCAAATCTGCCGTTTTCTCCTGAGAAGGGTTTTCATCTCAGCCTACACATGCAGCTAAGTTCCCTTGCTGGAGGGGCTGTAAGTTGCAGGAATGATGTGGCTCCCCCCAGCTGGAAGACCAGGATCAAAAGAGGAGCAATACACACCAGAGAGCAAGTCTGAAGCAGTGCCTGGTTTGTGTGCACAGAGGGCTGGTGACAGCGCCTGCAGGAGCTGAGCTGCACCAGGCAGCACCGCTTGCTCTGCGGAGGGCAGTCACCAACAGGGCCTTAAAGTACAGAGCTGACTGCTAGGCTGACATCTCGTGTGCTAGAAACTGAGATTCCCAAACTCTTTTTCTCTCTCCCTGCCCAAATAGACATGCTTTGGCATCTGATTTATGTGCACCTTCATCCCTTCTAACCCAGTGAGGTACACCTCTTTCCCACCTCTCCTGACAGGGCTATACTCCTTCACTCCCCAAAAGTCCAGACACCATGTACCCAATTCCCTCCCCATTCCCTCTGCAAATGTCCCAGCCAACACCTTCAGCCCTGCCCTTCCCACGTGGCCTCAGCACCATCTCTCATCTTCAAAAGCTCAGGGTCTCTTCCTCACAAGGAAAACTGAGGAGGATGCACAACAACTCAAAACTACTACTATTCTTCCCCCCAGCATCTCTTCCCAGGGTGCAGGTGAGATTGTGCCGCAGCCAGGCAATATTCCCTGGTGCAACAACCTTCCTCCATCTTCTGGGTGCTTTCCTGATGTTCAGTGCAGTTCACATCAGTGGATCTCTTGGGAGCACGTCTCAGGTCTGTTAGAGTGTGCTGCCTCCTCTCCATGGACAGAGGGCCACTTTGTGGCATTCAGATGACTTCCAAGCCAAATCACCTCAAAAATCAGAAGGGTACTCAGGAAACTAAGGTCAGGTTAACACTACGACATTTAATTAGTGAAGTGCAAGAAGAAGAGTTATCCGACAGACAGTCCACTTAAAGAAGTCAGCCATTCAGTGCTGCTCACTGCCTTCCACAAAACAAGTTATCTTTCAGCCTCTATAAACTACAAGACAGTAACTTCATCAAAATCAGTCTCTCTAAAAATGTTTCCTGTTTCCACAGAAAAGTTTCATAAAATTGCAGTTTCTCAAAGTCTTCTAGCCTCAGAAGATTCAAAAATCACTTTGCTTATAGATGAAGGTACCAATTATCTGAAATATTTCCTACAAACTATTTTTGGGAGTGTGCACATTTTGATGTTCCTTTTTTTTTTTTTTTTTTTTAATAAAAATTGGTCATGAGTGAAAACATCCCGGGTCAAAGCATAACATTCCACATGGCTCCAGGGCCTGCCTTCAGAGACAAATGTGAAAATGTCTCTGTGTCTCTGACCTTCCCAAATCTAGAGAGTTAATCAGCACACAGAATCCATATTTCCTGATCAAAGGTGTGTAAATAAATTATTTTTTTTTTATTCTTTGTATCCATTTTTTTTCTGTTAAACATTTTAAATCATTTGGTGTCAGACCAACAGAGTTTCATTCTTCTCACAAGAGGAAAATGTCCCTAAGAAAACAGTTTCAGTTCACATGTAATGTTACACTCAACCTCAAAAAACTACTTCATTTTTATTATAAAAGTAAAAATTTTGGTTTTAGAATTATGATGCAAAAATTTTTTGTATTACCTTTATTTTTTTCTGATTTGTTAGCAGGCAAGTTTTTAACCGGATTCAACCATAAGTCAACAACTTATAATGAACACTTTTTTTTTCTTTTTTTTAGCAAATAGAAGAAGATATCTGAAACTGTTTCACCAGTTCCATTCCCTTGATATCCACATATATACACAAACTGACGGAATAGTGGCTACTGGTATTGTGAAAAGGTGCACCACAAAAATTGGCATTATGTTGCTCTTACATCGAAACAAGACTCTAAGCACTATTTCGAACTTAGCACAACTGTAATATTACTGAACGAATCTGAAGTGAACTCTCATGAGTTTCCCACCACCAGACTCAAAGGAGGAACTTATGGAAAATATTGCAAAAATCTTTGGTCTTGCCTTTTCTTTTATATATTCCTCTCAGAAACTCTTGAAGGTAATTTTTGCTCTGGACCTTGGATTTTCTATAGTCTCACAAGCAGGGGTCTTTTTAGGGTCCCTCTCTTTTGATTCTGAGATTGAAGCTTTAGGTAACAAGATGTTTGATGAACCCTGTAGTTTTTCTGAAGAGATGCTAAGACTAAAAAAGGACAGATAAGCAAAGCAGCTTACCTACAACATTTACCAGCATCATCGCATTACTTGCACCAGAATTATAGTAAAGTATGTGCCCTGAAAATAACACCATCTCCCCATGTAAACATTCTTTATTTCAAAAGCAGTACCAGAGCCTCTGTCCTTTTTATCTCTGCACTTCACATAGTGCCTTTGATCTTCAGTTGACAAGGGTTTATTGCTAAAATTTGTTGAGTTTTTCATTGTCTTGCAAAAAAGTGCTTCCTTCAAGGACAGACACATTTAATCCCTTCTGGTACAAAACACACGCATGCAAATCCATCTCCCCTTTATGCCTCCTCATCCCGTGGAAGAGTTTAAAATTGTCTTCTTGCAGCTTTCAGCAAGGTGGAAAATCAGACGAATGCACAGTAATTGTAAATATATGACATGATACTTTAACAGTAACCAACAGGAATATACTTTTCGATGGCAAAGAGTAAATTGGCTAAGTGGAAATGCACACAAAACCACACAGCTATTTAATTCCATTATGAAGAGCTAAATAACCTCCTGCTCTGGCTCAGGTTTAATTCTGTCCTCACCCTGTCCCCAGCAGTGATTACAGAGACAACCCAGCACCCAGTGGGCCTTAAAAACAGATGAGCTAGACTGATAAAAAGGAAGTGAAAATGCAGACTGCTACTCAGGTCTTTAGCCAACGGAGATGCCTTTCTTTCTAGACCTGCCAGTCGCCTTTCCATTACACAGAATGAGCACTCAACCTAGTTTATGCCAGCCTGTGTACCAGCTTCCACCTAGCAGAGCCAAGAAACATCAAGCCAGAGCACATTCCCTAATATAGCACAGCTGCATATTGCACCGGGCTGCAAGGCGGCCGCGTCTGGTGACAGCATTGTGCAAGCACATGCCATCTCCTGTCCCTCCCAGCACAGAGGAACAACTGCAGATTTCCCCTTGGTGGCCTTCAAGCACAAATGGCCTGAAAGTCATGTCCCTTTCCTCACAGCAGGATCGCTCACTGGTCTGGCGCCATGAATGCCCAGAGCAACCTTCACACAGACATCTAGGCAGATGGAAAAATGTGATTGCTGCCCATGCAAGACAGCATGGACCAGAGCGCTTGCCGGACTCCCCTCTCAGCAGGTTGGCATATCATTCATTAAAAAATCAGGGCAGAATACAGTTTCATTGGCTGGAGGGGACCAAAGGGACTCAGCCTTAGGTTTCTTTGTAACAGGAAAGATTTTCTGCTAATTTTCCTTTCTCATCTACAGCCACACACATCATCTGTGTGGAACTGTACACCACGTGCATCCCCCTTCCTTTAGCAACCCAATAAGCCTCTCATGTTGAAGTGAGCAAGGTACCAGCACAGACCAGTGTGGCTGTGGGACCATGGTTCCGCAGAAGCTGGTAGAAACTTTAGGACCCAAAGGAAGCAAAGAAAAGGGCTAGATTAGAAAAAAAGGATGATACCCAGTTCCTTCATAAAAGAAACCATAACCAGTTCCTTGTCTCTTTCTCTTGCATCCTGAGCAGCTGAAGGCAGGAATGGCACAAAGAGAATTGGCATTTTTAGAACTGAAATAACACAGTACAGAACAGGGAGGGCAATGAAATAGCATGGCCCACTGCCTAGCATCCAGAGTGAATCCAGCAACTGTGGATACTCCTGTTCAGTTCTACCTCTGATTTACTTTATGGCCTTAGAGACCAAGCTTTAGCCAGATTTGTGCCTGTGAGTCCGTATACCATCTCTGCCGACTGCAAATTTGTCTCACTGTGGATTTGCAGCATGCCAAAGCACAACCAGGCCCTGGTTTCAGTCACAGGCACTAGATGCATCTGTAACATTAGTACTGAAAAAAAGCCACACCCAAAGATAAAGGGAAATTCTTTCTGAGCCTTTCCTACAGATGGGTAAGAAAGGCAGGGCTTCCAGCCCAACTACACGGTTTTTCTGCATACATGAAGCTGGGGCTCTGACTTCCAAGCCGTCCTCACTGCAGGATCAAGTGGTAACACAAAACCCAGTTACTCTGTTATCACCCTCTTTCTTTTTGGTATTCCTACAAAAAGGATCAAGTGTCTCATTAAATCTCAACATAAACTGAGACTGCAAGCATCTTTGTGAGTTGTACCCCATTAAGCTGGATATCTCATTTTCCCATCTGTCTCCATGTCATCTGTACAAAATCCCTGGCTTGGAGGTGTGGACCTTTATTGACATTTAAAATGTCAATAAAAGAATGGTCAGTAAGAAGCATGAAGAATATTTACTTCACTTAGCTTCATGCTACAACATCCACTGTATCTATAGGATAGATATAGGATAGATACCACTTCCCTCTTTTTTCTTGCCTCCCTTACCCCAAATGTGATACCAGAACAACTTTGTTGCCCTTTTTGTAGCTGAGAGTAACTCAAAGAGCTACACTTGTTGTCCAAGTGTAACTTGTTTAATCTGGCATCCATGAAACACAGATATGACAAACATTCTCCTGCAATATCTGGGAGAATTAGAGTTCCCTAATCTATCTTCAGTCAAAACAAATAAATCTGTTTTCTATGAAAATCTGTCAGAAAGCATTTGGAAATGATTTTCCCCACTTCCCTTTTAATTTTGTATTAGGAGCATTCAGTGACACTCATATCTTTCAGAAACAAGCACAACTGCATTGAAGTCAAAAGGCGGAATTCAATGGATTGATTTGTCCTTTGTCAGACCTCATATATGCTCGTTCTTTAAACTGCAACATTGGATATGATTGGCAATTATATATTACCAACAGCAAAGCCTATGTTTAAAGAGGCTTTTCTTTTCTCCATAAATGCTTTTTTTGTTTTTGTTTTTGTTTTGTTTTGTTTTGTTTTGTTTTTTTCTTCATGTAAAACGAGATCTCTAATCGCTACTGTAATTTTGGCCAAATATTCAAGTTGACTGCAGATAATGAACTCTTGTACTTATTTACATATACAGAAGATATACTCTATCATATCATACAATGATTTGCCTTGGAAGGAACATTAAAGACTTCTTCGAACTTCCAATGAAAATTCATCATTAGCAAACCAATCAAGTAAGTGCAGTTCACATTTAGCATCAGAAATAAATAAATAAATAGATATTTTTGGAGGTTTTTCCAAGTCACAGTTTCTGAGTTTCTGTTCTCAGACTGCTTCACTTCCATCTACATGGGCTTATCCAAACCACTGAATCTGTGAAGAAAAGCCAGTGAACAACCTGGAATAAAGGAACTCAAAGGGACCTTAATGATCATCTGGTTCCAACCCCCACGTGAATAACAGGGAAACACTGACATGCAGCCTTTCATAGGACATTGTCCATGCCAGTTCACGACTTGGAACTGCACCTGAAAGGCGCAGGCCTTTAAATATATCTGCTTGGGTAACTTTTGAAACAGCCTTTGAAGCTGTAGGTATCCGTTTCAGCCCATCTCTCATATTAATGATCTAATTCAGCAGTGGGAAAGGAGCACTACACCATCCTGGAGGTGCTAGCAAGCACCCAGCTTGCTATTGCTAACACTGCAATATAATAAAATGCATGCAGCAGCAAGACTTATTATCTCACAGCCAGCCAGTTGCAATGGAAAGTTACCATTTGCCTTTATTCCCTCAGGCAGGCTGAGTGTCAGTATGCCTTTTCCACTCCTTTCACTTCCTTCCTCATCTTTCTCCTACTGCACATTGACATAAGAGTCAGGCAGAGCTTTCTGTTGACATTTGGATTTGCATATACAGGTCCCACCCCTGATCCTCAGAGACATTTGTCTATCATTTCCCATTAGCAGACAAAGGAAGAAACAACACTTAGCTGGGAGCTGCTGGCACAACCACTGGTTCTCATGTTAGAAGGATTGACCCTTGACTCCCCCCTTCAAGTGTCCTCTGAAATATTTCAAATATGTTGTCCCCAAAGATCAGAAGATACTGAAATATTATTCATATACAGGCTAGAGTTGAAATCCTGGTCCTGTCCCTGGCAGACTTCCCAGAGACCTCAATCAGGACTGGATTCCACCCTAGCAGGCCAAGTTCATCTGTGATATATGATACAAAGGATCAGTGAGCTTACCTTGCATGTCAGAAACTGGTATGCTCTCAGATTGTGCCAATATAGGCAACTTCATCCTCTCATACACTTGTGCACACAAATCTAAAGGCAGAATTTCTTTAATTCTAGCAATGCTAATTTAAGAGAAAGAATATTTTTTCTCATATTGTCATGACTGAGGTAATAGCCTCTTCTGCAGATATATAGGGCAGCTGAAAATTGCATCAGCTTTTACTACAGTTTAATGAGTATATATCCTAGGTAATGGGAAAGAGACCCAACCCAGAAATACAAAACACTCTGAAATTAGAGGGATTTTATGTCTACAAAACAGTGTATGCTTAGACCCAAGAAAAGATCTGACTTACGTTCACTGCACTTGAACACTGGGAAGCAGGTTCATAAGATATCATT
This sequence comes from Netta rufina, assembly GCF_964035555.1. Lineage (NCBI taxonomy): Eukaryota > Metazoa > Chordata > Aves > Anseriformes > Anatidae > Netta > Netta rufina. The sequence goes on from NC_140123.1 coordinate 141,092,796, forward strand.
CACTGGTTACCCTTATCTCTCAACTACTTTTACCGGGAAAGACATTCAGTTTCATCATACTAATGCTATCACAAGAAACCCCACATCATGCATTAACTTCTCCTGCAGGCTTTGCTGCAAATCTGTGGCCTGACTGTTGAAATTCGTGGCAATGCTCTGGCGGGTGGCCAGCTTCACGTCCCACTAAAATCTCTGAGAGTGGAAAAACAATGCCCAAGCCAACACTTTCCAGCCAGGAGCTGTTTGGTTTTTCATAACAGGAAACAACCAACAAACATCACCAAGAAACAGGTTAGATCCAGCTCAGATGGCCAAGACCATATTAATGATAGGGAATGTATTTCCTCTTGGCCTGTACAAGCAAAGCTAATTTTCCCATCGATTTCTACTAGAGGGAAAAAAATAAAATAAATAAATAAAAACACAGAGGCAGGACAAGCCACAGGAGCAGAAAGCATGCAGGGGGCTCTTGCCCAGCAGTGCTAGTGGCCCGGAAATGCAGGCAGATGTGATGCAAGGCAGGGTGTCCTGCCTCGTGCACGGAGCAGCAGTCCCAGCTCTGGCAAAAGGTCTGGAGCAGGCTGAGCAGGCATCAGCCAGGGAAAATGCTGCTCTGTCCAACTGCAGGAGCATTTCTCCTGCACTAGAACTGGCATGGAAGCCAGCAGTAGCAGTGCAGCTCTCCATACTTGCCTTTGCAAGAGTTTCACCCTCCCAGGCACAGAGCTGATCAGTGCCAGCAACCCATAGCAATGGGAAGTATTAGCCTCTGCCTCCCTGACTTCTCACTTCTCCTACTCTGCTCCCATCCCTCTCATTTGTGCTTTTCTCCTGTCCTACCCTCGTGCCACACCTGCTGACCTTCATGCCCACATGTAATATTTCAACAATACATTATGTGAACTTATCTGTGTCCAAATAGGTTTCATGAACATTTTAGTACACTACTCACACTCTTCCTCTGCATCTCTCGGGCCTTGAATTAAAAAGCCAAAGTAATACCATTAAAAATAATAAAATGTCCAACTAGGTCTAAGGTAAAGTTCCAACAGCAACATTTACTCAGCCAGACTGCAAACTCCACGTGTTTTCTGGAACACACTTTAAATACAAAATCATGATATATTAAGCTACATAGTCAGTCATAAAAAAGTAATAGAAAATAATATGAAGGTACAATGCAGCCAGCTTACTGTGGCTTCGTATTTGTATTTTCAACTATTTTTTCTTTTCCTGTTAAAACATGAAGCCTTAAAATCCAGCTCTGCCTAGTGCTGCGTGTCATAAACTCTAATGAGAGTTGAGGGCTTTCTGTTTCTTGCTCTACTGAACAAGCAATAAGCAGCAATACCAAGTATTAGTTGTCATCCCTACAGTTTTAAAGAAAAAAAAAAATAAAGAAAGAAAGACAGAAATACCTCTAAAGTTCTTTGGTTTGCTGATCTTAGTACTCATCCCTTAAGAGATATTAAGCATTTTGAACCTAAACAGTTCCTCAGGAGAAATGAAAGATAAATACCGAAGGTCCTGTCTGTTGCTCTAGAACTTTAATTAATACATCTTCCCTCCCAGTTCCTGTACATTTACTTTGCAAAGACACAATGTATGTCACCACAATATACACATTTTAGCCAAAGGTTGGTGCTACTCCATGGCAGAACATCATGGAAATCTGTGGAAATCCACCAGGAATTAAATCAGGTGCTGAACTTTATATTGGGCTTTTCGAGCTCAAATTTTCAAAGTAATCTTAACAAATGAAACTCCAATTGTTCCATCCAAGTGGCTCTACCAATTTATCTCTAATAAGCAGTACTTCTGTGTCTTTTTAGTTAAGAATCGATGCATGAGTTTAGTGACAGCTTTAAAGGGGTGAGGTAGGGCAACAAAAACCGCAAAGTCTTTTGACAGGAGAAGTCAAACAGGGTGCCACAAAATAGTAGTGCAGCAAACCATTTGCCATATTTGAAATTTACATCATTGGCCTATCTTCATGCCAGGTTTAGCTGAAAGCATGGAAACACTGACACACCACAAACAACAAGCAGAAGACGGGACAGCGATGAGGCTTTGTTACAAGAGAAAACTGACCAGCAAGATGATACTCATATGCTGTGAATGAGCCAGCATAAAACCTGACACTGCAAGATTAGGATATTTCCAGTTACCCTCATAAGACTTGCACGGAGAACCTGTGAAGTAATCTTGACAATAATCTGACTACCTAGACATTCATGCACAAATGCTTGTTGCCAGCACACATGGTGACTGAAATACATTGCTACATCAGTAACGTGTGCAACTTTCCCTTCTCAGTGAAACAGCAAAACTTTCAACAGAGCCTCAAATAAACAAGACAGGTGAGGCCCTGACAGTACCCTGTACACTTAATGCTGAGAGCACACAGGCATACACACTGTCTCTGTATGAATGTGACAAAGGAAAGTTACACTTGAAACCTGTACCAAGAGAAAAAAAAAAAAATCCGTTATTTATTTTTTTTTTTAGTAACTGTGCTTCAGACCATGTCTGTGTGGTCTAGAAACAAAAATGTTTAATTTTTCTTCAAAAAAATAATGAAAAAAGTCTCTGCATTGTGCATTATCTACTACCTTTTCCCTAAGACATCTACCTTAGGAACCCAAAACCCTGTGGGGGCTCCTCCAACCTCTCTCTTTGCCATATTAGGTTCATCCAGCTCAGAATGGGAGACAGAGCACACAGTCTAATTTCTAAGCACTGAAAGAACATGAAGCACACTTTTCACAGTTGAGAGACAAAGCCAGGTTGTTTGTATACAAAGTGTTGGACAAAACCAAAACACAAGGCTGAAAGTGGAGAAAAGACAACTTCCATTCTATTTGCAAATGCTCGACAAATAGGGAAAGCAGACTATGTTTGTTTACTAAGCAAATTATTTTTCACAACACAGTAACCTCATCTTTAGCAATGGACTTGCTAGAAAAAAATCAGCTGAACTCTACCTTAAAGTTGCACGCCACCTTCAAAATGATGCAACCAGAAACACAACTGAAGTTATGATTGACACATGCACAGAGGCCTCCTCACAGTGGCTACTTCACAACTCACAAGATCTGATGATACAGCAGGGTGGCGATCTGAAAGGATACCCTCCCTATTCAAGATGTGGAGAAGGCGTTATGAAGTCAACAGAACAGAAGGTAAGGAGAAGAAAAGAGGTCTGAGAAAAGAAGTACAATCTGGAAAAGGAATACAGAAAAAGATCAATCTAAATTCCCTATCATAATCTTTGAGAATTTAGAGGATTTTTACAATTCATACCCAACACAGAAATCCTGAAAATAAAGTTAGTACCATTAGTACCATTAAGGTGAACAAAGGAAATAAATCCAGATCTGAAATTCATAAATAAACATGAGTAAATTGGCCAGATTTTCCAGTGCTTACCTGGACCAAATCAAACTTTACAATTTGTAAATACTGACAAGTGTCACTTTGGATATTACTAAACATAAGACAGGTTGGTCAGCAGTTAAATCCTTTCTCCTTTGCTTTTCTAATGCTGAAAGCAATTGAAAACATGGGACATGCTTCTTGATGTACCCTAACTTTTTAGGAACAAAGTAAAAATACTAGTTACATAGCTGACACTGCATTTCAGGCACCCATATACCTTCACACAAAACAAGGTAAAAAAGCAAATGCACGGACATTTACAGTCTCATAAAAGACAAGCATAATATATTCTAAAGCAGCTGTTAAATGATATTACTTGCAACACACTGTAAATGAAAATCCACAGAAAGATGGCACCAGTTCTTCTCCTGGCCAAGACTCCTCAGCATAAACTCATAATGTACGTCTTTGAAACCAAATGGAGTCACAAAGAAAATTAGGAAAACTCTGCCCAAAGTGTTGCACAGGGAATATATATGACTACAAATTCTGAAGGATGTATGCATGCTCCAGAGTGGGCAGATCTGAGCTTTTACTATTTTACTATCTATGCTACTGCTTTAAGTCCGTATTATTTTGGCATTTGCACTTAAAGAAAAAAAAAAAAGAGAGAGACAGAAATATCTTTGGAGATGACTAAGCAGTTTCTTGACTTCTATTAAGTACCAAAAAGCAGTCCCGCCAATTTATTAATATTTAAGTTTCTACAACTTAATATGAACTTGGTTCCAAGAACTACATAGGTCTCCTTAAAGTATGTGTAGCAATAAGTCAATGCTGTGCCAGCTGGCAGATTAAACAAGCTATTAAAATAGGCTCCTACTGAATTTAAAGGATTGTTTTTCATCTTTTCCCTCTCTATTCCTCTACATCCAGATGTATTATTTAGGGAATATTTTCCAGTCTCAGTAAGAAAAGTAAAAGAAATGCCCTTGGCACTTAAAGAGTTTTTCCTCCAATGTGGTCTCCTGCTGCACTTGGAATTTATTCCATTACTATATGGCTTGCAATGGGCCCAAAATACCTCTGACTATATGAAAAGATAGGAAAAGTGTGTTTGGGGTAGGTACAGTTCTTCATTCAAAAGCAGGGACACCCTGAGGTGACTAATCTTAATGGATCATTATCCTGGAGTGTCATCCCACAACCCACACCCTGCAGCCCCTTGGGCAGGAGACCAGCACTATGATGTGTGCTGTAGTTGGGAAAAGCAGAGCATACTCAGATTAAGGACAAAGCCTGGAGCAGGGTGGCAGAGAAGTTCCAGTGTCTCTGCAGGCTCCACAGGACTTCAGCGGTGAGAAAAAAATCTCTGGTAAAACCCTGTAAATTCACAGAACTGAGGTCTACAGCATATCGTTTTTCCTTCAGAGGTTCAAATGCTTATTTGAACTTTGTTAAAACTGTCTGAACTTCATGACCTAGCAGTATTCATGGGAAGAACAAGTCTAGAATAAACTATGGTATTAAAGCAGCTCTAGCGTAATCTGTAGCAGTGCAAGTTATATAATGGTATTTCAAATAAAAACACCCTTTATAATAATATTTCAGAGAAGACCTCTGAAAGATCAGGGTGGGGAAAAAAAAAAAAAAAAGTTTTCTCTCAGTATTTCAGTTCCTGTGTTGTGAAATGAGTTCAGTCCTGTAAACTTGCTACTGAACTAGAAAACCAAAAGGCCATAAAACCAAGTATCGGCACACAGCCAGAAGCTGAGATAGTCAGGTTTGAAGCTTGCCTGTGACTCAGAGCATCTCCTCTCTCAGGAGCAAGAAGCCCTCCCAGGCTCCTGCTCAGGCCCTGTCTGGTTCCACAGAGTGAGTGGTCACCTTCCTACCTGGCAATGATCTTAGTCCACACAATGACTTCAGAATTTGGCTCCATTTGATTTACTGAAATTGTCTTGGGGGTCACAAATCACCCTTGCCCTCTTCTTTAGGGGCAGCTTAATTCTTAATTGCATAAAGCTAAAGTGTAAAAACAGTATTTTGTATGTGTTCTTTGTTTCTAATACCCAGTATCCGTAAGGGGACTCCCTTGCTTGGCTAGCAGTCGGGATTCATTAGACCTTTTATGATGATTCTTTCTGGTGTGCAGATATATGATGAATCTCAGATGTTTAAATACCATATAACAGTGCTCCATTGACCTTGCTGAATACAGTTGGAGGGAAAGAAAGGTAATTTTCCTCAAAGAAATGTTAAAAATGTGTCTCCACTACAGCACAGATGCAGAGGATAAAGGAACTCCAGAGGGATTAAAATATTTTAGATTAATTTGGAAGAAGGCCACATTGTGTAAAGCCTGGTTAGTTTGGGCCTTTCCAATTCCACGCCATATAAACAAACCCATTTAAACTGCATTTGCTAGAAGGAATGTTTTAAAAAAAAAAATCCCCTGAAGTAGTTGTAACTCAAATCACCTCCAGTTCTGGATTCTCTTCTTACCGCCTAAAGAACAAACACATGTACAGCCTAACAAGAGCTTGTGCAGTTGCTGTATGATTCATACTGCTTGAAAATTAAGTCATTTAAGTAAAGGGATCCTGGCATCCTCATGCAAGGTTTTAAAAGTGAAACAAGTTTAGAGATGGTTGGTTCTGGAGCCTACTTCCATACTTTGAACAAGATCGTTGCTTATAGACACTGTTTCCTCCATCAACGTGAGCTCTGTTTTAATAGGGAGACTCAATATTTTGATATGCTTAATATCCTTTATTGCTTTTGTTGCAATGTTTTTATTCCACTTTTTTTTTTGTTTTGTTTTGTTTTTAAATGAGAAGGATGGGAAATCTTTGCTTTGGTTTTGGTAGAACTAAAGAAAAGTAGAAAGGGAAGGGAACGGAAAAGAAGATAAAGTAAAAGAACCTGTATTATTAACACAACAATATAAGGATTACCCTAATGTTTAATTCACCTGTATGTGAAAGAAGCAAGTCCTTAGCATTTACTCATTTTTAAGGACCGAATTTTGCCGTTTTTACTAACACGGAATGGAGTTTTTGCCTGCAGAGGCTTCCAAAGAGACAAGTCACAGAGCATGGTACTAAATAACCATGACAAGTAAACAGTTTCTGACCCTTATGAGTTAATGAAGATGAGAAAAAGGTATATAAGGGTTGCAGTGAGCCAGCAGGAGGCCTAAGAGCATGAAACATTGTGAATCTTTTTGCAAGATCATCTTCTACAAAACAGGGGGCACTTAAAGGGACTTTCTTTATGATAAACTACAAATTGACATGAGGAGTACTCTCCCATCTGCCAAGTAAATGCAGGGTGCTCTCCAGTGGTCCCAGTCCTCCTCTAGTTTTTGAAATTGTCTGCCCAAAGAGGACACGAGGCAGCTAACACAGCCAAGACAAGACATTGTTCTCTCCCAAATACCCATAACGGATCCAGTATTTTTCACCACTGAATGTGACTGTCATATAGGAGAATATAGCAACTTTTTTGAAGTTCAGAACAGTAGAACTCAGCTGTTTAGAATACAAAATGAGGGAAAATGCCATTCTCATTAGATGTACTTGCAGAGAATAAAAAGGTTAATTTAAATCCTGGGATTTGAAGGCTAGCATCCCTTCTCTGATTGAAATTAGTATGAGATGTTCTGCATATGATATTGCAAGAGGTGCTATGATGATTCTGACATCATAGATATAAAACTCAACTGCAGCTATCATAAGTTTGATAGCACATTGTTCATTTGCTACACTGCTACTGGTTCAAGCTTTCCATGTGATCTTTTCTCCTGTAGATTATTGGAGTGCATTAGCGATAGGTATGTTCTTCAGCATCTCCCGCCTGTTTTTAGTCTAATTGTGTCTATAACCAGCACTGTGCTTTGCAGATATTTTCAGTTTAATGCCAGCACTGGTGATCATTAGCCTAAGAAACTTCATAAGATATTCTGCCAAATTTTGCTTCTCATCGTTCTAGCCTAAATATTGTTGTTCTTAGTACTTCTAGTTAGACACCAGGATACTGATGTCATACCTCCCTTTTTAAAATTACCGAATTGATTCAAATAGAGTATGTCTATTATCTGTAACAGTAAATCTTGAAATCTTAATAATGTTTTACTGTCTCTTAGTAAAGTGGCAGAAGTGAGATAAGTTCAATTGCTTAATAAATCACATTGTTTCAGTTTAGATACATGCTACAGCCAATTTTATATAGCCTGACGTAGTCAGAGGATATGCTAAGGTCATACAGATACACAGTGGGGACACAGATACAAAGTGATGTAAAGTCACTCAAATGTTCTCGCTCAGAGCCATTTCAGTTTGAGTAAGCTTTATGAGCTCTGGAAACAAGGAAAGTCCCCGGCTGCTTCCACACAAAGCTCCTCAGGTGCATCAGCTCTCAAGGCGCCTGGCACCCATCCTGTACAGGCACTGGATGCCGTAGGGGAGAAGTGAGATTTGACCAAGATGTGACTGCATGGAGCTGGCTCTTGTGTCCCTGCATCTGCATTACGACTAATTCACCACCTCAATACATGTAAGCTATACGCAGTTAATGCTAACAAATAATCAGCTGTTGATTGTTAGTTTGTTAAAGACTTTTGTATGTAGGCTTAGTTTCTATGGAATTAAAAAAATAATAATAATAATAATAAATCTAGTAAGGAAAAATAGCTGGTGGGAATCAATCAATAAAAAATAATAAATGAAACTAAATTTTACTTTGAGATTTGTGATTTCAGTTTTGCAGACTTTTCTTGGGTTTGCCTGTTCAATGTTTTCTTTGTGCTTGTAAAGAAAATAGCACTTAGATTATCCTCCATTTTAACACAAGGAAAAAACATGACAGAGATTTGTCTTTAAGTGATAAAACTAGCAAAAATAGAACACTTATGATAACCCTGCCTTTGAAAAACATCAGGAAAAAGCTCCCCCAAGCTCCACAAACATGTTGCAGACTGCACATGTCACATAACTATGGACTATAATTTTTTGCCTGAGGCTCCCACATTTAACAAAGGGAAACACTGCTTTCAACAAAAGATGCTATTCTAGTTATGTGCCCTTTTACCCTGTCAGAGAAACAGCTGGTATCATAAAGTCACAGCTAATTTGTATCATGTCTGTGCTAACAGTCAGATTCAGTTTGTATCAAACTTTCAAAGTTGGACTTAATACCAGTTGATGGATGACAGCTTTTCTTGCTTTCCCCTTCTCAAAACATATTTAAACATTGCCCCACATAAAAATCCCCAAAATTCAAAATGCAAATGGAATCCTTAATGTATCACATAACAGGAATATACAAAAATGTTTAAAATTAACAAGTTAAAATTCCTGAAGACGGGTAAGAAAGTTACACCAACATTTCTGAAGATCTGTGACAAATAAATAGAGCTTTAAGACAGACATGTGGGTACCAAGTGTAGCAGAAAAGAATTTTCTCAAAAAAAAAAAAAATCACTTGCCTCAGGTAATCTTTTGCATTTTGGGGTATCTGTTCTCCTAAAAATATTTCAGCCTGCCTGCAGAGACTTTAAGGGCTTTTTCAAGGTCAGCACTCAACTCAAGGAAGGCCAATTTTACTTTTCTTTCTTTTTTATTTTTTTTTTTTAAGGGACCTGTTTCTCATTTACACTATTAAATGTCATCTAGTCTCATTTTAAGATCCCCTAATGCCTGAGCTGTGTAAAGGGACTTTAGTGGAAGTGAGAGTCAGTCCAAAGACTTAACAGCTCCAAACCCACAGCGCTCATGTGAGAAAGAGCTGCAAAGATCAGGCTCTTCTTGGAAAACAGACATAGGGGAACTTCCAGACATCGGAGAGTTCAAGCTCAGTTCAGATAAATATCTAACGGCACTGGTGTACTTCTGAGGCTATCCTCCACAGCACCTGAGTCTACAACACTAGCTTCAGACAAGATATTCCTTTGAGACTTCACATACTTCCTGTTTCCCAATGACCTAGAAGTATTTGACCAAGCCTCTTTCCTCCCATAATCCAAAACCATCATCAAAATGTATACAAGATCTCACAACATCCTGAGAACAGGGAAATACTGTTTTGGTGTGGGTTTTTTGATTGTTTTGATAATGTTGTGCAGTAATATGATTATTGGGGTTCTGAACAATTGTCCCTGGGTTTCTGAGAGATCTAAGTACTCCAAACGAACAATATCCCCAGGAAGTTCAAAGCAGAAGTAACAGTAATGCAGTTTTTAGGTGGCAGAAGAGCTTATTGCAACTGAGCTAAGAAAGAGCAGTTGTCAATGAAGAGTGAAGAATTCCAGCTCCCAGCCCATCTTTCCCTCAGTGCATGCATTTCCTGCCTTAGAAGGTTAATATTGCACAGAAGACAGTAAGATACAGCTTCTGCTGTGCCTAAGCTGTGCTTGGCACTGCTTTCTGAAGAACTCCCTTGCCAGCTAACAGAGCCAAAGCGCAGCATGCTCCTGCCACATCCTCTCCAGCGAGCTATATCTGCTCCCTACCTACTGGGAAGATGTAGATAATCAACTCCACTCCCTTCACTCCGAGCACAGCAGTGAATCTGCCCCTACATATGATCCTTGTGCTTGTTCAGATTTTTTCTTCTTCTGTTCTTAAACCTCTGTCTGGCAAGGCACGATTTATTAGAAGCAGATTTCTCTTCCACTACTCAGTGCGTCAGTTTTACAATTCCTAGGTGGTGTAATTCCTGGAAAATAAAAAATGTCCTTCATCCAAAATTTTGGATGAGTCACAGCAGGTTTACTTGTTTTGGTTCACCCTCAAATGAAGCATAACTTTATACATCTAAATGATGCTCTGGTTTTGTTTCAGCTGCAAATTTCTTTCAAGCGATAAGACTTTCCTAGAAAACAATATGCAGCAGCCACTGTATGGCACTCATCACATTTTCCTGGGACTGTGGATTGCATCAGGAAGAAAGACACTATTCCTTTCTAGGCTTGATCCACTGGTATTAAACTAAATAAAACTCCAAACAGTAGGCTTTTATAGCTTTTCAAGAATGCAATGCTACACAAAAACTAGCAGGTTCTCATCATATCAAAAAATGTCCCAGCTGCAAGTAGAGGTTGCCTGAAGTTCCAAAAACTATGGGGAAACTCAAACAAGGTTTAGTGCTGCATCTCCATTTCCAAACAGCAGTCAATAGATGAGAGAAAGAAGACCCTACATTCATCCTGGTGTAACTCACCACAATCAAGCCACAGAAATATTAGGCTTTGGAGATTATACAGAAATGCCTTCAGTCCTGAACATCAAAGAGAAAAGATGACCAAAACCTTTCTTACACAATGTTTCCCAATGGAAAGTATCTTGCTTTAACAAAATGTACATTTCCAAACAAGATAAAAACCAGTCATCATTAGCCAGTGACTTTGAACCTTAACCTTATACGGTATCACTTCTTTTTGAAAGCAATTTATACAAGCACATCACAATTTGTTTTCCAAAGTCAGACATGGCTGTACTCAAGAATAAACGGAAGAGTTACAGAACTGTCAAATTAATACTAAATTATATTAATGCATTTTATACTCAGATAAAGAGATGTGCTTTGCTTCCAGTACTTTATGGTGATAACGCTTGTCTTTTCTTTTCCAAATGGTCCACACCGTTTGCTTTAATGTTTTTTCTAAACGCAACTACTGGCGTTTTTTATGGTATTTACATTCATGTCCCCTAGAGACCATCCTCCCATTGGCCCAGATTTACAGTTTGGAGAAGATTAAACGTGGAAGTTATCATCAGATTTTGCTTTTTCTTCATGACAAGATTCAACCACTTTGACAAGTTCTGTGCAAGTACAATAGGATTTCAGCATTAGACAAATGAGGCTCTACTTGGAGCAGATGAATGAGTCACTGAAGGACAGTGCATTTTCAGACACAACTTGTGCATCAAAATATGGCATCATATCAGAAACACACTGAACTACAAGTCTCAGTTTCAAGCAACTGAAGTGGGTTGTTTCAACATCACAGTGTGCGTGCTCAGATGTGTCTAGAAGTACAACTCCAGATGCTGAGCTGTCAGAAAAACTCTGGAGGGCAGTCAGTGCTCTTTGCATGTCCTATTCTAAGCAATAGGGTAGAGAACACTTGCATTTCTAATCTCACTGATTTTTGGAAAAAATATCTTCCCTCTCCTTGGGTCAAATTTTTAAGGAATTTAGGTACTTCCTGAAGGTACCACCCAAGAAAGAATGCAGGAACTTAAATTCAGTGATCTCACTGGAAGAATCCTTTCATGGGAAATTTTAGAATGTTTAGTCTCATTCTGAATCAGAAAATTCCTAATTTAGGAATATCAAAATTTCTGTCTGCAGTCTTAAATGTCCCCTCTAAAACTAAAAGTAATGCCGAACTCCAAAAACAGCAATCGGCAGAGAACAGCCTGCAACAATTATTAGTCCATTCAGCACTTGCACAAACCTTCTCTGAAGTGTACATAAAGTTAAATTTGCTTCCCCAAGGACAACGACAAAAACAGCTAAAATGGGCCCAGAACTAGCATTCCTGATAGGGGGGAGGCTGCTGGAGATGAAAGGAAATGCAACCAGTGTTCAGTCTGTAGCCATGTCCCTCTCCTCCTCCACACCGCTCTTGCCAAAAAGAGGAAGAACGGAGCAGAGATACATAGGAGGGCCAGGCACATGAAAAGCATGTTCAGCCATCAGTGAGAATAAGAAGTAAAGTGTACCCTGAATTCACTGAAGATGAAGGTACATAAGGGAGATGCCCTGACCCTGGTGCAATATTTGTGACCCCACCAGACTGCTATCATAGGCATTGCTTAAACTCTGAGCCAGTCTTCTCTATGTCTCCAGTCTGGAATTTCTGTATATTGAGGGGGTGAAGTTTATGTACATTATAAACACTTCCTTTAAAAGGTTTGTGAGCCCTTACATTTTTCGTTGGCTCTGACAGTGAAAGAACATTTAAGAAAAAAAAAAAAAAAAAAAAAAAAAAAAAAAAAAAAGCTAATTCACACGTGTTGGAAATAGTCAGCAAACATGATTACTTGGACTCTCACAGACCCCCCAGAGCCCACACTTGCTCTAAAAAGAACAGAAGACACAAGTAAATACGATTTAAGACTCTCATAGCAAGCAGAAAACTTGCTGAAATCCAATGAAGAAATAAAAATAGCTACCAGAAGAACAGCCAAATGTCCACAAAATGATTATGGTAAAATTCAAAGATCTTGATTTGAAGATAAAACTAAAAATAAAATCCTTTAAATCTAGTATCTGTTCTAAAGAAAGACTGTGGTGACAGTGGCTCCAAAGGAATAAAAGTCAAGGACTGACTGCAGCCCTGCCCACTGGTTTTGAATCAGCCTCCAAAACGGCAGGCAAGCATGGGGAGGTGGGGGTGTGGAATCTTTACAGAAGGAAAAATCCTTACAGAAGGAAAAAAAAATGCAGAAATACCATCGGATTTCCTCTGGCAAGGAAATCTGAGGTAAATACTTTAATCATACTCGCAGGAAGGCAATCAGAGGAAATATTCCGAACCTTTCAGTAACCAGATGCTGATGAATTCAAAATGATGACTGCAGAAACAAGAGGTGATCACTGTAGATAAATAAAAGTAAAGTAATTTGTTTAGCAATAGCACAGTAATTGCGCATATAAAAAAATACTCTTCATATGCTTTTGATGAACTTGTCTTTAGCAAAACAAAACCAAAAACTTTAGTATAAAACAAAAATAATAAAATAGAACAAAATAAAAATTTTGCAAGGTTGATAAAACTACTATCAACAGCTCTGTAACCTAGAGACCAACAACAGATTTCCCAAAAGCTCTCAAAGTCACTAAAACTAAAAAAGGTCCCAACTAAGAGACTATGTAGAGGAAGACTTTTCCATTTTAAAGATGATTGAGACTGTATGAGAAAGATACTGAATGGGTTTTAAACACTAAATGTTGTTTATTGTCATATGAGAACTATGGTTCAAGAAAGAATTAAAAAAATCATGAATGACTGTTTCATCAGCTATGAGATATAGTAGTAGCCTGGATGCAACCTCTAGATCAGAAGGTCCCAAAGCAGAAGTTGCCACATTCCATGCCCACCTCCTTTCATTTGTTTTACTGTGACAATCTCAATGTCTCAGAGAGAGGATACTAATCTGGAGAGACCTTTGCTTGGACCCAGCATGGCCACATTTCTGTAAACATCAGTTCAGAGAGTTCAAAGAACTGAAGAGTTCAAATCCTTATTCAAAGGCAGTACAACAATTTGTGGGTGATCTAGTAGAAACTCCTAATGGATACTAAGAAATATAGAAAGAACAGGCTTCATTGAAGCAGAATGAGTTTTCTCTGAAGACTTACTCTTCATTGAGCTACCAACTTGGCAGTATACACACACAGAGCAGTGAAAATAGAAGCTAAGCTTTCTTCAGAATGCTATGCATGATCCATTCTCTTTAGACCCAAGGACCTTCATACAGAACATGCCAATGCCAGAGAAAATACCAAAAATAAGCTTCAGTGATTTTAAATGTAATTTAGAATTAGAATGTGGGACCATAATTAGTATTACTTTCTGGTTATTCATAGGAAACTCACAGACTTTGTGGGACTTGATGTAATTGAGAGAGATGTAATCTATTCAGCAATTTCAAAAATGGTTTTACAGTCTGATCTCTGGGTTTTATAGACACCTGTCTGATTTATAATTACTGAAAACTTTGGGGTTGGTCAAAAGCAAGATTTTCATTCATTCCATTTTAAGTTTCAATATTAAATTCAAAAGAGATTAGATTAGATTAGATTCAAAAAAGAAAAGAGGTATGATGAATAATTCGTACTGTTACTACGCATATAACTCATAGCAGAAGAGAGCAAGGTGAGGGGGACATTGAGAGCTGAAATGAACAACCAAGAGCTTCAAATCATTGTCATCTCACTGGTTAATCCTGCTTACAAGCAAGAGAAGTCTGGGCTACATCAGTCCACAGAGCTCTGACTCATATATAGCATAAAAGCCCTTCTAGGTCACTGAATTCATTCAAACATTTTCAGCACACAGAAAAGCTGACTTTGCCCATTTCTGTTTTTTAGTGTGCACCACTCGACATTCATCAAACACAGTCTGAATGTCATGAAGGTATGCATTCTGTGGGGTCCTGGTTATAACAGGCTTTTTCTACTTCAAACTGTTTGCTTTCTTCTAAACTCTTCAAGAGTTAAAAGAGAGAGTGAGAGAGAGAGACAATCCATGTATGATTTTTTTTTTTTTTCCCACAGCAATAAAGCCCTCTTCTGCTATTTTCTTTGCAGTTGATCTGTCCTAAAGCAACATTTTTATGAATTGAGCTCAACATAATTTCTGACATGAATAAAATCACTGAATTATGTTTTCTCAGTGTTTGCTGTCCCAGAGAACCTCTATCACACCACAGTTCCACCGTGAGCTGACCACGGAGGGCTGAAAACATTTTAACAAACAGGAAATTTCCACACAATTTAAGCATGAAGGAAGTTCAGGTCCAGGTAGAAAAACAGACTTCACAAAGCTAAGCCCTCCAATCCAAGTAACATCACTAGGGTTTGGACACATTTTGGGCTCTAATCTTCTGTGGTAAAATTGGTAGATTTTTTTTAAATCAATTTTTCAGTTCTTTGAATATCCCCAACCATAAACACTAGCTTCACGTTCTGCTGTTATTCATGCAATAGCATTAGCATCATTGCAGACCTAAGCACACTCCCAGCATTGGAAACTCAAGAACACAGTGGAACTTAATTCCCAGCTAATATAGGTACTAGATTCTCAGCTAATGTAGTCAGTTAAATGCAGCTTTAATGTTAATCAAAACATTCTGCTTTTATCAGAAGTTCTTGAAAATGCTTTTGTCAGAAGTATTTTGTGATTTAAGAAAAGAGTGAATTGTTATCATCTTGATTCGACAAACTGGAGAAACTAAGCCACATTCAAGGCCATTCAGAAATTGACCTGACACATCTAAATGTGTTTTGTTTTTTTACGAAAACAACCAACCAAAAAAAAAGCATGGTTTAATTCCCCCCCTTATTCTTTTCATAAATTCAGTTTCATTTCACCAAGTAGCTATGAATAGAAATGAAGTTATAGAGCTCAATTACCTAATATATATTCTGCAGGTGCTCCATTTTATCCAAATAGCTCAGTGTCCTGCCTCTTGCAACTGGCTAATACCAGATCTTTAGGGTAAAACATAAAAGCAGGGAACATATATAATGATGCTTCCCACAAATACTCTTCCAGCTTACAACAACTTGCAGCTTCCAGAATACCAGAGTCAAAGGTGGAATCTGTGTATTTACTGATCTCCACAGCAGCTTTTTCCTATTATTATTTTCAGTAGCTATGAATATTCAGCAAAATCCCATAACAGTGTCCCATGACATAATTATTTGCTATGTGAAGACACAGCTCACTTGGGCAGGCAAATAAACCTTCATACTGACACTTGGGCTCAGCTATGCCACTTCCCAGCTGAAAGTTCACTCACCTAATGTGCAGTTAGGTGTGGTATGCAAATAGAAAGTGTTTCTCGTTGCACAACATATAATGGAGCAGTTGCAAATTACCCAACAGCAAAATATTTAAGAAGCTGCTTTAGAATTAGCATAACTGGGTTTTAGTCCCAGTTACATATTTAATCATTCAAGAAAGAGAAATACCATCAGTAGGGGAGAATGGAAGCACCATAAAGAATAGTTGGAGAGTACGCCTTAAAACTCCTTTAGACAAAGGAGGTAATCCAGTTTATCGGATTCTGAGTTACTAATCTATTAGGCAAAAGGATTCCCTGGATCTTAAAAAATATCATTTCACTTCACAGAATCGCAGAACAGTTCCAATTACAAGGCACCTCTGGAGATCATCTAGTATAATTCCCCGCTCAAAACAGGTTGCCCAGAATCATGTCCAGCTGGGTTTTGTGTATCTCCAAGGATGGAGACCCCACAGACGCCCTGGGCAATCTCTTCCAGTGTTTATCATTTATGATTTAAAAACCTCTTATGTTTAAATAGAATTTTCTGTATTTTATCTTGTGTCCTTTTCATCGTGTCCTTTCACTGGGCACCCCTGAATCTGGTTCCACCTTTATTTTTTGTCATTAACCCACTCCTCTATCTCACAGAGATGGAGAGTAGATGTTAAATATAAATCTTGTTACAGTTATAGCAGGAATTTTTGTCGATAGATTTCAGTATTGGCTCTTGTGCAAACCCCCATTTAAATAAATGGTGTAGGTGAGGTATTTCTTTGCTTATCCAGTTCTTCCAGATGTCCTTTTCTCCTTTTAATTTTTATGTCAGGACTGCCAGATAGTTTATTTACTTACAAAGACATTACAGAAGGAACACTTAATAAAACTTTTCAACATTTCCTCAGACATACTATGTGCACAAAGAAGGCTTTTCATTAGAGCATTTGGCAAATAAGTGTTGCCAACAGAAGAGGGGCATGGGAAGCCTCAAATGCACCCATTACTATCCGAACAGGTGCCCAAGGAATTTCTTTTTCAGGATGACCTAAAACGGGGAGTTGGGTTGTCTGCTTTGAACTGCTCAATTAATCATTTCTGAGCAGCTTATCAGAACACAACATGAGCATTTGCCATAAATAAAAACCAGCTATTAACTGTCCTGCAGTACTACACTTAAGTGAGAGTTGAATTTTAAAACCATAGTTAAAGCCCATTGCCTTCAGGCTACACACACACATATATGCTCTGCTGAATGTGGACAGTTTGTTCTATCTGAGCAATACTTCCCAGAGGGCAGCAGCCACCCCCAAGTTCCCAATTTTTCTGTCAGTCTTAGAATTGTGACTGCAGTAGTATTGCCAAGCTCCATCTCTGTGGGTGCTATACAAAAAGCAGAACAAAAAAGTAGTTATTGCTCCCAAAGAGTTTAAAAGCCAAGTACAGAAGGGATGAAACTACGTGTTATAAACTTGTGATCCAAGAGCTATACTCAGAGAAGTTAATATAACATTGTTACATTAATATATTATTAAAGAAAGGCTTTGGAGTTCAAGTGTCATCTTTATTCCAGCTGAAGAATGACTATTAAGATATTTTCAGTGAAATATTTTCATCTTCTAAATATGTAGCTCTGTGTACATACCACCATTATTTTTCAGATGTTATGAAGCACTCAGTCCATTATAGCTTTCTCTTTCTGTGGCCTCATGTGAAGAGGATTTCAGTGATGCAGAAAAATATCAATAAGTACATGTTCACATGGAGAACGTGAGCTGCAGGGAAAGGTTTCCCACTGTCACATTTTCTGGTTGAACTACAGATCATGAACCACACAGGCTGCATAACATACAAGGTTGATGGTCCTGATTGTCCAGATGTGTTCAGGGTCTGGAGGTAAATAGCCGGAGAAGAGGAAAATCATGCTGTCAGCAGTGCCTCTTCCAGCCCAGCTGCAGAATATAGTGGAGATCTGAAGAGCAGGGAGGAAAAAAATCCTTCTCCAACTTCCACCCACCTTTTGCAGTTCAACTTCTTGGAGGCCCCATGGACACCACTTTCCATCCCCTCCCAACACCATGGGCATAGCAGTACAGAGAATGGTTTGCCAGAATAGGACTCTGGGGCACCCTGAGCACGCTGCAACCCATGTGCTAAGCTGCTCAATGAATGTTCTCAATTACAGTTTGAATCAGACCTTATAATCATGACTGGTTTTTAAAACCATGCCAGACAGTGTACACATTAGAAGAGAGCCTGTGAAGGAGAGAATTGTCTCTCCCCTTCATCTAAGCTGCTGAAATCCTTTTAAACAGCGACTCAACTGACCTAGAGTTTCAGGCAATGGCATATTTCTTGCCAACCACCTTAAAATGCCAGTTATCCTTGCAGTAACCTCAGCAGTAGAGCTCCCTAGGACTCTGGTGATCATCCTTCCTACACAGACAATGACACTGCCTCAGTGAAGGGAGCAACTTTTGGACATAATGACTGACACAAATACAGACTTTTATTCTATACAGCCTTGTATGAGACAGGAAATACAAGAGAACTGCTTCCTGAAGTTAAACACAACCAAAAGGTAGGACAAGATATAGCTCATGCCTAGTGGAAGTAGACTTCGCATTTGCAAAAGTTCTTTGCATTGTTATTCTTGAAAGTAGAGGCTAACAAATAAGCCAAGTATGCATACATATGAGCAGATGAGGGCTGAACATCATCCCCAGGCACACAAATATAGCACTTGCTTCCTTCTTTGGCCATGTGCGTGCTACTAAGCAGAAACCATTTGCTAACCACACCACAGTGGCATTCACATTAGCAGAAAACCAGACTCCTCATCTCTTCCTGCTTTGTTCAGCACTTACTGCCCACAGGAAAAAAGAGTGGTTGTGCTCTTTGCTTGCTCCACACAGGGTCTGCTGTCTCATGGACATCAGTGGCAGCAAAAACAGGCCAAGCCTGTTCCAGAATAGCCATTTGTTCTCATGTAAACCTGTCTCCCCAACACTGCAGCAACATAAGCAGGAAGAGAAAGCCAATGCCAGAAGCATTTTCCCTTTGAATTTTTGATCTGGAAGGACAAACATTTTTAAATTTAAAAACCAAAGCTTGATCAAGGATCCCTTTTGATCATCTAGAGTTTGAACATATACTCTCCTACATCACTGGCAGTGGGTACAGGCGTGTCTGCAACAGAACATGCTGCTGAGGGAAAATATTTACTGATAAAAAGAAGTCCCGAATTCCCTGCAAATCTACATCTCCTGAGATATCCAGTCAATCGCTGCTGCAAAACTTTTAAAGTATCTGCTGTTAGCTGCTCTAACAACTGCAAGAAGAGTGGGGTTTACTGTCCCATTTAGAAAAGGGTTACAGAAAGCTTACAGTTTTGATCCAAGTATTAATAATCCATTAAAAATTACTGCATAATAATTCAGAAAATAGTCACTTGCAACAGTCCACAAATGGAAACTGACTGATTTAAAGCATATTTTGACAGCTGCTAGCATCATTCAACATGACAAATGAAGGAATTTACTCAAAAAAAGCAGAGGAGTGCAGCAAAAATAAGTCTGTAATAACAAAAAGGTTGTCTTGTGAAAGCTCTGGTTTTCTCCTCTTCTATGTCTTTTTCAGTTATTGAACATGAACACACTGCTGGGATGAGTGTCAGGAGAGAGGGAGCTACAGGGAACATTCTACAAATTGTGTCCTTTTCAGGGAATTTTAATTAATGGCGGTTCTGAGAACTGGGTTTGACAGGATTAGTGCCGGCACTAAAAGTTACTATTTGAGGATCCTAGAGCTCACAGCTCCCATAAAAATAAAGCAGTTTAGAAAAGAGCTTTGTGCAAATGAAGGCATTCCCTCAGCAGGGAAGGTTCATGTGAACGTCTTCCGTGGCTTCCCTTCACATGGGTTTTTCACTGGAGATGGGATAGCAGAAAGTCTCTGGAGAACTGCCTCCCCTGGAGTGCAGAAGGTTTAATTCAAGTTTTCTAGGTTAGTCCTTGGGGAACATTTCTATAATGAGCCAAAATGTAACTCTAAGAATGAAAGTTCCCAAACTTCATGGAGGGGAACATATGGTTCCACTTTCAGTGCTTCAGGATTTATTTCAGGTTTGTACCGAATACCTTTTTTCTTTCAGTTTTCCAGTTCATACCACCTTCCTCCTAAGATAATCTTCTAGCATTCTCCTAGTAAGAGTCAGCTCAAAACACGTTATTTCACTACTGCTGTAATCTGTTATAAAGAGCTTAGGACAAACCATTCAACTGACCACAAGCATTGCATTTTATTTGACTATTATTAAATATTTAAGTACTAACCCAAAGTAAACCAATTTTTAGAAGGGGTAAAGTATTACATGACAAAACAATAAGCTAGAAATTAGCCAAAGCTGCCTATTCCAGAAATCTCCAATCTTTTTCAAATACTTTTGGGCCTTAAAAATGCTTGGGTAGCAATATTTATTCAGATTAGGATCATTCATATTCATTTGTGCTTGCGTTTCTGGCTTCTAACTGAAGCAATATGAGCAGAGCTAAATTTCCACAGGAAAAAAGATAGTACACCAAAATACTGCCACTTATTCAGGAATAACCAGTGCAAATATCTTTTTTTTTTTTTTTTTTTTTTTTTTAATGGTCATATTATATATGGAATGAATGCAAATCACGCTTTGCAAAGACAGTCCCAGTGGCAGCATTGTTTGGCAATTAATACATATAGTTATATCTTCTTCCATGGTCTGGTTCCAGTGACCCCACAAACCACTGTTCTTTTTTTTTTGTTGTGTTTTGTTGTTGTTGTTGTTGTTTTTTGTTTTGTTTTGTTTTCCCCAGCAACTACATTTCTCTTCAGGAATAATTGTAAATTTGTTGCTGTCAGCTTACATTGCTGCTGGCACTAGTATATGAACCTTTAAGGCTACAGCATTAACAGCTCAACTTTAATTAGCTTATGAACATCCACAAAAAGCACCAGATGCTCCTGAACATTCAGGAACCTCTAAATGTCCACAGAAATCTTAAATTTTAGTCACTCAGGAATCAACTTTTAGGGGTGGACATCATCTTCGCTATACAAGTCATCAGCTCTGTCATGACATATAGAGGAATGGATCATCATCGTCCCAACTTCTTCCTGTTCTGCCCCATAGTACAAGGAAATTAAGTTGTTGGGCAAGGCCTATTATGCATGTCTATTTTCTACCTTTTCACCTAATGCGCAAACACAAAAACTAGCAGTTTGCAATTGATCACCTAAAGAAAAACCACCAAGGCTGCTTGTCAGCCTTCAAACACTACCCCAGTGCTCAGTGATACCTGAACCTTGCCAAACCCAGTCCATTTATTTTAATGAACTACAACTCATAAATTCAGTATACAGTTTAAATCTTTCCTCACTTGGCAGCCATATAAAACAGCATGGAATGTGCACATAAAAAAGCTATCTTGGTCACACCTGTTACTTTTTGAAAAGGAAGGGCATGCTCAGGTACTGTAGATGAGAATCTAGATGACTGAGCTCCAGCTACTTGTTTAGACTGTTAACTTTACTTCCAATAGTAGGAAATATTACATAAAATCTATGTAACACATATAAGCTAAGTGCAAATGATGAAAGAAATCAGCAAGGGAAAACAGGCCAGAGAGCCGTTGTGATGGAAGAATAGCAGCTGGGAAAACTGAAGTCAACCCAGCTATGTTATTTTTTTAATTAAAAATAAACATGGGCTTTGTTGCCAAGGGATTGGTTAGCATTCCATTAAAAAAAAAAAAAGTTTTACTTCATTCTCATTCCCCCTCCTTACCTCCCTCCCTCTACTTCCCCTCCCTCTTCTTTTCCAAAGTATTTATAGATTTTGCAGAAAAACCATGGCCATAAAATTTAGGTCAGTCTGGAGCACCACAAAGAGCCGCCTAACTTCTAAGGCATTCTCATTCTCTCACATGAATGCTTACTTGATTAAAACTAGTCAGAGACTATCATTTTTAATTCTTTGTTAATTATTTCATCTTCAGGGCTGACCTTGCTAGCTACACAAGTACACATGACTGCACTTCCTGAGACTGCATGTGTGCGACTGATAGAGGCCCTCTTTGGGCAGCCCTTTTAATGAAGATTTCAACAGACCCACATTAATCCTTCCAAGGTCAGTTTTGCTTCTCTTCAATCAAATATTAACACACTACTTATTCATGCCTGGACGGGAGTTTGTCCTTTTTTTTTTTTATATGGAATTTTCTTGTGTCTAAGAGCAGAAGAAATTTGGCCAGTAAAGATCTTACACTGCTTCTCTGCAGTCCTTGCTACACAAGCAGGAGTTTGCCCATTAGCAGCAAAAAACTGAAGGATCCAAAGATTTCGTTCGAGCTTTTCATACATTTCAAGCACTTAAAGTTTAACTACTTTGAAAGGTTGATTACCTCATTACTCTGCCTCCTCTTTGCTGTTCATTCATCTCTCTTATATCTTTCTTGTGTGCCTTCTTCATGCCTATCCTCAGAACAGCTTTCTCCTACCAAAGTCTTAGCCACAGACCAGCCTTACCACAACCATTTCACCACACCTCTTCCACAACACATTTCAAAACCTTATCTTGTTTAATCAACTTTTACTTTTCCCCACCTGCTTTACTGGTTATCTTCATTTTGTTTTTTTTAGTTGTATACCATAATTCATATTAAATACCTAACCAGAGCCAGTTGCAATTGTTCCAATAAAACATAATGTAGGATAGGAGTTGATGGGGCAATTCCACTGAAATTTTCTATAGAAATATCCTTCTTCAATGTCTTCTTTACTGTGCAGGTGACTGAGCACTGGCACAGGTGGCCCAGAGGGGTTGTGGAGTCTCCTCCTTTGAAAATATTCCAAAGCCACCTGGACATGGTCCTAGGCAATCTGTTCTGGATGGCCCTGCTTGAGCAGCAGGTTGGACCAGATGACCCTCAGAGGTTCCTCCCAACCTCAACCATTCTGTTATTCAACTGAACCAAGGTATCAGGTTCTGCTGAATCAAAGATTAATCTAATAATTAGTCATTCAGCTAGCTGGTGAGAAAACCAGAACTCAAGTAAAGGAAAAATATTTACATCTACCTCCTGCACCACAGATAAGTACTATCATGCATATCAAATCACCACCCTAAGTTCTGTTCTGGAGTAGGACTTGCTTGCATCTATTTGGAGTCACTCTAATTTGCATTTTAAAAAAGTCCATTGGTGAAGAGTATAGAATATTTAATTATTTATTCCATGCTGAGTGACTCTCACGAGAGTCCTGAACAAAAACAGTGTGCTACAGAATTGTTGATTCACCCACATTTTCACAAGAGAAAGACCCTGCCTCCATCCCAGCTGCACAGAGTGATATTTAACCCTTCAGTCTTGAAAGGAGCCCTAGCCAAAGGATTAGGCCAGATGTGGAGTAGAAAAGCAGAGACACGAGGCCTTTATGCATTTCCAGAAAGACTGTGCATTTGTGAAAACTAAGATAGATATATTTTCATTATTCAGCTTTGGTCATTATCTGCTGACTCTCATTCAAATTCCCCAAGTATCTGAATCTTCCATCAACTCCAGAAAAAATATGGGGTTCACCACAGAAGATGAGGTTAGGTAACTAAATAGCATAATGCACATTATTTGCAATGCAACAGTAAGCATAGGAGAAAGAAGATACTGGGTTGCAAAACAGTTTTCTTTATGCTTTGCATATTTTTTGGAAGAGAAAAAGAAAACCACATTAGGCGAAGCAATACATTTGTTTTGACTCAAGGACATAGACTCACAAAGAAATGTTGCTGCAACTAGTGAGAGTTCAAGTCATTGTTACCCAAACCATATAAAAACAAACAAACAAAAAAAAAATTAAAAATCCCTTGGAACTTAAATGTTATTCCTCATCCTAACCAAATGTAAATATTTCAACAGCTTAGTGACCAACAGTGTACAACAGAGAATGACTTTTTCTGGGTAATTAAGCTTTGAAACAGAGCTGAAACTAATTCTGTGAACATTAATTCTCTTTTATGGCAACACAAAATTGGATTCAGCATTAGAAAATAAGAGAAGGGAGGGAGAAGGGGGGAAGAATAGTTTGGCACTGGCAGAACCTAAACATGCTGTGCTTCAGCCTCCTTCAGTTTTACACAAATTTCCATGTAAGAATAGAATTTAATTGAATTAAACATGATCAGAGGGGCAGTTTTGTCTTTCAGATGGTCACTTGCAGCTTGAGTCTAAGGGTTACATGAAAGCAGAGAGATCTGAGTGAAAGACTTCTCATTTAAACTTTTCCTTTTCCAGATAGGTTGACTATTTGACTACCAAAATAGGTACTTCCTCATTCTGACTACTAAAGAGGATTCTGCTCTCCTTCTTACAGCATTTTTGCTTTTCTTCAAGATGTGCAATAGCTCAATCTAGAAAAGTAATTATAATTTTAAAATATATTGAAAAAAAAAAAAAAAAAAAAAAAAAGCTTTGGGAGGCTCATTGTATTGTTTGTATAATGCCAGAGGGTACAATCACACAAATACCGAATAGGACAGGGGAACCAAAGAGACAAAGAGAAACTCAAAAATACAAATGGAAAATAAGAGATCTGTCCAGGAAGAGAGATTTGCAATAAAGTTACACAGAAATGCCATTGGCCTTTAATCTAGAAGAGTAGTTATATCAATGAAGAACAACTCAATGATTCTGATGTGATTTAAGTGGCTTGGAGGCTCTACTTGCTTGACATTTAAAACTCAGACCAGGAAGCTAGACTACTGAAAATGCGAGCATGTGCCAAAATGGGCAAAACATTTAAAACCAGCCACATGTCGCATCTTCATCTGGCAAACAGAACATGGAATGCTATTTATAGCCCTTTGATATTCCTTTGTTTCTCATGGGAAACTAGTTGATGTTGTCTATTGTCAGCTCTCATTGTTAACAACACTCAGGGAGTTTATTAATCATAAGTCTCTATGCTATTTGCCCAAATCAGTCTTTCTATAAGGGTCACATTAGACCAATAAACAGTTGAGTATCATATAGACATAATGATTTGTTCACTAAGTAGAATTCAAAAAGACTAATGTTTAAGTTTTATGTATTTCTTATTTTAAAACATAACCTTCTTGTCAGCCTCAGGATTTCCTTGATCTTTATGCTGTAGAAATATACAAAATTAAACAATAGCCCCCTACTCCACTAATTTCTCCTACCACATAATATAACAAAACCACAGTTCAAATAACATTATTCCAATTTGAATACACCCCATCTTCCTTTTCCAGTCCAGTTGGAAATCTGGGAATCAAATAGTTCACATAGGAAGCAATGCCTAACTTCACCCCTTAGAAGGCTGCCAAGTTGTGACTTCTTCCAGTTGAAAGAGCGAATACTCTAGCTCAAACAGAAGAGTCCTGTGCTGTCAGAATAAATGTTGCATCATGGCACTGATGTGAAGTTGCCACCAGATGAGTTTTTTTTGTTTTGATACAAGTCAGAGAAAGGAAAGTTGGTGTCTGTAGTCCCAATGTTCTACCTGTAAGACCATATATCTACGCAGATGAGGAATAACATTCCCAGTGGCAGCTACATGAAAAAAGCTGACAGAATGAGTAGCTATACAGAGAAATCTACCCTATACTTGGGGAAAACACTCAAAACACACAATACAATGTATGTGGAAAATTAAAGCTACGGGGAAAGAGGATGTAAAAATTAGAGAAAGACTGGCAGGAATACAAAAGCATCGAAGATTAAAAGGATCGGAAGAACAGAATATGAGCCAGCAGTGTGCCCTGGCAGCCAGGAGGGCCAACCGTACCCTGGGGTGCATCAAGCACAGCATTGCCAGTCGGTCTGGGGAAGGGATTGTCCTGCTGTACTCTGCACTAGTGCGGCCTCACCTTGAGTACTGTGTGCAGTTCTGGGCACCACAGTACAAAAAGGATGTGAAACTGTCGGAGAGTGTCCAGAGGAGGGCTACGAAGATGGTGAAGGGCCTAGAGGGGAAGACGTATGAGGAGTGGCTGAGGTCACTGGCCTGTTCAGCCTGGAGAAGAGGAGGCTGAGGGGAGACCTCATTGTAGCCTACAGCTTCCTCATGAAGTGGAGTGGATGGACAGGCGCCAATCTGTTCTCTTTAGTGACCAGTGATAGGACCTGCAGGAATGGAGTAAAGCTGCGGCAGAGGAGGTTCAGGCTGGATATCAGGAAGAAGTTCTTCACCAATAGGGTGGTCGTGCACTGGAACAGGCTCCCCAGGGAAGTAGTCACTGCACCAAGTCTGTCTGAATTTAAGAAGTATTTGGACTGTGCGCTTAGTCATATGTTGTGAATTTTTGGGTAGACCTGTGTGGTTCCAGGAGTTGGACTCGATGATCCTTATGGGTTCCTTCCAACTCGGGATATTCTATGATTCTGTGATTCTATGAACAATTGGCGCAGAGGGAATTAAACCAGCCTGAGAACAGATTAGCATGTAAAAGTTTAACAATAAACTAGAGCTGGGACCATCATACTAGAAACTCAAAGCAACCCTTATAGCTCCTACAGTTTAAGGCTGACTCTGGTTGAAACTGCGTGGTGTCACATTGAAGATATTCTCATATTATTCTTTTATATTTGTAGTATTCTCAGTTCTGCTTATCCCTGCTACTGGAAACAAAGGCAGATGATCTGCACTGCTTGATTTTGCGTCTAGAAAAGAGGCCCACACACCAACAGAGAAGGAATCTGTGTTGATTTACTGTCAGATAGATAAACTGCTCAAAAAGCCTTATAACAACAAATATTTTACATAGCAGGGATCATTGTACCTATCTTTTTAAAAACAGAAGATTAAAGAGGGATAATCAAAAAAGGAAAAAAAAGAAAGAATTAATGTTTGAGAAGTTAGATGGCTGGTATTGTGGCTCTGAGTTTAATTGACAAAACAGCTTTCATCAAAACAATTAGATTGTTCTCCTCCAAGCTATTCATCATCTCAGATATTTTTCTAATTTTGACTTTTACCCACCAGAGAGCAGAAACCGCCTGAATAATTGTCATCTAGGGATTCCTTAGCTGGAATTTGGAATGGCCAACATAATTCCTCCAGACGGTACTCCTTGACTTTTTCCCGTGGACTTTGATATTGCAGTGAAATGCCTAGCATGCTGGTTCTGTGCTGAAGAAATGATTCTTCTATGTGATATGACAAATTCATTATTTAACAGCAAGACTGCAAATTAATGATATGGTCCCACTTCTGTTTCTGAGTGATAATCTTTTTCTATGACACATTTGGAGAGGAAGGGGTGGTGGGCAACCAAACAAGTAGTTATGAGTCTTTCTAAGTGTTGATGTTGGATTAATAGTCTCATAGAACAAAATCTTTCACTGATCTACAAAGCTGATGGAGTACTGGAGATGGCAGTGACAGCTATGCCAGCCCAATTAGGGACAGAATGAACCAATCATAACTCCCACTTAATGTTTAGCTGTTTTTTCCATCCAAGGTGCCAGACTAGGGTGGCAGCTTTATTGATCATTCTAGCAGCAAACCACCCAGCATTACCAGCCCTCTGTATGTCTATAGGAAATCAAAAGAGCTGAATCCCAGTTTGAGAGGAACATTGTTGAAATTCCACACAGGGAAGGCTTCAGGTACTACATTCTCTCTTCTCCTGGCTAACTTTATGTGGTTTCTTGCAATACAGACTCACAAATATCTCTTTTATCACTTTCAGTCAGCATTCAACCACAGTAAAAATTTTTGTTTCTACAGTATCCATATTATTTTCATTGCAACACTGAGTGATTCACAGCTTTCAATCTCACAGCAACCTTATGAAGAATGGAGTAGTTTCTATCCTCATTTTGCAATAGGCTGATTGTAACAAAGAAAGAATAAATAACTTGTACACGGTCACAGACTGCTATGAGTGAAGACCTTACATGGAGGCCTCCTAGTGTGTCAAATAGCAAACCAGCTTTTGTTTCATTTGGTTTTCTTTACAGAAAAAAAAAAGAAAAAAAAAAAAAGCTTCACTTCCTAGAAATATAAAAACATAAAACTGGTTTCTGTCAAATTATTTCAGTGGTGTGTTCTGAAAAGGGAGAGAGGGTAGCAACAAATGTGATACAAGATGATAAACTGCTTTCTCTGCTAGAAATAGCAGTTCTGTTGCTGTTGACTTTCTTGTTTGAGCCAAAAGCAAAGCACACTGTAAAGAGTTTCTTTATCTAGCCACAAAAGACATCTAAGCCATAAGGGGAGAAGAGAAGGAAGGAGAAAAGAGTGGGAGCTTCAGACAAGACCCCAAGTATTGTCTTGTTCTAAGCATACAAAAGCAGCAGCAAAATCATTAGTTCGCTATTGGAACTGCAAGTAGGATCACCTGTACTTGGACCAAACATCTGTGAGGATCATACATGGTTAAAAATCTCTATTCTCTATCAAGATTTCTCAGCCTCCCAAGCTGTGCAACATCCTCATTTCATGATAGATCTAATAAAATTACAGACAAGCATCCATGAGAAAGCTGGAAATTGTTTATCATAGAACTCTTCAGCATATGTACCATGATTTTAAAGGCTCTTGCTGCACTGTAGTTCTTGAAAATAGGTCACAAAGCTGAAAAGTATCCACTTATTTTCCTCCTCCTTTCCTTTATAGAGGAAGATATTCCCTGCATATATTGTGAACTGGTATACGCTATGTATATTTACACTCTGACATGAAATCTCAAATCTTCATCAATTATTTGCATTTTTTCCATGAGGTGCCTGTGTCCTAAGACTCAGGAGCAGACCAAGCAACTGCAAACCAACATCTCCTAGTTTTAGGACAAACACTCATGAAAATGACCTAGTCATTTTCATTCCCAGAGGTGCACATTTTCCTGGGGATTGATTTGTCACTATTTTCAAATACCGGCCCTAATGCACAGACTGGTTAGTCATACTTGGCAGTCACGATGGTTTTTCCTCTCCTTGGGTACCCTCTGCTTCATCTTCCTGGCACCATGTCCACAGCCAAGTAACTGTGGACTACACCATCTAAAGTAAGCTTTCTTGCTAGAGCAGAAATGCACACAGACACAAAAAACAATCATGGATAGTATAACCAGTTCAAGTTTGCTCTTACAACTGCAGTCTTTGCGTGGTATGCAAACAGCCTATGCTAGGAAGGTAAAGCTGCACTACTTCAATGAGAGGTACAATTCTGAACAGATGCAG
Source organism: Netta rufina (assembly GCF_964035555.1). NCBI lineage: Eukaryota > Metazoa > Chordata > Aves > Anseriformes > Anatidae > Netta > Netta rufina. The sequence goes on from NC_140123.1 coordinate 141,121,927, forward strand.
CTAAGCCCTTACAAATCCCTGGGTAGACATAGTTATTTCAGTGTGAGAGCTTAGAGTGTGACTGGAAGTCTGAACACTTTGAAGATGACATAAATCAAAGTAGCCTCTCCTTCAACACAGCAATTTCCCTTGTTTTGAGTTCCTTCCACTTTGAGAGAATGGAGAAAAAAATCAGTCTCCTAAAGCAATACATACTGTCCACTAGATTGTGTGAAATACCATCCTTTTTTTTTTTTTTTTTTTTTTTTAAAGTAGAAAAGCTTTTCTCTCTTGTCTGCTAGTACATCTTGAAAGCTTGTTATAATGGCATGGTTCTGGGTGACTACTTGATTGTAGAACATGGATAGTATGTCATCTTCTTTCCGATGTAAATGCAAAGGGAAACCTCAGCACTGTATTCTAGGGGAAGCATGGTGACACATGACAAGAACTCTTGTGTCTGCAAGCATGCACCAACAGTAAGGTTTTCCATACATTTTTGAGAATAAGACCATGTCCAAAAAAAAAGGTCACAGGACTGTCCCTGTGCTTGCTTCTCCCTCCCCACCATGCTCATTAGTGCAATCAGATGATCATCTCTGTTCTCTTTGGGGTTCCTTTGTGTATCCCATGTGAAAGGGGCCAGCCCAACTACTTCCAGAGAGATCATTTCAAGAATGTGAGCAGTGGAGAACAGCAGACACATTGCTCAGTCTAAATGATCCACACTACTACCATAACCACAGCTGCAGCTGGTCTCCTGGCAGAATAAATCCTGGGACCTCTCTGTACTAGAAAGGAACTACAGCAGTGTGCCTGCCAGATTTGTCTGAAGGATGAGCCCATTGTTTTGATCATTTTGTTACTCTTTCTTGTACTATAAGATAACTCAACAACATACAGACAGTACAAGATAAGAGGCTCAGTCCTTGTTACATGCTTTTCATCAGTCAAAAGACTGATTTTCAGCTGCCAAACTACAAGTGGAATTTGTCTACAAAACACAACCTGAGTTCCATTAACATCGTGGCATCAGTACTTAGGGTACAATGCTCTATACATTGAACTATTCATTCCTTGCAACTAAGAGAATAATGACGGCTCATGTCTACAGATGGCTGCATCAAGTAGCTAGACATTTAAAAGGAGACTAAAACCAGGGCAACCCTTCCACTTCACTGGAGCAAATGCAAACTCTTGATATGAAGATTTTCATTCTGGAGGTAGGGTAACAGAAAGCAAAACACAGATAACACTAATATTAAATGTTAATAAACAAAGCTACTAACAATTATTAGGGTTCTAGCCCATTTTATAATGGGCTAGAATATATTCTTAAGTAGAATATATTAGTAGTTGAGCATGTTAGTGGGTTGCTAATTATTCCTAATGAGCAGTGATGTCATTTTCCATGGCTATCTGTAAGATACATCATTCGTATCAATAACTTCACTGTAAATTCCTGTGATCACTGACCAGCCCCTTATAAAGTAAACTTGGAAAAAAAGTACTGAATTTAGAAGCCTTGATCATAGAACTCTGAAAGAGGCTCATTAAATATGCTACCCATGCCTTGCTCTCAAGCTCAAAAATAAGTTCTGACAGACATGGACTTGGCTTGGCCAATGTGCAGGTTTCTAGGGAGAAGCAAGATATAGATTACTGAAGGTATAATCACAGAATCACAGAATTTTCTAGGTTGGAAGAGACCTCAAGGTCATCGAGTCCAACCTCCAACCTAACGCTAACAGCCCTCCACTAAACCATATCCCTAAGCTCTACATGAATAAATGACAGTTCAGTGTCTAAGCCTCAGAAGTTTTAAGTTTTACTGGGATACATGCACCTTCTATCTTAGAAGATTCTTCAGGAAAAATTCTATCACCTTCAGATTGTAAAAAAAATTATCCTTGGTCTAGATAACCTTATTTTTACTTCTGGTTACACTCATTTACATTTAAAGATGATGTACCACTCCACGCATGGACAAATTAGTCTTTTTTTTTTTTTTTTCCTGTCTATTTTGAGATTGGGAGAGCAGTGAAAGGTTTTTATCTCAGTTTTAGTAAGGCTTTTGACACTTGTCTCATAGGGTATAACATCCTTTTTACAAAGAGGTGGATTGAAAACTGGAAGAATTGCCAGGCCCAGAAGGCAGTGACCAGGGTCACAAAGTCCAGCTGGAAGCTGATCACTAACGGTGTACCCCATAGGTCAACACTGGGGCCCATACTGCATAACATCTGCTTTAATGGGCTCGATGAGGGAACTGAGCACACCCTCAGCAAGTTTGCAGACAATATAAAACTGAAAGCAGTGGCTGGTACACCAGATGCCTGTGCTGCTATCAGAAGGACCTTGAGAAGTTCAAGAATGGGCCAAAACAGAACCATATGAATTTTAACAAAGAGGTTATAGAGTCCTCATCTTTGGAGATATTCAGCACCCGACTCGATACAAGCCTGGGCAACCTCCTTTAGTTCACCCTGCTTTGAGCAGGGGCATTGGACTACAAAATCTCCAGAATTCTCTTCCAGTTGCAATTCTTCTGTGATAACCGTACACAGATATATCTTGCAATAAATGTTGCACAAAATACAGTGTGCAAACATACAAAACATACTATCTTTCATAATATAAAAGTAGAACAGGCCAGCTGCTTAGGTAATCACCTATTTAGTGTAAGCTAGTCCTAAATATTGCAATTTGAAACAGTTGAAGATACGAACAATACACATTAAAAAGGCTTTGTTGTAAAGAACAAATTTCAGTGCTACCCAGATAATAACAATTGCTTTTACCAGACTTTTTAACAACTCAGCGTCTTACATGAAACTGCTGTAATTACTGCTATAATCAACATCATAACTTACAATAACACTTGCAATTAACATATGGTAAATAGCATCAGCCAATTAGACTATCATGTGCCCTGTACATCTGATTCCTGTTTTCACTGGAATGCAACTATTTGTGCTGGATCTTGTCCAGGGTCTCTGCTTTGGCCTCTAACGTTCTTTAGATGAGCAACCCTCAACTTTCTGCTGTAGTTAAGGGGAAAGACAAGATTTCTGCGCATATGAATTAGGTCATAGATATGAACCTTGAAAGGAGATTCATTAGTCATTTTTAGAGCTCCACTACTTTAAAGTAGAAGAAAATAAATCACAGAAAACATCCCCTTCATCACTGCATACCATCATCATAGACAGCAAAGTTAAATCTGTATTAATTACACATAGCCCACCATTTCTCCTTTTGTTCCCTGAGCATGCTTTCCCTTTTCTTTTTTGTTAAACTTCAAGGTCTAGAAACAAATGCAGGGAATTTATTTAATTACTCACAATCAAATCTCTGCTGTTGCTGAGTGACTTCTATGGATGGCCAAGGATTCAGTGTTTCCAGGGCCATCTATAGGTTCTCAGGACTTGGCAGGACTGGATGGTTCATCTTAACAATTAAGTAATCCGTGTACTATCAACAATCCCTTTCCTCAGAGGTGCCGCTTCCTCTAAAGCAACAGCCTTTAAGTAGCAACATGACTGTTTCAGAGTGGTAATGACTGACTTTTCCTTTGCCCACAGTCTTGCCCAAAGTCTCCAGCTCCAGTTCCTGACAGAACTGTGATACCCCCAACACATGGTGCTCAGCAAACCACAGAACAGAAATATCATATGTGAAGCCCCCTCTTGCACATTAAAAAAGCACAAAGCAACTAGGAACTCAAAGCAACAACATGACCAAGATATGAAGAAAAAACTTGAACTATCTTAAAACTTCCATTTTTATTGCTCTGACTTATTGCTCTGACTTTCTGAAACCAAAATCCAAGGAACATATTCCAAATTAAGAAACCATCACATAAATTCTTTGTTTTTACCTGTCTCAGGAATTTATGCTAGAGGAGCAAGAGTCCTTTATCAAAATAATGCCACCACTGGCAGGCTGACATTTTTATTTAGGTTCCCAGAGGAAAAGCATGTTAAGGAGCCCCTGCCACTATTATGGCTCAAGCTACAGAAGACATCTTGGGCCTTTGAAAGATACCTGTTACCACCAAAAGAAAGCTGACCTGAGACTCAAGACAGGACTTATCTGCCCAGCTCTGCTATGTGATTTGGGGAAAGGGTTTGGGGTGGGAGCAATGGAGGAAGGTTGCATCTGTGCTTCTTCCCCTGTCGCCCCCTCATTCTTATCTACTCAGATGTTATATCTTTGAGGTCTTGGGATGTTTTTCATTAATAACAATTCTTGAGTTCTCCACAAGTGTAGTAACAAACTGTTAACCAAGTGCAGATAGTGGTATGTTTCAGTTTCTTTTCTTCAGGATATAGTTAGAGAAAATACTGATAGAAAGTCAAAGGAAGCATGCAAAAATTTCCACACTAAACTAGTGGCTGCATGTTAGAATCAAGAAAAGGGCCCATTATGAGCAATGGAAGCTTTGCTTCAGTCTGAAAGGCAAAGCTTATTTGACATTTCCATCTGTGTAATGTACGTGGCAAAGGCTTGCATGCAGTGTTCCATCATGTGTTCTTGATGCTGTCAAATACAGAAAGGGAAGAAAATCGAAACATGAATCAATGAAGTCATTTTCCTTCCCATATACTACCTCAGGCTGAAATGATGTCAGAATTCACAAGAAAAACAAGTTTGAGTGGCACCAACATTTCAGAGGAGGAAATCCAAAGGAAAGTCATATCCATCAAATACTGGTGCTGATGATTCAATAGGCAGCATCCCTACTGCAAAATCAGTAATGAACTGATTTTGTCTGTGTGATGCACGGCTGTCATTGCTGGGAGTTTGGGCTTTCATAAGAGAGGGGGGGAAGGACCATACCATCTTCCCAGACAACCAAATCCTGAAGGGTCTGTAAGACTGGCTCCCTTTACTTTCAAGTCATCCAACCTCCTGCTGAGATGTAAAAGTCATACTGGTCTAGTAACCATTGTAATTTCTGACAGCTCTCAAGATGTACTTGTACCCTACCTAGACTTAACAGACTACCAAGTCTGATCCTGGCTTGCTACCATTTCATATGCCTTACTATTCAGTACAGAAGCCTCTATTTGAGGTAAAATTTGATGGGTATGGAAGAAAAGGGGCAGAGGGAAAATATACCCATTTTTCCCCTTGGTTGTCACTTTCTAGAAAGACAGGTGAGGAAGGTACATGGCACCTTAGCTGATGTATTAGCTATTGCTGTCATTTCAGGGTAACCTTAGACTTGGAAAGAAATGTGGCAAGCTTGAACCACATTAAAGCCCTTATTTAGCAAAATGGTCTGAAACACATGCTTACAGTTAAGCATGTGCCTAAATGTTTTGCTGAATTAGGACCTATGCTGGTAAAAGGGGCAATTGATTAATGGTTTCTGACAACCACCAGAAACTAATGAGCCACAGACCTCCGCTTTTTCCTCCAAATGACTGTACTTAAACCCGAAGGAAATTTCATTATGGAAACAGAAAACACTTATAAATAAATCATACGTGTCTCCTTTGCAAATATTAATTTTTATCTGCAATTAGTGGTAAACCCAAACTTCCTTTCATACACTAATCTGAGACAGTGCCATTTGCCCCATGTAACTGGTTACTCATTCAAACCCATAAATTTCTTTCTAGAACTGCAAGTTGTATGGAAAGCTGCACAAACCCAGCTAAATCAACCATGGAATATTCAGCATCCAACATACTAACCGAAAGGTTGCCTCACTGCATCATAAGCTTCAGAATGAATCAAGCCAGCTCCGTGCAATCCACCTAGAAACAAAGAGCTCAGTAACAAAGTGCTGAAACCAGCTTCAAGCTGCTGCACATTTAGCCTCAGTGAGGTGTTAGAGGATCAGATCCCAGGGAATTAACACAAACTATTCAAGTCCTTCCACATGGGAGAGAGAAAAGGTCTGAAACTGTGAGAGGAAATGACTTGTCCAAGATAACCTTGGTCCTCTTAAGATGCAAACCGGCTCTCTATTTGCCAAGCTGTACCCCATCAAAGAGTCTTTTTAACTGGCAATGTGTTTTAGCTGGCTTCACTTTATTTTTATTTAGAGAGACAGGAAAGTCCTGTGGCCAAGGCACATCACTGGAGCCATGGCATTCAACTCTAAGGTCAACTTTATCTAAATACCATTAAGCAACTCACTTTATTTTTCGTACCACCATTGTTGTTATTGCAAGCACAGGCAACACCTCCAGTATGACAAAAGCAATAACTGCTGTTAACACTGTGATGTCTTAATCTATCAGGTATACCTAGAAACGTCAAGACCACAAGCTAAAAAATAGGGACACTAATATCTGAGGTCTCATTGTGCCATTCATAAAATATCTAAAATTATTCTCCCTCTTTCCACGTGTATTTTAGTCATCTGAACCAGATTTCAAGAGTAGACAGATGCTATGTAATTAAAACAGCATTAAAAATTTGATGACATACACCAAGGTTTTAATGGGTGTTTACAGAGCTCGAAAGGCAAAAATAACACCAGGCTTCATAAAAGATGATAACTGAGTTGTTCCCTTCATTCACATACTCTTTCCTGTAAGTGTACTAATTCACCTATAATTCTAAACAAGAAAAAAAATGGAAAAAAAAAAAAAAGTATTTAGTAGTTTGCATTCTTAACTGTGGTTGACTAGTTACCTGAGACTGAGGTTTCACAATCAGTAGGTTTATGCACACACATCACCAAAAACTGCAAATTCAATCATCTGTGATCGCATTACTGTCCTATTCATTTACAGAGCATTACACATTTATACCAGCCCTGTGACAGCTTTGCAAGCATAGGCAACATCTAATCCAACAAAAATCCTGCCAACGTAGTTAACCTGTCAGTTTCCTCGCTAGTGATATGAATTAGCAGAGAGAATTCGTACCAGAGTTGCATTACATGTCTAAACTACAATGTTTCTTACTAATTACTAGGAGCCCTAATGCACAATTTATGTTATCACTGAACCATGACCTAATAGTAAGAATGGGACTTCAACTTCCACAGTGCTGTTTAAATGTTTCTTGAATATCCATACCTTTGTAACAGAGACAAGAACTCAAAGACAGATCTGAGGAAAGAAAAATGACAGGACTGACATGTCTGAGACTTGGGAAAATGACCAAAATTTATCCAGCCAGTGGAAAAAAAAAAAAAAAAAAAAAAAAAAAAAGTTTCAGTTCCCTGGGTTTGGACCAGATCAAATATGCACACACACTAACAATACCCCAGAGGAAAGGGTGGGAAGGGAAAAGGAAAACATTTGATTTTTCTTCATAAGTCTATATAAATAAGATATTACATTACTAAGCAAATATTAAATGTGTTTACACTTCTGTTACACTGTGAAGAGGAAAACAAGTGTTTACCTTTGCATACCTGACAGTTTCCAATATGTTTATTATAACTGAGATCTTGACCCAAAACCTACTAGAAAGCCTATTTCAGGTTTCTGTGGATGTCAGTTAACAGTTTGTAAAAGCTCATACTACATAAATGGTCTATGTATCTACCACAGTAATGTGCACAAGATATTTCTAGGGTCAGACAGAAAACTTTCAGCAAACTTTCAAAAAGAAAGACAAGGTGGTGAGCTTAAAAACATATGTCTTTACTCATTCAGTGCATGGAAAAGTTTGAAACAGCAGTTACTTCCTATTCCTAGCACAGTGAAAGTCTGAAGGGTATCAGTTATTACCCTATGAGGTGAATTTTGATATTTGTAAAGATGAATACTGTAGCTAGCCAGCCACCAATGCAAGAAAGCTTATTCCTTTAGCAAGTCTTTTATTCTCGTCACATTGACCACATTCGCATTCAGCTTGATCCACACAGAGCTCCCTGGCTATGACAGAGTTCACCATGGATACTCTGGGTCCATCAGCTACACTCACACCTGAGAAAATAATGTAAAAACCTCATATTCTTCAAAAGATTAGAGACTTTACTTAATTATAGTAAGAGATACTCTGTGAACTCTCACTGCTATCTTTCATTACAATACAAAGTTCAATTCTGTATTTATTTAGCCTTTTATTTCCAGAGATTTTGCTCTACTGCAGAGTTATAACAGACACACTTTTTCATTTCCTCTTTCCTTTACAAAGTAGAAGTCGGCTTGAAATGATGGTGAAAGAACATATATGAACCTTTCACTACATGGTTGCTATTCTGAATTCAGCATAATCAAACTGTGACAAATGGATGTTAGGAACTGATAATTGCTTTGCTACCAATGTACATGATGTTAAATTAATACTTGTGGGGGGAGGTACATGTTATCTTCCTCATTAGCATTCATCTGAGTGTCTAGGAAGCTTGCAGGAGACCAAGTGTAAGGAGATCTGGATGATTCCCTCACTGCTATGGTAAATTCACTTCAAAGACTCCAAAAGTCTTTCAGTTGTGGGGAAACAAAGAGGATTAGAGGAGCAAGTACCTTGCCTTAAGCTGTTCCTCTTGTGTGGAAGGAGTGTGGCTTCTACTCTAATAACATGTTATCTTCCACGAGACTTGCTCCACTTTCAACAAAACATGTTTGCTCTTCTGTCATAGCGTTGCCACTTTCTTCTCAAGATTTCTAAAACCAGATATTAAAACTGAATATGAAGCACACCCATAGGTGCTAAAGAAACTTGGCTCCAGATCCATACTGCTCTCCTGAAGTGTTTTTCTAATTGCTGTTCTCCTAATGACTTTCAAAAACTCATTGAAGCATTTCATATGCATTTCCCTCTTTGCTCTAGGGCTTGCCTCCCTATTTCAGCCTGTTTTGTTTTTCAGTTTGACATCTCCCATGAAGCCACTTGGTCATAATGTGCCTGAATATATTTGCAACCTAAGTCATTTGATTAAAAAGGAAAGTTTCTTCATTGATACATATTTTACTATTAATTGCTTAAAAAAATCCTATAAAAGACAGGAACTGTGAGTAAACGCACTATCGAGTAGTGTCAAAACATGCAAAAACAGGCAATGTTCAGCTTAGAGAATTCTGAATGCACAGGCCAGATCTCCTCAAAAGTCATATTAGTTTGGTAATAGATAGCGAACTACTAAATGAGGCAGTAGTTCTCAGTTCTTATAATAAATAAATAAAACCCAACACACAGGGCTGATAGCGTATTTCCCTGGAGAAATAATGTCATATGGCTCTAAACACAGCAATTACAAAGAATGCTCCATTTTTTTAACATGTACAGACTGGTCAGTTCCTGGCTAGAGTCCTGAGTCCATCTGCAAGTGCATTGCTTTGGGAAAGCTGGGGAATTGCACGAGGGTCCAAAAGAGGACAGTAAATGTTATCAGAGATCTAAGTGACACAGCCTCCATGGAAAGTTTCGATTTACCTAAAAGACATGGTAAGTGTCCTCATACATATTAAGGGAGAAGAGAATGACAAAGTCTTCATATCCACTGAGGGAAGAACAAACAAAGCATAACATAAATTAGATGGATAATCTAAACCTTGAAACTAGTAGTTTCCCTATCAGTTAAGACACTAGGAGAAACCATGTGAGGAGAAGGATAATTAAACACCATTACAATTCAACTGAGGAAAAACATAAAGCTCTGCATGGGACACTTTCAGAACAGGGAACACCACTCAAAAACCATTTAAGTAGGAACCTTCGTTTGGGCTGCTAGGATGGACTGGATTACTTACCAACATTTTCTCTGGCCTATAATTTGCATTTTGCAACACCACCTGCCAGAATTTCATTATAAGTGCTATGCATGTGTCTTGAACAAGAACAGCAGTAAACTGGAGCTCATCAAAAGACCACGGGAAGGGAAAGGAAGTGCACAGTCCTTACGTTCTCTACAGAAGCACTTGCAGAGAAAGATTCCTGAAGATTCAACTGGCAAGTCAGTATGTCCTTATAGCCAAAAAGTATCAGAAATCAATGATATGTAACAAAACCAGAACCCGAAATACTGACTATGGACACTGTGTTAACCATAGATAACAATCAAATCGATGTACAAAACCCCAACCTAATGCCAGATTGGAATAGCTATAGAAGTATAATGAACTCAAGATGCAGATTTTTTTTTAATTTATTTTTGCCAAGAGGACAGTTTTAAAGTCCATTAACTCCATTTCTTTTCCTTAAAGCAAAAATATCCGAACCTGGAAATTCAGAGAGACTCTGAAGAGATACAACAGCCAGTTACTAGCTTTGACTTTTACTGAGTGACTATTTCCTGCCCATAAAAATCTCCCCCTAAATACTACTATTTTCACTGGAAATTCTCTGCATATTTAATTTACTTATACTATTCCTTTTATTATTGAGCTCTGCTCTGTTATTTTTATTCGGATCATGAGAATAACATCAGCGATACCCATTGTGGCTGCTGTCCTACCAACTTCAGTATCCTGATTCCAACAGTGACTATGAGGTATTCAGAAGAAGATAAACCCATGATTCAATGATCAGATTGTGCAATAACAAGCAGGATAAGGCAGGTGAATTCTTTTCCAAATCCCTCAGCATTCAGCTTCCACTCTGGAGCATGAGATCTGCTTACCCTTAACTTCACAGGCACATCCACACTTTTTATTAAGTCATAAAACAAAATCTTTTATATCCAAGCTACTTAATCATCTTGCCAAGAATTTGATTAACTAAAATTCTGGAACAGATAGAGGGGAAAAAATGCAGCAGTAGACTTTTCCCCAAAACACAAAGTAGTAGTAATTCTGTGTTACATAACAGAGTGAGGCATATGAAAATATGAAAGAAGGTTTACAGAAAAAAAAAAAAAAAAAAAAGAAAACAAAACAAAACAAAACAAAAAAACACATCCAAAGCAACACCCCAGTTCTGTCCCAAGAAGAACATAGGTAAGCCAGAATCGATCAGTGCTTCAAAATAGCTGCCTTCATTAACATAGAATTGGAGGTTGGATCAAAAACACACTCAGATCTTAGCTTCATAGTGCTGGCTCACCTCTAGGAAAACAAATAAAACCCCAAAATGCTGCTTTATTTTGTAATTCACTGAAGCTTTGAAGTTTGGGTCCATGCTGTAGCCAGCTCATCCAGACTTGTGTGCGGGCTCAGAACAGACCTGTATTCCCTGTGGGCCAATCCACCTCACCTTACTGCTGTCTCAGGCATATTCACTTCATACAGGTGAATCCTTCAGCATAAATCTAAAAAGAGCTGGAAGGAAGGGTCCAAGACCCTCTTAGTTTAAAGCAAAACTGTCTTTTACCTATAACTGGGTAGCTCAACTTAATACTTAGGCGACCGTGGGGTTTACTAAGTCAGCACTGGAAGACCTTTGTGGGGACCAGGCTCCAAACCCAGCTCTCTTCTAAACAATTGAGCTAGTTGTGAGACTGACAACAGTACTATGGCAGTTCAAACCCAGCCAAATGCTGTTCAAACCCAGCCAAATACAGGCTACACTTTCAGCAAGTGCAATGTGCATCTCTACTTTCTGTGTTGTTACACAGGCACAATCTCCTGTCCCTGCTGAGGAGACACTGTCCTCTGCTCATAACTATCTATGGTTATGTCCTTAGTCTAGCTAAATGTAAATTCTACGCAACTTTTTTTTTTATTTTCATATTCTTTAGAAGTGGTCATTTAGGGGGTTGCTTGATTGGGATGTTTTTCTGTTTGTTCACTTCACTTGCAAGCTGGACAGTGTACAGAGGAGACATTTACATCTGAGTCAGAACCTCGTATGTTCCTCTTATATTTAAAGCTGGATCACAGTTCAGATTAAACAATGCCAACGTTTTAAAATTGCCCTCAGAAGATTTTAGCTGGAATATCTTCTAGACAGTAGCTTTTCTTGGGAAGTTCACCTTAGGCCAAAATCCAATCGAAGTGTTTTGTGCAAGAATTGAACTGCAGCCCTAAAACAGAGCTCTGTTTTGTGCTAGATATAAAATTGGAAAAGGGGAACGAAAGTGTTTCTGACTCTATCCCTTCCCTATTTCTTTGGAGTGAATTCAGCACCAGGGGTGCACTTCCATCTTTTTAGTCCTAATATGATGTGTGGCGGAAAATGCAGAATAGTCACCTGTAACCTCGTCTGTTCCCCAAGAGCAGATGCACCTTAGCACATCTTCCTTGCATTTTTCTAAACTTTCATGCACCTTTCACTCCTAAACTATAGCTATAGTCTACAGCAAAAGCCTTCACTTGAGCAGTAACTTTGACACTACTGGTTTTGTAATCTTTGAACTGCCAAATTATAACCAGCTATATACACTTGAACCATCCCCAAGAAAACTCTTTTTCCCAATTACATTTATCATCAGCCACCTCACAACATTTACTTCCAAATATAAACGTAGCTTAGTAAAACTGTAAATCACTGATGTATTTTTAAGCCTCAGGGACCATTACTGCAAATTTCCCAACTCTCATAAACATTACCACTCCTGATTAAAAAGACTTCCCATGAATCAGCCTGGCTCTCTGGTATGTTACAACACTCAAAGAGCTCTTCACAAGGTATATACCATCAATAACACCAACTCCTCACAAATTAACATCAACTGGATATTTCTGCAGTTAAAACTTCACCAGCTTTGTGTTTCACAAAGACGATGGGCAGGGGAGAGGTGGATAAATATGTGGATAAATATGCTTCTGGCTGCATCTGCTTCATGCAGCGGGGTCTGACACAGTTTTCTTTAATCCAGTAAATCCATATGCTGTGCCAGGAAGTGGATTACCAGCCTGAGTTCAGAAGAAGTGTCACGTGTCACCATTTACATGAGTTCAGAGTATATATAAAATTAATGTTTTATTCTCTCTATGCTCCACTCCTAGATCTGCTGGCTTTTTGTTTGTTTGTTTGATTGGTAATATTACATTTATACTGCACTGATATGAACACACCTAGACAAAAGACAGGCTTGCTTCTTTTTTCAAGATTTTCAGATTTTCAGCTGATTGCATGCTTGCTTCTTCAGGTCTCTTAAAATAAAAATCAACAGCTGGGCAAAACAAAGCAAATTTGTACGTGTTAAGATGTGTTCTCAGTAGTCATCTATTGAACTTTGCAGGGGCTACACTTGGCAGAGTTCATCCTCTTCATTTGATTTAGTTCCCTTCTTTTTTAGCAAAGAAGATGAAAATGGTTATGCACAAACAATTTTTGACGATAGTGCTCCTCAGTTTCCTCAAGCCTGGACAACATAAGCTTTGAGGTGGTTTGCTTCAGCCTCTCACCCACTTATTTTACATTTCCACTTCTTTATATTTTCTATATCATGTACAAACTTATGCTGACCCTCACGGCAGCCTTACAAAATATAGCTACTATAGTGTTATCTTCTAACATATATGGACACCGGGGCCAAGAGGTTAAACGACTCTGATAAGATCACACCATCAGCAGAAAACAGGGTCAGAACTCACAGGATGATTCCAGCCTCCCAACAACATAGGCCTGTCTTTAGGTACAAACTCAGGGCATCTTCCAGCCATTTTTGCATCTTTGAAAGGTGTCATCAAAATTTTAAATCAAACAGCTCAAAGGGTTTAAAGCTGGACATGTTTTTTCCAGGTTCTTTAGAGTATACATCACATTGGAGCATGATGTGGTAGCAAAAAGAGTTCAAGCAATATTAAAGGAAATATAAAGGCAACATCACAGGGCAAAAAGGTAATATCCCTAACAGCTCTGTGGTGATCACACCTGGAATACTTCACTCAGCTGTGGAGAACTCATTTCCTGAATGATAACAATCCAGAGGAAGATGACAAGAGAGCTATAAAGAACATTAGGTAAGCAGAGAGGGACTGACCTACAGAGAGGAATTAAAAAGAGCTAACTAAATCCTGAGAAGTGGATGTGACAACTGTCTACACATATTAGAAGAGCATTAGCAAGGGCCGAGAATGATTTTATAGTGAAGTGAAAGTGAACAACTGCATGCAATAGTATTAAATTTAAAATCATGAAAACATTCATCAAAAAATAATTTTAACAGTAAAATCTACTAGACTATGGGTTAGACCTAATAATACTTTAACTAACACTCCCACTTCTCAAACTCTGGTCTTTTAAGAACACAAAACTTGACAGCTAACTCTTGAAAAAGAACCTATTTTGAAATTTGTAGTTGAAAACAAGTTTTGAAATTTCTCAAATAAAATACGCTAACCCCAGTTGGAGGGATTTCAGGGATCCTTAACCCTGAGGCATTACAGCTATGTCTGGGTCATTGCATTTGTGCTGCCCCAGGCATAAGCTTCAGTTTTGATTGGATTCTCCCAGACACAAGTGGACCAGCCCATGAGTGTGTCCCACAGCAAGGCATTCACCAGTGGATCCTGTTTCATCCAACCATCCTGAAGAAAAATCACATAAATAAATGCCAGATCCTATTCCAGCATTTATTTGGATGATTTGCAATAAGAGAACTAAACAACTCAATATTTAGAGTTTTCTGCTTCTCCTCATATTCTCCAGGACACAGTGCAGAAGGGGACCTTGTTGACAGTCCGTCAGGATGGAGAAGGCTCCGTTTGCCAAACCTGAGCAAACAGCCTTGCAACAGTTTAAAGACTCTCTCATCCACTTGTTTGTCCTCCCTTGACAAGTCTGCCAACAAGAACGAGTATGCTTGTGCCTTAGGCAGTCAGGTTCACTGCACTCCTGTTTTTCACCTGAATAACAGCATAATATTTCACTATTGGGCATTTATTGAGGTCAAGATCAATGGATGAAAAGCACAAGGGAGCCACACATTTCTTTTATAATAATGTCAACTTGTGATTCCTTTGTCTTAGGAAACACCCTTTTTTTTTTTTTTCTATCAAAATTTAATGTCAAATTTTAAAGGGTTCAATTTGTCTTACTTTATTAAACCTGCAATCCTTAAGAAAAACAGTGGCTTTCTACTCCATGAAATATGTGCACAAACAATAAGTACATCAAAAGCCTATTGCTTGCTGGCCAATTTCCATATAACCTAATATGGTTAAGAAAACGTTTGACTGGATCCCAGAGCCGAGTGCCAAACTTAACAACTCTGCAGTAAGCAGAGTGCCACAGAGCCCTCTGCTTATCCTCACTGTAATTTCACTTTGGTGCAGTTACTACCTATTCACATGAACTAGACCATAATTGTACTTCTACACAGTTAACAAAACACAGACACTTTTGCTCTCTGTCCCTTGCCAAAGGAGATTATCACTAGCTGCCGTACAAGGCTTTTGGAGATGGAAGCTCCTTGGAGTGCTTCCCTTTCGGGCTAGATATATTAAGGAAATCCTGGGTTTCCCAAGGATATAAAAGAACATGCACTGTATGAGGCACTCTGGTGTTTATGTAAACATCCCAGAAAGAGGATGTTTACATATTCTTGCTCCAGTGCAAGAATACACTTTCTATATCTACAGCTAATGTACACATTAGAGGTTTACCAATATCCAATCTATATGAACTCTTTCTGGTTACTGCTGCTGTTTATGAAACTTGGCAATGTGCAGATTGCGTACTTGTTTCCATCTGAGCCCACCACAAAAAAAAAAAAAAAAAAAAAAAAACCTTTGTCCACTTGTGTTTCTTGCATTTCTTCCCTCTGTCATATTTCATTTAGCAGCAAGGTTTAGGATTTTTTTAATAGATGAGAGAAAAAAGGGTGACAACACAAATGAAAGACTGACTTTGATCATGACATTAAAGTCACACTTCAGTCCTCTCACTCTCAAATCTAACACTGCTGAAAGCATTGAGAAGATTGATAACAGGGATTTGGTGACAGAGGAAAAATGGATCACTGAGCTTATATCAGCAAAACAAGTCACTTTAGGCATTAGAAGAACAATGCCACCTTGATTATGCAAAAGGGTTAGACAGCCTCTCCCAGATCATTTCCTATGAGATCATACACAGACTTGGAAACAGAGGGGACTGGTTTCAGGAAGTTTGGAAGCCTTTTATGGATTATATTAACAAGGCACAGGCTGTTCCCAAAAAGTGATTGTACATCAAATTCCAGTACTGCCACATGCCCTTGGTTGGAATGACTTTAGCGTATATGATAGTACTAACAAACGTTAGAGAAACAGCAACTCTGTCATTCAATCCCCGTGATTTGTTTTTTTATTATTATTATTTTTCAAAGGAAGGGGTACTAGTTACATTTTTCTAGGTGTGGACAGCATTCAGTTAAAAAAAAAAAAAAAAAAAGTAGATTAAACAATATGTAAAATAATAAAATTCAGGAAAAAATGTTGAAATTAGTAAATGACTGGTAGTTTTGACTAGTTTACAATGAGATATTTGTTAGGTTCCCTAAGCTCTAAAGCATCCTATAGAGGTTAGCCACAACTTTGTAAAAAAGCTAGATAACTGTCTTACATAGGCAGAAAAAATGCTACACTACAAGATTTTGGAATGATACTCACTTAACTATTAGAGGTTCATTTTGACTTTTCCTCTACAGTAATAGAAAAATATGTGTCTATACAAAACTACATCCATGTTTGAAAAATAACTTCTTTATGCTATTTGAGATCTTAGCTAATGGATTTACTGTCAAACACATTTTTCAGTCAGTTTAATTCCCATTCTTCCCCAATGCAGAAAGTTAGAAAGAAAAACAGTTACTGCACTCCTCTAAAAATTAATGATGTGCATTTTCTAATTTTCATAATTTCACCTCTAGCTATCTTTTCCCTGGCAATGTCTATGAACAAGGCAGATGCTTCATATACCAGGACTGTCCTGTGGTTCCAGGCAGACCCATGTGTCCACAAGCACACCTCAAAGGCGCTGACTGTTTGGAAGTGTCAAGGCATTACAAAGACTCTGCCCTTCAGCCTCTTTACTGAGGCAATACAAGGCTTATGCATCCCTTCAGTTTCATGTTAATTCTTCAGTGATGCAGAAATTGCATGCTGAGCTCTCTAAGGCCTGCAACTGCAAGATGCTGAGTTTCACTATGGGAGCACTGATATTACCAGATTTCATTCTCAGTTGAAAGTAATGCAACATAATTTTTTTTCAAGCAATGGGTCTCAAAGAAAAGTAATAGTCTTCCTTTCTGTTTGCAGACAGTGGAAGAGAGGCATGGATAAATGCAGTTATTTGCCCAAGCCCAAGTCATTCATGAGCAGAGCCTCCTGCACCCCAGTTAAGTGCTTCTCTCCACCACGTTGTTCTTTCTCCTACCATCTGCACGGGTTGGTTGTGGATATAATCTGCATCACTGTGGCTGTCGCTGCAGAATCAAAACTCTTAGAATAATTATTTCCCTTGGGACATACTGCCGTTTCTTATCCAAAATAAGGCATCTTTGTTCTTCATTGGAAGGAAGGGAATTAAGAGGCACCTGAGCAAAGGAATGAAAAATTCACAATACATCAAATATGATTATTTGCTATCTGCTTAATGATAACTCTGTGCCAAAAAGGATGCAACAATTTTAAAGACAGCCATTGCCTTTTCTCAGCTTAGGGAATAATAACCCCTGATGCAATCTCCCAGGAATTCATCCTTAGTTGCAAATAACGATGGACAAGGCTCTAAATAAATGTCAGAAGGACCCACATCTTTTGACCTGAAAATAATAAGACCTTTGGCCTTAAAATTTCTTTGGAAAGTGCTTCAGAGAAGACTGTTACTCTGTAACAATGTTTCCTTCCATTAACATTTCCTCTTAAAATATATGGCCCAAAGGAGGAACACTAGACCTCAAATATACCACAAATATGGACAAGTCTGCCTGCAAGCATTTGGAGGCTGGGAATTTGCCCAAAACATTATCCTTACAGAACTAACCAGCTCTCTGTTAGCCAGCATAGTGAAAAACCTCAAAAAATAATTCCACTTCATTGGGGCAGCTCACCGACTGTATAATACACAGTTTTCCACTTCTTAAGGATAAATTATTCCTGACACCTGCAACTGAAACCTCTACACTTCTACCTGCAAATCAGGTATGTGTGGGATCCAATACTGTCCAATGATCGCTTATAGGTTTCTCCTTCTGGTTTTAGCTCTGTCTCCCCTTGCCCTCATCTCCCACCCCAGGCTGCGATAGCCAGAGCTCAGAAGAGCAGGCACATTACCGCTGACCACACAAAGTCAGTGTGATGTTAGGGCTCTGACAAAGACAGACAGTGGGAGAGGGCTCTGGTGAACTCTAGTTATCACGAAAGGCTGACTAGAAAAGTGGCACCAATGGGCAACAAGATTCAAAGGCAAGGCTTTGTCTGCTCCTCACTCACTAGAAGCAAATGCAGACAGAGCCATCAGCTCTGCCATGTAGAGCACTGCGACTTCTTAGGATGCTCACCAAAAAAAAAAATAAAAAAAAAAAAAAAATCAAGATCAGGTCTGTGATACTCCTTGTCCAAGCCCTTGACAGTGGTCCTCACACTTCAGAGAGGTCTTCAGCAAACTCCACCATAAGGATGATTAGCCATTCAAGGCAAGTCCGTTCCTCATCAAAGCTGGCTTCGTCGCTTAAGTTTTAAATCCCTTTTAATTGTTTTCCTTAGTGATCACTACTGTAAGTCTGCACTGTATTGCTATTTTATAGAAATGTCCCATCCTTTTGGATCAGTGTGGTAATAAAATTTGCTACATGACGTAACTTCCACCCATGTAGTTAAAACAGTAGAGTTCCCTCACTTGGAGCAATTTGCACTAAACTGCATTTGTAAACAAGTAAAGCCTGAGAAGGTTTATTATTAGCATTACTCCTGTCAAGTGTTGAAGCAACAATCTTTTGAAAGGCAAATCTCCTCCCACCTGGAAAGCAGAAATATTTTACATGTACCTATCAATCTAAAACCAGAACACCCAGAGATTGTTGTCATTGGCTTTGATAACATATTCAGCAATATTACCTTAATGACATATAATAGTCTCCATATTAATAATTTTTCAATAGGAGAAAGACAAGTATAGCTATTAAGCTGAAATAATTACCTGTGTACACAACTGATGTGAGCATAAAAAGATGGCCATGCATATGTTTAATGTACACAGATAAATGAGAATTAGTCTTGCCAAAGGAAGAAATGCTCCTTTCCAAATTCACATAGTGTCCAGGGACCACAAGAGCCACAACGTGGAAGAATTTCTCTAGTCTAGATTATCATGTACATACCTACAATCCTTGACATACAAAACACCATCAGAAGGAAAAGTTACGTGGAAAACTCCCACATCCCAGTTTCTGACAGTCAATTCAGCCAAGGACTACCAGAAAGTATCTTCCCAGTGCATTGAATTAAGCTGTATACTAACCAGCCCAGAACAGTCTATTTCCACACCAGACCTTGAGTTTTGATGAAAACTAAGCTAAAACCATAGTGCTGCTCACAATAATAATTCTCAAATAAACAGTAAATACCTCCAGAAAAGAAAAACAAATGATATAAACAGTAATAGTATATCTCACCAGTTATGATGTCCCTGAGCCTGGAAGATGCTGTCTCTTCAGCTCGCGAGTAACCAAAGGATTATCACAGGCACTGGAAAGACAAAGTTGTGGGTTTATGGGTGGGAATGAAGAGTGCACAAAAAAACGGAATAGTTTTACAGTAAGGATGATTTAAAAAGCAGAAAATCAGATCTTAAGCCTTGCTATGGTTACTAGGTACTGTTGTACCATTGAGTAAACTGGATTGCAGCTCCTTAATTTTCTCCAGCAACTCCTCTGTGAGGAACAAGGAAATCCCAACTGAGAAAGGGTAGTTCTGGCAAATTCTGCATTATGCATATCTGAAGTCCAATTAAGGGAAAAGAGTGGCCTCCACCTGCAGGGAAAGCTACTCCATGCACCTGATCCTGCTCCCATGACTGTAACCCAATCACAACGGAATGCAACCCTGAGAACACCTTGGGAAGCATCAGTCTCAAAGCTGAGAATTTTAATAGCTGAACTGCAGCAATTAATATGGATCCAAACCTGATTATTCCCTCATGATTCATTTTCTTAAAAATATCTGAGGGAATTCCCTGTTTGTTTTGGCTATAGACCAGCATGGTTCCTTGATTGCGGGCTACCTCCAGTCGAAGATGCAAAAATGTTTGGCTTTTTCTGCATAGCCACTGGAGTGCATTTACACAGTTGTCAGTGGCAGCTTGTTTGTCTTTACAGGTACTTTGTGACTGTTAAAGCAATAGAACAGTCACCTCCAAGTAATAGCTAGGATAAATGATAACAGTTTTGGCTGTGTGCGGTAAGACTGGAAATTGCCTCTGAGAGATGCCTCAGCAGGAGGACTGGAGGGAGTTTCTTGGGGAATAGACATAGAAATCCCACATGGAATGAGATAAACCATCTGGGAAACTGCTCAGGGGTGCTAGGGACTCCCATTCTCTTTCATCCATAAAGGTGGCAAAAAGACAAAACTTCAAATATCTGCACACCCAAAAAACAAAAGGCTGGTATCTCAAAGTCAAATGCACCTTTATTTTTCTATTGAAGAAAGATATCTTAAAAATGAGCTGGCTTCACGAACAACCTTTGATTAGACAAATACAAGGCATACCTTTCTTCTCCACCTAATGAACACAATCAGCATATGTGTTCAAGAGTATTAGATTAACCAGCTTGAGCAGGAGATTTGACTAAGCTCTACAAGACCACCTTGGAAATTATATGATGCTGCTTTAAGTGATGGTGTGTATTTTTGCACTGTTCTTAATCCATAAACAGGGGTTTTGTGGAGTGGTACCTATCTGAGATAATTTGTGGGGCTTTGCTTATAATCCTATACTGCCTGTCAAATTAGGTTTTATTAAGATAGCATGTGATGGAGGGATAGGAGAACGAAAATCTCCAAAATAAATACAGTACTGTGCTCCACCTTGACTGAATGCAACTTGTACCCTTATTGCTTTACCAAAAAAAAAATGAAACACTTCTGTTGGTCCAAGAACTGCCAAGACAGAAAACAACAGCCATGTCCACCTGAGGCAGCAGTTCCTTCAATAAACTAATCTGGACCTTCCTAAAACAGCATTGCAGTAAGTGCTGAAGCACCCCATGCTTTCAGAGGTGCACCAAATCCAGGATAGCTAGGCAAAGGGATACAGATTCTCAGAGCATCACAGAGGCCCATGTTTCTGGATTGTCTCAGCTTCACATAATCTCCTATTAAAAGCAATAGCAGTTGAGTCTGCTAATCCAGAGAAAAATCTAGAGCCATCTTTGCACCAATAAAACACAAAAATACTCTGGTCATTTATAAAATCCAAGGACTGACATGGCTTTCAAGAATCACGCAGCTTCCCTAAGTGATCCAGTTCTTTCAGGAGTAATTCAGCTTTTGCATTGCTTACTCCACATAGTTCGCTCTAGCCATGAAATACAGAAATGCACTATCATCTACATATGATGAGGAAAATGAAATCTAAAGGTGCAATATAGCAGAGCTAAGCAGCATTAACTTCTGGAACTTCCTGGTTGCTGAGATATTTCAGAGATAAAGCTCCAAAGGTGGACATTAGTCTTAATCAGAAGAACATCTAATTTCCATTGCTTTCATTTAGGCTTGTTTCCTGTGATACGTTAACGTCAGCACCTCATTCTTAAGTGCCCAGATTCACAAGGTGCTTAAGCATGCTCCTAACCAACCAAACAAGATTACTCACCTACTTAAAGTTAGGCACACATTTGTTGAGGCAGAGCCAAAATATCCATGCACATACATATACCTGACCAATAACATATTCTTCTTCCATAGGCTGTTTCTATTCTGTAGTCCCAAATGCAGTAGCAATATATATATATAAAATAAAGTTTCATTATGCCACATCTTCAAGAATTCCTCAGTAAAACTCAGTGACTATTGTACATAATATAGTTTCTAGTTATGATGGAATTTACAATGCGTAACATCTGTGCCCACAAAGATACCAAAACCTGAATTCTCTCCTAAAAAGCAGCAATAATGAAACATCTCTCTGAAAGACCTTGCAAATTAGTGACCACTAATGACTAGGCAGGATATAAAGCAGAAGAACAGTTTATCCACTTGTAAATGTACTTTTACTGCTTATACCATATAGCCTCTAAAATATTAAATGCAAAAGACACCATCAACAAGTTAGTTTGCTGGAGGATGAACAAAATTGATTAAATTTACACAATCTCTGGATGCCATATGTACTGAAAAGCTGAGAGGGCTTCAAAGATTTATCTTGCATTTCTTTTCTAAATAAGGCTAAACTATGAGACAAATGGATTTCCCAATCTATTTCTTCAGTCTTTCCTATAGTCCATCTCACCAGTATACCTACTTACATACTGACTAGCTATGAACAAAACTAAAATTACCAGGCTGGAGAAATAGAGGAATGGGTACAAAACCCAAACAGCAGAAGAATATAAACTTTCTCTTCCTCTTCATGTGATGAGTACTACCTTTCTTCCATAATTTTACAGCTAGAGATAGCTAATTCCAAACACAGAAATAGACTATTTATATTTTTATAAGGAAACTATATCTTTGTTTTTCCATTGTTCTTTTCCAAGATTAAATTATGTTCTTCCTAGGAAGGAGGAAATGATCATTTTCCAGAAAACAAAGCCATTACAGCTTAGATCACAATGCATTAATCTATCACAGTCTAATATTTTTGAGAAGTTCATACCACTTCAATTTTATTTGACTACTATGATATGCAAGCTGGATTCTCTAGGTTGTATTAGCATAGTCTCCCTCTCCCTTCCTCACAAATAAATAAATGGTACACTATAAAATAATAATTAAAAAAAAAAAAAAAAAAAGTCTTCTGAGCTAGTCCTTAAAACCCTAGGGTGCCTGTAAATTGTTCAGATTAATTTAGAGCATGACATTTTAATGATTTTTAGGCCGTTTGGGTGACATGAATGAACATGAGCTCTCATTTACTGTTACACTGATGCTTGTTTTATATCAGCACAACCCAGCTTGCGTGAGTACAGGACATGCAAAATCAGGCCTGAGTTCTTAGGAAGAAGAGCTGCAGGGCTTCACACACATCCCATTTCACAAATACTGCAGCCTAGGGACTGGCCCCCTCCCACGTTGGTACATAATAGGATTAAGATGCTACATGTTTATTGGAAAGTAGGATGAGGCACTGGAGTCTCTCAAAGCAGGGGAATCCTACTGGGCCTGTTCTGTGGTTTTAAACATGGGAAGGAAAACTTAAATGATAGATCCTGCAATAGCAAACAAAAATGATGGCACCAAGAACTACCTAGTTTCTCTCTCTTAGGAAGGGATTAATCATCTTTTTTATAACCCAGATAAGGAAAAATGCCATACCCTTTGAATTTTTGTTTGGCCAAAATGCTGAGGACAACTCCCCCATTAGGGCACAAGCATTTGAATATAAAAAAACAAACATGAATTTCTGAATATCCTTGGAACCCTTGTTCAGGGCTACTAAAGCAGGCAGCATGAACAGCAGCCAAGCAAGTCATCAAAACCATATCAGGTATGGCATTGATTCAGAGGAAAGCAACATATGCACTAAATCACTTTATTTTCAAGCAATTCCAGCTGCAGGCATTCCCTGGGAATTCCTTGGCTTGGTTTTATCCAACGTCTGTGGTCAAAAGACCTGATAACCCAAGTGGACTTAGGCTGTAGACAGTTTAAATGAGGCAAATGGCAAAAATATCTTCCAATGCAACCAGTAACACCAAATTGAAATGCTCAATAGGGTAGTCATCCTTGGATGCAAATTTCCAACTCTTTCGTATCACCAGGCTGAAGACAGATGATGACAGGTAGGTGAAATATGCTGCAGTTTATGCACTTTCTCGTGTGCTTTTGAAGATCCCCCTCAAGATGTCATTTTTCACAATATTTATATTATGATTGTTTAAAGGAATACAGTTAAAATAGCAAAACAGCAATTCTGCCTGCCACAACAATGTATTTGCTTTACCACTTTTATCTTACCTATTTAAATAAGTCCTTTAATTTCTGCTCCAACAGCATTTACAGAGATCTAAAGCACGTTTGCATGTTACCTCAAGAAAAGTAGCATTTTTTTCTTCTCCTGTATTTTTCACCACTGATGTGAAAAGGCACAATTAGCCATAATCTATCTTGAAGTACAGCTCTTAGTCCCTTTCATAGCTCATAAATTAAGCTGAATTTCTGACAGTTTGTGTTAACAGGACAATAATGATAATAATACGCCATATCCAATTATGTAATGGGGGGAAAAAAAAGCAACATGTTGTGGTGTTTCCTTGTCTATCTACAAAACACCATATATGCATTGACACTGCATGTATAGGTAGAAACCTGTGTAATAATCTCTGATCAGACATTTTTGGTTAGAACGTCCACCACCTACCAACCCAACTGCCTTTTTCAATTATGGTATCAATCATCAACAAATATCTGCATTTTTTAAAAAAGGGTAGCTTTTTGAAGGAATTTTAAGTCTCACTCCAGAGAAGGTCATGTCCTATTTTACACATTTTTCCCCTGACATTTTTGTTTCATGTTTTTCTTTGTAGGAGACAAAGATAGAGATTCTGTACATTTTTGTGGGACAACTCTATTTGGCAGCCAGCCAATTCCTAAGCCAGTATCAGCAGTGAATTATAGCTCAAAGGAAAGAAAATTCTGAAGAGACAGGGTTTTGTGGGAGGGAGGTTTTGTTTGGTTTTGTTGTTTAAATCTGCAAAGCTGTTTTTGACAAGTTTGTCATCAGGTTTATAAAGGAAGGGTGGAATTTAAAGCATCATCTGCTCTAGCACCCAGCCACACCTTGCTGAGCCCCTCACCCATACTATCACTTCTGTCTCTATGGGTATTCCTACGTTGGTACATAGTTTCAGATTTAATCAGTGCCCTCTGCACATTTAAACTGACCATTGGCAATCTACATTATTAAATATACGTAATTTCTACTTCACACCTAATTTGTTTAACTTAATTCTCAAGAGTTTCACTCTGTGCTGTTGATAGAATAAAATACAAACCAAACAATTTTTTGCCTAGACAGATTTTAGGTTGGATCTTAGGAAGAACTTCTTTACCAAAAGGGTTGTTAGACATTAGAACAGGCTGCCCAGGGAAGTGGTGGAGTCACCATCCCTGGAAGTCTTTAAAAGACATTTAGATGTAGAGATTAGGGATATGGTTTAGTGGGGACTGTTAGTGTTAGGTCAGAGGTCGGACTCGATGATCTTGAGGTCTCTTCCAACCTAGAAATTCTGTGATTCTGTGATTTTGCTACAGTGCTGAAATGTACCCTTTGTTCAAAAAGACACTGGGTTTCTAAAGCAGGGGTCGTCTAACAGGCATCAGGAGTTCAATTACAGTTCTACAAGTGGGGAATGCACCGAGGATCAAACACGCAATGCTAGCAAATGCTGTGTTGACAGCAGGCACCCAGCATAGCATCAGGACATCACCATCAGGCTGAGAGCTGGATGAGCCTGAAGGTTGTGTCGGCAATACAGAGGCATAACACATAACAAAGCTGTAAAAGCCATGCATCTAGAGATAAAAGCACATCCCAAGATAAGGTAGCAAACTCATGGCAAAGCCTTGTTACAACTTCTGCTTACTCTTGAGCAACAAGAGGACAGCTAGACAAGTAGCCACGGCAATGAGTGCAGCAATGAGTGAGTATTAATGGACATTCACACTTTCTGGCTGAGGCCGCTCTGGCCTCAGCTCATTCCCACGCGTTGTGGTGTGGCAGCCAGCAGTGAGTCATTTTTCCTAAGCATAGCTCCTGATCGATCCTAGCAGCCAAGCATATACATGAGCATGCAGGACATGGTCCCTTTCCCTCTAATCCATCCTTTTTCACATCAGTGCCCAGTGCAAGGAAAGCCCATGGAGCAACAACTCCTCAGGGCCAGTAGGACCGTAATGCACCCTGTGCCAGTACCCCACATCCTGCTTTCCTACCTCTGGCCAGCTCTGGTTCTGTGCTAAATACCAACTCCAGCAGGACAACTTCAGTAGCACTTCCATAAAATGCATGCACATGCCTTTCTATAGACTACAAAGCAGAAGTAGGCAGTTCTTTCCTTGTTTCGCTGCTGAAGATCTGCTACTTTTAAAGTACCCCCTTTAATTTTCACTCCTATTTCTGAAAGCAGCACAATTCTGCATTAGTTAAACATTTCACTAGAGCCAGAACATCCCTCAATCGCTGCCCAGATAAATGAAGGCAACTTTTTAAAGCTCAAAGTTATTTAAGTCATACCAGTGGCTACAGTGTAAATCATACCTTCCTTTGCGAAGTGAGGTGCTTCTCAAAGACAGATTTCAGTGTTTTCTTCAGACTGGTACAGTTCATATAACATATAAATGAAACATTGGCAGATCTCAGAATATAAAGATGAGAAAGTCTCTCTCACAGGATCCCACAATCCCAGGAAAAAATCCAAAGGCAGGCACCTACAGCAACCAGAAGCAACTCAGACACTGTTCATGCAAAAGAGGGCAGCATATAACAGATATTCTGGACTTAAAAAAACAGCAAATTGTGCCTTGGGAATAGGGGAGGGAAGAAAAGAAAAATAACATTTACAGGAAAACAGATCTATTGAAGCAAGTTTGTTTTGAGACAGTGTAGTTAAAGCATGTTTGGGAAAAAATTAATGAACCATCTGAAAAAGGTGCAGGGTTTTCTGTTGGTACTGCTTTTTTATTATTTGGTAGGAGTCTACTTTATTCCACAGATTTTAAGACATGTTTAAGATTCCATAGGTTTAGTATTACATCAATAATGGTTCATAATGAAATTCCAGGCAGTAGCAAAAAAAGAGATTTTGTGATAGAACTGCAGAAGATATGGATATGGGGCCCTTTGTGCAGATTTACTGATAGGAATGTTGAATGTAGGTTAAAATAACATAGTTGTCTGGCTCACTTGTGTGTGCTAAAATGTCACGTGACAAAGCACAAGTTATGCTATTACTTGAATCTTTTTAAAAGTTAATCTAATTCTGCCCTTTACTGGATTTTTCAAAACATTTATCATCTAGTACAACTCTATTTACCATTTACTACTGTAAAAAGTATTTTTCCTGTATTCACATCCCATCCATCTCCATGATGAATAACATTTCAATGGTTTTATCAACATGCTTGATACTACTTGGACTGTCAAATTGTTGCCCTTCCAAGCTCAGTGTGGAAGAGTGGACAAATCAGTTGGTTGGCATCAGCTCCACTTTGGTGTTGGAGCTCAAGTCGTTTTTCCTTTTTGTGCTTCAGTTTCTCAGACTGACAAATGGGGACATAATACCAAGCTCCTTTGTAAAGAACTTTGAGATCAACACATGAAGAGCGATGCCTAACAGCTAGATTTTTATGCTATTTTACCTTATAGAATGAAGGGTTCTTTTTAAAGATTACTTAAAAATAATTAGAAAGGAAGTATCATCTTACAGCTACATAGGACCACACGTTACTGAGACTGTCCATTCTGTCCATTCTTTGCAGGTGGATAACCCAAGCCTGGGGAAGATGACCTATCAGAGCCCAAAGTGAGAAACTGTCTTCAGCAGATAGGAACTTTTATAAACCTAAAGACATTCACTTTAGCAACACTTTTAATTTGGGACTAAAAGAGAGTTTGGTATAGCATCTCAAATCATTGTTTTGCCTGATCCCCACCAATACTGTTGTTGGAAATAGCTGTTCACTTTCTTACTATTATGTTAAGGGCAGGAAAAGAAAGCAAAACATTATGGAAATGCTGAAAAAAAAAAGTCAGTGGAACAATAAATTAAAAGAACAAACTTTGCTTTAAAATGCAGGCTGGGTCCATTGTCAGATCTGTGATAAATCATGAATAACACCAGGGTGACATTTGACAACCAGCATGAAAAATAATAATAATGATTGAATGAGTTGCTGAAAGTCTCATCCTTTGAATACAATAATGTTTCTCTTGGGTCACCCATCACTCCATCTTGCAGTGATGTTGGAATCATCAGACAGAGCTGTCCTCACAGGATTTTCCTGCACATAGGGTCCTGACAATGCTAACTAGATTTTCACAAAATAAGGTCCTTCCACACAGAGAAATTCTCATTGTCACTGAGTTGGGAGAAGCACACAACCCAGCCTGATATATTGATCCAAATCCCACAGTTCAAGCTTCCATAGAATTCAACTCTTGTTGCATGTGAATATCACACACAGCTCTTCACAAGTTGGTTTATTTTATATGGACATAAAAGAGGAAGTAACCTGAGCACTGAAACAGGCTTCTGATATAGAAAAAGTTTTATGGAGGACATCAGAAAGAAAAACACAGTGGATCCCATCTTTGGTTCTTTGAAGGTCATGCTTTTATTTTAGTTAAAACTGATACATAAAAGTTAACATCTGAATCTTCTGTCAAGCTTTTAATTAGTGCCTTCCTGGTTTGTGCAGTCAAATTAAAAGTATGTATTAATGAAGTTTTTCAAAAGCTCTCAATGATTTTGGCTGCCTGTGTTAAGTTACTGCAATGGCATTTGATTTCCAGGGTAATGACAGCCAGGTCTAAAATATCCTAATCGGACATCCAAGAATCAAGGCATTTCAAAAATAACTTGGGGAAAAAAAATGCCCTTTGTTTTGGCCTCTTTTCCTTGACAGAAAGAACGTCCATTTGCCAAATTAAGTAAGGAGAAATATGAAAGCACAAACAGAACTTTGACCTATCACAAGAGCCAGACTATTGTTTTACATTGCATGACTGTCTGTGACAATATAAAATGTGAAATTAGCAAGACTGTTTGGAAGCTTTGAATTATGAACATACTCATTCACTTTAGAGGAATGGTGAATTGATTAAACCATCGTAATTTCTGTGCAGAGTTCTCAAATCTGCCAACAACTACAAGCTGAAATAAGTAGGTCTGAAATATTATCTATATTGGAAATATAGATAATTTCTACTGCACCGCTTATCATTATATTCAATTGGAATCAATCTAAAGCACCAGGCACACTAGAACGTGCAATGGAAACACTCTGCACGTACAGACTAAATGTTTGTACTGGGTTTACAGACATCTAGTAGCCTAGGGTACTAGACATCCAAAACATGGTGCATTACAATCGGAGATTATTGCTAAAAGCAGTCAACAGCCAAAAACAGTGTGACTGCCAAATCTCAGAATGGACAACTGGATAGGCGTGAACCTTCATCATCAACTTCAGCAAGGACAGAAACTCAGCATCGGTTTCTTACATGTTAACTTCCACTTTCTTAGAAATCACTATAATAGTTTAATTAATAGTTTAATTTCTTGACTTTAAAGGAATTATGAAAAGTTACTATGACCATTTTTTTTTGAAGTTTGTTGGTTTTGTTTTTTTTTTTTTAAACAAAAAACTTGGTTTTGAATAAAATCTAAAAAAGTCTAAATTCCTTGATGTTTCATACACAAACTATTTCACGATATGTTTGAAAACTCACTGAAGACCTTTCATCAGACCCTTCATCCTGTGACTACCAAGGACCAGTGCTGCCAAATAACACCCTTACATCTTTGTTTCTGTAAAACAGCCAGGACCATGCATGCTATGGAATGGATGTAAAGGACTTCCCTGCTCCACGGAGCCCCAGACTCCAGCTCTATTAATCCAACTACAGCTCCTTGGAGGAATCCTTTACATTGGAAGTTATGAAAATAAAGGTAAAATATATGCTTACACATCATAAAAGTGAGGTCTTGTTCCATTTTAGACTACAAGATTAAAAAAAAATGCCATGAACAATAAAATGGAATGTACAAACCCCTAACCAATAAAGGATTATGCACCATGGAGCTGTTTCTGGTCAACTTTCCTCATAAAAATGAAAAATTCATCTGAAATGTACAAAGTCAGCATTTCTGATACTTGTCAGCTTCCCTATATCTTTTCTATATGCAGTAGACATTTTAGTTTTTTTCCAGCTGACAAAAAAAATGCATGTCAAGACTATCATATGTTCACATGTGACTAGCCTACTAACCCTGAATCATGTTTCTAGTGTTCCCTTTCCCAATTCCTGTGTAAATTATGATAAAATTCTCAGGCTTACTATGCCTCAGTCTCTTCTGTGGAATCTGAACAATACTTTCAATGAGGTTTGGCACAAAACTCAGATTTGCAAAGATCCTTGGGACCTTTTATATCAAAAGTGCTTTTACATGTAATGGATTATTAATGACATTTTACCAAATGCAAAAGGATTCAAAATTTGAGTGACAAGATGACTCTTATTATAAGCAGCTTTTTAATTCGCATTTAACCTTCAGCAAACTAACAGTCTTCCTGAGAACATGTGGTCAGATTTAACTTCAGATTCTAAAATTTCTGGGGACATTTACTATTCCAACAAAAATTCCTCAATATGTCGCACACCTTCCATAGCACCTACCAATAATTTGTATCAAAACTAAAACAAAACAACCTCAAAAACAGTTTATATGAATATATATACACACTTACAGTTGATTCAAAGAGAAAAAAAAAGAGTAATTTCAATAGATAAATAATCCTCAGTTTACTAGACACTCTGTTCAAGGAAAATGTTTTCTTCTCTTGGAAGCTGAGCTATTCCTCAAATTTTCCATATTCAAGGCATCCTGATAGCTTCTCTTAGTTTTCTGCTTTTAAGACAATACAGATTGACCTTCGACTTTCACACTAGCTTGCAGCAAGTAGGAAGTACTTTCCTAGACCATGAAGTCTTTCCCTGCACTGTAGAAAATATATCTTTTTAAATGTAAGTTGTTGCTCAACTGAGTTCACTTTGCCCTGCAAGGAACTCCCAATGGGAGAGAAAACATTTTCATACTCCAGGGTGATGGGAGGATTATAATTGCAGCTACATCTCTCTACCTAATAATGAATGAAACCTCCCTCTTGGCAGGCGGTACAGAATTGCCCCATGGCTGAATGAGCATGCCTCACTGCTGACCCAGTCCTCAGTTTACATGCATGCAAAACAGAGCCTGACTGGGCATGACAAAAAGAACATGAATAATTCACAGCAGCAATAGTCAATGTGAAACAGCAAAGGGCTCTCCCAGAGAGGACAGCCACTCTCCCATCCTCTGATCCTGCAGAGATTACAGAGTAAATGTTCTACAAAGATGTCTAGCAACATCCTTGTCCTTATCGTTCACATGCCTTTTTGCTCCTAATTGCACTCCATGGTTAGCCTCTGTCTAGCTAACAGCCTTTCCTTCTTTTGTACAGTTATTTCTGTGAAACTCTGATTTCTTGTGTGCAGTTGTAAGCCCCTCTCTACAAGTCTATCATTTCCCAGAGCAGCCACTGTCCTGCAAGGTGAGTACCATCACCCTGAGGAGAGACCCAGCTCATTTCCCAAATGTGCTAGCCACTGCTAAAAACCACTCACCTTTCCGATGAAAGGCAAAGGCCCTTTCAGCAGAGAAATAGGTGCCTCCTGCAAGAGAGATCCCAGGTTCTGAATCTGGAGACAGCGACAATGCCTCTATTTTCCTGGTGTGTGGTCAAGAAGAGATAGACTTCATATACCTCTATGCTCAGTGCTTGCTGATGGCCAGAACCGTTCTTCAAGGGTCACCCTTTCTGCTTAACTCTGCCCAGGCTGTATATAGGCATTCCTCCTGGGGACCAAGATACTTCTATGCCAGGGAAGAACATCCAACCTTTCTATTCAGTCACACCCAAACTGTTACTACCATCACAGACATCAGCCATAGTTTTCAAAAATATGAAACCTAGCCATATGCGAAAAGATTCAGAAGAAATCTTGAAGGAAAAGGTAGCACGTTGAACTGTAGGCAGCACTTTACCCATTGGATTACACAGATCTCACAGTGCTTTGTTGTTGCATCTGGGGGGGAAGCAAAACATTTATGCAGCTTTGGTAGAACAATTCTGCTTCTGCCGCCCTAGAGAAGTTAATGTCACATAAATCTGTATGTTTTACTAATGGCATCATATATCTTCCCAGGCATTTATAATTTACCCTTTGTCGAGCTATCTAGGTACTTTATCACATAAGGTTACTCTGTGTCATGTATTAATATTAAGACACTGTGCCTCGTCTTTCATAGGAAAGTACATGTTCTTATCTAAATTGCTGAGACTAATAACTTGAAATATTGTCCCTGCAAAACATACTTGAATGCTGTATATTCAGATAACTAGCACTCTTTTTTTCCTCCCCTCCCAGTGAGAGAACATAAATTAAGTCTCAACGGGAATTAACCCAAGAATAAGCTGCAGTCCCAGTTTGGAGGCAGGGAAGAAGGATGTACTGTAAGAAGGAAACTCCTGCCTCATCTGACTGGGTCCACATGCCACACCAGGCAGGGCTCACAAGGACAGTATGGTCTTTTAGTTCCCCAGCACATCCATGCCGTCAG
Source organism: Netta rufina (assembly GCF_964035555.1). Classification (NCBI taxonomy): domain Eukaryota; kingdom Metazoa; phylum Chordata; class Aves; order Anseriformes; family Anatidae; genus Netta; species Netta rufina. The sequence continues at coordinate 141,154,238 of NC_140123.1, forward strand.
AAATGTGTGCTAGGAAACAGCTCGTCTTTCCCCCTGGAAGTTTCTTCACCAGTAAACAGTATTGCACATTGCTCAATCCATTTGGTTGAGTTTGTGCTTTGAAACTTGGGTACGTGACAGTTCAGATTGTTTTCAACTGATAACTGGCCTAAGGATGCCTCTTTGCTTATTACTTCTGATCCAGATAAGCATTTGGCTGTTTAATCAGCTGCAAAGCTAAAGCAGAAAAAGAGAACACTCCAAAGCCTTACAACCCCATGTACTTAATTTAGCCTAAAAATAATTTCTGGGCAGAAAGAAAATTTAATTAACTCTTTTCTATAAAAGTGTATGGTAAGATGTGTAGCAAGATCTTATGCATTCCTTTGAAGTTTGTCATACATTCCTGAATACCTTTGACAGTCTAAGAAGTTATGTGTCTGCTTCTGATTAGATAATTGAAATAAATCTACACCAAATAAATTCAGATCTCTTAAAATAAACTGCAGAGGTACGTGAACTTTGCAAAATGCATGTAGTACTTCAACCAAAAGGCATTTCTGCAAAAATCAGCTATCAAGAAAGAATTCATTTCTTTATTTCCATGTGTGCAGACTGCAGTTATTATCCAAGTTTTAATCCAGGTTTAATACTAGTCAGCATCAAGTACAGTTCCTACATGACCTGAAAACCAACACAGTAGAAGGAAATCACCTTTTACACTTATTGCTCTCTGCATATCACCCCTTAGCATTAAATGTTCCTTAAAATTAGAAGATACCCATGTCAGGCACACCAAGTCTAGCAAATATTTGTCCACCACTTCAGCTTGAGACTAGACTGCCAAACCTGGATGACAATACATAGGGAAGACCACCTTACATAATCAATCTCCATTCATTACACCCAGCCCAGCAAGCCACCAAAACCAATCAGCATCATGGTTTTCCTGCCAGCCTACAAAGCTGGGAAAGGTCTATAACATGTTATATTTGTAATATATACTAGAATACAATATAATACATAGAAGCAAACATTACATAAACTGGAAGATGACAACAAAACTACATGGCAATACATGAAAAGAAGAATATGACTGAACACAACTTCAGTTTAGTAACTGGTATTTAGTAATATGACTGAACACAACCAGTTTAGTAACTGGTTAAAGTCATGCAGCTACCCAAGATTCAAAAAGCACACAAAACTTTGCTTGAAATTCTAACAGTGACCACATAAACCCAAGAAGTGCTGCTCAGATGCATCTTTTCACATGCTTGCTGCACAGGTCGTCCTGCCAATCATTTTGCAATGGCCTCCTGAAGCCACATGCAGGAGGACAGGCACAAAGAACTCAAGATGTATCATCTTGATAAAGTTCCCCCTAAACAGACAGCAAGAAGGCCAGAGACCTAAACACATTTTAAACTTCTACAGAATGACAGGTCTTGCAAAGATGTCAAGACGACACCATATTTGCAGCTGCCAGAAATGTCTTTGGAAACATTATCCAAATAACAGTCACAGAGTGCTGGTATTCCCTTCATCCTTGTTCCCCAGACACTGGAACTGCCAGGTCCAACAGCACAGCAAATAAACAAGGCCACTTTAGGCAGTGGGATGCCAAAGGCCTTGTTGAAATCAGTCCCAGACATCTGTCTGCGTGACTTAGGAGCAAGGCTGGTCCAAAGCACAGCTGGTGTTGAGGAGATGTACAGAGACTTGAGGAACGTCCCAGAGTCACCAACCCTGCATGAAGGTGCATGAAATCATAGAACTGATGAAGTGCTTGACATTTATGGGGAGACATCAAGAAAAAGTGATGAAAGATGCAAAGGAGAAGCCTAGACAAGCACTTGGTTTAAAATATAGCTTTAAGTCAATTGAGAGTAATTTAAAAATATGTCACGGAGTCCCATCAAGAAGTCAAGCCTCATCCAATTATTGGGCAAAGAACAGAAGCAGAAATTCTGAAGATACGGTCAAGATAACAAATTCCTACATTACACGTGGGTCCATCTCCTTTGAGCTAACCAACATCTACTAATGAAAGCTTACTTTTGAAGCTGCAAGTGATGGCAGATCCACCATCTTTTACTTTGTCCTGTTTTGAAGAACAGGAAATTTACATTTAAAAAAAACACATCTAACATCATTTAAATATACTGCATTTTATATTTTTTCCACCACTGGAATGCATTCATTATTACTGGCTTTTGGTCCATTAAAATACACTATGTTCCACACACACACACACACACACACACACAGAATCTACTCTACCATCAGATACATGAAATGTTCATGCTAAAAATGAAAAATATGTTTTCCACCAAGTGGAACTGTGCCACAGCTAACAGAATTGTGGCTACAAGGCTATTAAACATTATCACATATAAACAGAAATACAACAGCCTTCAAAATCTGTTACAGTTTGTCACCTCCAGTAGTGCCAAGAGCTGATATTTCTGACCTCGGTTTCATAACTATCATCCCAACCACCAGCTCATCTTCTGTTTGTTCCTTCCTACTCTGCCACAGCTTTATTTCTGACTGTTTCTTTAAAAGACTGCAACCATCTTTCTTATTTCTCTCTTCTCTATCACTCCTGACAGCTCCACCTTACTGTCCCCCAAACTTGGGGATCCAATGCTATCTTCATCTTTTCTCACCTTTCCTCTCAAATTCAACACTCTCTCATGAAATTCCACTGGCATTTCTCACATTTTTCTCTTAGTCCTCAGGAGTATAAATGTAAATTAAAAAAAAACAAAACAAAAAACAAAACAAAAAAAAAAAAAAACACTTTGCTGATTCACCTTTGTAGCTGTTTTTCTTTGCAACCTTCCACATTACTTGGGATTATAAATGCCACAGCAAAAAGTGTTTCTTCCCTTGCCCTCTTTTCTGAGCATACCACAAACACTCCTTTAATCCTTTCACGGGCTTTCCATCTTGAATTGACAGAAAATTAAAGATTTGTTTCCTCATTTTTTTCATCTCTTTCAGTCTCTTATGCTCCATCTCAGTCTTCTTGTCACCATAAAATCTCCTTAGCCAACCAAGCCCCCTCACCCAGTTCTGTAAAGAGGGAAACAAGGCAAAGCAACAATTCCCTTAGACTGACACATCACTCCAACGTGACATGGCTGCAAGCCCATAGGCTGCAAAACAAAGGGCCAGAAGTTCAGGGACAGGTAACCGTGGTGTTACATATTCCATCATGGGGAGCTTCTACCACGAGCCCAGGAAGGAGAGGGGCTGCAAGAGCCAGGTCAGAGCTTCCCAGTGTTGGCCACCTTCTGCCATGGCATTGAGTCTGCACACAGAACAGCCTGAGGAAACACCACTTAAATTCCTGTGACCTGAGCATAATTTAAATGATAATTTGTTGCCAATTTCTTCCTATTTTTTTTTCAGTGTGTAACCATGTTTGCACCATCATTTCAACCCTTCACAGACCATCGTGCCATACTACAGATTAACACCAAGATCAAGTTTTGAAAGTACATCATGTCATTTCATTTCTACAACAACTGCTTGTTTGGACAGTGCCAAAGACTTTGAAATTCAGCAAAAGCCTCAGTATTCAAGATGGGGTATCTCTGATCAAATAGAGAGTGCTTGCATGCCCACCTCTCCAGAATCTGTAGACAAAAATGAAAAGTGCTAGTAGCTATGACTAGGATGTGAAGTACAGGGTCTTTTCCAATTCCATAAAAGGAGCCTCAAGCTTTGGAGGCAACATCTCAAGACAGGTAAGATGGTGTTCAAAGTCACTAGAAAAATATACTAAAATACATCTGCCCTGATTTATAGAGAAAAGTTAGAACATATACATGAAGCAACTAAAAAGAACAGGGTTTAAGTCATGCCTGCATGTGGCTATAGAAGTTAATCAGCAGCCACTAATTATGTCTAGTGACAAATATATAGTGCTAGATTGTAATACTTTATTCCTAAAACTCTAAAGGCAAAATTAATATGAAATGTACAGAGAGCTCACTGCATAAACTGTAGATTAGAGTGGGTATTTAATAACACTTTCTTGTTCTATTATGTCACTGAGGTACCTAGTGTCTCCTGAAACATTTTGTAATTAGAGATTATATCATTAGTGGTTATTAAAACAGCTTGATCTTGTTTGGGAGATGCAGCAGAGCAGCACATCTCTCATTTGATGTTATCTTTCTCCAACTTATGTTAGTGAGTCATTAATGTGACAGTTAAATCGACACTGAATTCCAGCCTAAGAATTTCCATGAAAGCACCCATTCAGAAAAGCCTCCAGTACATACCTTGCTCGTCACTCCCAGCCTCCGGTTCCCTAATGCATGGGACCACCAAGCCACTTTGCAGCAGGCCAGTATCAGCCTCATGTTTCTTCTGTAAGAACTCATTATTTCCTTACATTCTATTTTGTGTTTCTTGTCTTTCCATATGTCTCTAGACTACTTTTCTATAAGAACTCCAGACAGAGACTATCACAAAGTTTATGGATCACTATAAGAAAATATTCCTCTTAGGGTTTTAATTAAACAAGTTTGGCACTTTTTACAACACACTCAAGCTTCAGGTGTGATCAGAAATATTCTAGCATGTCTAGCAGGACTCGTGAGCTTAGTGCACATGTAGCCCCCAAGTCAGTTTTTATGTAGCACACCTGAGGGGACTTATGAGCTGAGTGAAAGAAGGAAAGAAACTGCAGGGCAATGTGACATATAGTAGATGTCACATTTTGTTAACAGCATCAAGAGATCAACAATCACCAAAACTTTATTCTTGCAGTAGTTCATCACCCTGAATGTAAAAATGTGTGTCTAATTTACTTGTCTGGCTTCAAGTTCCAGCTATTAGATAGGATTTTCTCCAGTAGAATCATAGAGCCTTTTAGTAGCCAATATTTCTCCCTGAGGAGGTACCAAGATTTGATTTTTATTAGTCTTCTACATGGTTCATACACAGAAGATACAATTCCTCATTCCGTTTTTCTTGTTCCTGGATATATGATTTTGTGTTTGGCTGCATGACAACAATTTATCTGAATAGACTCCCTTTATTGAGTGATACAGATTGTGCTGTACAGCTGCCTTATCTTCACTGCTCACTATCCCCCCACCATCCTGATCTTTGTATCATCTGTGCCTTTTATCTGAATCAGAAGTAGCAGCAGCTGCAGTATCTCCCAGTAGAAGTTCTCCTTAACTTTTGCTCCTTGTTTCCCTTTTCCTGAGGTTTCCAGTTCTGGTGTGTTATCATAAAAACTGTTCAAGAGAGACTAGTATGTCTGATGCATGTTTCCAAAAATCACGTCTGAATTCTAGAGGGACCATCTGCTTTAAGGTTACCAAACAGAACTACTGTCAGTAAGAGCCAGGCCTCCCTTGCTAACCCATTTCACTTGAAAATCCCCAATGGAGCTGTGGTACTTTTCATATCGGAAAGGAGTGTTTAGGGGAGTTACGGGTTACAGAAGTAGATCCACAATATATTTTGTTGACCTTGGAATATATCCCACCATTGATTTAATGTACAAAGCTTCCAGGGCCTACTTCTCCCCACAGTCTGTAAAAACCTTCCAAACCTTTTTCAGTAGGGGACAGGGTAAGGACATCATTCCTCTCCTTAGTTCCAATGTGTAAACTCTTTCCTTTATTTATCAAATACATTATTTTGGAAATTAATAAGTAACAACTAAGCAAATCCAAAAACTTGTAGGTATGGGACAAGGGAGACCACAGAGCTTCCAGAACCATTAAGTAAGCCCAAGGAAATCTTTAAAGCATGATTCTAGCAAATAATTTGCAAGTAGGTGGAAAGATGCAAATATTTGATAAATACTTATATTTTTCCCTAAGGTTTCAAAGACAATAATGGAACTGTACACCTAGACAACCTGGAGCATTCCCAGTGCCAACTGCATGCTCTTAACCTCTACACTCTTAACTATATAAATGTGTAGCGCATTTGCTGAGTAGATATTTATATGCACTTCCTGTTTCAATGCTAACTTTTTAGTTACTGGAAAAGAACCAGAAGGGCTCCATTCTCTTGGGAATCATTTTCCATTAAAAGAGGTTTTAGATAGACTATTTGTTTTTTCAGATTTGGAAAGAAAATCTAACAGAGTGTGTATTTTGAGTATATTTAGTCTTTTTACAATAACAGTCAAGGACTAAATGGCTGGAAATGTTTGCAAATTTATTTTTTTCTGATCTACCTCATGACACCTGATGATGCTTTGTGCCAGTGGAACATAATTTACTTAGACAAGACCCTGACAGCTTTTTACCTGGGGGGAAAAAAAAAAAAATGCGATCTCTCTAGAAAAAGCCAACAGTTGCACAAGTATGGAGTCTGCACAAAGCCCTTCCTTCTTCCTAACAGCTGGGCTCCTTCAGGGCAGGGGGAAAGTCTGATAAAAGCTTCTGTTAGCCTATCTTCTTCTAGAAATAAAATGAATTCAATTTCAACACAGCTCATCCAGCAGTCCTCCTAACCAGGCTTCCATGAACTTGTATTTTAAGGAAATAATATGAGTGACAACAATTCCGAGCACCAGGGTACCTTGCCAGCAACATGTTCTGCCATGAGGGAAATCAGAGAATAACCTCCAACTGGACAACCAAGTAGCAAGTGAAAGTCTCACTGCTTCATTTTATTACTGCATTGGGCTTGCCAACCTCAAGAATCCTTATAGAAAGAATTGAAAAGCTAAAAACCCTAGGAAGGATGGCAACAAATCAACAGTCTAAAAATAACTTTACAGGCATTGTTTTAAGAGAATATTCCAGATCACAACATTCAGAAACTTTCTTGAGTGGCCAGGATTTCAAAGGGAGGACAAACTGGAGGAAAGGAAGAGGAGTTAATGTATAGGCTGGTGATTTAAGCATCCCCATCTGAACCAATATTCTATCTTTGCTTATGTGAATAAGGATCCAGGGTAAACTTAATTTTAAAGCACGCATCTGGATTTGTACCAGTGAAAGCAAGAAAAGAATGTCTGCTTTTGGTGAGGTGTGGCTCCTGAAAAACCTTGATTCTACACCCAAATTGTCACTTAGTTAAATTGGTTCATGATTTTAGCAGTGCTTACAGAAATATCAGCACCACATTCAACTGGTAGCAGTGACAGTTTTCACATTTAAAAATCTGCACTGATCATACATGTATATCAGTCATTCACTGAAGCTTCTTTGCTTTGGATTTTCTTTAACCTGCTAGTCACCATAGTATAATTTCTGAAGATTTAAGGAAAAGAGTAACAGTGAAGGAATTAAAGCCTCATATGCTATTTGGACACTTTTAGCAGACAGCAAAAATTGGTCCAACAATAGAATTTTCTGCATTTAGAGGAATTAATCCAAATGTGAAAACAAAAATCAACAAGTTGCTTCAAAAGAAAACAAGCCAGTTGTATCCTATGTAACCATAGCCACATCTCTTTAAGTATGTGCATTAATATAAACTCTTTTCTCTCTGTGGGACCTGCCTGCCTGACTTTATATCACTGTTTCATAGCACCACAGGTTTCATTCTTTCAGCACAACATTGAAAACAACCTCATTGAACACGCATGCTTCAGAGGTTACTGCAGGATTACAAGCTGAGTGAATTTGGTACTTATGAAAAATGCTGGATAGACAGACCTGAATCCGAAGTCCTCTATTTAGAAGAAGTTATGGTAGAGGCTAAGCATTGCAGATTTCATTATACTTCCCTAAAGATATAACTAAATCCTGAGCTAAAATCTACTTGTGATTAGCATGACTACAAATGAGTGTATGGAAAGAATATGTCTAAAAACTCAATTGAAAAATATTTTTTCAACATTACTTGAATATACTGTTGTGCATGGCTTAAGTCACAGTGGAGCCATCAGACAGCAACAGCATTTGGTAACTCCTGTGACATCGTCTGGATCTGACCTTACAATTCTGCATCATGCTCCATGCCATACAGTCCCCAGAACTTCAGATCATGCAGTCTCATCCAGCAAGTGTCTCTAAAAATGAGCCATCCAAGAAGAGGTCAGGAACAAATTTCAAAGAAAGCCTGTAATTACAAGCTTCTGGCATGTGTTAATATTTTTTAGTTACCCAATTCAATGATTATTTTTTTCAAGATTCCAAGTCACAAAAAAAAAAAAAAAAAAAAAAAAAAGAGCTCAATTCAAATTTAGGACCTCTCCATGAAAAAGTAAATAGCTTCCCCTTTACTGAACACACTATGTTGTTAATTGGCACTCCTGGGTGGTAAGGGTAAGGGATTGATCCTGCTTTAGCTGAAGTCAATACAGTCAGGTAAAGAGCAGCAGGTCTTAATATGCTTAATATGCTAAGATGAATACCTTATCCCTCATCAAACGGCTTCAACAGAGCCCAGTTTTGCCCCCACTGCATAGACATGCTTGAAAGGAAGAAGACCAAATTGTCTGGCACTGCCTGTATAATACAGAACATGCACCACAAGAGGCAGCACTTGCTGAGTTTAGGGTTGGTGAAGGAAGTTAACATCTTTGCATCCTATTAAAATCTCCCTATAATTAACTCAGCACTTTATTTGGACACACACTGAATGGAATGAATGCAGAGATATTGTATTTGATTCAGACATTTCAAAGTAATGTGTTCCTTTCTTCTCTTGGATAGGGGAGAAATAATTTAACAGCAGTCAATCTCATTTTATGTGCAAATTCTTCTCCACACAGACACACAGATCCTCTCACCAAATGTAATTTATCTGACTGAACCTAAGTGGATAAATGAAGACTTCTAGGGATAGATGAAACCTTCTGTCAGCTGAACATGCACTGTCATGGTGGGGAAGGATGAGGTAGAAAGACATGTGTTTTGACATTTCATCATTTGTCACTTTTTGAGAAACTTGCAAAAGACAGAAGGATTTCCAAGGAAACTAATATTCTTCAAATATATAAATTGTAAGACAACTTCAAATGAAAATGTGAGAGAAGTGAAAATTAAGGGATTTCTCCTGAGCCCTGGGCTTACACTACAAAGCCACCAAAATCTAATGCCTTCTTATGCCAGCTGAAGTGTCAGACCTTAAAGGCTTTTAATTCTGAACAGTTGCCTCCATGCTACAGCTGACCAGCTGCATTTTCAGCTGCATCTCTTAACAAATTCAAGCCACTTTTTGTTACCTCAAAGACAGAACTTCTAAGGAGAAAAAAAAATCCCTCCAATTTATTTCATTTTAAAGAAAAAAATATAACAGTCAAAGTTATTTTATTTTACAGTGGAAACACAAAATTATATCTTTTCAAGGTATTTCTATGAAGGAACACCACTTGGGTCTACTACATATGCAAAGACCATTTGATTCATTTTAGAATCCAAACTTTTCCATATAACCCTATAAGGCTTTGGGAGAGTACGTACTGTTGTGTGGCTTGTGGTCATATTCCTATTTAGGATGCTGCTTGATAAATATGGGCAGTGTAGCTCCTCCATACATTAAAAGTGCTCAGGACCTTTTAGAAGTCAGGCTTCTGAAAGGACAAGGAAAAATGTAAGTCACTGACTACCAATGGTCCACCCTGTATTCTTAAACAACCTAAAATACTAAAGAATTTCCCAAAGCATCAAAGGGTTTTATAAGCACAGTCTCTTAAAATCAAACTTTTTATATTGCCTTCTCAGAAGTCTTGCCAATGCTCATATAGGGTGACTGAGGAGAGAATTTAAACTCCCTGGAATACTTTCACTACTTCAACCCCCAAACCATTCCATCTTTTGCTAATTAAGTGGGTCAAAAGCAGCCCCCAAATTAACTTCAAAGTTATCTTCCATACACTCAACAGTAAGCTGTTGTAGCCCAAACGTGCTGTTTGCATGTGGTTTTCCTATAGTACCTGCAAAGTGCATTCCCTCTTCCTAAAGAAGAGGTGAATAAGCACCTTCCATCAACAGACCTGATTCCCACTGGCAACCTATTCCCTTTGAATTCAGTCTCATTGGGGAAGAGCAGCTGGCCTTCACATTACTAAGGTGTGGACTGGATATAAGAAAACGGAGATTAGGTAATTCATGGGCGACAAAGCTGGTGAGGGGCCTGGAGAACAAGTCCTACGAGGAGCGGCTGAGGGAGCTGGGCTTGTTCAGCCTGGAGAAGAGGAGGCTCAGGGGCGACCTTATCGCTCTCTATAGGTACCTCAAGGGAGGCTGTAGCGAGGTGGGGGTTGATCTGTTCTCCCACGTGCCTGGTGACAGGACGAGGGGGAATGGGCTTAAGTTGAGCCAGGGGAGTTTTAGGTTAGATGTTAGGAAGAACTTTTTTACTGAAAGGGTTGTTAGACATTGGAACAGGCTGCCCAGGGAAGTGGTGGAGTCACCATCCCTGGAAGTCTTTAAAAGACGTTTAGATGTAGAGCTTAGGGATATGGTTTAGTGGGGACTGCTAGCGTTAGGTCAGAGGTTGGACTCGATGATCTTGAGGTCTCTTCCAACCTAGAAATTCTGTGATTCTGTGATTCTGTGATTGCTACACAGACACTTTTTTCTCCCCCTCCACCGAAAGAGTTATTATAATCATGTAATGGTGTGTCTGGATATATAGAGATTCAATCAACAGGTATCACAGAGGCAGATTTTTATCCTTCCCCATGTTAGAATTACCTCTGCATGTTCCTTTTATTTGGAAGGATGAAAAGGGTAATAAAATATCTTTTCTAATGTCACATAATTCTAGTGACTCCTACCCAGAAAAAGCCTATTCCTCCCTGCCATACTTTTGCATGAAAGCAAGCTTTTTGATGAGCAAACTTCAACAAAAGCCACATCTGTACTACATCTCTGCACTACAGAGAAACAAAGTATATGGATATGGTTCAGGCAGAAGTCTCAGAGACTAGACATTACTCTATTTGCCCATGTGGGTTTTTTTGTTTGTTTTTGTTTTTTTTTTGTTTGTTTGGTTTTTAAGGCAAATGATACAGATTAGAAACTTTAATACTTAGACTCTAAGCTACTCCCCATCAATATAACCTCTATTAAAACCCATGCTTTCATGCATCCAGAACAATTAGTTTTGTGTAAAATCAGATGTCCAATGGATGTAAATCAGTAAAGTCCTACTGATGCCAGCAACAGTTACAACAATTTATACAACCCAGGAATCCAACTTAGAGAAGCTTTCTGCATTTGGCATTCTCAGAGCACACGCTATTCTCTCCCTTTTCCTCCTCGGATTCCCATCAAACGCAGCCCTGCAACAGAAGTGTTCTTTTCCTAACTTGGCTTCAAGTCATGGCTGCAGCTCTCAATAGTATATAACCTGTCAAGATAAAATATGTTTGGGGACATACAATCTCTACTGAGCATTTTATTGACTTAACTCTACCATTTCTGAAAGGCAGCCAAAATGCCTTAAGGTTTTCAAAGGACTTTGTTTTCTAAATATTATCCATGGACAGATAGAAGAACACAAAAATTTGCAGTTGTTTGTGTAGTTTGACTTATGTGCCATGCATTGCCCATCATGATATATTAATTTTCTTTTGCAAGCAAAAATAAACAAATCTCAGCTACAAGTTGCTTGGGCTTTGGGGCCATATATGATGCAAAGTGCCCTGGGAACCATTCAAAACAGGAATTTTGCCCACATGATGTCTGTAGGTCACTCAAAAACCACATTTTCTTTCCTTTTTTTTTTTTTTTTTTTTTTTTGTAAAAAAAAAGGAAAAGGCAATACAAAACACCACAGAATTTAAGCCTCCACTGTAGCTTTTCTTTCCAGACACTGCTAGAGAGGCAGAGGGATTAAAAGCAGGCCACAGAGTTGCTATTAACTCCACAAAAGACTCAGAGCAGCACTGCACGGGAGGAAAATGCCTCAGATAGCGCATGTTACATCAATACAAGAATGAGCCTGTGTCTCGAGAAAGGTCCCGTGCTGCTCTCCTTCTGCTGCCTTCCCACAGAGTAGCCCAAAGAGGGACAAGCCACACATCTCAACCCTTGCACACCACTGAAGCAGAGACAGAGGAGTCAACATGGTCCCAAGACAGGCTAGGGCACCACATAGGGTAGTTATTGCTTGTGCTACTACCACAGAAGCTTTCTTGGGGAACAGAAGTACCACAGGGGTAGGAGATGAACTGGCTGCAACTCCTTGCACCCATCCTCAGTACAGACCACACATGAGGAAAGACGCTTGCTTCTCCTGGTGCAATGCCAGCGGATGATTACACATCTGTCTGCAGGAGTACAAATGCTAAGGTTACAGCTGCTTCTTGCTATGGTCTGAAATGCATAGGAAGTCTCCCTTAGCCTATTCTTCCTGTAGAAGTTACACCTCAGATGGGCTGGTTTGTAAAACCAAAATCCTTGACTGTTCTGAATCTGGTGTTTTTTTTCTAAGAGGAGGAAAGTACTTTAATTGATCAATGGGCTAAAAATACTTGTTAGTTTATCAGTAGTCTTGTCCTGTAACCTACACTGGCTACTCAAAGCAGTAATTTCTAAAACGTTGTTAAGCCTCCCTGAGTTCTGAAAGAACACGGTGCTCTAAGTTAGGATTGAAATTGTAAACCTAATAATTTACTCCAATTGTTTGGATTAGTCACCCAGAATCAGTTGGCCCCCATCAGTTCAGCAACACACAAAGAGAGATTTAAAAGTATGATGAAAAGGAAGAATTGGAAACCTGCAGGATCAAAGAGCAGGAACTAAAAAGCTTAGCAGCTGATGATAGCTTTATCTGGCCACTGGTTCTTGTGCCAGTTGCTTTAGTCAACAATACCACAATGCACTTATCACTTCCAGGGCATATTTCATTAAAGGACCTCTAACCACTTTGTAGACACTAATTACAGTTCAAGTCACCACACTCCTGTGAGAAACAGGATCTCTACCTGCTGAAATTTCCAAAGATCAGGGAACAAGGATACTTTAGCCTATTGTTGTATCAGATGAATAAGGCCCCACCTACTCTAGGAAATGACACTGACATTTGTTGGGATGAATCTGCAGAATAATGGACAGCTGCACCCATGTAAGCCATGCTTTGTGCCAGTGGTCCAACCAGACGGAGATCTCCCACAGCCGATCATGAACTTATTGCTGTCTCCATATGAATTACTGACCCACACTGAATTCCTTTGCTGTAGTCAGCCTGTTAACCCTGTACTACTACAGAAATCTGAAATATGCCTTTTAAAGATAAGCAAATAAGAAAAGGCCAAAAAGTCTGATAAAATCATACAGTAAAATTAAAGAAGCACCAGAAATGGAGCACAGAGTCCTAACTCCTGCTACTGCACTAGCAACACTGCTGCATTAAAGTAGGTCAGTGAAGGCTTTTGGATGCCTTAGGTGTTCCTGAAGATTTTATCAAGTGTTCAATTTTGAAGCAGCCCACTTAGCTACAATTTTACCAGAGCTTTTGAAATTAAAAAAAAAAAAAAAAAAAAAAAAAAAAAAAGCTTCCCTCACCAAGATGCTTTAAACAGAAGAAAACAGTGGGAAGAAATGTCAAGGGCCAGAACCACAACTCACTTTAATTCACTTTAATGTACACTCAGAAGAATGCAAGGCAATATTTTCTCCTCCATTCTGTCTGCATAGCACAGCTCAAGCCATCACCTCTGTCTTCTGACACTAGTCAGCTATAAGAAACAGGTATCTTAACATTAAACCTGGCCAGCTGTAATACATTTGCTAAAGTAATTACATTTATTTTTACAGATTACATGTGCTTAGGTTTCACTTACTGATGTACTAGAGAATCAGAGGTTTCAATTTTGCAGATAAAGTTCAGCACTGTTATAATCAAAGACAGCATCTAGTGCTTAAAGCTGCTAACCATACGCGCTTTAAAAAAATAATACTGTAGTTACCATGTGCTACAGGATCCATAATTCTGACCTGCTAACTTAAAGTTCCTTTTTTTTTTCCTCTCTCTTTCTTCACCATATTAACAAGGCTAAGATAATTAGATGACAATTATCTAAGTGTATAAATCTGTACAATCCTTTAAAGGAAGCTTTTTTCAATACACAATTTTATGTGGAAGCAGCAACATTATTCTGAGTCAATACCTGTGGTTCCTAACAAAATCTGGTACTTTTGGTTATACAGCAGTTGCTGAACTGCTTGACGGCAAAAAAAGTATTCAAAGTGAAATTTCAGGTCCTCTTCCCCACAGTCACCAGAGGTGAGCACAATTACAAACCAGGAACCGTAGGCAACTGGGCACATGCAGATGGGTCAAAATCAAAGCCAGGCACATGTTTCTTTGGTCAGTCTGCATCAGATGTCAGTAGGAGAAATACTGAAACAGAATTAAACTGACATTGATGAAAACGTCCACAACAGCCAGCAAAGAACTGTTCCTCTGGGAGAGTGAGTAACTTACAGTCAAAACTCTGACACTTGAAAGTTCCTGAAAACATTGTATTGGGGCAACTCTGATTTTATTGTGCATGTGTCACAGGACTCCCCAATATTGGAATGATTACTTCCAAAGGCTGTTGGAAATACCATACTTTGGAGTATAAATAGGGGAGGAGCTACCACTTCTGATGTGCAATACTTCCAAGAAGGCATTTAACTGACTGTATGCATTGCCCCTGAATAATTTGCTGGGAGGTTTCATAACTGCCTTTTTTTTTTTTTATCCTATTAAACTCTCACTTTAATACTCTACTAAACACAAGAGCTTGTTTTAATCTTGATTAATAGGGGAAACAATTGTTCGTTTTGTGTCACTTCCAAAGATGTATTCTGTAGTATCACAGATACTGGAGGGAAATAAGATTCAACCATGGTAAACCTTGCCTGAGATTGCTATAGTTTCAAATGCAATCAGCAGTAAAACACTACAGTACAATTGCCCAATAATGCCTATTTAAATAAATTGTCCAGAAGCTTTATACCACTGTGATATTATTAAACCAGAAGTAATATTTGAACACTAAAGCTGAAGTGAAGCAAAACATACAAAATAAAGCAATCGGGTAACACAGCAGGCAATTTGGTGTAAGAGTTGGACTCAGTGTTGTACAAACTGATGTGTTTGAGACCTGATGCTCTTAATGCCACTGCAGACCCCAAAGTTTTGTCTCAACACCCTTGCCTTGTCCTTACAATTTGCCAAGAGTGCAGCCGGTTCCCTTTCTAGAGATCACTGAATCAAAAAAGTGAATATTGGGCAGTGATTTAATTTCAATCTTTAGATTTAATACAACAGTCTAATTCAAGACTGAATCCTTCAGAGCTGCAAAATAGCATCTTATTTCTATTTATAGTCTCCCCCATCCCTGCCCCCTGAAAAAAAATAAACAATCCAACATAGCCCTTCCTGATACCACCTAAGGAGCTTAATTCAGTTTGGCAAAACTTTATATTTGCATTGGGAATTTGCACTTAACTTTGGATATCCCAGACAGATTTTTGCATGATGTGTATTGTAGGTCATGTTAAAAGAGCATGCAATGGATTGGAACAAGATTCAGCTGATGCTATCCACATAAACATTGTAAACCACTAATTGCATTTCTTTTTAATGAAGAAAAATGTATAAACAATTTCCATTTGCAAAAATCAGTGATTTCAGCTGGCTGGTATTCTGCAACTGCCTCTTCATCAACCAGCCAAACTGGGTAGCCACTACCTTCTTTATGAATACTGAATAGGGGCATTATATCCTTACAGAAAATGCATATGGGTAAGGAGGACAGGTCTTCTTTTATGCACACAACAAGAATGCCAGCAGAAGTGGAGTGTGTTTGTTTTCTACCACTCATGTAAATGTCAAGAAGTAATTTATATCAATGATATAAATGAGACATTTCGTCTCTCGTCAAAACAACCCTTCAGCTGAGGCCAGTTGCACCTGTATAAATGCAAAGTCACGTGTGGTACATAAAGCTTTTCTTTCTGATATTTCAGAGATGTTTATACTCCCTGTGGAGCAAGCAGCACCAATGCTGTATGAGGAACACATCTGTTTCCATGTATCCTACTGTCCTGCTCTGCTGCAGACATGTTTCAACACAGAATCATAATTGTTCACTCCTGACACCCACTTCTGCTAAAGCGACACTTTATATGCCACAAATGGATGTAACACCATCTGTCAGAGCTTCTGCTGTCTCCCCTCCCACAGTTCTTCTTTGCTGAAGTCCTGTTGTTCTTTGCTGAAGACTTTGCACCACCTTTGCTTTCTGAAGCCAGCACAACAAATACACACAGTCCATTCAGACTATTGCCCATTTTCTAAGAATACCACCATGATATTATGTTTAAAAAAAAAAAATCGTAAAAGTAGTCCAGTACAAAAAGTGTAGTAGTAATAGAACTACACAGATGTAGACCATCTTAGTATCCCTGGCAGCAGCAAATACCCTGCAAGTGGTTCAACATCTCTTGCCATGTATTTTAACTGATCAAAAACAAAACCGATCAAGGGTGGCCAGACTACTTTGGATGGAATACCATAACACCGCATACTAACCTTGGATTTAAGTAGCAAAGAGGGAATTCAGCTTCTAATAAAAGGCATCACCTCATAACATCCAAGTCACTAGACCACATCTAGCTAGGTCTTATGCCAATAAAAACCTTCACACAGGAGAATGTGCAGCAGATAAACTTGTATTCAATATATTGAGCTTTATTTATTTTTTCTTTCTTTCATTTTAATGTCTCTAAAGTATGTTTAAGGTGTTCTTAAATTCTAATCATGCTTCACAGAAAAAGTTTCCTATTTACTTATCTCCTCCTTTGCAGTCATATGCCAGTCCCATTAAATAGCCCCAGGAGGTAAGAGAAAAAAAATGGGTAAATAGTAGGCCTATGAGTATGCCTCCAGATGAGAGCATAGTTTAGACCTGTGCATCTTGATGTAGGTGTCAGAAATCCTGGTCTGTGCCTCTGACCACTACCACTGATGTTCCACATAACCTGGGCCATTTTTACTTCAGTGAAGGTACCTACGGTACGCACAGTATTATTCAGTGTATACAGGTCAGGCTGGACTTTGCAAGCTCTCTTCAGCTAAAGACAATATTGAAATAGCAATATAATATGGTGCTTAGAATATGCTCTGATTTTTGAGTGGTCCTGTGCAGACCCAGAAGCTGGACCCTATGACCCTTGTGGATCCCTTCGAACTCAGGATATTCTGTGACTCTACTTGTTTTGAGTTTTTCAAGGACAGAAACACAGAAAGCAAGCAGGAAAAAACTGGTATGTGTTATAATCAGACAAATTTCTCTCAACAGCATCTAATTTGCTGAGGAGAAAGGTTCATAAAGGACTAAAAAGAAATCTGCTAGGTAACCAGGCCTCTACTTCACACTTACCATGGTGAATCTGGCAGAGCCTTGCAGCTATAAGTCACTTCTGTCTCATGGCACAATGGTATCATACAGGAAACAAGCTGGTACTCTGAGACCAGTTCCATGGGAGCACACTGCTGCATCACCACTGGGAATAATTAGCACGTGTATGAACCCCAGGGATGCTAGCTTCTGCTGTGCTATTTTTGTGGACTATATAATTAGCTTTGGCTCAGATAGTGAACAGCAAGAACCCTGTAACAGACTGAGAAAATACTTGTAACCACTCTCCACAAGTGTTCCCTTTTAAACAAGCGGATGAGACCATTTAAAACATTTCAAATACTTTACTGCCTTCTCCCTCTCAGTTTTGGCCAATAGGTCAAGCTTAATTATCATTATTCTGCTTTCCTTCGAGATCTTCAGTAAAATAAAAATGAATTAACACTACATAACTCTATAGTCTTAAAGTGTTTTCCCCCCAGCAGCAGGAGTGCCCCAAGTCAAACTGCAAACCACACTACAATGAATATTTCTGTCGCACACCTGTAAACTTCACCATTTCAAAGGCTGAGCAAAGCAAAAAACATCTGAAACCAGTGTTTATACTGCTAGGAAATCCTACTAAAATCCAGGGAGCTGTGTTAAAGTCAAACCCTAAAAGATTTCAAAGCTTACACCAAAGAGGCTGCATACCTTGGTTCCATACAAGCCTGTACCTCAGGTGCTGTTGTGTTGGAGAGAAAGGAGCAGGACCACCAAGACACAAGCAGCAAGAAGCCATGAACACACAGCCTCTTTCCCTGGCCTTTCTCTATTCTTAATCAATGCCTGTCACTTCTTCACTTCAGTTTCCTCATACATGGTGTAAAAGTAAAGCTCATCTCAGTTGCAGATTGCTGCTGCAACTTGTAACAACTCTGATGGACTTGAGAAAGTTTTGAAGCTCTTCTCCCTTTTTGATCCCAGAGCTACACTTCCAACAGAGCACAGCAGTCTTCCTAGAGTTTTGCAAGATTCAGCTAAGCTGAATGCAGAGCGAGGAGGACGTACTATTGTGCAATTCAGAAGAGAGGTTTGACTAAAATACATGGTTCTAATTTCTCTGCTTGCTTTGATAGTTTTAAGGCAGAATAGCTGCACATGTGGTGCTTTTGTCTGAGCTGGCTTCACAATAGTCAACACAGCTCCTCTTTTAATTTGATATGGTTGAAATTAAGAAGCAGAAATACTGAAGCTGCAGAACAGTCTTACTCTGCCATATGTCCCACCCATCTCATCGAGGAAACACCAGAAATACAGTCAGAAGGAAATTCGGCCCAGCACTCAGAAAAATTAGATACTTCTCTGGCTCTCTCTGGCAAGCTATCCATTCGTTTCATTTTGGATTTACACAGGTGCTATTCAAAGCAGAATTTGGCCCTTTTCTCCCAGGTGGCCTGATGCATTTACTGTGATGTCCAGATATGCCCATATATTTTATATGTATGTAAAGAACATTCCCCAAACTAAAACCCTCTCCCAGAGAGTCTCTCTAGGTGTCTGACTGATTTGGGCCTCATTTACTCTCTTGAAAATGAAAAACTGTTCCATTGAAGTCAGTGAGGTAACACTTGTATTAAACTAGCGTGAGATCATGTCAGAGCCATGGTCCATAATAAAACCAGCTGCCGTTAACTCTTCTACAAGTTTCCATTCATTTGACATTTTTTTGCTTGAATTCACATAAGCAATATCCATAGGCCAAGAAACACATTTTAGAATGATAGCTATTTCCCCCTGCTAAAAACTAGAAAGTGCAGCAAAATATCCCAATCCTCACTGAAAAACTACAGCTTATTGTATTTTGTTAATAAACAGAGGTGTTTATGGACAAAACACGTGTGAATATACTTTAGGGAGTCATCCTGCACTGCCTAGAGGAAAGGGACAAGATGACCTAATATGTCTTTCCCAGGTTTTCAGGCTATGCCTATAGCCTCCGGTATTTAATTCTAAAATGGGGAAAAAAAACTCGAACGTAAAGATTTAAATTTAACCTCAACGACCTTTAAGCACTGAACCAAAATCGATGAAACCATTTCTATGCCTGCTAATGCCAACAGTCTTTCCATCAGTGCCTTTCCATTGCTTTGAAGGGTCACAGGAGAGACAGAAATAAAGTGTTCAGATTATAATGTTTTTTCCAGTTCATCAAGCCAGTCTGCAGACTTTCAGGGATGTATAGCTGTATTTTGTCATATAAGTCAGATTCACTGTCTGCCACCGCTTCAATCTGTTCATTATAGCTAAACATATTTCTTACACAGATAGCAAACTCCTTTAATTTCTTACTAAGATGAACTGATCTTTATCAGATATCTGACGCAGAAGATCAAAGTACCTTTATTCCCTCCTCTCTCAATAATAATATTAGTTTTTCTGTATACTGACTCTAAGGAGTTTGCAACTATTACAGAAGCTAGTGAAGAAAAAAAAAAAAGAAAAAAAGAAAAAAAAAACATTTTGTAAAACCTATTGGGCTGTTACAGCAGATGGGCCAAGAATTACACTTTTTTTTGTTGTTTTATAAACATCTTTACTGACCATGGAAGTCCTTTGTAGGACAATGGACTGAAAACTCCTAAGCCAGTTCACAAGTAGAACCACAGAGAAGGGTATTCTTCTAAAAGAAAACATTTACTTAAATAAAAACTTTTTTTTTTTTTAATCTTGTAAAATGACATCTTTGGAAGCTTTTACTTTTAGTATCTCAACAAGTAAAATGAAAGAGAACTCCTAGTCGTGACCAACGTGAAGCAGCGGAGTTGAACAAGAGCTGGTAGCCAGCATGAGGCTGCACAAACACCAAGCTCAGCCACTTGTAGGGCAGGAAAGAAGGGAGGAAAGGACTTCAAAGCACAAATCATTTACCCTGCCTCTTCCAAGAGGAAATCAAAGCAGCCTCACATCTTACATTTGGGTTCAGGAAGACCGAAGATGCTAAAGCTAGAAGAAAAGCTAGAAGTTTCTTCAACCATGCAAGAACACTTATTGCTCTCAATTTGCTTATTATTCAGAGACTTTTTCCTAAGGTTCCAGACAGCATTTAAGGAGCAGATACAAGGCTTCTACATGTTTCTCCATCCAGGATTTGAACAATGAGGAGGTTAAATATCTAGTTATTTTGGTCTCCAAATTGGTTCTTCCTGATCCTTTCAATAGCCAGAAAACAGAAGCAGCCACATATATTGCTGTCACTTCAGTGGGCTGTCACAACCTGAAAGTGCTTGTTTTGGCCACATGACAATTCCTGGTGGTCAGATGATGTCACCTCAGAAGTATTGCCATCCAGAAACAAAAAGTAACACCATTTCAAAGTGGGCCTAATTTACATCCTACTGCTTTTTGATGTAAAATATCTTGTGCCTTCAGGTGAAGCTGAGGGTGCTGGTTTCACTGTCAAAGCAATAAATTGAACCAAACCAGACCAAACAAACAAAAAAAACCCTCTTCTCATTAAAGGAAGGTATCAGAAACTATCATAAAGGTATCAGAAACTATCATAAAGGACCACCAAAAAGAAAGGTAAATTCTCCTTAACACTAGGAAACAGAAGCAGTGATATGTCAAAAAGCCATGGCAATGACAAAGCCAGTCAGCATGGGTTTATGAAAGGCAGGTCCTGCTTGACGAACCTGATCTTCTTCTATGACAAAGTGACGCGCTGGGTGGACGAGGGAAAGGCTGTGGATGTGGTCTACCTTGACTTCAGCAAGGCTTTTGACACCGTCTCCCACAGCATTCTCCTCAAGAAACTGGCTGCTCTTGGCTTGGACTGGCGCACGCTTTGTTGGGTTAGAAACTGGCTGGATAGCCGGGCCCAAAGAGTTGTGGTGAATGGAATCAAGTCCAGTTAGAGGCCAGTCACTAGTGGCGTTCCCCAGGGCTTGGTGCTGGGGCTGGTCCTCTCTAATATCTTCATCGATGATCTGGACGAGGGCATCGAGTGCACCCTCAGTAAGTTCGCAGATGACACCAAGTTAGGTGCGTGTCGATCTGCTCGAGGGTAGGAAGGCTCTGCAGGAGGATCTGGATAGGCTGCACTGATGGGCTGAGGTCAACTGCATGAAGTTCAACAAGGCCAAGTGCCGGGTCCTGCACCTGGGGCGCAATAACCCCAAGCAGAGCTACAGGCTGGGAGAGGAATGGTTGGAGAGCTGCCTGGCAGAGAAGGACCTGGGAGTGATGGTGGATAGTCGGCTGAATATGAGCCAGCAGTGTGCTCAGGTGGCCAAGAAGGCCAACGGCATCCTGGCTTGTATCAGGAACAGTGTGGCCAGCAGGGCTAGGGAGGTGATCGTCCCCCTGTAGTCAGCTCTGGTGAGGCCGCACCTCGAGTACTGTGTTCAGTTTTGGGCCCCTCGCTACAAGAAGGACATGGAGGTGCTTGAGCGGGTACAGAGAAGGGCGACGAAGCTGGTGAGGGGCCTGGAGAACAAGTCCTACGAGGAGCGGCTGAGGGAGCTGGGCTTGTTCAGCCTGGAGAAGAGGAGGCTCAGGGGCGACCTTATTGCTCTCTATAGGTACCTCAAGGGAGGCTGTAGTGAGGTGGGGGTTGGTCTGTTCTCCCACGTGCCCGGTGACAGGACGAGGGGGAATGGGCTTAAGTTGAGCCAGGGGAGTTTTAGGTTAGATGTTAGGAAGAACTTCTTTACTGAAAGGGTTGTGAGGCATTGGAACAGGCTGCCCAGGGAAGTGGTGGAGTCACCATTCCTGGAAGTCTTTAAAAGACGTTTAGATGTAGAGCTTAGGGATATGGTTTAGTGGGGACTGCTAGCGTTAGGTCAGAGGTTGGACTCGATGATCTTGAGGTCTCTTCCAACCTAGAAATTCTGTGATTCTGTAATGAGAAGCCAAACCACCTGAAGGCTGCCAGTCAATACTGAACCTAAACTGTAGGGGTAAACCTGATATCACCCAACAGCTGGTCACTTGCAAGAAAGTCTGCTTTATTGACACTGACAAAAATCCTTATTACCAGTTACTCCTGTTGGAAATTGCAGAGGCCCAGATGTGTGTCAAAATAAGAAGCTGAACCGCACATCTGTCAGAGCTGTGGTCCATCCTGGTAAGCACGGTAACATTTTGGAGGAGCAGAAGACTGGATTCAAATCCTGCCACCTGTCCTGGGATCAACTAAAATCATCCAAGGAGCCAGTTATGATTTTAATCACATCAGTTTAAGTGGCCTCAAAACAAGTAACTGGATGATGTGCAATGATGTGGTCTGGGAGATCAGACTAATCAACCAGCCCTTCTGGGTTTACATCAAAATGACAGTCACTTAAAGAACCCCATCTATAACCTCTAAACCTACCAATATGATATAAACATCATATTTCTAAGGCACGTGACAAAAAACAGCCTCAGGAAAATGTCCAGCAAGGAGGGAACCCTACATAGCTCCATCACTGCAGTCATTTAACTGTTTTTCTCCTTAGGAAATAAAATGCAAATAGACTGACAATTTTCTCCCTGTGATTTTGATGGCAGAGAAAGTACTGAACCCCAAGGAAAATAAACTGAAAAGCAAGAATGTAAACACAACTGTGCTGTAATGACTTCACATCTTAATGTCATCTGCATAGGGTTTCACTGCAGGAACTGATGCGGTGGAAGGAAAATCCCTGACGGGTGTGCACAGCCTTGCTCCCCTGTGCTCTTTCCCATCCAAAGCACACTGGTCCTGCCCTCCCCCAAAACCCATCCCTATTCATGCACACACGTTTTCTATTTGCTTCACTCCCATGGTCCCATTACTGTTTCGGAAATACCAGCATTTAATCATTGCTTTTGTTAAAGTTAGTGTTTTATACCTGGGGTGAGAATAAAATTTTGTCTGCTAACCCCAGGCTGAAGTCATATAAACCAACAACAGATACACTGAAGACAGAGGAGCTACATTTATTTATACTGGTAGAGGAAATGTCTTTTTTCTTGTTTGGGTTGTATAGGGGGAAGGAGAGGAAATAGGCTGCTGTGTCTGGTTTTATGGAGTGAGGGTTAAGTAGCAAAACAAACTGACTGCCATTTACATAGATCTAAATAAAGGAACAAAAAAAAATAGTCACAGAGCATTTTAATAACACACAGTGGAGAAAACTGAAAACAAAATGCAAGCAAAAGTTGCTGCTTTTCCCTTTTATTGTCCCAAACCCTTGCTATTTGCTTGCATACTGTGTCCAGTGAATAAGCCTTTTACTATTGTGGCTGAAGTGAATGAAGCTCTGGCCTTCCCCATTTACGGCAAGGCCTTTTAATCACCAGGGAGCAAACGAGCAGTGGAATTTTACTGGCTTGCTGGTTTTGCAGTGCCCTCTCTTGTATGAAATATCAATTCCCAATGAATGCTTGTTACTGCAATCCTGACCCAATTTCCTGCTGCTAGTGGCCTTCAGGGGATGTATAGAAAGCAAAACAAAAAGGGCTGGTTTCTGATACCAAGCAGCCCTCTGAATTCTGAGTAACTCTAGGAAATCAAACAGATTTATATATATAATGTCTGATCTCAGCTATTGCAGTATTTTATTTATTTATTTATTTATTTATTTTAAACTAACTATATGGTTTACCTCACCATACAGCTGCTGACAGCACAGTTAGATTCAGGCCAACCAATGCCCAGGTTAAAACTTCTCCCTCATTTTCACTGGTACAGTGACAGCAGACCTCAGACAACTCAATTCGTATAGTAAGTTACTGGCGGTAGCAGGAGGGAAACCTTCAGCAGGCCTGCTTTTGTCGGTGTAATATACATTAGCCTCAGAAATGCTTAGCTTTGTCATGTGGATTGCCTAAACACTCTTATTCGTATTTACAGCAATTAAAATGCTGCACTTCAGTCTTTATAATCCAGTTTTGTTTGAAGTGGCAAAATAACAGCTGTGGTTTATCATACATGTGGATGAAGCCCCTGTTTCCATAGCAGGGTGTGGCTGTGCATATAGGGCCATGCTGTTCCCAAAGCCCTGCCAAGCAGCAAACCCTCTCCTGCCCTCAGGCCGCAGGGTTGCAGCACACCACAGCCCTCTGTGCAGGATGCTGACCTCTGCCAGAGGCATCCTACAGCTCCCACACCGGAGGGGATCGACTCTGCAGGTAAATGGGAGCTGACCAAATTTCCCCACATCTCAGAGCTAACCCAGCTCGCTCCCATTTCCACAGTTTGTATCCAAGCCTGAGGAATTTCTATCTCAAACCTATGAGGCTTTAACTAGACAGGAATGAAGCCAAATTCTCCCCCTGGCTTTTGAAACTGCTAAGAGAAAGCAGGTTATCACCAGGTCATTATTTAAGGGCAAAATGAAGATGCAGACAGAAAATCCTTAGCTTTTGCTCCATCTGCAGCTGATCCCAGAGGACCGAGCAGAAATTGTTCATGATACAAGTGCTGGTATTAGATGGTGATGACCCGGGCTATCAGACAAGCACTGCTAGGTCCTCTGGAACAGAGAGGAATTAAATGAGGTCCTGCCTGAGCTTCTGGGATCAGAGGTTTTACTAGGGTGAACACTGTGACTCAGGAAAAAAAACGGGGACAGGAGGAGGACCATTTCAGCAGTAGAGAGCTTGCTGTCAAAGAAAAGAATGAAGTGGGAAAAGGCTAGTAACATGCCCTGTGGCAGTCACAGACAGACAAGGGAACATCAAAGCCCTGCAAATAAGAAACAAACGAGGGCCTGATCACAGGCTCCTCCACATGGGCAAAGCTCCCTTTGAAGCTGACTTGCACTGGTCCCAGGGCTTGGCCCCTGCAGCAGCACCGCAGCCAGCGGCCGCCGGGCCCCGCAGTGGGAGGTGAATTGAGCTTCCAACACATTATGTGCCTTGCAACGGGGCACGAATGCCAGTTGTCCCTCACCCCGAAGTACTCAGCTTCTGGAAGTGCACCCAGAGGTTGCTGTGCCCCTTGGGTGTCCGCGCACTTGGAGGAAGAAGTGTGGAGGGTGCCCTTATGGCATCCTGCTGCGGCTAGCAACAGCTGTTCTTTTCTTATCAGCTGGCCTACAGAGTTGCTCTTCTGAATGCACCCGAAACCAGAGCATTTACAGCAAAACTTTATCTCCACTAATCTATTTATAACCTTTCTATGAGCTAAATTCCAAAGATTTTTTTTTCCCATTTAAGGACATAAACCAGAAAATGTGCAAACGGGTGGGTTCCACTTTGCTTCACACCCTCCACAGCAAGTCCCAAGGGAAATGCTCGTTATTTGTATTCTGTACACAAGAGGGTGTGGAAAACATGTACTGATGTTTCCATTGCCTGAAATCTTTTCCTAATATTTTCCCCACTGCAGCCTGGCCTGGCCCCAGGAGTTACAATTTGAAATGCTCCCATCAACAAGAAACCAGACAAGCAGATAAGCTTTGCCAGCTTGGTCGGTAGTTTCTCTTCCACTCTTGTAACAGTGTGGCAGGGCTGGAGGTAAAAGCTGTCATCCTGCAGTTTTGGTACCCACACAACAGCTTCACAGAAGGATGCTCCCTTAGGTGCAGCAAGTGCAGTTAAATCTGCAAGCACCCGAGAAATCCCATCCAGGCATTTCAGCTGAGAGTCACCGTGCTCAGCCTGCCCTGTTTTCCACCTCACTCGCTGTGCTTCTGGGTTTTTATGCCCACAATCTAGAAAAAAACAGTTAAATTCTAGTGGAATATACAACTGTGCAAACAAAACAAAACATGTATGTTCTTGCCAGAAAATAAATCAAAAATAAGGTTTCTCAATCAATCAAAACAGAAATCAATCAAAAATAAGGCCAGTACTTAAACTTGGCGTTTCAAGATTACAAACTCTTTAGGAGCACTAATGAATTGAGCCTCAGTAGCTGCATGGGCTAAATACAAAATGGCATGGATTATTCTGCACTTGAAGACACAGAAACAGACACAGCCATTAAATGACTCACCAGGTATTTATGACCACAGGAAAAAAAAAAAAATCAAAGGAGAAATGACTGCAGTGGTTTAAGATCTGGCCTTCTTTTTCCTTTCTCTCTTCCCCCCACTTTCTCAGTTATTTGCTACTACGAGTAAGCAGAACAGACCCTGGGAGCACTTCACCCTGGCTTCAACACAAACCCCATAAACACTCCTATAGTCAGGATTTTCTGATCAGGAGGTGCCAACTAGTGATGCCTGGGGAGAAGGGACATAGTAGAGCCTGCACTGCTATTGCTGGTATCTGCTTGGCAGCCAAGCTGCCAGCCCCACACCATTTATCAGCACTAAACACAGTTCCAAAGGGGAAAAAAAAAAAATAAATAAATAAGCAGCAGTTTCCTAATTGGATGTAAACCATGAAGCTAACATACCAGGGCTAGCAGCTAATTGACAGTGTTGCATGCCCTAATGTTTCTAGTTAATCTGATCCATTTCAAGAAAAGTAGGAGCAAGCTCCCCGGGGGTGGGAGGGATCCCAAATTATAATGTGCAGAACATCCTTCCACACAGGGCTAGCTAAACTTTACAAGAGCTTTAGGAAAAGCAAAGAGAAATTCTTACACAGTTCAACTGTCCTATGACCTCAGTGTTTTATCCCAAAAGGTCAAACCTAATCTGATCTTCAAATGCCTTTGAGTCAAATTTCAGCTCCAGCAAAATCCTTGACAAACCATTTGGAGGCATGCAACAGCTACAGCTTCCCAGAAGACACCAGCACCCAAGGAGAAAGCACTAGCATGTAGGTGACTTGTTCCCAGTACAGTTGTGCCCAAAATCCGTTCTCACCAGGCTTTAGGCCATGCAGGAGCTATGAACAGAAACAACAATCTGGCCTTTGCACCTGAGTATTTCTGAAGGTGCGCACTCAAGTAAGGAAGCAGTTTTCCTGTTACAAGCTGCCAGGGGGTAGTTACTAACAGGAGACAATTTTTAAAGAATGAAAACCTGCTTTGAAGATAGACTCCCACTCTTCACAGTCACAGGCCTGTCTGCCTCAGGCTTTGTACACCTGGAGCCCAATCCTGCAAACGCCCCATAACACTCCCCTCAAAGGCAATGAAAGGTTCACAGGATTGCACTTCACGTTCTGCTGGGTTACCTTTTTTGGTGCTTTCTTGGACACCCAGGAGAGCCCAGGCAAGCCCTGCAGATGGACAGCTAATGCTGCTGTCTGGCCCTCTCTTTCTTATGCATATATGGTTGCCTGCCCCTCTTTGTCCACATGCAGTGATCAATGTACCGAGCTGCCCCCTTAGCGGATAGGAGTTACCATCTCCACTGATCTCTGATAGAAATTAGAACATGAGCACCCAATGGAACAGTTTTGCGTGAGCAACTACCGAGAAATCGGTGTATTTTAGGCAGCTCCAGGGCATTCAAATCCTATTTGTCCTGCAGGAAGGAAGGAAGGGAGCAGAGGTTCACTTCTCTGCAATGGAACAGATTCCCTTGGGAAGCAAAATCTCCAGGGCATGTGGCATTTTAAGCCTCCCTGAGCGCAAGGAGGTTGGATTTTTTGTTTGTTTGTTTGTTTTTATTATTATTATTACTGTTTTTTTACCTGTGACAACACAGATTGACACTCACCCCAGTTGGACACAAAAAGCCAAACCAGTGTCAGCATTACCAGAAGAATATGAGTTGTACTGCTCCCTGCCACCTGTGCAAGCCATCCAAAGCCAGGAAAACCAGACGAGATGCTCCAACATACATCATTTGGGGTGGGGGTAACTTTGCACAGAGTTAGATTTTGGTTTTTGTTCAAACACATCAAACCCAGAGCCCTCCACCCAGCTACTGTGTTGCAGTGCCTGGTTTTGCAGGGATCAGCTACACAGGCTGTGCCTCTCTGGTTGCACACATGGAAGGGCAAACCCTGGAGGACTTTCAGCCAGGCTCTTGATAGACCCTCACAGAATATCTCTTCGTATGACAGAAGCAACCTCCCAGCATGCAGCCAGCAAAAAGAGCTTTGCCCTACCTTTCTAGTCTCCCCACCTGGAACTGGCCACGCAGATCCCTAACCATGTATCGGTACAGATGGATGCTGACCAGTGGGCCTCCCTGCCATGCATGGCCCTGTGAATGAGACTTCAAGGAATAAGACATCTTCCCATCTTAATACACTTTAATTTTCCCTCTACTGGTAGCCAGAGGAACTCAGAAGCCCTCTGTCCTTTCAAATTGCTTGCTTTCCAGTGACACTATTGCATCGTCTATCAGTGTTGCACAAGAAATAAAAGCAGAAGGGAAGTTACCTCATTCTCAGGCTGCTCTGGGTCAGAATACTGCTGTGAGCATCTGAAGTAGCAAATGCAGAAAATCCCTTGTTCTCCTAATACACACTTACATTGCTTATTGTCAAAGTGTATTCAGACTACACAGGGCTCTCCTCACATCAGCTCCTGCATCCGTTACTGATGGTATTGATTTCACCAAGACTAATCCTGTGGATGAAGGCTGTGGAATTGATCCCCTTGCCATTGCATGCTGCAACAAAGAGGAGTTTTCAGGAAATACAAATTATTGCTTTTTTTTTTTTTTTTCTGTTCATGATTTAGATAATATGTTAACATGCAGTTGATGGTGGTGGGGTTTTTTGTTTGTTTGTTTGTTTTATCAGCAAGGACACCTGCCTATCAGAAAGCCTCCCTCCAAAAGGCAGACCTGTTACCTTCTTTGAGTATCTTGAAACATTTCACCTTAAAGGCAACTTAATTAAGCAAATGTACTACTCACTTCCTTGAAACATCACCCCCTTTGTAATTTAGGTCAAAACAGTCCATCTGGTTTTGTGTATGTAGTTTTAGGATCCCATTCCATCTCTCAATGGCAGGAGGAAAAAGTATGAGATTTGTCTGCAGATGTGTACCCTCGCACAGCAACCTAGTGCTACATTTAAAGCAACTGAGAAAGAATGTGAATGCATGCAGGGTTTCAGGGCTCTGTGACAGCAAATCATACAAGCACAGTCATTCACTATATGGTATCTAAAATAGACAAATTATAATACACAGTTTTCACAACAGAAATACTGCCTCCTTATTTTCCTTGAGCTGCTGCCAAGGAGAGAATGGGTTATTTTCACAAATTGTTCTGCTATATGCCTCTTAGCAAGAAAAGCGCTTTCAGCTAGGCAAAATTGCATAAATACTGCACAATGAAAATAAATATTCCACAAGAAGTCTTTCAGAAGAGTTATCTTGCCCATTTCTCCAAGCAACACATAATATGACATATGAGAATAATCAATTCTAGCACTGTAGGTCTGGTCAGAGGTTGTTTGTTCGGTCAATGTGCGTCTCTCCCAAGTCTCCCTCTGCAGCTAATTTCATCCCTCCTTTCATTTTCCCATCTCTTTCCCCAAGAAACTCCCTGCTACACAGAATATCGTGCTAGCAGCAGCCAGCCTTGCACAATGCTTTCAAGCTGCCCGAGCATGTCAAAGGAGCTGGAAAGGAGAGCCTGCACGCCGGCTCTGCGGAGCAGCGCTCTGACTGACACGAGCACAGAGCGATACTTTTAAGAGCTCCACTCCCACCCAAGTGCATTTTTTTCTCCCCCTTTTAACAGGAAAGACAACTTCACAAGAAACTTTCTGGCAATACGCGGCTGTGCATGCTGAAGGCTGAAAACAAAAACGGATGCTGTCTATTGTCAACAAAATTTCTATGAAAGGCTGCCATGGCAGACATCTGCAGCAGCAAGCATAAGATCACTTACATTAACCAGAGCTTTACTGTATCTGTATCAGTTACACCACGAAACTGCCTTTGCAGCCGTACTGCCCCGAAAGCCCAGGTACTATGTTGCAAAATAAAAAGCAATTCAGCTGTTACCATGCCAAAGACCTTTTTATTGCAATGCTTTTATATATTTATATACATATATATAAAGAAAAGTTAAAGGGGGGGTAGACAGGTTATTGCCCCACGCACAGTGGGACCGGCACATGGAGCCGGCACCGACCTGCCCCACAGCCACAGCCTTGCCCCCACAGCTCCACGTACAGGTGGGTCCACTGGGGTGGGCGAGCTCGCAGCCCTCCGCCTGCCCCGGCCCTCCAAGGACAGCGGGAAAGGGGGGGCAATGGGGAGAGGAAAGAGAGCATCCGACACCATCGGACCATTTCCATGGCTCATTATATTTTGCATGCTGCTTAATCTCTAGGCACAATGCAAATGCAGTCAGACCGGCTCGCTCCCAAACAAACACGTATCATAAGCCCTTACCTCTGCGGTGCAAAGTTTTCAACTAGTAGGAAGGAAATGAATAACTGGCTGCTTGGGCAGGAGCGCAGCAAGAAAGGCACACCAGCAGCCTCACACACAGCCCTATTCAATAAAACTGCAGCCTTTCCTTGGCCCCTCCCAAAAGTCAATGCTAAGTGAATACATATCCCTTATGTTTACAATTGGCAGGCAGCAGTATGCATTGTCCTCAATTTATTCTAATAGGCAGCCAATGACTACGCACAAGCCAAGGTGGGTTCAGCCTGCCTGCAGAGATGCCTGTCATTCCCTAGGCATGCTCAGGAAGCCACTCATCAGAAAACCAAGACCTAAAAAGCTCCGAAAATTCATGCAAGCTGCCAAAACTGTCTTGCTACATGCCCTTTTTTGGTTATCCTTAGCAGGGCCTCTGAAAGTAAATCCTCTGTCAGGAACAATCATAAGAAATGTTAATCTTGGAGAAAGAGGCTGTCTTGTTGAACACAAACGGAGCTTAAAAAAGGAAATACACTGAATGGAAAGGGACACAGTAAACATATTTACTTTTTGCACCAGAAGAAAAAAAAAATCAAATAAATAATTTCACTACAGCCAAATTTCTTTGTATTTTTATAACGAGCACCACATGTAAAAGGGAACACAGAAATGCTCCACTGTGTAAGCTTGATTCTGCAGAAAGAGAGACACCAGTGGGAAAGGCACATGAAAGATGAGTTGGCAGGCTCCGCAGCCTGTTTCCATTTCAAATAGCGCAACAGAAGTCACATATAGAATATCCATGTTCTGAAAAGTAACTTTAAAAGGGATTCAAAACTTTGACAGCGACCCTTAGCAAGTCAGGGCAGTTGGATGAAGAGGTTTCTTTTCTAGGCGTACAGCTATATTTATGTATACATTAAAACAGGTTCATTTACTGCGAGAATACAGCCATACCTCTACATATTCTGACAATACTTTTCACTGTCTTTCACTACTATGGACAGAGTAAGCATAGATTTATTTTTATCTTTTTTTTTTTTTCTTTAGGGATCACACAGTATTGGTAACTTTCCAAATTATGCAGACAGCTCGAAATGAAAGAACAGACGTAGTCTGATACTGGAAACAAATGAGCTACATAAATTAAGAGAGTGAAAAAAGAAATCCAAAATTATTGCAGTGCACAGACCCTAGCACATGTACCAGCCACTGAGTAAAGCTGAAAGAGAACTGCTGACTGCTCCAGAGGACAGGATCAGGATTCCAGACCAGGGATATTCTGCAGATTCATATTTGACAATAATATACACAAAACCAGTTAGGAGGAAAATATGTGTAAAATGACTTCGCAGCTGAGTGGTCTAAACCATTTTAATGCCTTTCTGGGTCTTTTTTTCTGGTCACTGAGCCCCATGGATTTAGTCACATGTGTAGTGCAAGAAAGATTCAGTCCACAGACAGTAAACTAATCTTTACAACCTGAGAAAAATATATCTTTAAAGAGCTAAAGCTATGCAGAATTACACCAAGCAACCCCAATTTTCTCGTGCCATTTTAAATTTTACAACTTTATTAGATGAAGTAAAGAAAAAATAATAATTGTATGTTTTCAGAAGGCACATTAGGAAAAAAAAAAAAAAAAAAAAAACACTTTGGAAACTGTCAGATCCTAGATATCTCCCATGATATGACTGTGATGGTTTAAAATATTAACACTAATATATACAACATATATATATATATAATTATATAGTTTAATTTGCAGGATTTACTGGTTTGTTTACTAAACAACCCAAATCATTGGTCTCTGTCATGCTATTAACTACAGAAATTATTAGCTTAAGTATCAATGACCAAATCAAAAGAGGTAGTGGTATTGCCTAGAAATAAATAACAAA
Source organism: Netta rufina (assembly GCF_964035555.1). NCBI lineage: Eukaryota > Metazoa > Chordata > Aves > Anseriformes > Anatidae > Netta > Netta rufina. The sequence goes on from NC_140123.1 coordinate 141,186,615, forward strand.
TCCACACTAGATCCTGCTGTTTCCCAGGTATTCAAAATACAACACATTCAAAAATCCATGCCAAAGAATAGACAGCTATTAGGAATGTTGATGAGCAGGGCAGAAAACTGAATGCTAGAAGTACCCCAAAGTTCTCGTTCCTGCAGTCCATCACCTCCTGCAGTCTCCATGCCCACTACAATAGGGAGTTAGTAAGTGTAAACCACTTATGGCTGAAAGCCATTAAAAAATGTGTTTTGAAAGAGACTTGGCATGAGTTTTGATGCTCCCTTGTCAAAGGATGTCAAATTTTATATTCTAGGTCACTTTTCCATTAAATTTCTGCAAAAAGACCAATTTTGCTTTGGGGAAGTTATATCACAAAAAGTAAAGTTTGCATCCTTCTTGCTGAGATGAATTTCACCTAGAGAGACTTGAAACTTCCAAGCCAGTGAACTCACGCAGATACCATAGTTCTCCTGGAGGTATTTCTGAAAACCCAAGTCATCAAGAATGCTGAGTTAAATTTCTAGTGGATGTCCCTTTGCATCCTATGACTAGGAGCAACCTGCAGATGCCTGCTCTCAATATTATAATATGCTTAAAGTCCCAGTAGAAGGAAATTAGGGAACTACCATGGCAGTCCTTGCCCTCATCACCAAGGCTGCCACTCTAGCCACAGCTTTGTATCCCCTCTGCTTTGACCCTGGCAGTCAAACGCTGTGTCATAGTACAAGGCTGAAAACCTTTTTGGGGCTGAATAACCCATTACCTGATTTATGACTGCAGATATAAGACAGAAAAACTAGTACATGCAGAATTTAGGCCTTGAAACAGACACAATTTTAATATCAATACCTTATAACGGTAAGTAAGGCCCCTGCAATGCTCATTGCTAAGCTCTGGAGCTTGATAACTTGGGGCAAGGGTAGGACTGCTTGTGATAAGAGCCAAAGCATTTGTGTGCGCCAGACTGTCAGAGCATTCCTGGAGGCCAAGCGTGTGATCACTCCCTCAGAAGAACCGTGTTAGAAATACCTGGAAATCTCTGTCGAGACTGTGGCTCTCTAAGGTTTATCAATTTTTCCTATGAAATTTACAGTCTAAAGTTGAGGTAAGTCTGTGGTCTAGAAAGTGCACTATAAATCATCCCCTGGGAGGCAGGTCTCATTGCTGCATGCAGCCACGCTGAAGAACTTGTGCTTTGGTGCTGCAAAGCCCTCAGGGCTCCACAGGCAGTGGTGGCCAAGGGAGCCACTCGGATTATTGCTGCTCCAGTCCTCCAAGTGTCCTCTTCCCAAAGCAGCTGTGAGGACAGAGCTTGTGCTCCCTGCCTGGGAAGTGTGTCTGGGGTATTTGCGGAGGGAAAACTTTTTGCTTTTCAACATGAAGTCACTTCTGGTTTGGAGTTTAGTGATATTTTTTATTTTTATTTTTTCATTTGACTTGGCATACATGACCATTACTGACTAGCAATGAGTCTCAAACCACCCATGTCACTGGCAGCATCCTCAGCTGCCTTTTTGAACTCCAGAAACAAAAAGGAAATACGTTGCCACCCCTGCGCATTCCCACAATAAAGCAAGACACATATGGAGCATCAAATATGCCATGGAGAAGACCATTCTTCAGTCTGTTCCCAGCCCACTTGCCCATTATCTCATATCCCTAAAATCTAGTTTTGATGGTCACCACAGCTAACAGTGGATCAAACTGACCCTGTCCTCAAAGTACAAAGACAGAAATCATTAGGAAGGAGCTTCCATACTGCAGCTATCCCAGATGCTCAGTGTTTAGTTTGGGAGAGCAGGGCTCTGCTTAGGAGGAAAGCAGTAACAAGATCTGTGCTAGGAGTAACCAACCCAATTTCCTAGCACAGGTGGACACAAACAGGCAGACTCCTCTGGCCCCCAGAAGGGCACAAATGTCCTACAAGTTTGGTCAGCACTAGGAGCAGTTGAGATGGACATGATGGTCACTGCTGTCTGTGCCCTGGTCAACACAGTACAATAGACAGGGCCACCCTCTCCAGCAGACCTTGCTTTCTTTCCCTCCCCTGGTACAAGAGAGCAGTGGTCAGGAAATGTGCCGTGCATCCCAGGCCAGCTCACACCTCCTTTCTCACTCCAGGCTAGGGTGGAGAGCAGGGCTCAGCTCTTTGCCCTTTTCTCACAACCCCTCATAACACAGAGCATAGTGTGGGCTCCCCTGGCCCCAGCAGATGAATTCAAAACAAGGCTGTGGCTGTGCTGTTTCCACAGCTCATCTGAAATCAGCCTAATCTTATATACAGAGGATAGAGCCCAGATGGCAGTGCTCACAGCTGTGTCTGACATGAAGGTGAGTAAGCTTAGATTTGTGAGCAAGCCACCCAGCTGGCAGGTCTGTCTGGGGGACTGCTTCAAAGTGCATGAGGGAGAAGCCCACACACCATGAGCGGATTTGGTCATCCTTATGATTACCTCCTGGGGACAGACAAGCTTCTTCTATGTTAGAGAGGCAGAGGTAACATTTTAGGAAAATGTTACACATGCTGATTCAGGTAATATCTTTTGGCCTGGAACAGCGCAATCCATAGGACTTCAAAACCTCGAGTGCATTCAAAGTGGGTGTAAAAGCTACCACAAAAGAGAGCAGAGGAATACGAGTGTCTCTTCAAATGCAGGGCTATGTGCAATACAACATCAGTCAGCCAGAAATAAAAGCTAGTGCTGTTCAGACACAGTTGTAAGGACTATAGTATGTGGATAAAAGAGGGATGTTTCACATCCTTTCAGAGACTACAGTCTCTGTAGTGGTCTTTTGTATCCCTTGGAAGAGACAGATCCCTCCAAAGACTATTCACGTCATGGATGTTAGCAGATCCAGAAGAGCTCCACTGATAAGTAGAAAATTCAAGGCATCAACCCCATCCCCCAGCCAAAATGCCACAAATCCCCCATGAGCAGCAGAGACTGTGTTCTCTTTCCTTACTGAAAGGCATTACAGGTCTTCTGGGTCCTAACAAAAGCAATACACGAAAAGGCCGTAGGTTCCTGTTTGAGGTGAAGGAATCAAGAAGCGTGTCAGTCATCAGTCCATGTCATGATAACCAACCAAGGAATGCAGGGCAGAAGACAGTACCACTTTCACCTTGCATAAACGTGTTGAGAAAGAAGAGACATCCCCCCCACACCCCTCCATATGGCAAGAGTCTCACCCAGCACCCTGAGAGTAGGGATCAGTCCAAAGTTTTGAGAGCACATCTTCTCCTTGGGTTACAAAAATAAAATAAAATAACAGTAAGCATATAATTGTGTGTCATTCCCATCCATTTTGATGTGGAGCATCTGCCCATTTGTGCTCAGTGTTGTATTTTATTTCTCTTGGTTTAGCCAAGCATAGCATATTTATATACTAAAAAAGAATAATTAAAACAAAAAAGGCATCCCAAACCTTCTGGAAAGCAACATTTTACCCACAGTAAGAAGAATTAATCATGGACTCAGTGACTTTACCTTATTAAAAAACAAAATAAGCAGCATAGTGGTCCATGTTCCAAAGAAAATTGAATACCTGCACATTTCCAATAAGAAAATAAGCCTAGCTACAAGTACACAGTGCCCCCCAAAGAACAGACACTTCACAGCACATTTACTTATGAGTAGAAAGGAGAAAAAAAAAAAAAAAAAAGAAAGGGGGGGTTTCTGGATTGCTTTGGGAAGTAGGACATTTATATACTTTTTCTGCAGGCTAACATATGGTAAGAGAACTCTGCCCTCAGGGACACCTCCTTTCCTGAAGGTCATGCCCACTTCTCTCACACAAACTATGAACAACAGATGTGTATCTTTTTCCCCAAACACCCCTGTTTTCCACTGCCAGACATGAAAAATTATGTGTAATTGAATTAGCAGCATTCAGAAAAATTGTGAGCATTCTCAAACTATCTTGATTTGAGAAAAATCAGTGCATCTGCTCAAAAACAATTGCACTGTATACACTCCTCCTTTGTAAAATTGGCTTTATTTTGAGTATTGTTTTCCAGGCAGAAAGGATGGTGCCATCATTTACTTTTGCAACCAAGCTACCAATTGCACAGCTGCTGGTACAGGCATTTTGAGGGTGAGGCATATTCCTTGGCCTTGGTTCTCCTCTCGCCTAGACTAGGGTAAACCAAGTGTCAGCCTAATAAAATCAATATTCTCTGACGTATCCCATTGTTACAGCAATGTGAGAACCAGGCCCTTTGTGCTCTGATGCTAATAAACTATTCAGCTTCAGCAGTTTAGTTCAGGCAATGAGCAAAGGTTAGGTCTCGGTCATTAACTTGGACTCAAATGAAAAACAACGTTAGTGGACAAGCTTCATTCCAGTTCTATACATGTCCATGTTTGCAAACAGCGCTACTGATCTTCTCCCATGTCTCCTGTGCAGCTCTCCATGCTATAACAGAGTTCAGCACTTTCAGCTACTTCTCCACAGCCACGTGCCTAGGAATGGCAAGCCAGGGTAGAGAGCAAGGCACCTCAGGCAGCTGTAGGCAATGTTTACCCAACAAAGACCTCTGCTTCTCTACTGTAGCGGGCTTCAGTTGCGAGCTGGGAGAAACAAGAACAATAGCGAGGAAGGAATATTGCTCCCTTTTCATAGATAGGAACCAAGGTACAGAAGGGATCCATGTAAATCCAGCTTAGGTCCATGCAGGCATGCAGACATTCAGCTCTTATTTATGCAATTCGTAAGTTCCCCATCATTTGAGCACTTCAGTCCACTGTGGATCCGGTCTCAGTGACACGCAATACCATCACACTGGCAGTGTCTGGCAGAGCCAAGAAGGAGCCCAGAAGTTCTTCTCAGTCCAGAGTCAAGAGTCAAGAGACCTCCTAGTGAAAGGCTTGCTGTGCCAGGCAGCTCACATGAGGCTGCCAGCTAGCAGCTTCACTCTGAACAGCAGAGCAAGTTAGCTGAAAGAGTGCAAGGCAGGACTGCGTCCGTTAGGCATGAAGAAGCTGTGGCGCTGTGTAGGACATGGAGAAAACATAGCAAAGTGTGTGGCAAAACAGCAGAAGACTGGTCAGATACTGCAGCAGGCCCAGAACTAAGCAGGATGAAAGCGTGGTGACTAGGGTGTACAAGAGCACCAACCCCCATTCTCACACTCCAGTTGCTATTTCATACAGAGTGGTAGCACTGCTCTGTCCCAGCTCAGAAGTGACCAGTTGCAGCTTTGTGCTATGCTTTGAGTACGCACGTGCAATAGCACCAGTGAACAAACAAAAAACAGCAAAGTTGATTAAAGTGAGATCTCTAGTGCCCCACATCACACCCTGTTAGCCTGTGCAATGCAACGGCAGAGCCATGATTAGAAGCCAAGTAGAGCTGACTGTAGCTGTGCCAAAGTAACACAGCGGTTCTGTCGAAGGAGCTACGCGTGTCAGTCAGAATACAGCCCTCCCTCAATCTTCCAGCCACACAGTCCCTCTGGACAGAACAAGCCTTTGCCACTTCCTTGGGAAAGCCAACTTTCTGTCATCACCACTGACAAGGAATCTATAGGAAAGAGGAGCAGGCACAGCAGACAGCTTCAACAGCAGTCCCAGGCATTTTCTAAGCCAAAAATTCTGTCTGCCCTTGGGTTATCCAGTGGAGGGAAGAGGAACTGCAACATCTGCCTCAAAAGAAATGAAAGAATTGGGAGCAGAAGAGAAGAGGAAACAAATGAAGAAACATTAGATAAATGGCTTATGTAGTGCCAGGGAACAAATTTGAGAATTGGATAGAGGAGTCCCTAACGCTCACCTAGCAACACACAGTGCCAAGCCATCTCGTCCCAAAGCAGTGAAAGGGATCACAAAAATAATGACTCCTCCTGTTGCAACATTGCCTGACCATCTCAGTCAGGTTCCCATGAAGCAGTCCCTCTGTTTACAGCACACAGCTGTGGGGGCCACTGGTGGGCTGGGACCCCCAGGTAGACAGATGTTCTTGCACAGGCAGGACTCCATACATGAAATCCTTGGGAAGCCCAAGACTTACCATGAGCTTCTCAGAAGGAGGTAGCATTTAGTGGAATAGTGCAATGTCTTTCCCTGCCCCCTTCTCATGTGGAATGGAGGGATTGTGGCTTTTTTGCTAACTATCCAGCACAGCAGTTGTTCTTCTCCAAATCTAGACACACCCAACTTCCTTTTTAGAGTGCTGGGTAATGTCCTCTGACAGGCAATTTCCTGTAGCAGCTTCATTTAAAATAAAATTAAATATGAAATTTAAAAAGATAGCTTCCCCATACAGAAGCTTCCCTACCATATATTTTGAAATTACATTTCGTTTTACATTTCCTATCCCCTAATTTTCCCACTGTGTCTCAGTCGTCTCTATTGACATAGTAGCACGACAGAATTTCTCAGGGTGAAGCTATCGGAGGGCAGCTGGGGCTTTGAACTGCAGACAGCTATGCTATTTGTCTATATAAGCTAAGTCACTGGCACAATACATGATGAGGTAACTACAGAGGTACACAGGAAAGAGGAGCAACAGCTCATATGTTTCTCACAGCTCTGGTCTCCAGTTTCTCTGGGCTTCAAAATGACTTTGCTTCCAAGAGATTAAATCTCTATGTTTTGCTATGCAGGTCATATAGACACTGTTTATCCTAAAACTGGGGTTGATGCAGAATGTAGCTTGCTGCTCTGAGCACTTTGTATCCAATCTACTTCAGCCTGCCCCTTGGTCAGAGGGTGAAATTGAAAGTCATAGGTTTAATTCTCTAGGCAAGGGTCACGCTTACCTGAAAAATTACTTCGTGACCTTATGGCTTTTCTGTAATCGGTGTTCATCAAGTATTTATTAAAATATTTGACCTCCTGAATAGTTTCAATTTCCCTTTGGCCCTTTCCTTCCCAGGTTCACTTTCTGTGGCACACTCTGAACTCCTGGAGTTTTATGCAAGTCCCAACACACTGACATACACACACCCAGTGCAAATGTCCTATATTTTCTTCTTATTCTTAAAGAAAATCACAGCAAGCTAATTTTTCCTTTAATTGTTCTTTTGAGACTAATTCACAGCAAGTGAGCACTATCAGCTGTAATGGGAGTGCACTAATATAAATTAAAAATACCTTATGCTAGGAGAATAATTCCCACTCAGTCCTTTGAATTTATGTTTCAAGCCCTTCTTTAAAGGATTATAGTGACCTTCCTCCAGTTCTGCATAAGGAGGAATGGAAATGTGATACTAATGTAATGTTCCTACCAGGTTTCTGGAATTCTTCGTTTGTAGGTCATGGTATCTCATCAGATACCACTTCCTCTGACAAGCCATACAATGTCAGGGAACACTGCAATGCTCCTATGTCTTTTTGCAGCAGTAACAGTAGACACAAAGATTACTTCCAGATACCCTTAATAACTCCTGTAAGGAAGCACTGTTTATCTTCTTTAACAACAGCAACAGGAACATAGCAATGCAAGCAAGTCACAGGATTTCTACAGGCATAAAGTATGTTCTTTGTCATCATGCATGCTCTGTAGCACTGTTTTATGTTCTACCACAAAAGATCAGCACAGGAATGCCCATGTGATATACATGTTCATGGTATCTCAGTGCAGCTTCACTCACCAAAATAGAGGTCTTAAGACCCCTACAGAGCTCAAAAAACACAGTTTTGAAAGCACACTCTTTTTCTTATTAAAGACTGAAAAGCATCTTTAAGAATTTTTGGCTGAGCATTAAGTTCTCATAAAGAAAATAACTTATTCTTCCATGAAACTGGATTATCCTGTGCTACCTTTACTAAGCTAGCACCATTACCGCATTCTTCTCCTTGCTAATACTCAGTCTCACACACTATTAAGAGCGATTCCCAGTGCTGCAAGTTTAGACCCTGATGACGTAAACCAGTCACCAGAAGCTTATGGTTAATATCTTTATTATTTTCAGCCACAAAGATAACTTCCATAAACAAAAAATAATCAATGGACTTTAAGCACAAATATGGAAAGAATTACGCTTTCTGTTACAAAAGTCTTTTCATTGCTGTTAAATGCTTTAGGGTAAAGAAAAGGGACCTCCTTGCCAGGATCTACCACATATGATATTATAACCATTGAGATAAACATCCACGCGTCACGAGACAGAGCTGCTTCTCAGCATCAGAATGCGTGCACGCATTCCTAACTAATAGCTATTGTTTGCATTCATTAGAAGTATCACATGCCTTTGACTTTTTCCAGAACTTAACACACTATAACACCACAAGCAAAAAAGCATCAGTTGATTGGTTTAAGAAGTCGCCTTAGATTTTAAAGAGAATTTCAAGAAATTACATGTAGAAATGTTTATGCATTTGGTTGCCATTTTTAGGGTTCAAAGCAAGTCTCAAAATACGCCATATTTGATAGCAATACACAGCAGAATGTACAGCTCTATCTTTCAAAATATTGTCACCCTGAACTCCAGCATATGTGAGGAACTCTTAAAAGTCACTGTGAGATTTGCTTATTCTCCTCAGCCCCTATAATCAGGACTTACACCTCAGTTTGCACTGCACTCAGCTGCAGAATCCCTCAGGCATTCTCTGTGTTCAGCATCAGTCTGAAGCCATGAAGAGCTGTTGTAAAATACCAGGTAGTGAAATACAAGTAAAAAAGCCATACTTTCCCTCTCACCAGAGGTGAGCTGTTCCATCCCCTACCTACACCAAAGAGGCACACTGAGCATTAAATTATCCTTGCACAATGCTATGAAAGGACAAAATGCTATTCCAACATTTCTCTGGGCTGGTCAAAGTCCCAGACGTCTGTTTCATGGGAAACTCCACCATTTCAGGAATACACTTGAGTTCATTATTTAATTGGAAGGGAGACAATTTCCAGTTATGTGAAATTTTGGAAGTACCTTTGCTTGACAATGACATCCTTTCTAAATTCTTCCAATAACTTCTTCTTAAAGTTAAATAATAAATACCAAAATGTTACACTTGTTTTCAAAATCTCTTCAATAATGGTTAGTCAAAATTATAAAACTGATTCCTGTGAAATACTTTCCCATGAAATTTAAGAAATATGTAAAAAAAAAAAAAAAAAAAAAGTTACTGCAATGAAAAAAAAATCTTAACTTCTGCAGTAATATTAATCATTTATTATTTACTAATACAGCCTCTTTTTGAAATCACAAAAGATCTGTGAAGAAGCAAGTACAAATTTCCAGAAAAAATGTTTAGCTTAAGATTTTTGGTACAGTGACCAATTTCTCAATTGCTTTTTCAACTTATCTTCCAGCTTCATTATGATTGATTGTAAGAGTCGCATGTTACTAGTTCTGGCTTATGGAGATGGACTTCATATGTTCAGAAAGATTATCAAAAGACATTTTGAATCATTTTTTCCAAGGGAGAGAAGACCTTTAGAATCTTTGTCCAAATTCAATCAGGAAAAAAAATATATTGGTGGCTACATAGTTCAACAGTATGGGAAATTGGACGGCTTATTGTTTCAGGCGCAGGCCACCCAAGATTTGAGAGGGTTTGGCAGCTTTCAGAATATATCATATGAGAGACTGGTGAAAACAGACAAACAAAACAAAAACAACCCAGATGGCTGTGCTTCCCTCAGTTACAAGGCAAAGCCAGAGAGGCCTTTTCCCAAAAAGAAAAAAAAAAAAAATCATTTTAATAACAGATATTTGAAGAATGTCCATATTTCATAGTCTTTACATTAATTCTACTTTTATCAAAAATCATGTTCTCCTCTTAAAATTTTCTGTATGAAACCTGAAGGAAATCTCAAAGAAACTCGTAAGACTTCTGCCCAGCTTCTTTTTTCTGTTTAACTATGATGCATGAATATTAAATGCAGGAATGTATAAGGGCAAAAAATAGTTTCTTAGGCTCATCCAGGTACTTGAATGGTTCAGTCATCCACCTCTGTATTTCCTGGCATCATTAGATTTTCTTGGGCTTGTTACATTGATTTTTATGTTATTATAGGACTGTTCCTTTCCACTATATTTTATTCCCTCTGACTAAAATGAGTATCAAAAAAAGTATTGAAAAACAGTACTTTCTCACAATGTTCCCTAAAAATGACCACTCCGATTTCCAGTGCTGCTTGGCTTCCCCTCAGCTTCCTTGCATCCTCCCAGTTTAAAGCCAGGCACCTTTTTTAAGCACCCTTTTCTGCCTCACTGCTACAAGCTCAGATCCAAACCCTGGGCAGCCCTTATGTATGCAACACAGCTGGCAGGCCTGGTATATGGCCAAGGAATGAGACGGTATTTTGACTCAGTAACGACTTTGGTACATGACCGCAGCAATGCCTTACCTGCATCTGTTGTAATGTGCAGATTTACCCATTCCTTATTTCTAAACAGCAGTGGGAATTAATGTACAGTACTGCTTTCCAGCAAACATCACAGGAATTGCTTTTGGTTCACTTATTTCTTGGATAAAACTTGCCCAAACTGTATACCACGGTTGTATGAATCTGCACACCCAGAGATATGTTCTCTAGACTGAGTTAGCATCCATCCTTCTTTGTTACCTTCCCTGGCTTTATAGCCTGTAAATATTCCCAAACAACCATCCTATGGAGACAGGAGCATGAGGGTTCCCACCAACAGGAAACATTCCTAATCTTTGTTTAGCTTGTATGGCAGCCAAGGATATTAAGTTTGCATATAATATGACCAGATGGTCCATGGATGAAAAAGATATTCACAAAATCTGCTACAGCTATGGAAGACATCTAGCCCACTGATACTAAATGATCTTCTGTCCATCATATTACTCTTATGTATGCAGCACAAGCACAGGAGTTAATGTGCACAATGGGATTTGTTCAAGGGTAGATGATGGGTGCAGATGGCTCAGTCATTAGGGTTTGATAGAGCAACCACTGCTGTCAAGAGCTGTTCTCCTTCTGTTTCAGCCCCAAGGAACCTGCTGACCCTTGACTCAGTATTGGCAAAGCTCCTCAGGAAGAGGTGCAGGCTAAACACGATCAGTCCCCAGGGGAGACAAGAGGGGAAAAAAAAAGTTTTATAATGGCTGTTGGAAGAGAAATCACTACATGAAAGAGCAGAATCTAACAGAAATCAGGATGGAGAGGGAGGAAAAGGAGCCCAAATTCTCTGCAGGAGACAGTCAAGCAATGGGAGGAAAAATGAACCCAAGCTTGAAAAGCAGTGTTTGCTATTTTCTTCTTCTCTTGAGAGTTGTGACTCTGAATACAGCACGCATGAGGTTTGACAGCTTCTTTGCAAAATACCCATGTTTCTTGCTTTCACCATTCATCATGAAGTGCCCCCAGGATAAATGATAGTCCAAAAGAAAGATCAAAGTAGAGATATGGAGATTGCACAAGGAATAAATATGAGATTGTACAAAATATGAGGAAACTACACAGAGGGAACCACAGGATCCTGAAACCCAGAAACTTGCTGAAAGGCCATACACACACATAACCCGACTAAACTGAACATCACACCCAGGACCAACAAGTTTAAAGGTCAATGGGCTTCTGAAGCTCAGTATAACAGCTGTTATCCATGTGCATCCTCATCAATGGAAGAGGTCCATTAAGGCTGTAGTTCAATTAATGAGAGCTAACTAGCAATACAGTGCAATGTTGCATGGAGTCACCGGTGGATACAAGAAAACGCTGACAAATACAGCATATTTTATACCTCACATACAATAGGAATAAATCAAATGAGACAACTTCCAGATCCTCTCCCTTTTAAAACATTTGAGCTCTACTCATTAAAATGTTTCATTCCTGACTTCATCACTAATAAACAACTCAGCCTCTTTCACCAGAGGTGCAGAGCCTTTACCTAAACCCCTTAAAATTGTATAGTTCTGCTTCTTCTCTGTTTCAAGCTTTCTCTGGATACAGCAAACATCTGAGAGATCCTTTCAGCCCAAACCAGACCAAGGACAATAACAGCACAGTACTGTAGACAAAGATGTAGGAAGTGCTATGCCTCAGGTGCATTTTCGTGATCACTGCAGTCCTCAGCAAGGTGCCAAGTACCATAGACCACATGCCTAGGCAAAGTCCACTTGCTCGCAAAACACTTACGCCAAAAATTTCTGCCTAGACAATAGCAGCAGATCCTCCAGCCAGCAGACTTTGCTCAGCCAAATAAACCCCACTACTCAAGTATTATATGTTAATTCCCTCATAAAGGTCTTTCTGCTCCCCAAACATACTGACAGGTATTTCATAACAAGGGGTGTCCAAGGGCTGAAGGCTTGCTAGAGATATATTTCAGTGGGAATGTGCACAAAAGGGCAATTCTCATGCCACTTCACTCAGCAAAGCTTAAATTGATATTTCAATTTAATGTTGTTGGGTTTCCTCTGTGCTACAGCAGAAGAGGACATCTCCCAGCACTGACCTGCAGTGTAGATGAGACAGAGTCCTGTCCCTCCTTTAATGAGCTTGGAGAAGCCTGGGAAGAAAAACCGTGTCCTGAAGCAGAGGAGCAGAGACTTGAGCCAGTTTCTCCCACATCCCAGTACTGTAGCAACACAGCTCGTCTCCCCCAAACAGCATCTTTAGCCAAAATGGAAACGCTCCAAAGTTTTTGGTGCAAAATTGTTATCTGCTGCTGGAACCCAGCACAAAAACAGAGGGGGGCACCAGGGTCAGAACTATTATGCATTTAGATTGTGTAGTGTAGTGTATGATTTATTTTTTTAAAACAATAGCTATTTTCTTGCTCCACAGATGCTGATCACTCAGCCCCAGACACCTATTCTGTGAGTTAGACACATGTTGTGAGCTGTTTATGCTGGTCACATCCTCTGTGTAAAAACTTTTATGACTTTTTTAGCTTTTTATTGTTATGCATTTGGCTATCGTAGTGTTTGAGTGTGGCTGGCCCACCTTAGTCACTGTAAATCAAGTGGGACAGTAGTGAGTGATGAAGGATTTTATAACTCTGAGGAACTGGCTGAACTCTTCCCCTGTTGTTTTAAGATATTTATATTCCCTCTTCTGAAGGTGTAGAATATTCCTCAGCAAAGGGAAAGCTAGATTTTTGTCTTCCCTGACCCCCTGTGCAGGGAGTCTCCTGAGATTACTTTCAGCTTTCACTCCCTCCTTATAAAACATGCACACAAACATGACAACTAAGAATACACAGATTAATTCTCTAGATACAATATCCTCCTCCTGTTAAATTAACTGCAAATGCAGATTTGCAAGCTGACTCATTCTGAAACTCACTTTGATGAGTGATTGTGATTTACTGGACTTTTCAGGTGGTCTCCCACACAGACATTGGCCACACCGAAACTCTGTTTGCCTTTTACAGAGAAGGAAGGTGCGTTCTGCCCAGTAAAGGCACAGACCAGCTCTCCAAACACCTTAAATTTTATTGTGTCCAAGACACTATTTTTCATCCTCACTGCCCTTGTTCCTCCTCCGTCACACTCAGGCCTGTTTATATTCAGCACATGCTCCAACAAGACTCCCCACTGTGCATGGAGGTGATAGTTGCACACCACAGAGCTCACAGGACTCTGCTGTGAATTGAAGTTTCTCCTGGGCAGCATTTGGGGCTTACAGAGACCCATCCTCTGGACTTCTATAACTGAAAATAAGGTTTTTGTACTTTGAGATTGCAAAGAAAAAAAGCCAAATGCAGCTTCCGTCTAACTTTGCAGAAACTAAACTATTTCTTTTAATTATTTCAAAAGTATCCAATTAATAAAATTGGATGTTATTTCTTCTGCTCAATACCAACATTTCTAGCTCTTTCACTGCTACCCACTGCATCAAAGAATCAAGTATTGGACTTACTTTACTACTTTGAATACATGTATATAACACTGAGAAGACTAACCATCTAAGAGAGGAAGCATACCAATAGGAGTGTGAAACCCACAAAGGGATTTCAAGCTCTAATGAACTCAGGGGATGAGCTCAGTCCACAAGAGACAAGTGCAAGTTTTTCCAAGCTCAAAGAGCTACAAGTGTTGGTGGGCAGCAGTTTCTACAAAGCTCCACCATGTTAAGTGGATACGCATTTCTTTCTGTGTAGTTTGCACTGTGAAGTGGCTGGCCAGAAAAGTAAATTTTCCACCCCAAAACTCTTATGTAACAAACAGGGAGGGCTGGTTCTTGAATCAGTCTGCCAGTGATTATGATTGACTGTAGAATCAGCTCCTTTTGAAAGTGGAAGTTGTAAAGTAAAAAGGTGAATATCTGGTAAAGGTGAATATCAGGTAAAGAAAAAATTATAAAAATCAAGAAGCAAGCTTTCAGTGTAGGCTTGAAGAGTTTTCTATAACAAGATCCTGCAATTTTTTACCTCTTCCTACATCCTCTTGTGCTCTTGAAGTAAAAGAGAATCACAGTAATCCTACCCAAGCACTGATTGAGATCAGAAGTGGCAGAGGAAGAAAGTTACACTTGCCTAGTGCAGTGGTCAAGAGCTAGGAAAGCTCTGATATTAAGCACTGTCTGTATTTCTCACTCCTATAATTTGCTCATTTTAGCTAAATTGGGTCATTGTTCTTATTCTTTTTCAGTTTGCATGCCTGGGATCCAGTTTCTGTGAAAAACTTACGTGCCATTATAACCATTCGAACATGTCTAAGTCCTTTAATTCTTGCAGATGTTTGGGAGGTTTGCATTCTGGCAAGAAGGATCAGTACAAAAGCAGCAATGAAATCTTATGGGCTTTTCCCCCTTTTTCATATCAAACCAACTGCTGGGATCTTAACCTCTGGCTTCAATTTTCATTTCAGTTATGGGTAATATCACAATATGGAAGTAATTGCTTAAAAGGTTTAAGTCCTTTGCCCCTTGTCTTCTTTATTTCCTAATTGGAAGAATAACGGAACCTTTATGAGTCTTCAAAGTATAAATACTCCCAGAAGGAACTGCACTGAAGAAGTGGCCATTGTGACACTTTGTAGAGAAATTATGTCATCTTCTGTGGTGGAGAGGAGAAAGAGAATCTGACAGGCTGTCAGGGCAGCTGACAGCCTGTTTGAGTTCCCTGGCAAATAAAATACTAAGCCCCTACACTCTACCTCAGCACCTCTTCTCCCTCCCTAACAGCTGCTCCTTTGCCATTGTCTCCCTCAACACACCATCCAGCAGTGGAGCTGCTGAGGGGAAGGCAGAAAGGGTCCAAGAGGTTCCTAAGACCTGGACTATTTCTCTTTTGCCTCTCCACTTCTTTCTTGTAGTTCATAGGCAAGAGCTAAAGAGGTTAAAAATGCAGATTGCTAGTCCAGAAAAATGGGCCATGTGAAGGCTAACACATTTCTGGAGGCAAAAAGGATTGAAACCATCCTGAGACTTTGAGAGTAATTGCACTGACTGAACAAAGTCAGGGAATCAGAGCTGCCACTTTACATACTGCTCCATGAAAAAAGATATCCTTTGGCCAAATTTTAGTATGAAGTATTCCTTGCTCAGCATAAAATCTGGAAAGTCCCAATTAAGATACATATATTTATACTGATTTCTTTTAAAACCAGCTAGCACAACTTCTACTTTTAGTTTAAGATTTCATGTAAAAATACCTCAGGGGCAAATAGTTTGTGCAAGGTAGCAGAGAAAGACGAGCCACACATGGCTTTAAAGTTCTACATACCAGTGACAGCTCCACATCTATTTCAACCTCTATAACATTTTCCATTACAGGACACCCTACTTTTAGTAGCTTAACTTTGCTCACTCTTAGCTGTTTGAGTAGAAGTTTCCATGTTACACATTTGTCTCATGCTACCAGATGAGGTGGCTACATGATGAGAGGAAGATATTTGGACCACATGAAAATGATCTTACAGTGGTTTCACAGAGAAGCTCCAGGCTTTAGAAGAAGAGTTTTACTTTTGATAGAAAGACCCATTCCTACTATGGACTGCTCTGGGCAGCTGCGAAGCCCAAGATATGCCTGCTGACTTCCTGAAGCCGTTTACATTGCCCACATAGGAGTCCTGCAGCATTAGCCCCTAATCCAGCAGCTACTGCACAAACTGAACAGCCATCACTCTTCCAGAGGTATTTTGTTGTTGGTTGTGTTTTTTTTTCTTTTTCCTCCCCAGGAGACAAAGATCTGTTCCAAGTAAAAATAAAGCAGCATGGAGCAGAATGAAAAGAGAAAAAGATTTCTTGGACTGTTAATCAGGAATCTTAAATTATGAGTTTGTCAGACCCATAGAGCCTGGAATAAGATCCGCAAATAACAGCAAAGTGAAGCCTTTGACTGTGTTTGCCAAGTGTAGCTATTTGCTCTTGCTCTTCTTGACCAGCTTTCAAGACCATTTCAGCTGCAGCTACAGGGCTGCCAATCTATAGGACTGCATACTTAACTGTCTGCAGTGGCTTGGGTGTAGATCAACAATCTGCAAGCTCGAGCTTCTTAAACCAATTTACAGACCATACATCTCAGAAGCATGTTAAATAATTCATAGCAAGACCAGATATTCACTGAAAAAAGCCCAACATACTTAGCACAACCTGAGATACTGACAGCTCTTTTAACATATATAAGCACAATTCAATTCGCTGGAGGCCCTGAAGTTCAGTTCACACCCAAGAAAGTTCATAAGAACAATCAGATGTTGATTCTTCCAACCAGCCCAGCTTTTGCCAGGATCAAATCAGACTACTTGCCAGAGTCAGCCCATCTATCTGACTCAAAAAGCAAGCGCCGGCAGGGATGGGCTCAAGATGCAGATATCGTTACCAAGGAGCCATGACTACCATGTTTCAATACCTCCACATTCTCTCTCTACTTAAAAACAGAAAAATCAGTTTCTGTAGCTTCCAGACCTGCACACATTCTTCAGGCTCACAGTCATTAAGACATTACAATTAAGGCATTATCCTCCTGTCTGGTCCACGTAAGGAAACCAAGCAGTGGCCACTGTGGCCAGCCATAGAGAGTACTCCTCATTTTATGATTTAAACCAGATACACTGGTGAGGTTTGCAGTCACAAGCTGGCACTGGATCATACTAGCCCATTTTAAGGCTTCATTCGCCTGCCACCATGCAAAAACATCACTGCTGATTTCATCAAGAGCAAGTGCAAGTAGTAATCCGCATGTCTAGCTGGAAAAACAGTAATAGAAATAGCCTGGCTTGGGGCTAACACTGCTGCAGAAATCTTTCCTTTTGCTTCTGCTGTTTAATGTTTAAACCATGCAACCCTAATTCCATGTTATGTTGCTTTTTACAATATATTTTTGATTTGAAGAATAAGCAACAAGCCTGTTCCTTGTTTGGCAGCAGTACAAAGGCACTTTGAACTAACAACATATTCTGTAATCTAGCCTCAGGTATGAAGTTAGCTACTGGTTGGACATAAAGCATGTGGCTGAGCAGCACAGATCTGGCTGCACAGTCTAGATCTTCATGGCTTTTAAAACAAACATGAACATGCCTGGTTTCTGCCTTCACATACACCTGCACAGCTCCCCTGAGCACAGCATATGTGTAAATCAGAGGGCAGTCTTGAATCCACATGGTCTGAGCAAGAACTGTGCCTCCATTCATTCCTCCCCCCAAAGTCTGGAAGTCTATGGTGAACTGACATGCTAAACTAATTTTCTGGAATTTGCTTCTGTAGCCAGGCCCACAACGTGAGCCAGGGCTGTGGTCAGAGGACACTGCTGCTGAGCTGATGAGTTGAGACTGGCTAAATATTTGGGGTTCCACTTACAACTACTTCCCAAACAAGAGAGTAATTTAGAGGAGAAAGGGTTTTTTTTATTGCACACAATGACCTGTACAAGAGCATCTGTATGTTATTATTCTGAATCTCTTCTACACAAAACACAGAGAGTTTGTGACAAAAAGAAAGTATCTACTAGGAAAAAATAAACACTTCAAACATATGGACGTATTTGTGAATATCTGCTTCTGTATCTCAATTACACTGGGCAGACCCTTCAAAGATTTAAGCATTTAAGATTTAAGATTTAAAAAAATTTAAGATTTAAAAGTTAAAATCCCAATTTCATAGGGGACCTCACACTGCCAAACAGATTGGTTCTTTCTGGCTGTGGGTCCTCAGGAATCTCTGAATGATCTTAGGCGTTTTTCAAATGAAGAGAGAGCATCTCTCCTAGTCTGTCCAGGAGAACATATGCTATACAACCCTCTGTGGCTCCTCTCCATGGAAAGCCTGAGCCTTTCACTGTCATCATACAGATGACATCATTTCAAAACTACAGAGGTAAGCAGACCATCTTTCTAAGTTTTTAGCAGAGGACCTGTAGCACAAGAGGATCCTACTAGGTTTTGCTAAAAAAAAAAAAAAAAAAAAAAAAAAAAAGAGGCACTTCTTAGCAAGAGTGGAAGTTTCAGGCACACCTAGCCCTTTACACATCAGTTTCAGCTTGCATACACTGAAGATTTAGACTGCGGTCCGCTGCTTGTGTCTCATGCTGTTCTTTTCAGATCTGTGGAGAAACAAGGTTGCATTGTGTTTTCACTGCATTTTACTCATATTAGTAACACTTCCCCTGAATTCCAACCTGTAACTACTACCAAAAAATGCAGCAAAATATAGTCCACTTACAGATTCTTCTATATATCTACTCAACTTTGCAGAAACTTTCAGGGAAGCTATTGGTACCCCAGGACCAAAGTCAAACTGGTATCTCCTATCATTTGAAAAAATAGCAAAGGGAAATTCACTATTCACACACAAAAGTTCCTCCTCAGGTCTCCTCCTTGAGGTGCAGGTTAGGCAGGCAGAAAAAGGAGCCCAGCTCAAAGTTACTGTATCTCACTGCGCTGTAGAAGGTGGCAGATCCCTTGTGCTGACAGAGCTGAAGCTGCCTGTGCTTATTTGCCACATCTTTCCTGTAAATACTTTCCTAGTTGCCATGCACTAGAGTCAGATGTGGTTGTTTGGTTGTTTTGTTTAGTTGCTAGTGCTTCCTCATGTAAAAAATAATAACTGATATTTCATAACCAATTTGTTGTGTTTTTTCATATGAACATTGAGTAGACATTTCCATCTCTGCAAGTGAAATACAGCAAGGACTTGATGCATGTGTATCCTAGTAAAGTTGTTTTACATGTGGTTTTACTTGAATAAGGACCAGTGATCCTGGACAGCTAATATTTACTTTAATTTTAATTTTTTATGGAAACTGTCTTCAGCCAAGATGGTAAGCATTAACCTGGATACTGTGAACATTTCTATTTGTTCCACACATCCCAACACTTCAGTGTAGTAAAGATGAAAGTAAAAACTCCAAAGTATTTTGTAAGTTTTTAGAAGAGAGAATCCGTTCCCTACAGATTCATTCAGGATCTTGGAAGAACTGGAGAACAAAGCTCTTGAGCTTTTTAGAAATTGCAACTCAACTTTTAAAATATGAACAGTGTGCCAGACAGTTTTGCCAAATGTTTACATTTTGGTGCATAGCTGAGCTGCTTATCAGAAGTTCAAATGCTCTTTGTTCCTAATTTCCCACAATTATTCACACTGCTTGCTCTAAGCACAGTAACACCCTGTAGCCATGAGAGCCAGCAATCCTTCTGTCTCTCAGAGGAGACCAAGGAAACTCAAGTATTCAGCACCCATAGCATGCCATAACTCCAGAGTATAGTCAAAGTGATTTCCCCCTGCATTTATCTTTATTATAAGCAGGACTACATGCAGAGCAGTGTAAGTTTTTCCACTCAGGGAAATCTTACAAAGATGTTCCCCCAAATTATGAAGTGTTTCAGCTTGGGACTTCAATACTGGAAAGCAGAATGCTCTGGGCATTCCAATCCTCCCTATGACCTTTAACTCATTTCCAATTGCAACAGCTCTCACAGGATTTTTCTACCCTGTGAAATCCCAGGCATGTGCCCTTTTCTCTCCCCTCTCTCATGGGATGAGAGAGGTCCTAGATTTTCTAGCTTAAGATAAAGACATCTCCTGAGGATGATTTATCCATTTATCCTACTATGGGATACAAACCTCCTCTGGAAGTACCTTTCTCCACAGACTTAAGAGAAACAGAAAAGTCAGCCTGGACACTTCTTTGCCACTAAAGATAAACATGATGAATATCAGCCTAAGTAATTGCACCTGTGCTACCTAGTGAAGTCAAACATCGTCCAAAAAATCACCATTCATTTCAGCATTCTGAAAACCCTTAGTTTCTCAATCAAATGAAGGAGACAGACGCTGGTGATTTTGAGGACAGGCATGTTTTCCCCTTTTTCACGACAATAATGCAAAGTGGGATTTGGCAGGCATAAAACAAGTGGGGAAGAGGAAACAAGACAAGAAGCAACAAGAATCAGCAGGTTCTGGAAGAACAAAAATGAAAAGACTGGGGCTAAAACATTTCATAGTCCTAACAAAGATGTCCTTGCTGTTGGTGATTGCTATAACTGAGAAATAAAGAGGAAAAGGAAATTATTACAATGACTTAGTCTTCCAGGGGGTAGATTAGCAGAACTAGAACAAACAGAAGAGGTCAAGTCAGCATGTATCAACAGGAAATATGAGACATTAATCATTCTAACTTCCAGACACAACGTGGAAATAGTCTGAAATTATGTCAACAAATTATTTGCATGTAAATTAGCAAAGCCACAGTGACTTCAGAGGAACTCCCTTCATTTATCCCAACAGACCATCAGAGCAACAGACAGGATCATCTCCTTTCCAGTGCTTCTGACAACGTTTGCATTTGCTTGAAAGAGAACAGACTATCAAGTATTCAGGAAAAGGCTTTCTAGGACTGAGTGGGGCAGGGTATCAGAGGAAAGGAAGCTGCTGACAACTGACAGAACTACAGCATGCTTTCTTAAAGCCAGGCTGGAGTTTTTCCCACTACCTCCTCACAAAGCTAGGTGGAAGAGGCTCACTCTTACTCTGATCACATGCAAGAAAAACCTGAAATTGCAGAGTGAGAAGAGACTGTTGTTTGTCCGTGGAAGCCGATGTAGTGACCAGAGAAGCTCTACATAGAAATATGACCTCTCCTTCCTACCTCATTTATTCCTTCATTCTCATATTGCCCTGAATAGAGAATTACTATCCTTAGGTATTCTGGCTTTAACATTTCAGCAGCTATCCGAAAATCTAAATACATATATATATATATATATATATATACCTTAAACATATCTTACTGTACTTAATTATGAAAGTCAAAGGAAACTTAGAGGTTTCTGCTCTTGAAGGTAGCTGTAAAGTTTCCATACATTTTGCTATGACAGAAGTTGACTAGAGATTCAAAATCTTTGAAAGACTCTGGTGGATCACAGTTGCATTCGTATCCCCTCCTTCAAATTCAAATACACTGCAGCAATCAATTTACCAAGACACATTTTGCTACTGTACTGCTCAGTGAAAAATAAAGATCTAAATGCTTCACAGAAACAAGGAAAATATTCTAGATAGGAGTTTGCTGGAGGGAAGAGTGCATATTCATACTTGAACACATCTAAAAGGTATAACAGACAAGAGATACTTTATGAAAATACAAAATCACATTTAAATCAGGATAGCACAGCAACACTCTCAGAACTTGCCCAACCAGTGAGAAAATGGCAATGGACTTATGCTGAACTGTCACTAAGCCTGTGGACGTCAGGGAAGCTGTGTGAAGTGCCAGGATCCATCCACTTACACAAAGCTTAGGGAGGTCAGCCCTTAAAGGAAGTCTTTAGGAATTCAAATAATTCCCTAATTGCAGCAATTAAGAGTTACAGGGTAAATGGGAGCACTAAAGAACACTGCAAATGCTGAGATAACCTTCTTTTAGTTGGAATTGGCAGCTTGTTAGCTCTTTCCACCATACTGTCTTTAATTAGCTCACCACAAATCTTGCATTGGCTTTTAAACTATATTTAGACATCCAAGAGCCACCGGGAATTCTAACACATTTTTATTGTCACAACACGAATTTGATGCATTGTCTCTCACCCAGAAGAGCAAATAAAGTTCCTCTTTCCTCACCATTCCAGACCTAAAATAGATTTTCCCAGTGTTTCCAGAGACAACAACTATGACAAACAGAACAGAAACAAACCTGATAGATATATACAGACAAATAAGAGCCGCATGCATTGCTCCACTGCATGAAAGAGGAGAAAACATTAAGATTATAATTTGGATAGAAATATAAAATCTGCCATAAATTAGACCATTTATTAGAGGTTACCAAATGGAAAAGTATAAAAATAGTTACAACAAAATACTGGAAGATTAATATATTTATGAATGTATTTTTTCAATATCAATCATACTACAGTTTATATTTTGCACTGATAGGAGTTCTACAAGAAATTTTCAAAAGCAAGTGTTCTTGAACAGTTCGCAGGTCTCTCTCCAGAACTGTTTCCTATTCACTTGAGGTCAAGATCCTACAACCCTTTTTGCAAGTACAGAGTTTCCGATAAAGAAAGAGCTTAAAGACTACCCCTAATGTCTTTAGTAGAACTGAAAACAAGCTACCACTTTCCTAACTTCTGTATCATGACAATGAGACCATACATCTTCTCCATAAAAGATCATGACTCTTATGGGCACTCTACTCAGGTGTCAGAACAGCATTGGTAAGGCACAGGGCATCCATCCAATGAAGACTAATAGTTACAGAGTAATTCTAGCAGTCATAGAAATCTCAGATAAAAAGAAAACTTCTACCAGCATAACAAAGAAAAAGCTAGTCTAATGGATAGGATCACAAGTGTCTAATATAAATGGCTTAAATTATTTATTGGCATTGCAATAAAGCAGATCCATTCAGAGGCATGAGTAAAAAGGAAACCCACAGGCTTTTCAGACATGTTTTCCAGACAGTATGTCAAGTTCCCATAATATTGTTCTACACTTCTGCAGTTCCTCTTCTACCTCCATATTCAAGCATGTAGCTACCTAAAATATTGAAGTAACTTTAAGTGCCAGCTTCGTGATCTTTATTAGGAAGAAAAGGCTGAATTAGCATTCAAACTTAATGTACACATGTATGTATTGTCAGAAATCCGATTATCTCTGGAAAGATTACAACTGCCACAAATAACCTCTGAAGTGAAATCACCACTGTTGTTTCTGCAAGTACATGGTAACATTCTGGGCTGAAAAGGTAGGACAGCACTGAATGCTGCTGAACGCAGCAAGAACTTGTCAGCACTAGGAATCTTAGCCCAACCATTAAATCATTCTTCAGCAATTCTATTTTCATCAAAAATACCCTGACTGTCAGTCTTACTGAGACTACAGTCGAAGAATAGACATCCACATCCTTTGACAAGTCTTTATTGCTCCTGACTCATCAGATGAAAATGCTCCCTATGAGATTCAAAGGGAGCTAACATCTTGCTTTACACACACTCAGCTGCAGACCACAATTATTTCTACACTAACAAAAATGAAAAACAAAACCAAGAAATCCTTGAAGCCAAAAAGACCAGCAGGTCTGGATAGGAACAACAGAACTGAAGCAGCACTGAGAAAGTTTAATTAGCATGTAACATTCAGATGTTTTTACTAGTTAAATGTTATTTTCACTGCCGTTTAGAAAGAAAAGCAGCCTACACATCTTCAGTCTCCTGATTTTGCATTTGCCCAGACTATATGCAGGTTCCCTGCCATAACACTGAATGCTGGGGACCTAAGTGAAAGAACACAAAGCAGTTTCTGTACTTAATTGATTTTCCTTAAAAATGATGACCAGGAAGGCAGGGAGGAGTTGGGAAAGCCAGCTGGCTCAGAGGATTAGTAGTGGGATATGGAATATTTCCACCCTAAACCAACACAGTCCAAAACCAGTCCAAGGCAGTGGGCGCTTTGAAAGTCATTTGATGACCTATGTGAAATGAGTGAAATGAGCTAATTGTCTCAGTAAAACCACTAGGCATTTGCCCATCTTACAGTTAACTTTCTTGCTTGAGGTCTCTAAAAAGCACTCCAAGAGGAGATTATCACTGAAGTCTATCTATAATGTACATAGTATGGCACATCACTGTCTCTTAGCAGAGAAGATGCTAAGGAGGACCTGGAAAAAAGCCACTGTTCAGATCCAGCTGAAAAGAAATCAAGTCTGAATTCGAGTTTTTGCAACAAGAAATAAGAGGTTACCTGCTGAAGCAAAAACATACATAAAACCCCGATTTAAATTAATTTTAGATTACATTCTGAACTCCTACAGTGAGTTTCAAGGAGTTTCAGACATGTACAGGAATCACATCAGTTACCACTGAAGCAGACGATATTGATAAAAAAAAAGGGGGGGGATTTTAGTAAGAGAGCACCAAACAATTGTGTACAGAGCACAAGGAGGAAGACAGTTACAGTTTTAGTTAGGTAGACCTTAAGTCAGTAAGCTGAAATTTTCTCCATTTGAGACATTATAACAATTTGCTCCGGCAGAGCTGTGTAATCTCATTTTTACAACTCATCCAACAGACTGTTTCTGCAGTACCGTATCCCCTAATGGTCTGAATTGATCTGACTCCCAACAACTACTGAGATATTTAGTTCTGAGTTGGGAACAGAGTATTACCTACTGACCAAGGCTGCTTCCTTTAAGTTTGATGTCTGCTATCCAAATAGTTTCAGATGACCCATTTCTGGTGAGTTTATGAAGAACTGAAAATCATAACACCAGTTTGCAGATAGGTAAATGAATACATGGAAACCTTTGATAATCAGGACTACCACTCTAGCCAGAAACACTCATTATCCTTCCATAGAATGCAGTTAGATGCAGTCAGCATCAAACAGGGAGTTTTTCTTTATTGGTGGGGGACATCTGTATGCCAGAATTTAAGCAACTCTTAGGATGGCAAGGAAGTTTCTCATACAGCAATAAGAAGCTTCTGTTCCATTGAAGCCATTGAAGTTAAAATTCAATGCTCAATACATCAGACTCAAGACTCTTACAGTCATCCAACCAACTGGAATGAAATAGCATCAGTAACATCTGTCTCCAAAGTCTGATCATTATAACTAATATCACCAGTTTTACAAAGAAGCTATTCTTTAACCATAATGTAATTGTCTTCTGTGCTTACAGCATTTTTATAACATAAGCCAACTCTTTTGTACAACCTGCTCATTGACAACTAAATAATGGACAAATTCCTCATAATACCTGGACACAAACTCTTCTGCCTTCAGAAGGGAATTTCCACCAGTATGGCATTGCAAGAAGCACATGGAAAGGAACAATTTTTCATTATATCTGTGGAACTTATTTTTCATTTATGTCAAAATTCCAAATCTTAGGCTAAATGATAATGATAATCAGTACAAAAACCATGTCCAGGGTTATAAACAGAATATCTCCATTAGTGCTTAGCCAAGTTTATTCCCAGCATGAGACAACAGTGTGTGTTTTTTAACAGTCACAAGTAATCTCCCCACTGTCACCTGTTAGGTCACAGGTCTAGATTTGTCAAGTCTTCTTCATGCCTGGCACTTCAAGGTCTCAGGACTCCAAAGTCTGCCCACAACAAGAGAGTCCCCTGTGGCTAACCAGGTTCCCCTGAAATCTCTTATGGCAACAGAAGGATAAAAATTAGACAAGTTAATTTTCAGGAAAATTTAGCATCTTTATTAAAAAATTGAAACAATAAATCTACTCAAGAGTAAACTTATGAAGATATTGTCTGTAGTTTTGTCATATCAGCTACTTTTCAACAGAAAACCAGTTTTCCTATCCCTTGCTCTTGGAGGGCCACCTCTGCAATTTCTTCTTCCCAGTCACAAAGTGTCCCCACAACAGGTCAGCAGAGCTAAGACAAACTCGGTCAGCAAGTGACAAAAAAGTTTCTTTTCTATCAGTTCTTCCTGTTCTTTGGTCAGTGGAATTTCACTTTAGGATTTCTATCAAATATAGCTTTGAGTAGTCATACATCTTCTCAGACTGGATTACCAGAAAGCTCTCCAAGATCAGATTTCTTCTCCTGTGAGTTTCTCTGAATTTCCATTGTATTCTTTACTTAGCACATTCTTTCTAGCTTCAGGCTCTTTTGCAAGTTGCAACATTTTCAAAACTGGCAAAAACTTTATAAAACGTGTACAATGAGTATGTCTTCTGGTATATGTTTTATGAGAGTCAAAGCTTTCAGCTTGCCTTTAAATTTTCAGAGACCACCCATGATGTATTAGTAATATAGATGAAAGACTTTAGTTACAATGTTTTTTCTAAGTGATCTTCCTGTTCGCATTTTTGGATCATATTCCAAGTATAATTTTGGCCCAAAGGATTAGCAAATAGAGACAATAACATTAAAAATATGTGTAATGTTTTAAGCATACAAAGTTCTATCAGGGGTTAAATCTCTATGCCACTTCCACCCTCCCTCCCCCCCCAAGTCAGTGGGCCAGAAAAAAAAAAAAAAAAAAAAAAAAAAACTAAATACTTGATTTTAAACAGCAAATCAGTAGTAGCAGAATTAGGATTTCAGGTTTCATATTTTTTCCTGGGCTAAAAAAAATCCAGTTAGAAAAACTGGTATAGAAAAAATGGGCTTTTGGCAAGGCTTCTCCATGAAAATCATGTTTTTTATTGAGAACTGGTAACATTTTGCACCAAAATAGTCCAAAATAGATTTCATTTGGGAAAAAAAAAAAAAAATCCCTTCATAAATGCAAAGATGTTGCTTCTGAAGACTCCTAGAACAAACACTTCAATCTCACTCCCTCAAGGAGTTTTTCAACAGACCCAGGCTTCTCATGAGGCACTGCCCAGTAGCCCAACTGATAAAAAGCTGGGAGTACATCCTAGGATTGTGAGGGATTGCGGAGACAGTTGGCAGTGATCAAATTCTAAGTGAGAACTTTAGATTTCAGTATTATTTTCAGGATGTCAGTTGAAAGTCTACGATTAAGAATCTTTTTTTTTTTCCCCTGAATTTAACTTTTAAAACAATTTTCTTGTGAAAATTACTTCCATTTCCATCAGCATTTTGAGATACAAGCAGGCCACTAAGGGAATTAAAGTTTTTCAGGCAGATAACTCCGCATCATATGTGCTCTTAACCAGAAGAAATGCCTAAAGAAACTGTTTCAGATCATGCAAACTATGTATAGCAGAATTTTATCACAATTTAATTAATTTTGGGGGGAAGCTTGTCAAAAACTACAGCAAAACAGCAAATACTCTTTAAAAGAAAAGAATTTTAGAGTAACATTTTAGACTTGACCTGAATTTCAGTGATGTGCCCTCACTTGCAAAACTGAAGCAAAACATCTGTCCTTTTCCATTAAAGGCATGAATGCCCTAAGAGCAATAAAGTGATACTGCAATGGTGAGCACCACAGAAGTGTCTATAAATAAATCCAAACAAACATTTTTCTGGAATGTATACAGTGGAGGAATGGATAATATGTTCCTCTTCCTAGGAACAGTGTACTGCATTAAGTAGCTAGACTGAGCTAACACAGATCTGGCTTTACATTTATTCCTGCAAGTTACTTGCAAGGTAAGAGGGATTTTCCTTGACTTAAACCCTCAGGATTTTTGGTCTTTGTCCAGAAAAATATTTCCAGCTCCATTTCAATGGTAGAGTGTACTGAGAGCTCTCAGTGCTCATTACTTACCAGGGGCTTGTGTGCCTGTGGGACTTCCACCTGTTCAAAAAAAAAAAACTTCTGGACTTTGTACCTTTCCCTGCAAATCATAACTGGATAGAAGTACAAAACAAACATTTTTCAGGCCTTCACTAAGAAGTAGAAACTGGATTCACCTACAAAGGTGAACTTTCAACTTCAAAAAACAAATAATCTGCATAAATGCCCATTAACATATTCCAAAAAGTAGGTTTCTCAAAGTTGTTTTGCTCCTCAGATAGCAAGTACTGAAAGACTATTTGACTATTTTTCTATCACAGTCCACCCAGAACAGTACTTTTTCCACAGAAAAAGTGATTTTAACATTTTTTTTTTATTATTTTTTTTTCAGAAAACATTGCCTTCCTGAAGAATTAGGTCCGGTACATTTAAACCTAAACAGGCACCATTTAAGTCAACAGTAAAATTATTCTCAGCCTGAATAGTGGCTATTCCTCACAGTAGCATTTTACCAAGAAAAAATTCAGCTAGAAAAAGTGGCAAAAATCAGCCCACAAGCAGAGATTCAACATCAATTGAATCACCACAGTTAATACATAAAGACAAATTATTTTGCATGACGCTTTTCAGGACAACTTCCAGGGTCCTATTTTTGTAACCTGACAATTGCCAATTGCATGACACTGCAAAAAGTCCCGTCACTACAAAGTCACATCACTATATACTTGCACAGTGGAAACAATTCCACATGAATTCAGATAGTGAATGGCATTTTCCTGCTAAGGGATAATTCCACCCCAATGAAAGGTGAATGTGCTGAGATCTCAAGAGAGCCTAGTTCTCTGTGAATTTTTACACTTGTTTTATTTAGAGCTATTACTTCATCATGAGAGATACCTCAATACCCTCCTGATTTCTTTACTCTCCTACTCTAGGATGTGACAAGTTACCAAACTGGGTAACAAGCACATTTAAAAGGGTATTAATAGAATCGTAGATGGGTCTAAGATACATAGGTGACTTCATCCCACCATAAGTGTTCCCCACCAGCTTTTTCCATTGGGATTCAAGCCCTAAAGACTTTATATTCTTGCTACTTATGGCTGCACTCTGAACTCACTGGAGCTCTGAGGAAACCTGCTCAACAAGAGTGAACTCCAGAACCACAGTACAGATGAAAGCATCTTTAGGACCACTCTGAAAATCACCTCTTTCAAATACACACTGTCTAAATACCAGTAAGGCTCTGAACATTTAAAATTTCCATTTTCAGCATGACTCCAACATTGTTCTAATTAGCAGATAGACCACTATTACCTTATCTCTGTTATTCATACTTTAAGGTATTAAAACCAAAAGCATAAATATTCTCTTACATTCTTACGGTATTTGTTTAGCTTCTGTACTTCCTTTGGCTTGGACAATTATAAGAGGCTCAGTTTTGTTTTGTTTCCCAAGTCTGTTTCACTTTAGGGGCATATTAATTTTGGTCAGTGTTTCCAAGGAAAAGAATTCAAGAACTATTTCTACAGTGGGCCACATTCCATGAAAGCCAGTAGAGAAAGACACACACAAAACTTGGATGCAGCCCATCAGATCTTTTAATATCCTGCTTTCCTTTTGTTTAACCTACAATTGTACTGGGCTCCAAGTATGTCAATTAAAATGATAAATTAGTGTGAATATTAGAAATGGACTTCTCCCAAAATCTTGTATTTAAATACTCAAATACTGTAGGGGACATCAGATCTCTGCCTAAATTACAGAGTTCGTTTTCTCACCAACACTACAATCAACAGAATTAAACCCCCTAAGGCCAAATGTTAGCCCTGGGTTCCATATTTAATTACTATATATGCTATATAGAAGTATTGCTGCATGATTTGGCATAGAATATAACCTATGGGCACAAAGTAGTAGTAAAATATTCTGCAGCTTCTCACATACCCTTGACAGTTGAATTTTAATTCAACATAGTAGAGGGAGGTCTTTTGAGGGAGCAGTTTCAGAATATTTGCAGATGTCTTAACCTAAACAGTTACATAGGTAGAAGATATCATTTGTCAGTTTTTCATGGTGTTGATAATCATCACCAGGTTGCCAAGGTATCAATTAGCGGAAACCTCGAGCTTATGAAACAGTTTTCTTCCAGACTGTATTTCAGATATATGGGCCAGAAGCTACATATTTTTGTACCTCAGAATAGAACATCATGATTAAGTACACTATCTGGGATTTCAGATGAAGAAAGGTCAGACACTTATAAATACCATTTGTATCCTTTGACTTGTTAAGAAATTTTTGTCCAAGGCATTTATTTTTGCATAGTAATTCTTCGGTACCATTAACATCAACCAAAGATTATGGTGAAATATGACTACTACTATTTAGCAGAGAGCTGTTGTGACCTTTTGCAGAAGTACTTAGCCTCAGTTACGACTGCATGTTGCTAACATCTAAAAACTTAGTTGTTGTGCTTTGTTTTTTTTAAGAGTTTATTCACTTTGAAATTAATAAATTGTGGAAATGTGAAGCCTAACCCATTTACTATAAAGTTATTTCTCATGGAAAGAAAAACCTAGGCCTCTCTACACCATCAAGATGCCAAGCACATCTACAGCTGCTGTTGAGGCCTGGGCATGTAGCACCTCCCAAATAAGTTAATTCTGTGAGAGTATGGTTTCCCTCTGGCCCACCTGCAACCATGTAGTGATGCAAACAGGTATAGAAATTTCCATTCAAAAACTACATTCCTCCTGCTCACAGTACAGATAAGTCCCAGTCTCACAGAGTCCCACTAATAATTAACTACCTGTTGCCCTGGCAAGGAGTAGTGACCCATAGGATTACCAGGCAAAAGACCACTGTGCAAGTGCTGGGTGACTGTGACACGCCGGGTCACAATGCCCACCCCCACTAGGTGGGGTGCTAGACACTCAGTGCCATCACTTCTGGGTCTGGTAATGCTGGCAACCACATTCTCACCAGGAACTTGTGAAGGATCTACTGATCCAAGAAATTCACACTGCACATGCACAGACCTGTTTGCAAGTGTGCATCAAGGCACACAGCCATTACTTCTAAGAATAACCTATGCCACTACCTACAAGGTGTTCAACTCTAACCAGTAACAGGCAAAACTTTATTTACCTGAGACTTCTAGTGATGCTGTTCCCCCAAATACTCACTCTAAGATAAACCAAAGAACTACAAAAGAACTCTATCAACTTCAGTAGCCTCTTACAATTGGGCTAAACTAGAGCAGCATGTTATTCGGATCATATATTACATTTGCCTCTGATTGTATGCAACTACATACATATATATGCATGATTTTATATATTTGATTTTAACTGAAACTGAAAGCAGTTTCTCAAGTGTTAACCAACAAGCCATTGTCAGACTCTAGAGAATCTAGATTTCTAGAGGGTTACAGCCATAGGTCATGGAAATAAGGCCCAAGAACTATCCCTTCCCCTGTTGGTACTCAAGGATACCCAAGATCATGCAGTTACTACTTTCTATAAGGATAAACATTAGCCTGTGCATGGGAATATTAAACCAAATTTTGGAAAGGTCTAGCTTTTGTAGCATGATTATGTCAGTGCCGTTAGTCACATTCATTGCATTTCTTTTTTTTTTATTTTTAAGGCAAAAAGAGATTAAGGCTGATGGTGGAAGGAAGGACTAGAGAGGCCTTGCAGTAGAGAAATATTGTAAGCTAGAAAGAGAACATTTATTATAAGTGCATGCTATAGTGCAGTAGTTCATGAATAATTAGAGTGTGCCTCACCCGAGCTATCTGAAACGGACCAGTAAGACAGTGTAATAGTATCAAGTTCTGCAAGTAGTAAACATCTGTAAAAACAAAGAACCATTTTTGATGAAAGCCATGCTAGCATTTCATTTCCTTCCCTCCCTCTTGATTAATAAAAAATGAAATGCAGCAGGAAAGCTACTTATATATAACACTAATTATTACAAACCAGAAGGCGGCAATAGGTAAGGTGATCAGCATTTTCTGAGCAGGAAAGTTAATTCCACAAGGCCCTTAACAGTATCCTGCAGGATATAACATTTAATTTTCATGAACTTTAATTGATAAAACGTTAAGATCCTAATTACTTCAAGTGATTCAAAATTTTTGAAAGGCCTGTAATGATTTTTTTCCACAAGCATTTTGGAAGCAGAATGAAAGGTTGGCACATCAATCATCTGGAAGCAAAAAGGATCTCCTCATGTGTCCAGTGCATTATGCCTTGAGCTGTATTACTGAACACAGAAAAGACTTGGCATGTTATTCATCAGCATTTTAAATGCTCTTGGTTATCTGTCTGATAAAGTGATTGTATTTTCATGGCACCGGTAAATTAAAAAAATACATAACTGAGAACAGGCGTTAAGAGTATTCCTAATTTTATACAGTCATCTGGCTATGAAGTCATGACACCAAGTAATTTTACAAGTACTGTGAGAATAACCAGGAGGCCCTATTAACATTACCACACGGTCTCATTACAACTTTTAAAGTACTCAGCAAAATAAAATGATAGTCACCATGAGCTCTCCAGATTCATGGGATCTTGAACAGTGAGCATGGAAACTGTTGCAGTCCGTACGAGATGGAAAGTTAAGGGGGTGGAATAAGGAAGGAAGTGCCTTTTGGAACTTGGAAGTAGTTATTTACATCTTTCAGTTTCAATTTAATAATACAACTCTAGCACAGAGGAAAGACAGCATAATATGGCTCCTAGCTGCAAAACAAAATTAATTCAGAAAAACTAAGTTCTGTACGAGGTTTTTCAAATACACACAAATCCATGTATTCCTTGTAGTCCAAATTCAAAACTATATAGAAGTTTAAATTGGCTCCAGATTAAACCTCAATTCATGCAAAACAAGGCTCAGGTTTGCATGAAAACATACAGGGATCAGTGTTGTAATGCCCTGGGCTGCGACAAGATACAATGAGGGCTTTTCATTAAGGGGACTGCACCCATTCAGAGCTAACTGGTGTTAGGCTTCATGCAAACTTCTGGACCATCTGAGCATTCGGCTGTACTAAAGACAAGGCACAGGTCCAGGAACCAGATATCTGTAAGTTCTGTAAACTTCTGTAAAGTTTCCAAAGAACTAAAATTTTACAGCAGAACTTTAAACACAGTAATATTTCCCATAGCTCACCTCCCACATCTGCAAAAGGTTATTTAATGGTTGCCACCATACCAATATAGAGGATTGCACAGATGGAAATAGCTAATTGCAGGACTATCACTTCCCAGACAAAGCAATTTGAATTCTCTAGGTGCACAGAGAGTACACACTTCTGACTGCTGATTTCAGTTATGCTGCTATTTGAGTCAAAATAAAGTCAACTAGTCAACTAGTTATATACAGATGCCATTAAATCCCAATGAAGTATGTCAGGCCTTTTGTACACTCTGCTTTCCACCAGCTTATTGCTTTCTTTTGACAACACTTATTTTTTAGAAGCAGAGAGATCAGATATCTTAATGTACATGTATCTGAGATTTCAATCCTTTGCGGGAGGGACTGTCTAATGTAATACATAAGGAGATTGACATAAAAGCCAAAAGTACATCAGTATAAATTCTATTCCTTCAAGTAAAGGATGTCATCACTATCATGAAAGAGATAAACTTCCTAAAGTGAACTCTTCCACCTCAGACTGCTGTTGGATCTTCCATCTTCCTGAAGTGTCCATCTTGGGTGTAAATTCCTCAAAGCAGGAAACATTTTATCTTCAGTAATAACAGGAGACAGCCAAGTACACGGTCTGTGCTAAGTAATATACACAGTGAGCACAGTCAAACCAAACATGCTTATGTATGCATCTCCACCGCATCCAACTAGACATACTATTGAATAATGGCCTATTTTGAACAGATACATGAAAGTTTTATTATTTTCTATGCACCTTCCAAGCAGTGTTTCCAGCAGGACTTCCAAGCAATTGGCTTGTTCCCAGGACTTCTGGAAAACCCTTCCTTCCTGCAGCATGCCAGAAAGCACTTCAGTGCGAGCATGGATTCCCCAAGAATGAGGCAGACAGAAGTGGGGGGGTATAAGAAAAACGTCAGGAGAAAGGCTCACAAAGCTGCACAACATCTTTTAATGGCTATGAAGCCCTTCTGCACAATGAATATCTGCAACTGAATATCTGGAGCTTTGGATAAGCTATTTTATTGGCTGGAAGAGTCAGATGGAATTTGAGGAATTGTTATTGGTGTGAGAGTCCACCATGCACCAGTGTCAGCATAAAGGCTCGAACTGTGTTTTAGGACATCCTAATAGGTCAATGCATTGGTTCCCCATATCATCACTCAAAACAGGGGCCTCAGGAAAAGCATCCCAGGGTCTCTCCCTGGGGTCCTTACCCAGGACAAGGGCAGAAAGCCTGGAAAAATCTGCATCAGTGAGGAGAAAGTGATCCAGGTCTCTTCCAGATCCAAACAAGACTTAGAGAGAGACTCCCAGATCCTAACACTGCAACACACGATGCCACATTTCTCTCAGTTTGCTGAGCAGAAAGAACGCACAGCCAAGTTATAAGCTTTGGACTTACCCCAGGTGCTTCATATGCGTGGTTTTGGGGTGAACCTGATGTTTTAAGAGGTGTTTCAGACTTGTTGCACACACAGAGCTACCTTGAACACAGCCAATAGCTCAATACTTCCAGAGCAGCTGACTCATTGCACAGAAACTGTGCAGTCAGCCTGGTTTTGTGCCATAGAAGTGTCCACGATTTCCAGATATACAACAGGCTGAGGGCAGCACCCCTCAGAAAATCTGGCCAAATATAGAAAACTCTGATTACATTGAGGTTTCTGAGAAGGCTAAGAATGAAAGAAAATGAGATTGAGAGAAGACATCTATGAAAACTCAGCCATACAGTAGCTTTAACTGGAACTCGTGACTTCTCCCTAAAAGTTACAATTCTAATATGTCAGAGCTTTCCTAAAAAAAAAAAACATACACATTTGATTGCCTTTTAGAGTTTGCATTATCATTGTCTTAGCACAAACGAGGCCAGAGACAAAAACCTGCCTTTCAGATCAACATTAGAGACAAAAAACCTTCAGACTTGTCTGCTTCTGGCCTTTCACCTTGACTTCAGCCACAGACCCTTAATTTGTGCTAACAGCACCTGGATTCTCAGTCTGTTTTGTATATCCAGGCTGTGTTGGTTTGCAGACTTAAAGGAGATCTCACACAAGTTGACCATGGTGCACACACTGCATACAGAACTTTGCAGAATGCTATGCAGCAGCTGCAACTATACCTAGGTTCCCCACCTACTGGCTAATAGCACATCTTTATTTTCTCATCTCTTATCATAAATTGCTCTTGAAGTGACTGCCAAAAGAACGAAAGGGAACCCTAAAAAACACATAAGAGTAGAAATGCTCACCAAGGAAGCTAAACAAATCTTCACTGCAATTAAGCTAAAGCAAGGACACACCCAGAGCAGTTAGCAATTTCCCTCAGCAGGGCTTCTTTCCATGCAAAATTTTCTTCACAGACAGATTTCTTCAGGTAAAGCCTCCCCAGTTAATTTAATGATAAAAGAGCAAAGCTCCTGTGTTCTTCAAGCATTCAGACATTTTCCAACACTTTAAATAATTTAAGTGGTTCTTTGTGCCCCTTCCACTACATTCAGTTTTTCATCCTTTCTTGCCTCTTTTTCCCTGGTTGGTTTTTCTTGTTGCATTGCTCTCAGCTCCTGTAATTTCCAGCAAGGAGCCACTGGAAGCAGCTCCTGTGCTGGCCTGGCATAAAAGTGCAGCTTTCCTTTTAAGCCTTCTCTTTGGCCCAAACACTCAGCTGTAATACTATTTGAATGGCATCATTTGATGAATGCTGCAATGCTCATAATTCAAAAACTGCCTCACAAAAGCTCTTCATTCCTCCCTACCTCAAAAAAAAAAAAAAAAAAATCAAAAACACATCTGTCAAAAATGTAAATTTTTTTATACATATACACACAAATCTCCTACCAGTTAAAGCAAAATTACTTCTCAAGCTCGAAGTTGAAAACAGATGACAAGTACAGCACTGAGCATCTGATAATGTTTTGGTAGCGCAGCTAAACTGCTTATAAATACTGTTTTGGGATCCCTCTCCCACCCACCCCTGCATATTGAAAATTCTCTACTAAAACTCCTGAAGTTCTCATCAGCCCTTTTTCCTTCCATTGCTTGGTCACATTGAGGGCTTGTTTTCTTTCAGGACAGACATTCCCCGCTGTGCTTTTCCTGGTTTCGGACTATTTTTAATATTTACTTTAAGTTGCTATAGCAACAGGGAATCACAGATGGTAAGAGTTAGAATTATGCCACAGGAGACATTTATCATCATGGCTTTGTATAATGTGAGCTCTTGTTCTCTCAAATTTTCCCCATACTGGACACTCCCCTGTTTATTTTATGATGACTGCACTAATGAATGCATATGCCTAATGAAAAATAAGACTCAAATGTATCAGTACATGTTTAATGGCATATGGTAATTGCATTAATGAGAAAGTGCCAGCATTTATTTCTTTCCATTTCCCACCACTACTGAAAGAGCCAGATTTCCTATACCAGATTTCATGCTTACCTTGTTCCACAAATAAATCACGTTATTTCAGTGGTGCAAGTATTTGGTACCATCAAGGTGACTGGAAGCCAGACTGGGTTACATACAACATAAGAGTATGCACCACAGCCCCTCAGGGGAATCATGTACTTCTCCAGTAATTCAGAAAGGACCTAGAAAGGATTCAACAAAATATATGAACAGCCACTAGCATCTTCAAAAAATGTGGTATGCACCTGTAAGACCTGGGCCTGAATGTGGAAAATCCTGGATCAGGGGTCACTCAACACCTCTGGACATCAGATCAATTTTCAAGTACTAGCGTCAGAAAATATTGGCAATTATTATTCTGTTTTTCATGCAGTTTGAGCCAGCTGAATGAGTTTTAGCTGCTACCCCAGCTGTGAATGTTTGGATATCAATGACAGTATCTTCTCCCTGTAAATTCTCAAAAGCCCTTTTAAAATGAAAGTATTTTAAAACCAGTTTTCAGAAGCAAAGTTCCCTTCCAAAAAGGTGAAATGATTCCTTGGTGCAAATCACCAGCAAGACACCCTGAGCTGAGCCATGCCAGCCTCCCTGGAAATCCTCACCATCACGTTCCCCTGGGAGAGCCCAGGATGATATACAGTCATAAGTTACTTAGGCCTCACCAGCTTGGTCAGTTACTATGGCTCAATACAAACACACAAAACACAGGTCAAATTCTCCCGTTGGCACATGGCAGGTTGCTGCAATATAGCATCTCCACGATTTAAAAACAAGGAACTTTTGTTTCATATTTCAGGTACCAAAGAGTTTCAAGTACATTTTGTCTTCTAAGGATACAGCAGTCACACAAAAATGAAGTGAATTCCACAGGTCAATCTTGAAGATGTCTTAACAGCTATCAGTGCTCAGCCTCACTAGGCAACTCCCACAGAAATACACTCATGTATATTGAGCAGACTTTTGCTGTGCTTTTCTAAGCAAATAACTTTCATTACTCAGTCACCATCACCATGAATTCTGTTTGGAGCTCATTGATATCTGATAGAAAACACCTCCAAACTCAATTAATACTACAAAGCACCCAGCTTATCACACCATGGCAATTTGGAAGAAAATGTACTATTGAATTATGGTATTTCACAAACACCTGGCAAATTCAGAGGGTTTTTTTTTACAGGTACAGTCCAAACAAGGTCAAATCCACAAAGTAGATTTTTTTTCTGTTAATCTCTTCATAATATGGTTACCTCTAAGACACTCTCTTTAAACAAGGTAGCAGAGAAAGATGGAGAGGGTCAGCATGAAAAAGAGACTAAAATGTGTAGCACAAGCCTTGAACAAATTTTGACATATAAAACTTAGTTTTTAAAGCAAAACTTTAAGAAACAAACTTTCTGAAATACACTGGCTTGGACTCATAGTGGTAAATACTGGAGACTAAAAATCTCAGCAGAGTTATACCCACTCTAAAACACACAAGTTAAAGAGATAATGGCTTACAGTTCTCAAACTAGAATGAATTCTGAAATGAAGACCAAATGTAGAGTTAATTCTATATAATTAAATCTAAAATCAGAAGTAGAGGGATTTGTCCAGACCTTGGCTACTGTATATATTGCTTTCTTAAAAAGATATTTGAATTACTTTTTGTAAAAGCTAACAGGAAAAAAGTAATTGTAAAGTTAGGAAAAAAAGATAAAAATAAAAATAAATAAATAAATTTAAAAAAAAAAAAAAGCCTTTGAAGTGTCAGTTGTTATTCAAATGCAACAGATAGAGAAACTAAAAATAAAATAAAATAAATGTATTACATGCCTATAGAAAGGTAGTGGGTGACAGAGGCTGATTTCCAGAACAGATGACTTTATGCAATGCCTAGATAATTAATCAGGAAAACAGTCAGGCTCTTGACAGCCTGACAGCAGAGAAATACTAAAAAAAACCTGTGCTGTCCTTATCCCAAACTTGCAGAGACTACCCAAAGCTTCACAGCCATCCAGAACTACAATGTAACCTGTAGATACACAGCTACCCTCTTAAAATACCTGTGTCAAAATAGCATCCTAGGATCCTCCTGCTCATAGATTTCCAAGGCAGGAAGTGCTCAGAATGAATGATCAGCAAGTTATTAAGCTAGAGTTTTGTTTCAGCTTGTTGAGAGACAAGGAGAATGTCCCACCATCACACCCAGCTTTCAAGAGTAATGTGCAAACAGCATTTCTGACACATTTTCACTTTCTTTAATTTAGCACACGCACTGGATGGAAGACACCGCTAGTAGTGATACTGCTGGTGATACTGCCAAAGGCCCCCTATCCAGCACATATTGAAGCCAAAAGAAAGACTCCCAGAACATAGAGCAGATTCTGAAAAAGGCCCATAGTGGTTGGACACATGCAATATATCCTTTCAATCTTTACTTGTTGAAATATAGGAGCTTGGAAGGAGGTTGCACAGACCATATAATCTTTTTTTGTACTTCCAAAACAGAACAGCTTAGTAACTGCTCTGCAAATATAATAAAAGTAATAAGGCCAAAGACAC
The DNA here is from genome assembly GCF_964035555.1 of Netta rufina. Taxonomy (NCBI): domain Eukaryota; kingdom Metazoa; phylum Chordata; class Aves; order Anseriformes; family Anatidae; genus Netta; species Netta rufina. The sequence continues at coordinate 141,225,225 of NC_140123.1, forward strand.
TGGTACTACATATGTTTTCTAAGTTATAAATAGAGCATGCTGTACGTGCTTTCATTACCTAAGACAACATCCTCCAAGCAAAGGCAGACTGATTGAAGAGGCCCTCTTTAAGCACTCTGATTTTTTGAATGCCCAAAGCATTCAGAAACCCAAGTTTCAGAAGTTTATCACTGTTAAAGTAGAACAAGTTCTTCCAAGTTTGCTTCATAGTAGATTTCCCCCAAAATTCTTGCCAGATGCCTCTGACATTTGTTGGCACTGACATCATGAAAATGTGGAGGACAAAGAAAATAACAGTCAAACTGGCACTGTACTTCAAGCAGAGATTAACTAATTTCTCATTATTTTTCCTTAGTACATACAACAGCAATGGTTTAACTCAGCATTATCAAAAGCTGTCAAATGTAGGTGACCCCAGTGAGTCAGATCACCCTTCCTTTAAGGTGTTAAAACAGTATTTGCTGCAGAGCAGATATTACCTTCCAGTTCAAGGATGTTCTTCACTAGTAATGTACTATGTCTGTGCACTGAGTATTCCTCACTATTCTACGTTCAGGAAAGGGGGACCAGTATAACATTATCACGTCATAATTGCCCATGATTACAGAGAATTTGAAATATGAATTTGAAGAGTTCGTTGTTTGTTGGTTGGTTTTGTTGGGTTTTGTTTATTTGTTTTTTGCTGGTTTTATTTTGTGTGTGTGTGTGTGTGTTGTGGTTTGTTTTTTTTAGCAATACCTGCCCAAGGGAAGCTGCTGAACTACTCTCAAAGTTATGTAAGCTAATCTCTGGTTATCCAAGTAAAATCACAAGCAATCTGCTTATTTACAATTGGAGCTATGAAAATAAAAAATAATAAAAAAAAAAATACAGAAATACATTTTAAGTTAATCCAAAATGCAAATAGCTCTTCAATCATAGTGCTAAAAGGCTAAATGATTAGGTCAGTTCCGTATAGCATCTTAATCATGGCAAAGGAAAATCCTTTACACTATGAGAGAAGTAGATTGAGAACTGCAAATTCACTTCCCCTTGCCTAGGGAACATCTCAGCACCATCAGCTCCCAGCCACTGGCCAGCCAAGGGACAACAAGGGGGATATTGGAGTTGCCAATTTGAACAACCTCAATCAAATTTAACCAACAGGTTTGTGGGAAGGTGAGGAGAGGAAGAGGGACCAGTATCAGCTGAGCATCCTCCTCAGCATATCACAAAGGGACGTTAAAAAAAAAAATAGCTTTTTCTTCAAAAAAATACTGCTTACATGCTATCTTTGGATTTTCTAAAGACATTTAAACTTCTACCAAAAAATCAACATTCAGGTCTGCTAACTTCAATAGTATTTTTCATCACAACTCCCTTCCAGCAGTCTGTAGCTCTCCTGAGGACCCCAGGACTGTGGTAGCAGAGGAAGCAGCCCCCACCCTGCTAGGGGAGCCCACAGATCCACGGGGGCAGGCTGCAGTCCTGGCCCAAGCCTATCCATTTATTTCAGCTGGCTTTTGGACAGGAACACAACACTGCCACAAAGTGTTGTAGCCACAGCATTAATTGTTGGAGAAGAGCCGGCAGAAAAAAAAAAAAATGGTTTGCTGGAGACACCAAAACGAGGTCAAGAGATAGCAACACAGAAATTCCCATAAGAAGTATCAAAGAGGAAAAATATCTGATGAAGGTCCTAGTTTCCTAGCCAAGTGGATTAACAGCCTGACCTACAGACACTGTCAGAGACATCTGTGGGAAGCCAACACAAGTCCAGGGAAGACACAGCAGCAGCAGCACATGGACTGCTGGTTTCATGGCTGGCCCACGTGGCTGCAGTTCACACTGCACCCTGCTTCTTTGGAAGGTTCTTCATGTTCCTGTGTGTTCACATTTCATTTTCTAAGATAGCCTGGCTAAAGGCAGGTAGTTCAAAGTCGTGAGTAAACTTCTTAGAGCCACCTATCCATGCATGATGGCTCCCTTCCCCTTTGCTAACACTACCTCCTAACATGATGCAGTTGAGAGGAGCCACATGAGGGGACAGCTCTCCCTATTGTTTGAGCCAACCTGGCTCACTTGACTGAAACAGGTCACACATACATCCTAGCCAACAGGCATAGAGGTGATAATCTCCACCTGAAGACTCATCATCACTGGTTCTGGAAGATATTGCCTACATCCCACATTTTGGAGCTGCTTGGCAGTGTTCCTACACATTAGCCAAGATATTTGGTTATCTCCATGTTTTGTTACTCCTAAACTTTCAAACTAGGTCATAACTTCCTCACAACAGGGTTGTTCATTATTTAAAACAGATTATTCCCTTTGCTACCTAAGGATTTAAAGCCAGCTCATACAGATTATGTCTTCCTCCAGGCAATATGAACATTCATTTTACCTGAAGAATGCAATAAGAAGGAACAATCTTCTGTTGTAATTATTACATATGCCTAGTTTTAAGATTAAAAGTTTTTATTCCCTGTCCACATGGACACCATGTGTGTAAGGAAATGCTCTAATTAAATTCATTGAACTACAATGTGAGCCATAATTTAAATAATAGAAAAATGAGGTATTGAATTTCCAAGGATATTTTGTAATTGGAATGAGAGCAGCTGCCAAAAGAAGACAAAAAGCTTCAGGGCAAACAGGGTCTATGGGTTTGGGCAACAGCAGGTAAGCAGAACCCTAGATCTGAGAATGATTACATGGATTTTTCTAGCTTGGAAAGAAAAAGACTGAAGAATTAACAAAGTACTCTGCAATAAAACACATGTAGAAAACACACTCTGAACACACTCTTATTGATAAACTGAAAACAGCAGAGTCCTCTCCTGTGAGGACACATTCTCGTGTGGGTAGAGAGCAGGAGAAACAGATACACTTTCTTTTGCCAGTGGGGTTTCACAGAAGTTAGAACTGGCTCAGGTAGAAACATTTATTATCTGATTGGACCTTGCTTGATTTTAGATAATTCTTGGGAGAAGATCCATCTGTGTGTTTGGAGTAAAAATCATAGTATAGACACAAGCAGTTTAAGGAAGCTTTCACCAAGTCTTATACAGTACTTCTAATTGATTATAAAATGTTCCCAGTGTAAACGAGCTCTGAAAGTCAGGATTCCCACAATTCACTCCTGCCATTGAAAACACCTTACTTGCATGATCTGTGCAAGCATCCCAGCTAAATGAGACTCCTACATTCTCTTTTTTTAGTTGAAATTAGTATCTCCTGTACTCACACAGCACCAAACAATGGGGAACTTTCAATGCTTTCAGGTATCATGGGACAGAGACAGAAAGTGTAAAAAACTGAAAAGGGAGAAAGCATGATGGCACAAAGTACACAAAGGCTGGTAGGACCAAGCACCAGAACAATATTCACTAGACCATCAGATGCATACTACCCTGAATGGAGAAATGAACTATTCTGTATTGCCAAAGAAAACACAGCTTAATTTTAAGACAATTCTGTTCAGAGGCATCAAACCTAATCCACCCTCCTCATTTCGCAGCACTATTTATTCAGTAAGAAAGAGCATGAATGTATGAAACGAAAGGATCAAAACGAAACCCTCACACTCAGTCCCCACAGGCTACCCTAACATAATCTATAACATATTTTAACAGGTCTATCATTCTAACTTAAAGTTAGACGTCCTAATAACATTTTATTTCAAGTGTGTTTTTTTCCCAATAATTGGCAATATTTTGGGAGCACCTGGAGACAAAAGCTCATATGAGAATTACAGATTTCCTTGGAAAAATGGCCTATTGCAGCAGGAAAAAAAAAAAAAAAAATACCATAGCCCTAGAGGTTCACAATTGAATAGGAAAAAAAAATGACATCTTTTTTATAAGTCACATTACTTAAGCCAAGTACTGAGCCTGGGAGGAGCCTGACTCATAATATCAGAATGTTTAGAGTTGTCAGTATTTTTAGTGCTGTCACTATTGCACATGTTTACTGTCACACCTACCTTTTCTTTCATTTTAGCTTGAATATCAGAACTCTTCAGATCTAGATCTGGATTTTGAATGCAGAAGTCCAGCAATGATCAAATTTTAATCACGTCCACCAAGCAGATATGAACCATCTCAAGTGAACAATGAAAACCCCTTCACAGATAAGCAACCCAATGCAAAAGCAGCTATAAATAGCATAAAAGCTCCAATTGTTTTCTTTTAAAAGTAAACACAATTGTTTCAAACCCAGCCATTTGCCAAAATAAATCAGAATACCCATAATTACATCATAACACAAAAGGCAACACAAATACCCCTTTCCTGGGGTAATGTCATCTAATCGATTTAATTTTACATTGTTAGTTGTGCTGCAATAGTAGAGGCAAAGTATCAGGACATTAAATGTTACTTGTCCTTACACAGCTTTGAAAATTAAGCACTAAAACTGAAGTCTGAAAACTTTCTTCAGAACTCTGTGGAAGAACAGAATTGCACTAAGGCACATATTTCCGTCTAGGCACGCAGATCTGAAAACCTGCATTTTAAAGAAATGAGTTTCTTGTGAATTATATTTCAGTCCCTGTCCCTTTTGTTTTCTGATGAGGCACAGTGAGCTGCAGCTGCTGCCAGACCTCTGTTTATGCAAATGTGCATGCAACTCCATTTCCCAGTAAGCCAATGCCACAAAAAAAAGTGACCCTTTTAATTAGCTTCAGGTTCATTTCCAGAGGGCCGGGGGTCAGAAGAGCAGAAAAGCCTGCAGAAGAAAAAGTGTAAGGACAGCTCGGTTCTTGAACCCGTAGCTTCACATGAAGTAGTTCAGACCACCCTTTTTCAGCAATGTCTAAGCAAGGCCACAGAGATAACTCACACAAACCATCCTGGGCACACGGTCAGTGCAACTCCACAGCGACAGTCCATGTTTCTGTGAGTCCAGGGCCATCACCAAAAGGCAGGAAGGTGTGCCTGGGCATTCTCACTCTAGGTATCATGAATGTAGCCTCATCACCAGCAGTCAATGTCCTTCCTCCATTCTAGCCCTAGAACAGGCTCTCCTCACTAGATCCAAGATTATTTTCTCTGTTAATGACAACTGTTATTTGTGCATTAACATGCTTCAGTAAGAACAGCCTTCAGCTCTACAGCATAGCTACGTGCTCTGAGCAACAGAGGTGTCTAGGAGAAGCAACAAGCTGTCTGGAGTTGTCAGAAGGAAGATTGCAGCAGTGGGACAGCAGATGCTGGTGGTAAGAGGAGAAAAAGCAAACAAGACTCCTCTTCAGCTAAGCCATTTGTCTCAAGACAGTAATCCTGCTTTGAGCTTGTTTTGTCCCTTTACTTCTCTCACCAGGTCCCCTGGTCCATTTCTTCACTCTACTTCTTTCTCTACATCTGATAACTCTGTGTTGGCCCAGCCTCAGCAGGTCACACTCCTTACTCCCCATATCTAAAAAAAGAAAAAAAATCTGCTAGTTTCTAATGAATTCAACCCAACTTTTTCTCACTAAAAGTGTAGATATGCCTGCCAGCCTAGTCATGTACAGAAACAGGCTGCAGACGACTGCCTATCCATTCTTCTTTTCATGGGGGGAATTCTGTATCTCAAAAATAGCCAATTTCAAATGAATCTGAAAGAATATCTCAACAGCTGTTAAATTCTTTTAAGATTAAAAAATAAATATTAAAAAAAAAGAAATTGATCTAAGTACAGAGGTGTAAATCATCAACCATACTGAGGGCAAGGCTGCAGTCTGAATTTAGGGGGTAACTGCAGCCATTCTCAACTTACCTCAGCAAAGCACCTAAGCACAAAAGTCCCAGAAAAAAAAGCCAGAAGCTGAGGGGAACCCAGCAGCAGCAGTCCCACAAGGCTGATAACAACATCCCCAGAAGCAGCCCCAGACACAGCAAGCAGAAAACCAAGTCCAAGGTCCATTTGTGGAGTCCCCTCAGGAGCAGGGAGGGGACAAAGTCGGGCAAAGGACTGCAGACATGCAGAAAGGCACGCTGGAGGTCCCCATCCAGGAGAGAGTTACCAACAGCACAAATCTAAGGTCCACCCAGGAGGCAGAACCAAAGGCGAGGCTGACAACCAAAGCTCCTACAATGCAACCTACCTGGGGCTACACCCATGGGGCTCCTGGGGGTGCATGGAGGCCTCAGATGAAGGTAGTCTGGAAAATTATAACCTATTAGTGCCCTCAGGGCCCTCACAATGAGCACCTGTTACTACCTTTTCTGGAGACCATCAGGGTAAGTAATATGGTGGAGAGAAGATAATTTTCAGTATCATGTTATTTGGAGGTAAATTCACTCAGTCTAACCATAAAAGTCAAAGCTTTAGAGCTTTCACTTTAAAGAAGAAAGAGTTGCTCACCTCTACATTTTATCCATATAACTTCTTCTTGGAAACTCACAATTAATGTGAGATGACTTGCTTTTATTGCACTGATACACACATTCGTTGTCAAAGCAAGCACGTTAGAATACTTCCTAAATTCTGAAAACAAATTCATACACAAGTCTTATCGCAGAGAGTTTCTCTAGTAAGCCATCAAGGATTTCAAAGTTAGGTCACAAAGACAGTCTCACCATGTGGCACAACTTCTGGAGGAAGGCTTTAAAGGTGGATCGCCCCTAAACCAAGCCATCCTGTCCAATATATTCCCATTGCCTCCACAGAACTGGATTCAGGAATTCATGAAAGGTCTTAGAGAAAGAGAGACACAAGTCTCTTAGGAGAAGGATCCTGTTAAGAAACTGCCATGGTCACCAGGAGCCCTCCAAAATTACTCAGACCCAATAAGGAGATCTGACCCATCCAAAGTCCCTAGCCCCACAGCTCTGGCTCCCCGTCCTTGTGACTTCAACCCCAAAGTCACTGAGACTTGCATGAAAGTTGACGGGGAACAGATAATACACCTTCACATCACACTGAAGTGTCACCGTGAACCAGGCCTCTTTTTGTGATAACCTAATGAGCATGTGGAGAAAGAGAAGATGAGTAGGGGATGGCAACCATGCTTGCAGGAAAAGGGACACTTCCTCTTGGAAGAGTTATTTAGATGTGTATCTCCCATTTCCAGGAGCATCTACCCTGGCACTGTGCAAGTGGCTGTTTTGCAAACATTTTGTACTGCCAGTACTGTGAGATGCCCAATAACCACGGCCCCCATATCGCTAGTGGCAGCTGCCTTGATGATGCTCCATGATAGAGAGGAAACTTCAGCTCTGCATTTTTCTGGATCTACTCCCACACGTGGGAATTGCACAGTAGGTGAGCACAGCCCATTGCAACACACATCGCTGGGGAAAGGCTCTGTCACTTGTACCAAGCCTAAATCATGGCATCCATCTGGTGGCTGAAGCCTTGCGTGGGATCAGCTCTGCTGTGGAGGAAGAATTTCTCCCTGTGTGCACCCCACAGGAATCATCAAATGGTGGCTTCCCAAGGGGAGACAGCACTTGAGCACTTAGTGCTGACATGAGGGCTGAGAACAGCACTGTGCCTCTCCTCTCCTCCACACTGGGCAGAAAGTTGGGTTTGGCACCAAGTCCTCTCAGTGCCTTCTGCAGATGCAACACACACAGATGCAACAACACATCCACTCACATGCACAGAGGAAAAATACGGAGTTATGTTCATTAGGAACAGGGAATCTCTCTTCAAGAAAGATGGTGCCAATTAGAGAGATTTGTCAGTGTCATTTCAAACACAGCCTAGGATGAGCTGTGCCACAGGAAGAGGACAACACAGTGAGGGACCAGAGCTTAAGTACCTAGGCAGAGTCATTACAGAGCCAGTGAATATAGGAAATGAAAGATTTCCCAACCAAATCCTGGGGATTTTACGTTTTAACCAAGTTCTCAAGCTTCAGTTTTAATTGTGCTTTTACTTGGTGCAAAGCAGTTTTAAAAAGCAACTTAGGGGGAGAAAATGAAGAGACACAGTTATACGAGGCTTGGGACATGTGGAGCTAAAATGCTGACTGTTGTCTTGGGCAGCTCACAAACAGTACTTACGCAAGCTGGGAACTGTGCACCACTGCCAGTGCTCCTTTAACTCCTGACCTTTTCCTGGACGTCAGATGGGAATGATTTTTAGTCTATCCGGTCTGGAGTGAATTTGATCCCGAGCACCAGGGCAAGGGAAGAAAAAAGTTTATTCTTTAAAAGTTTTACATACTGGATGCTTAAAATTTAACGCTCGCCCCTTAGAGCTATATTCCTAGTTCAGAGCTGGTAAGAAGCAACATGTTTTTTGCTTTAATCCTTTCCAAAGACACATTCCATAAATCGTTAGCATCCTTGCCAACCACTCAGTCTCTTAGCGAGCCCACATACCAGCTTTAAAGTAAGCTCTTCTAAAACCAATGCAACAGTCCTGTGGGTTAAGTTTATATTATTTCCAGATTCGTATAGCTGCAGGCTCCTTTTTAAAGTTGCAAATGATAAGTCATCTCTTTGTTGCCAGTACTTTTCTTTTCTTAAAAAAAAAAAAAAAAAAAAAAAAAAAACTTTGTTTAAACATTGTTCACTGATGCACTTAGTGAAAAGCAGACTGTACTAGCTGTAACATAGCTGTGCATGCTGTAGCAACAGGGATACAGTAAGTATTTTGCAGCAGGAGGGGTGAAGAATCCCTGCTTGGACAATTCAGTCTATTAATAACTCCAGTATAGATACCACTGCTTAAAAACAAATTGAAGCACAGCAACAAAAGCAATATATTGCACTGACACAGCACCTCTCATCTCAAAATGCACTAGTTGCATACTCTCAACAGCATAACCACAAGCTGTCCAAAGCAGCTATTCTAAAAAATACAAGGGCATGAGGGACTTCCCTATCCTCTCATGCCAGCTACCCACAGAGCATAAAAAAGCGTAATACAGTCACTTCTCCTTCTGGCACACTTGGGTTAGGTAAAATTCTCCTGTCTGCTCACTGATGCCTTCATCTCTCCCTTCCCTGACCAACAGAGAAAGTGGGGAAACAGACAGCAAACACTTAACCACACTGAAGTCCTCTTTTTTTTTTTCCTCTTTTCCCTGATAGACTGTAAAAAATTATTGTAAAAATGACACCACATTAAAATTAGAGTGTAGAAACATTAATGTGTGAAATACTCCTCTTTTCACCTTTTCCTGCCTTGCCTGCTTTTGTGTTCTGCTGTCTCCACCAGTGCTGCCATGGCTCACCGAAAATCAGGCTGGGTTTGAGAAAACATTTGCTTCCCTCCACAGGGGGAGCTCATTTTCTCCTACCCCCTTGGAAGCCTCCAGCTTCTGCTGGTTTGAGAATCAGGTGCTTCCCCCAGCCTCTCTCAGGAAGTAGGTACCAGAAGCAGAAACAAATAAAAGCAATTGCAGGAAATGCAGGGGAGTGATGCTAGCCCCTGTTTTCAGATCTTAGTCCATGGGGCCTCTTCCACTCCTGCAAGCTCCCACAGTCCACACCAGCACGGGTCCTTGGCTGTCAGTGGGAGCTCTCGGTTTACTTAAAGAAAAATCTGCTTTTACACTCCCAACTGCCTATCTACGTGCGGAGCTGGGCAGTGGTACCCAGTGACATGACCTATTTATTTATTTTTTAATGACACATGCTGCAAACTCATCAGCCTCCAATTTAACCTTGACAAACAACGGGGAATTGGTACTGGGAGCTCCAGTGAAGACTGGACTGACGCTAGACGGCATTTGTCAGTGTACCGTGGTTATCAGTATACTGTGTTTGACCCTTTTTTATGGATCAGCTGGGAAACCAAAGCTCCCATGCCTGCCTGTGAACTCACACTGTGGTTCTGCAAACATTTATATAAACAACTTAATCCCACATACTTGACTGGTCTCCTAATTGAATATTTGCAAGACTTTGACCTTCATGTAAACTGACTTTGCAGGAGACCAGGCAGCAATTTCCATGCATTAAGACAAGACTGGCATTAAAATACCAAAAATCCATTCTCTCCATGCTTAAATTCACCCTGAGTTTACCTTTTGTCCCTTGAAAGAGAGAAAAGAGAAGAAATGTTAGGATGCAGAAACAGAGATAGGGTCAGACATGAAAGCAGAGCTGATGGACAAGCATGCAGAGTTCCTCTTGGCTCACCCCATTGTACTGCGTGATTGTTTGGGGACCTCAAAAAGTCAGGTATGGGACATCTCTTTCTAAAAATCAGATCTCTGCATGAAAAAAGTCAGAGGGTTTCTTTCAAAGTCTGATTCAACTGATTACATTCTCCAGCACAAAGCAGAAGGTAGAGCTTCCGTGCACAATTAGCGTGAATATTGATTGACCTTGGGCATACACAGGAGCCGCTGGAGAAAACTACGTTAGCGTATTGTAAAGGTAATGCGTTGCTCAGCAAGCTGTGGTACAGCAGGGAAGTCGTGTAACTACCTTGCAGAAAAAACGTGTGAAGAAGCTTGCAGACAATGCTTCCTGCCAGTGCCCCAGGCCAAGCACTGGAATGCTTCTGGGATAAGGCCGGAGCTGGAATGAAGCTATTCCCCTCTCATTTCCCTTAAATGGTGTGTCTGACTCACTTCAGTTGGGGGACATGCCTTGGTTACTCACCGACTGTTTATCTAAATGTTAACCATGTGATTAAAATAACTGCTTCATAAATCCCCAGATCACCAGGAGCCGTGCCCTGGTATCTCTCACGCTGATGTAAGTCCCAAGAGCAGGCCTTGGACACACACTCGCTCGCATGAGTGTTTGCTGTCCGTGCCACGGACGCAGCTCTTGCTACTGGCCACGGGACAGAGCAGAGCCACCCTTAGCCTTCTTTTGGTCAGCCTGGGATGGCATCAGGTCTCCAAAGGGACCTCATGGGTCACCATGTGAACAACAGGAGTGTCCTGTGGTTAACCTGCTGAGGCCAGACTGGCTCACACCCTTGTTGAGCCATGACTTCAGGCCGTAGGATGGTGCAGAAAATTCTCTTGGACTTTCCATTTCAGTTCTCTAGCTGCTAAATGCAGAGAAGTTTTTTGTTTCCTCCTTCCACCCTTGCAGGCTGTAGCTTCCCCATTAGCACCAGTCTCTTAGCCATACGTGAGCATGGCGCATCCAGGTTGCGGTTTCAGACAGGATTTTGCTGCAAGTGTAGTTCTAGTGATGGTGTTCAAGACCCACATATGGGTCTTGAACATATTTATATGCCTTTGTAAAGCATATAAAATATATCTGGATGGGAGGGATAACCAAGCCATTTCAGGTCTGGGCCCAATATTTTTGGCTTCCTGTTTTGCTGGAAAATCAGTGTAAATTTGGTGCCAGTCATTTCTCCCGATGCTATAGGAGGATAGAAAGCTCTCCTAGCTGCAGGATGCTGACTTGCTGTCCTGCTGTTCAGCCACCAAGGTGAATAGTGGGGCAAAAGGCTGGGAAAGGGAGTGCTCCCTGGGCTGCAGCCTCAGCTGGATGCCACTCGCCAGAGCTAATGGGGCCAGGACCCACGAGCGCACGTGCTGGGACTGGGAGGACACTAATTTGTTGACAGTTAACAAAGCCGATATCCGAGGGATGTGTCATAACATTGCAAGGAGTACAACTAAAATAACGGAATGTGTTTTCAGTTTAGATGGTGTATTTTTGGCTAATGAATGCAGAGGAAAACAAAGGATGAGTCCTTATGAGAGGGGGAAGTAAAACCCACTGCTTTGAACCCCGAGGCTGCCCCTCGGAGTAGGGGCATATAGCAGTATTCAGTAGTACTCGCCAAGACTTAAATCACAGATATACACACATGTGGAGAAAAGATAAAGGTTTATTACCAAACCCAACCAAGTCCCAGTGCTGGTACGAACTCCCAGTGACATCCATGGGTTTTGGATTAGGCCCCTAATGATCTGCATTTATCCCTTCAACACTGTAGTTGCTGGAGGTGCCAAAAGTGGATTGAGGCAATATAAAACAAGAGAGAAATTCCCACAGCAGCACTGAGCTCTTTAGCTGGTACTTGTAGAGAGCACATTTCTTTGCCAGCTCCATAAAGCAGGACTGCTACAGGGGGACTCATGACTGTTTGCTTTATCCATACTGCACCACGTCAGACGGCGCACTGGGTCCTCCTTTCTTGTATGTCAGCTTCTCCCCAGTGACATGACCTAAAATAAGGCTGCCAAGGCTGTTCGGCATTTTAAAGTGACAGAACACAACATGAACATCCATTATGCTCTCTATTCAGCTGGGTTTCTTAAACATGTTTTAGATGGTGGGTCTGGCTTACTTAAGGAAAAAAAAAAATAAATAAAAAAATTAAAAGCCGTGTCTTTGTTCAAGTATTGTTCTTCATTCTAAGCACAATGGGTTGTGGTTTTTTGTCCCCACAGTGCAACAGGTTTTTGACACAATGGATGGAAATACTAACTCACAGCTTTAAAATGGCAACACATCACACTCTGGGGACTAGCATTTGTTTTTGAACTCAAGCGGCATAGACATTAAAAAGATTCATATCTCTTGACTTTGTCAGGTAAGTGCAAAATAACTGTGTTTGTCCTGTCCTGCAAGACCTCATCAGGAAACACATTTGACAATTTTATAAAGGACAAGATTTGCTACATTTTCATTTAGTGTGCATGGTGGATAAGCAAGCTCTGGACCACCTTTCACCTATGCACAAAGCTGCAGCTGAATGACAAAGTCCCACAGTGTTGGCTGAGCATCACCCAGCATCATCTGTATTGAAGTATCTTGAGTTCCCACTCCAACAGCTGGAGTCCTGAGCAGTGTGTGTGGTGCAGAAACAGTCTTGCCTCACAGTGCTTGCGCAGTGCAGGCCTGTCATCATCAAGGAAGTCAGATACCAGCATGGAGAACCAGCCTGTTCATGCATAGCCAGCCAAATGCATCCATGCTGGGATCTTCATGAATGTGCAGCAGCCACTTTTCAAATTTAAGTGTGCCTGGCTGTTGTAGGTGCACTGATTGATCTGGTATCATACAGCAGCCAGATGTCTAGAACTGACTAGGTCACTAAATTGCCAAGAAAAACAATAAGCTATTTCCAGAAAGTAACTGGGTTGGCAAGTCCACAATCTGCAGTAAAGGAGTCAAGAGTCCAACCCATATTTTTAATGTAACTGCTGATCACCATCATCTCCTGCCAATGGAGGATGAAAGAAATTGCTCATCATCTTTTCAATTAAGTTATTCAGCTACAGTGCACACTCTACAAAGTCACTAACAGCTGAAGTTGCTATCACTGAGAACTGCAGGGCAGCAGGCATTTTGAATGTGCACATATCTGTCTAAGACCACTTTAAGAAATCTGGGAGAAATTCATACTGCACACTACTGAGTCTACTGACTTGCAGTAACCAGTTACCACCCTGCCAACTGCAGTTAAAAAATACACACAGACAAAAACAAACCAGGGACCCCTGTCACACTCATCCAAGGATGCATTACACCGAGGCTGGCAAATTCACAAACTGCTGTTCATTATAACATAAGCAGAAAAAATGAGTCATTATGGGAGAAAATGCAAAACATCATGGCCAGGGTTTTCCTCATTTAAAGGCACCTTTCAATCAACCAAACTTTTCTGCGTGGCCTGCCATCAGGTGTTGTGTTCAAGAGGGTGTTGTGATCTCAAAAGCATCCTGGTGCCCCCCGCCTGGTACTGAACTCTTCTGGGGAGGGTTAAACAAACACACATATGGGCAGTCTGCTAATACATGTAGTTTCTGTAGAATTAGGTTGTTGGCAGATAAATGCAATGCAAGAGATCCTATGTTGCTGTGTGGGTATACACAGGGTGTATACTCCTCTCTCCTAAAAGTGCCCCATACCTGCAACATCATTCACCAAAGATGTAAAAACACAGCCCTACATCTGTGACTGCATGCAACCCTACATCTGTGACTGCACACAACCCCAAATGTTCTTGTTTCGCCAAACCCATGGTTACAACACCACCACAGAGCAAGTCCACTGTTTCACTCTGCCTGGTCTGTGTTGCAAGGCCAGCACAGCGCAGCCAGCACACACCAGTGAATTTTACACACAAGCTCACTCGTAGTCATCTTACTATTCTGAGCTGACCAAAACAGTTCAAACAACATTAATCTCTTGGGGCAAAGCACACGTCAAGGTTTAAAAGAAAAAGCACTTTGGAGTCATCCAAGCACACACAAAAATGCACTCAATTGTGCACTGTTGGCCCATCTCTGCAACTGGGGAAGGGCTGACACCACCCACAGAGCCTGGATCAGCTCCTTCTCCTCAGGGCTCAGTTTATCTTCCAAACATAAAACCATTTTCCTGACCAAAACAGACAACAGAGACCTTTTTTCAAGTTGCTGCTCCCTGTCCTGTCCTCACTTCACCGCTTAACACTCTCCTGCCCACAAAGAGCACCTACTCACTGGTACTCACTCAGCCCTTTCTAGGAAACACCTCCTCTCTGCTGGGTTTGATGATGGAGAAGGACTGGTGGCCCCTTGGACCTCTAAGGGACATATCATCAGTTACCTTCTCTGTTTGGAAGCTCGCTCATCCAGCAGTGGATTCAGTAACGGAACAGACAGGGCTAGAAGTTCCTATTTCCACACAAACCACTAGTTATGGACACTTGCCTACACCTTCTGCTTGAGGAGATGCTGAGCAGCCCTCAAGACAGCTGAAGGTGTACCTGAGCCTGTTTTCATGAGGATGTGGACTGTGACCCTGGTCACAAAGGGCCTTCAGTCCCTCACTTCTACTGGCCCATGCCTGACTCCATGCCAAATTTTGACAGGACAACTTGGGGAGTACTCTACCACGTGCTGCTGCTGGATGCAGAGGGGTTCTCGCTCCCCCCATAGATTTCTACTATTGCTTTGTCCCTGTGGACTCCATTGTGCATCCTCTGCCCTTCATCCTATGGAAAGTTACAAGGAGCAAAATTCAGATATTCTCATCAGTCCTACCTGCCTTCTTCCCCCTCAGATATGTGGTCTTTGAACACAGTCCTTCCTTCAGCCCCTGGGCTCTTGTCCTCTCCGCACTTATATTTGTGCAATGCTGTCATAAAGTGGACATTATCACACATTTGAGTCTCTGGACTCCCTCTTGAGTGCCTCTGGACTGCGGTCAGTACAGTCATGGCTGCTTGCTAAGAGGTAGGCTCCGTGCACCATGAGTCATTCCTCCTCAGCTCTGCCCCCAGGCTCGGGCGGTCTGAATGGTCACCAGCGTTTCTCAGGTCCGCCCAGTGCTCAGTGCTTCTACGTGGTGCTAGGAAATTGCAATCGCTTTAAACCAAATGCTGCGGTAGCTCAGGATTAGCAGGGATAGTTTAAATATTTGACTGCAGAGAAAGATATTTCCACCCTGAGCTGGGAATTGTCTGTCTTCATCAGTGGCAGGCCACATCAGACAGAGTGTTGCTCACTTCCCCCGGGTGCCTCTTGTCCAGAGGGCAGCCCTTGTGGTAGATGTCTCTCATATAAATACCACAGGCGTGAGAGCAGCCCCTCTCCCATGAAGGTGTTTTGGGCCAGCAAAGCCGGCTGGGTGGGGTGCAACTGTGTTACAGGGCAGCACCACAGCCAAAGAGGGAAGGGGTGAGCAGCCTCCCTGTGTTGAAGCAAACAAGAAAGCAGGCAGAGGGTTCAGTCAAACCAAACCCTACAGGCACCTATTTCCTTCATAGATGCTTGTTCTTTCCTCTCCATGCTGGCCTGCTGCCTCAGCTTCCCATCAGGCACCTACCACTGCTCCTCACCCCAGCCAGGGCTAGCCTTAGGTCTGCTTCTCAGGCCTGTTTTTGTACCCAGACACAAAACAGTGTTGGCTGGCTATGGACACTCTCAGACAGTCCTTTCTGTCCCAACAACCTTCTTCTCACAGAGAAAAACAGTACCTTTTTTTTTTGTTTTAATTTGGTAATTTTTATTTTGCCCCCATGCCTGGCTTCAGGAATAGCTGACAAATGACTTCAACATTTCAAACAATCAATTTTGGACAGAGATCGAGTAGGAAGAGGGACAGTAAATCATCAGGAAGGTTATTGATGATAAAATACGTATAGTTAGGGAGAAAGACTAATACCAGAGTTACCTTCAACGTCTTGGCCCTGCTGACCCACAAGCAGCATTTAATGTGACCATCAGAGCATCAAGCTGAAGATCAGATATACTCACATGGTGAATAAAAAACTTTCACAAATAGCTGTAATGCTTACTGTCCTTTGATCCTTCTCCTGCCTCCCAGTATGCTTATAGCTACTTTAAATAAATCCCTTGATGACTTCTCAGGGACAGGGGTAGTGTGGCCCTATAGCCATGGCATTCAACAAATGCCCTGAATATTCTTGGCTATTAAACACCTCCCACTCTTTTCCAGGAGTTGACTGCTTATATGTGTGTTTTCCCCTGTGAATTACAGCTGAGGTTAACCACGTTTCTGCCTGTATAAGAGTTTCTATTGTCATCCAAGAGGAAAAATTAGTCCTTCCATCCCTCCCCAGGTCTGCAGTGAAGCCCAGCTGGCATGGCTTCCTGCCCAGGAGGTAGGGGAACCATCCCTATACGTGGCCCAAAAAGCACTGCAGGATCTCACATTATGTAAGGGCACGGTCCTACGCTGACACACAGTGTTATTAAATGGGTAAAACCTCTGTATCTGGTAGCAACAACGAAAAAGATTGTCCAGGAGATTTCCCTTAAGAAGTTCAGTGAAAAAGTTTTCAGACTCTGCAATCTTCCTACAAATTCTACTGTCACACTGAAATATTTGAATCTTCCCTCAGATCAAGCACTAGAAGCACTATGAGGATTTTGATTAATTTGGGCCTGTATCAGGACACAGGATTTTTATAGGTCATTTTTCATCACATTTTCCTCACCACCACCCCCTTCACTCCCAGCAAAGATATGGACCCATTTGCCCCAACAGTTTGCAGATATCCCCTTTCTAAACCACTGACTTTCCCTCTTCAGTGTTTTTGGTGGAAGTAAGTATAGACACACTACTGGTTCAGATTTTAGGGTAGTATCTACATTTTGCATGAATTCACCTGTTGAATTTAAATGTGTTGTGAATCTAGTAATCCATGAGGCTCAGGTTATTCTCCTGCTTTACAGGGAGACAAAGACAAAGAACACAGGACAGGACAACATGACTTTGGCCACATGGTGCTGTTGTCAGTGCAGAGATTCTCACAGATTTTCACAACACAGAAAGGAAGAATAGATATGAGATGATAGACAGACAAATAAAGCAAAAGGAAGAAGCAAAGATCCTCCCCAACCATTCCTCCACTGTTCCTCTATAAATAAATAAGCTAACATAAAGGAAAGGAAAAGCAAAAATTCAAAATACATTTTGCAATGAACAGGAGAGTAGAAAATAAAATAAAGAAAGCCTTAGAAAGGGACAAGGAATACACGTCTGTAGGCAGAGACGCATAAGAAATTATCATAATACAAACAGAGGGGCTGGAAGGAAAGAGGCAGTGAAACATAAGATACCAGGGAGCAAATGAGAACCAGAAATTCAATCAAGATTAGAAAACATTTTTATTATATTTGGCATTAACAATGCAAGCACTCTAAGTGTGGTTAAGATGTAGAAGAAATATCTATAATACTCCATTGTGCATTAATTTAATATCAAGAAAAAAAATCACGTTCTCTGAATATGATGCCCACGTGCTGCCAGCTACCTGCTGTGCCAGTAGGGTTTCTTGGCCTCCTTGCCCTACTCCAGGTCAAGCATGCTTTCTGAAGATGGTCTTGGTTCATACTGGAAAGGAAATACGAAGCGCCGCTGTCATTCTTCCTACACGCACCGGTTTTCTGGTGGTGAGTATTGGCAAGAGCAGCAGCTCCTCTGCCTGTGCAGTCACACAGGGCACTGAGTTGGAAATGGCTTGACAATGGCAGTGAGGTCTGGGAGCTGGAGATTGCCATACCATGAGGTCTCTGGGAAGGGAGAAGCCAATATCCCCTCCTGGGGACAAGCCCCTGCTGATGGGGCTCCTGCAAGGGGCTGGAGCCACAACTCTGAGATACTGCAGGGGGTTCCCTTCATCGAGGCCCCTTCAAGGGTAGAACATGATCCAGCAGCACTACTCTGGTTCATCATGTGTCCATACATTCCGTGTTTTGGCTGTTCATACACATGTACACAATGCAAGTGTGTACACAGGTACAGGACTGCAAAGAGCAGAAGCAGAGAACAGTGATGGACCGCCAGCATCCAGCTGGCATGCATGTACCAGGTATGTTTACCAGGTGGCATGTATTTCAGTATGCATTCAGCAATTGGGCTGAGTGATTATCCAGTAACCTGTGACTTGTGGTGCCCCAAAATCCTCCTTCGTTGTAATCCCCCCAGACTGCAGGAGACAGCCTGTGGTGACTCAGAAATGGGGTTAGAGCAGATAGCACTGCAGATTTCTAGTTTTACTAGCTAAATCATTAACTTGGCATTTCTAATGCTCCCTCCATGAGGCCTCTGCCACTTGAGCTAGCGGAGGGAATGAGACATGGTAGTGGAGGACACAGCATTTGGGAAGGAAGGATGTGGCAGCAATTCCATCCAGCTTCTGCACTGTCTGTAAAGCTGCCCCTGCCTTGTAGACCTGGCTACGAACAGCCAGAGAGGGTATTTTCCTGCAAAGGGTGCAGCAACACCTACAAAGGCACTCTGCTAAGACACCTCTGCCTATGATCTACAATACCTTCACTAAACAAGAACATCACAGCTTTAAGGATTATTTGAATGTCTTCCCAAAGCATGCAGAGTCCAAATGGGAAGAACCTCACTCTCTTTCTGATGCATGTAAACTTTCCCTCCATGTTTCTAGCTTCACAAGAAGATACAAAGCACTGGATATTGATGTCACAGTATTTTCATACACAGAAATCTGGCACCAGCCCTGAACTTCACCCATCCTGAGCATCACTGATAGAAACCCATGCCTAGATAAAGCAGCAATCATTTCTTCTGAACTTCCACCTAGTAAAGTGGATTTAATGCAGGGGGATCCTTTGATGTAGAACATACTCAAAAGAAGTTTTTTTGCTTTTAATGTTTGGTCATCACTACTCCACTTTTTTTAAGTTTCCCTTACAGGGAAAAGTTCCTTACAGGGAAATGCTTTGCATTTCAGGGCTTAGTAGGCAAACTTTGGACCTCAGCTAGCTAGTTAAATAATGAGTGAATGGTATTCTCACTTTCTCTCTCCTGCCCAGTTGATGAACATATTATGTAGGATCTTGAACAGTGGTTCAAGAGCGGTTTGATAAATGCAGAGCTGAGTACATAGTGGAGACTTTCAAGTGGTTGTGCTGATGCAGTAATTTCATAGCTTGCTCAGTTTCAGCCTTTAAATTCAGTGCCAAGAATCAATGCCACATAAAAATGAAAAGTCTAAAATAATTTTAAAACACATACACACAGAAATGCAATACAAAATTTAGCTAAAAATAAAAGAGCAAAAGTAAGCAAACGAGGAATACTCAAAATGGGCACGGCATTTTCCCCTGGATCAAAATTAAGCCATACTCACCACCCAGTCCAGTGAACCTGGAGTGGATCTGGAAGACATTAAAGATTTGGAATAAAAAATAGAATTGAAAAATTATATTTAAGTTTGGTTACTAATTAAAATAAACTGCAAAAATAACAGCAAAGGATTGCCAATAGTATTTGTACTTTTATACTGCTTCCAATACCCTGGGCCAAATTGCCCTGTTTAGTCCTTTGGAAGAGTAGAACATTTGAATAAGAATGCATAATCAAGTTTAATACTGTAGAAACAGTGCACAGGAATAAAACCATCTGCTCTGTGTTCTCAAGCTTAAAAGCCAAGTACCACTAATATTAGCTCTTGATGTTTTAAATGATTGTCATGGCACCAACTCGATCTCAGTGAAGGGATGAGCCAGGAGCAACCTCCATGCATGGTGTGCCCTCACCAACAGGCACAGTCCTGGGGGGCTGTGACCACCATGGGTAGGGCTGGAGGCTGTTAATGGGATCCATCAGCAGCCCCAGGCAAGGTGAGAGATCAATCAAATCTGGGTCCATCCAGGCACTCCTGTTGGGAGCAGCAGGAGATGGGGATGGAGACAGGGCTGGAGATGAGGCCACCTGCAACATCAGGCCAAGATCCAGGCAAAAGTCAGGGCTGATGGCTTGCATGCCTGCAGTATGGCTCAGGCTCAGACCCAACCAGGCTGGAGCTGAAATGGAGCCCCTGAACCCACAGGCAAAGGGTGAGGGTTGGAGGTCCCAGGTGAAGTTGGTCATGGCCATTAAGGGTCACTTTGTGCCCTTAGGGCTCTGGCACTTCTTACACTGCCTTAATTTAATGCATCTTCTGGCCTTTCAGCTATTGAGTGGGTCAGTTGTTGCAGCAGAGCTGCACTTCAGCTGAAGCCACCACTCCAACAGCAGTTAAAGCATCTTGATCCCTGCAACAAAACAGAGGAACATCTTTAGTATTGGTCCTTTCCCACGTGCTCCAGCCCAGACCCTCCCCTGTACCAGTCCATGTTCCAGGTGCCAGAGTCAGGCTGCTGTGCCTGGGAAACCACGGCACCAGCGCCAGGGTTGGTACGTGGGCCTGGGCTCTCCCTCCTGCTGGTGGTCACCGAGCAAGGAGCCACAGCAGTGACTTGCAAGGGGCAGTGGAGAGAGAGTGAAGAGAAAGAATATGGACAAGTAACTTGAAGAAGAGGTGTCATGGAGCTGGTTTTGCAAACATGAAGGAATTTTGCCTCCTCAGCCCTGCATATTTGGAGGTGGTGTTATGGTCTTTGAATTCCCAGAAATTTCAGGTTCCAGTCATGTAGTTCCTGAAAACAGACTGAAATATAATTCTCAGATCATAATATCCAAAATATGAGCAAGTATGAATATGAACCACAACTTTATAGCACGCACACAGTTTTGTCTGCAGCAGTTGCCATACAGGCTGGGGAAGGAGGGATTTTGCATATCAGTCGCTTCCAGAGCCAACTTGTTGGGCACTTTCCCTCCAGACAGTATTTCAAGAGAAAGAACTTTTTCACAGTGCAGATGATTTGTGAGCTCCATAAAGTTCCTTTGAAGTTGTAAGGAAATGTCTTCAGATATCTAATCTTTCTAAAATGGATGTTTAGGATACCAAAAGAGAAAATCAAAATACCTAGGGTTTTTTCTTATTTATTTTTTTAAAACACACTCTGAACGAAGTGGAGTTCTGCTTACTGATTTGCTGTAGATGGCTTGGGGCTGTGATTCCATCAGCTCAGCCAAGGTCAGAGGGAGCAGGGCAGAGCCCAGCTGGGAAGTCTCCCAGGGGAAACCCTACTGCTGGCAGACACACTGGCAGTGATTCCCAGGCAGTCTGGATCAGAAGTCTGTAGAACATCTTGTGGCTAGAAACTGGGTCTTTCACATGACATTAAAGATGGAACTTGTGGTCCACAAAGATCCCCTCAGATCTTTTGTGATGAGAGGAATCTGTCCTGATTCCCATTCCCATGTGGCAGGACTCCAGATAGCATAAAAGACACAGAGATCTGAAGCTGCTGGTTGATTTTCAGCAGGACTTGGATTTCAAGATATCTGGCCTATTCTCTTTTCCTGTGTTTATTTTATTATTTGTCCTAAATATCTTGTATTTCCAGCCTGTCCCATGCAGAAGAAACCATATGAACAGCCTCTTCAGATGCTCTGTCTCAGCACTTCCATCCCCAGGTCAGAACATCAGAGAAAATGTTCCTGAGTGGTCTACAGGGTAGGTTCAATCCCAGTTTCATCCAACTATGTCAAGGGAAGTGAACATCCTCCAACATAAAACCTTCAAAGGACCAGAGATTCAAAAAACTTAGCTGACAACTGGTTAATTTTTACTCAGGAAGCAGTGGTATGCTTTAAAAAGCTCCACAGACAGTCTCTTTTGCCTTTGATGAATGACTTGCTCTCTGGTACATTAGCTATTCCAAAGGTCTGCTCAGTAGCTGCCACCCCAAACTGTAACATCTTGCTTTCTTCTCCCCAGGAGCTCTGTAAATTCACTGGCCTTCTCTTGTAATCCATCTTTCTCATTGCTTCCATCAAGGAACTACTTGAGCTTCTTTAATTCACCCACATTTTCCCATGCACAGCTCAAAGCCTTCGGTTGTGTTCGTGGCAGGAAATGCCTGGTTATCTGCTAGGTAAACTGAAGCATTAAATACCAAAAGCTTCCAGGATAATTTTCAGTCATTTAAAGGCAGTTCTCAGTCCAGTCCTATTGTCCTGTTTCCTTAGCACAATCAGAGCATCTCTGACCTTTTTCTGAACCCCTATGGCAACGATTCAAGAACTGTCAGGGCAGCAGCAACCACCAATGGCACAGATCTCCCCAGGGTTCCCACCAACTCCTGTGCTTCAGCAGAAGGCTCTGGCAGTCAAGTAATTCGAATGCTTTTCCTTGCTGTTCTACACCCAAGTGCATTCATTCCTCCACCATCAGTTCAAAGAATAAGCACTCTGTCAACTCTCAACCTTTGTTTTAAGCTGTCTTTTACACTCTGAATGCATCTAGTGCTGCCTCACAGGAAGAATAACACTTTATAGACAGATTTCCAAAATTTCTAATTCATCCTGAACTTTTCCCCATTTGTATTTCCTTCCCTCTGTTTTTCTCTATTGATTCCTTAGCTCAGGAAAGCAGATCTTCAGTATAATTTCTGGTTTTTTTTTGTTTTTTTTTTTTTTTCTGATATCCCTTGGGCAGATTTCTAATTTTTATCTTTTTACCCACAAATGTTATTCCACTCAGTAGGTCAGCATTACAAATCTAGAGTTTTTGATGACAGTATTAAAGACCACAAAGCTCATGACACTCCATAGGTAAGAATATGGAAGCCCCTGCTCAGGCTCATGTAGCCACAGGACACATACAGTGAGACTGCAACATTTTTGCTTTGAGCTGTGAAGCTCACACAAGGCCACCAAATTGCAGAAGCGAAGAAAACATGATCCTTAGCCAGTAAGCCATGACCTCCTTCCACTGTGATGTCCACGGGGATGGTATCACTGACAGATCACAGAATCACAGAATCACAGAATTTCTAGGTTGGAAGAGACATGAACTAAGCTACCTCATAGACAGAGCAGTGAAGTGATCTAGCAGCAAGAAATAACAACAAGAACTATCTCAAGTGGAAGAAGCCAAGAAGCAATGTCAGTCTAAAACTGCACAGTATGAGAAGCCCACTGCCTGGCCTGAAATTTGGCTAAGACAGGGCACCAGGACAAAGACAGCAGCAAACATCACCTGGATGTTACTCAGCATTTGCTGTCAAGAGGTTAATTTCATCTCTGTCCTGGAAAGCAGGGCATTAGCACGCAGTTACAGTCAGTAGCGCTAGACAAGACACAGCACTTTGTCCTGGACTGGCACATTTCCTTCAGCATGGTGTGCCACAGGAGTCTTTCATGCCAGCGGTGGCCCAGCTCCATCCTCCTTACACCAGGACAGCTGCCAGAGCTGCCACTGCTTCCGACCCTTCCACCTCAGAATTTATAAAAATGAAGTCTTGTTTTTTCAAGAAAATAGGAAAATGCTACTGTGCAAAAGAATTGTTCAAAGGTTATTTAATAGCCTGGAGCACTGCATAGGTACTGTTATGTCATTTAGTGCTAGACCAATAAACAAAGCCACAAAGGCCCTGGCAAAAGTATTGAGCTACTCTCTATAAGCCCCGTATAACTTTGGCCATAACAGGCACAAAATAGTACTGACTTCTTTTTATGTTTTTTATTTGGTGGGGAAGGGAACTTTCCTTATTAAACCTCATTTCAAAATAAAAACAAACTGTTTTCACTTAAAAGCAGAAAATCCTGTTAGCCATGGAAGCCCTATGTATTTAACTTGTATACTTTCAGAATATATATATATATATTAATATATGGGGTATATATATCTGTTACATGAGCTTAACCAAACTCAGAAGTAATAACAGGAGTTTTCAAATAAAATTAGGAAACTTCTACCCAAAGAAAATGGCACTTACTGTGCAGTCAAGTGTCCCTGCTGCTACCATGCTACATAGCCATCACATCTGGTTGAAATATGCACATCATGTTGTCACCACTCCGTAAACCACATGCATGCTCAGACGGAGCAAACGGGTCCTGATCATGCTGCTTCCAGCTTGATTGTGCACAGCCACGCACGAGTTGGCAGGAGGAAGGTGAGGCCAGCAGCAGTTTTGGGCGCCCCACCAGCAGAGACACCTCACCAGCCACAGCTACCAGCCTGGATGATGCAGGTAGAGAGAAGGCTTTGATGCCCAGCAGGACCATGATGCACAAGCATGGCTGCAGGGAAAGCAACAGCGAGAAGAAGGTGCCTGGTGTAGGTCAGGCTGTGGGGTGCACCTATAGGGCCTGCCAGACCCCTGGGTCTGGCCCAAAGAAAGAGAACTGGGAAGAACAGTTTTCTTCCATGAGTATCAAATGGGACCCCCAAAACAAATCCTTCTTCTACCTACTTTGCAGTCACAGTTTTAATGAATTTCTTGTGGAAACAGGGAAAAAGAAAAGCGGGAATATGACATGAGATATGTTTGGCAAGGGTTAGGCAAGATGGTCTCGGATGTGGAAAGGCACAGCAGAAAGGAGGAAGGAAAGGGCAAATCCAGACCTCTCTGAGCCTCCTGGGGTGTTCAGCAGGCACCAGAGCAGCTCCTGAGCATCCCCACGCTGGCACGCCATGCCTCCGCTCTCATCAGTGCCCAGCAGGATGGGGCCTCTCTAATATGCCTCTGGACAACTTTATTGCGTTAAAGATCTCTGAGCTGGTGCCGTTGTGCTCCTTCTTTTATAAAAGAGGAATGCATTTTGGCTGCTGAACAAGAACAGTAAAGATGGGCTGTAACAGATATGGTTAAAGTACTTAAACCAGCTTTTCTCATTTTATCTCTTCCCCCTCATTTGCTTCACATAACAAGTAAATCCACCCACTGGATATAAACACAAATAGATTTTCATGGGAAAGTTCATTAAAAAAAAAAAAAACACTCCTCGAAGAATTTAAAAGACATGTCAATGAGCATCTGTGAGCTGAAATCACTGCCATTCTAACCCTTCCAGCAAAATCAAACTTAGAGTCTTCCTGGGTAATTCCCATCTTTGCATAGGTCAAATTCATAAATTACATTTATTTTCCCCAGGCTCTCTCCACCGCTAAAGCTAAGCCAGGATGAGCAATAAATTTACTTACTAGATGGAGCAAAAGTATCTAGATAGTAGAAGGTATGTCAAAGTACAATAACGTCAGTCTCAGTACTGGAACAGTGACACTTCGTTTGCAAGGCTTGGAAAACAGTGGGCAGTGTTCGTTCTTGTATTTGAGGATTATTCCAGCAATGTCAGTTTCATGCTCAAGTACCTAAGTAATGCTCAAACATTAGGGGGGACCTAAATAAGCAGCTGCCCATATACTGCGAAGATAACATCCACATGGCTGCAGGAGAGCAGCCCCAAGGCTACACCCAAGAACAAACTCATTTGCCCTTCAGAAACAGCATCAGAGGGCTGGCTCTGAAGCAACCCGCCTGCCCTGCATGGGGATGCGCGTGCCTCCTGCTTCATACATGCAGATATTTATAAGAAAACCCTGGACTTTGGAGTTCACTCATACTCACGTGGCTGCCGTGTGGCACTTCCCATTCCCATGAGGATCTGATAAATGACTGGTGCAGGTATGGCAGCATCCAGTCCTTCCAGAAGGGCCCAAATATCAGCTGTCACAAGGACATACAGGATTTTACAGGAATCTCCATTTAAGCTGCCCATGACCCACACAGACACCATAGGCCATGCAGGGGTAGGGCCCTCAGCACCATGCGCTGTGCCAACAGGGGGGCAGCCAACGTGGCCACAGCCCAGGGAAGGACAAAACCCACTCTAGAGCCACTTGTTGGCCTACAGAAAAGAAATGCCAAGCCTTGGGATCTGTGCTGGCTTCTCCAGCCCAACTTTCTCTGCCTCAGTGGCAGGTCAGCTGCCACCTCTCTCTCAGCCACTAGCTGTCACCAGTCTACTGAACCTGATGCCACCTCCCTACCCATGTTCCAGGCTAACCGCATCCTCCTCCTTCTCCCCTTTTTTCACATTGGCAGAAATTGCGGATTTCCTAACTGGAGACTCAGCAAGCCATTTGTCATTTGACTTTTGACACTCCAGTCTAAGACAAACTTCTGGTATGGAAAATGTCATTCTGCAGGGCTGAGGTTTAACAAAAATACGAACAAGTGAAAACAGGATCTAGACAAGACTATTTGTTATTTTTTATTATTTTATTTTGATTTTATAAATGTTAAGCAATCTTAATTATTGGCCTTGTGGTCAACTGCTACTACCTGTGTCTGCCACAAAAGGAAATAACAGGACAAAGAGTAACCAAGTCTACTAGCCCAGAAAGTCGTAAAACCCTACAGAGTCTAGTTTATACAGAGTATAAAACCTTACCCTCATGTTCAAAATAAATTACACATTGAGGTTCATTCCTCCCCAGCATTTGACAACCCAAAATTAGAGTAAGTCTGGTGAAGAGTGAGGAGAAAAAGCCACCTTTGTTCCCTGACCATAGCCATGTGTAGAAACAGCAGTTTATTCCATCCCAGTGCCATCTGACCTTTCAGCTGTCTTTGGAAAGCTGCAATTCTGCAGGAAGATACAAAGTCCCTCAATATGGAAAGCAGTTGATGTGAGAACAATGTTTTGGCATGATGACGTATATGCTGCACTTTTAAGAAAGGAAAAGACAACCCATTGCAAACATTCTTTGTGGGATGAAGATATTCTATAACGTATTTATCTGCCTTGCAGGGAGCTTTAGCAGAGAGGCTTGCACCCAGGAATGCTGTTTTGCAACAGCAACCTTCCTCCTTGCCACCTTCCTGTGAGAGAATGACGTATTTAACACAATTCCTTGATAAATAATATTGCATTTTGGGAAGGCTAAATTATAACAATTAACATGCAGAACAAGATGCAAACAAAGACATAGAAATGTTGAAAAAATGCCAAGCATTTTTGTAAGAGATTACAAAACCTTTTTTCCCCCTTTTTTCCCCTCACAAAATGTTTTCCCTTTGGACAAAGAAGCCTGGACTTAAAAATGAGTTTTCTCCTGTTTTCTTAAAACCATTTTCTATTAAAAAAGAATCTTTGAAAACCACTTCCCAAAATCATTTCCAGTACTTATAAACAAAATATTTGTACCCCGAAGTTGTGGTTTCTCATTTTATATTTTTTCTCCATGAAAAAAAAACACTTTTGTCTCTGAAATGCTCTAAGGGGAAAAAAAAAAAAAAATCAGCTCTTGACAATAGTAGCACACGCTGGTTTTTCTTTAAATATGCTTGCTCCTGTCTGCTTTTTATAGAGCCAAGCACGGGTAGGCTTGTTGAGAGACTTCCAAGTCACACAGGAGATCATAGGAGAAGATTGCTCCTTCTTCAGCATCAGGCAGCTTGCAGACCTCAAACTGCTTTATGATCTCTTATCTCAGTAAGTATCTGTACAAATAATGAGGCGAGGTTTCCGACTCATTTTTGGTTGTATTCTCACTGGCAAACTTTACACTGCCTTTAGGGTCATACAAGGGGAAGAGGTACATATATTCACTATACTGTGGTCTTTGGGGAACTGCTTTTTATCACCAGCTATTACACTTTTACCTTATTTTATGGTTGTTGGTCATGCATCTTGCCTATTCCTCTGATAAATTTTGAACCCACTTAAACTCATGCAAAGGTGAAGGATTCACAACTTGGGCCTAACTACTTGTGATTTTGATCTCCGACTTTGCATATGAAGTTCCCGAGCCCCTGTGAAAATACTTTATGGGTAGAGAACTGAAAAGAGACTGACCCAGAAGAGGAATTCTTGCAACATGTTCAGAAATCAGATAAAATCTTAGCAAAACTGAGTGTAGATGCCAAGCAACCAAGATTGAATTGACTTCATACAGAACCTCCTGTTCTTCCATTCTGCTGCTTAAAGTGCTTGTCTCTTTTAGCTCACTCCTGCTGCCCAGGAGCTACTTACAGAATACCTTGCTTGGTTGGTTCTTGTTTGTATTTACCTATCTTTACAGAAAAGCCCTGAGAAAGGAATCCTCCCATCTTGCTGCAGGCTCTCTTCAGCATGTTCCCATGAACATGCAGTAACCCACCACACCTGAAAACATCCCAGCCCCTTACAAAGTACATAGCAACCGCTCCATAATCATCAGAAGCAAAAAAACTGTGCAAGACTTTTTAAAGGTCAGCCTGGAAGCCCACTGAAACAGTTACTTGAGCTCAATGGCAAAGCAAGCAAGTGCTAATGCCCAAGTGGCAAGTGCTAATAATGCCAGTCATTTCTCACAGCTGAAGAGCTCCAGATTGTCTCCCTGCTTCTCCAGCCCAAAATAGATGGGATAATGCTCAGGGAGGGGAAGGGGAAGCTATTGGAGTTACTGCTATGGCTGGCACAGTACAGCCCCTTGAAAACCCTGCACTGCAAAACTGGAAGCTTCTTATGCACAGTGTATAAATGCATGTGCTGTTATACATAAGCATATAGAGAGATCATTATCTGTTACCTCCCTTGACATTCTACATGCTTGTTCTTAGCCTTCCAGGAAAAAAAAAATCCTTTGAGTTTTCAGAAATTCAATTAATCTCTGCTTGTCAGTGCAGGGAGAAGCAAAGTGTTAAAAGCTTTATTTTATAAAAAAAAAAAAAAAAAAAAAAAAAAAAAAAAAAAGGAAAGGAAAAGAAAGAAAAGAAGGGAATGGAAGAATGGAAACAGCACTTTTAATGAAGTAAGAATAGTGTGCTCAAGATATATGATTTTCCATTGCATTTAGTTAGATTGTCATGTATACAAGAGTATATTATATAAATATGTACACTCTTGTACTATAGACTAGAATTTTCATTTTAAAAACATTTTAACATTGAATATCTGGATATCTGGAAATACTATTCTGAGAAGAAATTAGCAGATGTTATAGCCGGACCCATCTCAACAATTTACCAAAGGTCTTGGGAGTCTGGGGAGGTCCCCATTGACTGGAAGCTAGCCAACGTTATACCCATCTACAAGGGCAGAAGCAGAAACCCAGGAAACTACAGACCTGTTGGTCTGACCTCAGTACCTCGAAAAATTGTGGAGAAGATAATCCTGGGTGCTAATGGAAGGCATTTAAAGAGCAAAACTTTTATCAGACATAGTCAACGTGGTTTCATGAAGGGAAAGTCCTGCCTTAGTAATTTGATCTCCTTCTATGGTAAAGTCACCCACACGGGGGGTGAAGGGAAGGCAGAGGACATAATCTCTCTGGATTTTAGTAAAGCCTTTGATGCCATCCCTCACAGCATCCTTGTGGACAGATTGTCCTGCTGTGAGATAAAAAGGTTCACTTTGCACTGGGTGATGTGCTGGCCCAACAGCAGAGCTTCCAGGTTTGTAGTGAATGAGGCTACATCAGGCTGGTGGATGGTCACGAGCAGTGTTCCCCAGGGCTCAGTTGTAGGGCAGGATGCGTCCAACATTTTTATCAACAACCTGGATGCAAGAGTTGAATCAGCACCTTTGCTGATGATACTAAACTGGGAGGTGCTGTTGGCTCTCTGGAGGGATGCAAGGCCTTGCAGAGGGATCTGGATGAAGCATGAAGTTTAACAACTGTAAATACCAGGTACTGCACCTGGGATGGAGAAATGCTGGACACAGGTACAGATGGAGAGATGAGTGGCTGGGAGCAGCTCAGCAGAAGGGGACCTGGGGGTGCTGGTCATCACCAGCCTCCACAGGAGCCAACAGCATGTCCTGGCAGCCGGGAGGGCAAACTGCATTAACACAGCACAGCCAGCTGGTCAGAAGGGGTGGTTCTCCAGCTATGTCTGACACTGATGTGGCCTCGCCTTGGATACTGCATGCAGCTTTGGGCTCTACAATATAAAAAGGATGTTAAAGTCCTTGAAACAGTCCAGAGGAGGGCACCAAAAGTGGTGAAAGGGCTGGAAGGCAAGTCCTGTGAGGACACTGGGTTGTCCTGTCTGGAGAAGAGAGGCCAGGAGATGACCTCGCTGCTCCCTGCAGCTACCCAAGGAGGGGAGGCGCAGAGGGAGGCACTGGTCTCTGCTCCCTGGGACCAAGCACAGGGCATGCAGGAATGGCACAGAGCTGCCAGAGGAGGGTCAGACGGGGCATTAAGAGAAATGTCTTTACCTTGAGGGTGGTCAAACTCTGAGATAGGCTTTCTGCAGGGGTGGTTGAAGTCCCAAGCCCATCAGTGTTCAAGAGGCAATTGGGCAGTGCCCTCAATAATATGCTTTAATTTTTGATTGTCTCTGTGGAGGTCAGGCAGTTGGGCTAGATGGTCTTTGAAAGTCCCTTCCAACTGAACTGTTCCAATGCCTAAAAGAATGTAAGCCTCCAATTGTGTTATTTGTTCTCCCAGGCTGATGAAGTCAGCCAAGCATCATCCTCTCTTTCCACTGTACTTTTATATCACTGGATGTCCCATCGAATAGTGCTGTGCATGTGAGAGTAGTGTGTGCCCCAGGGTGCTTCTGCACCATCATTGCCATACAGGTTTTGTAAACACGAAAGATCAAGGGTG
Source organism: Netta rufina (assembly GCF_964035555.1). Classification (NCBI taxonomy): domain Eukaryota; kingdom Metazoa; phylum Chordata; class Aves; order Anseriformes; family Anatidae; genus Netta; species Netta rufina. Next base: position 141,255,783 of record NC_140123.1, read on the forward strand.
TTAGTGACCCAGTGCAGAAGATTCACGTTCAACTTTTAAGAAGTTCTTTCTAGGACGTGTCATTGCTTGAAACAGGATAGTTTGTGAATTGTTGCTTATTAACGTTGGGTAGGTATTCACCATCTCCCCAGAACAAAATCACCAAAGATACAAATGAAACATTACTGTCAGGAAGATTTGAGCTTTCAACATGCAAATCTCTTACCTGTGTACACACACCGCATACAAATAGCCACTGACAGGCTGTAAATTTCGAAAAGGATAAACAGAATCAGGATTGAGCCTTTAATTAATAGATACATCCAATTATACTGACTGCAGAGCAATAGCAATGATTGAATGCTGACATTAATACTGTACAATGTTCTGCAGTTACAATTACATCAATGAAAACCTTAATACACTAATTTCCTGAGTCAGCTTTATTTACTTAAAGTGGTTTGAGCTTGAGAAATGTAACTGAAAAACCATAACAAATGCATATTTCTTGGTGGTTTGCCTAGATTTGTTATGCAGCTGAATTCTAGACACTGGTCAAATGATTCTTCATGGGTATTGGTCATAGGCCTTTCTTTTATAATTTCCTGTTACATTTTTATTTTGAATTTGAAATTGTCTGTCCTGAGAATTTCCCTTGTGGTTATTTCATTTTAATCTGAGAAATTCATGTGGGCATTTTCTGGAAGCTAAGTATGAAGATCTGAACATTTTCTCCATTACTCAGATGGCAGCTTTCAACACAAGAGCTTTGCAAAACACGTAGCACGTTGATAACAAGAGAAGAGAGCCCAGTTCCCTCTGCCTTGACCCATCCCCTCAGGCAGGGGACTACCAGATGTAAACAGTGATGCTCTACAAAACATATGACTTCCTAAGAAGAAATGTTGATGTGTTTCTCTCTTGTGTCACCCTGTACTCGCCTTAGCTTAATTCTTCTGACTTGTGCAGTCACAGCCTGGAAACAGGAGGCAGATCATATCTACAAGACATCTTTTGACATCTTTTTTTGGGTTCATGCACACTGCAGCTAAGGAGCAAGAGTAGAAGGGGGCCTGCAGACATCCCCTGGGGTGTTTTTGGGCAGCATATGAGACTGCCAGGCACGCTGGAGCTGGCCCCACGTACGGTGGAAGAGAAGCTACAGCCATAGGATCATAGAGGTCAGAAAGGACCTTCAAGATCATCAATTCCATATATGAGACAGAGTTTGCTGACAGACAACAAATACAGCTTTGGAGCAAACAGAGCATTAACGTACCCATCCATGGTTTTATTTGTGTGTGTACACATTTCACCTACCTAAATGAACTCTGCAGCTAAGAAACCAGCTCTAATCAGGCAAGGGGACACCTCAGAGCAGATGTAGGCCTCTGTGAAACAGATGCTAAATCAGACCTAGTCACACTGGAGCTCCCTTAGTTACCAGCAAGAGGCAAACAGCAGGAAGACTCTATTAATCTTACCTAAATGAAATGTCCAAAAAAGGTCCGGTGACTCACATCCCGAAGAGGCCTGTTACTCTGTTGTCACTAAAAGGAAACAAGGGAGATCCTTGCTCAAGTGGGGATAATTATACTGCAGACATATACAAAGAGGTGAGGTGAAGCCTGTCCCATCAGTAAAGAAAAGAGCGCTATCAGGAACATGCCCCAAAGTGCTGCATCGCCACCAACGGTTCTTCCTCCAGATCTAGCTTTGTATCACAGTTTAACTTGAAAAAGTCTCTGGCTGTTTGTAAGAGCATTACAAAGATTTGTGAGAATGAGCTGTGTGCCTGTTGCAGAGCTGGAAGTGGTCAGACTGCCCTGTTTTAGGCAGCATTCAGAGGTTCACTTAGTTGTGTGAAAAAAACACCTGAAGCAGTACTGACTGGCACCCTCAGCATTCTCACACCAAACGCAACATAAATTGCCACCGAAGACTTGTAAGCTTTACTCTCTCTACTTTTTTTTTTTTTTTAAATGCTTGTAACAGTTCTTGTGGTGACAAGAAGAGGAGACAAAAACACAGTATGCGTGTATATGCAGATACATTTATGGATTTCTTCCCCATGTCAGAAGTGCTGGTCCCTGACTCCCAGGGGATGTCTGCTCTCTCCGCTCTCCCATCCTGCTGCATACACCACAAAGCAGTTTCTGGTGTTATCCACTCCTAGCAGGGCTCGTAGAAAGCCCTTTTGCTTGCTCTGATTAGTGGTGTATCTGCAGAACAGGGCACTGCTGGCAGGGCGCAGGGCAGCACGCGCTCTGACGCAGCGAGCGGAGCCCGCAGCAGCATTCAGAGCCCCGGGGTGCACACGCCTGGGCAAGGGGCAGGGCACAACCCCACGCTGAAAACAAATTAATCTGCCCTTCCAGCACACGCACAGAACTGCTGCAAACAGGTGGAGTGAGTGGAAAGCTCGAGCTTTCTCAAAAGCCTCTGTTCATTACTCACAACTCTGTTGGGTGAACAAACAAGCTAGAATCCATGGTTATTCACCCTCTGTGAGGTCCAGCCCTCTTCCTGTCTGTCCATCAGAGGCTGCCATTGTTAATGGGACAGGAATCTAGAAAGAAACACGCTGACAAGATACAGAGATTGCATTTTAAAGTGGGAAGTCTGTGGAGAGCCTGGTCCTCTCCCTCTGTCAGTGGGACTTCCACCATTTACTGCAAGGAGGAGGATCGGGACCCCAGGTTATAACAACCAAGGTGAACGCAGCAAAATACAAGTGCAAAGCACTAGGTCTGCTATTACACTTCCAGTCAGGAGTCCTGTTGCCATCAGTGGGAACATTAAACCCAGGAGGGCGAAGTGAGAAAGGCAGTTCCTTGCCTCATCCTTCCCCTCCCACGCTGCTGCCGGGAGCTGCAGCAGATCACGTATCCACACTCTCTGCATCTAGTCAGACAACTCTTCAAGTGACCTGTTTTTTTCAGAAATGCTGAGTTCAGTGGAAATCACTGCATGCAACGCTTAAAAACAGGGACAGCAGAGGCAAACCTAAGCACCTTTTGAACCAAAACCAAACAACTGGGCTTTCTGCAGCCTCTTCCCTTCTCTCCATGAAAACCAAATGTAAAGCCATATAAAACTGGAAAATAGATTTTATGATGTTTTTGCAGCCCTTTGCTTAGCCTTTCGGGAGTGCAGGCATATCTAATGTAGCACCACTAGTACTTCTGTAATTGATTTTTCCCTTCATTAACTTGACCGATTCTTCTTCATTTCTGGCACACTGTCCTTGAATCCTGAAGGAAATAATATCAGGTGGCGTCTGTAAGCAAGCATGACACATTTTCAGGGACATTGTTAACAAAAGACCTGATCCATGAGGTGATGAGCAACCACAAATCTCACCAGTGGTGGTGGAGGCACAGACTGAAGCCTTTGGCAAGTCAGAGCAGTAAAAACCATTTGTCACGTAGCACCGCCAAGCCCACGCACAGCAGAAACGCCTTGCAACATACACTCACGCTACATCCAATTGGTCCTGCTACACAAGGAGTTCTGCTGTCAGCTCTGGAAAATTGCTGTGCGTGAACAGCTGCTTGTGGGACAGTGAGTTTCACTGGAGCAGCAGAAAGAACAAAATGAGTAGAGAAAAATTAAGGAGATCGGTTCATTTAATGTTTCTCTCACGTGGGTGGATTTCTCCAAGTAAAATACAAAACCCCTCATCCTCCCCTGTGCATCACAGGAATGCAGGCAGGACTATAAAATGTAAGGAGTTATCCAACTGGAACTCATGAGCAGCTCTGAAAATAGGGGGCACAATGCTGAGGAAGGTGCTGTGGAGGTGTGAAGCACAGGAGCTGCTGGAGAAGGCGCAAGGAAGAGTGGCTGAAGGAAGAAATTTAGGGCAGGGCCATGAGCCTGTGAAGGTGGGAGAAGCACAGTAGCCAAGGGGATCACAGAGCCCTGCAGTGACTCTTTCCCTCGAACAAATGTAAATGACCACAAGAGTTTCAGACAACTGGTATTCGTTTCTTTATAGCGTAGATAGCAGCTTTTTACCCAAATGTTTTTTGTACTCGCTGGTGTTTTTCATTCGTGTCCCAGTCTGAACAAAGATGTAACAGTATTTCCAGGGGGCTCTGATCAAAACTAGTGCTTTCTAAGCCTATAAATCCACACCAAAATCCAAGCTCCTTTGGAGGTCAAGTTCTAAGATGGGAGCAGGTAAGGGCACAGAAGCTGAGCAAGGACCTGAAGGAAGATAGGAGATAAAGTGCTTTGAGGGTATCTCCTCATTTGGCAAACCCTAACAACTTCCCTCTCCTGCTAGCTACATGAGTTTGGTGAACAGTGGCACCTTCTGGAATATTTCTGTTTAAAGCCAGGCTGTAATCTGGATTTAAACCTTACAGCTCTTGAAATGAAATTGGATTATCTGTATTTCTGAAGACATCAAGTATTAAGCTTTGATGAACTCTTTTTTTTTCTCTTTTAAATCAGGACTGGGAAGAGGGGAAAAGAATAACTGCAAGCATCACTTCCTTACCATTTTATGCAGAAGAAGTGAAAATTACATCCATAATATAAATGTAATTGCAAGTTAAACTAAATTAAACCCTGGATGTTGTTGACTATGTCAACTGTTGAAAGTCATGCTTCATTTCAAAAATAACTACTTACATTGCTCAGAGTGATGTGAACCCAACATATTTCCTTTATACACCACAAGTATTTATTTTTTCATGAGCATCTTTAACGCCCAGTCTGGGGTATGAAGATGGCAGCCGGGTAGGGGAACCCACCTGAGTGCACACTTGCCATCTGACCGCCGCTGCTCAGTACAGTGCCTGCTCACCTTAAATTGCCAGCTCAACACAATGGCAAGGCTGTCCTCTGCAGCAGAGGGAGGGAACTGCTGAGATTCCTCCTATGCCAGCAATACCCACTGCAATTGCACCTGCGAGGAGAACTGAAAGTCAGAAGCAGGGCAACAATACTCCCATCAGAGAGAACCCTGCTCATGTTGTAGGTTCAGGCATGTCTGAAACACGTTTGTATTATACTAAATATAAAGAAGGTTTGAATTTACCAACATTACTATGAACTGTCAAAAAGATATTTAGTCCTGGAAATGATGGGAGACTTCAGCCCAAACTGTCAGGTTCTCAGGCACTTACTGAAGAAATAAGAAAAAGCTGAACATCAATATTACTAAATGCTTGTAGGCAAGTGCTCTCAATACTGTAGAAATTTTATCAGAAGAGTTCCACCCATATTCAGGCACTGAAACAAGAGCCAAATTGTTGAAGCAAACCCCAAACTAGAACTTCCACATCCTACCAAACAAGCCCTCTTTTCATACATATACTGCAGCCCCTCAACTCCAAATGAAAGCAGCACAGCCACATGTGGCAGCAAAAGTCTCATCTCCCCATTTTCACAGGTGAAAGAAATCAGTGACTTGCCTGTAATGAGGTACTTAAGGCAAAACTGAATCCATAACTTCCAACTTTCAGTGAAATACCAAACCCCTAGCATAGCCTCCTAATGAATAATAATTTGCTCATATAACTTAATTCACTTGTTATGCTTAAAGCCATGTCTTACCGAGTTCCTAATTTAAGAAAAATCAAAATGCAGGATTCCTGTGCTTCAGACAAATCACACTAACAAATCACATCCTAGTTAATTCACAAAAGGAAGCCTCAATGTTATTTTTCATCATCTTTTTTAATGAATCAAACCCTCCCAATCCTGCCTTCTGATGCACTTGGGGAAGTAAAAAACACCAAGGGTACTTGATATACCTGAAATTTCAGTTCTAAAGTCTACACAGAAACTCTTCCCACTTCAAATGTAAAATGTATTTGTACCTTTTTCAACTAAAAATACAAACTTTGCCACCAAAATGTTTGCATTTTATAGGCAAATACCCAAAATTCAGCAAAACAACCCAGGATTATTTATAAGAAGTGCTGATGGGCTCTCACTTTCTACTTTATATAGAGGACTTTAGAAGAGGATATTCAGATGTACACTAACATAAAACCGACATGAAGAGAACATACCACCAATAATATACAAGTTATATATGTTTTTTTAGAAAGTTTAGTGAAAAAAAGAAAAATAAAATGCAATTTACCCACTTATTTACATATGTATAAAAATAATCGTGCATATTTGTAATCATTATTTGTATGTTTGCCTCTGGTATTGCCAACACATGCTACTTAATCTTAAAACATTGTTCATGTACTGTATAAGCTAACCTCTGACTAGGTTGAGATCAAGCCCAGTCTGGCATCAGGGAGAATTAAAATTATGGCATATAGCGTGGACTCGAGACAAACAAAATTTACCTGTAAATAAGAGAAAGTGTGCAGCTCTTAACAGAGAGGAATGTGTCACCTTGTATTACTAACAATCACCCTGCACAGGTACCGTAATTATCTCCAATACTGAGAAGAGGCGTTGAAATTATCACTCAGGTCTTCTCAGCAACCTCTTATCAACAGTGCGTGTGAAGGATTTACAGCTTTACGGAAGGTATTCCTATCTGCTAGCTGCGGAAATCACTTGAGCCAACCACACAGAAGAGGAAGCACAGAACACAAGGATCCCAGTACTGAAAGACAGTACCTTTCGTGTCAGTACATCTCCTAAGGCTTTCACCTCAGAAAACGAGACCAGTTAAAGTTTGTTTTGTTTTATTATTGCCTGAAAATAAATGAGTATCAGTTGCTATAGCAGGTCATTTGATCTAGAATTTATTTGTGCATATACATAAAAATCAAAACATTATTTCGTAGGGAAATGAAAAAAAGAAAAAAAGAAAAAAAAAAAAAAAAAAAAAAAAAGCTCAAGAGTTTTGTATCACACTAACAAGCATTTTTTTCCACATTAACATGATGCAGAAGGACATGATATTGTGGCCTGCAGTACAAGACTGGGAATTAGCTTTGCTGAGGGCTTTCTACCTGCTACACCTACAGACTCATTCGGCCTAGGTTTGTCACATCTGTCAACATGGCCCTTTGGTAAATGAGGACAAGAATGTCTGAAATCAAATCCATGACATATACTGCATCCTCCAATTTTTATTTTTAAAGTATTTGGCACCTGCTCATTGCTGAGCTTCCTTTCTCATGCAACAGTGACTTCCCCGCACCTTTCCTGAGGCATGCAAAGATATTAATATATTAATATGTTAATACCAAATATATTATGATATTACTATCACTAAGATCATGTGGTTTGTTGTGTGTTTTTTGGGAGGAGAAAGGTGCAGGAGTGGTGTGTTACATGCCTGCAAATACCCACCTTGCTCTTGTTGAATTTATCTAGTCCACTGAAGCTGCTGATGCAAGAACAAAGTAGGGCTAATCATCAATTTGTACAAGCAGCCTAGATGATTGCAATTAATTGCACACCAGAACTAAGCCACCTTTGTGCCATTTGTTAGACTATGCAGTGCTGGCACAGCTGGAACATGCTGCCTTTCAAGAGGGGCTGAATATACGTTTTGCTCTCCCAAGCATGTAGAATTAGTGCAGAATTGCTGCTGCTTTCCCCCATGCACTTACCACAATGCACTTGCTCCACCTGTTGTCCGTTTGCATTTCTGCACATGCATCTAGGGTTGTAATCGGTGGAAGAGCAAATTACTTCGTCTTTAGAGGTAGTTATGGACCTTGACACCTGCTTACTCACTCCTAGCTTAGCCAGTACCACTGCCTCCCATACAGATCCCAGAAAGCTCAGCCTGTGGTTGGGCAAAGCCAGGCAGTCGCAGATGTGAGCTCTATGGAGAACTGGCTCAGCTTTAGCTACAGCACTGCATGAGCACACGATGACCAGGAGTCTGACGGGCATCTGCCAGAAAACATGACTTTATGAGGCAACTCCTCAAAGCACCCCCAGTTTAGAGGATGAGATTAACGGCAAAGACACGATCTTCCTTTCCAGCACTACTGCTTCTGCTAGATTAGAAGCATGAACAGGGACACTTCCACTTCACAGCTTCAGCAGCATCAGGGTCCCCTGCAATATTCATGTGTGCTGCTTGTTCCTAACAACAAGAAATGACTGACAGGGAAGGTTGCACTTCAGCATTTGCTGCCCCTGGGCTCAGACTTCCTCTACAAAAGAGAGTCTTCTCATCTAGTTAATACATACTAGTACTTTTCTTTCATGCAAGTGCCGGACAAAAAGTGAAGAAAATCTGACATACAATGCCGAGTGAGCTGGAAGGAAAAAAAAAAACAAAGTGATATTATGGCAGACAGCATCTCCAATGCCAGAGGTCCCCACAGCCACTTCCCCTGGAGCCTGACAATTGCTGCACCAACATTGCCATGAGAGCTGTGGTCAACACCTCCTTTCAAAACCAGCAAGCAGACGTGATCTTCAGGCCACGTTATTACAAGCTCAGCTTTACAGCACAGCAGTATCTACGGTCTGGCATCTGCTGCCTTTCCCTCCTCTGTCAGCTTAATTTGAAGAGCGAGAATAGAGCCTCTTCCTCCTCCCTGCTTCCTTCTGAGGGGCAGACACAACAGGTCTGCTAAATTCTGCTGAACAGCCCTGAGAAGGCCTGGGAGCTAAATAGAGCAGTAGGAGGCAGAAGTTCTTACACTCTTGTCATAGCCAGCCTGCCAAAAGGAGACTGAAATTCTGCCATACAATGTTAATGTCACATTCCCTTTTGTATTCATCTCTAGAACCTTTGGCCACTATAACAGAAGGAAAAGGCAGCAATCCATTCAATCCGTCTTACACAGCTCTCAAGGGAAAGGCTTACTTCTCCCCAAGCCTCCGCAGTCTACATTTGAATCCCTGAGGTTTGTTTCCAGCATAGCTCAGAGCTTTGAGCAGCAGCACTGTTAACACCATACTTTGTTGTTGTTGCTGCTGCTGGGAATTTAAGGCAGAGGAAAGTTTGTGGCCAACATAAGACAGACAAAGCAATTTCCAAGTGCTATTTATTGTGAACTTTGCAAGCTGGCAGCTCTGAAACAAAATGACAGCAAAGTTGGGGAGGCAGAACTGGATTGGTTTGGCACTGAGTTCTCATCAACGCCAGAGACTAAAAAAAGCTGTGTAAATTTTGAAAACGTGACTGAACAGCCTGTCTCCTCACCCTGCACAGAGTCCAGGTTGGCCACAGCAACTCTTTCACACTAACTTTGAATAAGAAGGCAAGGAGGACTCAGCCAAGCCCGTCTTTAGATGATCTTTTCCCAACACAGGAAAGAGCAGGCATAACTCAGGAAGAGTTTGAGGTGTGAGGTATAAACAAGGCAGAGTTTAACTAAGAGCAAAGTACAAAAGGTGATTGGCACAGAGAGCAAAGGATGTGGGGGATATATCTTAACATCCATAGACATTCAATTAGTTGGCAGCACTTCCACACCACCTCAGAAGCATTAAACAGCAGTATGCAAATAGCTCTGACAGGTTTGCTCTCTTCCCCACTCTTAATACCATACTAAGACTAGATTTTTAAGACTAGCTTTTTAAGACTAGCTTTTGAAAGGTCATTTTCTTCAGTATACTTCTGCTTTAAGCCACAGTTGTATCTTCCCATTTCTACCTGAATGTTCCACCTGTAAGGCCTTTACTGCCTCCCAGTGCAATACATAAGGCCTTCTGCATGAAGATCAATGCAGCCCCGCAGTCCCCTGCACTTCTTGTTGGAGTCAGAACTGTGCTTGACATTAGTCTTTTGGAGAGTCAAGGAGTTGGCTTCATGTCCAGAAGCTACAATTTTGAGCACACCATCAAATAGTGCTTTTTATAAAGAGCGAACATGGACAGTGCACATTTGTTCAGCTCCAGTGTTCTGGAACTAATTGTGTTTAACTTGCTATTCCTATGCAAGTGTCCCCATAGTTTCAAATAGGTATGTGTTCCCTTCCAGCCGGACTTCTTCACACAAAGATGAGGCAGTGTTTGCTTCAACTATTTTTATCCAACTGACCACATGATATGCGATCAAGTACTGCTTGATTTGAGCTCCAGGCCCCTGAAGGTCACAGCTTTATTTACCTATCCACCCTAGAAAGGAGGCAAAGTGGAAGGCATTAGAAGACAGACACACTGAAGCCAAGTTAAATTCTATTTCAGGTGAATTTATTGAGTTATAAAGAACCTCTCAGCTCTACCATATTTACAAAAGGTTTTCAAAAGTTACTCTAGAGCTATTACTTCTATTGATCCACAAGTTAAAAAATACAGAAGTAAATCCAGTCAACCACATCCATAACTTCCATTGTAGTGACACTGGTTACCTTTACAGGACTTTGAGGTGTACTCAAACATGCATAAAAATGTTTTCCAACCACTGATTTATAAAGCCAGCAGCAGCAAGATTCTCAGTTCTTCTAATGTAGCTATGCCTGAAGAGCAGGCATCCTTCCTGATCCAACTGTTGAAAGCTGGTTTCTTTTCAATATACATGTTTTATGAGTCAAGTTTAATTACAAGACTATTTAGAAACAAGTACTGCAAGGTGTTAAAATAATCTTAGAGCACAATGAAATCCCCAGTTGGTTCCACCTGATACTTTTGTGATGTGGTATTGCTGCCAAGTGTGCACATAAAATCCTGTCATCACAACCAAAGCAGATGAAGTCCAACCTCCTAGGGCACTATCACTATTCCTGTCCTGAGAAGCACTGCAGAAACAGTGCTACCTGGAAACATCACTGTTTTCTTACCATCCACAGATCTGGAAAGGCTGCTTTCAGTCAAACTCCATCCAGCCAGCTGCAGAAAGAAATATGAATGCCCTTCACAGTGATCCACCTTCTTATTCATGCAGTCCCAGCTATTTTCAAGCCCTCACGAAGTCCTACATTACAATACTACAATGCCAAAAGGATACAGGCACTCACAGCCACACTCTGTAAGCTCACATCCTGATGCATGCAGCTCCCACTGCTGACACGTGGCTAGATTTGCCTTGTTAATGATTCTACAGTGATTTTTACTTGGTAAAAAGACTTCATACATTATTGAATGTTTGGAGAAACATCACTTCAGTGCCAGGGGTCCTCCCACACGGCATTGACAGGTAAATGTTTTCTAATCAACAATGCAGCTCTACAACACTGACTCAAAGTATTAATCAAGATCAGAAACTACGCACTGAAAGCTAAAAACCCAGAAAGAAGTCAACCAGTGTCACAAATCTAGTAGCAGGGAAGCTGCTAACAGGGTTTCAGAGGAAAAATGAATATCCTGATTTGTACAAAAAGAGAAGCAACCTACCAGCTTTAAGTTTATTACTATCTTTAAGAAAAAACAAGGAACTTGTTCCTATTGCAAGGGCTGCAAAATAAACCAAGTGAAGCCCAAGCATTATTCAGGTAAGAGAAACTACAATCTAGCCTGTAAGTCTTTCATGATATACACACTACACTAAGGTGAGCTGGTATCTGACCTGGAAAGGCTCCCTCCACACAGCAGGGAGATTGTTAGAAGCACAACACCATCACACGGCTCTTCTCAAAGGAAAAGACATCTTCACACTTCCAAAGCGAGCCACAGAACTGCTCACTACAAAGGAGCTCCTCTAGGATTTCTAAAGTGTTTATACCATCATACCAAAGCAACTCTCATCAGCTTCTTGGATTTGTAGCTGGGCCATGCTGAGAACACATTCAGCTCATACAGCATATACAAGTGCCACCCGTGCTGGTAACTGGGATCAGAATTTAGATGCTCAAATGTTAAGACATTGAGTCAGACCTAAATATAAGTAACAATAGTTTCACAGTTGCAAGTGAAACCAGAACTACCCAGCCTGAACACTGTATTACACCCAGCAACAGCAAACTGCTCACGCCTAGCGCCAAGCAGAGAAGCAAGGTCACTGCAGGAATTCAGCTATGACTGCGAGGAAAGCTTTATAAGAAATTACTTCCAAGCACTGCAGCATAACCTTCCCTGATAAGCTTGACAGCTGTGTGAACTGTGTGCAGCTCATATCACCTTTCACATCTTACCCATCACTTCCTTGCCCTCCAGAGAAATCAGTACAAACAATATTATAGCTGTATCACTATGGGACAGATTTCTCTGTTCCTTGCAATTCAGGAAAGTTTGGAGAGGGGTTTCATACATGAAGTTTCACTGAGGTAAACATGAATGATTTTAACAACTGATCAAGTCCCTAGTACATGTTATTTGTGTTTCAAAGCTGTTTGGGTTCCTCCTAAAGGACTAAGTTATCATTTAAACATTGAGCAGGAAAATTTGTGCTTAGTCTGTGGTTAGTCCAAGTTAGATCTCATTACTGCAACCAGCAAAATGCAGTCATGCTAGACTTCATAAAGATGGTGAAAGAGGGATATTCCTGATTCTAGATTCCTCAAAAAATTGAAGCATAGTGTAGAGTAAGACAACTGTGGTAGCTGTAACAGTCCAAACAGCACTACAAAATTCACCTCAGGATCATGAACTGGCCTTGGGAGACCTCCAAAGAAAAGGAGGAAGAGTTATACAGTTGGAAGTGTTGTGAAAGACTGCCATGGCCATTGACAAAGAATCATACTGGGTTACTGTTACTTGACACCACTGTCAGTGAAAAAGTGTTAGTGCCTATAACAACCTGGACTTAATTAGTCCAGTAAGCTGGTGCTGTACAGCACTTAACAGATCAGCTCTAGTTATTGGTAGATGGCAATAGCATATCCCTTTTTTCTGTCCTGGGACTTCCTCAATCCCAGTTCTAGGGCAGACTGCCCCTCAAGTTTCCATTACCCAAATGCTCTCTTGATTTCATTTTTCAGTATCCATAACCCCATGTTGAGATTTCAATTCCAGTTTCTGTAAGGCAGAGGTTTTATCTGCCAACCTGAGACTCAATTGTCCCTTCCAATTACTTTGCTTGAAATTAAGACTTTCACACAGTGCAACCTAGCAGTCATATGGAAGTTATCACTTACTAACATACATTTTAAAAATAATTGTGTTCATCAGTAGGATTTTATTTCTCAGTAGATTTTACTTTCCCTTGATCTTCCACTTTTTTGATGGCAGCTTGGATAGCTTCCTGATCACCAAGAAACTGGTGAGGGCCCAGAGGGCGCAGATTCTCATCAAGTTCAAGAAGTATGGGCACACCAGTGGGGAGCGTAACATTGATGATGTCCTCATCAGAGATGCCTGCCAAAGAGAAAAAAACAGTTACAGCTAGTGAACAGCTTCCAAACTGCATGTGCTCAGCCTTATTTCCAAGATTAACCTGTCTTAAAACAATCAAGAACTGTTTCCAGCCTCCAGCAGCACCAGCAGCTACTGAAGGGTCCATTTTCAGCTAGACCCCAGCTTGGTTAGCATTTTAAGAAGAGCTACAGGAAGGAATTTCTGACAAGCTGAAGACAACTGCCTGTTCAGTTCACGTGCAGATGAGAAAATGAGGAAGAGATTGCCCTTTAATATAGGGCATTGGGGCCATAGGCTCTCCTCTACATCTTCATAATTCACATACCACAATTGGACAGATCACAGCCTACATGTTATTCCAACATAAAGCCCTCTGATAAGTAACCAATACAACTATCTTTAAAGACACAGGATACAGATAATTTGCATGAGAAGCCACTGGAGAGAGAATTTAGGAGAAAGTATCTTAAATCAGTCATCTTAAATCAATATTTAAGTCTCCCACTGTAGGGATCACCGCTTACATCTGATTTCCCAAAAGCATGCTTATGGCTTTTTGCCTACAGTACTATTCCCAGAATTACTAGATCAGGATGCCCATTTCCACTTTCAAAGGAAGGAAAGAAGAAGAGAAGGAAGTCAAGTTATACAACTTAGTGAAACAAATGTAGGAAAACTAAAAATAAGGTATACCTATTGAGAAAATTTCATGCATTTTAAGTATTCTGGGGCTCCAGTCTTAGTGAAACCACCGAGTATGTTGACATCAAGCACACTGGTCTAAAGCATCAAGTGAATTTTGAGACCAAGCCTCTAGTAAAAATTTTAATAAGTTTAAATGTTTGCATTAAAGAGCAATGACTGGAGACATTATTCCTGATAACATCAACTTTCTTCTGTCCAGAATTGGAGGAATGTCAGCATTTCCCCTTCCATCTCTGCTTTAAGAAGCACTTGAGGTCTCAGCCTGTCTGCTGTTGAGAAGCAGGACACCTTCAAGTAATTCATGCTTACAAAAAAAAGAAAAAAAAAATCACACAAGCTTCTAAAAACAATGACTCCATATAAACTACAGGACAAGAAAACATTCTCTTGAGCAGCTGACAAAACAGGTGGCTCTCCTAACACATGGGTGCAAATTTACCAGTACTCTTCACATTAAGTGAAAGAGCAGAGCCAACACATTGAGAAAAACAAAGTCTAGCCACTCAGCAACAGTGGTATGAGAGCAGGTCAGAAAAAAAAAAAAAGTAATCAGGAGGTGACAATCATTTTATGCCACCACCCTGAGACTACACAAACACAAAGTTTTTGCAGTGACCTGTTCTTGTTTTGGTTAAACCAAGCACTTGGTTTAGCTGTAGATCAGCTGTTTCAGAAGGAAATGGGGCAAGAAACAGATAAACCCTTGCAAGAAGCTCCTTGTTTTGTATTGAACCATCAGTCCATCAAGAAAGTCACATACTCGGCCAGTTGAATTGATCCCTGTATACACGGGTAAATTCACGTGTTATAGGAAGTAGGAACCCAGACCTACATCACAGCACCAAGGAGCATCTACAGTTTTGTAACCATGCACAACGGGAAAGTCCATTTACTAGGCACAAACATTTTCCTTAAGGACTTTGGTTTGTAAAACAAGCAGCCAAGTTGTCTGAGATCTTATTTTCATGGTTCTTAAACACAGATTTTAACAACATACACATCACCACCTATCCACCAAAAATCTGGCCCTAGGAAGCATTCTGCCCACCTCTCATTCAGCCTCCCACACTAAACCATCCGGATTTAAACAAAGCAGATGAAGTCATACAGGAGAATTTAGGCAAACCACAATGCAGTCAGCTGCCTGGATATTTAAAGGTTTCCTCTAAATCTGGATTAAATAAAAGTGGCTGTTGCTACACAGACTCAAACGCATTTTACCTTTGTGGCAAACACAGCGACCACACCAGAGACAACCAGTATGGATGTACAAATAAGAAGTACAGCCTGGGATAAACAGGCTGTGGCAAGAATGTTGGCTTTCTCACTGGGATTCTTCCTCCTGTGGAAGCATTGCCTCACAGGCAGAAGGCTGGAGTTTTGGGTTGAGACATGAAAATCCTGAAGAGCCAATAGTGTCCTGCTGCTTTATTTCAGCATTGTTACTCTATTTGTACAGCACTTTTCTCCAGCCAGAGAGATACTGATCAGGCTTAACACAAGCCCCTCAGTTGCAAGCAAAATGCCCGGAGAATACCCCCAGCAGGCTAGGAAGACAGTAAGAGATCACATCTTACACTCTGGCCCTTCCAAGAGCAAGCTAAACTGCTATCTGGTTACTTCATGTGCTTTAACTATAGCACAGTGACCTTTTCCTGCATTTCATTTGACCTGGCCTGTGTTACAACTGCATCCAATCTCATACATGAAGGAGAGCGAAGTGAGGACAAGAACTCAGCTGCTGACTATGAGGTGCCACAGGAAATGAGACCATTGAAGCAGCAACACTCTTCCCTCTAGTGTAATACTGATGCTTAAGTATTCTTCAGCAGGGCTGAGTCCATGCTGCTGGAAGCAGATTTTCCCCCAGAGAGGTTTAATCATCCCTAAGAAAGTAGTCATGAGAATACAGACATTACCAAAGTACTCAGAGCCTTCTTTAGGAGGTCAGATAAAATGCTGACTGGTCAGCCACCTTCTTCAAGTGGGCATTCTCCATGTTCGTTTGAGCACCTCTGAAGCATTGGTTCTTTATTAGCTGTACGGCAGGAAGCAGTTAGGTACATGATCATAAGAATTTGCTGCAGTACTTAAAGATTTTTCAGAGTCACATTTAGAACTATTCCACCTCACTTAAACTTCATTTAACTGATCTGGATGATCAAACAGGCTGCTACTTCTCTTCAAGGTGTGAAATACACAGGGGGGGGACTTTGACTGGTAGACAGTCCTTCAGTATTATCTTCACAGATTTACTACAGAGTACATTTCTCCACAAATCTCAAGCTTAAAAGTTCACTTTTATCTGGTAGCTCTGAAGTACTGGCACCCTGGCAAGTCCTGCAGAGACAAACCCCATGGGGCTTAGTTTTCAGCACCTACAGCCAAATCCCACAAGAGATGGTTCAGCTTCTCCCTCCCATATTCTTCCCACATCTTCCTCCCATTCTTATAGTCAGAGCAACAAAAACGCCAACGTAGTTTGAAGAGCTGGTCAAAGACCTTGACTGGAAGTTGGCTGAATGGCTGAGCTCTGAGGGTGGAGACCAGTGCTCTAAAGACTAAATGATGACCAGTAAGTAACTAATGGTGTACCCCTGGGATGGGTCCAGGCCTGTTCAACATCAGTAATAATCTGGATGATGGGGCAAAAAAAAAATGTACTGCCAGATGACAAAACCTGAAGGAGCAGCTGATACACCAGAAGGCCTTGTTGCCACCCAGAGGAACCAGGGCTGGAGAAGTGGGCTGACAGAAGCCCATGGAGTCCCACGAGGAGAAGCGCAGAGCTCTGCCCCTGGGGAGGAACAGCCCCAGGCACCAGGACATGCTGGGGGCCGCCCAGCTGGAAAGCAGCTTGGCAGAAAAGGGCCTGGGGGTCCCGGTGGGCACCAACTGGACATGAGCCAGCAACGTGCCCTTGGCTAGCAGTAACCTCTAGAACTGCTTTGTATTTGAGGTCCAGATCAGGTCCTTGCATCCTCCCCACAGTCTTAATGAAAATATTGTGACTTTAGTCTAAGTTAAATACCCAGGACCTGATGCTGCCCTTCTTAAAGGGGTGCCAGCTGCATGCAGGCTGACAGAGGACCTAGCTTCAGTGAAGTAGCAGAAGTAGGCTGTGTTATGATCTGGCTCTTGACCTTTACAGGATCTAATCTCACTGTGCAGACTTGGGGAACGATGGGCTACCACCATGGCTGCAGCATATTATCAACACATTTCACCCTTACATCTGCCAAGCTTTTCTCCTATGTCATTAGGAAATGAGATCCTGATCATGGCCTGAATTTGACAGGTGTCATTACTGAGGCCAGTCCCATGAGACAGCATAGGAAAAACCATGATCTACAGTATTGTCATGCAGTAGAGGACTCACAGCCTGCCTTAAACTCCCCAGCAGTCACAGATTAGATCTGATTAGCTCCCAGCTATGCCATTAGGGTGAAAGAGGCCCACAGTCCTTCAGAAGTGACCCAGGCCACACTACCACAGCCAGGAACTCACAGCAACACTGTGACCAACAATTCTGAGCATGCAACTCCGGAGCCTGCCAGCATACACCTTGTTCTTGACAGGGCTTTGGCAAAAGATCCCATCTCTGGCTGAAGCACTGTTCAAATTCCCTCAAGCAAGAGGCCTGATATGCTAATATCACTGCCTTTCTGCCTGGTAGGGCACTACGATGAACTCTTCTCTCTATTAGCCTGAGTTTGTAGAAAAGATCACCACCTTCTCACAAACGTGCCCCAGACCAGTCTGCTCAAGATGATGCGACTCCACAGGTCTTCCTCACACTCCAGCTTTGGAAGTCACAAACAGTTGGTCTCCAAAGCCATGCCCTCGCAGCTCCAGATCTGTTCCAACCTTCCTGCACTACCCGCAGGCACTTGCCACCCTCTTCCCTGAAGAGACTCAAGCCACCAAGGGGGCAGAAAGCTACCCACTCCTTGCTGGTTTTGCCAGTTTAGAGACAAAGCTAACTCAAAAATGCCCAACAAGCTCACAAGAAAAACAGGAGCACAGCCAGAGAGTGGGATGATGCCACTCCTTTGCCAGCTTAATTGGCAGTGATTACCAGCATCATCACACAGATCACCTGAAGATGATGCAAAGATGAGTATTCTGTAAGGACTAGATAAGCCTGGATACTATGACTGGGATCTGCCACTAACATTGTATCTTTGTGACACGAAACAGCCATGCATCTGCCTCCTCAGTGGCATTTATTAAATTCAGGGGGCTTTTACCTACAAGGACCACTGCCCAGCATCCTCAGAGGCCACCAGCACCCTCTGGGAGAGGTCACTCAGCCCACAGGGACCAAAGAGCAAGCTCTAAGCAACTGCTGTTTCTGATCTGAGTGCATACAACATGACCATTCAGTTGTTTTATTTTGTTAAAGTGTTTTCAGCAAGACTACCGCAGTTTTACTTTTACATCTTCTCACATGGAAACTGTGACAGATCCCACAGACATCTCACTTACCCTATTGAGGTCTACCCTGAGCACTGAGAAAACAAACAAAGTCCAAACCTACAATCAAAGGCTTGTTCGCCTGACATTCCACTGCTCTGATGATTTTTGTGTGCAAGTGGAAAACAGCCGCTTTTTCAATTAACAACAAAAACATTCTGGTTCAGAAGACTGCATGCCTGTTTTGAAGAAACACTTCAAAATGGGAAGTTCAAGGATAACTTGCAAAATCTTTGAGAAAATACATTAAGTTTCACATCAGAACAACTGGAATTATTTCATCAACTCAAGTTGAGTGAAATTATTTATTGCCATTTAGAACTTGAGCTACAGCTTCCACAATTAACTTGTTACTAAGATACCCAAGCAGTCATTTATGACTGCTGCTTGAAACATTTGAAGCCCATTTTCTCAGTGTCCCAAGAAAACACAGCTCCAGTGAAGACAGAGGAGCCTAGACACTTCCTGCAAGCGTAGGGCAGTTTGTTATAAAAAGCCCCCACGAAATAAAGCCCACTCCACAGTGGGTGCTAGAAGTACAACAGACTAACAAGCTTTAAACACTGTTGGATGAGGTCCAGCTCCAGCAAGGCTCCAGAGCAGCTCACAGCCTTTCAGGAGAAAAAGAGAAAGTCATGAAAACAGACAAGACACCTCTTAACTAGATATAGGTTGAAGATAAGCAAAAAATGCAGGTGGCAATATCAGGTCTTAGAGGTCTGTTCACACCACCCTTCAGGACAGCTCTGCAGCAATCCAGATCCCCACTGCTTAGGGCAGAGAAAAGCCACCACATCTCCTGCAATTGTGCACGTGGTAGCTGATGAACAGTCCTTGGTGAAAAGAACTAGATCCTCTGCCAAGGATTCCTCACATTTAACTACGCAGGCATGCACTGGGAAGGATGAGGCATGGTCCAGTACAGAAAAGAAATTCTGCTTTGTTTGGTTATTTTCTCTTTTATAGTTGTAATGTGGGCAGCTCTTGAAGAATTGTACCTAATTCCAAATGCCTCACAGAAAAGCTCTGCAGCTGGCTCTAACTTACTGCTCTCACTGATATCAATGCAAAAAGGAGTCCAGCCACACTTTAAAGTAACCTTTACCAGTTGCTGATGCTGTCCTCTCTACTTTTGGTGCATAACTGCACGAACAGCTGCCCGGGGTTTCTGCAGAAAGCAGCATCTCACACCTAGACATCTTGGCCAGCAAGGCTTCCTGCACTGCTGCAGTTCTTAAGGGGCAGGGCAGGGGCACTGGCTGGGGGTCCTCTTATCCCTTTATCCCTTCTGGTTTTAAATCATTTCACATATTGACAGCCATCCTGACCACATCAGTGGAACCAGCTGAACCAGCCTTCCTCCTGCATCTGAGGGATCTGTACCCCAGAATTCACTGGCTCTGTAGTTCTGGAAGCCACCTGGGTGTGCTTATCCTCTGGGCTTTTGACTCCCACTACAGCATCAGCTGCACTGACTGTTCCAGCATGCCTGAATGCAAAATATGCCTTACAGAGTCAGAGCTATGAGGGTACACAGGATTTACAGCTAGAGAAAACTGAGTGGGCACAAATCCAGTTTGCCCATATTCACAGCTACATCCCTAGCAGGCTGCTCTCATGCACGTGGTAGTCACTAAATTCTACGCTGCCCATGAAGAAATACAGACTTCCTTCCAGTTCAGGATTGCTTATACTAGAAGCAATGTCATTATAAAGAGGTGGGAGAGAAGGAAGAATCCAGCAAAAATAAATCACTTTCCAGGTCTCAAATAATAAACCTTATGTTAAGCTACTAGCTTAGCTGTTGACTGGTAGGCATCTTCTATATCTGGAAGTATTACAGTACATTCATAAGCTTTAGCAAGTACCTACTTCCTACAGAACTCCCTGTCACAGAAGCTTTTAAGAATCACCAGGATTGAATCCTTAAAAAAAAGGAACGTACCACAATAAAGTCAAGAACACATCCTGCAACCCAGGATGGTTTATTTCACCATGTTAAAGCAATGCTTCTTTAATAAACAGATTATAACTTCAACCCTTCTGGCAAAACAGCTGAATAAATGCAAAAGACAGTCTGAAGAGTTTGTCTAGACTAACCTCAAAGTTAGTCTGAATACACTTGTTTAAAATGAGCAGCTAAAAGAAGGGGAAGTGCGGTGCTCTTCAACTACATTAACCCAACTGATTCTTCGTCACCTCTCTTCAGCCCCCAGTTTGAATCCTGTTCCAGTAGGTCAGCTTTCCACTCTCCTTACAGACCACAGACATTAAACATTACACTGTCCAGATGAGCAATATGCTATAGAGAAAAATGCGGGACTCCACACAGGTGTGTAGGGAAGAGGGGAAGGACAGCTAAGAGGAAGACCCTTACCTTCCACATGCTTGAGCAGTGCCCTGCTGCTGTTGCCGTGAGCAGATATAAGGATCATTTTGCCACTTTTGAGTTCTGGCACTATCTTTTCATTCCAATAGGGAAGGAGTCTATCAAGCACATCTTTTAGACTTTCAGCCTTTGGAAGATGATCCTGGGAGACATCACCGCATTTATACCGGCGGTCATTGTAGATCTCTTCGTAGTAGGGATGAGATTCAGTTATGGGAGGTGGCGTAACATCATAGCTTCTCCTCCAGATTTTCACTTGCTCTTCCCCATGATTCAGAGCCATCTCTGCTCTGTTGAGACCGATCAGTGCACCGTAGTGGCGCTCATTCAGTCGCCATGAGCTCTGAATGGGGACCCACTCCTGGCCCATCTCTTCCAGGATCAGCCATGCAGTCTGGATGGAGCGTCTGAGTACAGAGGTGAAGACGAGGTCAAACTCAAAGCCCAGGGCTTTAAGGTGCTTGCCACAGTTCTGAGCTTCCTTTATCCCATCACTGCTCAACTTCTGGTCCACCCAGCTGCAGAAGCGATTCTCCTTGTTCCAGGCTCCTTCCCCATGTCTTAGGAGAACAAGCTTGTACTTAGCCATGGCGGGTGCAGCTTGGCACAGATGAAGATGGGTCTGGCATCTAGCAATGAGGCATCTAGGCATAGATGGGACACACAAACACAACCCACAGATAATGCATTACAAATATTAATATGGCAGCAAAGAGCAGACAACTATCAGGATGAAAACAACCTAAGACTAATAATGTCTGGTGAGTATGTTTTTACCTGTGAGGTCTCCTGGACTTGAATTCCTTTCCACCCCCACATGCAAGGAAAAGCACTGTCCTCCACCCAGCTTGCTAGGACAAGCCCACTTACCCAATTGATTAGTGGTAGATTTGCACAAGGTGTTCCTGCCTACAGATCTCCATCAAGTGCTTAAATAGAGCCTCATTCAACAGCAGTGGCTCCCAATCAGAGAGGCAGACCTCACTCTGTGGTGACTCATGAAATTAGAGGCAAGACATGGAGCCAAAGCTCAAGAGCTGCCCAGGCCCACACCAGCTCCAAGGGAATGCAGGCACACAGACACCATCTGTGAGTCTCAGCAATTGGAGAAAGCCACCACAAAACCTTATTTGCTTTCTCAAATGAGATTTGACTATAATTATGTTCCACATAACTTGTTTCCTCCAATTTTCTCCCCAGCACTCCTCATCTGCTAATCTCTGCTCCATTTTTCTCCAGGCTACCTCCTCAACCATTCCACCACACAAGTGCCACAACACAACCCTAGGATGCACAGCTAGTGAGCCCTCATCTCATGGAGCCCAGAACTCATTTAACAATGAGTCCCATCCCTCTGCCTGACTTTAAAGCCCATTTTCCACTTCTGTTCTTACAGGCTGGGTTTTATGATTCTACTTTTTCCATAGGTAAAATTAGCATTTTACATTTTATCTTCAATAAATACAGCTACACATCCATGAGGTCAAACAGCACCTTCCTCTATTTCAGAGAACTATAGAACTGGAATTCAGGGTTGTCTTAATGGGTAAAGGACTGTGACCTAACTTAGGACTGGATTCCCAGAAATTAAATATTTATGTAATATTCATAAATTGTTTGGAGCTGCTTCAGTCACATTCCACATGGCTCAAATTCAGGCCCATCTGTAGTATGAGTTAGACCCACACAGCCTGGGTTTTGGGAAGCACCCACAACAACATCAGCATTGATTTTTACCAAACACTTTCAAAAAGCATGTAAGTTGATTTCATTACAGAATCACAGAATCACAGAATCACAGAATTTCTAGGTTGGAAGAGACCTCAAGATCATCGAGTCCAACCTCTGACCTAACGCTAACAGTCCCCACTAAACCATATCCCTAAGCTCTACATCTAAACGTCTTTTGAAGACTTCCAGGGATGGTGACTCCACCACTTCCCTGGGCAGCCTGTTCCAATGTCTAACAACCCTTTCAGTGAAGAAGTTCTTCCTAACATCTAACCTAAAACTCCCCTGGCTCAACTTAAGCCCATTCCCCCTCGTCCTGTCACCAGGCACGTGGGAGAACAGGCCAACCCCCACCATTACAACCAACATCAAACTAGACATGCCAACAGCACCTTAAGCTCTCCTCTACATCCACAAGGACAGAAAAATCTGGGTTAGAAGAGACCTTCAAAAGAATCCAGCCACCAGCCTGGCCCCATTGAGTCCCATCACTAAACTATGTCCCTCACATGAAGATGCAGAAGTGGCACCTCCAGAAGTGGCAACTCCACTTCCTTGGGCAGTCTGTTCCCATGACTGACCACCCTCTCTGAAGATCTTCCCCATGTCCAGTCTGCAAACTTACTGTGGGTGGATTTGGTCCCCTCATGCTGATCATTGAGGGAAGTGTTAAACAAAACTAACTCCAAGACAGAGGCCTAGAAAACACTCCTGGTGACCAGCTATCAACTGGCTTGAACTCCATTCACTGTGGCTTTGATTTCTTCACCCTAGCCACCCATCCAAGCCATAAGCAGCTAGTTTCTCCAGCAGAGCACTGTAGTAAGTGATGTCAAATGCTTTACTACAACCCAGGTAAACACCACCCACAGCCTTTCCCTCACCTACTAAACAGGTCATCTTGTCACAAAAGGAGATCAGGTTAGTCAGGCAGGACCTGCCCTTTATAAACACACGCTGGCTCTTTTTGATCACTCAATTGTCCCATGCATGCCATGCAATGGCATTTGAGATGATCTGCTCCATAACCTTCCCTGGTAATGAGGTCACACTGTAATTCCCTGGATCCTCCTTTCTAACTCTTCTTGCAGATCAGAGTCACATTTGCTAATTTCCAGTCAACTTGAACCTCCCCAGTTAGCCAGGACTGCTAACAAATTACTGAAAGAGGCTTGGCAAGGCAAGCACCTCCACCAGCTCCTTCAGTACCCTCAGATGAATTCCATCCAGCCCCACACTTACAAACATTCAAAGATGTAGTAGGTCACCCCATTGGATTGTAGGGATTGTTACTTACCTCTTTCCCTGTCAGTCTTCCAATTGAGGAGGCCGTGTACCCTGGGAACAACTGGCCTTACTAATAAAAACCAAGGCAAAAAAAAATGCATTAAGTACCCCAGCCTTATCTTTCATCACTAGATTTCCCCTCACATACAGTAAAGGAGATTCTCCTTAATCCTCCTTTTATTGTTGATACATAAAAGCATTTAATTGTCTTTTACTGCACTAGCCAAATTGAGTTTCAACTGGGCTTCAGCCTAATTCTCACCCTGCGCAGCTTGACAATAGTGCTGCAGTTCTCCTGTGCTGCCCATCCCTTTTTCCAGGGTACACAAATTTTTGTGTTCAGTTCCAGAAGCTCTGTTCAGCCATACTGGTCTTCTCCCCCACACCAGCCTGCCTTTTCCCTGACTCCCATCCAGAGACTCAACCCTTTCATCACCAGTACCCAGGCTCCACGCAGCCAAGGCATTCCCTAACACAAGGACTACCCCTCCTCCTCTCCTTCCCCATCTCTCCTGAAGAGCCCCAAACCACCTATCCCACCCATCTCCAGACAGGCAAGCCACCCCACCGCATCTCACTGAGGCCAGTGATACCACAGCCTGGAGACTGAACCGAAACTCCCAGTTCCTCTAATTTTCCTTGGCGCATGCATTCAAGTAGAAGCACTTAAGATTGGTTCCTAATGAAACTTTTATTTGATGAAATGGCTGACATTCCTCTGTGCTGCTCTTCAGGCACTCTGCTGCTGGTCTGAGCCCTTCCCTGGTTCTGGGCATCTATTGCTGCTCTGGCATCAAACCACTAAGTCAGTAAACTGAGCCACCTGTGCTCCAGAGCCTCTTAGAGAGATGCTCTGAAGTCCTCCACAATATGCCTTGGACTGCTTGACAGCATTGTTGGTGCCCACATTAAAGTAACAATGGACAGCTATCTGTGGGATGTACGAGACCCAGCAGTCTCTTGGCAATAGCCCTAATAAAAGCCACATAGGCAAACCTCTTGCAAGTAGGTCAGCTCAGCAAATAGGCAAAATGAGAATAGAGTCTCTTACTACTATCACCCATCTGTTTCTTGGTTGGACTGGTCAAGATAGAGTGAACAGACAAAGCTGGCTCAGTCAACACCTGCACCTCCCTTGACGCAACTGCTCCTTCTCTGCAGTCCTGGGGTTCTGCAAGGGCACCTCAGGCATCAGGGGAAATCTCTTCCTCCTGCTGCTCTTTGCTGTAAGAAGCTTCCATTGCTTTTTTTTTTCTCTCCATTTTCACTCCCTTCTCTAAGGGCTTGAAGGCAAGCTTTTGGCTGTGAGTTCACTGCAGACAAGTGGAACCACCTAACTCCTCCTCAGCTTTCCTGATATCACAGCCTTACCACCTCTTGCAGGAAGCCCTCTACCCACAGAGGCATTTTGCAGGCAGGTTTGCTGCCCACCCCACCAAAAGGGAAAGGTCTGGGTGCTGCCTGCACTCTGAGCTGGGCACTGCAGCCTCTCCCTCCAGCAGCTCTGTCTGGGTAGAAGCGTCAGCAACTCTTGGGAGGTGGAAGAAACCCCAGATGGAGCTGCAGCCTTCACTCTCAGTCAAGTGCCCACCACTCTGTCCAGACAGTGACCCTGCAAGTGCTAGTAAATACACAGGGTGTCACACCTTCCTTGTGCATATCTGCAGTCATTAGCACACCCCAGAGCTGCATATTCTTCAAGTGGTAGCTTTCACAACCCATGCAAGTGCTTCCAGGAGGTCACTCCACCACCCTGGGGCATCCCTGGCTCAGGAAATCACCCTGGTCCAACACCCAAACTGACCAGCTCTGGAGCAACATGCCTCACCATGCAAGGAAAGACCGTGTGTCCTCGTGTGATGCCATGCAACAGCTCCCCAGCAATA
This sequence comes from Netta rufina, assembly GCF_964035555.1. Lineage (NCBI taxonomy): Eukaryota > Metazoa > Chordata > Aves > Anseriformes > Anatidae > Netta > Netta rufina. The sequence continues at coordinate 141,281,367 of NC_140123.1, forward strand.
GCTTCCAACAACTGGCACAGCTCAGAGGCTTTGCGGAGCTAAGAGCTACTAAAGTTCTACGTAATATCAGCAGGTGTTGTCTGATACACAACAGAGAGTTGGTAAATACAAGGTAAAGCCTGACCTCACACAGAAGAGGCTCGAGTTTTACGTAGCACAAGGAGCATCTCAGTTTAAATCCCTTGCACGTCCCACTTCTTCCACTCACAGTCACCAGCTGCACACTACGCAAAGAAATCAACTTATAGCAGGCACAGACACAGCACTGAGCCAGACACCAGGCTTACAGCAAGAGCCGCACAGCGCAGCCCTGAACGAACTGAACAAAGCACAGCCCCCAGCAAGCTGCATCTCCGCCAACACCTCACCGCCCAGACCAACTGCGCTGCCCAGGAGAACAAATCCGCTCAGATCCGCGGGGCCGCAGCGGGAGCCGCTGTGAGGAGGCACAAGCAGCACGCAGCGGCCGCTCGCACAAAGGAGCCGCGGGCGGCTCCGCCACGCCAGCCCCCGCTTGCTCTCGGGGCTGCCCGAAAGCAGAGCGCACCCCACAGCCCCCGGCCCGCCCCTCACGGAGCCCCCCAACCGTTAACGGCCGCCTTACCCGCAGGGGGCAGCGGCCTGCCCGTACCGCCGCAGCCGCGCCCCACAACTGAGCCCCCCCAACCCCGGCCGCCCTCCTCCCGCCGCTGAGCGGTTGCCCCCCGAGCTCCGCTATAAACCCCGGCGTCCGCGCGCCCGTGACGCCGGGGAGGGAGCGGAGGTTGCGATTGGGCGGCCCGGCGGACGAGCAGCGCCGCGAGCCAATCGGAGCGCGCCCGTGGGCGAGGCCGCGGGAGGGCGGGGCGGCGGGGCGGCCGGGGGGGGAGGTCACCTGTGCCGGAAGCCGCGGGCGGCCCCTGCGCGGCCCCGCGGCCAGCACGGGGGAAGGGCGCGGGGCGGGGCGGGGCGGGGCGGGGCGGGGCGGGGCTGCCCTGAGGGGCGGCCTCGGGCTGTGGGCAGCGCCGCCCGGCCCCGAGGGGGGAATTCCCACTGAAGCGTGGTGTAAAGCGCCCCGCTGGGGGTTCAAACCATCCCCCCGTGTCTTACCACTGCACCCCCTGACCAAGAGTCCCTCCCCAGCTCTCCTGCAGGCCCCTTTAGGCACTGGCAGGCCGCTGTAAGGTCTCCCTGGAGTCTTCCCTTCTCCAGTCTGAACACCCCCAGCTCCCTCAGCCTGTCCCCAGAGGAGAGGTGCTCCAGCCCTCTGATCAGCCTCGTGGCCTCCTCTGGGCCCACTCCCACAGGTCCCTGTCCTGGTGCTGGGGGCCCCAGGGCTGGACGCAGGGCTCCAGGTGGGGCCGAGCAGAGCAGAGCAGAGGGGCAGAATCCCCTCCCTCCCCTCCCCTGCTGGCCTCGCTGCTTTGATGCCGCCCAGGACAGCGCTGGCCTTCCGTCCACCACCCCGCTGCTGACCCCAGTGAAGAGGGAGGCCGAAGGCTGGTGCCCCCGCTGTGCAGTCACACACCTGCCGTCACCCTGCCTGCCCTGGATCGCACCCAGCGCCTCGTGCCCCAGCGTGCAGGTGGGGCCGTGGGTCCAGCACGGGCAAACCGACTGATGGAGCCCGTGAGGTAAAGAAAAGAGGCAGGGATACTAGAGAAAAATAAGTATTCCTGGGCCTGAGGACCTTGGTACCTATGGGCTGTACTTCAGTGGGTAAGAATGCGCTTAACAGAAAGACACGTTACAGGCCAATATGCAGTCACAGCCACAGGACACAAGCCAGGATCTCCACGGCCATTAGATGCATAATCTTATTACCGCTACTCTTTGAACAAGATCATTTCATTAGCATGGCAAAAGCAGCCAAGCGACTTTGATTCGCATTTCAAACTGCACAAGGACCGGCAGTCCAAGCCATATCCTGTTCCCGACTTCTTGCAGACAGCTATGCTCCTTTGGCAGCAATTATCTCTTGGACCAGCTGGGCTGTGTTTTGCAGGGTCTCTGCTCTGGAACCCTTCCAGGCCATAGCAGATGCTTTTCACTGGAATGTTTATTGCAGAAGAAGCAGCCTAGGGAACTCCTTTCCTCAACACATGAGCTTCTGCTTGGGCACCAGAACAACTGCACCGCACTGCAGAACGGCCGGGATCTGAGCGAGGCAGACACAGAAGAAAACAGGGTTGGAAAGAAGAAAGGCAGCTTAATGACTGGCGAAAACTGTGGCAAACAGGAGGGTTCTGTGCTGATTATGCTCAGTGCCCTTGATATGTTTTCAGAGAATAGTTCTTTTGTTCAAAGCTAGATCAAGTATTTGCCATAAAGCACTGCAGACATCCCCATAGTAATTTCCAGAACACCCTGAGCTCATTGTTTAGCACTATTTGATATATGAGCTGTCTTCCTTAATAATTTCATCTTCAAAAGAAGTTTCTGTAATCAAATCCTCACATTCTTTAATAACTAAACCTTCTCTCCAAAGCTTCCTCCTGGGAGTTTTTCTACTGTGACATTGTGTCTTCCCTCCTAGGTTGTCCCCACTCCCTTCCGCCTCTGGTTGCTGCCAGCAACATGACCTTTCTCTCTGCCACCCAGATGTGTGCCCAGGAAATCCTCACCCTTTATTTCTGAATGTGTGCCAGTTTCAACAGGCCAGTTTCAACACTTCAACGGGTTTTCCTCTACGCAAGTTCCAGATCCTGTCTTTTTTTGTCTTTATCCATGCTATTGTTGTCTCACATTTGTAGGGCTGAATCATTTCTCTGCCACTTATCTGATGGTCCACTTCTATACAAGGCCATGAAAACCTGTGTGCGTTCACATACTTGAAGCTGTTTCCCCTGTCCCTGAGACCACATCACATTCTCGTTGGCCTGAACTTTTTCATACATCTCTAACACACCTGGCTCTGGTCTATTATACGAGGACAACAAAGCCTTCTCCATCAGAGCTCAGAGAGCACATACTGAGTAAGGACACACCAGCCCTACACCTGTCTTTTTGTTACAGCCACTCACCACGTCTTGACTTCATCAGACAAGTGGTTCTCAACATTTTTTTGGCTCATGCTTGCCTGTGCGTCAGTCATTTTTCATCACACACCTACCCCTATTTGCCAATATATCACAAAACCACATCTTCAACCAAGCCTGTTATTAACTAAAACTTGGGGGTATACCTGACAGAGCAGTGAGGCTTCCCCCCCACACCAATTAGTCACTGAATTAGAATTTAAGCTCCTCGGCAAATGGCCTCTTTCACCTTCTGTTTTGCTAGTGCCTTATACAATGGTGCTTTCAGTTGTAAATACAGTGGGGCTTTCATCCCGTTTGGGTATGGAGGCAATATATAGCTTCACGCATCTGAGTGGTTTCTCTTTGTGTCAAAACCAAAAGCATAAATCCGTGTGGAAGACAAGTAAAGTATTCTAGTTGGTTGGAGTTTTTTTGCTTCAACTCCATTGCCTGGGAGAAAAATCTGTTCAAATAAAAGGACTGAGTGTATAAGCACTCAAAGTAATCTCGCATTTGTTACCAGCACTGTAGCTTTAGTCTTTAAGTGAGTGTATATGTTTTTCTCTATCACGAACTACTGAATAAGTGATAGACTGATAAAAAGGAAAAAAAAATACATCAAAGCCTTCATTTCATTATATGCAAAACAGATGGAGGGAAGCTGCTCTGTGCTGTATCATACTCCAAATCCAAGACAGAGAATTGAATTTATGTAACCTCTATTTCAAGGCTTTGGTAATGTGAGTCTGAAGTATTAGTTGGTTGTGCTTCGAGGAATGGCAGAAGGCCCTAGAGATGTTCTGGAACATTTTTCTGAAATAAAACATGCCTTCTGTCTGTTCATCTGAAATCTTTACCAAAAAAGAAAATATTTTATTTCTGCATATCACAAGTTGAAATCATACACATGGGGAAAACCTTGAATTTTCTCTGCCCTCAAAGCCATTGCAACAGTAAATGAGAACAGCCCTGAGACATCTTCAGACAAACACCTTACCACAAACACCAGGTGCCCGGATGCTACAGTAAGGTGTGTGTATCCCAAGGCTCCGAAGGAAAACGTTCAAGTTTAATGGCATGCGTTCCAGCACTTTTTTACCTTGTCTAAATGCTTTTCCAAAACACATCCTATATGCCTAGATACACTTGATGTATTTTCTAAAGTGTAAGATGATTCAAACAGCGATTCAGAGAGCTAAGGAGATTACAGCAACTCCCCTGTGTCTCAACACTGGCCCGGCAATTGCTTTTGTACTGCAAGGCAAAGATATGCAGGTATCCAGCCCACGTTAACAGGTACAGTTTTAGCCCCAGAACAGCTCTAAAATAAGTTGTACAGGATGCTTAACAGCTGGGAGAACAAAATTCTTTCTCACAACCAAAAGTTTTCCCATTTTTAAACCAAGAAATGCATTCTGAAGATCTACAAAGCTCACTGAATTTTTCAGTTTTTGGAGAGTTTTACATTGCAGCTTTTGGTTTGGGGCATTTCACTGTTTTCCAGTCACAAGACTGTACAAATGAATTTACTTTATCAATATCAAAAGCGAGGGAAATCCCATGATGAATCTGCTTTTTTTTTTTTCCCTGCCATGATAAACAAAGTGCTGCAGACATCAGACGTCAGTAAAAAACTGTCTATGAAGAGATAATTCAAAAGGGGCTCCTCTAAAAAAAGAAAGCAGCAGGGTGGTGTCTAGTGAAGGCATGATAAGTTAGTTAAAAAACAAACTGGATACTGCTGATACTAGAGCATGGTAACAGCACGTACGAATCTGGGCAAATATAACCAAAAGAAAAAAAAAAAAAAAAAGGGAACTCCAGTGTCGTAGAGAACAGAGTATGTAGAGAACATATTCAACTTTGCTTGTGCTAATGTCCTTTTGTTAGAAATTAGCAGTTCATCTTTAAAAGCTGCTTAGCAGATTTTACTTCCATGTTACAGTGAGCAGTAGGTTAACCAGGAACTTGCGGGTGTGCTTGTGCAGAGCTGTCTCCATCTCTAATTATAATGTCTGTTTTCTCAGAAGCACTCTAAAAATCACAAATATTTGTCTTGTGCCGTTCTAAGTTTCTTTCCATGGTATGCGGCTCTCTTGCAGATACCAGTTAAAAAAAAAAAAAAAAAAAATCCTGACTTATGCTTAGTTTGGTTTTGAATTGAGCAAAAAAATAATGAGTTTTCAGTATAAAAAACCTGCCCTGTGCATCCTGGTTAGAAAAAGAGCAGGGCTGAGTCACAGCACTCTACCTTACTGTAACTTCTCTGAATGTGTTGGGGTTGCCCCAGACTTACAAAAGCCAGAAAATCAGGCCTTTCTTTTACAGGACTGTTTCCCAGGCAACTTTAGGAGTTAAGTCCCTAAATCAACAGCTGTATATCACAAGTTAATTCATGCTCCCTCCCGCCCCTTCCATTTCTTTAATGAAAAAACTGCGTGAGTGGAAAGGCGGCTGGGACTTGCTTTTCATGCAAAAATATCATGCTTGGATGGGGAGCCAAGATTTCCAACTTCCCAGAATTTTTCAAGTCTAATTTTCATCTCACACCTGTTTTGTTCACATGGAGATCTATTAATTTAAATCATTTTGTGTCTGACTTGCGTTGTTTTTTGATTCAGGATCACTCTTTTCCTCTCTATTGCCATCAGATCCAGCCGTCCACAGAACCTGGAAAAAATATTTTGCCTGTATTTCAGCATCTCCTTTTTTAAGTTAGAAAAAATGCCAAACTTTTCTGCTTCCCAGAGACACTGGGCGCAAGCCAACATTTGATGATTTGAATGAGTCTAGTACTTAGTTAAATATTAAGTAATGCTGCCATTATTCTTTCTGCGCAAATCATGCCAAATAGGTTACTGAGCTCAGCTCAGTGGATCTGTGCAAATAAATCCCAGGCAGCATGGTCCTGCCCTTCCTAAGAAGGCATTTGCAGAAGTAGCATGTATCTGATAAGGAACTATTATCTTTTGTCTGTTTGATATAGTACCTCTAGAAGAATACCACAAAATGAGGCCCATGCAGTCTGACGAAGGTCTTATGTCCTTTCACAGGTATTTAGAAACTTTCACAGGTATTTAGACACAGAAACCACTTCCTCTGGTCTGCTCTGTTACATCTAGTTCACCAGGGCTGCTGAGGGCGCACGCAGGCCAAATCGATGTTCCCAGCTTCTGCAGCAACCCACATCACGCGTGGCCATCACCTCTCCTCAGCCCCTCAGGGTCCTCGCATGTTCTGGCTACACGAGTGAGAGTCCCCAGGCAAAACAACAGCGGGAGGCATCCTGCCAGAACAATTTGCAGCTCGTGGCCACCTCCCTGCACACCCTGGAAAAGACCAGTGCTGAAAGAGCAGAAGTCCATCTGACCAACCATGCAGCAAGCCTGGAGCACAGGGTGAAATTAGTGAAGGACAATGAGTCAAACTTTTCTGGGAATCACTGGACTTTGCACATGCCCACTGGATAATCACGTTGTCCATGGGTCCTGCCATGTGACAGGAGGAAGACCACATGAGGCTCTGCCCACACATTCACAAAACCTGAGTGACTTAGCTAAAACAGCTGGGTTCCCCTCTTGTGTGTGAGCCCAGGTTATAGAGCAGCTTCCATTCAGCTCTAACTGCACAATTACACAGCAGTATTTTTCATGTTGTTCCTAATCAAGATGAACTCGTTATTTCTACTGCAGGCTTCATTTTGTTTTGGTTTTCAAACATGAGGAAAATATTTTCAACACGTTTGTGTTTCTCAAATGGAAAACATACCTTCCTCCGCTGTTAAGGCATTCTAAGCATCAATGCATCCCCTTCCTTGTCAAAACTAGACACAGCTGATTGCTAAAACTTGAAATGGAGCATGAAAATATTTTTCCATGAGGACAATAACCTCCACTTGGCAAGAAAAATAGCAGACTGTTCTCAAAAGTGACAAGTTTTGGAAAACTTACAGTCTGTGTACATGAGAGAGGAAAATCTCATTCCTTTGATAACCATGCCTACCGACAGACATTTACTGAACAGGAATGCATGTCTCGGACAAGCAAATTTTCAATTTGTAGATGAACTGGGTTTGGAGGCTGGCCATGGTGTCCTCCCTATTGTCCTTCAGTTGCTTATACCCTCACTACAAAGCCCAGTCTTCGGTGGAAAGAACTGAGGAGGTTTGATCTTTGCTGATTCTTTGGCACCTGTTCTTTTCACAGGGATTGACTTGGAGAAAATCAGGCAAAGAATCTGCCAGTCTCACATTAAGCCACCTCTCCAGTCTATTATCAGGAGCCTTCTCTTTATGAGTTTGAGAAAAGACACGCAAGACACTGGCATGCTTGCCTTCCGCAGCAACCAGTCCTGGCCTGTGCAAGGAAGTTGCAGTTTAATTAAACCAGCTCAAAAACTGATGCTATTAAATTAACGCTAACTCTGTGGGAGGATAGATGTTATTTTACTGAAGAGTGCTTTCTCCTGTTTCAACTGAAGTGGTAGGAACAGATTTAAGTTAAGGCAATATACAACGTACTTCAACTGATATGTGTCCAAAAAAGGCATTTGCATCAGCATAATGAAACAGCACAAGATTTTCATGTAGACAAGACTCAGAAGAAAATGTAACCATATTATACTTTGGGAATACTGTGAACATGCCTTGTTTTGCCTTTCTCTGCTGTCAACACCTCCTCCGGTGCCTCCAGGGGTCTGCTCCCTGCTGCCTGACAGTTTTATTAACTCTCTCTTCCTGCCTCACGTGCCCTCAGGTACCCACTTGTTGGCAAGTTACACCTCGTTTTTTAGCACCAAGCTACCCCATTTGATGTAGCTCTAAAAATTTTACCTTCCTCCAGTTCTGCTAAGTTAAAAGGCTTCTCTTCAGGATAGTTACAAGCTCATATTCCAGGGTCTCCCCTGCTCCCTCTGTTAACAGCAGTATTCTTTAGTACAGCCTCAGAGCCAGACTTGTTGGGGCTTCCTTGGAAGCTGAAATATATCTCTTGAAGCTCCGTGTGCTGTGGCAGTGTCAGAATGTGGCTGCTGGTTCTTGGAAGTTCATCTCTCTCCACAGGGTCACACAACAGCACCAAGGAAAAATACAAAAAAGGCCATAAACCACTGTAAGCGGCTCTACTTTCTCAGCCTGGCACAATATCCCAGCCCCTGATCAATCAGCTTGAGCCCTCCCGTTTACACTACAGAGTGGGAAAAGTGCTTGGGAAAAGGTCAGTTCTTACTTTGCTTGATGTCCTTGGTTCTTTCCCCCAGATGCCAGCATGCACAGGCCAGCGCTGTGATGGAAATCCTGTGCAATTTTGTCTTTCTCACTGCTGGAGCCATCACCACGACTGCATTGTGAGCTGCAGAGGGAACAGGGATGTCTGGTGCTAAAGCGCTGGAGAGCATGCACAGTGCTGAAATCCTGACATCCATCCATTCTGAGGACATCAGCGCCGATATATAAAGCAGGTGAGACAGAGTTTGGCATTTGACTGGCTGAAGAAAGGCACAGCTGATACTGTTGGCGGACCTTTTAACAAAAGTTGTGCTCCCATCCCATTGAATCAATGGCAAATCTCCCAGCAGAAGTAGGCTCTGGCCAAAAAAGTGTACCTGACACCCCAAGTCTGTAACGTGTGTGTTCCCTTCTACCAGCTGTAGACAATTCACAATCCCCATCGATCACTGCAGTCAAAACAAGCTAGAGCTGCTGAACACATCCGAGTGCTATCAGTCATAAAAAAAACTAACTATTCCAGATGTTGGACAGTCTGCTTCCCCTGGGATATACAACATTCCCCTGGGATACTGTAAGCTAAGTGCCTGGTTAAGAGGAGGTGGAAAACAGACTTGATTTCCCCACACACATAACAATTCCTAGAAGCGCTGTTTGGGAATGTCTTTCAGACAGAGCAGTGAGTTCAAGCAGAAGAAGCAGTCTCACTCATTTCAGTGCAAAATACAGCAGAGTAATTTTTTTTTTTCAGTGTTTTATAATTTAAGGATCAAACAATCCAAAAAGTCGGTATGTTAGTGACAATTGCTAGTTTCCTCTTCAAAACTCAGACTGGATATCTTGAAACCCTACCAGAAAATTTTGATGCCTTACATTCCTTTCGAATGTAAGCCACCTTCAATTCTTTTTTCTTTTTATTCTCTTTAGCAAAAGGACCTGGGAAGAGAGATTTCCACCGTCTCGTTGTTACAAAATCTTCAGAACACAATATGCAATTCTGTCTGCTAAAGTATTACTGAAGAAATTCAAAAGCAGCGATTGTCACACACAAGTTTAACTCTGCCCCCATGTGTGCAAACATTAAAATACACTCTATTATCTGGCTCCTGTGCTATTTTTGTGCAGAAGGATGCATTAGCCTGTGACACTGATTATATGTGACTTCTACAACGATCCTGTAGCTATAGGTCACCTTTTCTCTTCTACGCTCGTCTCTGCATTGTGAAACTCTCCTCTATGAATGCATGGGCCATTAAAGACAAGCCTTACTGATGTGCCCGTAGCCTGTACAAATAAAATGGCAAGAATTAAAAGTCAAAAGAAAAGACAGGCCACTCTGGAATTTACCAGAAGGATGGGCCTGTTAAGAACCTAGAAAAAAAGGACCTACTTTTCTTCCCCAACTTCGCCACACATGCCCTTCAGCACGTCACATTTCCCCCATGCCTCACGTCCCAGTCTGTAAAGCATAGATAACACCACCTCCGGGTGTCTGGGTGGAAAGGAACTGCTTCTTCCCCTGTAAAACCACGCCGAGGTTTCTCCCCAGCACACGGGGTCACCAGGCTCTGACGGGGCCCCAGCCCCGGGCACCAACACCGCTGCGGGCTCTGGATGGCGGGCCCAGCCCTGCCTCGGCCTGTGGTGCCCAGCTGAGGCGGCCTCATGCCCTGCCTCGGGACTCGTGTTTGCTGACTGATCTGGGGGCACCCCCTGGTTTAGCATAATGCCGAGTCATGGGACACAGTGCCATGGACTCAAACACACTCTCGGTGAGGCAACCAACGGGGCGAACTTCAAAAGGGTGTTGCAAGAGCCTCGCGTATCAAAAGCAAGATAGACGCGGGCAACAGTGGCATGGGGACAAGGTGCGGCAGGGGCAAGCCCTGCACAAATACAAATCCCAGCAGGGCACAGCTGCCCTCAGCCCTCATCTTTTGATAAGGAACTGTACTGGGAGGAAAGGTCTGCAGAGCATGATGCAGCACGTCCTGCGGAATTGATAACCACCATGATTGTTATTTGATATCAGCTTGCACATTAACCAGGGTGAGTTGAGTTTACAGTGAAGAAACCACAGCCTTGTTGCTGGATACGGGAGAACCTGGAGCGCAGGTGCGGTTCCAGCGTCTTGCTCCGCCCTGGGCCAGGACCCATCGCTATTAAAGGCCCTGGGCAGGAGGCAGGAGGCAGCTGCAGCAGCACCTCCGGGCAGCACACGCAGCCATGGCGACCCACGTGCAGCTCAACACCGCAGCCAAGATGCCCCTCCTGGGGCTGGGCACCTGGAAGGTAACAGCTTCAGAGAAAAGCAGCCGCGTTGCAGAGCTCCCTGCACAAAACTCGGTTCCTCCTGGCCCAGCTGTGGAGCAGTGTCCTGGCGTCAGGGCATCTGCTCTGCCTGGCTGAGGGGCTGAGCCTGTGGGGCTGTGGAGAAATGGCTGGGGGTTGGCTTCATGCCCAGGAGCTGATGTTTCTGCAAGGAATACTGTGCGGTATTCCATCTCTGGAAGGAATACTGTTCTTGACCAAAAAAAAAAAAAAAAAAAAAAAAAGGAAAGAAATGTGGGAGAGTTGCTTTGGGTAAGGTACGGCAAGGCAGTTCTCCTGTTTTTATTTTTCTAGGAAATGGATATTTAATGTGTATTGTTTTGAGATTCTTAAGATTTCTTTATTATTTTCAGTCTGTACCAGGCGAGGTAAAAGCTGCAGTGATGACTGCTATTGATGCTGGGTACCGCCACTTCGACTGTGCCTATGTTTATGAAAATGAGAGCAAAATCGGGGAAGCGATCCAGCAGAAAATAAAGGAAGGTGCTGTGAAACGAGAAGACTTATTTGTCGTCAGTAAGGTATGGATCAAAGCAGGAAGGAAAAAATGCTTTGCCTGTACTATTTTCAGAGTAGGAAGCTTAAGTGCTAGAACAAACTTTACATTGTAGGATGAAGCACCTCTCTGGATTGTGAAGTTACTTTGGTTAAGGCCCATTTCAATCACTGTTTTGTGACTTGTCTTATATTTTCATGACTTTGCCGTTTGATTTTTTTACAAGAAATGTATAAATGGTTGAATCTGACAGAAAATTTCTTTTGAGCAGGTCCATCTTGTTCTACACAAATGTGATCTCACAATAAGAGGTTTTACTGCAGTAAAACCTGTCCTGCAGTGTCAGAGGCCAGCCCTGTTCACAGAGCAAGCCCCCTTTGAAAGGCAATAGGATGTCCTAATTCCCCATGGCCTCCCAAAGACAACAGAGTGTTCCTGTCCTGTGCAGGACAGCACACGACAGCTTTAACCCAGCAACTTATGGTGTGGCTTGGCTTTTTGTCTCCAGCTGTGGTGCACATTCTTTGAAAAACCTCTGGTGAAGGGAGCCTGCCAGAAGACTCTTGCTGACCTGAAACTGGATTACCTGGACCTCTACCTCATGCACTGGCCTCTCGGCTTAAAGGTACTGCAACAGCAACTCCACTGACTTTTTCTTTCTTACATTGAATTTCCCACGTGGGGGAGCGCTTCAAAACTGCCAGTCATGCTTACAGCACTACTGCTGTTTCAGTCCAGAAAGATCACGTGTCTGTGGTGTGCACCAGCACTGCTCTGGTGCCGTTCATTCAGCCCTACTCTGGCCACTTGAGGCTGCTGCTTGCTTGGCATCCTCTGCCCTCTTGATATTGGGAGAGGTGGACCTGGCACTCAGGTCAGACGTTCAAGCTACAAGCATAAGTTACACTGCTTTCCCTTTTACAAATCCAAAGTATTTTAATCTCAAAATTACCCTTTGCAGGAAGGAGGCTACACTTTGCTGCCTGACAGAAATTCTTTCTTCTGCAGGTTATAGAACCACAGAGCAAGAGTATTTCTATTTTCCATATCTGTCCTTAATTACCGAGTCCTTAATACTGCATGTGCTTCAAAGGATAAGTCACTTTGTGTATATACCTAGCATTACCCTCTCCTTTCTGCTACAGCCAAATGAAAACCTCTATTCAGTCTAATGCTTTTGAGCTCTTCAGCTCAAATTCATATGCTCAATATTGTTTAAATTTTCTTTACGCAGACAAAGCAGCCAAGTGAAACTGCATTCCCACATAATATTGTTGCGTCAGTAGAAAATTCCAATCATTCAAAGCAGTCTGTCCATAGTATCTACTTAAAAGGCTTTTCTAATTTTCCTAACAGAGCAGCTTAATCAGTGAGTCTCCCAATGGAAAGTCTGTTTGCGCGCACAGTCCCTTTTTAGCAAATCTACTTAGAACTTTAAGGTTCACAGGATCAAAACCAGTCCTCCATACACATTTCTAAAAATGAAAAAAAAAGCTATTATTCCTAAACATTTCCAATAAATAATGGAGCAATATATGAACTGAACAATGTAAGGCTCCAGAGTACTGTTCTGAGTAAATTGCTTCCCTGCATACATTTTATTTATCATCACTTTAATGGAACCAGCAGAAATACCTGCCTTTATTGGATCAGATGATGACAAAAATGCCATGACCCTGCATAAACTAAAAATATATGACTTAAATATATTGTCATATATTAAAATATAATTATAATTAATATATTTAATATATTAAGTCATATATCTCATATATCAAAAATATATGACTTAAATATAAAACGTGATTAACTTATGATGAGAATTAATGTGTGGAGGTTTTTTGTTTGTTTTTCATGCACTATTAGTTTAACTCCTTATATTCCTATTTGATTTCCTTACAAAGCTAGCTTCCCAACAGAGATTGTTACAAGCATTTTTGTTCCTCACTGACAGGCAGGAAAGGAGCTGTTTCCCAAAGATGACAATGACATGTGTATACCCAGCAAATCTGATGTTCTAGAGACATGGGAGGTAAGTTCAGCCACAGCAGGAGTCAAGCTTTCTCTGTCCTTGAGAGTCTCTTCCACGTTTTCATTTCATTCAGCAGTCACAGAGCTGTCATCTCGTGTGTAAATTTTGTTGGAAGAAAATCAAGTAATACAAGGTAGCTTTTCAAAACTTGCATGCTTAGTCAGTACTACTATTCTTTGAGCACCTTACTGAAGTGCCTAATCCACAGTGAGCTAAACAATCACTTTGAGGAGAGCTGCAGACCAGTCTGAAGTTAGAAAATCTTCTTTGCTTGACCGTAACAACTGTAAAATTGCCTTCACCACAGTCCTTGTGCAATTCTTGAACCGCTCAAAAGCATTTTGCAAGAATAAAGACATATTAGGTTGTGATCTTGCCTACAGCCTGGGGCACAACTCTCCAGTTCTTGCATGACAGCAGATTATTGAATATCACTGTTCTTCTCATGCAGCTTGGTGTGAATTTGATCAACCTTGAGCTTGGATAAGATGGCACCTACTCTTCCCTCAGTGAACATAACAAGTCTAAATAGTTATTTTGTTCTTCTCCATAAAGGGAAAAAATCCCCATCAAATCATCTTCAGGGATGTCTTGTATACCAGATGATGACTTTGCTCCTCTTTCTGTTAGGCCATGGAAGAGCTGGTGGATGCTGGTCTGGTAAAAGCCATTGGGGTCTCCAACTTTAACCATGAGCAGATTGAACGAATCTTGAATAAACCAGGACTGAAATACAAGCCTGCAAACCTCCAGGTAAGCTGCTAACTGACCTCAAGTGAACACTTTTCATTGACTATGAAGATCTGATCAGTTGAATGACGATATGGAAAAAGGGAGAAAAAAGTGGAGACAGCATGTACTCTAAATCCTGCTCTATAGATATTTCCGGGTACAAAAAGGACTTGAATACTTCACTTCTTGTCTCTCACCTTGCTGAACCACTGTTTATAAATGCTGGAGTATTTTCTTGTGAAACATTATTTCTGGAAGAATAAAGAACCTAGAGCTATGTTTTGTGAAACCCCTGCAGCCAAACTGCAAAGAAATTTCATATAAAAATAGGTGTCTTCAATACTAAGAATGCATATTATCACCCACGCCATTGACAACGGAGATGAGCCAGGGAAAAAGGCAGCCTCTAGCTGCATTACAAAATAATCCTTGGTGCGCAGCAAGACTACAATGGTTCTGCTGCTGTCAATCTCAGTACTCTTGTGTTTCAGATCGAATGCCATCCATACCTGACCCAGGAGAAGCTGATCAATTATTGCCAATCCAAAGGGATCGCTGTGACTGCATACAGTCCCCTTGGCTCTCCTGACAGGCCATGGTAAGACTCACTCCCATTTTGCAAGGGAGCTGGCAGGGATTACGCTTGAAGCATTGAGACTCCAACTGCTCCATTAATCATTCATCAAGATACAGATTCCTGTTGCTGGGTTGGCTCTTTCTGTGGAGGTTTCTTGCCACTGGTCTTTCTTTGCTCTGTGTAGGGCTAAACCAGAGGATCCTTCCCTTCTGGATGACCCCAAGATTAAAGAGATTGCAGCCAAGCACAACAAAACGCCAGCACAGGTAGGTGGGTGCTGAACTCTTTGCTCATCAGGTAGTGCTACCTAGGCCACAGAGACAGGAGTGATTTGAAATGCAGCTCTGCAGAAGTAGCCATAGCTCAGGCAAGCAGCTGTTGAACAGGCTCAGCTTCTGTGCCAACAGGAGCTGCCTTCTCCTTGACTCAATGGTCTCTTCTTGCAGGTTCTCCTTCGCTTCCAGGTCCAGAGAAATGTGGGCTGTGATTCCGAAGTCCGTCACCCCCAAGCGCATTGTGGAGAACTTCAAGGTGGGTGATTACAAGTGGCCTGGGTGCTGCCCTGCAGGGATGGCATCCCTTCCCCCTGCAGAGCAAGCAGGGATCTTCCCAAGCTGACCTCCTCAAACACGAGCACTGTGTTTTTTTTTCTCTCTGCATGTTTACCTACATGTATACTCTGCTGAGGGCTAATCTATTGCTACAGTTGAAGAGGTGAACAAGGCTTATGTGAAGATTCCTATTCTGTGGCTTTGTGGCTTAAGGATTAACCAGAACTTGCTTGGAGGCCAAGAGCAGTGAAATGGCAGAAAAGTCTCATATAGAAAAAACAATCTTCATAAAATCATTCTTGTGTATATAAAAAAGTTGTTCCTCTATCTTTTAAATCATTCATCCATGACTGAAAACCTCCACAGTGGATCTGCTGTCTAATCTTGTCTGTCTCCTTCACACTGTTAGATTTGTTCAAAGAGGTGATTTTCAGCTTTTTCTCTTGTTAGGTATTTGACTTTGAATTGACTAAAGAAGAGATGGCAACTGTTCTCAGTTTTAACAGGAACTGGAGGGTCTGTGGGATGACACTGTAAGTGACACTGATTGTTTACTTCCAAGTCTTACATTTTGAACAACCTTTACAAGAATGTTTATGTCACAGCTACCGGGAAGCATGAAATTCAGTTAATTAAATATATATATATTTATATATTATATATAAATATTTTTATATATTATATATAAATATATTTATATATTATATATTTATATTATATATTTATATATATTTATATATATATATATATATAATTAATTCAAATCATAACTGATTTGTCCCAAAAAGTAACTTTTCAAGAGAATGTTTAATATTTTCAAAATACTCATTTTGAATTCAGTTTTCAGGAGTCTCTCTGTAACTTGAACTACAAAATATGGTTCTGGCTGAGCATTTTGCCTTTTCCTGTATTAGAGAAATGAGGACACATATCTCCACATATTCTTCCTGCAATTACACAGTTCAGATTTTCCCTTGGTCCATGCACCAAACACACCTCTTTCCAGCATTTACTTCATCCGTGAAAAGAAACTTCCCTTTTTGATTTCTTTCAGAGCCAAATCTCACAAGGAGTACCCTTTCAATGCAGAATACTGAAGATGTTTGTAACATGGCCTTCACTAGACCTCTGGTGTCTCCTCCAACTCTGAGCTATGTGTCCAGCTTTCTTACGCCATCTGTCTTGCTTCCACCACTGAAGGCAAAGAATACTTATTCCATCGATTTTATTTTTGGAAGAAGGAAAGAGTAGTGTTCTACAGAAAAAAAATGTGGGATGTAATAATTTCTGCTTATCAGAAGAGATAATTATTACTGAAATGACTGGGCAGAACTGCTAAGGAGGAGATGAGGAGCTTGAACCACCATTCACTGAGTGCTTTCAGCCTTGCACCAGCACAGACCAGAGGCTGAGAAACCACAAGAAAAAGCACACATCCAGCATTTCATCAGAAGTGTCCCATGTTTTAAATAAAAATAAAATGTGAAAACATTACTGGCTGAAAGACTTGTTAAGGAAAAAAAAATCTTTTTGACATTAAATAAACCATGTATGAATGTTTATGCTCTATTCTCACGTGCCGACCCAGGGATGCATAGACAGGTCTAACCGCAGCTAGCAGGCAGCCAGCCCTCACAGGAGCCTTGCCAGACCTTCTCCTACTGCCCTCTTTGGCCTCTCCAGCCCCAGAGGATGGATGAGGAGCCACAGGTCCCAGCAAGCCAGGGACAGTGGAGCCTGGCACCTCGTTTCACCACGCTCTCCTGCTCCAGAGTCTTCCTGGCAAGGGGAGATGGGCTGCTTGCGGGTAGGTCTCAAGGGTTCAATCGCACAGCCTCCTCACCTTGCACTTAGAAGCTGTTATAAGTTGCCCCCTTAATTAATTTTCAGAGAGCATTGCATTAATAATAGAAAGGAATTTATTGAGTAAGCAACAGCAAGCAAAACAGCGCTGGGCGGCCGGGGAGTCTCGGCTCCACCAACGGCGCACACCTCACCCCCGCCAGGGTCCCTTTTTATATCCTGGTAATTCTGGGATTACGCAGCACATCCTGGTATATTCTGCGACTGCACGCACTGTTGCTAGGGGGTCGTCTCTGTCCCTCTGGTGGTCGTGAAGATGAAGGCCATAGTCTTCCTCCGCGTTGTGGTTCAACTTCTTTTTTTTATTTGGTCATGTTGGCCCAGCGTGAGACAGGAATGCAGGATGTTGATACACTAGTTTAGCAACTTATCAGGAGATGGTTACATGAACTTTGCAGCAGTGTCTTTGAACAAAAGAGGCAACTGAGATGCAGAAGGAGAGAAGGGGAGGGGGTTCTCTTTTTTGTTACATTAAGCAAAAGAATTTTCATAGTGTCTAGCCAAGTATTATACAGCTCCTTACTTCAGCAGGGAGCTTTTGCAACTCCTGCTCCTCAAACGGAACTCCTTGTTTTATAATACAAAAGACAATGAACAAACATTTATTGTGTATTACAGAAGCTGTCAAAGCAGTCGAGGTTTCTTGCCTGCATTTTACCCCCTTTAATTTCTGACTTCAGTGTTTGCTTTCAGTTGTTCTTCCTTTCCACTGCTTCCCACTGGACAGGTGCCCCAAAACAGCCATAAAGTTCTGTGTAGGGTTTAGTGGGAAGATCATAACACCTTCTGTTAGAGAAAAGAGGCACCCGAAGACCTCTCCCACATTTCCACTTTCAATTCAGAAACGTATAATCCAAGACCCCTTGTTTTGCCAGCCTTTGCAGGAGGACATCGACAGGCTCTTAAGGAGGCAGCCCAAAAATGTCCTCATAAATATAGGACAAATCCCAGCTCCCAGCCGTGCTCTCCACAACTCGCGTTACCATTGCAGGTTAGCAGAAACATCTTGAATAAGGGAAAGGGCCAGGCAGGTCCTGCTGCGCCTCCCAGAGCGATTTCATTTGGGGTTAGGGCTGAACCACCTGAGTGGGCTGGCAGCCGGTCTCGAGGATGTTTGTGTTTAAAAATAAATGGAAGAGAAGAGAAGAGAAGAGAAGAGAAGAGAAGAGAAGAGAAGAGAAGAGAAGAGAAGAGAAGAGAAGAGAAGAGAAGAGAAGAGAAGAGAAGAGAAGAGAAGAGAAGAGAAAGAGAAGAGAAGAGAAGAGAAGAGAAGAGAAGAGAAGAGAAGAGAAGAGAAGAGAAGAGAAGAGAAGAGAAGAGAAGAGAAGAGAAGAGAAGAGAAGAGAAGAGAAGAGAAGAGAAGAGAAGAGAAGAGAGAAGAGAAGAGAGAAGAGAAGAGAGAAGAGAAGAGAAGAGAAGAGAAGAGAAGAGAAGAGAAGAGAAGAGAAGAGAAGAGAAGAGAAGAGAAGAGAAGAGAAGAGAAGAGAAGAGAAGAGAAGAGAAGAGAAGAGAAGAGAAGAGAAGAGAAGAGAAGAGAAGAGAAGAGAAGAGAAGAGAAGAGAAGAGAAGAGAAGAGAAGAGAAGAGAAGAGAAGAGAAGAGAAGAGAAGCAACACAAAACAGATGAAAATGAAATAAAGAAAGAAATAAAATAACGGCTTGGGCGGGCGCTTGACGGCCGGGCTCTCGGGGCGGGCCGCCGCGGGGGTGGTGCCTCCCGTCAAGGGCCGTGCAGGAGCGGGGCCATGGCGGCCTGCGTGCGGCTGGGCGCCGCCGGGCTGCCCGCTGTGGGGCTGGGCACATGGAAGGTGGGGGGGGGGACCGCAGGGAAAGGGGAGGCTGTGGGGACACCGGGCCGCTGCCGGCCTGCGGGGTGCTGCGGGGAAAGGCGGCCCTCTGCGTGTTTCTCCTTGGGGTCTTGTATTTTTGGGGGGTGGGCGGGTGGGGTGTATTAGGGGGGTAAGGGAGATTGGGGGTGTTTTCGGTGGGGTGGCTTTCTGAATTTTGGTCTTAACGGGCACGAGGCCTGCGGTGTGTTTGGGTGGGCGCTCCTCAGGCGCTGTCCTTCCCCTTCAGTCCCCGCCAGGGAAGGTGGCAGCTGCGGTGATGGCCGCTATCGACGCTGGGTACCGCCACCTGGACTGCGCCTTCGTGTACCAGAACGAGAGCGAGGTTGGGGACGGCATCCAGAAGAAGATCAAGGAGGGGGGCTGTGAAGCGAGAGGAGCTCTTCGTGGTCAGCAAGGTAGGGGCCTGGGGACTTGGGGCAGGCCCCCTTCCTCTGTGACATCCTTATGGTAGGAGACCGAAGGCTTGGAGACCCCTTACTGCATTGTGGTCGGGCTCCCGGTACCACTCCTTCCACCCCATCGCCACCACCACGACGATGGTGCTTGAGTCTCTGCTACCCACTGGCAGCGGGTTTTTGTTGCAGCCATTGCATTGGCAGAACCAACGTGGCAATGGCACCTTGCTGAGGTTTGGGACAGTGTAATCCGCACTGCACGCGTCCCGAGGAAGGTGTGACTGGCGGGTTTTATTTCCCTTGGTTATCAAAGAAAATGCAAAACTTAAACGGATTTGATGTCACTTTCTTACCTTGGTAGAGTTGGTTCCATCTTCGTGGCTTTTCTGCATTTTCATGGCACTACCTGATACATTGATGCAGGAGTTTCGTGCAGTCAGGTCTGACAGATATCTGCCTTCATTTAAAAGGCTCCTGCTGTAAAGGCAGACCTTTCCTAAAGGGGATGGCATGAATGGTGTCTTCTCTATAGAAACAGAGGTTTCCTTACCTGTGACCCTATTCAGTTACATGTGGTGCCACTGTACGTGCTGCCCTCACTGTTATGGTCCAGTCCTGCTCATAGAGCAAGTCTCGTCTGAAGAGCAATAGGTTGCTTTAACTCTACATTGCCTCCCAACGGAGGAGTGCTTTTCTCTTGTGCAGGAGGGCATCTGAGGGCTTTAACCCAGCAGCTCACGGTGTGCCTTGGCTTTTTGTCTCCAGCTGTGGTGCACGTTTTTTGAAAAAACCTCTGGTGAAGGGAGCCTGCCAGAAGACTCTTGCCGACCTGAAACTGGATTACCTGGATCTCTACCTCATGCACTGGCCTTTTGGGTTGAAGGTACAGTAATAGTAAGGTGCTTTTTTACGACTGGTAATTTTCAAGACCTATATGGCTTTACAGCCCAATAATTGCTCTCACTGGGAGTGTCTGTTCCATGTACCAGTACTGCTCTGGTGCTCAGCGCTACTCTGGCCATGTGAGCTGGGCTCCTGATCTCTATCCCTGAGACTGCTGCTTATATACCCCTGTCAAAGTCTTGTCATACCCCTATGAATGACAGACCTGAGAACTAGGACATGTCTCCCAGCTGCATGCATAAGCTGTGCTGTTCTCCCTTTTTTTCTTTTTTACAATTCCCAAGTATGCTCTGAAAATCATATTTTGTGGAAAGGAGGCTACATTTTGCTGCCTGACAAATTCTTAACGCTGCATGTTACAGAATTGCAGCAAGACAATGCTTCTGTTCTCCATTTCTGTCTTTAACCACCAAGTCCATAGTACAGTATAGATTGTGTTGACCTTTGCTATAGGAGCCCTAGTGTTGTTCCACAAACCTTGTGTTTTAAACGATGAGACTTCAGTGGTGGGGGCAGCTAAGTTTTTCAGATAACCAAAGCAAAAGATGTCTCAGTTTGATTATTTATAATCTTAGCTTTTCCTTCCTGCTACAGTGTGAATAGCCTCCGTCCTACCTGTTGCTTTGGAATTGCTCAACTTCATTTCATATTCCATTTTAGCGTTGTCAGCAAAGCCATGAAAGTGAAGCTGTCCTGTGGCAGCAGCAAACTCAGTTGTGAAACACAGTTCTGTCTGTGTGTCTTTACATAATTTGTACACAAAGGCTTTTCTAACTTTCTGGCATTAGCAGCTTTACACTGGGCTTTGCCACAGAATAACTGTCACAGTATGTAATAGCTCTTTTCAACATATCTAATTTAGTAGAGACCAAAGCTACATGTGCTCAGTACCTAACTAAGTTCCACTAGATGCTCTTCTGGAAAAAAAAAAAAAATCTTCCTAACCGGTGAAAAGAAACAATTAATGAAATGCCAATATATGATTCTCTAATCTATAGTTTTGAGTGGTTTCTTTCCCTGCAGGTATTTGGGTGAGGCATCATTTTAAGAGGCCCAGCAGAAATACCTGCCTTGATTAGGGTAGTTGCTAGGCAAACATACCTTACATTCCTCACTTTCTCAAGCAGGACGAAATGATTATAGACAAGAATCTTACCTGCACTGGAAGTTTAAGCTATCATGATCCTGAGCTCTTAAGGTATTAGGCAAACTTGTCAACAGATTTTCAAGCATTTTCTTCCTCTCTAACAGGCAGGAGAGGAGCTGCTTCCTACAGATGACAAAGGCATATCTATACCCAGCAATGCTGATATTCTACATACGTGGGAGGTAAGCACAGCCACAGTGGCAGAATCACATCTGCTGTCCTCAGCGGTGTTAATTCAGTAGTCACAGAATAGTTAGTGCATGGATGCAGAATTAGTTGGAAAGAGTTTACAGAAGTACATTCAAATTACTTTCATGGGAGCTACAGAGCAGACTGAGGTCAGAAAAAGTTCTTTGCTTGGCCATAACAGTTGTACGATTGTTCTCATGCAGTTCTTGAACTGCTCAAATACATTTTGAAGAAATGAAGACTATAGATTGTGATCCTGCCATCATCCTAGGGCGTAGGCCTCCAGTGCTGCCACAGTAGTGGATTGTAGACTAGTGATGTGTTTTTCCTTGTGGAACTCAGAGTGAATTTCTCAGTCTTCCCAAATGAGATTTGGGGTTGGTTGCAGTGGAGGACATGGTGCAAATATTACCAGTACCTATATTTCCTCAAGAGAATCAAGTTTGGCAAGCTCAAGCAGTTCTTTTTTCTCCCTCATGAGAAGCAAGAAGGAACATCACAAAGAATGTATTCAGGCCTTGTCTTGAAATCTGAATAATGACTTTACACCTCTTTCTGTCAGGCCATGGAAGAGCTGGTGGATGCTGGTCTGGTAAAAACCATTGGCATCTCTAACTTTAACCGTGAGCAAATTGAAAGAATCTTGAACAAGCCAGGACTGAAATACAAGCCTGCAAACAACCAGGTAAGCTTCTAAGTGACCTCAGGTGACTAGTTTTCTGGGATTATAATTCAGGGATTATAAAGATCTGATTACAGTTGAACAAAGATATGACAAAAAGGGAGAACAAAGTGGACGCAGCATGTACTTTAAATCCCACTCTATGAATATTTCTGGGTATGAAAAGAACTGGAATACTTTTCTTTCTCACCTTGCTAATCCACTTTTAACGAAGCTGGAGTATTTCCTTGTCTTCCTTGTGAAACACTGTTTCTGGGAGGATAAGGAACCCAGACGAGAGCTATTCTGTGACTAACCATTATTTGTGAAACCTCTGAACAAAATCCAACAAAACAAATAAGGGCTCAGTGTAAATGTTGGTGCCCTATAGAATTTAGATGCTTCTATTATCACACAGACCACCTGCAGGGTAAGATGAAGGCAGCCTGTAAATGAGAGATTAAGATTCAGAAAAGTCGCTGGAGTACTGGGGACATAACAGTAGTTCTGCAACTGTTGGTCTGTGCTCCTGTGTTGGCAGATCGAGAGTCACCCATACCTTTCCCAGGAGAAGCTTATTGACTACTGCCAATCCAAGGGGATCACTGTGACAGCGTATTGTCCCCTTGGGCGCCCTGACAGGTAACTTATCAATGGGTTAGTGTGTTCTTGGTTCAAATCATTCAGATTAATTGGGAGAGTTGTGGTGCATGTATGTGTACATACACACATGTAACAATTACACAGTGCTCTCTCTCTTTCCCCCACATAAATTATTCATGCTAAGTAGAATCTCTCTGCAGTGGTTGAATCTCTCTGCAGTACTTCTTTACAGTTTCTTACTTTTTCTCTCTTGTAGGGCCACACCAGAGGAGCCTCCCATTCTGGATGATCCCAAGATTAAAGACATTGCAGCCAAGCATAACAAAACTCCAGCACAGGTAAGTAGGTGCAAGACAGTGACTACTGTTTCATGTAACAGTTCTTCAGGAAAAGAGACCTGAAGAGAGGCTACAGAGCCTGTATGTGTGTTCCCTGTGAACTGTGGATGTCTTCTGTAGTGTTAATGAGCAATATTGCAGGCTGCAGAGGAAGCAACCTGCATATGCTTAAAAAAGATAGATTTTTGAGCCCTCTTAAGGTGTTACTTCCCCTCTCTAGCCTTGTTGCAGAGAATGAAAGCCTTGCATAGGTTACTGAAAATCCAGGAGGTAAGAGAAGGAATTGACTGTCCCGAAGCTGGGTGGAAAAGGAGGCTTCCCATGTGAGGCTCCACCACTTCCCTCTTTGCTTGTTAGGAAGTGCTACCTAGGCCACAGGACAGGAGTGATTTGAAATGCAGCTCTGCAGAAGTAGCCATAGCTCAGGCAAGCAGCTGTTGAACAGGCTCAGCTTCTGTGCCAACAGGAGCTGCCTTCTCCCTGACTCGATGGTCTCTTCTTGCAGGTTCTCCTTCGCTTCCAGATCCAGAGAAATGTGGCTGTGATTCCCAAATCTGTCACCCCGCAGCGCATTGTGGAGAACTTCAAGGTGGGTGATTACAAGTGGCCTGGGTGCTGCCCTGCAGGGATGGCATCCCTTCCCCCTGCAGAGCAAGCAGGGATCCTTTCTTAGTTTTCCCATGCTGACCTCCTCAAACAAGAGGGCTGGGCTTTTTCTCTCTGTATGTTTATGTACACTCTACTAAGGGCTGAGCTAGGGCTGAAATGAAGAGTGCAATTGGCAAAGAGAGGTTGATGGAGGTCATGGAAACAGTGTGCTGAAAACCTTGACATGCAGTCTCCTATTCTGCAGACTGTAGATGAATTGGCATCAGGGCTTGCTGGAGCCCAAGTGCAGTAGCATGCCAGAAAAGTCTTGTATAATATAAGCAGTGTCAAGAATACTGGTGTCAGTAAAGCACACTGCTCCTCTCACTGCTAAGTCAGTGGTGTCTTCCTGATGTTGGACATCAGGATTTCAAAAGAAACATAGCTGAATGTATTGGAATATGGAAATCTTCCAGATGTTTCTTTGGAATTGGAGAGAAATGCAACCCACAAGTAGAAGCATCCTGCAACACCAAGTGCACACCAAGCATCTTGGAACAGCTGATGCATGTAACTGCAACTTATGTGTTGGTTTTTTTTGTTTGTTTTGTTTTGTTTTGTTTTCACCTCTGTCTTGAAAATGCAAAGAGAATTCATTTTCACCCCACTCATGAAGCCATTTCTAACACACCTTCCCGTGTGGACTTGTTCTTTAATTTTGTGAATTTTGCTTCCATTCTGGTTTGTTCAAAAAGGTGATTTCCAGCTGTTTTTCCTTGTTAGGTGTTTGACTTTGAATTGACTAAAGAGGAGATGGCAACCATTCTCAGCTTAAACAGAAACTGGAGAATATGTGAAATGGTCATGTAAGTGACAGATTTTCTCTTTCAAACTCCTTTCAATACCCTGTATTCTGAACTCACAGGTGCTTGTGTAATTGTTTAAATTGGGCATGTTTTTGAACTCTGAAATCATAAGGGAGACGAAGCATCTGTTATTTAGCATCTTAGTAGCTTTATATCTTCACTGTATTGCCTGAAGGATAAGCCTAAGTCATAGTATGTACTTGTGACTTCTTTCTCCAGGAAGCGTGTAACTGGAATGCTGGAAGGAGAGTTCTAGTTAATAGCTTTGGCTGTCTCTGTATTAGAGAAGTGAGCATTAGGCAGTTTTAAACGCATGATGATTCTTCTATTGTTGAGATCGTGGTAAACTGATGTCAGCTTTTCATAGGTGGCTGGGGGAGGGAATGACTATCTAAACTGCACTATGAGCTGCTGCTTGCAGATGTGCCCCATGGAAACATATCCAGACAAGGCCTTGGTTGAAAGGCCACAAACTGCTGTATGGTCTGTAAGCAGTGTGAACTTCAGCTTTTTTTAATCTAGAAGTGACTTGGTTCCAGCACTTCTAAATGCTCAGTGCCTTAATAACAGGAAAAGACTTGCATATGTTGTTTGTGTGCCACTTGCACACTGGTAAAAGCAGAAGACACCCAAATTAATTCTGCTGTTGCACAACAAGTGACACATCTGCTGTAGTTCTGTACAGCATTTATTTTATCTTTAAAAGTAATCTTTCATCTTTTGTTTTCCTTCAGGTGCAAAAATCACAAGGAGTACCCTTTCCATGCTGAATACTGAAGATAGTTTTATCCTGTCCACCTGCAGGTGGCTGGGGCCTAACAAGCTTATACCACTGCCTGGGGTGGTCCACCACGTAGCTTACACACTGTATCTGTCCTGTCAGCAAAGACAGCATATATTCAGTGACTGTTTGGGATTTTCTTCTTTGGTAGAAAAAAACAGTAAAATTGTTCTAAAGAACAAAATATGGGCTAAAATAACTGGCTGTGATAATTCTCTACTCATTGGATAAGTGTGTTTATCTGGCTGAAATGGCAAAGTAGAAAACATTAAGAATGAACTAGTAGTAGATGACTTTTTTTAATCCTGTCTAGTATCAACACTACTTAACCCTGTAGGGTAGGGATATGTGAGCACAGAAGAAAGATCTATCCTGAAAGAATGAACTACATAATCATTGCTTGAAGATGAAAGACGATGATTAACTTCACTTGCAGAGCACAGCCCAAAGCTCTTTGGAAAGAGGAATAAATAGGAAAAATGTCTGACCTACATACCAGTTTATACTGGCTGTATTGCAGTCACATCCTTTACAGGCCAAAACTGAACATTGATTGGGTTTGTATACTATCCAAAAGTAAAATAAAAAAAAGATTACAGATTACTGATGGTTTGGAAGTTCTTGTCTAACATGAAAAATTGATTTTATTTTTATTTTTTTTTAATGCAAGGGCATTGGTTTGCCATATGAAGCAATTATCCATTATAAACTGTCATTGGAGCATCAGGATCTTATCGTGATCAAGATTTGAATGCCTCAGTATAACAAGCTTTGATTGACAGAACAATGCAGACAAGATCAGTAGAGTATGATGTGCCTTAGTTTGGGCCGTGTATCAAGAAGCAACAGGAGAACAAAACCTGGAAAGCTGTATGGTGGTACTGCTGCAGACTTGTTTTGTAGCCTGTGCTGATGCTTTCTATACCAAGAGTAACAGTGAGGGAGGGAGAAAAGAGAGACAGAGGAGGCAGCATTATGCTGATGTCTAACGCTGCATAGAAGTAGAGGTTTCAAGGTAGAATGAAGTGTTGATACTGAGCAGCTGCTCAGAGCCTGATGCACTTCACTGAAGTGAGCATCATGTTCCCTCCAGGCTACACTGGCATGGTAACAGACAGGCCTCATTTAACTGTAACTCATTTATGCACATGAGTAAGGCTTTCCTTGAAAAAGCCTGTCCCTCATGGTGGAGGATGAAGGAAAGGAGGACATCTCAGTGCTAGGAGAGCTAGCAGGGGTTTCAACAGCATGGCATTTCAGGGGTCTGTGGCTGTAGCATGCCTTGGGCTGGTGGACACAGGGCAACTGCAGGACAACTGCTGTGCTCTAATCCCAGATCCTGGTGTACAATGCCACAAAAGCTTATGAAGTTTGAGTGGTGCAGTGCTCTGGAAACTTTGTATCTAGTTGAAACAACTAATAAAGAACAAAGTGATAAAAAAAAAAAAAAAAAAGCTGCTTTTTATAAAGGTTAATGTAACCAATACTTCCAAAAGAATGTGAATCTTAATATTACAGAATCACAGAATTTCTAGGTTGGAAGAGACCTCAAGATCATCGAGTCCAACCTCTGACCTAACGCTAGCAGTCCCCACTAAACCATTTCCCTAAGCTCTACATCTAAACGTCTTTTAAAGACTTCCAGGGATGGTGACTCCACCACTTCCCTGGGCAGCCTGTTCCAATGCCTCACAACCCTTTCAGTGAAGAAGTTCTTCCTAACATCTAACCTAAAACTCCCCTGGCTCAACTTAAGCCCATTCCCCCTCGTCCTGTCACCAGGCACGTGGGAGAACAGACCAACCCCCACCTCGCTACAGCCTCCTTTAAGGTATCTGTAAAGAGCGATAAGGTCGCCCCTGAGCCTCCTCTTCTCCAGGCTGAACAAGCCCAGCTCCCTCAGCCGCTCCTCATAGGACTTGTTCTCCAGGCCCCTCACCAGCTTCATCACCCTTCTCTGGACAAATATTACTTAGGAACAAAAGAATTTACAAGGACACAATGACCTTTTGGTTTTTGGGGTTGTTGTTTACTTATTTAAACTCTTCAACATTTGAAACGCTCCTCAGTGTCTTGTGACAGAGGTGGTCAGCTGTAGCCATCTGCACGTGATGGATGTGAATTCTCCCTGGGCCAATTTCCCTCAGTAAAACCATACAGTGCTTTTCCCTACAGCCATCAGAGGGCAGCCAGCCCTCGGAGAAGACTTGCATGTCTCTGCTATTACAAGGCAGAAGCAAATCAGGCAGCCTTCCTGTTGGTAAAGATTACAGGGACTTGCCTGCTTCTGTCATCTTGATTCTTGCTCTTCTCTGGTACGAACCACTGCTTGTCTCCTGAAGCTATGATTTTCGGTAATTTAAAATTACTGAATCCAAATGTCAGCAAACTTGAATAAGCATCCTGCTTCAGTACAAAACTGCACTTGATCAAATAAGACCCTTCCTCACACAGACTTTATCTCCAACATTCACTGTAAGGAACCCTTGGGCATTTTACCAAGCGTGCAGTTTGTAGGATTTCCCAGGCCAGCTGATACACAGTGTCATGTGCCATACTTCTCTCCCAAAGGCCGTACAGCTGTCTGACAACCCCAGTGAAGCTGAGAGAAAGACCTGATGGCTCACATGCCTTGGCATGATGAGAGGAAAGTCCCACACCAATAGGCCCAAACGGGGGTGCAAAATGGCAAATCTTCTGTCCCAAATCCTCTGTTAAAAGGCTGAGACATCTTTCATTTAAAAAATGATTGGGGAAAATCAAGCACCAGCCTATGCAGGACATTAACTGTTTGCAGAGGAATTAAGATAAAAAACTTAAGAGAAAATAAGAGGAAGATCAAATTTTATTTTCTATCTGTGCTCTCCACCTAGTCTTGTCTGTCTCTTTGGTGTTAACAATTCACTTTGTTACTGTCCCAGTGCAAAATCTGACTGATTCTGGCAGTTCCTACACCAAGAGTTCCTGAACCTGGCACTGAAACATGACACTGCTGGTACTAACAAATCATCAGCAAAATACCACTAGTTCAAGCATTCAGAGGCAAACTGGTACTTCATCTGGTCTTTAGGCTGCTCTCAGCAAATCACAGGCATGGCATAATGTCATTTTCAAAAAAAGTGTTGTTTTTTTTTCTATGTAAAAATTAGCATTCATCAGAAAAAGAAAAAAAAAAGGAAAAAAAAAAAAAAAAGGATTGCCTATCAAAGATATGGATGCTCATTTTGAAGTTTCGAACAAGGGTGGCTTCTCTGGAGGGAGATGATCTTTGTCAGGACAAGCCCATATAACTCCTGCTAATAATTAAGGTCAAGCCAGAGGTCAGGCATGGAAAATTGTTCTCCTCGAACCCAGCTAACACCAGTTAGCCCACTCCCTGGCAGTTCTCACTCTTGTGCAAACAGCTTGCTTTTAATACTGTCGGCAGAACTGAGGAACAGGCTCAGGCTAACTGCAAGCTTTCCACTGATTTCACTGACCCCTGAACCAAACCCCAAGAGACTGAGCACATTTACAGAGAAGGAATCCGGAAAATGGAAAGGTAAACACTGCATTATATAACTGTTTTCTGATACAACTGAGACACATTGCATCCTGCTGGGGATGGCTGTGGTGCTGACACAAAACGGGAAGATTAAAGAGCCAACCAGTTAGCAGGTCTGCCCTCAGGTAAGTGGAGCAAAAAGCATGATGCTGCAAAGAACCTGGACATCTGCTGTGGGAGAGGCACCCAGAGAAAAATGCTATATTATACTTCCAAATAATGGACTAAATGCCTGACTAAATTCTCCAAGTGTGAGCAAGCAGCAAAACCTTCCAGGCAGCCCTGACGTAATATCCTGGTCTATCTAGTGGCTCCTGCAGGTAAATGTTTGTTTTCCTCGCTGTGCTGTGACACCTTCAACAGAACAGCATACTGTTATCCACAACATTTTAAAGCCAGCTACTAATGAGCAATTACAGGCCACCTACTGTTTATACACTTGTACATTTTATTCTGAAACACTGCACCTGCCTGAAAACGGGGACAATGTGATGAACGTCATGCCACTCATTAAAAACCCAGTAGTCTGCAACTTAAAAAATAATAATAAATTAGAAGAAACTTCTCCCAACATTCAAAATAAAGTTCTTAAAAACAGTGTTTTCTATATTATTCCCACAGAACAGCCCACTTTTCTCTCCTATGATGATGTACGAAGGCTGAATCCATCCCACATTTGTGGGGGAATGGAAGGCTGAAAGCTCCCAAAACCACGCAGGCCGCATGTGCTGAGGTTTCTCTGCAGGAGCCCGGTTGGCCCCCACTATTTTGGGGGACACTCTGTTCCCCCAGAGGGCCCCTCCGAGGCTCTCTTGGCTGCAAAAGGAGCTGCTCTGACAGCACAGAGAGAAGTGGTGCTTGCCACGGGGCCGGCAGTGGTGGCAGCAGCCTGCGGCCTGTCATGGGGAGGCACAACCAGCGAGACTCAGCACTGCCGAGTGCTGCCTCTGTGGCACATAATCTAAAATGTGTGTCAAGGTTACTTTGAGTTCCTTGAGTTGTCAGCTTTATGAGACAATTCGGGTGTTTCAAGCAGGTTCTGATAGAGATTTGCGCAATTGTTAATAGAACCGAAAACCAAATGGTGATCTGTGCAGTGCCTGAAAACCCAGTGTGGTAGATGACTACGGTACAGACCAATGCCCCCCTCCACCAAACTAAAATTCTCCAGCAGGGCAGTTGCTGACTGTTTTTCTTCTCAGGAATGGCAGCAAGGAGTCAGAGCTCCCTGGCACAAAACTCGGTTCCTCCTGGGTCAGCTGTGGAGCAGTGCCTGGCGCTGGGGCTTCGGCTCCGCCTGCCCGTGCGAGTGGGGCTGTGGAGAAATGGCTGGGGGTTGCCTTCAAGCCCAGGAGCCTGCACGTATAAAATGAATATAATTTTAAGAGCATTGTATGGCATAATTCTTCTTTAAAAAAAAAAAAAAAAAAAAAAAAAAAAGGCCTTTGAACGTGTTTCTATCTTTTTTCAGTCCCCAGCAGATAAGGTAGGAGCTGCACTGATGGCTGCTATAGATGCTGAGTACCACCACTTGGATTGTCCCTACATGCACCAGAATGAGAAGGAAGCTGGAAAAGGGATTCAGCAGAAAATCAAGGAAGGTGCTGTGGAACGAGAGGAGCTCTTTGTGGCCAGTAAGGTAGGGAGCAGGCAATGTAGGATCCAGGGGAGGATCTGCTGTGTATAGAGCACATTCATAGGAGGGAATTCAAAGCAGTAGGGAAAGACTGTGCTGCAGCATGGAGCAGTTCAGAACACAGTTCAGACCAAAGCTGATATAAACTTCTTATTGTCACTTCATCATGTAGGCAGTTATGCAAGATAGGCTCCACAGTCTCTTTTATTTCCACAACTGTTCAAAATGCATGATAAACTCAAGCTGACGCTGTCCCAGAATGAGTACTGTGGGGTTTTGTTGTTGTTGTTGTTTTCCTTTTTTTTTTTCTTCTTTTTTTTTTCTTTTCTTTTTTTTTTTTCTCATATGTGGGAAATATTAGATTTGGCTCATCACAGAAACTATTAACTTGAACACTATCTGCCTATATGAAGTGGCTTGTATGTGTCTTAACTGAAGGAACAGGATTGTTTTTTCAGTTTACCACCACAGCACATCCTGTCTTCAGTGTCAGAGGCCAGCCCTGTTCACAGAGCAAGCCCCCTTTGAAGAGCAATAGGATGTCCTAATTCCTCATGGCCTTCCAAAGACAACAGAGTGTTCCTGTCCTGTGTAGGACAGCACACGACTGCTTTAACCCAGCAGGTCATAGTGTGGTTTGGCTTTTTGTCTCCAGCTGTGGTGCATGTTTTATGAAAAACATCTGGTGAAGGGAAACTGGATTACCTGGATCTCTGCCTCATGCACTGGCCTCTTGGGTTCAAGGTGCGGCAACAGCAACTCCACTGACTTTCCTACATGGGAGAGCTCTTCAAAACTGACAGTCATGCTCACAGCACTACTGCTGTTTCAGTCCAGAAAGATCACGTGTCTGTGGTGTGCACCAGCACTGCTCTGGTGCCGTTCATTCAGCCCTACTCTGGCCACCTGAGGCAGGCTCTTGAACCCTGATGCTGAGACTGCTGCTTGCTTGGCATCCTCTGCCCTCTTGATACTGGGAGAGGTAGACCTAGCACTAAGGTCAGGCCTTCCAGCTGTAAGCATGAGCTTGCTGGTTTACTTTTGTCTATGTATTGCATTCTGCAAATCCAAAATATGCTCACCTGCCAATGACTTAGCTCCCTCTTTAGGGGAAGGAGAGCTGTACTCTGCTGTCTGACAGTAATTCTTTCCTCTGCATTTTACAGACTTACTAGAGGAAAGACAATGTTTCTGATTTCTGTCTCACTTTTTAATCACTGAGTCCTTAATGCAATACAGATTGAGCTGACATTTGCTGTAGGAGCTTTCACATTGTTTCACAGGCCCTAGATTTCAAAAGGTGAGACTTTCAGACTGCTTGCACTTCAGAGAAGCCGGCACCTCAGCCTATTTCTAGCCTTAGCTTTTCCTTTCTGCTACAGCCAAGTCAAGAGCTTCATTCTGTCTCTTGCTTTTGATCTTGTCAACTGTACGTTGTACTTTCAAAGGTGTCGTGATTAGCTTTATGTGAACAAAGCCACTGAGTGAAAGTGTCATGGCTTTATACTAAGACATCTGCAAAACAAACTAGGTGTAGAGTAGTATGGAGATGTGGGGATACGGCTCTACTCTCATACAGTGGGATACAATTTTCCTTGTGCCACTGACATGAACTGAGGATTCCCACAAAAGAATTGCATGTGTGCAGAGTATATTTTATTCCACAGGTGTGACTCACCACAGACCTAACCTACATGTTCTTCATACCTAAGCATTTCCTTTTATTTGTTTTTAAAGAGAAAATGCCATAACCCTGCATGAAGGATACAGACAAGTACTAGTGTTTCCTGCACTAGACATTTAAACTATTATGGTCCTCAGTTGTCGCAGTATTAACCTAACCTCCCAACAGGGAATGTTTCAAGTGTGTTCTCTCACTGACAGGCAGGAGGGGACCCTTTCCCATAGTTGACAAAGGCAGGTCAATACCCAGCAACACTATGTGGCAGGTAAGCTCAGTCTCAGTGGCAGAACCATGTTTTCTGTCCCCAGCAGTCTCTTCCATGTCTTCATTACCTTCAGCAGTCACATCTTATGTGTTGATTTCATGGCATACAAAGTAGCTTTTCAAAACAAACTTGATAATCTTCAGTGGAGCTATAGATCAAAGGACCTGACTAATGATCACAGTTGACTTTACCACAGTCCTTGAACTGCTCAGATATATTTTGCTGGAATAAAGACATTTTAGGTTCTATTCATGCCTAAACAAGAGCAGGATATTGAGTGTAACTGCTTTCCACATGTAACTTGGCATGAATTTCACCATCTTAAGAAAAGAGCCTTTGGGCTCGGGTGTGACAAAAGACATGGCACAATTGTACCACAGGCCCCTCTTCCCTCAGATGTTCCAAGTACAAACAGTTGTCATGTCCTCTCATGAAGAGAAACAAGCTGCATCAGAATGTCACTTCGGAACCTGTCTACTATTCCAGATGATGACTTTGCTCCTCTTTCTGTCAGGCCATGGAAGAGCTGCTGGATGCTGGTCAGGTGAAAGCCGCTAGTGTCTCCAGTTTTAACCATGAGGAGGTTGAATGAACCTTGAACAAGCCTGGACTGAAATACAAGCCTGCAAACAAACAGGTAAGTGACTGCTAAGTGCCCTCAGGTGACTAGTTTTCAGGGATTATAAAGATCTGATTGCACTTGAATCCAGATATGGAAAAAGAGGGAACAAAGTGGACATAGTGTGCACTCTAAATCCCACCCTATGATTATTTCTGAATATACATAAGGATGTTTTGGATCTCCTGTATCCTGATGGGGCTGAAGTTGGGGGACACGGATTACAACTGGAACTTCCCAAAGCTCCTTATTTGACCTGCTATTAGTGAAAGAATCAAGCTCCTAGTATCAGCAGATTACTGTTTATACAATGCATGCATTTCTTCCTTCTTGTGTGTGTGCACGCACACAGGCACATGCACAACTTGCTGAGTCATGCTGCTGGAATAAAAAATGGGAAGTCAATTTTAATTATATGTGCAGAAATAGAGCATGAATTGACACTAGAGGCACCCTGGTATCTGCCCTGAAAAATGTATAAAATATGAATAGTATATATATAATATATATATAAAATATAAACTGTATATACATATATATATTAAAATCACCCTACTCTTCATTTACCTATAGCAGCCCCTACCTTCTTGGATGCAGGAGCTACACACCTGCTGTAGATGCTTATTTCTCCAAGTGGCCTTGTACAGATTCAGCAGACTCTTACAGTTCCAAATTCACTAATTCTTGTAGATTTACTAAGAGCACTAGTCTCCTGAGCTTTTCAGTCCTTAGATATATTAACACTTTCTCTGCTTATAGTTACAAAAAAAAAAAAAAAGAGCAGGCTGAAAAGACAAAATGCATCTTCATCCAAACCTACAGAATCCCTTCACACAAAATCATAAAAAGGGGCTTTTATGCTTTTATGACAAGAACAGAGAAAATGAAATAATAGCAGATGCAGCATGCCCTTATAATCTCACTCTACAATTATTACTGTATGTACAAGGCATAGGGGTTTTAAGTATTTGCTAAACTGCAGCTTAGATATCTCAGAGAAGTACTTCAGAACATTCCTTCCTGGGGTGAAGGAACCCAAAGATAAGCTTCAGGAAACCCTTCTTCCCCAGCACAAAGAGCCAAAGATGCAGGAAGCCTTACTGTAAGTAGGCACTATACAAAACTAGGGCTGTATAATATCCTGCAAAACTGGCACAGTGTGAAAAAAATCAGCCTGTAACTGCATTGGGTGATTATCCCTGCAGCAAGTTACATCAGTTGTATTATTATCAATGTCTGTAGTTCTGTGTTGACAGACTGAATGCCATTCATACCTGACCCAGGAGAAGCTGATCAAGTACTGCCAATCCAAAGGGATCGCTTCATTGGCATACAGCCCCCTTGGCTCTCCTGACAGGCCATGGTAAGACTGATTTGCAAGTAGCAAGGATGTTGGCATGGATTGTGCTTGAAGGGTTGATACTACAAATGCACCATTGATTGTTGATCTAGGTACAGGTTTGTGCTGATAGCTTTTCTCTGCGTAGGGCTAAGCCAGGGGATACACAGCATGAAGGACAGCTAATGACAAAGGATGCAAAGGATCCTCGCTCTTCATTCCCTGTGAACTACGGTGCTCTCCTGTGGTGTTAATCAGTACTGCAGGTACTGGCCATCAGTACTTCACGAGATGCTTAGTTGGATTAAGTGGAATATGAAAGCCTTGTAAATCTTCCTTTGGATCAGGGCAGGAAGATGCAACTTTGAGAAATGGAAGCATTCTGCAACACAAAGGGCTCACAAAGCTTCTTGGAACAGCTGGCACATAAAACTGCAGCTTCTGATTTTTATTCCCTCTGCCACTGAAGTCTTGGAAATCCAGAGATGCCTCTTTCCTTTCCCTCCTTCATGAAGCAGTCATTTCTTCTCACTAACTTACTCCAGCGTGGACTTGTTCTTTAATTCTGTGAATCTTGTTTACAATCTCTCATGTTCAGGGGTGATTTCCAGCTGTTACTTATTGCGTGTTTGCCTTTGAACTGACTAAAGAGATGGCAACCATTAGCAGCTTTAACAGGAACCGGAGAGCCCACGTGATGAGCACATAAGTGGTAGTGGTCATTATTATTTTTCAAAACCCTTATTTTATGAATACTATATACACATTTTATGTCTGAACACTGCCTAGAATGCTGAGAGTCTGAATGACAACGGGACAAAGGTGTTCCCAGCATACAAAGGGCTCATACCTTCCAGGAAAACAAATCCGGAGTAAATTAATTCTACAACTTATTTTGATGGCTGAAAGGAATTCCTTTCTATTCAAGAGCAAAACTGATGAGGAGTGCCATTTCAATGCAAAATACTGAAGATGGTCATATCCTGCCCTCCTCTGGAGTTTGGTCTGATATTCTTCCTACTAATTTATCCAGCTTTCTTATTGCATCTGTCCTCCTGCTGCACGTCAAGAAGTCACAGGATATGTATTCAGTGACGTTAGTTTTTGTTTTTTTTTTTTTTTTTTTTTTTTACTTTCCTTGAAAAAAAGGACAGAGTGAATTAGTTCTAAAGAACAGGACCCGCGGGAACGGGGTTAAGCTGAGGCAGGGGAAATTTAGGCTTGACGTCAGGAGGGGGTTCTTCACAGAGAGGGTGGTTGCACACTGGAACAGGCTCCCCAGGGAAGTGGTCACTGCACCGAGCCTGTCTGAATTTAAGAAGAGATTGGACTGTGCACTTAGTCACATGGTCTGAACTTTTGGGTAGACCTGTGCGGTGTCAAGAGTTGGACTTGATGATCCTTAAGGGTCCCTTCCAACTCAGGATATTCTATGATTCTATGATTCTATGAACAAAATGTGAGCTGTTATAATTTCCTGCCCAAATGTGGAATTAGAAAACACAGAGAGACCTTGAAATACAAATTTACATTTGTACTCAGTCTTGCATCAGTGCAACAGTCAGAAGAAGACAGCACCTGGGAACATTGGATAAAAACCTCCTATGAGGAATGTGAAGTAAAGACCAGGTTCCTGTGGATGAGGGAGACAACCAGGAATTTCACCACTTTAAAACTAACCCCAAGAGTTGGTTTGTTCATTTGTTTTTCCCTTATGTACCCACCCGCCACCCCTTTTATCCCTCTTTCTAAATTTTCCTTATGCAGAAAACATACAGGTGTGTACTGGGCACTACTTTACACAGGCTTTCTTCTGTGTGTCAAAATACAGCAGAGTGGTGACTTTCTTTTGGATATAACTACTTCAACATGTGCTTCACATTATTGCTCTCTGTGAAATTCTATCCTTATGTAAAAACTATTAATGAAGCCAAACTTTTGCATACAAATTCATTCAAATGCCCATATTTAAAAAACAAAAACAAACGAACAAAGCACACAAAATTAATCTTTAAATGCAACAATGAAATAAGAATCCTGCCTGATCAAAAATATTTTCTGCTTTAAAAATCTGAGTATATATGGTTTTGCATAGACTAGAGTTAGGAGTGAGACAGGATGTTGGACCATGTGTACAATTTGGCTGCAGGAATTGAATTCTTTTCAATGGTCAATTATTTTCATGAGTTCAAGATTCTGCTTTTTGTAGACAGAATTGATATTTCTTTTCCAACTAAAACTTCTTTCAAAAAAAAAAAAAAAAAG
The DNA here is from genome assembly GCF_964035555.1 of Netta rufina. Classification (NCBI taxonomy): domain Eukaryota; kingdom Metazoa; phylum Chordata; class Aves; order Anseriformes; family Anatidae; genus Netta; species Netta rufina. The sequence continues at coordinate 141,317,844 of NC_140123.1, forward strand.
TTATATACAACCCCCTAGGCCAAGAACGAAATGTGACTTTTGCTCATAAGTCACAGGCAGCTGCTAAAGGCTCTGAGTGAGATTCATCTTGCCTAACTTTAGGTGCCTACACAGCACAGGTGCAGACACTCAACCTGCACCTCGGGGTCATCCTCCAAGCTGCAGTCACAGCCAAGGGATGTCTGAGTGAAACAAGGCAGCAGTGTTCAGTGTGATGCGTTACACCCACGGTACCGCAGTCCCTGCATAACAGCTGGGAGCATGGAAAATTACTACCCCTCTCTAACACTTTTTCCCAGGTCAGCGACACTACTGGGCTCCCAACATTATCCTTGGCCATGCTGCAGATTTCACACCTGTCTTCTGGCATGCTCCCCTCAGTACACTACATAAGGACAACACACAACATCCCAGCAGCTTATCAGGCAATGCCAGAGGGGCATTAGTAACCACCCAGCCTTTGGGGCTTTTGGGCCATGGCATCAGGGATCACCCACCCCATTCAGAGTCCCCTCCCCCTTCCCTGTAAGCACAATCCAGCAGTGCAAGGAACTGCAGTTAATTACTTCTTTCTTCCCTGGGGGCATATCCAGCACCTGTGGGATGAGCGGGATCAGGCCATTGCCCCACACAGCTCTTGACTAGCAGATCCCAAAGCCCTCCTCTCTTGCGCAGGGCCCTGCTTGCAAGCAGCACACAGCCCAGACTCTGCAGGGCTCTGTTCTCCCCTTACAAAAGCCACATCCCAAAAAATCTGCAGCAGTGGCATTTCCTCGACATTTGGCTGGTCCCCAGCATTTTTTTTTCAAGCACATGCAGCACTTGGGATCAACAGACAAGCCCAAAGACAAAAAGCCTTGTTAACTCCAAGGAGGTGAGAAGCAACCACAGCATGCTCCTGGTATGATATGAACGCAGCGCGAGGAAGAGGCCAAGGTCTTCTCTTTGTGCCAGAGAGAAATTCCTACTGCCATTGGCGACTTCCCCCAGGCACCCACTTTTGCTGTGATTCCAGCTGGAAACTGACATGCTGTCACCTCAAAGCACTGATTTTGGCTGTGTTTGCACCTGTCGGTGCCTACAGCTGCAGACCCTTGCAGCTGTCCTCCTTACAAGCAGAGGCGATTGTACTTTGTGCTTCTGCCACCCCCTGAGTTTTCCTTTGCACGTTTTCAGCGGGCCACACAGCCTCTGCTGGTGAAGCCCACCACCTCCACAAGGACATACCCACTTCCATTATTTTGGATCTGGTTCTTCCCAGATCCCAAACACTGCTGGTCTCCGAAGTCTCCGCTTGTGGTGAAATTAGAGTGCAAAGTCAGCAAAACAAAGCAAGAAACTCATGATACTACACATCCTGTTTCAGTGCGAAACCTCGTGCACAGATCAGGAAAAAAGAAAAGAGAAGCCCTTCCTGCAGCGTGCAGCTCGGCCTCTGCAGCATTCACAGCCGAGGAACACGCAGGCACGGCACCAAGGACAGGCCCTGCAAGCTTCTCCAGGCTGGCTGCCACCCGGTGACACAGGCAGTGCTTCTTCCTTCCCCAAGGCCCCGCTGCCTCGTGACAGCCCCAGCAGGGCCTCTGGGAGAGACAGACAGCTGGAAAATGGTTTGCCTTAGAGGCGAGGGAAAAGCCTCTCACTCGCGAGAACAAAGAGCAGGGCCCAGTGCAGAACTTCTGCCCCAGGTCTTTTGTAACAAGATGGAGACATCTCCCCCAGCTGAAAGCAGCAGGGAAAAGCGAACTGAAAATGTAGCGCATGAGCACGGGGTTATGTAAGTGCTTTGCGATCCAAGTGAAAACACATCGCATCCTGCCGGGGACGGCCGATGGCGCTGACACAGAACAGGAGGACCATTAGCGAGGAAAATCCATTACCTTGCCCGCCCTTAGTTAAATGGAGCAAAAACCTCAGCGCTGCACAGCGCACAGGCCTCTGCCGTGGGAGAGGCACCTGAGGAGGCTCCCCACATGCTCCTGTGGCCAAGGCTGGCTTTTTCCACTGCGCTGCAGCCTCCTCGCCAGAGCAGCACGCGCTTGTCCACAGGGTTTCGACACCGATGTTGGACGTGCCAGCGCGTACTCGTGCAATACAAATTCGTTTTGTCCTGCGAGGCCCTCAGCACCTCCCTGAGGACGGCGGGGCAATTCGGCTATGATGTCACACACTAAAAACTCACTGTTCCTCTCCTGCAGCTTTCAAAACACGTTAAAAAAAAAAATAACAATCCCAACATTCAAACAGAGCTCTTTTTTTCTTAAATCTGGCTTTTCCCAAATGACCCCCGGGCACCACCGGGAAGGGAAGGGAAGGGAAGGGAAGGGAAGGGAAGGGAAGGGAAGGGAAGGGAAGGGAAGGGAAGGGAAGGGAAGGGAAGGGAAGGGAAGGGAAGGGAAGGGAAGGGAAGGGAAGGGAAGGGAAGGGAAGGGAAGGGAAGGGAAAGTGGCCCCGAGCAGCGGTCCCGGGGGCTCAGCCCCGGCACCGCCCCCTGCCCGCCTCCCTCCCTCCCTCGCTGCGCTCCGGGGCGGGCCGGGCGCTATTAAAGCGGCGTGTGAGAGGCTCCGGCGGTGTGTGTGGGGCCATGGCGACCTACGTGCAGCTGAACACGGGGGCCAAGATGCCCATCGTGGGGCTGGGCACATGGAAGGTGAGCGGGGGGGGGTCCCGGCTCGGGCGGCGGCGCGGGGAAGGGGGAGGCCGCGGGGGCGCGGGGCCGCTGCCCGGCCTGCGGGCGGCCTGCGCGGAGGTCGGCTTTTTTGGGGGTTGTTTCTCGTTCGTGTTTTTTTTTTTTTTTGTTTTGTTTTTTAAGTGTGTTTTCGGTGGGGTGGCTTTCTGAATTTTGGTCTTAACGGGCACGAGGCCTGCGGTGTGTTTGGGTGGGCGCTCCTCAGGCGCTGTCCTTCCCCTTCAGTCCCCGCCAGGGAAGGTGGCAGCTGCGGTGATGGCCGCTATCGACGCTGGGTACCGCCACCTGGACTGCGCCTTCGTGTACCAGAACGAGAGCGAGGTTGGGGACGGCATCCAGAAGAAGATCAAGGAGGGGGCTGTGAAGCGAGAGGAGCTCTTCGTGGTCAGCAAGGTAGGGGCCTGGGGGTGTACGAGCCCCGGGGAGAATGGCGTTCTTGTGGTAACCCCAGGTCCAAGCTTATTCTGTCGTCCCTACCTGCACAGAGAACTAGGTGGGATACGTGCTGAGTACAGGAGTGATGCTTTGAGCTTTTCCCAGCACTAAACTTTGCTATTGTCTTTTATGCAGCACCTGACCCTGTTGTGGGTAGCTTTTAAATAATGACTTAATTGGTCGAGGCTGCTTCTGCTGCCTGCAGTGCCCCCCTTCAGCTCTGTGTGCTGCCACTGCATCACTGGCCTTGCTATCGGGGGCTGTTCCTGCCCACAGAGCAAGCCTTCTTTGAAGAGAAATAAGAACCTAATTTCACACTCTCTTCCAAAAGAGAGATCTCTCCTGATTGGGACAGAAATGTTCCAGGAACTTTTAGCCCAGCAGCTCATGGTGTGCCTTGGCTTTCTGTCTCCAGCTGTGGTGCACGTTTCATGAAAAACATCTGGTAAAGGGAGCCTGCCAGAAGACTCTTGCTGACCTGAAACTGGATTACCTGGATCTCTACCTCATCCACTGGCCCCTTGGGTTTAAGGTACAGTAATGTGCTTGGCTTTCTGTTATAGCTGGCAGTTTTGAAGAGTTACGCAGTCTTACAGCCCAACAATGTCTCCATCTGAGAAAGATAATCATGTGCCTGCACATGAGTCAGGCTGTTGATTCCTGCTTCTGAGATTCTTGCTTGCACAGCACCCTCTCTTTTGATTGTAGAAGAAGTAGACCTAGTAGTAGGGGCAGGTTTCCCTGCCGCAAGTATAAATTATGCAGCTCTCCTTCTTATTACTACTACCTCTGTGTTGTCTCTTACAAATCCAGAGTATGGTCAACAATGACTTGGTTCCTGCTTTGTGTGAAGGAGGGTGGTACTCTGCTGTCTGACAGATTTTTTTTCCCTCTGTTTCAGACTCAGAGAATATTTTTCTACTTCTGTCTGTAATCACTGCATCTTTAACATTAATATAAATTGAGTTGACCGTTGCTGTAGGAGTCGTAATGTTCCATAGACTTTACATTCTAAAAGGTTGAAGCTTTTTAGTTCCTAACTTTAATGTGCTACACACAAAGGATTTGATGTCTGCTTGAAAATGTGTAAGCTTAGTCTGCTACAGCCTGAACAAAATCTGTGCCCTACCTGTTGCTTCTGAGAACTGTTCTTTGTGGTTTTCATAGTATCTGTATCTTTAATATTAGATTAATGTGAACAGAATTGTCAAAGTGAAAATGTGTTCAAGTATAGTAAGGTATCCCTAGAAAACACCTGCTTTTGGAAGTTCGTAAATCATAGCCAGCCCTAACTGGGACACAGACTGTTGCAACATTCCCTTTGCCAGCAACTGAAACAATGAGGTTCCCTGTGAAAGACCTGTCAGCAGATATGGTCCTCACAGACTGACGCTCCTAGGTCCTAAGTGGGTCCTTACTACAAAAATGCACAGCTCTTATGTGAGCATAACAGTGTATCTTATTAAAATGCATAACACAGGAAGCAAACTTGTAAGCTGGAAATAATTCTACAAGAGAATTGTCCTGTTTCACGTACGTATTGTGGTGACCCAACAGACTTTGCTGTGTCCAGTGAAGTAGTTGTCTTTATGAGATGACTGCTGACAAAAATGCCACAAACCCATGTGAAGGCAAAAGAAAAGACTGAAGAATGTAGATAATGAATATTAGTATTTCTTGCACTATGTTTGTGATATCATGGTCTTCAGCTGGTGTTAACCTTTACAGCAGAGAATGTTTCAAGTGTTTTCTCACTGACAGGCAGGAGAGGACCTGTTTCCAACAGATGACAAAGGCATGTCAATACCCAGCAACACTGATATTCTACATACGTGGGAGGTAAGTCTGCCCACAGCAAGAGTCACATCTTCTGTCCTCAGACGTTTCTGCCGTGCCTTCACTACCTTCAGCAGTCTAAACTGTCTCATGTACACAGAACTACTTGAAAGGACTCACTGGTACAATGGTGGATATTTAAATGTTGATTTTTTGTTTCCAAGTCATCATGAATTCCTGTAATCTCAAAGAATGAATCTTTGGGCTTTGAGACTGGAGATGTGGAATAAATATACCAGTGCTTTGTTTGTCTCAAGACAAACGCTGCAGATCTAAATACATTCTCTTTGTGAAAAGGACAAAATAAGCCATGTTAGGAAAAATGTGTACAGACCCTTTCATACATATCAGATGCTGATTTGGCTCTTTCCATTAGGCCATGGAAGAGCTGGTGGATGCTGGTCTGGTAAAAGCCATTGGAATCTCCAACTTCAACCATGAACAGATAGAAAGAATCTTGAACAAGCCAGGATTGAAATACAAGCCTGCCAACAACCAGGTAAGCAGTTCAGTGACCAAAGATGAATGCTTTTTTCTTCTGTGTTTCAAGTATTATGAAAATCTTCTTATGGGATAAGGTTGGAGTTTCTGCACTACTGCTTGAAAGGAGCAGCTCCAGCATATCTTATTTTGGAGGGGGGAAAAAAATCCCCTGAGCTTAAATCTGCATTTCAGTTGAATAAAACCCAGGATATGTACAAGAGCTTGGTGGAGAATTGGATGATTTTTCAACTCTGTTGTGGAGAAGACAGTTCCTGTTGTTGATGACTTGAGACTAAAGGAAATGAACAGGGAATGCTTTATGGACTGCTTACAGATTTGAGGAGGGTTGGGAGGAAATGGACTTAGAAGGTAGGCTGTAAAGTAAAATTGTCCAGGTGTATTGGCAACACTTAAAATTTTAGGAAAACACAGACTGCAGAAGACTTCAGGATATAGTGTAATGTACAGTTTGGAGCAACATCAGCTGTGACACTTGATCAGGCTACCCTGGGCTTTATCCAGTCAGTTCTTGAAAACCTGCAAGGCTGGAGACTGCACAGGCTCTTGAGGCAGTGTGCTCCACTGCCTGACACCCTCTCCTTGTTAGGATGAGGGAGTTTAGGGAGTTTTCCTGTATCTAGTCTGAACCTGTCTTGTTTCAATTTATGCATGCTGTCTGTTTTCCTCTCACCATGCACCACTGAAGAGCTTGGCTTGACTTCTGATGAGCTTCTTGTAGGTATTGGAGAACTTACTAGGAGCCCAGAAGCCTTCCTTCTCCAGGCTGAACAATCCTAATTCACTCAACCTGCCCTAATACAGTAGGTGCTCTGGCCCTCAGCCATCCTGCTGTCCCTCTGCTGAATTTGACAGTTTCCCAATCTTCTCCTGAGAGGACTGGGAAGGGGGCAATGTGGGCACTGTATTCTGAAGGTGGTCTGACAGATGCTGAGTAGAAGGGGGTGATCGCTTCCCATGACTTACTGGCTGTGTTCCTGTTGCCAAGGATCACTACTGGCTTGCTTGAAGCCATGGCAGGCTGAGCTACTAGGTCCTTCCTAGCAGAGCTGCTCCCCAGGCAGTCAGGCTGCAGCCTGTGTCATTGCTGGGGGCTCTTTCTTCCAAGGTGCAGGGCTTTGCATGCAGCTTTCTTGAATCTTGTAAGGTTTATGTAGGACTTCTCCCACTACCTGAGTAGGTCCCTCTGAAGTGGCAGCCCACCTTGAGTGTTTTCTCTTGTCCACTTCTCTCCACTGGTCAGTTTGGCATCACCTGCAAACATGACAAGCTCATAGCTTGTCAAGTTGTTAAGGAAGACAGGTCCTGTGATAGATTTCCTGTGTTTATCTAGTCTTGTCCTAAACTGCTCTGCTTATTGTGGGACTGCAGTAAGTTCTCAATACTGAATTACAAGAACTGGTTAACTTACTGTGATAGCTTGAGCATATGTACTAAAAAGGGATCTTAACACCTGTCTTCAGAAAGCTAATGGGAGTGTTCCCTGCAAGTCTGTCCAGTGTCAAACAAGCCTTCTGACAGCTGCAAAATTCATAATTCTGGACTAACTTCATATTCAGTCCAATCTACTTTTAGGAAACTTAGTCTTATCAGACCTACCACACCTTGTTGCCAAAGAACTTTTCACTGTAGTTGGCAACTACTCCTCTGTCACTTGTATAGGGGATGTTGACCTTATGTCTCTTCCACACTGCTAAGTTTTCTCACCAATGGGTGTTGGTGGCTGTCCTTCAATACTTACTGCGTCTGAAGAAACAGTTGCAAGTCTGAAACTCTTGTCTTGTGAACTCTTACCAGTTAGCCTAATACAAGATTATAGTGCTTCCTGCAAACCGTTTCTCTCTGATTAGTTGGAATTACTGGACTCTAAATGAAGTGTCTACAGTGTCATTCTCGTTCTTAACTATGAATGCAGCCAGTATGCAAGTTTCATTCATGGTGAGATACCAGTTTGGCAAGGCAGTAATTACATTATGATAATATTGCTAATTAGTTCATGAAGAAGATCTGAGTCAAGTATTTAATCATTGTCAGTGTGTATTGCAATATCTTAAAATACTTATTTAAATATATCGGAGGCTTTTCACCATGGCCTGAACATACCACTAGATAATGCAACTCAGGAATTTTTCAACTTGAGTTCAGGTGGGCAGGTAAGGATGACTTTGCCTCACTTGTATGGTCTGAATCTTACCTATTGAATAGCAGAGAAAATACCCAACTTGGCTAAATGCTCTGTTATTCTGAGTAGTATTGAAGCAAAATAAATGTATAATTTGCCTAAAAACTGAGTTGTGCCCTGTTGCATCTAATATTTCAACATGCTTCAGAAGAGAAGCAGCCATGCAAGCTTCTGATAACAGCAAGCAGCCAGAACCATAAATAAAGCAGTCAAGGGTGTAATCTAATCCCATGATTTACGCTGTTGTTCCACCTGCCAATGGCATGTTTCTTTGAAAGCTTGAATGACAGTGTAGTCAGAAAAGGTTTTTGAGTTTGCCTGCTAAAAGAAGAGTACTGCTCCCTGGTATGAAATTATCCTCAAAGTCCATCTATGTAAAGCAGCAAAACTTCATGTTAATTCAGTGCTGCCAGATAATTGGATAATGTCTGTTCTGTACTACATATCAGTGCATTAACTTGCCAGAACACAGATCTGGTGCACTAAGAAGTATGTAGATAGTCTTCTGGAAACTAATGGTAAGCACAAATGCATTTCTAAAAGTTATATAATGCAGAGTAATTTGAAGATATAGAATCTGTAGCAATTAGTAGCTACTTTAAATATTTGCAGACTGGGAATATTCTGCATGCTTATTGACATAAAGCAGATAAAAAGGAATGAAACAATGCCTGTATTGAGGCAGTATGGAATCTGTAAAAACCTAATACTTTTACAACATTTAATTAGGTAAGAGGACTTTGTACTCTATTGGTCTGCTATCCCATTGTTATGACTTTATGGTACTTCTGCACGTGTGTCTCATTGAACTGAGATGAACTTCACTTCAGAAGTTAGTAAGATGATAATTCATGTTAGAAATAATATGGATCAGGAAAGTTTTAAGAAAATGGTGTTATAGTTCTTGGACACCTGCACTTGCAAGCAGAAGGGGAATGGGGATATACAGAAACAAATGCTGCATAATATCATGCAGACTATAAATTACAATAAAAATCAACACTTGGTTGGATTTTAAAAAATAATGAAACATGAAAGTAGCTGTGCCACTGTCAGTTTCTGTACTCTTGTGTTTCAGATCGAATGCCATCCATACCTGACCCAGGAGAAGCTGATCAATTATTGCCAATCCAAAGGGATCGCTGTGACTGCATACAGTCCCCTTGGCTCTCCTGACAGGCCATGGTAAGACTCACTGCCATTTTGCAAGGGAGCTGGCAGGGATTACGCTTGAAGCACTGAGACTCCAAGTGCTCCATTAATCATTCATCAAGATACAGATTCCTGTTGCTGGGTTGGCTCTTTCTGTGGAGGTTTCTTGCCACTGGTCTTTCTTTGCTCTGTGTAGGGCTAAACCAGAGGATCCTTCCCTTCTGGATGACCCCAAGATTAAAGAGATTGCAGCCAAGCACAACAAAACTCCGGCACAGGTAGGTGGGTGCTGGACAGTGGGTACTGCTTCCTGTAACACAGGATTTGTTGTTCTTTAGAACAGCTACTGACAAACAATGTAAAATGAAGAGCTTGACTCCTCATTCACTGAGCTGCGGTGTTATATAGCAGTGCAGCTCGTTTATTGCATGGTCTGAAATGCTTTCTTGAAAGGGTTATTTGACAATCAACAAGAAACATTTTCTTGACCCATCTTCAAATGTTTGTCTTCTCATCTTAAGCCAGTGCAGAGAAATGAACACTTGTGTAGACTACCTATGTTTAGGTAGGAAGGAAACAAACCTTGTATCATAAGACTGGAAGGGCTACCACAGGACTCCACTGCTCTATTTGCACTTCAGAAGGCGCTGCTGAGACTTAGGTACAATTTGAAATGCAGCTCTGCTGTGAGTGGTTAGTTCTGCTGAATTGTACAGTTTACAGCTCCTACTTTCTTACAGAACAAAAGCTCTTCTCTCTGACTCCGTGGTCTCTTTCTGCAGGTTCTCATTCGGTTCCACATCCAGAGAAATGTGGTTGTGATTCCCAAGTCCATCACCCCCCAGCGCATTGTGGAGAACTTCAAGGTGGGTGATTACAAGTGGCCAGTATGCAGGGATGGCATCCTTTCCCTCTGTGGAGCAAGTGGTCCTTTCTCAGCCTTCCAAAGTAATCCTCAGATGAGGACTAGAGCTTTTCTCACATTACCTATAATGAGGGCTAAGGTAAAGCTGAAACTGGAGACACAATGAACAGATGCATCCTTTACAAATAGTGTTGCAGAATGCCTCCATCCTCTAAATGCTCAAGAAGCTTCTTGGAACAGCTGGCACATAAAAACCTCCAACTTCTGAACTTTCAAATGCTTCCTTCCCTCCTTCTCCCACTGCTAGTGGAGTCTTGGAAATCCAAAGGTGCTTTTTTTCCTCTTCCTCCTTCTTGAAGCCACCATTTCTTCTCACTAGCACCCCTCCAATGTGGACTTGTGCTTTAATTCTATGAGTCTTGCTTAGTCTGATTTGTTTGAAGAGGTGATTTCCAGCTGTTTCTCTTGTTAGGTGTTTGACTTTGAGCTGACTAAAGAAGAGATGACAACCATTCTCAGCTTTAATAGAAACTGGAGAGCCTGTGCAATGAGCACGTAAGTGATATTTTTAAACTGATAAGTTGTCACAGTTTTGTGTACTAGACCTGTTTAAGGTTCAGGATACTCAAACTCAATTTCCAAAGAGTTCAACTTCAAAATATTTTTTCACAGTAAAATTTCAGATGTTCATATCATGAACCAAACTATGATGATCATAAAGCAAACTTGATGTTCGTCTTGAGTTCAGTCTGCAAGAAGGCTTTTGTAGCTGGAATTCCAAGAAAAGGATTCTTGTTCATAATCTTCATTTTGTCTATATTGGAGATAGGAGTATGAGGCAGACTCAATTCATGATCAACTTTGCTTGTGGGATTTTATTTATCTTTACTAACTTTTATGTATGTTATAAAAAAGGCACTATGATCTTAATGGGTTACTGGAGAAGTGGGTGAACATTCAAGAAGTAATGTTGACGATTTGCAACTTAAAAGCCTGAAGCTAGATATGAAGTCTTTGAAAGACTGCAAAAAAGATTCTCTAGGCAGTAGACAGTAGAACCTTGAATTAGTGATCTGTGAAGTGCCTAGGTCCCACAGCCTGAAATGCTCTGCCTGAACAACAGGAAGATACTTGAGAATCTTTGTTTACAAATGAAACACATCACCAAAGAAAACAGAAGTCTGAAACTGACTCTGTTTATACAGTTCAGTTCCTCCTCTGATTCTCTACAGGGAGTACAGCTGCATGTAGTATTTTTCAGCTGTTAGAATAATGTTCTCCTCGATTTCTTTCAGGTGCAAAACCCACAAGGACTATCCTTTCAATGCAGAGTATTGAAGATAGTTTCCTGCCTCTCCCCAGACTTCTCAGATACGCTTCTGCTGTTGCCTTTGAGTTGTCTATCTAGCTTTCTCACTGCATCAACCCTCTTTTTTGCCCACAAAGACGCAGTGTGTGTACCCAGTGACTTTGGGTGTGCTTTTTGTTGTTTTTGTTTTGTTTTTCTTTTGAGGAAGGACATGCTAAAAAGTTTCTGAAGAGCACACTGTGTGGACTACAGTAGAGTGTCTTTGCCAAACTGCATGTCTGGAATTGGTAAGCAAGAAACATTGAGAAAGTTTGAGCTACTAGTCACTTACTTTGGAATATTGTGAATTGTAGCTAGTGACATTTGTCTGGATCTTGTCTGGAAGGACCAGGATATGACAGATTTTGCATAACTAGGTTGAGGTCAGATACTTTCTAATTACTTCTGGATTTGATTTTTTTTTTTGTAACACTCCATGCTCTTTTCCTCTAATTGGAAGTACCAATTTTTTTTTTAAGTATAGCAGTTGCTACATGGGTAGCTCTTCAAAAAGTGTATAAGTCCTGGTTTCTTGGTGATATAAAAGCTGGGTTTGCTTATAATAAAATATAGTTTCATTACTGTGTGTAATGAGATGGTTATTTCAGCAATGCTCTTAATGGCAGCATAGAATAGCTGTATTATATTAGCTGTCTGGTTACACAAATGCAAGGAAAATTACTGTTCCCCCTAGAAATCCCTATAGCTGATGTTAGCTTCTCACACATAGCCAGCAGGTTATCTATTGAATTCATGCTACTGCTTGTGGAGTGCGTGAGTGTTAGGCATTAGTGTGTATCAATGGCCACAGGTTCACCTTTGGCCATTGAGTAGCATACTTGAGCCTCTTTAAATACTACTCTTACAGTATGCCTGACAGTTAACATACTGATGTTTAAATCAATATTTTATGAAACTGGCAGTATATTTGGTCTAGTAGAAAACTCATTCCTTTAAAGACATGAAGCCTACACAGAATCCTATGGGATGTTTTAAGTAAACAATAGAAAACATGTGCCTTCCAGGCAGGCAGCATGTGATGCAGGAAAGGCTTCTGTGCTTGTACAAGCAACAGCTGCAAATAACACAAAATGGATTTCTAAAAAACTCCTGCATCACGAGCTGGCAGATCAAAAGCTTACTACAGTGTTTTGGGAGTACAGAAGTAAGCTTATGGCCACATTTTGACACAAGATATCCTTTGCTTTATTTGTTCTCACAACACATGCTGGTAACGATTCTCAAGTTGTTGCCTTCTGAGAGCTGCTTAAGTCTATTCACAAGAGGCACTTAGACAGACATAAAAATGGTGGCTAGTGTTGGGGTGATTTTCTTGGGTGTTCTCACAAATTTATTTCCAAGGTCTGACTTGACCTAGAGTATGAAGGAGGGTGTGTAGTCCTGACAGGAAGAGCGTTCTTTCTGATGGGGTGAAAGAAGGAGATAACAGAACTGCTAAGGCATGATTACCCCTAAACAGTGAGCTTAAGGTATGCTATGTAATCATGGAACCAGAATCCTACCTTCAGGCAAACTCTGCTGGCTTGAAAAGCAAAGCAATAAAACATTACTGCCCAGTGAATGCAGCTGTTCTCAGAGTATTACTCTAAGTCGGCTTGTTTTCTGATTCTGACAAAAAAAAAAAAAACACAAAAGGTACTGAGGAGTCATGCTAATTTAAAACTTGCCTTTCTGATGAATTGAAATGACTATTATATTGGGGGAAGGGGGTGAACACCATTTTTGTTATCCTCAAATGCTTTTTAAAATCTTTCCAGTATAGCTGATGCCAGACTTTGTGCAATACACATTTGGTCAGAACAATTTACAACAGGCTCAACAGACAAGATTGCATTAACTTAAGATGCATCGGGGAGGGGAGAGAATCAGTCTGACTCTAAGCAATATTCTTTTCCAGTGCTGATTCTTCTAACATAAATTGATTATAATTACTTTAAAGTCTGGTCTTAAAGGTAAACACAGAAAGTTTCAGCTCCAAAAGTGGTTCTGTATATTTATAATGCGATAAATAAAAGCCCAGAGGCATCAAGAAAAAGCAGACCAGCTAATGGGCTTAGATTAGTCTGAGCTGTGACAGAAAACTGTTTGTGGCATTGTTGACTTGCTTGGAAATAACATCTTTGTGCCAAGTGTTCCAGCAAGGAGTTATATTGCGGATAAGGGACTCCAAAATAGCACATCAGGCTCTGTTCACTTCCTCTGTTTTCATTTCACTGTAACTTTATGGAAGTTTGTGCCTGGAATTTTTCCATTCTCAGAGTAGGAATTTTTCCATTCCATGAGTAGGAATTTTACTGGAGAAGGCTTTCAGACAGACTGCCCTGCAGCAGAGGGAAGATCAGCAAGCTCTCTGAGAGGAGTGGTATTGTAACAGGCTCTCTCTGTATTTTTCTGGATGACCTAAGGGGGAAGAATTTGGAAAGGGTCATTCTGGGACACAAGGCAGTGCTTAACCAACAGAGGACTTGAATGCTTGGTGAAATATGAGTGGGAATAGAGGAAAAACAAATATCTGAGGGAAGAAATGATGCCTAAACTTGAACAGAAAGCTGGCTGTTGACAGAGGATGAAGAGTAGGAAGGGAATGAGAGAGATCAATGATAAGGCTTTTTTTTGAATTTAATTTTGTTTAATTTTTAACTTTCTATAATCTTTCCATAAATTATATCTGGCCTTGAAAAATTAAACAAGGCTGAAATGGGAAGAACCAGCCTTTTAGACTACAGCCAAGTCTTCATTTAATTTAAACCCCATGCTTGGGCTACTCTCTACATACCAGGATAGAGATTTGCTTTCATCTTCTAAAAGGTAAAGTGGAATGATCAAAGACTATGGTATCCGGAGCCTAGCATTCCTGCTAACTGAGTTCTTCCTGCTATAACTGTTCACAGCATTTGTTTTTCTATTGTGGCTTGACGGATCTCTGGATTTCTGATCAAAGAAACTTTTAAGGACAAATACAATCTTGTAGCTCTCACAATGAAGTGGTTTTTTTTTTTTGTTCTTTCTCAATTTAAGAACTTGTAGTTCAACTCCACCTTGTTGACATTCTTAACTAGATTTTCTCATGACACCACTGCAACAGCTAGTGTGGTACTGTAGGACCCCTAGGAAGGGAAGTCCAGCTGGCTCACAGGAAAAATTAAGAACAAGATATGATCAGTCCTAATATGATCAATCGTAGGACCTGTAGAATTAGTATTTGCACTCAAAATTCATGAGTTTTTTTTTCAGTTGCATTCTTGCTACTTGAAATACTAGACCAGCGGGTCTTTTTTCATGTTAAAAGATTTTCTTGGAGAGAATAGATGCATTTCAGTAGTAGCCAAGAGCAGTGGTGAACTGGTTTGTCAGGGAAAGGGGTACCTTTTCAAAACCCAAGTTTTGTTTGGGTAGCAGGGGAGAATACAAGAAGCTGCCATCAGTATCAGACTCGTTTGAGATGTGATACCACCAACAGTCTTACAGGTACAGTATGTTTCAGCATGCAGTTAACATGGCTTCGGGAGAAAATGGCTTCTGATACTGGAACACAAGCCAGGCTGGTTGGAACCACTGTATATAATGCTCTGTAACTTAGTCTTTACTTCCCTCTGGGGAAGACAAGGCTCTTCCTGCTGTTCCTGAGACTGACACAAGTGCATATTGTAAGGCTTGTGCAGAGCTGTGACAACTGGGCCACAGGAAACTCCTCAGGATATTCCTTGTATTCACTAAGGTGAAGGTATTACTAGAAAACAGAGGTCTTCGAGGCACAGAACAGTTGACTTGGGACAAATAACTTTCTTTTTACTCACTTAATCCCTAGTTTAGCAACTGTGAGCTATTTGTAACACACCAGACATACCTGGCCTTGTCCTTAGTCACTTAAAAAGTATAGAGCTGAGTCTTATGAAGGCCCTGCCAGAATTTAAATGGAGAAGCCGCTCAACACTCTTTCACAGGTCACATTGCTCTCACATTTTAATTTGTTAAACTGCATGGCATTGGGACCATTAGTACAAACACTTGCAGGACTACATTTTGCTCAAATTCTTCAGATAATCTAGACTGCATATTCAGCTTAATGTAAGTTTTCTTAACTGGTTGTTTCCTTAACTGCATGTCAAGTAAAACAGTTTATTCTGCTAGAATAAGCCTGACTACAGTTGATAGCTGTTCATAAAAACAGCTGAACTAGATCAGATTAAATAACTACTAACTGCAGCATCCTATTCAACTATCGCCAAAATAAGTTTTCTAAGGTGAGTAAATAGTGTTATAGTGGTGTTCGTTAAATAGTCTGACTGCAGCTTAAGGTATTTAGTGTTTAACAGCCATCAGTTAACTTCCTTTTTCAGTTACCTTGTGAGTCTTACACTCCAAGGGAATAATTTTCACAACCATGCACTTCTGTGAAGAATTGGTGTCTTATTTGTCTGGGAGTTGTCTGCTGCAAGATTCATTTAATGCTCCCAACTTATATGGTGGAGGAGATAGCAGCTGGTCTATCTCCTTTTACATTTTCCAAGCTGCTCCAGACTCTGTAATGTTCTGTCATAGTTCCTTGCGCTGGTATCTGATCAAGGAGAGTCTCAGCCTACATAACTGCTACCTGTGGAAATTATTCCTGTGCTATTGATCATCCTATTAAGTCTTCTATAAATCTTTCTGAAAGGGAGGTACAGGCTAGAACTCGTTGTGCAGGACTGAATGCAAAAAAGTTCATAGTGGAACAGATCTGCCTTAATGTTTCCTCACATTCTGGTTGCTTTTGAATGATACTGAGTTCAACATAAATTGTGGAAAAGCTTGGAATTATACTACATGGAGGATGTTCTTAATTTTACCTGTTGTTCCTTAGCTATGTTACCATGTTGTTCCTCTAAAGCAGGGGAATGTTGCTTTTTTTCACCCAGCCCCTCTGGAACTGTTAATGAAGGGCTGACTATACTGGAACAGATGAACCACACAATAAAAGCTCAAGTCATGGGACAACGTGTTGTGATACAAAGGCAAAATGCTAAGCTATTGTCCATTCATTGGGTTCAGTGTGGTGCTATGGATAACCTCACTGCTGACTCGGAAAGATCTGAAGGTTTGCTTTAAGAGCACAGTCACATAGCTGATGAAAACTGATAATAATTTGGGATAATGTAACCTTCTTGCTGTAGTTCCAACGAAGTGGGTGACTGTGCTGCTGAGGAAGTAGGCACATGGGAAGAAAAGCTGCTAGTCCTTCAAAGAACTGCTCAAGGATCTTACTCAATTTCTCTCCTTTCCTGTCAATTGAATTTACAGTAGCTGTAAAAGAATCCTGAGTCTTTCCTTGCCTGTCACAGCAATTTTTATTTTCTCCACAAGCAGGTTCTATGTAAAGCAAAGGCTGAACTTGTAAAAACAGAAGAGAACAGATTTTTGGAATCCTCAAAACTGAATACAGGCTGATTGTGCTTAGTGGCTTCCTCTCTACAGATCTCTTTAATTAGAGCAATGCCCTGGTGACACCTGTTGGGGTAAGGGAACTGGTGAAGCAAGGAAAGTGTGCTTCTTAAGCAGCTTACAGCAGGCTTGCTCCTGTTGGCTGTTGTGAGGCAGCAGTAGTCTAACAGAAGGTTATCTTGTCTTTAAGTTGTATGGATGCAGCTGTGCTGCAAAATAGAAGATACTTTATTGCCCCATAACAGATACCACCCAATTTTTCTCCTACCTCTGGTAAAGTCTTTGCAGCTGGAAAAAAAAAAACACAAACTATTGTCTGTAAAAACAAATGAACAATCTCTGGCTTCTAGCTTGTTTTGAATTTTTTTACCATTATATGGCTGCTGTGATCATGTAGTCCAACTTCCTGCCTACTGCAGTCTATAAACATCCTGTAAATAACTTTGATAGTTATGATTAAGTTGGAATGCTGTTAGAAAACTCCTCTGAAGCAGAGTATGTTTCAAGATAGCTGTGCACCCCAGCCTTGAGTGAGCGTTGCTCCTCCTGCTGTGGATTGACAGCTTGACTGCTGCTTCAGAAAAGGTCCAGCTCTCCTCTAGGAGTGCTTCTGACAGAAACAAGGCCACAGTCTTCAATCCCAGGAAGCACAGCCTGTTCCATGCAGCTTACTTTCTAACTGAGGTTATGATGATGTACTGTAACTGACCTTTTCAGTGTAGGAAATGGGGGGGGGGGGGGGGTGTGTGGAAAAGAGCCTGTTGCAAGCACCTTTCTGTCCACACCACTGCACTAAACTGTCTGTTTTGACAGTTTTTGACAGAATTGCTTTCCCAGTTCTAGGGCACCTGTTACTACAGCATTTTGTAAGAGTCTAAAGTAGCTGAAAGATGTCATCACTTCCTTTATAGACTTAAAAACCTCAGCTTCAAAGAAGATCAGCTGGCAAAGGCTATCCATGAGGTCTGTACCCTAGCCCTGACCCTTAATTACATAATCATCCTTCCTCTCTGCAAGCAGTGCTGGTCCATATTGTTCTACTGGACTGAAAGAGCCCAGAGGGATTACAGGAGTTCTGTGGGTCAGAGTTCAAGAGCAAGAAGTCTCAATTAACAGACACTTCATTAAAACTTGAGCAGCAACACTAACTCCCCACCCCAAAACCAACATCCAGTAACATCCTTTGGGTCAAAACACAAGATGGTATCAAGGGAATGATACAAGGGTGAAAACCTGCTCCTGGCTTCTAAAAGCTGCCCAAATTTTGCTTATTAAATAAGACGGTTGCCAAACAAAATAGTTCCCGTGTCTTTTATCAGACTGGAGTGTCTTTTATCAGACTGGAGTTGCTGGGAGAGATTCACACTCTGAACTGCAGGTATTCTACTGATAAAGGCAGCATTTATATACTTGTATCTACAATAAACCAAACATACTGATCTCCTACTAGTTTGTTAGTATTTAGCAGTTCATAAATGTGGAAACCTCATTATGAAAACAGCTCCAGAAATATAATTCAGTGTCCTCTGAAGTGTTGTCAATCATTTACAGTGAAGTTACTGAACTTGGTAACAATTGAAAATCACATTGTCTACTCATAATTAATTTAACATGAGAAGACTTATATTAGCAACTAAAAAATAGTTTGCATGTTTTGACCTGTTGTCCAAAAACACAAGCACTAGGAGAATCTTTTAAGTTTCTTTACAGTTTATCATGATTTGTTTATGATGAAAGCTGCTTTTCACAAGTTCAGGATTATTAAACTTCTTTAATTGTCATTACTAAATGCTTATACAATATGTATTTTGTTACAAGTGAGAACAATTACAAGATCAAAGTAAAGATACAGATAAAGGAGGGATAGAACTGTAGTTGATACTAAATGAAGCAAACTCATGCCTGCTTGAAGTTTACTCCTCAGTAGTCCCATGAACTACGTTCTTCCATCTTGTGCAATACATAGTCAACTTCTGCTGTGATTTAATATGCCTGAAGCACTACAAATCACTTCAACAATGAAATATAGTCCTCCTGATCCCTGAGGGATCTGAAGATAATGCCCACATTAGTCCTCCAAAAAGATAGTTCTTGTTTTTTTTTTTTGCATAAGAAAGCAAGCATAGGATTAAAATGCTCATATCATATAGTCTTAAAGCTGAGAAAAAAAGAGCTTTCTCCCCTGTCCCAGTGTAAGCTCTGCAGAGCTAAAACTGAACTGCAATAAAAACAAACCCTGCTTACCTTACATAGCGTAGTGGAAGTTCATGCTTTGTAACCTTCACATGTGCCAATGACCTCGTTCTCAGAAGATAAGATAATGTTTGCATAGCTGAAATTGCCAAACTTCTCTGCAATATTAAATGACTCTCTTGTGAACTGGAAGTTTGCAGAATTCTATTAGATAAGCGAGTAAACCTAGGGAAACAGTAAATGGCAGGTCTTGCTAAGTCTGTATATAACTGTTCTGATCTCTAGATGCTGCCCTAATAATGTTGGCATAAATACACAGGCACAGATTTTCACTTAAAAAAAAATTGCAACTCATTCTTAAAATGGAGTTTATTTACAGCGACTGTCTGTTACATAAAGTAGCCAAAGAAAACAAGAAAAAAATGCCCTTTTTTCTTTTTTTTTTTTTTAGAATTTCCAACTGATTTTGATTTTCAGGCATTAGTCCAAAATCCATTACAGGTGTCTTAACATACAATGTCCCTGCATATTAGAACATGGACGGTGCTCTAATAAACCCTGGTGCTGGATTCCAGCAGCTATGGATATGACACGTATCGGCTAAGGTTACCCCTTCCTTTAAACGAGGCTATGCAATGATAATCCAATCCTGCTGAAAGACAGAGGAGGAGGGGAAGAAGGAGGTACTCACTCACTTAATGCACAGATTTGGTATTACTTCTTGAAGGTGAGGAGGGTTTCCATCTCTTCTTTAGCCAATTCACAGTCAAACACCTGAAAACAAGATGCCAAACAGCTGATTTATACCAATTTGCAAAAATACAAGTATAAGTTCATTTGCAGAAAGAATACCAAAAACAGAAGCAGAAAAGTGTTGTATTAGTGCTAGAAAGAACATAACAGATGCATGTTCGTAGCGAACAATGAAATAATGTCAAACTTATAATGCTGGTGGGAGCCTAATTGCATCATTTTTACATCACCAGGTGGAAGTTGCTATCTTTTTCTTGATCTGTTTTAAAGATGGAGTCTCAGGTCCTTACTTTTAAAATAATATCTTTCATTCATAAAGAAGTAACCTACATGGTATCTGACAAACAAGGTTTTTTTGCATTTCTAGGTGTGAAGGGGATACTTTGTTCCACTGGCAGAGTGGATTTCTCTATGTATGTAAGACTAACACCACTAAGAATTTTATAAGGTACCCTCTTACCTTAACATTTTCCTCAGTATGGTGCGGAGTGACAGGTTTGGGAATTACATTCACGTTTCTTTGAATATGGAGCCAGATGAGCACCTGAAAGAACAGAGATTTAAAGCTGAGAAGTTCTGCCCATCTTCTGAAAGCTGAAAAAAATACTTGCCTACATGGCTACAGGGAGCAGCCCTACTGATAATCAGAGATGATTTACACAGGAAAAACACAGAAAAAGCACTATAATAAGCACTTCCTAATTATTATTGCATGAAGTCATTTAACCGTTATTTTTCTCAAGTCGGGATGACAGCATGGGAGTGCATTGAACAAGAATTCAGAATTGGCCAGGGATGCTGTGTGTAGAAGTGGCTAGTGTGCCAATAACAGCCCACCAGTTAAAATCCAGGCATTGGTGATCACTGACAGTCTTTTAACACTAGGTCTTTATAACTAGTCTTAGAATATTTGTGAAGCGTTCCATGCTGGATGAGACAGCTGGAACTCAACTTTCCATAAAGTCTTTGTAAATAGTTATTTTGGCACAAGTTGGAAAACTACATGTCACAGGGGAAAATACAATGAGCAGTGGGCAGTTGTCCCATCATTCATAAGCACGGTTTCTCTGCTAAGTCCCAGGTCAGAGAAAGCCATGGAGACTGGAATAAAAGCAAATTTCTTCAAGTCAGCCATTAAAAAACCCCAGGTCTCAGCAGGACAGCATGCTTCCTATTTTTGCAAGTGTGTGGTGCTTTGGCTTTTGTTTGTTTGTTGGTGGTTTTTTTTTAGATCAGAAGTTTTGTTATGTGTTTAATAAGCTGACCAAAGTTCAGTTAAGAATTATCTTCACAACTTTCATCAACCACACGATCCTTTTTCTCCTAACTGTGAAGATGTAGTAACAGCACAGGAGCGAACTAGTGGAATGGATATCACAATAAGCATGAGAAAGGTTTCTGTCTGTTTGTCCTTTTTAAGCAATTATCAAGCATTTTTCTAGTTATATCAGTTTTACTCTGTAAGGTCTTATCCACACTCTGATTCTGATATTGGCTCCAATATATGTGTGAGAAGAAATCTCACAAAGCATTCTTACCATGGCCAGTTGGGTGCTCCAAGGGGGCAATATGTAGGGACAGAGATCCCTTTGGACTGGCAAAACTTAATCAGCTCTTCCTGAGGAAGATATGGGTGGCTCTCAATCTACAAAAATAAAAAGATGCTGGTTTCTTTGAACACAGAAGTGACTTCAAGATTAAACATCACTATGGTGACCTGCTAACTCCACATCAGCTTTGAAAAGACTGCTCCTGTGCAGTTTGTGGTTTTTATGAGTGTCAGCCAGTATTCCAGATTGTTTCCTCTTCTTCTCAATCCTGCCCAGCAAGGCCCAATCTTCATACATTAGTTTCCCTTTCCAGTTCCCTGCTTCATTTTTCATAATTTCTCATAGTCCCATATCAATGGGCTCCAAGCTCCAGCTGTCCACATCCAGCTAGAGCACCCACCCGTTATCGTACCCAGCCCTACCTATCCCAGTCCTGCCGACCCACCAGTGATGTAGCCAGCTCCGATCCCTGCCAGCACATGGAATGCGTGCAGGGGCACCAGGAGCAGAGCGAGGCAGCCTCGTGCCCCACAGCCTCAGCTGCAGAGCTCAGCTCCCAGCCCACAGGAGCTTGGTGCTGCAGTCAGAGGTAAGGTGAAGCCTTGTGAGCCAGCATCACCACAGGCTTGTGAAACTGCAGCTTCCTGTGCAAGTGAGGGCACAGAACGCAAGTCCCATGTTTTCTGATGCTTGGTAATTCAGCCAAATACAGGTGTGTTCTCACAGGGATATCAAAAAGCACCCCCCTGGCATAAAAGCTATTGCATGGCCAGACACGTTCTGCTAAATGCAACGCCACAGATGGGTGTGATGCAGGTACTGATGAGGTGAAGAAGAATTTACTTGATTATTTGCAGGCTTGTGTTTCAAATCTGGTTTGCTCAAGAGCCGATCTGTCTGTCTACAGTTGAAGCTGGAGATTCTGATGGCTTTTACCCTTCCCACACTTCCACCACCTCTTCCTTGGCCTAGAAATAGCACAGAATCAGACTTGTTATTGAATTAGGATTTATTTTTTTCCCATAAGGAAAAAATGCCTGCGGAAAGACTTCAGTGGAAACTCATCACAGCTGGGATGCTCTTGTGATGTGGCATTAGTACAGCACAGTGAACATTGGGATCCTAGTCAAAGACTCAGGGTGTCACATCATGTGTCATCATACATAAAAACAACAGCTTTATTCCGGATTAACAATTATTACAGTGTGATTATTTCAGTGTAATGCAGCTATTTTGAAATGCTACCCCTAAGTAGATCTTCTTTTCTAAAATATCGGAGGGTGTTTTTTTTTTCAGAATAATTCCTCAGCTAACTAAATAAATATCCCGTAATAAAAAGCCTGTAGTTGGAACAGAGTGGCTGAACAAGGAGCTATTTTGGGAGAGCCAGAGCAGAGAACCTGATCCTCGCTACGGATGAATTTCCCAGGGGAGCCATACCACTTAGCTGTGGCCATATAGCACAAGCAGAGCTACACTCCTGCCACCTCCTATTTTCTTTCACACTAACAAACAATAAAACAGTTTGACAGCCTTAATTAGCTTGGCACCTCCAACACGGAAGAAGCGGGAGAAAATCTATTTACTGCCTTCAGAGCGGAAGATACACCTCTAGCCAAACAGAAATCCTGTTCATTCGAAGTTGCTATCATAAGCAGCAGCCTGACATGACCAGGTTTTTCCTTCAAACAAGAAACAAAATCGTGCTTTGTTCTTGGGGTCAGACAGAAAGCAGAAGGGGAAGAGCACCACTGAATTCTTTTGACTGGCGTGTCTCTGGTCCTCTTTTGACCTGGCCCTGGTGAGAACAGGGAGGGCAGAGGGCCCAAACCAACAGCAAGCAGAAATTGGTGCCTGTGCCCAGGTCTGGACTCATGCACCCAGCCACCAGGACTGGGCAGCTCCAGCTGCTGCAGGGTGCATGCACACAGCTTCCCTTCTGCCATGCCCACCCAGCAGTAGGCATAAAAATACCTCGATTTTGGCAAAGTGAGGCAAGAAGGAGCCCCAGGGCACAGAACAATCGGCAATCTGGGATTCTTCACGTTGGAAATTCTCCCCAGACGACTCCCAGCATGGTCAGTGGGAAGTTTTCAGGCTGTTATTTCAAACTAGCAAGAATTTTTCATCATGTCAACAAACATTCCTCCACATATTTAGAAAAGCTGTACCACTGGGAATGATCATACCATTGCCATCTGCAGGAAATGGCTCCTCTCTGGCCTGTCATTGCAAAAGAAACATGGGTTTAAGGTAGGCTGAATCACAAGTAGTTAAAGGGATCACGTAGAAGTCCAGCAAGCAAGTGGAGCTGGAGACACGGTGGATATCCTGGCTTATGTTTGTGTTGGGGAGAGAGGTGGCCAAGAACACTAAACCATATGAGCACAGTAATCTTCAAGAAAATCTGCTTCTGGAGAATCCGTCCTGCAGGCAGAGGAAGGGCAGACACTTTTATGTGCTCCAGTCGGGTTGTGAGAAGTCTGGGGATGTGACACAATGGGGAAGTGAGGATTTATTTAACCTGGGGGTAGAGAGAGAAGAGAAAAAAGGGAATTCACAACTGTTTGATCCTGGATAAGCACCGAACGGCCAAACCCCAGGCTTTTAGAGGAATGTGATATGGATGGTGATTTGATCCATGACATGGAAATGCTGTGCAGGGGAAAATAAGGTGATTTTGTACTACAAGACCTATCTTCAGCAGCCATGACTTTACCTTTCCTCCTGGGCACTCCATACTGAGGTTCATCATTATGTCTTAATGAGGTTTAACAACACTCTTCATTAGAGAGCACTAAGGACTCATCCAGTCCCAAAAGAAAAAGTGGCAGAGCCCCAACAGGGCTTACAGGAGTTCAAGCCTCATACCTTGAATCCCATGGGCCAGCACATCAGGCAGAGATCCAAATAACCCAGCAGGAGGGCAGTGAGTGCTTTCTGGCACCCCTCCTTCACCAGGGACTCCCCGTGGAAGGTGCCCCACAGCTGGGGGGACACAGCCCAGGAGCTCCTTTCCCAGCCTCACGGCTCCAGAGCATCCTGGGCAGGGAGGACACAGAAGCAGCTCACGGTACGGGACAACTCACTGTGAAGAAGGTGTGGTTTTGTGCACCTGACTGTATTTGCAGCAATACCTGTCTGCTAAGTGAAATAAGACAGAGAGGCTCTAAAATTCCAACAGTTTAGACAACAATTGAACAAAACGAATTAAAAAGCAAAACTGGTTTTGATTTTAATTACACCAGTTTTGATTAAAAACCAACCTGCCAGTTTCCAGCAGATAGAAGTTACTTTATTTTTCCTACCATTGTTGTCGGGGGGAAAACCAAACCAAAACATAACACCCGGGAGTTAACAGGCTGAGCCCGGCAGCGCAGCGGGAGTGACGACGAGTACAATAGCCAGGCTTCCTATCTCAGAGGCAGCTGAGAGCACGGCCTCAGTTCCTGTCTCCATTGCTGACAATGGATATCAACTACAAAAAAATCTCTCCCACATCAAGCCATTTTTTTCAAGAGTTGACCTCTCCCTTCCCTCCATCCACAAAGGGCTTACACCTGACAGAAAGGAGTCTGCAGGCTGGGACCTTGTCTCCTCCTGAGAAGGGGCCTCACGTGAGATGAGTTACCCAAGGACACACCTTACTGACAATAAAGAGGTCTTCTCACCTCAAAACGCCCTCCTTATTTTTTTCTCGTAGTGCATCCATGATCTCACTCTCATTCTGGTACGCGAAGGCACAGTCAAAGTGGTGGCACCCAACACTGATGGCACGCTTCACCGCATCTCTTGCTTTTACTAGCAGAGACTGAAACAAAAAGGAAAGTCAGTAAGTCGGTATATAACAGAAAAAGAAGTTTGCTGTCCTCCAAATCTGGAGACTTTAAAATTCAAAATGATGAGGTGCTCTATTTTGGATCTTGCTTTTGTTTGTTTTCCAGAATAAAGCGCACTGACCCTTGGCATTGGCCACAGCAGTCACTGAAGAGCTGCCTGAGCTGATCTGCCGTTTTATAAGGATTGAATGCTCACATTCAGACAGCAAGGTATCTTGAAATAAGTTTTAACTTGCCCAGAAATAAAAAGTAGTTTCAGTATGAGCTACTGGCAGCCTAAGAAAATGAGCCGTGCCTGGAAAGGCTGCCGGCCCTGCACATGAACAAGACGCCTCTTGCTGGCACGGGACAAGGGACACAAGAGGACTGCAAACCACTACAGACAGTGCCACCTCGCGGGGAAAACACACAACACGGGATCTGAGACCGAAGTAAATCAAGTTCTTGGCTCAGAGACACCAAAGAGTTGTTTCATGACTGCACACCAATTCTGGAAAATGGCTATTGAAATGGAAACATGACTCAAAACCACGGCCACTGCCTACGTTTAGCTTAATAATATCACTCTTTTAAAATGATTTCAATTTTCCAAGTATTTCCAAACAAAGGTTGCTTGGTTGGTTCACCTTAATTCAAAATGATATCGCATGGAAACCGCAGCAGGGTTTGGGGTTCTTGGTTTTGTTTGTTTGTTTGTTTTTACATGAGGCTACGCATGACCAAGTACTGAGTTTAAAGTTGCCCAAGTTTTCATTTTTGCAGCCTTTCCCGATCCCACCTCTTCTGATGTACAAATAATACTGCTCTTTGTGTGTCATGGGAAAGCAGACTAACAACAACACCTTGTAGACAACACAGCACA
Organism: Netta rufina; assembly: GCF_964035555.1. Classification (NCBI taxonomy): domain Eukaryota; kingdom Metazoa; phylum Chordata; class Aves; order Anseriformes; family Anatidae; genus Netta; species Netta rufina. Next base: position 141,343,491 of record NC_140123.1, read on the forward strand.
GAGTATTTATCTCTGGGTGCTGCTGGAGCACAGGGAAGCTCTTTGCTGTGGCTGCCCCATCCCTGGAGGTGCTCAAGGCCAGGCTGGATGGGGCTTTGGGCAGCCTGGTCAGGTGGGAGGTGTCCCTGCCCAAGGCACAGGTTTTGCAACTCAATGGTCTTTAAGGTCCCTTCCAACCCAAACCATTCTGCAACCCTGTGCAGGAGAGAGCTCCCTGGGAGAAACCACAACAGCAACTGTGCTGCTTTTGAGTGCAGGAGAAGACATTGGAGGACCATGGTGACGATACACCCTGTCATTACATAAAGCGAGATGTTTTCAGAAAAATAATCTATTATATATTACAATGTGCTCACTGAACAGGACTTCAAATTTCTGAAGTCAGGGTGATGGGGTAAAGAGGATGCCGCATTGTTCCACCAAAACACAGGGAGTTGCAGCACACGTTATGTGGGAACCTCAATATCACAAAGCTTTGATTAATTAATCTCAGTAGGTTTGGGCCACATTCTCATTGCAGTAATATAAGAGATTTTGTGGTGACAGAGATCACGTGAACAAAAATTTCCTTCCGTTAGTGTCCTAACAGGTTCCTTCAGAGAGCTCACAAATCCTAGCATTAGTGCCCTAAGAGGCCTCACACAAACACTCTTCATTTAAAGCCTATGTATTTACACTCAGGCCTCCTAGTGTCTGCTGTCATCAGACCAATCAAGACTGAAAGGGTTAAACAAAGTCAGCCCTATTTGCACGTAAGTTATGCAATAATTAGTATCAGCTGACCAAGAAATACAACAAGAAGAATTTAAGATACTTTCATGGTGACTGAACAGTGTGTTACGGACTTGGCAGCTTACAGTTCAATATACTTGGTTTCCAGCCTCAAGTTCAAGAGACAATCCACTTTTTTTCTCTCTTTCTTAATAAGCTCACTTTCACCCCTTTTAAATGCTTCTCTTCTTTTATATTTATAATTCAGCACACCCTTAAATATTCTGTCTTACCTAAACCAAATACATTCCCATAGTATTTGCAAGTAAAGAGCTACCCAAACTATTTTTTCTGTGAAGTGCTATGTATTCATCTGGTGTCATATGGAAAAGTTATCCTTAGTCTCTAAGGAGTTCATGTAGATTCCCATTTCCAAATCCATCTCTCATCACTTAAATTCCCCTATTTACATATGTTCATCAAAGATGATACCTACACACATGTTAGGATACTAATACACAGCACCAAGAGCAAGAAAAACGACAAATAGGGCAGGCAGAATTTTTTACTTCTGCAGTACGTTGTTTGTTTTTTTCATAGTTAAGAAAAAAATCTCCTTGTCATCACTACCTGCTCACTTTACAAATTTTCTGAAGACAGGTGTAAAAAGCCTTCAATACCTGAAATATTTAAAGAGGCAAGAAATACCCTGTAGAGGGCTTGGTGCATTTTCCTGACCCCAAGAGAAGATGGCTGGAAAAGCCTTCTGCCTATCTCAGCAATTTATTGGTGTCACCTGTGTGACCATAGGGGCATTGCCCCTCCCTCCTGCCTTGTGGTTGGCGGCAGGCAAGGAAAAAAATGAACAGAATGGATAAAATAAAATAAAATAAAATAAAATAAAATAAAATAAAATAAAATAAAATAAAATAAAATAAAATAAAATAAAATAATAAAATAAAATAAAATAAAATAAAATAAAATAAAATAAAATAAAAGTGCTTTGCCTATTATCTCACTCTTTGGAGAATGTCAAAATTTACTGCAGACTTCTTCCATGTATTTGTTGGGTGAATTTGTTGTACCAGTTACACATACTGCATTGACTGAGGTTGCAGCTTTTTGTATACCTCATAGTCCATGCTTTTCTGCAAGAAAAATGGTATTTGAGGAGTTCACACACCCCTGAAGAGCCATTTCTGGTCTCACCTTCTCCCAAACCTTTCACCAGAAGGAGCTGCCAAGCTGCTTGTCTTAGAAGGAAACTCAGTTCTGCCCACAAGAGGGATCAACTATCCAAACCTCACCATCAAAATCACGGGCTTTTAAGGGTTTCTGGCTGATCTAAAGCTTCTCTGTAGTTTTAACCCTGCTCCTTGACTGACATTTTATTGTAGGTGTGTCAGATTTATCAGTGTTACCTTTTCTCTCAAAGAGGAAATAAAGTTTCTTTGGTGTTTGCCCTCAATCACTGTAGAAGAGGTGTTCACTCAATTCATATATCACTATAAGCAATTGTTTTTCTCAGCTATCCATTATTACCATCTTTATCATTCTACAGATCTTGAAATCTGCAACTGCACAGTCCTTGCTTACCATACAAAAGTAATTTCTAATATCAGAAAATACACCTTACAAAATGTTCAGCCTCAGTTTAGGGATATGTCAGTCCAATGATGATGTGAATCCACATCACCAGTGAAGGTGCATTTACATTTTCATTAGGATTTCTTCATCTGCTCACAGAGCTTCATGCCTATAGACAAAATTTCACTTTGTCATAAGATTCTGAGATTGAATGATGTCTTACTTATATTATAATTTGCTGCACTACACAATATTTTAAAGCGGGATATTAACTAAAAATGCATGTCCCTTCCTCTTCCAATTCATTTATAATGTTCCTGCATTTCTCAGGATTAGTATTAGCATTCCCAGGATGTAATAATGATAATATCTCATCAGAAGTCAAATTACTTGATTGTTTGATACATTTAAAATGTTCTGATGCAGTTTTGCTGGTATCTTAAAAAAAAAAAAAAAAAAAAAAAAAAAAAAAACAAGTAGACAATGGATTATTTCCTATTCAGCTGTCTTGTATCCCCAGTTGTTGCTGGTGCCCATCTCAACCAGCAGCATCTTCCTCTGCCTGCAGCCTGACCTTTTCTGCACTGCTCTGTGCAGATGTTCTTGCAGCTCCTTCCTACAACCTCATCTTTTCCACTGCAGTCAGCACCTCAACCCTATGTCCAAAGATTTTAATCGAGATGTGCAAATCACTGCAGCTTTGGGACAAGCCTTAGTTTAACCTATGAACAAGAACCCCTAACCAAAGGAGACCCCTAATGAGAGGGGCTCCCCCTTGACCATGGCACTGCTCTGCCAGTACCAGCACAGGCCTGGGGAGCAGCACTGCTACCCTGGCAATACCTCGCTCAGAGAGGCACATTTCCACACTAAAACAAACTATGGGAGAGCTTTCAGTCATGAGTCTATTTTGGAAAACAATAATCAACTCCAAGCACCCTTTCTTAAGTCTGCCTGAAGGTCGTGGTTCACTTTGCCTTTAACTTCTTATTCCATTTTTCACCACATATATTCCTGTTTGTTATGTTTTCTTAATTCAGGTAGATTTACCTCAGAAACATTTCCAGTTTCTTGACCATGTTTGTATCAGAAATGTGTTCTCTTTTAAGCTCTTTAAAGCATTTGTGACTCCTGGGCCTACTTTAGCAGCCAGGTGCCCACTGTCTGCCAGCTTCAAGCCGGTAAAACATAAACCAGCCAGTGTGGGAAGCAGCAAGGGATCAGAGCTGAATAGCCCTATACTGAAATAAACTGCTTCATAAAATACCTCTGAAAGGTTGTCTGAGGTTACTGTTTGCACTTGAAAACGCTGCCCTCCGCCTCCAGCTTCAGGCACAAGCTGTGTTGCCAGAAGAAATGCCAGCTGCTGGGTTCCCTTCCCCTTGGTTCTCACAGCTCTGGGAGACCACGGGCTGCAGGGGACAGCCTGTGATATCAGGGGCCTCTCCACATAGAGATCTGCTCCATGTGGGACCCATGGGCTGCAGGGGGACAGCCTGCTCCACCAGGGGCCTCTCCACAGCCCGCAGGGGAACTGCTGCTGCCTGCCTGGAGCACCTCCTGCCCTCCTGCTGCACTTACCTGGGGGCTGCAGGGCTGCTTCTCACCCCTCTCTCCCAGCTGTGTTGCACAGCAGTTTTTTTCCCCTTTCTTCAATCTGCTCTCCCAGTAAGCCCACCCAGTGTCAATTACTGGCTCGGCTCTGGCTAGCAGTGGGTCACTTTGGAGCCAGCTTAAACTTGCCCCTGTCTGAAATGGGGCAGCTGCTGGGCCCTGCTCATAGAGGCCACCGCTGCAGCCCCGTTAATACCAAAACCTTGGCACGTAAATCCACTGCAATACATTGCTACGATTTCCCTGGGCCTGAGTTTGGGCACGTCAAGAAACTTGGCTCCAATGATAGGAGGGCAGCAAGAAAAAGCTGCCTGAAAGGAAGAGCTGTTGAAATGCCTGAGGGCCATGGCTGGCTTCAGGAAAGGCAAAAAGTAAAGCTGCAGTTCATCCCATAGGCACCAGTTTGAACCCCGGGTTGCTGAGTGCAGGCTGGCTTTTTATGCAACATCCCTCCGTGGACAAGTGAGGACTGCACTTGAGAAGATCTGCTCAGCAAAGGCAAACCCTGTGGGAAGATGATGCCTTAAAACTACAGCTCGTCCCCAGGAGTGCTGTCACGGGATTCATTACTGGAATCTGTCAGACAGACAAAACAGGTTATTGTGGTCTGCTATTAATTATCAGTAAAGCCACTGTTATTAAAATCATTAGTAAAGCTAATTACAAACGTGTATTACACATTTCATTGTAGTTTAGAGTAATTACAGTCTTATTAATCCATGGGTTTTATTCCATATTAGGATGGCTCCTTTCTTGCAGACCTTTTTTTAAACATACAACGCTTCTGTTCAATGTTTCTGTGTAAACACCAGTGATAAATAGTTAATAACTGACTCCTGTAAATTAAAATTATACTGGCAGTAAAACATCAAGGATTGTTTCTCTTTTACTTTCATATATAGTTTTGGGATTTGCAACATACAGAAACTTTAGAGACTAGGTATGATATATATATGCATCATATAACATCAATACATACATATTTATTTAAAAAAATAAAAACTATTTTTAATGTATTTATTGAAACTGGGGAATATCTGGAGCTGTGGATGAGTGCCAGAGATGAAGCAGACAATCTGTGTATTTTACACCTGCTCTATTGCTACATCACAGACTTTCCCTTAAGACTCAGCAATCCCAAAACAAACAAACAAAAAAAAAGCAAATGAAGACTTACCAGAATTTAGAGTAATCTCTCCACCCATTTATTCCTGGCTTTATCTTGCTTTTCAGGGACTTTGCTACCTGTGCTAGCTTTCATTTGCACAGTGGCTCTAGCATGGGGCAAATAATCCCAGCTCCTTTGACGGGACTCTATGGCTGTGCTTCTGGCAGAAATCCAGGAGGTGCTTTTCCATACCCTGCCCCAATTCAAGGTGGACTCCATATTTTATATATATAAATATATGTATACAGCTACTTTGCAGGGTATGAAATCTCAGCACAGACTGTTTTGCCTAGCATTTAATTTCATGTACTTAAGAGTCATTCATATGCAGTTTATCTAGTGCACAAACTAACTGCTGTGGATGCAGAGGCATCCATGGTGACTTTTTGCAAAAGCAGCACAGGTCTGATGGAGTTTTTGAATCTATATGCAATGCACTTTGCACATTGTCCCACTCCTCTCATGGCCCAGCTGGCTCTGGAAGCAATATAAACTGGCAAGAAACCTGACAATAAATCATTTGTATCTCCTGTGCAAGGGTCAAGTGCCCTGGGAAGGTTTAGTCTCATTTTCTCATCCGTTAGTTATATCCTGAATACTTCTGAGGTGGAATTGCTGCAGCGTATGAGCTCTGTGAGTGTGGCCCACAGCCTCCCAGCAGCGCTCCCTGCTGTGCTCTACACTGGAATGAAAAGGGTGGAAAAGGAAAGCTGTATTTTTTATGCAGTACAACCCTTGTTTTTCTTCAAATGCAAACGCTGTATTTAATTTCCACATGCCTTCCAGGCATATAAGTTTTTCATAGGGCTCACAGTCAGTCTTCTTCAGCATATGTCTCCCAGACACAGTCCTGTAAGCAGTGACCCCAAATTTGCAATGAAATGAACTACATTATTAGTTGTTATTAAGTACCAATAATGAGCTCAGCCTTTCTGCATATAGTGCTGCGGACAGCCAGCAAATCTGTATCACCACGAATTTTGTAAAGGGCAGGCAGCAGTGAAGAGGTCAAAGAGGAGCACAATATTTAGAACTAGAGAAGTTAATCCTCTTCATTTTCAAAAACACACAGTATCTACAATTGTGTTTGCTATTAATTTTAATGTGACTTTTCATCATGAAAATCAAAAGGAAGGAGACAGAGGTTTCATATCAAACTCACATAGCTCAGATTTGATCCCATTCATCCTTGGGCTATGTTTCAGAACAGCAGTCCTGAGGCCCTGCTTGGTTACAGTAGCAGCATGTGCATGTTGGGGAGCAAGTGGGAGCAGAAGTGTTGTGGCCAGTGCAGAGCCTGTGCCAGGGCTCCCAACATCTCCTCTTCTTCCTGATCAATCCACTGCATGCAGTGTGTGGCTCTACACCTGGTAAGAACTATGTGTTGATGCTGATCAAACCTGTGTTTGCTTCGTGCTGAGCAATGGAGCCTACCTGTCAGCTCCACAAGTGCAGCAACAGACCCCGCAACCTTTTTCCCCTGCCTATGGGTTGACCCCAGAGGTTGCTTCTTCCCCTCCCAGCCTCATGAACATGATGTTCAAGGCCAGAAGTGATATAGGGCATCTGTAATTTTGGATCAGGCAACGGTGAGAAGAGACAAATCCTGTGAAAGAGCTGCGCAAAGCTCTACCTGTAACCTTCACTCTGTTTTGAGTGCAGCCTTTGAACTGAGGCCCCCACCTCCCTGCTTCCTGAGGCCCCATGCTCCCTGACACTTCCTTGAAAAGACCACAGAAGAAAGGTTATAGGCCAGAAAACCTCTAACCTCAGATGGCTCTGATTCTAGTTCAAACACTTTTATTATGATGACTGAAGTACTTCAACTGTCTAGACCTCAGGGACTTGCAGTCTTTGGGGACCCTCGGTTATAGCCTGACATGGTGAAAAGAATCAGTCTCCGTGTTTGTTAATTCAGGTCATGAACTTGGACGGTCCTGACGTGGGTACAGCACTCATTTTACCACTTTTGCTCTGGGACCAGTACCACAAAGAGCACAGGGTGGAAAGCTCAGGGTTACTGCAGGGTTATGGTAAACTGCTAAATCTCTCTGTCTTTACCAGCCACAGCCTCCCTGCATGTTTAGAGAGCCAGCCAGTGCGGACAAATAACATAGTATGTGTTGTCTCTTACAGCATCTCTGTCCTCCCACAGGTGTTCCAGCAGCTGATATGAAAATGTCCCCAAGGAGCCCTAATTGTTAGAAATACCTCACTGGGGCTTCCAGTATTAAAAGTATAAGCTTTGTGCCCATTTCTGTCTACACCACATTTGGGACTTGACAGCTCCTGGCTTCCAGCACGTAAGAGAACACCACACTCACAGAAATGTTTGGTAGTGGGGTTGTGCTGTTGCTGGGAATAAGGCAAGCTAACAAGCAGTGGGAGCTGAGTGGCCCTTACTGGGAAATTTATGATTTGAGGGAAAAACAGACCAAGAACAATCCAGAAAGCTTATTTTCTAGGGAATTTATCCCATCATGTTTTATTCAAAGAACAAAAAGCATAGATTTTTTTTTTTAATTGAGAAACTAACTGAAAAGATTCTAAATATATCTCAGCAATTCCTTCCCTACCAGGTGCCATACCTGTAAGGTCATGTATGATACATTTCAAGCATTTTTTTCATAAGCATAGCTTGTTTTTAAATTTCAGATTATATCAAATCAGAAGTGTTCTTTCAGTCTTTTGACATATTCTCAGTTTGTGGAATTGCAGTCTTTCAGCTACTTCACGTATACAAAGTGATGGATAAAGCAGACCAGAACTTGATTTTCTTATTCACCACTCACAAGGTACTTCAGGAGTATGAATCATTCCTGAAGGAGAACAGGCTGAAAACTCCTCATGCTGGTGACAAATAGATTTCTTAAAGTAGAATGAGGAGTGCAAATACAAGAGAGTTAAACAGAATAATGGACCTTGCCAGTACGGTGAAATAAATACATGCTAGCTCATAACAATCTAATTCTACAGCTATGATACAGACTGTTGATTTACCTTCCATATACCAACAGAAAACGGACATGATTTGGGACTTTCATCATCATAAAAAAAAAAAAAAAAAAAAAAGAAAGATTATATATAGCTGCTAAATAAATTAGTAATTTTTAAATGCACCCAGTCCTACAAAAATAGCACCCTTCTAAAGAAACAGTCAAAGAATACCTCTAGGCTGGAAGGTACTTCAGGTATCAAACTACGGGAATCACTGACCCTTTCACACTGTGGTAGGTCAAGACTTACCATGATGAGCGCTTTAAAAGCATTGTAACCAAACTTTTTGACTTTCCTCAGAGATGAACCCTATGATGATATTTTAGAACACCACTCTTCTGATTGCTGCATGATACTGACCTTCCTTTCTAACTCTTCCTTTCTTTATTTTCCTTCCAGCTGTGTAGTCTTGCCATCTTGCCATGGGAGCACAGGCTGGACCTGTGCTCCCAACACAAAATGACAGGATTCAACAGAAGATTTTAAAATGACTCACTCCTTTTTTTTTTTTTTTTTTTTTTTTTTCCAGACTTGCTCTCTACAGAGTATTTTCTGTTTGAGGGATATTTCCACTGCATGAAGGAAGGGAGAGAGGGAGAGAGCAAGACAATTCTTGCTGGCAAAGAGCTGAAGAAAAACAAAAATTCCCAATGTTCAAGCATATCAGAGCTTCTCATTTCTCCTCTTATCACATTGTATCAAGTGTATTGCACAAAATCACTAACTACCTTCAAAATTTCTGGATATCACTGAGTGATATACCTCTATACAGGAAAAAATGAATAAAAATGCCTGATAGGCATGCTAAAACAAAATCAGAACTACTGCAATAGCTCCTGATTTAAAAACATTTTATGCTGACACCAACTTTCAATAACATCTCAATCCCTGCAGCGATAGATTTCCTTGAAGGTTTTTAGGAGCAAACATCAGTGATGCATGCGTGATAAGGACCCTGGTCCCTGTTCCAGTTGTTTCTCAAGACTTTTGGGGTCTCCCCCTCATCATGCCAACATCTAACAAAGCCTTAAAAGGGCAGAGTAAGCCTCAAGATCGTATGACCTTATGGCTATCATGGCTCTCTAGCCATAACATATGCCTTCTTGGAACATCATGAAGACTTTCAGGACGAAAGATTCCTCTGCATTGGGATCTAGGTATCAGCATTCAGTAAACTGCTAAATCAGCAGAGACAAGGACTAACTTTACTACTATTTAAGAGGAAATTAATGTATAGAATTACACAAATATCAATGATACAGTTAATAAATAATCACATGACATGAAAGAAAATGTTTCTAGATGCAACAGTTCTTAGATCCTTTCTCCAGCTGAGTTTGTCCTCCATTTCTCTTACTAAAAAAAAAATAATGTGAAGGTCATAGACTGAGCACAGATCTTTTCTGTGGAGCATTTTTACCCATCCACACTGATACACAGATGCTGAGCTTCATGGACAAGGCACAGTTTCCCAAAACTCTGGAATCATCTGGATTCATCTGGATAAGCCTATTGGGGATGCTTTTTCATGTAAATCAAGAGATAGGCTGTTTGTCCCCTGTGGAAAAAAAGAAAAAGCATAGCAAGTATGTTTGAAGATCTTGGTAATCTTAGTTGCAAGCAACCTCCCAGGTGTTCTCCTATTCATCCTTTTTGAGATTTAGGTCAGCAGAAGTGGCTCTCCCCAGTGTTCCTATGGGAGTTTACAATTCTAACCCGCTGGCAGCGCTATAGCTTATAGGAGGAATTCTCTCTCTCTGTGCTCATTGTCTTATGATGCATCAAAACACAAAGCATGGAGAAATCCTGACTGATGTGCCTTAGTCAGGTAACTTTACTTAGGTAACTTTAGTCAGGATTGAGGGTGGCACTGGTGACAATCATAAGTAAGAGTACTGCTCCTGCAGCCTCACTAATGACTACTCATTAATCCTGCAGGCTCAAGGTACAGCCATATACAGGTGTATTAAGTAACCAGACTGCAGCAGTGCCACTTCTACACTTCTGTATTCCCAGATCATGCTAGGCAATATACAGTTCAAATAATTTGTTTTCCCTCTCTTTGCTACATCATTTTCCAGACCCCAGAGAAACATTGGATGAAAACACAGAGGCTCTCACTTACCAGTAGAGGTCTGAATGTCCATACGTACATTTAACATCATCCCACGACACCTGAAGAAAAACACAGAAGATGAAGGTGGTAAAAACTCTTAGTGGATGGGCATACAGTGACACCAGTACAGCAGTCCTCACGAGGGTGACAAAAGTCATACTTTCAGGAACTAAAAACATTTTAATAAAGCAGTTTATTACTCTTACTTTATGAGGAAAATCAGTTCCTCTGCCTCTCTTGAACATAAGTTAAACAGATCTAGAGTACATAATGTAGGGTATACGGTCAATAGCTGTTTCTGCAAAATGCAAACCAGAGCCTGAGGTCTTTTTTGGAACAGAAGCTAGAGCTGTTTTGCCCTTAACTCAGAGTATGCTGTAGCAGAAGAATGAGGTGCACAAAGCTCTGCAGCTTCATTTTTCTATCCTGGTTCCCTTTTATCAGCAGTCAGTCAGATTAAATAAGATCTGGAGGAGTGTCTGGAAAGTTACAAAGGAAATGTAGATTTGTGTCCTCACCTGGCAAACAGTAGAATCATTGAAGCAATACCATTTGCATTCTGTGAGACTTCGAATATAGGCACAGTAATGTCCAGAATGAGCTGATCCTGAATGAGCAACAACAGCAAAAAGCTCATACTGCCAGGCAGCCTGTAAAGAGACATAGGGTAACTTTCAGTGAAGAAGTTTTCATTTATCGCTGCTGAAGAAAAGCAGCAGCCAGGACAGCAAGAACGTGCATCGCACAAGCAAAAATGAGAAAGGTTAGATTTGTCTCGAGTACCCTGTCTTTTATAGTATTACCTGCAGAGTTCTGCCCACCTGCTGTGGACTGGCAGCCTCCCTGGAGGTCACAGTAACATGGAAAAGGCAGTCGGACAGCAAAGAGGCAGTAAAGGGATGACAAAGGTGCTACGCTGCAGGCAGCACTGCACTGGCAAGGTTTTGCTGCTGCCACACTTTCCCTTGTTACTTCTTAGTAAAGTGAAGACACCCACATTATGGCAGATCACTCAGCTGCATGGCAAAGCTGTTGTCTTCCTGCTAACTTCGACTCTGTGGCAAACAATACTGTACAGGAAACTGCCAGGAATGAAATTCCCCTGTTTTGGGCTGCCAGCCTCTGCAGATGGTATGTCTGAGGCTCACTGAACCTGTCTTGCCACGGAAGCTGAACCCCAAGTTGCCTCTAAGGCAACAGCTGGATTTGGCCATCCAAATCATCTGTGTTTTAAGTCTTTTCGGTCGTATAGTTAGACACAGAAGAAAAAAAGTTATGCTAACCATTCTCAGAAAAATAAAAAGTTTTATTTCCATAAAGCCTGTTTTCTGTCCTAATGGCAGAAATCTCCAGTTATGGTACCTTTGGTGATTTACTCTAAGCACAGAAACTTGAGCCTGAAATAGCCAGAACCATGTGATGTGAGACAACTCCAGACACAGGTAAAGACTGAGATGTACATTTCTAAGACAGATGCTTTGAACTGAGGTGAGCACCAGTGTGATCTCTAAGTTTTTATCAAACTTGAGCAAAGGTGAGAAGAAAATCTACCTCTTTCAGAGAACACATTGGGAGTATCTCACCTTTTCACTGTCATGTGCTTGGCTCTGCTGTTCTGTCAAGACTGCATTGAAATCAAGTTCTTGTGGGAATGGCAGACAATGACTAAGTTTGTGGACGTCGGCTGATCTTTCAAAGCAGAAGCGCTTTAGGTGTATGGTCAGGGTCTGTGGCAGATGGACTAGCTTCATGCTCTGTAAAGTAATAAATAATGCGATTTAAAACCAAGGAGCAAACCCAGGGGAGCTGGGATGGAAACAGCCATTACCACCAAGCGAATGTAGCACGGGGAGCAGGTGGTGCTACAGTGAATGAAAACCAACTGCACAGGACAGCAGGTGCCAAACCTTAGTAGCCCATCTATGCAGAGGAGACACATACATGTAGTAAAGCCGTGCTGACCAAGTTTCTCAACTTCAGCGTGATCAACACTGAGCCTCGGGTGTCTCATGGGTTGCTTCATTTCTCATCTGCTTTCCCAACTTTATGTTGGTAGCACTCCCATACCTGTTCCCTCGGATCACTGACCCATGGACTGGAAGATGATGGTGCTAAAGACTGTTTAGGCAACCAAAGCAGCCACAGCATACAATACAGATGGTGCAGCATGCTAGATAGCTGCAACAACCAGCAGGCTGTTTCTACACCATGAAAACTAATCATGTTCAGAAGGATTTTCTCTCTTGAACATCTTCTCTGTGAAGATTACGTTGAGTTGTTTTGCTATCTGCTGGGTTGGCTGTACTCTTCAGTGGCAAGATACCTGATGTGTTCATCACCTCCTTAAACCTGAGCACCACAACACCATCAATAAATAGATAAGGTCTTGGGTGGGTGGGTTGATAGGCAACCACAGTGCCTGGTGAGGAGAGGCAAGCCAACTTCCTTGTGACGTGGCCAGCAGAGCTCTGTGGAGCATGCCAAGCTGACAGCTCACTCCTCCCAGCACTGCCTTTGTTGACATTACTGTTGCTGCCACCAAGACATATGTATGTACCTTGGTCTAGGAGGGCAACCCACTCCTGAAAATATTGTGGAAAGTCCCCTCCAAGTCTTGAGCTGAAGTACTCTCCCCTATACATCTCTCTCTTCACCGTGCTAGTCTCTTCATGAAACAGCTAACTCATCTGCTGCCAGAGACCAATACTATAAGTGCAAATCCCAGTGGAGAGCAGGGGAGAAGAGAAATCCCCCTATGGTATCCTACTCTTAAGGGTATGCACAGCACCAGTAGCATATTTTTGTCTAACCTGAGGTGACTTGCATTAAAACCCAGGAAAGCATTCTTTTGTCACTAGAGCTACATTCACAGCACAGATCTGCCTAATCAGAAAGATGCATATGGCTTATACCTAGCTACTGCTGCCATGCAGGCAAATCTTTATGTTGCTCATCTCCTCTTAAATTTATATGGTTCAGACCTTCCTCCACCCTTCCCAGTCCTACAGGGAGTTCTGGGTATAAGAAACATATGGAGAAATACTTCTTTGATTACCTGCAGAAAAGGTGTTTTCTTTTCACAGTATTCACAGAAACACATGTTGTGACCAGTCAACTCTTCTGGATGGAAAAAGCACTGCAGGCAGTCCTCCTGAGAAGACAGAGGAGATTTCTTTCAGTTGAATTCCTTCAAGCCAAATTTCTATTTCTACTTTGTTTCACTGGGTACATGCAAACAGCAAAGCTACAGAAGGCCTACTTTATTCAAAGGACAAAATAATGCAAAATAATTTTCTCTCCTTTATCATGAATTAGAGTGAAATCAATCAAGTACTGCTAGTTGGATTTTTCTGCTCGTTTTTCATGTTAAAAAGGAGATTTTGCCTGCTTTGCTTTCTTCTGATTTGTATACTGTAAGTTAGACTCCTTCTTGAACAACTACACAGGCAGTTAGAAAATGTGACATGTTCAGTGACCTGTACACTAAGCAGCAAGTGGCACTGTTAAGCATGCTAGTCACAGTAGCATTAACAGACAATTTTTTAACCAAACAAAATAGGAGGAGGATTTGGTCATGTCAGCCCATACAGGTACTTCAGTTTTCCTTTTTTTGTTTAACTTGAGCTCTAACAGCACAGTTTATTTTGTTTTCCTGCACACAGGAGAGTGACAGAAGTAACATCACCTTCATTCTTCTAAATACAAAGACGGAATTCAGGAAGGAAGTTTGCAGGAAGAAAACACCGGGTATGAAGACTGGCTAAGGCAGAGCAGGGAAGGCTGACCAAACGCAGAAAACTAGACTGGTGGATGTCCTGACCCATCTGTTTATAAGTGACTTATGACATTAGATGCCTTAATTTCCAAAAGGCCCTGCTTAAGTCACATTATGACTGGAAGTCTCATTTAGCACTGAACCTCCAAAACCAAAGAGCCTGTAAGTTGGGATACCCAAAACCAAGAGATTCAAGGTCACTAGTGACTTTTGAAAATGATCTTCATTGAGCCACAGTTCTTTATCTTCCACCATCTGAAGTCAGCAAACATGACTGCAAAGCTTCCCTTTATATAGCAACCCTCATATTATCAGTGACTATACAGGCAGCCACAGTCAGACTACACTGGCGAGGCATTCACATATGTACACACGCATACACATACACTCTGTGCCAAATCACTTCTATTGCAGCGTGACCAGATGGCCCATACAGGCCAGGGCAGTCCTAAAATAGACACTTGTCCCATTATGCCAACATGGGAAAAAATATCTTCTTTGTATCAACAAAAATATCCACAAAACATCAACAAAGTAACACCAACAGAAATACACTGATCTAGCTCCAACTTAGAATGAGCGTGTGTAAGAAACAGTTGTGCATCTTTCACCCAGGACACACATTACACCCTACCTCCCTTTTCACACTGCAGACCTGAGGTCCCCTGTTCTTACCCCCGCATTGGGTAAAAGTGAGACTAGATCCCAGACTCAGTCCTTACCCTATCTTGTAGTCCAATGCAAGACCGTACCCCCACTGTGCAGCCTGGTACTGGATCATCCCCACCACGTTCATTTTCTTTAAATTTGATAGTGGTACATTGTGGCAAATGCACCATAAACAATCAGCTCCCTGTGTATCCCCTCTTCCCTAGCTCTGGGTGTTACATCATGTGGTGTTTCATCAGCAGTAAAAAATTAGAATACACAAAAATGACACTGCTGCATGAGTGTATTTTACACCTATTTCATTTATTATTTTTGCCTCAGGGGCTCTGAAGGAGGTTTCCTTATCTTGGAACAGTACAAAGTAGTCAGAATAAGGTTCAGTTGTCCAGTGAAGCTGAAAACATCCACCCCCTATTTGTTGCAGCACCCATATAGCCACCAACACTGCTCTGTCTGGGTATCAAACAGCAGTACCGATTTACCAGTAAAAGGACACTGCACTGGGCAAATGCAGGATGCCTGGCCAAGGATTACAAGTTCTGTAGGGCACTTCACTGTGGTAGCTAAGCTCTCACAGGTGTGCATCACTGCGTAAGTCTGAGTCTTATATTTAGTCAACAGTCTTCTCAAAAAGAACTTTCAAGGACTTTATTTTCCAACCCCAAAATCAAACAGATTTTTTTGGAGAAGTTTAGAGCCCCTTAAAACAAACAAGAAATGAGAATGGGAAAAAGTCACCTCAAAACCCCAGACAATCTGTAAAGATTCTAGCTGAGTCCCATGAAACACCAGTCCTGCAGGGAGAAGACTCACACAGTGAATAGAGGAGGAATCTAAGGAAACAGCGCTGCCACTGATCTTACCAGCGTCTTCAGCTTGTGGGAATTGGAATCCAACACTGGGAGTGGAAGGGTTAACATGTTGCTATTCCTCTTCGTTTCAGAAGAGCAGATCTGACAGGCCAGGTGCTCCTGTACGCAGATAGTGTACAAATCACTCAGCTTTGTAACCTGGAGAGAGTAAAAATAGCCAAAACACGGTTTGTGAAGAACACAATGGAAGTATTTCCCCATGCATGTGGGAAGGGCTGTGTGGGCATGTCACTTCACTCAGTGTCACTGGTTTAAGGCTTGAACCCAGATCTGACATGAACTTATGTGGACAGGGCTCTTCCCACCACTTAAAGGAGAACAACTCCTTCCCCTCATCCGCTAGCAGAGGGAAGAGACGCATCCTATAACAAGAACGGACAGCTCAGTGTCTGCTTTAATGCTGTTTTATTTGGAATTGCAACAGGAGCCCATCTTCTGCATGAAGGGAACTGCAACACTGGCTTGAGGAAGAGTCCCTGTTCTCTTATTTTACACAGCTCCCCTGGGAGGAACTGTCATATACAGAACATACCAACAGTGACTAATGCTAATGAAATGCACATAGGCGACTTCAAAGAGCGAAGGAACTGTGTCAAGACATGCCAACTAATGCTTACAGAAATTTGGGAAGTAAAGAAATGCATGTTGAATAAATTTGGCGTTGCACAAAGATAAATCGTTTTGTTTATTAATAAACTCTCCCACTAGAAAGAAGACCCTGACATGCTCTAAAGATAGGATGAACAAAAGTTAACCATGGTTCGAACTGATGAAGCCTATGAAATCAAGATTGTCCATCTGAAAGATGAGAGGGAAGATCCAGATGGGAGATAATTCCAAAAATTTCATAGGATAATTGACAATGGATGGGATTTTTCTTAGAGAAGCAGAAGAAACCGCATATGACAAAGGCTAAAGAGCCTGGTGTTCATTTCAGTGACTGTCCTTACCAGGTCTTGGTCTTTTATCTGCCTCTTTACCAAGTTCCAGAGAGTCAGAAAGAGTTGGGCAGCATCGTGTTGCATAAACACTGGACAAACAGAAAACACAACCTTGATCAGTATTATTGACAGCAGTGAGTACATACTTCCCACAGGTGGCAAAGGTTGTCTCATTCTCCTTAACCCATTAATCCAGTGTCCTGTTCCATTGCCATCCTCCACCAGAGAGGGAGCTTAGACCGGAGACAAGCTGTGGTGGCTTCATGTGACCTGAGCAGGCAGGGGGAAAATATGGGAGTGCTTGAGTGCCCTATTGTAAAGCAAATATAAAGTAAAACCTTTATATTTGTGGACTACCTGTATGCTTGATAACAGGTGAAACAAATTTTGTGGAATAATTCAACACCGTGAGATGGAAGTGTTTTCAACTTCCCTAAGAGTCTGCAAGACTTGCCAAAGGTATTGACTTCAGCTGATTTGTGTTAAGATTACAGGCACCCCTGAACAAAGATATCTCAGAAAATAAACCTTTCCTCATGTCTACTAGCACATCTATGATCCAGGCAAAGTACTACTTGCCAGGATATATAACTTTATGAACCACACCTGAATTTTAAGAATGAAGTGTCAAGCTTTACAAGTTCTGTTTGGGCATCTCTCTTTAACTGAAAGAGAGAAGGCAGAATGCAGAGCCATTCAGTCTCAGAAGGAATTATATAAACAGAAATATGTTAGCTCATGTTCCCGCTTCACATAGGTCTAGGCTGGCTACTGTCTTGTCCCTCTCGGTGTTGCTCTGTTTTGTCTTTTATAAGAGAAAGATCAGGGCATTTGTATGCAAACTACCATCTTTATTTGTACACATAAACAGACCCTCGGTATCACATCCTCACTGGACACCTGTGCATTCAACAATCTCTCTCCTTCAGGCCCATCTCCAGGTGGGAGGTTAAGCCAGCAAATTCTTCTCTTAGCATTTATAACAACAAACAGGAAAGGGATCCTTGGGAAATTGGGTGAGCTCAGTATCTTTTCCACATAAACTCTTCATTCTAATAAGAAATATTATCTGTTTCAGTTACCATATCAGTACAGTAAGACAAATCAAGCCGTAAGCTGTCCAGCCTATGCTCTGCACAGCCCTTTCATTCTTGCCAGCATAAATAGATGAGTCTTCTCATCCTTTGGACATCAGCAAGGATATCTGGCAGGGCTTTTTTTCCCGTTCTTCAGAATTAAGACACAGCACCTCACTAACAACTAGGAGGTAGCTATAAAGAGCACTACATCTTCAACTACCTACTCCTCATGTTTCTGAATCCCTGAATGAGATGACAAAGTCTGCATTGCTTGCTAGTGCTTGAAAACTAATATCCCCAGTTTGCGGAAAGAGGTGGACATGGGAAAGGGGCTGCTTACAATCCATTCTGTATACTGAAAGACAGCGAGCAAGATCTGTGGGAAAAACAGCTTTCTGCTTGCCAGACTGCATGTTCTCCAACAGCAAAAGCATTTGGTATGGGACATTCCTCCTCTTCAGTGAGGCATTTGGGGGCACCGTGATCCTATAAAGAGAAGACATAATATGAATGGTAATCAAGCAGCACAATAGAGAAGTATTAGACACCACACCTGAAGGAGCAGAGGTGTATGGCACAGATAGCAACTCCAGAAGAATCAGAATGGGCACGTTTTTAGCAAAAGAAGGAAAAAGAGAAAGCCCCCGTTCCCTGTCCCTCTGCACAGCTTGGGGGGAGGACATAGAAGAGGGTAGATGGGGGAAAAGGTGTTTTTAGTTTGCTTTTAGTTTGTCACTGTTCCAGTCAGCTAGAGATAGACAATAACTTATATTAAACACCCTATGTTGAGCCTGTTTTGCCCGTCACAATGTTAAGTGATCTCCTTGTCCTTATCTCAACCCTTGAGCCCTTTCCATCACATTTTCTCCCCCTTTTCCTTTGAGGAGGGGGAGTGAGAAAGCAGCTGTGGTGGAGTTCAGCTGCGTACCATGGTAAAAACACCACATTCGTTTCCAAATACGAGGCAAACTGAGCAGGACCTGAAGTGTCTTCCATGCTCTAGAAGCAACATTAGTTACAGCTGTTTTCAAAGCTGCTCTTGTCTCCCACCTATCCTTTCCTTCATTTTCAACATACCCCTAAAATTTTATGGGTAGGTATATCATAATGCTTGTATTTCAACCATATGCCAACTGGGAATCTCTTTGCCCTCTCTAAATTTATTGCAGTCAACAGTTTTTTTCTGAGCCTTTCTTCAAATAACAATGGCAACCCACAGCCTACATTATTTAGCTTTGCCCATTCATGACATGAGTCTTCTCTGCCTGTAACTTTTCTTCTTCCCCCTCTGCACACTGGTGAGTGTGGAAGAGTGAGGTACAAGTCATAAAGGCTCCATTCAGGATTGCAGCATTCTGATGTGCAAACATCACAGGAATGAAAGATGACTAACAAGTCAGAACTGCAGCCTCTACCTTTGTAGGCCCTAGTCTGTGCAAGAGAGGCAGAGACCATGCTGAAAGCACCTAACACTCCTGATGAGCCAATCCTTCAAATGTAGCTCCCATACAAACAAGGAACGGAGACATCAGTGCAACAGGAGAGCTATCTCAGGTGATTCAAACAGGTGGTACCTTCGTAGTATCCTGGTGAAGTGTATGTTCATGAGGAACACTTGGAGTAGAGAGTTCAGACAGCAGGTCTGCCCCATGTTGTAAAGTCCAACAGCTCCTGTAGGCACAAAAAAGAGGAAATGAGTTCAAAGATAGGTACAAGAAAAGAAAGTGAAAATCATTTAAGGGATGGTAAACATCTTTTTGTATGTATTCGCCCATTCTGTGCACAGGTCCAACATCTTGTTCAGACCTTAGAGAGGGTTCAGCCTATGTTCAAGTAGATAACATTTACTTTTGTTTGGCAACTGACAGGAAAAATCCAAGTAAGCAAGGATCCTGATACTCAGATGTCTTCCTTTTTCTTTTTTTTTTTTCTCTTTTTTTTTTTTAGAAGAAAGGAGATAGCCTGGGAGAAGTGGAAAAAGTCAGCTAGAGTTGTTCAAACTGCATACAAAAGAAAAGGATATTCTGTGCCCCAAAGCAATATTAGTAAATTACAATCAGAAATTATAAAGTCATCACCAAAGTGAGAGAGGGCATGGAACAGAAACTCAGAACAACTGAATTGCATACAGCTAGTGGTAATGAGGGATGCATCTCAGACGGAAGAGCATGTACACCTGAAATACTGATGACAGCCTTTGGGAGGCCAATCTAGTGATGCAGCAGAATAACCACGACCTTGTCCATGGTTGAGCAAATCTTGAAGCAATGCTGGCTGTGCTTGGAAAGAGGACAGCATCTAGGTGTTTTCAGCTGCAGTAACCAATATGAGGACTTCAAAGGGGAGAACACCCTGAGATCCTCACGTAAGCCCTTCTCAAAAAACAAAATGGTTACTTGACAGCACAAAATGAGAATCATCTGCACATTCCTCGGTGAAGAGGTAAAGAATAGGAGAAGATGAAACCTAAGGACAAAGAATGGAACAGAAGGCACTACAGACAGAAAATACGAGTGAAAAATAGGCAAAGCTTTATTACCATTTTTTAAGTCTGCCACACCAAAGACTAATGGTAGCCTCTGGTCTTTAGTCTTCAGCTCTTTGTTTTCCTCTTTATTATCTTCTTCTTCTGCTGTCACGTTTTCACGTAGTGACATCTCTGGCTTTTTGCTCCTTTCTTGACGTCCACTTCTTTGGCCCATCAACAATACAGCACTATGACAGAAGAACTGCAGAAGGACACAGAAAAATGAGGATCACCCAGAAACACAAGATTTGTCTTTGTATTTGATATTTTCATTACGAAAAAGCTGAAATGTCAATAAAATTAGTATGATTACTGCCGTGACATTTGGTATGTTTGAATTAGTATGGATATAGTAGCTGTGCAGTATATCAGCACGGTAAGAGACATGGAACTGGATGGCAACTGCACATCCTGTACCCCTTGTATGACTACATAAATGGCCTTCCAATTCCACAGAAACAGCCCCACCTAAGCTGGGAACTCCGGATATACCTGTTCAAGATTTGGTGAATAAAATTATTAAAATTGTTCAAATACCAGGCGATGCAAAATTTCTCTTTTCAGTAAAAGCAATGCTTTAAAGCCTAAAGCACCCTAAATATTCAAAGGGGCAAATTTCACCTTCTCTACCTTTTAATCTGATAAGCATTTATGTTTTTTTTTCTGGTTGGGCTCTTATCTGCATTGTTTTTAAGTGCCCTAGTCACAGCTCTAGAGGAGCACCTTGGACTCTAATTTTTAAAAGCATTTAAGCACCTAAGAATCATTTTCGTTTTACAATCCTTCAGGCAAAGGAACTGTTTAAGAGAGCCATTATAATGCCTTGATTTTAAAGGGAGTACTGAATGGACCATTTCTCTAACAGTCTCTTATGACTCAACTACTGGCTCTTTAAAAAAAATAATAAAAAAATCACTGAACTAAAGCAAAGTAAAAATACTCAAGCAAAACAATGCGATAAATGCTCCAATGCAACTAAACAAAAATGAAACATTTTTAAGAGCCCACATTCGACATGGAAGCTGAATCAGAAAAAAATGGTATGCTTAGGGAAACACTCACAGGAAAACAAAATAGAGAAAGAAAGGAAAAAAATACCATATGCTCAGGAATCATCATTACACAAATATTGAACAGCATGTAAAATGAACCTGAGGTCATTCCAGGTGCAAAAAGAGTGAAGAAAATCTACCAAGAAAGGGAAATTACCAAAAAATCCTGGTTCTGCTTTTCATGAACAGAAATTTTTATTTCAAAAGCTTGTTATTTTTCAGGTTGACTCTGCCTAATAATGCTATATTTCAAAGTTTACAAAAAAATTATCATGGAAACTAGAAAACTAGAAATTATTTTTCCCGATTACCATTTTTATGCTTCAGTGTATTTTTCCCAACCATCCTTTATCAAAGTTACTTTTGAACTCAAAGTGTCATACACCCAGATACGCTAAATAACATCAAATTTGCTGAAGAGATTTATCTGGGAAAAAAAAAAAAAAAAAAAAAAGAAAAAAAGAAAAAAAGAAAAAGAAAAAGAAAAAGAAAAAGAAAAAGAAAAAGAAAAAAAAACTCGGGCATTCAAACACAGATTCAAGAACATTGCTCTTCATATTGAAAAACAGCAATTAGGACGGCTATGTGGGAAAAGTAAAATTGGATTTCAATTTCTTCTTCTGCAAAACACTCTGAGCTCAGGCTGCCTTTTCCCTGGGAAGCAATTTAACCAGGCATTCAGGTTTCTGAAAGCCCAGCACACCTCTGCTTGAGCAGCAAAAGCTGGTGGGTTTTGCTGGTGTAGTATCAGCAGGAGGGTGAGCAACGCCCACAGCCAGGGAGGACACAGGGGGAGACAGAAAGGAGGGGAAATGGTCAGCAGAGGAGCTGAACAGCAGCTATGGGTATGCTGGGGATGAGCAGAACTTGTAAAACACAGTTCTGGGTACAGTTAAGGGCAGGATGAACAAGCAGGCTCGGGGCTACGAAGCTTTGGGTGATTTGAGAAATAGGTAGAAAGATGGTAGGGCAAGAAGGTGCAGGGCTCTACAGAGATGGCAGGGTTTGAAGGATTCGGCTCTGCGGTTTGATGACGCTCTCCCCCAGGCACCCTGGCACTGCTAACAGAAACCCTGGGTTGGGAGCAGGGACAGGAACAGAACTTTCCAACCCTTGCACAGAATTACCTCGTTTCAGCTATAAAAAATACAGTATTTCTAAGGTTTGCCATGACCTTCCTTTCCTGGCATAAAATGTACAAAAGTTCTGTTGCTGGGGCACGGGACTTGAGGAGCAAGCAACCCGATTTCTCCCCTATCACTGGAGGAGCAGGGACCCTTCTCAGTTCTCTTTGCAGGCGAGAGGGATGGCTCAGTCCTGCTGTACGTGGCTTGGCCGAGCCAAGCGACCAGGCTACCTCTGGGCAGCGAAAAGGCGGCAGCGATGTCTGCCTCATGTCCTCCACCCCGTGATCGGTGAGCCCTCTGGCCCACCCTTTCGTCCTCCATTTCGCTCTGCACCAGGTCGCTGGCCTGAGGAGGGCCTCTTGGTCCCCGGTCGTCAGTCACTTTTTCCTAGCATCGCCACTCCTTTCCCCTTCTTTCCGTGCCAAGGGCACAGACCTCAGCCCTGAGGGGATAGATGGTGGTCCCTGGGTGCTCCGGGGCTGGGATGGACCCGAGCCCTTCACCTCCGTGCTTCTCATGGACACCGCTGAAATAACACTTTGCACTGTTCTGTTTGTGTCTAGCCCGCTCCCTTTTTTATATATATTTTTGTCCATTGGAGAATATTGGTTGAAACATTAAAGAGAAACCATCCCAGCCACTACAAACGCCCATCACTTGCGCTCCCTTGCCAGCATGCCCAACACCCCAGAGGGTCCACCAGCTCAAAAGCCATTTTCACCGGTGAAAAGAAACACAAGCGACCAGGCTGATGCGCTACGAGTCCGGAGCCAGCAGTGCTCCGACTGGGTGCGTGCGGCCATGCAGCCGTCCCACCACGGTCTGGCTCCCCGACCCCGAGCAGCAGCAGCCGCAGCCCCCTCACAGCTCCTACCTCGCTCAGTCGGAGCCTCGGCAGCCCCTCAGCGACCCCCCGGAGCCGCGGGCGGACCCGGACCCTGCGGGCAGTCCCGTCGCACATCGCCCCGCTCACCTGCGGCTGCCGCGGCGGCGCTGCCCGAGCGAGACTGCGGGGCGGCTGCGTCAGAGGGCAGAGCGCCCACGGGGCCGCTCAGTTTTGATTTCCCGCTTCGCTCAGCCCAGGGACGGAAAGTGAAACTTCCCGCAGCCGCTCGCTGCGCTCCCTTCTCGCCGCCAGGGGCAGCCCCGCGGCGGGCAGAGCCGGGAGGTGGCGGCGGCTCCAGCCGGGGCCCCTCCGCTGCTGCCCCTCGGCACTCCGAGCCTGCTCCGGGGGGGAAGGAGTGGGGTTGGGTGGCACGGGGAGAAGCGGAGCGCTGCGGAAAGCAAGCTGGTCGTCGGCTGTGGCTGCCCCTCGGGAGGTGTGTGCTGCCTGTGCCTACAGCGTTCAACACCACGCATTTGTTAGCACGGTGTTGGCTTCTTGTGGCAGCGAAAGCAAGGGGAAAGGCAAACTGTTCTCAAGGCACAGAAGCAAGAAATGGCTCGTTTAAAATAACCCCAAATAAGTACATGTCTTAGAAACTTAACCCGCATTCCAACCTAAAAGCCTCAGGAGTTCACTGCTTATGCGTGCCGTGGTTCCACAGTCAGATAGCTGAATGGCAGCACCGTGGTAAAGATACCCCAGCAAACCCCTGTGCCATGCGATGTCTGGTTTCAACAAGGCCAAGGATGCCTGGACCAGCAGAAGTGCTTGGGTGGCTGCTCCTCCAGTGTGTGCCGGGATTCCTGGCCTTCCTCTTTCTGGCTGTCAGCAGGAGGAACGGAGGGGCACGGCACCCTGGAAAGGGGCTTTGCTTGTTGGAGGATGGCCATCGGCCCGGCTTTGCCCCACATGAGGAGGCAGGAGAGTTCAGAGGTGAGTGATGCTGCCCGGCAGAGCTCTGCTGACTGAAGAAACAGTGCAGCTGAAGTAGGGCATCCTGCTATGTGTGTGAAAGAGATGGAGTCTCTGGGACCCCAGAATTGAGACTCCCCTTGCAATTTGGCAAGGCATACCTGCCTTCCCTTTATCTAGGAGCTCCAGCAGGCTGAGGCAGCTAGACAGTCTCCAGACAAGCCCAAACCCTCAACCGTGCCTCTACTGGGGTTGGCAATTCCAATTCCAATGAGGCAAAAGGTGTTGCTACTTTCCACTGGCTATGGGGAGCTCCTGAAGGCCTCTGTTTCCCTTTCTTTGCTTCCTAGAACCTCGCTGGTGTCTTTGGGATGCACCTTTACCCCTCAGGAAAGCCCTTTCTTTGAGCTAACACACTGAATTTGCATGTGCTGTGCAAAAGCCTTCAGCTGTTGTGTTACTAATTTACTAAATTCAGTGGATGTTACAAAAAAAAAGAGAGAGAGAGAAGGGAAGGAAGGAAGAAAAGAGGGAAAGGTAAGAAAGAGAAAGGAAGGAAAGAAAGAAATGATGAGGGAAACCATGGCTTAACGTAGCCCTGCCTTACAGGCTTCTTCTCGTACAATAAAAACATTTCACAGTTAGAGCCAGCACAGCTGCTGGGCAGTCAGAGCTCCTCAGCTGTGGCAGCAGTGGCAGTAAAAAGCTTCCTGAACTGCCACACAGACGTATATGGGGAGCTGGAGCGGCTGCAGGCGGAAGATTACAAATGACTCAGCGTCTTTCTTGTGACTCAGGTGGAGCTTGTTGGGAATGATGTAGTGGTGTTCACTTTCTATTCCTAGCTTGTGTGGAGCCTGCCTGATAGAAGGGAGGAAGAGAGAAAGAACTGTGAAGCCATAAATTGCCCAGAGACGGGTAAACCACCTAAGCAGATTGACATCAGAGGTTAAATAGGAGCTAGGTCTGACAGATCTGCATAAACCAGTGAGGAAGTGTGCAGGTGACGTGGCTTTTGGTAGTGATTCCTGTGAGAGCCTGGGTACTAGATTAAGAGGAGCATATGTCTTGTTTAAGAATATTTTAAGGTTTGCTTGTGGAATCTGGTTGTGACACCCCACTTCCCAAATGGGTATTGGGCAGAAACCTGAGCCTGGAAGATACACTTAGTTGATGGGATGACTAAAGGTGAATAAATTCGGTGTTTGGGGCCCAAATACACTGACTATTGAGCGTCATGGTACAGTAGCACTTTGAAAAAAGCTGCTTGCTCCTGGTAACTGCCACAGAACTTATACAGTAAATAAAATAACCCATAAAATAGATAATCAGGATGTGATTTTAAAAGCACTCAGGGAGTTAGGAACTCCACCCCCGTTGTTTCAGGACACATGATGTACGCCACACTGGATCAGTAACTTCAAGTTCTTCATTGCATCAATTTCAGTAGTTTTTCAAGGAAGAAGGCAAGCGCTTCCTCTGCCTTTTTTTTTTTTTTTTTTTTTTTTCTTTCACTTACAAAATTTCCTGTTTCTGATTTTGGTCCCAGTTCAGGAAAGAACTTTGAGGGGAGCCATTTAAGAATCTAAATACAATCAGTGTGGGTAATACATATTCATGTTGTTTCAGTTTAAGTACATAAGCAAGTATATCATGAATAGGGATATTCTTCTAAAGAGAGGCATTTTTGGTACTCCATAAGTACCTAGTTTATTATAATGATCTAGCTAATTAAATGCATGCAATGAATACAGCATGTACAAGTTTTATGTGACGTACTGCAAACTGTAACTGCCAACAGAAATAGAAATCACAGAATACCCTGACTGGAAGGGATCAATTTCTACATGAGGAAGATCACAGAATAGTTAAGGTTGGGAGGGACCTCTGGAGGTCATCTGGTCCAAACCTCCAGCTCAAACAGTGCCACCCAGAGCAGAGATCACTCTGGATGGCAGCACAACCCTCTGGCATATTGACCACTCCTCCCAGTTTTGTGTCATCTGCAAATTTGCTAAGGGTACACTCTGTGTTCAGTTCTGTTCAACATATTCATTAATGATTTGGATGATGCTGCCATCCAGAGAGACCTCCCTTGGCAGGTAGGAGAGGTGGGCCGACAGAAGCTCATGGAGTCCCACGAGGAGAAGCACAGAGCCCTGCCGAGGCACCAGGACGTGCTGGGAGCCACCCAGCTGGAAAGCAGCTTGGCAGAAAAGGGCCTGGAGGTCCCGGTGGGCACCGACTGGACATGAGCCAGCAACGTGCCCTTGGCTAGCAGTAACCGGGGCTGCATTAGGCAGGGCATTGCCAGCAGGCCAGGAAGGTGATCCTTCTCTACTCAGCACTGGTGAAGCCACACACAGAGTCCTGTGTCTGCTGCTGGGCTACCCAGCACAAGACACATGGAGATACTGGAGAGAGTCCAATGAAAGGATAGTTAGGGACTAATGAAAGGCTGAGACAGCTGGGACTATTTCACTTGGAGAACAAAAGGCTCAGGGAGAATCTTATCAATGTACATAAATATTTGAAGGGAGGGTGCAAAGAAAATGGAACCAGGCCCTTTTCAGTGTTTTCCAGTGACAGGTCAAGAAGCAATGGACACACACTGAAACAGAAGGTTCCATCTGAATGTTAGGAAACTTTTTTTATTGTGCTGATGATTAAGCCCTGGCACAGGTTGCCCAGAGAGATTGTGGAGTCTCCCTCTTCGGAGATTTTCTAAAGCCATCTGGACGTGGTCCTGGTGACTGTGCTGTAGGTGTCCCTGCTTAAGCAGGGGATTTGGACCAGATGGCCTCCAGAGGCCATTCAACTTGCCCTTCCAGCTTCAACCGTTGTGTGATTGTCTGGATCATTAATGAAGATGTTGAACACAGCTGGACCCAGTATTGATGCCTAAGGTACACCACTAGTTACTGGCCTCCAACTTTGCACCACTGATCCGCACCCTTTAGTCTTGGCTGTTCAGACAACTTACAATCTGCTTCACTGCTCGTCCAGCCTGTACTTCAACAGCTTCTCTACGAGGATCTGATCAGAGACTGTCAAAAGCCTTACTGAAGTCTAGGTAGGCTATACTCACTGCTGTCCCCTAATCTACCAGGCTACTCATTTCATCATAGAAGTTTATCAAGTTAGTCAGGCACGACTTGGTGAATCCATGCTGACTACTTCTGTTGGTTGTCTTGCTGTTCATGTGCCTGTAAGTGGTGTCCAGGATTAGCTGCTCAAGGATCAAGGTGACGCTGACCAACATATAATTCCCTGGATCCTCTTCCTTGCCTTTTTTGAAGATAGAAGTGACATTTGCTTTCTTCCAGTCTTCGGGCACTTGCCATGATCAATCAAAGATTATCCAGAGTGGCCTCGCAGTGACTCCTGCCGGCTCCCTCACTTGTGGGTGCACTCCATCAGGACCCTATATCTAGATAAAAAATTGCTGAGGGTTCTCCTAGTCAAGAAAGACTGTCATTGCCTAGGATGTGAATCCTATCAATACAAAATCTTTGATCACTACTTTGAATTATCTTTGAGTGAGCATTCAAATAGCTGTATTGCATACTCACTTGCAGGTGGTTCGCTAAGTAAACATTGCCACAGATGGCACCATGGTCTGCTCAGTAAAGTAGAGAATGCTGCTTGCAGAGGAAGAACCATTCAGGTAAATACTTAAATGTTTTATGACTCAATAGGGATAATGTAAAAAGAAAAAATGGTGTTTGTTTCTTTGTTTGTTTGTTTTAAAGAGGCAATTTTCTCACTTAGAGAATTTCAGAGACAGAAAAAAAGATTTCACCTGCTGCAGCCATAAAGCCTTGGATGCAACCAAAAGGGATATTTGTTTCAAGGCATAGGTATTTATCCTCCAAATCTGGAAAAAAAAAGCACTGCTTTAACATTTCTGATTAAAATGTTTTATCAGAAGTAGTGTTTCAAAGAAACAGAGGATAGTGAACCACAGAGCAGAGGATCCATTTCTCCAAAGTCATTATTTTTTGCAATGCCAACAAGCAGAAGGCAAAAGTATGCCAAATTTGAGATTTGAAATCTATGCTGTTTCACCGTGCTCCACTATAAGCTTGTATATATTGGACTACAGTGTTTTTACCGTATGTTAGAGCTTGAAGAGGCTTACGTTAAATGTGCAAGGAATGAAAGCAACACTTTGTGTATCACTGGGAGTGGTGGCACATTACTACAACTGATCATATCTTACAGTGCAATTTACTTGTGGTGTATGGAATAAAAAATGTCCTTACATGACCCCTTCTATATTTCTGTATATTGCATACAAAGGGGTGACATAATGGCAGACGTACAATACAGTGATACAGAGACAATTCTGGGCTCACTGGGAGCAACATATAGTTTAAAATTACTCCCCATCGTTTTCTTCTTCAAATGAGTCAGTTCCCACTTCTTCATAGTCCTTCTCCAGGGCAGCTAGGTCCTCACGAGCCTCTGCAAATTCTCCTTCCTCCATACCTTCACCCACATACCAGTGCACAAAGGCTCTCTTGGCGTACATCAGATCAAACTTGTGGTCGAGCCTTGCCCAGGCCTCTGCAATGGCTGTGGTGTTGCTCAGCATGCAGACTGCTCGCTGAACTTGGGCGAGGTCTCCGCCAGGAACTACTGTGGGAGGTTGATAGTTGATCCCAACCTGGAATTAGGAATATAAGAGAAATAAGAAAAAGTGCAGGAAGCAGTCACAGAGTAGAAAAAAGCGTGAGTAACATTATGGATGCTGCGGTAGAGGGGTGCCACTATCAAAACTACTGAATGGCACCTGCCAAAAAAAAAAAAAAAAGGTTATACATAGTTTGATACATGATCATTTTAATAGCTGTTTAATGCACACTGGCAACTTCCTGGCTTTCTAAACAGCTACACAACACTGAACATACAGTTTTACCAAGGTAACTCTGTACAAACTAATACAGAAAGTTGGTACCTGGTTAAAAGTGTTCAGTTTATTAAGCAAGCTTTTTGAATGACAAATGTTTTCCAATGTTAATGTCTGTATTGCTGTAGAAATTATGGTTCTCAGCACTACTGTGTAGCCAAAGGAGACATGCTGTGTAAGATTTCTGTGTGGGAGGGTTAATTGACAGCTTCTGTAATATCAGCATTACCTTTATTGAATGTATTAGTTTCAGTGTTTCCTTAGTTTTAGTTGCTGCTTCAGAGGGAACACTCACTGTCTTTTACACATTCAGCTCTGAAAATAATCCTTCTTTAGATTTTAACTCATACACATCAAATATCCTTTTATGTAAGTATTTACAATTCTGTGTCAGTGGGATGTCATTAGGAGAAAGGCCGCATTGTATACACACACACCTTTCTTAGGTTCATTCTTCTCACTAGTGAAAAACATGCAAGATCTAAAACTTTAAATACAAGTTTTCAGCTAGACTTTAAGCGTTAAAGAGAAACTCATGGCATTCTCACCTTGAAGCCTGTTGGACACCAGTCAACAAACTGGATATTTCTCTTGGTCTTGATGGCAGCAATTGCTACATTGACATCTTTGGGAACTACATCACCTCGATAGAGCATGCAGCAGGCCATGTACTTCCCATGTCGTGGGTCACACTTCACCATCTGGTTGTTGGGCTCAAAGCAGGCATTGGTGATTTCAGCCACCGAGAGCTGCTCATGATATGCTCTGTCAGAGGAGATGATGGGGGCGTAGGTCACTAAGGGGAAGTGGATGCGTGGGTAGGGAACCAGGTTTGTCTGGAACTCTGTCAGATCCACGTTGAGGGCACCATCAAAGCGCAGCGAGGCGGTGATGGAGGAGACAATCTGGCTGATGAGGCGGTTGAGGTTAGTGTAAGTTGGGCGCTCAATGTCTAGGTTTCTGCGACAGATATCATAAATAGCCTCATTGTCCACCATGAAAGCACAGTCTGAGTGTTCCAGGGTGGTGTGTGTGGTGAGGATAGAATTGTAGGGTTCCACCACAGCGGTGGAGACCTGAGGGGCAGGGTAAATGGCAAACTCTAGTTTGGACTTCTTTCCGTAATCCACAGAGAGGCGCTCCATCAGCAAGGAGGTGAAGCCAGAGCCAGTGCCCCCACCAAAGCTGTGGAAGATCAAGAATCCCTGCAGTCCAGAACAGGCATCTGTCTAGAAACCAAAAGAGAAAGGACTAAGAATAGTGGCTGTAAAATAATGAAAGACTACGTTTGCTTATTCTGAGGTGAAGGAGAGAGCAGTTATCAGCAGTATACAGGACATGTTTCAGGTCCTTCTTGAGAAGGAATTGCTGATAATCCTGTTCTTTGCTTCCTTCACTGGTTCAATTTCTGACATACAAATTAGCCTCTTACCTATAGAGCTTCTTTCTCTGAACTTCACACTTCTTTTAGTTAGTCTAACTGAAACCAGCAACGTACCTAATCCAACCTTCTGTATCAGTCTGGGTGCTCTAGTGCTGTGCTAATGACGAAGAATTACATATTCAGAACCATCTTTTAAGAATATCTGGAGCCATACAACCAGAAAGTGAACTGCTAGACTTCCTTCTCTTGGATTAGTAAGGATGCCTCTGTATGTCTTGCAATTACTTTTCTAAACTGTTAGTTTGATTTGTAGGTAGGAAGCTTCCTGTTCTGCACTTCTTCCTTCAGCAGAACCAAACTACTACAAAACTACTGTGACTTACCAGCTTACGAACACGATCAAGTACCACATCAATGCTTTCCTTGCCAATGGTGTAGTGGCCACGGGCATAGTTATTAGCTGCGTCTTCCTTTCCAGTGATCAGTTGTTCTGGATGGAAAAGCTGCCGGAAGGTGCCAGCCCGCACTTCATCTGACCAAGAGAGAGAAATTGTAAGAAACTGCGTGGCTGTGCTCCACTGCCAGCAAGTTGGCAAGCTTTCAGTCATGGGAGGCCTTGACCCAGAAATGAACAAAAAAAAAACAGGTGCTGGAGAAGGGAAAACTGTTTCCTAAGAATATTTTCATTGATGCATTGTGTTGATTTGTTGTAGTAACTGTATCCATCTGCAAAAGCTGTTCTTTTCTCAAGAACTTTGCCAAGTACAAATCACAAGAAAAACAGTGTGACTTGGAAGAAAAAATTTGGGTTCTTCCCAGGCACCCCAAATGAGATTTTAGAAATCTCATTTTTTCCTGGAAAGAAACTGTCAGCCTCACACTTTGAATCCAAAGTGGAGAAAAAAAGCAGAACTCAGGCGGCAAAAATGTCATGATAAACAAAACTAAGAGTTAAAGGTTTTTGCAAAGAAAAGTCATACAAACCATGAATACTAGCTACTGAACTGCTGGTGATCCTGCCATTTCTAGGTTTGTAACACCTACAGAGATAACAGAGTCATGACAGAATCTGGCATTCATTGTCACAAGAAAATTAATTTTATTCTGTCTGAAGGGAGACCAAGATACAAAGGGTGTGCTTCTTTGTTCTAGTGGAGGATGGTGACACACCATTGTAATATTAGGAAGAGTAAGCTCTTCTCCATTTTCTAGGAATGTAAAAAAATAAAATTATTTTTATACTGACCTACTACACTTGGTTCCAAATCCACCATTACAGCCCGTGGCACGTGCTTCCCAGTGACTGTTTCATTGAAAAACGTGGTAAAAGAGTCATCGTAGTTGAGTTGACTGTTCTGGTCCTTGAAGGTGCCATCCGGCTGAATGCCGTGCTCCAGGCAGAAGAGTTCCCAGCACGCATTTCCTATCTGAACTCCAGCCTGGCCGACATGAATGGAGATGCACTCACGCTAGGGAGAGAGAGCAGAGAGAGGGTCAGGAAACCCAATGTGCATTAATATTCCTTATTCCTAACAGTTACGTTTTCCCAGCTTTTCAAAAATATTGTTTGTCACTGGCAGCATTTCATTTGTTTGTTTGACCTCATGGCTACAGTGAGACTGTATGCATACAGACAAAAGGTTGGTACAGCTCTTTAAAAATGGAGCTCTATGTGCAGTAACACATGAGTACATGAAAGTAAGTTGAAAAAATACATAATTTCAGATACACAAAACCCACCTTTCCTCCTACAGATTGGCTATGCTGAGGAACACATCCCAGTTGAGTTTATTTTTACTTCAGGCTGGAACCTGACACAGCCATATGGTATTTTTCAACCGTATGTAACCCAAGACAGGTGATGTCTTTGGATCCTTTTACCCTCTGATAGCACACCAGAGTGGAAACTTGGAAGAACTCCTTTCAGCAGTATTCACCTCAGGAAATTATTTCAGATTCTCTTGGCTGAAAAATGTTCTTTCAAGCTCCTGAACCAGCTGTGAATTTTACACTGCAGGTGCACTTCTTATTAAGGCACTGTCACTGCATACAATGTGCTTATTTACATAATTTTGAACATAATTGTTGTGGTAGCTTTTAACATTAATGAAAGGGAAACAACGTATGTAATACCAGACTAAACTAGGGAGATGCCAACTGCTGAAAAGCCTTTGCACTCTGAGTACAAGAGAATGAAGAACCTGGTGCTGGATTTTATAAGTTCAGAAAAAGAATCATAGAGCAGATAGTTCTGAGTTGGTCCAGACTTTTATGCCACTGAGTGAAGGGAAAGGAAGTTTTGTAAGTAAGGCAGTTACAGACCATGTGGAGTTTTTCAGCCTCCGTTTCTGCTTTGGAGCAATTGTAATTGTAGTCTTCTGAACTCCACCTTTGTGATCTCAATAGCCCTGTCTACACTAGTGAGTGAAAAAGTCTGGATAGCCTGTGCTGACTGATAATTAGCACACACTCTGGCACAGTTTTGGCTTGTGCCAGTTCATACTTAACGAGACAATGCTTAAGCCCCATTCAGAGGACAACTTGTTGTCAAGAATGGTTTCCAGAGAGCAGCTCATTCACTACTGCCTGACTTTGGAGAGGGAAAAAGATGCCTAAGTATGAAGTGAGGTATGCTACCTCATCTCAAGGTCAGATAATGGTCCCCAGTCATTTTTGGTTTGTAATGTAGATATATCCAATGACAAAAGAGCAGGTATAGCCAGTAAACTTATTATTATTATTATTATCTATCATTAATTATTATTATTAACTATTATTATTATCATGTAACTGCTAATCCTGCAAACTCATCCTGTGACCTGACAGTCAAATATATCTTCCCCAAACACTAAATTCTCAGGCAGAATGTATGACCAGCAATGTCTCTGGAGCAGTTTTCTTCACAAATTAGCAATAACTAAACCTATTTTTCAGAAGCAAGTGGAGTTTTAGAAGTCACCACTGCCACAGGTGGTCATCCTCAGAAGTTCACGTGAATGTGGAAAATCAATCTAAATATTTCATTCAAGGAAATATATTATTTCTATTCACCACTCATTTTTAAGTTGCTGACTCAGGATTCATTTGTGGCAGCATATGCAACATGCTCTGAAGTGTACTTGTGCAACCTTGTTTTTTTCAGTTCAGTTGTGCAAAAGTATCTGAGTTATTTGAGTGATGATGAGTCTTCATTGACTGGTATGTTGTAGTAGAGTCACAATCTGGAGGAGTACTCAGGAGAAACTGAAGGCAAATTTGGGCTTAACAAGTTCAATTAATACTGGTTTTGCACAATGCAAACTCATGCTCTTCATTTAGATCCCAATGTGAATCTACAAGGCTGACAGCAAGAAAGAAAAAAATCTCTTTCCTTTTAAACACAGAAATGAGGCAAGGTGACTTTTTAACAGAATATCTTCTAGAGCAAAGCTACAATTAAAAGTCAAGCAATACTTGGAACCATTTTTTAAAATCAGCAATCTTTTTTTTTTTTTTTTTTCACAGATGTAACAAGTGAATGTTGCCTTAGAAAGTTAATATTGTAGATCTTAGTATAGGACTACAGTCAAAAACTGCAGAACCAGTTCCTTTCCTTTTAGACTGAGCTTCCAGTGGCACTGGTTTGAAGCAGTACCTCAACTCTGCCTTTTGAGCCAGGATTCCTGCTGTGACTCCTGGTTTCAATTCCCGTCTTCTATCCCAGCTATCATTTGGAAATATTCTGACAAGTAGAGAAGACAGTAACAGGGATTTAATTTTGCATAGTAAATGGCTTTAAAATAGATGTCAGACTTTTAGCAGGAAAAAGAGTGGGCCTTCTTCAGAGTCACAAGCAAAGTAAACTGATCTCTACATGATATTTAAATTTTGAGCAGACTCCAAACTCGTATTTCGCATTGCATCACTGATGTGCTGGGTCCTATCTTACATATTGTGAACCTGACCTTTTATCCAGCAAGAGACAGTAGAAAGGGTCCTTCATGAAATGAAACCTATGACTGCTTTGATTGTTAAAAAAACAGATTACTACCTGGCCTAAATATTTACTGTAAAAAGACAGGCTTTAGTCTTGCAGATGTTCACTGCTATTCCTGAAACATACTCACTACCCTAACTGTAGAAGGCTTGGTCTGTCTTAAGGCATGACGAACGTACAGAAGCGCGTCTCTTGCCTGTGAAATGAGCGCTCTCATTTTGGGTCTACAGCTGTACTGGCAGAGAGTAACATAGTTCTCCACACCAGAATAAGACTCAGTGCTAGACATAAATCAGTACAAGGTGATTTTTTTATTTTTCACTTTATAAGAGGTTTTGAGATATTTCTATGGATCTATTCAAAATCTATTAAAAATATTTCTTATTTACTTCAGCACATACACGTATAAAAACCTTCATGCACTCCAGAAACACACATATACATTGTATAACTATGAACAGTACGGCCATTGGGGGTGAATTAATATAAAACAGACACAAAGGTAAGTAACCTCTCTGTTTTATTTCTAAAGGATTATTTCATACGAAAATTAACTTGTCTTGAGAAAATATAGTCACAACAGAGAATACTAGAAAGCAAAGACTCCCAATCTAATTTATCTTATAATTTTACTAATTTGAGACTCTCTGAAGAAAACGTTGGATCAGCATGCCTTACTGCCCCGGTGAGGTATTCTGACACTCCTCCATGCTACGACTAGCGAGGGAGATCAGACTTTGTGGCACAAACCACTGATTATGGCAAATCCCCCTGGCTGCCCTCACCCATAATCCTCCCGGTCCCAGTATGGGGATGTGTGTGATCCCACACATTCCCCCTTACCATGGTGTCTCCAGTGGTGTTCCCTTCCCTCTCAGATCAGTGATGGCAGGTCTTTGCAGGAGCTCAGCTTTGAGCTGCAGGGCAGGAGGCAGCCTGGCCAGTACCAGGCACCTGCTGCTGCACTTCAGTGTCATAGTGCTCTGGGGAATAGGTCAGAGACTCCTCAGTTCTGCCTTCTGCATCACCGCCTCCTGCCCTCCCAGCCACCCCACGTATGCAAATTCATCCAGATAGGCAGGGCTCAGATCTACCCCAGATTTCAGATTTAGTCTCATCTGGTTCTGCATGATTTTTAAATTTGAGTGCAGCCATGTAACACGTTTCACACTATGCTTTCTAACACCTGAGTACTATATGTACATGTCACATGCAAGAGAGATGCCATTCCAATTCCCTGTTCTGACAGCATGCCAAGAATCATTCCTAAATTTTCCAATAAAATCATTCCTAAATTTTCCATTCATTGTCTGACAGCATGCCAAGACTCATTCCTAAATTCCAATACAGAAGATCAAGAGTGCATAAGGAAATATGAATGGAACAGAGAAGGGCAGAAGACAAAGCAAAAATTGAGAACTGAAACATAAATGTAGTTACTGTTTTGAAGTGTGCTCTTAAATGCTGGCCTGACTTATTTCTGCCCATACTCCAGCTGTCTCTCTGTTAGCATTTCAATCCTTCTATTGCTTCTCTTTCTAGGTACAGCCATCTGGGCTCTCAGCAGCATGGGACAGCTTTCAGTGTAGAGTCTAACTTGTCTGTTGAAATACAGAAAGAAATTTGGTTCCCATTGCAGTACTTACTGCAAGAAATAGCTGGAGGCATCACACAAATGTTCAGACACCAAATTAGGGCAGTCTCCTCCACTTTTTTTTTTCTTCCTGCATTAGCTCAGCACTGGAAAGAATCAGCTTCACTCAGTGGACAAATCCTCATCATTTCAACTCTTTGGTTACAAAAATTGCGAGAGGCACTCTTAATTACTTTAATCTGGGTATTATGTATCCCATCTTTAGAAATATGCTATTTAGTATGATGTTTGATCAGCAGAAATATAAATTCCCAATTCCTAAATTTTAGGTTAATCTACTTTGCTATGGTATTAATAGATTGTTCTGCTACTGTTGACAACCAGCATCAAAGTATATTCTGCTTTAACTCCTACATTTTAACTACACAAAGTAGTTTGTGCTGTTTTTTATAAGCTCACATTTACTTTGGTATATTCTTTGTGTGTGTGTGAGTGTGTGTTCTTTACAAAAACCTGCAAATCCCTCCTCTGATTTTGGCTAGGAAAAGCTGCAAAGGAAGGTTTCCCATGATAATTTCTGTCTGCTGCTTCTTCAGAAAGCCATCAGATCATCATAGCTTTAAGGCAGAGGAAGATTGCTCCAGTGTTCTCCCAGTGGAACTTGTAACATCCCAGTCCAGCTCGTGTGCTAGGCAATCTGAAATGTCAAAGCTCACAGCGCCACCAGATGTAGAGCTCTGTTCAGAGAATCATCTCAGGAAAAAGTCTCACAGCAAATACTTTAGACAATCCAGTACCCACATCCTCTTAGGCATTTTTTGAGTCAACGTGTCAGATCTCACAGCTACCAAAGCACTCTGAATTACTAAGCCATTTGCAACTTAGTCCATTGTCATGGTTCCGCTCGAGTGGGCAGCCGAGTTCCACCACAGCCGCTCTCTCACTCCCCCTCCTCAGAGAGGAACGGGGAGAAAATACGATGAAAAGGGCTCAAAGGTTGAGATAAGGACAAAGAGATCACGTAGTAATTATTGTAACGGGCAAAACAAACTGCATAGGGAGATAGTAAGATTTATTGCTTATTACTAACAAGCTAAAGAAGTGAGAAACAAAGGAAAGAAACCAAAAGCACCTTCCCCCCCCAATCCACCCTCTTCTTCCTCCTCCCCCTGAGCAGCGCAGGGGAACAGGGGAATGGGGGTTATGGTCAGTCTACAGCACTTCTCTGCCGCTCCTTCTCGGTCACTCTCGTCCCCTGTGCTGTGGGGTCCCTCCCATGGGATGCAGTCCTTGATGAACTGATCCGGCGTGGGCTTCCCACAGGCAGCAGCTCTTCCAGAACTGCTCCAGATATGGGTCCGTACCACGGGGTCCATCCCTCAGGAGCAAACTGCTCCAACCTGGCTCCCCTACGGGCAGCAGCTCCTGCCAGGTCACCTGCTCCTGCGTGGTCTCCCCTCCACGGGCTACAGGTCCGGCCTGGAATCTGCTCCGGCAGGGGTCTTCCACAGGCAGCAGCCTCCGTCGGTGCAGGGCCACCTGCTCCACCGTGGTCTCCTCCACGGGCTGCAGCGTGGAACCCTGCTCCACCGTGGTACTCCATGGGCTGCAGGGGGACAGCCATGCTCCTCACCACAGGCCGCAGGGGACTTCTGCTCCAGCACCTGGAGCACCTCTCCCCCTCCTTCTTCACTGACCTTGGCGCCTGCAAGGCTGTTCCTCACTCCTCTCACTCTCCCAGCTGCTGTGTGGCACAGCGTTTTTTTCCCTGTCTTAAATCTGCTCTCACAGAGGCGCAAACAACATCACTTACTGACTCAGCTCTGGTCAGCAGTGGGGCCCTTACCAAACATGGGGCAGCTTCTAGATCCTTCTCACAGAAACCACCCCTATGGCTCCCTGCTACCAAAACCTTACCACGTAAACCCACTACATCCATGTCTGCACTTTCTCTGTTCCTCCATTGCCCTTCTCCTCTCTTCTGAAGTAGGCAGGGAGAGCACCTCTTTGACTCTGTGTTAATCACTCCTCTGCCCATACCACTCAAACTCAACTGTCCCAAGACTACAGACTTGCCAGTCTTGTGTTGCCCAGCAGATCTGGGCACAGTATTTTTCATGAAGTGTGGATTTCCTTATTTTGTGCTGTCCACCCCTGTTTCTGAGTGCTTAGGCAGAAAGCCCTCAGTCTTGATTCAGAGGGTAACCTGAAAGCACAGCGTGGGACTGCTCCCAGGTACCAGTGAGTTTCTGTGACTCCAGGGTGGACCTCTAGACTTTCTCCAGAGAAAGACCAGGCAGATGTCCTGGGCCTGGATTCTTGGAAAAAAGTCATCTTGCTCACTGCTGTCATTCAACCTGTGTGGGTAGATGGTGACCTGGCCTCTGGGCTTAACCTTCCTCATACAGGGTATGTCCCATACAGGCCTCGTCACAGACTAGACTCAGCTGGAAGGGTCTGGATGTGCTTCAAGGGCTTCCTGTGCTGTGCCATAGGTGCCTTCCAGAGCCACACAACAGAGCAGTGCACTTGGGAGTTACCATCTCCAATCGTTTATGATATTAGCAAAACCCACCTCTTAGAGGGATTAAAAAAAAATAACACTCATACAAAACCCTGCACCTTTTTCTCTATTTAAAAATTTCTGAAAATAGATTTTTTTTAATAATCTAGAGCTTAGAAGTACTGCACAACAGATCCTGAGCTCACAACCACTAAGTCCTGTGATCTATCAGTTCTCTTCTGCCTAGAGAGCTAAATAAGTTAACAGGCGAATGAAGGATGGTAACTCCTTTATCTCATGGAAGCCACCTCCTCTGCCAGATGTGCAGCCCTCCCTGCAGATACAGTTATCTAAGTGTCTCACTCAATACTGGAAGAATTGTAGATCAATTTGGAACAGTAATGTGCCAACTTACAAAACCATGCCTTCCTAAGAAGTTATTTGATATATTTATTATATAAAAACCTCTCTTGTTTTTAATTTTATGCATGTGTAGACAGTACATGGTGCATGTACTTTGCATTTCCCATGCATTGTGATACCTTCCTAAGTGAGATAAATGGGTCATACAAAGGCTTCCCTATGTCCTTTTCAGAGCTGTAGCCTGTCGTTCTGTTGCCACCTGCTGGGAGAACGGACAGCATCTCGCTTCAGGTGTTTCTGAAATCCTAGTCTAGTACTTCAGTATCTACGTAGGAATCAGCAATCTCGATAAGAAATTGCAGAATCATCTCCCATGGTTTGGGAATTTCAGAACTAGAGGTTTTAAAATAAAGACCAACCATTCATTTTGCAAATTAAAAAGGCAAATTACATCAATTATGTTTCTGGATATGCCCACTTGTCTTTAAGACCTTTCAGCAAACCTAACAAACTGAGCCACCAGAAAGGAGACAACACTTCCTCTTAACAGTTTGGGCAAAACATAATGCAGTTCTGTAGCCCTGCTGGAATTGTAGGTAATGAGCATATGTTTCAGTGAAAACACTGATTTCTTTAAAATAAATTTATTTATTAAATATCAGTAATAAATCCAGCATTAAAGTGTGTTATGTATTAAAGCATTTTGGCCTGTCCATCCCCTCCAGGTGTCTGTTTGTCAGCATTATGGGAAACCTTCCAGATAACTGTGAGCACTTAAGCAAGTCAGACATGCATGGCAAGACAGACATAATGTCAGCACGACGGGTTTATTGTCTTGCTTCATGTATTGTTCAAGCACAGCACTGCTTGACAGGTAACCCAAACATTCAGGGTTTGCTTTACCTTCTATTATACTTTTCCTCCCCTCCTAAATAGTTGCACAAGCCTCTAGATTTTCATCACTGTCCCTGTTTTTCTAACTTTACACCTTTATTTGGTATTTTCAGCTTTAGTTAGTACCCCCAGTAAGCTAACAGCCCCTTCACCTTCTGCTGATTTGAGCAAAGTCCCTACAACTCCCCTTTCACTATATGTAATGTCTAGTAGCTTCTCCTGCCATCATCTCATAAATTCAGACATAGGTTAGTGCTAGGCAGCCACTTTTCTTCTTCCGTTGTCTGCAACATCCAACAGTTTCTCTCGTTGTTACCAGTTTTACCTCAGGCCACAGCTGGCCATCTGCCTGCGTGCCTTAACAATATATTGTTCTAAAATCCTCAAGCAATGGGAATATACAAAAATATACCCTATGAAGACTAAAATGTGAAGCCATAGCTGTTCTTAGCCATCCCCCCTGTATCTATAACACATTCTTTGTCATGGTTCTGGTTTATTCCATCTCAGTAAGTCTGATGGAGCTGGTAATGCTTCTGTCCAGCGTGCCACATTTTAAGGTCATTTTAAGGCCTTTGACTGAGTCACGGATACTATTAGTTTAGGAATTACAACACAACTGTCAGCATACTTGCGCCTCCACACCACTCTAGTTATGATGGCTACACAGTTGCTGCACAAGCATATCATGTTCTAAATCCACATTGAAGCAAAGAGTTGTCCAAGTTGTGTCCCTACTCTTGGCAGCTGGCAAAATCACACCTTCCAACCACCCCACACTGTGGATTGTGCAGAAGCAAGGGAACTCAGAGTAGGTGTGTGTTCTCAGCACCGACAGAATTCTCACTGCATCTTAAAGTAGGGCAGCTTTACAAGCGTTATGTTTAGAACTAATATGAAATAAAGACTGAGAAGTTCAGGTAACTCCTCTTCACATAGTGTCTGTAGTAGTTGTGTGGGAAATTTTGAAGCAACAGAGTTCCTCAAATAATATTACAGCTGCGTGACTATCTTTATGTTGAATAAATGACAGTACAGAAGTCAAAGGAACTCTTCCTTCCACAAGTAAACTTCCTTTCAGGAATATATTAGCAAGAAATATGACAGCTGTTGTGTTCTAAGGCAAACTGACTGGTTTAGCTGGTTATGTGTCCTGTGCTTGCTGTCTTGTGGTCTCATAGTGGACAACTCACTGTTTACAGTCTACTAAGGTGCCAATGGACTTGGTACATGTGAGAAAAGTGAAAATGAAGCCACATGAAATAAAGAGACATAGAGACAATCTTATGCACATTAAAAGGCAGATTAAGTTTTAAGGTTGCCCTGCATCGTTTTCATCCTCAAATGAATCAGTTGCTACTTCCTCGTAGTCCTTCTCCAGGGCAGACAAGTCCTCTCGGGCTTCTGCAAATTCTTCTTCTTCCATGCCTTCACTTACATACCAGTGCACAAAGGCTCTCTTGGCATACATCAGATCAAACTTGTGGTCGAGCCTTGCCCAGGCCTCTGCAATGGCTGTGGTGTTACTCAGCATGCAGACTGCTCGCTCGACTTGGGCAAGGTCTCCTCCTGGCGTAGCCGTGGGAGGTTGATAGTTGATCCCAACCTGCAAACAACAGTAGAAAAAAGACAGTTGCAAAAAAAGTTACAAGAAAGGGGATAAAAAGAGGCAATAAATGGGTTAAGAAAATTGTAGAGCCACTGGTGAGTGGAAGAAAAAAAAAGTAAGGAAAAACACAAATTATGTTAGTGAAATCCCTGACAAGTCTAATGTCATTCAAGATATGTTTTGTGTGCAAGTCAGTTCCTACTCTCACCCAAGTAAAATAAAGAGCCACTGACCAGAACAGGACTCTCAATGAAGAAAAACACAAAAATGTGTTGATATGCTTGACAAAACTGGTGAAAGTGGCTGTTCATGGAGATACTGTAGAAATGTTTCACTTACCAACAATGTATTATTGATACAGTTTTGCTGTGTTCTTTTTTTTTTTTTTTTTAATCTCATCAAGGACACTCTCAGCAGTGTCTTTAGAATGTAAGCCTTATCTTAATCTTTCTTTTAGAATGCAATATTTTAAGTTTAGAGTCTTACAGGGTTGACATTGTCCCAGTAATGAAAATAAAAATAGTATATACGCTCCCATTTACTTAAAGGCTTATAAGTCTGTGTCAGTGGGATGTCATTAGGAGAAAGGGCACATTTTATACACACATCTTTCTTAGGTTCATTCTTCTCACTAGTGAAAAACATGCAAGATCTAAAACTTTAAATACAAGTTTTCAGCTAAAATGAATTTGCTCATAAAACATGAAAGAGAAGCTCATGGCAGCCTTTCTCACCTTGAAGCCCGTTGGACACCAGTCAACAAACTGGAGGGACCTGTTGGTCTTGATGGCAGCAATTGCTACATTGACATCTTTGGGAACTACATCACCTCGATAGAGCATGCAGCAGGCCATGTACTTCCCATGTCGTGGGTCACACTTCACCATCTGGTTGTTGGGCTCGAAGCAGGAGCTGGTGATTTCAGCCACTGAGAGCTGCTCATGATATGCTCTGTCAGAAGAGATGATGGGGGCGTAGGTCACTAAGGGGAAGTGGATGCGTGGGTAGGGAACCAGGTTTGTCTGGAACTCTGTCAGATCCACGTTGAGGGCACCATCAAAGCGCAGCGAGGCAGTGATGGAGGAGACAATCTGGCTGATGAGGCGGTTGAGGTTAGTGTAAGTTGGGCGCTCAATGTCTAGGTTTCGGTGGCAGATATCATAGATAGCCTCATTGTCCACCATGAAAGCACAGTCTGAGTGTTCCAGGGTGGTGTGTGTGGTGAGGATAGAATTGTAGGGTTCCACCACAGCGGTGGAGACCTGAGGGGCAGGGTAAATGGCAAACTCTAGTTTGGACTTCTTTCCGTAATCCACAGAGAGGCGCTCCATCAGCAAGGAGGTGAAGCCAGAGCCAGTGCCCCCACCAAAGCTGTGGAAGATCAAGAATCCCTGCAGTCCAGAACAGGCATCAGCCTGAAAAAAAAAAACAACAGGAAAAGTAAAAGAATAAGTGAGCATATTTTAAATTAGACCCTCAGATAGAAACAGCAATACCCGCATGAGATGCACAGCAAAAGAGTTAGCAGTTTTACCAGAAAATCCACATCATCTGTTTTCCCCTGTAAATCTCAGGCTAGTGTATCACTAGAGCAATACATATACATGTATATATTTTTCCTAACAATAACAATGGTACAGCAATATTTAAGTTTTTCCATTTAAGTCTTCCACTCACATGAAAGCTAAGCTTGGACATCAAGTAAACACATTTTTCTGTTCTGAGCCAATGACAGGAGTAAAAACAAAATGAGAGCCACTATCAAAAAAAAAAAAGTATGACATGTTACATCCCCTCCCACCCACCAAGTGTGTCCTGCTTCTAACGTAACAGTGCATACCAGTTTGCGGATACGATCTAATGCCATGTCAATTTTGTCTTTGCCAATGGAGTAGTGGCCACGTGCATAGTTATTTGCTGCATCTTCTTTTCCAGTGATCAGCTGTTCTGGGTGGAAAAGCTGCCGGTAGGTGCCAGTCCGCACTTCATCTGAACGACAAAGAAAATGTACAAGCTTAGAAGAGAACCCTCAGGTAAATTATTAGAAAATATTTGCAAGAGTAAAACATCTTTTAGGATACTCCTGCTTTCTGATTCTCCATGCTCCTGTCTTTCATGTAAATACGAAGAAAGCATTTTCCACAGTTAGCAAAAGAAAAATAAAATCGCACACACACACACAAAGATTAGAAGGGAACCTCCCTAAGTAGTTTAAATTGTACTCATAACCAGTGCGGGTTTAGACAATAGTAAACTTTTGAGTTTATTATTAGTTAAGGCATCCATGACAGAATCAGTTTTCATCTAGCTGAAGGTGTCCCTGCCCATGGCAGGGAGTTGGAATTATATGATCTTTAAGGTCCCTTCCAACCCAAACCATTCTATGATTTTATGATCATTTCAATTGAGAATAACATATTTTAGTAATATTTCCTATTTAAAACTTTGAATATTCTACCTGGAGGTCAAGATCATCCCTAAAGATAAGGTAGAGTCCTGCTATTTGGTGATCTGAGCTTTGCCACACAGGAGAGTTAATTCATTTCACTTTTCCAGGACTGGTTCTATACTGACCTACTACCGTTGGTTCTAAGTCCACCATAATTGCCCGGGGTACGTATTTTCTGGTGCTTGTCTCTCTGAAAAATGTGGCAAAAGAGTCGTCATTGCTGGGTGGGTCACTGAAGGTGCCATCTGGCTGAATGCTGTGTTCCAGACAGAAGAGTTCCCAACACGCGTTGCCAATTTGAACTCCAGCTTGGCCAATGTGAACAGAGATGCACTCGCGCTGTAGTGGGAAAATAAGGGGAATGGTGGGAAGAAAAAATGAGAATCGGTTTATAGACTGTTAGGATGCTATCTGAAACCCCAAATAAACCAATGATTACAAAAGTTTCCACAAGACTGGAATTAACAAAAAACATTCTAATACTTATTTTAAAATAAGTAGATAAGTATTTTGTCGTGTGCAGAAAGAGACGCTAAGGACAACTAGAGATTTGCAGCTGTGTCTACACATGATGTAGAGTATGTACATGGTCTGTGTGTAAATACATGTAAGCCTGTACAGATAGAAAAACTGTATATAAATATACAAAATAAACTATAGTAGGTTCCAGCTGAGGAATAGCAGCTAAATCCAGTTGTCTGGGACAAGGTGCAGCTATGCTGCCTTATCGACATATAGAGAAAGCAAAGGGAATGAAGTATCTTCTGATCACTCAGCCTTCTATGAAACGAGCGTTAGGTGCAAAATAAGTTCATAGAAATTAAAGTAACTGGAATTAAAGTGTCCTTACTAGCTTAATTCATTCAACTCCTGAATGTTTCAGCTCATTCCCTGGGCAATTTTAATTTAATTTAAGAAGAGTTGACTTGCTGGAAATGTTTTCTACTAGATTCTCAAAACTGACTATGCAATCTAGGGAAACTGTTTTCTGTAGTCACAGAAACCCATCACTTTGTAATCTAGGTGTACCACTGTGGCACTAATTCAATTAGGACCAAGTAAAAAGCAAT
This sequence comes from Netta rufina, assembly GCF_964035555.1. Classification (NCBI taxonomy): domain Eukaryota; kingdom Metazoa; phylum Chordata; class Aves; order Anseriformes; family Anatidae; genus Netta; species Netta rufina. The sequence goes on from NC_140123.1 coordinate 141,388,278, forward strand.
AAGGAGACCAAAGGTATGCAAATTCAAAAATACTTTAGCACAGTAACTTGTCATTATGCAATTAATTTCATTATTGTGCCACCTGCATCTATTTGTAGCATTGTTCCATAAGGGGAAAACAAAACAAAACAAAACAAACAAACAAAAAACAAACATGCCTCTGCATGCTTGAGGATAAAAACAGGACTAGAAACAAATGCTGGAAGAGGCTGTCCTAGTGCTTACCAACCTCACAAGAGGTTGTGGTAATCTTTTTCTTTCTCAATAACTGCTTTTGAAACCAGGCTCGACAGGCTTTTAATAAGGTTCACCCAACCTCTCAATTGCAAAACCTTGGACGCAGTACAAGAATTACAGATTTTCCCTGGTTTAGGCTACTCAAAAAAATGTAGAGAATCATGATGGCCTAGAAAGACCACAGGTTGTGAACATCCATCTTTGGTCCCCCTCTTTTAGTCACGGCTCTAACGCTGAAGCAAAAACGTCCCCTCAGCCTTCCCACCTTCACTCAGCCCTTGACCAGAGCAGGGAGGAAACAAAGGCCAGCCTCGCTGTTCCTTATCTCATAAAATAACCTGATCCTTTCCTTACCATGGTTTCTCCTGTGTGTTTCTTTTCTGGATTGGATGCAGAAGCGGTGGTTACTGATGTTTCTACTGTTGTACAGGCAACCTGACGCGAGGGGGACAGTGCATTCTTTCTTCGCTGGTGGGGGCCTGCAGCATCACAGTGGAGGCAGGAGAGGTCACAATCGCTCCCAGGCAACCTTCCCATGGCACCTGCTCCACTTACATCACTAGCCTGCTTTCACCCAGCCCTATAGTCTGTCGTTAAGAAAGTTTTCCCAGTTAGTTCTCCGTACAAAACATTAGTTTAAAAGGTAAACTAAAAAAATAAAAGAGTTACAGCTGATATTAGCAGCCAGTATTTCAACAGATAAGGGTGTCTTCACAAATAACTGTTTTCCTTCCTTGAAACGCTTACAACTGGTGAATCTGCTACTGGCAACTCATTTTAAAGAGTAATCATTTCAGAATTTCTTCATTAACACTTCCAAATGGTGGCATTTTTGTGTCTTTCTGACAAAGGCGACTGTGTCCTCCGTTCAGCTGCAGTCCACTTGCACAACTCCCCCTGAAGGAAGTGAGTTGGGGAACAGGTTAGGCTGTAAGGAGTTCCACTTGGTTGGCTATTTCATCATCTGTGGACAAAATACATCAGATTATCTCCTGGCCTCCTTTTCTTTGTGACACCTGTTTAGCTGATCACAGACGACTGTTCTTCAGCCCTTCAGGTGCTACACTGTGCCGGTACAAGTTCTTTGCATCCAGCAAGAGGATGCAAAAACAAAAAAGCAAAAACATCATTTGCTCTTTGTTCCGGAGATACGAGCAGTAGGTTCACATACACGTGGCAGGCACACACACTCTCTCTGAATGAGCCTTAAATGATAGGATTCCTGTGGAACTATGCACAGCTACATCTTTTCCCTCCGTGTTAGAATGACAGCACAGAGAAAAAACGCAGCTAAATATAAGCAACAGGTACTTTATTCTTAGCAGTACTGATCTTGGCCACCCCAAGGTACACAGAGACACTGAAGTATTAAAAATATATATGCTGCACCTTTCACGGAAAGTAATTATCACTCGCTGAACTCCTATGAAAATGCAGACCTGTTTCTACTGAATTAACAAGTCCTCTGCTTAATTCATGTATGCCCATGCAATGCAGACACATACTGAAACATCTCCAGAAATTATTTCACAAATCTATAGTGTCAACACATTTAATACAAAAGCTTTGATACACATAATCACAGCACAAATAAGCAACTCTACAATGAGGTAAATAATTAGTCATTTTATTGTGAAAATTAAATGTTGCAGGCTTACTATTAATTGCAAAACCAAAACCAAAACAAAACAAAACAAAAAACCAGATTGCTCATTTCTGCCTTCTTCCCTCTCATGAGGAACCAAATACAATACAAATGCAAAATCAGCAGTACTCAAGAGAAGTGGAGGTTGCTAACCTACAATTAAAATCAAGTTGAAGGTTAAAGTTCTGGTTAATGAGTGGCTGAGATATTTATCAGAATTTTAAAAAGTAATGTATGGTCTGTGCAGACCACTGATCCCAAGCCCCCAAAACGGGCACCTCTGCCATTTAACTGAAAGCATTAATTGAAATCTAAAGCAAACAAATGTTTTTTAGGTAAACAGTCAAGTGTTGTTAACAATTTGGCCTGACTTCGGAGGGAAGCTTACTATTTTATTAGCTTAAAGTATGTAGAGCAAGGCCTTACAAAGTGGTCAGTAGATACAACCGAGTCCCTTCTTGGAAGAACTCAACTCCAGCCAGACCCTCTGTGTTTGATTCTACCTGGTTTTCCCGTCAAGCGTTGGTTGCAAGGAGCTGTAACCACACTGACAGCTGGATTACAAAAACACTTAGCAGTATCAAGAACAGCTCTTCCCTATGTACAGAGTATGTAAGAAATAATTATATTAAGTATATAAGAAATAGAGAAATAATTACATAAACCATATTAAAGAGTTATGTGCTGCTTATCCTGATGTAAAGAAACAAAAACGTTGAAGGGACGGGATTTTTTTGTGGTTTTGTTCATCTAACTAGGCAAGGTGATTACTGTTTTCTGCATTCGTGGGTGACCTACCCCGCTTTATCTCACTTATCTCTATTGGGATAACTCAAGAAGAACTAGACAACATTATTTTAGCAGAGCACACACAGCACGATGACACCGGCAGGCTGCCCTCCTTGTAAATAAAACAGAAATAGCTGAGCTGCCACCTCGGTGTATAGCTATTGCTAGAGACAAACAATCCGCTTGAAGGGGGCTACTGTTGTAATACACTGCAGTGGCATGCATATAGGCTACTTTTCCCAAGTTTGGTGTGTTGGATAGGATTTGCCTGCCAGAACAGTGGCTTTGTTCCCCATTTTACCATTTTGACTCATGTCGGCGAGCCTGAATCCTCTTGGCACAGATGCTAGGAAGGCTGCCTAAGTTTGCCACAATGGCTCCGTGCCTCTAAGTTGTTCTTTCCAGCACACTTCACACACTGCTTCAGCAGAAGCACTATTTAAATAATCTGCACTCTCTCCTTTGGCATTACTCATTGTCAATCTATGATAGGCGGGTGGAAAAGAAATCAATCGTTTTACTGCCAGTCTCCAGTCTCTGCTCCAGGTGGTCAAAAATGGGGTCAGTCTGCTAACAAACCACCTGCAAATACAGTAATTTTCTTGCTACAGTTTTGGGAAGGCTTGAGGATCTCAGAGAAATCTCTTTCCACTTCTTAATAAGTTTTGTTGCGAATGATAGGACATTGCTAAATGGTTACCATGTAAATCAGGACTTTAGACGTATGGGTGGGAAGATGGGTTCTGGACACACAGAGACTCTCTGACATCTACATAAACAAAGCCAGAGGTATGGAAAGAGTAAAACAATGCAACAACTTCAGTTGTTGTTGTTCAACTAGACAATAATATGGAATACAGTTTAAAAAAATAAACCTATTTCCTTACCACCGCCACGTGCTCCTAAGGATTACTGCACATCAGGCAAGCACAAAGCACTGTCATTTGCATTTAAGAACAGCAGGTGCAGCACAACAGGATCTGTGGCACACCACCTAGGTTTTCTGGCTTAGAAATGACTAAAATCAAGGGCGCCTGTAAGAGGAGGTATCAGTCACAAGAGAAACCACGGTGTTCAAACTGCAACAGGCTTTGTTTTCTGCAGTGTTTTTCTTCCACAGGCTTGTCCTACATCCCGTGCTGGATGAACTGGGCATTTTAGATGTCTCCAGGCAAAACAGAGTGTTTCCCTAATTACTGGTACTCCTCTGCCTTTCACAGTCATGCTTCCAGGGACGTGATTTCAGTTGTTAAGTGAACTGCCCGGTATTGCAAGGATGGAACCTTCTTCCAGAACATCTCAGGCATCCTGCTTCCTAAGTGTCCATACAACTCGCACTCAAGAGCTACATCCAAATGAGCCCCTTCATCAGTTGTAGATTATGGAAGGCATGGCTTTACCCTAGAGCTGGACAGACCGGAGCTTAATAGACAAGAAATGTCAGGGATACTTGGCATGGTTTCAGAATTCATATACCACTGTTCCCTGGCTGAAGAAAGGAAGGTACTGCTAAGCAGGAGTTTACAGGTGGTCATCTCCGTTAGGGCACAGATCTCAACAGTACTTGAAGAGCCTCACGAAGTCCTCAAGACAAGCTGACACTTCTGCAGCAGCAGAGAAGAACACGTTCTGTGGTGGAATACACTTAATCTTGAATTGGAGGCCTATGAATTGGAGACAATACAGCTGCCCAAGCCTGTCGGAAGAGCTGGACCAGTTTGCAAAGGAATGGCAATGATGTGGGAGAAGCTGCGGAACAAAACACAAAGCAAGACAGTTTTACCTTTTATAATGAAAGGCTAAGAAATACTAAACATACTGAAAAAGAACTAATCCAACTAGAGTTAATGGAAACCTATACATCTTAATTCCTTCTGCTTAGTTCAGTACTTTGGACTTCACCCCAGGCACGACTCCCATCCCCAGCAAGGTTTCTGCAGTATTTTCCAGTGGGCAGAATAGCCACGGAGTGCCCACCACCCAGCAGAAAGGGTGTCTCCAGCCAAAGAAAACACCCACCCCCTCCACACCCCAGCAGCCACATTCATGTCATGGGACCTGCCCGTTTGTCAGTGACAGCTCCAGCCACCACTCGCAAGGCTCCAGCATGAGGAGCTCAAAAGCACGAGCAAGTCTCCGCCTTCCTGACAGGACAGCCCTCGGAGGCAATCACTCTTCCAAGAGCCATTCACCTCGTAGCACCTCAAGGTGGCAGAGGCTGAGTGTAGGACAGCCCAGCCCTCCTCCCTTAGCCAGTGCCTCGTCTGTTGGAAAGAACTGAGGGTGGAATAACGGTTAACAGGAAACGGACTCCTGTACAGCTGCATCCTTCTACGTGGATTGCAACGGGAAACATCTGAAACATGCCCAAACAGTACGTTCCTAGCCAGTTTTTGTGTCTCCCAAAGGTGAAACATTCATACAGACCAAATCTATTTAAATAAGCAATTGTCTTCTGTAGCCATTAAAGGATTAAAAAAAAAAAAAGGAAATCTTAATACCGTACCCGGATCTAATCTCACTACCACAAGGTACAGCAGAAAAGTAGCCAAGAGCATCTTTTTGTAAGGAAATAAATAAAAGTGGCTTGACATGGACCTCAGTGTTCTTCGTAGCAACGTCAACATGGTTAAGAGCTTTTGGGACAGAGCACCTAGAAAATGAGAATAGAGAAGCTGTTAGGGTAAAGTTAAAAAAAATAAATCATACAGATACTAGGAAATTATTATAAATAAGGTAAGACTATTCATATTTTAGTTGGCCTGAGAGGTTTTTGTGGTTTTAGTGGTTTTTTTTTTTTTTTTTTAATATTATTCTTATTATTACTATTATGATTTTGGTGGTTTTAAAAAGGGAACAGAGAAACAGTACAAATTTATGATATAATTATCCATTCATTTTTTAAGCCATCATCTTATACCACAGTAGTTGCAGCTTCTCTCCTAGGAGATAAAGTGATTTACAGTGCTGGAGAAGCAGAGCTTGAAATGCCAGATGTGGATTCTTCTCCATGGACTCGACTTCTACTGCAGAAGTAGTAGAAAATACAAAGAGCCAACAAAGTGCCTTTATAGGATGGCTAGTTAGATTTATTTTCCTTGGTACAGCTTTTTTTCTGTTTGTATTTTTTTATATATAATAAATTTATTACTAAGCATTTTAGAACCTGGAAAATTATTCTCATCTCTGAGTACTGCTCGAGGCTAAATATGTTTTTGAATTGTCAGCAAACAAATAATTGTCTTCCACTTCCTTCATTGACACCCAGCAGGACTTCCTTGTGGCTGGTATGGTCCGACATCATTATTAATACGTACTTAATTCTCACTACCATTTTTTAGCAAGGGATGAGCAGGATTGTGTAGGTAGTACAGCAAATCAGTTAGAGCCAGATGTGAAGAGTCATTGCACAATTGTATTTGAACAGAAGCCACTCACTCACTTAAGGATGTGTTCCATAAATGGCTTTGGTTGCCATCTCACTGGTAAAAGGACACCACCGCTACATAACCACACTTAAGGAAGAAAAAGCAATGGAAAGGTTGGTAAGAGATTACACTGCTTCTTTCCAAAGCCACTGCTCTGACTCTGGTTTCAAACAGCGGCAAATGAGATGGTTTCAATGATCACAGGGCCTGCAAAAGTTTTTACTCTTGGAACTCGCTTCTCTTAATGTGCCAGTGAGAGTTTGCTGTCTGTACACACTGCACAGTCCTGAGTGCTTGTGAAAGTCATCTCACCAACAGCTCTAGGGCACAAACAGATTTTCTGGGATGGACTATTACAGATTATAAGGAAGAGGGCAGACAGTTGATAGGTACTAACACAGAACACACAGATGTTGGTGACCAATCATAGTCCAGATTGAACTATTCTGGTAATCTTTAAGATATGTGTATCTCTAAAACTTTAAATAGATAATTTATTAAAAAAAAAAAAAAGAGTACAAACAAGAGGGAAAGCCTACCCAAAACAGTCTCTGTTGCTTTGTCTTGCTCCTCTTCATCAGTTGAGTGCATCTCTTCCTGTTGAGTCCACTGACATTGGCTATCACAAACGGTCTTGAGAAATGCCAGCTTCTGCTCGGTGTTTAAAACATCACAGCTGTCTACAAGCTCTTCTGCCGCCTTAAATTGGCCAAGTGGAAGCAACACATGCAGCAGATAAAGCTCCATCAACGAACTGTACTCAGGAAGTGTCTTATTGCTTAGGTTTCTCAGCCAGGTAGTGCCAACCTCCAGCATCACCTGGGGCTCTCCCACTTTGCTATACAACAGGATACTGCAACACAAGAAAGAAATAATAGAAAACAGTAATCTTGTGAAAGTTGGGATCGCTAGCAATTACTACCCAGAAGTACCTATGGTTAGGGCAGGCAGCAAGGTTTACGCTTGAGGTACAGAGACATCTCCCAGGGGAGCAGTGCGCTCTCAGAATCACACTGGCCCAGGTATTCCCAAAGGCAGCAAGAGCATGTTCACTACTGATTATGAACCCAGACGGGGGAAGAAAAATAAAAACATTCTGCAAAAGAAACAAACTCAGGTTTTTAATTTTATTATTCTTCTTTGTGAGAACAGGTCCCACGTTCCACTTTCATCCTTGCAACCTGCAAGGTGAAAACATCACACAATATTCAGGTCTGGCCGGCTCTTAACTAACGCAGGCCCTGTGCACGCGGCAGCCACAGACCCACACTCACCACAGCTCCAGGATCTTTGGAGGCAGGTGCCCAGGGAACTGGTAATACCGCAAGAGCCACGACAGCACTTCTCTCCAGCGGTTCATCTCAGCCAGAGCCTGGATGCCCACGACACACAGGGAGCACTTCACCTCCGCAGGACTGGTAACGAAGACAGAGACGTAAGCGCTTCTTATAACCGAATTTCCCACTGCATCCATTCTTACGAGCTACTTCGGCTAGCTCTTTGTGGTGCTGTACCAGCAGCTTGCCTCTCCCTTCCCTCCCCTCTACCTCTTCTCCCTCTCAATACAGGCGAGTTTGATAACCCCAAGATGCGCAGCCTGCACCTCTAGGAGCAAGCAGGGAAGGTTTCTACGTACAGCTGAGGGATGACAGACACGCACAGCCTTTTATACAAAAGACTGCGTTTATTAAACGCAGAAAGCCCCTAAAAGCGCGGACCACCCCCACGAGCAGCCCCGGGCCGCCCGGCCCGCAGTCACGCCCGCGCCCCGGAGCCGCCCCCCTCGCACCTCTCGGGGCCGCTGCCGGTGCCGCTGCCGGGCCCCAGGATGCTGCAGCCCGCCTCACAGCGCTCCAGGGCGGCGGCGAAGTCGCGGTGCAGCACCAGCAGGTCGCCCGCCTCCTCCAGCAGCGAGGCGGCCTGGGCCAGCAGCGGGGACCAGCCGGCGGCCGGCGCCCCGCTCATGGCGGCGGCGGGCGGGCTGCCGCTGCCGCCACGACACAGCCTCGCCGCCCGCCCGCACCCCGATCCGCCTCCAGCAGCGCCGCCGCCGCCGCCCTCCCGAGCCCCTCTCGGGTGGGACGGGCACCGAGAGCGGCCCCGGCACCCAGGGGCCGCCCGCTCCCGCTGGGAGGCCGGCAGAAGGCGGCTGCCACCGCCCCCCGGCGGCGCCAGGGCGGCCCCGGCGGCCATCTTCTGTGGCGCCCGCCGGGAGATGTAGTCCCTGCCAGCCTCGGGTCGCGCCCTGCCGAGGGGCGGTGTCTGACAAAATTCTGGCTAGAGAGCACCCAAGGGGTGTTTATTCGGGCCGCTCGTTCAGCAGCACCCTGGGGATAGGTGCTGCCCCAAGGGAGGACCGCCGTGCCACAAGCCTGTACCCACACGGGACATCTTTATTTAGGGTCAGGGCACGTCTCTGGCTTTGCCCCGGTGCTAAGCGTTCAGGGGGTTAACTCAAGCGAAGGGGAAGCCCTTCTCACTCGCCTGGCTGCCAAAGAGAGAACGACTAAACCCAAAGAACAACTAAACCACCTCGGTGCCAAAAGCAGCAGGGGTCCGCGCCCCGCGAAGGTCACCGCCTTGTCCGCTCGGCGGCCGCCAGGTGTCACCCGCAGCACAAGCATTGCCGCCTGCCAAATGCAAAGCTTTCAGGTGCTGCTTTGGAGCAAGGCGATAAAGTTGTTGTCCTGGGGTTTTCCTCGCCATAAACAGCCCGTGGGAGAAGGGCCTTGGAGTGCCTGGTAGTGGGGGAGCGCTCCCTGTGCGCTCCCTGTGTGCTCCCTCTGAAGCTTGGCTTTGCCAGCGGGATCCTGTGTTGGACAGGCTTTCCTCTCCTCGGGTTATAAAATCATTAAGGTTGGGAAAGACCTTCAAAATCATCTGGTCCAACCATCACCCTACCACGTCTCTGAGCACCAGGTCCAGCCTTTCCTTGAACACCCCCAGGGATGGGGATGCTCCTCTGGGATCCTTTCTTCACTCACCCAGCAGCCACTGCTTTAAGCAAATTAAACTATTAAATGGAGTTGGGTAATCATAACAGTATCTCCATCAGTACCCTACAGGCAACAATATAAAAATGTTTCACATTCTTCTTTAACTGGTATTTTAAAACAATAGGGTGTCTTGGTTGCAAAATAATTATTGCGCTCTGTGGAAACTCTCTTCAGAAATGAATCTGTACAGAAGAGGCAGGATTTATTATACTGTTTTGAAATGCAGATCTCCTACTATAGCTATTTAATTAAATAAATTAAAGTTACTAATGCAGAACATGTAGAAGAGTGAAGCACGGTTTTTAAAGGAAGTTTCCATGCCGTTACAGTGCTGGATATGGGGAACAAAGTGTGGGGAAAATCCATAAAAATTGGTGCTAACTCTGTAAGTGGCTGCTTACAGGTGGCAGGACTGAGTGCTGGCACCTCACGGTGACGGTACAAGCACTCTGCAGCAGCAGCAGCTTTCGCAAGGTGGTGCATGCGTGTGTGCTGTGCCATGAGCTGTGGAAGAGGCCCCGGACAAATTAAGCCCATTTAAGCCACAGCAGAGAAACATTGCAGAAGGCAGGGCCGAGCAGCTAAGCAAAGGCGGGGATAAAGCCTTTCGGACTTCTGTTACTGTTGCCTGGCTCTTGCAATTTGGAAAACAACATTCCTTTTTGGGAACTACAAGTCCCAAAGTGCACTGTGGGAAGACTCTGGCTTGTACCAGCTAGTGCCCAGCACAAATTCCCAAATATGGATAAGGAATCAATTTTGAAAAAGCCTCACACTCACCAAATACTCCTCACTGAGACACTGAAAAGGAGCGAGACAGCATGAAAATGAGGTGAGTCTGCAACATGCAAAGGTTTTATTTGAGAATGTCTCTTGGGGAGAGCAGCCAAGAATATTCTGTTCCGTAGAAGGACAGCACTGCGGTGCACAGGCGATACGAGAACTGTGGCAGTGGAAGGGACTTGGAAGTGGGATTGTTGTTTCAGGTGGGCAAGTAAGCAGCAGGAGCTGCTGTGCTGCAGGGTGAGTCAGATCCTGTTTCCTTGCAGATGCTCTTTATTAATAAGGAACTATGGAAAGATACATGAGCTGCAATAACACTGCCGTAAGTTAGAGGCGGAGAAGGGCAGGGGAGAGGTAGGAGCTGCGCTAAGCAGCAGTTGCAGTGCGGTTCGTTAAGAAGCTCTGGTGGAACAAGTAGCCTTCTAATAGTGATAATTACGGGTGAAATTAATGTCTCTGTAAAGCATGGCAGAATGTTTTTGTACTTCACCCCTCTTCCTAGAGGGGACAGTGTGGTGCCTTGAAGGCCAAACTCATACCATTCCCTGGCCTGCAGAAGATGGTAACACACGGAATTGCGTAACTTCAGGCCACGAACAGCTACCCATTTACTGGCAATTTGTTGATGAGCCAAACAAAATCCTTCTGTGACGGAATCGTCCCAGGGGAGGAGAGGGATGCTCGACCTCCAGCCTCAGAGGAGCAAAGTCCCAGCAGCCTCCCTTCGTTTCCCTGGCACTCTCCTTGCAGTCCAGGTGCCGTTCGTGGGCCTTATTTCTCGCTGCCATCAAGTGCAGCTGCTTGGCCGGCTCCACAGCCTCCTCCTGCTGTGTAGGGCCATGGTGCAGTGCTGCAAGTGTAGGAGGTTCGGCCAGGACAGGGAGTGAAGCGTGAGGCGGTTTGGGCTGGTAAACTGAGCTGTCACGTGTGGACGCTCATCACCAAATCAGAATGACGCTGTTTTTCCAGCCTTCCCGAAATGAGAAGGGCACAGACTGTTTTCAAAGCTGCAAGAGTCACTCTTGTATCTGAATTATCCTACACAGCAGGGCTATTCCCCTACAAATATATTGGAGGAAGTCAACGTACTTGACTGTGCTCCTGCTTCCTGGATAACCATTTATTGTAACCAGAAAAGCTGAATTCAAGCAAACTTGCTTAAGAAGGAGCATCACAGTGGATTTTGTGTTGTGAGTGTTGAGGCCTGGCTCTTTGCTCTGGCCTGAAATCTAGGATTTTTGGTCGTGGTTGTCCTGATTTTATACTGGAAAAGGAATGAAGCAAGTTGCAGAGGGGCCTTGTTTGTGTCTTCATCAGCTGTGAATTCACAGGTTCCCCTCCTCCTGCTCCTGCGAAGCAGTTCAAGGAGAGTTTAGAGTTACAGGCACCTGTGGAAGGCCTCCTGAGGCAAATCGCCTCAAGTATTAATCCAGATCTGACCAGCACACGGTCACAGGGCCAGGGAGCTGGCAATCAGTCTTTTGTGCCGTCTCTTCTGTGTCAGTAGGCTGTTAATGCGAGATTAGCAGCATTAGGGAGGCTTGGAGCTAGAAACTGTGAGGCCCTACAATTTGAGCTGAAGCGAAAGAAACACCTTTACGTCCAGACAAAAGCACAGAGCAGCAAAGCACGTTAATAAAGGCATTATAAGCATGGCTGAAGGGAGCATGGTCTCTAGGAAAGCTGTGGAGTTTTGCAGGACTTGGTAGCCATGTATAAGGCAATGAGGGCCACAGAGAGTGCAGGCTCCAGTGTGCAGCACTCCGTCTGCACCACCACGTGCTTTTGTTTGGGTCTGGCTAGGCCATTACATGCTGGAACCTGTAATTCACCTGTAATGTCCACAAGCGGTGCACCCCTATTAAATATGAAAATATCTGGTTGCAGTTCCCTTCAGTTAGCCAAAACTCAGGCCCCCTCTAGCTCCCGGCAGGCCTTCATTAGAGCCCCCGGTGGTGTGAAGGTGAGCACTTTCCACCTGTGCGTTGAACAGATGGCCAAGCATGACCTTCTGCTTTCTATTTTACTTAGCGTGGGACAGAAGCAAATGTATTTTGTTGTTTTAAACATAGAAGTACTGAGTGGTGACTCACCTGATGTTGAACCCCCCTGCTGGTGTTCCTAGTTACTGTTTTTTAAAGCACTCGCCTCTTATTTTGGCTGCATGAAAACCCAGATAACCAACAGGCAAGGATGGTAGAAGACAGGAAAGAAAACCGCAGGGGTAATCATAGCTACAATCCTGCCGGAGTTGTCACATGGCATTGAAGGGTGAGCAAATCCCTGCTGTAACCTTCACCACTGAACCACAACCACTGTGTAAGGTGCAAACACTGGAAACCAGAAGACTGGAAATGCAGAGCTGTTTCCACAACTTGTAGTAACTTGAGTTTTTCTTAAATAATGGCAAAAGCTTCCCGAAACAAAGGGCGATTTTGAATTGATTGTGCCTCTTTCTTTGTTCCATGCGGAGCAGAATGCCAGACTTGGCAAGGCAGCAGCCAGCTCATACCAGCTGTTACTTTTTATTTCATTGTTACTGTTATAATAGTAATAATTAGTGCTGGGTGGGGCATTTCATAGCTTTAAGGTGACCAGTTCGGTTAAAAGCCTAAGGCTTCTTCTTTTCTGCAACCAGTTATTATCTGTGAGAACATACTGAAGGCTGTCATCAGTGTGGGTCAATTAAATCCTGTCTGCCTGGCACTGCATCTCTTCGCTCACAGATTCAGAGTTGCATGCCCTTCTAATGGTTAATATCTCTTCTTAGAGCCCCACCTGCTGAAATCAGTTGGTATCAGTTAATCTCTCTCTTTCCTCTTTTCCAAAAGTGAACAGTGTGCTCTCATGGTTGGGAGAAAAAATCCTGAAGGTGCTGACACCATATGGCAAATAAGAAAAGTATTTTCTCAAGTCACATTGTTTTAACCTAGCTTCATAACTCCTCAGTACTTGTCTTTTTCAGTGTTTTTAAGACATCTGTGCCCCATTTTTAATGCAAGCTTTCTATGCCCTCCTGTCAGTTATCCCTACGAACCAATCCTGCATGCTCTGCGTGAGTTGCAAACTGCAGCAGACGTCACAGACATTAACAAACCCGTTCGCGTCTCAGACCGCTGGTCCTGGCTCTTATGTGGCTGGGTCTTGTGATGCCCATAGAAGCTGCAGCTGGAGGTTGTTTTAGGAAAGCTGGCAGCGCTTTCGAGTTGCCTGGTAACAGCATCCATCGCTGGGAGAGGATCGGCTGGGGAGGGACCGTGCACTGATGCAACCTCTGCGTCTGCTGTTCCAGGGCACATATACTGTACCGCTGGGCACCCCTTGGGCGCCAGGTCCGCGGTGGGCAGGACTTCCCTGCTTGTTTTGGAGAGTAATTAAGAAGCCACTCTTTATTTTATTATTTTGTCTCCAAGCTTTTGTTACATTGGTAATGAAACAGCAGCATCTCTCTGTTTTTGGGGTGGGATTTTCCCCTTCCTTTGGAAGATCTGCATGCTATTTTAGGGCGTTACTGGATTGAGGGGTATGATTCTGCTTTGTATAAAATTAGTGCCTGGAGCAGCATATTACCCCCGTTTCTCCTGCGAATTGATGTTCTCTTTCCCTCTGTCCCCTTCTTACTTGCTGGTCCTTCTCACCTTTCTCAGCAGCCTCACAGCAATACTGGGTGCAGACAAATGTAGGATCAGGTGCCTAATTAGTTTATGTGGACTTAAACACACTTGTTTACTTCTCGGCACTGGGGGAAGGGCAGCCCACAAGGAATCCAAGGGCTGTCTGTCCTGGAGGTTTTCAGCTTTAAAAGCAGCCTGAGCAGCCTGAAAGGGCAGGCCACAGTTTTCTAGCTTCATTTTCATTCCAGATGCCTGTTTGTGGAGGAAGTTGAAAACTCAGTCTGTATTACCAAATCTGAAATAATTTCTCATTTAGGGTTAGATCCGAAGTGTTTATTTCCAAAAAGTGACTCAGTGTAGGCAACCTGAAAGAACTTGCTTGAAAGGTTATGGAAAAGCTAATAAACTGTAATTACCATATTTTGGAACTCTACCATAGAGCAGGACAGTTGCATTTCAAATATTTTGGGTTTAGTCAAAGTGAACTTCAAGCTATAACTTTCCTGTCTCCGACTGCAGTCACCCTTTGGCAGACGTAGCTGGGGGAATTTGGTGTGCTATTCCCAGCACAATTAACTCTCACCCCGGATCAATGCTGGCTCGTCTCTGGGAAGCAGGAACACAGCAGCTCGTGTTAGTGCGTGTCAGCCACGCGCTGCAGAGACAGCGGCTGCTGTTAAACTACCACCAAGAAGGGCTTGGACCAAGGTGGCTCATGGCTCTGCAGTGCTTGCAAGATCTTTCCCAGCATTTCCAGGGTGAGAGTGGCCCGGCTGTGGGGACAAAGGCTTCAGGGAGCAGCAGGGGCTGCTCCGTGGAGGAGGACACGTCGCGAGCCTGGGGCAGGCAGGGGCAGTGCCCTCTGACCAGGGTGCAGTCACACCCGCGGGATCTGGAGGGCTGACAGCATCAGGCACTGATAGCAGCACCAGCATCAGAGGGATTAGGATCAGGGTCCGTGCCAGGAGTCCAGTGGGGAGCAGCTGGAGATAGGACTGCAACACAGGTCCAAGGTCTGCCCGGGGGCAGTGACAGCACCGCAGGCTCCTACAGCTCCAGCAGAGCTCAGGCCAGACCCAGGTGCCCAGGATGGAGCTTACATGGAGCCCCCATCCCTGGCCACAGGGAGCAAGGGGCAGGGGCAGTCCCTGCTGAGGCTGCTCAGGGCATGGAAGGTCTGTCAGTGCTGTCAGGGTGCAGGCCCTGGCACTGACTTCCTAAGCTACTCCAGGTGTTTCCAAAATGATTGAACAGCTAGATAGCGTAGCCATTTTTTAAGCAGTTCTACTGATTAATAGACTTGTGCAAGTGCCTTGATTTAGCTGAAAATTAAATATGTCCTGGGAAGGTATGCGTCAAGCATTAAAATTGTCCCAAGTCATCTTAGATGCAGAGTTTATTGACAAGAGATTTCTTCCTGTACAGTTGTTCTCTCTCTGAACATCAGCTTCTCTTTTCATAAAACAGAGGTAATATTTTCATTGTCTTTACTGCCTGGTAGAAGGGTTATTAGTCTTGCAGTTTGTGTTGTATTTATGAAATGTTCTGAGAGCTTTGGATGAAATGAAATGAATTAAGGTAAAGAGAAGAAACAGAAGTATGCTGTGGCTGGGTGTACTAGCAAAAGAAAATTACTCATGAGCAAAGTAATGGAAATGAGACTCACCCATAAACATTGGCCAGTCCCATGGGGATGGTGACTGGGGTGGATTCTGCCAGATGCTCAGAACTTAATTTTTGCATTTGGGGACAGAGAGCATCTGCCCTCCTGTTCCTCATGAGGTGTATTTGTGAGGAAGCACCAGAAGGGTAGTAGACAGCAGAAGATTATAGCTGCGTGCAGGTGTGTCAGGCTGGCACCAGGAATACAACCAGGTCATGAGGGTGGAGGTCAATGCAAACAGGAGGGAACATTTAGAGGGGAATCAGGAGGCCGTGCTAAGTTTGAAAGGGAGAGTGGACGGACAGATCTGACTGCTGACAGCCTTGGCAATTGGGAACAGAACCGTAAGTAGCTCAGATTTGTTCTTTGTGTTCAAGAACACTGATCCATGCCAGGACTCAGCATCCCATCTTTCTCGTGTAAAATTAACCAGCAGTTAACATTCCCCATGTGCTGTAAGCTGCCAGAACAATAGGCCTATTCTAAGCTCCCCTTGCAAGAGTGTCTCATGCCAAAAGGTGTGTTCACCAGAAGAAACTCAGTTCTAGGAAGATACTCAGATAATTTTAGGAGGTGGAATCAGTGCATGCTAAATCCCCAAAGGAGGTGACTCGCAAAGTAGTCTTAGCTCGGTAAATCATTACCAAAAGCTAGGCTAGAAGCACTAAAACACTTTGTATAATGCGCACAAACTTTGTGACTTCATCCTCCAAACCGCTGTTTTTTGTTTTCCTAAGTTTGCTGTGATCAAAGCTGGTTCTGTGCTCTCACCACTCATGTGACAGCAGAAGATTCAGACTGGCCAGAAATAGGACAAACATGGGACTGGATTGCTAGAGCTGCCTGAATCAGAGGGCTAGAGGAGAACTGTGAAGCACTTCCTAGGCTGCCTTCACCACTGCTCAGCGAGTCAGAGGTTAACAAAGAACCTTATTCTTTGAAAAGATAATCGACACTGAAGCCAAGTCAGCCATCCCACAGCCAAGTAAGCCCTGGAGATCATCAATTTTTGTGAACAATGGCTGCTGATGTTCAGGATTCAGTGAGTTAAGTGGTTAATCCTATACAGAAAGCTGCATTCATAATGGCATTTAAATGGGGGGAATCCACCCAATTCGACCCCTAGAGAATTGCTTCCTGCTGTTACACTGATGGATACGTCTATAAATAGCACGGTAGCCATCGGCAGATAGTATCTTGCAGAGTTGAAAAGCCTCTTTCTATTAAGTGATACATTGATCTTCATGAAACAGCAGCAGCCTGGCTTAATGAGCCAGGCTGCTGAAACCAATGCAGAAACCAAACAGAAACCAATCCCCACACTTTCACAGGGTGACTGTAGCCAAAGAGAAGGACGATCCATATATTGTTTCCTTCTTCATTTGGTGAAAAACATCAGAAATCTCCCATACATACTCTTTCTTCCTCCTGCCCAGTCATCCCCAACCAGGCTGTTTCTTTGTGTTCTGTATCAGGCAATTGTGGATCAAACCATCCTTTGCAGCCTTTTCCTGCAAATCGATCCAAACTTAGCATTTGTTCATCAGAAGAATCCACTGGTCCAGACAGTTTTTAGCGTAAGTGTTGATGGTCCTGTGTTTTTTGTTTGTTGTTGTTTTCTTTAAAGATCAAAATCCTAACTTTTTTAAGCCTATCCCATCATGATGCCAGGCCTGACTCATAAACATGTCCATCTCTGAGCTGCTGGTACTGCATACGTATGATGTGTGCTTACGCATAGTACGTGGCCTTCTGCCCCGTTCTCCACGCCGCCTGTTTGGTCTCCGTGCCTGCACGTGCAGACAGGCCTCAGGACAAGCTTCTTAGAAGAAGCCAGGACTCCATGGTCCCCCCAAAGCCACGCTCAGAGCTGCTCACAATGTGAGGATATGGAAGAAAGGGGCACTGCGAGGGCAGAATGCTTAGGGCGCTCACCTCACCTCTCTCCCTTCTCCCACAAGTTTTGGCCTTCCTCTCCCTCCCCACAGCCTGACAGCGGCCTTCCCATGGAGATAAATTCTGTCTTTAGCACTGTGCATGGGTGTTTCTGCTTAGAAGTAGTCCTACACTTGCCTGGCAGTGAAGGAAGAAAGGAACGTTACAGGGACTTTGTTTTGGGACTAGTCTTTTGCAGCTTCAGTGTCTTTGAATGTGAGACAGGCTTTTGCTTCAGAAACTCGAGAAGGAGTTAAAGTAAACTGGAACATCAGAGGATGGTCATGCGATTCAACAGCTCTGCCTGCCCCAGTTGCTCACACAGTTGGGTCTGCCGATCTCAGTGACTCAAAGAAAGGAGCTGTCATTAGCTCTGAGGAGCCAACACGCTAAGAAAATGGTTCTCCATTTTCAGCAGTATCAACAAAATTGTTTACCGAGTTCCAAAGAGATATATTTTTGGCATCGCTGTGGCCTGATTTGGCCTGCTGAATGTTACTTATGAGTAAGGAGGAAAGAACTTGACTTGACTCTCAGTTATAAAGCAGAATTTGTATGGTTGACAGCTATAGAAAAACAAAGCAAACCAAGTTTTTGTGTGTTTACCTCATCTGATCCGGAGAGACAATGACGATGGGGCCCACTGCTTTCGACAGGAGGGACACCATTTTTGTAAGTCGCCTCTCTGGTCCCTCAGAACAACCACAGCCTGAGACTCCCAGGATGAGACATCGCTTCTACGTCTAATTGTAAGTGGCCTACTCAGAGTCACACACGGCTGTGGAGGAGCTGGAGGGGGGCCTCAAACCTTTTTTTCTAAGGGAATTTCTGTCACAGGCAAGCTTCCTCTTCGTCATTTGAGGCCACGTCAACTGTGACTCTGCAGTGGTTTGTAGTCTCTTTTATGTCAACAGAGCCCTGCTTTGGTTTTCTAGAGAAATTGCAGAACCGAAGGTATTTCCAGGACTCAGCCTTTATGGGGGAGCCCCAGCCACCTGTGGTCTCTGCTGAGGGAGGAGAGCAAAGCCCCCTGCAGATGTGGTAAGGGGACAGCTGCAGCTAAGGCTGGATCCTGAGCCTGGTGGCCAGGTGAAAATGCTGCTAAGTGGGTAACCAGCCACAAGATCTTCACTCAGGTTCCGTAAAAATACATGTGGCAGTACCAGGAAAGCTACACTCTTCGAACAGCCACGGGTGGATGGTGTGGCTGACTGCACAGCTTGGGATAGAAATAACAACCGTGGCAGCACTGGCTTCATCCTGGCTGCTGCCTAGGAAGGGCAACATGGGAAAGAGTAAGAGCACAGAGAGCAACAACAGTAAAATAAATAGTAGCCTGATGAATCATTCATGCCAAGGGTTTATACAGTGCTTTACCTATCCAAAGCACAGTGCAAAACATTAGCTGATTAACCTTAGTTAATAATGCAGGTCATTAAATGAAGTGGAATGAAAATGGTTAGAGGAAGCATGGAGTATGAAGGCTTCCTGAAACGATTAAATGATTTTGCTGGCTTTGACGGAAGGAAAAAATTTATTCCTTTAGGGTTTCAGTGTGTTCACAGTGTAGGTGTTATTACTGCAGTTTTAATAACCACCTGCCTAATTCCCTGGAATAGGAGATGACATGCAGCATAGCCAAAGGTGTCTTGTTTGCTTGAACAACATCTACAGTTATGTGAGACTAATAAAAATGAGAATTATCACCAATCCTATGTTTCAGGGGAGAGAATGATGGCCAGCTTCTTGGAAGAAATCTTATTCCTTCAGCTGTTCCCTAGCAGGATTATTTTTTGCACATTCCTTTGCAAAACGTAGCATTTGCCTTTGCTGGGAGATAGGATGTGGTTACGGTGTGACCTACTGCTTTACCTTAAGCAGCAGGGGAAGATGAAGCTGTTCTGTCACTCAGGGCAAGGGAATCGTGCAATGAGCCTGGCAAGCAAAAGACTGAGAATAGTGCAAGTGAAAGCTAATGTTTTTAACGGGCTAAATCATCTCCCTGAAGCACGAAGACGGGAGTCTTTGGCAGAGAATCACTGTGCAACTCGATTCCTGGCTGTGACATATTTAGGCTTGCATTATCACCTGCTGCCCACACGTATGTGGCATAAGCTCCTCAGAGAACCTGTGAAGAGATGCATTTTCAGTCAGCTGACCCGAATCACTTCTTTGTTGCTGAGCCCCTGAAACTGCTGGGAGGAGAAACGTTTCGTGCCAGAGCAGTACAACCTCAGACCAAGCACGTAGCCCTGATTTCCCAAATTCAAAGGTTGACTGACTGTATCGTGTAAGTCGGGTTTTCTGTGTACCTGAAACCTGATAACTTGGTATCTGCCACAAGTACAGTGCAAGCAATTGGTGCTGCAGATAAAGCCAACAACCTTCAAGAAAGCAGTGATTTAATAGACTACTAATTGCTTTGATACCTTTGCTACCGTCCTTATAAAGGACTACAAAAGTCTGCGTTTCCTTATGACCTGGGACACTGTCACTGTAAGCAATGAAAGCTATCAGACCTCCTTTTTTCTCCTCCTTTTCCTCTGTCTAGCTCTCCTGGGGATGGATGATCCTGGCAGCTAGACCTGCCCCAGGCTTTTGCCTTTTGTTTTCCTGTACTTTTCTTTTGGCACAATTCAGAAGTTTTCAGTGTTGTGCTTCCACAATCACATGCTAAAATATTTGCACAGCTGTCTGATGACAGAAAAGGGGAGAGAGAGAAAACCCATTCCTCTGTTATTTGAAAATTAAAAAAACAACAAAACAAACAAAACCACCACCACCAACAACAAAACAACCAAAGGCAACCAACAAAAACAAACCCACAACCAGATTGTAAAAAAATTGTCAGTTTGTTCTGCTCTTTCGCCCTGTCTGGTTTTCCCCATGTCCTTCACCTTTCTCTTTTCATACACATAAACCCACCTTTTAATGCTTCTCTTAAAATGCTCAGGGGTTAAAAGCCCATGGGGTTAAAACGCCCATGGGACTCCACTGCCCACCTATGTGCACTCCTTTCAGCCTGCTCCCGGCATACAGAAATAGGACCAACTCCTACAGGCTATCATTAGGCATTCTTCAGGCAAAATTCTGACTGAAGTTGGTGGAAGTTTTGGCAGAAGGGCTGCAAAACTAATTACATTCCTCCCCCAAGTATATATATTGGATGGTGATGAGAGATGAGAAAATACTGCCTAGAAAGAAAGTCCATTAATAAATGAGAACTAGATGCAGGGAAGAACAGTTGATTGAATTATTTATAATGCAGTTATAAAATTGCTGAGTTGCTGGGCTTTCCAGAAACCTATCAATAACAGGCATGACCATAGCAGCAGTTAATAAGAGCACAGACAAGCAGGAGCAAGGATCTCCATGAAAATCAGGTATGGAAATGTTTCGCAAAAAGCCTAGCATAGCTAAATCATTTAGCACAGAAGGTATTTTAGAGAGGCGGTAACTCTCTAATGGCCTGGAAAACTCATTGTGAGTTTTTACCAGCAGTGCACCACAGAATTTCAAGCAAAAACTGAGCAAGTGTGGTCCCCTCTTTTAAAAATAGAAAAACGGCATAGGTGCTCCCTGATAAGGCTAACTATAGGTCATGGTGAAAAAAGAAAATATGTGCAAAATGTGTGTAAAAAGTATCCCTGGGTAGTGACACTAAGAGCAAAAATGAATGTCAGTATTTAAAAGAATGAATATTGCCACAGGTTTTTTGTCAGTTATCTAATTAGTGACCAGTGATGACAGCAGATATGCTCTATTAGACAACCTGTTGCAATGTCTGGAAAGTTTAACTTTTCAAACCTTCGGCGCCTAAAAGAAGTAAAAGTGAAAAGGCCAGCAAGGCCTTTTTCAGCCTTGACATCTCTAATTCCCATGCATGCACTCCCACTGCAAACAATCCACTCCCTTCCTACACGCACAAACACACTCCCTGCCTTTATCCTGCCCTCGGACCACACACGCATCTCTACCCGCTTGCTGCAGCCTCCTCCCTCGGACACAGGAACCCCTTTTCTGAAGCCGCTCCTCAAAGAAAGGTGTGTTTCCACCCCAGTCCACCAAGTTTGAGGGTTTTTTTTTAAGGGTTAATTGATGTCCCCAGTCACAAACTCCAGACAAAGCAGTCCTTTCTGTGAGGGAACTTCACACCCAGGAATGTGGTCTGGACATCTATGGACAAAGGGACATTCATGTTCCTGCTCCTCTTGCCTCTTAATCCTAAAGGAAGAACAAATGTGCTGATGTTAGCCATCCAGCTGGGTTTAGGAAACGTGTCCTGCTGCGGATGCACGTTTACGGTATCTCTCTTTTTGTTTGTGGTGTGAGGCTGAGGTGTGCAGGCACAGGGACACGCTCTGTCTGTGCTGGCCTGCATTCAGCAGCCTGGATGGCGTTTCCAGCCCGTTAGCCTCCGAAGCGTTCCACTTGTGAAATTAGCTTGATGAGGCGACTGATGAGAAAATGGCGCTTATTAGCTGCTGTCATTTTTATACCCTCTTCCAGAAGTAATGGTACAGCAACTCATGATCCCATTAAACCTTCTAGCGAGTGCTCTGACTGTGAAAGGACAAAGCTGCAAACAGCCAAGGCTTCTCAGTGCTGCAGGCCAAGCCTGGCCACCTCCTCTCCCCTGTGTCCCCCTTCAGCTTGCATAACCCCCGGTAACCCAGCACTGCTCCTTCTCAGGATCGTCTTCTCCAGGGCACAGCTTCGTTCTGAATGGCCTCGTGCTATCACACCCAGGGGCACCAAGTCTCTTCCACCAAGCCAAGCATAAAAACGTCTGGAGGGGAGGGGGGTCGGCAAGACAGATGTATTTAATTATATGTGCCAGCCAGCATTTCCCCTAGGTAAGATTAAGTGTGCAGTTCAGCTTCTGATCTAATTCCATTCTCGTTTAACATCACTGTGGAAGGAGCCATAAACTGCCCGCTGTAATGCAGATTTTTATAACGTGCTTTCATATTTTCAGTAACCTCCTGTCTGTATGGAGCCAGGTGCTCGTAACCCTGGGTGTACTCATAACTAATTTTTGAACAAGCCACTACGCCGCCATGCCAGGACCGGGGGGTGCTGTTAGAGCTCAGCATCTTCAGGGTGAAGGCTCCAGGCTTCCCGGGACCGTCCCGAAATGGGCTCACCTGCTTTGCAGACATACTTCTGTGCTGCCCCGTCTTGCAGCATTGTCATGGGCACCACTGTATTTGGTGATGTTCTCCAAGCCCCACGTTTTGGAATCACATAAGCACAGGAGAAATGTAACTTCTCCTAAACCAAATTAAATCACAATTTTCTTGTAGTATTGGAGAAAAGCTTGGAAACTGAGTCTGAAGGCAGAAACAAAGATGAGTAACAAGACTTTCATTGTTACTGTTATTGAAGTCAGGGATTTTTGTAGCCCACTCACAGTTTTCTGAATGTGGTTCAAGTCTCTCTAACCCTTCTGGCTGATACTGCTGCTCTGAGCAAGTCCCGTCTCTGCTGCTTCAGATTATATTGGGAAAAAAATGTACTTAATCCCCTGCCATGATAGGATCTTTAATATCTGGATTTTGGCATCAGGAGGCCTGTCCCTATCCAGCAGGTTATGATGAGCCATCGTCAGGGAAAGCTCAAACAATTTGGGTTAAAAGTGAGGACAGGAAAGTTAGTGTGGGTTTTAACTGCTGCTTGTTTGTTTTTGTCCCTACCACCTACGTGTACAAAGAGCTGTGTTTGTTACGGGCATCCTGAGAGAGGAAATCTCTTACCTTTAAAGAAGCACTTGGCATTAGGAGAGAATAATATGGAGAGCAACAAAGAACCATTAGTGACGTTTTATTAAGAAGATGAGATAAATAGTCTCTCGTAAACAAGTGGTATTATTTAACTATCCAAGGATTTGCTTTCCAAAACAAGCCTGAATTGTTCATTGTCCAGCAAAATAACGCCTGCTCTGCAGTCCTGACTTCTTCTCTAAATAGAGCACAGAGTCTGTAAGGCTCTGTGCCTGCGGGCTGTCCTACCACATTACTAATGACATTTATGTCAATGCTGTCATAAAAATATTTTAAATAAGTAGAGAACAGCAATGTTAAGACAGAGAAAGGATAACGTGAGGAGGCTTTAGTTCAGGAGACAGGAACAAAGGAACTCTGCCTGCCCTACAGCTTCCCCGTAGCTGTAGACGGGGCCTCACAGACAAACTTGCACTCGCTCGTGTTGGCAGAGAAAAACCTGGCAGAGCAATGCCCCGTTGCTGCCTCAGCTGCTCGGTCACCTGCTCAGACAGAATTATGGCACCCTGTCCTAGCTGTTCTTCAGGCACTGGTGGGCACGCATTGATGCTCCGAGGTTTGCCAGAACAAGGTTCCTCTTCCCCGTTGCACATGCCGCAGGGTTTCCCAGGGGCAGTGACGGCTCCCTGGGGATGCTGCCAGCATTGCCACACCATAAACGAGATGGGGCTCCGGGAGGGGAGCAGCCAAAGGTGCGCGTGTGGGCAGGAAGCACTCGCTGTCTGAAACAGCCTTCCTTGAGAATGGGTGGCTTACCCCAGTCAGAGGCCTGGGAGGAGGAAGAGGAGGAAGAGGAGGAGGAGGAGGGGACAATGCGAGCATTTGGGGCTGCCGCTGCCGCCCGGCTCCCAGAGGAGACCACTGCTGCGTTGCCATGGCAGTGGTGACGAACTGGCAGCGGGAGCCAGCATCGCCCATCTCCCCCAGCCCTTGCGCGATGATGCTCAGGGAAGGACGTGCAGAAGGAGCTTCGCATCCCGGTCCCCAGCTCCTTTTTACTTCACCTTCACCTTGCAGAGCTAAAGAAAGAGAGAATTGCCTGTGCAGGCTTCCTGGGGAGAAACCTGTGCGGAGGCAGGGCCCGAGGAGCGGCGAGGGGCTCTGATTTGGGTGCTTGCCCTGGCAGAGGCGGGCGAGCTATGAGCACCTGTCGGGGAGGAGCTGACTTGTGCGAGAAGGTCACTTCTACAGCCTTGCTCTGTGAGTACTGACCCCGCTGGCCTCTCGCGCCTTCCGCTGAAAATGTTTTCTATCGTTTCTTAGCAACTATAAAAATCTGTTTTTCCCTGCTTTGAAGGGGAGGGATTTTCTATTGTGCTAGCTCTTTTAAACAACCTCCATGCAAAATCTGTGAAGGTGCTACTGCTGGATTTTCTGCTCTAGGCATGAAGTCCTGCAGGGGCTGCAGACTTAGCCACTTGCAGCAGGTTTCTCACCTGCTGGCACCAAGCAAGCATAGTGAAATCCGCATGGTAATACCTGCAGTTTGCAGTCAGAGCAGCACAATCCACACCTGAATGCATCGGTAACAGGTTGTGCATCCTAGCCATCTGATACAGCGCTATCCAAAGATCAGCTCTTTCATTTTCCAGCCTTTGTTACACATCCTCATTTGTTTTTGTTAAGATGAAGAATTTTAGCAGTAAGCAAACCAAATGCTGCTTTGAACAGGTGCAGAAAGAGTATTCTTCATATGTGGGTTAGGGTTACAAATAATTTCTGTCCAGTGAGCCAAACAAATGCATCAGATAAACCGCTGATAAAAAAGAACGATTATATTGGCACAGATCCACCACACTCCACTGTAGCACATGGATATCATAGGCAAGCACACGAACAGACAGTAGGAAACATACAAAAGCCATGTGTGAGATCAGTCAAGAACAGCTAACAATAGGCATCTCTAAATGTATTAGGGCTACAAAGCAGTCTGAGAAACAGTTTAAAATTCACACTGGCAAAATATTAATTGAATCTCAAGATCCATGAAAATAATATGCTGCTTTATAAAAAACAATCAGGCATTGGGGAAAAAAAAAAAAAAAAAAAAAAGGTTAGAAAAAAAAATCAAAGGGATCTGGCACACCATAGTTCTGAAATCTTGGTTAAACTGCAACCCACTCGCATGCAAGCTAAGGGGATTTTTTTTTTTTTTTCTTTTTTCTCCAGATGAATTTGATGCTTGTTCTGTTCCTTGGCCAGACAGCAGCACTGGGGCATCTGTAGCTGTAATCTCATTAAGACTATTAGACTGTGCTTGTGCTTGTGTTCTGTTGCTGGCATGGATTTAGGCAGCCAGATGATCCTCAGAGCATGGATGGCTCTCACAGTTGAGAGGAGATGGGCTACACTGTTTTTCATGAGGTCTGAAAATATTACAACTTCTGCTTTGGAAAAGCACTGTTTGCAGTCCAGCCGGAAAAGCAAATAGCGACAGGTCCACTCAGTCCACACACAAAAGGGAAATTTATGAACATAGTTTCTGTTTGTGGTAATGGGAGTCACATGTGTAAGTTCTCCACACAATGAAGGCAGAATACACTCCCTTCAGTGTGTAAATAGCATAAAGATGTGCCTGTGCGAGCGCTGGCATGAGATGCTGGACTACAATAAGAAAAACAGAAATCAGAAATGAATTATTTGTTCATTTTTCCACCCCAAGAAGCAGTTCTGTGTTCTGCTTTGTCCACTCTGTTACAACTAACACAAGCACTGTAGCTTTTGCTTTTTTTGGAACATTCCACCAAACTTTAAAGTATTTTGATGGCAAGGGATGTTTCTAGGGTCGGACACAAATTCTTCTCATTCCATTTTATTACATTACTCTTCATTACAATTCCTTAGGACTTCATAAATACCTGTTTTTCCTTTTTTCATTCCTGCATCACACAGATATTAGCAGCTGGTTATGTTCCTCTTCAGCAGTGGTGCTTAAGTACTTCTGCATGTAACAGGGTTTCCAGCCCCTCTGTGAACTCTGCACATGCAGACCTCCTGCACATAAGCCAGTACCGGTTTATGTCATTCGTGCATGAGCCTCGGGAAGCCGTCTTTGCTGAATGAATGCCAGTGTACCACACAGTTCACAAATATGTAAAAGTAATGGGCCCTATCCCAACAAGCTCAGATTCAGAAACGTTTAGCAGATGTTCTGGCTGTGGGGGAGGAAAACAGGAGATGAATAAATACAATACTGCAATAACAAATACTTTGTTGATGAAGCCGCACATGAATTACAATGACAAACACACCCTACCAGGACTTTGACCTACCCATGAAACAACATAAACATGTTTTATTAATAGTAGTTCCACGTTTTCAGGATCAATAAAGTGACTTCATCTATTTACTTTCCCCTTTTTATTAATACTTCTCTAAACAGTGATGAATTTGGATGGAACATAGGTAGAGTCTTTTTTCATAGCTTGCCAAAGGACAGATCTAATACTACGAGTAAAACAGTGAGGTTCTCAACGAGGACCCCAGAGCCTTTTGCTAGAGAGCCTAACCATGGATAAGTTAAGAGCTTGAAGAAAACTTCCAGACTTGTTTGAGAATCAGGCCTGTTGGTTATTTCTAGACAACAACACAATGGAGCTGCTCTACACAGCTTGTTTAGAGGAGTAAAATGATGTTGTTTTAAAAACAAGTATACAAAACATGGCTCAGACTCCTTCCTAATCCAAACTCAAAAAAGGAAACATGCGTTCTAGACCTTAATGCATGCTATGTGGAGTAAACCAGACCCAGGGGAAGCCCTGCACAGGCAGCCCTTGTGCAGGACTCTTGTAGACCAAATTAGATCAAGAACCAATGAGGTGTCTCGGTGACGATGTCGTAGGCCTTTCTTTCCATTCTACTCAACCAAGGCATATTTAAATCTTTTTCTTTAGTCCTTCTCAAGGACTATCTGAGTAAAAGGAACTGCTGTACTCATGATTTTTTGTTTAATACATTAATCGCATAGGATGACAACAGTTGTCTTCTTGCATATTTACATTTTGCTCATTGCTCTTGTCTTTCTGCTTTAGGTGGTCTTGTACCTCTTTACATGTCCAGGTATTCTATAAGCAACCATGAAGTCAAAATCATCTGGGTTACTTTTCCTTACTGTCCTGTACAGTTCTGGGAGGGATTTTTCTGCCCTTGTGTAGCCTTTCTTTTAGGTTGTCTCTATTAAAAAAAAAAATATATAGTACAGTGTAGTGAAGTGAAAGTTGAGTGTTTCTCATTAGCTTCTCATATGCCCACAGCCCTGAGTAGTAGCAGCAAATCTGACTGCAATTTTAGATTTTACTACTTGGACAATCTGTGAGCAGTGAAATTACCTGGAGTGTGTGTGGACAGACCCAGAGTCTCTCTAATTCCTAAAATACTCCCAAATGCTCAGTTTACACTCAGCATTCAGCAGATTTGCAAGTAGCTGCAGGGAGAGTTTCCTTATGAGTTCCTATCTGAACGTGTATTTTCTTAGCCTGAAGGATTAGAAATGTTTTTCTAAATGCTCAAAGTTTAGTGGATCAGGGGGCTGGCTTTTTATTGCTCTGTCAAGCTGGAGGAGTTTTGACCTAGAAAAGCCTTTATGTTTACAGGGTGAGCCAATAAGTACTTTTTCAAAGTGAATTAGACTTGTATTTGCTTTCCTGTAATGAAACACCACTAGCAGTTTATTTGGAACTCAGCTGCCACCCCTGCACACAACATCACTCCAGATTAGTGTGGACTTGTGTGTTCAGGGGTGGTGGAAAGGGTTAAAAACTTTCATTATATAAATATTACAGTTACTCAAATGCTCATGCGATAAATATCCACTGGCATGCAAGACATAGGGTTCATGATGACTTCTGTCTTGTATTTCAAAGACAAATTGAACACCTGTGTTATTGCTTAGGGGTTAAGCTCTTCACATTTTCCCCAGAATTGGACACTTTTTCCTGCTAACGGTTGCAGCTGATGCAGAAGACAGCAAATTTTAAGACCTCTCTAGACTAGATTTTCTCCGCTGTCCCTCGGTTTCTTCGGGAAACATTGCTTCTTTTGGAAGCATTCAGCAGCTGGTTTGTATACAGATTGCTTTTACATAAAGGAACTATGCTTTAGCTACCCAAGTAGATGCGAGCATCAGAAAATAAGGCAATATAACCCATCACGGAGATCCCACATTAAATCGCCTCCAGCAGGCAGCAATTTAAATGCAGTGACTTTTAGCAGAAACACTTTTGTACAGGAGACAAAAGTTCTGGTTAATGGAGAGCATTTCAAATGCTTCAGCATCACTTTGCTTTCATGTTGTTGCCTTGACTTTTACAAAGTGACATGTATGTGGAAAGCACACAAAACCCTCTAGCACCATAAACATCACGCTAAGATGTACAAACTGGAGGGGTGTTTGCAGAACACTCCAAGTGCTCCTTCTGTTCAACATACCAGTGGTAAGGCCACAACTGGGAGCACGCTGTGTGCTGTTCCTGGCAGTGAAATTCAGGACAGACATGAACTAAACTGAGAGCCTCCAAATATGAGCATCACGAATCACCAGAGGTCTCACAGTGTAACCTGGGAAGACAGATAAGAAGAAATGGCATTTAGGTCCAGAGAATGTAATCAGAAGTGACACAGTACGTCTTCATGCAATGAAAAGGCTGCTGCAAAGGTGAAAGGAACAAATGTTTCCTTTGTCTTTGATGGGTAGCATGAGAAATAGATTTAAATTATGGTAAAAGGGATCCAGGTAAATCACTATGGAAAAACTAAAGGCAAGAAGAGTGAATCATGAGAACAGAGTGGCTTGCCTGCATAGCCTGTGGTGTCTGCAGCGTTGGAGGTCTCTAAGGGGTCAAACAGATGGGGCAGAGATGCTTTCAGAGGGATGGAGTTAGAGGACCTCTCAAAACCCCTTCCAGCCCTGGAATTCAGTGATCGCCTCCTCATCTGAAAATTCCCTTGCTGTTTTTACTCGTTAGTTCTCAGTATTTGAAGAGGTTACCAATTCCCACAGGACTGGCCATGCACCTGGCCAGTTCTGAGTTCTGGAAGGCTGTCAACAGAATTCAAGATTCCTCGGCCATTTTTAGTGTGAAAATAGCTTTGATATCATGGAGAAACTAAAAGCTTCTTTGGATTTTCTTCTGTAACTTGCCTTCCTTGCTGTAATCCTTCTCTAACCGGGAGCAGCAGCTGGCCCTTGTGAACCTTCAGTTATTTTAGAACCTGAATATATAAAGAAGGCAGGCACTATTTTTGTATATATTGATTTTTCGAAATGGGGCACTGTGCCATAACCTGACCTTATTTTGAGCAGCAGCAGCTCACCTCCTTTTAAGAGCTGAATCCTGAGCCATGGTGTTTTTCCCTGGGTTGGTTTGGGACTGCTGCCTCGACTGCTGGCCGGCTTACTGGAGGTGACTTCTGGAGCGCGAGGCGCCCGGTTTTATGGTGCTTGCAGGCACTTGTTCACGGGGAATCGCTGCTTTGCTGACACAAGGTGATTGTTATCTAGCCCAGTGCAAAGCAGCAGTACTGTAAAGGCCTCAGGGAAAAAGACGGTGATGGGCTCACCTTGCACATCACAAGCCTGGAACATCAGAACTCTGCAAGGCTGAGCTGCAGGGTTTCAGTTTTCTTAGCTTGTTTCTATGGAGTAGCCATTTTGTAGCGATATCCCAACCCCTCGCTTTTGTGTGCTCTCGAGGGTGTGTTTTATTAGCCTAAAGTTCTGTATGGTATTGCCTTGCACCCTCCTCCCCTCTGAACACCACGTGCAGGCAGTAAAAGGAGACATGCAAAGGAAGCACAGTGCTTTGTTTTTGCTTTAGTTCTACTTGTTTAAACCCTTCCTCTTACAGTGCATTGTGAAAACTCCTCTGGGAATCTGACAGCATAATGATGCAAATAACCCTGTCATATGACTAAGCCTCTCTGTTGCTGGATTCCCAGATACCAAAGCAAAACGTACAAGTCTTGCTGTGGATGGCATAGGCAGCTTCATTCTCGAGTGCAGATGGATCTCCAGTTCCCTAATGGGAATTGTTTGGGTCCTAATTAGCATTTTACGAAGATTACTGTTAAACTGACAGCCCTCCTGATTGCTCAGAGGCAAAGTGCCTAGCTGGTAATCAGTGGACACACTGTATGCATTGGCCTCTTTGAAAGCATTTAAAAATATCTTCTATATTGCCATCTGTGAACCCTCTCCTCCACCTACTTCCATCTTGCAGTAATTTAACACATCCTCAGCCTGCATCTTTGTAGGGAAAAACACCTCAATCTTTTGGCTATCAGCAGTGAACATGAGCTGCTGCCTCCCCTGCAAAGAACTGCTACACCGCTGACCTTGGGTGACTTCCAATGGGGGAATATCCACTGCCTGCAGGTCTGCCTGCCCCTTGGCACCTGCACGTGTACGAACACAGGCACCTGCTCAGGTAAGGACAGACATCCTTGCCAGATTTTCCACCATGTAAGCTGAGTCAGCTGGCTGCGGCTCTCAAGTGACTGCAACCGGTAGCTCTAATTTCTATGCTCATGGAAACTCCATCAGTAAATAGGGTGGGCTGAGCCAAGTTTGTATCAGCCAAAGGCTTCCCTCCATCTGTTCTCAGGCAGGGATATAGATAGCGATTTGGGAATTGTGCACTTCTGGCTGATATTTGTCACGCCACAGCAGAGTAAGAATTTCCTCTGCCATGTCATGAGCTCATTTGGTGCATCTCTTATGAGCGGTATCATTTTGGTTTGTATCACGTTATTGCAGGACCTGACTGCTTTTCAAGCCAAAATCAAACCCAAAATCTTTAACAGTTTATGGAAGTCAAAACAAATCCGTTAAGGTAGGGTTGGAAAACTGTGGCTTTGGTATGAGGTTAGAACCGTATGGCTCTGGATACAAAAGGAAGTTTAAATAATCTGCTGGAAAGGCCTATTTAAAGGAACGCTGGTGTACTTTTGTATTACCATTGCTATTACCATATAATCCTGGGTTTGTACCTAATTCTTAATTCCTGGATTATTCACGGTGCTTCTGTACTGGTTTGCATTCCTGCTCCGTTCAGGTGCGTGTTAGCTGGCTCTCCTGGCTCGTGGGCATCCTCAGCTGAGCGTGGCGAAGACAATTTATAAACACGCACTGCTTACGTACAGTAAGTGGTACAGACAGCAGTGAAATATATCTAAGCAGTACAGAAACACGTAAGCGCACAGACGTGGGTGTATGTATATACTGCGCGAAGTGCTCTTCCTGACAGCCAGCTCGGATGCAGAGCACCCGGCCTGGGAGCAGCACTTTGAGAGCATTTAAAACAGCAAACGCGTGCATACCTTTACAATACCCATACGCACACTGCACACCCGCGGGCTTTCGGTGCTCTCCCGCAGGGCAGGGCAGGGCAGGGCAGGGCAGGGCAGGGCAGGGCAGGGCAGGGCTTTGCCACCCCCTGCCCCCCAGCACCCGTGCTGTACCCCCGAGGGGTTACTCGGGGACCCTCCCTCAGCGAGCCGACCGTTACCGGCACGCGCCCACCCCTAACGGCCGCCGCGCGCGCGCACTCCCCCGCCCGGGGCACTTTAAACGGTCGCTGCTTCGCCCCGCCCCCTCCCTATAGCCCCGCCCCCTCCATCACCCCCCCCCCTCGATCGCCCCACCCCCTTTTTTTTTTTTTTTTTTTTTTTCCTCCCCGCTCCGCCAATCCCGTTCCGCGCTCCCCTCCCCTCCGCCAATCACCGCCCGGGCCCTTCCGATCCGGGCGCGGGGTGGGGGCGAGGGCAGTACCATCGGCACGGCGCGGGTGGAGCGGGGGGGGGAGAACGAGGCGGGGGGAGCCTCCCCGCCCGGCCGCGTGGCTCTCAGCGCTCCCCCGACCCCCCCCCCGGGGCCTTTCGGAGCTCCGCGGCGGGAGAGGGGCGGAGCGCGCGGGAGGGGGCAGCCCCGCCCCCCGCCCCCCGCCCTGCCAACGGCCGGCGGCGGGCAGCGAGCGGCCGCGGCCTCAGCCCCAGGTGAGCGGGGAGCGGGGCCGTTGGCGGCCGTTGGGGGCCGTTGGGGGCCGTTGGCGGCCGTTGGGGGCTGTGCGGGGCCCGGCAGGTGCGGGCCGGCGGCGGGCAGAGCCGGCACAGGCGGATCGGAGCGGAGCGGAGCAGAGCAGAGCAGAGCAGCGCCTTCCCTTCCCTTCCCTTCCCTTCCCTTTCCTTTCCTGCCTTTCTGTCCCCCTCCCTCCGTCCCCAGCCGGGTGCCGCGTCCTGCTGCAGCCGCACAGAGAGGGGGACGCAGGGAGCGGTGCGTTGGGAGGGCAAAAGCACACGGACTGAGTGTGTGAGGGGGGTCGGCACAAAGCCGGGGCTGCCCGGGGCATAAAAGCGTTGGGGGTCTGGGGCAAGGCACGGCATTGCTCGCTGTCTGTGCCCCCCGGCCCTGAGGCAGCTGGGAGGGGCGCTGGGCAGCGTTTGGCTTCTGTGGTTTAAGGCAAGGAAGGATGCTCACCTCTGTGGGCAGTCTGCCCTCTACCCCCCCCTTCCTTCTAGTTTATTTTTATTTTTATTTTGGCTTAGCATCAAGAGGAAACTCAAATACGTCTCTTCTTCATGCTCTGAGGTGCTGGAGTTGTCTCCATTCAAACGTGTTTGGTGCGACTGGGAAAGGAAATGTGAGTTTTTGCTGATCTGAGACAGTGGTAAATTAACGGCAGAACTGCCTCAATTCCATTAAACAGGAGCCTGTTTCACCCCACAGCTCTCAAGGAGAGTTCATAATTCTCCCTCTTCCTGCTAGAGGCGTGCAGTGGCAGCACGGCTTCTTGCTGAAGGCACAACCTGGTTGCTCCAGCAGAGATCAGCTGTCCTGAAACTGCTGCTTCTGCAGTGGGCAACATGAGAAACTGCCTTGCATGTTTGAGAAAGGATGCTGGCAAAGCTACGGAAACAAGGAAAACCTTCTTACCGCATTCCTTTCTATCAGCCTGCCACTTCTGCCTTCTCCCGAGATCTTCATCTGGGTTACATGTTAACCTTTCTCCTTTCTTTCCCCGATAGCGTCTATGAGATATGATCTTTTGTGTCTAGCCACATGGTTAAAACTAGTCTAGGCTGTCCTTGCTTTGTGTCTGGATATTTTTTTGACACTCAACCATTCAAAACAACGACCATTTTACTGAAAATGGTGTTTTGGGGTTTGTTCACCATTAAGGCTTCTAGCAAAATCATTCTCAGGTGGGTCCTGCAGGTACTGGCATGGCCAGTTTTCTTCTTGGTTGCTTTCTGCTGGCATGGAGAGTGGCATAAGATGGAGGATTTGACAGGTAGTCCCAGCTGCCAACCTTGAGGCATCCGCCGAGGCCTCCCAGTTTTCTGTCTTCACCTTGCTCATCCCGAAAGAGGAGCGGCAGATACGGGCGCTTTTCCCCCACCATGCAAGCGCGTCGTGTGAATGCCTCTGGAGCTGTCGGCCCCGAGATCTCCAGGGGTTTTCTACCTGCCAACCCTGCCTGAACCACCACAGCCAGGCAGCGGGCCGAGCAGGCCACTGCTTTCTGTCCTGAGCATGTGTGTTTTTTTTGCTGTGTTCCCTTCTTTCTTTGAATCCACTTGTCTGGCGGTCATCCCATCCCTCGAATTGGAGCCTGTGTGCAAGAGGTGTTTTCTTGCTCTGCTTCTGTGTAGCGTACTGCACAGGGGAGTTCTGGTTTAGCCTGATCTCAGACGTTGTTGTAGGGTACCAAACATAACTTCAGTCCTGCAGTTTTCCCTTTTTTGTGCAGTTTCTAACATCAGGGATGTTCGTCTGATGGTATGGGTCTTCTGCTGGCTTTGTCTGCAGCAGTGTTCCAGTTGTACAGCTTAATTAAAATCTGGGAAATAAACCACTTATTGCATCAACTTCCTCGTTGGCCAGCAGGAAAATTGTTTGGTATTGCTGCTTTCTGCCCTGCTGCTTGGAAATAATTCCTCTGAATCTGCAGTGCTTTGAAGTGGGGCAAGGCTCGCTGGGAGCTGCTGTGGTTGAGGGAAGAGGGCATTTCAGAGCACTGAAGACTTTATATTAAAAAAAAATAAATCTCTCCCTTTCAAGCTTTCCTTTAGTTACGTCCCTTATCGTTGCGGCTGCAGTATGCTTTGTATGAACTTTGTGTGATGTCGAAGGAAGTCTCAGGGTATAATCCTCTACTCTTCGAAGTAACTTTTGAACTGAAGTGACTTAATGGATAGTACAACTTTTAGTGATTTCCCTTTAAATTATTAAGCTCTCTACCCTAAATCTGTGGGGAGACTTCTTGCTGGAAGTTAAAGTGTAGGCAGAACAGCAGCATTTTTGTGGTATCATATCTTGACTTGCTATCTGTGCCATGCAAGTAAAAATGCCTGTGGCCGTGCAAGCCCTATCTAACATCTCTATCTTTTTATGGCCTTGGTGGAAGTGTGGTGCTTGTAGTGGGATGGTTGGGAGGCCCTTCTGGCCCTTCTCTTGGTGTCTAAATGCGCAGTGTGGGCTTGCACAGCTGTTAAAGCGGGCTTCTATTTTGCCAGGTCCTGTGAAAAGGTTGATATCAGCTGCTCCATTTCTATGAGACTGTGGCTTGCAAAGATTTGCACCATTTCACACTTGTGTTTTTTCAGGGCTCAGTAAAGAAATGAATCTTGAGGCACCAGAAGCCAAGTTTGGCTCTTACCCAGTTAAAAGCACAACACCTGGTACCCACCCAGGGATTCCCAGGTAACAGACTGCGCTGGGTCTGGTGTTGGGAAGCGTCCTCTTAACGCTTGCAGCATCATGGTCCTGTGACAGGAGGAACAGAGGGGAGCTGGGAGACTCGTCTCCTCTGCCATGTGGTCATCTGCACAGAAATGAGGAAACGTGTGCCTGGGAGTCTTGCTTTAAACAGCCAAATGGAAGAACGTTTCGCTGATCTTTTCTGTAGAACAAAGTTATTCCCAAAGGTAGGCGGTCGGTGTGGATGGGGCTCCGTCTGCTGGAACAGCAGAGAGAAAAGCCTCCTGAGGCTCAGGAAGGGTAAACAGTTCGGGGACTGGTCTGATTCCGACAACTCGCTTAGCCAGGGAAATCACTACTGGAGAGAGGCTCCCGTTGAGATTCTGGGAGAGCTGTGCCTCTTCCTGCATTGGGTGGAAAGAAAGATGAGCTCAGAGGTAGTCGCCTTTGTGTATGGTTTCCTTGGTGAGCCTGGGAGGTTAGTGCCTTGCACCTGGGATTTCGTCTGGGTCTCCGAAGTGGGGTTTGGCTTCCTTTGGACTTTGCAGGGAGAGTAGGACTGCTCGCACGGCCAGGTAATGTAGGGAAAGGCTGGGAGTCGATGGCACCTGGTCTGCTTCTGTACCTCAGAGAAAGAGAAGTTCATGCATGTGAAGGTGGATGGAGGAGGTACCCAGACGCAGACAGCCTCTGTAGCAGATCTCTGCTATTGATTTTCCACAGTGCTGGTATTTGGTGTTCCCTCAGCAAAGGCAGGTGGGCTACAACTGGGACCATCGCTCTATCTGAATACTTCTCATGTTGCTTTTGCATCGCATCTAAAGCCTGTTGCATTACACTTACGCCTGGAGACCCACCCAGGGCTCTGCTGTGCCAAATGCTGTGTTAAAGCACAGTAAAAATGTCCCTGCTCTGAGTATTCTTTTGCTTAATAAGGCATATGAGAGTGGAAGAAAGCAGATACCATTTTCTGTTGATGTTTAGAGCGGTGAATGCTGGCAAGTTTTGAATTTGGTGCCTTGGATAGAATATGATTTGATAGTGGATTTATTTCAGGATGTGAGCCAGCCTTCAAATCATCCTGTGGGGCACTTCTGAGGCTGCCAAATGTCAACTCTGTGGGCTTATGGGGGGGGTGTGTGTCTGTGAGAGGTGTGTGCTTCTGAATGGTCTGCGAACCTTTGTCTCAGAATATCTGGCCCTGCTTGGGCTGAGCGTCAGCAGCGCTGAGGGACGGAGCCTGCCATCCCAGCCACAGGGGAGGGTTTCTGGTGTCTCACCCTCACGTGTCACGGAGCAGTGGCACCAGAAAACTGGCTTTTTGGGTGCCTTTGGGGCAGAGCGTGCTGTTTAGGTTTGCTACTCAGTGCTCCTTTTGGTTTCCTCCTCTTATGCATTTTCCTTCCGTTAGCACATTTTCCTCTTTTCTGTCTCTGGTCTCCCCCAGCCATTTGCTTGCTCCCTCAGGGCTGTTTGCTGTTCTACCCTTCTTTGGTGCATGGAGGAGAAACCAGTGACTTTTTTTGAGCAATATCTATAATCCTATTTCTGATGGGGGGAGCCAGAGGGAACATAAGAGCAGGGTATGTCTCACGGACTGGATTAGCTGTGCAGCTTGGCGTATTATTATTGTTCTGAAGTGAATCAGTTAATGTTAGTTCAGAAATGCTATAGTCCCAACTGTGATCCGAAACAGCTAAATTGCTTGGAGAGTGTCACTTGAGATGTTTGCTTCCTCTGCAAGAGAATTCTTCTGGTAATGTGCCCTTTTGTGGACGGTTGTCTAGATGTCTCGTCAGTCTGGAGAGGCTTGTTTTTAGTGCTATCTGCTCTCTGGAGAGTTTATTTTTAAATAGTTGCTGAAGCAACAGTCTTGTAAAATGCTGCAGTGTTAGGATAGAAAGAATTAAAGTGTTTAGTAATCCTTCAAAGGGATAGAAGTAATTGTTTCTATCTTCCCTTCTCTAAGGCTAGCTGAAAGCACTGGTGAAACCGCGTTCTCGTAGAAGACTAGCTTCAACATTTTCTTCCTCAGAACCCCTCTGTTTCAGCTGGGGAATGTCCACCTTTTAAACTAGTGTTTAAAGACCGAATATCTGAGTTCAGGAACGGCTGTGCCCTGTCCTTCGCTCCTGCTATACGAACATGGCTTATTTTCTCCCAGGACGAATTCTGCCACCTGGAGATGGGCCGTGCCTTCAGACAGGCACTGTGTCCCCCGTAACTCCTATGAAGCAGTAGAGTGGTGCTTTAGAAGCCAGATCATTTACTTTTTCCACAAGAAGCATTTTGTAAGCTTTCCTTCTTTGTGCCAAAACCTGAGCTGTTTACTCTGTGCCAGAAAATTTCAAAGAAAACCTATTTCAAAGAGGTCAAATCTCCTTATGCTCTGTTCCTGGGGCATCAGAGGAGCTTTACGTTATATCATTTTCTTGATCTACAGTTCTCAGTTTGGTTGTATCAGCACGACAGTTGTGCTTAATGAAGCTGTTGATTTTATTAGGAATCGTGTCGTGTCACTGCTGAAACAGATGATTAATCGAAGGCAATCACAAACATCAGCACAGACGGAGCAATGAATGGACTGAGAGCAGCCCTGAGGAGAAGGACCTGGGGGTGCTGGTGTATGAAAAGCTCACCATGAGCCATCAATGTACGTTTGCAGCCCAGAAAGCCGACCGTACCCTGGGCAGCATCAAAGCAGCGAGGCCAGCAGGGCAGGGAGGGGATTCTGCCCCTCTGCTCTGCTCTGCTCGGCCCCACCTGGAGCCCTGCGTCCAGCCCTGGGGCCCCCAGCACCAGGACAGGGACCTGTGGGAGTGGGCCCAGAGGAGGCCACGAGGCTGATCAGAGGGCTGGAGCACCTCTCCTCTGGGGACAGGCTGAGGGAGCTGGGGGTGTTCAGCCTGGAGAAGGGAAGGCTCCGGGGAGACCTCATTGTGGCTTGTCAGTGCTGGAGGGGGCCCTACAGAACAGAGGGAGGAGTCTTGGTCAGGGGGTGCAGTGCTAAGACAAGGGGGGGTGGCTTTAAACTAAAAGAGGGTGGAGGTAGATTAGGTATAATGAAGACATGCTTCACTCAGAGGGCGGTGAGGCCCTGGCACAGGCTGCCCAGAGAAGCTGTGGCTGCCCCATCCCTGGAGGTGCTCAAGGCCAGGTTGATGGGGCCTTGAGCAGCCTGGGCTGGGGGAGGTGTCCCTGCCCATGGCAGGGGGGTGGAACCAGATGGTCTTTAAGGTCTCTTCCAACCCAAACCCTTCTGTGATGATTCTGTGATGCAAAATGTTACCTCCAAGTATAAAGGGTTGTCTTCTTTCCAGGTCTTTATTCCTTTACTGCTCTGTTCCTGTGGTCTTCAGCTATCACAAAAGGCCCTTTGTTGTTCATTTGACTGTTAAACTGCATTTATTTTATGCTTCATCAAGCTCTTAATGAGCTCTGGGTTTGTAATATCACAGGTCTGGATCTCCAAGGGTGAGAGAAGCTGACAGGTTTCATGAAACTGTAGGGAAGAACCACCGCACGGGAGGATATCCCAGGCAGGCAAGGCTTTTTTGATGGTAGAGAGCAATGGTGGTAAATTCTTCATTATGCATTTATGCATTCATGCAGACTTTGATAACTCACAGGCATGATGCGTTCTCACAGTCAGAGTCTCGTGGTGGATTCATCCATGAGGCACAGTTCTGTGGTCTCAAGCTGTTAAGAAAGGAAGGGATTTCACAGCCATGACGTACAACAGAAATTAAAAAGGTAATGGAAACGGAGGACAGGGCAGACACAGCCGGGTATGTTCAAGACGTGGAGGTTTGACTTGGCCCATGAGGCCAGTGTGTGCTGCACACCAGCCAGTCTGGGTTCTTCCTTTCCTTGTTGGTGTCACAACAGAGATGGATCTCGAAGGGAAGACTCTGCAGTGGACTGGAAATAAAGTGCTGTCAGATGAGCACAGTAAATCAAGATGAGCGCTAATTTGTTCTGTTGGATTTGGGGATGAATTGCCTTACAATGCTGTGCTAATTATGGCAATTGAGGAAATGATTCACAAGAGTGGGCAGCTGAGCGTGGTCCTTCTAGCAGCTGTCTTAGCTTAAGCTAGGTTGACTTATTTACTAGAATTGTGTTTCATTTGCTACAATGACAAGTTCTCCATTTTAATTCCTATGGCTTAGCTGCAGTCCTTTGCCACCTGGCAGGAGAATGGCACAGCCCTCAGCCTGTCCGCAAAGTCAGGCGTGCGACTTGGCTGTATGTGGCAAAGTTTCTTTACAGGGGTGTGGACTAGAACTTTATTTCCAGTGCTGTAAGTTAAATGCTAGGCTGTGTAACACAACCATGACATTTAGAGTTAATAGTTTCACTGCATGCTGCTTCATTTTCTTGGGGCTTGCTGCTTGCTTCGTTGTGAAGGCAATAGCTGTGCAATATCCCAGTCCTAGGGCACCTGGCAGCAGGCAGATTTTGTGATCCTGTTCTCAAACGCAGTCATGAGTTAAAATAGGTAATACTTAAAATGCATTTCATTCAGTTATCTCAGCTCTCTGCCCCTATTTCCCCAAGCAGAATGCAAAAGATTGGCGTTTCCCCTGGCCGGAATGGCTCCTGCTGTGCGTTACACAAGTTGCTGTGACCTGCTGGAGCTTGTGCCACAGGCAGGCATGGCAAACACATGCAGGTCTACGGAGTTTTGGTTGTGGCAGTGAAATCCTTAGGTAGCAAGGTCATGGCCATGAGATTAACGTGCGTACAGCAGTCCCTTCCGTGGAAAGGAGTGTTTGGTAGACATTAACTTTTTATAGGCTGATGACACCCACGTACTGCAGAAAGATTCTCCGTTCTGTGAAGGCCTCAAAAACGGTGGCGATGTGAACCCCAGCCAGGCCCTTCAGCTCTGGGATCACAGGGGCTTTTCTTTAGGTATAGAGCTGGGGGGGGGGGGACATGATGGGCTGGCCAGG
Organism: Netta rufina; assembly: GCF_964035555.1. Lineage (NCBI taxonomy): Eukaryota > Metazoa > Chordata > Aves > Anseriformes > Anatidae > Netta > Netta rufina. The sequence continues at coordinate 141,427,804 of NC_140123.1, forward strand.
CTTTTGGTAACATGCTCTAATTTGTGTCAGGCTGCGAGCAGCAGTCCGCTGCTGCAGTGTGCTCTCACCTGCACATCAGCTGGGGCAGCTTGGAGAGGCACTGGGACCCTGTGGGTGGAAATGGCCTTACTTTGCTCCCAGGCAAAGCCCTGACAATCAGGAGTTAACACTTGGAGAGGAATGAACTGAGGTCAGCAGCACCAGCAGTCTGTTCAGTAAATAATTTTCTTTGTATACTTACTCCATTCTTTCACTCATTATTTGCTCCACTTATTCTTTTCCCTTCCTACACACAGACACACACACACACACACACGACTTTTTTCTGGCTTCATTATTCTCTCTTGCCCTAGTTATTGCCTTCCAGAGGCCACTTGTCACTGTGACCCTCCCTCTGGCTGAGGAGCTGCCGATGATAGGTTTCCTGTGAAAGAACCACCCTCGAGCTGGGATGGACACCTACACTCCGCGCTGGAGATGCCAGGCTGTTTTCCAGCTGCTCTTGCGAGTCCTCTTGCTCTGAGCACTGCAGTGGATGCACAGAAGGCAGCGCGGGAGGCAGAGTACTGCTCAGCCAGACACGGGGATCAGGAGCTGTTTCCCATCTCTTTTCCCCTCCTTGGGGGCAGGCTGCGAGCTCCTGGGTGAGTGAGCATCTGATACGTGGCATGTGCTGTTCCAAAATGCGAGGGGAAATCTGTTACAATGGCCGTGCTGTTACTGAGGATTTGGGTGGCTGCAGGACGAGGCATTGCTTAATGGTGGAGCCTGCAAAATGCAGCAGGCTGTGATGCTGCTGCTTGGACGTGATGCGATGAAAAGAGAAAGCTCTGAGGGTCACGGATCTGAGGGTCCACAGAAAGCAGCTAGAGGAAGTACGACTTGGGGGGGGTGACCTTGAACGTCTGTTCAGTGAAACAATCCAGGTGTGACTGGTGTTTAGGAAATCATTTTTTTGGGAGGCCTTTTGTTGGGGTGGGAGCAGTTCAAATGTTCTGTGTCTGCTCAGCGATCCGTTCTGATTTTTCACTGCAAGTGTAGTACCTGCATCTTCTGCACATGACGCTGTAACTCTTCCTGTCCCCAGGCTGCTGAGAGCTGTGCCAGATCGCTTTTTGTGGGCATTAAATTGCCTGAAGGCCTCACGAGCAGGAAGAAATGACTGTGTAGCAGGCCCAGTGTAGCAATTGCATGGCAGCTATTTAGACGATGGCCTGTGTATAATGGTACACACGCTGGGGGCAGGAGGGGGGCTCTGGTCTGTGCTGCTCAGCCACTCCAGCCTAATGCTTCTCGCCTGCCTCCGTGTACCTCTCCTTTGGGGCACTGTCGTCTCCTTCATTCTTCTGAGATTTTTATGCTTTCCATTGTGTTTTCTTAAATGAAAAGGCAGCTCTAGAAACAAACAAACAAAATTCCTTTCTTGCTTGCCTTGTGGTTTTCACTTATAAGACTGATTTTCCTTTCACTGGCATGGCAGTATTAAAACCAGGACTCTTCTTGGCTAGACTCCGTTGCTGCAGAGCCTGTGGGGTAAAATGAAAGTAGTGCTTGCTCTAAGAGTTTGGGTTTTTACCCCCCTTGGTTTAAATATTGATAGCAGTGAAGTTAGGGCTCTGAAGATACTAAATGAAGACAACTGTTCCTTGTTCTCTGACAGACTTTGTATGCAGCTTTCCTATAGCTGCATTGTTCAGTAGAGTGCTTTACTTTTCAGTAAATAGACAGCCTTTAAGGCCCTCAGGTTCTTCACATCTGAAACAATAGGCCTAATCATCAAAGCTAAATCCAAAAGGAGAACAATTAGGAAGGGCATATTTTTTAGGAGTGTCTTGGGCAGCGCTCCTACCTCCAGCTGCTTGTTTTTATCCTGGGGTGCCGTGTCCTCTGCTCCTCTTGCTGTCACACAGCGCAGCTGTCTGGGCACGCATGAGAAGTCTGATCAGAAAAGTGATCTCGGTTTAAAAACAGCTGTGCTGGGGTAGAAGGCAGCCCAGGTTGGCTGCGCAGTCCCGTAGCTGTTGTAGCAGCACTCCCAGCCAGGTGGGATGGCTCGGTGTGGGGTGGTGGTGGGGCTGCTGTCAGTACTGCCGGGGGCCTGGTGGGTGACACAGGCTGGGGTTGGTGCTTGATGGGGTGGATTGCATCTGGGGGACGTCCTTTTGATAGTGGTTGGATGAGGGCCCACAGAAATCGCTGTTTCTCTTGAACCATTCCTATTTTTCTGGTTTAGGGTTTCAGTTTCAAGGCTTGTGTTACGACCGTGTTCTGCCTTTCTAGGGTCCAGGCTTCTGCGACAGCGTAGCTTCCCTGTTACTGGTGTCTGCTTTCCCTCCTAGCTCAGTGAGCTACTTCAGCTTGTCCCAGCTGGTTTTGTAAAGAAAAATCCCCCCTCCCTGTACATGACCTCACAATAATACTTGTACTAGGACAATGTATGCTGCTTGCTTGTTCTTAATTATTACCAAATACATGGAAAAACTTGAGGCTTCTAATAACTGCAGAAATAACTACATTTTCCTGTGAATTGGTGATCAAAAGTAGTTAGACAAAATGATTGGAATAAAGCAGGAGCACCCCTTGTGCCAGAGGACTTGTTTATATGGGGTAAGGTCAAATGGATGAGAATAAACTCTCACTGCACTTGGAGAATGAAGCGAGGTGATGTGTCTTGCTGATTGAATGGAGCAGCCCCTTTCAAGAATGGAGTTTCTTACCTCTGCCAAGCAACTCCAAGCAAGATCCCCGGTGAGGGAGGAGTCGGTGCAGTCTTGAAATAAGTGCTAGTGAAAACTGAGTCTGAACCCTGGTGGGTCCAGTGTTACTTGGATATACAAAGTCTAAAAGAGAGATTGAAAGGAAACAAGATTGGAAAGGAAGGACCCAGCTCTCTTTCCTGTTTCACTGCAGTTGCATATGAACCGGGGTGGAGCGCACAGCAGATACTGCTAGCTGCCTTCTGTCGTCCTCCTGTACTTCGCTCCCTAGTTCAGATGGGCATTTGCAGCACTGCAGGATTCCTGTGCGTAGCCTGTGCTTATCAGGAACGTAGTGTTACCTTTTAAACCAGCGAAAATAGTATTGATCCGACCTTACGCTGGAGTTCTTCCATCTCCAGCTGTTGCAGCCATTTCACCAAGGGGATAAAAGCCCGTGTCCCCTCCATTTTTGAGGGGAGGTGAATGAATTGCAGGGTTACAATACTGTAGATGACCTTCATACGCTCAGACACAGCCAGGATAAGCATCTACGTCTCTTCCTGTTCCCGGGATCAGTGCATTAAGAAGGAACTTCTGTCTTGCAGATGTGATATACGTGTTTGAGGGCATGAAATAGCAGCTAATGCATATCCTAATGAAGCCCTGCATCTGTTTTTACATATGCGTATGGGTATGAATTTGCAAGATAGCGTGGGTGTGAATAGATGCAGGCCTGGGAAAATTGCGATAGCTTGTAACTGTGCCGCTTGGCACATACAATGTGTACAAACAGAAACTTGTGAAACAGTATTCAAAGTAAAATAATATCTACCTCCTCTTCCTGTCTGAAGAGTCGTGAACCCTAGCATGCTTTTTGTGTTGTTTTTTAAGTGTAACTAGCACTTGCTGAGAATCTCAAACGCACCCACCTGCACCCACCCTTCGTGCTGTTGGGGACTTTCTGAATGGGAACTGTTGTTGTGTGATGCTCACGTCCCCAGGTAGGCAAGCCTTGTCATGGTACAGGCAGGGAAGTGAACGGCATTAGTGAATGCAGCAACCATCCCTAATATACACTGTGATGTAGAATGAGTGGCTGCTGAAGTTGGCATGTTGAGAAAGCTGCCTCTAGGGGTGCATGCATCAGCCTGCTTTGTGACAAAGATGCACCCCCCTCCTAGCGCTTGGTTTTGGTGGTTTTGTTTGGTTTTGAGATTGGTGATTCGTAGTTACTTCGTAAAATCTGATCTGCTGAAAGCTGTAGTTCGATTACAAGAATGCTTCAGAAATCAATAGTATTTTATTTGCTGTTAGATCTACAGAGTTACCGAAGCACCTCTTTAACACCTCTACTATTTCTGAACTTTCCATCATACTTGGTGGTCTCTGTGAGCCACTTTTACTCCTTTCACAAAGAGCAAGAGCATCAGTAATTGATTCTGAAGTCTTTCTGTTGGTGCAACTATCACTGATGTAAATGTTGAAAGACTACTGATTCACGGGGAGGAACACAGGCTGTTTGGTAAATTCCTTGATTTTACTACCGAGCTGGTAATTGGAGAAATAGGAATGCAGTGTTCTGCTCTCTTACTGACTCTTGTCATCTTGTTTTTGAAGGTGTTTTGCCTTTTATGAGGAATGACGTAGTAGAGACAGCTTGGTTTGCTTCTAGTATTCACAGTATCTCTTTTTAACCTGTTGGTTCAGTGATTTTTGTCATTTTTGTCTGCAAGTTCCAACTGTTTATGCTTCTAAGCCTATCTCTGAAGGCTTCCACTCCTCAGGCCAGCTGTGAGGTATTAATTAGACAATTCTGTAATTACGTATCATTAACTGCTCTTTCAGGAAACCAAGAACCAAGCTTTTCTGTTACTACTGATTTTGTCAATGTAATACACATGGAACTGGAGTGCCAAGGATGGACTCAATTGCGATTCTTCCCTCTGGGGTCCTGTTCCTGCAAAGTCCCAGCTAATGCCTCTTAAAAAACAGCTGTCAGCTATATGCAGGAACTCAGTCCATGAACTCCGTAGAAATGTGCCAGTCTTCTCAGCTGAAACTGGGAGCTGTACTGAAGTAGAGCAGTTCTTGTACAGGACCAGTTTTGGCAGCAGCACGTGAGCCATTTTCATTCTGTAGAAACTAGAAAATTAATAGGCAGTCAATAACAGCAGTTTCAGACTTGAACTGAATTGGAGTTGATATTTGAGGATCAATATATGCCTGCTCACCCATTTTCCAAGGCAGTGAGTGATCCAGCTGTTACTGCAGTACCTGCTCCTGCTGTAAGACAGCCTGTGCTGCACCTGGCTGTGATGTTTCCCTATGTATGGATTTCCTCTCATGAAATTGCTGTGCCCTAGGGGATGCTTTTTCAGTGTTGGCCAGTACAATGGAAATGATTTCTTCCCTGTTTGTTCCTGTGATCTTTTTTTTTTTTTTTTTTTTTTTTTTTTTTCCCCTCTGGTCGCACTGAGTTATCTGCTTCCAAATTAAATTATGGAGATGACTTCCACAAGCTGTCAGGTGGCATCTCAGAGACCTTCCTCTGTGTGCTTCAGGTTAACCAACAGAGCAGAGGCAGCTCAGCTGGCCAGGGCTAACGTACGGGAACTAACAGGGCTCTTGCTGCTCCTCCTTGGCAAATTAATAGGGATGAAACGTAAGAGGAACGAGGAAAAAAGAGCTTGGTAGTCCTGCATTCAGAAAGGGAAGTGGCCAGAACTGCTGTATGTGGCTTCTGTCTTCTAATGCCAGCTCATTCATTTTAGTAAACCTGACTTGTTGTCTCTTATTTTCATCTCACTTTGAAAGACTCCAAGTTTTTATAACTGTTTTTAACACTTCTGATTGAGAGACATAGATTTTCCTATTTAAGTTCTCACTTCAGGTTCTGTAGAAAGATAGCTAGTGAATCATTCCTAGACTAGTATTGACACTGGTGATGAGGCAAAAAAAAAATTAAATGGCCCATGGACTGATGACTGTATTTTCTTATCTTAAGAGCACAAGGGAGAAGTATGAGAACGTGCAGTTTGACAGCTGAAGGAAGTGTGTATGGTGTGTTGGGTTTCGTTGTTTTTTCTTTGTTTGTTTGTTTTTGTTTGACTCAGCTCTGACTTTTTAGAACACTTAAATGAGCAGATGACTTGCTGTTTTTCTTGACCTGGCTTTTTTGTTCGGTCTCAGCTGAGGTGCATTTCACAAACAGATTTTGTGGAGGGTTTTTTGAATGGCTGACTTGCCAGACGTGAAAGCAAAACTTGGGCTGCTTTGTTGGTAAACAGTATTAAAAACAAAACAAAACAAAACAAAATTATGGCAGCGAGGGTACACAAATTTTGTATCTTCTCTCCTGAAGACAGAATTCCTTTTCTTCCTCAGAAGGTAGAAAGGAGGCCACGAATCTAAGCTGGAACTCAGTGTCCTGACTGGAGGCATATGAGGTATTTGTTCTGGGATTTAGCTATGTTTTCAGCCTCCTTATGCACTCAAGATCTCTGGTTAAGGGCAGGTGAAAGGCACCTTTCCCAATTCTTTCCTGCTCTGATGTGGCAGCCCAAGAAGCAAGAATCTGTTGTCTCCCTGTTTGATAGGGTTTTTAATCTGTCATAGCCCCTAGGGCTTTCTGGCATGGGTAGGTTGTACAAGAAGTCTGTGAGACCAGGCAGTGGGTTCTGTGGGCAGAAGATACCTTCCCTATTCCTTTTGAGGATGAGTTTCTATACACTATACTGGTAGTCATATCTCTCCAAGTGACATTCCTCATGAACCTGGGTTCAGATGATCCATTGAAGCTGTTTTGGGACCCTTCATGTTTCCCCTCTCTTTCTGGTATTGAGAGTGTGAGCTGTGACTTTTCTACATCCCACAGAAAAAGCTGCATGACCAAAAGTCCAAGGCTGTGGCCCAAGTGAAGTGTGGGGCTTAAAGAAAATAGAGAGAGAGCCTATAGTTGGTTAACGGGAAGGCAAAGCCCCACCGTAACAATTTGTTAATTGCTAGACAGCTTCCTTTCTGCAGAATGCTTATCAGAGAGAAAGTGAGTAATTTACTTAGTGGTTTTCCTCTGAATGCCAGTTCCATGATGTAGGGGAAGCAAAACAGCAGACCTGGGCTCTGAGAGGAGAGGGCTGCAAAGAGCTTGCAGCGTTTCAGGCCAAAACTCAATTCACTTTGGTATTTCCTGGTATTCCTGCAGTCTCATGGCAATAGGAACTTTCTCAGACGGTCCAATTCTAATGTGAAAGCTGTTTTTTAAAAAGTAGAAAACCCCGTCAAGTGTTATGTTTCCTTAGGCTTTGGTGAAACACCTTGGGCATAAGAGGTTATCTCATACACAGATGCAAGTTTCCTCTACCTTTCCATGAAACAAACTACTTAGAAAATGCTTAGTCTTTGGGATGTGTTCATAAATTGTATGTTCTGACTGTGAAAAAGGCAAGATACTTCCATTTCCTATTATTGTTGTGTGAGAGTCCGGGGCAGCACTACCCAGTGCCTGCAGCTTGCATCCCTAAGGCTCTTAATTGTTTTCTTCGTGGAGTTGTGTATGTGCAATAGCAGATGCAGCTTGAACTTTGATTGCTCTGCTCCTTTCCACACCACTTGTGTTTTTGGCTATGCAGTGGCCGTTCATTTGGCACGCTGAAGTAGTGCACTTATCTAGGGTATCTTGATTCTCTGAGAATTTGTACTGCATACAGGCTTCAAGTCGATGTGCGCCGTGCTAGCGGAGAGAGAGAAAACTTCCAGCTTTATACTTGTCAGCTTGACAATGTGTCATGGGTTTTGTTCTTTTGCATAGTTGGTTTTCTCCTGTGCTGAAAAGGCATTACAAACACCACTAGAACAAGCGAGCACGCTGCATTTGGAGAACTTGGAGGGCGTGAACACCAGCTCTACCAGCTTCCTTGAAGCTTCTTGTTGGAAATCATTGCTGCGGTCTGGTTTGTGGAAAAATTAAGTTCTTTTCTGCTTGCAAAGTTCAAACTTTACAGCTGGGGAGAGCTCTTCAACACCCAGAGGCCCGGGGCCTGTAGTACTGCTTGGTTCTCCCACTCTGAAATAGAAGCAGAGGCACCAAACAGCTTCGTGTGACTTTGTAAGGTTGCTGTTCCCCGTGACTGAGGACCGGCCTGTTAATATTAGCCCAGTTCTGACATAAATGACCTGTTTTTAAGTATTTCTTTTGGCAATAATGTGATTTAAATCCTGTCTAAATAAAACTTATCTACAAGACTTGTTTCAAATCGGAGAAATAAATCTCAAGCATACACTAAAAGTATCGTTTTGAATGTGAGGGGGCAGAACAATTTGGTGCTAAAGAAAGCTTGTGTGTACCTATTTATCTTCAGCTATTGCCCTAAACGGGAAGGGCATGACCACTTCTCTGCGTTAGTAGCGAGGTGCCAAAATGTAGCACGTAGCATCTTGCTGACTGTGCAGATAACAACCCTTCCTTTTCCCTTCCTATTCCCACGGAGTACCCTAATGTACCCATAAACCAACCCAGCTGCTGTGCATCACGTTCTCTTTTGTCTTTTTCCTACCGTGAGAGGAAAAGTCCATGTTCGGAGCGCAAAGCACCCTGTGCAAGGAAGATAACAGCAGGGTTGATGTTTTTAGGAGAGGGCTTGGCTCTATCGCCAGCTGCTGTCAGCTTGCCCTGGACTTTGTTATGAGACAGATAGTGCTTTTGGAAAGCCCCATCTCTGAGTCCATGTGTCAAAGTGCCACAGGCTGGCTGGAGAGAGCTCTGTTTGCACAGAAAGCATTGTGCATGCCTGCTCTCCCCTCAAGGGGGGCACCCTGTAACTGTTCAAGTGAATTCCTGCTGCTAGGGAGGAATTCCCTAGTGTCTGTAGGACAAAGAAAGTAAGGTGGATGGCACAGGCTGAGCCATGGGGCAGTATGCAGAATGAGAACTTCACCGTGGGTGGTTTTACACTGGAATTTGAGGCAAAAGTCCTGGATTGTGACTTTGCCAGAACCCTTCCTCACGGTAAAATAAAAGCGTGGATACCTGTGTGGTTGGTGGCTGTTCTCACATGGATCAGGTGTATTGATGGCATCCCAAATAGTGAGGCTGTGATGTTCTCCACTCCCTCTTGGTGCACGTCCAGCACCTCAGGAGTAGCCTTTTGTGGGACTAGGCTCAGTCCCAGCAGGAGCAGCCTCCTCTTCATGGTAAGACACTTCCTACAGGCCTTCCTAGAGGGCCTGAGGAGAATAGGATTCAAATTGTGGTGAGAATCGGCGGGAATTAGGTGTGCAGAAATTTTTGGCTCTTCTAAAAATACTAGAATAGTCGCCTTGTAGGCTTGAAGCCTTGGAAATCTGGGAATCCAGACAGATTGGTTTAATTAGGAAGTAACTTTGAATTAGGAATTAAATTAGAAAGAAACTTTTAAATTTCTGAGGGGGAGGGAAATAAAAAGTACTCTGAAATAAATACTTGGTCTTAGAAGTGTTTTCACAGCCTTGGTATTAGGTGAGCTTGATAGCCACTCGAAGCTTTTTGTGTGTGCAATAACTTAATCAACTTGAAGTTTGGCCTTTGAAAGTCATAATAGCCTCATCAGGGCACTGTTAGTGGCTGAATTTAATATCTTCTGTCAAACACGGCAAGTCTAGTGTGGTGTGGTAGTTCTTGGGCAGTGAAGGGAGGGGAAGGGTTGTGGAGAAAGAGCGAAGAGTCTCCGTATGAGCTCCTGTGAAACCATGACTTTGCAGTTTAAGATGTATGTTGCAGGAAGGGCCACCTATACGGGCACTCTCCTGTCTTGTTTTCCACGTTACCTTGGATATCTTGTTCTGAATGCTGGGGGCTCTGGAGGGGAGGCTGCTTTGTAAGGTGCACTTTCTGAAATTACGTTGCTGATAATACCTAGTGGATAGAAATAAATTGATCCGTCCAGGTAGAGAGATCTCTGGACTTCCTGGTGAGATTCTGATACTGCAAAAACACGAGGAGCTTTCTGCAGAGTTGGATGATCTGTCTTACAGTAATTGTCTCTGCTGTTTGCTCGGTTACGGATGGTGTCCTGCAAACCGTTGCCAGTGAACTGACAGTCGCATCCTCCCCGCAGGTCAGGAGGCAGGAAAGGCTGGCTGAGGGGAGAGCGAGGAAGGAAGCAGAGCAGTTCCATGCGAGTTTGGCTGCGCTGAGATGGCCGTAGCCCTGCTTTGCATGCTGGCTTCTAAAGGTCCTAATTCACATTCTGGTCACAGGGGTTCCAGGGTAGAAGGTAGAGCTTGAAGCTCTTGCTTATAACTCCTGCATCTAATCGTGAGCGTGCTTATGTTCTTTGTTCCATATTTTTTCTGACACTGGTGCTAGTCGTTCCCATTTTAATGTTAGGTTAATGTTCTTTCCCAGCTCAGAGAGATGTGCTCCTCTTGGATGTGGCCAGCTGTTAAATCTCTAAGTTCTTGATGTAAAACTACCTGTGTAATTCAATACATTATGAAGAAAGTCAGCGAATACCTCATCTACACATTGCCTAGGCAACTTCTGGTACCATCCCTCCTCTGAACAAATCTTTAGCTAACAGTTCTTCAGGTGTTGCCATTAGTTGTTTTGTAAATCTTAGGGAAGATCATCTTTCATGACTTGTGTTTAAGTAGAGGCAGAGGTTGAGTTCCTGCCTCTTCCACCTCCCCTCATCCTAAAGCAGGCAGAAATATGGAAAAGACAATACTGTTTCCCTGCCTTCCACTTGCACTGTTAATATAATCCCGGGCTTTGTCCTTCTAGTAAGGCCTTATCACTCATTTTCACCACTTTAGAAGGTGAAGTAACCTCTTCAAAGCACCTCCGGTCCCAACTGTTTATTTAGTGCTTCCTGGAAGGTCTCCCTTTCAGATTGAGTAATGCTACCAGAAAGACCCTAAAGTGTAGGGCACAGTGTCACAGTTGTGTGGGAAAATAACAGGTTTGCAGTAAATTTATTGAGGGGTTTCCAAGCACTCATGGTACTTCCTGGTAGAGAGAAACGTTTGGGAGTTGCACTGGATCATGAAGAACCGGGGAGGATAGCTGTGCTCTCCAAAGGCACTTCTTTGGAGCATCACCGAAAAAGGCCAGGCACACGATACCAGTGGACCCCATCCTCTAGCTGATTGCTGGCTTTTTTTCCTTCCCAGTTTGATCTGGGCTCAGGCTCACCTAAAGATTGGCTGTAGATCGAGCTTTTCCTTCCCTTTTGAATTCAGGGAGGCATACATTTGTCGCTTAATGCTATTAGTCAAGCAAAGTCCTTGTTTGGATCCTTGACTTAGTTTAAATAAATAAAAGTAAATGTGCCCCCCTTAACCTTCTGCTAGTCTGCGGGAAGTGTGTTAGTGCAGGGAAGGCTATGGAGGCCCTTTTCTGACCTTAGTACTGGCTGCAAGTACTTGTTTTTATGATATTTAATATGAAGCCAGAGGTTTCGTTTAGTTGATAGCCCCTGGGTTTCTTTGGCCAAGCAGTAGTGAGCTCAAATGATATGTAAAAATGTTGGCTTTTTTGCTGGTTGAAACCAAGGAAGGAGTAATGCAATTTTGTTACAGTATTACTGTAACATTTGTTAGTGTTTGTCTTGGGGAGCTTGGTAGCCAACACTGGTATACAGTAATTCATAAATCATGGTAAGTCTTGTTTTGAAGATATTGTTGGTAAAAATGCAAATCTTTTCTAGCTTAATGTCTTAATTTTGAAGCTTTAAGGTGGATCCCAATTTTGGCCTTTAGTCTCAGTTTCAAATTGCTCAGAAAGAGGGGGGGAAAAAAAAGCTAAAATAAGATAATCTTTGGGTTGTTCAAAAGTATATGCAAGATTAAGATGTTTAGTTCTAACTCTGAAATAATTATAACCTAGAGCTTGTCTACCATTGCGTGGAGTCACCTTACTGAAGAAATCATAGAATCATAGAGTGATTTGGGTTGGAAGGGACCTTAAAGATCATCTTGTTCCATCCCCTCTGCCATGGGCAGGGACACCTCCCACCTCCCACTAAACCAAGTTGCCCAAAGCCCCATCCAGCCTGGTCTTGAATATTTCCAGGACAGGGCATCCACAAGTTCTCTGGGCAACCTATGTCAGTATCTCACCACCGTCATTTATAATGTTGAATGTGTCTCCTTGAGACTGGTTATCTTGAGTATTTATCCTCTGCCTGATGTGGCCAACCGTTCATAGAATCATGTAGGTTGGAAAAGATGTCTAAGATCTTCAAGTCCATTAGGTAATGTAGCACTGCCAAGTCAACCAGTAAATCATGTCCCTTAGCACCACATCTACACATCTTTTATATACTTCACGGATGGTGACTCACCTACTTCCCTGGGCAGCCCATTCCAATGCTTTACAACCCTTTTAGTGAAGATTTTTTTCCTAATATCCAACCTAAACTTCCTCTGACACAACTTAGGATAAGAGGAAATGGCCTCATCACTTGTTGCTTGGGAGAGACCAACCCCCACCTTGCTACAAACTCCTTTGAGGTAGTTGTAGAGAGTGATAAAGACTTCTGTGAACCTCCTTTTCTCTAGGTTTGATAATCCTGGTTCCTTCAGTCACTAAGACATAAGACTTGTTCTCTAGACCCTTCACCAGCTTTGTTGCCCTTCTTTGGACATGCTCGAGCACCTCGATGTCCTTGTGGTGAGGGGCCCAAAACTGAACACAGTACTCTAGGTTGCGCCCTCACCAGAGCCCAGTACAGGGGCACAATCACTTCCCTAGCCCTGCTGGCCATGCTATTTCTGATACAAGCCAGGATTCTCTTGGCTTTCTTGGCCACCTGAGCACACTGCTGGCTCATACTCAGCCAGCTATCGACCAATAACTCCAGGTTCTTTTCTTCTGAGCAGCTTTCCAGCAATCCTTCTCCCAGCCTGTAGTGTTGCACGGGGTTGTTGTGACCCAAGTGCAGGACCCGTGCTTAGACTTGTTGACCATCGTGGAGCTGGCCTCACCCCATCAATCCAGCCTATAAGTGCTGAGCCTTACACAGAAATACGGGGAAGAGGCTTGAGCTTCTAAGTCATGTGGTAGAGATGCAGCCTCTCAGCTTGGTTCCTGCCTTCAGGAGTTTCGTGGTGCCCAGGTAGCAACCTCAGCTTTAACACTGGTTTAATTCCGTGCCAGTGATGCAGGTATGTTAGGCATATTCTGGGCTAGGTCACTTAGCTGGGTGCTAGATATAAGGTAGTAAGTAATGCTGTTTTCTTCTTATGCATGAAATAATTAGTGATAGCTTGAGTCTTTGATTCTGCAGCTATGGCAATCTGTCTCTAGTCACGTTCTGCAAGAAGTTGGATTCATCTCAGATGAATAATGGTTGCAAACTGCTTGCAAATATTATGCCTTTCATGCCATCACATATTTTGTTTTATTCTTAAATAGTAACAATTATTTAAAAGAGTAACACGCTTTGTAGTTGCATAAAAGCTTGTATGAAGGACATAGCATATGATAAACATGAACTGTGGTTTTGCAAAGTTTTGAGTCTTGGAACTGCTGCGCTGGTTGGTGTTTAGCCCCCCAAGTAGCCAGGGCAAGGGGTCTGTGTGGGGAGCAATCTTAATAAAGTTCACAAGGAGTAAATATTTGATTCTGAATATCAAATAGCCCAGGCTTGTGCTCTGTAATATGGAAAAGGGGTGTATGGGGGTGGGGGATCCACCTCCAAAAAAATACTTTGGATATTGATAGCATCTCCAACCACCCCCAAAAACACGTTGCAATGAAACGAAAATAGTTGCATGGAACAGCTTTTGACAAAGAGAACAAGCCCAGAAGTTTGACCTTTACAGAGATGTTTTTGACAGGACGTTTTCATGAGGCTCTTGTACTAACCTGTTCTTCCTTGCTGGTGTAAAAATGTCAGGTATGCAGACCGGTCCTTTTTTTTTTTTTTTTCTTTTTTGAAATACTCCTCTGCTGAAATTGAATTTGGAAGCTGGAGGAGATGAATGTTTACTCTTTGAATCCCAAAGTGTCCTTAACACAGCAGGGCTAGTATGGTCTTACCTGCTGAATTGTGCCTCAAGAGGCAGAGATTCAAGGTACGGGCTGCTCCTGCTGTGCTGAGCTTCAGACTGGGGAGGGTTTTTTTTCTGTCACTGTCTTTTTATTCTGGAGTCTTGTTTGGTGCCCTGTCTGGTGCTCTGGTGTCGCAAATGGATTTTGTTTCTAGGAGCCAACAGCTCCTTCTTAGGTGTAAAATATGCCTTTGGCTAGGCAGATTGTGTACAACTTTCTTGTTAAGTGCCAGGTGACTTGTTTTGAACAGCAACACACTCAAATTCAGATGTTTCCTGCTCTAAAGAGCTTATTTGCAAATGACATTGCTCTTCTCGTAACCTTCACTTTGTATCCCTCAGTCTAAAAATGCTCACTGCTTGTGTAGTATTCCAAGGACAATATTTTACTTGTTTTCAGCAGGAGACCGTTTTTTTTCCAATTGTGATTCACGTAATTGTTTACAAATGAGAAATTTTGGCTGCATGTTGAACACTTGAAAAGATTACCTTTGCAGAGTTTGTTACATATTTCAACACAGATTTTTTTTATTTTTTTTTTTTTACAGCATAAATATTCATGTGGTTTCTTCCCTGACCTGGTAGGCCAGTTTTTCTCTGGGTCACAAATGGTTCAAAATGGCTCATAACCTGCTGCAAATTGAGATGCACTCACGTGCTGGTCGTCTTTAGGCCCCTGAGGCAGCAGTAGCGAACCCAAATTCTTTATACTGTGTTTTTTCCTTCTGCCTTCAGACTGTTTTCAGGATCAAGCCATTTCTGTCTGCTTGTTTCTGCACACTGATCAAACAGCATCAGTTTCAGCATCTAAACAGCCCCTGGAATTAAGACTTGAAAGGCTTGTTCATTTACCTCGTTTTGTTTTGTTCTGTCAAGGTTAGTAACACATCAACTCTGGAGAAAGTGCATTCACGTTTGTGTTCACAGCTTTGGAGAGAGCAGGTTCCTGTCTGAATGCATCTTGGAGAGGTGCTTCGGAGCAAAGTGCTTGTGTAATGTGATTTGTTTTACTTGCTGTAATACAGAAGGAGGAAGAAACTATGCATGGCTCTCTTGTAACACTCCAGGCTTAGCATCCCTGTGCATATAAGGTGCTCCAGCAGAGAGCTTTTGTGTGTTGGGGTAACCTCCAGGAAGGCTGTCATGGATGCAGGTCCTGCTGTGCTTGGTGCACTCATGGGTGGGACTGCCTTTGCCATATATGTAGAGCTCCCCATGTGGCCAGGCAAAAAGCTCAGCCTGGAGGCCAACAGTGCCCAAACTGTCTGACATGGGAGTGCTCTCGGTGTTCTGCTGCCAGAACCTTTTGGGTTCGGGGCTTTTTGAAGCATCCTCAATCTCACTCCCCACGCCACCTTCAGAAGATGGTGAGGCCGCTGTGCATCCCTGTGCTTGAGGATGGTGAAAGAGAAATTACAGAGGTGCTTATCTGAAGGAAGGAGAAATGCCAGCAGTCTAATGTTCCGCTTCCTTAGGCCTAACAAAAGAACTGATGAGGTGTTTGAGTGGCACCTTTTGATCAGGTATTCAGTGTAGTGAAGCCTGTAACTGGGGTTTCAGCATTAACCTGAGCTGAGACCGCTGGCAAGAGCCTGAAGAAGAGCTTTCCAGTTCATGGGGCTGTGGAGTCCTGATAAATCACTTGTTGGCACACCGCATTGCTGTGGCAAGGGTGGAGCATGTCCCGCTGCTCTGCTGCCAGTGTCTTTGTATTTCAGGGCACTAACGAGGTCTGTAAGCAGCCTTTTCATGGTCTTCTTGGTCCTCTTTCTGTGACTGTTGGGCAGGTGATCTGCAGTGTGATGGCGAGAAGAGGTTTTGCAGTCCTGTTGCAGGATTTGCCCAACCCAAGGAGCCAGAGCTGTTCTGGCTGGCGCTGAGTTCATCCCCCCTCTCCCCCTCGTTGATCATTCCTCACTTTACAAGCTACTTGAACACTAACGTTTGACATCTTCTGCATGTCTAAAGGCGATATTAAAAGTGCATTTACTAGCTCTTCTGTTTTTTCTAGGGGAATAACAGCTGCCGCAGTTGGAGAAGGCTCCATCTGCAGCATTCCCCCTGCTCACAGGTTACAGGCTGCCTTGGCGCGGCTGCTTGTTGACGTGTGGAGCACTTCAGTTTAGGGTCATCAGTTCAAACGCAGCCACGGTCAGCGGTGGAGGAAAGCTGTTACCACGGGAGGTTTTTTTAATGAAGTGAGCTGGCAATCTGTCAGGCTCTTAGGGCACGGGTTTCTGCAAAACTGCCATAAATGGTACTTGCAAATAACCTCGGAGTCAAAGAATTAAGCAGGTGTCAATGATAATCCAAAGAAACGAAGTAGGCACACGGGGAGTAACAGGCACTGAGCAGTCATGCTTGTACAGCTGATAAATGAGGTGTTTATACATTCCTTCTCCGACTTCAAACAAGAAAAATCTAGTCAGTAAAGCAGTGAGAAGCCTGCAACTATATTCATCTACGTTTTACTGTCCAGATAAAAATAGAAACCTCTAATGATAATGTTGCTGGGTAAGCAAGGCACCACTAGAGCTGTGCTTTTGTGGTCAGAATAGGCAGTCCTTGAGTTCCTTTTGACTTCTGGACGGCCTTTTCTATGTCCCAACATATCGCTTTTTTTATTATTATTATTTTTTAAAGTTCCAGTAGATCTTACAGATCTCCACTTAGCTCGGTCTTGTATGCCCTGTTCATCTGAGGTGCTGTGTGTTGTGGTGCAATTGAGGCTGACTTTCCCCCACTGTAATTAGCTCTAAAACCAGCGGGAAGAACTGGAGGCTTCCTCTGTTGCCCTCCTGTGAACTCGGCATGGAACTGCCCTTCTGTGTCACTGCCCTTCTGCTTACTGGGGACCGAAGGGTGCGGCAGTGCCGTGCTTCTCTCCACCTGTTTCCATTGTTTGGGGTGTAATTCAACAATTTGCTTGAGCAGTTGAGGAGACAAGGAATGCTTCACCACTCTGACAAACAGTATTTGCACTGTCATTTTCTTTCTGGAGGCTGCCTCCTCTGCCCCACTCCTTCTTTTTCCTGCTTACCCCCACATGCAGGCTCTAAGCCTAGCTAGACAGCTCCATTCAGACAGATCTTGCTATTCCTTAGGGATTAAAAACAAATGAAAGTAGCTGGCCCTGAAGTTTCTTACTGAGAACAGTGATTCTAAAAGCTGTTCTGGCTGGAGCTGTGGACTTGGAATAGGTCTCAAAACAATTTTATTTTTCCTCTTCTCCATCCCAGTCTTGCCACATTGTGGTCAGGAATCCTTTTTTTAAGTTCCTGATGATTTGGGATGTTTTCTTTGATTGAAATCAATGTGTACTCTGAAACGTACGCTCCTGGCATGAAATCATCCACTCTAGGGAGAGCACAACTGCCACATCACCAGGGCTCTGTCTGACCTCACCCCGTGTGTGTGTGTGAGAGATGGGGAGAAAAAATACATGTAAAAGGAAAGCATTCAGTTTCCACCAAATGCGTGCGTGCTCTAAGAAGCTGAGAGTCCTTAAGCTCACTCGTATTACACTTGTGTGCTGTTTCTCTTGCTCTGCCCTTGCCCTTTAAAATCCCAGATGCTAGATTCCTGCTTTACACCTGCACCTCTCTCCTTATCTGCCGGAGGGTGCGTGGTTTAATGGCTGAGCCGAAGCCAGCGCTGCTTGATTGGTAGGTGGTGACGTAAGTGTGCATAATTAAAAATAATCAATTTCCCTGGAGTGCGGGATTGAAAAGCAGGAGGTTACTCAGCAGGATGTGCACTCTCGTTCTGGGGGAATAGTGAAGAAAGGGAGCAAAAATGGTGGAGCAGTTTGCTTCATTGTACCACGTAAGTGACAGCAGCGGCTGAGGAGAATTCCAGCGTGCTCGGGGACGGGCAGATTTTGTGCTGCAGTCAAGCAGAGATCCTCTTGAGGAAGGCTTTGTGGAGGCTGCAGGAGCTCTCCTTTAAAATGGTGGCAGGCTGGCAAAATGTGGGGATTAAATAGAGACTGGGAATGCATATAGGGACTTGAGGCTGAACGCTAATTGTACAACACTAATTGAGTGTAGCTGTTGCTTTATTGTGTCTAGCACTTCTTGCGAGTAATCCCTCATCTTGCTGCTCTGAAGATGAGTAAATAGGTTTTACAGTGAGGACAGAATGTGCTTTCTTGGCAGCAGGCTTGTTTCCCACTGAATTTGTCTTCCTGTTTCTATAAAACTTCTTTCCGCATCTTGGGTGCGCTTGTTACCCCATATTGCTTGTCTTTCATGGACACGTGAAATGCCACATGACAACCCCTGCTGATTGAAGAAGAAAAAAAAGGCTAATTAGGATGTGTAACTGACTCATAACCCTTTCAGGGATCTGGAGGACCATGTATTTTGGCTTTGGAAGGAAATATGAAAGGCTCTTGTAGAAAACGTAGTTGTTAAGCAGC
Source organism: Netta rufina (assembly GCF_964035555.1). Classification (NCBI taxonomy): domain Eukaryota; kingdom Metazoa; phylum Chordata; class Aves; order Anseriformes; family Anatidae; genus Netta; species Netta rufina. The sequence continues at coordinate 141,445,954 of NC_140123.1, forward strand.
GGTTGCTTTCTGCCTGCTTAGGCAGAGCTTAATTTTCTACTTCCTTACAAACATACAATCACTGCGCTATCTTTGGCTGCTTTGTGGTACAGCCTCACCTCGTGAAAGACAGAGCATCACAGACAGTTTACATTTTCCCAAACAAAACATACTCAGGAGAGTAGGCATGTTCCAAAGCTCTGCTCTTTGAGCAGCTTGCTGGCTGAAGGTGGTAAATCAGATATGTTTTAAAGCTGAGTGAAAATAATATATGGAAATAAGATATTTTTTTTACATTTTGAGGACCAAACTTGACTCTTCTGTTTAGAGGAATTCTTCACTGTGAATAAAGTATGTAAACCTCTGAAGCCTTGCTTTGAATCCTCAGAGAATCAGATGGTCACGTTGAAAATGGACCATGAGCCAGAGCCTTAACCTTGGTCCTCTGAAAATTTTCTTAACTAGAATTGAGCATAGGTCAAAATTCACCGTAACAAGGTCCTATAATTCCTTCCGTTTTAGTGGCCCTGTCCCTGTTCTAAGTATTGATTTGAATACTGAATAAACACTTCAGGCTTAGTCTTCATTCAGAAATTTTGTGGAAGTCTTAGTTAAGACACACTATCAAGTGAGAACAAGAAAAGGAAAAAAAATGGTGGGAAGTCCTTTTTTTTTTTTTTTTTTTTTCCAACTAAACCTGTACATTTACTTAAACAAAACTACAAGTTTTGTTGAAAACTGTTTCACGATTCTCACTATGTTTTTGATGTGTGGGTAGAGCTGGCTTTTTACTTTTCACTATTTTAAATTCCTAAAGTCTGTTCTGACTAAAAGATAAGACATGACATCTGCAGTTAACAGGCAAAGGTAAGATGCTCTAACTTGCCCTTTCCTGAGGTAATGTGATTAATATTGAATACAAATGATTACACTGAAAACCCGAACAGCTACAATAACCTTTTGCCGACGCTGTTCCTAATTGAAGTTGGCTTTATTTGTTACAGACCAATTAATTCTCTACATGGAACAAATGCATTCCCAATAGAAATGTGTGGGTTTTGCCTGGCTGACCCTTAGGGAAACTTAGGGGAGTCTTTGAAGGGGGGACCTGAATGTCCAGTTATTGCTGGGAAGCTGTGTCACATAAAGTGCCGTGGATGCTGAAAAACCAAGAGGGCTGTGGGCAAAAATATATATATGTATACATATATATAATCTATAAGTATATATATGCAAAAGTCTGTGCTGTTATTTGAATGAGTAGTGGCTGTGGCCATGTCTGACTTAAGGTGAGATGTATTAATGCTCAACATCACCTGGGGTTTAGTTGTAGGGTTGGGTAGAGCAGCTGTTTTCACATGCAGTTTTGGCATGCTTTCGGCTGCCAGAAGAAGACTTTAAATAAATAAATAGGCAGCGACGGGTAAAGTTGTGGTAATTGCATGGGAACTGTTGTTGTTTGTTGCCATAATTATACCGAATTGTGGTTCCTGGCTTTGAGTGGTGGAAGGGTAGGCTGAGGAAGGCGAGCTGTTTGGTGTACTGACGCAGTTAGACCAGATCACAGTGGGTGGTATGATACAGCTGTGATTTTGGTGTCTTCTGAATATATGGTAGGTGTACACCTTTATGATTCATTTTGTCTGACAGTATACAATTTTTGTGTGTTTTCTAAGTTTAGAAACCTGTTGCTTTGGTAGCTAGTAGACATTTTTCTTTCCATCTTAGGGGGTGGTGACACAAGCTCTTGCAATAAAGTGACACAGACATAAAACTAGTAACTGCTTATAACCTAGATAAAGCAATTCTTTTCCTTCAGGAGCTCTTTACTCAATATAATATATGCCACTGTGGCTATGTAGGTAGTCTCTTGTATGCCTGCTGTGCTTTAATTTTTCCTGTGCTTAACTCTACCTCTTCTGAACAACTTTCATGGAAAGCTTGACCATCAACTGGCACAAATACCATCTATTCCTTGACTTGAGATTCCCAAGAAAATGGGAGCAAGATTGTCTCCCATCCTGCTCTGTAGCTGTGTGTATGAGGCCTTGAGGGAGAATGGCTGGGGACACTGAGGTAGGGAAAAGCTCAGGTATTTGTGCTGACCTTTGAACTCAGCTGTTTTGCCAGGCACCCAACCTACTCAAGCTCTGAAAATGTTAATGGATGGTGTGGGCAATATTGGAGCTCAAACGTGCTGTGTAAATCCTTAAACATCTAACATTGGGATGCTTTACATCACACAAGCTCCTTGCCCTCGCACGAAAGTAAAGCTGGTGTTATTTCTTTAAACAGTCTAATTATAAATGCCTCGAACAACAGACTTCCACAACTTCCCTTGAGCGTGTGCCAAGCTGATATGAGAGCGAGCATTCAGTTTGTTCCCCAGCGCTTCTGATGTGGGTGTGAGCTTTTCTTTACTGCTTTGTCACAGTTCCTAGCGGCAGCCCTTTGGATCACCCGCATTGATGTTCCTCCACGTTTTTTGGAGTTAGCTGGAGTCCTTAAAAGCCAAAGTAAGGTCCTGGAATGAAACTTCAGTTACTGTGCGGCTGCTCTGTGCAGAACAAAAAGATAGTGGTGAAACTGCAAGCTTTTAAAGCTGAAATACAATATGGCAGTAGTAAGAGAGTAATGAGAAACTTTCTTATAGAGGTAAGCAAAATGAAATGTCTGAGTTTTTAGAGGCATTTCCTTAAAGTGTCCTGCGTGGCTAAACTCAGCGGGAAGATCTAGGGAAATAATTCATATTCTGTCTTTGGCAGTAAGCAGGCTGGGTGTTTGTGGCTTTGCGTGTACCACTTCTACTTAGACTTAGTGCACTGCAACTAAAAACAAACAAAAATATTTTCCTCTGACAAGACATTGTTGATTTTTAATGATTTTTTATGAACTGTCACTGACTTTGAAAAATCAGAGAGATTGTATCTTACGCTGTGCTCCCTGGGATGTGAGAATATATCCATAGGGTGGCTTTTCGTGGTGTGCATAAACCAGCTGAAGATCACGCTGTTGCCCAAGGGGTGGGTCCCATCTTGTCACACTCCTTGTGTTTCTTTTCCCCTCCTGTTTCTGTTATGATAATTGCACAGCCCTGTGGGAGCTGGATCAAATCTCAGATGTGACTGAACAAGCCAGTCTTGTTTCTTAGGTTAGGGGGTGGCGGCGGCGGTGCGGTCTTCAGGTGAAACTCTTTGTTAGAGCCAAGATGAGGGGCGGAAAGGAGGAAAGGGAGACGAATCCCTTGAATCAATGGTAGCACAACCCTAAATAACTTGAGGCAAGCATGGATCTGTGCGTGTGGAGATGCTGCGTGCATGTGCTGTTAGTTATTGCTTTGAATTGTGCATTAACAGGAAGGGCATGCGGCTAGGTTTCTGACCGCAGGAGTGGTGCCGTTCCTTTCTGCAGTATCATTATGTACTTAATACTATCGAGCAATATGGTTTAATAAACCCAGTGAAACCACAGGACTCGGGGAGAAAGCTGTAAAAATCGGGAACTGGTTTTGATGAGCAAGCATATTGTCTCTGGGGTTTTTGAAGGCAGAAATGTCTGCTAGCACTTCTGCTTTTATCGCAGCTTCTGATTTTTTTTGACATGTTTGAGGTTACATTTCAAGGGTTCGGTTTTAAGGAATGTCCACTTCGGTGTTTTGAATCAATATTGAAATTTAGTATGAAAGCATATCAGGACATTAAATAATGCTTAGTATACCGTATCCCATATTCTCTTTTACAGTACTATGAATGTAGGAAAAGCAAAACAAGTGATTCTTCTGAGATATACTTACCCAGCTCAGCGTAGCTCACTTGCTGGTGATGGATAACAGAGCTCTTACCTCAGGAATCTCTAGTGCCATTCCAGGGCGGTTACTGGTGACTGAAATAGCCTGAGAAGAGTGCCCTTAAACTCACAGAATTAGCAGCTGATTTGGGACAGTTTATCTGTCCCCCTCCCAAAGACTGTTCCCTGCTCTGTTCTTGGCAGTCTCAGTCGGAGAGATGGTACTGAAAGGAATCCCTCTTCTTTCTAGGAGGGTTCCCACTTCACTGCAGGATCAAAAGCAAAGAAAGGAAGGAAGAAAAAAGAAAAAAAAAATATAGCTGTGACATTTCCTGCTATTCTGTTTGCAGTTGATTTAAGACTAGAATCTGCAATAACTGTGTTGGTTACTTTATCTCAAAACTGAACATCGTATCATTATGATGTATTAAACTATATGTATGCGCACTATATAAGCTATGCAGTTTATTACATAAACTGTAACTATAAATGCCATGGTATGTTTAACTCTTTGGGTGAGATTAGCAGTGCTTTTAATAAAAGCTGTAAACAAATCTGTACTCCTAAAATCAGTGTGCTTTTGTCTCAGTAAACAATGAGCTTGAGAACTCAAAGAAGCATTGAAGTCAGTAATTTGTTTGAACTTAACTGTGGTAAGGAAACAACTTTCTGAAACTAAGCACTTCTGTTCCTTTTAAAATCTTAATGGCGTATTCAAAGGCCGGGGGTTGAAATGGGGCTTGAAGAGTTATACCAGGAGGAATTTTAAGGATTGCTGGAGGTGGGAATTGTTTAATAATTTGCAGAGCCCTATTATATCTCTGAGAGGTGCTTTTTACCTGCTTTTGAGGGGACAGGTCACTAGAGAAAAACTTAAGTCTTGGGTAGAAGAAATTATTTGATAATTACGGACTTTCTCTTTAAATGAGAACAACCTTGTTTTTAAAAATCAGGTCCCTGTGGTAAGACTGCCTTGCCTTTTTATCCAAGGGGAGGGTGGTTATCATATGCAAAAGTTCAGTGAACACTTGCAAAAGCAGCAGCTGATCTCTTTAACCTAAAAGCCTTGAATTATTGTGCCAGAACACAAGTTTTTGTTAAAAATTGTTGCTTGGGATATTTTCAGCTGTTTATGAACAAGTCTGGGCAGTGACAGCGTATGGTAACGGGGCAGCTGAACTAAGTCTGGCTCTGCTGCCTGGGCTGCGTGCTGTGAGACTGACCCTGGGCATCAAGGAAGTTCGGGAAGCTTTCACTTGGTCGCTGCTTTAAGTCTTGTCTAGCAAAAGGCTGAAACAAGCTGTGTGGAGCAGGATAGTGAAGTATCTTCTGTATCCGCCAGCACCTGTTGCCTCAAATAACCACTGCCCAGGGCATGTGCTGCCATGCAGGGCTGTCATTTACACGGCACTCAATGAGTTCAGGCTAGTTAATGGAAGCAGTCTGTCTGAACCTTTCCTAGGCCTTACCCCTTAATGGTGCTGAGGTGATTAACTTCACTTTTAGACGGCTGGCTGGAACTCTTCTCCAGCTTTGGCCCGATAATCCTCTCAGATCCTGTTGCCAGACCCTCCTATAAGGGAACAAGGAAAGGGAGAAGGAGCAGGGATGTACGAGAGCTGACCTGGTAGAGTTTTGTCAGGCCAGCATGTGTGTAATAGATTTCCACAAAACTCGGCTTTCTTCCTAATCAGCTATTTGCAGAACTGGTTTCTTAACCTGCCTTCCCCTGTGATTGACCCTGTTTTTTCCCCAGCAAAATGGCTTGGTTTTGGTGGCAGTTAATGGCAGCTACTCACAAGTACTTGGGGAAAACAACTTCTCATCCAAGAGCTGAACCTCATTTTAGTGAATGCCTTCTTCATGTAGCAAAATTAAAATGACAACTGCAAGAGCTACAGCCTGATTGCTCTAAAATTGAATGATGGCTCTTTGCATTCTAGATCTATCCTGTGTTGTACATCATCTTTGTACAGTGCAAGTCATCCAGAATCTGACTTTATAAAGATAAAGGTACAGAATTTAACTTTAAAGGTAAACATTTTTGCTTCCTGTCTGTACATCGGCACTACATTTCCTCACAGCTCTGTAGCACTGACAGCACAGGATAAGAGAATAATCTCTGGCTTTGAACTATCTATTTAAAACCTTGTGGGTTAGTTGCCAACTGAGAGGCTATTCCCTGTAGCCCCACTGCCAGGAATTACACTCTACCCTTGGAAAATTGTGGGTGTGTTGTTTTTTTTTGTTGTTTACTGATATTCTTTTTGATGTCATTAGGTGTCTTTCATGCTGTAACCCATAAGAAACTCCATGTCCCATGTCAACAGCTGGAAAAACATGATGGACTCGGTGGTTTCTTGAGGTTCTTGTCAGTGTTATTTTTATGATTCTTCCAGAGCTTGTTTACGGCAAATTCAGATGTCACCAAATTTGACCAGTAAGAACTCTGTTTCAGCAGAGGGGAGGCAGTTCAGTTGAACCCTTGGGCTTTATGTTAAAGAAGAATGTGAAATGGGATTCAAAGCTCCAGATCTCAACTACTAGACAGTAGCTTTGTGTGTTATCTTCATGGGTTAAGCTCTTCTGTTTAATGTTCCACAAGGCATGGGAATAAACATTTTGTTTCAAGGTAAGAAGGAAATCTGAAGAGGTTTTGAGTTTCATGATTATAGGGGAAAAAATGACTTGCTGCTTTTGATTCTCTTGGCTTTACCTTTTAGGGTGATGTGTGCTGGGAGCATCTCTCCTCTCCAGTATTGCTCTCGTTACATAAAAATTAATCTGCCTGGAGGTTAAATATGCAGGTCTGTCTGTAAGGGATATTAAGCTAGGTTTAAAGCGTTCCTCTTGACTCCATCCTTGAGGTGTTCGAAACCTGACTGGGCACAGCCCTGAGTAACCTGCTTTAGCTGACCCTACTTAAAGCAGTGGGATCAGGCTAGGCAATCTCCAGAGGTTCTTTCCAACCTCAATTATTTGGTGGCTATTTGACTCCCAAATTTTTAATTTGACCCACTTCTTAGGAGTTTTAAACAGGACAGATCAGTGCACTGTCTTAGTCAACATTCAAATCAGCATCCCTAATTTAGAAGAGAAAGCAAATAATGTTTCTTCTCCAGCCAAACATGCTGGTCCAGGGAAAGGTATCAGCACGGCAGGCTGCTAGTTACACACTGCCAGGGTCAGCGTAGTACCTGTTGAGTGCAGCCTAATTGGGACAGGCTGGTTTTCCTTTTCATGCCCGTGTGCTGTTTTTCCATGAATGCAATTCAACCTGTGCTCAGTGGAAGGAGACCAAAGAAGAGCATGCTGGAAGTTTCTCTATGCTAAATCCTGTCTGCAGGAGAGTGAGCCATCCTGCCTGGATCCTCCAACCAGATAGCATTTATTTTTTCTAATGTGAAAGAACAGCTGCATCTTGTGCACTTCATGCCGTCATCTCCCCTTGAAGCTTGCTGTGTCTGTGGAGATTATTTTTTATAGCCAGAACGTGTTGGGTTGAACTGAGGTAGGGCTGAAATGATTATGGGCACAGGTAGGTATGTGATGTCTAGTTATTCAGTGGGAGAAGGGGAAAAAAAATCACCTTAGATAATGGATCGAGCTTGTTTGCAGATGTTTTGCATCCACATCTACCTTGCGGCACGTAGCTGTTGTATGGTAGAGTCAACTTCTTCCACAGGCTCCCCGCACTGCTTTGAATTCATCCTGGGAAAATAGCATTTAATAGCAAGGTTCCTATCTTGGCCATTTTGATTAGGCCTCACTTTGCTATTAATTTACTTACCCGTGCTTATGTTAATGAAATGCGGTATCACTAATGAACAGCTCTGCGCTGAAAGTGAACTGCCTTGTCCCCAGGAGTGAAGCTACGTGGGAGTCTAATGCCTGGATGCTGCCACGCAGAGCCGGGGAACGCTAGGTTAAGCGCAGTGCAGAGGTGTGTGGTTACCACTGGTGTTTTCTCCAGTGTGCCTTGCGAGTTACCCAGGTATTGGATGTTGAGTCACCTACGTACAAGGACAAGCTGCGTGCTGGCAACCTGCTTTCTCCAAAGGTAGTGAGTGCGGGCAGAGGGGCACTCAGAAGCACTTTGAGCAGGTAGGAACCCAAGCTGCAGCAAGGGTCACCTGTCTTGTCTGGTGGCTACTGCTGTGTTGTGCTTGTCAGGGACATGCTTTCATATTTCTTACAGCTGGGTGCTGTAAACTTGTTGCTGCTCTGTTCTCTTTCTCTAAGATAGCACGTCTCAATCTATGGCTGCTTATAAATGTGCCAGCAACTCTGGACTGGAATAATAAAGGCATATAAACACTGATCTCTCTGGTAAACTTGGGACCCTCCCGATCTGCTTCTTGGCTGTGTTTTTGTCAGGTCTGATGGGTTGGCCAGGAAACTAATGGGAATGAAGTCGCTGTTACATGGCATATATGGAAAAGGGAAAGTCGAGCTCATTTGGGGCTGGGTTGGAGCAGTCCTGAATTAACTACATTGTTAGTGTATGGTAGCTGCTTTTAAAAGCAAATCAAAGACACTGAACAACTTTTTTTCTTTGGAGATGATGGACTCCTGGGCACTGTAGTACATGCTTGGAGCACCAGAACAGTGCTTATCCCTTCAACTCCCTGATGTAATGTGGTGAACTCATTTTACTTGTATAGCTTGTAGTCATCTCACATTCCTTTATTAGCTGCAGGAACACACACAGATGTAGCATAAATTGCCTGTAGTGTTTCTTTGCATAGCATCTTTATGCCTTTGGGGGAAAACAACACTCAAATTTTGTTATCCAAAGTAAACAACGTGCAGAAGTTTTTAGTATGTTGCTTCTGCATCCTGGTGAACTACCAAAAGCACGGGGATTTTTTTTTGTTTGTTTTATTTTTAATTGATTTTTTTTTTTTTAATCTTTCCTGTCTTTCCCAATAACTACTTTGTTAACAGCACTGTTTTTTTCAGCTCTACACACACGAGCAAAGTCCTGGAAGTCCACGGTGTTCTTCAGCTTCCAAGGCTGTTATTTTTTAAAATAGAGGAAGAAGTGATATTTCGTCCATCCTGGCAAGGAAATGGGGTTTCAAATATACTAGGGTCACCTCCCTCCCACTTCTTCCCTCCCCACCCCACACAACACATGCGTCAGTAAGAGGACGGGCAGTTACAGAAATGGCTACAACATCAGCTTCTTTCACAGAGAAAACTTGTCTTTATGGAGCTAAAGGCCTTGAATGGCGATAATCTTACACAGCATTATGAACCTTTATTAAAGCTCTTTTTTTTTGGCTATGCATAAATGTCTGTGGTTGTGGTTAAGATCACTTGATTCTGGGTTGGCACGTTAATTTTGCGTATATTGTCACGTCCGTGTATGTGCAGTAAAATGAAAGCACTGGACTGGTCCGTGGTGTGTGTTCCTTTTCAGTCTCAGAAAACTGCATGCTATTAATAAACCGAGCAAGTCTTTTATTGCCTTGGTCCTTTCTCATGGGAGAACACCCTAGAGCTTTGTATCCCTGCTTTCAAACATCGATTGCAGTCTAAAGCCTAACACACATTTTTACTCTCCTGGCAGAAATGGGTCAGGAAGCAGGGAAGAGCTGAGCTGCACCTTTGTTAGTTTGATGAGCCTGCCAGCCCTCCCCTGTCCCTGTCGGAAACAAAACTGTAAATGCTTCCAGCTGCCCCCTTGTCTGTCTCCCGTTAATATTGCACCTCTTCTCTGGGGAGTCTGCTGCAGGCAGCTGTCGTGCTTGTTTCTTTCCCATTTCTGATAGCCCAGCCACTGGGTTTCAGGCACTCCTGTCGCTTTAGTTAGTGCTTGAGGTTAGCCAGTGTCCCGGGTATGGCCTCCTGCTTCCCACAGCAAGCTCATGCAGAAGTGAATCCAGTGCCCTTCTCCTTGCTAACAAACACTCTGTATGGGGCATTGTGTATTCTGCTGAACACATCGTGCTCTCATCGTGTCAGACACAAGTACCTATACGTGAAAGCACTTATCCTTGATGCTGCTCAGCTGGGAAGGTGAGTGGTGCTTGAGCACTGTACCCTCTCAGCATCTCCCTCTGGAGCAGAAAGCAGCAAGTTGTAGTTGAAAGGGGAAGGAACAAGTGTTGGGAGGAGTGGGGGCTGTTCGTGTTCTGTAAGGGTGAGGGGCTGTGGTGATACTCTCTTGGGACTAGCTTGATCTTTATATTGATATTCTGTATAAAGAACTCGAGCACATAGGATAGAAATGAAGTTAAGGAATTGTCAGGAAAGGGGTGTGCTGTGCAGTGCTCATCCTGTTGTGCAATATCCCTGTGGGAACTCACCGAGCCAAATGCTCATTACAGCTATAGCCCTTCATAAGATGGCACGCACCCCTTACAAAAACTCCCTAGAAAACAGCCAAAAAACCAACTCCTCCCACCCCAAACATAACAACCGTGCGGTGCTGCTTGGGAGGCAGGCAGGCAGGTGCACGCATGGGGAAGGATGAGGGAGCGGGCGGGTACGTAGATTCCAGTAGTGGCTTCTGACCTAATGGGGAACAAATTCTTTACATTACTGAGTCTTTAAATGAGACAAAAGCAAGCTTTCTTAATAGCAGCATGTACTTCTGCTAAACTAATGGTAAATATATAAATACTGCTTAGTTGCTCGCTTGTGTTAGACAGCAGGGAGAGTGGTTTCCAGATGCCAAAAGCCGCAGGTTGCTGTGTCTGGGGAGGAACTTGCAGCTAGCCTTGTGGTAGCAGCACAGGATCACTGGAGGGATTTCTAGGAAAGTGGCCGCTGCCGCAGCGAAGCTCTGCCACCGCTGCTGGCCAGTGCAGGTTTGCAGAGGCGTGCTGTGCTGCAAGTCTGTGCTAGCTGACTGAGCCCGAGGGCAGCGGATGAATGAAGCTGAAGGAAGTATCTCTTAATTTCAGGCTTTTTCTTCTTAAAGCTGCCTCGTCGGTCTGATGCTGAAGTCATTACCTGCCCTCAGGTAAGCCAGCGGCAGCCTCTTGGTATTTCTATTGGAGAGAGTCATAGCTGTTACCTTTAGTCCCTCTTGTCCCTTCTTGCTGCATTTAAAAGCAATTTGAACAAAGGCCAGTCTGGCTAGTGCTCAAATACCAGATGGAGGATGATGTTATGAAATGAGGAATTATGGAAATTATTCAGTTTGAGCCCAAGGTCTAGAACTGAATCATCGTGCCAGTGGAGATCCTGGAATGCCTCGTAAGACAAATTCCAGCCCACAAACAGCAGAGTGCAAAAAGAGGTGCGTTAGGGCTGTCAAACCACGGTCAAACCATAGTTGTTTCACAGTAGGTAGTTCTCTGTCACCTATAAAGGTGGGCTGCTAAAGAGGCACGTGTCAATATCTTGCACAAGAGGTAATTGTGGGTGCCTTAATGGGGGCTCTCAGGCTTGCATTAAGTGAAAAGAGTGCTCATGCCCTCTCATATCGCTGCGAGATAGCTGGGAAGTTCAGCTCAGGATGTCTGCCTCAGACCCCCAGATATCCTTGCAGAGGAATGGCCTTCGTCCAGAGAAGGATGGAATTAAAAAGACGACAGAAAAGTCCTTGAGGATGAAAGGCAAAGAGAGAAGCTTTTATGTGTGCTCACTACTAGGAACAAATTCTGCTGAATGGCATCCTTGCACTTAGATTGGATTAAATCTCTGACTAATTCATACCAAGTCTTTTCATGTCCCCACCAGTGCAGCTGTATTTGAGCAGACTAGTACTGTCTGCCTCTGGAAATGATGACTGCCATCTTATTTCAGAAACTGTGCTTGCCAAGGCCTCGGGGAGAGGAGAGCAAATCACCAAACCGCCTCCACCTCTTCCCTCTGTAACTGATTTCCTAACAGATTTTCATCTGCTCTAGGCATTGAGCTTGGCACTGTCTTTGCTGAGGGAGGCATCTCTCGTGTGTTCGGAGGCTTGGGGGGAATCGCTCTGGCCAGTTGAAACGGGTTCAGCATTTACGGAGAGTCAGATGTCCAGCCAAGTGGGGAACATGCTGCCTGCTTGCTATTTTTAAGCTATGTAACAGTATGTGCAAATGATACTTATGTCCAGGGTAAAAAGTTCGACGTTACGGGTTTTGGTTTTTGCTGTACTTGGAACTCCACCTATAACGGGGATTACCTTGAAAAGTTTTGGTATGTCTTATTGCATGAGAAAATAATAGTTTAGTCAAAATGTCAAACTGGTTTTTGCATACAGTGTATTTCTGTCTCCTGGTAAAAGCTTTCCTGTTAGCTATGAGGTAAATGAATGATGGGAAGCATTAGACACAGGATTGTGCAATAGAGAGTTTTCATTAAGCTGCTAGATCGGAGCAGTTGTTGACAGGCTTGTAGTGAAGTTTATTAGTTGATATGGGTTGGGATTTGTTTGATTTCATTAATATTAATGTTTATTGTTCTCGTTAAAGATCATGGTGTTTACCAGAGTGCAAAGGGTTGGGCGTTCTTGCCTTTAGAAGGGGAAAGGTTTACATGGCTAGGGTAATCAAGGTTTAATACTAAACGAAGTTTAAGATACTGTCCAATCAAGAGCTCCAAGGTGCACGTACAGTAAGAAAATGCTTTGAGAAAAGGGTAGGATTGAATTATTTTTTTTCTTGTCTATGGGAATTCAGCCTGGGACAGATTATAGAAAATGTTTGGGGTACCTGTAGAAGAGAGCTGAGTGGAAAGATCTAATTTCTGAAATAAAAGTGATGGGATTATTGCGTATGAGCATGGTTTTCTTCCTGTGGGCTAATGAATCGGGCTCTAGCATTGTCTGCTGAACGTGTTCAGCATGTTCCCTGTTATCCAGAAGCCCCATGCCCTCAGAGTCTGGACAAGTAAGTCCCATCATGAGAACAGGCGTAGCTCCGTGTTGCATCAACTGGGCATTCCCAAGGACATTCAGAATTTACTGGGAACCAGTCTCTTCCCAGTTCCCTTCCAGTCCTGCTTTGTGGCTCGTTCAGGCTACTCAGTCAGTACTGCTGTTGCCGAGGTGTGTGACTCTCTGCTTTTGCAAACCGAAATGGAATTGCCTGTTAGTATATTATGGTCTAATCTGGTGTCTAAAGTGCAAGGACAAAGCAAGCCTGTGGAGCGTCAAGAAAACAGCCTGTGCTGCACCTACCCTAGGTTGAGTCCCTTGCCACTGCTGTTTCTGTTCGTAGATATGCGGACAAACTACACAGCATGTATTTTTGTGCACAACTTTTAAGGAGAAAGGAAAGGTAGGTGTGTAGTGATCTGGGCTACATGAGCAGGGGACGTGGATCAGTGGTTATAAACATGCCATGGGATTTGCTTTGGCCGCAGTGAAATTTAGGGAGTCAGCCTGGCTGATGGAGTTTGGGTTTGTCGGGGGCAGTGGCGGATCAGGGCACGTGATAGTTGGATGTATGGACAAGAAGTGACAAGTGAAAGCAAGTGACAAGTAGCGAGTGCGGTGCTGGTCCTGTTCTGCCTTGAGCCCTTGAGATGTTGCTCTTGGTTGGACCTTTGTGGTCAAGGGAAAGGAGGCAGTGGTTCTGGAGGGCTGGGGTTAAGGTCCAGTTCCTTAGGCATTTTTTGAGCTCTGTGTATATTTTACCTCACAATTATAAAGGCTAGGGTTGCACCCACGGGTTATAGCATGGTCCCAACCCTTCCTGGATTTTTCCTAGAATAAGCTTTGGGGTTTGTTTTGTTTTTAAAGTTCAACAGCCTCTAGATGAAGTGGTTTGTGGGTTGGAGTAATCTTTATGGCTCTTTTATTCAAATGTCTGTTTACTTAGGTTTCTTGGCTCCCAAAATGGTCTTGCAAGGTCTACATTAGGAAAAAAAATCTAAACGTTTTAAGTCATTCTGCTTTTCATATTCAGCATTCCTCCACAGAAACAGGAGATAGATCCATTAAATAATCCATCTGAAATGCTCTGTACATGTACTCAATCTGTGGTGCCTTAGCTAGTTGTTGAGTGTGCGTGTACGATGGATTTATGAATCTTTTAATGCTGTTTCCTAATTCCTTTCTCCTCCACCACTTCCTTTGAGAAACTGCCTGCCTCTTTTCCACACCCATAATAGCTGAAAGTTGGAAGCAGCACAAATAAAACTTGCTTTTCCGTGTACATTTTTAATGTCTGTAACTGGAGTATTTGTTCTTTGGTTTGTGAGAGTCTGGTATGTACCAAACCACTGGGGAGCGAGCCTTGGAGTTAAAAATCCAGGCATCCACCTGCCTTGATTAGAATAAATGCTGACACAAATGAATTTTTTAGTTTCTTTCTGAGCTGCTATGGTGTCTCTCAGTGACCTAAACAAAGGAGGCTTTGGTAAATTTGGACCACGAGGTTCTTTGCAATTAATAATCTTTACTGGCCTGTATAAGGCAGAATTAGAAGATAAAAGGAAGAACTGAAGCACATAGGTGGAGACAAGTGTGTATAATAGGAGGCGTAAGCTTTCTGTAGTTCAAACATGCGCTATATCTCTATCTATATATAATCTATATAATCTCCAGGCTCTATCTGTACTGTGTTGTGGGGTAGCTTGTGTTGATCAAAGTGCTGGTAGAACCTAAAAACCTCCGAGGACTTGGATCACTGGGCTGCAGAAGAGGTCGTTATGGTGTGTTTTGTAGCCTCCAGTCTTCTTTCTGCTCAAACTTTCTAATTGGGTCAGAACAATGCTCCTGTTCTCTCATGTTCAGCAAAGCTTTTCTGAAAACCTCTTTTCCTACTGTCGTACAATGTTGGCTCAGAAAGATGAAAATCTGTACCCTGTACGATGTCAAAAGCTTTTATGTCTGGCTGTGCTAAGCTGACTGATTTGCTTTTTCCCCATGTGGAGTCTTAGAAGTAAAGTTTTGTGAAAGTGTCATTCTAGTCATTTCTTAGAGGCCTTTTTTGTGTAGGAGCTTTTCCTCAGATGGCATTTGAAGAACTCCAGGGAGGAAGTCCAGCTTGCAAAAGTAGGTAGGAACTAACTTCAGGATGGGTTTTCTTGTTGAAAGGTAACATCAAGAACGGCTTCAAAGTACTTCAAATGAGGGAATGACGTTCAATCTCCTTGTGAAGCAGTGGAGTAGGAAGCCTCCAGGTGGTTCAGCCCTGTAGTGAAGTCACGTTCACCTAGTGCAAAGCCATGGCACGCAGCACAGAAGCTGGGTTTGTGTTGCTCATCAGAAAATACCGGCAGTCTGCCTGCCTGCGGGGTGGGGAATGGTCTTCATGGGAATGGTTTTAGGGCTCCCTATATTGAAACACAAGGATTTGTGATTTGAGGGTTTGTCCCAACAATATGTGGGAGATCCATGGATTTTACCACACAGGGAATGAGTGAAGCCTTCACTGTCATGTGGCTTTGGCTTTGGGAGGCTAGGAAATTACAATTTGCTCTCATGGGCTTAGCGAAGTGTTGGTGCCTAAGGCTTCTGAGGCAGTTGTTCACAAGGGAAGGGTGGCAAGCTGTGAGATAGGGGTGAGTCTCTTGGCAAGAGTAGCATCCTCCGGTATTTACTGTGATAAAATCTGGGAGGAGGTGGAGGCAAAAGCTGGCACCGTGTTGTAGTGGGTGCACCAAGAATGAGTCTTCGTGAAGGAAGATGAACTCGTGTCCTGGAAGCACGTGGTGCCCTTTCTCCCAGAGCAGGAGGCTCGTCACAGAGCACCTCGTTGCCGTACGGTCTGTGCAACAGCGATGATGATGGGTAGCGGCCTGCCTTCAGTGCTCTCTCACATTAGTGTTTAAGATGGTCTGTGCCAGGAAGGATTTCAGGAGGTTTTGTAGCCTCATGGATTTCACCATGCAGGTAATGAACGGGGCCTTTGCTGTCAGATACCGTGAGGTTTTGGGGGGCTTGTAAAGGGAAGCGTTGCGTGATGTGTGCTAATGGGCATGCTCCAAAAAGTTTGTCGTGACAGTTTTGATTCCAGTGAGAAGTGCTACTGTTTGCTGAGAAAGGCGTGTTTTCTGCTTCGAGAAATGTGTGGGTTTTTTTGCTGTGCATGTAGGGTTACTGTGCAGTTCTTCACAGTGTGGTGACAGCTCCAAGATGTGTCCCCAGCTTCTCAGTCACAGTTGACTAGTACCTTCTAGGTGAGAAGGGATCACTGCATCGGTTACTGCTGCCCCCAGATTGAAGATTTGTGCTCTGAGGGATCTCTCTGGTACGTGGCTGTGTCACAGGTGTATTCAGGGAGTTAAGGTAGTCTGTCCTGAAGCTGGTCTTACAATTGGACAGCCATCCGGAAGGCTTACTGTTCCCTTACCCATCCTATAAGGGGACAGTTACCTCTTCCTCTTCCGTGGTGTCATTTCTTTGTCTTGGCTCTTTCATTTTGTTTGGAGACTTTGGTTAAGCACCCTATCTGATTCAAAGAAACTGGCTAAAATGGTCAACGGCATATAGGACTTCCACTACCTAAGCTAAGCAGCTTTCCCCCAAAGACCAGAAGGAAAATCCTAGGTAGAACTTTTGGGGACATTGGTTCTTATCAAATTGAGGAGAGAAGGCAGCTGATCTGTTTCTTGGCCTCCTTTTTTTTTTTTTTTTTTTTTTTTTTAACGTTGGTGTTCATTCAGTATGAGGACTGTGATTTGATCAAAGAGAAGTGTATGACAGAGCAACAGAATATGTTTGCTGAATTCATGTAAATAAAAGGTTTCGTTTTGTAGGTCTAATGTTGTCGGTAAACATCTTATGGCACTGAAGAAAGGGTTAGTAAAGAACGATCTACATATTTTTATTCAGTACCTTCATATAAAATTGGGAACCAAATATCTGTAGCTGCCACTGTATTTGTTTCCATGTTCTTGGATGTCATTGTATTTCTTTTCAAATCATTACTGGACTGTTTTCTCCATGTGACAATTCTGTGTGACCTGTTTGTACATATGCCTTGATCTTCTTACTACGAATGGGTTCTTGTATTTGCAACAAGTTCGTATCTGATTTCTCTTTCTCCTACTCTTGCTCTGGCTTGATGGGATGAGGAAGGAAACAGATGGAGACCCAACTGATCCACCCCATTGTGGTGGGCAGAAGCCTACCAAATCAGGCTTGATAAGTGTATTAAACACAAACATTTATTGCCCAGTGTATTTTCTTGAATGTCAAATTTTATGAATGAGAGCAAATCAAAATACCATCTTAAAACTGTACTGACTTTCCTTTTTTCCATCTGGCATAAAAGGGGAAGCCACAAACAATGGCAGCCCCGCCCTTTTGTCCTCCTGCTTTCTCATTTCTTGTCTGCATAATATGGAGCTAAAATAATTATAATTGCTTTTTTTTTTTTTTTTTTTTTTTAGCTTTTCTTGTCAAAAGTGTCCTCTTTTTGCCATCTGTTCCACAGCCTTGCAGCCACCCTAAACCTGCACTTTTTGATATCTGTGATGACTTAGAATGTGATGAACATATTGTAGCAAAGGCCATTTCTTTAGCTTTAGCTAAAAGTAAAAATAAATCCTGGAAATGGAAACAGAGCTTTTTCATTTGTTGGAATAAGGACTTTCTTTAGTGTGGTTTCCTATAGAAGGGAAGCTTATGGGATTGAGTTGTTCGTCCATCTGCTTTTCAGTTCATCCTTAATAACTTTGGAACGATTTCATCCAGAGTTGACAGGGAATAAAAGTCTTGAAGGTAATTGATTTCCTACAAGAAAACTGGTGGCTGGGTGGAGGAGTGGGACAAAAATAGGTGTCCCCACTGCCTGCAGCATAAGCTTAACAATATAATCTGTTCTTAGGCTTTTGCTAGCCAAGTTGCAAGTGCGTGCTGGCTGCGGTGCTACAGTAAGCTCAGAGTTTCCAGAGCGTGTTACTGAGCCTTGCTTAGGCAGAAGGTGAGGGGCCGTGAAGGGGAGGCAAGGACATGGAAAGTGGCTGGGCAATGGGAAATATTATGGAAAGGATGAGATCAATGGGCACTGGGGCTGTTGGAGCCACTGGTAGTTTTCTGGTTGAAGGACCAACTTGCCTTTTCATACAGTACCACGCTTTGTTGATCACTGCCTCCTCAGAGCTTTGTGTCGAGTGTGCATCCTCAGCATTTGCCCAGCTGTGAAACAACCAGAATATAAGAAAGTACTTGCATGGTGCTTGGAGAAACTCAGCACTCAGAGTTGGGTCTGGGCAGTTACTTTGGCAAACGTTTCATCCGCTTGAAATGCTGTTTTGAGCTGGACAAAACAATCTGTGAATTTAGATGGAATTAAGTCAGTAGTTACAGCTGGAAAAAATGGAGGAGAATGCTGGAAAATACATTCCCATGCTGAAATATTTTACTTTTCCAGGACTAAGTCATTAGATAAATGAGCACTTTTAACAAAATCTGGATTGAAAGCATGGGGAGGTGATTTCTACAATGGCGCCGTATTTGTCTGGAGTATAGGAGCCCTGGGTTTGCAGGAATTTGCCTGTATACACCCAAAATCACCACGTGTATCACTTGCAACTGTTTCTGCCATCTGACAGAAGGAGGGGGTGAGCTTTGCAGGCACTGGACTGGACTTTCACATGCGTTTGGTAAAATATTCATATTCATGCATCTGTGGTGACTGTGGGAAGGGGAAGGAAGCAGCACCTGGAACTATTCATTGTCTGATTCTGCTTTTCGTTGGGTTCCTTTGTCCTGGGCAAGAGCTGGAGATCCTGAGTGTACTTGCAGTCATGAGTCAGTGACAACCTCTTGCTATTATTGTAAATAGCAACATGAACACTGCTCTTGCATGCGTTTTTTCACGGGCTTTGTCTTTCTCTCCCGATGCTTCAGCCAAGGAATTCACAGAGCTTCTGAGTCAGCAATCAGCTGCCTCGAGACAAAACATGCAGGATACTGCAGGCTTGCAGAAGAGCCAGCAGGGCATACAAATCCCCTGGAAACCTGGCAAATAATTCCTGCCTGCCCTTGCTTTGCCTCCTGTAATTTCCATGCTCTCTAGCGTGTTGCTCATAGGTTCCAAGGATTTGGGTGTTTACGTCAGGAATGCGGCGTTTTGCAGAGTGACTAATTGCAGTGACTGAAGCCTCTGTGCTTCACCTGTGGGCATAACTGACTTCACAGCCGGCGTGAAATGGGATGCAGGCAGAACAGGGAAATTAAGGTGCCGCTCTGGTTGCACCGCGCAAAATTACCTGCTTTGGCAAGTTTGTCTCCTGGCTGGGCGAGCCTTGGGCACGGAGCGCTCGGGGTGGATTGTAACTTGGAGGCCTTGCTGTGCAGCCAGGATCAGCTTCATTCTGCTGAAATACAGCAGGAGCAAGAGCAAGAAGTGAAACCAAAGCTGTCGTCACACCTGGAGGTCTCAGTAATGGACTGTGGCCCAACAGGCTGAAATTGCCACTCCGCCGAATTTAGGTCGTGTAACTCCTGTTGCTTATTCTTGGGAAGCGTTGCGTCAGGCATCTGAAGCGCTGGTGGAAAGTGAGTGTTTGGGTGGCAGAGTGCAAGAGATGAGAAATACAACACAAAATAGTAGTCAATGTGAAACGTGGTGCTGGTGGTAAATGAGGCATGTGGCTTTAGATTGTGGGTATCTTGTTACATCTCCGTTACCAGATGCACTTGAATTACTCCTTCAACATAAGAGGAGATTTGTTGGCGCTCTTCATAACATTTTTGAGAACTGAAGAGGAGATGCAGACTTAAAGCACAGTGTCTTAGAGGACTGGAGCAGTTGCCCTGAGGTGCAAGCCTGGAGTACATTTCCAGCTTCACAACAGTGAAGATCAAAAAGAAGGAAAGTATTTTGTTCCATAATGCTTAGTGAGCAGTGCTGATGGGGACATGACTTCAGTATCAGCCAGTCAGAGAAACAGCTTTGTTTGTACCGAGTCCTCTAGGGCAGTTGAACTAATAAAATTAGAATCACTTTCTCTGGTATAACCCATTGTATTCCTGTGACTTTTGCAGGAATTTTTATTTTTAATAATGAACAGTTTGGGGATGTTTGTAAAGGCTTCCAGGTCTCCTTTGCTATTTCTAAACTGAAGCAATAAATACCGTGTTAGCTTGGAAAACAGGAGTGCCCACATAAACTGCTGCAGAGCTGTCATACCAGAGGGGAAGAGACATGAGCTGTACTGTTTGACTTGGCTTCCTGTCTGCTGGAAGCAGGAAAAGAGCTGGTGAGAATCTAAAAGGTTTTATCCGAGTCCACATATTTCCTTTTTCACCTTAATACCCTTTGAAAAAAAAAAAAAAAAAGGAGAAAAAGCACCTCAGAAATGTTTTCATATTCATAGTTCCAGCATATGTTCCCATGCTGCCCTCCCCTATCTGAAGATTAAACAGCAGTATTCTTTCTTAGAGGGCAGAGTAATTATTTATATCTTAGATGTATGTATTTTTATATAAAAGGAAGAAAAAACTTTATTATATATAAAAGAAAGAGAGAGAAAAACAGCTGTTCTTTAAACAAAATCTGCTGTTTGTGATCCAAACAATTCTGTACTTCTGAGAGATCCTACAAAAGCAACTAAGCGTAGCAGACCTCCTGTTAGCATATTTCATCTGCTGAGAACACCAGCTACCACCTGAAATGTAGTAGGGATCTGCATATCAAAAGAAGTTGAAAACCACAAAACTGAGGAAATAGTCTGAGAATTCCGCACAGAAAATGCAGCAGGCAGTTTGCTTTTAGGCTGCTTGCTTACTGAGACGGGAATATACCCACAGACTCTAAGTGAGACAGGTGTTTATACTGCTTGATGCAATGCAGGTGGGCATTTTGTTTTCAGTCTTGACATCTTTTCTTAAGCGTTTGATTGCTGTTAGGTCTAACTTCTTTCTAGGATTGCAGCAGCCATCATTGTATTTGTCAGTGTACAAAAACACTGCAAGCACTCCCAAACAGAAATATCAGTTTGCGATATGCCATTCTGTTTCCTCTTTTTATCATGGGTAAAGACACGTTGTTTTTGAAGGAGAGGACCAAACCTTCTTTTACTGATGGAAATCCAACTGCTAAAATACTTGGGGGTAGTCGTGTTTTCAAGAGCAGCATGTACCCATTGCTGTGGTATTAACACAGTGATCTTTTTATCACTGTCACTACTACATTAATAAGTCTCTAGCTTTTGTTTCAAAACTTCTGCCTGCTTCCAAAGATATGTAACATCTGCCAGTTGACTTGTATCTTCTCTGCTGTTTACATGAAGCAAGAGCTTTGATAATACTATTTAGGTGTACTGGCTCAGGTAAAGTGTTCGGTGATTTAACAGAGAAGAGATGTGCCACTGCCTGAAGAGAGCCTTGGTGGGCTTTGGAAGGCCATGCTTCAGTCAGCTCAGGCAAGACTCCTTGGGGTATTATTGATCAGTCGACTCATTTAGGACTTCCTTCATTAGGTACTGAGAATCTGGGCTCTTAGGTTAGTAGGCACAGACATCATTTTGGAAAGAAAAAAAAAAAAAAAAAGCAAAGAGCAAACTCAGTTACATTTTCTTCTTTTTATTTCACAGGTTGATAATGCTCGTAAGCCAGAGGTGAAAGTGTCTCAGCAGAGCAACACTGGGAAATCTGGCAGACTGGAAGAGAACAGCTGCCCCCCAGGGCAGCTGCCACGTGTGAAGCATGGAGGAAAGTAAGAATGAGAAGGTGAACCAGGCTCATGTTCTCTTCGACAGATTTGTCCAGGCTTCAACATGCAAGGGGACTCTCAAGGCTTTCCAGGAGCTCTGTGACTACCTAGAACTAAAGCCCAAGGACTATCGTTCTTTCTATCACAAACTCAAGTCCAAGCTAAATTACTGGAAAGCCAAAGCCTTGTGGGCCAAATTGGATAAGAGGGGCAGCCATAAGGACTATAAGAAGGGGAAAGCATGCGCCAACACAAAGGTAAGGAAAGTGATCCTCTGTGGAGATGTATTCATGGGAGTCAAAATGTGTTTCGTGTTTTTTGTGGCATCAGTACTATAAGTGAGATTGAGTTATAAAATCTTCCTTTGTAGGCTTGCATCTTGGTAGTTGTTTTTTTGGTTTGTTTTTGTTTGCTTGTTTTTTAAAATAGATAATAACTGGGTTGTGAAGTTTTCTGTTGGGGTTTAGATACAAAATACGTATGTCTGGATTTTTTTGAAGTGCATCCCTTTTAATTTCAAAAAGTCTCATGTCTCTTGATAGACACATGCCTTCCAAACTGGCAAAATGTTCAATTTAGCATGATTTAGGAAGCAATTGCTTGAATTTCAGAGAAAAAAACAAAACCACAATGTGGAAACCATACCGATTCCTTTTAAAAGATTGGTATGTGTGGTATTTACTGTAAGGGATTTCTGCTTTTGTGCACCTCTTCCAATTTATTTTACCTCGATTGTTGTGAGCTGGTGTTTGTGCTTCATGCACCCTTGTTTGATGCTACAGTCTGAGCTTCCTTATTTTGTTACTGATAGACATTTCTTCATATCATTAAAAATGTTTATGGAGTAAGTTATTTTTGCAAATAATCATACACTTCTTTAAAAAAAAGGAAGATAGTGTGAAATACAATAAAATTAGAACAGGATTCTGTCCTCCTTCATTGAAGTTAATATACAAGAGAAAGAAAAGCATCTATTAACTTTTTTGGAAAAAGAGATATCTTAATTGATAGGAGAAATGAATGACTAATTCACCTAGTAGAGAACTGAGGGGGAAATAATCCTGTTCATGATTATGAACAGTTGTTCAGATATGAGGACTGAAGTTTGATTTCCACCTAGATATTAGAAAGTTATTTCCTTGATTGTTTCGCTTTCCATTTACCATTTTCATATAGATGGTGAAATTTATAATTAAATACTAAAATAACACTTGTATAAATCACTGATGGACCAAGATCCATTTGTCCTAGCTGTTGTGGAAATAAAAAAAAAAGTTTATAATTGTTACTTCAGATTATAGGTAGCAGATGCATATAGATCAATGTGGAAAACAATGAAACAATCAGGAGGTGTTGGTCATCATTCACACTGAGCTGGTTCCTTCTAGAGGAAGGGGAGGGCATGGAGAAGAGAGAAAGCAAAGGAGAACAAGGAGGGGAGGCAGGTCATATTTGCCAGTGTTTCTGAGAAGCCTTTGGTGAGATGCTCAGTAGAAATGCAGGTAAAAAGGGTGGCACCTGTCTGCCCCAACCCAAAAATATATAGGATGGTGAAGCTGGGATTCAAGTCATTTTGAGTAGTGAAATTAGGTAGCTGAGGGTGAAATTTAGTTTAAAATAACATTTTATTTGTTAGTACATCTGAAATTTAATACATACCTGTGATGATAAATTCTTTTTGTATGGCATTAAACATAAACTTTGTTGAATATTTTTATATAAAGAAATGATGTGTGTGTATTATTTTTATATTTTTCATATATATTTCTGTTAATGACTTGTTTCCTACCCTAGTGGCATCTGCCATTAAAAGTTTGTATGTAATTCCTAAGAGATAATCACAACTATTCGAAGTAGAAGCATTCTGGGAACTGAATCATGTCTGATGTGATGTCTCCTACTTCACTTAGTTTTATTTTCCAAATTTTTAATGTAATTTACAAACCACTAATTAAAAATACAGAAACGTAAGTGGTCATGTGGAAATGATAGAATTTTAAACAAAGCTTAAGATTTTACCCATGTTATTAGAACAGATACTGATCATTTCTTTAGTAAAATTGGCTCCTATGTATTTCAGCGTATACCAGTTTTGAAGATCTCATCCTCTGGAGCTTAGTTCCCACTTGCCTATTTATAAGGTGTGCCATGACTAGAGTTGGGCACTTCGTGCATCACGTGCCTGGTGTCCCGGTTAACCAGAATTCAGATAACTGGGTGTATAGTTCATGAAGGCAAGATTTGCATGTGATGCTTTGTTCAAGTGTAAATATTTTCAAACATTTACACTAGTCCCTTTATTCGTTTAGCCTGAGCACCTCAAAAGAGAACAGGAAGATGATTCTTCGTTCGTGGACTTTTCTCTTTGTTGGTTATACAGAGAATACAGAATTTCAGTTTTCATTTTATGTTACATTACCATGGTGTTGTTACTGGCAACTAAATATAATTTATCCGAAGGATCTTGAGCAGGATGTGTTTGTGAAGGGTGAGATTGCTTTAGCACTCCGCAACAGTTGTTTGGAGTCATCGTGGGGAAAGGGAAGGAGGAGTGACAAGAACTGCCTTCAGTGACCCGGCTGTGCTTGGCATCTCTTGTGCTTACTGCTGCCTGTGCAAGAACCACAACTTAGGTTTCTGTGAGGGATCAGAAACTGGAAGAGTCACGAGAGGTGGAAAAGGGAACAGAATATTTTCTTCTCATTTTAATTGTCCCTAAAACTTGCTGTGTTTTATTACAGCATTTTTTAAAACAAGGTGGCAAACTTGGCCATGAATGGCTTTGCTGAGTATCATATATTTTATATCCACAACAGCTAGAGTCCTAAACATAAACTGGATATTAACCACATCCGTGCGTATGGGGAAAAAAAAAAAAGCTTGTAGAAAAAAATCGTCTTTACATTTCTGTGACAAAATTACAGGTAATGAGTTTTTAATTTGATTACGTAGACCTGAGCTTGAATAGTCTGATATTAGTATAATTAATTTTGTGTTGTGTTCTCCATTGTAACTATTTTATACTGGGAAAGTTACCAAAGAGTAGAATTCGCCCATCTCAGTGTGGTCGTGTTGTTTATTGAATGCAATCTCTTTGAAGGTTTTAGTTGTTTGAGCCAAATTATTACATGGTTAAATATGACACACTCAGCTAATTTTCTTACAAGTTTTAAAAACAAAATTAGGTGGTGTTGGGGAATTATACTTAACCCACAGTATTGAACTGGAAGAATACACTAGATCTTAGCTGATTGTCTCTTTTGAGAAATTCCGAGTTGGACACATGTTCAATATTCAAGCCTATTTTGGAGTCACATTGCTAATAGTGCAGTGGTTGGGCTGCCTTTTTTACATATATGCCTTCACGTTCCCAAAGCTACTATATAAAGAGTGCTGTTACCCTTCCCTTCTCTTTCCTCTAGACTTGGATCTCTGCCCTTAGGTTTGTATGACCTCTGACATGATACAGTAGCCCTGTTAAAGTCTGCATGTCAGTTGTTAATTCTTTACTGCCGCAACCTGAACTGTTTTATTATCATTTAGGCTTTATATTTGTTGTTTCACGTCATTTGCAGAATATACGTCCCAGCAAATAACAGGTTAAAATGTAAAAATTGGCATATGAAGACTGTTAGAGAACAAAGATCTTTGTTTTGGGATAGGCAGTTTAATCAGAAGGTTAGGTTCTGAGTACGTTTTAGCATCTTTAAGAATTTCTCAGAGAGCCTTCTTGTCCAGCTGTAAGGGTACATAAAGATCTGGAAAATACTCACATGATGGTAAAAGTCTCTACTTGATGGCTTTTTACTCGGTGCGTCTGGTTTATACTCAATAGAAAAAAAAAATACAAAAATGGTACAACAAAGTGGACTGTCTTGTATTCATGTGAATATGCATAGATGTGCCAGCTTTCCCTGTGGACTTCAGTTTCCGTGGGTGAGAAGCGTCAGTTGACTGTCTTGGATTCTTAATCTTAAAATATTTTGATGTATTCTTTTGCTTCCCAGGAAGTACTTCCAACACTAGATATGCGAGTATTTGACATTCTCAAGCCATGTATTAGCCTCTAATAGTGTTTGTGAGCAGAGTGGAAAAGGATATGAGGAGATGAAAGACAAAGGTTACGTTGAAGAAAATGTATTTTGATAAAAACGCTCTTGTGACGCAAAGTTCATATTTATATTATATTTGCTTACCTGGAGGTTCCTTTGCTGCAACAATAGCAGCACCAGCATACACCAACGTTGAGTGCTTTGCCTTGCCTGCTGTCTGTGCTACTCTAAATTATGTCTATGAAAGCATTGTGTTGTTCTGCTGTAACTGTTCCTGTGCTGCTCAGTGTTGATGAGGAATTGTTAGTGTTCCTGAAGAGCTTCTCAAGAAAGCTAGCTCAGGCTTTGGAAGATGAGGAAAAAGCTACTTCACCTTCCTCTGAGAACAGAAAACACGTAGGTGGAAAGTAGGGGAGAAGCCTTCAGAAATATTGCTGTTCTCTACGTGCTTACATAGCCCGGAGAGCACGCCTTGGCAGCCCTTCTTCAAAGAAGGGTTGGAAAGAGGCAGGTGACTTGCTTGTTTCTCCAGACTTTTCATTTCTCTGTGATATGTTTCATTTTCAGGTTGCAGGTACTGCTTGAACATATCTGTGCCAGAGCATGGCAGGTGACAATAGAAAGACTGATGCTAGGATGCTTTGAAGCTATGGCAAAAATACCTTTTTCCTCCTCGGACTGTAAAGTTACTGTGTACTTGGTTGCTTTGCAGTGTCTGATAATTGGGGCTGGACCTTGCGGCCTTCGCACAGCCATCGACCTGTCATTCCTGGGAGCCAAGGTGGTGGTCATAGAGAAGAGGGACGCCTTTTCCCGCAATAACGTCCTGCACTTGTGGCCGTTCACCATACATGACTTGAGGGGGCTTGGCGCCAAGAAGTTTTATGGCAAATTCTGTGCAGGATCCATAGACCATATCAGTAAGTACAGCCGCTGCTAGGTATGGCAGCACATCTTCTCAGGGGAGAGGTGGCTGAGGGCAGGGGGTAACTCACTGAAATGCATCCTGCACCTGCCACTGCTCTCACATCTGTATGGCGTAACGCAACATTACCTTTGCGTGGCACAGCTTGAGCTAGACCCATATGCAAAAGAAACAGATCATGCCATGGAATCATCAAACATACAACATATATCTGGCATCTTTTATAACTACTAGTTTCTGAGGCCTAACTTTTTCATACACTGAAAAGTACATCTAAGGTTCAAAGCTTTTTTCCCCTGATGGATCATTTTCCTGTTTTTCCTGTTACATTGCTGCAGCTGCCACATTATTCCATTGCTCTTGAACATTGTGTGTGATGTGTTTTGTTTGTTTGCTTGTTTTTTTAATTACTGAATGTTTTTGAACGTTCTTTTGAATGTTGATCTGGAAAATGCAGGAGCAGTTTTTGCATTGTTAAATTTTGGAAGAGCGGTAAAGATGTTTTCAAGAACACCACCAGCCTCTGAATAGATTTTAATTAAATAGATGTTTGCACATTGAAATGGAGAAAAATTTTGGTAATTTTCAAATTCTGAGAAGACTTTCTCTTTTGAAAGCTGTACGCTTTAGTAGGGCAGGAGCTACCATTTTTCACTTCTTCTCTCAAAAATTTACCAGACAGGTTAGTTTGCCCACCAGTCTGTGTTCACCATAGGGCATAAGTGGAAGTATAAACTGACAGAAACATAGTAGGTAAGATTTAGCTTCTTGTTCAGTGCAACAGCTTTGTAGACTTTGTTACTTCAGTCTTGCAGATTTCTTTTTCTCTTCCAATTTCTCGTTATTTTTATTCTTCCAGTACTTTGTCATCTTCTTTTGTATCTCAGCACAGATTAAATTTAGTGTTTTGGTGAAGCACTTCTTCATTTCACTATCTGAAATGTGGCAGTAAGATAGATGTCTTACTTCAAATAGTTGTTTGCCACACTCTCATTTTCATACTTGCTACCTACACTAACTTAAGTGGAAAGAGGTGACGAGGAACTTACTATGTCCCCACTAACCCGAAGGTGTTAGAAGTAAGATGCAGTTCAATATTACAGCGAACTTGATCAAATGGCTAATCATCCTCTGTGACAAAAGCGCAGTCCTGTTTGTGCTCTCTTCAATGCCTCTCCTGCAGTGCATGTTCTGGTTGTTTCCCTTGTTGATTTGGGGGCTGAAATGGTAAAAAAATATTTACTTTCTTGGGGAAGGACTGGAATTTCCGCTACATGGACGTTTCTTGGCATGCCATGATACTACACACCAGTGCTGTCTGGATGAAGTGCTGGGAACACAGCAGGAAGAAGAAAGCAGCAGCTAGCCTTTAAATCAATTTATCAGTAATGTCAAACAGAGATGTGTGCGCTTGTGCTCTTTCCTTTTTCTCTTATTTCTTTATCGTCTGCTTTTTTTTTCAGGTATCCGTCAACTCCAGCTTATCCTTTTGAAGGTTGCCTTGATCTTGGGAATAGAGATCCACGTCAATGTGGAATTTCAGGGGCTTGTTTACCCTCCAGAGGATCAGGAAAATGAAAGCAAGTAGCTTTGAAATGGGTTTTAGAGAAAGGGGAAATTGTGGTAGGGGGCACAGATTCCCACTCCTTAATGTTGCATATGACTCTGAGTCTTTTCCTCATGCTCCATTAATGAGAGGAATCTTCAATACACTTTTGCTTGAGTTTTTAATAGGCTTTATTTTTTCTGATAAAACAAGATCACCTGAATTACTAAGCAGAAATAATCCAAAACACAGCAGGTTCTAATTTCTCCTAACATATTTAAACCTATTACACTTAGAAAGTATCTTTTTAAAACAATTCCTTTCTTTGAATTCACAGAGGATATTTATATCAGTGAATGATCTTTGTTATGCTGTTTGCATTGCTGTGAAACCCACTGTCCGATTGCTGAGAGAGAGTGGCTTACTTGTCTTTTGGCATCCTGATAATTGAATAAATAGTAGAGAACCTATGAAGGTTTTAGTGATCCTTAAAGGTAATAATCAGGGAGGGGTTATTGGGAATGTCGCTGTCTAGCATAGTGCATTCTCTGATTCACACAGAGTGGCTGTGCAAGTCAGCAACAGCCTTGTCAACGATATAGCTATCCTGCAGTCTATCTTTATTGACAATGTGAGAAAGGGATTATGGATGTGTCTTCATATATTTGTTCTGCTATGTGCATTGTTTATTTTGTCATTAACCTGGAGTTTACCAACAGGAATAGGTTGGCGTGCATTGGTCCATCCAAAAACCCATCCAGTGTCGGAGTATGAATTTGAAGTAATCATTGGAGGGGATGGCAGGAGGAACACCTTAGAAGGTAAGTGTCCATAATTCTCTTTGAAATAGAACTAATTCTTAAATTAGTTAGAGCAGACATGAAGAAAAAAGACTTCAAAAGCCTGATCAAAATCTAAAAATACATTTGACTAGGAAAAAAAGTTAAAAGTCCATGTAGAAATCTGTTTTTATCAAGACACGTGGACCATATTTTTCCTCTTTCTATCCACCAGCAAAAGAATGAGATATTTGACCTGAATATTTTTCCCACCTTCTTTCTTTAGCTAAATAGTGTTGTAACTCTTAATTTTGAAAGTAGGAGTTGAAGTGTTAAATTTTCTTCTGTGTAGTAGAGAATTTTATCTAGTATTTTGATGCAAATTACAGTTTTGGGGAAAGAGGTAAGAAAGAGAGGGGAGAGCTTTTTCCCTAAATAAGAACCTCTATTTTTCTGACGAAGCAATTGTTGCTTTCTCAGTGGAGTAGTTTGTAATATATCAGATCCTATCTCTCCTTTATTTTGTGAAGACACCTGTCTACGGCATGGTGAGCATTCTCTGAAGCTATGCTCTATTTTTCAGCATTACTACTTTATCTTTCCCATAGGGTTTCGCCGAAAAGAATTCCGTGGTAAACTAGCGATTGCTATCACAGCAAACTTCATCAATCGCAACACCACAGCTGAAGCCAAAGTAGAAGAGATCAGTGGTGTGGCATTCATATTCAACCAGAAATTCTTCCAGGATCTACGAGAAGCCACAGGTTTGTCAGCAATTGCCAAATTTCCAATGAAAACTGTTTGTCTTTCTTACTTCAAATTTGTAACTCAGGTATCACGATGTTTAATCAATAAACAAATGACTTGTGCCAAGAAGTCAGTCATTG
Source organism: Netta rufina (assembly GCF_964035555.1). NCBI lineage: Eukaryota > Metazoa > Chordata > Aves > Anseriformes > Anatidae > Netta > Netta rufina. The sequence continues at coordinate 141,475,466 of NC_140123.1, forward strand.
CTGTCTCTCTCTGAAATCTCACTTCCCTCATTTTTACAGCTGTTCTATACATCTGTACAAAGCAGGTGTGTGTCATTGAGATGTGTCATTTTGTTCAGAAGTGGAGAACTTATTTCCCTGAGGGTTTTCAGGAAATCTGATCTGCTCTTAAGAAAAGCCTGAATCCTGAGTTTAGCTTCCTGCACTCCACATCTGCATACAAACCTTACTGTCATGATAAATATATTTTTGAAAATATAAATATATTTTTGAAAAAAAATACGTATATATAGGGGAAATGCTCTGTGGTTTTGTTGAAGATGTAACTTTTAAAAATCATCAAAAGCACAGGAGGAAGTTGCTTGGCACTCTCTCTAGGGTTTTGTAACCATGTAGTTTCAATTTACTTTCTTCCAAAGCGATCATTTTTGCACGTACTGTGTAACATGTTCCTTCACTATCTTGTTCTGTCACAAGGTATTGACTTGGAGAACATTGTCTACTATAAAGATGATACACACTACTTTGTCATGACTGCCAAAAAACAGAGCCTACTGGATAAAGGTGTAATACGGCATGTGAGTGTTCACTTTTATATATACTTTTTGTACTAAGATTGTGGGACAACTTGTTTTTAGTATGCTAAAAGGGAAAACACACTCTTACTTCACTGCATGATGTTTTTATACAGGTGTATTTTAGAAACAAACATATGTGATTAATGCCCTTCTGAAGTATTTTCAGCCATGAGAAAAGTGTTGTAAGATCTACCCTGTCTAAATTTGTATCCTTTTGTCAATTTGAGGGGTTTGTTCACATTAATATATGCTTAAAGAACCTTTGGTGGCTTGTTTAAGCTTCTGTCATTTAATGGAAATGAAAAAGCAGGGAGTGAAGAAATTCTTGGAAATTTACATCTATCTTATTCTGATAGAAGCAGATTTAAAAGTAGTTTGGCCGAATACATAAGGAGTGAGGTCTTGTGTCTTTTGTGTGAAGAGAAATGCTCAAAAGTTTGTTGGCCCTTTCACACTTAGAAATGCCAGTAGGACTGATGCCTGTTTTCAGTAAAAGATTTACGAAATTTTTCCTTGGAATTATAAGCGTTGTTAGGAATGTAAGAATTAAAGGGCAAACCTGTATCAGAGGATTGTAGTGGATTTTTTAATGTCAACATTGTATATGCCAGTCTTAAAATAACCTTATAGATTTGACTGTTTCACTTGTCTCTCTTTGGCAGGATTATGCTGATACGGAGTTGCTACTCTCTCGGGAGAACGTGGACCAGGAGGCTTTGCTAAACTATGCCAGAGAAGCAGCTGACTTTTCCACTAATCAGCAACTGCCTTCACTAGACTTTGCCATCAATCACTACGGGCAGCCAGATGTGGCAATGTTTGACTTCACATGCATGTACGCATCAGAGAATGCAGCTCTGGTGCGAGAGCAGAATGGCCACCAGCTACTTGTGGCACTGGTTGGGGACAGTCTCTTAGAGGTTTGTGTTTTAAACTTACCATTTGTAAACAGGGAATTGAAGTGTAAGCACAAACCATTGCAACCATCACTGAAATGTGTGCTGCCTGTAAGACAGTTATTATGAAGAACACTGCTGTTTATTATATAATAAAGTTGGACGTTTGAAAGAAGGGTAGGCATGTTGGGAAAACAGAATATTTAGTAATGATCATGCTTAAGAAAATATGTGCAGAGTTTTCTGAAGTTATATCTATTCCATGTGCTTCTTATTGGGACAATTATACTCACTGTGGGAACCTACTCCAGGCCTGTTAATAATTAGCATTTTGTAGTTGGTTAAGAAGTATAGTATTGTAGAGTAGCTCTTAAGATACTCTAGGCTATGAATAGCTGTTGGCAATAGAGGAGCATTTGGCCTTGAGGAAGCTCATGGACAATTCACCATGCATCTAGCTTCCTCTAGCCCAGTGGGAGTAGAGCTTCAAGCTAATTACTGAGCAGTAATTTCCCAGCAGATTACCCTCTGTATTCATGGTATTGGTTTAAAATGTTTTCTAACTGATGTTTTTCCTTTCTGTTCTTCTTTTTGGAAACTGTTATATTAGCCATTTTGGCCAATGGGAACTGGAATAGCCAGAGGATTTTTGGCTGCAATGGACTCTGCTTGGATGGTACGAAGTTGGTCACTTGGAGCAAGTCCTTTGGAAGTTCTTGCAGAGAGGTAGTAGAAAAAATGCTTCCATTTTCAGTTCTGATCTCATCATTCGTTCCAGTTCCTTCTAGTGCAAATATATAGATAGATAGGAGATAAAGATTCTCACTGTCTTTAGAGGGTGCTTGTGCATATAATTAAATCAAAGAAAAAAATCTGAAGGAGCTGATAAGCTGAAGTATATTTAGAGAGGAATAAGAAATGTTGAAGCTGGTTTTGGTCCTACTTTTACAAAGCAAATTAGATGAAGAGTCTTTTCTTGGTGCTTATTGGTATTACGTGGAGAAAGTGAGCCTGACTTACTGTCACAAGCCTTTCAATAGCAAACTAGATGAAGACGTAGGTGCCTTTGAAGTACCAGAGACAACAAAACTGTTTGCCATTCCCTATTATCTTGTAAATATCTTTTATGATTTTCTTAGCAATATTAATAATGATGCATCTTTACAAACAAACTTTTTTTTTTTTTTTTTTTTTTTTTTCCTAAGGGAAAGCATCTATAGGCTACTGCCTCAGACCACCCCTGAGAATGTGAGTAAAAACTTCAGCCATTATAGCATTGATCCAGCCACCCGGTATCCCAATATCAATGTCAACTTCTTGCGGCCACAACAGGTAACTAGAAAAATGGTGCTTCTGAATATTTGTAATCTGCATTGTCTTTTCGTAGGTGAAGCTATGCTCGTGTTTTGGGACAGATAATGACCTGACTGTGGCAGTGTAACTTGGAAGCAGTGAGATGCAGATATATCAGACAAGAGTCAAGCTCTTTAATTCCTGTTTTATCTAGAGCTTAGGAGTTGTAAAAATGTGCTTTTAAATCATCTGTATTCTTGATTTTGACAGTTTTAACCATGCTGTGACGATACTTGAAATCTGTAAACATGTGCCTGTGCATGCATTTTGTTTGTACTAAGTCTAGTATACCAGTCTATCATTGCAATTTGGTGTCCACTGAGCATTAACAATCATCTAAACTATTCAGCACTGACAAATTGTCCCATGTTCTGGAGCTTTTGAGCTAGAGTTTTCTGCTACATGAGAATACTTGTCCTCTTTCTGTTGCCTTGGGATGACTCCTCCTTGTTCTCCTGCCCTTTCTTTATGGATGTTGGGTACATAGCATGTTGGACATTTTTATTTTTATTTTTTTACATCATTTTAGGTACGCCACTTGTATAATACAGGAGACTTGAAAGATATTCACCTGGAAATAGAGAACTTTGTGAACTCCAGGACACCAAAGCTGACTCGGAATGGTAGGCCTTGTTACTGCTCCATTCCTTTTGGTATTCTGGGGCTGAATTAGTGCAGAGCACGTGGAGCAATGTCACTAGTGTATTGTTTAGTCAGGCTCTTTTGCTGTAGAAAAAGTATCCAGCAATTGTTTTGTCAGCAGTCTGACTTTTCCAATCTTTCAAGTTTCAATTAACATGCAAATATATTTTTGTTTACCTAGTTTCCTTGCTTTATAATGCTGCAATATTTCTAGAACATGACATCTTATATAAGCATTGCTTTTCACCTCCCTTGTCCCTATAACACTGTCCTTACTTAGAGTGCAGGGGGCTTGCCTGAATGCACTCTAAAAGTAAACACAAAATCCTTATAAAAATAACAGAAGTTATTTCTAGTACAGTCTTTCATGTTTATGCTTTTCTTTACTTAATCTCATTTCCTAGCTTAACTAAATGGAACCTCACTTTACTTATGTTATTCTGAAAGCTAGATGCCTTCTGAGAAGCATTTCAGTATCTGTCTACTTGTCCTATGCCCTGAGGGGTATGTTGAACATTTCCATTTGCACACTTTGCCTTTGAATGTCCAGATAGCATTGGGGTCTCTCTGAATGGTGCATTGCTGCTGAGCCTCCTTTCACTGCTGAATATGTAGTTTTTGGATTTGTTCTTTGGCCTGCAACCATGTCCCTTTAGGCTGTAATCTTGTCAGATCTTGCAGTAAGGCAAGGTCAAAACAGGTCAGCACTTCTAATGGAAGGCTTTCAATAGGAAAGAAACAATTGCAAAAGTACATTTGTAATTCTTGCATTACAAATAGTGTATCTGGGCTTTACAGAGCATTGTACTACTGTATATCCTTTTAATAATATTTAAAACAAGCCTTTGTGACTGCTTTATTCATGGGGCTCTTTTATGAGGGCTAGGGTGAAATGTCTGGCAAGATATAACTTCTGTAATTACTTCTTAGCGAACGAAAAATCCTTTATTGGAGCTAAAATAGATATGATAGTCTTTAAAAATAATAATAATAATAATTTTGTCCTGTGTTGCTCATTGTAGAAGGAGCATATTGTTTACACGGAGGTTTTATTTGCCTATTCATATTTTTTATGATGTAGTTAAAATTCATGTAAGAGATTTTGTGTGTTTCTACTTAACAACTTGATTTCTTACAGAGTCTGTAGCTCGCTCTAGCAAATTGCTCAATTGGTGCCAGAGGCAGACAGATGGGTACGCTGGTGTAAATGTTACAGATCTCACGATGTCATGGAAAAGTGGCTTAGCTTTGTGTGCCATTATCCACAGATACCGTCCAGATTTAATGTAAGTAATTGGCTCTTTTGAAGATCTGGGAAGGGCAAAACGTTAGTTACATTTCAAACAAATACGATTGAGAGTGAGGCAATGTGTTTGTGACTTATGAAGAAATGGATTGAAATTAAGTCAATTAAGCCTGATAGAAGCTAATGTACAGTGATTCATCAGCAGAGTGGAAGGTCATAATAGCTTGATGAATATGAAGGTAAATGTGTTGTCATTTTCTTTTCTGGATGATTTGACAGAATTAAACTTCAAATTGGTACTGTCTGGAATTCATTATTGTCAAACAGCTCTCCTCTGTGAAATTAGTCAGGAATAGCTGATAGCTTCAGTTAAATTTCTTGTGAACAAGTCTCTACTCAGACCTTTAATCTCCTGTTTGACAGTAACTTTTTAAAAATGTTAAGGCTGCCCTTTACAGAAATAGTGACTCACTACCTGAATGTTGCTGTTTGTAAACTAACATGTTGTTTGGATGAAAGAAAGTCTGTCCTCTTACACTATATATTGAGTAAAGCAGTAGCCCCATTTGAGAACAGGAAAACAGTGGCTGGCAGAAGTATTAGTAGCAAAGACTCTGTTAGTTTAATTGAAATCTGCAGTGACTTCAACTTCCCAAAGGGACATTAGAAAAAATAAATGCCAGAGATGTAATTAAAGGCATAATCCAGTAAAAAGCTTGCTAAATAATTGTGCGGTTATTCCCTTCCATGTGCACTGAATTGCTTTGCTACCAGTGCACTCAAGTTAACTGAGCTACTCTTTTTAATAGCTATATAACTTGTGAAGGGTTCAAGTGGAAGTATTCTGTACCGTGTTGCTTTTCAGATAGTTCATATAACTCTCCATAAGCTATGTAACTTTTTATAGAGTTTTAGCTTTGTGTGTGTGCATATATATATATTTCTACAAGTTTCAGAAAAAAATAGAACAAAATAAGGGGTCAGTCGAGAAAAATGTGGACAAAGAGAAACTTCATTTAGGACTTCATTTAGTTCCAAGCACGTAAAAGATTTTACATACAGGAAAGCAGTAGAGTTTTCCAGCAAAGGAGGAAGTGAAGATGTATTTCAGGGAATACTCAAGTTCTTAAGAATTAAAAATTAGGTTTATTGGAGGAGCAACAAATTAAAAAAAGAGTTAAGTCTGAGTCAAAATTCACCATAATTAAATAGCATAAACTCTGCAATACAAAAGGTATGTTGACAAGTAAATTTCGGAGATTTCAGAACAAAATGGCAGTGGATCCCTGATTTCTTTCAGAAGACTGATTTCGACTTGACTCAGTGCATGCCCTCTTCCTGCTCTTTGCAGAGACTTTGATTCTTTGGATGAACACAATGTGGAGAAGAATAACCAGCTAGCCTTTGACATTGCTGAAAAAGAGTTTGGAATATCTCCCATTATGACTGGAAAGGAAATGGCATCTGTTGGTGAACCAGATAAACTGTCGATGGTGATGTACCTCACACAGTTCTATGAGATGTTCAAAGACACCATCCCCTCTAGTGGTAAGGCATTTGGGGCAGGTCTTTAAGATTTAAAGACAGCTGCAGAATGAATGTGTGAGCTTGAATTATCTTTGTGCTTCTTCCACATGAACTTATACTAGTGACTCACTAACTTTACATTACAATAAGATGTCTTACTGGTGTTTATAGAGACAAGAGCATCAAGAGCAAAAAGAGGAGTTAATAAATACAAAGTAATGGCCTCAAAAGTTTAAACTCACTTTAGCACTATTTGAAGACTTCTCTGTTCTCTTGATATTATTTAGGGGTTCATCTGTCTTCACTAATGTGAAATGCCTTGCTAGTATTTGTTTAGTAGGTAATTTCAAAATCCTGGCCAAATTTTATATCTATTTTTTACCATCCATGAGTGGTGAGAGTGACTTCAGGCCAATGAGAGACAGGAATGAAAGATATTTGATTAAAACTGTAGGATATAGTTGCTTGACATAAGTGAATATTGCCCATCTCTAAATCTTAATGATGTAATAGCTTTTTCTTTATTACTGATGATCTTAATTCAAATTCTAACATATATTTGATTCACGTCTGTAATTCTGGGAGAAAAAATAAAAAGTGTGTTTAATAGCCATTTAAATATACAGTGTATATCAGTTAGGTATTTGCAAAACTGAACTCGTTACTAATACTGGTAATCATGATGCTTTTCAAATATGAAAGTAAATACAGGATTTATTCTGGGTGTTTATAAAGACTAGAGGTAGAACTGAGTTTGGCAAAATGAAGAAAGCAGCATGGCTGAGAAAGTTATTGATTTGGGACTCTCTATAGTCATCTTGTGCAGAGTGTTTAAGGAAAAGAGTGGTATGTTTAAAAAAAAACAACAAACAAACTAGGTGAGTCCTTCAGTTGTATTTTTAATAATACCACTGCAGAAATGATGTCATGGCATTCCCTTGTCCTACCCGTTTTTGCCAACAGATAGTGTGGACCTGAATGCAGAAGAAAAAGCTGCCCTAATTGCCAGTACCAAATCTCCTATCTCTTTTCTCAGTAAACTGGGACAAAGCATCTCTCGGAAACGCACTCCAAAGGTAACCTTACCACGGTCTTGATAACAGCTGTGTCTACTAGGCTGCTGTCCAAGTAGGTGGTACTACAAATGGATGTGTCTGTCTGCTATGTATCTGCAAAAGACCATGTGTTCTTCAGCTCTTGTCATGAGACGATACATGACCTTTAGAATTACATTGGTAATACGCACTCTCAATTAGTGGTATATTTCGGTCTTAAAATTCTAGCTTTTTGGTAGAATGTGGGGATATACTTTGTATTGGAACACAATTGATTGCTCAGTTCCCAGTTTGTTGGAAGTGCTGAAGAATGACAGGTAGAGTTTCCAGTATGTGAAACCCCAAAGGTGGGGGGGCAACATACAACAGAAAAAAACCACACCTTTCTTTAAACAAATGGGGAATGACCTAGAGAATTAATCAGTTGTATTACAAAACTTATTTAAGTGCACTTGTGACATTTGTCTCAGCCCAGAAAGGTATGAGAATCCTTATCTTTGTTTTCTTTCTTTCTTACTCTGTTTTCAGGACAAAAAAGAAAAGGAACTGGATGGTGCAGGAAAGAGGAGGAAAACCAGCCAATCTGAGGATGTAAGTGTTACAGTAAGGAAGGTGTCGGGGAGAAAAATATATCTAGTACATTTCTTTGTTCCCACTTCAGTCCTTTCATTTTCTGTATCCAGACTGGGCTTATTTCTAAATTAAAATTAATTCTTCAGAAGTTATGCTTTGTTGTATTTATAGAGGAAATATTTTACTGATGCTTATGAAAGAAGAGTACACTACAAATGAGATATTTGCAGTTGCTCCATATTCTATTTTTATAGAATAAATTTGCAATTTACTTTGATTTGGTGAGCGCACCAATAGTAAAGTTTCGTTTAGTAAAATCATACAGTAGTCAGAGATTTCATTCATATTTGAACTGCAGTCTCAGTTAGTGCAAAAGGCATACATAACCACTATGCTCCGCAAGGTAATCCTTCAGTTCAAGTGCTTATAGCCAAATGGGTACAAGTGAGCTAAAAGTTAGTACTTAGAATTGTCAGTGAGGGTTGAAGACATCATTTTGCTTTATACCAGCAGATTAATGAGTGTTTCAACTGTGGTTTCTCGGTTAGGTAACTGTATTAAGTAAGGTTGGAAAGATAGTTATCAGAACATTTGATGTCATACCAAAGAAAATTAAAATGTGAGCTTGCAAATGCATACCAATAGATTTGTTTTCTACACTGTTAGAAATCTATTGCAGCAAAGGTGAAGAGAGAAAAGGTCATCTGGATGTATCTGTTAACTTTTGATCTCACTGGGTGATAGGAGGACGTCCCTCGAAGCTACAGAGAAGAAAGACCTACATTGGTGAGTGCCCTGACAGAGAGGAGAATTGATGCTGCCATTGGGAATCAGAACAAAGTCAAGTCCATGGCAACCCAGCTACTGGCCAAGTTTGAGGAGAATGCACCAGTGCAGTCCTCAACGTTACGAAGACAGGTATGAGATGGTTAATAAAACATTGTATTTCAGAATCATGGCAGAAAATCACGAGTAATAACATGCATTCCTCAAGACTGGATGCTAGTGGTGTTCTTGTACTTCAAAGGCTCTCCTGGGGAAGAATGAAGATTACTCAAAAGAGAAAAAAAAATTACATTTAGGAGTATGGGATGGAGAGCTTCCTAATGAAAGTCTACTTTCCTGTTACTGACAGTATTATGTGATCTCTTTCAAAAACACCTTACCAGCAATTAAGTTTCTTGTATAACTACTTTTGCTGTTGAAAAGCTTTCCAGGAATATCCCATTTCTCACCTCCAAGAGCTATAATTTAATTTCCGATTAGAACATTTTCATGTCAGGTTATATGTTTGTTCTTGTGAACTGTGATTAAGTTTTTTTTTCTTTTTATCTTTATGTAAGCACAGCAGATAAATGTCTGGGAATTTCATTGCAATCAGGATATTTACATCATTTCAAATGAGGCTTCCTGACAACTGCCGGTTATTCAGGATATTATCTGAACTACTGCAACTGCAGGGTAGTCATCTTTGAAGTGATGCCGAGTCACTTCAAGATGCTGCTAAGCTGTATAGTGTCAGCAGTATAAGGCTCAGTATGGTTTAAGTGCCTGAGTTCTTGCTCTGCTGCATAGTCTGTCTTCATACCTTGTGCCAAACTCTGTGCTGCCCTGGCCAGATTGTGAACAGGACCTTATCTAGCTACTTTAAGTCTAGTTCAGGTGTGTGTATGCTACATTGCACAGTGGTGTTGGTAGCATAGCATAATCTCAGAACAATGACATTTATTCCACTGTTTACCAGTCAAATGTTTCCTCAGCCACTGCATATTGGCTGGAATAACTGGGCTGAGTTGAAGGAACAATGAAAATAAAGGTCAAAAAAAAGTGCAGTTTCCCATTTGTTGATGTCTTTTCCCTTTTTATATATGACTTGCTAAATGAATTCTCCTCTACCCTATTTTTTTGTTAAATGTTTGTCTGTCTGATTCTGTCTCTCATTCCTTTGGCTTTCTTTGAGTTTCCTTTGCTATTCTATCATCCCTCCTTGGTCCCAACCCAATTTCCCTACAACCTGCATGCAGCAACCTGTCCTGCCTTACCAAGAACGTGTTCACAACCAACCATCCAGCAGACGAGAGCAGGGCCGTCTAGCTCCCATCCCCCAGTGGAAACAGGTAAAGAAATTGATTATGAATATGATATGTTGCCTGCACCCAACACCAGCTATCACTATCCTGTTTTTAAACCAGTCCTTTTCCAGCAAAAACATCCTTTTTAATGTGTGAGTCCATTATTTTAAATAGTTTAACTTGTAATGAACACATGTAAGATCAAAGTCTGCCTTTGGTAATAACGCATGATTTATTGTTTCAGGAGGATTTAGTCAAACTTACCCTGTTGTCTTACACTAGTTTCATCTTCCTAGGTCTTCAGTGGATGTTTCATCAGAAACCTTGCCTGTAGATGCAACATTGTGTTGTCTGGAGTATTTGTAGATTATTCTCTTAGAAAACAATAGGGAATATGTAGGCAATTATTGCAGCCAATGAGGTTTAAGATGTCATGCCATCTGTGGTATTAAAGCTCTTCATTGGTGTAAAGAGTAAAATTGATTGTCAATTTTGCTATTCATGTGGAATATTGTGTTCTGCACTTAGAAGTGACATTTCAGTTTCTGTGGTTTCCCATTCTCTGTGACAAACCTAGCTTTCCTTGTGAGCTTCTCACCTTCGTTGCATTGCAGATTCCAGTATTACTGTGGATTAAGTAAATTTTAGATTTTCTGCGACACACAGTGACAGAATAGGGATCGACAGAAGAAAGATCAGTAGGTATCATATTTTATTTTCTCTTTTGTATGGTTTAGCCCATTGTTATTACTGGTATTTTTCTTTCAGCAGTGCACTATGAAAGCAAGGCTTGTGACAATCAATCTTTTCAGGCAAACAGGGATACTTATCTCACTGGCTTCCTCTGCTTCCTCTCTTTCCCTGTGCAAATCACCTCCTCTTGTTCCTGAGAGTGTTGAGATATATTTTTCTGGCAGCCATAATTTAGAGAAACATCTGTTTCTTTCTTGTTGCGGCTTAATAGCATGCTTTTGGAGTCACGAGGAAGAAGTTTGGAAGTTCACTTTTTTGTGTGTTTATGGATTCATGGTGAACTTTATCCTCAAGGTATTCAACACAAGCAGTGCTTCATGTCATGACCAGTGCCATGATCTAGAAGATTTCTCTCCAAAGAAGACCCAAAGCAGGGGAATTATCAGTAGGACTGTCAATAGAGTCTTAAAAATGTCAATATTACATTTAGGTTTCCAGAGTCATTCTTTGTTCTTCTACCTTCTCATCAAAATCTTTATAAGCTAATGAGGACTTTCAGGTGGATACTCATCATCCATGATTAAGACAGATTTCAATTGTAAAGAATACTTCCAGGTATAGGGGAGAACCCAAAGAAGTGATACAGAAGAAGTGTATGTGGCTGTACATTACCAGGTCAGTTAATGAACACTGCTTATGTCACCCTCCTTTTATTCAGCAGAGACATTGACAGCTGTCTGTGGGTACTTTCCCCCTCAAGATTGGTCCTGAAGTATTTGCTTGACTTTTTTCTTTGATGAGCTTTACTGTGTCAGCAGAAGATGGCTGGTTCTTGGCTCCAGAGTTCATTCTGGATTTTGAAGTGTTTTTCATCTAACAATGAAATGGAGAAGAATAAAAGCGGGTCTCAAAGATGCACAATATGCAGAATACATTAGGATCGAAGAAACAGTTTATATGGTCCCTATTCTAAAGGTTCCTTAGGACTTGCCCGGGGAAATAAAGGGTGTCAATGGTCTTCACATAGAAACTAATTGGGAATATATAGAACCATTTCTTCTGGACTGATCAGAAATCAGCTGAGGCTGGAAGCCATGCATTAATTAACCCAAGCAGCCAGCTTTTTCAAGCTTGGACAGAAATCCATCCTGTGGGAATTTGTTGCTGAAGCAGTGCTTCGGCTGTCTGTTGAAGATTCTTAATTCTGTCTGTTTAGGCACAAGGAATCTGACTGCTGTGAGACTGCATGTTACTTCAGTACTAAAACAGCTTTCTTCAGTGACATTAGGCACTAACTACAAAGTTATTTCCTGGGCCACAGATCACCAGCAGTGGAGTTGGGGCTGGGTACCAGTCCGTGTTGTTGGAGATGCTGAAAAGCAGTGGTATGGCTCCTGACAAGGTCTTCAGGGGGGATTTGTGTTTGCCAGAAAGATCTGCTCATGAAGGTATGGTAAAGGGTCTCTTGTTTGGCACAAATGTCAGAGTTCACAAGCAGAACCTTCTGTTCAGTGATTCTGCATAAGATAATATCGCATAATGAGAGACTTCTACTGAGGAGTCCTTTGAAGAGGAGCAAAGCAGTTCCTGAAGAGGACAAAGTGGTGACCTGCTTTTGAAGAAAACAACTAGTTGCCTCATATATTTGCCCACAGGCAGAATGAAGTTGAGGTCCTCAGGGGTTTGTGGGAGAAGGACAGTTTCCTGTCTTGTGATTGATAGGTTTGGTCCTGCACCTTGGAAGCTGCATGGAAGAGGAAAGCGTACTGCCAAGGCAGCAAGAATAATTATAGGGGAGAACTGGATGTTTGTGTAGGAAGTGGTCTGGGTTGGACCACCAGGGTTTTTTTTGGAGAATTTACATCTGCCTTAGGCTGTGGCTTGCCAGTGTCTGTCAGATGGACTTCATTAGCTGTCCTTGCTTATCATTTTAAGTCTAGAATTTTGCTGTTCCATAAAGAGTTACCAGCCAAACAGTTTCAGTTTATAATGCAGAGTGTCTCTGTGTCTGCTGTAGAGGTGGGATAGGGATGGCTTGGAAAGACAGAATTCCTAGAAAGAGTGAAGTCTTGGCAGAATCTGTTCTGAAGTAGTTTTTACTTTCATCACAAGACCTTCTTGTTATCTCTCCTGAAAAGGAAAAACCTTGAAAGGATCAAACAGGTTAAAAACCTCCTCAGTCTGCTGCTGTAAGTGTTCAGTGTGGCCTGCATTTTCCTCCTGAATTAGATTGCAGTGTTTGCTTTGTTGAACTACAATTTGGGAATGCTGATCTGTGTTGTCAAAACTGGGTTCATGCTACTGTGAACATCTCAGCAACAGCTGGTAATGCATGAGGATAATGTTTGTGTATGTGCACAGGAGAAATGTGCAATTTTTTATGTGATACGGTATCTCCTAAAAAATCTGGATTGCATTTTGTGATATGGTGGATAATCTCAAATTAACCTCTAGTTGTACTAAAATTATCTTCTACATTGCGTTCTGTTGCTTTCCATTTTCACTGCTTTTTGGAAAGAGCATCTCATCAGGGATCATGAAGCTATTAGAAAGCCATGTAGTCTATCCAGAAGAGTATCTGACTGTTTATCATGTGGGAGACTAGCCCTTCAAACTGAATTTTGTCCTGGATTCCAGTCTTTGAACTTATGGTCTTCAGCATTTTTCTGCCATAGTTTCATAGCCTCCTAACAACAAGAAGGTATGTGTGTAATGCACAAGTGTAAATCACTGATGTGTATGAAGACACTTGTAAGATAGAGATCACATGATGTGCAGCACAAATCTCTTCTGCCTCTGGATGTCTGATGCTTGTTCTTTCAAGAGGATTTCCTGATGTGTGATAAAAGCTTGTTGGTAAAAACCCTTCTCAGTAATTCTGTTGGAACTGTGATTTTTAAAGATATGTAATGTGTGAGATGACCACAGTGAGCTGGAGCTGAAATCTCAGCAGAAGAAAACTTAAATCTATGATTTCTGCAAATACTGTTTTCCTACTTAATTTCTCATTTAAATATGTTGATAAGTCTTTGTTTCCTTGTTCCTGTAGCCATCTTTGACTTTGCATGTTTAGAGATGCATCCTACTGGAGGACTGAATATGTACTTCATATACCCATACAATGTTATATTCCATGATCTGCCATGGAAAATTACACAAGTTTGGGAATACACAGAAATTTCAAATGCAAACTAGGCGATGGTCAGATGACAGTCTATGAACAGCTGTAGTGATTGAAAATGTTACCTCCCTTTCTGCTAGAGATTAGTGCCTGCACAGCTGAGCCTTTTGAATGCTCCTCATCCACTTCAGTGCAAAGTCATGTGGCTTAGTTTAAGCTGCTTGTAGCATCTGTTTGAATTAGAGTTTACTTTTTTGGTGAAGGGGAAGAGAACTCCCAAATACATGTTAGCACCAGCTCAGCTGTCAGGACCATAACGATTATCTATAATATCTTTACACAGCACGCTGTTTCTTTGGAGGCTATCTAGTAGTGACTCTGGATACACAAGCTTTTTTTTTTTTTTTTTTTTTTTTTCAGTGCAACAATTTCCAGATATGCTCCTGTGAAAAGAAAAGGAAAAAAGAAATAAGCATACAATACATTAAATATCTAGAAATGGTGGAGAAAAGACTGTATGTAGTGGGGACATAAAGAACTAGCAAGGCATGTTCTTTCAGTATATAAAAATGAGGGCATGTATGCATTCTGTAGTATTCAGTTTATTCAGTATGGCTACATGCTGCCTTGAAAGCAGCTGTATTTCTCTTCTAGTAGAATGGCAAAGCACAGTTTAACTTGCCTGAGACAGTTTAATATCTGTAAGGTAGAGAAGCTGAGAACAGGATACTGCAACTTGAGTTGTATTGCTAATAAGCTGCAAGCAAGAGTAATCAGGTCAACAGGATGAATATTCTTAAACATTGCAAGGCACAGGACGATGTAATTTTTCGCAAAGCAACAAGAGCAGTCCAACTCTGCTACCAAGAGTTTCGAGTTTTGCATTTGACTGAGCATAAGACCTTGACTCAGAAACTGTTGGTTGAATCGATTATTGCTATAACTACATGTTTATTGGCTGTTCTAGAATTATCTGTCAAGTGGATATGTGATCTTGTGAATATGGGTGAAAATTTTCTCTCTTTCAGCTTGGATAAAATGTGGCTTTAGGTCATTTATAAGAGCTACGAGCATAGGATCGCGGTCTCTCAGCTTATGCATTCTAGCCAGTCTTACAAAGTCAAGGGTAATGTTATCTTAGCTTTTCTACCGTTATTATGATTTTTTTTTCTTTTTTTGTTTTAAAAAAAAGATGAGGAGTAAGGAACGTTGTCGGACCTGCCCCAAAAAAGTGATCATGCTCTCTTCCACTGCACCTTCCTCTCCACCGTATCCCAGGCAGCAGGTGATTCCCTCTGCATGCTCTGTCCCTCTCTCTTCATTACTGCTTTGTACAAATGACTAAATTGATTACCAGACATCCCACTTACAAATATATTTCCAATTTTCTTTTTTTTGGAGGGTGATAGGGCTTCTTCAACCTCTTAATATAGAAACACAGGTCAGCATTAGCTCAGAAGAAGCATCATTTTGACGATTGTCTAATGCACTGGAGATTCTGAGACTTTACTCTAGGGTAATTGGTAATTATAGTAGCCTTCTTCAGTTTTGAGTTGCAGCAAAATAGAACTGAAATAAAATTAGGGCCACGTCTACCTTTAAGATATATATATGCTTCTTAGAAATTCAGTAGGTGTGCTTTTGTCTAAGTATTAGAACTTGATCCTGTGTTATATATAGGTCATTCACTGGCCAAAGGCTCCTTTTTTAATAAACAGAAGTTAGTATGTTTGGAGTAGTTCAGGGATGGAAATTGCAACTTTTCTCCATCTCTGTGCTTTGTTTATAGAAGTGTGACTGAGAATTTGCTGTTGTATCCATGAAAATCTTTCAGATTTATTGTATGAAGTCCTTTTTTGAGTTGTTGTGGCCTGCACATGTCCAGTTTGGTGCCCCACATCCAGGCCTGTGTCTCAAGAGTTTGTGTTCAGTCTGTCTGAGTTTGCATTTGGAGTTGTTCTGAACACAGTGTATACATGTGAATCAGATGTGTGTACACATGTATATGTTGTCCTTCTAGTTACATATTACCTGAAATATTTAAATATCTGTGTCTTATTTGTTATACATGGTCATCCTGCTTCTTTGAGTTGTCTGTCTTTATTTTTGTTCCATTTTCCTACTGCAGTAATAAATTCTCCTTCCGCATCAGCCCTTAACTAATCTTTAGCTGATAAAAAGGCAGCTACAGTTCCTTAGACCCAAAAAGATTTCCCCAAAGGTGGAAAACGTTTCTTTGCTGAGCACTTGTTTTCCTATAAACTCTACTTTTAGCAGAATAGAAAAGGGACATTCTTGAACATATTGTTTGACTTGTCTTACTGCTGTGGTGTCTCAGAGTACAGTTACATGTTACATTTCATCTGCCCTCACTACAGCCTCTGGACCACACTTCCTCTGCTGCCTCTCCTGTGTCAGATTTGTGCAGACAAGTCAGCTCTGCTTACCAATCTGATTTGAAATTGTTCGAACAAAAAAAGTAGCTTGTTTTCTGGTACACTGTGGACAGCATGGTGCAAGGAAGGATTCAGGAATACACATCTGGGTCGAATAGGTGAGGAACGCCCTTCTCATTAGCAAAACCCACATCTAAACTGAGTCAACTGTAATGAGAAATTGTATCATCACAGAATGGAAGGGACTTCTAGAGTTCATCTGGTCCATCCCCTCTGCTCAAGCAGGGTCACCCAGAGCACATTGCACAGGATGGCATCCAAGCAGATTTTGAATGTCTCCGGAGTAGGAGACTCCACAGCCTCTGGGCAACCTGACCCAGTGCTCTGTCACCCTCACAGTAAAGAAGTGCCCCCTCATATTGAGCCAGAACCTCCTTTGCTTGAGTTTGTGTCCACGGCCACTTGTCCTGTGGCTGGGCACCAGACGCTGTGATAGCTAGCAGCCTTCCTCTCATCAAGATCCTTTGAAGATTTTCCCCGAGCTTATGACAAACTAAGTTAAATGTTGAGACTTATTTTTCAATCTATGGTGTGGCAATCACTTTCCATATTTAAAAAATGGGCTTTCAGTTACTGAGGACCCTTTAGCTCTGTGTTTTCCCTCCCTGTCTCCTCCAAGTATTTTGTTTGTTTGTCCTGTGACTCTCTCTTGCTTGCCTAGTTCAGTCATGAGAACTGACTGCTGCTGGGTCCAAACATACTTAGACCATTTTCTAGCTTGTGTCCTGTAGGAAACATTTTTGTTCAAATTAAAAAAAAAAATAAAAAGGCATTGTCCACTTCCTCCTTTTAACTCAGAGGAATTTTACCTCCTGTGCTGCGTAAGTAATCTGTTAGGGCCAGTTGAGGGACTGCCTTTGGAGATGTTTTTTCTTCCTTATTCTTTTTCTGAATTGTCTTGGCCCACACCACATAGCAAGTCAAATGGATCTGTGTGCTTGTTACACCGATGTCTTTTAAAAACTCTGCACTTCTAATGCATTCATTCTGCCAATTCCTTTAAACTTTCTATTTCTTTCCTTTGATCTAACATCACAGCAGATGTTGAGTGTCTTCTCATCTTTATAGTACTAATTTTATTACACTGTGGTTAACAGATTTAATATGAATCTATATGAACTTTTTTTAATATCTTCCCTACAGGAACCAAGTCATTACTGCCAGTTTTAAAATATTCTTCTCAGTAAATTGTTTTTCTATCGTTATGACTTCTTTTCTGCCTACATGTTAAGAAAAATCTAATTCAGTCTGTTTTGACTAGGAAGTTGGTCTGTGATTGTTACTAAGCTCATAATTTGTTGCCTGCAGAGAAACAGGGAACCTGGTGCTGACTATCTTGGGGAGCAGAGTCCCAGACAAGGAAGGGTAAAGAGCATGAACAATGGCATGGATGCTGATGACACAGCTGTGTGCAATACAGGGAGCAAACATACTGAGTAGTGAAGCACTTATCCTAATGCTACTGTTAACACGCTGAAACTGCTGAGAGTCAGGAGCAGTCAACTATTTCTGCGTGATGCCCACACAAACGCATAACAAGCCTTCATCAACAGTTTGCTGTATGCTTGTATTTTGCCATAGATTTGGCACTTAAGCTCTTCCCATTCTCCTTTTTCTCTTACACCTCTTTTTGAAGTGTGCTGTGGCTGTAGCAGAACAAGAAGAGTTATGTTTTGTGCTAGTTCATGCGAACATGGTTGCATTGTGTTCACTGCTTGCTTTCTGGATGGTTAAACAACTGGCATTCCATCCTGCCTCCTACAGGCCAAAGTAAAAGGAAAAATGATGAGGCATTATTTAGTATAGAGGGTTGAAGCCTTCTTAACAATTAAATATTCAACAGCCTGTCTCAATGATTCAGTGTTATCCAGAAGCATGGGAAAAGGAAAGATAGGCACTCAAAAGAATTGGATGATTTGAACTCATATTGACAAATTAATTGACATTCCAGTAAAGGCTTTTAATGAATTAAGTCATAAATGGTAGCCAGCTGTAAAACTGTTGTAACTTCAAAAATGTGTTCTACACAAAAGACACTTGTGGGCTGAGTGTTTTCTGACAGGCATTAGAAAATGAATAAGCATGTGTCTGCAGTGACACAGAAGCCCACAGCTTTATAATAGGTCCTAGTTTTAGTGAAAATGATCTAGTAGGAAGGAGTAGGTGGAATTGAGAGCAGCTGAAAATAGAGAGTATTATTAATGTGTTTGAATGGGAAAAGTGTTTCTCATTGATTGGGTGTGAACCCAATTTTCTGTTCTGCTTTGGAGAACAGCTAACAGTATGTAGCAGCACTTGAGCTTTCTTGAGAGATTAAGCCTGAGGTTTCTTCACACACACAGTTGTAGTTCCTGGTGCATTTACTTTTGAACACTACAAACAAATTAGCTGAATGCTGTATGATGTTGCAAGTGATACTGTGTCCTGTATAGCAGGCCGAAAGTCAGGCCTTTGTTCCATGTCACTATGTGCAACACACAACAGTTCAGCAGGATTGATATGAAAGACCAGAATAGCAGAGGTGTCAGATATAGTGCCTGGGGTGTGTTGACATGATGGTGCAGTAAGAACAAGTAGGACAGAAGTTGCAGAAGTAAAATCAGCAACTTCTGTGCTAGTTTGATTTTGCTTCAACCAGCCAGTCTCATTAAACATCCTCTCTTTTATAAGCACAGCATTCTCTTCATATACAAGCATCTTTAAAGAGTTTATTTAATTCTTTATGAACACTGGAATATATTGTCCTAAAAATGTGTGTTTCTGTTCAGAAAATCTGAGAAACACAAATATGTGCAGGTGTAGATGTGTAAAGGAAATCCTCGACAAACAAGCACTAGGGTGAAATAAATTGGTGAACAAGTTCCTTTGTGCATGATAAAGCCACATCTTGATGAAGAGTGGTTTTTTGTTTGTTTTGTTTTGGGTTTGGGATTTGTTTGGTTGGGTTTTGTTTTTGTTTGGATGGCAATGCCAGAGAGAGGCTACGCGCTTGTTTGGTTTTGGCTGCAGCTGTCCTAGGTGGGAAAGTTGTGAATAATGTCTAATTCAG
Organism: Netta rufina; assembly: GCF_964035555.1. Taxonomy (NCBI): domain Eukaryota; kingdom Metazoa; phylum Chordata; class Aves; order Anseriformes; family Anatidae; genus Netta; species Netta rufina. Next base: position 141,494,706 of record NC_140123.1, read on the forward strand.
CTGATTTTGTCTTAGCCTGGAGTGTCAAAATTTAGTTCTTCATTAGAACATTAATGCAGTACACAGTGGAAATGAAAACAGTCTTCGGTAGGGAGCTTCTTACTGCTCTGCATGTGAATTTCCTACCTTGTGTCTGGCATTTTGTTGTCTTTTCCTTTGGGGGATTTTTTTTCTGGTTTGTTTACTTCTTCCCTCCTTCCTTATCTCACAGAGATCTCCTCGTTTTTTTTCTGATGACCAAGTGCCTGAGAATGTTGAACAAAGGGCATGTCAGCTGGCTGCCCTCCTGGAGTCCAGGCCTGCCGTGAGGCATCAGGTGACTACAGCCCTGCCTATCTGGCGTCCTGCATCAGGGTGTGATTCTGGGTACCACTGGCATCTGTGCTCAGAGGGGTGGTAAAATTCACCAGAATACAGGGACCATTGCCTGTACACAATCACATGGCTAAAAAGAAAAGATCACGCTCATTTTGGGTAGTATTTTTTATCATGCTTGCTGGTTTTTAACTCTTTCCTTGAGGAATGAGAATGTTTGTTTCACAAAATAGTATAAATAATAAGGTAAAAAAACAGCCTGCAAGCTTCAGAGTGCATGCTGAAAAGCAGCTGGACCATGGATCAAGTCTTCTCACAGTGGTAATTTACCAGTCAGTTGCTCACCAGATATACTTGCTTCTGGAAGCAAGAACACTTGCATTTTCCAAGCATAACTGCTGGCTCTGAAGTACTACTTCTCCGTCCATATTTCCTGTGTACTTATTTCCAGCAACAGAGCTGGCAGCTTGTGCAGATTTTCTTTGATTCTACTGTACACTTTTGGTTTGGTTTTGTGTTCAATTCTCTCCTGTTTGTCTTCTCTGGCATAGGGGAGCATGCCAGTTTGAACTGTGCCTTCTTTTGTTTCTTGTTCCTAGCTGTTTTTGGTTACCTTCAACAGCCTTTGGCAATCTGGAGAGTGCCTTTGGAAAACACCATCTACATAAGTGATTAGTTTTTCAGAATTTATGGTTTTGAGTTAACTATCCAAAACCAAGCTGTCTTCTTGAGCGGGAGTATAAATTGTCCCAGAACTTTTGTTGGTGGGCATAACTTTTCCAAGGGATGTCAAAGGAGAATTTATAACAACTAGGTCACTTTAAATTGGTGTTCTTTGGGGATGCAGTCTTTGCTGATTAAAATCAGTGAAGCTGTTCTCCAGGAAGGCAGAATGAACCTTTGGCTGGATTTGAAATAGGATGTTGGGGACATAGAAGAAACAATGAAGGACGGGGTAAGAAGACTCCTTTAAACATATTATCATCTATTCATTAAGGGGTGACACAACTGAAGATCTCAGTCATGATCCAAGGACAGCATGCTCACATGTATTTCATTACTCAGTTGAAGTAGTGATACAGAATTAACATGGGGCCCAAAACATTTACTTCCTACTTTTTGTGTTGCTCTCTAGTACGTCTAGGCTCTTTTTGAGGATGGAAAAGATTAACAGCATTACACTGCAAGGAAAAAAAAATCTTATTTCTGTATAGTGCAGAATTAAGGATGAGAGAAAATAAAGGGGAGATGTAGAACACAAAGTGGAGGATAGGATAAAGCGGGTCAGGCAGACAGGAAAAAGAAAACAGATGTTGGAACACTGCAGACAATGATAGATTATGATGTGGGATTTGAGGAAAGAAATCAAGAAAAAGTAGAATAGTAAGAGAGAAAGCCAAGTAAGAAATTTTCAGAAAATCAATTTGGTTAAATGTTGATGATCTTAAGTACAGAAAATTGGTGTATAAAACAAACAGTTACATTTCTGAAATCCCAGCTATTTTACATTTTGCCTAGTAGATTTAATCTTGAAGCTAGCCTATTCTAAATTGCTAGAAATAGCTGTTTTTGTGGGTCAAGCAGCTATATGACATTTAGTTTTCCTTTTTATAACCCAAAGCATAATTTTCTTTTTTAAAATTGAAAGTGGGTCAAATATTTGAAATTTACATATTTTTTTTTCTTCCAGACAGAAACTGTGCATTCCTATAAATTGCTACCAGCAGTGTCTGATATGTTTAGCTACCAATTTTTTTTCCTATTTACATTAAGTAGGTTCTTGGGAGATGGGCATTAATGAACTATAGAGATAATGAGAGAGGCCAATTTTGGGGCTCTTCTGTGAAAAAATGGTTTCAGAAGGATGCACATTCTCACTTTGGGATTTGCTGTTTGCCATTTCATAAGCAAATCATTGAAACAGCATTGAACAGCAGACTGCATTTTATTGTTTCATTCTTTTTAGCATGATGTTTCAAATCTGCTGACATTAAATGTTATGTTGGAAACTTGATGCTGATTACTGGCAACACATACAAGTTAATTTCTTTCTCTTCCACCCCTAAGGAGAGCAGGCTTTTGGTTTATATAGTTAAAATATAGAAGAGGTCTCACTTGGCCTGAAATACGATCGTAGTGTCTTGAGCCAGGAATAAAGAATAATGGCAGGTTCGGGAGGAGCAGAGGAAATTGATCTGGGATCTGTGCCAGTGGTTTAGCTGGTTGGGTTATAGGAGGCTGGACATCTGTGGAAGTAGGTAACTGCTTCCAAATGATCCTAAATAACTTAAAACCAAATAAAGGGCAAATTAAGAATAACTTACTCTGGCTCACTAGGGAGAAAAAGACCCTTATGGGACAACTTGGAAAAAATGTCCAGTGCATCTTCTCTGATAATTACTTTTTTCTTGCTCATGGGAAGAAGGGCCTATTTTTGTTCTCACTTTCTCCTGTTTTTCCTTCATAGTCATGTATGATTGCTTTGATTTTTATTTTATTTTTTAGCCTGAGACTGAACCGTCTCGTCGATTCTTTGTTGACCAGTGGGAGCTCTCCCTTAGCCTCCGTTCTTCTAATCGCCCTTCTTCACCTTCATCTGACTCTCTTCGACAGGTAGCATTAGCTTGAGCATTGCAAGGTGCACTCAGCTGTGTCTGCTTGCCCCACCCTGGTCCCATCACCCAGGGACATACCACAAGAGATGGCTAGGCTGGCACTGCTTCACCTGCAGAATGCAGTATCTGTGCATATTCATGCACAAATGAGAAACCAGAGGCAGCCTGTCACATGGCTTGGTTATTGTCAACCCTAAACCAGTTTGAAACTAAGTATATTTAACATGTGGTACAAATGACAAGGCTTCTGGTACATCCCACTCTCAAATCAGACTTTTGAGCACTAATGATCTAGCTTTGGAGTAAAGCTTTCTTGTTTTGCTTGCTGCTTTTCTTGAGAGTTTGGGCCAAACTACAGACTATGTTTGTGTGTATATGCTTAACGGATTGTATGAAGCACAAAGTACTTTGGCTTTCTGAAAAATCACTGGGAATTTGAACTAGTTGTAGTTGTCATGTGTAAAACAAACAACAGGAACTTGATTTGACCTAAGCTGAAGTGGGTTCAAAATGTTTCAGAACTTTCTACATCTTGAAGGCATTTGCCCAAGGGAGGAAACACAAAATGTTTCACTGAAAATCCAGTGTTAGGCCAGACGTCATGTATAGTAAAAGAAATATCAGAAACACTGAGCCCAAAATAAAAAATTCAGCAACTAAATTTCTCACACTAATTAATCCATGGTATTGTGAGTTAATATTAGCATAGTCACTGTTCAGGCACAAAACTGTATATGTGTTGGTTGAAATTCAAAGATCCTGAATTAAGGTTGGATGAAGGTTTCAAATCAGAACTTGCTCAGTAGAAATACAGTTTCAGCTAAAATAAAATTTCTGTTAAAAGCACACGCTTCCCATGGAAGAGCTCTGTAAGAGCAGTGAGTATAAATTCTTTATCGTCAGAAATAAACCTTCTTTATGACAGTGACACAGGTTAATGAATTAGGACTTTCAGTAATAGCAATGATAATTTCTGATGGCCGAGCACACTGTTTTTAAAACCATTTCTCCCAGAAGTACCCGTTCTTCAGTATTTTTTTTTTTGTGATGCATCCTGCTTTTCTCGTGTCTGAACAGGTGAAGGTTATATACATTTCTAAAAGGCTAATAACCACACTCGTGAGATTTATGCTCTTACTAGTTGTGGGAAATAACTAGTGTGCTTCAGACAAGTTCTACTATGGGTAAAGGGGTTTTTGAGATAAGACTCCAGTCTTTTCCTTCAGCTTACTGTTATACCAGAAGCCAGTGTGTCTCTGCTCTTTCATTTGCTTAGGAGACTCCAGCTAGAAACATTCATAATACTTCTTAGTCTGGAAAAGGAAAATTGCTTGGCGTGCTCCTTGCTGCTCTGAGTCAAATACATGGTGTTTGCAGTGTGATTAAGCTAACACGGATATAACCACATAATTTTCTTAACTATGTAATTACTGCTGATGGCTGAAATTATTTCCTGTGAAGAACACTTCCTCCGCTCCTGCAGTGACTGAACTTGGCTTGCAAACACTCGTTTTGTACTGTGTAAGGTAACAGCCAACCCGCCTAGATTTCTCAGAATGCTGGAGGGGTTTTAGATATCCAAAGTTTTGGAGACAGTCAATATCCATAATGGAGGAAAGCCTAGTCATAAAGCCATGTTCACAGTTGATCAAATGCGTGTTCCAGGTGTACGCAAGTATGGCTTTAATGTGTTGGATGAGGTTCTTGCCTCTTTTTCCCTGTAAACTTCTATGTATTTTTAGCATTGGAAAAAATAGTATTTTTGAATCACTGTGAGTTCATGATTTAAGGATTTCTTCCTGCTCTATGAATGCTCTGTAAACGAGTTCTTTCCAATTGCTAAGCATATAAGTATATTGTGCTGAGCTGTTGCAAATGTGCTAAATATGTTGCAATCAGCATATTACATTAGACTCTGTGACATGTCTTCTAAATGATTTTTGATTGTGATGCCAATTTCACCTGGAATGTAAAATCTTTACCTATATTTGCTTTCATCTTTGAGAAGTGTATATGTTCAGGTTTCCAGGTGTGAAATACCCCACAACCAAAAGTAAGCTCTGCTCTCTTCATCATCTTAGTACTTCTACAGCACATACAGAACGCAAAATGCAAACCTTCTTTTTCATGGTTGCAGTCGATATTGGACTGTTCTAGGGATTACTGATGACACTAGCTTTGCTGTTACTACCTGTCACTTCATATTGTCCACAGTTTTGGCATGATTTCACCTCTCTGCACCTTTTCACCACCTAACCTATTATCTTTTCAGTCATTTTTTAAATTTTTTTTTTCTTTTCTCACTTCCCTTTTGTTTCATTCCCTCCATCTGGTAGAAGTACATAAAGATGTACACAGGCGGCGTGAGCTCGTTAGCTGAGCAGATAGCCAATCAGCTTCAAAGGAAAGAGCAACCCAAAACCCTTCTAGACAAGAAGGAACTGGTAAGACGATGCACAGAAGGTGACGTGTTTGTGATTAGATGTTCTGTAGATCCAAAGTATTGTGAGTGTCCGGTTGTTAGCACAGCTGATGGAATTTATAGTAGCTTTGTCAAAGACTTCACCTCCCTTTCTCCATCCCCCCTCACTCTTGTCCTGGTTTTCCTTGCAAAATGTTTGAATTTAATCTCAGTGTCTAACGATTGTGTATAAACAGTTGAGAAACTGCCGGTCACATTTATGAAGATGTTTTTGGTCCACTGGGGCTACTTCAGCATTACTGTTTTCTGGAGGAGATACCAACTTTGATAATGAAGGTCTAAGAACTGCTGTTTGAGGGATTTCTAATGTTTTTGCCTTTCCATCCTATGCCTGCTTCAGTTATTTATTTCAGGGTCGTGTTTAATAGTACTTGTGTTCACTCCTCAATCCAGAGCTTAATTTACTCCTCACATATGTAGGTGTGGTATCCTAGGACTTTCTTCACTGGACTTCAAGGTTAGTTTTTGGTGTCCTGGCTAAAACTGATTTGTGTCAAAGAACTGCAGCACCCATGTGTCAAAGAACAGCAGCATCCAGATGCTCCTGTGTCTGCAAAGATGAGGAGAAGATATGACCACACAATCTCGAGAGACTGGACATGCACAAATTTAGTTATGCCTATTTCTGTCTAGGGCTCACTCAAAAAGGAGTTCCCCCAAAACCTGGGAGGCAGCGATGTCTGTTACTTCTGCCACAAGCGAGTCTACGTGATGGAGAGGCTGAGTGCTGAAGGCAAGTTCTTCCACCGCAGTTGCTTCAAGTGTGAATACTGTGCCACCACTCTGCGATTGTCGTCTTACGCCTATGATATTGAAGATGGTAAGAGAAATTGCTTTTTTGTCAGAATTCTTTTAACCATCTTGGAAGTTTGGTGAGTTAGGGAAGGGAGTAACTTCAGTTCCAAAGACTCTTAGACTGTTGAACCTACATGGATGGATTTACCTAAGAATATAATCAGATATACCTAACCAGAAACCAGAACAATATGTCAGGAGATCTAACACATTTTGTCATCCAGAAATTGTGCATGTTGAAAATAATGATTTGAAATCACACATCACTTGTGAAAAGTAACTTTTGTCAAAGAATAGCAATGTGTTGCATTTGTTGCTTGAACAGGAATTAACAGAAATTTCATATTTTCTGAAGAAAGAATGAAGTAGAAAGTGTCTTAGAGAAACCTTTATGTATATCAACAATAGTGTTTCACAGCTGTCGTTTATCTTTACTCCTATCTCAATAGGAAAACATGTACAAAACGATGGAAAGGATTCTATACCAGAAATGATTGAGTATAAACCAAAATAAGCGTAAAAAAGTTCTAGAACTAACCCTTTCCCACATTCATTGAAGCTAAGATGAAGTAAAAATTTCAGTAAGCTGCATGGCATGGAATGGAACTCCAGAATATTCCGTGTAGACTGAAAAGTTATAAAATTGATAGAAATCTTCTGTGGGTAACTGGAATATTTTTTTTGAAGATATTGGGTAGGATAATGCCCATGGAAACATCAGCTAGGCATAAGGAGCAAAAAAGAACCAAAATAATGTATCTATTAATGATGAATTATATAACTGCCTTCAGTAATGGACTTGCTGTGTCACGAAGGATTGAAGAATCAAACCAGTCTCCAAGTAAGACATAGAAAACGCATTATTCCCTGGCCAGAAGGTCAGCAGACTTGACTTACGAGTTTAAAGGGGCCAACGATGATTTTGAAGTCAACGTGTAAAAGTAACAGCTTCATCAGTAATCAGAGTTGGGACAAAACATTTTTTTAAGCACTGCTGTTATGTAGTGCATTCGGAAGTAATGGAGTACTGGATTAAATGTTTAGCAATAACAGACTGAGCTCTTCTGTCAGCTCTATGGGCTGAAACAGTTTTTGCCACCAGATTTAGTGATGCCCTCTGCCAACAAACTTAGCTATGGCCAGATAGTTTCAATGAAGCAAACAGAAAGCTTGGAGTCTCAGCATTGATTCTGAAATGATAACTTAACATGCTTAAGTTTCATATACATATGTATATGAAGAATACATGTCCAAACAGAAATATGTGGTATCCTATCCAGTCCAATTGTTGTGAAAATCCAGCTCATATTTCAATCTGAGTTTTCTTTGAGAGAAAAATAACAAGGTATGTGCACATAGCTGTTATTCATCTAGTTCTTTTCACTGAAGAACGTTCAAAGTCTGAGAATTTTTATATTCTGCCTTTCTGTTGTTTCTCTTTTCAGACATTTCCCCCTGAAACAAATTGAATAAGCAGTTTCTGAAAGAGTCAATATTAACAAATATTTATTTAAACATAGACTTCTCGAAAGATAGCATTTTCCATTTTTCTGTCATAAAAAAAATAATAATAATCATTAGAAATTACTGTGCTAATACCAGTTCAGAGAAAGTGGGGGAAACAGTGAAAGTCAAAGTATTGAATTGAAATGCATTAGTGAAGTTGTAGGAGTAGGAGGTCACAGCAGAAGGGGATGCTGTGAGCTGCAGACATTGAGCAGGATACAGTAACAAAGGCAGACTGGCAGATAGCTGTGCTAGCACTTTGCTCCTATTGTTATTATTTGCACTGGAGTATCACTGGTGCTGCTTTGGCTTCCTGATAGCGTTCAGATAATGGTGAAAACCTATTCAGGCTTCTGGGGTGTTACTAAATCAGTAGTGTCACAAAAGGTTTGTGAAAATGAATTGTTGCTTGATTGTCCTTTCCACAAGTAGTCACTGTGCATTTTCAGAGATGGCTCTTTGGGAGTTAACACCATCCTCTCCCACTTTCCTCTGCTGGTTGTATTCATTCTTGCTTTTTCCAAAAGTGCTTCTGCCAGCTTTTCATGTGATGATTTCTTTGTTCCCCACACACAGCCGCATTGTTAGCATGTGATACCACACAAGCCTCACAGCTTTGCTTTGGTGTTTGATAGGATATTAAGCTAAATGGCTGTCAGGCACCCAATAGAAAGGAGGCTAACAAGCTAGCTAGAGGAGGGCTAGAGTTAAAACTTCAGATAGAGTTTGTCTCCATGCGTACTGATTAAACTAGATGAAGCAAAGGGAAAGGCAACAGGAAATAAGTTGCAGTGAGATAGACATTTATATTGTGTTAAGCTGCTTTGTTTTCATTGTCGACCATCATTTGTATTCTATCTGCAGGTAAATTCTATTGTAAGCCTCACTACTGTTACCGACTTTCCGGGTATGCTCAAAGGAAGAGGCCAGCAGTGTCAGGAAAGGTAACTCATTATTTTCATCTAAAATGTCAAGTTCATAGGTTTTGATTCTTAACATTGAAAAAGTAAATGTTATTTTCTATTATCCAGAAGGTAGAAAAATTCAAAATGCATCAAGTTGTTTTGTTATGTCATGATGTCTTGAAGTTCTATAAGTTTTACTTAAAAACAGTTTCTGTAATTATCACTTCTCTTTTCATTATTATTATAAAATAACATACTGTTCCATTCAGAATAGTATTTTGATCTGTTTTCTTGTTAAACAGAAATGCTTATTCAGTTCACTTAGAGACTAGAGGAATTCTGTTACTGGTTTTATTTTTCCTTAAGATGAAACATATTATTTGCATTTTCTCTAAAACATGAAGTTCTGACCCATCTGTATGGGCTTTAAAAAAGACCTTTGGTCTTTTTTGAGTGTTTGCTATCTGTTAGTGGGAATCTGTATGGAAAGAAAGGATATCCTTTCTACTACACAACTGTAATGGAAGCATTTGTGCTTTAAACATAGGACCAAGACCTACCGTGTATTACAGAAAACTGTCCCTGCTTTTATCTGTACAATCCAAGGCATGTTAATTTGTCTCTTCAATTCACTTTTCAGTATTTTTGTGGTACTCTGTGTGAGCAAGAGTGAGCAAACTACATGGTAGTCTCTTTGCATTCAAGTTCTGCTAAGCTTCCATGACACAACCTATCTTTCTCCCATGAGATTATATTTAACCTCTATGGTGGTGATGGCTGTTGTCTTTCTGTCTGTTTCTTGTTTGTTTGTTGTTTTTTTTTTTTTAGTACATGCTAACTTTTGGGATTTATCCCAAAATTTGTGCCATACTTTATACCAAAAAGAAAGACCAAAAGTGAAACTTGTATTATATTCCAGATAAGCAGACTTCAGGAATCTTAATGCTTTGGCTTTCTTGCATATCCAGCTTGTTTTGGGGGGCTTAAATAAAGCAATGTATTGAGAGGGAATGTATTTTGTTCAGACCTTGCCTTATGTGACTATTAAGGGGTATTTTAGTTGCAAGAGGCATGTCTTCCTAGTTCAGTGTTTTCAGTACATATAGCTTTATATGAAAAAAGAGCATTTTGGATGTACTTCCAATTTTAATATGAATTTAATCCTCCCCTCCCCAATTCTTACAGGACACCAAAGGACCTCTGCAGGACGCTATGGCAAGTGATGGAAGTGGACGGGCAAATTCCATCTCCGCCTCAGCAGAGAGGGCCCCAGGTAGCTCCGCTTCCTTCTTTAGCAGGGTGGTGCAGTACTCTCTCGTCTTCTTTGACAGAGTTAGGGTGGCAAGCCAGCGCCTGCAAAGCACAGTTTCCTCGATTGGGCACCAGGTAGCCCAGAACCCTTTGGACTCCTTTTTCATGTGTCAGCTGATGGCTTTTGGGGTTCCCTTTCTCTATGTCCAGTCAGAAGTTCTTGTGCAGATCTTAGGGGAATTCTGTGGGCAGTCTGCTGACCAGTAAGATTTAATGTGACCCAACTTAAAAAGCTGTATAACTTGTGTGATTTTTGGGGTGCCATGTGAATTTTGTGCATTATGTGAAAGTCTCAATATATTATTATTTTGCATTGTGGCTTCAAGAGCCTAGATTTTCAGTACTTTCGAGGACGTTATCTGAAATAGTTCCAGGAAAACACAGATGCATGGTTAGGGGTCTCCTCTGAGTGGGCCCAGATGAAGAGGCTTTGTCTGTAATGTATGTATCTTGATGTTAGTCAAGTTAAAAGTTTTTCTGATACACTGGAATGACTTGCAAACTGGATTTCTGTGTTTGCCTGAAATCTGGGAGTGGTTTCTCATTCTCCCAAGCTTTTCTTCATTAATCTGGTACTTGAATGGGGAAGATCCCATTATCTTGGGACTGTGTCTCCTTTGGAACTCTGGGTATCTGTGACAGCTAATGGGATCGGATTCCTTAAACTTCTTGAGTTTTGTGGTGCTGGCAGGTCATGGTGCTCTTCCCTTACTGCCAGAATCTGTGCTGCTCCTGGCCACGGCTTTGGAAATGGGGTAGTGAATGTGTGTGTCTTACTGTGAAGTATTTTTGCCTTTTAACTTAAAATTCTAATTCCTTCTAACATGGGAGAAGTGTCTCTGCTACAAATGCTCGTTCACCCAGCCCCTAAATGTTTATTTAGTGATGTAAGAAAGAGATTTGGTTTCTAGTATTGGTTCTAGAATACTATGGAAAAACTAAATCAGATGCTCTTAGAGGGAGAACACCTTTCTAGCAAAACTTTGAGAAAAGAATGTTTTCACAGTGCTAGTTGAGAAAAGATCTTAAAAACATACAGGCGGACAAAAATCATGCTTATGTTTGACTTTAAGTATTATTCTTAGAAGCATTTCTAAGATGGAAACTGAATGCAGTCAGACTGAAATTCATTCTTACTGCGTGCCGTTGATTCTTCAAGTAGTTACTTTCACTCTTTCCTCTGTCATTGGTGTGGAATTTCCATAGGGCAAATGGAGGAAAGAGAAGGCATTGTGAAAAATGACATTTGCAAAATGCCTTGGACAGATGGGATAACTACTCCATTTTTTGTACTATTGGCTAGACAATTAAAATTGTTTTCTCTAAAGGTGAAGAGTTTTTTGTTGTTTTGTTTTTTTTTTTAATATATTTTTATTTTTATGTGGAGCATATTCTTTAAGATATATGGAATAGATATTTCTTGGAGCTATTATTCATAGAGTATCTCATGAGAATAAGGCAGCTTAATGGGATAAAGCTACTGGTGATGAAAAGTAGAAAAAAAAACATTTAACTGTATATCAATTAGTTTTTCAATACAATTGCTGTCAAACTCTCCTGATTTAGTCCTTCCAACTGATCAAATTTAATTACATTTATAAGTGAGCCTTCAGTGAATAACATCTGAGTGATCACTAAGTAGGACAAACAATAGGCCGTGGTTTGCTGTACACTGATCAGATATTTCCATCTCTTCTTATGTAGTAGTGGTACAGGTGGCAGCTGTGGTGGCACAATTACAAGAACGGTGATATTTCCAGAGAAGTAAAATAGAACAGACACTGTTTTATCAAACAGCAAAACTTGAAATCTAGGGCTCCTGTTTGCTTGCTGCTATTCTAAAGCAGTTCCTGACTGTAGCATCATTTTTAATCTTCTGGAGCTTTTAAAGCTTTGTCTTTTGTAGTGCACAAAGTCCAATAGGGCATACTCAGCTGGATGAAGCTAGCTCATCTTTAAAGCAGTGTAATATGTTGCATTCGTGTGTGCATGACAGAAATACCTTTAATGGTAGAAGAGTGAGCTCTGGCTCTGCTGTTCTCCCACTTTCTGCTAGAAAATTGCCATTTGTAGCTGAGATTTAGTTTTCTTTGTGAAGCAGGTTCCAAGTGTATTTTAAAATTTCTGGCTCAACAAGGATTAAGAACCAGGAGGAGGCTAAGTGCAATGTATTTTAAAAGCAAGGTACAGTGTCACTAAAGGCAGGTCAGTTCTCCGTTAGTCAGTTTAACGGTCATGTCCTGTAGGTACTTATCTTTAGCTCAAGTTCTTGCTGGATAGGCCAGGAAACTGGAAATGTGTTTACAATTCTGTATGGCTTGGGAAAAAAAAAAAAAAAAAAAGTGAAAAAACACCTCAACTTTTGAATTACAAAGCTTCATGGATACAGTGGAAGAATATGGTACTATCTCTGAGTAATCAAAGGGAATCTGTAAGATCACATCTCTATATCTCTAGTCCTGACTTCAAACTATGTGTGCATAAGCTTTCCTGAAATTTATTAACTTCACTGTGTTAGAAACTGTAGGCATTCTGCTTTTACTGAAGAGTATATTAATGCCTTAAGCAAAAACCTCCATGAATTAGAGATGGAGGCAGAGCTCTTCCAGTGCTCTACTTCAGCCATCTGGTAGATTCACCAATTAACAGGTTGTACATCTGAAACTGTTTGACCTCCTTTCAGGAAAGTGCTACCGAATGAAATTTGACAGTAGTAATCTCATACCTTGAGATCTGAGCCAGTCTCAGTAGTGAGGCAGATGTTGATGAGGAGTCTAAGTTGCCTCTAAAGTGAATAAATAAAATAAAATAAGTAAAACAAAAGTGTAGAATGCATAGGTTTCATTTCTGATGGAAATCTAAAGATATCTTAGAATACAAAAGGAAGGTATACAGCAGAAACATCAATTCAACAATATATAAGACAAAAACTTTTCTGTACTTAAATTTTATACCCTCTGAGTTAAATTCAGTCCTGAATTAGCTTGTTCAGTGACCATTATAATGACTTTTAAAAGGCCTGCTTTTTAGGTGCCAAGCTAAATGAATCCCAAGCAAATGCATGGTTTTTCCCCGTACACTCATTATCTCCTTTACTCTGCCACCAAATCTGGTATCTTCCTTTTTAGCCAGCTTAGTAATTAAAATTCATTCAAACACAAAATAACATTCGGCGTATTTGGTCAGCTGAGGTAAGATTGGTCACAACAAGCACTTTCTTGTGATGTGTTACTAACCTGATTGGCATGTATTAACTTTGCTAAAGACGTCAGTCCCTTCCTGGGTGGCCACAGGCTTGCCTGGCATTAAATGTGTTTCGTCTGTCCCTAGTAATGACTATAGTTGTAGAGTACAACCTGTGACAAGCAAGTTGAGGTTTTCTAGCAGTCAAGTAGAACCACTATTTTTGTGAAAGTCCTGCATGGTTTGCCAGAGAGCCTGTGTGACATCTTATGTAGTGTTTACAAGGGATGTTTTCAGGGAGGTTATGTCCAAACTGCCTCTTGCAATACTGACTGGGGAAGGGACAACAAGCTTTTGAGTGAGTGATGCCGTTCTCTCCTGGGAAGGGAAGTTGGGAAAAGCAGTTACTATGCTTTTGGTCCTGCTGAACTGTGGCATGCTTGTCGTAGATTCTGTAACCCTTCTCTGTATTCTGTCTGCCTGTTTCTCTCTATCTTCTGCGTTTGCCTTTGTTCCAAAGTTGCTGCTATTGCCAAGGGAAAAAAAATGCTTCTCAACTGTCTCACCCTTTGATAATCTGTAACCACCATGTCTTGGATTTTTTTTTTTAATATTATTTACGGTACTTTATATGATTTTAATGTGCTTTTAATGCAAATGCTGTTTTTCTATTTGTTCTAAAGGTCTGTAAGAATATATTTTCAAACTTTCAGCTCTTTCTTGACAGATGGACTTGGAACAGTCTTTACCCATATCAGATATATGATAATGCTCCTTGGGGGTGACTTCAGGTGGTGATGTTTCGTTGTAAGATGTTTCCCATTCAAAGCTTGTCTTCTCACAGCAATACATTTCTGCCCACTTCAGCAATAGGAATTTCATAAGGAAAAGACCTGCTAGGGAAGCTCATACTTCAAAATATACTGCAATAATATGCAAGACATGAGGTCTTTGCAGTAGTTACTTGACCTGTGACAGACTTAAGAAACCAATTATAAGCCATAGTATGCAAAACTGAAAATATAAGTACAAAGTAGAGGCATTAGGTCTCCTGCTTTACAATCACAAAAATATATAGTATATATGATACAGGTGTGCAATATGTAAAGAATATTAAAAGTTAAAAAAAAAAAAATCTTCTATGGGTGTGCCTTAAAAGTTTTCAGCAATGTTACGAGCAAATCCTTTATGGCAGACCCTTAAACATGTAATCTGCTGTGTATAGTGAGCAAAGGTGGACTTTACAAGGGGAAGTTCTTTTGCTGACTTGGAGAGCTAGAAAACGGTGAATGCTTCCTGTAAATGGTATACCCTATAAAGTAAGTTAACTGAGCCACATTTTCAAAAGGATCTTAAAACTGTGATTTTCACAGTCTTTATGAATGCGTACAGTAATATTTGCACACACTTCTACTTCTGTGCCTAATGAAGTACAAATATATTTTGTATAAATTTCTAGGTATAAATCGGCAGCTTGTTCATAAGCATTGCCCCTTTCCGGTTCCATTAACATACATTGAACATGCCTTGTGAAAATGATTCAGCTCAAAGCAATACTGTTTGCTTGTACATAGAAACACATCTTCATGAAATCCTCCATTTGGTCACTTCTTTTCATTATTATTCAGCTTCGGGTTTTGTTCATTTTAATTTAGTCTGTTATAAACACTAAATCACAGATGATCCAGTAAACTAACTAATTCTGTGACAGACTGCTCTGTTTGTCATACCTTCATTTTAAACCACTAAACTCTGCATTTACAAACATCCATAGCCCTCCCCTCCCCACCCCAAAATAAAATTAAAAAAAAAAAAAAAAAAAGTACATCCGTATTTTGGGATGTATCACTAAACTGGGAGGAAAGATAGCTCCTCTTCTGCTGTGCCTTGAAGGTTTTGTTTTTTGTTTGGAGTAACGGTGGTGTTGTGTTCTGCAGGACAGGGCACATAATACTGAACCCTTTTATGGGGTTTCATACAGCTCCAAAGAGATCTAATGCAAGATTTATTTCTCTGCTGGAAGATTTAAAATGTAAACTTAAGAATCAGATCCTGTGTTTTTGGAAGCTGAGGAGAGTGCGTGGGCTGCATGATTAGGACCAAGGTTCGGTGCCCGGTGAATCATTGCTCAATAGCAAGCCAGGAATCTCTCTTAGGAGATGTGCTCGACTGTTCCCAGTCCATCATGTTCCTTGTCAGTGTTCTTATCAGGATTTGTGTGGCTTTGGTGTAAAAGAAAGGAGTACGCTCAGGGACCAGCAATTTGAATCCCAGAACATTTGGAAAGACAAAGGCACGACTGGAAGGTTATTTGTTCTGAAGAGCTGGGATGCAGCTGACCTAATAGAGCTTCACTGAAAAATCAATCCTAGAAAAAGATCTGGGGGCTGAGGAAGAATATACAAAATAGTGATGTGGTTAGTTCATGCTCATGGCTGGATCCTGCTAAGAACACTTTTTCTAGGGAGCAAAAGGTCTCCCGATTCCACCTTTCTCTCTAGCTTTCAGACCTGTAGACTTGTTCCACTGAAATATTTGTTTAATGTTTGTCATGTGTATATTCTGAAGGGTGATATGAATTTTTCTGGGCACTTTTAAGAGCTTCATTAAAAGTTTATGCATCTTAGAAAAAGAATATCGTGTAAAGGAGTTGGATTCGTTTGATTGTAGAATTAAAACATCTGTTTTTATTGTGTTTTGTTGTTTTATTTTTTTTAAGTAGAATCTCAGAAATAATTGTTTTGAGGAGACTGTTTCCCTCAGAGAAATAGAGGGGGTTTAAATGAATTAAACTCGGTGACAGAAAATATTTGTGAGACAATTAGTGCTCAGAAAGGCTTCATGTCTCCGTTGTATAGCTTCTTTGAAGATTTTTATTTATGCAGTTGTTTTTAACCTGTTTTTGTTTTGGGTGTGTGTCTCTTTAAATTATGTACTACTTGGTTTTCCTGTTGCTGTGGAATCAAGACATTATTTGTTCAATTGTGTGAAATGTTCAAGGGAATAAATTCCAAACAATCTTCAGGTTTCTGAGTTTTTCTTTGTCATCCCCCTTCTTCTTCCACTAGTTCCAGGTGAGGAATGCTGTGGGGGATAAGTATTTTGGGGGAGAACGAAATGAATAGATCTAGCAAGCTTGAATACTCTTCCAAAGATGTTTTGGGGAGCTGCATGCACGTGTAACTGCAAAGTGCCACAGAGACTTCTGAGGGCAGTTCTGCTCTGACAGACACTGGATCTGGTAACTTTTCAGTACACTTCTATACCTGTTTCTATTTATTTGTTTATTTATTTATTTTCTTATTTTATGTTGCTGTTATGTTGTGGTTTCCTCAGTGTGCAGGGCATACACTGCCCAGACAGCATCACGTATTTCTGTAGAAAAAGTGGTAAGGACCCTCATACCAAATATTCTACCTCTTTGCTGTAGATACACTGTCAGTGTTGTAGCTTCACTGATTTTTTTCGATTTGGGAGGCTGTTTTGTGTGCCTTGCTACAGGCCAAAGTTCTTTCTAGCACTCTGTAAACAGGGCAGTGAAACCCATCTGTGAGGGGAGAGGAAGAACATGAGGCAGTGTAAGTCAACCCAGAGGAGCAGGGAGGCATAGCCTTTGCATCTGGTGTGACAGGTAAGCTTTGGGGCGAGATCTGTTTCCTCTTATTTGTACAGCAGCAGCTGAGATGATGGGATGTTAGAAGTGATGGAGAGGTATAAAATGAGTAAATGTGAAGCCTTTTTGCCAAATCCTGTCTCTTACATTCTAGCTAAATGGTTCTCTCCTCTCAGGGGGATGACACATGGAGATGACCTCCATTCCTCAAGACCATTAATAGACTATTCTACTATGTTCTTATGACCAACATGTGGAGTTGTTTCATAATTTTGAGCTACATTTTCCTGTTCTCTAAGATATACTGGGTGAGCCTCCCTTAGTGAATCATTCTGTTTCTTATCTCAGATGCTTTCTCATGCTTTCTACTACAACTGAAAGCTTGTAATAGCAGATGACTTTTGAGCATCTAATTGTGAATGATGTGGGTTGATTTGGCCAGAGGAGCTGTGTTTAAATGGTAGATCACAGAGCTGCAATGTAATGTGAAACCAACTCTTACACATTAAGATTTCCTTTCTTAGAGGAAAATAATCACTTTATGCCTTTGAAATTGCCTTCTGTTTTTCTTTACCATGATGAATATTCTTAATTTTGAATCTAAAATAGACTTTCATTTCTGAGAAGGAGCTGTCAGTGTTCAGTATAAAACTTCATATGCTGGTGTGTGAACTAGAAGTGTCATTTCCATGTGCCACTAGAACAGCTTCCACTGGTCTGTATCAGGAAAGCTGTTGACTTTACAGGTACATATATTGTCTTCAGAAATCAAATTTTTGTTAAAAAATAATATATATATATATATGGAGGGAGGTGCACTTCCTGAGCTCATCCCCATCTGTGGTGAAGTCAGACAGTCCTTGCTGTTCACAGTACAGTAGACAGTGGCTTCTCCAATTTTTATCTGAAATCAAATATTTGTATAATGGGGTGCTCCCAGTCACTCTCACCTCATTCTTTGTGAAGTCTACACACATCTCTCATGCTTTCTGTTTCTGTCCCTGTGGTTCTTCTGATGACTTCACATGTTCTCTTACTAATGCCTCAGGGAAGGGTTGAGCTCTGGATCCTGCTCTGGCAGAGGGGTGCTGCCAGGGAACTCCTTCCATGACCCTGCCACTCAAAAGTCACTTTTTGTTAAAGACACCCTAGTTTTGCTTGTGAAGCAAAACTGAACCTTTGTCAAGTGTTCTCTTCACCACCACACTTTCTCCTCACTCCCATTCCAACCTAGGATATTTACCTTAAAATTATTTAATCTAGAGGAAACTTTATTCTGTAAGTAAAGCGCCAAATAACACACTGTGTCAAATATGATTATTTTAAAACTTTGTTGAGCAAATTAACTGGCCTAAAAATGAGGAAGGAAAGTAGAAGATTTGGGGTGGGCTATGCTCTTGCTGGGTGTACATACCTCCTTGCTTTAGTTCTGTAAAGAGAACACATTGATTTTCCAGCATATGTTATTCTAGGGTCTTGACTCTCACAGATTTGTCCCTCACTTGCATCCATTGCTTTTGAGAGTCTTTAACATTATTTAGGACTTGCTGTACTTGTTGAATAGATTAAATATGATCTTTGTCCTACAGATGAGGAAAATGAGCTGTCATGTATACTTTTTTGCAGTTGCTATCCTCACTTGTAGTTGCCAAAGAAATAATCTGCAGAAAATCTTATGTGGACGCTAACTACTATTTATTTACCCCTGAGCTGAAATTAAAGGACTGAACTTCACAATATAAATAGCACTGTATTAAGGACGAGGTTTAAAAGCAAGGTTACGTACTTAGTGTGTAAATCACTTCATAACATTGAGGTAGTGAACCATTAAAAGTGCACAAAAGTCTGTGGGGAGTGTGAATGCTTCATTTCCTTGAAAACAGAATTACTTCAATTGAAGCTCAACTGAATTAGCCTTTATGGGTGTTTGGAAACTTCCCTGTAAGATTTGAGCTTTAAGGAATATTAAGGTGTTTTCCACTGTGCATCCCAAAACAGCTTACTTCATCCGGTTAATTTTGGTAGCAGTTTTGCCAAGAGAAACACTGGCATAGACGATTTCTTTTGCAACACCTGACACTAGGGTAGTGTAGAAAGCCTGCTGTGTACAAGTTGTTTCATACTTTAGACAAAATAATCTTCATCTCTTATGGTAGAAAGTAACATAACTGTTTCATGTAGATCTTTTCCTCTAATCTTCTGTAACAGTGATGAGAAGGCATGAGGTACTTCAAAAATAATAAAATGAATGAATAATTAATTAAAACAAGACTGTAGCAGGTTTACCACCTGCTTGTGGACAGCAGCATGAGATACTAAGATATGCAGTTTGTAATGTATCTTCAAATACAAAGGGGAAACAAGGGGACAAAAGCAAACTTAAAAATAAATAAATAAAAATTGGAAAATATTTGAAGAGAAGGAACAGATACCACAGAGTCAACAGTGAACCTGTTTTCCTGCTTCTATGAAGAGTGATAAGGAGAAAGGTGGAGTAGTAGTTGTTGAGCTGATCATGGCAACGTAGAGCCTATCTTAGGCTTTCAAAACAAATCAGGGCAGATGCTCTTTAAGGACAAGATGGCACTTCTATGCTCTGTTTAGTTACTTACATCCTCTCTCAAAAATGTATGTTTAGTCTGACATTTCTCATGTTTGCTGTCATCCCAGCAGGCTGTGTTTTCTTTTTTTGGAAAATTTCATAACTGTCCTTTCTGCTGTTATAGAAGTTTATCTGATGGCCTGGGGGTAGTAGTGTTTAAAAATAGGACTTTTTTTTTGTACCCAAGAGATGTTTCAGATACTTTCAGGCTTCGGTAACTCGGTGATTTAAAACATCAGAACTGATGTGTATGTTATCTTTCATCAGTTAGGTCTTTTGGAAGCTTTGTTTTAGAACTGTCATGGAGTTTGAATATACCTGGCTATATACCTATGTAATAGAGTTTTCTTAGCTTCAGAAAAAAATCCCACTAAGGTATGAAGCTCTGGATTTCTTGGAATATTCAATTGCTTTACAAGTTACACAAGAGTAGGTGGGATAAGTGCAGATACTAGGAAACCACGCAAGAGAATAAGGGGAGCAGATGCTGATGTTTATTGAATTGTATGCAACTTCTACTTAGGACAAGTATTTCCCAATATATTTTCCTGTAATTGCCAGAAATTAATAGAAATTCAAGTGAGGACATGGTTAGTATCTAAATATATTCTGAGATCCAGTAATTACGAAATTCTGTCGTAAATTACAGCAGAAGAGAGACTGGGTAGTTCAGTAGTTGAAAGAAGATATCCATTCCAAAGCTGTTTTGAATCTGATTGCCATTTGAATGGGAAATTGAAAATATTTGGTGTTCCAGACTTTATTATTATGTATGATTAAATTTCTAGTTACTGATTGTTTGTTCTTTAATGGTGAAAACATTTTCCAGGATCCGAGATGGAACTGGAAGAGCAGACTTCTATTAAAAAAAAAAAAAAAGGCATGCCTTGTATTGATAGATTCCTCTGGTACTTTTAGATGGAAGTGTCCTTGGTTTAGCTTTTTGTTATTTGCACAGTGGGAATCACCTTGCCTGATACCTCCTGGTGAAATGAGAGATTTCAGAAGGCTGCTACATACATGTGGTGAGAAATGGATGCCACTATGAACAAGCTCCCTGAAGTCTTATGTAGTAGAGGAGAATCTTTCTTTCTAACAACATAAGAGGTTACAGTTTGGATAAGATAATTCTTGGACAGTCACTCTTAAATATTAATTCCAAAGGAATTTAAAACAAAGAACATCTCTTACTTTAAAAAGGGGAAAAACCCTGAGCCAAAGTCAAGGTGATTTTGGAATACAGTGTGACCTTTCTCTCTTTTCCTTTTGCTCCCTGGCAGTTCCTGGGTGTGCCTCATCCCAGGTGGCTTTTTGAGGTAATACACCTTTAATAGTTTCCAGGACAAAACTTATCCCTGCAACGTAATGTTATCTTTAGCTAGATTATCCTTTACTGCTCTTTATCCTTCCCACACTCAGTTTCTTTCAAGAAATAGAAACAAGGCCAGGCAACAAATGATAGAGCTGATCAAGGTGCTTGGAGAGAGCTCAGACATCTCAGATGATACCAACAAAATGGAAAATGATAGGTAATACATTATTGACTTACCAATATTCCTGGATAACGGACATACCAATAATTAACCAACTTAAAAAATATAAATTGATGTAGGAGTTTCATCTCCATAGTGCTTTTAACCTGTTAAAACAGAAGTAAAAATTGAATCTGTGCAAATGGTAACATTCTCTGCTAGAAAAGCTGCATTAAGGAGAATGAAGCTTAACAGTGTACACTGGGGCTTGGATTAAGTGACCTAATATCTCCTTTCCCCAGTTTCTTTTCTCCACCCACTGTCTACAACACTGGCCTCTTTCCAGGAGTCCAGAAATACATTCCTGGATTGTTCTATACCTCTGCTGTAGTGAAGACAGCTTTTCTATATTGTTAAAATATGTCCTGAGCTTTAAACTTTCATTATGTAATAATACAACCTCATGCATTTGTTATGAAAAACACCACATATTTCTCAAACATAATTTGTGGTTTAAGCTGCAGATGAATTTTGACTTGTTTTCAAGTCACAAATGTGAATTAAAGATGACTTTGAAATAAAACTGATTAATATATTCACTTTTGCTGGCTTCCACTAAAAATGAAGAAAGATCGATCAACTTGTCAGCTGTTTTGCTCTTGCTCTACCAGTGTTGTAGGAAGCAACATTTTGTCAGTGTCTTTCTTGACACTTCTACAAGTCTGTTTTAACTGAATAGTGTGGGAGCAGGGGGGAAATATTGCAACATCAATGAGATGGATATCTAAGTTACTAATGCCATTCAATAGTCGGTCCAGTTCACATTTGTAAGTATGAAGAGAATGGGCTTCCACCTTTACTGACAGTATCTGAGATATGAAGAATTTAGTTGTAGCTGCAGGTCGTGGAGGAGGACTTGCATCTTCTTAAGTTTGTTTCTATGGTATCTATGGTTTCTGCAGCTTCAGAATTCCTTGAATATTTTATTGTCAGTTATTCCCATACACGTGATAGTGGTTTTTGGGGTGCCTTTGAGTGCTTCTTCACTGTTCTTCTTTGCTTAGGAAGCCAGTATTATATTAACAGGAATCTCACTGATTTTTATTTTGTGTGCTGTTGAATCAAGTAAAGCTCTAAAATTTCTTGGTCTGCACTAGAAATGGTGCTGGTTCTTTAATAACTCTCTGTTGGGTACTTCTGCATCAGAGGATATTTAAATAAAACAACTTTCTGTCTGTACAGTTTAATCTCCATTTCTCTGTTTAGTTCCCAGATTTGCTAGGATGAATTGGTTTGAGGACTGAGATTTGAGGGGTTAGCAGGGGTCTCAGGCACGTCTTTTAGAACGTTTAGTTAGTTATTATTCATTGTTGAGACTGATGCATGTGCATTACAGACAAATTTAAGTAGGGTAATCTCCTGGTTTGAGCTCATTTTGAATCCTGTGCACGGACACTTTGGATGGCTTACTTATGAATAGATTTTGCTTTCTTACTGTACTGTCCTCTTTGAATTTAGAGCTTTTATGTTTAGCAGAACATGATATGGAACAAGCTGGAAATGCAGACATGAGATAATTCAAGATTTGACAACTTCCCAATATAGTTGAATAATCCAGGCTCCCTGAGGACTTGAGAATACCCTAGGATAGTAAGAGAGAACATTGAGACATTATATCAAAATAACTTTGACACTTGATGACTATTATGTATTTATATTCAAATAAATGCATTCTTTCCTCTGTTTGAGCTGGTGTTTTATTACCCTTTTGGCTTTGTGGATGTGCTTATCAAAATTCAGGGGATGCAACCAGGAAATGTGCAGTTCTGCAGTATGTGATGTGAGGCTTTGTGAACAAGCAGTGACAAGAATTCACCCATCCTGCAAGGGCTCTTGCCACTGGTTTTCTAGAGACCTTTCTTAGAAGAGAAGATAAATTTTGAAGAGAGGATGCATGTGGTTTTAAAAACTTAAAAACTTCTTCCTAACCTCAAAAAACTCTACTTAACACACTTCTGTAGGTGATTTTAGATTTGCCAGCTATATGTTTTGTATATTTCATATTGGCAAATGGAACAGTACCAAAATTCTTAAGTGGCTAGATACTAATTTTGGAGAGGATTAAAGAAAGGATTTCTGGCCGTGTCTCTCAAAAGAAATCAGTTGCACTTAATTAAGTGGGATATCTTAATTGACTTACTGTTTCAGTATGTACAGCATCCAGCAGCGTGTGTGCGTCAGTACTAAGCACTCCGTTTTAGTGCACACTGTGCTGTGAGCACAACAAGCATCTCACAGGAGGTGCCTTTGCTGAACCTGCTCGTGTAGGCCATATAATTGTGATGCTTAATATCTGACATTTGTTAGTCCCTTCCTTATTTCCAAGTCTTCTGTCTTCACTTAAGGTGAAGTTGAGAGAAAAGGGTTGGAGTTGGGCATTCTGGATCCTGTTTCTGGCACTGCCACTAATCTGTTGTGAGGCTGACTTGCTGGTATTTAATCTCTGTGCCTGGACTTGTGCAGTGCCTCTGCAGTACTTACCTACTTCCAAAATAGGCTTGTTTTAATATGCTAATACTTGTAAAACATTTCAAGGCCCTTAGGTGAGGAGTGGAGTTGAAGTACAAAGAGGCAGTTAAAGGAATTAAAGTGGGCAAAGGTGAAACTTTTTTGGGAAAAAAATGAAATTCAATCTGACACTAAAACAAATGAAAAATGAGATGCCAAAAATGCTATTCTAGATCATTTGTATTCTTCTGCATAACTCAGTGATAATTTTTGTTGAAATGCAAGCAAACTTCAGAAACATTACCCTCAAAGATATTTCTTACAGATTAATGACAATGGAATCTGAGGACATTTGGCATATCTGACTCTGTTCACTGCATTACTTTTAAACTCCCACAGAAAAATTCCATCTTCCATCTCAGTATTTTGTCATATGTGTTATGATGTAGTACCCATGGCAGTTGCTTTATCTGATATAGATAGCGGTGCTCTCAAACATTTGTGTGGAGAAGGAAGTAATCTAAGAGACTGGAAAAGAGGATTGAAAACAAACAGGTAAAGTGCTTCAGACTATTATAAAAGCACAAGATTTAAGAAATCCAGAATGAAGATTGTACTGAGAAATGTATTAACTCATTCCCTCCTTTGCATGTGTTTCTCAGTAGATTATTTTATTTGAGTTGCTGTGCCTCCCTGAGGCCCTATCTGAATCTGTGCAAAATACTAAATCCATACTTTACAAGACATGACATTTACCTTGGAGAGCTTGCAGTCTTATCAGATTTGACTAAGAAAATGAAGTGCAGAGGTACTGCATGATTAATGAAAAACAAGTTCTAGTACAGTGACACAGAAATGATTTAGGCAAAGGCAGGTAGTTTCCCTTGGGGGAAAAATTAATTGTTCTCAGATTCCCAGTTTTGTCCTATGTCTTCAGCAAGTATTATGTCAGGGAGTAATCCTGGCAAGGTTTCATCTGGTTCATGAGAATAATCTGGAGTTTTTATAGAAATCTGGGGAAAAATAGAGATGGGATACTCTCACAAGAGGAGATTCTCAGACCTTCCCTTAGTCTCCAAAGTTGCTGAAATCAGGATGGAGAAAAGGACGCATGCAGAAGGCAAGGAGCAGTTCGGTGTAGGAATGTTATCTCTGATCATGCGACTTTCTTTACAGGAGGCAGGCCGTGTCAAGGCTGAGAATAATTAAAGGACTCTGGCAGCTTGCACACAACAGCTAAGCAGCCCGTCCTGTTAGGAAAAACAGTTCCATTTGGATGATCTATGTAATGTTTGTGGCCCATTGCTCTTCCAAAGTAAAGAATCAGATTTTAAAATGTATCCTATTTTGGATGTTGTTTGTGGATTTTTAACTGATCTGTTGGTTGCATGAGAAACTGCTCTTGGCTTTCAGGTAGCTCCCCTCCCTAGCTAATAACATAGCATTTTTCTGGCACATGTAGCCTCATCAGCCCCTTTTCTCTCAGTTGTGACCGATTTCAGGCTTTTGGCCTTGGGCCCAAATGTACTGACAAGGTGGAATGTCAGATAATGGATAATGAATGTACTCTGCAGCTATTTCCCACTGGCAAGCTACAAAATAGCCTGGGGAATACAGCATGACAATTTGAGAGGGGGACCTTTCCTCTCCAGAGGAACATTAAAAAGCAAGGCTTTAGCATCTACAAGAACTGCATTGAAATAGACCTTGTTCATGCATACAGCACCATATATATTGAGAAGAAATAAGGGTAGGACATCCACAATTTTCCCTTTGCCAATTTATTTATTTTTGGTAGCTTCAAATGAATCGACTCTATAGCATGATGTGGAGAAATTGTTCATCATTTTGTAATGTTAACTAAACCTATATCTTCTGCTTACTTTTGTCCCTTAGCTAGGTTTGTGGACTGTAATGCTTTCTTTCTGATAGTTGATAATGTCATTTGGCTATTGGTAGCATTTCTCCTGTTTCACATTTGGTAACAAAGTTGACAGTGGCTTTGCAACTAGCCAAATAATCCTTCATGGCACCTTTTAGAAACAAAACCAAGTCTTGTGTACAGTGTGTTCACATAGACCAAACTTTTACAGATCCCTTGCTGATGTTGGTAATCAGTTGAGCTCCTGGATTATGTTCTCAATGCAGAGCTGGTTTATGTGCAAAGTAAGGCGGAGGCGTGTGACCAATCCTGCATCTGAAGTGTGTAGCTATATACATGAATTTGAGAATTGCTGGGAATTTTCTTCTTACTTTGTAGGTGTTTTGAGACAGAGAGCCCTTACCAAGCTTATGGGATATCCTGGCTTGACCACATCCTTCTACCTTTAACTTTGGATAGATTTTCCATCTTTTCAAATTTTTAACAGTTTTATTGATTCATTTGCCCACACTTAAGTGTTTATACTGTGGCAGAATTGGTTTGTTTCTCTTGGTACATGTTATACTGATACAGGGTCTTCATGATTAGAAGGTTAACGATAACTTGTTTTTATTGAATAACATGCCTGAAAGATTATATATGCTAGTGAAATGCATATAAACAGATGTCAGCTTGATTTTCAGTCCTTTTTTACCTTAGAGTTATTGCTACTGGTCTTTGTTCCCAGCCCAGGCAGTGAAACAAGCATCTCTTTTTTTCTTTTTTTTTTCTTCCAATATTCCATTCACATGATTTAATTATATGAAAATGATATTATGTATTTTACTTTTCTTTGAAAAGGCTGACCAAACAAAAAAACAAACAAACAAAACACTCACACACACAAAACAAAAAACCTTAAGATTGTTAAAAAAAAACAGAAGAATGAAATAATGTCAGATGAAAAAAAAAATCTCATTCTTCTCGTTTTCATCCTTTTTTTCTGCTTGTGGACATTTCAGCTATGTTGGGGTATGCATCAGAAGAGAGCAAGTTAAAAACAGTCTGTGAAAAGATATTTCTCTGGAAATAGCTGAGCCTAGCTGAGCGCTGTGTTGTGTAAAAAGTTCCAAGTAGAAAAACTCTCGTTTTATGATGATTTGGTGAATTCTTTCTTTGTTTTCCTTCACCTTGATGTTCTTCCATTACCCAGAGTCCTTGGTTTTTCCATGTCAGCCAGAACTGGCAGAGCAATATTCCAGGTCAGTTCCCCTGTTACTGTGAACTCAGGGCTGGGGAATGTAACACAGATTGCAAAAATAGATTTGGCTGAGGTGGTATCACCATCTAGAGAGAATGAAATGAAATGTGAATCCCAGCTGAGGAGGCAGTTCAGTTCCACTGAACTTTGAAAGGACTAATACAACATACGGCTTAGCAGCAGGAAACGGTAGAGACCATTGTGTGCTTGGAAATGGAAGGTAATGCTCCCTCCTTCCACCTGAGCAAGCCACGGTTTGTACCATAAATAACCCTGGGAGTTACAGCCAAGGGCACAGCAGCCACTTGCCCACATCATAGAAAGGTTCAAGCAAGTGGGAAGAGCACTCCTGGCAGTTGTCTTCATGAGATTTTATCTTTCTAGAGAGGGATTTGAAAGTAACGCCACTAATTATGGCAAGGCCTAGGTAGTCCTTTAACTGAGATGTTACTGGGTGAATAATTGTCCATAATAAGGGCTATTACGGGAATAAACTGATAAGCTACAAAGAACAGAGAAAGAAAACAGAAGTTGTCTTGGAGGTCAAAACATGTGAGGATAAAATCAATGTTGCCAAAGCTTGTGCTAGGTTCAGATTTGTATAGGAAAGGAAAACAAGCAGCTGTATTCTTTAAGTATTTAAGTACAAGGAAGATGAGGAAAAACAGAAGTGGGTCCACAGAGGATGAGTCTGAGATTAAATGCAGTTTTAGGGACAGCCAGGATAGCAAGTGGATATTTGGCCTCCGATTTCAGTTGGGAGGTTGGCATTGAACATGGGAGCAAAAGATGTTAGTGTATATATAGCAAGGTTTGGAAATGGAAATTAACCCAATGAAGCTGGAAGCAAAATTTAAGTATTATTATACTGTATGTGTGGAAGTAAAATGAGGCCAAATAATCTTTGTTTCAGAAAACTGGAAAAACTGTACAGTGATATTGTGAGCTTTTTGGTAGTAATTTATGTTTAAATCGGGCTATCCTGATGCACCCTGACTATCAAATTCAGGGTAATGCTGCTGGGTGACAAAAGTATGACGTGCATATAAAAAAAAAAAAAATTAAAAAAAAATAAAAAAAAAAAAGGAAAAAAGGTGATCTGAACAAGTACAGATCTGTTAATCAAAACAGTAGGTAAAACACCTTTGAGGGGAATAAATAAGGACTGCTAGTTCTGCAAATGAAGTCTTTTGACCTCATGAAGGTAAGTGGTATAAAATGTGACATGGATTCACCACAGGCTGTGCCAGATTAGTCTGACAGCTGGTATTGATGAAGTAACTGATTACCTCCATGAGGGAAATGCAGTGCATCCAAAAATTGGACTTCAGTAAAGTACCTGAAAGCTGGCATGTGGAAATAATTATTTAAGCTGGTAAAATGTGGGGGTAGTACATGAAGTGTCAAGTAGCTGAGGAGCTGGCTTAAGAGAGTTTAGAGGTTTTACTCAAAACGGAATTACTGGGGTTGGGTAACACCCACAGACTATGGAGTGTCAAAAAAAAAAAAAAAATGATCAGGGGACTGATCTTTATATTGCTTTTGCTAAGGTTACTAGCCAGAAAGGAAAAATCTGCTAATGAAGATTATTGCTAGGGCAACATTTCAAGCCCTCATCAATGCAGAGGAGGATAGGCATGTCATACACTAAGAGCTGCATGGTGTTGTGGACTGTAGTATTAAAAATAGAAATGTAATAGTAGAAAGTACCAGGTCATGCACCAAGAAAGTGATTTGGCTACCAGCAAGGTGCTTATCAGTTGAAAGCAGAGAAGGAGAAAGATCTGAATATCAGTCAATAAACAAAAGCCACCAGTATTATGTGGCATATAAATAAGCAAATGTGTTCTCAGGGTGTGTCAGATGAGAGATTTCTGGCAGGGCTGTATGTTACACTGATAAGACCTCATCTGGAAAGCTGTGTACAATTCTGATCATGTAGGTTCTGGAAAGATTAATCCAGACAGGGACAGGTGCAGAGACCTAGGGGGTGATCAGTGCACTGAAGAGCTTATCTCATGAGAGGAATGCTCGGTTTGTTTAGCGTTGCAAAACAGAAGCTAGGAAAGATTAGGCTCAGTAAATAGTAAGCTGCATAAGGGTAAACAGTGGCTTGCTGTTTAAGCTAAAATACTAGAATTTTAAAAAGAGATAGATGAGTGTGGGTTAGAATTTAATTAATTGAGTGCTACAGTGAATGAAGCTTCTCTATACTTTTCTCAAAATGTCTGATTCATATGCCCTTGCAAGTCTCTGGGACTCATGGTGTTCGCGCTTGCAAACATCTCACCTACTTTTTTCCCTGTGGTTCATTTCATCTCAAACTTTGATTAAAAAATAAATTCAAATCCAAAAAAGTTTTAAAACTCACACCAAATGGGATTTTCTCATCCCTTCCCGCTCAGCATCTTTAAGTGTTAGTGATACTTGCTCACTCTCTAACTCTTAACAGACCTACCTGGCTTGACCAGTAACAGTTTTGACATCATGCAGCAGGCTTGCCCCGGGCATTCCTACTTGGTCTCAGAGAATACAGCCAGCCTGTGGCCAGGCCTTCCCCAGTATTTATGATGTAGGCTCCAGCGCAGTTAAAACATCCTTATGTCTTCTCTCAACTAGGACATTTAACATTCTTTTCAGCATCTGTTAGCCAAAAACACTAAGATTCCCTTTTGCAGTCTGGCTCCCCAAGAGGTTCTGCCAGTAGTGGTGAACAGGATAATGACATAAGGTATTCTCTCGCTTTATTTACGTCCCTCTGCCTCAAGCCCTTTTTATCCCAATTGCTCAATTTCCTTAAAAAATTACAGTCCTGACTGTTGCATTTATTGTTTATTCACTGACTTGTTCTTTAGGTTCTAATGTAAATGGGCTGGAAGAGCCCAGCCTCGCTAAGCGGTTACGTGGCACGCCTGAGCGAATTGAGCTGGAGAATTACCGACTGTCGCTGCAGCGCGAAGAAGAACTGGAAGAGGTTCCTGAAGAGACGCTAGCAGAGCATAACCTCAGCAGTGTGTTGGACAAAGGAACAGAAGAGGATGTGCCCAGCAGGTTAGTACACAGTGACCATAAGCTTTCTTATAACGGTCCCAACAGACTTTTGCCTGTTGTTCCCTTAGCTTTTTTTGGTTTTGTTTTTAACATATTGTTTGCCAGGTTGCTCTTCCTAAAGTTCTTGGAAGTATTTCATGTATGTACATAAATATTTTACATCGTAGTTTCTGTTCTTCTAAATAACTTACTACCATTCTTAGAAGATAACTATAGTACCATAATGCCATGGATAACTATAGTACCATAATACTTCAGTCCTGAGTAGTTCAGTTCTAAGTTGGAAAGAAATTTTAAGTTTTATTTATTTATTTATTTATTTATTTATTTATTTATTTATTTTGAATATTATATTAAAGGCAAATGAGTCTTTTGAGCAAGCAGAACACAGGTTCAAATGGGAGTGGGTTCCAAAGTTAATTTTTCTTCTATTTTGCATCACAATTTAATAACATTTTTAGTTCAAAGACTCAAGCTTGAAACACTGAGCATTGTAATCCTGACTGACTGCTGATGGAAAGCCTAACAGACCTTAGTTTGAAGCAGTACTTTTGCCTGTTGAAAAGTATATTGCACCTTTACAAATTTTCTTTTATCTGCAAAGGGATGTGTAAACATATTAGGATCCAAGTATTTGCAAATAGAGCTCATGGAAATAGGTGCTGCAAGAATCAGTGAGAGAGAATATTTGATGAAGAATGCTTCTGAACTTTATAATTAATCTCACAATTTTTGATTCTCGGTCTCTTCATAGTGGTTTCTAATCTACTTTTCTTTGTAGCAATAACAACCCTTATCTTTTTAGCTTTCAGAATGCCCAGTAGTCTTCTTGAAGTAAACTCAGATAAGCCTGTAGCAGCATTAGAGCCTACAAACATATTCAGTGAATGCATTATCTACAGGAATAGGGCTGTATAAGAAATTCTTTACATTTATGCATGTGAAATTGAACTGAATTGAATTGGTGTAGTGAAGAATGAAGCTATGTTCATTAAAATGTTTACAGGATTTAGGTTGAACAGAATCTGCCATTTATATATCTTTTAAGGTAAATTTGAAGGGGCAGCATCTGAAAGCTAACTACTAATAGCCTGAACTCTGACACTCTTGACAGAGAGCATGTAGATTTGGATACATGAACATGTAGCTCAATGGGACCTTCTGGGCCTGGGAACTGCTAATAACTTGCACAGCAGTTTTCTCCAAAACTTAAATAATACTCTTTGGTTAATTTCTTAACATAGTAATTTCTTTAGAATATGCTATTTTGACATATTTTACACAATTGGGAACTGGAAGTGTCTGGTTGAATAATCATGGGACTTTTTAATGGGAAATGCAAACTCTGTTTTCCTTACTTATCCCTCCCTTAGCTCCCAGGTCAGGCCTAGGACTTAAATCAGTTTTGACAGTTTAGGCATTAATAGTATTGTGAGGTTCATGGTCCTTTATGTTTGTAGCTCTAAACCAAAATTCACTAGTATGATGCCCTATTATTATTGGTCATGATTTCAATAAATCAAAACTCTGTAGGTCAATAAATCAAAACTCT
Organism: Netta rufina; assembly: GCF_964035555.1. Lineage (NCBI taxonomy): Eukaryota > Metazoa > Chordata > Aves > Anseriformes > Anatidae > Netta > Netta rufina. The sequence goes on from NC_140123.1 coordinate 141,525,738, forward strand.
CCTGGTCAGTGAATGGCAGAAAATTTCCAAAGGAGAAGAGAGTTAAAAAAGTGGAACTTTGGTATTTTGGGATACAAAGCTCTTCGTCATTTCCAAGAGTTGTTTTGTAGAACTGTGGAAAGAATACCTACCCCATTAGGTTCGGTAGCTTAATTTCCTCTCATAAGCTGCTACCTTTAGCTGTCTTTGTATTCATCTTCATAACTTGAATTGAACTAGGTATTTCTGTCTGTAATAGACTGAATTATTAGATTTTGCTTGTGTAAAGCAGTGTTTAGCGGGCAATTCACACTCTATTATAGAAAGGAAGGAGAAAAGTTACTGAATTGCCTGTCAGTTTGACTTGGAAAAAAATCTGCCCTAAATCCAAATGCTGCAAACAATTTACTTACAGCATTGATAAAGCTGTGTGGGCAAACATCAAAGAGAGAATTTTCTAGGTGATACAGTTATCTGTTATCTTCTGTTCAGCTGTATCCACTCCTTGATATTTCACAGAAAGACCAGAAAACAAATGGAAAAAGACTCACCACTTTTTCAGCAACAAAAGAAAAAAAAAAATATCCCTGCAACAAACCAACCAAAGCCCTGATTTGATCATCTTCACTGTCTCGGTGCAGAACGCCAGGGTTAGGAGTAGGGTGAGGAAATGCAGGACTTTTTGTTCCCTCCGTGTCTTATGGAGCAATGGATTGAGCTTCAAGGTTCACCTAGGTATGAACTCCAAATCAGACTGAGGCTGGGTGCCCAGCTTCCCTGCACACATACATGCATGTACACATGGGCATACACATTGCAGAGAAATTTTACAGAAAGCAGTATTCAAAGGATATATTTTCAAAAGAGGATTAATCTTGCTTAGGCATCAACTCCTCAAGAGGAAAAATCATTTAAGCAACCAAACTCTAACTACACAGCATTTGAGAAAACCCTCTAAGTGCCCTCATTGGTTTTAACTTGCAGTAACTTTCAGAATGTCATCTGCAGTTTTGGTTTAATACTCTGTTACAGTGACCTTTCAAAAGAGTGTGGTAGGACAGCTCATGCTGTGTGGGACCTGTATGGCAAAGGAATAGAAGAGGTTCTTTTCCAATTTAGGTTCCTTTCCTCAGCACTACATCTGTGTAGGAACATCTCTTTAAAGAGGTATTCAACTGGTTATCCAAATTCCATAAAGTAACCAACGCTAGTTGTCAGCTGTTGAATGATTTCTTGTGGCAGAAAATCACCCAGCTGAAAGGAATGCCCACTATACCACGCCATCTCACTGCTGCCTCTGAGCTTCTCATTTCTCAGTATTTGAAGGTCAAACAAAAAGCAGGTTATAAATAAAAGCCAAAGAAGGTAAAGTGAGCTATGTGGTAAAGAATGTATGTCGTCAATATTACATGAGATAAGCGGGCTGGTTGAAGAGCAGCAGCTCGCTGTCCTATTCAGCAGTCATGGCAACAGTTGGACTAGCAGTAAACCTTATTGACAGCACATGAAAAAGCCAGCATGCAGCACCTGTCAGGTTTATTTTCATACTAAAGGGTAGGAAAGCGTGCTGCTAATCGGGGAGGAGGGAGAGATGGAACATCACTTTTTATCTCTGTGAGCATATCTGTGTAAAGCCTTTGGAAAATGCTCCAGTCTCCTGGAATACACACCAAGTCCATGGCAATCAACTGCATTTCTATTCAGTTTTTACCGTGGCCTGATAAAAATGAATATTCAATGTATGCTGTGAAAATGTGGGTTATAACTTGAACATTTCACTTTTGTCAAAATCATGTTGTATATGTGCAGAATCATGAGGAGAATCCAAGAGCCAATGGACATAAGTACACAACAATCAGAAAAAGAAAAAAAGTGCTTTCCTTATTAACATCACTATCAAAAACAGTCTCTCATATCTCATCTCAAAAAATTATATGAACATTATATATTCATGTAGTGGTAGAGTAATTTGATGTTCTGAGCCTGGATATGTTTATTTGCAATACAAAAGAAAGGGCACTGCTGTGTATCATTTTTTGTAAAGTGTCAGTTTGTCACATAATAACTGCTTATGTAATAAAAACCTTGTGTATAGGAATCAGAACTTCAACAACTGTACAAGTTATATGAAATATACCTTATTTTTTATCCAACTGTTGTTCTAATAAATGCAATTCTTCTTGACAATGATCTATTAAGACAAAACAAAGAAAGGGTACCTTTTCACCCTGCAGATGCGTTCTCTGAATGTGGTATGGTTCACATTCATTTTCCAGTGACAAATACAACCATCTTTCTTCCCGGTATCTCTACGTAGTCCAGAATGTAAGAGTGAGCTAGTTTAAATGTCAATGTGTAGACAGTTACATTTCTTGTCCCTGCTACTTATACAGAGAAACTGCTAGAATTGAACAGAGATGTCTGATAGGCACTAACGATTTATTGTTTTGCACGTTTTAGACTTTGCTGTGCAAATAATAAGCTCAATATTGTAATTATCCTTTTACTGCTTCCTATAGTTTCTTACCACTATGTACACTGTATACTTAGATGAGTGCAGACATGCACAGTGATTCTATCTGTGATGTAGAAAAGTGAGGAATTTTGCTTTTTTTTTTCTCCTGTTCTCCTTAGCTCATATGCCGTAGTGCTTGGCACCTGGTAGTTGTGTTATGTGATCTTGCTACTCCTGAAGCCTCTTGTGGTTGTCCCCAGCAAGTGCCAAAAACATCTTAGCTATCCAAAATGCTAGAAGAAGCTGCCATTATCAAAATATTTGACCTTTTACATTATGACACTGCCAAGCACTCTTGCACCAGTTTATCCAAAGCAATGTGGTATTAGGAAAGTCACTTCTTTCTACGATATTCAAGTATGGTCACGCCTGTAACAATTAATACTGCACAAGTATTTGGACGTGGCTTTACAAACACTTTTATGCTGCTTCCCCGTTTAAAAAAAAAAAAAAAAGCAGGGCAAGGATCATACTACAGGCCACAGTCTATGCTGTCACTATAATGCCTATGAAATACTGAAAGCAGAAAATTAAGTAGTGCAGTTTACATTGTATGTTTTGGACTTCTGTTTATTGTAATGACTTGTGAGTGATCTAAGACTGATCTAGGAAACGTTTGCTACTTGTCTCTTTATCTTTTTTTAAACCCTTGCAGTAGTTCAGAATCTGAAATGGAGGAAGAAGATGAAGATGAAGATGAACTGCTGCTGCCTCAGCAACCCCCTTCAGACTTGGGTGGTGTGCCGTGGAAAGAGGCTGTGCGCATCCATGCCCTCCTGAAGGGAAAGAGTGAAGAAGAGATTGAGGCTGAGGAGAATCATGAGATTGAGTACAAAGAAGAAGAAGAGGAGGAGGAGGAGGACGACGAGGAGTATGAGGAGGAGGAAGAGGAGGAAGAGGAAGAGTCTAGTGAAGGTTAGACAGATTGATTTGTCCTTTCTTTCTGCTAGACAGCAGGAAAAACTGAACTGCGTATTTGCCATGCAGAATAAGAAAGATTTTCCTTGGAAAACTTTTCCTTTCACTTTTTTATTACTTTCTTTTTTGAGGGAGTTATTGTCAAGGGAAGCTTTGGTTTGGTCATTCTGGATCCAGAAGATTTTTCCCCCCAGAGCAGTTGCAGCACTAGTACCAACACAGTATGCTTCCCATATACCCTGCCAACATGTGCAACTCCCAGCTTTGTGACAATGTGTTGCTTTACTGTTATTTATTATTATTATTGGGAATTGGATTTGAACAGGCCCTTTGTTATTTGGCAGCAAGAACTAGAAGCATTGTGGAGGCAGTGTTTTCAGTGCTGTGGGGTGCTTCACTCAGGGGTAGTGCCCTAGCATGCCCGAAGAAGCTGCTTTTAGCTCTCCCCTTCTCCATGAGAAGTCAGGGAGTTCAGGGGATTCTCATTTTCACTCTGAGGGATGTCTGTGGAAAATCTTAGGGAAAAACTCCTTCCTCTGTGTGTTTGTCTTAGTTATCCAAATGCAAAGTTTGTGCTAAGAATAGACATTTTCAGTGTTTCACCACCATTCCAATTTTCTTACTGATCTTGTCTTTTTCTTTGTCTTTGTACTTACATTTCCCTTTTGTGAAGAACAGTAGACTCCAAAGAGCTTCTTCACAAAGGTCTCTGGCTGCCTGCTGCAAGCAGAGGTCCTGTTATTTTGGGTCTTAGTGCCAGTTTTGTTCACAAGCTCAACAGCCTGCTTGGCTATTTTTTCAACGTAGGAGCTGTGAAAGTCGAGACTGCTTTTTAAGTACGGTAACATGCATGTTTAGTTTGGTAAATCTTGGTGTTCTCAGGCCGGTGTTTTTTCTGTTGAGCAGTGTTCCTGCCATACAGCAGGAATAAAGAAGGGGTCTTGGGGGATTTCCAGACAGTCTGTCTTTCTGATGCTGTCCTTTCTCTGTTTCTTTCTGTCTTTCTCTCTCTCTCTCTCTCTCTCTCTCTCTCTCACCATTGCTTGTGTGTACACACGTGTGTCTGATGTGATGTTATGGATGTGTGGTTCCCTCTGCTGTAGAGGGGGAGTATTGCCCTTGGGAGAGAGAGCTGCAGCAAGGTCTCTGGCTTCAACGTCTCTCAAATGAAGAGGACACGGGTACATTTAAAGGTACCCGTATACCATTTCCACTTCCATTTCCCCTAAGCAGGGGAAACTATTTTAAAGAGCAGGTCCCACATGAGAAGATTCCGTGTTTTATGTAATTGCATTACCAGCCTTCTAAAAACTGATTCGATAGCTGTTGTTACCTTCATCTCCTGATGAAAGTGCCATATATCAGGTCTGACATTGCCACTGCTTTTAGGAAAAATATAAAGTTTCCCAGTATTTCAGGATATCTGGAAAACCTGGACAATTTGTTAGTGTAATGAGCATGAGCAGTGACCCCCACATATTTAGGAGTTCCAGATTTAGTCCATATGCACAGACTAATTGTACCTGTGCAATAGGTCAGACAAATAGGACACATCAGAAGTGCTGCTATTGGGTTGCCTGTGTGAGCAAACTTGCATTTTTTGTTATTGTCCTTTGTGAATGTGTTTCTGTGGGGAGAGACTGTTGGGGACACTAATCAAACTGTGGAGATCCCTCAAATTTTTCAGTCATAAAATGGGCATTAAATGAGCTTAACATTCCTATCTAACTAGATGTGTTGTTTTCCATAATGCATTTTGTTTCAGTTTATTTCTGATGGTTATTTTTTGTGGTTTTGTTTTGTGTTTTTTGTTTGTTTGTTTGTTTGTTTGTTTGTTTGTTTAAGCACTTGGTTCTAATAGTTGTTTAATCCCTTAGTCCCTCAATGTGGTTCATTAGAGCCAGAATACATAGGAGGAAAATCCAAGTGCCTTCCTGAAGGTAAGATGGCATAGCCAGTCATCAGATTGCCTGTTTTGCAACGTACAGTTGTAAAAACAGTAGCTTAGCTTCTGACTTTTTTTTTCCCAAGGGGAAAAAAAAATGAAAAGAGATTTTTTTTTTCCAAATTAATTTTTCTGGTGGTAAGTATGAGAAGTATTAGTAAGATGGCTAAAGAGCATAAATGAAGAAGTTTCCCCTGTTGTAGCTGCTGGTGTTCTCTAGACCTGGCCTCTAAGGCGTTGGTTTGTGGGTGGCTTCTTGTTCCACTGAAGGTTAACCATTGAGACTGCCCACTTCTTAGGAAGCACTGGTAGGTGCCACAGAGGAACTGCAGGGGAAGGCTACCTTCCCAAATGTAAGTGGTATTAATGTCCAGCATCCTGTAAAGCTTAGCAAGCAGTCTTGAGGAAGGGCTACAGAGCTGTCATGTGAAATTCTCAAGCATTTAGATCTCAACAAAATGTTACGTTTGCCTGTCAGCCAAGGAGCATTCCTTCGCAGTTGGCTGTACTGTTTAAGCTGCTATTTATTTCCTGGAAAAGGTGAAAAGGGCCTATATCCTAACCAGGACAGGCCTGGGCCTCGGTCTGGAGACTTGCAGGGTAACCAATGGTGTGTATGTTACACTGATCTAAATCCCAGAGAAATCCATTTTAAAACATACAGATCATGTGGGACCTGCTCTTTTCTAGCCTTGCTGAGTGACTATATACTTCTCAGCCATTGCTGGCAAACCTAAACCTTTTAACACAAAATTTTGTGTGGCAATGCAAATGCTAACTCTACTTATCTTGGGGCCTGCATGCGAGTGCTTTGGTATGCAGTGAGAAAAGCCCAGACCCCTGTCCCTGCAAGATGTCCAGTAGCTCTGGTTAGACCGTGCGGTTGTGCTGATTGATAAGAAACTCTCTGATGAGGTAACAGAGACAAAAATGCTAAATACTTGGCTAAATTGTCAATCCTGCTCTGCATTTGAGTTTGTGTGTCTGAACCCTTTTCCTCTTCAGTGACCAGCTGGCGATTCTGTCCTTCCTGCAGCTCCTTCTGCCTTTTTTTTTTTTCTGCAGTTTTAATGGCAAATGTCACACACAGTCATTCCTGAAGCAGAAGTCCCAAACTGTTTGCCATGACTGAGGAAAACATGGCCAGGAGAGAGGACCTTCATTAAAACCAGACATCAGAAAATGATGAGTGCAGCCTCTAACTGATGCTAATTCTTGTTTCCTTCAAACACTAGTCCAGCATATGAAAATCTAATTGCTTTTGAGGCTTTAAACTGCTGAAAAAGCATTTTGCCCTACACAGTGGTAATCCGTGTGTTTTGAAAATTGACTTATTGCTTTATAAATTAAGTGGGCATTTTACTTTTTAGGATGAGTCATTTGCTTTTGAAGATCACTTCTGCAGATGCTGAACACTTTGTCCCCTGTAGAATGACTTATTTTAATATGGGTAAATAAAACCTGAGCAACAGTCCCAGAACAGACAGCAATAGAGACAGGGTTTATCAATATAATACACACCTCAGGTTAGATGCTCCTAGCATGGACGTTCTGCAGCAGTTAAGCAAGTTGCTTATCAGTTGCTTTAGTGGTGTGCCTGTTGTTTCCTTTGACTAGCAATATATATCTGAGCTTTGTGTAGACAGGCAACTGAGAAATAACGCAGTATCTTTTAAACAGATTCAGTTTTGCAACAGGAAGTCCCTTCAGGGGAGGTGGAGGTGCTGTTAAGTTATAATGAAAATGATGATATTCTTCAGAAAAACAATTGTACCCTTTGAATTGTACCCATTTTGTGCAAATTAGCGGGAGTGCACAAAGTGCTGTTTTAAATGTGAAAGTCTGCTTGTGTGTGCACATGCACATACATATACATACAAATGCAACTTGGAGATTCATCATGTGATTTAATTCACAAGGAGATATTTACCCAGCATAGAAAGGAGTACTTAACCTGATAGTAGGGTATGAAAGACTTTGTTTTGGTGAATCAAACTACTAGTTGTTCTTTGCCTTTAAAAGCAAGATGTCTTTGACAATAATCATGAAAAATAGGCTGAAGGGGCTGGAAATTTCTACCAAATTAGTATTTACATATCACATATCTGTTGGACACCCAGAGAATGTCTTTCATTTCAGCGAAGCTGCTTGCAATAGAGATAATCTACAATGGAGTTTTTAATAGCAACTCTTTGCCTCTGGAATGGCATTCAGCTTTGATGGGGAGTCTGAGGAGCGCTATGTTAGTGTGTGTGCACACAATGCTGAACTTTTTCTGCCTGTCTTGAAAACTGTCTTAGCCAGTAATATTATCTTTTCTTCTTTTCTTATTTCCTTTCCTATGATGTGTTACCTTTCCTTTCCACTGTTGTCCCATGTTTTCCTCCCTGTCCTCCATGCCACCCTGCCCATATTCTGGTATGCCATGTCCTCCTCCTGGTAGCTGGAAACCTTAGGCTGCAGCAGATTGTAAACCCGGTTGATCCTCTGGAGATCCTGGCAGATGTGCACTGGACACACATCCGTGAAAAAGAGGAGGAGGAAAAAATGGTGCCAACCTCAAAGTCCTCTACCTCCAGAGGTAATCTTCCCCTGTCCCATGCCATCCGTTCCTAGATCACAGTTGCAGCTGCGTAGCTCTGTTGCTTCTGTGCCCTTGAAGAGCAGCATACTTCAGCCAGGGCAGCCGTGATCCAAAGGAACTACTGTCTGAAATTGCACTTGGTTAAACATTTTGCTTTTCAGGTCATTGCCCACTTAAAATGACTGCTTCCTCAGCTCTCTGGTGGTGGTGACTTCCTCTGACTGTTTGTGTGCCTGCTTTGACTGTATAGCATTCTTCCTCACTGTACACAAGATTTGGTAGTACCTGTAATCAGCCCATGGTAACTGATGTTAGGGGTAGGTGCCATGTGATTTTGTGGCAGTGAGGACTCTATTCCTCTTTTAGGGAAAATTAAAGGATAATGTTGCATACAAAATGCAGCAAAGTTTGATCAGGGTCGGCTTCTTTCTTGGGCCTGTTTCTCCACTGCTGGTTCTCAAATTGTGTAAATTCATCTGGTGTTATTGGGGAATGATGGAGTTCAAAGGGCTTGCATCTCTGACCACTGGTTGTTTTGACTTCTTGTGTTTAAGATTTGACAGTATACCTACTTTGGCAACAGTCTAGCCATTTTATAAACACCTTCTCTCAGTCTCTACAGTCCTTGTTCTAGACTATATTACAGTGTGTCTTAAGGTAAGTATGTCATAGGTGCTTTACCTGTGCAGAACCTAAGCTTGGTGAAGGTTAATGATGCTGTCACTGTGTGGTGGTCTTCTATCAAAGTCTATAACCATTGTACCAGAATTGGAGGGGGAATAAGTATATTATGAAAAGGGGTGTCTTCCACAGGAAATGTTCGTGATTGATCTGAGTTACAGAAGCCTAGGGCTTTACTTCATCCTGCCTGATCACATTCCATTCCAGTTAATCATCTTTTCCTCATAATTCTAGATGGCTTTTCTTTTTTTTATTATTTTTTATTATTTTTATTAGTTTAAGTCATGGTCCAACTTGATACACAGTTCCAGTTCAGGTCAGCTAGGCTTACAGTTGCAGTTTGCACTGGGATTTTCTGGTGTGAAATTAGCTCCCTACCAGTGAGAAGCAGGCTATGTTCCACTGCCTGTAACATTCAATATTCCTCAAGTACTTGCTTAAATTTTAAGAACACTAAGTAAAAGAAAATGTTAACACAGTTTCATCAGCTTACTGCAACTGAGGTTGCTTTATCTTCTGCTCGAGGGCCTGTGACACTACAGTTTGAGTTCTTTCTTTTAGTTTACATTTTATAATTCCTGTTTTTCCATAGTGTATTGGTACAGCTGTGCTGGCAAACTAGAAGAAAACCTGTGTTGATCCTTCCAAAATGATTTTTGTCACCTTTCCAGCTTCTTTTGGGAAGCCAAGCAATATTTTCTTCTTTTCCCCTCAAACTAGGCTAAGCTAGGAAAATCCTGATCAATAGATAGCTGCTTCAATCACACTCTTAACACAGTACAGGTATGTGCAGGCGTATCAGCAGTTTGTTTTTTAAAAGGAGCATTGCAAATAAGCATTTTTGGACACGCTCAGAGTTTTTGGTCTGAGTTCAGTAGACAAATTTGTTCCTGGATGAGCCATGATAAGAGGTTGTTGGAGAGCTTATCAGAGTAGAGGTGGTGATGAGGTTTGATCTGAATGTTTAGGACAATGGCAGTACATAGAAGCCCCTTGTACTCTTCATTAGGTGCTCCTCATCTGCTGGCATTCAAACCCCGGCAGCTCAGCTCCATCAGTTAGTTACCTTCCTGTACAAAGTTTTGAGTGCAGCACAGCAGCAGCAACCTGCTAGTCAGATGCTGCATTTTTTTCACTATGCCACCTGTATTTCCTCTAACATAGCAAATCCTAAAGGAAGATTTGGCCCTTGTTATCTCAACTTAAATCCCAAGCCTGGAATTGGTTGTTTAACATCTCATGTGTTTTGTTCCTGTATTTGCTGCTGAAAAATCTCCCTTTGTCACTCTTCTGTTTTAGACGCTTACTGATGGTCTGATTTTGATTTCTTACAATTTATTGTTTTTTAAATTCAGCATCCGACCTTCCCTCCGTACGCCATGAGGCGGTACAGGCGTGGCTGGAGACGGTCCCTGGAGGTAGTTTGGTGATGTTCTATGTATTCCAATGCACAATAACCCTGCCCGTCTCTTCTCCATGCCTTCAGCAGCTGAGCTGGTACTTTAACCCTGGACTTACGGCCCTGTCGCTACTGCATGACGAAGTGGAGGGAGGGAGGGAGGCAGAGGGAGTGTGCATGCACGCCTTGCTCAGACAGTCCGTTCTTGCATGAACTCGACGTGTGTTGTAACCCTTCTGAAGGCAGGCCAAACAGACAGGTTATCTTTGGTGTAACCACGGAGGAGGAGGGATCTAGCTGAGTGTTTTGATTTGCTTTGTAAACTGAAAACTGGACCAGTCGGTACTCCCCTAGCTCCTTGACTAAAAGAACATGGGGCTTTCTTGCAGTCAAAGATGAAGTGACAGTTTGCTGAAAGCAACTGCAGTTACCTGTAGCAACTACAAACTAGCTATCTGGTGAAGAAAACAAGAAAGATTAAGGTTGAAGCTGGGATCTTTAGGAGTGAGTAGTGGTGGCTGTTATGTCTCCTTTGACTTGGGGATACCCATACTTAAGAAAGCCTCAGGAAAGCTGAAGGATGGCAGAGCTCAGTTGCCTTTGTTGTGCATTTCTCTAAGCTCTCTTACAAAACCAGTGATTATGGCATCAGGGTAAGGGTGCAAAACTGTGTAAAGCAGTGGAAGTCAGGAGTAGTTTGTGGATATGTAGTTGATCTGCAGTGAAGTTGCTTTGGCAGATGAGGATAGCTAGCTCACCTATAAAACCTTGCTTCTGTTGCTGCTTTGGCGAGGCAGCAGTGGTTTACATGACGGCTGCTAGCTGATACGAGCAAAATGCCGATCCCAGTTTCTGGCTGCCGTAGTGCGTAGCTTCTCAGTTACTGTGTGACAGCTTTTGGCCTCTTGCTCCTTATCCTAACTGCGTATACGTATATGCACAGTATATGTATAATGTAACCAACCACCTGCAAGCTCTCCACGTTCCTCAAAATGGGATCCCCTTTGCACTGAGTTGTTACTCATCTATGCACCTGTAATCTTCTGTTGAGGTTTGTATTCCAACCTGTTTAAGAGTTGATTTTTTCCTTCCAACACTCCCTATGTGCGTCATGTCACCTTATGGTTTCTGGATCCGAAGACACCTGTGTGCATAGGAGTATCAGATATTCCTAACGTCAGTTACATTTTTGCAGGTTTTGATTAAGATTTTTCACATTTGTTGTTATCGTAAAAATATCTGGTGACATTATTACTTCCAAAACAACGCAGGTTAGTGCATACTTAACCAACCAGCAGACTAGGGCACAGTTTGTTTTGTTCAGTACATTTGTATATGCCCCTGAGGAAAGTTTAGCCTTTGCTGCGTGACTCAGTCTCCTACGGTCTAGCTCTGTAAGGTTCTGCATTTTATAAGCCTCTGACGTAAGGAAATAGGTCAGTGCTTTATCACACATACATGGAACTGCCTTTTCACAGTAGTTGACAGAAAACAAGTTAACCCTGATGTTTGTCTGTCTTAATACTACAAAGGGGAAAAGCATGGAAAAAGAAATTCTTAGCTTAAAGGAATAAGACAAACCATCCATGGAAGGGTGTTTTGAAATAAGCAAAAACCTGTGTTAGGTAAAGAAGAGAGGCTGTAAGACTTCAGTTTTAGGGAGGGTTGGTTTATTTTTAAGATTGTCATAATTAGTAATGCTAGCATATAAATGGTTCCAGATGCCACATCTTCACTTGTAAATAAAAAGATCAGTGCCCACTCTGTGACTCTGAAGAAAGTCGGCACAGAATGATTCACTCCCACATGGTTAAACCTCTTTGTTGTCCAGAATCAGGGGACCTCAGCCGGCCTCATTTTGGAAACAGCCTCCAGCCCTGCCATGGGGAACTAACTGCCAGGGATCATGCCAGGAGCCCTCCTAGAAATGACAGTATGACACTATGCATGCAGGTCTAGAGGCCTGCAAGGCTTAGTTTTACCGGTAAATGGGTGACCAAGAAGGCTGTCATCATTATAAGACCGGATGCTATGTGTATAGTTAGCAAACATTGCGCATAGTAACACCTGCTGACTGCGTATGCATTTGCAGTAGTTGGAGATACAACAGTTCTATGTCTGCGTGTTGTTGTACAAGTACTGATGCTAACTTGCTGCACAAATCCAAAAACGTAGTTGATTGATTCTACTGTGGGAAAAAAAAAAAGTGCTTTTTTATATTTAAATTATGTTTGAAATTATAACATACTATGAGAATGCGTATCGAAAAAAATCTAGTGAATCATCCTCCGTCATTAGAGATGACTCAGTGTTTCTTAGTTGTTTTTTAATTATTTTTATTTAAGTATCACTTACTAATGAAATTTAGTTTTCTCTTTTTCCCCTGTAATTAAATCCTGTCATGAGTACTAACATCAAATGCCCTTTTCAGGGTTATAAATTCAAGAATATTATCTTTTTTTGGAACCACCAAATGATGTTATGATTTGTAACAGAAAATGAAAATTTTAAATATCTCTTTATTTCCTTAAAAATATCTCTATTGATTTTTGAGTTAATATACAGCATATCAAATCTCTTAGACCCTTTTACCAAAGAGTACTGTAGCTGCACAGCTTTAAACGGCTTCCAAATGTAATAATGATCAATCCTAGAGCTAGACTGTTTGTCTCTGATTTATACCCTCAAAAGCTTATTTCAATTTCTAGATGAACAGTTGTGATACATTGTGAGATTTCAGTCTTCACCTAATACACATGCGATAAAGGGATGGTAACTCTTCTGCTCTGGAAAAGAAAAAAGAAATTGCTAGAAATACCTTAAACTGTTCTGTTTTGATGGTCTCCCAGTGCCTTTCATGTTGAGTTTTATACAAGGCCAGCTCCTCAGAAAAGTCCTGTCTGCTTCCAATGCTAAAAATTCTTAGAGAATCCGAAGGGGCAGGCACTCCTTGATTTCTTGGAGTCTGAAAGTATCATTTCACAGTATACGTGCTTCCAGCTGACACACTTCAGAATTTCTTGTTTTGGCAGTAATCAATAAATATATCCACTATGAATAATCAGTGCAGTTTAGAGTATACCCTTTTCACTGTATAGATTTTTTTTTTCTTTTCTCTCAATATTTGAATATACTCTAGCTCCATGTGAGGATAATGATGTGGAGGATGAGCTGGGCACAGAGCCTGCAGACACAGAAGGACAGGCGGGTGAAGAGGGAGACACGGGTGCAGAGCTGGATGACGGTAGGGTACCACTGTACATCATTTGAACCTGTTATGGGAAAAGAATTGTATTGGTAGAAAATCTGTTGTATGGGAGTACTTGAGCGTAATCTTATTTTTAGTGATGTAGAAGTTTCTTCCAAATAGTTGAGGGGGAGCCATAAGTGAAGGACAAAAAGAAACAGAAGAGCCTCTGTGCCATACGTCGTAGAATAAATTTATTGCATCCTTTCACCATCTGCTGTTTAGAGGGCTCAGTCTTGTGTCCATATTCAGTAATTAATCCTGCTAAATAACAGAAATAGAAGTAAATTTGTGAAAAGGTCATAGTACTGTGCCAAATATCTTCCCCTGCTAGTGCAGAAAGAACTCATATGCCAGAAAACATTTGAAAAATTTCCAGAAAACTGAGAAGCTATGACGTGAACTATCTATTTAGTACTTTTGATAAATAAACCATCGTTTACTGCTTAAATGACTCTAATACAAAAAAGAAGTGAAACATTTAGGTGTTCAGGATAAAAGTGATTAGCATCATGTGAACTGAAAGAAAAGATTATGAAAGATTGTGAAAATAATAAATACGTCTTGATGGATTTATAGTCAAGATCTCTTGTTTTTCTCCCCTCCTCCACCCAACCTGTGTAATTAATGATCAGATGACATCCCATCTGATGCAGAAGCCGAGTTCCGCTTACATCAAGGTGACAAACAACAGCCAGGACTGAAAGTCTCCGAAGATGAAGAAGATGAAGAAGGAGCAGAAGGTACTTCTTGCAGTGCGACAGAAGGTAATAGCTTTCCCACCGGTGTTGGAATGATTGTAATTGCACTCTGGATGGTCTATACAGTTATTTGATTGTTTAAGAGAAGACAGTCTGCTGGATTTGAACCATCTCACTACTCCCAGTGGCAAGGCATATGCTTGCCTTAACATTTTGAGAAGAATGTTCCAAGTCCATTGATTTCAGCTTCCTAAAGTGCGAGAGCCCATCTACCTGCTTGTTGTTGTAGAAGTTTTTATGTAACACTTTGTACTGTTTTGGATGTTTACAAAGTTTTGACTAGGTTCCAGATGTCCAATCCAGAATTTGTAAGAAGCTGAGGACTTTGTCATTTCTAGCTGTGTGTAACATTAAAAAATTAGAATATTAGCAGTCTCATTTGCTTTGTTAAACATATTTTTGCTTTCTGTAGATCCATGCAAGCCTCCCATCCCTATCCAGTCAGCTAGTGACAATGTTCTTCCTCTGTCTCCAGCAGATAGTCCCAAAGCAAAACAATTGGAGGTAAGAAAGAGAATCCTTCAAGTTTTCTATTTAATACCTGAAGTTCAACAGAAGAGTTGGATAAACTACTGAGAAAAGACAGCAGTGCTCTTTTCTGCTTTCCTGTCCCTATAACTGATGCTGACCTTCTTGAAATCTGACTTTATGTAGACTTAAGTCTTCTTTCCTACTTTTAGAGAATGGTGGCTCTGTCAGAGTCACACAAGTTCCCATCACAAAATAAAAAAAAATAAATATATAGGATATTTTCATTTCAATGCACAGTTAACAAGAGATATATATAATACACGAAGGGAGTCATAAGTAAGGTATTTCCTGTTTATCCTGGTTTTACTATCCTTTCTGTACCAAAATCAGATTCTGTACAGCTGAAATTCAAAATTATAATTGTATTACTTACTTAGTAATAACCAAGGCAGTGCTTATTTATTCTAGAGTAGAAACATATTTTAGCTCAAGAAAGCTAAGTTGTTTACCGATGTAGTGTCAGCCGTGGAGTCAGCATGCAAGTTTACTGTGGTGTTTCCAGCTAATAAGATGTAAGAACAGAAATACATGACTCTTGAGTTTTTTAATTCAAATATTACCCCCCCCCAGTGTTTGTTTTTAAAGAATTGTTAAGTGATTAGACTTTCCTAAAGAGTTTTGTCATATACCAGTTTACTTGTACAATGGACACATTATAGGATAAGGCCAGTTTCTTGACAGCAATTGTTGACAACATTCTATTTTTATTAAATTTGAGAGTGATTTTTTTTTTTTGAGGCCTGTATAACAATTCTGTTAGACAAAGTTAGTCTTCATACCAGGACAGTGCCTAAATGCAGTACTTAAGACCTGGGTGTTTAATATATCATACAAGCACATGGAGAGGTTTGTGCTCTAATGATCATGTATCAGTTAAACCAAACTTCCATCATGCAAAAGAATGCTGGTGTGAAAGATGTGATTGGAAAGATAATGTCAGAACTTAGTAAGAGGAGTCCTGTGCCAAAGGCATAGATATTAAAACTAAGAATTGTGCTACTGAGTGATGTGGCAGTCTCCATATAGGAGGTAAAAGACAAGACTTCTCAGATCATTAAAGGTCAAGGGAATTGCAGCCTAATTTGCTCTTAAAAGAGAAAGCACCACTTGCTTTAAGACAACATTCTGGCAGATGCTAGCCAGCAGGAAGTGCTGGGTTGTTATGAGCTTGAGAGACTTGAATGAAATCTATCTGAGATGAGGGACCACCACTATATACAGAGTTGGATGTTGAAAGGCAGAGCAGGAAAAGACTGAAATGGATTTCTGGAATTTAGCACAGTTTTCCTTCCAAACATTAAATTTGCTTTGTTGTCATGTACAAAAGACTGTTTATACAATGGGACAGAAAAACAATCCATTCCTGAGGAGGAATCCTAAGTGACATTCTAGGTCTGGGAGTGAGATGTCATAGGTGTTTGACTTTTCTTCATGTTTTGATACTTGGGTGGTGTAGCAGCAAATAATGGAACAGCATTCTAACATGCCCAGTGACTATTAATATTTCCTTTATTTGTATGTTGTAGAATGTAACAGATCCCCTGGCTGCAGTATCCTGTGCAATAAAATCTCCAGAGGCACGCTTCTTTCCTGAGCCTTTCCTTCTTGAGGAAGGACCAAAAGATGAAACTCCCAAAGACAGGAAAGCTAAAAGCCCTTTGGTGCCACTCTCTCCAGTGTTATCGCAGCCAGCTGCATCACCAGATGCCATTGCACCTACATCTCCAGCAGAATCTCAACCAGCAGCACCAACACAGACTTCATCCCCAACATCTTCTCAAACACCTATCTGTTCCCAGCCTTTGCCTTCTTCTGAAACCTCTATTCCATCCCCAGCGGAACCTCCAGTGTGTTTCCAGCCTGTCCCAGCCTTAACATCCACTCCTCTAGCCAAACTGGTTCTTAGGAGTCAGGATAGTGAAGTGGAAAAACTGGGGAGCCCTACTACTGCAGAAGAAGCTCTGAAACGTAGTAACCTCGTGGAAGAGTTCTGGATGAAGAGTGCAGAAATCCGGAGAAGCTTAGGACTCACCCCAGTAGACAGAAACAAACGCTCAGAGTCAAACTTTGCTGTACCTGCCCTTGAGACAACTCCCCTGAAGGCTTTTAATAGCGAGAGTGTTTCAGGTGATGAAAGGATGCATTTTGTGAAGCCCCAGCCTGCCCCAAGAAGGCAGGGACTGTCCAAGTTAGAAAATGAGCAGATTTCTCTGCTCACTCCAAAATCTCCATCAGAAAAAGAACTGAGGAGTTCCAATGAAGTAAAGAGAGATGTATCTAGCAGTTCAGGACTTGGCCTCCAGGAGAGCTCATCTAACATGAGAACTTTGGCTAGCCAGAGCTTCAACACTTCTGACTCTACCATGCTTACTCCTCCATCAAGTCCACCACCACCACCTCCTCAAAATGAAGAACCTGCCACTTTGCGTAGAAAGAGGCATCAAGCACTTTGGCAGAACGAGTCCGAATCCAAGTCACCTCCAACACCAGCATCAACGCCTCCTGTTGCCCCACGCCATGAGCCAACCTCTGCTGTCAAAGAGTCAACCCAGGCCAAAAAAGATGATGTGAGGAAGTCTTTTGCAGAGAGTGTGGATGAGATTCCATTTGCTGATGATGTAGAGGACACATATGATGACAGGACAGAGGACACAAGCCTTAACGAGAAGTTCTTTACACCTCCTACGAGTAGGCCAAGGCCAGAGAAACCGCTTGTTTTGCCACTGGTCAAAGAAAATGGTGGTCTGCCCTCACTGGAAGGAGGGGTTAACCAAAAGAAGAGAGCATTGCCTGAAATTTCTGCAGAGGCCAAGGAGCTTGCTGAAGAAAGAATGAGAGCCAGAGAGAAGTCTGTCAAGAGCCAAGCATTACGTGACGCCATGGCTAAACAGTTATGTAAGATGAAAGATATGGAGATGGCTGCAGCTGCTGCTGGGGCCACAAGGTCACGAAAGGTATCTTCTATGCCTTTGAAGACCAAAGAGTTGTTTTATGACTCTCCAAAACATTTGGCCTTGAAAATTGCAGAGGGGTCCATGCTCAAGCATGATGCTGCTAGTGAGAAGTTCTCCACTCCTGCTGCTGACGTGGCTGGACCTGAAGGTTCTGTCACCTCTTCAGAGGGCTCCAGTGGGAAGAGTAAGAAAAGAAGTTCTCTTTTCTCCCCTCGTAAGAACAAAAAGGAGAAGAAATCCAAAAATGACAGCAGGCTTTCTGACAAATCTAGTGGTGGGACAGAGGAAACAACAAAATCTAGGTCTTTATGGAAATCTGTTTTCTCTGGGTATAAGAAAGACAAGAAGAAAAAGGCTGACGACAAATCCTGCCCAAGTACTCCCTCAAGTAGTGCTACTGTGGATTCTGGCAAGCACAAAGCTTCTGCATTGGTTACAGCTGCAGGTATAATAAATATGTGATACAGCTGGGTATCCTTGAAAGAATTTGGCTGTGTAACATTGTGCAGAATGACACTGATCCTCTGTCAAATGAGAAAATTGGAATAAGTAAAGCAGCTAGAATTGTTTGTTTTTGTGTATTCACAGAATTAGTTGATATGCCAATGAAAACAAAAAAAGGATCCTTAAATGGAAGCTTCACTCTAGATATGCACAAGGCATGTCCATTTTCTGCCTTCGGATGATTTGAAAAATAGACACCATTTGCTGGAGTCAGTTACTTGTGACATTTCATCTCTGTTTTAAATCTGATTCTCAGCTTTTTGTGGGTGGTCTGTTTGTTTCAGCCTGGTTCTGTGGATACTGAAGACTGCAGAGAGGCAGTCACTCCTGTGTTCTCAGTGATCTGACAACGGTCTGTTGATCTCAATGTGTGGATTCTGTGGTCTCGTGTATGTCCCACATGCCATCAGGTGTAGACAGGGATGTTTAATGGCTACATGTGATACAGCAAATAAGTTAGCCATAAACATAATGAAAACAAAACACATTACATTTCTCCAGCCTTGTAAAAATAGCCAAAATAGTGCCCGCTGCTATCATCCAAATGGTGTATCTTTCATAAGAGCATTGATAGAGCAGAAAAGGAGAATTGTGGCCATGACCTTTTAACACTCTTTGCAGAAAGTGATGCATATGTAGAATGAAGCTTCCAACTAATATTGATCATTCTGTGGGGCAGTGCTCTTCTGACAAACACATAATCCTAGGCAAAGCAGCCAAGACTGCTTAAAACTCTGCATTTTTGAAGTTGAATCACACAGCTTACCGAATCCTGAAATGTTTATGGAGAGAAATGCATTGTTGTAGTGTCACTGTTTTTCTAACTTCCCCTTTTTGTTCCTGGCTCCTCAGATTTGCAGCTCCGTCGGCACCTGAGTTTTTCGGAGGACTCTGACCTCTCCAGTGACGATATTCTGGAACGCTCCTCACAGAAATCCAAGCGAGAGGTAGGCAGGGGGGAGAATGCATTTTAGAGGGATGTGTGATTACTTGTCATCCTTACTGTTTCTTTTGTAGAGCAGGCTTTTGTGGAAGCTGACCAGCTGTTCTACCCCCCAAAAAGTTGGTTTTACTTGTTTACACAATTACGAGCTACTCCCTACTGTTATTGATGAAGGATCTTCTGTCTCACTGTGACATTACTTTACAACTGAGTATCACAGTATGAATAGTGAATTTTATCCCTGTTATGAGCATGCCAATAACCTATGGAAAACAAAAATTTAGTGTCAGAAAAGTACTTTCACTAGTTCTAATGTTGTTGCAAAAAAGTAACAGTGAGATTGTCCTCGCTTGTTGTAAGGGTCCAATTTTAAAACATTGTTTTACCAGCCTCTTTGATAGACTTATGTGGTAGAAGTCCAAGAAAACTGCAGGCAGGCATATACTTTGTTCATGCCTCAAGAGCACAGTCAAGACAGGTTGTAAACCAAAAGGTAAGCTGTAGGTTGCAGTTTGCAACTCATGCAGGGTGCCATATTTTTCCTGGGAGAAGAGAATTTGTACAGTCTGAATTAGTACCTTTTCTTCTTAGAGGACAAATCACTCGTCTCCCCCACTTTGACCCTGTTTTGTTTGAGGATTTCTTGGTAGTTCCTGAGTGTTTCCATATGTCTGTTTTGAAGATAACAAATGTGAAGATGAAATATGTAGTGATTCCTTATGAAATCCCAGTATATATGAATTGCTCTTAGCCTGGTGTTTTCATTCCAGTGTGGTCTGTTGCGAACTCTGCTTCTTCTGAGGAAGTTTTTTCTTATTTCTGAGTGACCTTCCTTAGCTAGTGCAGTGATGTGATGGTGTAAGATATATCAACGGCTTTCTAGCCAAAATAGTTTCACTTTAAGTGGTGCTTTAAGGAAGTTACTGAAGAGAACAGAGGAGACACCAGTACATCCTCATAAAAGCCCAGAGAGAAAAATACATTTTTGCAATGTGGAAAAAATGAGAGCCAAGTGCCAAAATTAGATGCTTTTTTGTTACTTATTTCATTTTTAGAATGGCACTGTTCACTGCTGGTAGAAAATATAAGGATCTGCTCTACTTCTTCCATTCCTAGTATCTTCTAATCTCTGCTAGGCAGACTTGGCAAGGTTTAGAGGAATAAGTTCAGATTTCATTGGCCCCACAGAATGCTAAGGCCTTTCTAGTCCTGAAGAGTGAAAAATTGGTTCTTCCTGCCCTTTTCTGGTAGTGCCTGGTCCATGTGTTAAAAATCTCAGGAAGAAGAAAATTATCTCAGAGGGTAGTGTCATGAACACAGTGGCCTGTACCTCCTGTCTTAAACCTTTCATGCAATGTTACAGAAATCAGTCTCAAATAGCAGGATCTAGTTGATATTTTTCTCAGATGTCAAAGGTATTGGAAGTACTGCAAATGGAAATGTCATAGGAAAGGCTTTCTATGTACATGCAGTGAAAGAATTAGTAAAACTAAGAAATCTTAGACTGGTAGAAGAAATTGATGAAATAAGTAGGAATTTTCTGTATTTACTTACCTGTCTTTCAGTCTCTCTCTCTTTCTCTCTAGTTGATCTGAGAGGAAGATTATTTTGTTTTATTTGATTCCCTTTTTTCTCTCCCCCTTTCATTCTTCCTTGCATGCCCTCAAGGCGTTTCATGAGAAATTCTGCATTTTCCAAGAGATGCAGAAGAATGAGGTACCCGTGGCTAGCAAAGAACAGAAGTGCAATACAGGGGGTTCAGATAAGAGTTACAGAACTACTGTTCTGCCTTCTGTGCTCCTTCAGGAGGAAGCAAGGCTTCAGTAAGGCCCATGACTGTTTTCAGACTGGGGTATGCCTTGATGATGCCTTGGGTATTGCCTTTTTTTTTTTTTCTGTGCTGAGCTACTTTCATTTAAAATGTTTTTTGCAGAAAAAGATATCACTAGGCTTTGTGGGGATGGCTGTCAGATGGCTAGAATCCTAATACTCAAATTATCTTACTAGTTTTGCCAAGGATATATGGCAGTAGCATCTCATTTTCTCCTCTTTGCTGTTGCTGAACTTGTAGTAAGAATTTCTGTGCTCAGCATCTGCCTGTTTTCTAAAGGAATATTTTTTAAGTATAAATTTATTTAGAGTGAATAAATATGAAAACTCCACTTGCCTAATTTTGCTGCATCCTGTCAAAGGATGTAAAACATCCATGCAAACACTGGAATGCGTTGCTGTCAGAAGAACTGTAACTGAACTTTTGGACTGTTAAAACTATATCTGTACAGATTTGGGGTGGGAATGTTATGTTTTCTAAGTTAGAAACTACCTGCTACTTATTGTGGGTAAAAGTCTACTTCTTCAGTGGAGCATAACTTTTATGTGAACCCCTTCACTAAATTGAAATTTTGCTTGTGCTGCTTTTTCAGTTATTATAGCGAGCTTGCTTCCCAGACAGCTTGCTCTGTTTAGCCTGTTCTTTGTGATCAGCAGTGAATTACTTCCATGCTGTTAGTGTAGTGCCTTTCAAGAGGAGTATCCTGTAATGAATTCCTAATGCAAATGCCCTGTGGGTTCCTTGTGTGTGGGTGTGTGTCACTGTGCTTGTGTTTGTCACTGTTGCTGTGCAGTTGTGATACTGTGATCAGATGTGTTTTACTACCACAGGTAGTTTGTTTTTTACTGGTGTTTGCCTATGTGCTTAAGTTGTTCTATGGCTTTTCATTTGTGACTGTTTTTAGTTAATTGAATGTGAAAATGCAAAATGCTGGCTGTTTGCCCAGAATGGCACAGTGCCCTCTGTACTTCATGGCTCAAGGGAAATTCACCTCTCTCACAGACCCTAGGTAGTTTACTTGCCTTATTTTTGGGAACAATGTAATTTTAGAATGTTCTTGAGTAGAGAAGGTAGTAGTCTTCTCCTCTCCTCCTCTCCTCGTGAACATCTCATGTTTTCTCTCTATTTCTTCCCCTCTTTTTTTTTTTTCTTCTCCTAATTTTAGCTCCTCAGGCTCTCTGGAGGTTCTCTCTTAGACAGTGAGATTCCCCTAGTGTAGGACATGTAACCCACTCTGAGCCCATTTGGTGTTTCTCCAGTCAGAAAGCAATGAGGAAAATTATTTCTATGAAGTAGAGATTATTTAAAACCATGAAATAAACACAGATTCCAGAAGAGGTTGTAAAAAAAGCCTGAATGGAAAGTTGCATGACAGAGCAACATGACTGAGCAGGTTCAGACCAAAGATCCCCCAGCTAGCAAGCCATTATTCCAGATCATGAGCCGAAACTTTGTATGTGTATGTATGTATGCTTGCTTACTTCCTCAGCAGACATTAAATCCATAGGTGGATAAAGGCCAAAGAATTCCTCTAGAATAACGTATTTTCAGGTTGACTGCATCTTGAAAGAGGCTACCAAAGCTAATTGCCTTTGGGATGAGTGCTAGAAACTTGATTTTGTGGACAGAAGTTCCATTATGCTTAACCAGTCTGGGCCACGTTCAGCATTTGCAAAATTTTACATTGCATTTAAAAACAGCTTTTTTTTTTTTTTTTTTTTTTTTTTTACTGTGCATCTGTTTTCAATGTTGAACTGATTTTGCTTCATTTTGTATGTTTTTTATTTTTATTTTTTTCCTTTACCATTCCCCCTTTAAAGTCGATTTATGTACCACACGCCTTGGCATTCAAGAGATCATATTCGTCAAAGGTAGTGTCTCCATTCCCGCTAGTTGGCCATTGTTGCATGTATGTCCCTGTATTAACCCATCAAATCCATAGCTACCCGTCACATGTACACTAACGTCACAAACATCGACTGTGCATGCGTGAGATGTTAGCAGACATGGGCAGAAAAATCTTTGTAGAAGTCACCTACCAAAAATGCATTGAGCTCCAAATTGTCTGACTTGTTAGCATGCATGCAACTACCAGTGCATAGCAGTGCAGCACTGTACAGTGATATGGGTGATCTTCGAGCTTCAGAACAAATTGGGTTTCTAGGCTTTTAAAGATGAATGTGTTTTGTTTTATTTTTAATACTCAGAACATGAGTTTAAGTGAATTTTCATGCTTTCCTTCAAAATTCTTGGGTTTACTGAAATCTCAGTAAAATTTTGTATCAAGCTAAAATCAAGATAGAAATTACATTTCTATTTTGAGAATGCTGCTGCTTTCTGAAATTGTTATTGTCCTGTGTTCACAATCACACCAGTGTTAAGGGGGGTAGGAAATTCACACCCTGTGTGACTTTTCCTTCTGATTTGGATATCATTGTGGATCTTGTGTTAAAAAAGAGAAAGCAAAGATTTAACTTCTTGGAGCTCTAATAGTAGTGCTTGCTGATCACCTCTCTTAGGAATTTTTATTAGAGACATGGTCCTATGTTTTAAACCTCTACTCACTGAGAACAATAAAACAGAGATAGAGTGATCAGTGTGGTAGTGCTAGATAAAGGAAATTTATGGGGTGGTCTGTCTAAATGTTTTGTCCTTAAACATGGCTATCAATGGAGATCTCACCAGAAGTGGAAGACATCTGTGTCTAGCTGTCCCATAAAGACCACATGAATGTATGTGGGAAGAGAAGAGAGTTCTTCTCTTCAATATAGTTTGTTTAATGCAATTGTGAAGTTCCTTGGATGCTCTTGAAATATATGAAAGGAAGCCCACCTTAGATTACAACACACAAACTAATTATGTGAAAAGGTACTAAACTCCATTTCAGTAAAGTTAAAAAATTATATTTATGTATTTTTAAACTAGTTTTCTTGGGAGAAAAGAAGAGGAAGAAATACCTTTCTATCTCTGTAAACACAGGATTTCTCCTATTGAATGGCTTCTGGTGTTGTAACATTCTAGTTTTAGTTAAGAGATTGTTTGCTCTGTTTTATACCGGACAGTTTTGTGGCATGGTTCTTGAGATGGGATTTCCCCTCTCACACCAGAACATCATTCTGCTTTCAAATGTATTTTTGACTTCTTGATTCAGAGAAAAATTGCACAAATTTACACACGCAGTCATTACCACTTATATCAGCGTAACTCTCAAATACAGACGTTCTTGCTCCAGAATAAAACATTTCATATAGGAAGAGTGGAATACGTATGTAGCTACAATAGTCTATATTAATTTCTTAGCTTATACTGCTGTAACTGTTCTTGTAGACATGTCTTTACCCTTTTCTAAAATGAAATCAAGGTGACTCACTTATATGGTAGTCTTAATGATTTAACTAAGTTGATTAGTCTAAATCTATTGAGAAATAGATTAAAAATGTATTTGATCTTTGTGGAGAGGTTCCATATAGCAATGGTAGACAGAAGTGGGACATTATAGAAAATCACAGCTTTGCAGTTGGCTTATATGCTTCTTCACTCCTGATTTGACCCTGAAATTTTTGCTCACTGCACTGTGAACACCTTTGCTTACAGAAGCTTGATTTTTGTCACAGTCATGGCAAAGACAGAACACCTCCCTTCTGAAATATTGGAAGAGAAAATGGCTTTCCCTCCCCCCGTACGTCTGGGCATGGAAATAAAATCTCCTGTTTTTTTCTTCCTTTAGAGAGCCTACACAGAAGAAGAACTAAATGCTAAGCTGACTCGGCGAGTACAGAAGGCTGCTCGTAGACAAGCCAAGCAAGAAGAACTAAAGAGGTTACATAGAGCTCAGGTAGTGTCTCACAGTCTTCTTCTCATGGCAGGAAATTAACTCCCTATGAAAGCACCATGATCCTGGCACTCCTCTGAGTATATCAGAAGAGGAACCAGAGCCAGAACTTTCCTGTTTCTACAATTACCTCTTCTCCTACTCTGTCTATCAAATTTGGTACCATGTCACAGACATGGGAAGAATTACTGAAACTTGTCATAATAGTTTTGCAACAAAAAAACATGACAAGTAATGACCATAGCACCTTCCTACTAGGAAATGAGTGTGGTACCATTCACTGAATCGAGTAGTGGTAGCAGGATAATACCTGATGAGTTTGCGCCAATGATTGCTTTGCTAAATTATGCTAGTGGGTGCAGTGTTACTAAATTAACCTTTAATCACTAGAGAATCTGCTGGCACTGTCTGTAGGAGATGGAATTTGTTTAAAACTCAAGTTAGAGGATCAGCTGACTGAATGGCAACACCTTTCACAGTATGGTTTAGAAACGGGATTCTAGTTGTAACAAATAAGTGAGTATCCAGGTATCTGTAAAACAAAAAGCTAGGATGCAGGGCATGAGGGTGTCCTCACTGGAGGGGACTGTGATGCTAGCTTTCAAAGCAGTGTATTCTTGAATGCAAATACTTTTTCAAAAGGCTGATTTGGCCAAAGTCACTTAGTGCTAGGTAAGTGCTGCTGATAGAGCAGAATCACTGTTGGTGAGGTTCTACTCCCTTCTTTCCTGAACAGATCATCCAGCGGCAGCTTGAACAAGTAGAAGAGAAGCAGAGACAACTGGAGGAGAGAGGTGTTGCTGTGGAGAAAGCCCTTCGGGGAGAAGCAGGTATCCAGCAGAGCTTGGTTTGCTTTTTAATGTGTTCTTATCAAATGCTTGTGCAGTAGTCCATAGCTGCTTGGATTTTAGAAGTAATTGGACCATTATAGCCTAGAATTAGAGTCCAATGTGAATCTATTCTCCCTTTTCTTCTATCTTTCTGAGACCGTGTTGTTCTCACATTTCTTCTAATCTTGGGGCTTACCTAATGGCAGAGACTTAATTCACTTGCCTTTGCCTGAGGCTCAGGAGGTAATCCTCCAGCTATTAGTAGTGGATTTATATTTCTGCATATTACTGGATATTACAGCTAGAAAACTGCAGAGGTTTCCTAGCTGCAATTCACGTAAAGCTGTCACAGTAGGAGAACCCTGTTTGTACATTCAGAAAGTAATTGCAAAACTGTGTGTGCTTTCTCTATTGTGTTGGATTATCAAGGCAGTGTCCTTACAAGGGACCATCACAGAACATCTTCCTCACTGCACAGCCCAGCACACTGGCAACTTTTGACAAAGTTGTGCAGAGCAGAAATGCAAATGTGTACTGAAAGGTATCCATGCCAAGCTGCTAAAGGAATGCTATGTGTACTTGAGTTTATACTGAATGAGTTTCACCTGATCTGGCAAAACATGAGTGGAGGAGTACTTGGTTGAGGTAATGCTGATAGTAGTATAATAATCTGGAAAAAAAGAATCCTTACTTTCACGGAGTCAAATATCCAACAGGCAAATGCAGTATGCATATATCTGACAAGACCAGGATTATATACCTGATTACAAGGATCAGAAATCAGAAATGGTAAGAGTGGAACAGGTACTGGAAAAATGATTTGTCTTGTTGCTTGGATTGAAGAGTGCCCACTATGCCTGTGAAGATGGTACTAGATTAAGCAGTGAAGGTTCACCAGAGAAAATGTCTCTTGAGACATCCCACTGATTACTACTCCACCAAGTTTGTTTGTGCTTGGTGCTCCGTAAAGACGTGCCAAAGCAGCAGGTCTGAATGGTTACCAAAGCAATTAAGTTCTACACGAGTGCAAAACGATCTTGATGACTTCAGTGGTTTTGTGGTCTGTCTTTTTTTTTTTTTAATTTGTGGGTTCAAAAAGTAACCTTGTGCAACAACTCTTTCTCTGTGGTGGTGCCTCCTTCCTTATACTGTGTATTTCTGTGTAGCCCCATTCTGATGGCTGGCCTGCCAGTTACTGCACTTACTAACACCACTGCGTATTTCTAATTCTTTGTTTCGTTTTTCTTCTTTCCATCTGGAACTCCATCTTGATTAGTCAGCTGCTAAATGACATTCATGTAAGTAAGACATGTCAGCACAAGTGGGAAATCTTGGCAGCTGAGAGAACATTCTTCACAATAATCTAAAAAAAGTCCAGAAAGGGCAAAATATGACCAAGAGTAAGAGTTGGTATTTTGTATGGAAGGCTGCAGACTTAAACCCTTGTATAACATCTCACTCCCAGCTCTCCCAAAATGAAGCAGTTTAAGACAAGATTGTATATTTGTGAATTTTTTAGCAGAATTATTAAATTGTAGGTCACACTGCAAAAATGAATCTCTTTTCTTCAGGAAGCCCATAGGGTATGTTTTGCTTCTATTTGTAGAAGCTTAACTTCATCATAAAGAATTCACAAGCTCCAACTCTTGCAGTTATTTCCAGGGATTAACAAGAAACACATTCTGTTGGGGAAAAAAAGAAAAAGACATGTTATAACCTATGTTGACTGAAACATGAGATTAAAAATGAACACCATTCTTTACCTCTCTAGCTAATCTTACACAGACTTTTTACATATGTTTGCAATAAAATAACCAAATTTCTTCTTATTTTCTAGTCTGTGACATCACATTCCATAAGTACTGTTAATTTCTGCCTCCATTATCCATTAATTGTTCAGGAGGGCATCATAATTTTCTTCTCATCTGCATTGTTTTAAGATACTCACCTAACAGTGACCACTGCATTCAGCAGGATCCTTCTGTGAAGGTGCGGAGTAATGCTCTTGTCCCTGATCAATTCTTCCCTAATTAAATTGTATAAACAAAATCTAAAACATGGGAAGGGCAATGTTTTCATCTGAATATATATATATGTATATATATATATATATATATATATATATAATATATATATATATTATATATATATATATATATTATATATTAATATATTAATAATATTTATATATATATATATTAAAAGGAATATATATATATATATATATATATATATATATATATATTCCTTTTAATAAGCTTGTACAAGGGGAAGAAAGAGGGGAGGGTGGGAATTGTGTGTCCCATGCACGTTCTCTGTCCACGTGAAAAGAGAAGGATTGCAATGCAGGATCAAAGTAATGGCTGTCCCATAGAGACCAACCAGTATTAACTGTTCTTGGAGATGATATTGGGCTCTGTAATGAATAAGTTATTTGGCTTCCCTCCCTGTAGGGAAAGAACCAATCTTATGCATTTAAATATGAAGTTTCTTGCAGTATTAGTAGTTTCTTACTACTAGGTGTTTGAAATTCCTGACAGAAGAAACATGATTTTGTATTTTGTAATGATTCTTTTCTTTTTCTATTGTAGAAACAGATAGACAAGGCCATCTGAACAACTTTTCAATGTCATTTATCATCTTTCATCAAGTTGACTGTTAGTCACCTTTTCTCTCAGTAAAGCATTTCAGTTCTTTACTTAGCAGTCTTCCATCAACTTCAGTTTTTCATATCTCTGACCTCTGGACCTTTTCCCCTTTTTACAAAAATATATCTTTCATTTGGACTGGTAAGAACAAAAAAAAAGTACTGTGGGTAAGAATTTGTTTACTTTTTTTTTTTTTCTTCTATTTTCCATCCATTTTGTTTCAACCTTAGTATGTTTTGGCCAAGTGGCTTATCCTGAGCAGATAGTCAAATTCTTCACAGCAGTGCCTTGTGAGACTACAGTTAAGTTGGATCCTAGCAATAGGTACAAATAGCTCAGTACTCTTTCCAGGAATGTCAGTCCTTATCTGATAGCTTTCAAGCTGGAATATGATGATACTAGCTGTTCAACTAATCACACTCAGAAACATTTTGGAGTTCATTGCTGACTTCAATTTTGACAAGATAATCGCACCTTCCTCTATAACTTCTTTTCTTTTTTAATTTGGCTCAGCCTCGGAGAAGGTGCAGTTGGCCTTCTATTCTTCAAAGAGCTGAATGCTCAATCCAACGTTTAGTTTCTGATTCAGAAAATAGTCTCACACCCTATGATTATGTAATTGCCTTAGTATGTTGTCTGTTAATGTCTTTGATCTCACCCTTTGGCAGTTGCATTTATAGTAAGGATGAATGATCTGGAATATAAACTATTTAAGGTGGCAAGTTTAACATATGCAAGGTGTTCTAAGTTTTTGTCATCCCCTTTCTTCTTCTTTTTTTTTTCTTAAAAACAAACAAACAAACAAAAAAAAAACTTTCTTTTGCATCATGGCATTTCACTGCCAAGGTAAAGAAAGATAATCTCAGTGAAGAATTTTCCTATTTTTCTGCAGTGTCCCAAGAGTGGGATCACTATTAATGTAATGGTGCTTTGTACATGTATTATAGTGCATTCGCCTGTCTGGACATGATTATGACTTCTGTTTTCCTGTGTGGGTTTTTCACTTTTTCAATTATTACTTTAAAAAAATATGTCAACTGAAATTTCATGAACCTTTTTCTTCTCCATTATTCTCCTTTATGAACTTTGATAGTCATTTTTAAGAGCTAGGAAAATGTCTTTTAGTGTCAGATCAATACTGAAAAATTTAAGAGCAACCTCTTTTCATCAAGTGAATCATATGCAGTGAGAAACAGTGCTCTCTGTACTCCTATGTGTCTCTTCCCTAAAGAATAATTATACAGTGCTAGACTCGTGGTGTACCTGTCTCTAGCAGCTGTGGACATGCATGTCTGTTTCACACACACAAATGGAGGTTCTTCTCTGACACAGGTACTGTGTCATTAGCAGAAACCCATCTTCCCACACTTAGGTATTTGTCATTTGTGTCAGCACTCAGTGCCTTTTACTTGTTTGCTATACACACGCATCCTCCACTCACTCAACGCCAAGAAATCAATGCTTATACCTGTCCTGCAGCTTACCTAAGAAATTAGTCTTTCCTTCTGATGTTGCTCAGCATGAAAGCAACAAGAATAGCTCTGCTTTTGTCCACAAGAACAGGAAAGACTTCAGTGTCAAGTACTGGTGCAGACTGAAATACATTAAGTGCCTGTGTGTAGACCTCTTAATTTTTCTCCATGGAAGTCCTTGCCTGCCTGCTGGGAATTTTCTCCTCATCTTCCCAACATGTTTGTGACACATATATATATGTGTATGTGTATGTTTGTGATACATATATATATGTGTGTATGTGTACATATATGGATAAATGAGACACTTATATATATATATATATATTCTATGTATGTGCAAACGTATATAGCTGCATGTTTCTTGTTGTTTGTCTTTTTTGTTTCTGTCTGTATGTCTTTCTCATATATTGCTTTGATTGTGTGGGGCTAGGGTGGGTATCTGATTCAATAACTGTCTTCACCAATTCCTTGTTATAGACTATTGGGGAGAGTCTTATTACAGTGACCTCATCGACTTGCATCTGGGTGGTATGTATAGCTGAACCTCTCGCTGACACTAACCCTGCTGACACTCCTTCCCACCCCTCCCTTTACCTACTTCTCCCATCCTTGGCTCACAAACAAGAAGAAAAAGTCCTTGCACATGACTGGCAGAACCCCTTTTGCAGCTCAGGAAGAGGAGATCCTGGCATATTCCACAAACCATGTGTAAGGCTCCCTCTTCTGTTTTCCACAGTGTTAATTATTTCAAAATGTATTCACAGTTTTCACTCCAGCTACCTTCCATGCTGGAAGTAGAAAGCCATTCTGGATTTTGCTTCTCCTTTGCCAAGTCCAATTCTACCATCCAAATACTCTTCAGAAAAATATGCTAATACAATGGGAACTGCAGAACTGACCATCTCCCAGGATCTAACAGCACCCTAAAGGATTAGTTATGTCATTGCCTCCCTCTTCCCCTTCTGAGGCTCGTTTGATTCTTCCAGAGAAAACAGAGTATTTTGATAATCTAACAAAATGCTTCCTCAAGGGACTTCAGAAACAGTTGTAGATGACAGATACCTCTTTGTTCCTGTTTTGTCTTATCACAGGGTTAGGAGAGAATCTACTGGTAGAGTTCCAGTCAGTTTCGGTGCAATCTACTACCAGTTTCCAGTCAGCTCAGTTTGCATCATCACACATCTAATAAGCTTCTTGCTATGTTGTTGTGTTTTGTGTTTTTGTTGTGTTGTTTTTTTTTTTTAATCCCATTTAAGTGCCAAACATGTGAGCCTTTAGCCCATTTTTTTCCCTCACTTGATGACTGTAATGATGTCATCACTCTGTGCTGTCATTCTGCATTTCTTAAATTAAAGCTACTTTCTGAATCCCTTAGTAAGTGGATAACTTTTGGTGTGTAAATGGCATTTGTTTAGCATTTGTCCATCTTGAAAACTGAAATTCCCTTTGCTCATTTAGTCACCCCAAACCTATTCTTCTAAAATGAGCAAATCTGTCAGTGTATCCAAGAGAAGGCAAACTCTGCTAGGTTGCATTGTCATCTGAGTCTCATATTTCATTTGTCTTCTCCTCCAGAAGGAGGAGAAAAATCTGTAGCCAGCTGTTGGGAATGACTCCAAATTGTCCTGACACAACAGGCCATTCATTAAGAATATCCACATGGGCTCAAGTTTCAAAATGGAAGACTTTTTCTCCTTAGTAGCCCTAATTTGTTGCCCAGTTCCCCTGTGGTAATTTTGGTGTTATAGTCCTCCATTAACCCTGTGCTTCATTCACTGCTCAGTCCTTCTGGCATTCCTTCCTGGGGTGTCTTCTGCAGAGAGGCTCTGAAATTCTCTTCCTAAGTATGCCTATTAGGGCTGGCCCATATCCATATGATCCAGAGTAGGAGCTGTAAAAGGGTTGATGCTGAATGACACTTAACAGATCCTTTTCCCCATCTAATGCTATTTCCACTATACCTCTCCATCCTCCCCTTCCTTCTCCTCCTAATGCCTCTTTAGAGATATCAGTGCCTCAAAATCACTGATGGTGGCTTTCAGAAAAGCAAAATAATTCTTACTTAAAGGGACACTGTCACTTTAAAAAATACCGTGTTGTAGAAAATCTCAAATTAAAACTGAATTTACTTTTCATCTTTGTTGTTTTTTCCATTTCTCTGAGCTCAGACAGTCACCTTAGAGTGGTCATTTTTGGTCTTCTATTACAAACTGTTTTTATTTATATGGTGACTTAGTCATTTGGGCTTCCAGCAGTCAGAGACAATGTTCACATTTTTTTAAAAAATGGTTGATAGTTTTAAAAACTACTTCAAGTTTCTGCTCATCTCAAAAATACCTTTTTCTAAAGAAAAAAAAAATGTATTGGGCAGTATCCCTTTAAATGCAATGAGCCAGTATAGCCTGCTGGAGTATGTGGCTTTATAATTTAGTTTTGTTGCCTCTGTAATTTGCTTTGTATTTGCTTTGGGGGCTGCCAGATCACTTTTGCCAGAGTGGATACGTTACTCTGATGATACTTGTCACTATTCAGTGGCAAATTTAGAGCTTAGCTCTCAAAGTAACACATCTGTGCAGGCTGCTGCATCTGGGTGGGGTGCCATGAAAACCCCTGGAGCCCAGTGTGACTGCGTGGTCCTTCCGGAGCACTATAAGCAGTTAGGGCGGCAGCACAGATTAATTATTCTGCTGGCAATTTGTGTCTCTGAGGAACAGGCATGACTCTGAAGTCATCCTGTCAGTAGAATGATACACAAACCACAAATTCCTTGAAAAGTTATCTTGAAGTTGGTGATAATTTTTCAAGTGATTAAGGCATTAATTTAATCTGGATTTTCTTTATACTAATGAGAGTTACATTTCATTTAGTTGTTACAGACTACACAACAACTTCTGCAAGGGTGTGGTAACTTCTGACATCCTGGTCAAGTTCCAGTTTGCAGGATTACAAATTGCTATCCTAACTACCCCTGTTGCTCTGCTCACATGCCATAATTGTCTCTTCCTGTCCTAAAATATCATGTGCTGTTGCTGTGAAGCAGATGTTTCATTTCATGCTACAGATGGTCCCATTTCAATTCTGAGTAATTATTCCTATGTGTATATTGTATGTTATGTTATAAGAACATTGCAAAGGTTGTAAAGTCAACTGAAATTAAGATTGTGTATTATGTTGATTTACCAACAGATTTGTAACATTTAAATCCACTGCAGAGAACTGTGCCACTTACCCTTATGGAATAACTGATAGCAACACTAGGTTGTCATCTTCTGTGTAGATCCTCATGGAGAGGAAGTGGGACATGGTCAGTGGATTTCACAGATGTTTGCTGGCAGCTGTCGAATGGTGAGACTTGAAAACATGGATTCTGAGCCAGACACTGAAAGGATAGAGTACTCTGGTGGATGAATACTCTTTTTCCCTTTCATTCACTCTTTCCAGAGAGTCCATGTCCTAATCCTGTCTTTTTCCATCCAAAGCTCCTTACTCCACTTCCATTTTCATTCTCAGTTCCAATTTCTGCTTCTCAGGCATTTAATTTCAATCCCTACATTATTGACAAAGAAATCCTAATGTCTACCCTTCAGACCTCCTGTTCTTCCCCACTAGTTGTTCCTAGTCTTTTACTCCTACTTCTTTTTTAATCCTGGTATTTCCACTGACTCAATCCACAAAGACTCCATCCCTGCCACTAGCTTTCTCACAAAATTTTTGGGTTCTGCTCCCTTTTCTACCCATTATTCTTTGTTTGGATGATCCTAGGTCATACCTTCTCAATAGATCTGTTTTCTTCCGCCCCGTACCTCTTGTATATTCTCCTCTCTGTCTCTTCTCCTTTAGTGGTTAGCATTCTTAGTCTCCTTGCTTAATTCCTAGTCTCCTTGCTTAATTAGTCCCAGCCTCAGCTTTCCCACCAGTTCCTTATTCCAGTTTACTCCTTGTCTGTCTGTGGAAGGTACCTTCATTGTTCCCTCTGCATTGAAATGGTCACTTTCCTTTTCCTTGCACCCAGCAGGGAATCCTTGAGGGAACAGCCCCCACACTCCAGTCTTGCTTTCCTCTTGGCTATACTATGCCAAGATAAACAAGATGGGTGTAAGGAAGAGAGCTGGTATGTTTGGTAGTGCTGATTTCAGACATTCGTTCTTTCTTGACAAGATTATGAACATCAGTTAAATGGTTAAAAAAAAAAAAAAAAAGAAAGAAAAAGAAAAAAAAGTGTGATTGTGTTGTTTAGTTTTTTTGTGGTGTTTTTGTTTTTGTTTTCCTTGTTTAAAGCGTACTCTCCCAGAAGTTTACTTTTTATTAGCTTATTTAACATACTTTAGCTGACTGTGTACTTTAAAGTCCTGCAAATCTACTTCTACAGGGCCAGAGTCTGCTACACTGAAGTGGGAACTGTCCTAATTCCTGTGATTGACAAACACAGCTCTCCTGCAAGAGGGTTGGAGTTTTAGGATAAATATTCTTTCTTGGTCTGCAGCTACTTTTGACACTGAAGTGAATTGGAAACATGTTTTCTTTGCAGTCAATTTAGAGCAGGAAAGAGAGTTTGATAAGCAGAACTTGTTAGAGTACTTGTTAGGTACTGTAAGCAAACAATTAACATTTACCTGATTTCTTTCTGCACACCCCTCACAGCTGCACACAAAAACTAGCAGTCTTGGAAGACAAGGCCAGTGTAGGACTGTATTATTTCTGATTACATTTTGAAATGCCTTGAGATCTAATAGGAGGCAAAAGACTTCTGTGCAGTCATTTATGTGTGTATTCTGCTCCACCTATTGCTTTTTCTATTTTTTTTTAGCCTCCTCATCATTTTTTTATTATTTTTTCCTCTCTTCTACAGGATAAATAAAGATGGTGTTCAGTTTACATGGCAATTCAGTGGTCAATGAGTTTTGTCCAGGTTTCTTACAGTGATCTTTAGAGCATATTGTTATCGACAGAACAACAATATTCTGCTGTCAGAAACCTGGAGTGAAGTACTTAGGAGATAGCTGTCAGAATTCTTTCCTTCAACTTTATAATGCCTGTAGTTGTGTACAATGTTATTGCTCAAGAGGTGGTTTTCTGTATTCATGCTCTTTTACAAGTGCATCAAACAGTAAAGCTGGAATGTTTTATTTTTCAGCCACTTTGGTTTCTGACCATAACTGACTTTTAAATGGTGGGAAAGAGAGTATTTCCTGTTCTTGCTGCAGTTTGTCTTACTGATCTCTGTTGGGCCGATCTTTATGTTAAGTACTGAGGTAAAATTAGAGCTCATCTGTCTGTTAAGTGACTGATGGAAGTTGTTAGTAGAATAAGAATTTCTGAAGTGTCATGCTCTTAGCTTGTGATGTTAAGTGCTAGCATAATGGTGCGTGAGAATGGAGATTAGCTTCAGAGATGGATTTCCTACGCGGTGTTGCCATATGCTGATTTCCGAACTGCCCTGGTTAGTTTAGTCAGCAAAATAGAAATGGAAGATTTTTAGATGCAAGATTTGCAAGGGAAATAGTGAGCTATAGGTTAGGGATAGTGGTGTCTGCTACCCTAAACTTTTCACTGTGCTTTCTTCATCCTCACTGAGTGTTTTTACTACTGTTCTTCAGATTATGAAGAAGTATTATGTAGCTACAGCAAAAAAAAAAAAAAAGAAAAAAAAAAAAAGGATAAAAACAGTCTTTCTTTAAACAAAAATAAAAAGTAATGAAGACAACAGTCCAGTGTAGCTTGTGCAACAAAGAACAGCATAGAGTGAAAAGGAGGTATATTTTCATGGTAGTTGTACATGTTTTCTACCTTGTTTTAGAGAGGTAGAAATAGGAGCTATGGTATTGATTCTTGTTTTGGCTCTTGATTTCCACCGTTTGATCAAAGTCTGTAGTCTTTCAAGTGTACTATGGCAAGCAAGGTCTTTCTAGTCATGGCTGCATGAATGCAGAAGGATGCAGGGAGCGCTTCATTTCACAGAGGCAAAATAATTGCAGTCACTTCACTGATGAGCTGTGGCTAAATTGTTAGGCAGGGTACACTTGGGAGCCAGGATGTGCTCCTTTCTTCAATATACTGCAGCTCCTGGCTCGGCACTGGTCACCCTATGGACCTTTCTGAATTCCTCTGCTTGCTGTCTTTGGTCCTTGGGCTGTGGGCTGCAGACCTCTGCTTTGAAGAGGTCAGCGGATTGTTTTACAGGCATTTCAGAGAAGTTGGCCTGTGGCATTGAAAGGGAACAACTGGTGATTAACACAATCTGTTTGTGGCTCTGCCTTGGTGGGGAGGAGATGACAATTTTCTGCCCAGAAGCTGTAGTTACATGCAGGACTGTGGCTGACAGCACAGAGGGAACCTGAGAAGCGAATGGTCACAGAAATGGTTCTCTTGCCCTTCTCTTACCCATCAGCTCCTTCAGAACAAACCACATCAGTGGGGCAGTGGTTTATTGGGTTTGCATGGCAAGGTTTTGGTAGCAGGGGGTCTGCAGGAGAGGTCTCTGTGAGCAGCGCCCAGCAGCTGTCCCATGTCAGACCAGAGCCAGCTCCAGACAGCTCCAAAAGGGACCTGCCACCAGAGACAAGCCAGGGAGTGACACTGGGTGGGCCTCAGGGAGAGCAGATTGAAGAAAGGGAAAAAATCCTGCTGCACAACAGCAGCTGGGAGAGCGAGGAGTGAAGCAGCCCTGCAGCCCCCCAGGTGAGTGCAGCAGGAGGGCAGGAGGTGCTCCAGGCAGGCAGCAGCAGTTCCCCTGTGGCCTGTGGAGAGGCCCCTGGTGGAGCAGGCTGTCCCCCTGCAGCCCATGGGTCCCACATGGAGCAGATCTCCACGCTGCAGCCCCCCCATGGGTGGAGGAGCCCCCGGTGCAGCAGGTGGATGTGGCCTGGAGGAGGCTGCGGCCCATGGAGAGCCCCCGCAGGAGCAGGCCCCGGGCCGGAGCTGCAGCCCGTGGAGAGGAGCCCACGCAGGAGCAGGGGGTCGGGGGGGAGCTGCCGCCCATCCGTGGGGGACCCGTGCTGGAGCAGTTTGCTCCTGGGGGATGGACCCCATGGTACGGAGCTGTGTGGGAGCAGTGCCTGGAGAGCTGCTGCCTGTGGGCAGCCCCCGCAGGCTCAGTTCAGAAGGACGGCATCCATGGGAGGGACCCCACGGGGAGCAGGGGCAGAGAGGGACCATGAAGGAGTGGTGGAGATGAAGCATCAGGGACTGACCACAGCCCCCATTCTCTGCTCCCCTGTGCTGCTCAGAGGGAGGAGGAAGAAGAGGATGGATAAGGGGGAAGGTGTTTTGGGGTTGCTTTTAGTTCTCACTAGTCTGCTAGAAGATAGGCAATAAATTATACGAATCTCCCTACGCTGAATCTATTTTGCCTGTGACAATAATTGTTGAGTGATCTCCCTGTCCGTATCTCAACCCTTGAGCCCCTTCCATTGTGTTTTCTCCCCTTTCCCTTTGAGGAGGGAGAGTGAGAGCAATTGTGGTGGAGTTCAGCTGCGTACCAGGATAAAAACACCACAAGCTTGTATTGCTGCTGCCTGCAGCACTCTTCCCATGCTGTGGATGAAGACCTGTGCTGCCAGACCTCACATGTTGTGGTTTTTTGTTTTGTTTTTGTTTTTTTTTTTTTTTTTTGTAGTGGGGGACATTAACAGAACAGCTGTGGGGTTTTGTTGTTGTTTTGTGGTTTTTGTTTTGTTGTTGTTGTTTTTAATTTCTTTGACAAGAGTTTTTTTCCATCTGGCCTTGACTCTGTGGTCAGGAAAATTTTCTTGCAGTGATGATGTTTTTAATTTGAGCTCATGAGGTGGTGATTTTTCTTCTCTAAGCAGTCATGAGAAAGCTACACTATATACTGTAGGTTTAGTGATGGCTTTGAGAGAAATGAGAAAACACGTAAGGATTTATGTACTGTAATTAAACAAGTGAAGGGCAAGGTAAATGAGACAGTTTTTAACACCGTATGGTGAACTAGAGTGTGCTTTTTAATAGTACTGAATGAGATGCTCAGCCTTGTCCCAGGAGTTTGTTTAAACACAGTGAGAACTCTTGCTGTATAGTTGTATGTTTTAAAAATTATCTTTGTCAGGAACGTGAATGATCTGATGGTGCACTCAATATCTGAAAGTATCAGTGTGCTATAGGTGATCTTTTCTCTGGTTCTCTTTCTGAAACAGTTAAGAGACTTTTTTTTTTGAAAGCCTTATCTGAAGGTATAGTGAAATACATGATCTGGAATACACTTAAATATTTGTTACTGAAAAGACTGAAAAATCCTTCTTCCTTTCAGGAAATTTGATAAAATCTTTCTCTCTTTAATATTGGAAAGTTCCTATTTCAGTCTGTGTATAGTATGTGTACCACCTGTATGAATACTTGTGTTAGCAAGGTTGGGGAGGCAGTTTTCACAAATACCACTTTAGAGAATTAAAAAAATAATAATAAAATTTTGCTGCATTATATGTTTTATAATACTTGTGACTTTGGATTATAGCACCTTTTAGAGTATAATTGTTGCAGTTTTCAACAATAATGCAGCTTTAGAGAACTATAACAGGTAAGTTTTCAGGTTGCACTTCACCCTGTCCTCATTATTTAGTAAATCAGGATCAGTAAATAAGGATCACTTTAAAGGCTTGCTAATCATCCTGGGATGGACAGAAGTTGTTTTGAAAGCAATTGTAATAATCTTGTAACCTGTATTCACTGATGCAACTATAATTTACACCTGGATTAACTGGAAAGTGTTTTAATAGTGCAGGTTATGTTCAGTATCTTAACTGAAGAGCACATGAACATTTCCAGTAGCAAGATTATTATAGATAATATGGACTTTGTAACTTGATACAAGGACACATTTCCTTAGACAAGAGTGGGGAGGATTATATTTCTGTTAAAAACAGAATATCTAAGAACAAATGAAGAAAAACACAATTATAGTGAGCGTGTGGGGGGTCTGTATTAGTCTTCTGCTATGTAAGTCTTGTGGCTTTTTACCAGAGACCAAAGGTGTTATCTTTTCCTAGCATGTGGCATTTTGCTTGTTGATGACAAAAGGTGGTAGTTTGTGGCCTTGTCACAATGAGATGAGTGGTGTTTTCCTATACCAGGTATTTATTTTCAGATCAAATATGGCAAATTGAGAATTCTTCACCAAGTCTCTAAGCCCGTAGTTTGAAATTTAGAAATGTAACTGCGTTTGAGTCAGCAACATCCCTCACTCCCCCCAAATTCTGAATGAAATCTCAGACCTTGAAAAACTGAAGTGAATTCTTCATACAGTTAAAAATCCATCTCCTAATCTCCCCAAAAAGGAACTGATAGACCATTAATTAAGAGTATAAAAGCTTATATGGTAAAATACTGAGGTTGAATAAGCTAAGATGTGAAATAAAAAATGTAATGGGTATTGTGCACTAAATGCTCTGCTATGTATGGAAGCTTGTTCTTCATGGTGGGTAGCCTGTGTGGTTTGGTGGGTTTGGGGCTTGTTTGTGCTTTTGTAACCTAGATCTGTGAAATGGCAATCATAGGAAAAACAGCCTTAGCAATTTTCATTTTAAATGAAGAAGTCAGAAAATTCTGAACAACTAGAATTAAGGCTCTGGTACTGTCAGCTAGCGCTGGTACGATGCTTTATTTGTAACTGTCACATGCCGCCTGTGGAACCCCTCCTGATGTTGCCCCTTCCTGCCCCCAGTACAGAGGCTTCTGCCTGCCTGAGAAAGCCACGCTGCTCGGTCACAGGCTTTGAAGCCGACGTGCTCTCCCTCTCACTCCAGTGTGTCCTCCGTGTGCTGGTCTGGTTCTGTGATGGTCCCTTCTAAAGCCTTCCCAGTTTGCCGGTAGTCTGGAGTTTTGTAAAGATGTTTCCAAACCATATATATGTCAAGCTCTGCTGACTTCTCCAAATTATGAGTTATTCTTGCCGTAATATTGTTGTGGAGTTCGTGCCTTTTCCCAACACACAAATGCCTTCTCTTCAATGCAAACCCTATTCAAATGCGGTTGTGCATTGAGAGCAGTGCTTCATTCTGATAGCTTTGACATTTCAGACTCTTCGGCTTCTTGGTGCATATGTTCTCCTGTAACTATTAGTGATATCGGTTATTTTTTACCATTTCTTTCTGCAACATGAAGTACAGCTGAAAAGCAAATTCTCAGTATTAAAACAGCTGAACCACTGTAGAGATGAGAAATATTTATCCTTCGCTGGGTGACAGAGATGATGAAAAAGACTCAGTAAGTCACTGATACTAACAGAATTTGTAAGCTTTTGAAATGAGAATGTCAAAGGACAGCTTTAAATTTACTGTTTTAACCACACAAAGTCCTCAGTTAATTGTTCCCCCCACAGATGCTGATGTGAATATTTTTTTTACCCATGTAAAGTTGATTCCCCTTGTGAGCACTGCAGTCCAACTGAGACATGTGTACTCACCATGCCTGACACAGCAGATCCTAGCAGACAGGTTGCACGTTAATCAGATTCTCCCTGCAACATTCCCTGTCTGAAGGAATTATTTTCCATTAAAAAGGACACTTTTACCATCAGTGGATGCTGCCATGGTGGTAAGAGCATGGTCCTGAGAAAGATTTATGGTAGAGTGGCTGCTTACAGCTGGTGTCTTATGCATGCAGGCGAGACTTTTTGTAACCCTGCTTGAAATTTGCCATTTATCAGCAGGAGTTAACTGTTCATCTCTGCTCATCCTGACATCTTGTTCACAAAATTTTTGGTTAAAAACGGTATGATTGAAAATGTATGTTAGGAAGAAGTCAACAATAACCTCCTGCCTGAAGGAGGAAGAGTTCACCAGTACCTCAGCCTACCTCTTATCTGTTATCTGTGCTTACTAGGGACATTATTCATCTGTAGACTGTATCCCTTGTTTCTGCTTCTCCATTTCTTGTATTTTTTCTTTTCTTTTCTTCTTGTGTTTCCTTTCTTTCTCACTCTTACGCTTTTTGTCCTTTGCTTGTCTTTTATTTCACCCCTTTCCTCCTCTTCCGTTCCACTTCCAACTTCCTCTTCCTCTCCTGCCTCTTCCTCTTCCTCGTTTGGTCCTATTGAAGTTGAGCCCAATGCCGGGACACCACGTCGTAGACCTCTCTCCTTCTGCCCTTGCTGTGCCCATGAAGGTAACGTAACCTCACACGCTCCCCGTTCTCCTTGACCACAGCTGGGTTTTTGTAGCAGAAGTAGTCGGCGAGTGACCACAAGGTCCCAGCCCCGTCCCCACCCTTTTCTTGCTGTTTCCCCAAACCAGCCTTCTCGATAGCAACCTGATAAACAGCTTTTGTGGGCCTGTGGCGAGTTACTAAAGGTACAGTATCCCTTTGGCTGGTCCCAGCTGTGCTAGGGAGGGTGCAGTGACTGGGAGGGACGTTGGCAGCAGCTGTGGGAGCAGCAACGTCACACTCAAAAGTTTCTGGTTTTGTTTGGTGGCTTCGGTTTCCCCTTTTCTCCTGAAAGATGCTTGGAAAGGGGTGGGGTAAGGGAAGAAAATCTCCTTCCTTACGTGACCTTTTAATTAGTATATATGGATTAAAGGAATACTGTGTCTTTATAAGGACTGGTTTGCAAAACATCCTTGAGCTTTAAAAGCCAACAGACCTTAAGCTAGACCAGTTTTCCCTCATCTGTCTTGCTGAGTGCGTTCTTTAACTGTCCCAAATGG
This sequence comes from Netta rufina, assembly GCF_964035555.1. Taxonomy (NCBI): domain Eukaryota; kingdom Metazoa; phylum Chordata; class Aves; order Anseriformes; family Anatidae; genus Netta; species Netta rufina. The sequence goes on from NC_140123.1 coordinate 141,566,972, forward strand.
AGTTTGCCATCGAGTTTCCATTGCCAAGGCATGGGGGAAGGGGGCTGTTTATGTGTGTTCATGGTGTAATTTTGCTAACCACTTACTCTGCTTCCCATGGTGCTCCCTCACATCAGTTGTCAGTGCTCCCTCTCCAGTCCTTCCATTACTCCTCTGCTCATTGGCTGTTTGAAAATATTTATATATTTCATAGGTCCGTAGTCTTGTGGTTTTTTTTTTTGGCTTTTCCTTAGAGGCATTTGTTTTCTATACATCCTGGCATTGGAAGGGATGGGGAGACTTCCCAGTGCTCTCATGGCGCCACGGCACTGGACATCTGCATGTACGGTCTCCCTCTCCCGTCGCCATACGGGCATACTGTGCAGAGACGCTCAGAAAGGCATGCTTGGAACTGAGCAACACACTCGTATAGAGCCCAGGGAGCCCCAGGCTCTTGGGGTGGTACAGCTGGGTCTGGGATTTCCCAAGGGTCTGCTCTTACAATTTTTGGAGGGCAGGTGTTCTCGGACGAAGCTGCAGTGTACAGGAATGGTAGGGCCACCTTTGTTTAGCTCCAGTGCAGCACTTCTCTGGTGAGCTCATAAGGGTGAAGGCAGGCCACAGATGTGAATTAACTAGCCATTGATGTTATAATTGAGTAGTGCTTCCCAGAGTTGGTGTGCTAAGCTCGCTGCATGATTGTTTTGGCATCAAAATGGCTATTTAAGAGGTTTTTGCTCTTGATAGCATGACTCCAAAATAACAAGCTTAGACAGGGGTGTTAGTTACTTCAGGATGCCTAGGTCACACGCAAGCTGGTGGGATGCAGCACCCAGAAAATGCTGTAGAGCGTGATTTGAGGCCCTGCTCCTGCCTCCATTTCTGTGCAGGTAGGCGCATTGCTAGTGTCCTTGTTGGTATAAAAGTCATGGCACTCACCTGCAGATAGTTCAGTGTGGATTCAGTGGCCCAAAACCAGGAGATTGCTAGGAGGAACTTCCCTGGTAAGCCCTTGGGTTTGATAAATTTCAACAGGAGGCTTTGGGATCAGCACCCTGCAGTTTATTCTACATAACTCCTGACAGATAGGAGAATGATCAGTGGCCTACCGAGTAAGCCTAGGAGTTGGTTTGGCAATAAATGAAATAGCAACTGAGAGTTCTGTATTAGCCCACAATTTTTTTGCTTTTGCTTCTACATTAGCAAAGGTGTCTGGTGGTTCTCTTTAACTTTCCAGTGCTGATGTGCAATATGGTAGAAGTAGTTTCTGTGTTCGCTGTGCAGAGGGAATCTTCAAGGTGGCTAGATGCATGTGGCTAGTAGGAGAAGTCAAAAAAAAAAAAAAAAAAAAAAAGATTTATTTAGCTATTGAAATAAGAAAAGATGAGATGTTACTTTTTGCCAGTAAAATAAAGATTGAGGATGTGCAATTGAAGCAAATCAGGGTAAAACACATGGAGTGGCAATTGAGTCAATTTCTGATGAAAATACACTTCAGGAACTGGCATGAGGAACTTTAAGACTTTGCTTTTAATGAAAGGAAAAGTGAAATATTTAACAGAAGTCTGGGCTTTCCACAGTAAGCGTGAGAAAGAAACAAGCAATCACAAGAAAATCAGAAAGCAAACAAAAATCAGGCTCCAAAGACAAGAGAATCCTTTTGGAGGTGACTTCCACTCTTCCGTCTGCTCTAGGCAAACTGAATGGACCCGGCTTGGGAGTGCTCTGGCAGCATCTTGCTCGGCTTTCTTTGCACATTTTGCCCCATTGCTGTTTTTGCCATTTGGACTTGTAAGGATTACACAGCGTTTCCTGGAAATTTAACGAGTTTATTTTTTTGCAGGCATGGGAAAGAAGGATGATCCCAAGCTGATGCAGGAGTGGTTCAAGCTGGTGCAGGAGAAGAACGCCTTGGTTCGCTACGAGTCCGAACTGATGATATTGTGAGTGAACGTGCTAAGCTTCAAAAGAGGGATTATTTTAGAGATAGTAGTAGCAGATCTGTCACTGCTGTCTTCCCTGTAATGCCTGAAGGTCAGCAGTCTCTCAGGTTGATTCTTGGCTGAGATATGAATCAGGCTCTGTTTTAGAAGAGTGCTAGAAGGAATAGTAAGGAATGTAAGTTCCAGCTATTTATGTACATGCAGAAGTATGGTTGTTCAGCTCTGAGCCTTTCCCAAGATGTTCTGGCATAAAACATAAGTTGTTCACACAAGTGTCTTGAGTTACACAGAAATAATCCATGATTCTTCCTGGTTTTGGTAGAGTTCACTTCTGAGTGTAGCCAAAACTGTTTAATTCCATCTCCTTTGCCACGTGGGCCTCTTCTCTGCCTGTAGAGGGACTCTGGTGCTTCCCATTTGGGCTCAGATGAAAAGTATTTTCCCTGTTAACAAAACAGGGAGTTTTCTCAGTCTCCATGGTGCAAATTCACTGAAATTAGTTTCCGAGTATGTCAGCTGACCTGGGTAGTGTGGAAACTCAGTGTCTGTTTCAGTGCCTGTGTCAGAAAAGCCCCAAGGTGCTGTCTGCATTTGAGTCTGAAAAGGCAATGTCCTGGCTTGTCCTCAGTTGGTAAATAACTTTTGTCTTTAGAGTGGGAAGTGGGAGGAGATACATAGAGGTAAAGTATGATTTTATGGTGATGGCAGCTTTGTTTGTTCCTTCACACTGTTTTAAATTTAATCAACATCAAATTGCTCAGCTTTGTGTATTGCACTTCCTAGCTGAAGGCAAAGAACCTGAGATACTGAAAGTACATTTGCATCTGTAAAATATACAGTTCTATATGGTAGGCATCTTTAAAATTGCTCCAGAACAGATTGATAAAATGCATGACATATCTAGAGGGGGGCAGAAACTGAGAACAGATATGGAGCAATTGTACAGAGTATTTTGATACTCTGAGTAGTTTTATTTGGACTCCTGTTGTGTTTCCCTTCCAGTGCTCGGGAGCTGGAACTGGAAGACAGGCAGAGTCGATTACAGCAGGAGCTCCGGGAGAGGATGGCAGTGGAAGGTGAGAGCAGTAAAGAACATTTCATAGTTTTTGTATGTACATACTGCTAGTCTCATGTGTGCTGACAGTTTCTGATGTCTCTGTAGATCATCTGAAGACAGACGAGGAGCTATCAGAGGAGAAGAGGATCCTGAATGAGATGCTAGAAGTAGTGGAGCAGAGAGATTCTCTCGTGGCTCTCCTCGAGGAACAACGGCTTCGAGAAAAAGAGGAAGACAAGGACCTGGAGGCAGTCATGCTCTCCAAAGGTTTTAGCTTGAACTGGTCCTGAGCTTGACACATTTACCTCTGCTGGTCTGCGTTGTCCGGTTGGCCTACCCTGAGTTCGCCAGAATTACGTGGATAGGAAGATGCTGAAGGGGAAATCTCCAAAGAGTCTGCCAGCATGCAGTGATTCGGTTTGAAGCACTCAGAAGCCTTTTGATAAGTGTGTTGGTTCCAGAAGCTTAAGTTTTACATGTCTGCAAGCCAAGTTGAAGATAATGAGTTGAGTTTGTGGAGTCTCCTCGAGGGTCCTGTATGATGGGCCTCATTTTTTTTTTTGTGTGGTAGGAGGGAGAGGAATAATCCATGTGTGGGGAAGGAGGTTAAGGGAAGAAGTACCCTTAACTAATCTGGATTTATGGCAGTCTATTCCTTTCCCATTTTTACTACACCAATTCTAATAAAAGGGAGGGAAGTGGCAACCCTCTCTGGAAAACCACAGCAGCCTGTAGCAGCCTGTATGGTGGAGTCAACTATCCAGAAGAGCTCCAGAAGCCCAGGGCAGTACCGTCTTTGCTTTAGTCTTCCTCCCCACCAAAGAAACCTGCAGTTGGCCACGATGCATGGATATGAAGAAATTGGAGACAGAAAAGACACTACTAGCATTTGTGATGGAACTCTGTCTCCTGGTTTTTAAAGAGATTTGGGCATCAGAGGACTCGCTCCCTATCATAGTCTCCTAAATCTTTATTGTTGGGGAAGAAAGGGGAGAAGAAGAGAGGGAAGATGCCCTTCTGCTTTGCTACACACTGGAGAGACAGCTACTGCTGGCCTTAGTCTTCGTGGCCACGGCTCAGAGGCTGTTGGGCTTCTTTGTTCTGTTTTTGTTGCGACTGTTTTGACACTGGAAAATACGGACTGTGGGACAGTGGTAACTGTGTGCTGGGGCAGGGGTGTTACCAAGCAGCATTCCCTGGCTGTTAGGCCCCTAAAAGGGAGAAGCCCTTAAGTGACTGAAACCACCATTAAGACTTTTCAGTGTTTTTATTTTTTTCCTCTGTATTTTGTTTTTGCACATTGGAAACGAAGCTTAAGTCCTGCCTGGGCCCTCAGTCACTTTGACCCTTTTATGTCGATTAACTTATTTTTTTAATACTTGAAAGAAGATTCATTTTTGTATCTTTTAGGAAAAAAAAATGGACGAGTGATGGGTGTGTGTGCCTGCTGCATCCTACAACTTCCACTTCTAAATTACTGGACGTTGTTACCTGTGGCTATTTATTAGTGTTCTTATTAATAATTTTAATGTTACACATATTTGAGTGTGGAGGGAGTGTTTTAACTCTGTTAGAGGAAGACACTACTGTGGATTGTTCCCGGCTTCACGGCAAGGGCAGCCTTTGTGGACCCCATGGATGTATCCTGCCCTAGCAGATTTCCTTTGTGACAAAATCCTGCGCACTCATGGAGTTGTAAGAATCTATTTTGTGCTCCTAGCATACTTTTCATCTGCATCCCAGAATCCCTCTGTTGGACTAATAAACCTATAATTTATTTAAATTTTTATAACGAGAAAGCCAAAAACATGAGGTAGAACTATCCCATAGATCTCTTTCTCGCTGAAAGATGGGACCCTCACACTCTTGAGATACAGCTAGAGGGACTTCCATGAAAACAAAAATAGCACATTTCCTGCTGCAGCTGTTGGAAGAAGCTCCTCTTGGCTCAGCTAGTGAAGCTGCTGCTTTTAAGCCATGAGGGTACTCATTGTAACCGTACATTAAGTAACGAGCAGGACATGCACTGAGCAGTTCAGTACCATCCACTGTTTTACAGCTTCTCAGAGCACACTAATCCTTAACTTGTTGCACAGAGCTGAAATAGCACTGTGTGTTGGGTCTGTGTCCCATCCTTAACGTGATGCGTTAAGAGGTTCTTTGTGTTTTGAGGTTGTTGTTTTTTTTGTTTTTTTTTTTTCTTTGGTTTGTTTTCCCTTAAGTTGTTGCCTATTCTATTTTCTTAAAAAAAAAAAAAAAAAGTACTAAGCCTGCTCACCAGTGTCTTTGCGGAAGTGTCCCATGTCCCATTCCCAAGCACATTCACACAGCATGCTGGCTCTTTCAGCTTCGATATACGCTGTTGGTGCAAGATACCCCAGCAGGGCTGAACATCCTTTAATCTTTTGTCCCAGGATAGAAATTATCAAGGTTTCTTGCTGTTGACTCTCTACTTTCTTCAGAGAGGTCTTCTGTAAGCCAGCGTCTACAACCGGAATTCACCTCTGACTCATGAGCATATCTCAGGCTGAGCAAGAATGGGTTGGACTGCCTCCAGGGTCTCTGAGCAGGGCTGGCCGTTAGCTGTGGAAATGTATTTTATCACCTCAAGAGTTTCCCCTTTGCCCCCTCTACTGTTTTCTGCTAAGGCATTGCAAATGAAACCCAAATGCTCGTGAAACAAAGCAGACAGGCAGCTGCACTGCTAAGGTTAACGAGGCGTGCTAGGATGCGGTGCCTGCTCTACCGGCACCGCGGGACAAACCTCTTCAGGAGTGCTGGCCTGCCTGCGGGACGGCCAGCAAACAGGTGTCCCCCTCCGTCAGTGCAGGGGCCAGCAGCAGAAGCCACGTTGGTAACGGGAGTTTACAGTCTGCTTTTGGGGGGCCAGTGGAAACTGGAGAGGGAAGAGAGGGAAACGAGGTAGTTTACAACAAACTGTCTTGCACAGAGAAGTGGCCTCAGTCCATTTTATAGTGCACGATGTGTAAGGACCACATCTAACTTTTAACAAAAGATCACTGAATGTGAGCTGTAGAACAGAAAGAAATCCTAAAGAAGAAATACCAGATTACTGCTTTTCCCTTTCATGCTGGAGGACACTGACTAGATTTTTGCAGTGCCTAAGAGTGGTATCACTTGAGGGCGTAACGCCCTCCTGCAGGGGGAGACCACCTTTTCTAAAACTGAACTCTTTAGGTCATGCTAAAGTCCTCCAGCACTGAGAATAAAAATGAAAGCCTAACGGTGCACACACAAATTAATTGAAAATACATGAAAGGGAATCTTAAAAGGCCTTTTTATATCAAATGGTTGTAAAAGGCACAACTTGTATTTGCTGTTCAGTTGCACTTTAAGAATATAACTTGCATATCAGATACTGGGTTTTTTACTATCTGAATATTTTTAATTCAAATTTTATATTTGTAAAGCTGAGGAAGGCTCTTGTGACCACAAGATTCCTTATTTGTATCAGAATCCAAGTCAGATGTTCGAGCTCCTCGTGCTGTCCCTGCGGGCAGCAGCACATGTCTCAGCCGCGTGCACGCAGTGACGTGCCTCCGTGTTGTGTCTGAGGGTAGAGGAGAGGCCCTCGGCTTCGAGCAGGGGTCCCGGGCCATACCAGGGGCTGGGCGCTTCCTCCAGAGCTGAGCTCGGGACCTAACCTGGGTTTGGTTTTAAATGGGCACGCCGAGGAGGGGGCAAGCACTTCAGTCCCCTAAGGGGAAGGAAAGGGATAAAGGGAGGGGATGCCTCCTGGAAACACCCGGGAGGCAAATGAGGATGGGGGAGTGAGGACTGCCAAAACAACCAATCTGCTGTTTTCACAGTACGTTTTTATTTTTAACCGTTCTGTTCCTTTTATCATCTTTTCATTAAAACTCACAAATGGCTGTAAAATCCTGAGCTTCAGAGAACTATGCATGGGGAGATGACAAGTATCTTTCAGCTCCAACTTTCAGTTAACCAAAACCCCATGGTCTCGCTAGGGCATGTTATGAACCACATTGCTGAACATATTTTAGAGCAAACTGCAAGTTTTACAAGTCCGTCTTACTCTCTATCTGTCTCTGCATTTTATGTAAATATTTGTTTGTATGTACAGATACCAGTGGGCCCTTGGGTTACCCCTGCGGTCTGAGTTTTGTGCAAAGCCTAGGCCTCTGTTAGAACAACACAGTGCTTGCATAGACCTAGTCACCACGTTTGTGTGCACTCTGGTGGTTTTTAATATTTTTATACATCCTAATCTTGAACATTATGAAGTATTAGAAGTGTTCTAGACTGCATGATCTAGAGCAGCCAGCAGTTCCATTTTTTTAGCAGCTGTTCCTAAAATGTTCACAGCTACACCTTGTTTGGTTAACATTCTTTCAAAATGAGTTTTCAATTAAATGTTTACACCAAGCACCAGTGGATGAGAAAGGTGTTGCGTTATAAAATCTGTGTACAAAATGAAAAGCCACTGTATGGCTGTATGGGAGTCTAAATCATCACTGTCTGCAATAAAGAGAACTCTTTAAGCGTACTAAAAAACCAGCCTGTATATAGTTGACAGAGAGAGATTGCTTGCTCTTGACTATTGCAAAATAGCCGAGATTAGAAGCTTTCCAAAAGCCTCCACTTTTGAATTGCTCCAGAGTACTGCTGTAGGCAGGGTAGTGGGCAGACGAGGATGTCACTGACAGTAGATGTGAAGGGGAGGATGCCAAGTTGTGATGGCATTGCAGTAATTTAAATACTCTCTGTATCTGTGCGTGCATGCGTGTGTGTGTGTGTAAAGTCTATTCCAGGTGAAGGGATCTGCTTTGGCATCTTCCCTTTTGAATGAAAGTAAACTCTGATATTCAGATTGGTCAAGGCTTTTATGGTTGGCATTTATGGAGTGTTAACAGAAAAGCGTATACCCTACCTGTAAAAAAAAAAAAAAAAAAAAAAAAAAAAACGAAAAACCAACAACAAAAAAATCCCTCTCTGTTCCAGCCTGTTTTCTCCTGTTTGGTTGTGTTTCATCATTTGTTTTTATGCACACTTGCTTCATTGGTGTTGAGATTTTAGCACCTCAGATGGCCAACTGAACTAAAAAAAAAATAAAGTCATTAATTATTTTTTCTTTTTGTTGCTGGAGTTACCATTTGTTTCCCTTGCGTTCATTCCCACAGTTGATGATAGAAGAGGAAGCCAGGAGCTTAAGGGAAGGTGATCTTGAGATGAGATTAAAAAAAATACAGGCGTTACAGGACTTGATGTTGGCTTTTCTATTGGCAGAACAGTTTGAGCCCTGCTGAATTACCTGGAATACAGATGGATCTTCACAAAGCCCCAGCACATGGTCCTCCTTTCTCCAATTTTACATTGCTGCTTCTATGAAAAGAAATTGCAACAAATAACTAAAAAGGGGTGAAAGTAATCAAAATTCAATTGCAGGAACTAGGATTTACTTTCTATAGCTGTAGTTCCCTTCCTTAGTTTACAGTCCTGGCGTGAGCCCTGGTACAGTTGTGTTCAGCAAAACAGGAAGAGTGACACCAAGCACCTTGCTGCTGATGTCCCATTTTGCTTTAGGCCTCCACCACTGCATGCCCTTGGTTCACCCGCCCTGTGGCAGCTCAGGAAGGTCGGGGAGCTCCACGCAGCTCCAGAGCGGTCTCATCAACATCCTGGAAGGATTCAGAGGTGAAACCTCACCAGCGTGTGTCAAGAAAGGCTGTCTCATCCGGGTATCTCCTGTTTGAGAGAGAACAGATGTTCAGCTCGAGTGCTGGGTGTTGCATCCAGTAAATGCCAGGAGTTTAAAGCCCAGAGGAACTGCAGCCGCTTCACGGCACTGCCATGATCAAGTATGTGAGGCGAATCATAAGACGTGTGCCTTATATTTAGCAGGCAGAGAACACGCAGGATGTGGGAAATCCCGGCCGGGGATTTCCTGCCCGCCCACCCATCTTCAAAACAAAGGATAAACTCTGGTGTTTGTAAGGCGGCTGTTTTAAAGCAGACCTCCTGGGGCACCAGGAAGGGGATGCCGGGCCTTGGGGAAAGTTTTGTCCCCAGTGCAGTGGCACGGCCCTCTCCTTCATTCAGGCACCTTGGTAGGCAGGTGGGTGCTTCTCTGGGGATGTTTCAAACTCTGCAGTTGTTCCTGTCTTTTTTTTGGTCTCTTTTTTTCAAAATGAGAGAAAGCTGAGTTAGCTGGGAGGGATCTCTGGTGGCAGAAGGCCGTGATTATTTCTGCTGTGTGCAAGTCCCTCCCTTGGTGCCAAATAAGAAGTGGGTGTATGGGAAGTGACCCTTGGACCCCCAGACAGGAGCTCAGCTCTTGTTCGTGGCTTAGGGCACTTGACATCCTGCTGCCTCAACACCTCAGGGGCTGCCCCTCAGCCTATGCCCATCAAGCACCCAGGAAGGCCATCTGATCGCAACCAGGTAGCCACAGGTGCTGCTGTTTTATGAACGAACAGCCAGGCCCACGGGGAGACCATCCCACCTTGTTTACTCCGGCCAAGAGCCACACTGACCCTGCAGAGCCCTGAGGTGAGCAGCGTCACGCTTCCTGTACAGATTAGCCATGTGTGGGTAGGAAATAACACCAGAAAAAGGCTCTCTAACAAAGCACTCCTGTCTCAGGAGCCCTGCATTGTGGCAGCTGTTGCTTTCAGTTTCAATGGCTGATAACGTAGCCCTCAGGAGCCCCGGCACTTTTACACGTGGCCTTCCTTCCGTCGAAGCTGCCTCGTGCTCTGCGCAGAGAGGGGCAGGCCGGCAGTGGGGCAGAGAACCGTGACCCTCCCCAGATCCTGGGGTCCAGCAGTGACCGTGGCATGAAAACGCCGCTGGCTCTGAAGAACAGCGTAGGAAGGAAGATTTAGATATGTTTGTTAGGAACACATGATGTCAAGATGTGGCAGCGCCTCTTTTTGGCAGCAGAGGAGAGAGATCATGCAATACAGCTCCTGCGCCTGGATAAAGGCAAAGATCCAGGGTGTTGTTTTTTTTTCCCACTTCTGTGTATTTTTCTCTATATTATACAACTTCACAGGAAAAAAATAACTAGAGATGAGTTGTGCCTAATAGTAAGAGAGAGCAGCAGGTGAAAAACCTGGCATTCTGGCCTTGTGTTGATCAGTTTATGAAAAATGTGCTGTAACTGCTGCCTACATTAGCAATTGCGCTTTTAAGTTCTGCATACAGGAGAATGCAAACCTAATCCTCCCAGGATGTGACCTGGCCACATGTCTTTCCAGGAAAGGGGACTGGAGGTGATTCACATTAAAACTTCGAGCAGGGCCTGAGCGTGTCTTCCTCCCTCAGATCCCAAGCAGCAGCAGCAGCAGCGGAGCTGTCACGAGAGAGAAGGGTCCTACAGGTGGCGGCGGACGAAACCCACAGTGCTGGCATGTGGGTGCTCGACCGCATCCTCCCAGAGAGAGGGAGGGGGCCTTCTGCTTCTCGTTAAGAGACATCACTTGATGGAAACGATGAAGTTGCCTCCTTCCTCTTACACAGCGCTCAAAGGAAGAAAAAAAACACAAAACCACCCTGTCCAAACCAAACCTCATAAAAAGTACCGTTTCTCTTGGCATGTTTGCTGTAGATGCCTGTAGGCAGCAAGGGAATGAGTAAACAAAGATTTCCAAACCTGCTGAGTATATGGTGCTTTTCTGAATGTCTCAGATACGGAACCACGTGGTTTCTTTTAAGTGAAAGATAATGTCGCTTTATTATTAATATTTGGTATAAAAATACATGAAAGAATCCAATTTACTCGGATACCAGAAGCTAAAAAATATGCAGATTTCTGAGGAGAAACATACGGCTTCTTTGACTAAGAAAAAAGAGAAAATAGGGGTTTTGCCTACGTGGGGCTAGCAGTGCGTCCTTTCCAAGACCAAGTTCAGCAATTTGCAAGAAGGAAGTCTCCCTGCACGTCTCTTGTCAAATTCCTTCGGAATTTAGAAAACTTGGCAGAGGACGAGCGCATTACTGGAGCCTGACTCAGAGCCCGTTTGCCCCCGATTTTGCAGGAATGCCGAAAATAGCGAGCCCTCCCTCGCCACAGCCTCGGGGTGCCCGGTGTCACAGCATCACCTAGGCTGGAAGAGACCCCCCGAGATCGTCTCCGACCTGGCGCCAGCCAGCCCTCCCCTGACCCCATCCCTGAGGGGCTGCGCGGGGTGCCTCGGCGCGCCGGGCAGGAGCGCGAGCCTGAGAGGAAATCTCCTTGTGAAAGAAACAAGTTTATTTTAAGCAGGGCTAAGGCGAGCGGGACCAGCTCCTGAGGGAGACCTCCTGCAGGCGGCCCATGGCGCTGGCCCGGCGCCCAGGGGCGGTGCGGGGCGGAGCGGGGCGGAGCGGGAAGCATGAAATGGCGGGCGGGCGGCGGGGGCAGGGCGAGAGCGGCAACGGCGCGGGGACGGAGCCGGCAGCACCGGGGCTGCGCCCGCGGGGTGAGTGCGGCGCCGGGGGGGGGAGGAGAGCAGCGGGAAGGCGGCGGGGCCAGCAGCGGGCCGGCCGGCTTTGTTCCACCCGCTGAGCCCTGCCTTCAGCCGCTTGTTTTTATTTTTATTTGCGTTTAACTCGCCGCCTGTCCCCCCGCTGTCGCCGGTATCGCGATGGGGCTCCCTCCCGCGCTGGCTCTGGCCGGCCGCCAGGTCAACCCGCTGCTGCTCCCGCCGCTGGCTTTGTCCCCTCGGCTGCTCTCTCCCAGCCCGTGTGGGGCCGTGCCGGGAGCTCACGGCCCAGAGGGCGGCTTTCGGGGGCTTACCGGGGGTTGATCCTGCGGCAGGGACCCCCGAGGGACCCCTGCCCTCCAGCAGGAGGGGCGGCTGCGGGGTTGGGGATGGCAGTGGGGGAGCAAGGGAAGGGCGGCCCCTGCCTGCTCCCGCCTCTCGGAGCGAGTCTGTGGTGACTTTGTGTTTTTTTAAAAGAACAATGTTCTGTAATGTTAACTAAAAATCAGGGCGCCAGCGCCTCAGAATTAGTTAAACTATGCCGGGCTTTGTGCGGAAGGCCCAGGCTCCTCTCAGAGCAACGCGCCCCCTGCTCTGGTGTTTCCTGGGGTATCTGGGTTAAAATTTCATGCGCTTCGTGCACGGCCTCCTCAGCCCTTTGGTGGAGGAAGGAGCGAGGTGGTTCCCCAGCAGGAAATTGTTTCTAAGGTGTGCTTTCTCTTTCCTTGTAAAGGACTTTTAGAAAAAGTCCACTTGTGTGTGTTGGGGGGGTGATTGGGGGTTCTCTTATCATCTTTTTTTGGTCTTTAGTCAAACCGAAACTTTTTTTCACCTGCTTATGAAAGCATAACATTGTGAAGGATACTGGTTGAACGGGAGGTCTTTCTGCATGGTCTTGCATTCTTACTTGCCTCCTCTTTCTAATTAAGTATTTATTCGTATCTGCTGAATTTAGGAAGGAAACACAAGACCACTTGGTTAGGTGGCTTCGTTGGGGTCCCACCAGCCCCTCGCCGATTTCTTACACCCAGGTGTAAGCTGGCACAGGTCGGTGTGCTGCGTGTCCAGCTCCATGCCTAACCAACACCATCAGCAGGATCGTGCTGCCTGTGCAAGCCTCGAGTCTCCGTGCTTGGGACTCCTGTGCTTGCCCCCAGCACTAGCAGGCTGTGCTTGGGTAACGTGGGCGCCTTGCAGAGGTGCTCGGTGGCTTTTGATTTCCGTTAACTCCAGAGCAGTAAGAGCTGTGGTAATTATAATTGGGGAAGGCTGGTGTGTGTGTAGTCCGTGAGCACTCCTGGCATAGCTGACCCCTGTTAGGCTGTTTCCTGGTATTGTTTTTCCTGTGTAACAGGATGGCGGGGTCACCCTCGCTCCTCAGAAGTCTTGAGGAGCTGGCAGATTGAACAGATTATGCTGTGATAGGATGAAAATGTTTTATCTGGAGGCAGGCAGGCACATAAATCCTGTGACTGCCACCTCTGGAGACCTTTCCGGAGTGGCTTGGCATCCAGAAGTTATTGCTTCCCTTATTGCAGGGTGCACAGGCGAGTAGGACGTAATACCTGATACAGCCTTGAGCCTGTAATAGCCCCACACACGGCCCGCTGACATAACTGCAGGGTGGTGGCTGTGCGAGGTAGGCTCCTCCATAAAGCTGCTCCTGGTGCCCCTGGATATGAGCTACCAAGCAGCAGGGGGTTAGGGGAATCAGCCCAGCCACTGGTTTTCTCTATTGAAAGGAACTGACTGCAAAAGAGCAGGTTTCATTTCCACCTGTTAGCAGCCCCTCAGCTGAATTTACCAGCGAATCTGATATTTCTTTGCATAGCACCTTCCTCTGGTTTTCTCTTAGCATGCTGTGGCTTTTTGCCTGCGTCAGATTGCACTTTATTTGGAGCTGGAGTTATCTTCATATCTGTGTGCTGTACCAAGCCAAATGCTTGCAAATATTTTTAATTAGGGGGTTGAATTTGTAGATTGACTGGAAGTGCGAGGCTCCTACTTGAAGTTTGATCCCATTTTAGTTTTGGATGGCTTATCTCGGGATGAGGAAGCTGGGCTAGTTAAAACTCATCAGTTAATGGTTACAGGATGGATGCAGCTGGTCCTTTTCCTGAGGATTTTGTATCTCTTTTGACCCAAGCATGCCTCCTGGTCATGGTGCGGTTTGGCTGGGCTGTCCTTGATGGTGAATATGAGGGAAAGGTTGTATGCTGCAATATATCCTCCCGTGTGACACTCCCCACTAAAGGGGAGGGGGTCACTGGGGCTCTCAACTCCTTTTACTTGGAGTGTTTTGCTCAGAACATGACTTTATAATCCCAGGCCTCCTCCTCAGCTTTGGCTAAGGTGTGAGCAGGGCACCTGGGCTATGGGTGCTGGATTTTTGTTGGTGTCAGCAAGCCTGCTGTGTTTCCTGTCAGAGCACCCCAACCTTTGGTTAGTTCCTGCTATGTCCTCGCTGCGGTGTCACGGTGAACGAACAGGCGGTGGCCGTGTCTCTCTAACTTGCTGAGATGCTTTTAATCTTCTTAAAGGAGGAAAACAAGTTAATTTATCAGTGTAACTCCCAGTGGCTTGTTTAACCCTTGTATTAACTAACAGCTATACAAAACAAATCTGCTTGCATCAGCTAGCTGCAGTATTTTGGTTTTGTTCTGACATTCACGTTGACATTTTTACACTTGTATTTGGTTTTGCATTCACTTTCTGGGACCAAACATTAATCTGTTTCCTCTGAAGCTAAAACTGAAAGTGAAATAGGCTGCATTATTTTGTGCACTGTCATGCTTTTTCTCGCAGTAAAATCCACGCTTTTCCGCATCGCCCGTGGACCTACAGCTGGGGAGCCCGAGGCTATGTCGAGGAGAAGATTGATGCGGGGTGCCGAGTAGTAAGAAGGGGTGTTTCCCCCGGGCAGCTGCTTGGCAGTTTCCAAACAGGCCCGTTGCACTTCTTTGGAAGAGAATATTCTCTTAGCTGTGTGTTGTTGTTTAAAGGTGCTTAGCAGAGATCACGCTTCCTTTGTCCTCACAATGCTGGTGAGTTGCTGTCGAAAGGGTTTAATTGGATCTGAGAGAGCTGTGTTGTCACCATCCCTTCTGGTTGCACAGTTTGAATGGGCTCCTGTCTGAAGAGATTCCACCAAAATGACTCCTTTTTATTTTACCGCTGGCTTCACCTGTTTAATTTCTGTGGCAGGAATAAGAGTTGGAAATACAGCACAAGAGGAGAGGGTTCTGAGGGCCAGCACGCTTCGTGTCACCGGAGGGGATGGTGTCTGGCTTCTCTGAGGATCACCTTGCCTGCTTGTACTGATGCGTGGCTGCTTCCTAGCAGACAGGGGTGTTCGTAGCTGTGGTGTGTCTGACCTTCGGAAGGAAGGAAGCCCACTTAAAGTGCATCGTGGTGTTTTGCAGAAGTTCTCAAGCACTGAGATGGTGCTGCACATGCTGCCGGAGCAGCATAGCGTGCTGCTGTGAGGATTTGACTTTATACCCTTTTTTCTGTAATTTCTTAAGAATCTCCTTAAGAATCTTCTTCAGCTCTGAGCACCCTCAGATTCTTGGTGAGATGGACAGGCTCCACTTCAAGTGGCCTGGGGTGCTGAGAGGAGCCCGTCCTGCGCCCAGCACCGTTGCGTAGTATCTTGGCCAGTGCCCTGCTGCCGATTGCATCAGCAGGCTCGGTTTTGTTTAGCAGGGGACTTTGGTCGGGTTCCTTTACAATGTTCCCTTCCTGTTCCTGCACACCTAGTCCCACATGTCCCCTGCTGATCCTGCATTTAAAATCCTGTGCTGGGAGCATCTCTGCAGCTCCTGTGTTTCAGGAGGCCCTGCGGTTACTCCTCCACCTCCTGGGCCTGGAGGAGTAGTTCTGGTCCAGTGGTAGGCTCTGGAGCTGCTAGTGTCCCCGTGTCTGTCTTTCCTTACCAGCTCCCTTCCTGATGTCCCAGTCAGGCAGTCAGCTCGCTCATTCCTTGCTGCCGGTACCAGCAGTGAAATGCACCTCCTTCGCGAGGTGAGGCAGCACTGCTGCTTTCCTGGCTGATCTGTGCTCGTGCTGGCACGTGTGGACAGAGTCTGGGTGTTCAGGACGAGGAGGTGTTGTCCTCTAGTTGGGGTGGCAGCTGCTGTGTCCAGTCCCTTCCAAGGGCCGGAGCGTCTCCTCAGCTGGTTCCCAAAATAGGGGGACGCGCAGGTTCCCCTTGGGTCCCGCTGAATCCATGGTCTGGCTCTGTGCGTTGGGGCAGCCTGAGCTGCAGGCTTCGTGCTGAGTAAACCCAGCCCTGGTGCGTCCCTGGGCTGGCTCCTGAGGTTGGATATTAAAACCAGTCATCACAGCAGCCCACTTCTTCCTTCTTTTCCCCTCTAAAGAGGACTGGCAACGCGCTGTGCTCCCTCCTGTCTGCTGACAGTGCCGCCTGGGGCCTGGGGGAGAGCCTTTAGAGCTGAGGAGGAAGCGGGATGGCTTTTCCCACTAGGCAGTCCCAGAGCTGCCCCTGACAGCTGGAGGATTGCTGTAAGCGTGTAGTCAGCAAAACCTCCAGCCAAAAGCACAGAATTAAAAATAATGTGACCCCCCTGGGAGATTAAATATGTCTCATAAAAAGGTCAGTCTAACTATTCTCTTTAGAAGAGCCTCCAGTAATGCTTCTCTTCAAAAAAGGGGAAGAAAAAGCCCACGGAACTGGCTGTGCTGTGTGCCTGAGCCCACGGGCAGGGCAGGGTATCTTCCCTCACCCGAGGAGCTCGGTAGCTCTGAGACACGCTGCTGACTCCTGTAAAGCTGTTGCCCCTGTGGCACGCTTTGGGGAGCGTCGTGAAATCGGGTGGCTGTGGTTTGAAATGGGGATTTAAAACATCAGGAGACAGAGCGAGTTGCATCAGCTCCACACACCCTGTCTGTAAGGTGATCCCTCCTGTGAGGGGCGAAGGCCGCCAGGTCCGGAGATGGACCCGCAGGTACTGTTGTTCCCTTTGCTCCACGATGTCGTCATCCTGACTGCCAAAAATAAACCCTTATCTCCAGCTGCCAGGCAGAGGAATCACTGCGCAGGCTGCAAGCTCTCCCCTTGATGACCGAGGCCTTTTCACAGCTTCTGCTGTGAAGAGTTGGCTCCCAAGCCAAGGTGAAACAAAGATAAGGATCTTGACAGAGCTCAGTGAGAGCTTTGGCTGACGGCGGGGCTGTCTGGGCGTTGCACAGGATGTCTTGGGGCCGAGAGGAGCTGTTAAAGGAGGCA
Source organism: Netta rufina (assembly GCF_964035555.1). Taxonomy (NCBI): domain Eukaryota; kingdom Metazoa; phylum Chordata; class Aves; order Anseriformes; family Anatidae; genus Netta; species Netta rufina. The sequence goes on from NC_140123.1 coordinate 141,583,646, forward strand.
GTGCCACCCCCTGCTGCCCAGAGGTGTGTGCAGCCAGGTCAGATGTGGAGGTGTGTTGGCGGGTTAGCAGCTGTGTATTTGCTGGAAGTCACCATGGGCTTACAGGAAGACAGAAGCGCCTTGGGAAAGAGATCACCGTGCTTGTTCCCGGCTGTTGGATCCCGGGGGAAGCCCAGGGTGTGTGCAGGTAGGCCTACATCCACAGGGGCCCTGCAGCAGCTTTTGGGCAAGAGCTGCAGGGAAGTGATGCCCTTGCTATTTTGGACTCTCCGAGTTTATCTTCTGAGGTCAGACCCCTTGTGGGACATCTATCGGTCTTCCAGCACTTCTCAGCTAGGAGAAATGCTCGTTTGTCATGTCCTTCGTAGCCCCACGGGAGCAGGCGGTGGCTCCTAGGAGGAGTTGTGAGTAACTTTGCCTCTCTCTGCCCACGTGTTTGCTCCTTCCGAGCAGTGGGACTCGCTGGGCGCTCTGCTCTGCGTTAACACAGAACAGCTTTTGCTGCTGGTGCCCAGTTTGAGTAGGAGGGGTCGCTGCTTATGCTATTTTTTCATGTTTTGGTTTGTTTTGGAGGTGACCTCAAGTTAGTGATTCAGCTCGACGGGGCTGGCACCGTTTCAATGCGCAGCTCGTAACTGAGCAGGCAGCGGCCACCGAGGTGTGGAGGGGGAGGAAATAAAGAGATGAAAGATTGGTGGGGAGGAGGATCAGCAGGCTCACAGCTGCATCTGTTCATTCCTGGCTGTTCTGCTGAGTGTCTGCTTGACACAGTGCGGAGCTGCAACAGAGGCTGGAGGAATAATGCATTAAAATTAACTGGCATTTTAACTCAGATATCGTCCTCCATAAAATACTTTAAGGCTTTTAGCAGTTGTAAAGCAGCCTTAGCAGCTGATCAAGTTTTACTCTGAATCTGAGTATAGATAGAGTTTGTAATCTCCATCTCCATCTTACTTTCATTTTTCCTGCTAAAGATCCTGTTCATCCCGTAATAGGTAACTTCTTACATCCATTGGAAGATGTCTTAAAATCCTGATCTACAGCTTTCAGGGTTCAAAAGCTTTAATGAATTAAACTCAGATGGCATTGGTGTGATTGCATTTGATTATTCAGGGGTTTGCTCTTCGAGGGTCTGATCTATATATATATATTTTTTTTTTTCTGAGCTGCCACGAAGGAGTTTGACTTCTCAGGATGAGCTCTGTAAATATCAAAAGCCCTTGTATTGATTCAAGGGAGTTACCTAAATTTGAGGCCTCTGGAACAAGCAGTTTTAGGAAAAAAAAAACCTATCTTTATGGTAGAGAGCTGTTTTGTGGCAGGAAAGAAGTTATTTCTTCCTGTTCTCAGGTGTGTTTGTGACCACCCAAGTGGAGCTTGCTTAGCCAAAGGCTGGAGCCCCTCGGGGGCTCTCACTGCCTGGGTGGTGATCGCTTGATGTGGGGAGAGTTCATGAAATCACCACCTAGAGCTGCTTTGTCTCAATTTCTTACCATATAAGTACTCGGGGAGTGCGGGGGGGGGGATTTTGTTTGTTTTGTCTGTTTTTGTCTGTTCTTTATGGCAGCCCCTTAGCTCAGCCCAGCGGACAGCCTCTCAGTTTGCAGTTAGGACGGGTGATTGTATTTTTGTGCTTTTAAAATATCTTTATTTTTGTGGATTTTCTTGTGGATGAGTGTAACTTGGATGAAGTGGAGCTGACTCCCAGAGGGAAAGGGGATGATGAGCTGATCCCCCACGTGCTGCAGGTCCCTCCCTGGGAGCAATGCCAGGGCAGGGGCCGCGCTGAGGCTCCTCTCCTTTCTGCCAGGACCAGCTCACACGCTTGTCTCTCTGAAGAGCACCAAGAGCTCACCAAATGTGGCATTCGGATGGTCAGAGCTGCAGCCAGGCAAGCTGCAGCTTTCCAGGAATCCGTGTGAGGAGCGTGAAGGCTCCAGCGCCCCGTGCTGGCTCCTCTCCGTGCTGGGGAGCTGTGCAGGCAAGGTGCTTGCATGGGCACGCCCCGAGCTGCTGCGCCCTGCCCCTGCAGCCCTACCAGCAAACCGTGGGCATGCTCGGGGGGGAAAAAATCTGCATGTGTCCAGAAGTCCCCCTCGGCTGCTTTCACTCGCACACCTGGGTGCTGGTGTGCAGGCTGCAGCTGTCCTGGCTCCAGTGGCACCGTGCGCCTCCCGGAGCTGCGGGACACCTGCCCTGCATCTGCTGGTGAGGATGGGGAAAGAGGGAGAGACTTGCTCAGCCTGTACTCGTATGCCAAAGTTAGATCCCGAGCCCAAATCAGGCAGCGTGGGTTTGTCTGACCGGTTATGCTGTGGTCCCACGTGGAGCTTTTGGCATCGGCCGGGGCTGGGTGGGGCTGGCAGTGCTGGGGGAGCCCAGGGTTGCTGCGGTGAGTGTGGGTCTGAGGCAGGTGTGGCGTGGGCAGCACAGGCTCAGTGCGGCTTCACGCCTCCTGTGGTCTCAGCTGTGGTAGCTCAGGAGGTGGTGGTTAACTCGGCGGGCCTTCGTGTCAAAGGATCTCCCCTGTTCCCTACTGGTAACACAGACACCTCTGTTCTGGGCTGAATTGCTTTGAATGGAAACTTTTATACACAAAATCTGCAAGCTGAGGATTTGCCTAGCTTACAGGTGAGTTCCTGATCTGGGTGACTCCCTGCACAAAGCCAAGGTCCTGCTGCTGACTTAATGCTAACTTCCCAATCTTCTCTTGATTCCAGGGATGCCTTATCAAATTCTCCCACCGTAATCACCATCTCTCTCTCTCTCTTCCAGCAAAGACAAAGCCCCAGAGAAGGGTTGTCCTGTCCTGTTTCCTGTCAGGTCCCAGGAAATCAGAGGGGACTGCGTTCTAACCAGGCAGCACGCTCCTTAGGGTCGAGGTGAGTGGCAGCAGCACGGATTTGAACTGAACAGAGAAACGGCGTGATGCAAAGCCATCTGTTTTAGGAATCCAGAAGTTCAGCATAATGATTAAGTGAAAAGAGCCCATGGCTTAAAGGCTGCCTGCGGGCTACTGTGTGTTTTTTTTTTTTTTTTTTTTTTTTTTTTTTTTTTTTTTTTTTAAAAAGTATCTTTGAGGTTGTGTTTTGGTTCTGGGGACTTCTGAGAGTCTTTAAAAGCTGGGAAATTCCTGGTCTCTTGAAGCTGTTACTGCGGCTTCCTTCAGAGTTTGAATTCATTTCTGCTTTCACTTCCTCCCTCTTTTTCCCACCTGCACACTTACCCCTCCACATCTGTGTTTTAAATAGTTATTACAATAAACTAGGGTCTGTCATTGTGAGTCCAGATCTTTGGTGGCTAGCTGGTGATCTGGCCAGGTGGGCTCTCGGGTGCTTTCACCCCGTTTGGGGTCAGCGGGTGCCTGTGCAGCAGGCAGGCTGTTGCCTGGGGTGAAGAAGGCTGGGTGGGAACGCAGTGCCTGTTTTCAGCCAGTATCTTCAGCCAGTATGCAGTATCTCTGCGTGTGGGGGGCCTTCTTCGTGTGTATGCAGGAGTTATTTTTTGCCTTTCCCCACTTATTCTCACTCTTGCAGGGCAAGGACTTTGATCTCAAGCAGAGGGTGACGAGAGCTGCTTCGTTTCTGAACCCATCATGGAACAGGTTGGTTTCAAATGGGGCTGAAGTCGCTGGTTCTCCTGTGCACTTGCTCTGAGATGCCCTGAAGGGGCTGGGTTTCAAAAAGTTGGGCTCATCTTCCCCAGAATTCATGCTGGGGTTTCTGGTGCTGCTCCTCTCCCTCACGAATGCAAACAAGAAGCAGATGGAAACACTTAGTTTGCAAGCTGCTTCCTCGTTACCTCAGTGTGAGACTCTCCCTTTAGACTTGAGATGCAACTGATTTTAAGAGCCTACAATGTCTGATTAAGCAGCAAATTACTAAAACTAATAAACTGACACATTGCTGTGATCACTTCATTAGTGCTTTGTGCGATATTAAACACAATCCTGAAGCTACTATTTATCACACACAAAGTCTTTGCTAAACATTAAAACTGCTGTTGAAATGTCTGCTGCTGTCTGTACCTCACTTCATGTTAAGGTACAATTCTAGCCCTCTTTCCTCTGCCTTTCCTTAACTCTTCTGGCCATAAATCTGGTGCCAGTTCCAGTGGGTTGTTCAGGGGATTGTTGCTGCTGTCTGCAGACACCCATGCTCGGGTCATGGGAGGTGTGCTTTCTCTTGGTGCTTGATCATGCACCTTACTTCCCATTTGTTTCCACTTCCAGATGTGTTGCTGTCCTGGTTTCAGTTAGCACAGAATTAATTTTCTTCCTAGTAGCTGGTGGAATGCTGTGTTTTGGCTTAGAATGAGAAGAGTGCTGATAACACCCCGATGCTTTAATTGTTGCAGAGCAGTGCTTATACTAAGCCAAGGACATCTCAGCCTTTGCTCTGTCCTGCCAACGGGCAGGCTGGGGGGTGCAGTAAGAGCTGGGATGGGACAGACCCAGGACAGGTGACCCAAACTAGCCAAAGGGGTATTCCATAGCATCTGACGTCATGCTAAACAATATATAGGGGTGGCTAGCCGGGGGGAGGGGGCCGGACTGCTCGGGGTTAGGCTGGGCATCGGTCAGCGGGTGGTGAGCAATTGCATTGTGCATCACTTGTTTGTACATACTATTATTACTTTCATATTATCCCCATTGTATCATCATTATTATTATTGTTATTATTATTTTTGTTATTTTTTTTTCCCTGTCTTATTAAACTGTCTTTATCTCAACTCACGGGCTTCACTTTCCATTTCTCTCCCCCGTCCCAGAGAGGGAGGGGGGAGGGTGAGCGAACGGCTGCGTGGTGTTTAGCTGCCGGTCGGGTTAAACCACGACAGTTGCCCTTGCCCAGTCTCCTCCCAAGTAAATATGATGCCACAGGCATCTGAGGGGGGTTATTGTGGAGCTTGTCTAGATCCCTTTCAAATGAAAAAAAGAAATAAAAGCTGTAGATTTTGAAGGCTGATGCTGTTCTCTCCATTCCTTACCTCATTACTGTTCTGACATTTAAGTGGGGAGCGTTTGGCTTAGCTCAGTACAGGAAGCAGAATGCCCAGTTCCCAAATACAGGGGTAAAACCTTTGAAATGCAGATCCGTGAACAGAAGCGGGAGACTTCTTTTAAAGCACAGCTGTGTACTCAGTACAAGAGCTCTGACCAGGGATTTAGTCCGTGCCACTGCTAGAAACATGCAGGAAGAGGTGAGCTGATGCCTCTGCTGTGGGTTGGTAAGAACAGAGCTGTCTGGTGTTAGCCATCAGGCAGTTCTGTGTGTGTGCACATCCAGGAGTTGGCATTAGTTTGCTCAAGTCTTGTCAATTGGGCATCATCATGCAATGGGCCCAGAGGAGGCCAGAAAAAGGTATTCACTGATGGGAAAACAGAATCTGCACAGACCTACTGAGTGGGACTTGGGCTTAACAGTGATTTCTTCATGTTTAGGATATCCATAGCGGTGGATTTAACCAGATGGAGCGCATGCTGTTGTTTGCTTTCCTGGAGGAGTCCTCTGGTTGTGAGTTCAAAGAGCAGCTGCCGTCCCTACGAAGCCAGGGGATCGTGTATCCTCTGCAAGACATCCTCTACTGTGACAGTGATGGCGAGCTTCAGACCGATGGGAATCGGAGCGGCCACTTCCAGAACGGTGAGCAAGGTGAGTGCTCTCTTCTCCTTCCCACGCGCCTTCTCTGGAGGGGATTTCTGGAGCACCTGTCACCCTGGGCAGCCTGTCAGACAAGGGGCACAAAACTGGTACTGATGATTGCTGTCCTTAATGTGATCTTCAGCAGTTCTGCTAGGCCTCACTCTGCTCCTCAAGGAGTTTGAGCACTTGGGCTAGGCTTTTGGAGCAGCTCTTCTGGTACTGAACGAATCCCTTTGTGCTGTACCAGTGTGGCAGAAATGGCTCCTCACATAGTTTCTCGTGCTGTTCCTGTTCCACCTGCCATGAGCAGCATGGCTGTTGCCCCTTGCCCAGGATGTGTCAGCTGGCACTCTGATCTCAACCCAAGGAGCACGAAGAGGAACTGCTGTAGTAAATATGCAGCCATCATAGAGAACTATTGATTTCACACCCCAAAGCAACAATGGGAAGCTTCTCCAAAAGGAGTTGCTTGGTTTTAGGTAGTGCTTAAGGCACGGGTCCTGACAGTTTTCACTTGAAAAATCATTCTCACTCTGTTCCCTTTCCCTCCCTAGGCAGGGTGTTGGCTGTAGCAGTCCTGCACAGATCTTGGCTGGATGGATATGTTCTGACTCCCCTCCTCAAGTTTTTTGTGTAGGGTGATGCAGCACTTTACTTACACTACAGCTTAAAAAGCAAACACGTTTTTAAGCAAATGAGTTGTTGGCTGCTCAAGAGAGCTGTAGCACAGGCAGCTGTCACAACAAGGGAGAAGACTGGGGTGGGTGGGGAGGAGGCTGGTAAGGGCAATGGGAAAGATGCCATGGGACAACTTACCTGCACTGAACCCAGTCTGACTGCAGCCTGTGAACTAAATCCTGCGCTGTGTTGGCAGTGTTTGACCCTGAGGTAAATGAAGAAATTGTCCGGACCATTGCTGCTCAGCTTGCTGAGATTGGAGACCAGCTGGATAGAGAAGTCAAAGCAAAAGTAGTAAATGATCTAGTGCAGCACTTCCTGAATGAGAATCTGTCTAGAGAGGTGAGTGAAAAACAACCTGACTAGCAGATCCTTCCTGCTGTAACTCAGGAGCAGCAGACTTGTCATGCATCTCTGCAGTTTTTATGCCTTAATTATTGCAATTTTAACACACAGCCCTAACACTGAACTTTGATGTGAAGATTTTACTAGAGCTGATGCTGTGATGGAGCTGTGTGCTGGGGCAGCCTTTGTCCTGCCAAGTGGGTTACTTGTGCTCTTTGTCCCCTTTCTGCAGATGGGGAAACAGAGGTAGTTGTGGACAAGGACTGACGCTGAGGTAGTTTGTCCCTTATTTTGTTGTCTCAAGGGTTTATCTTTAAAAATCAACTGTCTGGTTAAGGTTCAGTATTCGTCCTTAAGATCTTTGAACTCATGCTGGGTCCTGTTGGTCTGTTGCTTGTCACATGTGCAAAAGCACTCCTAGAAGCTTGGTTTGTGTTTATTACTGTACACTGTGAGGCAATAAGTGGTGAAACCCAGTGCTTCCTTCCACAGTGCCCTAACCCTTTAGCTTACAGGCTGTCAGCGCTGGGAGTAGCGCTGGGGTTTGGCCTGGGTGGGTGACCTGCACTTCACTGCGGTGTCTGCCCCACCAAATGGTGTCATGTGCCTTGGTCCTTGGCCCAGCATCTGCTGTGCCTCGCTGCTCTGCAAGGGAAATAATTGGAGGCCTGTGGTATTAAACCTTTCTTCCCTGGATTGGATCCAGAAGCACAATTTGTATCTCCAGAGACCTTTTTGGCATCTTCAAGATATAACTGGCTATTTGGCTTGTTTGTCTTCCTCTGCCTGTGATGAAGTTTCCTATGCTCTACAGGCTAGTGCTGCCTTTGATTTGAGGGTATGCCTTTTCTGAAAAGGCAGGACTTTTTTTTTGGGGTGTTCTTGTTCTGACCCCCCGCACTTAGCAAATACACAAACCAATGGCATTCCCCACTCCTCGGGTCTTGCTGTCCACCCAGGTAGGTTCCAGGCTTCAGTTTCATTGCCTAAGCTTTCAGTCCTCGGTAAGGCAGAGACAAATGTGACCGGGCAGACCTTGATTTTTCACAACACTGGTGTAGCTTGATGTGTGCACGTGCACATGTCCTGCTTGAGGAAGACAGTGTTTGGACCCCATCTCTAGCTCCTGCCTGTTTGAAGGCTTTTCTTTGAAACTCGCCTTGTCATCTCTGCCACCCCACCCGGGCGGGTGCCAGACAAAGACCCCTTTCTCCCACAGCTGCTGCACTGACACCCTCTCTCTCTGCACAGGAGATAACCCGGTGCCTGTCGCAGGCCGTGGAAGTGCTTGCACGAGCCATCCCCTCAGACCTGGAACGAGAGAAGGCCATGCTGGTGCTAGCGATGGTCCTAACGAAGAAAGTGGCAAACAAGGTGCCCTTCCTTCTCCAGCGTGTCTTCAGCACCACTGTGAACTACATCAGCCAGCACTTCCACGGCTACGTTGCCAGAATGGTGAGTGCTGACACGGCCCCGCGGCTCTGCGGGTTACAGCCAGACCTCAGTGCCCTAGGTCGTGTCCCTGGGAGTAACCAGCTGCCAGGTGGGGAGGAGCTGCCCATCCCTGCAGCACCCAGCAGATGGGATTTATTCTGTAGGGCAGAAAGTTGTGACTGCCTCTTGTCCACGCAGTCACCCTAGTGGCAGAGAGGTGGCCTGGGTGTGGGGCAGCGGGACAGCAGCCCCCAGAGCGCCTGGCTCGTGTCTCTGCCTTGCCGACTTCGGGAGCTGGAGAGGCTGCAGCCAGCCCCTGCCCGCTCCCCTGCAGCAGAGGCCGTGCTGCTGCTGCCCTCCCCTCTCGGGGGCGGCGAGGCTCTGCGGCTGATGCTGGTTCTGTTTCTTTCCCTGCAGCTGCGCGAGTGAGAGAGCTCCAGCCCTCGGTGTGGAGAACGGGCTCCTGAAGACTTTGAGCAAATCCAGATGCTAAAATGACTTCTCCTGTTCTTAACTTCTGGAATACAGCTGTGAAAGGGAAGGCAGAGCTTTGTAGATAGGCTTTTGTAGACTGGCATGGCAATGACGGTAGTGGGAGCTGCATGGCAGGTCTGCCAGTGCCTGCAAGGTAGAGCGCTTACCCCGTCTAATTCACCAGCTTGGGTTTTTTCCTTTCCTTTTCTTCCCCTGTCCCTGTTGGTAGCAGATGTAGTGCAGGGAGGGTGTGGTGGGCACTGAGCCATCCCTCCCTGTTTCTCCTCACCAGCTGTCAGGTTCTGCAGCCTTTTGTGCTGCAGCTGGGCCCTGCTGTGGGTGAGCCCTTCCTGGGAAGGCAGCGAGCTGTAGAAGGGGGGGTTTATCAGCACAGCCCACCACGGCCTGCGTGGGGGGGGCAGCTCCGCCCTAGAGGGGTGCTGGCAGCAAGCAGCCTTTCAGAAAGCACAAGTGTTTGGCCAGGGAAGGCTAAAATGCAGGTGCTACATCATCCACACCAACCTGGGGTTGCTTGAAAAATCAAACTTTAGGTACAAGGGCAAATTGTTGTGGGGAATGTGATCTGGCTGTGCTGGAGGCAAGGTGGGCTTTGGCGTTAGCACAGCTTGCCATAAGGGGAGAGAAGGCAACAGCCGTGCGCCTGGCAGTGTACCTGGCATCTCTCATCAGCAACCTCTTGTGGTTGTGTCTCAGGTTCAGTTAGCAAACGTGGACTCAGGGTCTCTGATACTTGAACCGCTCACACAAGGTGGCTGAGGTTTTGCCTGTGATTCAGCTGCCCCTGAAGAAACGATGTAAATACTGTAGTGTTTTTGCTGTTTTTTTTTTTTTTTAATAAAAATGTCTGTTCTCAAGAACTGTACTTCCGTAAGGATTTGAATTTCTACCTGGCTCTGTCTCAGGAGGTGTGGGTCTTCTGCACGTGTTCTTGTGCCATTCTCCTTCTGATGCTGTGAGGGGTAACGCAGCTGCACACTGGTTGTGACCTTGCCTAATGAAGACAACCTTCACTGTTAAGTAGCCTCTACACTTGAAGAGGGGAAAGGAGAAAAAAAACCACCACCTAGGTTTTGTTTTTGAAAACTGTACCATTTATTAAAGTGCAACCTGGGGGCATGGTCTTACAGCAGTGTCCCATTGGCAGAGGGAAAAAGGTTCATACCCCTTCACTTAAACTGACCCTGGAACAACGAAGCCGGAAAGAACTTTCTTTTAAAGGTGGAAACACTTTTATTAACCAAATGGCACGAGAAGCTTTAGCCAGTTTTCCCCAAGAGGGCTGCACTTGCATATTAAAAGGAGTAATATGACCGGTTCCTTGGGCAAGGGGTGACCTCAGGCCCCTTCAGGGTCTCATCCCCCAGGCACTCCTCTCGGGAACAGAACCTGAAATCCCCCAAGTCAGCCCCTGCCTGCTGATACCCAGCAGAAGCCTGCTGGAAGATTTCTGCAGCACACACCCCTCAGCCTCAGTCCTATTAGACTTTGCTACTCCAACCAAGTGGGTTTTAGCTTGCTGCTTGAATAAAAGCTTATACTGCCAGTTAAAAATGGGGAGAGACCCCCTAAAGGTATAGCAATCAGATGCGTCCTCTGCAGCTTGTTCTGTCCAACAGTGTTTCCTTGCCTCCCCTGCAAATACTGCAGGGAGATCGAAAGCAGCTTCCACTGGAAGCCCACTGCAGCTCCCCCTCTCCTGCAGCGTACCCGGAGCCTTCTGGCCAGGAGGAAGCAATCAGCCCACCTAGGAGACCGAGACGGGGTCGGCTCCGAATAGGGAAAAAAGTGATGGAGTCAGCTGGGTGGGGCGGTGAAGCCGAGTGGTGGGGCCTGGTTCCCCTGGATGTATTGGTAACACTACAGCCCGGGCACCGCCTGCAGCTGGCGGTACTGCTGTGAATACTGGTGGATTAAACGTGCCTCCCCTCACCGTGCTTCGCTGGAAACGTTCTCTGGTGCAACCAGCTGGAGGACAACGTGCCTACAGCTGAGTGTGTCCTGCCTGGCACGCTGCGTCCTGCTGCAGCCTGGGCTCCACGTACCCCCGCAGCTGCCGTGTAGCAGGAGCTGGTGCTGGTTCAGGGAATGAAAGCCTGTGCCATCAGCAGCATGTCTGCTTGAGCCAGGCCAGCAACAGCTGCCTTCCTGGGGCTTTGCTAGTGCTGCCACACCGCTGTGGCTGAAGGTAGGGCAGGCGTTGCGGCCTCAGATTATTTTTGTCTACTACAATCATGGCAATGAGAACAGACCAAGCTTTTCACCTTCACTTCAGTTACACACCGCACTCGCTGCCCAGCCAGGTCCCGGCTGTGTCCAGGGCCGTTCAGAGGCAGCCCTGCACGCTGTGCAGCTCCAGCCCTTTGCTTGACCTCAGCTCGACGTGCTGCAGCCAGGGATAAGGTGAAGAGGAAAGAAGGGGTCTAAGGTAGGTACTTCGTTAAGGTACAGGCCACTCAAGGACGTATCGAGGCACTTCTGGGAAGGGGATAAGTAACACACATGAGAACAACTCTATCATCTGCCTTTTCCTCACTATACAGCTCCTGCCTTGCCTTTGCCAGCTGCAAGAGCGGGTGCATCAGGAAGTCCCGGGTGCTTGCACCGTGCCGTCTGGGGTGACTTTACTGTACCTGCAGACAGGACAAAGCCCGTCCATGTGCTAATTCATGCCCCCACAGCACGCAGCCTGGCACTCCGGTCGGTCAGAGCGCTGCTGCCTGAGCCTGCACAGCCCCGCTGGTGACTGCCAGAGGGCTGGGTCCAGCTCTGACCACAGGACTCCAACCTCCAGACCCAACCCTTCTGGCTAGTGGAGTGTTCCTCGAGGAAAGAGGAAGACACGACAGATTTTTATTTCTAAACTCACAGAGGGATGGGGGAGAAAGAGTTACAAACGCTTCTTGAATTGTCCAATCTACAAGACCCTAAAGATGGGAAGAACAAGAAGGGGCCCCTCAACCAAGCACAAAGCGGTGCAGCTGCTGCTCCATGAAGTGCTGCGAAGCACCAGGTGCTCGAGGCCTTCACACCACCATGAAAACGCCTACCAACCACCACCACCACGTTTGTTTTCCTTACTGCTGCTGCCTTCTTCAAACTGCTGCGTACAGAAAAAGATGCTGACCTAATGCCCCATCGGGCTCTTACATCAGCAAGCCAGGGACTTTTCCCTGGTAGATTTATTGTCATCTGTCCTGTGCTCATCTCCTACACTACCAGTAAAACACCCACTTAGAGAGAAGAGCCAAAGGAACAACTTGCCCCTCCCCAACTTGCACACGTTATCCAGCATATCCAAAAAAAAAAACCCATCCCTGCTTCCGAGCATATTTAGGTACTTCTGCATAACCCACGGAGCAGCTGCAGACGGGGCATTTCCCAAACAGCTGCCTCACCTCCAGCAAGGAGACGGGGTTAACACGAGAAGGACACAAAGCCACCAGCAAAGCAGCAGAGGGGAGGCCTCTCCTGCCTCGCCGGGCAGCGAAGCAGCCCTTGCCACCTGGCACCAGCCTCCTCCCCTCGCAGCGCACACCACTCGCCAATACACACTGTTGTGCCACGTGAAACGAAGCAAAACCGTAAACTTGCATGTTTGTGACAAAAGGAGCATAAAGACACCTCTCCACAGAGCGAGGAAAGCCCCCATGAGGTACCAGGAGGGAGGGTGATGGATGAAGGCCAGCACAGCACAGCAATGAGAGGGAACACACAGAAAGATGGGGAAAAAAAAAAAAAAGTCACTTCTATTTGACAACCTTGTGTATGTTTAGTTTTTATGTTGATTTTTGTGTTTTAAGGATAACCTGCCACCTCTTACACACAAGCAGAAGAGCCATCTGTGGTCAACAGTGGAGCCCAGAGCACCCGAGCGAGCAGCAGTACATACGCAACACTCCTTCCTCTCCACATTCGGCCTCACACAGTTCAAAACCCGAGTTTCCTACAAAAATCCACTCTCAAAAAAGCTTAAACAAAAAAAATTCCCTAGGCTCTGCCAGGTTCTTACTGACTTACCAGCATACTGGGATATGGGGTGGGGTAGGAAAATGTGGCAAGGATATGCTAAAATAGAGAATATGCCAAAATCTCTGGATTATCAGGTTACTTAAGAAACAGGCTCGTTACGAGAAATACTCTAGCTATCGTCGTTTAGAAATAAAGTACCTTGTGTTTGTGCTTTATGAGGAGTAAGCTCATACAGGAAGCTCACATTTCCATTTCTGCATTATCCCAAGTCCCCTCTCACCTCCCTCCATCTGCTCTAAGCCACGGCGCCAGCACAAACCCTCAGAGATGCACCACGAATTCTGCCTGGAAAGCTCAGCTCCGGCCCAGCCAAGGCCAGACACAGACGGGCGCTGGAGGAGCCACGTGCGGCTGGATCTGATGTGACTGGTGCACGGTGACACCTTCTGGGTTTCTCTTTGCACACATTGGAAATGGTGTGACTGCAGGACGAGGGGGTTTATTTTTCCAAAGCAACTTCCTCACCTGCAAATTTAGCCAATGGCAGGCTCAGAATCGCAAACGAAATTGCACTGAGCGGCACTGCGGGCAAACAGGAGATGGTTAATGCTGTTCTGCTCGGGTACCAGAGCCACTGCTCCGTGCACCTGGGTTCTGTCACAGCTTCCCCTGTGAACGATGCAGACCGCAGCAGAACACAGGGCACAACAGGGTTTAACCCCTGAATATCCTGGGGGAACATCACCAGCCCCCCTTTCACACGGAGTTTTGCCGTATCTCTGCTGGTGTCGCAGCACCAAACGGCCCCGTGTCCAGCATAACCTTGCGCCTGGTAACTGGGGGGTGGCAGTGAGGGGGGCGGGCAGGAGCGGAGCCAAGGGATTGCCCAACCTCCCCCGGGGTGCTCGGAGGGAACACAGCTGCAGAGAGGCAGCATCTGTAGGGGACGGGGGCTTCGGGAGCTGCTAGGGGCCGATCCAGGTGTGAGCAGAGAGGTAAGAAGAAGCACTCTCCCACGGGGGGTTAGGGGGCACCTGCGAGGTTACGAGGAGCAGTGCAGTACCTGAGAGGAAGCTGAGACAAAAGGGAGACCAGCCTCTCGCTGCAGGACTGGGGGTGGCTGACGTGGGGCGCAAAGGGAAGTGACAAGCCAGCACAGCTGCGACAGCGGCCACTCTGAGAAGCCAAAAACTCCAGGGGTTGGCAGCAGCTGGCTCTCCCCTTCCCCTGGGGGCTCTCCGTTCCAGTTCCTAGAGTACGAGCACCCCTTTCTTCAGCACCTGCACTTCAGTCCTTAAATTTGCAGAATTTATTATTATTATTATTATTATTTTAAAAATACCCCTGTACTTTAATCACGAAAAACCAGTCCCCGCCCCAATTCTACTAAAAACGTGATTGTCCATAGCTGGAGGCTTAGTGAATGACCTCACCCCGTCACCATTACGTTGCTCAAATGTCCAATTAAACAGCAGGCAGCTCAACCTTTAGGTAACACAACTACAAAAATTGGATCGGGCTCTCTTCTCTCTCCCTCCTCCTCCTCCTCCTCCGGAGAGCTCTATTACTTTTTTCGAAGCGCCAGCGCTACCCCGACCGCCACAGCCAGTATCGCCACGGCGGCAGCCCCCCCGTACAGCAGTATAGATTTCCCTTCCGGCAATAAGATCGGCTTCTCCTCTGCCGCGGAGGATTTCTCTTCTATTTCTTCCAAATGGCCCTCCTTCCCCGCTTTTGTTTCCCCTGGCAGCAGTATTTTCTCAGGTTCTGGCGCAGCCTTTTCTTCTGACGGGGCTAACTTTGGGACAGGTTTACTTAGCGCGGGGATTTCGGGTTCAACAAGCTCTTCAGCCGCTTTTCCCTTTTCCTCCTGTTTTGCACGCGGAAGCGCGGAGGGATGTGCTTTTTCGGCAGCCACGGCTTCAGCTTGAGGTGCTTTTGCTTGCTGTACAGGAGCAGGGGGTGCTGGAAACGCTGCCTGCATAGTCTCCGCAGCAGCTGCCGACACCACCGCTTCCTCGATGCCCTCCGGAATCTCTTCCTTCTCCACGTGGACGATGTCTGAGTTGGAGGAGTTGTTCTCGCTCCTCTCTTCGCCCCCTCCGTTGCTGTCCAGGCTCTTGACTTCTTCAGGATCCATGGCCACCTGCTGCCAGGACTCGGGTCCCAGGGAGACGGGCAGGCTCTCCGTGTGCCAGCTCTGGCTCGCTGACAGGGAGACGGGCAGGCTCTCCGACTGCCACGACGTGGTCACCGTGGGGGACTCCGGGGGGCTCACCTGTCCCGAGTTGTCGCTGGTCAGGATGTAGATGTCATTGCTGTCCTCTGCGATCAGCCCGGGGTACTCCTCCTCCTCCGATTCCAAGCTGAAGACCGTCCCCTGCGAACAAAAAGGAGGAACAACACGTGAGCAATGGCTTCAGCTCCACGCGCCCTGCACGGGGAGGAGGACACCTGGGAATCTGGTGAGGCTGGCAGAAAACGGAGAGGGCCTCTGCGGGAGCGGGATGTGCCTGACCCACGTTATGGGAGAGATGACAAAACCCAGCCGGTGCAACTGGGACTCGCAGAGGATGGAGCCACTGGGAAGAGCTTTGCTGTGAGCTCCTCCTCGCCCTGCAGTCACCCCGTCACCGAGTACGTCACCACAACACACCACTTGGGCACTATTACTCAGAGAAGAAGAAACTAAAGTCCAACGAGCATGTGAGCACAGCTGAACACCACTTCCCTCTCCACTTTATGCACATGCTCTGTATTGCTTCTCCATCTGACAGGTTTCTGAACATTAATTTTATTGCATTTCCTGTGCTGTCTGAAGTCTGCATCCCTAATTTGTACCAGCAAGCTGCAACCTACACTAATTCCAGTAATTTACTAAGAACTAATTTTGCCGTTCTTAAAATGTCACTTTCAAGTCTGACATTACAATTCTGGCCACACAACTTCAGTTAAACCAGACACATGAGCACAGACATCCTAACACACAGACAGGGTTTCCTGGATTTTATTCAGCTAGGCGAAACCTGCAGACACCCTAAAAACTGGGCTCCAGTTAGAGAAAATGCAAGTGTAAAACACTGACCCCAAAGTTTGATATGCCATATAGTCAATGTCTGTGAAACTGGGAGCAAAAGTTAGATTACTCCCTCGTACCTAACAAAAACGATTTGAGCATTTTACCAATCGCTGCAGTACTGGGAGCCCTTCCAGTGCAAATTCCTTTTTCAATTACCAAGCTTTCCTGTACAGTCCCATCATAACATGAAGCACTGGAAAAAAAACCATTATTTTTCTTTCCCTCTGCTCCCTTCTGCATTTAATAGTTCTCCTGTGCAGTTGTCCCCCTCTTTTTTAAACCCTTCCTGACACCTATGGCTTTGGGCTCTGGGTCTAGTCCAGTCTCCTACCAGTGGCCTTCCCGTGCCAAGATACCTCATTGCTTCTCCCATAACTTTTTTTGTGGATCCAAGCGGTGATCCATAGGAGGAACTGATCCAAATTAAGCCTACTATTTATTTTGGTGAGTTGTTTTTAACCCTGATCACCTTCCAGTTAGGTCTGCCGAGATACCTCAGTGTGCTAGTGTGAGTGAGGGTAGAAGGCGGCCAGCAACTGCTCTTGCTTGCACCGGTGCCAAAAAATGCTGTATCTATCCCCGTGCCCAGCTTCCAGAGTAGAAGGAAAATGCATTTCAGCTTTGGTAACTCCCAGTTATCACTTTGTTCCTAACACACTAGGAATCCAGTGCCTACAAGTGAATGGTTTCTGGCTTTCAGTAGGCAAATCAGCAGGGCTGATAACGACCAGGCCAGAAGCAAAGTGCTCTTCTCGCAGGGAAGCGCGAGGGGCCCAGGCTCTGCACAGACAGCAGCGCACACTGCCACACGCACTGCACTTCGTCACCTCCCTTGAATGGGGAAGGATCTCCACAGAAACAAAACAAAACCAAGTATACAGGCACAGGAGAGAACGTTCACCACTTGCACTAACTGAAGAGCACACGAAGCAGGAATAGACCCCTGGCAAAAGCACTGAACTGGGACTTGAGAGATGTGTGGAGCTTATGGGCAGCAACACTTGGCTCTTTCACAGTGTAGGCTATCACTGTATCAGTGAACTTGCGTTGAGCACAGGAGCAGTGGCACTGGGTTAGCTTTCTGCATACTGCCTAGCACTGAGCATGGAAAGGCAGCCCCTGCTGCCTCTGAGATCGCACGCTTGCTCTTCTGATCATCCAGATTTTCTCTGGAGGTTGATTAAGAAAGAAATATTCTTACTGCAATGCAAGCTAATAACAAACAGCTGTGATAATAGCAATTTATTTATGTTTATTTCCACAGGTGATACAGACTCAGAACCACCACACTTAAACAACAAAATAAGCGAGAGTAAAACCTGCAGTCTCGTGAACCTCTGATATTCCCCTCCTCTCCGCTCAGCACTACCCTTCAACAAACCAGTCAGTGATTCTTTCCTGGCCTGCCCACAGCACATCACGACAAACCAGACTGCATTTGTAATCTGATGTTAGCAAAAAGGAATGGCGAAGAAACCCCCCACAACTGGTAACAGCCCTCCTCTTAACATACTGCTGGAAGGGCACAGATGTTATTACGACTAGTCAAATATGACGAACAGAAATATTGTGAAACCACACTCCTACAGAGTTGAGAGCTGAGTGGTTGTAGCAAACTTCTTCTCAACAGCAAACTGAAAAAAGCACTAGCTAGGCCCGTATTCGGAGGGCCAAGTTCCCCTGAAGTCTCTGTCTAGCTGATGGTGGAAAGTCAAGTGCCTTTGAGCAGTGACTCAGCAGCCCGCAGCAGGGAGCTGCCCATAGTCCACAGGCACTACAGAGACTGAGGTGAAATTTAAGCCATCCTAATGAGCCTCAGTATGTGTTCCTCTAACCTCTTGTAGTGGGTTCATGTGGCAAGGGTTTGGTAGTGGGGGGCTGCAGGGGTGGCCTCTATGAGCAGGGCCCAGCAGTTGCCCCATGTCAGCTAAGGGCCAGTTTCAGCTGGCTCCAAAGGGACCTGCCACTGCCCAGAGCCAAGTCAGTAAGCGATGTTATTTGCGTCTCTGGGAGAGCAGATTTAAGGAAGGGGTAAAAGCCTGCTGCACAACAGCAGCTGGGAGAGCGAGGAGTGAAGCAGCCCTGCAGCCCCCAGGTGAGTGCAGCAGGAGGGCAGGAGGTGCTCCAGGCAGGCAGCAGCAGTTCCCCTGTGGCCTGTGGAGAGGCCCCTGGTGGAGCAGGCTGTCCCCCTGCAGCCCATGGGTCCCACATGGAGCAGATCTCCACGCTGCAGCCTGTGGAGAAGCCCCCGGTGGAGCAGGTGGATGTGGCCTGGAGGAGGCTGCGGCCCATGGAGAGCCCCCACAGGAGCAGGCCCCGGGGCCAGAGCTGCAGCCCGTGGAGAGGAGCCCACGCAGGAGCAGGGGGGCTGGGGGGAGCTGCCGCCCACCCGTGGGGGACCTGTGCTGGGGCAGTTTGCTCCTGGGGGATGGACCCCATGGTACGGAGCTGTGTGGGAGCAGTGCTTGGAGAGCTGCTGCCTGTGGGCAGCCCCCACGGGCTCAGTTGGGAGGGACCCCACAGGGAGCAGGGGCAGAGAGGGACCCTGAGGGAGCAGTGGAGACGAAGCTGTCAGGGACTGACCACAGCCCCCATTTCCCTGCTCCCCTGCACTGCTCAGGGGGAGGAGATGGAAGAGGGTGGATGGGGGGAAGGTGTTATTAGTTTCTTTCCTTTGTTTCTCACTTCTCTAGCTTGTTAGTAATAGGCAATAAATTTTACTGATCTCCCTACGCTGAGTCTGTTTTGCCTGTGACAATAATTGCTGAGTGCTTTTCCTGCCCTTATCTCAACCTTTGATCCCTTTTAACGTGTTTTCTCCCCTTCCCCTTTGAGGAAGGGGAGTGAGAGAGCAGCTGTGGTGGAGCTCAGCTGCCCACCTGAGTAAAGCCACCACAGCCCTGCTTCTGCTCTGTTCCTGATCCACCACTCACCTCCCCTTCCTCTCATGATGAAAATCAGTCATTTTTTGATGAGAAAGGAAAGAAAACAAGATCAAGGATGTTCTTTGGAACCCACAGACGGTTTGATGAAGTGAACAAATGATATAGGCAAAGCACCACCACAGCTACTAAGTATCTTAGCTCAGGATGACATGATGCCAGAGCCTCATTGGGTTAACAAAGAGGGGAGTCACCACTGATACACAAGGACCAGGCATTAGCTATTCTAATTATTCCCACACATCAGGGCAGTTTCCAAATGCGATGCCGTTTGCTGGAGCACTATCATTGGAGAGTTACTTCTCACAAAATACAGGTAAGATCTCGGCCTATGTTGAGGGCAACATGACAAACTGTTGTGGAGAGGGTGAGGGAATGAAGGGAAGGTATGTGGGGAATACGGGCAATTTTCAGCATTTCAAATGAATGCATGTGCAAACCCTACACACCCATCCTACCTTCAGCGGAGTGGAGGGCCTAAGAGACTCAAGCAATATTGTTCCTTTCCCACACTGTGCAGACTGGACTGACCTCAAGAGAGTTATCAGTCACCAACACCACTATAAACCAGACCCTTATAAAGCCCAGGTGAGCCTTTCGGTAGCAAGTCTTCACAGACAGCTTCTACTTCAGTGCCTCAGGGACAGAGCTCTCCCTGCTTTAAGAAACAGGCTGCCCAAGGTTGAAAACCAGGGGGAAAGCTAACATAACGAGTGTCAATGCATAATTTTGCCATGTTTATCATTGAAAGTGTACAAAGTTTTAATTGAAAAGCCAAACGGTAATAGGCATTATTTAAAATAGATTACTTTTCTTGAGCTGTATTAAGAGTTAATTCAGAAAATGAAGAGAACAAATCTGTGCTTTCCTGCTGATGTGGTTGAGGTTTGATTTTGTTTGTTTTGCTTTTCTTTTAAAGCAGCTGCAATAAAACCTGAGCAACATTTAGGACAATTCTCTTAATTCATCTACAGATGTGACCCAGAAGCAAAGCTTCCACAGACAGATTAATTCAGGACAGGATGGCACATTTGGAAGGATCTTTAATAACCCGAGGTCTTATATAAGCCATACTTTTTAGATTTAATGGTAACTAAGGAATTTATGTATTTCTTTATCTGCTTTGATTTTTCTGGTCTAGAGCAGTAGACTATCTATTTCCAATAAATAGAGTTGTGCTTTTTCAAATTTGGGATGGGACGTTTGCAAATTTGGAGTGCTTTTCTTCACCCATTATTCTTACAGACCTACATGATGATTGCCCACAGAAGCAAGAATAAGTCCCTCACTGCACCACACTGCCACTGCTGATTCCAACCACGGCCACTTGAGGGAAGAGTTGGCACAAGTCATGACAAGAGGAAGAACTGGATAGTTCCCTTCTTAGCCAGAACACAAGGATGGTCCACAGCACATTTGGCAGTCTTGAGGAGAAGGTCAACCTAATTCTGTTGAGGTGGCATCTGTAGATCTAAAAACCGAGCTCCAGAAGCCAATTACTGTCTTCAACCTACAAAACCTACAAAAGGTTGTAGAAGTCCTGTGGAAAAGTTTTACAAGTGACAGAAAACACCTTCAATAAACATGCTGGACTATTCCTCAGGACAGGCCATGGCCATTACGCTACAGGCTGAGCTACACTAGTCAACTGTAAACCAGTAACAAAGCAATGATCTGAAACCTCCTTCTCTAAACAGAACCTATCAGTTTGGATTCAGCTGTAGCCCTGCTAGCATCAGTAACCTGAACTTTGAAAATCTCATCAGGGAATTCAAAACACTACAAACTTTTAACATATAGTCAGAGAGTGCTACTTAATAGCCATCAGTTTCAATTATGACTTAAAGACAATGAAAAGCAATAATATAAAAAAAAAATAAAAACATCAAGATTTGGAAACTGATGCTTGTGACAACTATACTATATTTCAAAGTTTTCGCATGGGTTTGTTATTAATTTCATACAGAAAAGCTGACTTCCTAACTAAAGCAGTTATTTTTGCTATTGAACAAAAACTTTAACTATTCATAATGGAACAAATAAATATTCAATAGAATAAAAACTTCATTTGGATTTATGTGAAGTTGTTTCTGGTAGAAATAGGTATTCAAATTAAAATTCTGAATGTCTCAAAACTCAACTTTTTTTTCCTACAAACATAGTGTTACTCTGTAAACCCAGACATCAACATTTTCGTCAGAGATGTATCTCTGCAATTAGCTTGCTGAGTTGAGGTCCTTGAAAGACAAGCTAGTAGACAAGGAAGCGCATCTCCCTGCTTCCAGCCGAACACATCCTCTGTTTCTCTCCTAACACATCCCCAGAACAATCTGTAATATGATGCCAAATGAATCCTATGACTAAGTTTTATCTAGATGTTAAGGTTTGCTCTTCCAAAACAGAAGGTGGGTGATGTTTTTATTGAAATGTTCTGAAAAGCTTGACTGGTCTCTGGTTCAGTTCTTACCCAAGTTTAAGCAGGCAGGTAACAGCTAGCTGTTCACACAAGGGATGATTTGAATAGGCAACTCATTCAAAATTAGTATCTAATGACACAGACACACGCAAAAAAGCTATACAGCCAAATGAGCCAGCCATACACCCTAGATCTTGATTTTGTCTAGAAAAGTCAAAACTTCTGTACACCAGTCAGAGAGGAGTGCCACCTTCTGGCAGAAAAAAAGTAAATAAGTAAAAGTAAAAAAAAAAAAAAAAAAGTAAATATATGCTGCCTGAATCTTTTTTCTCTTGCAACTGAACAGACTCACATAAAATGGACTGAGAGCAGCCCTGAGGAGAAGGACCTGGGGGTGCTGGTGGATGAAAAGCTCACCATGAGCTGTCAATGTGCCCTTGCAGCCCAGAAAGCCGACCGTACCCTGGGCAGCATCAAAGCAGCGAGGCCAGCAGGGCAGGGAGGGGATTCTGCCCCTCTGCTCTGCTTGGCCCCACCTGGAGCCCTGCGTCCAGCCCTGGGGCCCCCAGCACCAGGACAGGGACCTGTGGGAGTGGGCCCAGAGGAGGCCACGAGGCTGATCAGAGGGCTGGAGCACCTCTCCTCTGGGGACAGGCTGAGGGAGCTGGGGGTGTTCAGCCTGGAGAAGGGAGGGCTCCGGGGAGACCTTACAGCGGCCTGCCAGTGCCTAAAGGGGCCTGCAGGAGAGCTGGGGAGGGACTCTTGGTCAGGGAGTGCAGTGACAGGACAGGGAGAGTGGCTTTAAACTAAAAGAGGGTAGAATTAGATTAGGTATAATGAAGACATGCTTCACTCAGAGGGCAGTGAGGCCCTGGCACAGGCTGCCCAGAGAAGCTGTGGATGCCCCATCCCTGGAGGTGCTCAAGGCCAGGTTGATGGGGCCTTGGGCAGCCTGGTCTGGGGGAGGTGTCCCTGCCCATGGCAGGGGGGTGGAACCAGATGGTCTTTAAGGTCCCTTCCAACCCAAACTTTTCTGTGGTTCCATGTAAATCCCCAAGGCAACACCCTGAAATACAGGAGGAAATGCTGACAGAAAGTGGAACATTCCAGAAGAGCAATATTTACAATAAGAAATTCAAAACACAGCACAGCTAGAAGTTTCTTGGGCTTGAGTAGTGAACTTTACCTTGTAACATAATCTGTCAGAGACAAATGAGACTCAGACATTTCTTTCCTTGTCACAGCAATGAAAAAAAGTACTAGGAACCCATTAAACACTTTTGTGCTTATAATCTAGTGACTGAAAAACAGGAGGCAATGAATTATGAACTGGCCTGCATCCAGGAATCCCAAAAGATCTCCCCCTGAGGAAATAAGCAAGTTTCCTGCAGTAACACATTTCCCCAGAGCTGGGAGTACATCTGTCATATGATTTCTGCTGTGACAGAGGTGTAGCCGTACGCTGCCGAACCGCTGAAGTGCCGTCCGTGCCGAGGGCTGAGCAGGAAAGGCTGTGCCTGCAGCGTCGGTGCAGCTTCACCCCCACCCCTGCCAACAACTCGGTGGACAGACTGCACCCTGCCTCTGCATTCAGAGCTGTGCTATGCCTCTTCGGATCCCTTCTGAATTCAGATTAACAGCATCACCGTGCTCGTCCTTCAGAGAAATGGATTATTAGAGAAGGGCAGCTCGCAACACCCAGATCCAAAATAGTTCCAAAATAATAAAAATCCCCCAGTCACTCACTGTAGCATTCATCTTTATGAAGCTTGAGATAGGTGGAGCCAAGAAAAAAAACAGCAGAATCCACAAATAGGACTGTCTGACTTAAACTTTCTATTAAAAGACAAGAATGGGAAAAAAAGAATGCATTGTTAATCTGAACCAAATCAAATCACGCTGATATTAAAGCCATTGCTCCTACCCCTTCAATGCCTGTGTGACTAGAACACCCTTCAGAAATGATCCTATTGATTCCCCGTCCTCTGGCATAACCTCTGCTACCTGCAGAGTGGCAATTCCAAACCAACACCCTATTAGGTTTTAGTTGTAGCAGTGAAAATTGAAGTAAATTCATTAATTTAGAGACCATTTCCTTAGAAAGACTGATCTGAAGTTGTTGAAGGACAAAACGAAAGGAGATCTAGTTGCTCAGTCATTCACCATTTAAGTTCCTTTTCCTTCAGCCACAGTGCCTAAAAAAAAAATAAATAATCTATTACTGTACTAAAGAAGTTCCATACAAAAAAGTGGATATTTCATTGCCATTTTCCATGACATACAAAGTATAATTATTTTGAAAGGAAAACTCCTTTATAGAACTTCTTTAATTAGATTCCCCTTTCTTGCACCGCTACCGTATTAAACTTACTTATCTTTCCCCCAGTGTAGCAAGTCTGTCTATTTTTGCATTGTCATTCTGGAGGCAGACACCTGGGCTGCTGCAGAAGATTTTAATCTCCAGTTGCGCACACTGCCTGCCTTGCTTGCCCGGGATGACAAGTGCCTCTTTATCTTTTTTCTCCAGATTGTTAACAGACTCTAGTATGTACATTATTCAACGAACAGCAGCAAAGAAAATGTCAGAAAGAGCAGAAAAGCCCAAACCAAAACACTGGAGATAAAGAACAGCCCTTCTGAAGCTGAGATAAGGAACTGTAAACACTAAGCATGCTTTAAGGAAGTTTACTTTATCCTCTCCAACACGGGCAAATGACTAGTTAATTTCAAATCCAGCTCTGAACATCATAAGACACGAACCCTGGGAAGGCAGAGTCGATTTCAGCTATGGTCATAAATACAAACACAAGCCTCCTACTGAGAGAAGGAAGGTTACTGATTCCTGATAAACACTAACTGCATACATTTATTTCACCCCTTTCAACGATATGAAAAGCAGATGGGCTTGTAACATGAGAGTGAATCCGAGAAAAAAAGAAACACCACCTAGCTTCCGAGTAATCTTATACTTTTTCCCTTTTACAGACATCCCCAGACAGATGAAATCAGAATATGCAGAGCTTGAGAAGAAATCAATTACTTAGGAGGAGGGATGGGAAAGGAAGAGGAAAAAAAAAATCCTTACCAACTGACTGGCCTTACTGTGCACTTCTCCAGGAGATCAAGAATTGCTTCTGATGCAGCAACATTCAGCCCTGGAGAAGTCAGGCAGAGGGAAAAGGGAGGGGAAGTAAGAGGAGGGGAAGGGAGGAGACAGGAGGAGAGGGGAGGGGAGGGGAGAGCGTGTACACCGCACGTCAGTTTGTTGAGCCCTAACATTGCCTTTGGGAAGTAGAATGAAATTACTGCCAAATCTGACTGGGAACGGGCTTGTGATGCTTCAAAACAATACGGAAACAAGATCCTAGCGTGACTGTTTGGGTTCAGAACAGAATCAGAAGGAAGAGATGTGCATTCTCACATGTAGCTATTCAGAGCACGTGAACCGCCAAACGTGCTTTTTGCTCTAGTGAGACATCGTTCTCAAATTTAAAGTCAAGCAGAGTAAATGTAAGAGCTGCAGCAAAACCCATCACTGCAGTTAGTGAGAGAGGGAGCCCATCCAGAAGAAAGCAAGATTCCCTTGCTTTCCTAAAGTCTTCCAAACTCAGCTTGCAGCTACCTATGAGACTGTAAACTAGATGGAATAGTCATTTCAACTCTTCATACACAGCCATTTCCATGCCAGCTGCATCCAAACACAGCATGTAATGCGCTGAAGGCAGACATCCCTCCTTGGAAGACTTTTACCCTAGAGCAGTACAATAGACTAAGAGGAAGGGCACCAACACACGCATTTTGATAGCATCAAAATATGATGCACACTTTCACATGCACAAATATGACAGTGATTCTCCCACCAACTGTTACAACCCAGTCCCACTCCACCATTAACAGCTAACAGAATTAAAATTTTAGTGCCTGAAGGAAGAATGGGAACATTCATTGTTCAACTCATATCTCATCACCACATCTCGACAGAAAAGAGATTAAAAAAAAAATCCAGAAGTTACTTCGCACCTTAGAGGTGCTACCTTTAGTTTAGTATCCCCAATTCCCCATTCCTCACAAGCTGTGCTGATTTCCTAAAATACGTTGCCTCACTATCCAATTTCTTCACCTTTATTCCCTTGAGCTAGCAATTTTGCTTCTAATTGTTGTTGTCTACTGTCCTCTATCAGATGCTTTCCCAGCCCTACAAGACACCCAAGCCCACAAATTAGTTTGAAACCTTGCAGAGAGGCAGAATCTCCGGAGCCCTACGTGCTGTACAGCAGCAGCACAGCGTTACGCAGCAAGTGGTCCCGCTGCATGATGCAACACCATGCAGCGTTGACTCCACAGAACAGCAGTTCGGGCAGAGGAAGGGCTCATCTAGCCCCTGCTCTTCCAACTGACTACTTTTCTTCTCGCAAAGGTAGGTTTCAATCCGAGCACCAAGGAGGATCCCAAATCATACAGTGCCAAGGGAATAGACAGAGCCTTAAAGGCTACAGGTTTTATTCAGGTCTAGCACTGAAAAACAGGCTCCCATAAAGCTCTCCTCTGCTGCTGATCCACAGAACACCAGATAAGCTGTTACGGTATCTTTTCAGTTCTAAATAAAGAGCTCTTGCCAGCTGCAGGAAAAACTTATCTGCACACCACTCTGGAACAACATAAAACCCCAATCTCTTACTGTCCTAACAGTGTAATTCACTGGAGACTCCTAGGTTTATAGATCACCCGTGGCTCTAACAAAGCATTACTGATAGCTTGATCTGGCACACCGCACTCCTGTGGCAGATGCTTATCTTAAAAAATGCAAAACACTTGGGTGATAGCTAACAGCCTGCCATGTGGCTCTCCCAAACCCATCCCGAAAACACGAATATCTTCCCCTCCCTGCTCTCAGCATTGCTGTCCCCAGGATACCATTCCCAGTAGCACCACAAGCAAAGCAGGTCCCCCAACCCCAGCCCCACAGCAACTCACAAAGGGTTAGCGCAGCTACACTAACTCAGTTGGAAAGGATTTTTGTCACCTTGCCTCTTTCCTCGCCTCTTCTGCTGTTTCAAAAATAGCTCTGGCTTGTTTGCTGTACCGCTTATGTCAGTCTGATTTTATGCCTGAGTGGATGTATACAGACAAGTTCGTAGCCCATTAAACACTGACTACCCAGACCTGTACGTACATGCACAGTCACACAAACACAAAGCACACCCCCCTCCCTCGGAGGCCATGCTGAAAAGCCGCTTGTTTTCAGAGGCTTTGCGCTGTATTAAGTATGTTTATAGCAGGCCTCAAATAGGGGACAGAAAACAGACCACAGTCTTTTCTGAGGTTTTGAAAAAAGAAAAAAAAATAAGGCAAAACAGCTCTATCATCCACCCCCTCTTAAAGTTGTAAGTAAGGGCCTTGCCTGTGATGCAAAGACTTTGAAATGGAAATGCATTTATCAAGTAACCTAAGGTCATTTGGATGCATGCTGTTCAATGTTTCAGTCCATTAAAGACAAACAACCCTCCCCCCTTCCCCCCGAGGTTTTGAAAACCATTATCCACAATTGCCAGGAAGTGAAAGGATTTAGGTAGGTGCAGAAGTACAGAAATTCTGGAACTACTGCTAAAGAAAAATTCAGGTAACGTCCTGAAATCTGAGAAGTCCTTTGAATGAGATTTTTCCTACTAGCACTTTTTAATCACCAGGTTTTACTGAATAGCTTTTCTTTTTACAATAAATCAACTTGCATTTCCCTAATCCCAGATTAATCCCATTCAAATCTGGTATCCTTCCCAAACACAGTAATCTAAAGATCAGCATCCTTTACCACAGCTCTACCTTCAAGACCCAGCTCATCACCTGTGAATTAACTGATACTTTTTTTGATGTATCTTGCTCAGTATGCCATGACTCAGGACTATTGGTTATCATGAATTTAAGACTTCCATAAGGAAATGCAGCACAAAGCAATTTTGCTTGGTCCTATATAAAATCCAATATGCATTAGCTATTAAATAATAAATAATAATAAATAAGAACCTACTGACCTTTCTGTACTACATGCTCCCCAATTACTCATCTGCTAAAAACCCTTTGAAATTTAAGAGGAGAAAAAAAATAACATTTCCAGCAGTAACTGTAGCATGAAGACAAGATTAAAAAGATGACCCTCTCAGGCACTGTATCTCTTTTACTACCAGTCTTTGCATGTACATGTAATTCTGTATGTATATTAACAGGAAAGAGCATTCAAACAAAA
Source organism: Netta rufina (assembly GCF_964035555.1). NCBI lineage: Eukaryota > Metazoa > Chordata > Aves > Anseriformes > Anatidae > Netta > Netta rufina. The sequence goes on from NC_140123.1 coordinate 141,610,890, forward strand.
GCTCAACCATTAGCATATTAACAAAGTGTATGAAAAATAGTTATTATTTTACTCCTGAGGACATCTGCTATTTCAACAACAGTCCAAAACACCAGACATGCAAGAACTGAAACAGACCAGCTGGAGAAAATGTGGGGTCCGATCACATAGGTCTTCAATACCAACATTAGTAATGAACAGGTAAAAGTCAATTATGCCTTGGGGCAGAGAGGTAAAATACATTACTGCCCAGCATCTCTTTCCAAGTATATGGTCCTGACCTCCTGAATTTTTTCTCCCTTTTGAGGCATCCCTTCTCCCACAGGCTTAGCACGAGCAATTCCTCTTAGCTTTCTGCTTTAAGTACAAATAGCTTTTCTACTATTAAGACCAGTATTACACTTAGAAATAAGCTTTGAACAAAAATATGGAAATTAAACTGTTTTCTTACCCATCCTCCTTGTTGAATGATATAGTCTGCAGAATAGTCTTCTAGATACGTCACCCCAAAGTTCACAAGTGCACTCAATGGTTCCTGGCCTCTTCTGGTTAACTCCATAAGGAATTGCTGTAGCAGAACCAGGGGTACCAAGACCTTAAACAAAAAAAAAAATAAATAAAAAATTATGAATAAATACAGAAAGCCTTATCAATACTATTGTGTAGGTAAAATGAAGAACTCATGTGGTCTATGGAAAAGGTCTGGATCTACAAGTTCAGAGTTATCGGAGACTATACACTTCGTTTTTATGAAGACAAGAGATAGAAATACAATACAAAACAGTAGGAAATCTAACAAGCAAAACACCACAGTGTAACTTGGGAATTTCACAGAACAGTACTGCAGTCATTTCTTGAGCCCCATGTTTCCCCAACATGAGATTCAGGTAAAGAACCACAATGGGTCCAGAACTTACTACTTCAGAAGTAAAAAAAAAAAATGCAGCATTATAGGTAGTTTGAAGGGATACACATGAAAAATGTATTCAAACAACAAATTCACATACATCTTTTAATAGATGCACTGTGCTAGACAAACTCTTTAGAAGTTGATGCTCTGCTTTTTGACTGGACAGAAGCTTGGGCTTAATGAAGAAGACTTGGGCTTAATGGGTTATAATAAGTGAGGTTACATCAGGCTGGTGGGCAATCACTAGTGGGGTTCCCCAGGGCTCAATTTTAGGGGATCTGGGGGTTCTGGCTGACTGCAACTTGAACACAAGTCAGCGGTGTGCTGTGGCAGCCAAAAGGGCCGACTGCATCCTGAGGTGCATCTGGCATGGCATCGCTGGCTGGTCGAGGAAAGGGATTGTCCTGCTCTGCAGCAGCCTCATCTCAAGAGCAATTTGTAGTCTGGGGCACCACAATATAAAAAAGGCATAAAACTATTAGTGAGTGTCCAAAGAAGGGCTACAGAGGTGGTGAGAGTCTAGAGGGCAAGACATATGAGAAGCAGCTGAGGTCCCTTGGTTTGCTTAGCCCAGAGCAGAGCAGGCTGAGGGGAGGCCTCATGGCGGCCTGCAGCTCCCTCACCAGGGGAGCGGAGGGGCAGGCGCTGAGCTCTGCTCTCTGGGGACAGCGACAGGACCCGAGGGAACGGCATGGAGCTGGGACAGGGGAGGGTCAGGCTGAGGGTTAGGGAAAGGTTCTGCACCCAGAGCGTGGTCGGGCACTGGGACAGGCTCCCCAGGGCAGTGGGCACAGCACTGAGCCAGCCGGAGCTCAAGAAGCATTTGGACAGCAGTCTCAGTCTGGTTTTTTGATGGTCTTGTGTGAGGGCCAAGAGTTGGACTTCATGATCCTTGTGGGTCCCTTTCAACTCTGTATATTCCATTATTCTATGAACTCCCCACAGCAGCATAACATTACAGGCATTGTTGAAGTGATAAACACATACTCCTCTCTATGTTTAAACTCTCTCTCCTGTGCCAAATCTACCACGTACAGAATTCCCTGCCTCTGTTCCTACTCCTATTTCTCCTTCCAACTATAACTGAATGTTCAGCCTTAACCCAAATGTGAATTGCTCTGGAAAATGCAGTAATCTGTGAACTCACCTCTTTTATATAACATAGTTCTAGACACTTCCTTCTGAAATTATGGTTTTGTTTGCCTAAACAACATGCAGGTGAACTTTTAAACTCTAAATTTATTCTCCTAGAACAAGCAAGTGGCCCTCTGGGCAATGTTTATATGCAGTACTCTGGCAAGTTTAGGAAAAACTGGTATGAATTGAAGTCATTAGCATCTGAAAAAAACTACTATAACACAAGAGAAAGATAAATATTAATTTTACTGCATTGAGTTTATGACAACTGCATTGCACTTCTCCGTAAAGGCTGAAGAAGGTCATTAGAACACTGTGCAAATCAGACCACTGTTTCCTGCCCACGCAAGGTGGATACAGGTTAATACTATTGTACAGTTTGAACTCTAAATGCCTCCTTTCTTTCCCAGTCTTGCCCTCCTTTAGCCTGATCTTTTCTGTAAATATTCTCTCTTACTATTCCCAAAAATCACACCTTAGGCAGCACAGCTGGAGGAAGAAGCATAGGAAAAGGAGGCTGGGTTTGAAATTTGTACTTAATCCATGGTGAAGTCAGACTCAGATGGACCACTAAGAACAGGCAGGGCCTTAAAAATGCCTGCAGTCTGGTAAATTTAAAGTGTTCTAGTTGATTAAAAACAGATAGAGTCCAATACTATGAAAAACAGATTATATTACTGTTCTTCTGGGAACAACAGTAAACACTTCATTCACTTAACTAGAAATGAGATGCTGCTTGAATTTTAAAAGTCTTGTGGTTTTTTGAGTTTCTTGTAATTAATCTCAGCCCAGAAGCAGAAAAGATGCAAACTCACAGTTACATGCACAAGCATAAGGAACAGGTCAAGGTGAGATAAGTGTCAGAGGAAATTGAAGTCTTTTTGGATTAAAGAAAAAAAAATATATGTCAAGACTAGGTATCTTTTGAAGGCTTTGAACACACCCTCAGAATTCTACAACAAGATGAACATTTCCATCTCAAAATATTTGACATTTACTTTAAGATCAAGGGAGGAGAAACAAAGACAAAAAAGCTGCTTAAGAAATTGAGTGAATTCAAATTATTGCTTTCTTCCTTTGCCAGTTTAAACACCTAATCCATCTACTCCTCCCAAATTTAGCATGCCTTGCTGGTCCCTTACTCTTAAAACCTAATTCAGATGCTGACATTCAGTTCCATGCAGACCAACAAACAGCCTGGTTTTCCTTTCCCACTGAAATTACAGACTTCTACCTTTGAGATCAGTAGGAGCAGGACCAGGTTTGCACAAAACTAACCCAAATTCATGAAAGAAAACAAGTTCACAGTACTTCCATTAAGGCTAGCAACAACTTTTTGTACTTAGATGTAACTATGTGCATGGTGATGAGATTTAAACTAGACCTAAGTAAAAATACAGCCTTAAAAATTCAAAGCAACTGCAATTTGTTCCACCAGCATTGCGCACCGAAAGGAGTAAGAGGGACCTTTTTTACTTTGACTAAAGAAAACAAATACAGTATCAAGCAGATCATGGCAGAAAACAGTTGAGGTGAGAAACTTCTAAGGAATAATTAAAATAAAAATACTTTATGATCAGAAGATTTGATTGTGTATATGAAAGATTTCTGCCAGTTATACTATTGCAATCCCACACTACAATATTACAATTCTGAAGAGAGATCTTGAAGATTTTTTTAATTCTTAAGTTATATTGAAAGTAATTGCCATTCCTGTGTATCTTTTTACTATTACAAAAATTCACTTAATTCTTTACATGATTAGTTCTTACATTTTTGTTTTATTGCTTTAGCTTTTTAGCTTTGTTTTAGCTCCCATTAATCAGTAGAAATGGAACATTAAGATAACTATTAAGATAACCTACTAGTTCAGTTGACTCTAAATATCAGTGTTTGTTATTCTTTTATCTGATGCGCAATAGTGGGATTAAGTACTTTTGGAGTATTTACATAATATTAATTTTTAAGCATAGCATAAAAAACAAAGAAATATTTTGTTGCCAGATTTTAAAATATATTCATTACAAAAATAATACCCTGTTTAAGCTTGGGATGTTTTTAATTTGGTTTCGTTTTAAAGAGAGCCTTATCCTTTTCTTTACAGGATCCATCGTAGCTATTATTCTCACATCACAATTTCTGAGAAATACATGAAATATTTTTTTCTCCTGGAATTCCTTTACTGAGAACCAGCACTTCAAATATCTACAGGTAAACTTTGCTTCTGTGGGATGTTAGTGGAAGAACTGATGTTCCAATGCATTTGTTTACCTGGCAATATTTTCTTATTCACATGAACATTGATGTTTTAGTGACAGAAAACATTCTTTTACATTCCATCCCTCGTAAGTTAATCACATCTCTTCAGCAGTTCAAACATACCACTGCACTCCAGAAAAGGTCCACATTTACAAATGGAAAAAATACCAGCTACATTTAGAAGTGTCTTCTTTCTGCTTATGCCTGCACAATGAACAGGTTCTGTGAAAACTGGAGTGACTAAAAAATTGATACCTTGCCAACTGTAAAAGAGACAGATTAAGCCTTTGTCCACATTAACTTGCAACCAGCTAACTTCACTATTTTAATCCAATACCTACCCAGCATTGTATGCTTACCTGTGTCTCACATACACCTAACTTCAAGCAAGATTGACAAAGACTGCTTTGAGTCTGCTTTGTGCCACAGAAGTGCTGCACCATTAGGGGATCAGTGAGGCTCTCTGAGCTCATCTCATTCAACATATTAAATAGGTGGAGCTTTTATATATACACATATATAATAGATACCTATACATACATACACACAAGATGGATCTGATAACGTGTCAAAGGTGAAATCAGAATAGAAAAACAGTTCATTCCGACTTGAGCTCCTCACCCATGTCCAGGTTGCTAAAAGGGACCAAGGAACTTGCCCTTCAACAGCAAGGACTCAGAAATTTGAAGTGAGATCTTATATATTAGTTTATATGATACTAAAAGTAAGAAGAACATCTTGCTGCGTGAGGTTGCATGAGGTGCCACTACTGAGCACAAGAGATGCAGCTTACCTGAAACTTAAAATATATTTAATCAATTAGATTTAGTAATTTTATTTCTTCTAGTCTGGATCAAACCACAAGCCTTCATCACAGATATACCAGCCAAAAGTCTGTCTGTGGGAAAGCACTTTGACATTTTTAACCCGTCATATCTGACAATTGCTGTGTCTTTCCAATTTCTGCTCCACCCAAGCAATTAAGGATGTGTGATGGCCACAGCATGTAACAGGGAGTGATTTACTATTCCGTTTAGCTAGCTCAGCTTGTTGTATGTTTTCTTAACTTACACAGTTAGTCAAAGAACCTAAGCTTCAATTCAGCAATACTTCTCATTAGAGCGATGGTGGAAAGCCTTCATCATTCTTAGCAAACTGATAAAACCAAATTCAGTAAGAGACATCTTTATGGAAAACCTGAGGAAGTGTCAAGAAACTAACCTGTTAAAGAGCTATCTATGGAGTATTGTATTTGCTTTCTCTTGGGGTTTTCATTATAAAGTACATTTAATATATTTAGCTACTAAGTATATTTAGCACGGAAAACACTTTATTCATTGTAAACTGCTATTCTTATTAATTTGCCTTTCCCCTCTTAAAGTTGTGGGCCTATCTTCACTGCTTCCCACAGTCCTTTGTTCTTAGAGAAATCTATCAGTAGATTTGCAGGAGCAGAAGAGTCTTCTCATAGCCAATTTAAATACAAATCTTTCATGAACCTGAGGCGAGCACGGCCTCATTTTGCTGCACGTCTGCTAATTAGACCTAACACTGTGTGTCTATTTATAGCTACTTTAAAAAATTATTTTGCAAACAGCTTCTTCTTAGAGTGAAAATTAAGTTAGACTGAAGTTGGAGGAGAGATACCTAGATCTCTTTTGTTACAAAATATGATGCTGGTTAAGACGATAAAGGAATTTAAAAGGAAATGAAACCAATACAAGTGTATTCCACCTCACAAAACAAGTATTATTAAAGGAACTACCAGGCATTCCTGAAGTATCAAGCTACCACAAAAACAATATCAACGGATGCTGTATTATTACACAAAAATTCCATTCTGTTTTGCTTGTGGACTAAAAGTTTGGTAGCAACAAGTATTATGGGTAAGTCAAGACAATGGCAAAGACAACGTCTGACTGATATTCTCAATCAAAAGCTAACGGGAACCAAAACCCATTAATCACAAAGGCTGCACAAATGTAGCAGCAATGGAGGAATCATAAAACTGAATCATAAAACTCCCAATATGGATGATCGGTCTACCCAGCGCTATAGCTGCAACAGCTGTGTACCAACCGCACATGGAGACGCAGTAGAGAATAAATCTCCATCCATCTCCCCCTGGCCATCTGAGCCATAATGTCTAGCTTTATGCCCATTTATAGTTTTCACCGACTGAAAAGAAAAACATACCCATCTTAAAGAACCTTCTTGATAATCAGATTTCATGGTTATTTAAGCTAAAATGCTGTGAGTCATAATACAATAAACCAAAAGCAAACACACCAATTATAATTGACATAGCCATGGGCAGTAACTTGTCAAGAAACATTAACAAACTGCTTTAAAAGTGTCCCACGCCCTTGCTTAGATGATCAGTTTCTAAAGTATGCAGGGAAATCTAGTTAAGGAGGTAAAATATTTCTTTTAAAAAATTAAAATAGGAAAAACACACTTAAAATTTAAGACTAAATTTTAAACACTCAATTTATGATTAAATTTGTAAATATTTCATTATTTTTCTGATGCACACTGAACCTGTCAGAGAATGATTAAGATTACAAATTTGAACGGTTAATGAAAGATGAATTTTGGGGACAGTAATTCTACTCATTTTACATTAAAACTATTACAAGACAGATCACTTACAAATTCGCATGCTGTTCTACAATGAAGCTTCATGTCATTTGAGACAACTCCTGAAACCAGGTATGCACACCCTCATGTTTTCTGAGCAACTGACACAAGAGATATCAAAGTGAAAGTCACTTATTTGGTACCTTGTTCCATCCACTGGCATGAGCAGCTGTCTCTTGTGTGCGCTCTCGATATTCTTGGTATGTCACTGGCCTGCAGAAGTTAAATCAACACTGAAAGTTATAAAAGGAAACAAAAGAACAAGAATAAAATAAAACTCTCAGTTTCCAGAGAATGAAATATTTTCACATATATAAAGCAAATAATTTTCAAGAGCAAATAAGACTCATATTTCAGGGCATAAAACACCATCACCAGACAAGGAAAGAAAGATACCACCTCCTCCCAGGTACGCAATTTCAAATAATTGGTTAGGTGAATTTTATAAGAATTTAATAGTCTACAAATTGAAGGACATTAGAAAAGTTAGTTCTCTGACATGCAGACAATATTTCAGATCTCTTGAAGATTGTTTTTTATAATCTAAGAATTTGAAGATAAAAAAATCACTATGAAATTCAACTGTGAGATGGAGGTCAATGCAGAGTAAAATTTTCATAAATAGTAGAGACTACAAACAACCAACATATGCTTAACAGTGTTAACATTATTTAAAGTTCAAGGAGTACTTTCGATCAAAAAAAATTCATTTTATTTTAGTAGACATCTCAACAAGACTTCCCATTTTAGAATTATCACATCTCTACCTCTCTGAATTCAGATGATAAAATTCCCCTCTCTTCCATATTCTTTCTTCCAAGATCTAATAATATCTTACAGTCAGTAACAATGAAGACTTCCTGACAAGTGACAACAGAAAATACACTCTTTCAAAAGCAGTTGTCCCGAAGCCAGACCATGATAGCAGACAAATTTAAACTTTGGCTTCAGGGAGAAAGTGGTAGCTGGTGTTGCACAGAAGAAGCTGTAACTGCTTACTGAAATTTAAGAATCTGTCACAATTTAGTAGCCTTGCTATACTGTAACACAAAGATACTTGTCTATGTGCATGTTAGAGGAGAGGAAAATACCAAATATAAGCAAAATAAATAAGCATTGTGCCAAATAACACTACTGTAGGAAACATGAGTGAAAGAACAGAATTAAAGCACGCTGAGGGAAATATAATTTGGGCTTGTCATTTTAAGTGCATTCTTTTAACTCCCTTGGTATTAGTTCCTTTGGAATGCAAATCCAAATGAATCAGTAGGATGAGAAGAGCAACAACAGCTGGAGGAAGGATATTATCAAGGGATTAAACAACAGTTCTGGTTCACCTCATAAAAAGGCATGCCTGTCACCCCATTTTCATGTGTGTATATATATATACACACACACACAAAGAAAATGACGAAGTTTTCCTGTAGAAGATACAAGCAGCCTAGAAGTCTACATCAGGCTACTACCAGCCATAACCACTTCATTTTCAAAGGCCTTGTCTCAAGAACTCTCCAAAGAGATCAACCTAGAACACACCAATACCTACAATGGGCAATACCCCATTATCTACAATGTATAAGACCTTAAAATTTTAAACGCTTATTTTTTTTAATTTAGATACACAAAAGAGAGGTTGCAAGGCTTACTGCTGATTTTCCAACTTGTTGCCAGTATGTTTTTTTTTTTTTAGTGTGCAGTAAAGTATTTTGCAAATCCTTCTCTCTTTATAAAATACTAAGTACAAGTTTCTAAGGTCACACAGGACAAATGCCTGGCCTGTACAGGCAGATAAGCTTCTGTCACTTTTGGAGGAACATCTTTTGCGACTTAGGGAGAAGTTTGTACCCTACATAGTATTTTCTGTGGTTAAATAATTTTTAGTTTACACAATACTGAACTTACTGTTTGACCCTATGAGACCTGCATAGGGAAGCAGACAGTATATGTATTTATTTCTGAAAGCTAAATGGTGAATTGCCAAACTATTTTTCCTGTGGATAACTGATAGAAGAGACAGCTGCCTCTGTCTGTCTGGCCAGATGTTACACAGGGCCTTTGATATTGAATCCAGGTTGGAGTTCATCAGTCTTAAATAAAAACAGTCATAGAAAGTCAACAACTTTTATAGTTTCTACAAGAAGACAAGCTAGTTCAGGAATCGCAGGATCACAGAATGGCTGAGGCTGGAAGGGACCTCAGGAGGTCACCTGGTCCAACCTCCTTGCTCAAGCTGAATCTCCTATAACTGGTTGCCCAGGACCATGCCCAGGCAGCTTTTGAGTATCTCCAAGGACAGATGCTCCACATACTCTCTGGGAAACCTGTCAGGGTGACTGAGCAATGGAACAAGAAAAAAGCACTTCCTGATGCTCAGAAGAAACAACTTCCACATTCATAATCCCTCAGAAGTCTGCCATAAAGGGTATTACCTTCATGGGAAGGTGAGATGCCTCTTCAAAGCCTGCATGGAATGCTTAAGCCCTTTCTATGAGACCAGAATTTTTTGCTAGATGCTGGTATCTAAGGCTTACAGTGATTCCCAGCTTCCTTAGAGCCATATTTATTAAACCAATCCACAGAACAGATTCAGATTGCTATTTGCTAATGCTGTCTTCACAACTGCATGTGTAAGTGTCTGCAAAGTAACACTTTGCAACTTGAGCACTCTACAAATACACTTTGGAGGTCATTCATAAAAGCCAGAAGTGACTCCACTAAAATCAGACTAGTCATTCATATTAGAAAAACAAGCAACCAATGCCATTTTACTAATTTACTGAAGACATTAATTGAGACGCTAGTATGCCAAGTACTGTGTGCTATTTAAACAATAAGCTTAATCTGGAAGGACAGCTCCTAACGTACCACAGTTAGCCCAGGGAGCTACAATTGCTTCAGATGTGTGTCCTGAATGGCAGCCATGAAGTATCTACCTACCTTCCCTTCAGGGAAACTCTCTCACTCATCTTGGGTCAGAAAATAATCAAACTTCTAGCTCTGCTCTTAACTATTAGGTAAGACAAGCTAATTTTCCACCGCACATCATTCATTTAGTTGGCAATGGCAATTGGCAGCTCTCAACTGCTAGCTTCACCAGCAACTCAAACTACTTAAACTAGTCTCTTCAGTTCAATGATAGAAGTTTAGAAACCTTTCAGAATTCACATTTGTTCAAACAATAGCACAAAGAAGTATTCACACATCACAACACAAAACAAGAAACCAAGCAGATAAAGGGATACTGAAAAAGAAAGAAATGCAATACAAAATGTAGTCCCGTCTTCAGCATTTCAGCATCAGTCACAACGCAGAACTGGAAACACCTTCCCTTACAAAAAGGAAATGGAAACTCACTTGCTAAGCAAGATCTCCAATGCTTTGTGCAGATGCTCTTTCATTTCCTGGGACACTTTCTCCCCCAAATGAGCCAGGCAATCTTCTATTGAGCTCTCTGGATTGGCAGGACTGAACACTGGGGAAGTGTGGCAGTCAAATCCTGTAGTGGTAAATGCTGAAAGAAAAAGCATACAAAATAAAAATGAGTAAACACATGTAACAACAACAACAACCTCAAATTTCTCATCCCAATAGCTAAACACAATTCACGTAATGAAGGAAGAAATCACAACTCCATAGTCAAAGTATGCTATGAAGAAATTTTAGTAAAACAAGTATGTTCCAAATATATGCTGGAAGTGGTACTTAAAAACTACAGATGCCTTTAAGCTACATTTCCCCCTCTAGCTCTTATCTCACAACTGTATCTTAACCAGCAAGTTACCTGACTGTGCAACTGTTCTCAATTATAAGCTAATTTTTAAGCCAACCCTGATGGAGCACCAAGAGACCCTTTTTTCTGTGGTAAAATTTGCTCATCTGCAGCAGTACTACAGCATCACTTCTAAAAACCATATTCTGTTCATACAACCTTTCCCTTCACTGTTTAGAATTTCTCATAAAGGTCTATATGGATGAACAAAAAACAGACCTAGAGTCTTTTTACTTTATATTTCCAGTCTGAAACACACATGCAAAGCAAATATTATTTCCAAATTATCCCTTGCTGGGAGTCCCATAAAAGCCACATCTTTTGATCAAAGCACGTCACAAAAAATAAAACTGGTGGAAGTGAGAAATCTGATGGTTCAAGTCCACACACCCTGAACGTTAGCTGCTTGAGTATGTTTTCCCTTCTGCCATCAACTGGAGCAGCTTTGAGGGCTGCTTACATTTCATTATTTATAGCAGCCTATTAAATGCAGTTCAATCGCTTGCTTTGGATAGACTCCACCACCCTACACCATAACATTTAACTATTTTACTTCATGTGACAATGGGTAGAAATGCTAGCTGGGGTGAGGACGGGAGAAGATACTCAACCCATCCAAATATATCTGTAACTAGAGTACCTGCTATAAATTAGCCGCTATTATATGGTACAGAAAGTCTCAAGTGAAATGGGAAAATCTGAACAGCACCTTCCAAGATCTCTTCATCGAGACGTTTTAGCTCCTCCTCGATTTCTATTTTAATCTTCTCCAAAGCCTCTTTCTCTGAAGCATGTTGTGTCATAGGCTGTTGAGTCCCTAAAAGAAATCAAAGAAATGTCGTATTTCAAACAAGGTAGATAAAGGAACGCACAATTTAAATATTAACTGTAAAGGAATTCAAGGTGAATATTTATTTCAGAAAGCAACATGAAATGTGATCCCTGAAGTGGTTATTATAGAAGTTTTATTATATGAAACCAGAAGCACAAACTTCTAGACCTGTTGAAGGCAAAATATGAGCTTTAAATGCAAATATTAAAAAGGGCAGAACATGTAACGGCTTTAAAAAACAAATTCATCTTAAAATTTAAGACCAAAATCAAACAAAAGGTACTTAAACAAGCAAACATTAAAACTAATGCACTCGTTATCAAACTACTTCAAAACAACATAGATGTCTTCAGAACTTACAATACCCAACCTTAAGATAGGCGTAAGGTTTATTTTAGTAGTAAAATACTAGGTTTATATTGATCTCTGAGTATTTCTGTAGACTTTACAGAGTAGCTACATCAACAAAGTGTCCTGAAATCTATTAACTGTGCATCATTTCATTGCTTGTGCGGAGCCTACAGGCCACAGTTAAACCACTTAAGACAAGGTTCACAAGTGACAGCAGAGACAAAGGGCACCACAATTGTCAGCCAGCTGTCAATTCTCATTTCCTAATCGAGTTGTTTAAGAATATGAAATGGCTGCATATTCCCAGGAGAACACATGCTGTGCTTTGGGATCACAAAGACACCTTCTGCGTGCTGACTCTGGGAATCTCGTCACAATAAATTGTTTCAGCCATATCACTCAGGATTATCTCAATCATTTTCGTTATTACACTGCAGGAAAAAAAGAGATACAGACCTGTTTCCAATCAGGGAAAGGTATTTAAAGCATTTGAATCTTTAAGGTAATGCCTACTGAATGTCAACCTTTCCAATACAAGGCAGTATGGCAAGTCACTCAAATAACTGCTTTCTAGGGCAGGTACTGATGCAAAGGCTAGATGACTGGGACAGTTCCACCTCCAAACTCTCGCTATTAGTTGCTTTATCTTTGGGCTTGCTCATCTCCAGTGTTTGCCTGGGTTTCTTCCATCAGCTTTCAAGCATGTCTTTAAATACTGTTCTTAAAGTACAGAACAAAAACTGTTCCACTAATTGCCCTCATTTTCACTACATATCATTAAGCCTACCGCTGAAGTTTTCTTCTTTCTTTCAGTTCCTTAAAACGGTCTCTTTAGAGCTAAAACAGAACTCTGTTATATCAACATGTTGATACCAGTGAGTTTTGCATCAACTTACTCCTTGACTACATGAATGAAATTGGCCACAGAACTTCCCTTTGCTAATCCCCCTCTGGCCATTTCCTTCCCTAAGTTTTGGGCCAATTATCAGTCCTCATTAGCTCTGCTCTTTGCTGCTTTCAACAGCATTGGTGACTTGGTTACCCAAAACACAGTTTCTTAGCTCTCCTACTTCTGAACACTCCTTAGAATTCTCTTGGGGGACTTCAAATCCTCTCACATCTGTGCTTTAAACACCATCTCCTGGCTGAATTTCCGATAATATTGCTCACAACCACTTTTCCTCACCCAACCACTGACAAGTCTCAAACTTATCTCACCCCTTCTACACCTACACCAACTGCCTGGAGCTCTACCTGGACATCTAGACCCCATTCCACTGCACACTAAGCCATAACCTGGTGCTATACGAACAACTGCCTGTTTTCTTTGATCCACCTGTTTAAATCCACTTAAATTTACTGTGGTCATTGTATCACCTTCCCCTGTTCTCCGTACTGGGCACACAGGGCGTGCAAACCATAAAAACATTAATGCTTAACACACAATATTGTTAGTTTTCACATCAAAGTCTAGCTTGCAAGGTCACCTGCATTTGAAAAATAAGTTAAAAAGCCCCAGAATCAACCCACCAGATGCGTACTAATGCTTACACATGCGATGCTCTCTCTAACAGAGATTTGTGAGGCAAACTCTTGCTAACCAACACACAGGTCAGTGTAAAGTGTTTCCATTTAACTGAACAGTTTAAAGGAACAACAGATAATCAGTTAAATACCATTTCCCTTAACCACACAATTTTATCATCGTCACCGCATGCAGAGTAACTTTAGCTTCTGAAATCCCCTCCCGAACAGTCTGTCACTGAGCCATACATTCCGGAGGGGAGCAAAATGTTCCTCTTTTTGGTTAATGAACAGACACTTATAGCACCTCATCAATGCCCTGCAGGCTGCCTCTTTGAAGGGCCGTACCACGGCTCCACAGCCGAGCGCAACAAGTATAGGCAAGCCCTAGCTCTTATTTGAACCTGCACTTCACCCTGTACATGAAAGGAAGGAAGGTATTCGGAAGAGTTCCCCTTCTCACAGGACTGATGTGACGATGATCACACATGACAAGCTGTCATACTTGATAATAAGTCACCCAGAAAATGGAAGGAAGAGAAATTCCATTGCTACCAGCATACAAAAGAGCTGTTTAGATAATCAGTGCTGCAGTCAATGGTTTCCATCTCGTAACACCCACAACTTTGCAGCAGCTGCTGATTCCAACAGCACCTGACTATTCAGACGTGCCAAAACATCAAAAACCTACCCCTCATGGATGAGTGACTTTGCACTGTTCGTCCCCCTAATTACCAATGGACTTGAATTTGCTGCATCTCCTGAATGCTGACCCCCGGCAGCAAAAACTGCACCCAGTATTGGGAGAATAGCGTATTCCAAGAGCAAAGTTCTCAGTGGGCAGCATCTTTCTCCTCCTTTATACACCTTCCAAGTCTGTGGGCAAACAGGTAGAAGAAAACAGTAAAGACAGCTTCTGGTAGATAAAAAAAACTACCAAAAACTGAGGACCCGACACTGTTAGCAGCACTAAACAAATGCAGTTCAACAAATTAGGGCCCCTCCAGGTCAGTCCCAATCCCAGACTGAGCTGTTCCCCAACCTTCAGCCTCGGAGGAGGAGGGATGGGAAGCCACGCATCACCTGGAGAGCCACCACACCTTACTCAACAGTGTTTGTGTTGCACTAAATCTATCAAGAGACAGCAGTGAAAGACTGTAGTGGTGTTTGCCTTTTTTTTTTTTTTTTAATCATTCAACAACAAAGTCTTTGATGTCACAGACTGCTCCCAGTTTTTTCTTCTTCCTTTATGCCTGCAATTGTGATGTACCACTATCTCCATTCTCAAGTTTTTCCTGATGTTTCTACATCAACTTCTGCATGGTAGACATTCAATTAAAAGTGTCTTTTCAGCATGGCTGCAATATTTCTCTGATATCTCACACTTTTTAAACAGACAAGAAAAAAACATACAATTTCTGCAGTCACTGAGAGGTGACAAAAATGTAAGAAATCTCTTTATAAATGTATTCACTTTTTTCTTTTCAAGGAAAATATCTCCATTGCCCCTGCAAACTCCAGAATCCAGACTGCCATACACAGAGGCAGCCCTTGATTTTAAAAGATGATTTAAAGCATCCCTTTATAAACCATAGGAAGGCTTTGCTTTAAAGGAACTGAAAGAGTTCAAACACAGTAAGAACCAACAAGAGATGAGACATTGCCAGCTAGCAGTCTATTTTTCTTGTGGACAGTGAGGAGGCTTAATTAAGTGGGAATTCACATTCCTATCAGGAATGGCTCTTTCTTGTCCAAGTGCCACCCCAAGAGCTCCCTCTGTGCTGAGGAAATGGCTCCTCCATAGCCATGAACTGGATTGCTCCCACATACAACATAGGGCTTTTCAAGCTGTCACTTTTCAGCCTAGGTACATATGCTTTGCCATAAGAGGGAAGTTTCTAAGGAATGAAATTTAACACTTGAAGTTAAGATACTTCAAAAACGCCTTAATTTCTTACAGACCAGCAAGAGGTGCTATGAAGGGTAAGTGAAGATACAAGGATGGAGTGCAAAGAAAGCAATGATACTGTCCAACAGCCACTCCACCAGTCACCTGAAGATGGAAAATTGTGCAACAACAGCTACCCCACCCATTATGGTCAAACCATGTAAAAGAGGTTAAAATGTTACTACACTTGGGTTTCTTGTAACAAAATCAAGACCGAGCAAGAGAGCCCAAAGGAAATGCAGTGAGGTAATTCTCCATGTAATTAGTCTGCGGTTTCTCTTTACTAGATAAGATGTCTCTGGAAGCCATCACTCTAGTAAAGCGTATCACGTCTGCAAAAACTGAGAAAAGCAGATCTTAAAGATTTTACTTTTAGCTGTGTTTTGGAACAGAAAGACATATGTCAGAAAGGGAACTCTGTAGCATGAAATAGAAGAAAGCAGAGGTTTTAGGGAGATGACTGTGCCAGGGGAAGGCAGGTGAATGGATAAAAGCATTCGATTTCTCCAACCAATTGTAGCAGAGAAAATAACACCACTGTTCTTAGGAAAGACTGGTTTTGTTGTTGGCTTTTTGATTCAGATGCATTCTGTAGTTTAGCCGGATTGTAGAAGTTTCACTAAAATCTGGGAGACTGTAGGAGGAGTCTCAAGAGAGGTACACAAACACTAACTACACCTGGTGTATCTCATTTCCCCATGTTTTAAATATATGTGCAATGGAAAGAGAGAAGATCTTCAACAGGTGATTCAAGGTGGCTATAATTAGGATCCTGCTCTGAACCGCCCTCTAGAGGAGTCTCTTACTCTCCAATAGGGAAGGAGATTGAAGAGATTAAGATAATAAGAGCAAAGCCAGCCTTTCTGAATACTCACCATATATTTATTATACGATACAGAAATCAGACAAAGAGTAAGGACTCGCTTGGATCTAAAAAAAAATGTATGCGAGAAGAGTATCATATGCCAGAGTCAGTATTTCATATGAACGATATGCACAAAACAGAGGAGCATTTTGCAGCTAAACTGGAAATAACCAACAGTCAAACATCACTACTTCAATTGTTTCCCATGAAAGGTCTATCAGCACAATAAGTAGACTAAAGCTAAACAAGATAAGTGACAGGTACTCCGTATCAGAATCCTCTCAACTCATAAATCAGCAGCATTCAGCCACCAAGAAAGAAGCACTAGTGACTGGAGTTTTAAAGTACCACAAAAAGCATTAAAAACAAACAAAAAAAAAAGAATTAAGGGTCAGTCAAAATATCATTTCTATGGTAGATGGCACCACATGAAAAACACACTGCCAATAACGATGCAGTGTCATATTATTGCTATGCCTCATGTCTTTGTTAAGAAAAGCAGAAGTTCCCTCTTCCCAACGGGATCCGAAACAACAACAATTTCCATTTACTGGCTTTCACATCTCTTGCTCCAAGCAGGTTTCACATGCCACCCTTGTTACTGTAATACCCAGCTGCCTCCCAGCAGCGCGCTAGGCGGTGCAGGTAATATCCATTACAGGCTGCTTGCTCTCTCCCTGCCTCTCCCCAGGGGAGCACGCAGCAGACTGCTCTGGTGCAGCTTCCACCAACTGTGCACCAGCCACGTGCTAGGCAACAGGGGGACACGGACTGCATGTAGCTACTTAATATTCAAACAAGATGCATGGAGCACTTCAAAGCCAACACATGGACGCTGCCACACAGAGCCTGAGAGCGTAGCTGACTGCTCCATGACAAGCAGTGAGAAAAGAAGCAGGCAAAATGATAGAAAAGTATCTGGTGGACAAATTAAAGATGTTGGAAACAGGCAAAGCAGAAAAGTAGCAGGGAAAGAGAGTTTGGAAAGAATGAAATAAATCCTTAAACAGAAGGATAGTCTTGGCACAGAGTTCAGTAAGAGCCTGAAGTCCATCCAACACATTCAAAACAACAAGAAACAACATGGAAGATGAAAAGCAAGGGAAAATGATTTTATCCACAGTTGTTGATCATGAAGTGGTAAAAACACTGAAAGGGAGATCTCATTACAGCGAAAGATGACCAAGGGAGGAAAGGCTGCATTCACTCTCTGGTCTGGGGAGTGAGTGTGGGGGTTATACAGAATTTCCTGTTTAGAAGGGAAGCAATGGGGATGAGAGCACACATTTGGGAACAATTAATACTTTTGAGTATTTTAATTGTACAGTTGTAACATATATTGTTGCAAATTGTATAGTTGTAATAAGTATAGGTGCATTTGCAACAATATATCCTGCTGTTACTCAAGCTAAAAAAAAAACTAAATAGTATCTGAAAAGTATATTTGTTATCTTTGCTTAAGAGCTGAAAAGTCCTCTTAGCTGATAAGAAATTTTGTATTTAGGCATTTGTAGCTTCGTCTTTATAGTTTTATAATTGCTCTTTGATTCAAATATTTCTTAAAGGTTTCAGTACTAAGGAACTGTCAAAATGCTTCCTCACAATTTTCAAACATTTCAAAGGTAACAAGAGCCAAATTATAAAAAGAGAGCTTTAAGAGTAATTTTCCTTTCTGAACCTTGCACTTACAGAAGGAAGCAGACTCTTCCACAACGCAGCTCTGTACTTACTTGATACATTATCAGTTATAGACCACTTCTCCCAGACGGGCTGTTCAGAATGAGATGTTATTACTGAAGTGAGTACTTTTTCCAGCAAATGGTTTTATGAATCAGCATATTGGCACGAAGGTGCCTCTCCTTTCATGGGCTGCAGATGCAGTCACAGTGGAAGAAACAAACATACCTTAAATGTATAAAGTTTAGTTTTACGCTATAAATTATATAGCCAGTATACACTATATGCTATAGTGCCAAACTGATAACATTATTTTTGTCATATCTTTGATGCTCTTCCTTTTCAGGCATTTCTCAGTTCATAACAGATAACTTCAGTAAGTGACAGCATACTTTCTCAAATGCTTGCTCAAGAAAAAAAAAATATTCTGAAGACTGTCTTCTTTCCTTTTTTTTTTTTTTTAATATGCCTTCCTCAGAATAAGTTCTGAATCACAGGAACTAGTAGCAATTGAAACATCACCAAGAAGTGACAAGCCACCAAAACAATCTTGACAAACAATGTTGTTGAAGTGTTTGCCAACACAAAACAAAGGAAGTCTTACTACCTAGAATATGAAACACCATCTATCAAACTTCTTTTATTCTGCTTAGCCTCCTGTATGTATAAACTTGTTCTGGAAGAAACACCTGACTCCATGCAGTCCTTGACTTCTTAAAAATAAATGAACAAATAGACAGAGTGTAGGCCAGATTAAGTCTCACAGCTCTACGCTACCACTGACTGACAACAACAGAAGTGTTAGCATAATTGGGCAAAACTATTTAGTACACGAGATTGCTCAAGTTGTCCCTCCAAGTGTACGCTGGTAAACACCACCTCACCCCTGTTTAATTCTGCTTGCCTCCAAAAAAGCAAACGTGGCCTGATTCTCAAAGTTGCTCAATAAAGATAATATGTATCTATCCTTCCTAATCTGAAGACAACTAACAAAACCACTTATTTGCTTCATAAACACTGATCAGCCTCAGCATAACTCCAATTAAAACAGCAATCTAAATAAAACATCTATTTCCATCAGCATCTCTTCCCATTATTTTAAGTGAATAATGGGATTAGGAACTAAATGCTAAAATATTTTTTTTTTATGTAAATAGATACATGTAATAAGTAAATATTACCTTGAGTTGAAGCAGGAGGATGCTCCTGTGGCTTCTCTTGTGATAAGAGCCCCAGGTAGCTGAGAACTACATATTTTGTTTCATAGTGAAATCCTACAGGCACGGCAGTAGAGGACGCCATCAGGTTGGCTTGCAATGCGTCAGTGCTCTTATTGGGCACGTAGGGTTTTCTCTGGGTTACTGGTGAAAACTGTAAGGAAAGAATACAGTGAGGGTTTTTTGGTTTGTTTTTTAAGAAGTTGCAATAGGTCATGAACTCATACACAACAAGAAATTATGTAACAATCACGAAATAATATCCAGAGTTTTGCCTTACTATCCTATGCGTTCTCATTTTAATAAGAACTATGCAGAGTAAAACCAAATGCCCTCAAGTCTAGGGCCCTGTCTGACTGCTGTTAGCAGTGGAATTTCTCACTCCTGCTCGGCATACATACTCTCACATTAAAGCAAATTAAATAGTTCCTTGCCATGTGTTTTGCCTTTTAAATGCCTCCCAACTCAACCACGTACAAATATACGCACACAGCCGTGCAAAGAGGTTTTAGGGATTCTGCAGCCTCAGTTAATTACAACTGAGAGTAAAAACATCAGCTTTAGAGGAATCTCCCTTCCCCTAAGCCTCAGATGAGTACTTTCCCAATTCTCTGCTTTTTCAAATTCTGTGTTATGATGCTCAAGAATTTTAACGCAGAAAAAGTGTCAGTTGTCTCAACCACAATTGTCTCCAATTCATTTCATTGTTCCAACAGCAATGGAAAACACACGGTCAAACAGAGGAAACGCCACACTCATCGTAGCGATTGGAAGAACAGATGGTCATGTGTCCTGGATTTCTCACCCAGACATTAAAACTCATAAAACAGAAACCCCTATCTAACAGCAATGTCTGGTCAAAGAATTTCCCTGTTTCACTGTTTGTTTAGTTGCTTCTTCAGACATGCAAATAACATCAGGAAAAACTAAGGTAAAGGGAAATAAAAATAATAATAAATAAAAAACATAAGAGACAAGGAAAAGAAAAAAAAACACTCAGAAGACAACAGATAAGTGGGGAAAAAAGCTATACAATTGACTGAAACAAAGCTTTAGACTAATCAACATGGCTCAGCTCCTTATGTTAGGAACAGGGTGGATAACTACTTCCAACCAACGTGGTACGTCAAGTAACACACAGTAATTGGATTTTCCAGGTGAATTTTCAAAATTAAGTTCTCCGTCACTTCAGAAGAGATCCCTAACTGGAAGGCCAGCACAAGTGTTCATGCTACAGGGCAGGTACTTCACAGATACAGAAGGAGCTACAAGTGTCAGAGTGCAGCTATGTTTATAAGAAGTATTTAAGCCAAGTTTAAAACTTAAAGCAGTGAGAATGAGGAAAACCCTATAGGTACACAGAACACTAACTGGAACATCCCGAGAGGGCTCCTGATTACATTGGAAATGCCTTGAGATGGAGAGAGAGAACAAGGTTCCCAAACCAAAGCACAAACGGCAAAGTAAGCCTCAAGATGAAAAGCAATCATAATAATAAACAGAGCAAGCAAAAGAAAAAAATATCGATCTGTTCAGCTGTGCAACATTTGTAGGCTAACTTCTAACCCCCCTCCTCCCCGGAAAGGAATCCAGCTTAACAGCAGCACAACTCCTAACTGAGCATAAACAGAGCCACAGCTACACTGCAGCATCGTTACCTTGTGAGTAGGTAGCTTGGCACAGAAAAATTGTCTGGCAAACTAAAAGCTCTGTTAGAGGAAGAGAGTTGGTGGAAAATTGGCTGAGCGTTCCTTAATCTTCAGTAACTCTACTTTCTGAAACTCATTCAGTACTGGAAACAGAGGAGGACTCTTTCATGAAGACTATGCTTTGGGAAGCTCTGCCTCCTCTCACGTATTTCAAAATGCTTGAAACCCTGCACCAGGAAGGTTCACGTCAGTCTTTGCTACAGCTTGAACTGTAGTAGTCATTCATACAGGAAAGAGCCAATGTCAAAACTTTAAGCCAATGCTCAACGTATCATGCTTCAGAAACATAAGCAGCTACAGCAGAAGATAAACACAGCTTTTCCACAGCATACAGCTCCCCTTCAGCCGCTGTCACAAACCGGGATTTTAATAAAGATGGGAGATTTGGAAACAACAACTGCTCAGGAGTCGATAGGATCATAAACAATAGCCATGTTCTTCAGAGCAGATCAACAGCTGTGATCACCACAGCACCAGATGTAAAGGATGCCATTCAGCAACAAGCAAAAGCTCCCCACTACAGCTTTGCTTTGTTCAGCAGAGATGCTCAGTCCTGGAACCAAACCAAGGCTCTTCCTAGGATGCCCACAAAATGAATGGGAGCCCTTTGAGGCCACAGAGCAGACCTACCCGGGAACAGGCAGCCTGCGGGTGGGCCACAGAGATCCAGGCACTGCGCTGTGCATCAAAGAACAGGGCTGAATACGTAACAAACACCTTTCTTTAAAGCAGGATTTCAAATCAACACAGAGAACGAAAGGAAAAAAAAATACAGCCTATCAAAATAAGAATGAGGCTCTGTATCAGCACAGTGATCCACATGCAACAATGAGGCCTAATTCGTGACAGTTTTGGCATGCCTAGCTCAGCACCTGGGGCGGAGTGAGAAAGAGAATCAGACCACAACTTATTTAAATAGTGGCTAATGCTTCCCTGGGAAAAGAGTGGAGAAAAAAGCTTCAGATGTGTATTAAAAAAAAAAAAAAAAAAAAAAAAAAGTAATCATGATATATTTGGAGAGGTACTTTTATACTGAAGTGACAAGAGAGACTTAACTCGAATGGAAGAACTGTCTTAAGCTTCTCCTAAAAGCATATCAGCCTGGAAACACACCTCAGGATCGCTGATCTTCCTTTGAGGGGAGCCCACAATGAAATAACCGAATTACTCACTTTAAATTGTGAATGATTATTTTTGTTTTCATGCAGAAGTAGGCAAATATTGACTCAGATACCATAAACACTGCAGAAAAGACCATTTTTCAGGAACGAGTGGGTTTAGAAAAGGACACGCACAGCTTGAAACACCAGACCAGAGGAAGGAGAGCTTCCCAGTAGCGGGGCAAAATGGAAAAAGAGCCCAGGAACTGTTCAAGAGGGCGAGACAAGGCTGGACGGGGAGGCGCAGGGGAGCAGGGGAGACAAGGCACTGTGAGAAGCCTTCAAGACGTGGGCAAGGGGGCTACCGCTGGTTGGGCAGATTCATCTACTGCCTCTTAAAAAATAAAAAATAAAAAAATTATGAATTTCTTCCTACAAAAAAAAATTAAAAATAATAATCTTTCTTCGTTCCTGCACCCTTGAGGGGAGGAGACCCTCCACTGGCTGTATGCGCCCGGCGCCGCAGCCTCACAGGTTATTCGGCTTTACCGGGTGACCAACGCGCTGAAAAGTTCCCAGCCCAGCAGCACAGGCACGGATCTGCCCCTGCCTGTGAGGGACGAGCCCAGCAGTGCCCCGCTCCCCATTTTATTCCCCATTTTCCCCCCCCACGACGCCCCGCGACCCCCGGTAATGGCCGCCCCCCCCCCTCCCCAAAATCGCTGCGGGAGGGGGCGGCAACCACAGCAACAAACGCCCGCCGGGAAAGCCGCCCGCCCGCCCCACCCCGGCCCCTGCTCACCTGCGGCGGCGGCGGAGGGGGCGGGGCCGGGCCGGGCCGGAGCCGCCTGAGGAGGGGGCGGGGGGCGAGGAGGAGGAGGAGGAGGGGGAGGGGAGGGGGCGAGCGCCCGCGCCGGGCGGAGAGGGCTCGGCCCTAATTTGCCGCCGCCGCCGCCATGATGGAGGGGCGGGGCCGCGCGTCACGGCGCGCGCGTCCGCTGCGGGCTGGGGGGGCGGCTGCGCGCCCGCGTCACGCGCTGAGGGGAGGGGAGGGAGGGGAGGGGGGGGGAGGGAGGGGAGGGGGGGGGAGGGGGGGGGGAGGGGATGACGCAGAGCCCTGAGGGGCGGTGGCACCCGGCGGTTGCACGGGGGGAGGCGCTGCCCGTGGGGGCGGCGGGGGGCAGAGGCAGCGCTAACCCCGCGCCGCGTCTCGGGCACACACGAAAAGACGAATTCCGCCCCAAGATGCCAGCCCGAACCTGAGAAATAAAATAAAAAATCGTGAGATTTTGTAAATTGTGCTTCCCAGCTTCGTGCCGCGGGAAGTGACCTTGAGACACCGAAGGCTCCTTCTGATGAGCCTGAAGCATTGCAAAAAATAAAAAATAAACACACACAAACAAAACTTTAGGGTTTTCGAAGCACGTTTTAATCCGTGTTTAATTTGATTTAATAAAGTAAATGCGTTTTTCCCGGAGGTATCTCGGTTTTTGACCGAAGCACGGTAATTATTTACCGGTCCCGCCGCCACCACAAGATGGCGCCGCGGAGCCGCCGCGACATGGCAGCAAGCCCCGCCCCTCCCCTCCCCGTGACGCCAGCGGGCCGCGCGGCTCCCATTGGCCGGGCGGGGCAGAGTGGGCGGGGCGGGGCGGAGTGGGCGGGGCGGGGCGGGGCGAGGCGGCGGTGGCAGCCGGGACCCGAACCGGATCCACTTCGCTTCGCTTCGGCTCCGTACCTCGCACCCCGCGTCCCGCGTCCCGCCGCCGCCATGGCGCTGAGCGATGCCGACGTCCAGAAGCAGGTGGGGAGCGGAGGGGGGGATGGGGCGGGGGAAAGGGGCTCGGGCCCAGCGCTGGGCTGCGAGATGGGGGTGGGGGCAGAGCGTTGGGACGGGGGCAGAGGGTTTACACGGGGGGAGAGGGGGCGGCGGGGGAAGCGGGTTTGGGGTTGGGGTTGGTGTTGGCGGGGCGGGCATCCAGGGGTAGGCTCACAGGTGCCCCCCACGCACCCGCCGTCCCCTCAGGTGCCGCCGCTATCAAGGCGCCGCAGCCGGGCACCGTCCCTCAGCCGCGTGCCCCGGGCAGGGCGGCCCCTGCCGTGGGACCGTCCCCGGGCCGAGGGCGCGGCGTCCTTACTGACAGCAGGCACGGGGCCCTGCGCGACGAGCAGCTCCCGGCCGGGTCCCGCTGCCGCAGACCGCACGGAGCCGGCCGGAGCTGGCCGGCGGGGCTCCGAGCAGCCCCGTGCCCTCCGCATCCGCAGCGCCTCGTGTCTCCTTCGCCAAACAGCCCCTTGGCAGCCAGGCGTCGCGTGGGAAGCGAGGTCCGCAGGTTGTCCTGCAGGAGGAGGGCTGCGGCGTTGCGTCCCTTGCGTTTTACTTGCAAGGCTTGCTGCTTGAATTTTTCTGTTCCCTCTCCCATGAAGGTTATAAAAGTAAAGGTGACCTGCTCAGGTCTTGCCCAGCTGCCGTGGGTGTGAGCTTCAAAGGTTAGTTCAGGATCTGTGGATACACTAAACACACGGTGCCAATAGTTTCACACCTGCAGCCTGCCTGTAGGTTTGCACTGCTGAATGCTAGAGTGATCCTGTTGACTGGAAAAGGGCACGCTGCTGAGGGCATCGCTGTTCTACATGTGCATAAACCCTGCTGTGAACCTACCAGCTGATCCTCTGAAATCTTAACCACTGACCGTGGCGCTTTCAATAATTTTCACATTAAAAATCATCTCCACTCATCAATCTTGGATTTGCAGAATCGCAGAATTGTCTAGGCTGGAAGAGACCTCAAGATCATTGAGTCCAACCTCTGACCTAACACTAACAAGTCCTCCACTAAACCATATCGCTAAGTTCAACATCTAAACATCTTTTAAAGACCTTGCTTTACTTGCTTTCTTTCATCAACAGTGTTTAATCAATTGTTACATCTAATACCTTTAGGTCTGGAAGCCTCACTTAATATCTCTTTTCATTCCTATGAAGAACAAAAAGGGATTTCAGTACAACAAACTACAAAAGCAATAACAATGTTTGGTCTAAACCGACATGGCAAAACAGATGACATATCACCTTGCTTCCGTCTTATTCTGCTTTGTTATACAGAGGATATTTCTTGAACATCTGAAACTTTTTAAAGAACTCTTCCAACATTTGGAAAATAAACTGGAGGAAGTCGCTCAGTAATATAAGGGTTACTGTTGCTGTAGAAAGGTCCTTAGTTTCCTTCAACACCAGGGTATTTGGTGAAATTATTTACATGTTTTATCTGCCTCTTGTCCTTTCTGAAATGCAGATCTAAAGCTTGATATGATCAGCTGTCAGATCAGACAAGTGGGATAAGAAACTGACCTTGGAGGTAGACTCGTGCTTAGAAGTGTTGCAAACTGGAGTTAAAATAAAAATGGTTGACCTGATTTTGAGGATGTAGATACTGTCATTCACTTCTTCCGCTGTATGTGCCTAAAATCTTCCGCTTGTCTGTTCATTTCTGGTGTTTAGTTTATGCGGGCATGCATAATGCAGCGCATTGGCTCAGTTCTCAAATTGGCACCTTTCTTATCTCTTTAAAATGTCTCGTTTCAACATGAGATTATATGAATAGAATCTTTCATGCAATTTTATTCAGACCAGATTTAAATGTGTCTTGTCATTAAGTGCGAGTAAAAAGGAGGGTTTCATGGTCCACTTGAGCGTGCAGTCCACTCCATCTGCGCTAGGAAATGGCAGTACAGTTAAAAGTTTCCATTTGGTTGGGCAGTGCTCTAGGTTTGAACCTAAACTTAACCCTGGTAACAGAACGGCATAAGATAAATAAGCAGAACTTGGTATAATTTGGTTCCCCGTCTTTGAGCTCTCGGGCCTGTGCTTTATAGTGTTTTGAGATGCTTTCAAAAAGTTCCTTCAAGCTGAACTTGTTAGTGTGTACCCATCTCTAAAACAGCATGTGATATACTTCTTGTGGTCTCAATCAACTGGTGCTGCTCTCTCTGTTTCCTTCCCCAGCTCCTCCAAACTAATACGCGACTACTTTGTGAAGTCACCTGAAGTTGATCCGTACAATGGCATTTTTTAATTAAACTCATTTTTCTCAAACCAAAGACCTTTCAAGTTTTTACAGCATGTATTACATTTTTCAAGAAAGATTTCTCAGATGTATAAACAAACTTCTGGTTGTACAGACTGGGCCAGAGCGGTCAGTAGCCCTTTGTTTTGCTTTGCCAGTTTCTGGTGTGGAGGGCCCAGGTTTGTGTAAATGACACATCTGACTTAGAGCAAGGGCTCAAGGTTCATCTATACTTTACGTGAATGTTGTAACAAACAGACTACTTTAATTTTACTGTGTGAGGATTTTTTTTTCCTTTACTACTGGAGGAAACATCCTGATTCAGTGAAGAATGCAAATACTCAGTTTCAGGCCTATATAAATGTAAAATGTTGTTTTATACTTTCATATCTACGTACATTTTTCTAGTGAACCATCACAGAAACTTATTTAACAACGTAACAATTTGGTTTTCTTGGAATCTGTGTTAAGCAGAGGTGACTCTGTGACCTGTATGCTCAATTTAATTCCTTCAAAAAACAACACTGTGATATAAATTAGTAAGTGGAATTGGAGGGGGCCTACTGTACGAAGGGGGAATATGTTTCTACCCATCAATGTCCTTTCCAGCAGAAAATGGTTTCTTTTCTCTCTTATTACAGATCAAGCACATGATGGCTTTCATTGAGCAGGAAGCCAATGAAAAGGCTGAAGAAATAGATGCAAAGGTAAAAATGGAAGTTCAATGTCAGTAAGTGCAAAAGGAGAACTGCTTCTGACATCCTGGTTTAATAGCTGCAGTCTGAGCAGTCTTAGAACACTTCTGTAAAGTACAATTTGCTTCCCATTCAGTTATTATATAGCAAAAATGATACTACCAAATGTTTGCTAACTTCTGTGAAATCAGAACAAAACTACTGAGTTGGATCTGTTCTTTTGGCCAAGTTTTCTTAGTGGTTCTTAAACGTGAATTTATTCCTACCCAACTTCACTCACTTTTTTTATACAACCAGGAGCACTGAATGGTAATGCAAATAGACTAAAGTAAGTGAAACACCTTTCCCTACCTCCTATATATAATTCTAATTTTTGCTTGATTTCCATAGCATCTTAGGCAGAGACATTAGTAAGAAGTTGAAGCAAGGGTGCTAATAATCTAGCACAAATGTTCATTCCTGCGCAAAAATGAAGAAGGTGAAAGTTAAACTGTCTGAATTGGGTTGGTGAAAGCTTGTTTTGTAAACACTTTCATAGCTGTACCTGAACCTGTGTGGCCACCTGCTGACTTGCTTCCAGGTGTGTTTTAGTAGGTGTCCTGGGGAGCTACACCATAAACTTATATGTAAGGCATGAGCTGAACTATTTGCAGAATTCCTCAATACGGCTAAGCCACAAGAGAATGAGTTTGATATTAACCTGGTGATAGAATATGGATGTTCATTGAAGTAGGAGTAATGGTGCCTTATGACCCTAACAATCTGCATTATATCAACACTAAAATATATGTTGATAATAATTAATAATTATCTCCCATAAATGATTTGATCGGTAAAACTGTTTAATAAGTTCTAAATCAGGTATTGCTGTTTATCTCCAAAGACAAGTCAGAAGTTGAGATTGGATATTCAGGTATAAACTTCCCATGTGTTTGTGGTTTCATATGCTAACAGGCTCAGTTTTATAAAAATGTAGTAGCTATACTGCCAGTCTCCTTGTGTAAGAATTAAGAATTACTTGTAGTAAAGCACTTTGTGGGCACCGAGTGGGTTATTTTAGGTAGAACTTCTTGTAGACAGAAATGAGACTAATTCTGTCTGTTGAAAAAGAAAAAAAACATGCCTGGAGCTCAGATAGAATGAATTGTATTTCCTGACAGCGCATAATATACCCGTTTGGTAATTGTATGCCTGAGGAATAAACACTGCAAAGAAACGTGTTAATCAGCAGAGACATACCAATGAAAAAAGCTGTATCTTAGCAAGGTTTGAGTTCGGAATTCAGCAGGACACGTACTGAACTCCCTTTGACTTGCATATTGGTTGAAATGCTTTGTTGATGTGGAACCATAAATTGTATCGCCCTAGCTTATCTGTAAATGCGTTCTTAAAGCATGGCCGTTTCATTTGATTCTGTTTTTTTCAGCCTATGGAATCAATTTCTGCTTCAGTTATTTAATTTTTACTGTAGGCAGAAGAAGAATTCAACATCGAGAAGGGTCGCCTTGTTCAGACACAGAGGCTGAAAATCATGGAGTATTATGAAAAGAAGGAGAAACAAATTGAACAGCAGAAAAAAATGTAAGTTACTTAGGTTAGATGGTTGGCTTCAGAGCCTGAGCTCTCATCTTATTATTAATTTCATGTAAAACCATTTTTCCCTTGCAAATGGGCAAATTGTAGCTAATGTATTGAGCTGTAATTGAGGTTCTAATTTTTCTGGGGAGTAATTATCCAGGGTGAGCTACAATAGTATAACAGGTAGGAGGTGTGCTGAAAGAAACTTTGATTTTTCTTTATGTGGTTAATGTCTAAAATTCTACCCTGGTTTATTACTGTGGGAGAAATGATTGTGTTAGGTTCAGTTTTGGTGGGTCTAGTGCAGTATGGGGTTCTGCATTATAATCGTTTGCATGGATTCAGAAACAGGTTCAAACAGATGAACAGGCTTTGTTATTAAACACGGTGGCATTGTTACCTTTAAATGTAAAATACACAGTTGAACACTGACAGAATTACAACATTTAAAGTCTGATGGACTGATTCAACCTTATCATGCAACTTGCAGTCAGATGTCCAACCTGATGAATCAGGCAAGACTGAAGGTCCTCAAGGCAAGGGATGACCTTATTGCAGTGAGTATCTCTGTAGTAAAGACACAGAGGTTCTGTTCCTACCATCTGTCGGGAAATGATCTTATCCATATTCTGAATGAAAATATGATTTGTGATTGAGTAATATTTGCTTCAACATACTTCAGATAGCTTTCCCAGCTAACCTGAAAAGTCATTAAAGATTTAATCTGGCTTTACTAATCTGCTTTAGCTTATTTTCAGTTTCTATTGCCTGTTCTTTTCAGGAAATCCAGCTCTCTGCCAAGATCATTGCACTTACTAGTTGTATCTATCACTTAGACAATAGCTTATTTCATTAAAGAACAGAAACCTCTTGCACAGTTTGTGGAACTTGAAGTTCTGTTTGCATGATGTAACATCTGTTCTTTAAAGCTGGTGTGGCTTAAGCAAGTAAGTTTAAAACACCACTCACTGTTGTTTTTCTGTCACCTTTAGTGCCCACTAGTATACGGAAAGGTTTGCTTCTTGTTTTAGTGGGTGACTGATCTCTGTGTGCATGTGTAGGGCGATTGATCGCTTACCAGAGCAGGCTACATTTAGTCTTAGTTCAGCCTTATACCACGTGCAGTGTATTCTCATTTTGCTTATTATACAACTTGCAGGTTTCTTAGCACTGCTTTCCTTACCCTGTCTCAGAAACAGTCTGAGTGTTCTGTGTTCTAGCTAGATGGTGCTGTTGAGCTGTTGGAAAAACTGCAAGACCTGTAGAAACCAAGTATTAAAAAAAATGGTAATGTTGCTCGAGTCAAAGCTGCTATGAAAAAGGAGAGTTAGCAAAAGAAAATGGCCAGTTAATTGGTTCTTCAAACCTAGTTTCAAATTTTTAATTGTATTTACAGTGGGGAGAAAAGTGGGTGGCTAAAGAGCTAACTCTATTGTGATAGACTCTGCTGGGTAATCTCTTCCTCATTTATCAGCTGACTCAAACTCATGCTTCTGAGTAATGCATAGCACTCTTCCTTATTTTAAAACCTTTGAAGTCACATGCTGCTACCTCTTTCTTCCCTTATCAGATCTTTGGCCTCCTTTGTGAACAATAGAGAGGAGCACTTCCAGAAATGCTGTGTTACTCTAGAGTGGACAGTATAACTAGATTTGACCGCAATGTTGAATTGTGATAGTCTTACATTTTACTGTTGATTGTGTTAACATGCACTCTTCTCTTAAACTCCACGATACAGGACATTAAAGAAGGATTTATATCAAATTTTAAAATTCCTTTATCTGAAGTAATTATAATTATGGCTCAGTTCTAAGAGCTTTCTGAGTTTGATCAAATTTCTTCTACATTCAGTCCCATCTGATGTTGATTTGCAGAATAAAGACATTCAGAAACAACTACTTCAAATCAAAAATAAGCTTTCAGTTTAGAGTTTCTGCTTGCGTTTACTTATGATTAAATTTATCAAACCTGAATGTTTGTTGATGTAAGGATAGGTTAGATTTCTTAACTTGACTACAAAGCTGAAAAGGTCAGTTATTTGGACAACTTCATTAGTTTACATTAGGCAACCATTTATAACATATTTAGTTTGTGTGAATTAATGTTGCAAATACCATCATTTTACTACTGAGGTCCCCCTTCTTCATGAAGAAAGAATTGTGGTCTGGATATATTGGGTTTGGATCAGGGCAGGGAGGAGGGAAGGATGTTGTGCCATGCACATAGATGAAGGTCTAGCTTGGATGAACACCAGCTGGAGTGTACGTTTACGTGTTGGCAGGGTGTGATTGCTATAATAGGAGTACAGAAAGTTGGTAGGCATGAAACCAAATGCCAAACAGATGGGCTCTGCTGATCTGATTTTCTTCTGAATGTAGGATTTGCTGAATGAGGCCAAGCTAAGACTTGCCAAGGTGGTGAAGGATACTGCCAGGTACCAAATGCTGCTGGATGGACTAGTTCTACAGGTAAATATTTAAATCGTACCAAATAGATGATTGCAGCTCTGTCCTCCCCTGCGTCTTTCTTCAAACATAACCAACTGTAGATGTTACAGTTGTATTGGAGTCTAGATCAAATGTTGCTGGATGATCTTTGAGCTTTAAACATCACTTCTGCTATGTCTTTTGATCTTAGATTCTGAGCAGATAAAGCTGCAGTTTATTTTGCGGTATCGAACCTAGTAGACCAAGCAGCTGGCTCCCATTATAAGTATAGTTGCAGATGCGCACACATACGTTGTAACATGCACGTTTAGGATGCACACTTTAAACTTCTGTCGTAATTAGTTGGAATGAGTCACTCAAATGCACCTTTGACTAAAGCTGTTCCTTCAAGCCCACAAGTCAGTAGTTACCACAAAGCTAGTCCTGGGTTTGACAGATTTACTATATTATGGTAAGCATTTGTGACACATACAAAGGCAAATTGAAGCTTTGCTTACCTAGAATACCACCCTCTAGCCCTGGAACTTCACTTCTGGAAATCTGCTAAGTGTTGGCTAGGGTCATTTCTGCAACCACTAGTGCCACCCTCTGGTATGAACGAGTCCTTTTGCAATAAACTCACAGAAACCAGCCACAAACTCTCCTGTCTGTAGTTTAATGACAGAGTGTTCTTAATAGTGTTCCCTTCCAGCTGGTGCTTCCAATTCAGTATTTTTGTTTCCTTGTCACACTTAGGGCTGCTGCTGCTGTATATCAAACAAACTTGTCTTGTTCGTGCAAGCTGGCTGCGTCTGTCTTGGCTCATTAGATTTGATCCACTGTAGTGCTCGCATGTTGCTACAGGAACTGCAGGGCTGGAATTATTAGAACAGGCACCTGAAACTGCAGCCTGTCTTCTCCACGAATGGGCAAGCAGGCAAGCTGACGCTCTCTTTGGACAGCAATGATCCTTACATACATGTGTACATTATCTGGGCAGCCCACTCCTATGACAAACGCGTTTAGTTGCACTTGCGTTCCAAACTTTAAGCTAACACAAAAACATGATCCGTAGTTGTAGACTTTCCCATATATCATTGCCATCCTCTCAGAATGTCTGCATGGGGTGCACTTGCAAGCAAAGAACTCATTAGAATGAGTAAACATTGTCAGGTTTTGTTTTTCAAATTGATCAGCTCATTTCCTTTCTTGGAGTTAAATAGTTCTAAGATGATTAAAATGTCAGTTTTCTGATACTGTAATGGTTATCTTTTGTGCAGGGATTCTACCAGCTGCTTGAGCCCAAAATCGTTGTTCGGTGCAGGAAACAGGATCTCCCTATGGTTAAGGTAAGACACCTAGAATTATGAAAGTATCCTTGCTCATGAAGGCTGAGGCCTGATTGCAAATATTTGCTGCTCAGATCCCATCTGTGTGACAGGGAAACAACTAAAGCATGTTTTCAAGCTGCACTTCTGTTGCAGGTACAATGCAACACAGCAAGTATGTGCGTCAAGTCAGGGATCATTTCCTTGCTTGGGTATTACCTAGGAAACTTTAGACATTGCTACAACTTTAATAACAATTAGTTTTGGCTCAAAAGCAAAAAAAATAAAATAAATTGCTTAATTAAAAATGAAACAAACCCCAATTCCTTCATTTTAATTACTGCAAATGAATGAGCAACCAAATCCAAGTGATGTGCTATTGCTTATCAATGTTAATTGGAGTTTTATCTTGTGTCCTAGGCTGCTATACAGAAGAGCATTCCAATCTACAAAAATGCCACAAAAAGGGATGTGGATATTCACATTGACCAAGACAACTTCCTGCCAGAGGAAATGTAAGCAAAATGGGAGTCCTTCATGCAGGGCGCCAACTTAAATTGCAAGCCACAGCTCTTACTAGGACAGTCTTGGAAAATTATGTATGTAATATCCCTGCAGTGTCTACTGCTGTTCTAGTGGAATTTGGCACTTCTTTCTCTTAATCAAGTACAGATTCTGTAGCTTCCTCCAGACAAGCACTCTCAGTCAAAACTGTCAGTAAAAGCTTTGTGCAACCTCCAGCCTGTTCCTCAGTAGTGAAGTATACAATAACAGCGTGTAGAAACTTAACTAACTGTTGTTTTTTTTTAGAGAGGGAGAGTGCAAATGTAGCTCTGCTTTCTGTCTCAAGAGGAAGCAAACAGTCATAAGGAATCATGCACGGTGCTGCAGCATGATGACTTGATGGGGTTTGTGTCTGTTAGGTCTTGCAAGGCTTTATTTCCATACAGTATGATAAAGAACATGGAACTTAACTGTATATTTTGAAAGTCAGGGATCGTTTTTTTATGTATGAGCAAGCAAACAAAACTTCTAGCACTCTTTTTTTTTTTTTTTTTTTTACTTCCCAAAATCCAAAAGTGTTCTATTAATAATAAAAAACAGTCTGAAGCTGTTTTGAAGTGACAAATTTCATAGCACTGTTTGTATTTAGATCATGCTAATGAGTATCCTTGTAGGTAGCTGTGGTACCCAGTGACTGAAGATGCCTTACAACACTACTTCGCCGCATCACTTTGTGCTTACTCTCATTAAGGCATGATCAAATGTATTTATTTAACAGATGAACAGCTACACCTCTGGCTTTTCTATAAGAACTCATTTGGGGTAATGTCTGCCAAATTATAGCTTTGAGATGTATCATAGCTGTCATGACTTTTATTTTTACTTTTCCTTTCTAGTGCTGGAGGTGTTGAAATTTACAACAGTGATGGTAAAATTAAGGTTTCTAACACTCTGGAAAGTCGGCTGGACCTTGTAGCTCAGCAGGTGAGTTTTTCTCACAACCAAGGTGAGCAAGATATAATTAGCTAGTTTTGTCTTGTAATTAAATCCTAGTGTTTCCAGTGCACAGTAACAGTTCCAACAGTGTGTGGGATCAGACTTTCAATACGGATGACAAGAAGTTATTTTTTACTGGAAAGAAACAAATTACCTACTGCTTGCGCTTCTCTAGAACAAACATGGATTTTCCCAAAAATGATGCCTTTTGGACTAAGCATAAAGCTCTAGAAGTTATGGTACCAAAAGACACTTATGACTATGCTGCAGTCAAGATGTTGAAATACTGAGTTTAATTTCTGAAGTTTGCTTGAGTACTAGAAACGTTGGCTGAAACCTTGTATTCTAGCTGAAATTACTAGCTCTTGCATCTCTTCCTCATGATGCAGTATAAGTAAGTAGTCCTTTAATTTGTAGACTAGCAGGCAATACGTGGTCAGAGAAAGGCTTCAGAAAACACAAAATAATTGACTTCTCAATTTTGAAGACTAGTCTAGCTATCAAACTGCCTGCAACAAGGAATGCTCGGCAGTAGCATTGCGTGTAACTGATGTACTCTTTCTCAACAGATGATGCCAGAAATCAGAGTGGCTCTCTTTGGTGCTAATGCCAACAGGAAGTTTTTGGACTAAGCCTCTGTAAGAGAAGGTGGGATCTGTTCCACTGCCATACTGAAGGGATGCAAAAGCATCTGCTTATTCGAAATAATCTTGAAATGTAACTTTACTGTGTCACCCAATATCTCTTCTTCAATGGAATAATTTTGCCTACCTGCTGTGCTTAGCCTCTCCACTTGTGGTTAGAATGTATAGCTTAAAGGATGTGAAGACATGTATTCAACCAAAAGTGACACTAGAAAATGGAGGCATTTGGGCTCTTTGCTTTCCTTGCACTGTTGTGGCCCTGTAAAGACCAGTGGTCCATTTAGGGTCACTCTCTTTGCTTCGGCCTCACCTCTTTCAAGTTGTCCAATCTGTGGTGTAAATTGCTGCGCTGCCCAAGGGAAATCCCTTTTCAGTTAAGGTCTTCAGTGTTACAGAGGGCATGCATTCCTTCCCAGGGTTAGTAGTTTGATTCATGTTACTTGATCGGGCAATTTTCTGTTCTGTATATGTGATTTAAACAAACAAACAAAAAAGCCTGAGCCTGTAAAACTTTATTTATTAAAATAAAAATGCGTGTGTGTATGGAGTTCCTTGTAGTTTCTCTCCAGAGGATTGGCAACAGCCTTTGAAAAGTGGGCTTGTGTGTATAAGGACTTACTACATGTGAGTTCTCTGTAATAACTATTCTGTGAAGCTAGAATTCAAGCTTGTGGAGTCTGTAAAGCTAATTGCTTGAGTAGTGTTGGACTGGAGGCAAGCCTTTTGCATAAGACTCTACTATGAGCTCCAGTCTTCCTAAAAATGAATCAGTAGTTTTGCAATGTGATCCCCCAATAGTCTTTCACAACAGAAATGCAACTGCACTGTTTACATACAACTGCACTATTTACATACAACGATCTATTTCCAGTTAAAGTTTGTTGATTCTCTGAAAAAAATCCAAACCATACTCCTATAGTAAGTATGACTGAGGACTCGAGGAACAGCAGCTGACTGTCACAACTATTCTCTTAATTGTTAACCTTTAGTACCTTACCTTTAATACCTTAAAGTTTAACTAACACAACTGTCTTCACTGCCTAACCTGTTAGGATTTATTAACGCTTGTCGTTTGCTCCTGCAGTGATGACTAGTGTTGTCTCCACCTCCTCTGGTGTAGGACAGAAAAATTCTCTAGGTGACTTTCCACACAACAAGCCTCTGTCAGAGTACCTGGCTCTTCACCTAGTGTTCAGTTCTGAGATTTGCTGCATGGAAATAAGGAACTGCACAAAAAAAAATTACTGCTTGAATGTGTTGCAGTCATCTTCTCTAAATACAGCAGTGATGTAAGGATTCTACATTGTGCCATGAAGAATACTTGCCAGGTTGCAGCAACGCTGCATTATGCAGTGTTTTTAACCTGAGGCCCTTTCCTCTTAAGCTGAGGTGCATGCTCTTGTGTAAAGTATGTTAAAGACTCTCAATGCTACATGAACCTTATACTGACTCTTCAAAATGGTGATTTGACTGCTGTGAAAATCCTGAATCCTAACTTAATTTCTTTGTGAAAGAAATGCTTTCACTTCTCTCTTACAAAACAAGAATCATTAACAAGTTGTTTTTTTTTGGTTTGGTTTGGTTTGGTTTGTTTTGTTTTACTTCTTGTTTATTTTGTACTGCTCCTCACTTTTGTGTTTAGTTCTTGTTTTCCACATAGATGGTTGTGGTACTCATTCTTTCAGTGCTGTGCCTTCTGTTGCGTGGTTCTACGAGTAGGCAGTGAGTATGTAAGACTAGAGGCATACTCCTAGATACTCGGATAACCATTACAGCTTTCATCTTTGCATGTCAGTGATCAAGCTCTCTGACTGAGTACTGGGCTGTGGTTTTGTCACACCTGTAGTGGAGGAAAAGCCTTCATGCATGTGTGCTTTGCTCTTTTGTTTATTGGTTCATGTAGTACCGTTCAGAACAGATTTGTTTCAGTCCTTTCTAATGGATTCATCCCCCTCACCAATTGGCTGTCTATCAGTGCTTAGAAAATGCACTTGAACTTATCCGGGTCCTTATTTTATCCACAGCTAGAGCTAGAAAGAAATTCTCTAAATGTTGCAGTAGAGTGCAGTGTATGGAAATAAAATATTGGGCTAGACAAGAGGAGGTTATTACTTTCTGGCAGGTGATGTGTACT
Organism: Netta rufina; assembly: GCF_964035555.1. Classification (NCBI taxonomy): domain Eukaryota; kingdom Metazoa; phylum Chordata; class Aves; order Anseriformes; family Anatidae; genus Netta; species Netta rufina. The sequence goes on from NC_140123.1 coordinate 141,647,178, forward strand.
GTAAAGATTTGTGCCAATACTCAATGAAAAGACTTAAAACAGTCCACAAGATCATCTCTGAAGAAGTGAATGGGCCACATTTGGCCATCATGGCTGGAAAGTAGCTTTAATGTTGTCCTGGTGCTATTGCTTCCCCTGGAAAACTGATATAGGCAGTAGTGTTACACATGTAGATGAAGTCACAGGCAGAACAAGCTAAAGGTCAGCACACACAAGAGACAGATGGCTCTGTTTGTTGTACGCTATTCCACAGTTATGGGCAATGTTGAAATGGGATCTTCAGGTAGGTTTTATTCAGGAAAAAAATATGTATTAGCAATTATCAAGACTTTCTCTGATACCAATAACCTAAACGTGCTTGGCAGTGACAATAAGGGATTCTTTACACAGGGTCTGGTGGTCTACTTCTTTCATGAAGGAGTATGGCCTACACCAATCTCCATCTCGCATGTTTTTGAAAAGGAGAATAACAACTCACTGTCTGACTGTGGAGCTCACGGTGTGAGATAGTGGAGTTTTTATTTAGTGTGCTCTCCTCTGTTCATTTTTCATCTCCTTTTTGTATTGTCCTATGCAGATGAGGAAAAAAACCTGGTCATACTTGCATACGAACATTAGCAACAGTAAGTATGTTTTCAGTTTGGGGGAGCGTGTTGTTTGTTACTTAATCATGCAGGCAGCAGTGATTCAAAGCAGGTCCTTAAGAAATGGACTGAACACCTCATGTGTATTGCATCTGAAGTCTGAGGCTAGTGGTTCAGTGCCCACCACCCACGCGAACTGAAGCACTTACTGAGTTTGTTAGCAGAACTGCATGCACTCAGCTTTAGCCATGTCAGCTATGACAACAACTTCTGTCTGCGACAGCAAATCCCTGCAAGCGTGTTACAAGAAAGCACTGACTGCCTTTAGTCTTGAGATAACGCCATGTGAGAATTCAATTACAAAAAAAGTGGTGTCTGCATTACCAAGAACATCTTTATCCTTCATCTTGAGCAATAGGTGCGGTAATTAAATTATAGCACCTTAGAGAAAAGGGGGAATATCCAACCAGGCTTACCTAGCATAGTTTGCAATCCTGTTGGGTCTTCGTCCAAGCCTCTCTTCAGTGTTTGGATGCAGGTTTTTAGAAAAAAAAAAAGTGAAACAAAAGCTGCATTTCAGGTGGATTTCAGAGCTCCTGCTAGAGTGTCCCTGCAGCACTATTTTAATATTTGAACTGTGCTACTGATTTAAGCAAATTAGGACGTACAATTTTTGTTGGTGGTGGTGATTTACCAGCTGACCTTGGTCAAATCAATGAGGATATTGATCTTTATCCATCTGTGTATAAGCATGCAAAGCAATCCAGTTGTGTACAGTAAACAAGCTGCATCAGCACATTAAGAGACTGGGCAAATACAGGGAATGAAGGAGGAGTTAAATCAGAGCATAGGTAAAAGAATAACTAGTGATGGGAGAAGCAAGCACTGCAAATCCATGGAGAGTGCAGAGCTGGCTCTGTCTAGTGTTGGAAAAGGAGTTAGGGAAGCAGGTAATGCTGCACGTGTTCTGCACAGCTGGCAATGGAAAATTTAAGAGCAGGTTAGACGCTAAGTGATCAGCAGAGGACTTAAAATGTTACCGCACATCTGAGTCACCACCCTTTTTTAGTATTTAGTTTTCACACTGAGAGATATCAATGTTAATCAGCGAGAGAGATGCTGGGTGAATGGTCCCTGGAGGTGTGCACAAGTGTCAAGGTGAGAGAAAGACTGGAAGAAAACAACCAGAAAGTATCTGAGGACGGAGGCCTCGGTGCCTTTATTAAGGCAGTAGAGGTGATAGAGCTACAGCTTTTGGAAGGAAGCGCTGAGCTGGCTGTCCAGGTGAGTGCTGCCAACCAGAAAATGGGCAGTTGTCGTGGTTCCGCTCGAGTGGGCAGCCGAGCTCCACCACAGCCACTCTCTCACTCCCCCTCCTCAAAGAGGAATGGGGAGAAAATATGTGAAAAGGGCTCAAGGATTGAGATAAGGACGAGAAAATCACGCAATAATTATTGTAACGGGCAAAACAGACTCGGCATAAGGAGATAGTAAGATTTATTGCCTACAACTAACAAGCGAGAGAAGTGAGAAAACAAAGGAAAAAAAAAAAAAAAACAAAAGCACCTTCCCTCCCCATCCACCCTCTTCCACCTCCTCCCCCCGAGCGGCGCAGAGGAACGGGGAATGGGGGTTATGGTCAGTCTACAGCACTTCTTCTCTGCCGCTCCTTCTCGGTCACTCTCGTCCCCTGTGCTGTGGGGTCCCACCCACGGGATGCAGTCCTTGATGAACTGATCCGGCGTGGGCTTCCCACAGGCAGCAGCTCTTCCAGAACTGCTCCAAATATGGGTCCGTACCACGGGGTCCATCCCTCAGGAGAAAACTGCTCCAACCTGGGTCCCCTACAGGCAGCAGCTCCTGCCAGGTCACCTGCTCCTGTGTGGGCTCCTCTCCACGGGCTACAGGTCTGGCCCAGAATCTGCTCCGGCAGGGGTCTTCCACAGGCGGCAGCCTCCGTCGGTGCAGGGCCACCTGCTCCACCGTGGTCTCCTCCACAGGCTGCAGCATGGAACCCTGCTCCACCGTGGTACTCCATGGGCTGCAGGGGGACATCCTGCTTCACCATGGTCCTCACCACAGGCCACAGGGGACTTCTGCTCCGGCGCCTGGAGCACCTCTCCCCCTCCCTCTACACTGACCTTGGTGCAAGGCTGTTCTCTCCCTCCCTTGACTCTCCCGGCTGCTGTGTGGCGCAGCGTTTTTTTCCCTGTCTTAAATATGCTCTCACAGAGGCGCAAAACAACATCGCTTATTGGCTCAGATCTGGAAAACAATGGGGCCCTTCCCAAACATGGGGCAGCTTCTAGATCTTTCTCACAGAAACCACCCCTATGGCTCCATGCTACCAAAACCTTGCCACGTAAACCCACTACAGCAGTGTAAGGGAAGGCGTGCTGTAGGGAGGCTGAGTGCCCAGCACCCTTCAGAAAGGCCATCTCGTAGGAAAGCACGGACGTGTTTTCTGTAACAAGCCTTGTCTAAAAGCTGACATTGAGAATCCAGCTTTTGGGTGAGTCCTGCAGTGACAGCCTGGCTGCGGCCCTTGGGGTGCTCGCTGTCCCCAGGAGTCGCACATCTCCATGCACTGCCAGACGGGCTGGCAGAAGGGTGCCCTATGCCCCTGCCCTGGGCTGGGAATGCACATCCCTGCAGGGAAATAGCTGGGTGTTGGGTGAGGCTTTACACAGACCAGTAGTGCAAGCAGTACGGTGAGGCTGGAGCATCTCTGTGGTCCCAGAGTCTGCTCCTAAAGCAGTCTGGGAGATTATGAGAAAATTATCTATTTAATTCCAAAGAAACTGCAGTAAATGAGGACAGAAACGTGGAAATAAAAGAGAACTACCCCAGAGGAAAAATCGAAGCAAAATGTTTTCCTTGGTTAAGTGGACCCTGAGCTGCTATTTTGGGGGGGAAAGACAGAGCCTGCAGTAAGGCCACTTGGCAAAAGGTGTTCGGCCCTGAGCTAGAGGCCAGGCAGGCTGCAGCAGCGCTTGGCCATGTCTGCTCATTGACACGGGCAGCTCAGGGGTGCAGGAGAGATGAGCGGGGCCCCAAACATGTTTGTGGGAACAGGCTGTGACGAGATGGCCCTTCCGGAGTGGGGAAGATCCTGCTGTTTCAGCCAAGGTAGAGCCGGCTGGGAAAGCCAAAATCTGTCTTCCTAGGCATCTTTCACAGCATCCCACGCTGCTGCTTTGGCTTTGTTAGAGAAAGTAGGAAAAAACATCTGTAAATGAGCATTCCTGGGTTAAAAAACGTGCTGAAACTGTGCCAAAAATGTAATTTCCCAACCCATGTTACACTACAGAAATAAAAAGCTGCGGAAATCAAGGCTACCAACATTGCTTTAAGTAGTTGAAAGCTGATGTCTTGTGAGGGGCTCCGTCTGCATAACGAAACTGTTCGGGGTGGTCCCTCACAAGCTGCTCAGGCCATGCATCTGCCCTCGGCTCCACACACTGGGAGGGCAACCAGCAGCATCACTGGCCAGGACTGGGAGGGGGGTGGGGAGGCTCCCCTGCACCAGCAGGATCTGTGCCAGCACCAAGTGACCGCATGGAAGTCTGCACACAACCCCCCACTAACACACACTCCAAAGCAGCTGTCACTGCACCCTCCAGGAGCCTGAATGCTGAGTTTCCAGCATCTTCAGGGCACAAACAACTGCAGGGCATCAAGGTCTGACTCCTCTTCCAGGCACTGCTATTTCACCTGTCTGCAGAGCACACCCCAGGCACGAACACACACAGCACACGGTGCTCTATGGTACGTGACAGCTGCAAAGACACTACTGCCCAACCGGTGCTCCCAGTCCCAGCCCTGCTCCCCAGTTCCCTGCTCCCAAAACACACTCTCTCACTCATGCACACCAGACCGGGGCTGCCCAGCAGCATCATTTCTTGGCTATAAGCACACAAACAAAACAAAAACCAAAGCCGCCAAGTGGTCCTGAGATTTGGCATCACAGAAAGGAATTCCCTCCTGACTTCAGCACTGATGATCAGCTTTAAGCCATGGTGCTCGAGGTAGTTCTGTGAGGGTTTGTAGCAGTCAGAAATACAGAAGTATTTCCTTGTTCAAACAAAAACAAATAAAATGACTTCACAGATATGCTGCAATGACAGACACTGCAGGTGATACTGTTGGGGCCACAAACAGGAGGCACCCCAAGATCCCTACACACACCCCAAGATCCCTACACACCCCCTGCACAACTCACAAACTCACCTGTGCAGCCTGGCTGTATGGGTTGTTGCATATACTCGCTATGGCACTCATGGCACAGACAAAAATAAATAAATAAAAATTTGTGCAATCTCATTCTTCTCAGGAGAACAAACACCAGCAGAGCAGGGTGGGCTCCCCGGGTCCTGCAGCCCCGCTGGAGGTTAGGGATTGGCACAGAGAGCTGGTTACTGCCAGAGGACACCCACAGCCTCAGCAGCAATAAACCAGGCGGAGGCAGCTCTGCCCTGCTGTGTCCGGCAGGATTCCTCCTTCAGTGAGAGCACCATCATCACTCATGGTCTAAAATCCTCGCACTTCTGCTTTTTTCATCCCAGAACAGCTGCAACTACCGCTGCAATGCAACTGAAGGTGCAACCCTATTAAAGCCAATTAAAATCATTATTACTCCGGCTTTGTCAACGCCATCCTGCAGCAGGACATCCCGCAGCCTTGTACGCACGAGGTGGGAAGGCACGGAGCGTTTGCTTTCATCCAGCCCGAACCATTTGTCTTTCAGCTCCACTAAGTGACCTCTTGCTAAGTCATCTGGAGCTGTAAAGTAAATTGGCGCAACCATCTGGCTCGGTCCTGTTCCTTATTTAATATATTGCTAACATATCTGCCTGCATCTGATCGCTTTTATCGCTCCTTGCTAATTGTTCCTTTTTTATCCTGTGTTTCCCTTTCCCATTAAGTGCTGGCTATGCACGGTGGCAGGGAGTGAGGGCTGGCACCGCGCTGGGTCCCGTTTTCCACCATGGCCAGGGCACTACCCAGGAGGAGAAATTAGCAGAGGTGGAGGTCCGGGGGGGGTCCCGGTCGCTGTGCGGGGTGGGAGGTGCAGGGAGGCCTCCGAGCTGATGGTCCCTTTACCTTCCAGCCCAGGAAGGGGCAAATCCCAAATGGATGCAGGAGGGAAGCCCCTGAGGCACCCCCTGAGTGCTGCCAGCCGGGGCAAAGGGAGCAGGGCTTGGAAAGCAAACAAAGGGAGCGAGGGGAAATGTCTTGGAGAGGAGATAGAGAGCGTGAGCTGTGAGTCTGAGGGGCTGTGTGCGCGAACAGAGGCTGCAGCGAGCAGCAACTTTGATCTCCCAGGACATCTGGCATGTGGGCACCGCCATACAGCTGCCTACAGGGCAGGCCCAGGGCCGTGCGTGACTGGGACAAGGGGCTGAAAACCCGCAGCGGGAGAGTGGCTGCTTCCCATGCTCCTTCAAAGCAGGCAGGAGGCGTCAGCCCCGGAGAAAACCACGGCGCTGGTGGGCACGAAGCGGTGCCACGGCTGCCAGGGCTCCGAGCAGGCGCATCGAGGAGCCACCGGGGTGCTGGGCTGAGGGAGATGGCGTGAAATGGCCGCCGGGACAGGCCTGAGGCGCTGAGGGGCTTCCAGCCCTGGCGGTGGTGCTCATTATCATCAGTTGGGTGTCAGGCCCACCTCAACCCGTCCCACACCCGCGGGCCTCACAACCCAGTGCCTCCCTACCAAGAGGTGCTGTGAGAGAGGCGCTTCCCAAGGGAACGTGTGTTGGGAGGCAGGGAAGCGCGGCGGGGTGCCTTTCCCTCGGGAAGCCGAGATCACAGGCGGGCGGCCAAGGAAAGCGGGGCAGACTGGTATGCACAGGCTGTGTCCTCGGGGAGAGCTGTTTCATATGCAGGTATGTCTTCAAAGGGGACACCCTGCGTGCTGCCGGGGTAAATTACCCTTGGGAACCTGAGCAGATAGGCAGGCGCCCGCGGGAGCTGCGTCCCGAGGCGTGGAGCTGGGTTGCTGCTTATTTTCCTACGGAAATGTAGTGGCGCGGGATCTTCCAAAAGCCCACGCAGCCTGGAAACCTCGGGGACCATTGGCAAGCAGGGCCATAGAGGCTGTAAAGCTGCCGGCGTCTCCCATGTTGCCCGTGCTGATGCTGGCTGCAGGCACAACCCCTGCAGGACATCTCCTATTGCTCTGCCCAGCCAGCATGCCACTGCCCTGCAGCCTGCTCAGGAAGGGCAGCTTCAGCAAACCCTGGCAAATCCCCTGGGCAGGAGCACATCGTGCCCCAGCCGCCGTGCCAAAAATCGCCACTGTACCCCTCCGAGGCCATGCGGGAAGGAGCCCTGCCCCTGCCCCTGTCCCTGCCCCCAGCCATCAGCAGGGTGATGGATTGCAATTCTCCTCCGCCACGGCCAAAACAAAGGTCACGGCCCGAGGAAATTGCAAACAACTTTTGCCCACTGGCCCCGGAAGGATCAGTGCAGGCGTGACAGGGGGGGTGAACTTTTTACGATCCCTCCATGCTGGCAGTCTCGCAGGGAAAGGAATTTAGAAACCACAGCAGGCGCTGGGCAGGGAACATGTGGCCGCCTGGTGCTGACAGAGGAGGAGCAGCCTCACCCACGGGCAGGAAACACCGTGGCAGGCCTGGCCCCTGCCCACCGCCTCCTCTCCAGCAGGGCTTTCTCCATCTCCTCCCCGAAACATCTTTCTCCTCCATCGGGCACCCCAAAGGCCCCTTAGCTCCAGCACAGCCGTCCCACCCTGTGGCTAGAAGCTCAGCGCTGAGCTCTCTGCAGGAACTGAGGTTGTTTGCAGATAGGAAAAAAGGTGAAGAATGAGGGGGAAGATGTGGGCTGGCCTGACGCTGCCTCCCAGGCCGCCGATAGCATCTTGTCGAGGCTGGGACGTGGCATTTCCTCCAGCACAGATAAGCTTTGTCCGGGCCGTAGCTGCGAGGGCGCTGTGAGCGCAGCGGCTTCCCAGCCCCTGGGACTGGTTCCAATTAGTGTCAGAGCCGGCTGCGCCCCTGATTAGAAATCTCGCCCTGCTGCCAGCCCCCCCGACCCACACAACATTTCCTGGGACTGGGGGAGCAGCCAAAGCCCAGCCCTGGCACTCCCTGACCCGCCCCAGGAACAGGGATGCCATCAGCTCCTGAGCAGGCCCTTTATTTGGGCTTTCTCCTCTCCTCGTAAAATGCTGGCAGGCTGACTTAGGGCACACAGGGAAAAAGAGGAGCTGCAGGAACAGGATGAGGCCCTCGGTTTGGCCAGCAAGCGTGGGGTCCCCCATCGCACGCATCTTTTGTGAGCATCCCTTCACAGAGGCAGCCCGGGTGCCCCGAGAGCCAGGCGCAGGAGGCGCAGATGGGCCCCGTGGCGCAAGCTGGCTACCCTGCGAAGCTGTTTTGGCAGCAGAGGAAGATGTGAGCAACAGCATCTGTTACCAGCCCGGGAGGAGACAGAGGGAGCTTTCACCAGCCACAGCCCGGGAGGGCAGGGGGGGCACGCAGCGTGCCGCCGGGAGCCCCCCTGCCCCCACCTTCTGCCATCCATCCCCTGCTCCACGTTTGCTGGCACCAACTTTGAAAGAAATCACATTAATTTTGCCCTGATGAAAAGCTGCTGGATCAGCAAAACGGAGCTGCTTATTCAGGGAGCAGCTGAGCAGGGGCCAAGCGCAGTCACCCCTGTGTACGTCCAGCAGCCGCCAGGCCCATTCCCGGTTTCGGTGCCCAAACCCCTGTGAGAAAGGGCTGCGGTGGCTCTCAGCACCCCTCTGCTCAGAGGGCTGCGGCCGCTGCCACCTTTGACACGAGATGTTTATTAAACAGCAAACGGTCTCCATAGGACTGCGGAGCTGCCCGTGGGCTCAGGCAGCTTCCTGCTCCTCTGACAGCCCCCGAGGGCCTTCACCCCCTACCCTGCCTGGCAGCGAAACGGCACAAAGGGAACCACACCGGCTCGGTCGGTTCGTCCTTCACAGCAGTGTGACACCGTGGGCTTCACCCCGGGGCAGTCGCCCTTATTAAAGCGCAGAAAGACTGGGGGTGAGCACAGGGCACCTGTGGGAAACCAGTGACACCACCTTGTTCCCACAGCCGGGCTGCTGGTAGGCAGACAGCTGTGCTTCAGGAGGGGAAACGATCCCAATTAGCTTCCCAGGTGCTCTCCTGTAAATGGTTTTCAGGTGGTCCCACTACCTCTGACCACAGCCCAGGGCTTTGTCTCTCTAAAAAGACCTCTGTGTTCCCCTCCCACCCCTCTCCGACCCCCCCTGCAAAGGAAGAGGGAGGACATCCCAGAGACAAGAAAACACACGCACAGCAAGGGTGATTGCTATTTTAAGAATGTACTTTATACAAAATAACCAATTCATATGGAAATAAAATCTACAGACCTCCAAGGATCAAGCTTTTAAAAAAGTTCTTTAAAAAAATTACCCAACACACAGTATTAAACTAACTATTGAGGTAACTGTCGCTCTTGGGGAACAAAGGTAATCAGCAGACCAAGACAAAATATACACAATATAAAAATAAATAGCATTCCCCTTTCCAGTATTGACCAGGAAAGTTCACACAACTTTGCAGCAGCAGCAGGAGAGAGAAGAGGATCCCTGACACTGTGCTCTACGGGACGGGGAGGGAGGCGGGGGCGAGCTGGGAGCGGGGTGACAGCAGGGGCAGCGGCTCCAGCCCAAATTTGCTCTTGCACAGAGAGGTGTGTGCCTCCCAGCCCAGCCTTTCCCTGGCTCAGCAGCATGGGCAGCCAGCCAGCTCGGGGTCTGCCTGAGCCGGAGAAGAACAGCACCAGCCCTTGGTGTGACGCCCCACCCGCCAGCAGAAGACCCCGGCGCAGATCCCCCCGCCAAAGGATGCAGGCAGGGGTGGTTTTCACAGCCTGGGGGGGAGGTCTCTGCTGCAGTGCCCCCACCTCCTGGTGCCCCGGGATAGCTGTGAGCAGTGGCTGAGGTCAGGCGTTTGCCCCCGTGGCTGCTGGGCCCCCTCCCCACCAGCAACAAAACCCGCAGCGATGCAAGAACAGCCTCACCCCGAAGGAGGAAGGCCCCCATTTCCTCCTCATGCCCCCAACAGACAGATTACATTCTTTACAAACTTACAATAATACAAAACAAAAACAACAAACCCAGCCACCCAACATCACCCAGCTGCAGAAGGACAGATGCAGAGGCACAGGCGCCCGCTGCCTCCAGCTGTGGGTTGCCCCGGGGTGCGCCCACCCCTCTCCTCCCTGCTCTGAACCCAGGCTACGGACGAGGCTCAGCTCCAGCTTGCTCCCTTCCCACCCTCAGAAGAGTGACCGGCTCTCTCCTGGCCACCTAAATCAACCTGACAGCGGCTGGGAAGGCAGCAGGAAGCCCCTTGCTCCCCCAGCGAAGTCGGGAGCCCCGCAGCGCGTTTTATGGCCGTCCTCTGCCTGACACAGCAGGGGAAGGTCGAAGCTGCACCGCTGCACATTATTATTGCTCAGGAAAATCAGGCAGCAGTTGAGCTAGCAAGGAAGAGAGGTAACAGGTTTCAGGGCTGCACACAGTGTGTATTTTTAACCAAAGCCACCTTGGAGGTAGACACGGCAGGGTCCCGAGAGAGGCCTTGTGCTGGCAGGGGGACAGACGTCGCCGTGCCAGGGTGGTGAACCCTGGGGGCACGCAGGGGACCGCTGCTTAGCCACGAGGACACCTTCACTCCCGTCACAAGGAGGGCAATGCTTGCTCCCCGCCTGCTTCCTCCATGCATATGCAGAGACAGCTGGCAAGCCCAGCCGCCTGCCCTGCCCTGCGCAGCGAGCTCTCAGCTCCGCGGCTGACAGTGGCGAAGCGAGCAGAGGGGGAGAAAGCGAGGGGAGGGGAAATGTCGGTGCGTGACACGAAGGGCGACCAGAGGACTTTCCAGAGTACAAGTGGAGGGCCAAGCTCCTGTCCTGCCTGACTGGGTTGGGAAGGGGAGGAGCTCCTCTGACATGCCAGGCAGCGCTCGATGCGCGAGGCGTCTGCTCACGCTGAAGGCCGAAGGAGCCCGTCACAGCCACCTGGCCCAAATTCATCCACCACAGTGGAATCTGCCCACACACTAAGTAGAAGTGTCACTAAGTGTCACTTCTGCTTAGATTTTTCCAGTTCCTACCCTTCTACTAGTGAGCCATGTGTTTCCAAATTAAAAAGGCAAAGGACAGAGGAACCTGCTACAACTGGTGACAATCCCAATTATTCCTTAGCCCTAATTAGTCCTTTGGCCCCTCTTCCACTGCTAGATGTAGCTCTCTCTGGCTCCTGGATGCACTATCCTCTGATATCCTACTCTTCAGAAAGAGGAAGGCCTTTTCCAAAAGAAATCTAGGCCACTGTTGCAGAATGAGAAAAAAACCAAGTGGACACAAGGCCAGCTGCAGTAAAACCACACAGCGCTCCATGGTCTCTCAGCTACCGCACGTGAGCAAAGGCAGGACAGCAGCCAGGAAGGGCACACCATCACACTGCACATCGAGGGAACATTTGGATGTTACCTCCTAGCTTCAGATACATACACCCTGCCCCGAATTCCTTCCCTAGGGGCAGACTGAGCTTTGCTGTCTCCATCCCAGCAACTCCTATCCGAAGGTCCCCCCAGTGCCTTTTCAGAGCGGCGTGCTGGAGGGAGGTGGGCAGCAGAGCGAACACCACAACGCTTGGTTCATTATGTGCTGGTTAAAAGCATTTTCCTTCCGCATGGGCAGCAGGGGTCCTGCCAAGCCGGAGCGTGCTCTCCCCCCATCTGTATGTTAAACAGGTACAGATGGGGAAAGGCTGGAAGGTCACTGTTTGAGATGCTTTCTTGGTTACAATAAGCACACGCTCTTAAAGCTTGTCACATGGCCCGCAGCTGCACCACCACTTTCATAGCCTGCTATCTCAATCTCAGAAAGGATACGGCACTCACACACCTGCTGTTCAACCACCAGCACCGGCCTTAAAGTGAAACAGGAATTCTGCCAGAGCCAACTCCTCTGCTTCCCCTCACGTCCTGCGGCACCTTTCCCGAAACTCCACGGCACACAGCGCAACGCCGAGGCGTCTCCTTGGGAAACCAACCCCGAGCAAAGCCACAGAGAGCAAAGCAATAACTCTGGCTCAACGCAGAGATGCAGAAGACTGACAGGGATCGGCAGAAGAGAAAGATGCGGGTTGCCATCTAATTATACTTTCATTTTACATGGAGAAGTGTTGGGGTGTAAAGAGAGAGGAGCTGCAGGGAAACTGCCTCAGTCAGCAGAATGAAAGACAGCCTCTGTGACTAGCTTTCAGATAAGACATCAAGCTGATAGCTCTCCAAGACCCTGAGAAACCACACTTACAAAAATATACACAGGAGATTTGCTTCAGAAAGCCTGCACGGGAAAGGCATTTGGCAGACAAGAAAGAATTAGAAACTCTTCCAAGAAAAGTGTCTTCATGTACTTTAGAGTCACAAATCAAGCCAGTTGGGCCTTGAAACTTCAAATTTACTTTCCTCTTTTGTCCTCCTCATTGCAGACTGGTGTCTTGGACTGCTACCAAGTGGTTTGGTGGGTCACACCATGGAATTCATAAACTGCAAGCTTCTGCTGGACGCAGCTAAAAATCACTGTGAGGCCTGAGCTACTGACCTGCTTAAAATACTTAGTTGAATTGCCAGGGCCTGTAGTGCTTAAGATGTCAAAAGCCACCAGAGTCCCAGGGGAGGCTTATACAATGGCATTTATAATGGCAATTGAGCATCCAGGGAGCCTGTGAACACCACACACCACTTGCAAAGACGGAGGTGGTGGGGAGAGCGAGAGGCTGAAAAGCCAAAAGACAAGTACAAAGCTGCTCTGGGAATATTGGGAACTTTTGGCTTGCTCAGCATCGTATTCGCTCTTCCTATTATACCTTGTTTAACATGGATATCCATAATTACAGCAAAACACGTCCTCCATATGGGAAAAGTAAGGGAACTGAGCAAAGTCCCTAGCTCAATATGCTTTCTGAAAAGGGTCCAACTGGTAATATATTATATTACAACAACGCTGGAGGATGAGAAAGAGGGGTTCCAATCAGAGCCCAGAATCTCTATATTCTGTTAAAATGTTATTTGAGAGAGTGATGCAAATACAACAGTCAAAAGCAAGGATATTTTAAAACGCAGCTACCTTTCTCCTGCACTGTTACACCAACTCATGGGGAAAGAGGTACCATCCTGTCCCTAAAGGGCTGCCATTCCTCTCTTCTAAATCTGTCCTTAAACCTGTCTCTTTCACAATGTCTACAAATTGGCCTGCACAGCATAGGTTAGGAAACCATAAACAATGAAATTCATGTTTTCTGCTTCTCTCCATGTACTTTCGCTTTTGTTCTACCTTAGCTATCTGCTCCCAGTCCCTGGGGGCTCTGAGGGGTGCAAATTTTCTGAGGGGTGGTTTGTTCAGATTGTACCTAGCGAGACAGAGCTCCCATTTTTGGGGGGATGCCTCAATGTCATCACAAAATCACAAACAAACAAAACCAACTAAAAAAAAACAAACACAACCAAACCCACAAAACATTTACAAACAAAGCATTTGAAAGTCTGGAAACTCCGAGCTAAGGTTCCACAAGCAGCTCTTGATCTGAGCATGCCCTGTCCCCAGGATGTCCCTGCTGCCCAGCCATAGCTTCCCCTACGCTACGTTAGTGCTTTTCTAATACAAACCATGTGTCCTCCCAGAAGCAGCTCGTTAGTCGCTTTAACAAGAATTACCAACTACATCAAAAGCCTTTTACCTAGAAAACCTCCCAAGGGGAGGGAGTCGGTTTCACTGCTGTTCCATCTACCCTCTGCAAGTCACCTCCTCCCTGGTTTCCCATTAGGTCAGGTAAGGGACTGTACCTTCACGTCTCACACTCCACGTAGGATCCTCACAGTATCTATCTATCGCTGTCTAACGCTCCACTACCCTCTCTGCACAGGCCACAAGCAATTCCTGCCTTTCTTATTCCTCCTGATTTGATCTAGGGTTGGTACTCATCCAAATGCCATGACCACTAGAAGCGTGTTTTCAGTGCTGGTTCCAGCTGAAGACCAAGAGTGCTTTGGCTTGTTCATTTTGTACAGCTTCAAAACCTCCTGTTCCACAAAGTTCACACTGAGCTGAAAGGCACTTCAAATATTTGAATAGCTGTCCATGATACAGAAGACACAGGCTGAAGTATGGCAAGGGTTGTTTGCAGAATCTATGTTCACATTTCCAGAATTTCGAATACTTTGCGATATTTGCTATATTTCACAGTTCCTCCATTTGTAATGAAAATTAACAAAATGAAGTAAAGATTGCCTTAAAAAGAGATGCAATAGTTTTCTCATTTGTCCCGTTTGTGTTTTTTTTTTTTTTTTTTTTTTTTTTTTGTCCTGAAGAGCAGTTATACTTGCATGCCTTTTCAAAAATACCTATTACTGCTTCAGTGAAAGAAAAGCTAAATCCAGACTTGCATTTCCCAGCAGCTGGGGCCCCTCTGAAAACCCAGTGCCAGCTGATAAGCCAGCAGTAGACCCTCGGATCTGGGACAAACGCAGATCAGCCACTGCATAGTTCTTGGCCGGGTAGCGCAGTTACCAGCTTCTCACTCCAAGGACAACCTTCAGGATTATCTATTCCAGTTTATACCATTACACCAGTGACAGCTGTTCCCTGACTGATGAACACAAACGGGAAAAAAAATCTCCTTTTAGTAAAGTAGTTGACATTAAGCTGAAGTCCTCCTTTGGGGAGGAGCCTGCTAAGCCAGGCAACTCACTGGACTGAACAGAGAGCAGCTGTGGTTCAAAGGCTAGCTGCAGCAGTGAGTAAGGAGAAGTGAATTTATAAATACACTTGTGGGGCTCGCATGAAGAAATTTAACTCCTCTTAGGCTTGGAAAATGCCTTGGCTTTACACAGCTCGTCAGAGGCAAAACTGCAGCAACAGGGACTGAGGCTCATTTGTAAGAGTGGCACTGATATATCAGTCTTTCCTCTTTCTTTTTCAAGAAAGACCACTTCTCATCTTCTAGGCCTTTTGTGTTTCCAGAAGCTGAGGACAGGAGGAGTAATGGCTCAGTCAGATGCTACCTGCCATTTGCTCGAACAACTGTGCCAGCACGTGGTCAATACACACAGCAGGACATAGGCAGTGTGGCCACGAACGCTAGTGCAATCCAGCTAACAGGGGTGACACCACCATCCAAGGTGACAAAGCAGTCAAAAATTCTCCAGGAGCTTGGAGAATAAAACCTTCCCCTGGCTGGTACTGCTGACCAAAGGGCACGCTGCTCTGCCCTCACGTGCTCACTTCTGCTGCCACTTGTGCTCCCGCAAGCACAATTTGGCCGGCACATTGGCACGTCCTTCTTAACTATATATAAATATACACACACCGCTGTCCTGCCAGAGCCAGAGCCAGCCTGCACTAGGGCTCTGGTCCAACAGACCTTGCTGCCCAGTCTTACAGCACAGCAACTCCACCTTGCTTTACCCCGGCTCCCCCGAGAATATTCAGCTGTGCTAGTTTCAAGGTATGGATAAGCAGCTGCAGAAGAGATGCCTACTGAACTGATGTGTCGAGGGGCTCCCCGTGCAGTGCTGCTGCTGTGAGAAGTGCCTGCAGACTGAGTATTGCCCTTGAGGGAAGCTGCCACTGTACTGGCTGCTACAACATCAAAAACAACAGAGGTAAACTGACTCAGCTCAAGCACACGGCTCTCTCATCGCCCACTGCCCAAGCCATTCCACCTCAATATCTGATTTCAAATCAGTGCTTTCTGAATCACCGGCTTCTTGTAAACACCAAGCCCAACTCTGCTGGCCAACAAACAGCTCACGCTAGCAAACAAACCATTCCCCCAAAACAGCCTTATACTCCTGCTTTCACAGGCAACTGAGAGCGGTCAGGAATCCTGGTGTGGTTTCTGCTTTGCTGCTGCTAAGAGGTGAAAATAGGCAAGGAAAGAGAAAGAAAGGAGGGACGTGGTTCCCCTCCTCAGGCAGGGAGGGGTACAGACCTGCACATTTGTTCTGCTGGACAGGTGCTGCTCCACACCCAGCTGCACTGGTTTCACTGAAAGAAGTCTAAGATGACCATTTGTGCCATTTTCTGTTTTCTAGAGCTTAACTTACTCCTACGAGAAAGGCAGGGAGGAGGGTACTACGCTAGCAGAGGGGACAATGCCATGAGTGTCCTGTCCTGGTTTCAATTCCTGGTCCTGGTTTCCTTGTTCCCCCACAATGACAGGGAGCTGGAAGTGCACTCAGGCCCTGGATCCAGAGGGGTGGAGGCAGGGGCGAGAGGGGAAGGAGGAAGAGGAGAAGAGAAAGAGGAGGACACGTTATGCCCCTGAGCAATCCCTGCTAGTCAGTCAAACAACTACGAGTTGGTGTCTCAGTTGCAGAGGACAGCAAGTCATCCATTGCATGTTCCCTCACCTCTCCCCACTCCCACAAAACCCTCACCCTATCCTGAAAGATTTCAGTGTGATATGATTGTAAACAGTTAAGGATTCCTCCAGTGCTAAGCCCACTACAAGCTGGGCCCACCCCCTCCCCCATTATGTACAATACATTCACCAACAACAGAAATTTATTTAAAAAGGCAACAGGTTAAATTCTGTAAACTGGATCCAGCTCCAAAACACACACGTTAATACTACAAGTAAAATTCCATCATCGTCCTCTTCCACCCTGAAAAATATACCTGAGTTTAGCAGTCAATGAAAGTTTCAGCCCCCACCCCCGCCCTCCCCACCCCAAAAATCCCTCAAACCCTGAACGAGACGCAGTCTCCAGTCACGGAAAGCCACTAGGTTTGGCGATGCTCGCCCTGTGGTGGCGAGCCAGCTGCTCGGCCGGCTGGGGCCCTGCACCGCTCCGGGTTTCCAACACAAAAGCCGCCGTGGCACCATGCTCCACCGACCCGGGAAGCTACGTGCTGCTTGGGTGAGGGGAGGCTGGGAGGAAGGCCTGCCCCTCCTCCCCCTTGTCCAAATCACGTGTGGCTTTCGTCTTCATGAGGTCCTTCCTTCCTTGGACTAGCTCTGGAAGAGGAAGAAGAAGAGTTGGAGACTTTAACGGCCAGCTGTAGGAAGGAACAGCCTCATGATTTCATGCAACTACTTCAAAGCTAGCACTACGTCAGCCCAGGTTGTGTGTTATAGACAGAGACATCCCCAATTCCTCTACCTAACAGTGAGCTCACTTCCCAGCTTCCTCCAATGCTTCCCACTCCTGGCAAATATTTCTATCCTTTAATTGTCACTAAGAAAAAAGGCTCTCATCTGAGCTCTGCTCTCTCGGGTGACCCTTACTTGATCCAGAGGCAACGCTGATGGTTTTTGTGGCGTCAAATCTTCCCGGGACATGGTTGCTGTAGGCATCTTCGGGAAGGGAACTTGAGCCTGATGCATTTGCATTCTGGAGCCAGGTTGAATGGAGAGAGTTTTAGCACATGAACATCAAGAGCAAACCCCATCTACTTGACCGAACGCGCACACACACAACTTTCACATACAAGTACGTATTTTGCATGTCTTCTTTTTTAAGGCTTTCCCCCCACCCCCCAAACACAAACTTTGACTCCCGTCCCCCTCCCCCAATGACACAGTTGTAACCCCTCAACACTAGGAGAAGAAAAGTCCTTTGGGTCCTTTTTCTCCACATCTGCCTTACAAGATTTACTGCTCAAGTCATGCTGGAACTATCGCAAAATGGTAACAGCTGAAGCACATTTACGAAGTCTGAACAGGGAATTTTTGGAGTAGCAAAATTTTCCACTTGGGAATAAAACTTAATATGCAAAATCTCAATGAGACTTGATTTTTCTTTAAGGGAAATATGAGACAAAGAGGAAGGGAGGAACAAAGAGGAACAGAGAGGAACAAAGCACCAGTGTGGAGACGGACAGGAGAGGCTAACAGGTTTCCATGATGGCTAAAATTACGTGTTTTAAAAAGCTGCAGCAAGACTCTTTTCGTTTCCCAGGAAGGTCTAAGGGACCTCTTACTTCAAGAGTCTGAGTAACCCGTTAGCCTTTCACATTACCTGCCAGCTCCTCCGACTTCAGCCTGGGCCTTTCAAGAATACCCAACACACATGGTTACCCAGGCATCGCCCCCTCCCACCTTGCCTTCTCACAGAAAACACGCTCTTACCCCGATGATCTATACAAGTCCTGGGGTGGCCCCCCCATGCCACCTCCACTGCCTCTCTGCTCCATCAGCAAGGCCTGAAAGTGACCTATGTTCTCCTCCCGGCAGCGGTACAGGGGTCCCTCCTGAGAGAGGCCGTTGGCCTGGCCAGAGGCTGGATGATGATGAGACAGGTGGGCATTCATGGGCGATCCGTATGTCCTGGGTTGGAAATGGCTGGCGGGATGCCGGGATGCATAGGGAGAGCCAGTCTGTAGCATCACCCCGTGGGGAGGGAAAGCCGATGGCCCAAATCCCATTCCCGAGCCCAAGTGGGGCGGGGGAGCTCCGTAGAGGAACTCTCCTGCTGCCACTGAGCTTTGCCTCTTCGTGGCCGCGTTGTGGTTGTCCAAATCAAGGAACTCTTTGGGACTCTCCGGCCGCTCCTGCGATTCCTCGGACTTCTCATCTTCAGGCCCCAGATCCTGCCCGTCGCTCGGAGAAACCTCTTTGGCACTCGCTACGTCCATGCGGTTGGGAGAAGCCAGGGCAGCGCTCAGCGCCTCGC
This sequence comes from Netta rufina, assembly GCF_964035555.1. Taxonomy (NCBI): domain Eukaryota; kingdom Metazoa; phylum Chordata; class Aves; order Anseriformes; family Anatidae; genus Netta; species Netta rufina. The sequence continues at coordinate 141,665,470 of NC_140123.1, forward strand.
AGCCCTGCAAGCCGCTCACGTTCCCCCGCTCGGAGAAGGGGGGTCTGGCCAGGGGCGGGTGGCCACTGGGGCTGGCCTGGGGGTGCAGAGGCCTCTGCCAGTCCGAGTAGCCCTGCGGACAGGCGTAGTAGGGCGGCCGCTGGTAGTGGTGGTAGGAAGGTTGAGGCTGGGGCTGGTAGGGATAGGGCATGCCCTGGTGGGGCCGATAGCGGGGGAAGACCCCGGGGTGGGCGTTGCTCGGCTGGAAGCCCCGCGAAGGGAAATGCTGCGGGTGGGACACGGGGGGAGGCTTGCTGCCCATCACCGGGCTGAAGCCTTGCAGCCCCGGGTTGATGTGGTACCGGGCAGCTGAATTGGGGTACTCCAGACCAGGCATGTAGAGAGGGTGGAACTGGTTGGGGGCAGCCCCCACGGTGCTGGCGTCCATGGCAGGGAGGCCGGTGCCCTGCCCCAGGCAAGGCACGGCCGCTTCGGGCAGAGCCTTCCCCCCGCCGCAGAGGGGCTTCTCCATCAGGCTGGCAGCCAGCCCCTTCCCCTCCGCCGGCCCCTCGCCCGCTGCCCCGTTCTCGGGCACGGGCCCTCCTCGCTCGGAGGTGGGCGCCAGGTCCCTCACGCAGCCCTGTGGGCCAGCGTAGCCGCTCTCGGCTGGCCAGGCGCCCTTGCTCTGCCCTGCCTTCAGGTCGCTCTTCATGCCGGAGCCGTCCCCCTCCTCTGGGGGCAAGGCGCGTCGGGTGCACTCCATGGGCAGGGGGGGCTTGGGATGAGGTAGGAGTTTGGCGTAGGCCCCGTCGGGAATGCCGATGCACTGAGCCTTCTCCTCCACGCCCGCCGGTGGCTCCACTGGAAAGAGAAAGGGGAAACGTCAGGTGCTGGTCTTGTTTTGCACGTCAGCCCTCCCCACCCCACAGGCACACTCACCCAAGGCAAATTTGCCAAAGAGGAATTCTTGCCCGCTCAGCCAGATGTGCCAAAACAACCTCCTACCGTCTACTTTTGACAGCATGAACAGCAGCCTCGGTCATGCTGGGCCTCCCTCCTCTTTGGCTGCTGACACAAAGCCCAAGCGAAAACCTGAGGGCCATCCAAATCTCCAACATTTGGATGGAGAAAGTACCCTATCTTGATGAACTATTAAAATGGAAGAGGAGTGACTTTATAAGCTGAGCAGGTGTTTCCATCAAAGACTTTGAAGTAAGTACCTCAAAGCCTACAACATCCCATCCTCTACTCAGACGTCTTCATAAGATGGCTGGAGCACAGCATCATGCTAACTATGGGCTTTGTGGGGCTGTAGTCCCCCTTCCTACAGCCAATACCATTCTTTCAGAGACCCATAGCAATTCCAAACTTTGCAAAGTTGGCTGATCTTTTTGAAAGAACTCTTAAGTTACTCCCAGCGTTGCACACCTCTCTCGTAAAGACAAGGCATGTGAACTGAATCCTTAAGATTTCCGTAAGATACAGCTCCAACTGCAGTTTGCAAACCACCTCCACCAGAGAAACACGGCACATGTAGGTTTGCTCTGACATGTGTGTACAGAAGCTGCCCCATGGAGAAGCAGCTTTGGGAAATACTGCAGAAGCCACATGAGAGCAAGCTAAGAGCCAGGGCTTTTTTGATTTTACACTGTGTTGCCCCTTCTGGTCCACAAAGCTTGTTTGCCCACAGCTGGGCAAAAGCACTACCACATAGCAAGGTACTGTGAGGCTGATCACAGCCATATTTTAACCAACTGTGATTTGGAGATGCGGCCACTCTGCCCTGTAATCACTCAACGTCCTCTTGCAGTCTCTGTTCTATATCCAGCACAGTTAAATGATAATGAGTTTTAAGCAATGCCACACAAGGAAAGAGTTTCCGTAGTCCAAGGCACACAAGGGATCGATAAAAGATACAAGGTTTTTGATCTCTAGTTTACCAGCTAAAATTAATGAAAAAAATTGTTTTTGATCTCTAGGTTTTTTTGATCTCTACTTTAGGTTTGTTTTAAGTTTTTTTTTTTTTTTTTTTTTTAATCTCTAGTTTACCAGCTAGAATGAATGAAATTCAACTAGAAAGAAACTTGTGGTGGCATACATGACACGCTGCCATCTCATCTGAACTGACATGACTTTTCAGTGCCTTTCTGGCAGTCCTGTTCTGTGAAGATTTTGAGATGCTAAGCTCAGAAGGCACATGTGCATTTCAGAGGAGAAGCCATACTGACATATATTCAAGGAAGTGTATTCAAACCATTTCTTCGCATAATGTCTTCTCTCCTTACCTAACTCTTTGCAGATTCAATTTTTATATTAAATCCAAGTGAGTTCTAGAAGCATTACAGACTTACAGACCGTGCACCCAAAGGCAAACTGATAACTTGCAGGTATAACTGGTATGGAGGGGACCTCTGGCAGGTTACAGTGAAATGAAAAATCTTAGAAAAATCTACGTGATGGCTGGAGCAGAAAATATATTCTGATTTAGAATTTGAAGAAAAAAAAAAAAGACGTGTATAAACTATGTGTCCCACAACTATTTACACAAAAAATTAATCCTTTTCTAGAATAGAACCTGCTTTTGTTGCTGATCTTCAGCCAGTGCTTAAAATGGCCCCCAGTGAGCCTGAAAGTCAGAGCATCTTTCACACTTCTCTAACGGTGCAAATCCAAATAAAGCCACATCTGCAGATGCAGGCTTTGTGCATCTGCAGCACAGTTAAGCTCAGGACCCCAAGAGTCTGGAGCAGCAAAGCTAAACTATGTGGTGTTCCCCAGCTCCTCACAAGCACCCACCTACTACATGTGAACTCACAAACGCAGGGCATAGCTCCTCGCTCCCTGTGGCTGCTTGCGCACCCTTGATGTGTGCAGACAGGCACAAGGATTCACGGGGCTGCATCCTCTGCTGAGGTCCAGCAGCATAAAGAACTGGGGAGAAGCCTCTGGGTGGCTTCTGGTCAGTGCCGTGGGGAGTTACCTTGGTTGCTCTCTGGCTCCATGGTCTGATCCTGCGAGCTCCCATTCCCCATGACCGGCTTTGGGGGTGGCACGCCAGCAGAGGCGGCGTGAGCCAGCTGGGGAAAGGGTCCGGGGAGGTGCGGCGGGGGCGGCTGGCGAGGGTGGTAAGGCACGCCCGGCGGGCACACGCGGGAAGACAGCTGCTGCATCGCGATCATCTCTGGGCTGTCCATCATTGAGTCCCCACCCTGGCACCCTCTCTGAACCTGAGCCGGTCCCCCAAACAGAGCGGCCGGCGGCTGCGGCATCCTCTGGCCAGCAGCTTTCCCGGGTGGTCTGATGTACCCTGAGGGAGGCACCCCGTGAGGTAGGAAGTTTGATTGCTCAGTCCACTGGCTGGGAGGCAGAGGAGGCCGTAAGGCCCGGGGCTCCATCATGTGGCCGATGGCGCGGGGCTGCAGCGAGGGCGCTGGCCCCATGGGTGCCTTCTCCTCCGGCCCCACGGCACCCTGGCTGGCGGTGCTGTGGCTGCCATTCCACAGGGCCGGGTGCCCGCGGTTCAGGTACTTGTAGGGCCGGTACATATGTCCAGGGGGCACCTCCGAGCCTTCTGGCGGCCTCACCGGAGGCCCGTTGTGCCTTGGAGGGAGGAAGCCCTGCTGGAACTGGGCTGGCGGGTAGACGGCGTCCGGAGGGGGGCCGCTGACGCGCCCCAGCTGCAGGGTGCCTGGACGGGGTCCGAGGCCGGTGACGTGGGTCGGCCCCGCACACACCTGCTTCTCAGGGGCAGCCAGCCTGTGCCCACGGTGCTCGCTCAGTCCCACGGCCGGCTGGGGAGGCAGAGAGAAGGACATCAGTGAGAGGGAGGTGGGAAAAGACTGATGCTGGCATGCCAGCAGGTTGATCTGAGAGGCATTGCCACCGCAGGAGCCATCAGGGAGTCCCCCATACACCAGAGGGGACAAGCAGGGCACTGGGTGCCGTGATTTGTTGTTATGAAACAATTGTTATTGTTATGAAACAATTTACCTGCATGGCAAAGTGCTGGTGCTGCTGAACTGGGTCTCCAGGATGGGGCTCTGGCACTCGCGGTGAGCCATACAGTTTTGTTGGATCTGATCCACGCAGGGGACCGAACGTTCCTGGCACAGCTGGTCTCTGGGGGACGGGGAAGGGAGCAGGAAGGAGAAATAAACACATTTGTGAGATGCAGAAAAGCAGAAGAGCTGCTTCAAGCAGAGGGTAAGCCAAGACCAAAAGAACCACACAGAACAGACAGGCTTTTTGGAGATGCCATGAAAAACCTGTAGGCTTTTCTATGAAATGACACAGCTCTCCTGCCAAAGAGTATCATATATCCCTGAGCTCAGGTTGTGATACACTCACCTACCACCCAGCTATTCGGAAGCAAGTAAGACAACTGGAGGGGACGCTGGTTTATTCCCGTCCCTGGAGCAAACCACAGGAGCACGTGAGCAGAACAAAGGGGACCATGCTGGATTGCTTTCAAAATACTTGCTGGCTCCAGCTCTCCTACTGGCTTCTGCTGCTATCTGCATCACAAGAATCACTCTAAAACGTTTTCTTTCCAGCTAAAAAAGTGAGGAATAGCCTGGATCTCAGAAAAGCAGCTGTCACACTACACCACAAGACATCATGGGTTAAAAAGGAAAAGACAGTAAAGGATGGGTGAGGAACAGCCCATAGAAGAGGCAGAACAGGTGGCCCTCGGAGAGGAAACATCAGGCTAAAGGGAGGTCACTGCTGCAGCCCAGGGTGGCCTTGTGTGTGGTTTTGTTTACTGCTTTTATAAATATCAAGGCACAGAATGCAGTAGTATGCAGATGGCACAAAGTTACCGGGCATCTGTAAACAATTGAGACAAAAGAAGGCTGGCTTGCTCAGCATCATAAACTGGAGGTTGAAAGAGGAAACGTGACTGCTTTACGTGCACAATGGGGTACCTCTCCAGGGAGAGAGAGAAAACCGGGGGAGCCAGGACTGCCCAAGCACACATGGGTACTTGCCTGCAAAAAATGTTGTTAGACCTTTCCTAATTAGTGTGGTAGTGATCTAGTTCAGCCTCCAGTTACAGAAGTAGCTACTCTTCTAGCTCCAGCTACTCTTAACAAAGTGTGTTATTTCCAGTCCTATCTCCTCAGCCAACTACACAAAGACCGGGTAAGGCCGAACTGTCTTGGTTTAAATTTAAGGGCTGAAAAGTTTCAGTTTGAGAAACCACAGCTCCAACCCTCAATCTCTGGGAGGAGATCCTTGCCACAAAGTAGGGATTCCACAGGGGAGAGTTCAATTCCCTTTTCCCTCCCCGCCTCTCTCCACAGGCAGGATCGATGAAGAACAGCAGAAACTGCTCCTTACCATCTGGCCGGGATGTGGCACGGGGCTGGGCATGCCGCCGTACTGCAGCGAGCGGGGGAAACCTCGCCCATTGGAAGGGCCCACTTCTCGAGGAGGCTGCATGGGGTTGCCACTTGGATCCTCTGCAGAGGACGAGGAGAAGGAGGAGGAGGAGGAAGAGGAGGAGGAGGCGGGAGCCCTCGAAGCAGCTCGATATGGTGGAGGTTTCCCTCCATTTTCCAGGCGCTGCTGCCTCTTGCCTGGTCCCTCTGGGTCTCGTGACCGAGTCCAAACATTGCCAGCGCTGGAGCGGCCAGCCCGCCGGCTCCTCTTCTCCCGCCTTCCATCTTCTCTGATCCAAAACTCCTCATCTGTGTCTCCATCTTCCCCAGGGAAGTGCTTCATCATTGCTCGGTGGAAACACCTCTCCAAGTTGTAAGCCATCTTGGTATATTCTGCCAAAAGAAACCCAGCAACATCAAGGACAGAGCCTTACAGAGAGAAACAGTTAAGCAACATCAGACTTTCCTCATTTCCCCAGAAAAATCATCTCTCTCTGCAGTTGTGTTTTTTTTTTGTTTTTTTTTTTTGCTTTTTTTTTTTGGAGGAAGACTTTTGTTTCTACCTAGTTGACTGGTCTATATTCTTAAACTCAATAAGCAATGCAGCATCAGATTTGTTCAGTAACCCCACCAGAGGACAGGCACACAGGCATGACAAAGTACCATTAGCAGCATGGCTTGCACAGTCAGCATTAACCTAACATCCCAGAATAGTACCAAGAATTACATTACGGCAAACACCACCTCTGCTTGCAGAGATGTGTGACCTGCACTGCTAGCCAGCAGTGCTGAGAAGAGAGACGTTAAATTCCAGCAATGCTATTTGATTCTGCTCAAGAGGCTTTTGCTGGACTGGTTCAAATCTCTGCTGTATGCTACAAGACAAAGGAAAAAAATCAGCAAAGATCATTTATCCATGTACAGTTTTTAAAGCACTTGCTGACCATGACACAAAAGCTATTGCAAATACCACGGTCACTACTGTGCAATTCCCACAGGACAGTTCTGCTCTGAGGGGCTCCTACTTTTCATTGGAGTGTATAAGAAGGAAAATACAGGTGAGAGGTGTCGATCAGTCTTGAAGCAAATGACTTTCCAGTTGTTTCCACTGAACTAAAAAGTTCCTTGGACGACAGAGTTCCCCCACTGGCAGTGCAGAAATGCTTTTACTTAGGGCCCACAGTGACAAGCTGAGAAGCTCTGTTTTCACTTTCAAAGTGGTGCTGTTGAGACATGGTCTGCAGCGATGACCCACCATATGGGGAGTGACTTCTTACCTAAGCAACGTGCAGAATTTTAATCGGCGTGGCAATTAAACCCAGGGTTTCCCGTTTGTGGGCTTATGCTATTCATTCAATAGCCAAGGAACCTAAAAAATATATTTTCCATCCAAAAGGCTACAGATGTGGCTCACTTTTCACTTTTTTTGGGGGGTATTCAACAAACACTGGAGGCTGACCAGATTCATTATGTTCTTCAAAATGTGTTAGATATCATGAGACAAAGGAACACAGACACATGCAAGCACACAAAGGAATGAGCTCGTACAGAAACAGACTTTCTTCTCTTTGTATGTTCTGCCTTCACCACCCGTCAACATGGGAGCCCTTTAGTATGACATGCCACATGTATCAATCAGCATGACAACTGTGCTAAAAACCTGGCTAAATCCCCAGGCCTTACTACTCAGGAGCTTTCCTCCAGCCTCTCAAAAATATCCTGAAAGAGAGTAAGCACAAATCAAGTTCTGGTGAGTAGGTAGGGATCAGTGCCTGCTTTAACTCAGCACTGGAAATAGATGAACTTAGCATCTTACTGCTCTTACCACTGCCTTCACCATTGTACTTAAGACAGTTCCTGAACATGGTCTTCATATCGCCCACAAATTCTTCCTTGGTGCAGTACTGACCTCCATTCAACTTCTTCTCCATGCTAGAGATGTCCATGGGGGCCTGAAATTCAGCAAAACTTTCCTTGAGTTACAGCAAGAGCAATGGGACTTACAAAGGTACATAAATTACTAGCTTCCTCACAGAGGGCATGCAGAGCAGAGGCTGCTCTCCTGAGGGCAGCCTCTCCTCTTGCATTTCCTACACCCAAAGGGATTACTGCAGCTTGACTGTGAGGATAACACAGCTCACAGAACTTCAAAACACTTACAAGTAATTGCACCCCAGTCAACAAAGAGCATCAGTCAAGCACGCTGCGCTGCTTTCCCTACCTTAATGATCTGGTAGTAGTTAGGAGCATACGACTCATCAACGGGTTCCAAGAAGGGCCAAGAGTCCTTGTGAGCCTTTACCACATCTAGAACTGGTAGCAACAAAAGACAGATGGTTACACACACGCCTGGGGGACTGTGTCGCTTTGAAGAAGTCATGCAAAGAGGAAAATCGGGACAGGTGGACTAACCTTTGTACATGGCTGTGAACTCATCATCCAGTTCAAAGCTGTAATTGGAAGAACAACAGTGAATAACAGAGACTTAGCACATATAAGGCATTCCCTCTTAGCTCATCCTCCCTTCCATGCCACATGCAGTGCCATGAAGTTAAACAGGCCTCATCACAAACACTTGTCTCGCATGGACCAAATCCAGGTGTTTCTCAGCTTACTCCTTGCTGCTCTCCAACCTCACTTATCCCTCCTCATTCCTGTGGATGACCACACTCCTCTCCTCCCCTCCCTACTAAGGCTTCACTGCACGGGTGTGCTGCACACCCAGCTGCATACTCACAGATCCTTGGTCCTTCGCTCTTCCCTGGTAGGGGAACTGGGATCCAAGTGGGAAAGCTCGGGGGGCAGCTCCTTCCCCTGTGCCAGCAGCCAGGCCCGCTCTTCACGAAGCTTCCTCCTCCTGGCTCGCTCTGCAGCAGGAAGGGGAAACAAGCAGAAAAAGCCATTCAGTGCTCCTTGTCAACAAGGTCTCACAGAGAAAGCTCAGGCAGCTCCTGCAGCTCTCAAGAACTCTCTGCAAAGAAGCAGAGGAGCTGAGAACACCGTACACCACAAACACACCTCTTCATTTTCCCTTGACTAGTCCATCAGTGATTTCGGCGCATTACTGTGATGCAGATGCTGCACATGCCACCTTCCAGACAAATTCCTGACCACAGTGTGGTACAAAGAGAGTTCAAAGCACAGACCAAGGCATAGATCAGTTAAACAGAAAGAGATGACTTATTAAATTACCATCCTTTATCTGCTTGCCACCAGTCCCCATGCTGTCAAAAAAGCACAATAACTCCTCAGCCAGGTGAGCTCACAGCAGCTGGTTTTGCACTGAGGCTGATGAAGAACAGTGCTGAAAGAAGGGTGAAGTTCTACCAGCTGGGTGGCAACGAGTAGCTGGGTCAATAATATCCTCCATCCCCACAGCCAGCTTTGGGAAGATTGTTCAGGTAGGCCTTCACGGCCAGCAGCCAGAGAGAGCAAGCTACCACACAGGAGGGCCACTGGGACAGCTTTGGTTTAAGAGGTGAGAGACAGGAAGAAGCAACGTTAGTAATATAACCTGTGGTTTGCAACCAGACAGCTGGCTAACAGATTGCTTCATAATAGAAAGTTTATGGACTCTTATGAACCTCATTTCCTTTTTGTTATAGGAAACCTGAATTCATTTGACTTGCTAAACACCTGTACCAACTTTCTGTTGAAGCAGAATTTTGTGAAAATGCAGCTCAAGGAGAGATGTCATAGCTGCAACACCCCAGGAAATTGGCCACAGGGCCACACCAGGGAAACACCCAAGTGAAAGAAAGATTAGAGACCTGGCCAAAATCCTCTAACAGAGGCTCCATCTCTGGACAATGACCCAGACTTGAGAAGCACATGCTGGTAGAACAGTATTAATATGCTGTCCTACTGTGCCAGTCAAAAGAAAGCCTGTGATGAGGAGTAGGAGCACAAGAGAACTAGGAATGAGTGTCTCCAGGATGACGCTATCTGTATGCATTTAATCTTTACTCTTACAAGAGAATCACCACTCAAACAGACGTTCTGCTGCTAAATAAAACCTTCCATGCTTCTCCTGCAGCGACTGAGGAAAATGTAGGTACTCCTTCCCTGAAGAGGAATTGACAGCCACACCTCATGCCCACTCAAAAAAAAAAGTGATGGATTTCTCTGCTGGGAAGGAACCTGAGATGTCACAGTCACCAATGGTACCACTGCAAGTCATGGTTTTACTCCAGGAACAATACCCATATCTGAAAGCACACTCTAACAGGATAATGGATATTGTTTAGGAATAGCTACAAGGTGTATGTTTTCCAGAGAGGTCCATGGCTAGATGTATCAAAGATTGGTAAAAAAGAGTCCAAATTTAAATTTTCTGTTAGAAGACTCCGGGCAGCACTGAAGTTGGGAGGACAGGACTTTCATTTAATATGTCCTACAGAATCTATCAGCATCTGTTACACCATTTAGTAAGGTGAGGTCTAACATCAAACTACAGTTAGCGGAGATTATCAGTCAGTCCAAGCACGGGTTCAGTATTGCACGCTTCTTTAGTAAAATTAACCTCGCTTAGATGACATTGTTATGGATGCCTAAGGTGAGGAACACAGATAGTAATGACTTGTGCAGCAAAAGGAAAGACTCATGCCAACAGCAACCAAGAGGTAAGGTCACGTAGATATCAGAAATCCATCAATGCCTGCCAAACATCTGACATAGTAAACTGACAGGGATTGCGGATCGCTACCGTGTTACCAGGCTGGAGCTCAGTCAGTACTGTGACAGGTCCCAGCACCACAGGGAGGAATTAACACAGCTTTGTTAAAGGTAGAGTTTGCTGCCATGCTGTTGGCCTGGACTGAGAGGCCACCAAATATCAAAAGCTGACCAATGCCCTAAAAAGTACCTCAAACAGATAGAAAGTCGTGTGTGAGAGGTAATGTTACAACGGCATCTGGAAGAGAACTGGAAGATTCTAACCTGCTGTTCTAGGAGAAATCTAGAAAGCTGCTTTAACTCCTAAATTCAGGAAAATCCAGATGGGCCCAGCAGGAGGGTCCCTAACTGGGGTGCGCATTGGAGTGGAGGGAAGTGAAATCCCACACTGGAAAGAGGAATGCGATCTAGAGACAGGCATACAGTCCAAACCCAAGATGCAGGTGAAGTGCTGATGAAGTCACAAAGAACACAGATATTCCACCCTGTGTTTCATATCACCCCTCTTAACAATTTACAGAATTGTTAAATCCTAAGCAGAAGGCAAAATACAGGAAAGTCTTTGTTACCCTAAAAATATCTGTCAGCGGATGTCCAGCTTTAACAAGTCTGAACCAAACAAAACAAATGACTTCATTTTCAAATCACTTTCTGTCCATCATAAGAACTATCACAGTAAGTGTTAACAGAGGGTGTTGGAGGGTGAGCTTGACAGTCATAGAACCAGTAAGCAATAAGGAAAGATGGTTACGAAGCCAAAGTCTTACCCAGATAGCTGCTGTTTCTATGGATGAAAAATATAGCACTGATTTAACAGAACAGATCATCCATTCAAACAACCTTTCCAAACAGCTTTTGCACCAGTTTAAAAGCAGACTTCTCTTGACTTAGCCTAAACTGACTGGGAACAAGTTTGAAGTAAATTGAAAGAAACTGCTCAAACCAAAATAAAAGCATGCCTGCCAAGAAAAGCACTAATGTATGCGAAATGGCTTAAAACAGCTTACTGCCCAACCCCATGCCAGTTTTTTGAGTGGCTCTGGTGAGTTTGTATCAGATGACATAGTTATTGTATTTACCCCCAAATTCACAAGGCTTTTATCAAAACAATACCTGACCAGCTCTGAATACTAGATTTAAATTTGCAGCTCCTCTGGATCTTGAAGATTAATTTTGTCTATACAGATGGAGAGTTAAAGCACAGGGAACATGCAATTTGCCAAGGTGAAACAGATACCTGTAGCAGATCTGGAAGCTGGATGATTCTGAGTTTAAAGTACCAGATTAGCCAAGACCAGCAACCAGAAATATCCAAAGGCCAAGCAAGTAATTGGATTTTCGAAAGGTTAGAAAGTAAGCAGGTAAAAGGAACTATTCTTAGATAACATCTGGTCTGCTACCAGACATCTGGTAGCAGACTTGTTTCATCTTGGAAAGTTTACAGGGTTTGCACGAACCCTTTTTCCCCCCCCTCCTTTTCTGGTTCTTTTTCCACCTAAGGATTCACAACAGTGATACTGCCACGCATTGTGAGAACATATTTTCTGACAATATTCAGTGTTTCCCTGGAGCTGCAACAGCCCAGCCAGCCACTGGCAAAAGCAGCAAATAAAGAAATCCCTGTAAAGGAGGCTAAGAGAGGTGGTGGTTAGATATGAGCCTGCTCTTAGACACCAGTACCTACATGTACTGGCTGAATGTCTCCAGTCTGTGTCTCAGACTGATGTATGAAATGCAAGACCACTGTTTCTTGCAGAACAGCCCATATTTATGTTACTTAAAAACATCAGAAAACAAGACCAAAACCTGAATTTGCCACCTGCCAGTGCTCTGTTTAGCCTGGTTCCTTCACCTTTAGTACTCCAGCTGATGAGGTCAGGAGCAATATAAAAATAATACCCTCACTATTCCCATGTTGTCCCCTTCCCTTTCTCCCCAAAAGGAATCCTCCTTTCATCATGCAGTAGGCCAGAAAGACCAAATACTATTCAGTAAGAGTTAAGCCAGCTAAGCCTGCATGGAGGGAGATCTATGAGAAGCCCGGTGGGGACACAAAAGAAGGAAACCGAGGAACAACATGGATAGCAGGAGAAAAATACAGCTATGACAAGGAAAAAATGAGTATGACTTGAAGAAGACAGAACTGAAGAGAACACTAGAGAACAGCCATCAATACAAGAGGGGTGGACAAGGCAAAAAGAAAGTACAGTCAGACCAATTTATCTAAGCCAAGTCCAAGAAGAGTTATTCCCATCAGTTTGCCTGGCAGGGGAGGGATGCAAATAGATCTTAGCTCAAGATCTCAGACTCAGCTTTGAAATCTCCCACCTCTGCTTCACACTGGCTGCACGTACCTTCCACTGCTTTGACCTTCTCCTCCATCTCTCTTTTTCTCTCCTCCTTTAGCAGCTGCTCCTGCTCCCTCTTCTGCACTGCTATAAGGATCTGGCGCTCCTCCTCTTCCTCTCTGCGCCTCTGCTTCTCCATCGAACTGAGCACATTCGGGTTTACCTGTGACAGAACAGTGCACAGAAAAATGTAATGCAGCACTGGCTTATTCAAGTCTGAGCAGAGGCAGGTTTACTTGTGCAAGTATTAAGGCATACCTACAGCGAATGGCTGGAACAACAAAAAGAGAGATGTACATATGAATTCTCAGATAAAAAGCAACATGGAAAGGTAATTGTCAAGCAATGAGACCCTACTGACTGAAAGGCAAAGGAAGGAGAAGTGATTGGTTCGGCAAACTGCTGCTCCACCAGGGATGTGCCCCATGGACTTCCCTTCTGGGCAAAGGAATCTGGCTGTTGTCACCCCTGTGCAACGCCTACACCCCTTCCAGCTAGCCGAGTCCCATGTTACAAGTGTGAGCAGAAAGAACTGCTCTGCTGCGCCTGGCTCTGCCATAAAACACCCAGTACTTCGGATAGAAAAGGAGACCAGTACAGCCTTACGTCAAGGTATCATTTGGAGTGTTTTTCTTTCCCATTCAAACTAAAGCCCACCATATTTCTATGAGCTAATCTCCCATGAACCAGCCCTCAGTCATTTGTTTGTTTCCTGCTGGGTCCCCTGGCCAGCTTTCTCATTCAAGTACGCCTGGCTCTTTATGGCCCCACTTCCTCACCTCCCCACGCCCAGCAGGCTGTAAGGCTGTGTTTGATCCCACTTAGACTGCACGCTTCTCAGACCAGGAATTGCCTGCTCCTGTTTCTCCAATAAAGTGCGAGGTATGTATGTGGCAGTGTGGAATTACCTTTATTGGCTTAATTTAATTAGAAGTCAAATGAATCAGCCATCTACTCCCACCTCTTTGACTTCTGCAAGATCAAGGTATGTGTGCCTTATCAGCAGGGAATACTGACCAGAAAAGAACAACGCACATACGGTTTTGTCCACCTTCATTTCAGGGACTAACCAGCAACCACCACTTAAGCAGAAGGTATTTCCTGAGGATTAGCAATCAGCTGGGGTCCCCTGGCTGCTGCTCAGACCATCAACTTCCCTCGGCCTACTATTAATCCCCAGAAAAAATCTGGCACTATGATTACTATTTTGTCCTTGTTTTGTTGCCTACAAGGGGAACCTCGGGGTGTTTTGATAAACGCCTAGAAATGTTGTCTGGTTTTAGTGTACATTCATTCCCTCTCTGCCTTTCCTTCCCCTTCCCCTACACAATACTGCCCTACAATCTCCCCCTGCAGCTCTCCGTGGACAAGCACCACATTATTGTCCTGTCCTCAGCAGCAAAAATACATTAAGAGAATTACACTTCAACCACCAGCAGCTACAGAAAAGTGTCCAAGGGAGCGCTACAGGATTTTTCACGACATCAGGTCCATATCCTGCTTTTAGAGACAGACTGGACAGCACAATCACCTATTCTGTGCTATCTTTTTAGGTGAAAGCCACAGCATGATCTCACCACAAGGGAACTCTGCCTATTTTCCTTCTTAGTTCTTTGCCTACTATTAGTACTTAATGCTTCCACTGCTTTCCAAAGGAAACCATTCTGCAAGTCCACACTCCTTTAGGTTAGCCAGCATCTCCTTGCATTCAGCCTGAAGTTAATTTTTCATCCCCTCATTCCATCCAATTATTCCTAGTTACTCTTTTCTAGTCCAGCATAAATTCTCCTCTCCTTCAGTCACATTCCAGTGTTTATGAGCTTCCTCAGACACTTGCACAAATCTTCTGTTTCTGTAATTAGGTTAAATATCTCCTTATAAAGCAACCCTTCCAGCTCCTTAATCATTCCAGTTGTCTTTCTCAGATATTTCCTCCAACTGATCAATATCTAAGCACCAGCATGCCCAGGACTGACACTGGTATGTCAAGTAGAAGATAAGAACTTGCAGAATTGGGTTCTACATTTTTGCTTTTTATTCTTTTTCAAATCCCTTTCCTATCTTATTTTCTACTCATGCACTACAAACAACTTCTTTTCAGGCCTGATCCTGACAGTCTTTAAACAGCTTTCCTCCCAACCTCCTTGTCTGACCTATAAATTGCAATAGAAACCAAAGAAAACCATCATTAGGAAGAGAACAACGTGAGCAGGAACCAGCCCTCAGAAGTCAGCAGCACACCAGAGATTTAATTGAGGACGTGACCATCAGCCTTTGGACTCTCCAGCCAGTAGATCTAAGCCAGCCTGTCATGCCACACTAATTTGCGCAAATGTCAGTGCACAGGTAAGCCCTCCCCTTCCCTTAAATTCATGCAGCATCCACCATTCACAACCTACATAAACACAACACCCAAGTCGCAGTGGTCACACCAGGACCTCTCCAAGCCTACTGGGTGCATCGAGCACCCCATATATACGGTAATGACACAAGACAGAATCCATAGCACGTTCTGGATCAACCCTTCACAAATATCATGCTGACAAGGCAATGCGACAATCTTAGCAAAGGAGAGAACGTCAACCTGGCAAATCTAGGAACAGAAGGAAAAGAGAAAAGCAGGAACCACAGACTGCAGCAGATGCCCCTAACAACTGCATTTGCTCACTGGGGTGCTTGCAGGGCAGTGGCAATGCTGGGTGGATTCCTCACGACACTTCAGACACAGAAATGGCCTGAATTTCAGAGGGACCTACTGCCTGCTGCTGCTGTCCCAGTTAAAGCCCATTGGAGCTGAGGGTGTTCATCTCAGGGTTAAAAAATAAGCAAGCAAACACAAACAAAAGATAGATAGCAAGTTTCAAACTCCTACTAGACGTGATGGAAGCAGACACCCATTGGCATGACAAAAGCAAGAAACCAACACAAGTTAAACTTCCTTCGTAAATGAAGCAGCAGCAAAGAGAACATTTCTCCAGCTTCATTCCCACTTGCATGAAAAAAGCCAACAACAAGCAAACCAACTCTCGCTTCTGTGACCACCACCTCCTTCCCTCCGCCAGAGAGCACTCCAGGACACAACATTGCTGCCTCCCCCCGGACCCCAAAAGGGCCAAATTTCTGCCTTTTACTTTGCTCTCAGACAGCGGGTATCAGACTTCAGGAGCAGGAGGCGCGGGCGCCCTGGCCCCTCGCCCTCCAAACCTTCCCTGCTCCGGTTTCCGCAGCACTGCCCTAATGAGGGTGCTGCTCAGGCGGCTCTTTAATGAGGAGCTAATCTGAACCACCTGTTGAGAAATCCCCCGCAGGATTAGGAGCCTACGGAGCAGTTGCATCTCGGACCGAGGCGGCATCCATCTAGCGGAGCCGGGAGGCAGGGGTCACCCCTGCACAGGAGGCAGTTTTCTCCCCGAGGCTTGCCTGCTGCCCACCCCTCGCTCAGCCAACAAGCCATCAGATGCCTGGCACCGTCGCTGGCTCCCCTGCGTGCTGCATCCCGCTGGGCAGGCAGCACACCCGCCCAGAGATTCCCCATCCTCGTGCTGGCTGAGTCCCCGCTCCCCACTGCGGCAGGAGCCAGGAGGGCCCCCCGCTCACTGGAAAACGTTTCACTGGCCCACAGGCAGCAATTAACAGCCCTCTGCCGCCGCAGACCTGGAGCACCTGCGGTACTGATTAGCATCGTTCAGGCTCCATGTGTTTCCCACTCCCCTCCTCCTCTGGGATTTCTGCTGCCTGCGAACAAACACGTGGCCCTGCGCTTCCTGGACGGTGGGCTCTGCAGAGGGCAGCGCTGGCCCCCAACTGACCATCGCCAGGGTCTCATTTTCCTCTCTGCAAGCTTTTATCTGCAGCACGATGAGAGGCTCTTCCTTCCTCCATGTATTTTAAGCAATCGTGTTTATTGTGGGGAGCGGTACTTTCTCCTTTGTTTTGCAGGAACCCCTGGCTCACGTGGGATATTCCCTGCAGCTCGATTTCCCGGGGTTTGACAGCATTCTGGGACAAAACAACAGGTAACTATGTTTTCATTACGTCTGCAGTGAGGGATTATGCCATGGCCTGACAGAATCAAGCCACTTTTTTCCTCTAGAGCTAATCCTGTGTTGCCTGACCACTTTCTTTGGGTAGCAGTTGCCAGTTGAAAGAACCCCCATCTCCACCGCACCATGCCCCTGGCTGTACCAACGTGACTGTTGGGGGCTGTGTGGTGAACTGGATCGGAAAGCTGATCTACGTTAAAAATAACCAACCAAAGAAAAGGGTTATATTTAACTCCAGCCATTTTTCTGGGTCTGGTTCACTGCACAGACCCGCAAGCAGCAGCGCTTTTACACCGATGGGGTAGAGAGAAGATGAGGGTGAGGAGGCACGGAGGGGCCATTTTAGCAGACAATATTGTAGTTTGATGAGCATTTCTTTAAGAAAATGCCTAAACTGTGACTTCCATTTCCATCTGACCCCCCTCCTAGCTCAGCTCTGTACTCCATCAAGTCATTCTTCTCTCTCCCCGCACTATCTACACCCTCATGTGTTTGCAGCCTCACGTTTTCCCCTTGGCTGAATTTCTGTCATTTCCCTTTGTAAGCCAGTTCTTCTAGCCCTCTCATCCTTCTTCAACTTTTTCTTTGAACTGCCTCGAATGTGCCAGCACTTTCATTGAAGTGGAATTCCCCAGGCTGAGTACAGATTTCCATATGCAGCTGCACCAGCGTCTGCGGCAAGGCCGCTTACCTCTGCGATCCAGAGGGCAGCACCTCCCTGCTCGCCATAGAAACCCCGAGTGTCAGCCTGCGTTTGACGGGCATTACCACCCATCTCCCTTTCAGCACGAGCACTTTCAAACGACTCCTTCCCACTGAATAGCGATGCTGCGGTTTATTTTTTCCCCCAGGAGGCATCTGCTCTCGCCTCCCTCTGTTGTCCTCCCCCTCGCACCCCCCCTCACCTCCTGCTTGATTGGTTTGATGGGCTGATGGTCAGACATCCACCTGGGAGAAAACTCTGGCCGCTGCAGACGCTTCTCCTGAAACAGGGTTGAGAATTGAGGGAAGGAAAAAGAGAGTGGAGGAAATTAGGGCACATCGGTGGTACTGGCAGGAGAAACTCTGGGGGCTAGAAGTGACCATGAAATCCCTATTAGCTTTACATGGGCAGCAATCAAACACACTGAACTCAGTCCAAGAATATCACGCTGACTGCAGAGCCCATTTTGCAAAGCCATCCAGACGAAGGATCCTGTTCCTGCTGTCCCACCTGAAAATGTTCCTTTGATGGGCAGCACCCTTTGGAGTCTAAGGGCTCTGCCATACCATCTCAAGCAGACCTAGCTAGGACAGCTAAAGCAGCAGCAACTGCCCCTTCAGCAGAGCCAGCTGAGAAACTGCAGTAAAAGTAAAATCAGAGGCAGCTTGCAGAGAAAAGCCAGGCAGTAAATCGCAGAAGTTCAGAAGCAGACAGAGTTTCCCTGCTTGCAGAAAAGGGACGCACAACATGGCTGAAGACAGGAACCCCTTCAGCCATCCTACCCATGCTACTGTGCAATCACCGACCAGATCTCTAGCCCTACCACTCCATGGGGAGAATCTTTCTCCCCATGCGTGAGCTAGACATAGACAGCCCCTGCATCCAGGGCACGTGCAGGCCGGAGAGGGGAGCAGGACGGGGTGACAGCTGCTTGGATTTTGCTCTCCTTCAATCAGCAAACGTCCATGCTCTTGGAAGAAGTCGAACAGAGGTAAACAGGATGTCATGTCTCCTCACCTTCTGTGCAATCATGTTGCAGATCTCCGGCAGGAAGTCTTCACTCAAGAGTTTGTAGAGCTGCCGCTCTCTAAGGGAAGTCCTCTCTCTGAAGCTCTCTGTGACCTGCCTCCACTCCTCTTCCGTCTGACACAGCAGCCACCATGTCCCACGGCCTGGCCCTTGGGACCCTTCAACAACATGAAAGGATGTTATCTCCACAGCAGTTATGACTAAACTTTTCTTTATCCCTTCTCTTCTCCTGCCCTCAGGGCTTGGGAAGAGGAAAAGATACTGCCCATGGTCACTGTTATGGGAAACATGCTCTAGGAGGGGAAGTCAGTGTGCCTAAAAACTACTCTCAAGCTACTACAAGTGTGGTTACTTCCCCTAGCGACACTGACAGTGATGCCAAGACAGAGGAATTCCAAAGGTGAAGAAGTAAAGGTGGTGTGACATCCCTGCAGTAACCCTCCACTCCAGTTATGATGTACCAGAGGAAAGGATTTAATTTGTTTCTTGTAATGGAGGCTGTCAGCCAGAGCAGGACATAGGGCAATGCAAATGTCTGATTTAGTCTGGCAGCAGAATAAAAACAATGAAAATTAATGTTATTTGAAAAAAGCCATTTTTTTTAGTACTGCAAACCTTTGCTGCAGTGAATAAAACCTTCCATTCTACCCAAATGAAACATTTTGTTTGCAGGCACTTGAAAGAACTGAAGAGGAAGTGAAGGATGGGGTTCATCGGGCTGCCAGATGCTGGGGAAGTTGCAAAAGTTCACATCCCATCCCCTGCTTGATTCAGAGCTGGATCTGAAGCAGATCTCCCACCACTCTGAAGCATGTCCTAACTACCAAGACATTCAGGGCTGTTCCGCTTTGCGTGAAACATTTGAATACTAATGGTGAAGGAAAGGCTCTCTCGCATGGTGGTTGGAACACCCACCTGGAAAGAGGGAATGCGGTTCCTGCTGCACAAATGTTTACACAGAGCGGAGAAGCCTCATCAGTTGCAACTTGCATGCTTTTGCCCCAGGATGCTCTCTAAGCAGAGAGCTCGTGGCTCACTTTTGGAGAGGGGAAGATGTTGGCTCAAACCCTTTTGGGTTGAGAGGTTCTCAGCTGCCTCAAGAAAAATCAGGCCAACCACTGTCTACTGGAAAAAAAAAAGGAATGGCCACATCCCCACCACCAGCAAATAACATGCAGCTTCTCACCGCATTTTCGAGCAAATTAGCAATGAAAAATAAAAACAAGCAAAAAAAACAGAGCCCCTCTCTCTCTGAACATGACCCCAGGCCCTCTGTGGATTTGAGCTGCCAGTGGCTCCTGCACACGAGCTATCGGGTTGCCCCAGGAAGGACGGAGAGCTGCAGCCTCCCTCCGGCCACCTGCCCTTGGTCAGAAACCTCAGTGCCATGGTAGCTGCAGGTCACAGGCCAGCAGACAGCTTAACCTGCCATCGGCTGCAGCTCATGTTAACATACCAGGGACCGGAGACGGCAAAGCAGCAACCGTGTGCTGTAGCTTCTGTCGCCCTGGCTCTGTGACGCTCTCTCCTTTGGCCGAAGGAGGCAGCGGATGGCTAGGGGCTGTGACACCTCAAGCTACTGCAGCAGGGAGCTCACCTGCACGCTGCCCTGAAGCCTGCCCCCTCTTTTTCCCTTCCCCTGCCAGCTGCCTGTGGCTGACTGGCTTCAAAAGCAGCCAGGACTAATGCACTGCTTTGTGCCACCCGAAGATTACTCCACAGCTGAAGCGGCACAATTTGCTAGAAAACAATGATCTGATAAAACCCAGCGTCTCACGCGCGTAGCTGCAGCTCTGCCTCCCAACTCCAGAGCAGCAGCCAGGAAATCTGAGCACAAAGGCAGAAGGGAACGAGGCACGGGAAAGACAATGCCACAGTTGCCTTTTATTGTGGAGGAACGGGCAGGCTGAGCCCGTGAGTTATGTGGAAGCCAAGGGATTCACATGTATGACAAATGAGCCCTGGCCCCCTCGGACTCCGTTACACATTATGTTGCCAACTCTCTTTCCCTGCTTGCCTCATTAACCCTTAGGTGGGTATCCCCAAGTCGTCATTGACACAGCACCAAGCACAGCCACCAACTGGAGGGAGAGGTGAGAAGAAAGGTCCTTCCCTATCTTGGCATCACTGACCCAGCTCTCTTCCCAGCCCGTGCATGAGGCATGAAAGAAAAAGTGTGCCTGCTACAAACAGGGGCTTGTGTTCAACTCCCCCCCAGAGAAGTGAGGGCCATTCACAACCCATTTCTATCAACTTTAGGGAGTAGGTGGGCCCCTAAGGCCTCGTGTAACCCAATATGTTGCGTTTGTTCATCCCAAACTAATCCAGGATAAGATAGGAAGCAGGCAGGTGCCCAGGCTCCCAGCTGCAGGGCAGCCTGTAACACTAACCCCTCCTTCCAGACTCAGCTGGACCACTGACAGACGGACTCTCCCTTTCCTGAGAGGCAACTCCCTGAGCTTTGATAATTTAGGAGTTGTGTTAGCTGATCACATCAACCCTGACCCCACAAAATCTCTTTACCATTTCTTATCTGAGTCTCACGGATTAGCATGTTCTCTTCTGCTTTCTCCCTACCAAAAAGAAAGAGAAGTGACACAATAAATACATTACTTCACATCACTGAAAACAAGACACTTCTAAGAAGAATGAGGATACAGCAATCACTGCACACAAAAAACATGCAAAACACCCCATTCCTTCTATAATGTGTGTGTATGTGCATGTATATATACACACATACTTGTCATATACACAAACACACATACTTGTCATAGCTTCACAAAACGTTAAGGAGTGAAGAATGCAGGCTAGAATTTGGCAGAGGCAGTATTTCAATTCTCACGGGAAGTATCCCAAAATCTATACTGACTCAAGTGGCCAAGATTTTGGCTTCAAGTGCTGCAGAGTGAAAGCACTCTTTTATCAGGAGCGTATCCCCTAGCACTGCACAGAGGAGCTGCATCAGAAGTGAGGCAGTTGGAAGAGTGATACCCAGTGTTTCACCGAGCTTGGCATCCATCTCAGTCAGAATTTTCTTTGGAGAGTGATCAAAGCACCCACCAAGCCCGAGCCTGCTTCACTTCACAGATGCATTGAGATTATGGCCGCATGATATATACATACTTACTGGGGGAACCCCAGAAGCACATTATATTATTAATTGCGAGAAATATCAGAGAGACTTCCCTCTGGGAACACACGCATCCTATGTCTCTTGCGGAACAACCTTTCCATACCTCAGCAAATTTTCCTCCAGTAGTTTTTTCCGCTTTGGGGGTCGCCCTCGTCTCTTGCCTGTTTTCCCAGGAACGTTTGGGGTGTTCGCCTGCCCCCCACACCCCCTGCGAAACAGCAAAACCACCATGAAATATCTGCTGAGCACGGGAACTGCGGCTGGCAGGGAGGGAGAAGGGCAGGGAAATGGGAACAGCTGCTAGGAACCAAACCAAAGGGAGGGATTACATCAGAAAGGGGAGGGAGGGAGGGGAGAAGACGAGGGCTTCCCCCTTGCTGGGAGCCTGCTCTGGGAGCCGCCGGCGCGGTGCGGGGCAGACAGCGAGGAATGCGGTGGGGCAGGCAGCATCGCTCGGCAGCAGGCTCTCCTGGTGCCACAAAGGCTGCAGGCTGGCTCCGGCACAATGCGCCGCGCGGGGCAGCTCGCAGTCTGCTTGGCAACTTCGCTCTCGCCCCGCACGGCCGCGGCCCCCTGTTCCCAGCCGCCCCCCCCCGGGACAACAGCAGTCAGGCGGAGTCCCCTCCGCCCCCCTCCTGCCATGCCCCTGGCTTGGGCACAGGGGCATTCGAGGGGCTGTTACCTGTCTGGAGCCAGCTCTCCGTTGGTTTTCGCCTGCACCGGGTCCTCCTTGTACATCCGCGTGCCGTAGAAGTACCAGTACAGGGCACCGCTGCTGTCCTCGCCCAGCGGCTCCACGCGGAGGCTGTCGGCGTCCAAGCCCTGTGCCCATGGGGAGCCCCCCGCCAGACGGTGACAAGTTGAAAAGCGGCCACATTGTCACACAAAACACGATGACACCCCCTCCGCAAACACCTCCCTCCCCTCCCACCATGCCACAACAGCAGTACAGCTGCTCCTCCGGGCCGATCTGGGAAAATGTTACTCCAGGGGGAAGGCGACGTTCGCTCCCCGTCCAAGGAGGGATTGAGATTGGCATCTCTAATTTGAATGGCCTCCCTCGTTTTAACATTTCATCTCTGGTGCTCCTGACAGTGAAGGTCTAATTAGCGCTGGCGACAGTCACGCACAGCCCTGAGAAGCTCCCTCCCCCTCCCCACCACCCTTCCCCCAGCCCCTGGTGCACTTCAGCCCCATCCTTTCATCTCACACCATCCCTCAGCAGCACAGCCCCAGCTCGCCCAGCCCTGCCATCGCAGTTGGAGCATCTCCAAAATTCAGTCTTCTCAGGAAGGGTAGCCAACAAAGCCAATTTACTTTTGTGTTACAAACACATCCCTGTAGAACAAGAGCCCTGGGAGCAGTCCTGCCTGTTTGCCTTAGTTCGCCTGCAAGGTAAGGGTTGGGGATCAAGATGGGGAACCGCTGCCCTACAGCACCACCAAGTACCTGGCCTAAAAATTCACCTAATAGCAGCATCCTCTCCCTTCTCAAAGAGATTCCCTAATCTGGCCCAGCTCCTACAGCCCCACCTTTTCCTCCTTCCCTGCTCCAGCTCCCCAACACACCTTGAGGAGGTCGAAGACATCATCTGCATCGAGCCGGTAGTCACAGAGGCGGTGCAGGATCTCGACGCGGGTGCGCAGGGGCAGCTCCTGGAAGGTGGACTCCCGCAGCGGGTTGGGTTTCCCTTCCTCCAGCTCCCAGCGGTAGTTGATGATGTCCTCCAGGTAGCTGTGAAATGTCTGGGATCTGATCAAGGAAACAAATGCACACTTGCTGAACTTTGCCTGGAGCAACTCGAACACAGGCAACACAGAGACAGGTAGCCCTTGAAGGAGAAGCGTGCCCTGCGATGGTTACAGCTAACTGCAGCTCTGTAACTCAGGTTTTCAGGACAGAGATCTAGTTGCAACATCATGGCATTTCACATTATACACAGCTTAGCTTGCAGGACTCGATGACTTATTTCTTTCCAAGCTGAAGGAACAAGCTAAACATGATCCCACTCCACCCCCTTTCCATCCCTGCGGGCACTGCCTTGTGCTAGCACCAACACTGACCCTTTGCTAAACCAGGACACAACGAAGCACGTGAGTCTGATCCCCTTCTGCCTCTCTCCACCTCATGCAGATACCCTCATCTTCACCTTTCCATTTGCTCCTCACATCTGCCATTGCTAAGCTCTGCTCCTCTCTCCCCCTCTTCAATACTTTTCTACGCGCTTGTTCAGTGGTTTGAAACTTCGTGTAGCTGATCTTCTCTGCCACCACCACTTCCTCCCTGCTCCATCACCATATGCTTCCCACACTCCTGTGGTGGCCCCTGTTCCCTTCTCCCTCGGTCCCAAGGGTGCTGACACTTTCTGCCCATTCCTCCACCAATGGCTCTGGCAGGACAACTGCACAGTTAGTGCACTTGGCTCGGGCCCTGCTACACAACAAGGCTTGCTTCCAACACGGGCGGACCTCCTGAGCATGGTTCAGCCCAGAGGAAGACCTCTCTCAAGTCTCCCAGGTTATCAAATCGAACATTTGAGTTTTTCAGCACTACCACTAAAATGGTCTCTCTCATTTGCCAGCTGGGCCACATTAAATAATCTTTTCTTTGCCAGCAGTTCACCACATAACCCAAAGAAACACATATTTCTTACTCTCAACTGACATTGAGGATAAATGCTCCTATCTGACATATATCAAATTGCTGGTGGAGCTTAAGGCTAAAAGAGCTCCTGCCTATATTTTATGGAGAGCTTATTCTGACTGCTGAAAGTTTCAGGGGAGGGTATGAAAAAGGCCTGGGGATATGTGTCCCTAAACATAAAATGTGTCCCTAAACATAAAATTTTATACCAAGATCTGTCCTTATGACTTTGACACCTGAGACTTTCCAGTCTCTTTTAGCCTGCTAGCACTGTGCCCTGAGCGCAGAAGAGGGGACCCCCCCACACCCCAGCCATTCCTGCACACACGGGAAGTCCATATGCCGGCAAGAACACCACTGGGTACACATTCCCACCAGCTCTCAAAAAGGCAGCTCAACTTGATAGGTTTTTGGCACAAACTGATTACTCTATATGATTAATGGAACCGTGCCAGCACTACAGAATTGCATTTGCCTGAGAAATTGCTAACTACTACAAAAGCTATTATTTTTAAACAAAGAGAGAGGGGAGCACGATCCAACTGGAAGAAGATCGTCAAAGTCAATATAAAGTTAGCTATTAGACGGGGGGTTCACACGTTTGGTAAAGAGTGGACTTCCTTTACAAGGACCACGACTGGACAGCGAGACTGCAAGAACGAGGGAACAGATGCCACATGATTCCTCAAGCCACGTCCACCTGGCAGCGCTTCCCTTCCTCCTCAGATGGAGAGGAGTTGATGTTACCACCCCGCAGATTGCTCCCCACCAACCTGCTTCTTTCTGACGTCAAATGGAAGCTCACCTCCCAGAGCTAACTCCTCTCACCGGATGAGTTGTGTCACCCCCTGGTTGTATTTAACAACAGATGCTCAAATGTACCTGGATCTAGTGCCTTTTGCAGCCTGGAGTTTGTTCTTTTCTGCATGACACGAGCAGACTGTTGGTATTTCCAAGTGTCATCGTTCTGCCCCACTAATACTAGCAATCAAACACAATTTGAAACAATTCACAACATTCAGTCAGCACAATAAAGAGGACTGCCCCGTGAAATGATTTCTGTGCTGTCTCAAGTAATAATTTTAGGGAAAAAACTACTGAAACCATACTTTTTCTGAGTAAATATTCAATGCACAACACATCTACCTTAAGTCGCTGTGCATTTCCACAGTGACTTCCTCATTATAGCTCAAGACCTAATCCAACTTCCAATGACTTCAACGTGGCAAAAAGTGTGATACCAGATTCTCTGTATAATCTTTTTCTCTTTGGGAGTGCTACTTGATCACAGAGAGCTGAAATACATGATATTTACTGAAGTCATCCTATACATATAAACATGTATACGTAAAGACACATTTAACTCAAGGTTTCAGAACAGAAACAGTGACCAGAATATCCTTTCCTGAAACAAGTCCAACACCCGTATTCAGATGCTTAGCCCACTGTGGAAAAGGGATGTAAGTTCTCTAACAGCATCTGAGCTCCAGCACCCTGAGCTTATTTTGCCAGACCTGATACAGAGTCTGTATATTTCCAGTAAAACAGACTGCAAAAACAGTTCCTAGGATCCTAGTTCCAGGATCCTGCAAAACTAGTGGTGACATGGGATGCCAGGAAGAAGCAACAAAGGGAACAGGGCTTTGACCTGTTAGCCTTCTAAGTCTTTTTCCACAAAAAACAGGGGAAAGGTATGCATCAGACAGATACTCTTACCACTGGCATGAGTTCACTGATCTTGCTCTACCATTTCAACTACTCTCAAAGAAAACTGATCCAGGAAGCCCCTCAATTCCAGAAGATCATCTGAAATCTTTGCCTATGTAACTCTCATTTCCCCTGGGGACAGGCTCTGTTGACTTAACCAATTTGGTTTGAGTTTGACTTTCACATAAGTGGCTAACACTAGAAATTTCCGCCATCCACCCAGTGTCCGATACATTACAAGCTCTGTTCTCAAGAGTGCTTTGAGTTCCTACCCCCATCAATTTTCAAAGACGGCTACTGTGCATTTGTCGCTTTGAATAAGGATAGAAATGAGAACCAGAGATGGGAACCAGATGTCTCAAGGCATTCCCAATCACTCTCAATCTTACCCAATTTATATTTTCACTCTTCATGGGGGCTGGCTTCTTTTCCCCAGACAAATGCGGGATGCTCGTCTTCAACCTCTCTGCCACACCTATGGTTAGTCTCACTTGGCTGGTCTCTATTAAATTTCCCTTTGAAAAGGGTTTCTGAAATAGACCCCCTGGTTTGGAGGAGAAAATCTACAGGAAGCATAGCAATCTGTGAGAACTCTGCCCTTGGGGTTCTTCCCCATACAAAGCAGAAATGCTTGCAACTAATTGTTCAGCATTAGCCATAAAATCTAAAACCAAGAACCAGACAGACAGGGTCCTGGAGTGGAATGACATGGACGCAGGCTGTCAAATACTCTTTTTTCAAGCTCTCAAATAAGACAGCGACACACCTGCATATTTGGCAAGTCCCACAGTCTCTGCTGCAGTTGAGAACCTTTAAAACCCTTTTGATAGGCAACAAGAAGACAGGGAGGAGATCGCTGAGATGAGAGAGAGGTATCTCTTCTCCCAATGTTCTCAGCATCACTGAGACTTTTAACAAAATTCAACCAAAAGAAGCAATCAATGTTAAGTGAGCAATATCCTTTCCTTTCTCTGCAAATCACATGGAGGAATAGGTTGATGCATGCAGACCTTCTGTCTCAGGACACATATCCAGAGGAAAATGAACTCTCCCTTGAAGTAAATTGGAGTTCCTAAGACCTATTTGAGAGACCGTGGCCCACCATGACTGTCACTGTTTCCCACCCTTCTCTCTCCCTTTGCCACACAGCAATAACAATCTGCCACACAGCTCATTAGCGAAGGAAAACTATTAGAGAAATCACCTACAGGAGGTCAGAAGAGTTACTTCAGAACACTCCGTGACTGAAATTTCTTCCTTCCCCCCAAGAGGTATTCTCCCCATCCCAACTTCATTAGCCTCTCTCTGCACCTTCAACGTTTCAGAAAACAATGCAAGGTTAACCTCACTTGTCACTGCATCCCCTACTTTGCAGTTGCCACCCAACGTTATCCAGAAAACAATTTGGATTAACTGCAGTGAGAAGTGGTGGGATGGTAAATATGTATCTGTGCAATACATCCTGAGTGGATGCAGCTGATTTCTCGCATGAACCCAACATAATTTTCATCCCTGACTGTGAAACCACTGGGCTGCTGTCATGGGTCCCTACCTTTTTTGCAATGGTTTTCAAGGGGCTCAGGCTGAATTGCACCTTTAGTTTAAAGTTTTTATCATACGCGGTGGACCTCTACACATATAAAAGGAAATCTGGGACACAGGGAAGGACACGACCTAGCACATCAGTGTCAAAGGGGAGAAATAACTGCAGGCAACCCACAAGGGTACCAGCGAGGCTGCAGCTCAAGTTCCCTGTGATCTTTAGCAGCAGCTGCAAAAAAATCAGGGCATAAAGACGGCAGGAGCAAGGCTAAGGAGGGGCTCCTCCCCAACATGGGTATCAGCGTCCAGAACAGTCGGAGAAATTATACACCCCCCGAGAGCCCAGTGCCGCAGCCCGACCATCTGCCGACCGGCTGCCTCCCCGAAGAGGGAGGTTTCTCCGCGCTCCGGGGAAGGGGAGCTGGGGACTCCTCCCCCCCGGCCATCCCAGTTCAGCAGCCTGTCTCCCTGTCTCTGTGGCTTGCCCTGCTCTCAGAGGCACCCTTCTCACTCCACAGGGTTTTGCCGTGCTGGGCCATGCTCTGAAAAGCGAGGCCAGCGCATGGAGCAAGCCCCCGACCTGGTGCTTACGTGCCTCCCCGAGAGCCTCCTTTGGAGGCCGCTGAAAGAGAGTGAAAACCTCACGGGATTGACGAGATACATCAGAAAAAATTGTTCAGAGCTTCTGGTGAGCTCTGTTGGGAGAGGGCAGCTGCTCGCAGGGACTCCAGCCCCACAGATGCTCTGTAGGGCAAACACAAAGTGAAATTCCTCCTGAGTGAAGCCAGTAGGGCCACAGCTACGCACATACATGCACGCACACTTGTTCGTTTGTTGCTTTATATTTTTTTTCAATCCTCATGCTGAAAGGAAGCAGAGTCACTTGTGCTTTTAGTTTTAAAGTCTCCAAAGTACATCAAATCTTGGCTGGGAAACTGTAAACAAAATCAAGCCAAAAAACAAAAGCAAAAACAAACACTGATTCAGTAAGAGAGTCCCCGTGTCAATCTGCACTTCCCGCAGGCAGGGTGCCACGGCCCAAGTATGGAATTACTGTCACAGCATACTTCCCTACGCGGTCTACTGCTGCCAATTTTGTTACAAGCTCCCCCCTCACCACTCCAATTAAAAAAAAAACAAAACAAAAAAAGAAAACAACAAAACAGAAACAAACCAAAAAGAAAACCCCACAAAATCCCTGACTCTGTGAGAGCAAATATTGGATAAAAAGAAACGTTAGGATAAGGAGCTGGAAACACTGGAGACAAAAATCTCTCACTGATGCTCAGATACTGCTGGCACACACAGATAAGCCTTCCGAAAGTTCAGATGCCAAATAATTGCCTGGACCCACTAGCTGGAATATCTATCATGTTGACAGTGTTTTAAGTTTCGTTTCATTTAATTTACAAAATGCAACGGAAGAGTAAATACTGGAATGCTCTTGAGCTAAAACTGCTGGGAAAATGGCAAGCCTGACCTATGTCTTTTCCCAAACAGCGCATTGTTCTGCACTGACATTAAAACCAAGAACCCTGACCAAGCCAGAGGAGAGAGCAGGAACAATAATAGGCCACCTCCACCTTCTACCTAAAATATTTTCAAAGTAGTATGTGGGAGGGAAATGGAAAACAAGACTGGGAGAGCTCAACCTTTCTCTGAAAGACCATTTATTTGAACGGGAATAGAATTACTCTCGTAGTTCCCTTTACAGAGTTCACCAGTAAAAGAAAATAATAGAGGTGATACATTTGTCCTATAAAAGCTCTAAAAGCTGAAAAAGACTTGGATTCCCTCAGCCACCCAGCATAACCGATGCTTACAAGGGTTTCAGTAATAAGTGAAAGAAGACTTATTGGTATCTAATTCACGCTGCACGAGAGAACTGTTTTTGCCTCTGCGATCTCTCTAGTTGAAAGAAACAGAAAAATCAAGGTCTCATCAGAACAGCCATTTTATCACAGAATTAATTTTACGGACTGAAGATATTTCACCTTATGGGCTGGCACCTTTTAAGTTCTGAATTGGCAAGAAGGCACCAGCTTGGTGTTGGGAGTCACTCAGGTGTTAATGAGAGCACTAACTGACAGATGGCATTCAAGATATTCCCCCCGCTCCACTGAAGACAGTTTCTTTGCTACAGCAGAGACCAGGAAAGCTTAATTCTTAACAAGCATACAATGCTTCAGCAAAAAGGCAAGCCCACTAGAAGGTAATGGGAAGGATTCAGGGTTTGCTGGGATGACCTCAGTCAAACATCATTAACAGGGTCAGGAGAAGCAAAGCCTATTTCAGAAGAAAAAATAATGTAAGGGCCCCCAAGATCAATCTATCCTGGCTTGTCAGAAAGAGAAAGCTTAGGCTGACCTCAGAAGCAATATGAGTTACTACTACCAGCCTGACCTTGAGCTCTCATGTAACAATGGAGACTTTTTTTTACTGTATTAATGAGCTTTCTTATCTGAGGTGGGGGAGGAAGGCTTATGGACCAGTTTGTACTTTACCTTCAAACCATTTACCTTACTCAGAAACTAAGTCAGGCATGAGGCAGGGGGGAAAAAGATACTACCTCATCCTTTTGGTAGGAAAAAAAGGGTCAGCTAAGGTATAGTCCCTATTTCCTTCCAAGCCCTCTGTGTGCAGCTCACTTGGAAGGCGTGCAAGCCAACATAAGGCACGTACTGCTCAGTCCATGGGCCAACTTGTCATCAGGGCAATCAGACTGGCAGAGGCTCAAGGGCAATAAGCACCCTGAAAGGCCTCTCCTCAAAATGCTTCACCGCAGCAGAGCAAAGTGACCGAGGAGATGGAGATCCAGAAACCATGACCTCAAGCTTTAACATCCACGCTTCACTTCCAATCCAACCAGTGGCTTTCTGAATTGCTGGTGGGGACAGACCTCATGAATTCCAGCCAGGGAAGGAGTAACTCGTGGCCCCGCCAAACCTGTGGCAGACCTCAGCAAGGTCTGAGCCTGGCAGAACCCCTGGGATGGAGGAAACAAACACCCAACCTCGCCCCGCTTTTTTATGCCTTGAGAAAACCAGCTGACCTACAAGGGGTTGCGAACAGGAGGACAGCTTACGTTAATGGGCCCTGAATAAGACTACAAAATAGAAAAAAAATAAATCAAACTGGACTGATCAAACCTCCAGAGTGAAGTTTCTTCTCCCACAGTCAAAAAGAGAGCAGAGATTGCTGGAGGATGAGGCCATCACAAGGCACGTATAGGCTTGCCTCCTCTGCTTACTTTCAGCTAGAACTAGTTGTCTGAATGCAGACACTGCCCAGACCTCAAGCAATACTGTGGCTTACCTGGGTGACCATTCAGGAGCGTTGGCAGTGAAGGAAGAGGAGAAAAAAGATCAAAGAATCAGAATATGGATTGCACTGAGCTCTACGCACAGTGGTCTCTGTCCTCACCTTTGCTGAACACAGGAAGACATTCTTTCTACATTAAAACCACGATTTAGTCTCAAACCACAATGACAAAAAAATAGCTTGTTAGTATACACTATGTAGCAGCAGCTCTTCTCTAAAGTAGTCTGGTTTAACCCTGTATTGGGCAGTCTGAAACATGAGTGGTTGGAGGTTTTTAAGTTCCCAAAAGATACAGCTAAATCTTCCACAGAAGTAGAGGACAGCAGAGTAAACTCAGCACCTCATCAATTCCCATTCCCTGCCACTCACCTGCACATCACATAACCTGCTCAAATGTGGCACTGAGACCACCACAAACAGGCTGAAGAAATGCTTAGAGGAGACATCAGGGTTCTGGTGTAATTTAGGACCTTTCCTCCAACGTGACAACACAAAGCTAGGACGGGAGGTTCTCCAGCAGAAGGGCTGCTTGATCTTACTCAGGATATCTGATTGACGTTGTTGGGTGCCATGGAATCCACCACCTTCCCAGGTGAATTCCTAAGCTATTCGTATTCAGGAGAGAGAATATGCTCAGAAAAAAAAAAAAAAAGAAAAAAAAAAAAAGGGCTGTCAGCAGTTATGAGTACTCTAATCCTGTTCCTCATCTTCCTCCATCTTACTCGGAGCAATCTTCCATAGAATAAACGCTGGGGAAGCGGGAAGGGGAGCTGGCAGACATGCCGTATCCCACAGAGAAGCAGAATAGGAACAGCTATGGAGCGAGGCAGTGTCTCCAGGGAGGCTGAGAGAATGGAGAGCTGATGTGGGCTGTCTAGTCTAATAAGGGATCACACCATGGGAGCATGTGCTGGCTTGACAGAAGCAAGTGCAGCCACTTAACCTGGATATGACAGCAGAAGTGGGAGCGTTGCTTTGCTACCCCCTCAAAAAGGGGAGCACAAAGAAAGAAGGAGAAGCCACAAGGTCACCCCAGCTGTCCACCCTTCAGGGAGGTTCCAGGTCTGCATGTACAGACTTCTTATGACCACGACAGGGAAACTGAGCAACCAGGGAAATTTCCAGCTTGGCCTCTTTAGCACCACGCTCACCAACACGTGGATTAGATGGAGATGTCCTTTACCTGCTGTTGAGACAAGGTGTGCTGCCTTCCGTATCATACAGACCCATTTTCCCCTCATGTGAGAGCCATGAGGCAGTAGGTCCATCCCCCAAAAAAGAAGCCAGATCTAAGAACTGAACTCATCTCACAAGCCAATGCAGCAATAGGGCGTGCTCCTCAGCTGTCCACAGTCCGTGCTTTTCCTGTGATTCTGCCTTTATCTAGCAACCACCCTATGCGCAGTACCATCGCCAAGAGTGACTTGCTTGTTGTTTTGCTGAGAGGAGACAGAAAAGCAGCAGAGATCCTGGAGCTGATACAATGCTGTCCCATATCAGCGAGCTCTGAAATGGCCCTTCCCTTCGGCTGGCAAATGCTGGGACAGGCAGGAGTTTCTGAGATAAGTGTCTATTTGATCTTCTCTCCCCCATTCACCCTAGATTTCTCACTGCTTTATGTTCACAAACTGCCGAGGCAGCTAATCAGTGCTCTGTGACCCCTGTTAATTGGGCTGAGAGAGGGAAAGGCAGCACTGGCAGGAGAAATCACACATACCTGTTACTTTGAACTGTCCTGCCATTTTCCGTCTCCCTGCTTGCAGTGGCTCCAAGCACCCTCCTGTGAGCCAGGGCTGCTCTATTTTCATTGCCAACCCCAGCAGCAGCAGGAGGGGCCACAAGCATTATGTGTAGTTGTCCTTCCTCTAACATCTCAAGGTACAGGGAGGCAACAAAGAGGCATGCTCTATCTCCACCCCAGCTCCTTCCGTGTGAGAAGGTGAAAGTGATTTTTAGGGAAGGAAACACAATCAAACAAGGATGGAAACACAAGGGCATTGACAACCCTTATTCCACTTACGCCAAGCTGCTCCTCACTGCCCTTATCTGTATCCTTGTTGCTCACCCTCTCCACACCAAAGCATCAGGAAGAAATGACTAGATGCCCAGCATCCATTTCCCTGCCTCAGTACAGCAGCCTATTTGGTCAAGTAAGCCACAGAAAGAAAGCAATTGGTTTGAAGATGTGAAACACTGAAGGACAGATGGGGTGGATTTGCCAATCCAGTGGATTACACGGCATTTGGAGGATGAGGAAGACATGTATGGCTAACTAGATGCACACTGGCTGTAGGGGACTGCATTTGAGTTTTTAAGTATGAGCAAGGGTTGCTTGCACGTTTTTGTTGTTTGGTAAGGGAAGGGAAGAAATACAAATATGAACAGCAACAAAACCAGAGCAACCAGGAACACCCCAAGCAACAACTAAAAATATATGGTGGCAAAGAAAGAGAAAGTCCTGAGGGCAACAGGGATGAGCAGGAAGATGTGTACACTGCCCAGACAGAGTAAGAGAATGTTAATAAGAAAACAGAACTTAAAACACAATGACTGTTTTTCACTGCCAGTTCAACCCTTCACTCAGACTCAGCGAGTCTTCGCAGTCTCCACAAAGGGAAAATTTGGGCTCTCAACTTATGCAGGATTTTGGTTTAGAGTTATGGACAGAAAATATTATTGACCATAACCAAATACAAAGAGACAATTTGAGACAGTTTTAAAAATATTATTTTTCCTTAATTGTAACAACCGCATAAACGGGGTCAAGTGTGATTGTGCTATTTTCCACAGGTATTGCTGGGTTTGATTCAGGATGACTACATGTATGTTCAACCCAAAGGCATGTCTAAACTCACCTGCCCAGCTTTGCTAGCACACTAACCTCACATATATTCTGTGCTTTGCAGTTGATTGAAGTTTAGCCTTAAGATACTACCTTGAAACTATTAGTCAAAAGGTGCAATAACAAGTCAGTTGCGTTCAAGCATGATCATGTACAACCCATGAGAGGAGCAACGAGGTTTGAACTCCAAAAAGGAAATCAACTCTGTAATCAGCCACTAATATGCATTTCCCTACCATCCAAAAATACAGATCTCATTTCCTTGAGATATGGCTGAAATTCTAAAATAATGTGCATCTGGAAAGTCCTAGGAACCTTCAGAAAACTCCCGGTAAGATGGTCTGTCAGATATCCTGCCTGTCTGAGAGGGAAGACAACTTGAGTGCCTGCCAAGTAATGAAAGGTTTCTGCTTCTTTATCAGGGTTTGCACTAAGAGCAAAGATCATTCCTGGAAATGAGCACTGGATATTATAAAACAACAGCTGCCAAAAAAAAAAAAAATCTAGTGATTGATAGAGGCAGGATACCAGGCATTGAATAACATGGGATGCTCACTTTGATGGACAGTCCATCAGTCACAGAGAAGACAAGATGCACGTCGCCAACAGTGTCTGACGCACTTTACCAGCCTTAAAGAATCAATCTGTTCAGCCAAGGGAGCCCAAGAAAAAGGAAATATCAGTTACTGAAGCTTTACCCAGAAAGGGAGGCAGAGCTGATACTAGAACAGAGGGTTACCATCCCCTGACCGAGGAAAGAAGTTGTCTCGGCCCAAGCGCCTATAGCAAGTTAATGACAGAATTGAAAATTTCTTCGTATTGTGCCTGAAGGAAGTTTGGCGTTCAGGTGGCATGTAATACTGAGGAATACCCCAAGGGAGATGGCTAAGTGTATGTCATCTCTTACTATGTGATGACATTGATCTTGGCTGGGAAAGGGCCCGGGAAAATGGCTTTCATTAAGCAATTAATTCCCTGGTATGCTAGCAAATAGGGTTGGAGAGATGAAGAGAGCCAGAACCCAGAGCTTCCCCACCTGAACAGATCCATCACTGCAGCTAGACTAGGAACATAATTTTTCCCTGACAGTGTGGTAAGATAAAGTAGCAAGAATCTCCTGAGACCCTAAAGTGCAGAGTTTTCTGCCAGGCTCAAAATCAGAAAATGAGTAACAGAATGGCAGGAGGAAGAAGAGATGTCCAGAGGCATAGCATCAGCACCAGGATGTGTACTGGAGGCACTGGTGCATATACCGGTACCAGCGGACAGGAAGGTTAACAGTGCTGCGGTATCTCGATGACCAGTGCTGAGGTTAGTGACACTGGTGCACAAGGCAGAGGTACAGAGCGGGAGAGCGAGCTGAAGGGAGAATGCACTAATCCGTAGGGCACAGCTGGGCTCCTGGTGAAACATTAGATCACCAAGAGAAGATTAAGCAATACTGATGCCAAATTGGAGACTTTACAGGCACATCAGCAGGCAGTAGGCTTGATGACACTGACAGACTTAATGGTATCAGTAAATTATGTCACTTTTGGATGCAACTGAAAAGCAAAAGAACCTAGGTTCTCCTCAGAGCGCACACACACGAAGCAATAAATCTGAGACACAGCAATTCCCAGCGCCAGTCTTAGAGCTTAAGGAGCAATTCCTAGGCTTTGAAACAAAACTGTCTGACCTGGACATTTTTGAGCGCAAAGTAACAAAGGAAGGTACCTTCCTTTGGCAGATACCAGGCCAGATTTTTTTTTTAAAGGGAGTCAAAGGCAGAAAGGTCCCTAAGCAGAGTGAAGTGCTGATCCTGAAAGTCCCTGAAGCAGCAGGTGAGAGGGAAACTCCTCCAGTCTCAGCATGGATGGATGCCTCCCAGCACCCCTCAGGAATTCGGAATGCTGCATTCTTCTCTGTGCAGCTTATCAGACGCCGAGGATGGGAATCACTTATAGACATAAGCGATGCCACCACCAGGACAGTGTTTGATGCCCGGGGGTTTCTCTGCCTTGCTTCTGTCAAGCACCTTGGGCTTTGAATAACAAAACAGTCCCTTGAGGGATCAAAAAAAAAAAAAAAAAAAAAAAAAAGGAAAAAAAAAAAAAAGGAACCAGTATTAGAATCATTTATTAATCAACCCAAAAATTATTTACAGGTTATTAGATAACCTGATTAGATAAAAGGAAGAGAGAAAGATCTGGGTGCTCAAAAGGCAAACAAGTACCTTGGAGAAAGCTTGCTCTGTCCATCAGTGCTGGGGTGATGGATAATGCCAGGGTGGAATGGGAGGCCTGTTAAGACGCAGGCTGACAGCTACTGGTATGAAGGGTCCTGCTAAAGCAGGCTTTGACTCACATATCCTGAGTTATAGCCAAAGCACACCAATCTGACCTGGAAGAGGTGCTCAGTCCTTAAGGAAAGGATCTCTGCTGCCACACAGACACAATTACATGTGAGAATTGCTGTTACAGTCTGCTCTTACTGCACTGCTTCTACGTGCATGCTTTGACTCTTAAGACATCAAGCTATTTCCTCCTTTTTGCGTCTTACTGTGTTTGATCTTGACAACACTGTGTATACCCAACAAGCCACTCCAGAGGTTATGAAATGAAGACAAAGCCATAGTAGTTTCTGTCTCAGGAGGGATGAACACAGCCTTCTGGATGGTCCAGGATAAAGGAACATACCTAAAACCTGACTTCCACCTGCTGACTTGATATCACAGCAATGGCTTTGGTCCATTTGTGATTTCTCTTCTCCTACCAGTTACCTTCATCTGCACCCAACCATGTTTCAGTTTGTGCTTGCTACTTTTTTTATCTGTATACTTCTTTCTTTCTACAACTGTTACTTGATGGTGACACTCTTTCCAAAGAAATGCAGATCAACTCCTTGGAGCTGGAGCTGATTACCTTAAGACCAACCCAAATACATCTCCTATATTCTGAAAGAGCAAATAAGAATAAGGCTCACTGTGCTCCACATTCAGACTGTAAGAGGATCATTACTTACTATTCATTCCTGGATCCTTGAAGAACAAGTGAAGCCAGCTTAATGCTGCATTGTTTATTCTTAGTGCCCATCAACAGAAAGCATGCTCCCAATTCATAGGCATAAGGAAACACAACAGTACTGCTGCACCATAAGCTCTTCGGATTGTTTAGGGATTGTAGAGAGGAGTTTAGGGTGTTACAGCAATGATGGAGCACTGTGGGGAAGAAGCTGGAGTTATTGTGACGATGATGATGGGGAAATAAGACGTGTGTGTTATGGCACAAATCCATAGGAAAAAAAAATATTATTTGCCTTGCTGCTCATAAAAAAATATGCTTATTGTAGGAGAAGAGAGACTCTTTGGAGGCGAAATTTCCTATAGCATGGGGTTGCCTTGTAGCAAACAAGCTTAAATCCATTTCCTAGAACCAGCCAAACAGATTAAGTATTTTGGGGGACAATAAGTAACAACAAGCTTTTACAGATAAACAAGTGGGTCCTTAAGAAAACCCATTCAGGATTTGTTTCAGAATGGGTTTTTCCTCTTCTTGTCTCCAAAGTTTCAGCTACTACACTGCTTGAGCCAGAAGAGAACTGAGCAAGGATGGAAGATAAAATAAGATAAAACTAAAAGCATAGATGACTTGGAACAGAGACTTGATGTGACACATCAAATCACTGTAGCAGCTTCACAGCGAGGCAACACCCACCCCAGCTGCTCATCAAGCTCACTGAGGTTAAAAGCCTCCAAGAAAATAATCACAGAGCTCCTCCAATATTCAACTTTGGGCTAAAGACTGTTTTCAGAACCTGACTGAGGTACTGGGAGGTGGTCTGCAAAAACACCTGTGCACAAAGCGAGGGCAAAGGTTTCACGTGGAGAAGACTTCCACATCTTGTCCCTCTTTTTCCATCATCCTTTTTGTCTTTTCCCTTCTGCCTAAGCAGCAGATGTTTTCACATGCTTTCTCAATTTCCTTTTGTCATTGCTTTCTTCCTCTTGTCAAGGGTATTTAGTTTGCAGCATCAAGAACTTAAACATACAGCTGTCCGTTTCATATTTGCACAATGACAGCAGCATGACGACATCACTGCAGGCTCCAAGACCCTTCACTGACTGTTCTTCATTCGTCCTTTTAAGTTTAGCCACATATTCTTTCCTGTCCATGTTCTGCATAACTCCCTCTCCCCAGCTATCCAATCTATTTGTCTCTCATCCATCCATCCTGACAATAACAGAGAGCTTTCACACACACAACACTGTCTTTTATTCCATTTTCATTCTTTATTCTCCCCCCCCCACCCATGGAATAGCACTTCCAGAACATGCCACCAACTTTTCTTCAAATTCTTCTTTAAAGATTCATTCTATCCATCTGAGAATCAAAGACATTTACTTAGCTTTATTTATACTTGAACTCTATAATTTTATTCCACTGTGCTACTCATTAATCTCTGAATGACCGTGTTATTTTACTGCTGTAATCTCATCCTTCCTTTCCCAACACCTGCCAGCTGCCTCATTTTCACTTTTTACCCTTTAAAAGGCTCACCTTGCATGGCTTGGCTATTATTATAATAAATATTAATATTAGATTCAAGATGAGCAATGCAGCCACTCCATCTCCCTCGCCCCCTCAAGATATCTCCTGCACTGATGATACTGGGTCGATTCGAGAGGCCATCCACCAATCTCCATGATGTATGCAAGGCAGCACTTGTTAAAAGTCAGACTGTAAATAATGCTGATCTTGTTGATATTCACTTAGCATTCATGAATATGATTCTGAGTTAGTGAGGTGGTTTGTGACTGGGCCACTGAAACAGTTATAATCAAGGTCACTGGCACAAACACAGGCATTGGATCTTAAAACTCTTCCCAAAAGGTACTGTTCCCCAGCGATGGGCAAAAGTGACAAAGTAGAAGCAGGAAGCGAAATAGTTAGAGCTTTAAACACAGTCCTCAAAAACAGGCATTCTGCCTGGACGGGTTGGCAGATTTCAGATTATCCCTTCTCTCTTTCTAATGATCACTCAAATAAGTGATTAGAGAACAAGCATTAGAAAGCAAGCAGAACAGAGGCAGTGTTCTGGATTGGCAATTCGACAGATAGGGAATACAGTTCTTCAGGGGTCATACTGGGAATATTTCTCAACACCAGAACTAAGGATAGGAGAGAAATAATTAAGTCAAATGGGGGTGGGGAAGGAGTTAAGGAATGTCCTCTTGGTATTTACATTAGAGCAAAACAAGCACAAACTACAGGCCAAAGACTGCAAGGTTAGTTTACGGATCCAGAAAGAGCCTAAGGTAGGCACAAAAGAGATGGTCCACTTGGGAAGAAAACATCCCAGGGAAGAAAACATCCCAGGGAAGAAATGACAAGAAAAAAAATAATTGAGGTCCCCAAGTAAGCAAATGCCTTCTGTGATGCCATGAAAGTCAATTAGATGGTTTTCAGCTCCAGCGATGGGCCAATCTCCTGAGATAAAAGAAGCAAATTCTCATGGGGCATGGGCAAGAGAAGAGAGATTGTTTTGTTCCTCACTTTCTGGCACCTTTGTCTATGTTGAAAAAAATAAAAAGTGAAACATGTTATAAGAAAAAGTAATTAATGTTTTTTCAAGAGACAATAGCAGCATACAAAACATTTCCCAATGAGAAGTATGATAAAGTCACTGAAACTTTTTATGCCATCACATTAAAAAATAGCAAAAATACAATAACAGAACAGTGAAGAATGAGTTTCACCCAAAGACATGCTGAACAGCAGGAGCTTTTCTGGATTATTTTAGTTGAGTGTACACATCCATGTCACACCATCACTTCTTACTTAAAAACAGCTGCAGAAGGCTCCTGCTGTGGCCTTTGCCGTTAGCTGAAGCTCTGATCTTCCTGTCTTGATACAAGTCATCAAGTCGCATTTCCTGCTGGAATTAAAGTGGCAGCCCCTAGGGACTATGCAGCTGCCCAATTTATATCAGAGAAATTCTGAAGCAAGCGTGAGCGTTTTTTCAAACTGCTTAAAAAATTTGTGTATAAACCCAAAATTCTATGGAGACTTCTCTCCCTTGTCACTCCCCACTTTCCAGGCAGCTGCATTTTGAAACAATTAAAAGAAAACACACGCTTCCAAGTCTGTGCTTAAGAGCTAGAGGTTGGAAAATGTATGGGTAAACTCACTGACATCAAACCAAATTATGCCTATAGCATAAAACTGAGCAGAGAGATTGTAGAAAAAGCTTCAAGGGTATTAGTTATTATGTGGTTAGTAGTTAAACAATAGGGATGGTATATGAATACTACAAAGGACATTTGAAAAAAGAAAAAAACAACAAAAGCTGCAGATCATGGCACGAAATTATTTTGATCGGAATGAAGAGAGCAAAAGGGAAACTGTTCTGGCCAAGTCTTCTGACCACCCAGTGCCAGACAAGAACAGCCACTGGGTCATCGTTAAAGATGGGGGAAACCAGAAATGCAGACTACCATCTTTTGGTTCTATACTTCTACAGTGCTTAACACACCAAGAATCAGGTCAACAAAGGGTGCTCCTAGCTGCTGTCATTATGATAGGTAACAATTTGGAGAATAACATGTGGCATCTCATTAAAGAATCTCAGTAGTTAAAAGAAGATATCCATAACTCAAATAAAGTTCTAAGCAGACAGTCAGGACTCCTTAACCATCAAGCAAGGTAAAAAAGTGTCTCTCCTGTACGTAATTCCTTTTAAATAAGTCTGTCAAAGAATATCAAAACCAAGGCAAAGCTGCAAACTATACTGCTCTACTTCAAAACCAAGAATCACAGAACCCTATAGAATTATTAATATTTTTTTTCCAAGTAATAAGCAAATCAAATTAAAGTATGTTAAATTGTGTATTAGAAGGGCTCTCACAGCTAGGTTCCACTTCCAAAATTACTTGAGAGCACATTATAATTAGCAAAGGTATGTGACAGTTTTATACCCCTTTATGATGCATGATTAAAGCCAGGCAACCCAGCTCAGCCGTAAGTTCTGCATGCCGTCAAAACAGATGTGACAAGAACTGCAATCTACCCTCAGACAGACTGTGAGAAAACATAGATAACATTTTGGCCATCAAAGAGGTAAGACGCTACACAAAACTAATTAAAACTCAAAAACCCTCTGAGAAGTAGTTAAATTGTATTTTATATGGAAGTTATGTTAAGCATCTTGTGCTTAAGCCTCAGTGCCCCAGCCTGAAACCAAGAACGAGAACAAGCTCCTTCCTTCCCCTCCTAGGTGCAACAAGGAACAAAGTTTACAGCCTAGAGATTAACAGCTCACAGCCTCAGCATAAGGATACAGAGCACAAATGACTGTAGAAATTGCTCTTGTAATGCCACTGTGATGGTCTGTGATTGCTGATTTTTCCCACGCAAAACAAATACCTACTGTTTGCAACAGAAAAATACATTGAGTCCTGGCCCATTAAAAAAAAAAAAAAAAAACAAAAAAGCCAGATTTAAACACATCTTCCACACAAATTCTGCCTCTTACATTTGCACATCCTTGTCCACTGAGCACTCACTTGAAGCTCAATTAGAAGTTCAACTGCTTGC
The DNA here is from genome assembly GCF_964035555.1 of Netta rufina. Taxonomy (NCBI): domain Eukaryota; kingdom Metazoa; phylum Chordata; class Aves; order Anseriformes; family Anatidae; genus Netta; species Netta rufina. The sequence goes on from NC_140123.1 coordinate 141,706,392, forward strand.
CATTAAAGGAGGAAAAATTTAAGAGTGGGAAAGCTGTACATGAGCCAAGGCTCTTGAGCTCAGCATAGAGGGAACAAAGGTGTTAGAAATAAATGTGTAAGGAACAGTGAGAATTTTAGGCTTCAAGAGTGCACTTTTTGGATAAATACTCCATAGTTGGTCGTGTAAGCATGAACAGCTGGATAAGTATGTTTCTGAGAAGCATAACCATGCCACCATTTTCACTTTCATTTATCTACAGATTTCTGACTAACAATTAGTCTAAGCTTAGACTAACTACGCTAGGATTAAGATTCAGACCAAATCTTAATACTACTTCTTTCATACCATCCCTCTGCATATGACACCTTTCCTTCCGTTTCCAGGTACCCCTCCTATTGCTTCCATCGCAGGGCTTCCAAACCCACCTCCCCAAAGTCCCAGTAGCTCCAGACAGTTTCCTTAATACATTCCTTCAGCCATTCCCACCACATTGCTCCTGCTCTGCTCCTTTCCCATCTTCTCTGGGGAAAACACTCTTCTCATTACTCCCCCAGCCATGGGTTTGTCCCCTTCTGCAGGAGGTGTTGTTGTAAGGCTTTTGCTGGTTTGGCCTTCAGGGACCCTCATGCCTTTCCTAGCACAACTTTTTGGGTAAGGCTTAAAGTTCTCCGTACCGTCACACAGCAACTGCTCTGTGGGTACTTAGCTACGTTGCACGCACACTGCCTAGGCTGCACAGAAACATGCTTGGGTTACTGCCTCTTCCTTCTGCAGTGACATTATCTCCTTGTATCTTTTGCACCTCATTGCTAACCAAGGCTGTATTTACACACACAAACCGGGTCCTACACACAATATTGAATAACAACACACTGCTGGAGCTGCTGGGTGAGTCATGTTGCTGTGCATGAGCACATACACACGTATGTGTGCAAACTTCCCCAAAAGACAAACAACTTGCCAATGCCTAACAACTCACTCATGATTCACGCCTCATTTTTCTTAATTAAAACAGCTGAGAAAGGGGAGGCAATTAAACAGTGCAACTGCTAAGTGGACAGTCCTAAATCTCAAGAGTTAAGGAGAATCTCAGAATGCCGAATTTATCAAATTTGAATACAAAGCTTCTACAAGGGTGAGCTGGCTGGTTAAGGTTGGGAAAACACTTAAACCACTACCTTTCTGGGGTTTCCAGTATGAAGAAACAAACTCAGCATGTTTATAAGCAGGTTTGTATTGCTCTGTGGCTATCTCATTGAAGAAGGCATATACATGATTGTATATATCATGATGCATCACTTTACAGTCAAGGTTCTCATCACATCAATTTAATTCACAGACACTAAATGCAGTGCAGCTGCCTGGTTCAGGCCCCGATATACACTCAGGATGACTGTCAACACATCAGTGCAAGAGAAACTACCTAATTGGCAGATATCTTTTTTGCTTCAATATCATCAGTTAATTCCAAATAGCATTTTCAGTGCAAGCACCTATGGTTACATCTACGTACCAGCACAACAGGGGAATGTTACACAGCAGAATTGTTTAACACCTCTTCTAAGCAACAGCAACTGTTGCCAAGCTGTCTTCATCTCCCCAGTTATGCTTTGCTATTAACATGATTCACAGGAGAAGAACAAATAAAAAGCACCGCAACAGGCCTTTGTTATCACTGGAAGCACGTTGCACTGTGTGAGCAGTGACCCTCTAAAGAATGATGTTTACAAATGTCTCATTTTGGGAAGCTACTTAGGTGGACACTAACAAAGTGTCTCTGGATGCTGAAACATCAAGAGAACATGTTAAAGCACTTTACAGTGTCCTGCAACTGAACTGTTTTCAATGCTCCTCTTATTTCCAAAAAAAAATAACTACAGTTGTCTCTCTGTAAAGCAGAGAGAACTTCTACACACGTGAGGTGGCTGCACAGCAGCAAGTGTTATTCCACACAACATACATAAAATGTTGAAGACATGATAATTTGAACTCTTACTGTGGCATCACTAAATCGACCAAATAGAGTTCAGAGCATAAGAGCAGTTGTGAGTGTGCATTAGTGCTACATCAGAGCATCAAACAGGTTTGCATGAGATACGATATTTTTTTTTTCTCTTGAAGAAGTTTGCTTAACAACGTGCCTGTAAAATTGAAAACCTGCAACTCAGCCTTGGAAGAGCTGGAATTCCCTTCCACTTAGTAAAGAATCTGGCCTGATTGCTGGTGACTGCTGATCACTGCTATGTCATCACTCCAAAGCTGTGAAACATCCCCGCGACTGTGTTAATTAGCTCCCCTTGCAAAGCGCTTAAGCCACAGAGCGAGGTTACTCACGTGATGTCCCTGCGCTGATAGCAACCTTGAAGAAGGCAGGCGATCAGGTCGCTGATAAACTCCACATCATCCCTGTGAAGAGCAGCTTCCAGTTCCTAATGAGCAGAAAGAAGAGAAAAAAAATGCCACCCATCAAACTAATTCCTTAGAATATGCTGTTAGTTTATTAGGACCAAAAAGAGCCAAGCAGCCTAAAGTACACGCACAGCAGCAGGGCATACGCTGGGTAAGCCGACCTTCCCCATCGTTAAAAATACTGCTATTGCCTCCTCACCACAAGAGTTTATGGGGAGACCTTGAAAAGCTTTTACTCAATAACACTCTCCAGCTTTTGTCTGTAAACAGAAAAATATGGTTCAGTGAGGTTAAGATACTACAGCCTAATAAGAAACCCATGATTTCTGCTGTGTTCAGCTGACAGGCAGGAGCCAACAGTTTCGTTCTCCTTTGTTTTCCCACTTACGGCAACTAGTGAGTTCATTTAAAAGATTTGCTCAGAAAGTGTGTCCCAAAAAGCCACTCACACGGAGAAGCACAAATTTAGATGGGTATGCAGAAATGGGTGAAAGCTAGCAAGCAAGTGCCTCAAGGAAATGATCAAAATGCCTGCTTTTAACTTATTTCTCTTCATTTTTTTTTTCAATAACAGAGAGAGAAAGGGTGGAGGGATGTCAGACCTCATGACCTGGCCCCAGAGCCTCAACCCTTCACAGAGCAGTGGAGAGTATTACAGCTTATTTCAGCACAAGAGTTTGTATATAGGTGTGATGCAGAAACTCATCAATAAAAAGGATAAACTTCTGAAATGTAGTTATTCAAAGTTATGCAAAGTTTGTGTTTTTCAGTTAGCAATTTCAAGCTTTTCATTTTTCATAATGCTCATAGAGTAGCTACAGTTTTATTCATATTCCAGAAGAATCACTCATGGTTAGAAAATCCACTTCCTATAAGTGTGATCATCAGCAGTTACCTTCATAATAAGATTTAATATGGATAAACAACATAGCCATAAGAAGCTATTATTTTTGAGATTCAGAGTAAATAATGGATTGAATACAAATTCCTACTTGAATGTTACTCCACAGACTGTTACACAAACGGCTAAGCTAATGGCTACAGAATAAAGGTTAATGGCCAGAGAATAAAGGATAAACGTTTTGGCACTTACCCAATAAAGAAGGGAAAGTGCTTTTTTATTAGACTGCAGTAACTGCGGTAATAAAATTATTGATAATAGATTGCAGATTAAATGCTGCTTGTAGTTTTTTTTTTTATTGGAAACATATTAATGGCATATATTCATTATCAACACCACTCTTATTTACCTCTCGCATAGTACCCAGAGCAATTCATAACCAGAAGCCTGGCACCTGCCCTGTGAAGCATGTATTAAACACATCTATTATATGGGAAAACTTAAGGCAGAGAAAGGACAAGGGGCAGCCCAACCCTGACACAGCATCTCTGCCACAGAGGTAGGGAAAGTCCCAAAAATCTCAGTCCTAGCCTTTAGAGGACTACCCTGCCTAACGAGAAGTTAATGCAAAAACTACAGTTACTGCTTGCCATCGCTTAGGTAGAGTGATGTTATTGCTATATAAACAGCAATCATGCTATGTAAATAATAATTACCAAGTGAATTCGCTCGGTAAGCAGATAGTATTTTGGAGGCATTGACTTCTTTTGTTTGTAAAGGACTTTGGTGGTCATCTGCACTCTAACAAAACATACCCGACAGAGGGGGGAAAAACATCTATGATGTGCTAAAGCATCCCCGCTTATGTTCAAATAAGTTATCACAATGAACTTGTGAAAAATGACACACAAGGAAAGAGAATAAAGGGGAAAACAGTGAGCCTCCAGTTCAGGATATCCCTCCCCCTTTCCCTCACCCACAGTACATTTGTGCACTAAAGCCGTCAGTCACCAGCCTGCCTTTGCCAGGATGTGACAGTCTTTTGTACGAAGGGATATTTAAATTGCTTCCCGTGAGCCCTTTCAGCCTGCTGTTTGACTAGCACTCATTAAACAGCAGCCACAATCCCCTCAGATAGCCCTGTATCACCAATGATTGTTTTCCAGGCCCGGCGGTGACCTTTACATTTTGGGAGCCCGCAGGTCGCTGGGGGAGATAGGGGACATGCCTCAGGCGCTGGGCGAGGATGGACACAGGGTGGAGTGGCCTCAGCTGCCTCCCCTTGGCCACCTCTGGGTCATTATTTGGCTGGGGGTGGTTAATTGTCTTAGAAAATGGTGCTGACACACTGCCCTGTCAAGCTTTAGTCTACTTCTCTTGGGGTGCTACTTGTGACAGGACAGGAGCAGAGAGGTGCTGTCATTTCCCAGAGATGGGTCCCATGGTCCCATTCAAATCAGTGCTGCCATTTTCTATCCACACGCAGTTCTCTGGCTTTCTACCCCAAAAAAGGTCTAAATGCTGAATTTTTCCCACATGCCCAGGGTAAGATGGGAATGCCAAAGAGCATGACACGATGCAGATCTCTACATCTCAGGACCACGAACAAAGAGTTGGGATCCTCTTGGGTTCCCAGCCCAGACTGTGTAGGAGGAGGAAGAAACCTGGCTTTTCCAGTCCTCCCTCCAACAGCAGTCGGCAGAGTGGCATGGAGCAGAGGTGGGCAAAGGACTCCCAGGAGAAAGAGGCCACCAAGCCCTGGGTCCTGAGGGCAAGGCCTGCCCCTGGGCACCAGTCCCCGTGCTCTGGCCAGGCCAGGGCAAGCGCCTGGGCTTCCTCCCCGCCACCATCCCTCCCCCCGGCGCCTGCAACCCTTTTGTTTTTCCCCTTTCTCTTTGAGCACTGAGCTGTGAGCGCAGAAATCTGAACCTTGCCAAAACGCTTTGGGGACAGAACAGAAAGGAAACAGAAGAGGCAGCAAATCAGCGGAGGAAGGGGGGGGGGGACACACACATCTCCTCCTCCTCCCGTAGCTGGAGAGAGAGCAACAGACAGGAGAAAAGCAGGATTCTCCCCCTCTCCAGCTGGCGTCACACCTCATTAGGGAAAAGCCTGTTTAACGTCTTTCCCTCCCCCAGCCCCGACTAAATCCCCTCTGAGTCATGCAGTGGCTGTTGGGAAAAGGCGGCCGCAGGAGCAAGGGTGACCACCTCGCCCGGGAGGCGCGCTGGCCCGCAGCGGGGTGAGCGGGGCCGGGCGAGAGGCCACGAACCTGGCCCTCTGCTCCCTGGGAAAGGAGCCAGCAGGGTGGGCTCCAGCTCCCAGCACGCTGCTGGGGAGGGATGGCCTCACCGAGCTCCCGGTTTCGGAAGACGGGCTCCAAAATCGCAGGGAGGTCCGGCACGTGTCGTGGCACGGCTGGGCGTGGAGGTGCAGGGCCATGGGTTTCAGCTCTGCGCTGGAGCTGAATCATCCATGGCTGGATCTGGTGGACATAAACAGTTTAAGCATGGCTAAGCCTCGTCCAAGTTAGCCACCAGTTTAAAAGCCCAATCCCCTCAGCTCTATTTCTATACGGCTGCCGTTATCAGCTTTCCACGGCAATGCTCCCAAGTGACTCAACAGGCTTTTGCTGAAGGGTTTAGCAGATCACCGAAAGCCACCCGTGTGGGCCGAGCTGAGCCAGCCCCAACTCGTGCGCTGAAATTTCTGCATTGCTGCTAAACGAAGCCAGGACGTCCTCTTCCCCTCACAGATAATTAAACGAGGGCTGGTACCCAGAGTCTAGCAAATTCACAGCTTTCGGAAAGTGTGAAAAGAAGAAGGGTACAGTCACCTAGATGGTGCAAGGAGAGGAGAAGTCAGGTGCAGGTCTGAAGCACTTCCAACAAGCACCATGTATCCCTGCTGTCCCTGAAGAAGCAGCGGCTCAATATGCAGGATGCAGGGGCTCTGGGAAGGACCCACTGTCCCTCCTCAAGGCATCCTGAAAAGAAGAGTACGATGCCCTCCTTTTGGTGTGATGGGCACCCAACTGATCTGCCTGAAATGGCAGCAAGAGGTTAATGCAATGACTACCAGGATGCTGTCCCAAGGCTGAGGTGACAGGCTTCAGCTACATCACAGGCTGCTTCCTGTGTCTGCCGCATAGCGATCCTGTTGGTCTATCCATGGTGCTTGGCCCCTGCAGTGTACTGAGCTTGCCTACAAATCCCCCCTCCGCAGCCAGATCCTCTTCTGCAGCCCAGTACCATGCACTCGTCGGATGCGATTGCTGCCGTTGTATGGAAATAGTGCTCAAAATATGGACCCTGTTGAGGCTGCCAACCTGGGGTGACAGAGAGGGTGTTGCACTCTGCCCCAGGAGTGCACACAGCAGTGGGTTTAGACCGCTTCAGTAAAGCAGCTACGGTTTCTGGTCCTGATGGAGTCTCCCAGCCACATTATCTTAATTTCAGCAGCTGGCTGGAGGCACCATCCATTATCCAAATATTTGAGAGGAGATTACACTCCCAGCCTCACCAGTCCCGGGGACAAAGATGCTGCAGAAACTTGCATGGCTCCCTCTCTGCAATGCCCCAGGGCTGTACAGATTCCTGAGCAAAAATTGCCCCTGGCTCCTCCAGTCTGTATTTGTATCTTGGGGAGAGGGTTGGCAGCTCCCCTCAGGGAAACATTGTCTTCTGCTTGTCCCCAGGGGACCACAAGCCAAGCTGGTCTTCTATGGTAGCTTCAGGGGTGCAAAGTGAGGGGATTCAATGATACTTGGCACTGCAAGCAGCCTCTTATCTGAGACATCATGGTGAAAAGCACACACCTGATTGAGAAGAACTGCCCTGCTAGAAAGGGATTATACTTTAGGGAGGATAAGGCAGGAGCAGCAGAGGTTTTCCTCTTTCTTAGGTCAGTCCTTACTGTCTGCCAGTGCCTTCAGAGACCTCACTACGTTCCTCCCTTGCCTTTCTGTAAGCAGGCTTTGAAGGCTATTTCAAGCCCCTTGTAAATAGGAGCATAATGTTACGCCAGGGCCAAGCAGAGGTGTGAGATGACAGCTTTATTCTAGGGAGATGGTTATAAACAGAAAGCCAGGGAGAATTTCTCGTATTGCCTCCACATTACGGCTCCTTGCAAAGACCAAATCCCAGGGTGCTGGCAGGGCAGTAGGTAGCCGTAATCTTCCTTTTCCCCTAGCAGCTCCCTTCGGCTAAGGACAGGGCTGCATAAACACTGTATTCTCCTCACTTCAGCCCAAGTAGGTTTCAAAATACAAACCCTTTCCAATTTCGATGAGCATTTCTGGTCAGGCTACAGCTTTCTAGGTTTGGTTTTCAGACATACCCTGGTTTTGTCCTTTAGCCTTTCTATCAGGATGCTTAAAAATCTGGGATGAGCACTAGAGTGCTGGTGACCCGAGACCACTACCAAGCTATCAGCTATGCCGCAGCCCCAGAATGGTGGTGTCATCTTGTACTCCATGCCAACCTGCTGCCTCTGATCCCCCTTGGGGACTGGGACCCTCCCCCCTGTTTGCACAGGGCACTGCAGCTTGCTCTGCAACTGGGATTTTTCACTGCCACACAATACAAACAAATATGAGCAGCTCACACTGGGTGGCTAAACTGTACTGAAAAGAGATTTCAGAACGATCAGTCTGGTCTCCCTCACAGCCCAGCAGCCTACTGTTAATAATAACACTTTCCTCTCCTTATAGCTCACCTTGCCTGCAGGGTAACTGATTTGGGACAAGAACTACATTCGTTGTGAGTTTTATGCACTGTCAGCACTTCTATGATGTACAACTGCTGCTCATTTGGTTTCTTCCCCCTACAAAGTACCTTTTCAGATGGACAGGGTACATCTGAAGGTCTGGAGTAACAAGTGATTAGTTTCTGCTTAATAGTTACACATTAGTACTTTATGCCTCCAGAGGAGCTTTCATCCTAGAGCATCAAAGCATTTTAAAAACATTTAATAAAGCTTTACAGCACCTGTGAAGGAAAGGGAGGCACACACCCACATACAGAGCAATTTTACAGATGGAGAAACTAACACAAAGCCCAGCGTCCTTACCAGGGACACATTTCATTCAGCAGCGAAGCTAAGAGAGAGCCCATAAGGTCTGACACTTGATGCCACTGCCATCTTTCTTTTTGATCAGTTTTATTAGCAGCCAACGCATTTGGAGATTGTGCTATTTTCCTCCACAGGATCGTTTCTCCTTTTCAAAATAATCCCCTCTTCCTTCGGAGCAGATAATCTACATAATTTACTATAAGCCAGTTATGCTGGCTGAGGGGCAAGCATCACACAGGGCACCAAACTGGCTTTAGCATTGTGAAGAGACGGATTTCAGCCCTAGTAGAACAAATGGTCACCAGCCTGTGGTTTGCAGACCCTACAGAAGACTTCCAAGAGGCCCATAAAGGGCAATTAAGAAAAGCAAGCTCAACACCAGGATGCTTAAATTTCTAATCAGAGATCTGTGCCTTTACGGGAACAGTACTGGGGTCATGCCCTCAAACAAAACAAAACAAAAACAACCGCCAAGCAAACCCCACAGAACACAAAACGCTCCCACATCGTAGCTGACCACTACTGCCCAAGCCACAAGTTCAACTCCTCTAGCTGAAAATAACCTCCAGATACAACAGCATGAGAGGAAACCGAGTCCACTCGAATTGCATCCTGTTTGCCTCTCTGTAAGAAAGGCACCATTTGTTACTGCCTAAAGACTCTCTCCTGGTAACTGCACAGGTACGGAACAACACACGCATTCAGATTGTTAACTTACTTGTAGACTTTACTGTTTTTTGCTTAGAATTCCCCCAAATGGGATGTTTTAGACACCCCTGACCCCCTCTCTCCATAAACGCTGGATTTAGTGTCCCCATTTACTAAGTACTACCAGTGTCTAAAGACTAAAAATTTTAGTAACTGTTTGACACCGTGCCTTGGCTGAGTGAAATGAGGTAGGCAGGAACAGTGCCAGCACAGCTACCTGCTCTTGACAATGTTTCTGGAAACAACATTGCCAGGCTGCCTATGGCACCTCCCCGGACGATTCGGCTGCACGATAAATAAAGAACAGCTGATCCTGCGATGTCACCGTCTCCTAGGGTAAGAGGCTTCCTGGGCACCTAGTGGGAGTTCTGCTAAGCTTTTAAGCCCATTGGCAACGTGGTGAACAGTCTGTAGCTCCAAAGCCAAGAGGCTCGAAGTAATAATCCGATTTCAAAGCTCCTCCTCCTCTCCAGCCAAAGGCAACAAGGGAGGATGAGATCAGACTGTAGATGCTCTTCATTTTAGGTCTGGCCATTGCGCTCATCTGCTCAGCATGAGCACAGGGAAGAGAAAGGATGAACGCCAAAATCTGGAATGGATTGCTTGGTGAAAGTTTCTGCAAAGATCTCAAGACTGACTGGGAAAATAACTTTTTAAAGGGAATTTTTGCCACTCTCGATACCTCCAGACTGAGGCATTTAAGGCCAACCTCCACTTTTCTAGTGCACAACCACCCAAAACTCCCGGACAATTTGCTCTCTGCCACCACGTGCTGCTAATGCATGGCATTCGAGCTATGCAGCTGTTTTGCACTCCCGCCATCAAAGTTTTCCTGTAACAGTGAAGAGCAATGCTCCGGCACTCACAGGGCTCCCCCACCCACCAGGATGCTATTAGCTGCTGCTAGATAAGCACATCATTTAAAACAGAAAAAAAAACCAACACTATTTTCTTGTGTGCTGAAACAAGCAAAAAGCACAGATCATCCTCTAAGAATTCAGGTGATTCCCTACAAACCCTTTCACCCCTTTGGTGAAAACGACAGCCTGGCTTTTGAATGGGGAAAAGGTTTCTGCTCACCCTTGCCTGAAAAAGCGGGATGAAACGGTGAAATGCATTAAGATTTAAAAAAAAAAAAAAAGGCTGTAAAGCCTTGCTTTTCTCTTTAATCTGATCTCCCCAGCCAGCCATTCTTCTGACTCCCCTTCAGCTGCTGCGCTGAGTGCAGTCCACAGAGTACCCATCGCAAACAAACCCTGGCTTGTGGCTCAGCGGGGAGATTGGCCTTAAAGTGCTATCGGCACGAAAAATTCTTCCTCCTCGCTCTGGGTCAAACAAAAGAAAAGCTGGAGAGAGCCTGTAGCGACGCACAGGTACTTTGTGGATCTCTACCAGCACACGTGGCCGAGGGATGAATCTTGCAGTGGTGGTATGCTGAAATCCAAGTTCCAGCATTTTGTTATTCATCAAGCAAAGAAAAATTTGCAAAAGCACAAAGTAGCTGCCTACTGATATCCATCCTGATGATGTGGTCAGCCAGCCACCCAGATGTATAAACTGCCTGTTTGCAACAGGCCTAGTCTCAAGTCTAAGAATAAGCTTTAAAAATACACATCTATTCCATGGCTTATCAGTCTGTGGAAATGTAACAAACAGTCCGCTTTTGTACTCTCAGATAACAGCCTACACTACTCTGGATAGCCAAAAGCAGCACCTTGCTTGTCTGTCAGAATCCAGGAGTTTCTTCCAAGCTTGCACAGCCCAGACATGCTTCAATAAAAATTAATGGCTTTTATACAATTTTTTATTATTATTATTGTAAGGAACACAGATGCTACTGTCTGAATGAGAGCTGCATACTCCCGGGGATAGGCTTGTCACAGGAAATGGTGTTCCAAGCCTGCTGAATATGGCAGTGTGAGTCACAGCTCCTCACGCAGCGCTGTCTTTGCCATCTTTGTAGCGCATGGCGCCACAGAACCCAGTATCAACATAAATACAAGAAGTTAGCTCTTTCAGTCCTCATAAAACTTCAGTCCTGTCCAAAATCTGTATTCCATCAGATGTGAGGAAAAGCACCCCCAGAGCTTTTAAAGCTCAAAGCATCCCTCCCCAGCATCAGCTACCTAGCCCCCATCCAGCATTCGCTTGCAGCTGGCTGCCCAGCTCTGATGGGAATCCCACGCTCCCTGGGCACTCCTGCTCGGCACACAGACCTGCCCTGCTCCACTGAGCCCTCATCTTCCAGAGGATGCTTGTGAAAAACCCAGGGGGACCCAGCAGCGTTGCCTAGTGACCAGGGCGGCTGCCGGGAGCAGATGAGACGAGAGCCCCGGACCCACAGGAATTCACATCCCACTCGCGCAGCCGGGGGAGAGGCAGGAGGGAGAAGGGCCTGCTTGGAAAAACAAAGCCAAAAGCTGGGAGTGTGCAGGGGTTTTAGGCGGAAAGTCTGAACAGCTGCTTCTTGCAACATACTCAGAATAACTTGACGCTAGTACAGATGGGAGAAGCGCCACCCTGACCATCGGCCCTTGGCCGGAGGTGGCAATGAACTACCAGGTCTGGAAGGAGCCCAGCTCAGGTTCGTGTTTGCCAAGGGAAACGAAACAGAGCCCCATCGTGCCTTCAGGGGGCGGACACTCCGTGTTTTACTCCACATCTGGCACTGCTGCTCTATAAAGAGGTGATGGAGTGTTTGTAGCTCTGCTTTTCCAGCGCATGGGATGAATATCGTCTTCAATGTACACGCCATACGCGAATTCCTCTCTAGCTCAACTCGATGCTGCATTTACAGCCAATAAATTTGCAGACTGTTACAAACACTTGGCTATTTATGTAGTAATTGTTACTAGCCAGAAATGGCAAATTGTTGCTAATGTTAGTAATAATTATGTTTATAAACATTAATGCTAACTACACTATTAAAACACATGTTATAAACAGTGCCAAATAGTGTCATAATTTGAGAGGACAGTAAACTATTGCCCAGATGCACAAGAAACTATGTCTATTGCTGTAACACTTATCCTACAGGCTGTATGTCACAGTACGTTTCTCCTCTCCCAAATTCTTCCTTCACATTCAGAGTAAGAAGAAAAATGCGGACTTGTTCCATCACATTTTTAGAAATGAAACAAAGGTCTGTTACATCTCTTACACCTAACAGCCAGCTTTGTCCCTGAAATTCAGCGATGACACCGGATTATCCAGAGATCCATGCAGAATGCTTCGGTCGGATGAAATAGCTGATCTGCCTGAAGCGGGGAAAAACAACGGTAACAGATAATTACATAACCAGCTTGTGGAAGTGTTATTAGTAGAGGATGGGATCAGGAAAGCCCTGGCCTTTATTCTCACTTCATGCATTCAGTGATGAGAGCTAAACTTGTCTGTCTGTCTCTCTCCTCCCCCTCAACCAAAAAGGCAGATAATCTTTACCCAGCCCTGTAAAACACTCGCAATCTTTGAGTAAAAGCAATGTTGAGATTAACGCACTGCTACTTCTCAAATACGCTGTGTTCAATGGAGATAACAGAATAATACTGGATTTTTTTTCCTCTCTGCAGTGTGTTCAGATAAAGTAGCTCTAGGACTCGGGGGTAAACCCTGAAGTTCAACATTTTGGTTTGAAAGGACATTTCCAGTCATTGGCTACTGGAATTCAGATCTTCAGATCTCGACTGAGTGATAAAATACAATAAAAAGAGCTTTGCTGGTAGGTATCTCTTTCTTTCTGTCTCTTTCTTTTGAGGAAGCAATGGAATCATCAGCCATTCTGTATATTAACTAGGAAAAGCAAAAAAAAAAAAAAAAAAACCAAAAAACACACATGTGGACCTTGTTCTCGGTTATCGGCAACTGGACATCTCTGGAAATCTTTCCCCATGAGTACATCTTCTTCCTCCTTTCTCAGAAACGATAGACAGACGCATATCCAAGCAGGAGAAAAATTAAACTAGTGGCAACAGACCTTGAAGGTCTGACAGTGACCTGCAGCACTAAGGTCTTCGGAACTGCTTTCATTTGCCAGAACATAAATTAGAGTCTTCACTAGGTACGGCACCAGGGTTAATGGGAGCTTTATAAAGCCTTCTTTGAACGTACAGATTATCCTTTTCAAAAAAGACTAATATTGGGGTTTAAAGTACAGTACCGGGAGCCAGGAAACCTATTCCCATCTTTGTCAGGCTGGGTGACTGCAGGCAACCCACTTGACTATCCTCTGCTGTACCTCAATACACACAAAATAGGGACAAATACCTAAGTCTCCCATGAGGCTTAATACTTGTAAGACAACGAGAACCAGCTTAACTGTTCACAGATCTCCCTATGCAAGAGAGGATGGCAGACTCTCTTTTATACAGGCTTGCTCCAAACAGCAAGTCCCACAGATAACAGCAAGGACAGCTGCACCAGGCAGCTCATACACTCAAGAATCCCAAATTTTAGCATTGAAACATTAAAATCTTTCAGCGATCTGACACACTTCCATCCAAAGGAGGTACTCAAAAGAAACAAAATTGGGGAACAAAAGATCCTAGTTCAGAGAAAGCCATGCTGGCCCAGCAACTCTCAGAGAACAGCCTTCCTCTACAGGACCTGATTTCACTGTGAGCACATTACATACAGCTTAAGAAGACAACAAAATTAATTCATATATATATTTTTTAAAATCACTTGTTTCAAAAGAAACATGTAGAAAAATATCAAGTGCATGATGAAGCAGAGCATTCAGCACAAGAAATGCCAGCCACTACTTTGTTTTGGAGAATAAATTCATCCCAGACACGTCCACTACGAATATCAATACTGGTTTAGGGTATTCTTGCAGAAAGCACACAACATTCACCCCCAAACTTCCCTAGTCACATACTCTTTGTATCGTGACTTTGATACATGTGTGTCATTTCAACTCTTAAATAAAACAAGGGAGTCTAAGTCATTCATAAAAGCGGTCCACATAAATATTGTAACTTTGTCACACTACCTTGCTTGTTTAAAATTAGACTGTATGCTGCAGGAGCTGGGATTGATTGAAATATGACTGAGTGCCTAGCGAACACTTGGGTATAAAGGAACCCCATGATTTCCTTAAAAGAAAACTCCTTAAAAACTCCATACCAGAGTGCACACAGAGCCTTCCCTGTGCTACGCACCACAACATCTGGAAGACTCACATCTCTCAAGACTGACTACAGCTGTTTTCTGCACGCACCAACATTTTGATCAATGCATTTGTATGCTGCTAGCATTCAAAACATCTACTTGCCCATGGGCACAGGTGACTGTGACCTGGTCAGCGCCAGAGCACCGAATCCCTGTGTGGTGATGGGTGAATCCAATCCTGTTGACGGGCTTTGCATCTCTTGTGAACCAGCCTCACTAGTAAACCTTTAGCTCCAATGACTGCTCCTACCTCTTCTCCCTTCAGAAAGATACACAAGTCTCAGGAAGCCATTATAACTCTATAACCTTCATGCCACTTCCACCCAATGGAAACAAAAGAAAAAGCAAAGAAAAAAAATCTCATTATACTCCACAGACCACAAGATTTGCTCTGCAGGATGATTCGAACAGAAGAAAGTTGTCAAACCACAGCAACAAAATGTCACTTTCCATTCCTCTGAAATAAGTTTTGTGAATAAAAATCCCTCCCATGCATTTACTGTGGGCAGCCTTAATTAACACAGGAGCATATCCACAGCCAGCAGTCAAGGAACAGCATCTAGAACTGTTTCCGTACTGATCCCTATTTCGGATGCAAAGAATTTGCTTCTCCCAGCCTGTAGACCTAAGAAATTAAAATCCCCCCAAAGTCAAACTAATTTTTGTGTAATCTGAGGTATCATAGCTGTTTAATAGTCAAAAGCAAACTTCTTTTTTCCCCTCCTAGCAGCACTTGCAGAAGAGCTAAAGCAGATGTGGTGCTATTCTTTCTTTTTGAACACACACCCAACCTGCAGCCCCTGTGTGCTTGTTGGTAATGTGGAAGGTAAAGCAGTGAGGAACACTGAAGGATTAACTCTCACAATAGCAGAAAGCAGGAGTCCCAGCTCCTGGGGAGGGGTCACGGGGAACGATGAGCATGTCGACTGCATCAGCAGTCTTCGGACTTCCTTGCTGTGATTTTGTATCTTAAAGCTATCTTAAAAGGGAGCCATCCAGGAAAAGGGTGCCCCAACAACTCAGATTTAAGAGTGCTATGGGAGTTTTGTTAAACCCGCAAAGACCACGAAAGGGGATTATATGTGAAATAAATGCTGTGCGTAGAACAGCCTGGAAAAGAATAGCTGAGGCACAGTTCGCAGTCTGTTTGCTGGGAGTCACATAGTATTGGAATAGATTTATGATTTAGGTGTTTCACCATTAGTTAACACTGATTAGCTCAGACCCTTAGAAAAACAGAGAGGGAAAGATTAAGCTTTTCTCCACCCCCGCCCCTCTCACACTTCCCTTGCCTGGCAGCAGGGTTTACCAATTGTTTCTGTCCCTTTCTTAACATCAGAATGGCTCTGCACCACATGTACTAGAGGCAGATCACTCCACCAAGATAATCATAAACATTAGATTCAACAGATAATGCTTTAAGCACAATATCAGATACTCAGGTACAACAAATGCAAGTGTTTTAGTGAGATATGGATAAATAGGATTTCATTTATTTATTTATTTGGCCCCAACTATAAAGATTATTCGGGACACAGAAAAGCTGACAAAGAAAGGCTGAATTTGTTAACTTCATCTTCAACCTCCATATAAGCCCAGTAACACATGTACAAGAGGACTTCATGCATCTTTACGGTATGTAAGCTCACAACCACCACGTGGGCTTCTCACGGATGAGTGTCTTGCCCAAGATCGCACAGGAAGCCCAATGCAGAGCTGTAAAACTGTGTCTAACAGCTCTCAGACCAGGCTTCTGACCACTGCAGCATTAATCCGCTTCTAATTCAGTTTCATTTAGCTCAGCTAACATTTATTCCAGTGGACTGTGGCATAGTATGAAGCTATATATTAGAGGAAGACATCTGATTTGGACTTGTCTATGAATCACATCTCTAAACATAAATGTAACGATGCAGCCTTTCAGGCAGTCATCACCCACAACCAGGGCACCTGAAATACTGCTGACCTGCCAAACTCAGCTTGCCGCAGCCAAGCTCACTGGTCAAGGAGGACAGAGGAGGAGGACACAGCCCGCCTCACTGCACCTGCAGAATGCATGCTGCCAGCTCCGACCAAAGTCCAGAGTCCACAAGGGAGCACCTCCACACAAAACACAATTTTTGAAGCACTTGGAGGCCACAGAAAACCCTTTCTGTCAAAACTGTATGGGATACTACACTTTTAGAGGACAGAGGGAACGAATCAGAGTAGTTTTGCCATTGTAATGTGGATATAGCAACTGCAGGTTGTACTGCTGTGAGCAGAGCCCCCCTGCAATTCCTTGCTTGCGTTTAAAAGACGTGGCAATACAGGACTAGTGCAGAAAGGCACCCGATAGCAGACTCCTTTACAACAAACCCAGCCAGCACCACTCCTCCAAGACAACCCCGGACAACCACTTCTGAGCTAACAAAACGTACAACGTAGGCAGCAAACATGATGCACTTGGTACCTCTCCAGCACCGCGTGTGTGTTCACCACTCGCAGAGCCTACGTACAATCAAGCGCGTCTGGAAGGCAAACACGCCGTACATCTGCACGGCGGGTCCGACACAGACAAGAAACAGGCTTATTATGCATAAGTTACACAGATCATCTGAGTGATTTCTATCCAAAAACTCCCAGACATGGACACAGGAGGCCCCAGACTTCCCTGGACTGTTTCTGAAAAACCTGCAGTATTGCTTTCCTTGGGATGCTACTCACACTGTGATCAGATTAAGTTCTGTTAATATAAGACACTTAAACAGCGCAAACTGGAGCTAAACATGAAATTATCTGCACTGGTGTAAAATTATACCTTAATGCACACAGAAACCAGATTAGAAGACAGATGGTGAAGAGGAAAAGGAGAAAGAAGAGTGGATTGGATATACATATGTGGATTTTCATTCTGTGAGCTTGGCACAAGTCTTGGAGGCATTTTTTATTTCCAGCATAATAGAAAGTTGCCTGACAGTGCTGGTACACTAGATAAGGGGAAAAAAGAGAGCAGATGCTTTTGAATGGCTTTGTAGTAGTATGAATCTGGCAGGAATTTAGAGATCAAGGTAGGTAGAAGCAATGGAGGAAGGAAGCTTTCAGATAACAGCAGAAACATAAAAAAGGGATAAGCAAGAGGAAAAAGGAAATTCTGGTGAAGCAAGAGTAACTCAGAGCCCAGATCATAGGCAAAAGTGCATGAGAAATGCTCAGCAGAGGTGCAGCTTGGGCAACAGTGTGCACAACTCTGAAAGGGCCAATAGAGTAGAAGCTGTCAAAAGTGAATTAGTAATAATAGGCAAGCCTAGGAAAGGCTTGTAAAATAGTGTTATATCTCTAAACAGAGTGTATCCTACACCTTGAACACTACACGCAGTTCTTGTCCCCACATTTGGAAAAAAAAAAAAAAAAAAAAAGAACTGGAAAAGCTAGAGCAGAGCACCAGCAATGATCAAAGGCATGAAAGCTTCTGCAGGAAAAACAATTTCACAAAACAATGAAAGATTATAAAACCAGAAATGGCATTGAGAATGAATGCTTGTAGTCCCTTCTGAAAAAGGGAATGGACAGACACCAGATGAAATTACCATGTAAAAAAGAGACACTTTGCACAAGCAATAAACCATCTATCTGTCTCTTTGCCATGGAATATTATGGGTGCTAAAAGTGTATTTGCTTTCACAGAAGAAACAGGAAAATTATCAGAATAAAAAAAAAAAAAAAATCCATCAAGGACTGTTAAATAGAAAAGGCAGTTGTTGAACTGCAAATATGAGCCAGAGGCTGAGAGCACAGTCTAGGGAAGTATCATTGCTCAATTGCCCTACTCTGACACTCTTCTCTGGGTATCCACTGTACAACAGGAGACAGGATGCTGGGCTAGACAGACCTTTGATCTAACCCTGCGCATCCATTCTTGTGCACAAGGCAGAAAAGGGTTTACATTTCATGCAGAATCGGGCTGAGCATAGCAAAGTTCAAACAGGAAAAAATGTGATTTAAATGGCAAATGCAGAAAACGCTGGCTGCCTAGAGTTGAATGTCACAGAAGAGGGAAAAACGCAAAGGTCCTAAAAAAATCTTGTTATAGCATTAAAACTGTAGGAATACAGTTTTAATAGGGACGAAACTTTTCATGGCAAGTATATATATGAACACAGAAAAATTAATTTCAGGTGTAGAAGGGAATAGAGATTTGATTTCACATGACTTGGGATGTAAGCAGGTAGAGGGAAAAAAAGAGGGGATAAAAGAACAGTATTGAAGAAGACTCCCAACATGTAAAAACTCCACTCTTCTCCAATGCCTCGAGCTATAAGCAGAGACGAGAGAAAGATGAAAAATGCAGTTTGACACGCTTGTTCAACTTCCAAGAGACGACTTTCAGATGAGGCAGTGGAGATGATCATGTAATTAAGGTACTGGACAGGCACAGAGAGATCAGAGTTCATTTCCCAGCTGCACCACAGACTTCCTTCATGACGTTGGGCATTTCACTTTGTTGTTCCATAAAACTAAGAAAATATTTTCTTAATGCAGAGGAAAGCTGCGAGGCTGAATTCTTTAAACATCTGAGATGCACTGTAGTGTCTGAAGGAGCATAGCTGGGATAGCAAATGCTGAGCACTCACATTCCCAGGACCTTGTCTCACCAGCTACAGGGACCACGTGCAGCATGGGATGCAACCAACAAGGACCGGAGAGACAGGGGAAATAAGGGCGTATCAGGATGTCAGCTCAGGGAAATTATACCTCGTGAGGTGTGAGGGGATGGGATACTGAATCCAGTTGAACTATAAGACATTGAAAGCCTGTTTACGGAACAGAAAAGTTTGCAATGCTTCTGAAAAACAACACTGCAAACAATGGGAAGGAGCCAGTGTGACAGCACAAGAGTGGGAGATGAACAGGATGATTGGTTATAACGTGATAAGTACTGTAACATCGAAGTCTACACTCAAGATGCCCTTGAGTATTTAGCAATAAAGAATCAACGCTCTGCTTAACATTTTCAAAGCTTTCTGGTTATTCCTCCTCACCCCCTACAATCTAGAATATAAACTTTAAATCATTTGAATATTAACTATATCATTAAAGGAAATATAAATAGACTCTGACTTAGGATAGCAACACTGGTGTAAGGTTATAAAAATCAACAATAGTCTTTTAATCTGCTGAAGCACTACACAAACACAAAAGATACAGTAATATCTTTAAAACTATTATTACCTAAAACGAAACTTGAAATGAATATTAACAGTAAGAACTAGATGATTGGTAAAGTTGGGGAAAGCCTCAGATTATATTTAAAAACAAACACAACAAGTATTTGCCAAAAGGCACAAAAGGACTCCCAGGCTGGCAGGGAACACAGGAGAAGACCCCAGACCAGATCTTCCCAGTTGGATACAAACTGAGCCTTGACACGCATGGATCCCATCTGCGAGCAGCACAGAGTATGTGTTTCATTTCTGCTAATTCCCCTCACCACGGATGAAGTTTCACAAGTAACTTGATGACAACACTGCCAGGCTGGTGCCACCTACCCTGCCGGTGTTGGCTTTTGGCTTGTTGGCAGCTCTGCAGCAGCTCCTCCCCATAACTTGGTGCAACACAGCAGATCTGCCATTTCTTTGATCCTAAAACTCATCAGCTGGTTGAGTTTTCCTGGCTGTGCTCCTTCACAAATGGATCAACCTTTCTCCACCCAACTTGTGGTCAATAGTGGCAAACCAGCACAGTGTATGGGAGCAGGTGCCAGGTGGCACCAGTGCTAACTCCAACCAAGGCACCACACCAAATGCACAGGAAAGCACCGAGCTATGAGCTTAAGAAACTTACTGCTTTTTTCCAATTCTCGAGTAAAAACTTTGCATGAGAAGCTGAGATGTTGGCTTCCTACACACCTGAAGGTCCAGAGGATCCAAAAGCAAGCAGGTCAGCTGGCTAACTCCAGTGCCATCCTTTTCATTCCAATTTTACCCAACAGCACTTCCATACAGATCACAAACAAACGGTTGATGCTGTAAATATGAAGAAATGGTTCTGATTTTGTAACTTAAGCTATTAAAATGAATCCAAGTAACTGTACATTAAAGCCATAAATTGCTTAAACATGTATAGAGAAAAAAAAAATTGAGTTTTATATAAAGCCTGAATTTGGCTATAAATCTGCAGTTCTTAGCAAGATCTGGAGATAATGGACCTTTGACTAACAAAAATGATAAAAAGCATTAAAATCATATTTAAATGAAGATTTACTGCCTGCTTGTTTAAATTAGAAAAAAAACCTACGATTTTAACAAAGCTGCTTATGCTTCCCAAAAGCTTGAAGATGTTAATGGGTTATAATATAAGGATATTCAGAGCACCTTTTTAGAGCGCATCCAGAGAAAAAACCTTTGGAGAAAGGAACCCCACAGGTCTGCAGCCAGGGGTTGTAGAGCAGGCGCTGTAAGCACACGGGGCAGCCTGCCTCCGCTGCCTGGAGTCACATAAAATTAATTTAAATTGGAAACAAACTGGCCCAGGTAGCACTCGCCTGGCTTTCAAGCAACACGAGAGCGAAGCGGCGTATTACATATTTTGCTGGCAGCCCGATCGTTAAAATTAAATAGGAGGTGGCAAAGCTGCAGGGCACGGCACCGCTACGCGTTCACGAATAAAAAGCAACAGTGGGCTTGGGAATTATGGACACTTATAAACCCTACTTTAGCACCTGGTAAAACGGCTCAACTGGGTAGTTATGACAGTTATATTAATGCGATACAGGAGGCCCAGATTAACATGGTATTTACATAAGAAAAATAGGTACCTCCATATTTTCTGTAGGGAGTATCAAGACCAGTTAGGGGGAAAGCGGTAGATATAATTAATTTGAATTTTCAAAAAGCCTTTGGTAATATTAATCACCACAGCCTATTAAGGAAACTAGTCATGGGGTGAGAGGTAAACATCTGTCAATAGATTAAAGCTAATTTAGAAAAAACGAACAGCATGAATAAATGGCCAGTTTTCAAGAGGGTTAATGGGGGAAGTCCCAGGGGCGGATACTATGATCAACATTTAATATATTAAATGATCTGGAAAGGGGCACAATATGAAACAGGGAAAAAAATTGTTGACAATACTGCTCTACGCTAGTTAAAAGCGGAGAGAATTGTGAAAGAGAAGCTGAAGGACCGACCCAAGTTAGGGCAAATAAATTTTAGTATATACAAGTGCAAGGTTATGCAAATTGGCAAGAAGAGTTTGAGCTAATTGTAGGCACGGATGGGTTCTACATTAATTGCAACCATTTGGAGAAAGATCTAAGTGCTCTTGTGGACAACACAGGGAAAACATCTGCTTAGTGTCCAGCCATTGTCAAAACCACAAACCAGATGTGTAGTTCCATATTAGAGAGAAATTAAGAATAATATGGAAAACAATTTCAGTCTCAAACGTTATATTTGTCTTCGTAATGAAACAAAATATCAAAATTGCAGAAAGAGCTGACAAAAATTAGAACTCCGGAAAGGAACTTGTCTAAGGATTTATTTACAAAACATATGCATTACAAAACAGAGCCGCCGGACTCCAGTGAATTTGGATGGCCTACAATCCATGGAAGAAGGTTACTGAACAAGAACCCTAATGATTTTCAAATTTCTGGGCTATGTTCAAGGGTGATAAGTAAGAGGTGAAAGGATCCAAGCATACGATACATAAAGCAGGCAAAGAAAGCCATCTGGATGCACTTATTCTCCATTCCCACCCCTTTTTTCTTCCAATAAGACAGGAGCAAGCAGTTGTCCAACTAAATAAGAGACAATAGATTTAAAAGCAATAGAAGAAAACACTGCTGCACCCATACAGACAGAACTCTTCTCTGCAAGGTACTTACTGAAGCAATAACCTCAGAAAGGTAAAAAAAAAAAAAAAAAACACAAAACATCAACAATGCCAGCAAATGGAGTAGAGAATTATGTAGTTTTCCCACTTGGAAGAAAGATAAAATCCCACAAAGACAAGGTATCTAATATTAGGCATTATTCAGGACAGGAAACGAGAACAAGCTGGGCCAGCGGTCTCTTCCAGAACCTGCTTAGAAGGTTCAATGCAAGGAGGCAGACAAATCCTGGACATGAAAGTACCTCAACGTGAAAGAGGAAGGAAATGCGGAAGACGTGATTTTAACTTCATTGTGTGAGCAGCATTCAAGGAAAAGATGGTCTAAGTCACCAAAAGAATAGCTGAAAAAATGCTGAAAAATGGAGCATTTTATGTCCAAAACCTTCCTCAGCCTTCTCTAGACTCGTAGGAGGTGATATTAACTCTTTCTGCTGTCACCCACACTTCCATCCAAGCCAAGTAGGAGGCTTTTTTTGCCCAGGTCTTGCCTATGCCTGCACATTCATTCAGATCAATGAGAGGACTTTCAAGCAGCTGTTGTTGAACTGCATCATGCACAGACAAAATTTGGAGTGGCACAGTGCTAAAGGAGTGACGGGCTGCCTAAGGCAGCAGGGAGGGCTATATTTCTGCCCCACAGGTCACTAACGTGGCCCACATCACACGAGTTTAGGCAAGGAGAAAGCTAGCCCGCGTCCTTCACAACAAACATGAAGGACTATCTCAGATAGGAAGATCACTACGCATTTGCCATCTAATTCCTTCTCACCCCTTCCAGTAAATCCCAAGTCACTTGTTTAGTACTTAGTCCAATTCTGCCAAAACACTGCATGCCTGCTCTTCTGCTTTGTCAAATAATCCTGATGGCTGCCTGAGATGAACACGCTGCTGGTTCCTAACACTAATCAACCATCCCCTGCTTTCCAATTCACTTTATTAAGCATAAAATTCAGAGAGACAGAGGGCATATGAGATCCCATTTCTAATCCTGGACCATTTGGGGGATATCCTCTGTTACTTTTCTAACTATTTGCCTAGTACACATGCCTCAAGCTTCCTGTATCTGCTTAGGAGCACTTCCTTATGTTCAGAATCGTTTTTCCCCCACTTTCAGCTCAGCCGATGATTTCTATCACCCAATTTCCTTGGCTCCCTTGGTGTGTCCTTTACATACATGTAAGGCCCTGATATATTCAGTGCTTACCATCTTTCTCTACAATAGTATCATTTTTCTATTATTATTACTTTTAATACCCTATGATTTCCAGTGAGCTTTTTAATTTTTGGTGTTAACGTTCAGAAACAGGCACATCACACACAGGTGTAGTCACAGAAAAGGAGAGGGGTTACTGCCAGTCTCAATAAATTTTATGGTATATTATTCCTTTATATGCAGACCTTCCTTTCCTTTCCTTTGTATTAACGAATGTTTAAGATTAAAACATCACGCAACATATCATGCTGTTAGAGCCTATCTTGAACTGCTGGTCAGCTTTACTGCTCTAAAACATTCAAAATAAAATGTCAGGCCCACAACAAACATGACCTATTAGATTCACAAGATTTTATTTTTTAATGATAAACACTGGGTTATTTTGATTCCCTACACTAGAGATAGATTTAAATCATATTTTCAAAGCATCTTCAAGAACTGAAATTTCAAGTACAAGAGTAAGTACTGAGAGATTTTGGTCAAAAGTCACAGTACATGGCACATTTGTTCTCACATCTTGAGTATCTCCACCAACTAGCTCTGGTTTAGATTATTTATATCCAAGTAGTAGGGACTTTCCAACTTGAATTTCTTTATCTAACTTTTAATTTCTAAGCTCTTACACTTCTGAGCAATACTCCTTCAGCATTTTAAACATCCGTGGATTTGATTAATACACTGCCAGTTTCCTTCTCTGAATCATTAGTGAATTTAAGAAAAACTAATTGTCATCCCTGTGGCACCCTGATGTACATCCTCTCACAGTGCAGCTTGGTTACTATTACAGGTTTGCCCAGGGTAGGGAAGGAGGACCTGAGGTTTTTTGGTCATTGCTTTTTCAGTTCAATATGAATTAGGCAACATTGAGACAAAACAAATGCTTTCCAGTAACAAAGTAGCATGCATTATCTACCTTAAATGACAGCACTAAATACAATGTCATATTAACACTGCTTTACTTACATTTCTGAACCAAAGGAAACTTCACAAAGCATAAAACTAAAGGAAAGGCTACAAGCCAAGTTATTTTCCATCTGAAGAATTACTTTATCTATCTACATACTATTAACCAACATTAAGTCTCATTTTAAGTCCATTATAAAAGGCACTGCTTGTGCTTCGAACGTACCAGAGAAAGCAGTTGGCAACTGAGGGCAGGTTACTGGAAGACGAGCCTCAAGCAGACACGCATTTTCTGGAAGCACACGAAGTGTCTGCAGCCCGTCCACAAACACCATACCATGCGCACTTTGTGCAGCACGTGATGTGGCAGCAGGACAGGGGTTGAGCAGCCCATTTTATTTTACTTCCCTTCCCACTGCTCATCTTGCTCTCTGCCTCCCTCCTTTGTGAGGGCAGCTCTGCCACCAGAAGACCTTGCCCTGATCTTGGTTGCTGGAAGACTCCAGAGGGACACATGAATCCCTACAAGTTGTTAGCGTTTCCTTAGTAAAAACGTGGCACTGCATGACTCATCTACAGATTCATCTAGCAGATACTACTGCCAGAGCCAGACCAGAGGTCCATGTAGCCCAATATCCTGTCTTAGACAGTGACTAGCAGCAAATACTTGGAGGGTGCGTAAGAATGGTACAAGCATACCATAAGGCTCCCCCCCCACCAGCTTCCAGCAAGCTGTGGCTTAAGACTTCCTGTGCCAGAGATTCTATCTTTGTGTTTAATTGCCCTCGATGAACTTCTCTTCCATGAATTTGTTTAATTGCTTTTTGAACCTATCTAGACTTCTGGCATCCACAACATCCTGTGGCAATGAATTCCAGTTTAATCATGTCTTGCATGAAAAAATACTTCCCTTTTGTGTAGGAAATTACTTCCTTAAAAACAAAACAAAACAAAAAAACCCTACCACTAAGTAAGTCTACAACTTCTGGTAAAATACTGCAGGGGCTTGAAAAGAAATCACTGCATTCAGCTGTCCTCTCTGGCCCTCTGTAGAAGGTTACTGCCTGAATATTAGACAAAGCTGCTGGTGGAAAAGGTGAAATGCCACATGGCAATAGTAGAGCCCTATATGAACTGGGAACCTGCAGTCAATGAAAAAACAGATAGGTTGCCTATGTTCTGTTGAATGCACTTGAAAAATCCTAGATTTGTTCCTTGCTATATAGCAAGAACAGGTCTACATTCTAAAGAGTTTCTGGTGTTATACTTTTATAACTCAGGTGCTGCAATGCGGTATAAATGATCATGAAGAACATTGCTCTCTGCCTTGCTTGTACTGTTATTCACTGTTGTGTTCCCCCTTTATTAATTACCAATGTTTCAGGCCCACAAGAAAACTGAATTATAGAGAAAGAACATAGAGACATTATATGAAACCTCTTGCTATTTACCCCTCCTTTCCCAATAACAACTCAAACAGAGCAGTCTTTCTAAACACTGTTTTTTTCCTAATACAACGGAAGTTTGGCAAACTGTACCCTCTTTCCAAAAGTGAAGTCCAAGGATGCTACCAGGGCTGATGATCATCTCTGTAACAAACCAAAGCGATGATGGTCTTTGCAGGACCAAGAGAAGACATGGTCATCAGCAGTTCCTCCTTTCTGCTAGGTAGAGCATTAAAAGGGTTGACTAATTCCCTATCATCTATCTTCCCAATCTGCAACAGTGCTTGCACCAGGAACCAGTTCACTCAATGCTATAAATAGGTCCTTAGTTATATCAGCTGAACATTACTTCACTTAACCCAAAATGAGCAAGTGGCTACCCTGCAAGGTTACACACAAATTGCTGGATTCTTACAGGGGCACCTCTCACAGATCTTGTGCCATACGTGCCAAAATCATTTCCCTATAACCTAAGGGAAAATTTGTTAATTTTCTGTGGACACAAAACGAATATGGGGAGGTGCTGGGAGGCTTTGAACACTCAAGTTCTTTAGCCTCTACTCTTACTGCCAAGTCAGAGGGTTAGCAGCCTAAATGAACGCAATGCTTCCACCATGAGTGAGCCTTTTTCCAAAAACCCTCCTCACAAGAAGCCTCCGCATTTTAGTTCCTTTTGATAACACGCACTGCCAACTTGCCGCAAGAGCGAGACGTGGGGCCAGCTTCTGCTTGGATGGGTGACAGTAACTCGATAGCCGGAACAAGAACAAGACTCAGCCTTCAGTTCTCAGGAACCCAGGCCCTTCCCCTCCATCAGCTGGAGGCAGAAGTACGCCCCAAACCCTTTTAATTTATAAGCGTGGCTGTGTTCTCTATTCCTGGCAACTGGTGCTCGCGGCCGGTGGCCTGGGACAGGCTGGAGCGTGGAGCTCCGGGTCACCTTGCAAGTGGTAGCAGCAGCTGCCTCCTGGATCAAGCGCTTGCTACCCAGCAGCTCGGGACCGCTCTAAATTAAGTCCTCTGCTCCAGTCCCACAGCAGGGAGGGACAAAACACCACGGCCACTGCTGCTGAATGCCTGCTGGCATCCAGCAGGGCTCGCTGACGTGTCCCCTCAGCCCGCTCCTTGTTGGGACAAGCCACCCGAGCCTGGCTTCCCTGTGGCAGCCCCTAGACCATGCTTAGGCTCCAGCTGCCATGATTTCCCACAGAACTACAGCGTAGTAAATCAAACCCTCAGTGGGCCACTGTCTCTTTTTGTGGTAGTGGCACTCAGCTTCTTTCTTGGGAGGCATCCACACCTCCGAAATCCCCATGGGCTGGGTGCTGAGGGTGCTGCAGGCCCAAGCAAGGAGGCTGCGCCGACGGCTGGCGCACACGTACCCCGGAGTAGCAGCAGGGGAGGGAGGGGAATGTGAAGTGTTGGGCCCCAGCTGCGAGCTCCTCTTGGTTTTGTTTTAGGGTAATTAATGTTCCCTTGAATAGCGCCAGGCCCTGGGCTCCTGTTTCTCTAGCTTTCAATGCTATCAGCCAGGCCGGGGGGGGGGGCTGAGCTTCCTGCCACCCCCATTACAGGAGGCAGAGGGGGCTGGAGCCCTCCTGCAGCCCCTCACTCTGCTGGAGACAAGAACCCTCCGAGGGCCACCAGCCCCTGCATACTTATCGATGCCGCTGTCCCCGAGACAGCAGCACACCGTCCCCGATCCCGCCGCCCCTTTCTTCTCCCCTCTCCCAGCCCGAGCTCCCCGCGCGCCTGAATTGGACGCATTCCCCCTGCACTCCCAGACGTCTCCATCCCCGCGTCCCTTGACAGAGCAATCATTTATCAAGTTGTTTCACGCGTTGTCGGGGAGGGGGGCCCCGGGGGACGGGGGTTTGTTTCGTCCCTTTGTTGAAGCTCCACAGGACCGTCCAGCTTAGTCTCCAGCCAACTGCTGAGAGTTGCCGGAGTCCAGGAGCAAATGTTAAAGGGGCTGCCTTTCATCTGCGTGCTGATCCTGCTGCCTTTTCATTTTATTCTTCCAGCTTCTGGGATGTTACTTGCTTGCACGCCCCCACGCCCGCCCTGCTATCATTCTGCATGCATGTTTTCAAGGGAGCAGGAGTTTATTTTCCATGTGCTTGTCTCTTCGCCCCCCTCCCAGACCCGCAGTCTCTCCTGTCACCAGCCCGCTCAGGCTCTGGGAGTTAAGATTTACCACTGGCCCTTTTCTCATCCCTGAATGTAAGATATCATAAGCCAAATTTGGTTACAGGCAAGTCCTGGCCATGCACCTCATCTCTTCCTTGAGTGCGCTTAGGACTACCGCAGGCTTTTATCCCCTCTCTCCCCCCCATGTGCCTGAGAGATGAGCAGCTTTCTAAATGGTATCATCAAAATACTTTTTTTTTTTTTTTAAAGAAAAAAAGAAGAGACTTCTGGCAAAAGAACTAAGTAACACTAAAGGAAAAAAATGATGCTTCAAGCGTTCTCGTGCTGTAAATGTTCTTGTGTTTTACACATGTAGGACTGGAAGGCAGATGATCTGGTTTGCATTGCGAACTGCCCAAGGTCACACAGGAAGCCTGCGGCAGGGGTCACGTAACCCCTCGGCACAGCACCACACCTCACCTGCCAAAAGAGAGCCCTGCCCAGCTCCCAGACCCTACCTGCACTCATTAACCAGCCACCAACGCCCACAGCATTCCTGGGAGGAAGGAAACATGGAAAGACAAATGCATTAAACCAGGGACATCTACCTGTATCCCAAAACAGAGCTCATCATTACCTGCCTGCAAACAGATGAATAAGGAGAGAGGTGCCCAAAAAGCCATGAATCCAAACAAACCATTCCTGTCCTTACACCAAAATGCATGCAAAGTGCTCGCAAACCTTATGGCTGCATTTATTTTTGGAAAACTGTGGTTGTTAGTTACAGTTTGTTTTCTAGCAAACTGCCAAAACTGCCCTCTGTGCTCGAGCATGAGTATTTCTCAGCTATAGCTTGCTGTTGTCCTTAATTTAAAGGCTTGACAAAACCTTCAAGGCCAAAAAAAATAATCTTACTTCCTTAGTAGCTAAGTGGCCATTGTAAATTCCACACATTTCACAGAAGAGAGGGCAGGAGCTGCCCAAGATCAGATGTATTCCTCTCACCACCTTGCCTCCATAACTCTTTCTTGCGGAGGAGAGCTGGATTCATTTGCTTCCCAAGTCAATCATCAGAGTTCATGAGTCAGCCAAGGGAATGCTGAAAAGCAAGAGGGTATGCTCCTGCCCCCAGGAACTGATTACGCTGCCTCTTAATTGTTCCCAGATTCTATTATTCCAAGGAGACTGAGCAGCTCCAGCACCAGCCAGCTTGTTGAGAACATCCACTCCACACAGCCTACCTCATCAGGCATACGGAAATTTGCATTTTTCCAAACCACAGACCTGTTAAGACTACAATGGTTATTAAAGAGAAAAACTTAGGTCTGAGGTATGCCCATCAGAAAAATAAAGCCATCTGTCTTCTGAATCAGCGCTGCATATTTTAGAATTCTGAGTCTTTTGGTTAGCACATGATCTGAAAGCAGGACAGTTCAGATCTATAATCAGTATAATGTCTAGATCAGTGATATACAGAGTAATTCCCTCCATTCTCATTCTCTACCAATTCCAGTAGCTTTAATGATTATTTTCCCCCTGTTCCCTCCTTTCCTCACCTAAATGAGCACACCCTAAGCTGCATTTCACTATTAACTCATTGTTAACTGGAGTATTTTTTGTTTTTACTTTGCCATACAGCCTCACTTACTACTACTACTTTCTCATCATCCCTGCAGGTTTTTGCCCCTCCATAGCAGTTCAGGTGACAGTGTCTGAAGCAAATCCTACATTTAGGACTGCAGAAACAACCTGAGGTCTGCCCCATTATTTATACCCTTTATAATAGCTATTAAATGAGTAATCACATACTTCTCCATTACATTTCATTCAGTACATGGGAGAGTGTGACTAGGAAGGAGAGACAGCTGTTCAATATTGATTTTTATCTTTCTCATTCTTTATGTATCCCTATGTCTAATTTACTACAAGCCCTGCCACCAAATAAGCTATTAATCGCTTCATAGACCTTTTCCTGTGGTGTTCCTCCACACAGCATCTCAATCAAACGAGCATGAACTCTTTTCTCAACCTATTTACAAGTTAATGATTTTTAACCTGATTTGACGGATGAGAAATCAAAAAAGATAATGACCGATTGCTTCCAAAATTCACTGCTCAACTTAAACATCCATCAGCTGCACCTCAATTTGGGATTGGTCCTCATTCCTTCAACCCCACACAGTCCCTAAAGCCCCATGCTTGGGGGTTTGATGGCAGGATTTAGAACAGCACAGACTTTAAACTGTTGGTCTTCTCATGACTGCGAGAGCGTGGGAAGGTAGCAACGTACCCAGAAACAGGGAAAGCAAGGAAGAGAAAGGAACCCTGACCAAAGCTGCCAGGAGGACCTGCACCACAGGCAGGCTCTTTCTTGTGGCATCTGTCTCTTGTTACCAACTTCAGCAGCAAGACCTCAGTGCTTTCTAAAGCTACAACATCATTAATACAGCTTCAGAGAGTTTAACACCGAACCTTAAATGCCACCAAGCACTACCTGGCATAAACTCACTCTGCCATTTTAAATTAACAGGTCTCACCAGTTCAGCTTTGTACTGGCAGTACCCACTGTTGTTCTTCAGCAGGCATAAACACTGGCTAATTCAGCAAACAAAAGCCATGCCCTGTGCGGAGGGAAGCACAGCCCCCATCTTCTGCAGCACAGCTGGGGTTGGAGGAGTCTTTGTCCTGTCTTCAGTTGATGCTGTAACCTGTAGGGCACATCCGTGATGCCACCTGGGACCCCTTGCCAGCCTCTCTGGGCATCCCCTATTCTCCCCCAGCTCTCACAAGATCTTGGTAAACAGCAGTGTTACCACAGCTGGGGTGGAAGCACATATCCAGAGCTGCTTCAGAGAGCACTGCCACCAAATACATGTAGTGGGAATCCACCTTCAAGAGTGTAAAGTAGGGCGAATGAAGGTTTCTTGTCAGAAAACTGGGCACAAAGCCAGACTCTGAAGTCAGTCTGGGTCCCTGCAACAGAGATGAGTGCTGAGACTGAACATCAGTATGCTTCTGTCAGCAAAACCCTCCCCTATTCCTTTATGCCTCATCCATTCCTTTGAGGGTTTCGTTTGAAGACTAAAACAGACCACCAGAAATATTCCAGTTAAAAAACAAACAGGAATTTAGCTTGAAACCTGAATTATTTTTTCCCCACTTCATAAGCATAGCCTCACAAAGTAAAACTAGTGGGCAAAAAGGGACTGCAATCTCTTAGGTGAGGAGCAAGAGTGAAAGAGGGGAGAGCCAAGGACCTCAAGGCTGCTTTGCCACTGGAGAGGATGCCATGGCACTACACATGCACTTAACCAAAAGACAGCCCTTTCTTTTCCTGTAGCAGCCCTAGTCTCTCATTTCCTGCCCACCTTCAAACTTCTTCAGTAAATGAGGTGAGAACCATATAGCTAACAGCTTCATTCAGTGCTCAGCCTTGATTTATACTCTCAGCACCATCTGTCCTACAAAGTGAGCGCTGCCATTCTCCCATGGAAAAAGCATGTGACCCTGTAATTAAAAACGATCATCATCTGCAGGTACAAGGCGATGGATTAAAGGTTGCACAGGCAACTGTAAATCTATAGTTTCCTGTCAAGTAATTGAATTTGTAATCGTTTAGCATCAGATTCAACACAGAAAACAATAATGCACAATAAAACCCACACTATCGTGTCGCAGCAGCGTTTTGAAACAGACACCTTCTCTACCACGGCTACCACTTGAGCTCAAGTACAAATTACATTAGCAGGCAAGCAGAGAATATTGCTCTTTGAAGCACTCACTACAGGACACAAGCACTGAAAAGCATGCAGGAACAGCTCCATTTTATGGGCAGCCTACCCAAAGGCAAGTAGTTAAGAGATTTTTTTTCTCCCCCCCAGAGCTAACAGTTAGTGCATCACGTTATAGTTAGCAGTTGGATTTTCATGGTTTCAATATTGCTTGCACCTGCCCTGTTAGAAGTTTGGGATGCTGTTTCTAGCTGGTGACATTTTCTATACTTGCAGCAGCAGTGAAGGAGAAGCATTATGGACATTAATTAGGCATACTGATATTTTCATTTTTAAAACAGAGTCAAAAAGCGAGGTGTAAGTTTGGTGTCTTGTGTGAGCTGGCTCACTCAGTTCCTCTCCATCATCCACGCAGAAACACCTTCAGAGTGATTCATTCTAGTCTAAAATAGACTCCTCTCATCTCTCAAAGATCAATTTCTCTCCACTGACAATGACGAAACCCTGCACAATCAGTCTGACATGACAGTCCACTTTCAACACTAAGTTATTCTTGCTCATTTTCTCATCCCCACCACTTAGTCCAAATCCTACACCATGCCATGGCTGGCACAACTGTTTGCTGGGCCACTCTATAAGCCAGCTCATAAAACTAACCCAGGTGAAAAATAAACTGGAGGGAAGGGGAGTTGAGTGGATTTATTTATTTTTTAAAAGAAATCCACCAGCCAAATCAGCTCCCTGACTCATCTGAGTGTGGCCCCACAAATATTTGTACACACCTAAGAAGTCTCACTAGGGATGCAAGGACTAAAAATCAACAGCCAGAACTCCTGGGCTATCTGCTCTCAATTAAAAAAATAATCTTCCTGCCTAGTCTAAGTTGTTCTTAGCAAGGCAACAGCTGCTGTTTCATGTGCTCCTTACCCACAGGTACCATTTCAAATGCTTGCATGACGACTCCTGAAGTGAGGTATCAATGCACAGGCAACAACCATCCCTCAAAAACAAGCTATTCCCTACAGAATGAGAAAGGGAACTGGCAGTTTCCAACTGCCCCTTATTATCACTTCCAGTCTGAGACAAGGTTCAAGAATCACCAGTCAAAGGTGTGCCGCCACCTCAGAACTAAACACCCTTGTTTCCCACCTCCTCCCCAGCCCAACCTCAACTTTAGCATTGTTTAGCTAGTTCTAGACCATTCCTTGCTAAATATTCTTTTAAAACATTTGTTATGACAATTCTGCTCTCTTTGTGGAGAGGTGGGAGAAGGGAAAAGAACAGAGAAAAGCATTATGCATCCTCCAGGCCATGGTTAACCTGATCTACTGTTGGCAACAGTCCTGATCCAAGCAGAAGGTTACACTAGAGACTTCCAGATATCCTTTGTGACTATGTATTTTTCATGATGCTACATTGGAGTCCCCTTATCGGTCTTTCCTGAAGTCATCTTGACAGGCTTTCCAGTCATAACGCTCTTCACAGATGATTTACACCTTCAACATCTCAGTCTCCATTTGGCATCACCCCTTCCTTGCTCAGCTGCCTCCTCTCTGTTCTCTGTTCTCCACATGTCACATAGCACAAAGCCAGTGGCACACCATGAAGGGTTAAGGCCAAGAGACAAGCACAGCCATTGCCATTACACCTAGGGTAGGACACCAGTGTGGCAATGCTACACTACATCACGACAAGGAGCGTGATGAACAAGCATTTGGGGTTGGATGCACGTATCTATATGAATGCTAGGAGGTCCAGACAAAAGTATGGCTCAGTAATGTCCAACACACCTTGGACCTTTTGATGGAGGCACAAAGGTACCCAGGCTGAAACAGACACAAGCTACAGCACATGGTACTGCCTTATCCTGTTTGTTTCGTATCCGGAAAGTAGAAGAAATACATCTGGAAAATCAGGGTGGTCCCAGCTATGTCTGACAGAAAGGCCAGCAGGGGACAGGATTCCTCCTCTTCAGTGGAGGAAGAGCAAGCTGCTCTTGCAGGGACACATGTCAGGCCTGTACACCCTTCCTGCAGGGCGCACAGAGACTCTCGCTGGCCCTCACTCTGGGCAGGAGTCCCAGAGTACAAATAAGAGGTTGTATTTGGCAGCTGGGTATTTCTCCCACAGAAGGGCTCTGCCCTAGATAATGTCAAGCATCTGTCCATTAGCCAGAAAACGTCACAGAAGGAAACATCACCCCAGCCCATTTGCTCCTCTGCTTCTAAGGAAGCCAGAAACATCCCCAGGCAGTTCAGCATCCCCTAGCCATCCTGTGCTCCTCACCCTGCCCTTGGCAAGCCACCAGGCTAGGCAGGCCAGGGTTCACAAGCAAAGCAGTAACTATTGTGCGGCCAATTCTTCAACATCCAGGTTCATCCTCCTGGCTCAACCGTGTACAGCGCTACTATTTTTATTTTTTTTTATTTTTATTGGAGGGTGGCAGTGGGGAGTAGCACGCTCAAGAGAAGATGGGGGAACTTGCACAGCCCCTGCCATTTGCTTAGCCCAGGCACAGCTTCAAGCACTGCTGCAATTGTCTAGAAATCAAACAAGTGGCTGATAGCGCCAATTAACACCTCCCAGCAGAACAATACCTCCATCGCAGCTCGCCCCATTCTCTCAGGAGCTTAACATATTGGCACCCTCAACGACTTCTCTCCCAGACAGCAGACAAACAGCAATGTGGAGGGAAGAGAGGAATCAAGGTGTACCCAGTGCCCTACCACCAAGAGAGAGGCAGCACAGAGTATTAGCAGTTATAAGACTGCATATTGGAATAAAAACTTAGGAGTTGACTTCAGACAACCAAGGAAGTGAAACTAGTTTGGAGAAACACTTTTTAGACTTGAAACTTTTTTTTTCCTAATAGCTACAAGCTAAGAAGTTTTGAGATGTATTTTTCACCAAAGAATACAGTGCCACCCTTCAAAGAGGTGGGGAAAAAAAACACATGACCAATCTAATCAAACAAATGGGGAGATTTAAATTTTCTTCTGATGAATAAAGAAGCAATAAGCATAAGAAATTACTTGCCTGTAAGTCATCTTCTTTAAGCTTCTTATGTAAACTTATATTTGCAAGTTCAACCACATGCAACTGCCTTACATTATGGCATTACAGGGCCATACTGTACTGCTTCCACAGCACTACATATTCAGAGTACAGACTGGGTACCACATCAAGCAGAAGTCATCTCTAGTTAGCAAATGGGATATCACAAAGATAAAATTCAGCTTCAGATGAGAGGCTGTTTTCCGCAATTACAGCATGAATCTGGAGTACATCAACTTGAAACCATTGGACTTACTCCAGATTTGCACCACTGTGCAGCATTATGCCTCACAAAGAGCAGAAAGGGACAATTTTTTTTTTTACTCAATATCTTGTTTTATTAAAGTAATAGGATTGTGGAGGGGGGACTCCAAGGATTAAAGCAAAGGCAAGTCTGTGGAGAGGTATTATCTTCTATTAAATCAGCAGATTCTGGACTGGAGCTTTTTTTCTTCTTGCCTTTCCCCTAAAACTTGTTCTACCTTTTAAGTTATCCTTGCTAATTACAGTCCAGGGTGACATTGCCCATCTACCCTAAGACTTCTGCATCAGTGCAGCTGGATTGATGGCTGCAATTTGGGCACATTCCCAACACAGACAAGGCCTCGGGCTTTGCTCCTCACCAGACCCAGGGAAGTACCTCTGCTAGGACAGACCGGTAATCCCAAACCAGTTCAGCTCCCCAGCCTTCCACCACACCCCAAGGGCCTTTGCCTCAGAGGTACAACATTGAAATGCTAATCCAACTTTGTAAACCCATAAACAAAAAACAAAGAGGAGGACAGAAGAGGTAAAAAGCCTCCCTGAGCTCCATCCTCAAGCCAAATCGCTGGCATTCAGGCTCTGCCCGGTAGAGCAGGATTTTCCCCACGTGAGCATGCCTCAAGGACTGGTATCAAAAGTGCTGGCAGGCAATAATATCTTTATGGTTAGATGCATTTAAATGGCCACTTCTACCACACACCAGAATACTCTTTGTTTCAGAAGGTCTTCTCTGAAAAAAAAAAAAAATATATATTTTTTGCAACAACAGACCAGGCACAGACCCGCTAGCCTTACTCACTGCTCTTTCACAACAGAATGACATCAAATATTAATAACACTAAAACCTAAACGGTTTCTGCAGCTGGGCTGAAGTCTGACCCTACAATGTGCTAACACACTCTTTCTCCACCTCCCCCAAAACCCACACTTTTCCTTCTGACGCCTGCCCACAACTTCCCAGGGACCCAGGCACAGTAAGAGGCGGATACTGGGGCTTGGGGTCTCCTCTGGATGGTGTGGGGTGCACGGAAAGGGCAGGAGAGGTCAGCCCGAGAGGCAGGCAGGTCTGACAGCCTGTGAAAGGGGAGTATCAGGGATCTGATAATAGGGACGTGCTATCTCTGGGCTCTATAGCCCTTCTCTGGGCTTACTCTGATCTTCTTTCAAACCATGTCAGCATACCCAAGCCTGCAGATAGTCAACGTGGGGGGGATCATTTCTCACAAATGCTCCCTACTGGACAGGTCATCGCAACCATCTAATTACCCCCAAAGCTGTCCTTTTGTTTTGCACCACCCCTGTTTTCTTCTGTCTCCTGCCCTGCTTTCACAGACATTTCAGGCTGCCTGTCGTGTGGAAGCCAGGTTTTAAGGACAAAGCAGTGCCTCAGATATTTATCCTTCCAGGGGGAATTGGACAACTGAGGGCACCACTGTCTTCAGGGGAGAAAAAGAGTACAGATCCAGCAATGGGGACTGTAGGTAAGGGAGAAGCCATCCTACATGCCCCAAATGGAAGAGCAGCGATTCTTTACCGAGGTAGTTGAAGCCAGCCATGGTTAACTTGGGCCAGAAGGTCCAAGGGCTTTTTACTGCCAAGTTAAGTCTTGGATGACAGTGAAATGTGCTTAATTTGACAGTTTCATTTTAACATGTATGGGCAGAGTCTAGAAGCCGACAGCAGCAAGGGAGCAGCACTGCATTGCTATAAGGTGGCTTTCCTGCTGCATCAACCTAGCATTCAGGGCTAGGAACAGAAAATTATTATTGGTGTTCACTATTCACCCTAGTGATAAAACAACCAGTATTCAATGGTATAGCAATATTCTTACAAGTGCAGGCAAGAGTTATAAAACATTAGCATTTCACTATAAATTTCAAGCTGTGCCACACCTTTGGCATTACTCATAGCTCAGGTACTACACTGGGGTTGGAAAACACAGGGAAACTCTTTACTACTCTTTGCACATTCATTTTTAAATCTTTAATAAAATCGTGGCACTATTATGACTGCGTCCTCCTCAAACAATAGGAAATACGCTTGCTTGTATTCCTGTAAACTTGAGCAAAGCGCAGTTCTTCAAGCATCCACTGAAGAGGTAGAGAAAAAATAGTTGACCAACATGTTTAATTAGTGGAATCCTGTCAAATGCATGAGATACCTGGCTTGCTTGGGGCTGCACGTCAGTGGGGAGGGGGAAGACCACTTTGGAGGTGCAGGAGACCATCTTCTGATCTCTACTCGACTGTTTCTCCTAAAGGACTGCAAAGTGCATCATCTGTCACTGATCCTTTGCTCTTCGTCAGGTGAGACAAAGCTGTGGCTGGTTTACAATGCATACCTGGGCACCAACCTCCATAAACCCAGCAGGTTCTTTGGGCTGTCTGGGGCTAAGACCTTTCAGAAGAACACTGCCATACATACAAACGGATCACCGACCCAGTAGACCAAACCCCAACTGAACTGGAGGGTAAAGATGCCTATCATCTTCTCTTTGCAAGGCTATTGATAAGAAAGTACCACCTTGGCTGTCCAGCACTGACTGCATCACAGCCATCGCCCCCTTCTGCTCACAGTCCCCCCATTGGAGAAGCTGCCCTCTCCATTTCACACAAGTGCACCCCAGGCATGCAGGGCAGTGAAGGGTTAATTTAATTAGTTCTCTGTGTGCTCAAAGAATTACAGGCAACTTCATTTAATTATTAAGTAGCCAATCAGGTAATCTCTGTATCTGATTAGCACGCTAATGAAATAATGTCTTCCAGTTCAAAGCTGTCATTCCAATCAGGAGACAGCCCTTCAGCTAGAAGGAAAAGCTGGCCAGGTTTCCATGGGCTCCAAGGCTTTTGGATTTTGGGGAGGGGATGGGAGCAGGGAGATGGAAAACCTTTCCGCCTTCTCTCTCTTGCCTCTGCCTTTGCAAGGAATATAGCACAGCTCTCCCTTCCAGACGGGCGAGCACATTTGCTCCGGAGAGGCTCCCTGATGCTCCAGGCAAGCGTCCAGCATCACCACCACGCGCCCCTTCCCTCGCGCTCCCCCATGCCCAAGAATACCCCAGTTGGTCGGGAACCAAGAGCCCGGAGAGCGCGAGGCCGTTCGCGCAGCGCCTAGGCACTGCCAACCGAGAGATCTGCTAAATATGTGGGGCATGACTCTGCTATGGTCCACATGGGAAAAGAGTCACACAGCAAAGCCATTATAGCACTAAGAGGAAGCCAGAAAGCCTCCTCCCTCCCTCCCCCACGCCGCTCTCTGCTCCTGTGTCATATGCAGTTATTTCCAGCCTGGGGAAAAGTGCAAGGCGGCAGCTGTCACACGAGGCAAGGACTTGCCCCTTTTAAACAGGGATTTCAGGACTAAATGACCCATTACAATTAACACAGCTGCAAGAACTGGGACACTTCCACACAGCCCGAGAGGGGGTTTGGCGGCGGGGGAGGACAGGAGGAGAAGCAGAGGGTTAGGCTCGTACTCCCAAGACCTGGCATGGAGTCTCCGACCCCTCCGCTTCTCACGTATTAGCTCAGCTGTCCTCTCCCAACTGCTGCGGCTCAGCCTCTCCCCGGTGCCAGCAGCCCAGCTACAGCACTGAGCCATGGTGAGCAGCCCAAGCCCACCACAACACTTTCTGGAATGGCCCCTTGCGCTCCAGGCTCCTGCTCGGACCCCTTCTGCTCTCCTGGGCTGGAGCAGCACAGCTGCACCCATGCTAACTTTTAATTAGACAGCCCAGGTTTATCACAGTAGCTGCAGCAGGATGTGGTTCAGCACGACCACGCCACCCGAGTATTTACCCGAGGAGCCCAGCAGACGATGCTGTCCAAGCTCAAGCCTACGCTGCTGCGAGTGTACTTCTGCATGTCCTCTGCTGCCAGTTTAAATGCTAACTCAGCTAATATTGTCACAGCTGCCAGCATGCCTTTGCTTTGTAGTGCAAGCATCCTCATTTCTGAGAGCAAGATCACCTTCCTGGTGACACTTGCCCTCTCCCGGCACATTTCCCAGGAAAAGAAACACAGCCTCCAGGACGCTCACACCACGCAGCAATAGTTTTGCTAAGCCACCGCACCGAAAATGAACACGCTTACAGGAGAATCCCAAGAGGGAGCAGAAAAATTGCAGGCAGTCTCCAGACAGCCAGCTAGACAGCTGGCTTTCTATGAGAACGCTGAAGTGTTGACACTTTTTGTTGACCCTTTTTTCCTGAGCATATCCCAGAAACAAGAAAAAGGACTGCCAAACGGGAAGACGCATCTCCCTCTCTTCTCTCTGCTGACTGCGGCCATTCCAAGTGAAGGAAACTGGTTAGATCAAGAAATTCAGGCTTGGACAGCACAATGAAGCATCCACTAATAATCAATCCCTTCACAACAGCCTTCCTGCCAACTGGCTACAGACTAGGCAGTGATTATAAATTGTAGTTACTTCTCTGAGGAAAAACAACAACATCATATGGTGATCCTTTAATTCTGAAACCAGTCCCGCTTGCAAAAAGACAAGTTCTCCTAAATACCCATTCTGAAAAAAAGAAAAAAAAAAAAAGAAAAAAAAACACAACTCAGCCCTGAAATCCAAAGCCTGGATCCTCCTGGCTCATGCTTTGCTAGCTACAAAGAGATAAAACTTGTGTCATTAACGTTAGCCAACATTTCTGAAGATGCTGAGGGGGGAGATTGTTGGCTAGGAAGATACCATCATTGCCCTCATATTCCTGAGGTTCTGCTACCTCAGGAAACACACACAGGAGGGCCTGCCGAGGCGGTCCCGCTTCACCACTTATTAACCAGCACGCAGATGCAATTCGAGCCCGACTGAAGCACAAGCAACTGCAGCAGCCACCTGGGGACCAGCGTTCCCCGGCAGCCGGTGGCAGGGCACATTCCAGCCCGGTCCCCAGGCACTGCAGCAGGGCGGGGAGGCGCAGCATGACCTGATCTCCACCTCCGATAGCACTGAGCCCTTGTCCCAGCCCCTCTCGCCGCCACCCTTGCCACGGCCAGGCTACAAAGAGCAGGGTGCAGATACCCAGCCACACGCGTGAAGGGACTCCCTTGCAACGCCACGGCTATTTACGGATCAGCCGCCATCCAAAACTCCCCAAAATGAGAAAGTCCGGGCGTTTGGCAGGTCAGGCGCTTACTACAGCGAGTGGTTTGTTCCACCAAGGGACTCATAACACCCTCCCAAATTACACATTGCCCTTTACAGGACACCGCAGCAGCTGGAATCGGCTCCCTTCTCACATTCCTTAATAAGCACTTCCATCGGAGAGCAGGGTGGATGTAGGGCATCAGCTGCAGTTAATCATAACCAAGCACTGTGCTCCCTTTCTCCATGCTCCACAACACTATCTGCGGTCTAAGAATATCCAGCACCACCCTGCCGGGGCAGGGGGAGTCGAGTGCTCCGAGCTCCCCGGCACTGCAGGTCTCTCCCTGTTACAGGAGACTTTCACTCTGCCTCCCCCAAGCAACAGCCTTCAGCGGGGCCCCCAATAGCTGGTTGAGATCCTACAGATCATGGAAAGATAATCCATTGCGGTACTAATGCACTACTGCAGCTGTCCATGGAGAAAATCCCCTTTCAACCAAAAAACCCCCTCAAGCCCTTTGATCCTCTCCAACACACAATTATCTTAAGGGCAAAATAGTCTTCTGTGCCTCGGCACCTTGTATCAGGCTGAAAGAAAAGAAACCGAGACTGCTATTCCGTGTTTATTCTACACGGCTGCCCTGTCCTACAATCAGGCTCCTTCAGCATGGGCAAACAAATCCCGATGGAGAGATGCCTGCATATGCTGGATGACCAGTGCCTAAGAGAAACTTCGCGGGGTGGAGGGAGAAAATGAAGTGTGTT
This sequence comes from Netta rufina, assembly GCF_964035555.1. NCBI lineage: Eukaryota > Metazoa > Chordata > Aves > Anseriformes > Anatidae > Netta > Netta rufina. The sequence goes on from NC_140123.1 coordinate 141,747,048, forward strand.
TTGTGTTTCTTTTTTGGAAAAACAAACAAAAAAACAAAAAAAAAAACCCTGAATTTCTAAGAAAGACTATCAGACAAACTTTTCATGATTGTTTTTGTGAGCTACAGTCAACTGCACTGAAATTAAATCAACTGATTTCAACTGCATGGTCAGGTCTGACTTCAGAAGGAGCAAAAAACTACCATCAACATTTAGCTTAAAGAAAAAAAAAGTTTAAGTTATCATTCTGGTTAGAAAAGAAATACAGCAAGCTTTCATTTAGTGCCAAAAACCAACCCCCAAAACCTTTCACAGAGGCTTGTCAGGGCTCTTCCCCAGGTGCCCCCCTTATTGCGTGACCTCTTGCTACCTGTGCAGTTTCGCTCCACCTGCTACCCCCGACTGCAGGGTGATAAGCATTGCTTTCAGCAGAAGGGTCAGCTATAAAAAGCCCTTCCCCTCCCCGCTGCCTGTTTCCATTCCTGTGCCACTGCTTCAGCCCTGCTGGTGCAGCCCTTTGCAGGGCTACGCACCAAACCACCTTGGGGAGCTGGCCCCAGTTAAGCATAACTCAAAAAAAAAAAAAAAAAAAAAATATATATTATATATATATATATATATATATATATAATATATATATTAACCCTAGTGAGCCATTTTACCACCATCAGTGAAGAATACAGGACAAATGCTTGAGAATTCACATCATCAGCTTTTAACAGACACCAAGTGTGAGCCCACACTAACAAAACAGCAAAAATGGCCATCCACTGAACAACACAAAATTAGAAAAACAATACAAAGTCAGTTCTCTAACCCCCTGAAATCCTTCAAATTTCAAAGTCTAGTCTTGAGTACCTTTATGTCAAGATTCTCAGAAAGCTGTTTAAAAATCCCGAAGTATTACTGCTTGTGCACATTTCTCCATCCATCTGCCATTAATAACTTCTGAATTCGTCTGACTCAGCTATGAGTGATGGGAGTGCAGAGGTCTTGAACACAGTTTCTATACAGGTTGCTCACCATATCTACCTCCTGCACAATCACCCCAAACACATGTACAAGCTCGCTTGGCTGCTCAGGGCTTGGCTAGCAGTGAGTTGCACGGGATGAGTAATGAGCTTTACAGGAAAACAAGGGAAGAGAGGAAAAGCAAAGAAGAGCTTTGGAATAAGTTAGTTGTGGGGACATACAAGGCTGTCCAGACTGTGAACCTGTATGAAATCATGACAGATTTTACTTTTAAGTGCAATGTCATTTGTCTTTCCCTTTTACAGTGCCCATATTACTTATTCGGGTGTCTTGATGCAAGCTATATAGCAGGCCTAATTCAGCAAGGGTTAGGTCCAAGTGAGGTCTTAAAATACCACAGAAAACATGGCAGGGGTCTTGCTTACTGGTCTTTCTTCTTTATTTTTTTGTTTGAACCTTCACAGCACACCAGAAGAGGGAGCCTTTCACTCCTCTCCCATGTTCATCATTTGTTTTATATTAGCAACAATGACAAGCTCTATTAAGAGTCAAGCTCCTAAATTGAACTCTTACCCTTTGCCTCCTAAAACAAACAAACAGAAAACCCAAGCAAGAAAGAAAAAGCTCTTTGCTTTGTGTTATCGATATATAAATATTTTTTTGCTGCCACAACTTGCTGAGTACAGGGTTCACCAGAAATGAAGAAGCCAGCTTTGCCTTCCAGTCCTTTGGCTGCACAAAGCTCTACCTCCTTTAGAGCAGGCTTCACTGGAAAGAGCCAGAGAACTAATGTCCTTACCAAAGTGGAGGAAAAAGACCCTCCAATGCTCCTTCCGCATCACCAGCCCCAGGACCAAACCAAGCTAAGGCTGTAGTTTTAAGAGCTGTGGTGGATCCACCTTGGCAGCTGATGGCCTCCGAAACCATGAGGTCCCCCTTGCCACTGCTGTGTCCCAGTATCATTCCACAGCACCCGAGAGCCGCAGCACCAGAAGCAGTACTAGGGCAAGAGCTTGAAACTCAGCAGGGACTCCCTCCTGGCAGCAGGAGCCCACAGCACCAAAGCTTCAAGTCCCACAACTGCCTTAGAGGTGCCCATGCCATCCTTCCCGCAGGGCCTAGCGCACCAGCTGGACCACAGCAGCTACAAAACAAAGGCCTCACCACCCTGTCACTAAGTTACCACTTCAACATAGTTAAGAGCTGAACCAGTTTAAGTACACCTAGCATGAAGAGCTTGTGCTGTTCAAACCACCCATAGGATGGTGTTAAACTGGTGGCTGGTCCCACAACAGAGGTGGTCTAAAGCATGCCCCTTGTGGTTCACATCTTTTGGTATTCGCTACCATGGAGTATACTAGCAGCATTGTTTTTTATTCAGGGGAAAGCTGGCATTTCAGCTAGGCATTTGTAAAATGTAAAGAGTTTGTAAGGGAGTTGCCTGCCGCGTGTGGCTGTTGGGCCACCTCTGAGCAGCGCTTGCAGAGCAAAGACCTGGGCTGCAGTAGGCCTGTAGCGTCGAACTACTCCCCTGTCCCCCATAAAGGGGAACTTAAAAGCACAGATATACACAAAGTGCATGGAAACCACAGTAAAAATGCATGTTCTAGAAACAAGCAAAATGCACTAAAATCACTTTTCCCTCTCAGCTGTTTTCTCCTCCTCACACAAAAGGCTGCAAACCCCTCCTAATTGCAGGAATACTCCACCTCGCAAAGCCTGCTAGCCCGGCCCTTCTTCCAAGGAACTGGGGAGAACTGGGACACAATAGGAAGGAGACTTGCTAAAGGGAATAGATCTGTTAAATTAACACATTTTCTGTCAACCAAATCAGCTGCCCCCAGTGCCATTGTTGGTGAAACAATGGAGACCCCAGGAATGGGCACCCATTAAAAGGAACAAGCCTGCTGAAAGGATACACTCTAAGGCACAGTGTTGTGTGTTTAACAGGATTCTCTACTGTAAGGAAGGAGGAATCACTGGGCTGCATTGTTCTCGCCATCACAGCAGATGCTGTTTCTGCTGGTAACGAGGGGGAAAAATAATTTTCATAAATACCTACAATAAGACTTAAACTATAAACTTTTAATTCAGGAACTTTTAACTCTCTGGCTGTTGTTGTTTCTCCCCAGCCCTTTTCTTGCAGAGATTTTGCCTGAAAGAAGTCTATGAAAGCATCCATTGCCATTACAAAAGTTAATTCTTCACCCTTCATGCAGGCACTTAACAGATGCCAGGGGCAGAATGGCACAGCTCTGCGGTATTATTTGTAGGGAGAGAAAGACCACAGTTAAGCAGGTCTACACATAAAGCTGCAACACTTTTAAGGTGTTACTTTTAGCTGGTTTAGTTACAGCAAATTCCAAAAAGAACAAACTCGAGGCCTAATTTAGATGCACTATGCAGAAGTTTACATCAGCTTCATTAAATTGGTACAGGTTTGTGGTAGTCAAGACTCTAAACAAAGCAAACCGCTAAGTCAGATTTAAGTTACTACACACAGCATATTTTTTTTCCAAGCAGGGAAAGATTTACACCAGATTATCTTAAATTGGTTTTAAAACAAATTCAGCTTAAACCATTTAACTTGTGGGCACACAAACATTTCAGCCAACAGATACAGTTTCCAGTCAGCGGTGTTGCTGGAAGAGATAGTTAGTTAGTTGCCTCCAACCAACGACACTGTAGAAAATCTGTGATTATCAAACTCCATGTACTCTTATCCAAATCTCTGAAATTTATACTCACTTCCTCTTTCTGCCTTCGACTGCTACAGTCGTTCTCTGACTTCCCTGTCACCTATGTCAGATCCATTCAAAACGTTGCTGTCAAAATAACCTTCCTTACCCATTGTTCAGACACCCTTTTTTCTGCGCGCAGTCACTTCTCATTTCTTTTCAGGGGCTTAAGATAATGTTTTAACTCACGTATCAGCCTCCTAAACCACCTATTCCTTTTTTTTTTTTTGTATCCAATTATAGTAGAGTCTCATTATACAAAATGTAAACACTTGTTAAAAAGTTCAAGATCTACAGTTGTGAAAAATGTGACTTGCATTTGAAATGTAAACTGATATAATGCTTTCCAATTTGCAGACCACTTGAAACAACAGCTCTGAGAAGTATCTCTCTGCCTCCCCCTCCATTAATCTCAATGAACTCTAGAGCCCAATACTGACATTCAGAGTGCTAATGATTCTATTATGAACAGAATAAGTAAGGCAGCAAAAGCCAAGACCAGACACGTAAGAGCTGCTGCTGGAAGAGATGCGGTAAGAGGGATGAGATGTTGCAGTGTCATCAAAACCAAACATCAATGGGACAGGTAGGAAGAACAATAAAAACTGTACCCACTGTACATTTCATTCATTTTTTCCACTTGATATTCAAATTTCTAGGATGTCTACCACTGACGGGCAGATGGCAAGAGGCACATCCTGATGCCTGAAATACTCTACAGAAAAGGTGCTTGAACTAGCTCGAACTTACCTTGTACAAGTAGAGCTGACCTACACAAATTGACTTACATTTTAGTTAGCTTGTTACACCTACTTGTCACATTTATCTTAATTAGACCCTAAGTGTTCCCAGTCAGAAACTACCTGGCCTTCTCGGCCCTCATATGACATAGGGGATCAGTATGTGCCGTAGATGCTACTGTAACACAAAGAACAATGCAGTACTGGGCCAGAATAGCCACTGAGGAGGGAAGGCTTAGCACTCAGTTTTGGTAGCACAGTGCATACACAGTTAACTCCAGACACACCACTGACAGAAGAGGAAGGCCGTGCAGTTGGTGCCGTGGATCTCAAGGGACCCAGCCAGAGGACAGAAAGCAAGGGGCTCCAGAGAAGTTTCAGTAGGACCTAGCAAAACAGGACAGCAGAGGTCAAAGTGCATTTGGCCATCCTCTCCTCACCAGGAAAAAACGGCACATTTTCCAAAATACTAAAATTTGAGTGCACCTAAAGGTTAGTGAGTTAGAAGTTTTTGGCTTTCCAAGCTCTATCTGGTTTGCGGGGGTAGAAGAAATCCCCTGTTCTGTGCTCACTCCTTCACACTGCCACAGCCTGCAGGCAGCAGCACAGATCCCCCTTCTCTCCACACTCTTCCTCCTCCCCCTGGGGACCCATGGGAGCAGTAGTAGCCACTGGTTTGTAACAGCCACATCATATTCCCTGACAGAAAGAGCCTGTTCATGGGCTGGTATGGTGGATACTGCGCTGTAGGAAGAGGAAGGTGTGCAATAGCAGCAGTGCCCAGTCTTTGGGCAGCAGGAGTGTAGCTAAAGGTAGAGCCAGAGCCTGAAGCGTAAGGAAGGGAGAGGAAAAGAGGAAAAGCATCTTAGAGCCACAGCGAAGTTAGCAGCAGAGGCAATTTGCCCAAAGGCGCTTTTAAAAACCACAGGAAAAGATTTATGTTTTCCCTACGTAATGTGGCTTTTCCCCTTTTCCAAATAAACTAAGTTAACAACAATGTTTTGACTATTTTCAAGCACGTTCTCAAAAGTCACCTCCCCTCGACCTACCCAGGCAGAAGTTCCCAAATGTTTTAGCCCAGAGTTCCCAGGAGCGCATGCCAGAGAGCTGGGTGGCCGCGCCACGCTGGCTGCTCTCCAGTTCCCTTATTCTTTAAGTTGTGCTGAAACACGGTTGAAAACATCAAATTTTCTCCTAATACTTTTCTACCCAAACAATCCCCGCAGCTGCCAGGATGATATGTCTGTCACAGAGGGAAGGGCACGCGTCCAGGAGACGCTTTGTCACGAGAGGTGTCCCGCATTACAGCTCGGTCTTGAAGAGGAAAACAAAACGCTTCCTATCATCACATGCACCGACCTGACTGTGGAAAGCATCCTTTCCGTCCAACAGGGCAGGCCATATGAAATAAACACTTATTTTTAAAAGTGCCCGGTACGAACAGACCCTCTCCCAACTGGAGCGCTGTTGGAGCAGGTGAGGACAAACCTGCCCCACGCAGGTTTCCCAAGGCACCGAGAAGGAAGCCACAACCGAAGCAGCAGGGCAAAAAGCCCACTTTGGAAGCAGCGTGGAAGTTTTGCACGGCAGATGGCTGACACAGCGGCCATTTGAGGGGGTGGCGGTGGGGGCAAACTAAAAAAAAAAACGAGTCCGATGACAGCAGCGCCCGCGGGGGCAGCCCCACGGGTGGACCCGGCCACGTCCTGGCACACACGCGTGTGCTCGCGGCTGTCCCACTGAACTTTTGACCCGGTGGCGGCTGCCCCCTCCCCAGCCCACCGCTGTGGCCGGGGTTTGAAAAGCGCAGGAGCCCCGCGCCTCCTCGCCAGGCGCCTGCATCTGCCGGAGCCAGCATGGGGGCCGCCTGCGCCCACCCCTTCCCCAGAACAATGCCCAGCGCCCGGCCTGATGGATGCGCTCCTTTATTCCGGTTTTGGACACCCCTTTCCCGGCTGCTCGCTGGTCCAGGGGAAAAGAAAAACAAAACATCTGTTTCCCAGGTTTCTGCCGCGTGCAGCTGCGGATGGCAGCCCGCATCTGGAAGCTTCACTTTCTTTCGGACCAATAAGTGTAGGGCAAAAGGGCTGCGTTTAAAAAGGAAAGAAAAAAAAAAAAAAAAAAAAAAAGAGCGAGCTCTGCGCTGCCTCACTGTGCTAAAGTCCCCAAACTTCTCAAATACCACAGGCAAATCTGCTTGGTATGAGAGGGATGGATCCAGATGGCCTATCATTACCGAGCCTTGCAACAAAATATGGGCAGACCTACCAGGAGAGAAATCAGAGAGAGGGAAGAAAGAAGAAAAATGAGCTACAGCTCCTTTTTATTTTTATTTTTTTAAACATATGGAAGATCAGGTTTTGTCTGCTCTGGGGACTGCCGTGATTGCGGCAGAGACACTCTCACAGTGTGCTAACATCAGCGTAACCGGGAGGGCAGGGGATACTTGTTACAAACAAATCAGGGTTTGTTTAAAACTTTTGCCTTTGCAATAATGTTCTAAGAGTTCAGAACCAAAGCCACCTGAGATACAGTAATATCAGCAAAAAACAGATCCACCAGGCAGGTTTTAAGTAGAGAGGAGAGCTCAGCCCTCCCACCATCAGCAAGAGCTGACAGCACCCATTGATGAGACATCAGAGATGAGGGACACAGTTGGACAAGCATTTGCCACGAACCTCCAGCAGTCTGAGCATCAGCACCCTTCAGACGAAACCCCCAGCTGCGTGAGCTCTCCATTTCCAGTTCAACACAGAAAACACGCTTGCTCAAGCCACCTGCTTTACTTGGCATTAAAGCAGAGCAGGGCTTGCACCCCTCGGTTGCCCTTGGTGGACAATATCTTTTGAGGGAAGGGGCAGCAACGTCTTGAACCACTTCCCTTCAGCCACAAGCGGTCCCCTCAAGAACCAAAGCCAAACCAAGAAAACTCCATTTGTGTGCACGAGCACAGCTTGAAGCCTGTTGGCTGGCCGTTTTGTTCTCCAGCACTGCCTCAAGTTGTAGCACTCCCTAAAAGCCCAGAATGACCACCTCCGTTTCATTCGGGCACCCCACAACGCAAAGCCCATCTCAGACACCAGAACACCAGCTCTGAAACCAAGTGGGGAGCCTCCTTTCCGCAGCTGAGTAAAGCACAAACCAGAAGTCTCCCACAGCAGTGCTCTCAGAGGAAAGCAAACAAACAAACAAGAAGCATTTTAAGTCCCCTTGCTGGCCACCAGTTTCATGCCATGAACTGTTGGTGTACGCGCTCTGTGCAGCGTGCTGCTCCCGTATCCCTGAAGCCACGGATAGGACTGGAAGAGGCACCAAGATGGTGAACTTCAAGGAAGAGCAAGTCCCTGTGCTGCTGGCGGCATGCGGGGAGGAGGAAGATTCACTCCCCGTGCCTTTAGACGCCAGCTTCCGACAGCTGAATCTCTCCTCTCACGGCATATCCTGACTTTAACCGTGGTTTCCACCGTCCCTCGCAAAAATCCCATCCTGTAAAGCTTTAAAGCCCGTTTGTGCAAACCACCGCAGGTCATCTGCAGGCGCGGGTTCTGGCGACGTTGTTGGTGGGCCAGTCCTTGCTCTGCATCCTGCGCCCACTCCTCGTCCCCCAAAAAGCAGGGGCAATTTGTCCCAAGCGACGGCAACTCCCCTGTCCCAAGCGTGCTCCAGGAACCAAAGGGGAGCCCACATTTACTTCGCCTGTGAAGCAAGCCAGATGCTAATTGCCTCCAAAGGTGAAAGGCTAGTGCCTCGGCCCTTTTATCATTGTAAATTCAGGTTCCTTCAAGACTTTGCGCTGCTGGGCCCGGAGAGCCTCCCCCTTTAATGGGTTTGCATCAATAGGAGGGGGAGGGGAGTTCCCTTTCGCAAGAAGTTGCATCATTGAGAGACCTTATCCCCTTTCAAGATTTCGCACCGCATAAGGGATTCCCCCTCTTCAGAAATTCACATCCTGCTCAAGGAGTTTTGCTCTTTAGGGCTTCGCACATCCTATTGAACTTTTAAGCATCTTTGGAATTCGCATTCAGGGGGCAATTACTGTCTTAAAAAACACACGCCACCGCGTTATTCACCCGGTTTATTGCCAATGTGCCGGCAAGAATAGCTTTTCACAGCCAGCACAAAAGCTTTCCCACTGCCGGGACGCACTTTGTCGGTACCACTCGCGGCCGGAGCAGAGAACACAGAAAGCGCTGGCGGCGCGCTCACCCACACGCGCAGAAATCCACAGCCACCAGCCCGAACCGAACAAAAACACGCACCCGGAGGAAAGTTGGGGAAGAAAAACGCGCAAAAGCGCCCCAAAAGGCGCCGGTCCCGCGGGGCGGAGGGCGAGCGAGGTGCCCGAGCCCCCGGCACAAAGCGCAGCCAGGCGGGGACCCCGGCCCCAACAAAGGGCACGGCCCCCGCGCACCGGGGGGACCCCGGGGAGGTTGGGGCGGGGGGGGGGGGCCCCGAGCCGTGCCCTCCTCCCGCCTCCAGCATTTGAGGACGGGCACGGGGACCCCCCCCAGGGCACGGGGACCCCCCCAGCTTTGTGCGGCCGGGTGCCCGGCGGAACAATGCGGCCCCGCCGGCACCGGCACCGGGGGAAGGAGGAGGGGGGGGGGTGCTCGGGGAAAGTTTTGGGAGTTGCGGCGCGGGGCCGGGCCGCGGGGTCTCACCTCGATCTCGAAGTCGGGCAGGCGGAAGGCGGTGCGGAAGAGCGAGCAGAAGTGCGCGATGGCCGGCACTTCCCACCACGAGCGGAGCTCGTCCAGCGCCACCGCCGCCTCCGAGCCGCCGGTACCGGCCACACCGCCTCCTCCTCCCCCTCCTCCTCCTCCTCCTCCTCTTCCTCCGCCGCAGCCGCCGTCCTCCTCCGGGCACATCTCCGCCGCCCGCTGCCTGCCGCTGCCTGGCTGGGCGGCTGGGCGCCGCGCTGGAGCTGAGCTGGGCTGCGCTGAGCTGCGCCGCGCTCCGCCCGCCCCCCGGCGCCACGCCGCTCAGCGGCCGCCCCCCGGCGGCACCGCGCTGCCCCCTCGCTGCCGCCCGCGCGCGGGGCGGGGGCGCTAGGGCCGGCGGGGGCGCTGCTGCTGCGGGCACTGCGAGCACTGCTGCTGCTGGTACTGGTACTGGTACTGCTGCTGGTACTGGTACTACTGCTGCTGCTGCTGCTGCTGCTGCTGGTGCCGGTACCCCTGCTGCTGCTGCTGCCCCTGCCGCGGGCGGCCGCCACTCCGCGGTCCCATCCCTCCGCCGCCGCCCGCCCGCGCCCTGCAGGCAGCCGGCGCGCCGCCGGGAGCAGATGGGCGCGGGGCGGGGGCGGGGCCTCGCGCCGGCTGAGCCAATGGGAAGGGCGCTGCCGGCCCCGGGGGGTGGGGCCAGGAGGGCGCGGAGGGGCGGGGGCGTGGCCAGCGGGGTGTGTGTGTGTGGGGTGGGGGGGCAGCGCACGAGGAGGGGGCGGGGCCGGCGCTGATCACAACAACAGGGCACCCGCGCCCGTAGGGACACGCCCACAGGGGGCGGAGTTAATGGAGAGGTGGGCGTGGCTAGCCGCGGGGTGGGCGTGGTTATCCTGGGGTGGGCGTGGCGGTGGCGGTGCCGGCAGCACGTGGCGGCGGGGCTGGCGGGAAGGGCTAATTAATGAGGGGGGCAATTAATGAGGGGCCGCGCAGCCCCATAGCGGGGTACGGCGGGGGGAGGGGCACCCCCGGGGCTGTGGGGGAGCGCGGCTGAGGTGGGGCAAGGAAAGGGTTGGAGTGTGTGTAATTAGCACGGGGCGTTGGGGGGTAATTAGCACGGGCGTTCGTTAGCACAAGGCTTCATTGAGGCTGGGGGACCGGCAGCGCTCAGGGATGCAGCAGGTGTGGGTATGGGCACCGGGAGCACCGCGGGCACGTGAAACGGGACAGCCATGCGTTATTTAACAGCGTAGTCACGCCAAGCGGGACGCCCGTGCGTTATTCACCAAAACGCAGCGCCTGTGCCCGCTCCCCCAGAACCACCCGAACTCCCGGCCGAGCAGTTCACTCCATGCGGGACACCGTATGTCCTACCAAAAGCCTGACTCGTGAGGCACGATGCCTCCCAGACCCGCTGCTGAGCGAGGCAGTGTCTGATCCCCCATGCCCTGCAGCAGCTCCAGCTGTTATACCGCGGAGGAGCAGCGTGCGGGCTGGCTTACAGCACTCCACCACCACACAGGAGGACCCCTGCAAAATGCCAGAGCTCTCTGAGTGGCAAATCCTCGTGGCACAGCTTCCTCCGGGCCAGCCACAGCACTCGGCAGTGGTGCTTGCTGTGTACATAAGTGCCCCGTTCTCCCACGGAGCAGGCTTTTTTGTCCCATGGCCATGTAAGGGGAGTTTGTGTTGCGTTTGCTCGCTCCCTGACATTCCTCCCCGAATTCCTGCAGCGCCCGGCTGTGGCTTATCTTACTGCTGCATCGCTGCTTGTTCTTGACACTGGGTCAAGCAGCTTTGTAGTGTGCCCGCGCTCTAGCCCGTTAAGAGTTTTGTGAGCCTTAATGAAGTCTCCTAATCTCTCGTTGCATCCGAAAGGCTACAGTCCTATTTTATTATTATTTTTTTTGAATTAATTTGGCTCCCTCTATCGTTCCTCTTACTTCTGTCAGGCTGTGCTTTCTCTGATACTGTGCTTTTTATGCAAGGATGCTGGGAGCTGCCCAAGATCACTTAAAGTAGCTTAACATTGCCAGCTTCTTGCACTGGTTTTAGAGCACTTCCCTGAATTTATTATTCAAACACTACAATCTTTGCTCTCTGATTGCTATTCAACAGATGGCAAAGACCTGGTGAGTACAATACAGCTTTTCCTCCTCGTTAATAAATATCTCCATTCACAAATCTGTGTGCTTCTCCTCTTCCATGCCACTTCTGGCTGAGTTTCCCGTTCATAACCAAACAAAACAGCATACTCTAAACACCACCCATTCCCAGTATGCTATATTCTTCCTCTCAACCATTATTTTTCTAGGCTAGTGGTGAGACGTCACCCACTCACTGATTATTCAGCTCAGTATCCAGTCCTGGTGGCTCACTTCCCTCCACACATGCTCTCCTCCCCTTGTTTCTTCTCTTCCTTTGCTCCCAGCCAGGCTGTAAGCTGAGTGCTCACACCACATACAGCCGTTCTGTGAGGCTGATGGCCCAAATCAAAGCCTCCTGTTTTTGTTGCCTGAGATCATCTCTGTGTTTCTGAGCTCGTTTCTTTAAGAAAAGATGCCGAATTCTGAGTTCCAAAACCAAATAAAAACGTTGCAGGAGATGCAGGGACCCTATGTCCCCATTCCTGTTGGCCAAAACCTGTCACCTGGAAGCAAAAAGAAGGGGGGATTGCTCTCCACTTCCTCCCAAAAGACCTGAGTGATGTGTCTAATTTGGCAAAGATGAAATGTAAAACTTGGTTAACGACAGGTAGATTTCTTGTAGCCTGCCTCTGGGAGAGAATGGGTTACGGACAGTGCGGGTCAGTTCCAACCCAGCCAAAGTGACATTAGTGTTAATAAGGATCTCTTCTTAAAACAAACAAAGCTCTTCCTGTCATTCCCATGTCACAGCTTGAAGCTGAAGCCCCACTGACTAGGTTTTTACAACCTAGGTAGAGGAAGACCTGCAGTCCTTCCTCACAAGGACTCAAAAGCACTTGCAGAAGGACCAGCCATACCTTAGACCCTATCCTCACTGGGAATGTGTTCCCAGAAGCTTCAGGAGTTTGTAATTCAGGGGAAACAACAGGGAATACATCACACCAAACATTCCTTCAAAACAGGAGTCCTGTGCTTCTCTGTGAGAGTTGCTTCAGCTCCCTTCGGTAGCACCTCTGAATTTTAGAGCTCCCTTGCTTGCTCCCTCTAGCACCATGACTTCTTTCTGCTCTCTGCGTTAAGTACTGATTTAGTCTCCTACCTTCACCCCAAGCAGATTCTACCTGTTAGGATTCTTCCCATTTAACCCATTTTGAAGTTCCTCTTTCCCTTTTGAAGGCTTCCTGAGCCGAGGGATGTCGTGGTTTGTGTAGCACTTGCAAAGCCTCCCTGAGCAGAGCAAAGACTGCAGCTGAAGGGGAGTGCTTAGCAGCAGGGGGCTGGCTTTTATCCCTCGACCTGACCCAGGCAGCAAGTCAAGGAGACCGAGGCATGCACGGTGAAAATGAGGGCAGGGGTTTTCCTGGGTACTGGTGAGGCTGGGGTCATGGAGGCAGCTGGAGGAACACAGGAAATGTGCGAAAGCAGATGAGAAATTTTGCCTCCTGTAAGTAAGGCAGGAGAAAAAAGAGAAGAAAACCATGCTGGGTTTCTGATTTCTTGCTTATTTTAAGCCTCTGCTTGCGATTTTATGGGTAAGGACAGTGGAGGCCCATGGGAGGCTGAGACAAGATGCACGGAAGCCAGGGGAAGGGGAGCAGCAGTGAATGCTGCGGGAGGTGCTACGTGGGAAGGGGTCTCTGTGCCTGCTGCCCGGTTCGGAGGCAGCCTGGCAATTTGTGCTCATGAACACTCAGGGCTAGGAAGGGCTGGGAACACAGCGAGGTGCTGCAAGTGACAACCCAGCATTACTGCTTATTACACTTACTGCCATCGGTGCTCCTTGCAGTGTCCCAGACAATTACTTCAGGACACACCAGCAGTACTTTCGGCTAAGCAAACTGCTGGAAAGTGTGAGCAATACCACTTGCTACTGACAAGCAAGCACCCTTTCCCTGAGCGTCACAGCAGTCACACAGCACCGGAGGTTTAGGCAGAAAATTAGCAGCATTGTGCCACTTTCGGCTTACGATGTCTCTCTTAGGTAGTTGAAAAGCATCTGCTTGCTGGGAATTTGGCCAGCACTGCTGTGGCAAAGCATCTTCCACCGAGGCTGCTCCCCTGTATGCCTTGCTGAGCTGCATATCAAACCCGAAGATCTAAGCCTTAGGTCTCAACACATTTTCTGCTCTTAATCCATTGGGGCTGAAAACCACAGGTTGTAACTTGATGTTTTGTCCCCTGGAGAGCAATCAACAGGAGCAGGATAATCTGTGGCAATGGATTTAAAGCTGGGGAACCTGGACCTTTCCAGATCTTCCCTCAGGAGCAGTGTTGGGGGCTCCAGCCATGTTTATTTGGGGTCGGCTGGGTGCACAGATGCTGCAGGGCACCCATGCAGATATCTGGCATGGGGTAAAGCTGGGTGCTGGCTGCTCCTGTGGCCACAGAGCGGGACGGGGAGCAGGCAGTACAGGGGCACACAAACCCAAGTGCTTTTGTGGCCCTCCAGCCCCACTGTCTCCACTCCTGTAGTCCGCAGCTATTTGTCAGGCAGTGGTGCTACAGCAGAAATGGGTATAGTAATCGTGATCAGCAATGGCACTGGTACAAGTGCCGTGTGCTCCAGTGCTGGTCCCTAAAGCTGTGCTCTGAACACCCAGCGAGGGGCATGAAAAGAAACCCCAGGATGAGGTGCAGAGGGTGCTTCGTGGCAGGGCGGTACCCTGCCAGTAAGAGCTCCTCATCACTCACTGCAGGAGAGAAAGTCTGTGCTTCTTTAGGGGTATTAAGGGAATGATTTCCTTGCAACCTGTAACCACTGGGTTCTGTCTCAACACCTTCTTGGATGGGGGCTGAGTTATCAAAGCAGCTCTGGCGGTGCTGCCGAAATGTCCTTTGTCATGGCCAGTCTTCTCCCTTCGGGACCTAAAGAGATGATATGAAGGAAAACTCGATTTCTTATCTAAACCAGCTAATCACAGAGCTACCAAGTGTTATTCAGCACCTACCTGTGCAAAGCGAGAGGGCTCGCGTTCAGCCCCAGTGCTGCAGACGTGCTGCTTCCCATGGAGGTTTCTGGGCCAGGCCCAGTGTTATACAAACTGCTAAGGCTGTGCAAACTACACAGGGGGCGGGCACCTGCGAAGCAATTGCTGCAGCCCTTGTGGGGGCTGGAAAGGCAGGACACGGGATAGCTTAAGCCAAGGCAGCTCTCTCCAGCACTGTGTTTGGTGCCCACCCGTCAGCTGCTTTTCCTGCCTCACCACTTGTGTGGTGAGCACAGCTCCTGGATGCCAAATTGCTGCAACTTCACCTGCATCCATCCCTAACCTGACCGGTACCTCTGCTTGTTGCTACCGAATTTGGCTAGGGAGACAGGGATGCCCCACTCCTTCCATAGCAGTCAACAAAAATTAAAAACACTTCATTTCTAAATCCTGCTAAGAAGGGGGTGCGAGGTTACACGGCCTGGAACCAAGGCAGAGCCTCGCGGAGGACAGAGCCAGCATCCAGGCATCGGCGGTGCTGAGCTGTGATTCCAGCTCTTTCTCTGGATTGCTCTGTACCTTGGAGTAAATCAATTCAGATAGATTTTCCTTGTCTATAAAATGGGAACCATCACATTTAGATACCGCAGGGAAGTTGCGAGGCTTAATTAGTTAATGGTAGTGCCTTGTCAGCTCTCATTACCATGGCATCTTAGTGTTTATTGCTTTTAAATTATAAAATGCTATTTATACACTAAACATTATTATTCTAGGTAAGATGGGGAGACTCAGTCCCATTTCTCTGTAAATACAGGGAGATGACATTCCCACCAATACCATTGGTTTGAAGCCCGTCCCACCTGGAGAAAACTTTCCCTGGCATACAGCAAAATTGAGTTATTTCCAGATCCCTGATGTAGATGCTCTTGAACCAGTTTAAGCTGCACTTTTACCGGTTTGCTGAATCCAGTACGTGCAATTAAACTCACCCAGCATAAACACAGCTGAAACTGGAGCACCTGTGTCTGGTGAGGGTGGGGCACGCCTGGGGGTGCGGGGCAGCGGGGCTGCTCCCATCACACGTGCTGCAGGGGATGGTGTGTGCTGAGTGGTGCCAAAGGCCAAGTGGGGTGCTGCTGGCTCCCCAGGTCCCCTGGCTCACCCTTCCTCTCAGCACACTGCTTTGTATGTGTACCTACCAGCTGATGCTGAATCTGGGGTGCTTGGGCCACTGGTAAGGTTGGCCCAAGCTTTCCTGGGGAGCCTCTTTGGTTAGAGAGGCAGATCTTCACTTTTGCTTTCCTTGCCTTCCCCTCTCTTTCTGATGTAAATAGGGTTTCTAAATGCCCATCACAACTTTACCCACACCTTTCCAGAGCAAGCGCTTTTCTCAACTAATTTTTCTTTCCCCACGAGAGGCAGGCACTGTTGTTGTGAAGCAGCATTACAGCAGTCATGTTAAAAGCAAAAACAAGCAAGAATCCATTTAGCAAAACATTCAGATACCATTACAACAGCAATATTACATATAAACCAAAGTGACAGCCAGAATTCCCCTGCAGCCTTCCCAACCCAGACTTTGAAGACCATGCTAGGGAAGACTAACCAGCAGAGAGAAAGGGAAGGATGGCTTGAAATAAAACAGAACCAGCCAGATTAATTCCTTTGATCCAGCTGAGGAAAAAATACAAGAGTGTAAGTGCTAAACCCTTTTTTAATCCTGTCAAGTTATGTAGTCCAAACCGTTAATACAAGTGCTCTGTGTGCCCCGAGACCACTGTCTGTGAAATGAAGACACTAACATAAGTTACAGCTACCTGCAGTTTTATTAACAGGTCCGTGTTAAACACCCTTAGCTGCTGCAGGCAGTCTACAGAGAGAGGCAGCACGTGCTGGGACAAACGGCCAGATACGACACTGTTCACTGCAAGAATTGCTTTGCTGTGTGCTGTGGATCTACACCCCCAAAAGCCGTGCTTTGGGATGTCGCTGCCTCATTGCTGGTTCCTTGCTGGGGCACTTCCAGCCGGTTGTGGATCCCACCCTGGGGAACTCAGGGGCATCTCCCGGGCTCCTCAGCACCCATTGCAAATGTTGAAGGGGAGACAGAACAGCATATAGTTGGTATTCCCGGTATAATTACCAGTCCCAGGGTGGATCTCTCATGCCAGACTCTATCACTACCTTTTCCTGTCCTCCTGCTGCCTGCAGGCTGGTGGGCACAGAGGCAGGCAGCACTTCTCTCATCCCTCATGAGGGATTTTAAGCCCTCTCCACCCTTTCCCTGCATCCTCATCTGCTGCAGCTGCCATGCCCCATGCTGTTTCTTTGTACCAGGGAGAGCAGCGATGTTTTCAGCACTCACTGCCATTCAGCACGCATCACCACCTCTGGTCTGCAGCCACAGGAGTTGCTCCCGTTCCTCTCCCGTCCTTTCCCAGACAGATGCCTTCTGTGGTTTAGCACCAATTTCCTAAAAACAATAATGACCTTTGCTGGATGAGGAACCATAGGCTGATTTCTACTCTCCTACTGACTCGGAATGGGCAGGCAGGGTAAACCTCACGTACAAATGCCTTTACTTAAAGGCTACGAGCTGTCTGAGGCAGTGATTGATTCGTCTTGCACATATGTGCAGCACCCCGCTCCCTGGGCTCAGCTGGAAGCGCCTCATCCAAGAGGAGCTGTGACACAGGCGGAGAGAAATGCTTGTGTGATAGCACAGGGGGTAGTTCTGGTGCTCACTTACCCCTTGTGACCCAACATTAACAAAAACGTATCGAAGATTTTATGATTATTATTAAGCCAGCAGCTGGCTCCCTGAAGTTAGAGCTACAAAGCATCCGATCAGTGCCAAACTGAAGTTTGCTGCCGTGGCTGTCCCTACCGTGCCAGGGCCTCCCTCTGTTCGCATGCAGAAATGCTCTGGGATGCTGAAATCACAGCACTGTGCTTAGCACTGCTGCAACACATCTCTCCCCTCCCAAATCTTCCCCCAACCCACAGCCAGCGACACTACCCAGGGAAAGTGTGCCCACAGCCCTCCCAGCACAGCCGCTGCGAAAGGCACCCATCTCCAGGGCCAGGCTGCCCGCACAGCCAGCCCCAGCACAGCCATGCCCCCCGCCTCTTTATTCGGCAGCCGTGTGGGGGTTAATGCTCTGCGTTCCCCGTTGCACAGTGACCCAGGTGGGGCTAATGAGCACTTGCCTTGCTTAGCTAATTAGAGGCGCTGAGAGCAGCAGACTGCACTTCTAGGCGTGGGGTGCTTGCAGAGGGAATATAGTGTGTGGGTTTTATTTCCAGCTTTTTTTTTTCTTCTTCCTTTGGTCAAATAAAAACCTCTGGCAGGAGTAGCACAGCACAGATGGGAAAGAGCAATGAGATGAGGCTCCACAGCACCCTTCGCTCCCTCCCTCTCTTAATCCGCATTGTTCTGGGGTTTCAGGAGGAGGCAGGAGCACAAGATTAGGAAGGCTGGGCCATTTGCTCCCCTTACACGTTAGATGCTCAGTATCTGATCCAAATGAGCACAATCTTTTGGAGTCTCTCCTATGTCTCCCTGCTCCCCAGACTCTCCCTTTTATCACCTCCACGGTGTCTAGCTGAGCCGCCCCGCTGTCACCTCAGCCAGCTGGTGGCCGCCCCCTCTGTGCCCAGAGGCACATCAAGCTCAAGCTTTGCTTAGGGCACTTCCAGGTCCCAAGAGCAGGCAGGCCAGGAGGAGCTTCACCCACCCACCTTCCTGTGGTGCAGCTGCCTGCTGGCCATAGCAGGGTGCTTCCTACCCGTGAAAGCAGAGCCTGCCCCCCAAAAACAGAGGGTGATACCCAGCAAGCCCTGATACGGCTGCTGGGGTCGGCACCCCTGCCCTGTCTCAATCCCATTTGCACACCCCAGACAGAAAGACAGACAGACAGAGGGACGGGGTGTGCATACACCTGCAGCTGGGCTCTTCTCCCTTGCCTGCCCAGCCCCTTGCACACAAACTGGCGTCCAAACCAGCTGCTGCTGGAGGGTGCTTGTTTTGGCTCTGTCTCGCACAAGCTGCATTTCTCTTGCCTCGTTTACTTCCCTGTGTGTTGTTTTCCCCGGGCTTTTCCTTTGTTTCTTGCCCAGGGAAGCAGCACATCATTACGGCCGGTCCTTCTCCAGAGTGCTCCTCGCCCAGGTCATTACTTGGCCGGTGAGCCCCAGCAAGGCTGCTGCTTGTCTGGGTGCGAGCCCTGGAAAGAAGCAGCTAATCAATTCAGCAAATCATCCGGGTGGTAACCCCACTGTCAGCTTATTTTCTTCCCTTCCACTTAGACATCAAACCAGCTGAAGAGGGCTCTGGGGACCGCGGCGCGCACGGAGAGCCGCTCCTCTGCAGGCACATCTGTGCCTTTCATCAGCAGGGCTCGGGGAATACCACTCACCGGAGCGCTTTGGAGCTGAGAGGCTTGCAGCCTCCGTCCTCACCATCTGCAGAGCCTCTACCCAGCGGGGAAGCAACCATTTGAAAGGTGACCCGCACACCAAGGTCCTTTGGCAGAAACCTTCAGGTTGCACGCAGAGCTGGGGGGACAGGGGAGAAGAACACCCCCGAGGCAGCAAGCAGAACCTGGCCGCAAAAACAGCTCAGGGTGGCTACGTGGGGTGGCAACTGGCGACATGCAAATGGCCTTCTGCCGAATGCACTCACTGTGGTTGCCCTCTGCTTTCACCCACTCCTTTTCTGCTCTCTGTCTCCGGGGAACGCGTGCTCGGAGCAGCAAAGCTTTACCTCCAGGTCTGGCAATTAGAGGTGCGGATGCACAGCGCTCTGTGTGCTGGGATGCGGTGGTGTCACGACCGGTTCAGAGAAGTTAAGTCACATCTGAAAGCCATTCCCTGTCACCGGCTATCCCTTTGAAGGGTGGGGGCGGGGGGTGTGCCTGTGTCCTACCCGTGGATTTGGCCAGCAGTCTGGAAAATGTCAAGGTTAGGAAAGGCTGAGCTTCATTTGCTTTTCACAGATCTGGGTAATGAATTTTTCATTTTAAAGTATTGTTCTCGCCTGAAAAGCGAGTCTGTAGCACTGGCATCCCGGGGTTCCACATCTGCCTCTCAGTTACTCTGGACCACATTTCCTCAATTCTTGTGTTTTGCAACCCTGCAAAATAAACGAGAGGCCTGAGACTTTAGTGGGGTTTTCCGCTTCATGTGCCTTTATCAGCATGGCAGATTTTGCTAGACACCCTTCATAATTAACCTCTTACACTGGTGTTGCTTTTGCGAGGGAGACCAGGCAAAACTGAGGTGTGGGAAGGGGGAAAGCATCAGGAACTTACTTTTGTCCTGAGACAGAGTATTTGTGACTCTGAATACAAATAGGAAGTATAACCATGCAGCAAAAACAAAGGCATTTTCCTCCCTAGCCATAGCTGCATCAAAGTCCCTCCTCTGTGGCTGCAATTTGATCAAACTCCATAAAAGAATGAGCAGCTTGAAAAAAATCATTGAAAACTCATCTCCCTCTTTCATTGTGTGAAATCCAGAGATGCTCAATTATGTTAGAAATAGTAGCAGAACAATAAAAGGCAATATTCTTTCACACTGCTCCCATTTTGCCCATGGATCTTGCCTCTCCCGTGTGCGATGGAGGCTGAGAGTCTTAGTGGGATTCAGAAAACTCTTTTACAGACCATATTAAAAGCTATAATTAAAGCAACAAAAGCTTCTAGTGATGCAAGCCCTGCTTATCAAAGCTGTGGATTCGGGGCAGTTTTTCTTCAGCTGGCGTGCTTCCTTGCTCCTACTTGCGGGAAACTTTTCTGTCCCTGACTGCCATGCTGACCTCTGGCAAAAACAAAGTGCTGGAGGAGAGGAAGAGTCGATGTGATCCAACCCAAAGCCCAAAGTTTGTCTGCTTCTACTATTCTTAGTCCGCATTGCCCTTATCCACCTTGCAACTTCCTTTCGAGCTGCGCACTTGTCCCCCCCCCCCAACCACCCGGCCAGCCCTGTGGTGGCCATAGGGACTGAAGGCAGTGGGGAGGAGGATGCAGGTGAAGAGGCACCCTGACAGGATGGCCAGTGGTATTGATCTGTTTTGTGCCTTGCTGCTTTTCATGTGGCAGGGAAATACCTCACGGAGCTTTAATTTGTCCAAATAGCTTTAGACAAGGTTAATACAACTCATCAATAAGTGCCACTTGTTATTAAGTTTTAATTACAATGTAATCTCTACACTGGCCTTGTCCTGCCTCCTCAGCATAGGCAGCAGGGTTTTTGCTTCAGGTGTGCCCCCTTGAGCTTCACTGACTGATTTCCATCATGGACCTAGGAGGTGGCACTGCTGGAGAGCCTGGTGGTCCCCAGTGTATCCCTGTTGGCCCCAGTCCCTGTGCTGGCAACTGGAGCTCAGATCTTTGAACTTCTCACATTGCTGTCCGTCCTATACCCCTGCCTTGATACATCTTCACCTCAGTCCTACAGAAGAGTCCAAAAAGGCTGCTGGTGGCTGCTTGCACCTCTTCCACTCAGAGAATGACTGAGAATGAGCTGAATTCTGTTTAACCTTCCTGCCTCCTCCCAAAGGTGGGCTTTAAGCATCTGAGAGAGGTGCAGAGAGGACCCGGTCATGGTCCAGCTCACAATAGGAAGAATAAACAGAAACTGTCAGAAGCACTGGAGTCAGGTAGACGTTCAGCTTGGTTTACAGTGAAATGAGGAACACTTTTAGCATAAGGAGGTGCATGAGTGCATATGTAAAGCACAGTTCATTCCTATGAACTATGCTGCTTTCTGTCCCTTGCACTGCTTCAAAACTTTGCTAAAACTTGGATATTTTTTATGCTGTTTTCAACTTCTCTACTCACTCCCTTTTTCTGCAGCAACTTTCCATTCTAGGAAGATCTTTAGAGCAGCAGAAGGTGCCGTTCTTAGTGAGGACCCAGTGCCTGTTGCAAGGCTACAACCCACCCCTCCCTCCACTGCCCTCTGCCTTCAGGAGGAGATAGGGAGGCAGCATCAGTGTTACCCGGCCTTTATCTCTGCCTTGCACAAAGGGGCAGGCAACTAGCGCTCTAAGCTGCTGAAAGCCCACAGACACGGAAAAGAAATGACAGCCAGCTTTAAATGGTACCTACTCCCAGATCAAAAACAAGAGGTTAAAAATTCAGAAGCAAGGCTTGGTGAAACCAACATCCCCCGTTTTTGCTGTGTTGTTTGCCTCAGGTTGCGTTACAGCAGGGTCCGGTGCTGTTCAGGAAGGCAGAACCGAAGAGGAAGGTGCTGTGCACAGCCTGGTTACAGCACGGCCCCATCCCAGCCAGCTGCTGCTGGGGCATTTCTTTAAAACTGTCCATTGCTGCTCTCGTGGGCATTTGTGGTGGTGTGGTGATTGGGTCTGGAGACTGTCAGCAGATGCACGAACCCCTGGCATCTATATCTGCCACAGTGTGGCAGTGAGCGGCAGGGCTCCTGAGCTCAGGGCTGGCCTAGGTAATGGTGTAGGTGTCTGGTCTTCCTTAAGCTCTCTTCAAAAGCCCTGCTGGGGGCCTGTCCTGCTGCTCTCTCTCAAGCTGAGGGTCTCAGCTTGGTCCCCACATGGGTTATGTCGCAGCTGTGCTGCAGCCATGCCCGTGCCATGGACCCTTATGCAGAGCTCAGCCTGTGGATGTGAACCCCTGACCGGAGCTGGGATCCATCTTGTCGTCAGGGGCTTGCCTGGCGCTGACAGCACCCTTGGCTGGGGGTGGCTGCGGTCACCAGACCTACCCAAAAGACCTGCCTACCCAAAGGCACGAGCTGTTTGAAGACCCAGCGCAACATAACCTCCAAGCCTCTGTCTGTGCCTCATTTTGTGAGGTCATGTTGCATCCTGCTGCTAAGGGGCTTCCAGAAGCGACTGTGGGCTTCGTGCCTTTCTTTTTGCCTTCGTCGGGATGGGAGCACGGAGAACTTCCCTGCTCGCTGTGGTGGTGCAGGCAGTGCTATGGTGCCTCTGTGAAAGACCATATGGCAAGATGATGTAGCAATTTAGGAGAAGGTAAGACTGCACCTATTGCACCTGCAAGACAGGGCTGGGAGGTGCCAGGGGATAAGAAGCAAAGTGCTAGGAGCTGGGCAACAACCCCTCTGAAGAACGGGACAAACAAGTATAGGCATTCAGGAAATGCCCTGAGCTTTTTCTGTACTGATCCTGAGCAGCTGGGCTGGCATGTGCCCTACACAAGTGATGGCTGCTGTGGTGAGCGCCCCTTGCCTTGCTTTGAGCCGTGGTGCTCAGGTGCTGCTGCTCGAGACAGCAATATGGATCGCTGTGTGCTGCTGCCCTGGGTAAATGCCCCGGGGGCTGATGTTTTACGCCAGTGCTGCTAGCCCTAGCTGGCTTGAGGCCAGCGTCTGCATTTGCTGTGAGGGTCTGTGGAGCTACTTCCAAAGGGAATGAGGAAGAAGCCTTGTTTTGACATTTCAAGGCTTTAATAAAGTCTGGAGGATTGCCTAGGAAGGACAAAGCTTGGCTGCAAGACAGACACTTTGGGGAGAGCACTCAGACTAACTCAGGAGCTCCTCACTGCTGTTAATTTTGCAATATACACCTGCTCTAGATGTGGCCTTGCTTGCCTCATGCGCAGGAGGAAAAGAAACCAAGGGTGTGCCATGGCCAAGGCCTTGTGTTTCTTACTGATCAGGCTTGGAGTCCACTTGAAGGCGGAGCAACACAGGTGATGTGGATGCAGAGAAATTGAGAGACAGTGAGACGAGGGGATGGTTGAGGCTGTGGAGACACTGGGTGTCCTGGCCGAGGTGACACAGCTGCAGAATGACCAGGGGCAAATTCAGCTCTCTGCACTATGGCATGAAGGACTCCTGTGGCACAGGGCAGGATGAAGAGTCTGGGCAGAGGTGTGATTTGCTTTGGGTGGTTGATGAGATGGGGAGGCAGAGAAGAGAGCAGGCCCTGGTTTGGAAGCCAGGTGGATGGAGTAGGAGGCAGGGAGTGAGGGGATGGACTGTGGCTTTTAGGAAGAAAAAATTGCCCTGTGTGTTATTCTAGGACTAGGCCCCTCAAAACCAAGCTGATCTGTGGGAGGCAACGCAGCCTAGTGATGGACAGACACCCCAAGGCAGGCAGGAGAGCTGGTGTACCCTTGGTAACCCAGGATGTTTCCATTGCCTGGTCTGCACTCATTTTTGCTCCTAATAGACAGAAGAGGGAGAGAATCCAAATAAGAGACTCAATTTATTGGAGAGCCCAGCTCAGCAGCAGCACAGTGCTGGGCTGGCCTGTGTGCAGGTGAGTGCTGCCGGCTCCACTTGCTAGCATCAATAAAGCCACGGGGCTGCTGGAGCTGTGCGATCTGCTCTTGTGAGCAAGAGCTGAATTCTTGTGCCTGTGCTGGGAATAGCCCAGAGCTGCTCGTCTCAGTGGCTGGTCAGAGGAATTCACGGCTATTCTGTTTGGGAGGCAGGCAGTGATTACAAATCAATGACTCCACTCCCCACGTGATTCATCGGTAACCTGGGAGCTGAGATCTTTCCCTGGCTTTCCCCATTACCAGACCCAGCTCTTGGGGCATCTTGAGAGTCTTACTCATTTTAAATCATCAGAGAGCTGCAGATGTAGCCGAGGAGGAAGGAAGGACAGATGGACAGAGGTATGGCTGAGCAGCTAAGGGGAAGGCAAGTTCCTGAATGCGGATGGGGCACCTCGTGGGTGAGTTGGGTTTGGCTGTAGGCTGGGGAGCAATGCTGCCAGCATGACCCACAGCAGCCCGGCTTCCCCTCTGCTGCTGGTCTCCAACTGACCTCCTCGCTTGGCTGGTAAATGGCCCATATTTTTGCCTGGCTGGGCACAAAGGGGAAAAAAAAGGCAAATAAAAACCAAATACCAACATGTGCCCAGCCAGACCAAAGCTGAGGTTATTTAGCAGGCCAGTAGGGAGATTTTAATCATCCCAAACAATCTGGGCTGGTCTATTCTTAATAACAATTTATAGCACTTAGCACTTTTGCATGTCACGAGCATTCACAGGCATCAGCTGGGGGCTGGAGACCGTGTGCTGGGAGCAGGGACTGTCCCGGAGGCTCTCCCAGCTCTAGCAGGGAGGATGGGGTGCCAGCAGCAGGCTCTCCCCAGGCTGCCCCCGTTCAGCACTGTCTGCTCGCACACAGCCATCTTCCACCTCCTCGTCCCACTGCACAGTTTTCATTCAGAATTTCAGGCAGACCATCGCGCCTACTGGCTTTAAAACTGCGGTCATCTGGCCACAGGCTGCAGGAGTGCAGCGGTTTCACCAGCAGATAGGGTAAGTAATCAGTGCTGTGATCAGGCAGGTTAGCTAGGGAGGTGACTGCTCCCGTTTTACAAACGAGGTAGCTGGCAGAGAAAGGATATCTAACCGGAGAGCTGGAAGCACATCTCCCAGCGCCGACCTCCTCTCCCTGACCTTACTGTGATATTTCCATCACACATCTTTGATGTCAGCACATGCAGGAAGGCTAAGGAGCTGTGAGATACCCTGACCCTCCGGGCTATCAGACATACTCCCTGGTTTGGATCTGGCTTGCGCAAAACACGTTGCCCACACAGGAAACAGCTGTGTCTGGGCTGCCCCTGGTCCACTCCTTGGCTGGATTTGTCATACTGTAGCTTTTGCAATCACCTAAATGTGCTGTAGGACCTTAATCTGGGGAAGGTAACTGCAGTGGCAGAAGGTTGGACTTCGTAGGATGCTGCAAAGCACTGTGTGATGTGCTGAGCTGGAAGATGGAGCGAGAAGCACAAGTCCACAAGCTCAGCTCTGCTGCTGCCTGTGGTCCTTCCCCTCTGCCTGCACCTCAGGGTCTGAAGGGTGGGAGCAAGCAGCCAGATGTGCAAATGGCTGGGAGGGTGCAGGAGGGAGCGTGGGGAGACACGGGAGAGGAGAGCGTCAAAGACACTCAGGAGGTTTAAAAGAAACTGGTTGGCGTACAGAACTGAAACTGCAGCAGGGAGAACTCAATGCGAGCGCTGCGCGGTGGCCCCCGGCTATTTAAAGCCCTGCATGCACCTGATGTGCAGCTGGGCATTGAGGAGCAGCGTGCCTGCATCTCGCACTGCTGTACCCACAGAAGCTTTGAGAGGGGCTTTTGAACCCACCTTCACACGGGACAAGCCCTCCCCCACCACACCTCGGTCCCTGGGGAGGCTGAGAGAAGCATCCCGAGCACCTTCTTGTTCCTCGGCGCAGTGCTCCAACATCTGTGCAGCACGCTCCTGGCAGTGGCTGCAGCTGCTTATGTGGCTAAGCCCCATTAAAGAAGTGTTCTAGCACCGGACCTCAGCTTTGTTTCTCCAACTCGCTTTGACAGGATGAGCCTCTGCTGCAAAACAGGCAAATGTCTGAGGCCCTGGCAGGCATTTCTAAGACTGCCGCCCAGCTATCAACTGCTGCTTACGGCCCTTCGCACGGCATTTTAACCCTTCTCCATGCTCTTCCCCTGCAACCTGTCTCCAGTGCCCGCTTTCTCACCACAGACAGCTTTCCAACTGCCTCGCCTGAATTTAGTTTTATGGCCCCAGCTCCAGGCTTTACTGCTCTGAGATAATTCGAGCAATTCCCTTCCTTCCTTTATATTGTTCCTCTAAGGCATTTACAGGCAGAACACTTGTCTCTGCCAAACCATCCCTTCCCACTCCCCGTCCTTTGCCCCAAACCTCTCACCCTTGGGTTGTTTAAATCAGCTGGTGGTGGCTGCACAGCATCGCGTGGCTGGGCTGTCCTGCTGCTCCTCTCATCTCCCGTGGAGAGCAGCAGCACCTCCGGGCTCCAGAAAAACCCTGTCCTGCTGGAGGGGGCACCCCACAGCCACCCTCTGGACATGATGAAACTCTGACTGCATGGATGGAAACAATCATTTTTTATTTATTTATTTTTATTATTTTATTTACCATCAGGGATGATGTTGATGACAGCAAAGGGTGAGCAGATCGGAAGAGGCAGGAAGAGATCGTGGGCATCCCACTGGGGTGCTGGGGGACCTGTGCACCCTGTGACTGGATCTGTTGCAGAGGTGCCAGCTGATGGAACAGCACGTGTTACTGACCAGATTCGGCTTTCTGTGCCTTGGAACCAGTGTCTCTGATTGCTGCAGGTTGCTTTCAATAGCTCTTGACTTACAAGATCTTTCTTATTATTAAAAAATTAAAATAGGTAGAATTTGGATTAAATTAAACCAACTGGACTTTGTTCTCCACTGGAAGCTGTTTATGTAACATCTGTTTCAAATAACTTTAAAGCTCAGTCCATTCAACTGCGCGAAATAAAATGGTGAAATCACAATATTTGTTGGGATTTTTCAGCAAAATCAGTGCATACACTCCCCCACACCTGATGTCACCCCCCAGCCTGCATGACAAATGCAGCCCTGGTGAGTCTGGTTGGGCTGAGGCCAGCCTGCTTCGCACAGCTGGCAGGGAGCAGGCAAAATCACTTACAACTACCTTTGCAGATAATTATATATATATTTTTTCAGGTAAAAAAAAAAGCATTGAGCACAGCTCGCAGTGCTGTTGGCATTACACGCGTGGCGCTCTGCGTTAGGGCAGAGGAGCCAAGCTGGGGCAGCGTGCTGGATATCCCTGTGTTGGGAATGGGTGTCCAAGAGTTTCTAGGAGGATATTTAAAAGCCATGGAGGCATTTCATAGCGTGCAGAGGGTCTGCCCAGGCCAGCCCTGCTTTCTTGGCAGGGAGGGGTTAATGAGCCCACTGCTGCAGCAGCTTGGTGGGCAACCCCGCTGCCTTGGCCTGCCGCACGCCTGCGCCCCGCTTTCTGCTGGCCTCCCCGCGGCCTCCCCCCTCTTTATATATTCATGAAGCAGCAGGGAGACGGCGGGTGGGGCACGGGTAAATAAAAGCTGAGCAAGCTGAAACTGCAGCACAGGAAGAGGAACTTTCCGCGCGCTGCCTCGCCGGGACACAGCCCGCTGCTTATCGCGGCCGCGCCGGCTGGCCGGAGAGACGATAACCCTGCCCTGCTGCCTGCACGCTGGATGCGAGGAGCAGGAGAGCTGTCTGTGAGTGAGTCAGCCTGCCCAGGGACAAGATAACACCTTTCGGGGTGGCTGTTGCTCTGGGTTCAGAGCCAGGCCCGGCAGATTTCTCCCTTGGCACCACGGGACAGAGGCATCCCAACGGGAGAGGCTGGGAGCTGGGGGCATGCGTGCAAGCGGGGAGATGATGTGGGATACATGCAGAAAAGCTCCAAAACAGTCAGTCTTTTTCCAGCCCGCTTTGGTCTGGAGGGATGGGCGTGTAGGGTCACTGAAGCCTGGCATTGAAGGATTATGTTGCAGCTGTGCTTTTTTGGGACGCGCAGAGCTCTCCAAGTTCACATGTGCCTGCCTCCTGTGATCCCTTACTGCTCCCATATTCTCCCTTTCTTCCGGGACAGCAAGGAAGGGACATGCCTCTGTGGCTGCACTGGGGCTTTCTGCCTGCAGATTGACCCCTCTGATAGCTGGGTAGATGCTCCCAGGGCTGGACCTTCCCCACCCCGCAGCTCTGTGTGACGTGCTGTATCTTCTCACCCTGCCCACAGCCTTGCTCCACGCAGACAGCACCACCGGGGTGTGAACGCAGACCCTGTGTACTGGGGACATCACCACCAGATGCTCCCCCCACTGAGCACCCAGCTAACCCACTTCTGCAGGCTGGGCCAGCAGTTTTGTGTGCCAGAGGGTCACTGGGAAGATGTCACCTCCTGGCTTATGCTAACACACTGATTTCCCTCCCCACACACACCAGGTGCAGCTCCAAGATGAAGCCTCCATCTGGGCAGAGCATAAGGCTGGCATGCCTTCTCCTGAATTTGGCTTCCCTCTGCCTTCCAACCCCGCTCTGGGAGAACCGAGACTCCCTGCTGGAGGAGGAGAAAGCCCACCAGACAGGCGGCAATTTGGTGCTGAGCAAAGAGGAGCAGCAGCTCAGCACAAAGCTCGTCAGCCTCAAGAAGAAGGAGGTCGCAGCAGCCATGAACATGGGGCAGTTCCCACCGAGCATGCACTTCTTTCGGGCAAAGAGCCTCATTGACCAGAGTGCGGTGTTCAGCATCTTGAAGCACATGCCAAAAGGTAGGCGTTGCCTTAACAGTTGCTCGTCTTACTCACCCTCCTCTTGCCTTTTGCTTCCTACACCAGAGCAAGATGCAGCAGACCTCTGCAGGCAAGCCCACGGACTGGGAGTAGTGCCGGCTGGGTCGCAGGAAGAGCCCTGCCTCTCAGCTGGGGGCAGGGGGAGAGAGGAAGAGGGCTGTGGGCTGGATGAATACACGTTTCCAGCAATTGTACATTTAGTGTGACTTGCAAAGTGCATCTTTCAGCCTTTGAAAAGTGAGGCAAGGTGGTTCTGTGCACACCCAAAAGACTGCAGGCACTAGAGGAGGAAGGTGCTGCCTCTAATACTGCATGATTTTGCCTTGTTGAATGCAAGTCAGAGCCTGTGTGATGTGACCCACAGAATACAACACAAAAGACTACGGGAATCCAATAGCTTTCTTAACCAGGCTCTGCTCTGTGCACTTGCAGGAGACTTCTGCTTATAAATGCAGACATTAGTCCTTCTGTCTTCAGTTTTGAGACCTTGCCTCTCCCTCGTTGCTCAGCATGTCCCGCGATGATGGGCTGCCATGCCTTATACCAGAAGAGTCTCTTTGTACTCTGCAGCACACGCTAGTTTTAAACACATTTTGGAACCGTTTACCTTCGATAACAGCATGAGATTGTCCAGTGCCTTCAACACGCTGTACAGTGCATCCTCTGACAAGCAGCCTGGGACACAGCAGCATTCAAAGGCTCACTTCTCTGGGTTGCACTGGAAAGGGGGAGAGGAGAGGATGTTTTAGGCAAGTGCAAATCCAAACCACCTAAACTGGGTTGCAGCAGCAAGCCCAATGTCTCCATGTCTGAGCTGCTAGCAGTTCAGTGGAGAGGCTGAGGTGATTGCTGGAGAAAGTCATTGACTCCTGGCTGGCTGCTTTCTCCCTCCGCACCTCTGGTTCAGACAGAAGCACTGAACAAGGTGCCTTCTTTAACTGAACGTAAGAGACAATTGCAGTGAAAGCTGTCCGTACCTCCATAAGGCTGAACAATATATCCACCTTTCCAGTTGGTCCCTTTCTAGATGCCAAGTCCCACAACCTTGCCCACATGGCTGCCTGGGAACAGGTTGGTGACTCACTTGAAAAACCCTTGCATGGTGAAGCTGACTGCCAGATCTTTCCATTTGCCAGGCTGTGACACCAGCACATAAGAGCTGTCCTTCTTATTACTCAGCTTTTCCCTCCCAGTTTCCAGTGTGGGATGAGGCTCCCTGACCTGCAGCATCCTGAGCAGTTACCATATGTGATTAGGATATCAGAGTTGTCTGAATCCCTTTGTTGTTGAGTAAGGAATTGAAAAGTAGCCCCCTCTTTGCCTCAAAGAGGATATCTTTGATACTAAGGAGGAATCAAAGCAAAAATTTAACACCTTTCAACCCAGAATGCAGTAAAATAGTTCTCAGAATCTCTGCAAGCACTGTAGGCTTCTAGGGCCAAGATCACGTCCTTATAATTGCTTGAGTAGGACCTCAGTCTTGATCACAGCTCCTAGTGATTACTGTTGGTTTCAAGCACTGTTGCCATTTCTATTGCTCCTCACAAAGGGAAAAGGGCCGTATTGCAAGTGGCAGGAGGATCCAGACAACTGTGGCATGCCCGTCCTGTCCCTCCTGCTCTGGTCAGAGCAGCATTTACAGTTGCTCAGCATCTTAGCTGTCAGACCTTCTATAGTGAGAGATTATAGAGGCTATAATATATACTAGTCTCCTGTAGATTAGAGTCTTGTCATATGCAAATCAGCACTTAGTGTTCCTGTTAAGTCATATTCTCCCTTTACTCCTAAGGGCATTAAAATTATTTAGATTATGACATGTCCCTTAGACTAATAAAGCACATACCTGTGAGGCTTGAGTTCTCAACTTCTTTCCTTTACAAAGGAGAAATTTAGTTCAAGCACCAATGGCATAAAAAAATCTCTGCAAAAAAAAAATCACCAAAATGAAAGGATGGGCTGGGGAAGGTGACCATGCAGAAGCTTCCTATGCCAGGAAGACTGGCCAACACACCACACAGTATCAGAGCATCCCAAAAGCCCACAGTGCTGGCCACCAACAGTTGCAAAATTTAAGTAAACATGCATTTGGTAAGAGAGAGAGGTGGGTGCTACTTCTCTATCTGACTGCAGTTCCCCACTGTGGCATGGTCTGTGATTTTGGTGCATGCCACAGTTTCAGAGAGGAAGGAAGACACAGACCAGATGCAAGAGTTGAGGCTGGGAGCAAGCCAGCTAAGATGCAGAGGCTTGCCCCAGGCCCCCCTTGTAGGCTGGTGCTCCCTGTGAGAGCACCTCTTCAAAACAGAGGGGCCAGCTCTCAGCAACACTAGTCTGAACGAGCATTTTCCATCCCAGCAGGAAGCAGAGCTCCCTGTTGATCCTCCTTTTGCTCCCAGGGAGCCATCATGCTCTGGCTGCCCTGGCAATCTCTGCTGGGAAAGGTCAGTCACAGCCATCTGGAAGCATCTCCAGATGCCCCTGGCAGGGCAAACTCAAGCTCTCATCACATTACGCCTCCTTTCTTCTAATCCAACTGCCTTGTCTCAATAGGATCGCTTCTCCTCTCCCCAGGTGCTGTCTTACACCTGCACGACTATGCCATGCTGAGCGTGGACTGGCTGGTATACAATGCCACCTACCTCCCGGACTGCTACGTGTGCTTCACCCGCACGGGCACCGTTCGCTTTTGGTTTTCCAGGCCTCACCCTCCTCACCCAGTGCCAGCCCAGTGCTCCGAGTGGGTTTTGCTGGAGACCTACCGAAAACAGCTGCACAACGTGACTGAGTTTGATAACAGGTGAGCGAGCACGAGGTGCGAGCCTGGCAGCGCTCTGTGGTAACACTGCCAGGCCAGCAGGGTTGTTCTGGTCCAACTCCCCCGTTTGCTTGCTGCTCTGGAAGCAGGGAGCCCCATTAAAGTTGTGCACACAGAGCAAGCAAATAACAGCATAAGAACTTGAAGGCTGGAGCATTAAGGACACCAGAATTCGAGGCTGCCAGCATTTAGGTTTTCTGTGCATCCTCGCTGTGGCCCATCGCACAGACACGTTGAAGACAGTGGTTTAAGTTGGAGCAGACCTCCCAGAGCCACCTAGGAGCTCACACCCCAGACTGCTCCCCAAGGCACCACCCTCCATCTCGCAGGAGCTCCCTCCCTGCAGGCAGCTCCTACCCCAACTGCTGGCAGCCTTTTATCAGGACCAGGTGTTAGCTGGCTGCCCAGCAGCCACCCAGCATTTAATTACTTGCAGGTGGGTGGGAAAAGCCTGGCTCCCCCTCCAGACGGTGGTGACAGGAAGACCAAGCCCTATCTCCCCGTCCAGGGGCCATTCATCCCGTGACAAAGCCCTGCTGAAAGGCCAGGGGGAAGCGTGTGGTTCTGCGCTGTGTTCGGGGGCTTGATAGCATGCACTAAATAATGCATGAAGTCAGACACTGAGTGATGAGGACAAAGAAAAATATTGAGTTGTGATCTGTTCAGAGAGCACCGCTGTCTGCCGAGCTCCGGGGGGCTGGGGTCCTGTGGAAAAAAAAAATAAAAAATAGCGTGCGGTGTAATGTAGTTAAATCAGTGTTGTGATGCAGACACACACGGAGAAGGCGGGATGAAGGTGATGAGGGTGACCCTAATTGTGGCATTTTCTAAGAGAAACTTCATGGTTTGGGCTGTGGTGCTCTGCAGTGAGAGCATGTGCATGTGTGCTTCTAAATAGAGACCTCTTATCTCTGGTACCGCCTGCGTGTGGAAGCGGTCTGGGCTCCGTGCCCTGCAGGTCTAGGAAGAAGGTCGGGCTGGGAAGCTGAGGACTACTGCTGTGACATGGGATGGAAGAAATAAGATCCAGCGAGAAGTCACTTCTTTCAAAGAGAAAACCGGTTGCCCATTATCTGCCTTCCATTTCTACTGGGAGCGATGAGGAAAGACCATGGCACCAGCACTCTTCAGCCCCACCAAGAGACCCATAAATAATGTGCAAGAGATTAGATGTTGAAACAGCTTCGCTTTCTTAAAACACAAGCAATTGCACTGGGCATTTGAGGCCCTTGTCAGGAGCAAGCCATGGCTGTGTTTGGTTTTGGTTGTATTTATGTAGTGTGACGTTCCCTCCTGGCTGAGGCTAGAGGCCATGGCAACCTGTACTCCTGTGAGGGTGGGGCTGTGCATGGCTTTGTTCCCAATAGTCCTATTTGGGAACGTGACTTCTTCACGGAAGCAGTGTTATCCCATTCCTCTTCTTTTGTACTATTTATCTGATGATGCCGCAGGTCAGAGCAGGACTTCTGAGACACAACACAGACACAGCTTCAAAGATCTTACAAAGGGTTGGAGGGGAAACTGAGGCAAAGGACAATGAACGGATTTTCCTCAGCAAATGAATTCCAGAGCAAAGTACAAACCTAGATCTCTTACATCCTGGGCTCTCAGACTTACCTACTTATGTTGTCCTTCATTTCTTGCCCTTTTGTGCTCACCACAGAATCGCAAAGGAGTCATTGCACATAATGTGCAAACACAGGAACACCAGCCACGTTGAGGCTCTTCCCCTCCTATTTTCATCTAATCCCTGGGTACTAGTCTAAGGGTTAGGAATGTTTTTTGGCTGCCTGGAAATAGGTCTCTAGCCAGGAATCGGCCCCAATCTGTTCTGCTTCTCAGTTTCTGGAAACTCTCCCAGTCTCTTGAACATGTGCATCCCAGGCTACCTCTTTTCCTGCACTCCTCTTTGCCCTTGAGCACTGACAAGCTGAGAGAAAGCAGATGTCAGAGGGAGGAACGGATGGATAGTTGGGTGGTTTCAAGGAAGTATCGAGGGAGTATGGCAGCAGGGAAGGGTTCTCAAACAGGATGGCGTGGATCAGCAAACACGAAGAGAACAATGAAAATGTTTCCCAGGGGCTGCACCTCTCTTACCGTACCATGATCCT
The DNA here is from genome assembly GCF_964035555.1 of Netta rufina. Taxonomy (NCBI): domain Eukaryota; kingdom Metazoa; phylum Chordata; class Aves; order Anseriformes; family Anatidae; genus Netta; species Netta rufina. Next base: position 141,780,243 of record NC_140123.1, read on the forward strand.
GACTGGGAAGGCAAGAGGGAAGGAGATAACCACATCACATTTTTGCTGTTTGTATATTTATATATATATACACACATAAACACACACATTTATATGTATATGTGAGTGCGTGTGTTGGAAGTAAGTCTTTGTGTTCGTTTGCCTCAAAAGAAGGTTTTATCATTCATATCCAAAACACAAATCCTATGGGCCAAGGCCCTGGAGTATCCTCTTACTGGTAAGCTTCCAAAAGGATGCTATTAAGAGAGTCAAGAGACCATGGGTTAGGAGACAGAGAAAGGCAGGAAACTTTGCTCTGAGAGTTAAAAAAAATAATAAATCCTCACTTATTTACTTGGCCACCAATTATGATCCATGAGAATGCCGTTTTTTTCCCTCAAGAAGCAACATAATTGCCACAGCCTCTAAAGCGAGGGCTCCCAATAAGCGTGACCCCCGATATTTAAGGGAAGCAGCGCTGACACTCCAGATATTTGTAAAACCACCCCTGCCCTGATCGCCCGGGGATGGAGGCCGTGCCCCGCAGCGCAGCTCCCGCGGTGGCAGCGCTCCCTGTCGCAAGGATGAAGTCATCTGCGAGCGAGCTGACACTGCGGCTGGCCGAGTCCCCAGGCACCAGTGGACCTCCACCACCTTCCCCTCCGTGTCCTCCGACTGCCTTATCTAACGGGAAAATAGGGCAGTAGGCACAGTGCGCAAAATATATTAAAAACCCCATCACAGAGACAAAGCACTCCGCTCCCTCTACAAGTCTCCCCTTGGGGAGAAGAATAGGGGAAGAGAGAGAGAGAGGAAGCGAATGAACCACATGTGACAGATGTTAGTCACACTATTTAATGCACCACTGGAAGACATTCAGATACTATGGCGAGGAGCGGGGTATAATTACCCATAGAGGATAGGAAAAGAAGCAGGAAAAAGATACTCCGTAAAAACAAGACAAGAAACCATTCACTTATGCATTCATTATATTGTGCACGAAAGCAAAAGAGAAAAGAAAGCAGGAAAAGAGAAAAGCAAAAGCATGGTTGAAAATAAATAATCCTTAGCTGGTCGTTTTCGTTGTGCCCCTTTGGGCATACGCATTGCAATAGCATTGTTCACTGCATATATGACATGACATGGAAGGCTATTTGTAGTCTGCACCTGATCACTGGCTAGGGCCCATTCCAGAAAATAAGCAGAAATGCCTTTATGAAGCTTTGCTTCATCTGCATGACCTCCTCGTGGCAAAGAAATTACCAGCCTGAGCCCTTAGGAGATTATCAGGTTATCAAGGCTGGATCACCACTACACAATAAATCTCCAACAGTTATAGGGATCAATAATCGGTCTTAAAGGAAAGGGGATTATAAAAAAATGTTGTTTGATTTATGTGCTTTTAGGAGCAGGGTGGTGAGGGGGTTTATTGCTGTATCTAGCCCAAGAGCACGGGCAAGGTAAACAACCTCGTGTTCATGCGGCTTGAGTTTAAAACAGGGCGCAGAGCAGCGTGCGTGCTCCTTGTTGGAGGATACGGGGAGAAAAGCACTGGGATCCCCGCTGGATGCCGTTCCTTATCCGAGGCAAAGCTGTGTGTGGCAGCGAGCATGGGCTTGTGTGGCCTTTTGATCCGACCTGCAGGGAGGTTCCTCCCGCGGTGCTGCGGGCTGGGGCGAGCAGCGGCGGGGAGCTCCCCTTTGGCCAGGGCTGGGGCGAGCGGAGCGGGATGGTTGGCTCAGGTGGCACTGCTGCATCTGTTTTCCTAGGGGCTTGCCGCAGAGCCTGGCTCTTCCCACGGCAGATCTCCTCCAGCACACCCTCTTGCTGGAAGCTACTGGCAGATAAGCTCCTCAGAGGTGCCCCTGGCTCTCGCATTCCTGGTTTCTGGGGTGATGCTCCAGTGTCCCTCCCCATGCGGTGATGCAGATGAGATGCCACATGCCACAGCGGCATGGAGCATTGACCCTGTGCCTCCCTGGACACAGCTGAGCTTCTCCATTGGGTTGCATCATTTGCCAGACGGTATCTGGGGGTGCCCAGCCTCGTGTGATACTGCAGGAGAGGCCCCTCTGTAATGCACAGAAGGGCAGAGCTGAAGGTGCTGTGGGAACCCAAACTCCGAATTTCCTCACTGGCTAGCATTTAATAGCTCATCCTTAACAAATATCTTTGCTTATGTTCAGTTCTGTTTCTGAAATTGTTCCCAGCAAAGAAATTAGCTGAGTGAAGAAGAAATGAAACTGCAGCTGCTGGAAGAGGGCCCATGGGGAGGGGAGCGGCAGCCCGCAGGCAGATGCTGGGGGAGCTGGTCAGGATGGAGGGACACAAAAGGGATGCCCCTGCCCAGCACATCTTAGTTTACGGGTCTGGACCAGGTCACATTTTGAGTCTGTGGGAGAGAGGTTTTTAATCCCATCCACAGAAGCCTCCTGGAACAAGATAATAAGAGCTCAAATCAAACCCACATCTCCCGTATAGCAGGAGGAAGCACGGCACTAGGATGGGGGGCAAGACTTCAAACACCAAACATTATTAAAGATCAGTAGCTTTATCAAGGGAAACAACAGACTTGGACGAAAGATGAAGTGTGGCCAAAGGCGTTTCTATCTGAACAGGCTTAGCCTTCGAGCCTAGATAAACATCAGGCCTGGTTGGACTGGCAAACCCACCCGCCTGCAAGCGCCCAGCTCTGTACCTCGCTGCAGTGGCTTCAGGCTGTCCACCCAGGAATGAATTTCATCACCCCCTGCTCTGCCATTCAGATGTTGCCTCCCAGCCTGAGAAACTTATTACAAACCCTTCTCTGGGTGGCCAGTGTAGGAGAGCTGCTGCCAGAGGCAATGCTTTGCATGGGATGAAAGCTATGTCTGGTCAGCAGACAGCCGTGTGGTTGCCCTGTCCTGAACACAAGCTGTCACCACAGCGGCACCCACAACCATGTGGTCTTGCAGTTGCTGCCTGCCCGAAACTCGGCTTGATAAAATGACCTGTTGCCTCTCTGGGTTTCTTAAAGAGGCTTACAGACCAGCAGATTCGGTGAAGGACCCACATACATTTCCATCCCAGTGAGGGAAAGTCAGGACCCGTGATTCCTACCTGTTGTTTCCCAGCAGATGAACCTGAGGAAGTTACCAGCAAGGCAGGCAGGACGCCAGGTTTGTTTCACTGGAGAGGGGGAAAATACTTCTGATTCTTGGTCATTTCCCCTCTGCCCATGTTAGATGACACTTTTTGACAAGATGAAGATACCAGGGAGAGTTACAGGTTAGTAATCACATTGGTGGTGGCCCTAGCATCTCCTGGAGACTGTCTAGTGGTGAACAGAGGGATGGGTGTCAAAATCTCTTAGATGCATTTAAAATGTTTGGGAGAATATATTGTCTGCAGGAGTAATGTATTAGCCTACTTGTGGATTAAGAATACTGCTGGGTAGCAGAGTGCAATTCTTACGATATAAAAACATCATGCTTGCTTTTCTAAGTCTCATTATTTCTCAAGATTTTGTCCTCAAAATGGTGGGCACTTTGACGATCAAGTCTGACCTGCCTTGTAGCTCGACACGTAGTCTATAGTTTTTTACCTGTCAGAGATATAGGTATTATCTGTGCCAGCCATCAGAGGAGTAAATATAGGTGGCAAGAAAATGACCTGAGTGCTTCCTAGTTGCACCAGTTATTAGATCTATACATATTGCCCTGTTCTTGGTCTCTGGGTTAGATATTGGGCCCCTGTTGTGGCAGGCACTGCTCTGCTCCTGCTCTTGGTCCTACCCAGAAAACACGTCCCTCCTGAGCACAGCTGGGCACTGCTGCCCCACCTCACCCCACAGCATGCAGATGGGAGAGTGTCACATCTGCCAAGCTTGGCCTCCAAAAGCAAAACTCACAGCGACCTCGAGGAATCCCGCTTCCTTCTGTACCAAACACCACGCTGCCAGCTGGTGCCTTTTTGCATGCTGAAAACCAGTTAACTTTGCTCTCCTTATTCTTCCTCTTCCTTTTACCCTTTTCTGCAGCCTGATGAGGAACTTGACTCTGGTGACGGATGCCCCTGAGCTGGCCTACCCTTCCCAGACTTTCATCTGGAAAAGGTTTGAAGAAGTCTTTCTCATCGCCTCTGGACTTATCTGCTATGCACCTGTGTTCAAGGCCTACTTCTACCAGGGGCTGCTGGAGCTCTATGAGGATAACGTACAGTATGCGGAGATAAGAGCTATCCTGCCTCCGGTATGTATTTTTTGGCTTCTCTAGTATTCCTTTAAATCCTTATTTCTCCCAAACTTTTCTCAAGCCCTAGCTTGACTTCAGTTTTTGGATGTTTGCATACCTTGCCTTGTAAGGACGCTGGAAAAGCTTGATCGTATTCAAAGGTCTCTGCTGGAGATTTGCATGCTCAAGGGCTTGAAAGCGAGAGACACTTTGTTCTTAACGGCTCGGGAAGATACTGGCTGTGGCACCAGTACAAACTGCCTTGGACCACCTGGCTGGGAGCCGTGCCTAATCTTGCTGGTTGGGAAGATGCACCTCAGCCTCGTCTGCGCCAGAACCACCTGTTGTGCTGTACCTGCTCGGGAGCAAGCTCCCAGCTGGAGCAGAGGCTGATCCTGGAACAGATGCATTGTTTTAAATCTACAGCTTATTTCGGGGTGACTTCTCTGACCAGGATGCTATACTAACTGCTCCAAGCCAGGGAGCGTGGCCACGGGGGCTCCGCAAGGCTGGGACAACAGCTCCAGTGCTGCAAAAGCTCGCCTTGCAGCAACGCCCGCCAGAAGCGGTCACCAAAGTAAACGAAAGCTGGGATTTAGCGCAAAACAGCAAACATTGCTGAAAAGCCCCCTGGCCCCAGCTGTGTTTGCAAGTTCAGCTGTGCAAAGCCCCAGGTTCCCACGAGCGGCAGGGGTGGAAACATCCCTGTGATCATCTGCAGCCACCCTGTGGCCCCAGGTGCTGGCAAGGGGACACCAGGAGGTGACGGGGCACAGGGGCTTGGCCAGGGGCAGTGCGAGGCAGCAGCACCCCAGGGGCAGCAGGAAGGTGGGCTGAGACCGCTGGAGGGTGCAGGGGGAGGGTGAAAGGGGAAAGAAAGGAGAGAAGGATAAGGGGAGAGAGGATGGAGTGATTTCAGCCTCCGTGATGGATCCAGGCAGGGCCTACATGGGTTAGTATCAGCTGGGGCATGTAGGGTCTGAACCCTGCAGGCAAAACTCTGCGTGTAGCCCTGCCAGTGAGGAACTCGCAAAGCAAGCTGATGAGACAGAGCTTTAAAAAAAAAAAAATTATTTTCCCCAGTTTTCAGCCAGAGAACTGGGAAACTGTGGCAAGACTAAGTGACCGACAGAAGGTCGCACAGCACAGCCCTGGCCTGGAGCTGAAGCTCAGCCCTCGCACAGCCAGGGGCTGCTCTTCTCCTCCTGCATGGTGTGGAGCGTGTGTGAGCAGCCAGGCGGCTGGGCAACGTGCAGCATCTGATATGGACACAGGGCAGAGGCTGCAGTCTCCTTGGGGTACTCAAGGGCACTTGCTTGCCGTGTCTGAGCATGGGGAAACTTGTTTCTTGCGGTGTTTCTAGGCAGGAAAACTGCTCCTTGCTTCACGCCAGCCAGTAAATGCTTCAAGAAGAACACGTCCTGAACAGTTTTAACTGCTTTTTACTGCCCCGTTGCGAGGACTGCAGAGCACTGCTTCTCTGAGGTTTTTCTTCAGTTCCCTTCTCCCACCTGCTAACAAAACTCCTGCTTGCCATGTGCTTTTCGTCCTACAGGTGTACGAACTTGATGGCACTCGGCACAATAAGTCTTGGTCGGTGGCGACATATCAGGAGGTGACCCGGCGCTTTGTGGAGGAGCACCCCGACTTTCTCGGGGCAAAGATCATATTCACGGTGCACAGGTAGAGGCTGAGCACGGCTGTGTGGTGGTGGGAAAGGTGTCCAGGCAGTGCCAGGAGAAGCAGAGTTTCCTGAGGGGTGGGCTGGAAGTGCTACCATTGCTTAGCCATGCCTGTGCATGTTGTCACACCTGGGGTTTTGACTCCTAAAGCATTTCCCCGGCACGTGGTAAAGGCTGGGGGTGAGAAATCATCTATATACGTCTGCATACGTGTGAAACGACCGGGGTCAGCTCATGGCGTGTGCCCAGGAGACAAACATCCATGGCGAGCCCCTGAGTGCAGGGACGAGCAAGGGGAAGGCATTTGCTTGCCCCAGCTCCTGTGCCCGGACACGCTCACCCTCCTGGTGGGGGCCGAGGCAGTGACAGCAGTGCCCGAGCACGGGCACCGAGCACTGCAGAGATCCTCGGGGGGCCCTGCAAACGCCGTTCCCCCGGCAGCCTTTGTACGGTATGTTCGTGCTGCTGCTCACGGGCAGGCACAAGGCTGCTCTCCAAGTCAGCCAGATGCCACAAAGTCATGTGAGGTGATCCTGAGCAAATATAACATACCTCTCAGCAGGACTTGCTCACTCTGGCTCGGCACGGCGTGGTTTCCAGTTCAGAGCTGGCTTGCCTCTGGCCGGCTTGGGTATGGACAGAGCCTGCCTGCAAAATGCACTGTGATGTTCAAGTCCAACAGAGCTGGGGGAAAGCTAAATTTAACACACTGTTGAAATGCAGTGGCTGTCCCACCCCTCGGCATAATGGTAGAGAGGAAAAAAATATTGAAACTTTTTCTCTCCATGCTGTTGCATTCCCTGCTTGGTGTATAGGAAAGCCAGTGAGTCTTAGACAAGCACGCCTCACCTCGAGTGACTGAATTGTCTAGCCAGGCATTTCCTGGTCATTCAGGGGTTTCCTTTCATAATATCAATTTTCGGCTGCCGTTACTCTGGAGACCTGAAGCTGGCTGTCAGATTCAGGAGCAACTTGCATTTTGGAAATACCCCTGAGGGCCCCTGTTCGCAATTCAAACAAACCCAAAGAAGGCAGGCCTGGGGATGCGAGCCTCTGCACTGCTTTCTCTCTCTTGCTCTTTAGGATGCTGAATGTTTCCCAGATTAAAGAAGCCATCGTCACTGCCATGGCACTCAGAGCCCGCTTCCCAGACACCCTGGCAGGCTTCGACCTGGTAACTGGATTTCTTCCGTGGCTTTGAGTTAACCCCTAGAGGTGAAATATAACTACATGCATATATGGCATGTGTTACAGCAGAGACAGATCTGCTGCTGCTGTCCTGAGATCACTGTGGACAAATCAAAAATCCTCTAGCTAAGGATTTTGCTGGCAGTAATTAGCCAAAAATAAAATAAAACCCACTACCCCATCCTCAAATAATCACCCCCTTATCCGACACCCAAAACTTTGTACTTTCAATGCAGTTGGCACTCTGTAGTGATTTCTCACATTAAGACCCACCATATTCCAGAGCACGTTCAAAAAATACTCTATCTCCTCCCCAGGTTGGCAATGAGGATGAAGGTCATTCTTTGTGGGAGCTGAAGGATGCCCTGACCATCCCGTCTTCCCTGGGGTTCAACCTGCCATACTTTTTCCATGCTGGAGAGACTGGTAAGCATGAGGACTCAAGGTCTGTTATTGCTTACAGAGGTAGGAGGTGAACCCTTGCAGAGCACAGAAGCAGCGAGCCTGACCATATCAAGACGATGGGGGTGCATGGTCTGTTTTCCCTGTGCTTCTCCCCGCATCATCTTCTTGCTGCAGCATTCCTGCATGGCACCTCCCCTACTTGCTCTCTGCTCCTGAGTGTAGGGTTCATGTTGGTCAGCATCTTTGCCCCATGTGTAATATGGAGCCATGCTACAAGAGCTGTTGCTGCTGTGGGTCCCAATACATAGTCCAGTCCATATGGGTGGGATTTTTCCTAACTATGCCTGACAGTTATGTCTGACTAGCACGTTATGCTTCCTAAATTTTGATATCTACAGAGAAAATGTCTAAATCTGAACTAGTTACGCTGGGCTCCCTTTATAGCCATGCTGAGTAACAGGCACTTCTCAGGTATGCTGCACTTCCATCTAATGCACAAGCCATTCCTCAGAAATTATTACTCCTCTCCCTTGACTGTGAGCAGAGACCAGCAAGGTTATCTTAGCTGCAAGAGCAACACTGCAGACATCTACAGCTAGGTGAGTGAGTGGCTATCTCCATGCTGAGCAATGTCCTGGGCAGATCTGGATTCCCATTTCACTGAAAAAGTGAACTCAGAACACGAGCAATCCTCTCACCTTGCAACTGAGACACATATTAACAAAACCATTTAGCAGTTTGAGAAGATGTGTTTCCCTACAGCACTGCAGTGATTCTCGTCTGTCTTTGCTCAGACTGGCAGGGCACCTCTGTAGACAAAAATGTGCTGGATGCTCTGCTGCTTAATACCAGTCGGATTGGCCATGGACTTGCCCTCATTAAACACCCAATAGCCAAAAATTTGTCTCTGAAGAGGGATATTCCTGTAGAAGTCTGTCCCATCTCCAACCAGGTATGTTGGTAAAAGCTTTGGGATTGGGATGTTGGAATGGGATCTGCCTTAGCAGTGAGGAGCAGCAGGGAGCTGGGGGGCAGCCAGATGTTTTGTTGCACCCAGGCTGGCTCAGTTTCCCTTGCCCCACATTACGCTGCAGTTTGCTACGTAGATGCACGCTGCACGTGTATAAGGCTTGTAACACCAGTTAGCTCAAAATCATTTAAATGATTTCCCTTATCCAGGGAAACCTGGGAAGGCAGTCCTCCCCAGTGAACATGAGGCCCAGAGCCAGGGAGGTGCCTGAAGAGACATAATGAAAACACTTTAAAACCAGGAGGGCCGGAGGCTGGGAAGCTGGGACAGCAAATGAGAGTCCTTCTGGTTTTGTAGAACTCATAGCCAGGAGGAACTCAATGTGCACATTAGCGTGGTGCACATTGTCCCCTGGGCACAGCAGGATGGATGCTGTGGGGCAGAGAAGCACTGGGGTGGGCCTTGAGGGAGCAAACCCTGATACCAGCTCCAGGCACCCTGAGCTGTGTCAGGGCAGAGATGTAAACAAGAGATCACTACTGAAATGCTCGGTTAAATTATTATAGATAAGCAGATGTTATATGCCCCACTGGCCTTGATTTAGGTGATTAATTTAAGAAACCAATCTCCTTGTATAGTCAGGGGAGAAAAATAGGCTCCTCCTGCAGCAGTTCAGGGCATTATGCCCTAATATGCTTCCAACAGCCCTCTGCTGACTCTTTCCCCCCATAAACGACTACCTGCTGGCCCAGGCAGCTATAGCAGGCGTAGAGGTGTGATGGGTGCTGTAATGCCAACGTGGCTACAGCAATAACCTGACATGATGTTGTCTCCTGCCGTTCCCCACCGAGGTCCTGCTGTTGGTATCTGACCTGAGGAGCCACCCTGCAGCCAGCCTGATGGCTGAAGGGCACCCCATTGTGATCAGCCCCGATGATCCCTCTGTCTTTGGGGCGAAGGGCGTCTCTTATGACTTCTACGAGGTGTTCATGGGCATCGGAGGGATGGATGCTGACTTGAGGACCTTAAAACAACTTGCGCTCAACTCTATAAAGTAAGTCCCTCATCTCTCTCATCTAGCCATAGCAATGCTAAGGGGAACACGAGGTTGCTCTCCGAAAATCCACCTTATTTGTGTTTTGGCAGAGTCTCCTCTACCATATGAACTGAGCTTCTGTTTACCCAAAGGCTCCTCTGTGTGTGTCTCCTCCAAGAGCAGGACACAGGGACCCCAGATTCTTCTTGTGTCCATGCCCTTGAGCACCTCTTTCTAACCAGGTGTCTCAGTTTTCTCCCCCTTTTTCATCCCTTGCAAAGTTGCCTCCAGTGTCTGATTCTGCACAGGGGAGAAGTATTATGTCCTCATACCCTTTGCCTATTTCTGCCCAAATTTGACATTTCCTGGTGTTTGCCATGGCCCACTGGGGAAACACAGGAAAACAATTTACCAGCACGTAGTTCAGGTACCTTTAACCACTTTTTCTGTTTACCCAGACATCTATGAATGACCCCGAATAATTTGGCTGTGGCACCCAGGGTTTCTCTCCACATTCCTAGAGTTCTGACTGCTAAATCCCATGACAATCCCAAATCCCTGCATGGCCAGGGTGACAACAAAAGCTCTTATTTCTTACCTATTTGGACCAAGTCCATGGGGTGCCTCAAACAATAGCAGAGACTTCTATACTAGGGACTTGGTGCTCCTCTGCGAGCCCCCAGCTTAAGGAGGCTGAGCTGGTTTGTTCTCCTGGTGCAGGACTCAGTAGCTGTTGGTACTTTGGGATGCTCAAGGCTCTTTGCATTATGGTGCTGCTCTGGGCAGCCTAGGTATGTCCTGAAAGAGTTAATCTGTTGCTGCTTCCTGCCTTTTCTTTGTGGTCACTGATCTTGAAATAGCTGCCCCCTCATCTCCTGGCTGATACAGGCTTTTCTCCTCCTCACAGATACAGTGCCATGCTACCGGATGAGAAAGCCAAGGCCAAAGAGGTCTGGCAGAAAAAATGGGACCAATTTGTGGCTGAGCTCTCTGATAGCTTTTTGAGGGAGCTTTAGGAGGGAGGAGACCCGTCTCAGAAGGCATTTGGCAAGCCAGAGTGAGCCGGGCTTATTGCTGAGAGAGAGCCTGCTTTTTCCATGTGACTTGAGCAGATGAACAAACCCCTAAGTCTCATCTGGCCATGGGTGACTCAGGTAAGGTAGGCTTAAAGCTAGGAATGAGCTGCACTACCCTGTGAAAGTCTGGGACTGGAGGTGAAATGAAGCAGAGAGCCTTTGTAACAACAACAGCAGAATACGCTGCTCAAAATAGTCAAAACAATTAAAAATTGCCAATGACCAAATCCTGACATCCTTACTCAGGAAAAACATGCCTTCTAATTAGACTTAGTGGGAGACTGCCAACATGAGGATCTCTGAATTTCGCCTTATCATTACAAAATGCAGACCTTGTCCGGAAACAGCTAAGACAAACATCCAGCCATTTGGGCCACTGACCTTCAGGAGAGCAAGGACTGAAAATGACTCTTGTTATGTTTAACCCTGGGCCTGCTGCCAAAATAGCACTGCTGGGTCGAAGAACCAGTCATAGGTCTGATGTCTGCTATTTCAGGACCTACTACGGCTGGAAACAGGCAGATGGACCTGTACAAATGTTCCCAGATTGTCTAAGCTTGGTCACACAGAGATCACAAAGCCAAAAAGAGGTGCCTTATTCTATGACAGTTGTTTCTTTTCTTTCTTTCTTTCTTTTTTTTTTTTTTTTTTCTTTCCCTGTGCTGAATCCTCTCCTGTCCTCTGGTCACAGGGAAACTAAAACACTTTTCAGCTGAGAAAAAAACTCCCTGGCTTCCCAGATCCAGTTTAATTAAGCTCTCATCCTGCCCTGGGATGTGTTAACACAGGCCTCTCTGTTTATAGGAAGCACCTTTTGATTCTAGGGGTTTCCACTACCAGCTTTTTTTGCCTAGATCAGCACTCAAACGTGCCCTTATTCAGCACATCAGACAGATGCTCACCTTGGCGGAGAACTACTTTCACACTATGGATATCCAATATATCCACTCAGACCTTTGTAGTTACTAGTTCTTTCACAAAAAAGGTATTGCAGCAGCTGCATGATAAATAGTGCCTAGACAAACAGATTCCCTTGCTTAACAAGCTCAAAAACATCAGGGAAAAAATCTAATTTCAGGGAGATTATAAATAAATAAATAAATAAATAAATCTTAATCAGGGTCTAAATAAATTCATCAAACAAAATCCATCAGCACACATAGCTCAAGCACACAGCCAGGATTGACCAGCATCTGTCTGACTTCAGTGCAATTGCCCTGGTTTGCATCTGCTAAGGGAGAACTTGCAGAAGTTCATGCCAAAAGATGTTCCTTCCTCAGAGCCTAAAACTTAATGTGGGCTGTCATTTCCTGATCTGACCACCTTAAGCAAATTGGCTCTCTTGGTGTTTCCTGCTAATTTTCCCAAACTGCCTGGTCACAGTGCTTACTTCCACCAACCTCAGTTAAAACACCTTGGCAGGAGACAAATGTACACACAATAGAAGTGGATCAAGCTGCACAGCCTGCACATCCCTTGTGTGCCCAATGTTAAATTGCCCACATTTCACAGCCTGTAAGCTTGTGTCTGGTTATCCCAGGCAAAAGCAACAAAAAGACACAGCAAATTGAAGGTGTATGGATTGCAGAAGCCAGCAACACAAAGGAAGCAGAAGTGAGAAGGCAGCCACGCACCTCAGACTCAGTGCCACGCTCTGCTTGCCCCTTCCAGCCACAGCTGCCTTCACTCCAGCTCCCTGCCCACACGACCCACACCTTCCTCTGATCTGCCAGCAGCTGCTCTTTGCTGGCAAGCCTTCCGTGGGCCTTGCAGATTTGGTAGTGGGATGAGCTTTATACTGGAGAAGGAGCTGGTGTAAAAGCACCTCACCTTCCCTCCTCCTCAAGTACGCAGAGCTCAGTCCCTGATGTGGGCATTCCTTGCAGCCCCATAATAACCATTGACTGACTAAATGCTGTATGTGTAATCCTGCTGAGGAAAGCTGCTGCAAACAGGTAGGATGGATGGCTGCTAACCAGTGACCTAAAGGCAAGTCCCTCTGAGTGTGTCCCCTCCCAATATTTCAGCTGTGCTGTATGTGATCGGAAGAAGATCTTGTATTTACCATGTGTTGCTTCTCCTTTAGTCAAGCCTTTATGCTGCCAAGGTGAAGCTAATCATTAGAGAGTTGGTGTGGGAGGAGCTGAGTTCCCTAGCACAGGCTGACCTGTGCCTCTTCCTTTTCTTCTACATCGGAGACATTTCAGCTGATCCTGCATACAGTCTCTTGATGGCTTGAAGCACTGGTGGCCTATTGTTTTCCTGTAGTTCTCCCTCATTACCTGCAAGTGTTAGCAGCAAGGGTAGCTCCTCTGTTTGCCAAACACTTATTGAGACCAGTATTAATTTCCTAGAAAGTGCCTGTTGTGCATTAGGTCATTCGCCTACTTGGCATCAGCAGCTGTGACGTGAGATGGCCCAAAATCTGGAACCACCAGTGGGTGATGCTTGGGATTACAGCACAGAAGTCACTGGGGGTTTCAGATTGTACAGGTCTGAAGAGATCTGCAGAAGAGTCATAGAATGGTTTGGGTTGGAAGGGACCATTAAGGATCATCTAGTTCCAGCCCCTTGTCATAGGCAGGGGCACCTCCCACCATGTTGGCCAAGGCCCCATCAACCTGGCCTTGAGCACCTCCAGGGACAGGGCATCCACAGCTTCTCTGGGCAGCCTGTGCCAGGGCCTCACCGCCCTCAAGTGAAGCATGTCTTCATTATACCTAATCTAATTCTACCCTCTTTTAGTTTAAAGCTACTCTCCCTGTCCTGTCACTGCACCCCCTGACCAAGAGTCCCTCCCCAGCTCTCCTGCAGGCCCCTTTAGGCACCGGCAGGCCACTGTAAGGTCTCCCGGCGCCTTCCCTTCTCCAGGCTGAACACCCCCAGCTCCCTCAGCCTGTCCCCAGAGGAGAGGTGCTCCAGCCCTCTGATCAGCCTCGTGGCCTCCTCTGGGCCCACTCCCACAGGTCCCTGTCCTGGTGCTGGGGGCCCCAGGGCTGGACGCAGGGCTCCAGGTGGGGCCGAGCAGAGCAGAGGGGCAGAATCCCCTCCCTGCCCTGCTGGCCTCGCTGCTTTGATGCCGCCCAGGGTACGGTCGGCTTTCTGGGCTGCAAGGGTACATTGATAGCTCATGGTGAGCTTTTCATCCACCAGCACCCCCAGGTCCTTCTCCTCAGGGATGCTCTCAGTCCATTTTCTGCCCAGCCTGTACTTGTGCTTGGAGTTGCCCTGGATGCAGGACCTTGCACTTGGCCTGGTTGAACTTCATGAAGCTCACACAGGCACACCTCTCAAGCCTGTCCAGGTCCCTCTGGATGAAGCCCTTAGAAAGGTGGAACCTGACCCTACAGGCCTACACTCAGATTTGTGACCTCGATTCTGCTGAAGGTGTATGAGGGTTAGCAAGGTGGAAGAAACTTTCCCATCCTGATCAATTATGTTTAAATGTGAACCTAAAGTGAATGAGGGTCTCTGACTCCACTGGTATAGCCTTCCTCACTTCTCTGCTTGAACAGGGCATGAGGCTTCCCTGGAGTCCTTTTGGAAGATGAGCTGTAACCACTTTTAGGGCCGTAGAGAGTCAGACAAGAGGAAAGGCTGGCCTGTTTTACAGCTAGGGATCAACTCTTCTTAGGGCTGTGACATATTTCAGAGGAAGGTGATAACAGCAAAACCCAGACTGCATCCTCACCTCTTCAACTCTAGGTGTGCAAAAAAGGAGGGACTTAGGCTGGACTGCTGCAGTTAAGAAAGATGAATCCATTCAGATAACCTCAAAGCTTAGGGCAAACTTGGCTGTGGGACTTGGCTGAGACTCAGTTTTTACAATTTGCAGTAACATTGTAAGGAAGCTTACAATTGCTGCCAGTCCATTTCCTTACTCTCAGTACTTCAGTTCCTTAGTTCCCTGATCACATTTATTGTGCAAATACATCATATATAATGTTCTCTTCCCCATTTCCTTCAGAACATAGGATTTATTTTAATCTTTAAGCCTGTTTCCATTATTGGGTTCCATTATTCTCTCTCTCTTTTTTTTTTTTTTTTTTTTCTTGTGGCAAAAAGTGCTGGGAATACCAGTACTTCATATTAAGTTTTTATTCTGGAATGTGCAGTGGAGGGGGGGATGTTTCACATCACCCAGTGCAGTATGATTACGAGGGAGCCTGTGGCATGGTGCAAAGGGCAATTTGACCCACAGGGCTAACACACTGTGGAGCTAAGCCTCAGCCACCTGGCAGAGACATGACACAGACCTCCCAAAAACCCTTCCCCACTCCACAAGGTAGCTGCACTCAGCTCTGGGCCACAGTTTCATAGAGATCACCAGATGGATGTGATCTGCCTGTGCCACCTCCTCCTGTTATGGCTTTTTACCATATTTGTGGTAGCCACAGCATGAGCAGCTAAAAGGAATTACTGCAGGTCACTTTACTTGCTCTTAGCATGATTTTAACAGATGAAAACAAGGAGAAGAGTAAATACTGTGCGACCATCCCACTCTTTTCAAAGCTGACAAATGCCTGCTAACTACGTAGTACAGCCTGGGGCTCTGTTGCCCAAGTCCTAGTGGTGGGCATGGGAAGAAAGGGCCAGCCAGAGAACATGATAAACACTGAGATGAGGGAGGCATTGGGATGAACAGGTCTGGAGGAGGGAAGAGGGTGGTGGGAGGCTGCACTGAACAGAGCAAGAGCTAAAGGGTCAGACAGAGCCCCCCTTCTGTGTCCATCTGGGCTCAGGAGCAAGGAAGGAGAGCAGAAAATCCCCATAACTTCCCATACTGCTTACTTCAAGTGGTCAGAGGAACATACCAAGCCTTATGCCTGCTCCCTCCCCCATCAGTCACTCCCTGTGGCCTCTTCAGGTTTGATTTGTGCAAAGGGGAGGTGGACGGAGCTTTGTTAGCAGCACACCCTGTCACAAATCCGTCGCTGTTTTGTTCCACGGCAGCTCAGACCACCTTTGGGGCACTCCAGTAAATGAAATGTTTACCTCCTGCTCATTCGCTGGCAGGAAACGGCTGATCCAGCACTAGGGGTTGCCGTCAAAAATCATGCCAACAAAAACAGAGAAGTAAAATAGTTGGTTGAAAATAGAGGTATACCTAAGCGAGCCGCTGGGGCTATACATCATGTGAGCCTCCGTCACTGCAGTGGGACCAGGCAGAGGCCAGGTGCAAAGCCCTCTATCTGGCCAAAAAACACCAGGCTGGAGAAGCTCCTGCTGCTGAGCCTGCTTTAGGTTCTTCTCCTGCAGGTCTCTGAATTAGTCTTCTCACAGGTAGCAGAAGGACGTTTCCTTGGCCAGAAACTTGTAGCTTTAATCGGCTAAGTACTTAATTCCTTTCTTTACGGGCTTGCAGCAGTTGCAATCACGGCAAGTGGATCAAGCATTTTCTGTCTGCTGAGGAAGAGGCAGGTGAAGGGTCTGGCTCGCAATTCTTCTGGCTTGTCATTTTTATCAGGCCGTGTCCTCCCCCTTGGTCATTACAGGATAAGAAAGGCATTTTACTGTATTTTCTCAACCTTTAGGTTGTCCATCA
The DNA here is from genome assembly GCF_964035555.1 of Netta rufina. NCBI lineage: Eukaryota > Metazoa > Chordata > Aves > Anseriformes > Anatidae > Netta > Netta rufina. The sequence continues at coordinate 141,796,335 of NC_140123.1, forward strand.
TTCCAGCAGCAGGCTGCAGCAGGGAAAGAAAAGAGATAAACTGGGGGGAGGGTTGGCTCAGGCCACCAGAGCCTCTGCAGTAAGAAAAGAGACTGAAGGTAGGGCTGCTTTCGAGGGGGATGTTAGAAGGTCAAGAAGGGGGTGGGTGGGAGAGGGGGGGTGATGACAGGGCTAAGAGTCCAGGGAAAACAGAGCTGCAAAGTTTACACAGGAACCCACAGGAGAAGGCTGCAGGCAACTGGCTGTTTTGCTTGTCTTTAAAGCCAGCTCTCAAAGGGGGTGGGGGAAACTCTGAGGTCGGGGTAGAGAGAGGAAGAAGAAAGTCCCCCGTGGACTGGTGTGAGAAGGGCAGACAGCCAGTCCCTGGGGCACTGGGGCTGTTAGGGGACACAGATCTTTCCAGATGCACCCGTAGAAGAAATCAAAAGGCCCATATGTAACATGCAAAACCTAGTAGTGTTGCCGATGAAATTTTCCTTTCTTGAAGGAAAATTACATGGCTGGGTGTTTAGTGCAGGGACAAGCGGGATAAAGGCTGCCTGCTAGTGCTGGCAGTGCTGGGCTCGGCAGCCCATGCAGGCGCTGCGGGGTGCGGTGCTTGGCCGCCCTCAGCCCCTGCCGCGCGTGCCAGGCTCAGCCTGTGCCCGACCGCTGGCAAACTCCCTCCGCGGCGGTTTAAAAATAAACACTTGGGCCTGTTGGGCGGCCTTCCTTGCAAAAATAAATACGGCATCTCTGCCAGCCCCCCGGGAGCTGGGGCACACACGCGCTCTCTGGGGGCACCTTCACACCCGCCTGGCGTCCGCCGCACAAGTCACCCCACGCGGGGAGCTCGGAGGCCGGGTGGGTGGCAAATCCCCCCGCTGACCCCAGCCCCAGCAACATTTTCTGCTGGTTAACAGGAAGAAAAGAGAGCCCGCAAACCAAACAGCAGCAGGGGCAGCAGCTCACCCCCAGCCAGGGAGTGGGAAACCAACTCTCCCATACACCGGATCTCCAAAAGCTCACTGCTGTTCCCCGCTATCCTCCCTAAACCCCCTTTTTTTTCCCTTTAGGGCGGAACAAGCCCTCCCTCCAGCAGGCCCCCTGCTCCCCCCGTGCTGAGAGCCCTGTGCCAGCCGCGGGCCCGTGGAGCAGCGGGGACCCCTGCCGGCCTCTGCGGGCGATGGGGGCGTCCCCACGGAGCTGTGCTCAGCAAGCGGCTTTAACCCCGTGCTGCAGGGCCTGCTGCGAGCGCTGAGCTTTCCGTCATGCCTCCAGGGCCGGCATAAGCTTTGCCAGGGCGAGGAGGAGCTGCAAGCGCTTGTAGGGAAGCGTAGGGGTGCTGGGCAGGTTGTGGAAAGGCTGTGAAATAATTCAGGTAATTCAGTCAAGGGAAAGGCGCTTGAGGAGGTGTAACCAGCTGTAAAAATGCATAACCCTGTGATGCCAGTGCTTTAACAGCGCTGCAGAAAGGGTGTGAAGGTGGGTCCAAAGCTAATTAACAGCCACGTTCATGGTGATGGAAACAAATAATTCCGGACTTTGTGTAATTGATGCTTGAAGTTGTAAGAGTCGGGAGATCTTAAGCCTATCCAGAAAGCAACCAAACATTGCTGGAAGAAAGAGGGAGCCACTGGGACACACCAGCAGAGCCAGGAACAGGCTCGGGGCTTCAGGAGATTGTACAATCTGCAGGCAGGAGCCCAGAGGTCGTGGGCTTCTGTGGAAAAAACCGAGCGGCGGCAGGGCAGCGGCTCTCCCAGGCGTGCCAAGCCACCACCCTCAGCACCGCCCCACCGGCCCCGCGCCCGCCGGGAGCTGTAGTCTGGGAACTACGAGCCCCGGCGTGCCCTGCCCCGAGCCGAGCCGAGCCGAGCCGGGGACAGCAGGCAGGAGGCAGGGGTCGGCATGGCGCTGCGGGGCTGCCTGCGGGCCGGGCGCGGGGCGCTGCGCGCTGCGGGGCCGCCCGGCCGGGGGTGCAGCGCCGGGGGCCGGGTGAGGAGCGGCGGCGGCGGCGGCGGCGGCGGAGGGGCCCGCGTTGGGCTCGGGGGGCGGCCGCTGGGGCTGGGGAAATGGCGGCCGGGCGCTGACCGCGGGCTCCCCCGCTCGCCTTGCAGCCGCCGCCGGCCTTCGGCTTCCTCTTCGACATCGACGGCGTGCTGGTGCGGGGCAGCCAGGTGCTGCCCGCCGCGAGGGAGGCTTTCCGCAGGCTGGCGGGCGCCGGCGGGCGGCTGCGGGTGCCCGTCGTCTTCCTCACCAACGCCGGCAACTGCCTGCGGGACGCCAAGGCCCGGGAGCTGGCCCAGGCGCTGGGGCTGCAGGTGAGGGGAGCCCCGGGGAGCCCCCGCCCGGCCCTGCCGGCGCCCCCCCGGCAGCCTGGGCTCGCCTCTGCTGTCCCCGCAGGTGTCTCCGGAGCAGGTGATCCTGTCCCACAGCCCGCTGCGGCTCTTCAGCCAGTTCCACCGCAGGTGCATGCTGGTGGCCGGGCAGGGGCCCGTGGAGGAGAACGCCCACAAGTATCCTTTGCTGTGCTCACCCCGCTTCTTGCTGCCATTCCTGCTCTGCCCCTACGCGTAACGCCTGCCCGGTCAGCTCGTAGAGGCACAAGGACACAGAAAGACCTCTGCTGTGTTATGTGGGGGCACCCATGTGGAGAGGCTCAGCTGTAGGCACTTACTGCCGGTCTCCATTTCAGCCCTTCTTGGCTTTCCTTGGTCAGCGTTTCGCCTCTCATGCTGATTACCCCTCCTCTGAGCTGTGTTCTCACTAGCAAGATGTCATCAGGGGGACTCGCTTTTGAGATAAAGTTATGCTCCTGCCACTTTTTTTCATGGCAAAATGCATTGTAGGTCACTCCCAGCACTTCCACAGTGGAGGTTTTCCCCAGCAATCTAATAGCAATTGAAGCGTCTCAAACATCATTAGAGCCAGAGCATCATGGTACAGCAGAGACATGGTTTAAAAGACAATCCCACATGCATACGGCCTTCCCAAGGTAAGGGTCTGACGTAGCTCGTATCTGCAAGGAGGTAAGAACTGCCTGCAACATCTACAGCATCTTGAACCGTGTGCCCACCATTACAGCCCATCAGCTTCATCACTGAAGTGCTTTGGGCAGCTTCCCCTCGTTTGCACAGCCCCGTTCCTTTGAAGGCATGTCGCCTTCAATGCTGGGGTTAGCTCTGGAAGGAGAACCTCATCCTAACCTGCTCCTGCTCAGCTTCTCTGAAGGGACAGATTTGGATCATAGTTCTCTCTCTAAGGGCTTTAATGGCTTCTTTAAGTTGGCTTACTGGGTCCCACAGAGAACAAAATGAACTGGAACAGGGAACACGCAGAACAGACCCTCACCTTCTGCATGCATGTGTGCAGTCACTCCTTGTGCTTAATCTTTGCATTTGGTACAAAACTGTGGCTTTGCTGTGTTTCCCCAAGACAAGCAGGATGAGCTAATGGCAAGGTGGTCCGCAAGCGAATGCAACTTAGCCTTGCCTTGTGTCTTTTTACCAGCACACACCGTTGTCTTTTCACCAGCTAAGCTGGCCAGAGCTTCACTGATTCTACTTCCATCCAAGAGGCCTGACCTGCAGTGCCCCAACACTAGAGCACTGGCCTTAAAGGTCTCCTGGAGCACATCCATGCTGTCTTGGAGCCACCTCTGTGCTCTTCCTACTTGCAGGTGTTCCTGATTACAAAGTAAATCACTCCAGTTTATGCCTTTTTTTTTTTTTTTGGTAAACCTTAAGGCCACCTTTAGGTTGAAACATAACCTACAGTTCGACTGAAAGCCCTGACGTTACACGTTACCGGGTTTAGGTAATTGCTCTGCTACTAGGACTAGCATTTTTTAATCCTATAGATGCCTTTGCTAGTAACTTAAAAAAAGCAACTGAACAAAAAGCAGTCCTCGTGATTCCTTGATGAACTGAAATAGCCTGGGGTTCAAGCATGTGGTCACCATTGAGGCACTGAGGAAGGCATATCCCCTATTAGACATGGTGGATCAGAGCCGGAGGCCGAAGGAGTTGGTAATCTCTTGACACGTCGGTGGAACGAGTGGTCCGGTGTGGTGTTGCTTACAGGATACAGCACGGGGTGGAGAAGCTGCAAAGTCACAGAGCAGACTTTGGCTGCTTGTGACCTTCAGAGAGAGCCTGGGGTTGGTGCTGTGCAGCCAGCATCTCTCTGCTGCTCCCTGTGTTGTCTCCTGCTGGAAGGGCAGTCTGTTTTCCCACTGCTTACTAACGCCATGCCCGTGTTTCACTGCTGTTCCATGCAGTGACTGGTGAAATGGCTTGGTTGACACCTCCGGGTCTGAGAGACAGGAACACAAGATCTGCAAAATCCAATCTGGGATGGGAGTGTGGGGGAAATCTTTCTTGGGATTCAAGGTGGCCTTGTCCTGACCCTTTATGGGACTGCCTTGGCAGTTTCAGAGGAAGCATTTTTAGTTTTGTTTTGGAGACTGCATTAGCTTTTGCATTACTAACCTGCTCTTTTATTTTTTTTTTTTTTGGCAGCCTCCTCCAACCACTGGCTTCCCCACTATAGAAGGTAAGCAGTGGCCTGTGTTTACATACGAACAGCAAGCAGAAATAACAGTAAGGCAAGCCAGCTGGGGTGGGAGCTAACGACGTGCTGGCAGCTCGTGGATATCTGCGGGCAGCTTATTCAGAGGGTACAGCCAGGTGGCAGCCAGGCTGCCCTCGTGCAACGTGAAGCGCGAGCTGGTAAGAGCAAAGCCAGCTTTTATGCGTGCCGTGCTCCAGCATCTGGAAGCAGTGGTGAATGTGGTACGGTGCCACGCTCACTGGGGCCGTGTTTTAATGGTAGCTGTATGAGCCGGGGCAGCCCAGCAGAGGGGTTGTAGTGAGAAGCTTTTGGTAGTAGGTCGTGTACATGGACACTGAGTTTCCAAGCATCTCTTGACATCTTCCAGGGGTGATTCTGTTTGGTGAGCCAGTGAGGTGGGAGACAAGCCTGCAACTTATTATTGATGTACTCCTGAGCAATGGGAACCCCGGGGCAGAGCTGGAAGAAATACCATACCCCCACCTGCCTGTCCTTGCCTGCAACATGGATCTTCTGTGGATGGCTGAAGCCAAGATGCCCAGGTAAAAAGCATGTTTATAAATTTTAGGGTGCTTCGTACAGCTCTCCTGCAGATGGCCTTTTTTGACACAGTGTATTTTTTAGTGCTAGTCTGCCTGTGTGACATAATTAGCAGCAGAAACACAAAAAATTGCATGAGAAACTAACTTTAAAGAAGCAAAAAAACCAGATCGCTGCCTGTGTAGGAGTCTGTGGGCAGATGCCACGTCCAAACTGTGCAGTACCCTGGTTACAGCAGAGGGGTCGTCCTCCTCCCTGAGGAGTGTTTGCCTTGCGAGTGGGGTGACTGGGGACACTGATGACCTTTCTGGAGCAGGTTCGGCCACGGCACTTTCCTTCTCTGCTTGGAGAACATCTACAAGAAGGTGACAGGCCGGGAGCTGAAGTACGAGGCCCTGATTGGCAAACCCAGCACAGTCACCTACCGCTATGCCGAATACCTGATACACGAGCAAGCCAAAAAGCAGGGCTGGAACTCTCCCATCCGACGCCTCTATGCAATTGGGTAAGAGACTGAGTTACTTTCTGGTTTGCTTAGGGGGTTGCAAACTGATTTAAGTGGTTTTATTTAATGGAGGTATCTAAAACAAATACTGAAATCCCCGCGGTAACTGCAGCCTCACAGCTTAGAAAGGGGGTGTTATCTTTTTGTACCCTACGCTTGTAATTTGAAGGGCACTGCCAGCCTAACAAAGCTGTTACTGAGAGTGCAGTGTGCACATAGCATGGCTGGTTTAAAGAAAAAGGTAAAAGACCCAGATGTAGTACCATTAGCCCAGTAAGGCCAAACACTTGGGATTGTAGGGAATACATGACAGTAGTGGCTAAAATTGCTTTGGACATGACCTTTTCTCTTTGAAAGAAGACATTTGTGAAGCATGTGGCCTTCACCACAGCCGAACGCGACACACCAGTAAGTGGACTGCCTGCCCAGTGTGGGTGGCCCTCTTGATGTTAACAAACACCTCGTACCCCTTCCTCCCTCAGTGCTGCCTTCCTCCCAGACTGCCAGAGCCAGAAATTGATGTGTGGGTTGGTTTCTCATTTCTGTTTCGTGCTGTGACCTTATCCAGGGACAACCCTATGTCTGACGTCTATGGGGCAAACCTCTACAACAACTACCTCAAGTCAGCTCAGCGGAACCAGGCCCAGGCTGGGGTGAAGAGGAGCCCACAGACAGCCGGTCCCCAAAACGAGGACCACCTTGCGGTGGAGAGCTGCAAGTCAATTCTGGTCTGCACTGGGGTCTACCGCCACAGCGCAGAAGCTCCCAGTAAGCCAGAGAAGCACAACACAGAGACTGTGTTCCACGGCCATCGGGATTTCAGCTTTGACCCCAGCCTGGTAGAGGCATCGTACGTTGTGCAGGATGTGAATGAAGCCGTGCAGCTTGCTTTCCAGAAGGAGAACTGGAGCTAGGGTTGAGACAGGTGTGCCTAAAGGTCTACTGTCAGGAATTAGATATAGTGGAGAGGGGAGGAATGGGGAGAGGCCTGGGGTGATCTTTTAACCTAGCCAACATGAAAGAGAACTCTCCATTTCAGCACTAAAAGCCCCTCACTTTTATTGATACTCTTCTGCAATCTTGCCAGCAGGCTTTTAACTGTGAACTTAAATTGCTGTAGTCACAAATTGAGCCATAATGGAAACAGGATACAAGGAGGACTCTTGTCCCAGCAATCCCAGTGCTGTTCAGCCACCAGAGTTCTTTCTTTTTCCCCCCTTTGTCTGTGAGGCTCAGGCAAGCCCACCCTCGTCCTTGCAATCTGTTTGGGGATGAAGCTCTTCCCCGTGCAGGGAGCCACCATCGGTCAATGTGCCATTCATACCATGTGCCATTTGTCCAGCCAGGAGCTGTGTTGTGGTGGCACTCTGCCAAGGGAAGGCTTTAAGTCTCAGCATTCTCCCTGTAAAGAATTAAGTGCCTATGGACTTCAACAAATTCGTCTTGCTTGGGGATTTGCCGCTGCGTCCCCGTTGGTCTGAAACAAGGTCCCATTTTGCAGTCCTCCAGCAGCTACAGAGGGGCTGGGCCCATTGAAGCAGCAGCAGCCAGAGCAGCTTGCTGCAGGGCCATGTGGGAAGTCATATTATTCCCACCCCCTCTTTGGCATTCTGTGAACACTTCTGCTTTGTTGCCTCCTGCTCAGGGAGCCATTAGCCTGTTCTCAAGAGCAGAGGAAACCACTGCAGAGACTGAGTTTCCAGAGGTGTCTTTGCCCAGTACTCGGTGTTGAAGAAAGAGGGTGTTGTGGCGCCCACCCTGACCCCAGCAGGGTGATGCAGGGCACGTCCCCCTGCTCCAGCTGACACAGCTTCCAAAGAGGGGCCCCTGAGAGCAAGGGCCAGCCAGCACAAGTCACAGCCCAGCCTTGTTCCTTCTCTGCATGCAAGGATTGAGATTGGAGATCATCAAGCCAGGGCAGTACCTGAACTCCAAATCCCCATTCTTCATCTCTGATAGTACAAATGTATCTGTCCTTCACTTTCTTCTTTCCTTTCTTCCCTCGTGTGGTTTGCAACTCTGGAATACCCCATGTGGTCTGATCCCTCTTCCCTCCTCTTCCTGTAGCATGCAGGTAGAGTCCCCCTAACAAGAATCAGCAACTGGGGCTTCCCTGCTCAGGAACATTTCCATATCCCTAATGGCATGCACCTTCTACTGCCTCTGTTTTCCAAGCTCGGGCTATCCAGAGGAAGATCAAGCCCTGTGCTTCTTTAGGCGATGCAAAGAAGTTAAGCAAGTATTGCGTGGGAAATTCCATGTGAAAAATGGGATTAGCAAGGAGTGTCTTCATGCCAGAGGAGCACCATGATTTTAGAAACATGTCAGTTTGCATATGCAGTAGGAAGCCTTTGGAGCCAGCACAAATGAGTCAGTGTTCCTAGTTATATCCAGCTCACACCACACACAGATCAGAAATAGGCCTGCTCTGCCCTCACTTCCCTCCTTCCTGCTTAACCAGGCAGCTCCGAGCACACGGCACAAGCAAAATGTTCTGTGCAGAAGAGCTGTGTGGATCTTAAAATCCCCGCATCTATCTGCTTCAGCAGCTTTCCATCCTCTTGATACTGATGTGTCTTCCTAGGAAGGGCACACTGCAGAGCAGGCTCTTCTCTTATGTTATGGCAGGCTCTGTGTCTGAAGGCGACTGGGTGCACTCAGCAACCCAGGCAAAGAGGCCCTTTTACGTGGTTTATTTCTCCAGGCTTTATTTTCTGAATAGGAGCAGAAAAATCCCTCTTGGGGTGAATTTACCTCTTGTGAAATCATAACAGGAAAGAGCCTCTTCACTAGCTGAGGTTCTTCTCCTTTGTCTTATCAGGACAAGAATCGCTTGGCTGCTTCTAAGAGCAGCTGTAATGTGTGAAACACAAATTTAGATCTGAATCCTTTGCCTTTCACTGGAGAGGAAAAAATAATTTCATCATCTTGTACAAAACAAAGGCTTGTCTACAGTTCCCAGAAGTGTAAATACAGGGAAGGACTTGGCATATAACTTAGGGACATCTTTTAGATTTCAGAGCGTCTCCAGAGTCACAAATGTGCTGTGGACCCATTGTGCAATACTGAAGACCCAAGTCCCATTTATTCATAAACTAACTGTTGCGTCCCTCAGCTGCACTTTTCACAGATAATATCCAGTGCAGGAAGAAGAATGCTCCTCTTCCTTGCAATATTTGCAAATTTGGGTGATAACTTTCATAGGATTAGTCAGGAACCGTCTTCCAGGCCATAATTAGGTAGACCTCAGAGAGCTGATGGCTGGTGATAGCTCCTGGTGATGCCCTCCAATTGGTAGGTACTTCCCTGCAGAAATGCTGATGTCTGTCCATCTGTGTGCCTTTGCTAGAGCTCTTTCTTGTTATTCATTAAGACCAGGTGCTGCTGAAGCAATGTTCTCCAAGGGGTGTAGTGCTACCGAAATTGCTGTCCCAAATGGACTCTGGTACGCTGGTGGCAGCTGCTGCCAGTGGTAGCTTTGCGGAAGGAACATGCAGAGGGATTTTGAAGTATCACAGGCAGTTTGTAGTTTCCTTTCGACATGCGTGGCACCTACCCAGAAGTGGGGTAGGTATCAGGAGGAAGGAGGTAGGGCCCTGTCCAACAAGGGAACAAATTTGCATTTGCACAGGGAGTGAGAAGGCACCTCCGTCTTTAGCACAGTGGTGATGGAGAACTGACTGATGTGAATCTGCTTTGAATTAGCTCCAGATTATTTTTTTTTAAACTATGTTAGTGTTGAAGCAGTGCTCTGGGAGTCTTTAAAACGTGTAGGAGGAAATTCACTGATAGGGAATTCAAGCGATACTTCACTTGCAAGTTGAAACTGGGCGGAGGGGAGGAGAAGAAATCTAGAAAAATCTTTTAGCCTTTCTCCAATTCTTATCAAGCAAGGCTGTGTCTAAAGGCTCTGCTTGTTGGTCTGTGCACTAATCAGATAGGCTACCCTTGGCCTGAGCAAGAGACCTTGCCCTTCTTCCCCTGCTCAGCCCCTTGAAACTGCACTTTGTCAAAGTCATTTCCCAGGAATTGCATGGGCGCAGTGGATGGAGTAGGAAATCTGGGTTCTCCTGCTGCTGCCTGATAACGACGTGGTTACTTCTGTTGAGGAAAGTGCTTGCTGGAGCTCTGTTCCATCAGTGTTGGGGTAGTGCGCAGGCTCCTAGCTTATCTGCAGTTCATCTGCAGGACATGCTAGTGCTAGAATTCAGTGAAATCCTTTTTCCTTGGAAATGCAGTTTCCTGGAATTAGCTTCGAGTTTGGCTGGAACACATCCTTTCGTTTTGCTCATGTATTGCACAGATGTGGCGTTTCAGATGCTGCATTTCTATGGTTTGGAGTAAGCATTCTTCAGTGCAGATTTTTGGACCAAGCAAGAGAGGGGACTTCACTTGTTCTGATTCCTTAATATTTAATTTATATGGTGCACTACCCTATGCAGTGAACTTGGTGAAGTCCTGATCCTAACAACTCCATCTTCCACAGATGAATTGGTTTTAGTCAAGCTTAAAGGGGGTACGTGGTGAGATGAGGCAACTGAGAATAGCAGGGAGGAACTGAAGGAGGGACAGACGTCATCTTGGATCTGAAGCAGAGAGCTTTTACATCATGTAATAAGGTGGTGGCCAAAGACAACAATTCCTTTATTCGACAGGGCACATGCAACTGTTAGCCTGGCATTCAGGGAATCATACAACAGTACTGTCCCCTTCCTTCTAATCTTAATCCTGGTGTGTCTTTCTGCCCTTCCCTCCCCCTACTCCCCATGAATGGATAATGTTTCAGATTATGTCATGTGCACTGTAGCAGGGTGATTATGCATGGTACAGAGAAATCACAAGCTGTGATTGTTTTACCTTTCAAGTTAAGTTTAACCCAATTCCAGAGCTGCTCCTTTTAACTAGCACATATAAAATTAATAAAAGAGGTTTTCTTTAAAATAAATTCTAGCATGGGGTGTGTGCATTTCGTGAGTGTTGTCCTGGCTTCTTTCATGCCTTTGCCCTAGAAGATATCAGTACCAAATCGTCTTTCGTTCTGTTCATCAAGGCAATATCAGATTGTCTGGAGGGAAGCACCCTGAAAGATAACCCTCCAGCAATGCTTTTGATGGACCGAGCTGTAATTCCCTGTAAGCTGTACGTCTGCCATACTCAGATGAGATGAGCGTGAGTCTGACCATTCCCACTCTGTAGGGGGGAGGGGGAAAAGGACCCGTCACATTGTGTGATGGCCTGATTGACTCTCTGCAGTTAATTTTGGTATGCCACCTGCACGAGGAGCTTTCAGAGTAGGCACTTAGTTGTGACCTGACCTAACCAGTTGTTTGTAATGATAACTTCTACTTGGTGGGGAAGCAACAAGCTAGATACCACCAACTTTGTCTGCTACTGCAGATGATGAAAAAGCAAGATGGCATATTAAAGCCATGCTTGCCATTAAAAGCTTCCTTGGCACTATGTTAAACCATTTGTCACCACCTAAGAACCCCCTCTGTTTGACAAGAGCTGTGCTCTGGTACCTTTTGAAGAAAGTGAGCGAAGATGAGACAGATACTAACTGAGAGAAAGTCACATCAGAGCCTAAAGGTTCCACTGACTTCAGCAGATGGAAAACAAAAGATCCTAGTAGGTGAAAACCATCAGCTTTAATGGCCTAGAAACTACAAAAGTGCAACAGTTCATTTGTGAGATTTTCCACCAGAAGGTTTTCCACCTACAAAGCTCACTGCTCACAGGAGGCATGTTAGACCACAAAACATGCACGACTCACAGCCCTGAGAACTTGATGTTGAAAGGAACAATTGGTTCCTTGCAGTAAAAACAGTTGTGGAGGGACAGGACAAGGATTCCCATTCTGAGCAGGGAAGGAATAGAGTTTTAGTCCACATCCAGGAGAAACAACCTATGGCTTGGACTTCAAATAAATAAATAATAATAAAAAACATGGACTAGGCCCCTCATTTTATCCACTACTCTAGTAGTTGAAGCACTCACCAAACACAGGGCAGACCAAGGTTAGGAAATCCAAACCTCTCAAAATGCATGCTATGAATCGTTGCATTATTGTTAAAACAAAGGGGCAGATCAGAGCAAGGGTGTCCCTTCTTGAAGGAGACGGCTTAGCTGCCAGCTAGGGTCCCACAGACACCCTTAACCAACATAAAGAGCACAGTTAAACATTGGTGTTAGGAAACACTGAAGAAGGAACAACTCAAACAGGAAGGACTGAGTGCACTGTTCAAGTTGGAGTTGCCTCCCAGGTGGATGCTGTGGGAAACACCAGAGTAAACCCTGAGAAATGTTCAGTCTGTAGATTTTGGTGGGCTGTGAACACAGGCTAAGCAATTACCTCCTCACAAACCTTGGCCTTTCAGGGGCATGCCCACACCCTTTGTCCACTGAATCTAACTCTGTTTATAAAAACACAAGTCCACGTGGACAAATTATGCAGCCACACAAACAACGTAAAGACGTTTATGGACCCGGTCTGCAACGCTTTAAAACCCCACACCAGCAAGACAGCTACAAACCCTCTCAGAACCAAGCTGCCGCTATCAAGTAATGGCTTTTTCAGTGATTCACTGTAATAAACCAGTTCAACTACAAAGATCTTTCACTTTCTCCTCAAGGTCAGTTCCAATACACACTGTATGCTAAGACTAAATAAGCAGAAAATATTGAGAAGGACGCCCAAATTCTCTTCACACCCTAAGACCCTAACCTGCTACAATAAGCATGAAAAAAAAAAAAAAAAGGCTCCACATTTTATGCTGGTATCAAAAGCTCTTTGAACTGAAATGTAATTACCAGTAACAGATGGTTATACCTTTATCACTTTTTGAAGAGTATCTGTATTCCTCAAATCATAGTTCTGGATCAGCAGTTTACTAAGTCTCAGCATCTGGAGGTGAAGAAGCTGAGGAGTCTTTGAATTTTGGTGCTGGCCAGGTGAAACTGCCCTACACTTACTGTAACTTCAACCCTGAACATCTGAATAGATTAAGTAAGTGCAGTACAAAGCCTGTGTTGGAGAATCCCAGAACCTTCCTTTCCCACACAAAAGGCATTTTAACCACGGTTACAGCAGATTATGCTCAAACTCACTGAAATCAGCTTTGCCTCTTTCCCTCCCTCCCACTGCTGCCAGTTTCTGACAGCTTACTGCAGGGTATAATTAGGGTTTTAGCTTCTAGTCTTTCTTTCAGGCATATATTTGTCCCCCCTACCTTTTTTTTTTTTCTTTTTTTTTTTTTTTTTTTCCTCTCTTACCAAGCAATTGAGTCATTATTTTGTTTACTCTTGAGTTCTGCCCTCAAGAAGTTTTTGTCTTTCCCCCAGCAGGGGTATTTTTGAGGGCACACTACTCATTTCTGCTAGTAGTATAAACTAGAACCAGCAGCATATTAGATATTTACTACAGCTATTTTACAAAACTGTTGTCTGCTGCTTGCCTTTAAACGTATACATACACACACACACTCTGTGTATTTACATTAATGTATAAAGAAGCCAGATACATAGCTTTGGAGCTGCTGAAGAGTAGAAGCTATTTATAGTGTATCTTTTTAATGTTTTAACAGTAATGGTTAAGCGCTAACACTTCCAAGGGCTGCACATTGCATTAAATAACTGGATCACACGGGAAGCATCAGCTTGTCATATCTCAACCTACAGTGTGCTACAAAAAGCTCTTCAGTGCTTTCTCAAGTAGCAGACATTTCTCCCTTTACTCCCATTTTAAGGTACAGGCACAATTTCTGCTTCTTTCCACACAAATAAGCTCCTTTTTTTGTTATTGTTGTTTTTAATTCTGTTTGTTTGGGTTTTGTTTGCCCTGCCAAAGCCATACTCAGCCCAAGGAAGCCCTTGAGCTCCCACCCTCCTTGTCAGCACCCCCCATCCCTGCTCATTGCAGGTCCCCCTTCCCACCTGCCTACCTTCGATGCCGGGGCCTTTCAAATCCAGCAGGAATCCCTCAGTCCCCAGAGATCTGTTCCCAAAGCCTCCCCTTGCCCTGCTCACACAGCCCCAGGCCTGTCAGAGCCAAGCTCCCAGGGAGGACGTGGTCCAGACCCCTCCACCAGGCAGGTGCTCAGCCAGGTGGGCCCACTTAGCACCCCACGGCCCCACTCCCTGCCCAGATGAAAACTTGATTTTCATTCCATGTCCTGTGGTAGAGTTTGAAAATCTTTTTTGTGGTGGAATAGTAGATGTATTAGAAGCAAGACTGATACACTAATCTTCAGGACTGACCAGTCCCCGTCACATTAATCATGCCGGTGACTCAAATGTTGGCTTACCCTGAGAAGGACTGGGTGAATGTACCCACCTTAGATAAGGCCCGGGATTCAGTACGTCAGAGTGTGATTTCACCCTTTGCCTTTGATCACACAGCCTTACGCTGCCACTGAACCTAGTGTGTAAACCAAAACGACGAGGCACAGACGGCGACACTGCCAAGCCCTCACGGTCTCACTGAGGCCGAGCCAAGTGAAACTGTGAGCCATGGCCACAGTGGAGGATCTCGAGGCACCGCTCACAGAGGTGCTGCACTTGTCCCTACCTCAGCCAGGAACAGCAGCACGGTCAGCAAAACCTTCCCTTTGCCCGTGGTCTCCGGATTCATGCTCTGTATCCCACAGGATGGCCATGGAGCCCTAAGCAAGGTGTTTGTGCACTTGTACAAAAATTGCAATCGGAGAAATCATTTGGACGTAATTTTCTTCTTTGGCAGGCGAGTCTCTCAAAGAGAGCAAGCCTTGCAGGTGAAACACTCAGTGCCTGGGGTTGGAGCCCAGACGTGATGCTTTCAGCTCCAAAGTCACACACCTTGAAGGGCCAGAGCACAAACATGGTGGGAGCGTATCTGGCAAGGGAAGGAGAGGCGGCTCTCTGCTCGCCGCCTTCTTGCACGTCGAAAGCCCTCAGACTAATCTGCTCAGCTGAAAGCAGCACTGCATTATTTCTGCCACTTAAAAGTGAGCAGATTTCCTGCTGGGGCCACCGGCTGCCTGGCCTAGATACGTGCAGTGATGCCCAGGGCTGTCTGGGGCCTGCTCTGACAGCCCTCAGGCTCAGAGGGCCACGCGGTCATTGCCTGCTGGAAAACGAATGGTGACAGCCCTCTCCGGACTCACTGTGAATGCCAGTGACACTTGTGACAGTTACAAGGCCAGGGGTGCCTCCTGCTGCACCCGGGCCCTCTGCGAGCAGCAGCACGGGTGTTGTGCCTGTGCTGCGCTGGGATGATGCCTCACGTCCTCCATCCCGGCACTGTCCTACACACATAGTGCCCTACTCACACACTCCAGGCTGGACTGCTACTTTGAACACTCCTATCTCACACGATATGCTACAGTTACTGACCTTCTTAGCATGAGTACTTTCTATTTGCTGGTAGAAATGTGGAATTTGAGAGAAAGGGCTTGTAAATAGCACCCGAATGCATGCATGCACACTCGGTCTCATCTCACACTATGCACCGTGATAAGGTGAATTAGAGGAACGCACTGGACACAAGTAGCACAGCTGCAATGATGAATCCTGGCAAGTGTACCTGAGCACTGAGAACACAGTGTGAGCACAGCAGAAAACAGGTGAAGAGAGGTGACCCAGCCATGCAGGTAAGGGCCGCAGAGGTGCGGCAGCATGGACTTTAAAGCAGGACAGCAAACACTGGGGGAGACCACGGGAACACCTGGGTGTTGCTGGCTCAGTTTAGAGGTTGTACCACCTCTGCACTGTGCTGCCCATGCAACTAGACTAAAGCCTGCATGGCCTCCAGTTATCTTAGCTGGTTTTCTTTCTTGCTGTCTTGACCATGCTTTTAGAAAACAAATTTATCCGTGCCCCTTTGTTCTGGTCTCCATTGACAGTAAGACTTCTGCCGTGATTCTTCTTCTTCTTCTTCCCCTGCTTTTTCTCTTGATTATCTGTCTAAAGAAATTTTCCTGTCATCCTACCCCAAATTCTCCCCGTCCCTTTCTCAATTATTAATATTATTATTTTCCAGTGTCAATACTCACAGAAGCTCAGACTGGTTTCAATTTGTTGTCAAGAGCACCCACTGGTATTTGCTGGGGCAGATCTCCCCAGGGAGCCTGCACCAGAGCATTTTAGATGTCTGTCACTTCTGTCCTGGCTGCCCTTTCCCAGTACTGAGCACTGGGGTCTTGCTCAGCCCCATGTGTTGATTAGCATTCACCTGCAAAAGTCAAGCCACTTCAGCTCTTTGTCAGAAATCCTAGTTAATACAACATTTGTGGGTAGAGCTTATTCAGGAAGCTTCGCAGGGCTGACAGGTGATGGCATGGGGAGGACCGAGGGGCTGGTGGTGCTGAGCACCAGGCCACGGTGGGATGTGGTGTGCTGAGCCATCAGTGCTGGTGCTGTGGCAGCCCCACCAACCTAGCTGTTTTCGAGGACACTGCTAGCGGTTCAGTCAAGGCCCCGAGAGGTGCTTTCAATAAAGTAGGAACTTGAGGGCTATTCACATCAATTTAAGGCAACTGCCCCATCAAGGCAAGCTGGGCAGAGCCCTCAGTACTTGGCTTGGCTTGAAGTCAGGAAATCCGTGCGGTAAAAGCCACTTACTTTGAAGCTCAATTACTCACGGCAGACTGAAAGCGAGCACCCAGCGCCTCCAATTTTCGGGGGGCTGTGGCGTGCGGCCCTCCCGGGCGGCTCCGCGGGGGTCTTGGGGCAGGCACCCCGAGACCAGGCGGGGAGGGGGAGCCTCCCCCCTCCTCTTCGCACTCCTCCCCTCCCCTGCCGCCCCCCCTGCGCACAGCCGCTCTCCCCTCGCCCCCCCCAGCCCCATCCCCAGCCCACCCCCGCCGCCAGCGGAGACGCCCGCTCCGGCTGCCGCTGCCGCTGCCGCTGCGGTTGCGGCTCGGCGCCGCCCCCGGCCCCCCCCGCCGCCTCCCGGGCTCTCCGTGCCGCCGCCGCCGCCGCCGGGGCCGGTGCCGGTGCCGGGGGCGGGCCGGGGGCGGGCCGGGGGCCGCGGGCTCGGCCGTCGGTCCCGGCGCGCCGGCTCGGGGGCCGGCTCGGACCATGCACCGCGCTGCCTCCAACCAGCGCTCGGTCTCCTCCTCCTCGGGCTCCTTCCAGCCGCCGCCGCCGCCGCCGCCGCCGCCGCACGCCGCCGACCGGCAGCCCCTCTTCCCGGGGGGCTCCAGCAGCGGCGGCAGCCGGCGGGGCTCGGGGTCGAGCTCGGGCTCGGCGCGGGCCCGCCGCCCCCGCAGCCCCCGCAGCAGCCCCGGCGAGGAGGAGGAGGAGGAGGAGGAAGAGGAGGAGGAGGACAGCATCAGCATCAGCAAGCCCCTGGTGCCGCCGCCCGCCGCCCCGCCGCCCGCCGCCGCCTCGCCGCTCTCCAGCAGCAGCAGCAGCAGCAGCAGCGGCGGCAGCAGCGGCAGCAGCGGCAGCAGCAGCGGCAGCCCGGGCATGACGGCGGCGGAGCTGTACGGGGCGGCGGCGGCGGGCGGCGGGGCGGGGGGCGGCGGGGCAGCGGCGGGGGCGCTGCTGGGGCCCGGCGGGGCAGGGGGCGGGCGGCGCTGGGGCTTCCAGGCGCTGTCCCTGGTGCTGCTGCTGGGGCAGGGCGCGCTGCTGGACCTCTACCTGATCGCCGTCACCGACCTGTACTGGTGCAGCTGGATCGCCACCGACCTGGTGCTGGCGGCCGGCTGGGGCATCTTCTTCTGCCGCAACAGCCGGGCCCGCCGCCGGGAGCGGCCCCCGCCGCCGCCCCCCCCCGGGCCGCCGCCGCCGCACCCGCTGCTGCTGCACGGCCCCCCCGGCGGCCGCGGGGCCGGGGGGCGCGGGGCCGGAGGCCCCCCCCGCGGCGGCGACTTCGCCTACGCGCACCTGGCCTGGCTCATCTACTCCATCGCCTTCACGCCCAAGGCGGCGCTGATCCTGGGCACCTCCATCCTGGAGCTGATCGAGCTGCGCCTGCCGCTGGGCACCACCGGCTTCCGCATCACCCTGGCGCTCTCCGCCCCGCTGCTCTACTGCCTGCTGCGGGCCATCGGCACCGAGGGCTCCGGGCAGCTGCTGCTGCCCCCGCAGCCTCCGCCGCAGCACCGCGCCGCCGCCGCCTTCCTCGCCACCTGCCTCGACCTCCTCGACAGCTTCTCGCTGCTCGAGCTGGTGCTGCAGCCCGGCCGCCCGGCGCCGCTGCCCGCCCCGCTGCGCTACCTCCTCATCGCCGTCTATTTCCTCTGCCTGGCCTCGCCGGTGCTGTGGCTCTACGAGCTCAGCGCCGCCCGGCCGCCCGGAGCCGCCCGCCTGGCCCTGCACCTGCTGCTGCCCGCCGGGCTGCTGGACGCCCCGCTGCTGGCCCTGCGCTGCCTCCTGCTCCTGCGCTACCAGCAGCCGCTCTCCCTCTTCATGCTCAAGAACCTCTTCTTCCTCGCCTGCCGCGGCCTCGAGGCGCTGGAGACCTGCTGCCTCCTGCGCCCCGCCGCCGCCCCAACGCCCGCCAAGTACGGGGCCCCCGCCATGCCCCCCGCCGCCGCCGCCCCGCTGGCCCACGGGCTGTCGGACGCCGACGTGGGTCCCCACGGGTACGTCAACGCCTTGGCGGTCACCGCCCAGGGCTGAGACCCCACCGCTGCCAACAACGCTACCGCCCCGCACCGCCAGGCTTCTTCCAGGCCTCCTGCCCCTCCGCGACGCTCGGAGGAGCCCACCCTTTCCCCTGCCAAGACACCGGGGCACTGCGTGACCATCAGGGTCCGGTTTCCCTTTCCTCCCCTCAGCGGCAGGGACCAGTGGGTATTTTCCCCCTTGTCTGGGAACTCCTGCTGACTGCGGTGATGGGATGCAAGCGGGGCCTGAACGACAGCCTCGCATCTTCGGGGTGCGTGCAGGGTGAGAGAAGCGCGCCCTGTTTGCAGCAGGTCTCCCAACGCTGCCACCTCTGCTTCCCTGCGGAGCCCGAGGGGGTCGGGGAGCAGCAGCAGCAGCCGGGGAGCCTCTGGAAGCAACCTGCTCGTTTCAAGCCTAGGAGCCCCTTCCTCCTAGCCGAAAAGTCTACCTCTGTGCTCCAACCTGTCACGTCTTACGTTGACTTCTCATGCTACGGACCAGGTCCAGGGGCTCACACCCCATTTCACTACCCCCGAGACATTTCTTTCTGGTGAGAACAGGGTTTTACTGCAGCCTACTGCTTATTTCAGACAGCAGCACCCACTTGCTGGGGCTCTCATTTCTCTGTGAATATGCATGTTTACGGGATCAGTGTCAGTTTTCTTTTATGCAGAGCGTAGGGCTTCATTCCACGTAGGCCGGGAAGGCTGGGAAGATTTTCTCTACCCCCTCTTCCCACATCTGAGTGCACGCTGAGCCTAGAGGCCGCCCTGCTCTGAAACCAGGGGCCAGGTGCTGCTGGGGGTAGCCCTGCGCTCGATGCACCTCGCAGCACGGAGAGCAAAGCGCTACGGGAGTCTCTGAGGGGCTCACGAGCCTTGGCGAAAGCCCCCGCACCAGCATCCTGTCCTCCGTGTGCATGGCCATGGGGGGGGAGGACAGTTAATCGTAGGCAACCTCTCGTAGAAACACAGTTATCTTTGGTTTTAAGCTCCATGGATGTTTGGTGCGGGTGAAGGCCTGCTCTTCCGCCTGGCTCCTGAAGTCCTGCGTGGAAGCAGGAGCCCAGAGGCCACGCTTGGAGGAAGGACTTTGCCCCTCACAGGCTTTTATTTTGTTATCCGGGCAAGGCTGCTTGCATCGAAATACAGCACAGTTTCCTGTCCAGAGCCTTTTTTTTCAAGCTGTCCTGGTGGCAAGGGGACCACGAGCACCACCAGCTCCTGCGCAGGGCCCACAGCAGGCCCCGCCCGGAGCTCTGTGCTCCGGCTTCAGCAGGAGAGAGCCCCCATCCCACCCCCTTCCCTGGAGCAGGACCACCACCACCACCACCTGTTTACAGCCTTCCCAACTCCCAGCTCCCACGGGCACAACCGTGGCTGCCACAGGGCTCTTCCCCCAGCCCTGGGGGCTGGACAAGATGGGGCGACGGCGCTGTCCTGCTCAGAGCCGCACCCAGGAGGGGCGGCTCACTGCTCTCCCCCTGCCACACGGAGAGCCGGCAGAGACTGGGCTTCACTTTCCCACCAGTGCTTTATTTTTAACCTGAGCCCTTGGGTGGGCAGTTGTGTGAATTTTGGCCAGTGGCCATCTCTTCTGTAACTTCTTTTTGTCTGGACAATCTTGGTGCTGTGAGTGACTGTGATTGTAAAACTGAGTACTGTAAATTTTTCCTATGTGATGTGAGCCGTGTCTAGGGGATGCTAATTTCCTGGCCGAGGGGGGTGTAGTCACAGGTCTGTTATGTCTGTACAGATACGAGTTTCCTCACACTTTCCTTTCTCGGTGTTAGGCAGGTACCAAAACCTCAGAGCCACAGTCCTAGTCAAGAGAGAACAAGCTGATGCCTGCACCTAGGAGCACTCCCTGCTTCAGTCAAACAGCTGAATGATGATAAAAATACGTGCCCAAAATAAGGTGAAACAAAAAAAGCTATTCAGCCCCAGCTATGTTTTGCTGCTCTGATGGTGTGGTTTGTGATAGCACCAGAAGTGAGTGCAACATCCCTCATACACTGAAGCATAAGCGTAGCTGAGACACCAGAAGAATCCCAGCAGAATTACAAGTCTTACTTCGTGCCCCTTTATAGCACACAAGCTGCCGTTTCAAGAGCGAGTGCCTTTTTTTTTTTTTTTAATTTAAAACATTATTGAGAAAATGGTGTATCAGAAACTTACATAGCCATGGCATCTTCAGACCTTTGACTACATTGAAATTAGAGTTCAAATTTGTCCCCAGATACAAAAATTGCCTGGGACAGATGACACTACAAAATGATGCTTCTGTTGTGCCAAATTCCTCTGTAGACGTAGTTCTCTATAGCCCCATGGTTTCTAGCTCATTAGTAAATGTGTTGTTTGGAAAGCATAAAGCTCTTGTAGCAGCTTGCTGTACCGAAGCCCCCCCCCGCAATTAAAAGGGTAGTGCTGCTGCTACTTCAATTACTTACTCCAGGGAAACATTTAAAGCTCTGCAACGTCCTGTTTATAAGCCTGCTCCACCTTCTGAATTCCCTTCCCTTTGGTAGTTGAGCTCTCACTTCCATTCACACCCTTCTGCCACAAAACAGATCCATCTGTAGAAGAAACGCAGAGCGGTACCATCCAAGTGCAAGCAATACCTCACCCAACGCACCTTGCACACCTGCTGTAGGTTCTGCCCAACCTTAACTACTGCTCCAGGTCAGTAACACTTTGCTAAGGTTGTGCCACACAAAGACACACGGCCCTTGGAGTCCTGTTATTAGGCCTGTAGCAGAGCTCAGCTCTTCAGCATTTTGTTGCTGTTTGCTATCCTGGCAAAAGAGACGGCTACTCCCAGAAGGAAAAAATGAAATGAAAGATGAAGCCTGTGGCCAGTGCACATTTGGCATCCCCTGGCATTAATCAAAACTTGTATTTTTTAAAAAGCAAGATTGTTAAAATAAAATTAGAAACTTGTGACTGATTTTGCGCTTTTATTCCCTCCTTTGAGTCTTGCTGAGCTTTTCAATTTTATGTTCAGGGACCAACAGATGCATTAGAGTTACTTGCTTTCCTCACATTGGATTGCTAAAATAACGTCTGGATTTTTCCGTCTAACAAACTTCTTGCAAGTGAAACTGAATCCTAAAAGCTGCAACATCGAGGGAACTACATGAGAAGGGAATGACAAAGGCAAAAAAAAATCCAGATGACACTTCTGAGCTTCCTACTTAAATGATTTACAGAAGTGAATACCACTTGAAAAGGGCTCATGGGAAAAAAAAAAAATCATATTTAAATGCTAATTGCTGTAAAATAAAAGAAATTTCAAGAACTGGGATCAGCAAGATGACAATTATTCACATAATCTGAGAAATGGGTTCCCACTGGAGAAACACTGAGTTCACGGTTACCACTTGGTGAGCTCCTGCTGGATTAGGTCTCATGCAGGCAGGAAATGATGGTGGCAGCGAGTCTGAAGTTTGGATGTGTGCAGAGGCTGCCCCTCTCTCTGTTTTTAGGCATTTAGCTGCAGAGAAAGCCAGCTCTCTTAACAGCCCTGCCTCGCTGACCAGCCCTGCACAGAAATTACAAGCATTCCACTTCTGTACCACCCATTTTGCAGGGACACGCACTCCCCTCCCACAAGAAGGTCTCCAGCTGTATTCGTAAGCGCCTTGCAGGCATGGTTTGGTGTTTGTCAGCTTGTTCAGTTCTGGTTCTGCCTCAGGTTTGTCTCAAATTTCTAGACGAAACGCTAACCTAAGGAATTAGGTAGAATTGAGGACATGAGAGTAGTTGAGTAAATATATCAAAAAGTATTCTTGTTTTAATTTAAGAAACAAAACACAAGTTATAAACAAATACAATTACAAAATATGCATAATACAATATTGGTTGCAAGTCAAAAGAGCGAATTATTTTCTGAGATCAGACTTTTAAAAAGCTGAAATAAAAGAAAGCTCACAAGATTTGACAAGTAAACATAGAAAGACAAGATGACAAGCTTGTCTGAACGCAGAGCAGAAAGGCTTTGTGTTCAAACCGTTATCCAGCAGGCTGGACTGCAGAAACTGTGGTAACAAGTAAGGTAAATGCCAGCCTTGACTAGCACAGTCTATGCTACAGGGGCCACGTGCAATTACTTGCAGGGTACAACTCTTTTTAGTACATCCAGCCCAATCTTTTTGAAAGATCGGACATTACCGTCACTGCTCCAGGAAGATCAACCTCTTAGTCTATTATTAAGAAGTTTTTACAATGGTTAGCCTGAAACACCTGTGCTTGAGTCTATAACCATACAAGGAACATCTCACTCGTTTTTGCTCAGCCACTGCCAACCTAGTAATAATCTCCACTCTCAAACAGTATCTGCTCAAGGTACACATTCCCCTATCCTAGTATCCCACAGGACAATACTGGCTGCAGTCCTGTTTAAAATTTTCATTAATGATCTGGAAGATAAGGCAAAGCTTACCCTTGGCAAGTTTACAGATGACACAGAACTGTGAGGAGTGCCTGATACACCAGAATGTTTTGTTGTCACCCAGAGGGACCTCAACAGGCTGGAGAAGTGGGCTGACAGGAGCTCATCGAGTCCCACGAGGAGAAGCGCAGAGCCCTGCCCCTGGGGAGGAACAGCCCCAGGCACCAGGACGTGCTGGGGGCTGCCCAGCTGGAAAGCAGCTTGGCAGAAAAGGGCCTGGGGGTCCTGGTGGGCACCGACTGGACATGAGCCAGCAACGTGCCCTTGCTGCAAAGAAGGCTAATGGCATCCTGGGCTACATTAGGCAAAGCCTTGCCAACAGGTCAAGCTTCCCTCTACTCAGCACTTTTGAGCACTTATCCAGTGCTGGTTTCCTCAGTACAGGAGAGATGTGGACATATTGGAGAGTCCAATGAAGTGCCACAAAGATGGTCAAGGGCCCATAGCATCTCCCTTATGATGAAAGGCAGAGAGTTGGGACTGCTCAGCCTGGAGAAGGCTTGGGGGGGGGGATCTTATCAATATACATAAATACCTGAAAGAAGGGTACAGAGAGGACAGAGCCAGGCTCTTTTGATTGGTGCCCAGTGACAGGACAAGAGATAGTGGGCACACACGGAAACAGGAGGTTCCTTCTGAACACCAGGAAACACTTCTTTATTGTGCAGGTGACTGAGCACTGGCACAGGTTGCCCAGAGACTGTAGAGTCTCTCTCCTTGGAGATATTCAAAATCTGTCTCAACATAGACCTGTGCAACCTGCACTAGGTTGCCCTGCTTGAGCAGAGGTGTTGGACCCACCCAGAAGACCTCCAGAGGTCCCTTCCAACCTAAAGCATTCTGTGATTCTTTAGAGACAGCCCCAATCTAGCTGAAATTTAAGGCACAGATCTTTAACACAGTATTTACAACAAAATATTTAAAATATGTATTAAGTTGGCATTGCAAAGTTTGCCGTCCTATGAAAATCTACTCTCCAACTCCTGGCCTTGATTTCCGTCCAAGTACAATAAAACCCGCACAGTTGTAGGGAGTTCTGAAGGCACAAGTGGACGAACCACGATAATTTTTCTGTAGTCAGTCAGTGAGGATTCAATACAACACATTTCTCCATGTAAACTGCCTCTTCTTTCCCAGTGATGGCTAGTATCTGATGCCTCTCTCCATACAGAGGTTAGAAGCAGCGATTGTTGCCCACCCGCCAGGCCATCCTGTCTCCTGGCAGCAGACAGGAAGAGCCCACCACCAAGTCCGTTGCAACACCAGGACAAGAATGGTGCTGGAAATGCAGTTTCAGCATTGTGTGTGCTACCTTCCATCTGTGTATTTCAAACAGAGCAGATCCCAGATAGAGCCTAACAGCCCTCTGAAGACTGGCTCATGTCTATCAGCTCAGCTGGATACCCCCAATCAGAGCTCCGCTGAATGTCCTGGAAAAAAAGCTGCTGCTGGAGGCTCTTTAGACTGTTCAAGACCTCTGAAGAGAGTTCATGAAAGGCCACCTGGTTTTCCTGATCTTCCTCTTCCTCCTCCTCGTCCTCCTCCTCCACAAGGTCATCGGGAGGCAAAGGAGAACATCTAGAGATGTAGCCCTGGTCTGACTGGACTGACTGTCTTTGGTCTTTGCACTGGTCATCGAAGACCAACTGGTGCTGCTTGTCAGCCTCCTCTTGGCAGAAAGATGGATCTGAAGGAATGACGTTCTGCTGATAAAAAGAGTACATGAGCCCATTCAGATGGTGCCTCAGATCACCTGAAAGCTTTGCATGACTCTGGTCATCTTCTGTTGGAACTTCACAGTCATCATGGAGGATGACGTTATTCCTCATCGGAAAACTTGCCTCCAGAAGAGGAACTCCTTCCATGCAGTCCTCGTTACTCAGCACATGATGACCAAGTATATTTTTATCTTCCATGGAAGGGACAGGCTCCACTACCTGAACTTGAGGGGCCTCGTCTGTAGGAATGACCATCATCTGAGAAGCTGGATCTCCACACAGATTAAGCTGAGGCTGTAGTTTACAGCCCATGCTCTCGCCTTCGTTCATGTGGAGGTTGACGACATAACAGCAGTTAGGGTCAGGCTCCCGGAGGTGCAGCTGCTGTTTCACAATCCCACCTGGTTCGCTTAGCAATGAATCCACCTGGCTCTCTCTGCTCAGGGACTGCAACTCTTCTTCATTATCCAGGCAGATGCTTTCAGCCTCAAACCAGTTTGGGTGCTCCATCTGCCAGCTCCTGAATTTTTGTACTGCTTCTTTCAATTTCCTCCCACTAGGGGTATCAATGTAGTTTTCAGCTGTGATTTCCTGGATTCGATGGATGCGCCCAGGTTCGAACTTCTCCAAGTCCTGAATCCGAAAATAAACATCCTCAAACTTGTCCATCAGTTGGTACCTGGATGTGACGTTGAACAGATCAGGTATATCCTTCTCGCTACTTATCCCATCGAAATAGCAGACTATATACATTCCAAAACAGGCTGGCTTCTTGAAATCGGGCAAGATCAAATTCAAGGCAGGGGTGAACAGATCTCCCATTGGCTTTTGCTGATCTTGCTTGAGACAAACAGGCACGCTCCCAAGCATGGCCTGCCATTTGGCCTGGGTGCCTCGTGAGCATAAGATGATGATCTTTGAAGACAGGTCTTCCATTTCCTTCTTCTGCCGAGTAAGCCAGGGTAATGGCCCCAACTCTGAGATCTGATGATCTTCTAGCAGGTCTAAGGCGACAGCAGTGCCACAGACAGTCATCAGGAACTCGGCAAACTTCAGCACCACATCCACGTACAGCAGGTGATCGGCGGAGTACACAATCCAAACCTTTCGGGGCTTTAAGGGTGGCAGAGGAAGGTCGGTAGACGGTACTGGTGAGAGACAGAAAAATATCAATCCCAGCCACATTCTTGAAATTGTAATGATGCAAACCAGTGGCAATCCGCACAGGAGGATATTAACAAAAGGTTCTAGCAACTCCCAGTTTTGAAGCTATTTTAGTAACATATGCAGGCAACACCTTACCGCGGAAGTTTTGTATTAAAGCCCAGACAGTGGAGCTATGATTTATAATAATGCTTGGGTGGTTCATGGAATTTCACCACACAAAAGTAAAACACATTGTCTTCAACAGGCTTGAAAACATACGTTCCCTGCTGGAGAGCTGAGTGAACCCCAAAACAATCTCCTCTTCCTATTGCTTAAATGATTATCAAGGGTTCTTTTGCCAGTACAGCCTTAGATCTGTCAAAAAAACCCACCACTTTACAAAATAATTATCTCCAGTCTGCCAAAGACAGCATTCCAACTTCCATATCCTCTGTCCAATGCTACTGAGCACAGGAGAACCCCTTTTTAGACAACTACCCAAGACTTCCAGAATATATTATGTGTGTGATGGCACACAAGCAGGACATCTTACCAGTTTGCAAATCATTATGGCTGCATTTCCCTTGTTGGTGTGCTGGAAGAGAGAGAAAGTCACTGTCAGTTCTGAAAACAAGAAATAAAATTAGCCCCTTCATGTGACAACCCCTTCCAACGGCTACTTTCAAAACCCAAACTCTTCAACAGCATGGGGATAAAGAAGACATGGGGAGGGAGAAGCCTAATAAGAAGTATACTAAATGAACAAAGACTCTCCTACAGCCAATTTTACTTCACTACATTTTCCGTTGGAGAGGAGAAGGAATGCACACACAACCCGTTTTCTCCATCTTCCTCAGATCTGAACAGCCTATCAAAAAGTACAGAACCCCCAAACATTCTTCTACTTCTTGTTAAAGAGAAAACTGTTTTTTTTCTTTTTTTTTTTTTTTTTAAGAGAGTTTTTTCTTAAGAGGCTTCTCTAAAGAGGTGACTAAAATGTCCCAAGCTAAATGTTACAGTTAAATTTTATACTAAGAATTTTTCCAAAATATTTCCAATTTCTCCTCTCAGGTAAAAGCGCAGTTGCGAGTTGCACAGTTTCCCTACAATAACTGTCCCATAGATACAGCAAAAAAGGCTAGGAGTTAGTTCTTAATCACTCAGTTTTCCAGCCTGCACAAAGCACATCTTTGTGTCCTATTCTTCTTCCACATCCACTGAAAAACATTACTTAAACTCAAAACAGTATGAAAATGAATTTTGCAGACTTTGGGGGACAGGGGAAAGACCATGTTCTGGACAAACAGGAAGCTTCTGGCTTGCAAAACTCTTACAAAATGCAGAAGAAAAATAAATGGAGAGGAGATCTGTAGCAATCTGCAGGAAACAAAGGGTTGAACGATGGAGTTTATTTTTCCCCTTATGAGCTCTTAAGCTTTATGAAAACGGAACATCAGACAGCATAATTCACTGGCAGCTTTACTTAACTAGGTGGATGGTATTAGGCTGCTACAAGTTCCACGATGTAGAACAGAATAAACAGTTTACATAGGCATTATTTTAGCGGCAGTACATCAGAATGGCAAGGAAGAAAAGAGTAAGAGGAGTAATTACAGAAGTAGGAAAAATATTTTTAGCACTGAGTCTTTTGTTTCTAGGTGGTATGAGTCTTACCTGCTCGCTTTTTGGTCATACAAATGACACCTGCTATGACTGATCCCACCAGTAATACACAGATCCCAGTGATACACCAGTAGAGCCATATAATCATATCATCTGTGGTACAAAAAGAGCACTCAGACATTGCTTTATACAAATAATGAATTTCACTCAGGAAGCTTCTTGAACAGCAGGGGCCAAGGGAGAAGGACTGTGGCTTTGCCCAAAACGATGGGTGATCCAGTACTTCACCCTTACAACATACCGCAGGCGGTATGACATCCTGTTTTCACAATGATGCTCTGCACCACAGACTTGCTCCACAAAGAACTGTATGTGCAACACATTGAAAACACAGACCAATAACCTTCCTTTGTACACAGCAATCAGTGCTTATCCGGCTTTGACAGGCATGCTGCCCATGTCCTGCCTGTTTCACGTAATATATCTTCAAAAATTTTTTTTTTTATTATTTATTTATTTATTTATTTTTATCATTTTAGGTGAAGCATTTTTTCAAACTCCGGTGTTTTTTCCTTTTTACTTCTCTAGCAAAACCAGCACCTTACAGGTCTTGGTGCAGCAAAAAAAAAAAGATGTTAAATCATTATGCACATGATTTATCTTGACATTCATAAAAATGAATATATGCAAGCTATTCTCTCCAAGAGCTGCTTTATATTATGCAAAATTCTTAACACTAAGCAAAGTGACAGATAGTGTTTCAAATTAAGACTCTTCTTGTCAAAAGTGTTTCTCAAAGAATTTTATGCAAGTGAAGTATCTCTGAAAAAAATTGCTCTCTAAGATTCATGCTGCATAAAAAAATTCATGCTGCATACAAATACTTGCCTTCAAGCATGGTGAAGTAACTCTAATACAATTCATTCTGAACTCAGTGGTACAAAGGGACATTTCCTGCTCATTGGGTCAGGGAGGATCAGTTGTTACTCTATATGACAGTAAAAGAGAAGCAAGAGAAGTTTCAGGGTACTGGAGGAGCTTCTTACCTGATGGGTCTGTACCTGCAAAAAGATGAGAGTTTCATTAAAAATTCAGCTCTCATCTGTAAAACAATTAGAATCTAATTTAGAGAAAAGGAGTACTCACTTGGAGTTGGTGAACATGGGATGAAAGTAGAGTGTCTCAGGCAGTCTGTGCCACAGTTTGCAAAGAATGGCTGAATCTGCAGTCAAAATAAATTCAGAATACAGAAGCTATTCTTAAAAGCAATTCTGTTATAACTTGACTTTCCCCTTGCCTCTTCAATCCCTGTGTTTTAGCACAGGTACACAGAATTCCCATTTCCACTTCAAAAACAAGATTAATCAGGAATACTTACGTTATTCACTATACATTAACAAGGCAGTGAGCTCCTGGGGTGGCACACCTGCCATTCCCCGACTTGGCAACCGTGTGCTAAGAAAAGCCACTGTCTACAGAGAAGACATTTATATATATATTTAAAAAATATATATATTTCTGTTATAATTATTATTTTTCCGATGTAGACAATGGCTAACCTCCAAATCTCAGAACAAATCACTGGGCAAAACCGTAACATTCCTAAACTGAACACTGCCCTGCTGAGGAAGGAGGGACATAGGGACAACAGTAAGACCCTACCTGTACTTCGTACTTGCAGCAAGCTCTTAAGTTCTTCTCCATTTTGATTGTGACATTCGCTTGTGAGTGTAGTTCACCCTGCAGAAATCAGATGTGAGTTAACAGATGGAAGAAGAAAATGGAATGAAAGCAGGAAAAGAAAAGAAGTTGAGATGAGAATATGGAGTGTAACAAAGAAGCATAAATTTCTTTCTTTCCTTTTTTTTGTATTTAGAAAAAAAGGCAACAATAGACCCACAAAAATGAAACAGATAAATGGTCTGGCCACCATCACTGCAGGTGTCACATACGACTGATACGGTTATGCAAGTGAGAGAGCAGGCTAAGGCTGCACAGGTAAGAGGAAACATAATTAAGTTTATACCCTGCGTAACTTCAAATATGTTAAGCTTACAGTTTCTTAATGTTAACGTCTTAAGTTTTTAAATGTGTAAATGTACGATTAAAAAAATTCCTCATGTGTTTAATTAAAAAAGCCATCAACACTGATGCCTCTGGACACTTGAACAGAGGACAACTTGTCCTTGTTACCTGAAAAATAGCAAAATAATAAAATGATGATGTAAATATATTCTTTACAGTTCTTAGTAGAGATACTCAAAAATGAGGTATATTACTCTCTGCCAGGGAAATGTGCACACAGCAGTACCTGCTTGTGTCAATAATAACAAAGCCTATCAGTACATGGAATATGAAAGCTCAAGTATGGAAGGAATGGCAAGATTAAGCAAGCTGCATGCCATTTTATTTGCCCTCCCCCAAGGAAGGGTGGGGACTCATAACAAATATTCAGTATCTCTCCTCCCTCAGATGCTTGAAAAGGGACTTTTATGTCAGAAAACCGCATCTACTTGGAACTTCTCAGCAACACAGGCTGTAAAACCTGCAGGAATTGATTGTCAGTTTAAGTGAAGCACCTGTTACAAGCGCTCATTCTTCATCCAACCTCACTGCTTACAGACTGCTCCATGCATTAGAAAACATATCAAAAAGAGGCTCTCAAAGGTCTTTTATCCACCAAATTGAAAGAAATTTCCCTTTTCCAAAGGCAAGATAATAATCAGAGAAGAACACCTTGAATATTGCAGTTCAAGTGCATTCAGTAGACCTTGGCTTCAACTCCTTGTTTAGCAACTCTTACGGAAATGTTTAAATTACCACGGAAGATATAACTGATATAATTTATAAGGTAATCACCTCTGTGACTTCACGCGTGATCATTTTACATTTCTTCTCATTCAGGAAACTGGTCACATGAATTTGGTATCGCGTTGACTCCGTCCACGGGTTAAAGCTCACAAGCAGAGTCACATCATCTAGACTTTTAGCTTGGATCCTGGGCTCCCACAGGCTGCCTGGAAGTGGTGCAGATATTCCCATGTTTCTTAACTGTCAGAAGTATTTCAGCAGGGCATTCATGACTACATGACTCAGACAAATTCTTACCTGTCTTTATACACGGGGTGGTTCTTTTCATCAGAGAGTCATTGCAGTCTGCAAGACAGACCACCAGTCACCAGTCAGAAACATTGTACTGCCATTTAGGAAAAACACCTATTTTCTTATCAGAAGCCAGACACCTAACTGAGTCTTCCTTGATGAGTAGACCTTTGTTTCAAAGCAACAGAAAAATTCTACAGCAGAATAGTATCAGTTTCCAATGTATAAACTAGTCCCTTCACTGATTTTTTTTTTCCTGAAAAGAGATATTAATAAGAAAAGTCTAAAAACATACAGTAGTTATTAAGACAGTAATATTTGACAAGCCCTGCTGATAGAAGACTTGTACAGAGAAAGTCACAGTGGAATGAAAACTTCATACTGAGCTCTGGACCCTGAGCGCTGCAGCCATAGTTTCCTCTAAAAAGCATTCTGCCTCAGGAAAACTATGAAGTTGGAGTCTTTCTTGGTCCCAAAATAGTTTTCCACATTTACAGTTCTCTGAGCTTAATTTAGCAGATTGGCCCTGCTCTTTGGGACCTTTTTCAGATTCAAATCTGGAGTCACACATTCAACACTTAGCAATGTGGGATTTGATTTGGACACAAAGGAAAAGAAAGAACTCCCTGCAATGTCTTGCTTCAACAGTTGAAAGAAAACATTACAGATCTTAGTTTCCAACTTTCAAGTTCATGCCCCTGTAATTCACAGGTAAGCTCTAGCCAGCAAAGCTTCCTGCCGCTGCTGACCTTGACACAATGCATTAGGTTTCTGGGGAGCAGCACGGGACAAAACCAGAAAGCTCAGTATGACCATGTATGATAAAATGTAGGATGGCTGAAAACACACGACATACACTGCCATTTTATAATTAAGTCATGTTGTCAACTATAAGCAAGAAGAAAATTATGAAACATTTTTAAAGCTGTATATTGAATGTATTGATAAAGTAGTCAGTGCAGCCAGAGGGCACTGCAGATGCTCAGCATCTTCAGGGAAAACGATCTTTAGTTATAAGAAAATTTTCATATACACAAGAAAGGGTCAGGCAGTCAGCTCCACCAAGTTTCTCAGAAAGTCATGCCCAATTGTGTCTTAGAAATCAAAATTCACATGCCTAAAATTTGGTATTAGGAGCCAAATTTAACTTGTTCTGATTTGGACATTTTGGTCTGTAGTTCCAGTTTCCACAAAAAGGGGCAAGTATGAAAGATTTAAAATTAAACACAAGCAGCAATGATAGTCTGCAGAGAGCACGAGAGACTAGTCTACAGCCCTACTCATGTAGCTGAAATATCTTTGTACCTTTTCAGTAACAAAATTCAGATGTAACCCATCTTCAGTGAGCCCTTCAACGTGACAGTTGCACTGGTTTTCAGGTTTACTTATCACTTTCTGTTTAGAAATAGCTGTAGCAGAATCCTTAATGAGCTACAAATGCAATGCCTCAACTCAGAGCCCCAAGTCCATGGCTTTGTCTAGCTTTTTATAGAGCTTAACACATTTTTATAGCAGTATCTTCCATGCAGGAACTACTGTCAAACAGAATCAAAGTGTCTTTTCTTCACAGTATTGTCCCTCCACGTGCACCTTATTCCAAGTAGAGATTTGACAAACTGCTGGACACAGGATCCCAGAAAAAAAAAGGGACTGTGACTTGTAGCCCAAAATGATATATACACTTTGGATATAAAACAAAGGAGTATTGTAAAATATTAACACCATAGACATTCAAAATAGCAGTATTCAGAAAGGACAAGTTCTTATAACATAATCACCTTATCACCAACTTGCTCACAGTTCACGGGCTTGGTCTGGAAAAAAAAAGGTCCATAAACTATCAAACAAAGCCCTGAGCTCAAGGCCTGGGGAAACTAGAGCTTCACTTACCAGGCATTGTGAGAGACGTGGACTTGCAATTGTAGTCTCCATCTACGCTCAATTTGGGCAGGTGGTAGACAGTCACTTGATAAGTTTGGCCAGGTTCCACCTCAAAACGGTTAAAAGTGAAA
Organism: Netta rufina; assembly: GCF_964035555.1. Lineage (NCBI taxonomy): Eukaryota > Metazoa > Chordata > Aves > Anseriformes > Anatidae > Netta > Netta rufina. The sequence goes on from NC_140123.1 coordinate 141,828,575, forward strand.
TTCCACTGAAAACAAAACACATTCGAGGACATAATTTGAGACTGCTGTGCTATCAAGGCACTGAAATTATCAGTTGAGGGGTACGGTCCCATTGTGTTGCCTCATCTTATATGATCTTTTTTCTAAAGCTTGATTGTAAGGAAAAAAAAAAGGAACTCATTCATTAAATGTACCAGTCCTCTGGTCTGTCTCCAATTCTTGTGTTTGGAATGAGGAGGAGAAAAGGAAAAAAAAAAAAAGCAAACAGCTATCTCTTGGGATCCCTGAGCTGATACAAGGTCTCATGCCAAATAACTTTGTGCAGTTCCCACTGAACTACATTCTGAATTTACGTAAGGAGATTAGGCTAGAATATGCAGCCTTGAGACTGAAAGTTTAGTCCTGTATAAATCTTGCTGTGCTGTGCAAGCGCTAAGCATTTAGAATTGCACCTGCATGTGCATCATTCTGTACTTGGCCTTTCCAGAGATATATATTGTTAAATTTATTGTTAAATCGTTTTCCCATGTACCAGCAATGCTGTGCAAATTCTGGGAGAGGCAATGGCTCCAGTGGGTAAGCCAACCTTCATCCACTTCTGGGTGCTAAAGACCCAGCTCCAAATTCCTCTTGTTCATAAGAGGAGCTGTGGATGCTCAGCTCTTTCCTGATGAGCTCCCAAAAGAGAGCATAGACTGGAAGGACCAGGTTGGCACTTTATTCCACAGCAAGAGAGTATGTGAGAGAGAGGTTGGTAAAATGAAAGACCAAGTTACAGAGGCTGTTAAGTGTCATGATGATTAAGCACAACGCAAAAACTGCCACAGTTGTTTGCTTTAAGCAGCACCTAGAACAGTGACACATGCTAGGCACCGAGAGGAACAATACTTAAATCCTGAGAATGGTAAAAGTGAAAGAGAAACCAAGGTAAGCAGGCATTGTACATTGTTACATGCAAGCATAAACCAAACTAAAAATGAAACCAGGTCTCAGGGTCAATATCCCGATCGTTACGTCAGCTCCTCTGACTAACCAGCCTGTACGTAATGGAAAAAGCAAAAGGTAGCCTCGCTATAAAATGGGGAAAGCGGAACCAAACCCCTGGACTAGAATAAGTAGTTTGGGGTCCTTGGCACTCACCCGGCCTCCGTCCGGACGGACCTGAAGCGGCAATTTGTTCTGAAACTCAAACTGGGCGCAGACCTGTTGGTTGCTGCTCACTTGCATCACAGCCAGCTCTGCCCCTCGGAGGTACCGGATGCTAGCTGCAGGCACAGGGCAGAGAGAGAAGTTTTCCTTTTCCTGTCAGCTGCACAGGTACAGGTTGCAGCCCCCCCAGAAATCACCGCCGTGCTTGCTCTTGTCACGGTCTGACTCCTTTTGAAGTGCTGGGAACCGCAATACAGAGATAACTGGCCATGAAAACAGCGAGTGTGCAGGGCAGACTGACACCACTGCTGGTGCCTAACACCACTGCAGGTTGTCCTGCACAGCAAGAGCTCCAGCCCTGCAAACAAAGGGGCAGAGCAGAAGGCAACTGCATCTTCCAGACGCTCCGGCAGTTCACGGGTTTGGTGCCCTGTTTAGCTCTGCCTCTCAGTACTGCTTCACACAGTTTTGGCACCAGAGCAAATGTTGGGATTGTTTGTACCAAGTAAAACAATGAGAAAATCCAGAACCATGGCTACTTCAAATGACAGTCTTACCTGAGTCATTCCTGCTTCTATGCTACTACAGCTGCACTGAGATAACAACTCTATACCACCCTCAGACACAGGTCCTGCAGAAGCAGGAAACAAATGTGCTTAACCCTGTCTTGAATCAGTGAAAAAATTGTGAATGAGTGCACACAAGCACAACACCAGAAACAAAATCAAATTTATTTGGAGAGTAAGGAAACTTGACCAACTGGTACTTGTTAAGCCTCCAATAAGACAATTAGTCCTTTACCAAGACACACACACGTACAGGAAATTTAAGTTACAAGGACTGGATTGCCCTAAATGGGAGGCACTTACACTGGGTTAACAGCACATAAACTACTATATGCATGCTCTCAAATTAATTGTAATTTGTTCAGTTCGTAGATGTAATTCAACTGCATGAGAATGCCGCAGTCACTATTATTGCCTTGAAAGGGCACAGCTTGCACTGCAAACCTCCTTTTTCCCCCTTACTACTGTGGGAAATGTACATGCTGTTCTTCATTTCGTTTTTATCAGCCCTTCCCATTTTAAATGTCACTATCCCACATGCATGGGAACATTTTCAATTCTTGAATACCCAGCATACTCAAAGCTCAGATTCAGTCTTCAAAAAAAAACACAAAACACAACCAAAAACAAAACCACTCCTTAAACGAAACCAAAACAAAGCAAAGCAGCCAAACACCCAAGTTTCAAAGCTGTCCTTCCACAACTAGGCCAGTGAAAGTTTTCATATCACAGTTCTCCTTACCAGACTGCACCTCATTGCTCTGCTCCACATCCCACAACCACCTCTTACCATCGGTGGCCACCTTCCACTCTATCCGAAGCACGGGGAGCAGCTCTCCATCTGTCTGACGGAAAACTTCAGAGGAGACGTGAAGACTGCTGGGGGCAGAAGGTGTCCAGGTCTGATTCTGCAGCCAGCTTCTCTCTATGCAGGTACCTGCCCAGCAAGCGAAAGCTGTTATTCAGAGCAGGGCAGAGGGAAGCCTGCTTAACTGCAGTTATTGTCTGCCCTTTTGGTGAGGGCAACACAGAGGGTAAATCTGCATGACAGACTGCTTCACTGCTCAAAAAAAGCAGTTTTCAGCATGCAAATACTTTATAAATTACCTGTAATGTTCTGAACTCAGTGTCTCCTGCAGCAAGTCACTATCTTGTTGCTAAAACACGTCTGTGTTAGAAGACCAGTGCTAATTTCAAGCCTTCCAGTGATAATGTCAGATGCCCAGGCAGTTTTTAAAACAGTGTAATTAACTTTTAGAACCTTCCAGTGACTGCTCGTTACACCTCGCCTAAACTAATGAGCCCGCTGGACAGAAAAAATGATTTATGTCCGTCTGTACAGCACTAGGGAAAGCAGGTCCTGTAATCTCATCAGAAAATGCAATCAGGTATGACAGGCATTAGACAGACGTGATCTACTTAGGCTTTTGTCAGACATTTGACTTATTACCAGAGCACATTAAAAATAGCTCTGCTGAGTATCAGCGGAGCACAAGAACCAGGCTGACAAACCAAGGAGGAGTTGCAAGTGGGAAACCATTACTGTTGGGATGTCTTAAATAGCTCTGTGGGGGCGAGCGTAGGCCCAATGGTATGCATTTTTCTAAAAAAGATAAAAAAATAAATCCAGAAATAAATAGAAAATACCTAATAATAGCATATCTGATAACTGTCAGGCTGGGGAGAGGGGCAGAACTGCCAATAAAAACAGTATCTGTGTCCTTTGGTGTACAGGACCATTCAGACAAAACACTTTTTGGTGCACATCTGAGCACACGTTGGGTAGGCCACATCTACCTAACAAGAATTTATAACAAGATTTATTTATAACAGCACTGCTGAAAGACCAGCAGAAGAGCTACTGAGCATGAGCTGTGCCGCGTCATCTATGAATCACACCAACAGGCAAGTGTCATCTCGGAATATATCAAAAACGAAAAAGGATAAGAGGTGAAATGATTACAGAGGCTTTGCAGAGCTCAGTATGTAATTCTTCAGCTGTTTGGTGCATCCACACAAACACTAAACCTGCTCCTGACAGCCTGGCTTTAGGCTACGGAAATCCTCACACGCTCATTTTACCTAAGATCTGGAGAAAACCTGGTAGAATTGAAGTACCTTACAGAGAAGTATGTTAAGTACTAACAAATCTTTTCCCTACAGGAGAAAAACACAATATGAGCGAAGAGGCAGAATTCAAACTAAATCCTCTAATAAGGCAGCATTTTAATGGTGGAGCTGCAGCTGGGCTTAGCTCTGCTGCCAAGCTGTATTCCTGCATCTGGCTGCCAATGGGAAATATGACCCAACCCGATCCCACCCAACCTCTCTCCTGCCTAAAACATTAAAATCTGGTTATTTTCAGCAGTCAACTCCTTGGTTTGGCATGCCAAGCACGGCTCCAGAAATATGTATGCCAACACCTGCACACTAAGGAGTTCTGCCACACCCCCAGATGCCTCCACGTACCAAACAGAGGAATGCTGAACAGGCTTTTTTTTTTTTTTTAGCATTAACAAAAAGTTACAGTGAAGTGTATCAGGTCTGTGTTATTGGTAAGACTTGACCCCTTATGCCTGCTATGACCGCTCACACCTGTGTTCAGGAGGACCTACAATACCTCCTTTCCTTTCCCAATGCACTGTGCTTCACGCCTGATGATTTACTCCTTGCTCTCTGCTGCACCCCTTTACGCCCCTTCTTCTTTCAAGTTCATACATTAATTTTCCATCAAGTACTACCATACACGTAGTAGTTGGTAATGAACACATACCGACAAATTTGTCTTAAAAGTACCATTTCTTTACAAATTGACCGTCCTTCTTTTAAATACAAACTAAATGAGTAAGGTTGTATGCTTCCCACACACCCCAACCATACCCTGGAAAGGAGACCTAACTTCCTATTCTTCTTTTAACTGGAGCTGATCAAGGATCAAACTGAAAACTCCCAAAGCCTGGCATGACAGCAGTGCTGTTGCACAACAGCAACAGAGTCGCTTTACATCTCCCCAACTTCAGTAGAAAGAGCTTGCTGCATGAACCCAGGTGAAAGACAGAAAAAAGCATGATCTGATAAGAAGACATCAATAAAGAAAAAACCGTAACTTACTATTTTCTACGAGGCAGTTTAAATCCTGTTGGGGAAAAGAAACAAACAGGAATATTGTTAATGAACTGATAGAAAAGAAACTGGGTTGACAGCGATTTGCTTCTGTTTGGTGGCAGAAACAATTTAATGGCAAGGCTCCCTCTCCAACCTTGAGCAAAAGCTGGCAGATGTGGCATTAAGGTCCTGGTGCTTATAAAACAAGCGTGCCATCCAACCAGCCAACTCCCCCTGCTCCCCAGGAGTCAGCAACTCCCACGCAGAGCCCCCCAGCTTCTCCTGGGACCCCCCAGCCTCACCGCTGGGCTGGGAGCCTTGGGACAAGGAGCACAGAGAGCCCTGCAACCGTGCCCTGTGCTGGGTGGAGGAGCTGCAGTGTAGCCTAGAGCAGAGCGTGTCTGTGTGCTTGTTGTAGACCTGTGAGAAACACAGGGGGAGCTTAGCTGGTTTTGTCATGCTCAAAACGTCACAGCAGCCACCGCTAAACTGGTAGTTTGAATATCAGGTAGCAGGCTGGTCCGAACCGTACTCTTACAATTACTCCCCACATTGCGGAGAAATCCTCCATCGAGCATTTATATCCTGTAGCACTGAAAAACACAGGTTATATGTATATTTAACACAAATTAAGAGTCGCAGCCTCTGCCTTCCCCAGCAGCTGTCACACGTGACGAGGCCGTGCTTTCCTGGCAAGGGACGAACATCTGCCTGCCGGGGACAGAGAACTTGTGAACAAAGTCCTTATTTTGCTTTGCTTGCTTTGATTCACCAGTTAATCTGTCTTTATCTCAGCTCGGGATTTTTCTTGCTGTACCCCTCCGACTCTCCCCCACCCCGCTGCAGGGAGCAGCTGTGGGGCTGAGTGGCTATCCAGGGCGAGCCCACAACAGGCAATGAAAATAATGGGCTACTAGCCATGTCTTTTTGTTTGCAACTTAACGATTGCTGTTAAAACCTGACAATTAATATTCAATCATTTTGTCCGTCTGCTGTTCCAGTTATCAGCAGTTATTGTAAACTGCACCCCGATAGGGCCCTTATATAAATGATGAGGCTTTATTTGCCTGGAGGGCAGCAGTACTTGCTTTCACCTGCGTGCTGGTGTTTCTGTTTGTTAGCAGATGAGACAATTAACCGAGCAACAGTTGCAATTCCTGCTTTTTGTTTCATTATCAGTGTGAATACTGAACCAGCACAGCACACCAGTGGATTCTCTCTCCCTCCAGCTGTATTGTTCCAGGTGGGGTGCTTGCAGTGGTGTTCCCTGCATACACGTAGGTGAGACTCTTTCCTTTCTGGCCACATTGCCACCAGAGGGGGGAAAGGATCCTCCCTCCACAGGGCAGCTTGCACCAGTTCAGCTGTTAGCCCACTGCCTTCCCGATCCCCAAAGCCTCACATGGGCGACCCAACGGCTCCAAATGCCCAGAAGAATAATTAATACGGCCGGGAGGTCCTCGCTGTTGGCATAAGGAGGCTGAGCTAACAGAAGATGATGAAGTGACAGCACAGACAAAGCTTTCCACCAGAAAATGTAACTCCAGAGAATGGCAGCCAGAAAACAGGAAGGAACTGAAGACAAAGACAAGCCAGTTTTGCAGTAAAATAAGCCAGTTACCTCTAGATTTGCACTGGGGGGAATATTGCTGGCTTTCCCTTGTAAAGGTCCGCCCGACCCACTATCTGACGCACTAGCTCATTCAGGCTGCACTAACAAAGCCGTGGTCAGCAGAAACAATTAACCTAGTTTCCCTCCTTGAGCAAACAAGTTTAGATGATACAACAGAAATTAAGTTGCAGTGGTGATTTTCTGCTCGCCCACGTAGAGGTGGAAGCAAGTCAGAAGCGTTGACAGAGTCGAGACGCGTGCCAGGCCGCACGCAGCAGACGGGCGAGCTGCTGATGGGAAGAAAGGGAACAACAAATGCAGAGCTCTGCATAAAAGCTGAAAATAAAGCCCGCAGTCATGCAGCCTGCTTGCTGGGCACATTGTTATAGGAGAGGCCTGAAGCGAGATGTTCTCTTCTCACTATTTTCTTATTGCCTTTCAGGCCCGACAAGCCAAGCTATAGGCATAAATACGAGAGCAAGAAGGTTGTGAGGCTGAAACTCTCACTGGTAGAAAAGGACAGGCACAGTCAGCTCTTCTCGGTTTCTTGTCCTGTTTCCACAGAAAGCTAAGCAACTGTTTTGTTTACTTTTTGAAGCCTTTTTTTTTCTTTTTGACAGCAGAGAAGAACAGACCATATGTCGTAGAGATCATACGAATGTGGAAAAAAAAAAAAAAAGAGAAACCGATTAACAGCACTATGTCATAACAATTCAATTAAATTAATTGGAGGCCGAGATTTCCCGGCAGGATGCTGTGGTAACTAGCAAGAAACTGAAGCAAGCTGGGCAGGCATCCAGTTTTCCTTTAAAGAGCAACTGCTGAATGGGAAGGGCTCCAGCTTCCCAAAATCTGCCTCTCACCTAGGAGCCACTCTGCATATCTCCTGAGGCTTGGCTGATTTGACGTTTACTGAAGTTTCCCTGTCCGGATTCATCGGTTCAAAGAAGCAGAGATCAATAGGACGTGAACATGTTTTATGAATACTTACTGAAAAATGGTTTGTTTTAGGAAACAGTCATCTTCTACAGTAATGGTTTGTGGCTTTTTTGTTTGTTTGCTTTGTTGTTGTTTAGTTTAGAAGCCATGGAGAAAAATGCTCTCTTGTACTAACTCTCAGCAAAATAAAAAACAAACTCAGAAGTTGAAGTTTCTTTGCAAAAAAATAAATAAATAGGGTTTTCTTTATCATGTCTTGGTAACTTCGATCACTAATCTTTTTTTTATACCAAGATGTCCAGAAATATTTGGAAGTTTGCAGAAACGGACCAGGAAAAGTCTTCCACACATGCATCACCACCACTCATCTCCGTGAAAGATACTGCATCCATTCTTCTCCAGACTTGTAGCGAATACCCATCACTTCCAAGACCAAAACAGGCACACACCTCGCCAAACCCTTAAAGCTGGCAGGGCTGTTACAAACAGCATCCCCCTGGGACGTGAGGCATGCCCCATCAGGAAGCGGTTAAGCCCAGTGGCTGAGCACCATGATTAAACACTTCACAGTGAACAACCAGATGGGTATTTGAGTGTGGGTTGATCTTCCCTGTGCCTAGCAAGAAAGCCCAGCCCCTCCTGCCTGGAGATGACACATCCAAGTAACAGTTACTGGAAAGAGCTGGGTTCACAGCTGTGTTATTCAGCCTTACGGCCGGGCAGGTTCGATGGCGCAGTGGTGAATAAGGCCCATTAAGGTCCTTTGCTGGCATTTTAAGAAGATGAGCTCCTGCTAATGAACACCTGAACACTTCGTTTTACTTTTAGTTACGGTTACAGGTGTCTACTGATACCCACACAGTACTTTCACTCCTCAGCTCCGAAACAGCCTCTGCCACATCAGGGCTTGGCTTGAAAACCGCTGCTGCTCGCCCTGCCCTACCCGAGGCAGCAGGGGCAGGAGGAAGCGGTCCCACTGCAGCCACCCCGAGGGGCCCGGCGCAACCGTCGGAAAGGGAAGGGAAACGGCTCCCGCCTGTCGCAACGTGGGCCCATCACGCTCCTTGCGACGCGTGCCTGCAGCTGGTCCTTGCGCAGAGGCTGCTGGAGGGCTTGCTGCTGAGCCGACTCGTTTCTCAGCGTCAAAGCCCAAGCACCAGGGACCCGCAGGAGCTCCACGACGTGCGACTGACGGGCTCTGCGTGACGAGCGGCGTTTGGGATACCCACTGTTGTGTTAGACGCCTAAGCAATTTTGTAATATCCTCCTTCCCCTTCGCTAAGATCTTGCGCTCGGTGATTTCACAACAGCCGGCCTGAAGTCAAGCTGCAGGAGCGGGGCACTTTCTCGAGGCGTTTTTAAATAGGGGCGAAAGCAGCAGCGGGGAGGTCGGGTAAAAAAAAAAAACAACAGCGTAAATACGCGGCCAAACTTTGGGCGAGCGGACAGAGCAGACAAAGGATAGGAAACGCGGACAGGAAAAGGTTGCAGAAGGAGAGTGTCACAGGTTGGGAGGGGAGAGGGGGAAGGCACAGGACACCCCGTGGGTCAGCGCTCCCCGGGCAGGCAGGCACTTCCCCGGCACGCTGCCCAGCCACCGCACCCCAGCCTCTTCCCTCTGCCTAAGGGCACAGGCAGCGCTCAGCCCCTTGCTCGCACTCCTCACGGGCACTCCGGCTCCCCTCCCGTCCCGTCCCGTCCCGTCCCGTCCCGGCTCCTCGCCCCCGGTGCCCGTCGTTCCCCCGGCGCTTACCGGCTGGGAGCAGCTGAAGGGCGGCGCGGCGGCGCCCAGCAGCAGGCGCAGCGCGGCGGCGGCGGGGAGGAGGAGGGGGAGGAGGAGGCCGAGGAGCAGCAGCGGCCCCGCAGCCGCCATGGCCCCGCCGAGCGGCCTCGGGGCTTCCGGGCTCCGACCTGGGCGCGGGGCCGGGGCGGGACCGGCCCTCACCTGAGGAGGGGCCGCGGCGGCGGGGCGGAGCCGGGGAGCTCCGTGGGGCTGCGGGGAGCTCGGCCCCTTCTGCTCCTTCTGCTCCGCGACGCAGCCCGGGCCGAGCACCTGGGCCGGGAGCTCTCTGCTCTGGCAGGAGGCAGCACAGCACAGCACAGAGGGACTGGGTTTGCCTCATTCCTGTCCAACAGCACAGCCTGCGGCTGCCCGAGGCTGCTCCGCAGCCCCTCCAACACAGGAGAGACCCCCAGAGCTGCGAGGGGTCGGCTGCTGGGAAAGGAGGGGCTGCAGGACACCGCCAAAGGAGCTCTGACACCGCTTACAATATTAAACAAACCTGGACATTGTTTAGAAATTTATTAGCAATTTTAAAATAACATCATTCCTTAGATAAAAATGCAATCTTACAGGAATATACATTTGTCCCGCACAGAGATGACCCCCATAGCTCGCTCGCGGGCCATGCGCTCGAACTTTCTCCTCTGTTGACTTTAAAACGTGCGAGAGGGCAAGACGGACTCTGGCACTGATGACAGGCTTACATGACGGTTACAAACTGTACAGCATTATTTACAAAAGCATTTCTGTGGGTTCATGAAAACTAGATATAAAACTGTGGAAGGAGGTAAAGACTTGAGAGAGGAAGGGGCTCGGGTGGAGGTGCAAGGGAGGGCTGGGGCGGGCAGGGGGCGTAGGGAAGAGTGGGAGAGGAGGTTTATATCTGGACTGCTTTATACTTGAGAGAGGTCATTTTACAGCTCTGGGCAATTCAAATGAAGGCAAAACACTTATATTTATCAACAGTTATAGCTGATGATCAGAGCAGGAAATGATGCTCCAGGGCCTGAACTGAAGAGGTGCTGAGGAACCCCATCTTCCCTGAAGTCTCTGGGAAACGCAGGTGTGCAGTATCTTGCTGGGCCAGACCCATGCCGTACAGATAAAGGCTGGACACAGCACCCCCCATGCCTTAAACAGCTTTGATCCTGCAGTGCTCAGTCATTGGTGCGGATGTGAAGTCAGACTGAGCGAGAGATCAGCTCCTAAATTACATTTTCACTTCCAAACTTGGACCAGATTCCAACCACTTCTTGCCAGAATTCACCCAAAGCGCCTTATCCCTTGATCTACCGGTTGGCAATCGTTTGGAGGGAGACTCCATCATTCGGAATTGATTTTTAAGGCAGTTTTAAAAGTATCTCCCCCCTCTTTTTGTGTGTGATGCAGCAATGTTTGTCAGAGATATTTACAATCCCACTCCTCCTCCTCCTCTGAAATCTTCCCACATTCAAACTGTCAAGACTGAAGAATCCTGAACCAACCACTCCTGTGAGCGATCGTGAAGCTGATGATGTTTAGGTAGTATTGGCTGCCAGTCTACCTGCTTGAGATGGGAGCGGACTGGCCTAGGATACTTAAAATATTACAAGCATTACAGCCCGTTTGGGGAAGAACTCGCTTTTTGCCTGACTGGACAAAATGCAAAATGGAACGGAAAAACGCAGGCATTTCACCACAATGAGGCTAATGAACGGTGTCTGAGCTTGTGGGTCTGTCTTGAACAGGAAAATGCTTTGGAAAGGGGCTGTGTGAACACTGGCAGAAAAAAAATATATCTGTGGTGGGGTTTAACCACGCCTGGGCTCACCACAGCTCTGCGGGGCTCGGGGTGCAGGCCCCAGCCCCTGGACGCAAGGGCCGGGCTGCAGAGGTTGCCCACACGACGTGGTGCAGGAGAACAGCGGCATAGGGGTGTGGGGGTGGGCTCCTGATCACGCCTCGCTAAGCCCTTGGTAATGCTAGAGAAGATTCCCTTATTACTTCAGCCATCGGTGCTGCTCCTCTCAATTAGCCCTTTGGAAAGGGACTTGGTTGAGTTGTCTAATTGTCCCCTGCTGCCTGAGGTCTGTGCCACACGTGTGGGGCTGGTAGACGAGACACCAGCCCCGGGGAAGAGCTGCATCCTTCTGGACCTGCGGCTGCAGGCCAGGCAGAACACTGTAGGGTACCTCAAATGGCAGGAGATGCACAGTTAGGCAACCGAATCAAGCCCTATGCCCCTAAAGAAGGCCTGTTTTTTATGCTCAAGTGTTAACAGTTAAGTCAAGTTCCCCATAGGGGGTAGGGGAAGAATGGAGGATTGAACTAGAACACTAAATTCTATCTCAGAAGAGCTTTTTAATATATATATATATATATTTATTTTTATTTTTTATTTTGTTCCCCATTCCAGTGTGATGCTACTCCTCTGAAAACAATTGGAGCCCAGTGTGTTTTCAGTACAGGACATCTACCTCTGCTGTGCTTCTGCCCTCACCCACCCCATCTCAGGTGCTGTAGCAGCGAGGCCACAGTGGTTTCAGCTGTCCAGAAGCAAAGCAGCAACAGAGAGCAAAGCTCAACAGAGAGCAGACTGAGAACCCATCGGAAACCTCTTGGGCCCCGGGCTTGCTAACCCAGAATAACACTTTAAGAACTTTGCAACATTCAAAAGAAGAGAAAATAAACCCTGTGCAGCTATTTAAATTTATATTTCTTAGTCTTCTTTGGAGAAGAAAATAAATGCAAGAAAAATATAATCTTTTTTTTTTTTTTTTTTTTTTTTTTTTTTTTTTTCTGGGCCTAGTTCTGTTTTCCACATTCTTTACACTGACAAAACTTCCCTAGCCACTAGTGCACTCTATCCTTGTGTTAGCAAGGTGGGAACTGGGGCTTCTGATGACCAGGCGTATTTTCCTCACACGCGCTACAAATTTCGTTGTCAGAACTAACAAAATCTCACCGCTGCCAGAAGCCCCCGACTGGATTCTACTTATTTCAACAACTTTGTTGAGCTCCAGCTTTCCCATTCAGTGTTTCCTCTCCCCCCCCTGCCCCTGCCACCAAGACAGTCCCACCGGGACCGTGCGTGTATCTCAGGATGCTCAGTTCTGTCCCAGGGGGGCTGCCTCACTTCAGCTCGCCGGTTGGGGTTTCTCATCTAGACGTACGAAGCAAGGCCTCCAACTTCATCTACGGCACAGGGCAACAACCCCATGGGCTCGTGGTGCTGCCACCTCGTGCGGTTGTGTCTGTGTGCAAACGTGCATACATTTCATACAGCGATCTGAAACTATCAGGCAGAAAAGACACAGGAGCCTGGCTGAGACCCATACAACTGTTATATTGGCGTCAGTCTAAAGAAAGCAATGATACATTGCTTTGGAAATTATCAAGAAATGTAAAAAATGCATTTGCCCTTTTTTTGTTGTTGTTGTTTTCGTCATCGTTGTCATAGTCATCGGGGGCAGGGTTCTGAGTCAGAAAACAAAGCAGAAATAGATGCGATTCTGTACATGGCGCCTCTCTGGCTCTCCCTCCGTGCTGGGGTGTGGTGGGCAGGGTGACAAACCAGGTTGGACCCCTGCAGTAGCAGCAGCAGCAGCATTGAAACCATCATCATTCGTGTGTCCAGCTGAAAGAGGCAGATGATGCAGAAAAGGTCTGTGGATAATGAAACTCCAGCTCCGGACCGTGAGTTCCACTTCCTTCTCCATCGCATCAGCCACACAGAATAAGGAAGAAAAAAGAAATGCACCCGGTGTGGCTGGCCCAGTACTGCCTGGAATAATGAGCAGGAGTGATAAAGGGAGGAGGTTTGTTGTTTTGTAAGAAACGTCTTTAGTCTGCAGCGTACTCTTGCAAGTCAGAGATGCTCAGTGACAAACAGCAGATCATTTTCCCCGTTCTTTCCTTTCCTTCCATGCCGCTCCTCGGCCACCGGTTCCTCCACAGTACAGTGATTGAACCCACCGTCGGCTCCCAGGCACGGGGAAAGGAAGGACACTCCAGGAGCTGCACCTGCCCCCCGGCCTTCCCACCGTCCCCAGACTCCACCTCACCTACAGGAGGCAGTAGCTCTTTGCTCAGGCCTGTCACAACGTGCACGTTGGAAGTACCTCAAACGGAAAACAAAAACAAACAAGCAAACAAAAGCCACCCTCCCCGGAAAGAGGAATTTGCACGGCTGGCACCAGCAATTGCTGATTTTAACACCCATCCCTCAGACCCACAAGGCGTCGGCACGCTCAGCTAGCCCAGTTTTCCCCACTGCAGGGCCCAAGCGATCCTCCAGTGGAGCGGGGATTGTCCCCAGCCACCAGTGGCTCTCATCCCTGAGGGAGTTACAGCTTTCATGGGGAATGTGCGGGGTGTGATCCTTTCCACCCTTTTCCTTCCTTTTTTTAAGGAAAAATCCTAAAAGGTGACACGCACCATCAAACACCCAGAACATCCATTGCCTTCGCTAATCTAGATCTGTACTTTGTTCATCAGGTGGAAGAGCACCTCTGCCTTCTCCTGGAAGGGTCCGGGGGGCTTTATAGTGGAAGAAAATGAGAAAGGAGCCCTTACACTGCTTCCCTTTTCAGGCACAGCCAGGCACAGCATTATTTCCTGCCATGCTAGCTTTGGAGCACTGCAGCACTACCAACAGCCAGCTCTCAGAGGGATGGAAAAGAAAAGAGACAGACTGACATCAGGTGGTTGCTTTCTCCAGGGAAGTCTTGGATTAGGACTTTGATGCCACATTGTTTAAATGGATTCATCTTTCCCTAGTTTACAAGGTTTTGTTTGCGAGGTATCTTGAGCTGCTACTGGCCAGATCAAAGTAACACGGAAAAAAGCACACTGTCAAAAATATGTTTCACTATTTCTGCTTTATGACCCCAACGGAATCAAGAAATAAACCCAAGGGCATTACAAAAATAACGTAATCAGCATATGTAACAAATGATGTTCTCACACATCTGTGAAGCTCAGGATTGGAACGAAAGTTTAGCTCTGAGTCAGATCACACCTCCTAACTCAGCATTGATCTGCAAGTTTGTGAAACAACCTGAAAAGGGAGAAAAAACAGCAGTAGTCTAGACAGAAATCAGCCACATAAAATCTAATAATAGCTCTCTGTTTTTCAGCCTCTGCCACTGGTTAGGGCCATGCACCAGCGTGAGGAAAATCAGCAGAGGTTCACGCTTAGTGGTGGGGAAATACGTCTGGGACACGCCATGCCATCAGATGTTTTGTGACTTGGAGCCTGGCCTGTGGGCTAGGGTCTGGGAAGAGGGACTGGGACCACAAAAAAGTCATTTCACATCTGCGTCTTGACCTGAGGTCGGCCATTTTCCTAAGCAACAATCCAGAGCTCCCTCCCTCACTTTCCCTGGGCTTTCAGTCCAGAATTAGGTAATTTTATTTTGCTAACGGTTCTGCTTTTTGCATTTGCTTATCCCAGGATCCTGTTCTAGTCCATCAGGATGAGCTATTTAATAACAGCAATTTGAAAGCAGGCATTTTTCCCCGCTCCCTGAATTGCTGGTGCCAGCTGAACGTGCAGGATGGATCTGCCAAACAGGCTTGGGGATCTTGCCACCCTCTAGTGGGAAGAGACCTTTAGAGAGACTGAGCAATAGGAAAGAGGACAAAGCCTGAATAAAATGTCCCGGTCTCGGGAAGAAAGATTCTCTACCAGTAAAGTCATCGTGCATGTTTAAAGGGGGTGAGGAGGAAGGATAATGAACACAAGATATGCAAAATCAGTAACGTTCAACCTGTCAGTGGATTGCAGAATAGTTACTTACACCAGGTACACTTTGTTCATTGTACAAATTAAAAAAGGAAAAAAAAAATAGTACCCCTTTTCCCCAACCACACGTAGAAAAGCACTTAAAAGTTCAAAGGTAAAGCTTGGCACATTCCAAATACGAAATGATTCACTTGACATGCAGCAAAATATACAAGAAGTGATTCTGGTTTTTGTTGTCTTTTTAAACAAACTTAATTCGATTCATTATATTTGCTTGGCACAATTGCAATTCATTTTAAAAAAATATTTGAAAAATACTGAAACTGACCTGAATTCAAGTATAACGGTTTCTTCAACAGAAACATTATCAATGCAATAAAACATCACACGGAATATATCGAAGCGTAACGCCTTCTGTTTGTTTTTTTTTGTTCCCCCCGCCCCCGTAATTTTTATGTCTATACAGTTTTAATGCCAACACGACTTACAATTGTATTTTTAAAATTAACATTATTGCATTGTTTTTGCATATCTTGTGGAACAGAAAATGCAAAGAGTTACTGATTCCCCTTTCAAAGCACAGACAGTGGGCTCGTTTTTGCATCCGGACGGCCCCGGGTAGGGATGTCCCACGGCCCAGGCCGGGATGCGGAGAACGGCCCGACCTTACACACACGTGTGCACGCTCACTCGGCACCGCTCCCACGCTCACAGCCACTACGTGTGGCACTCAGAGGAACCCAAACCGACCACTCGGATGTGCAAGACTACATCAAGTGCATTGCCTACTGCCGTTAAATTACAAAACAACAACAAAAAAAGGAGCTGCCGCTCGCGAGCAAATCAAGTTACAAACTCCTGGTGTACATAATGGTTGGTAAAACGCAGCTATCCTTATACTTCTACCGAATGCCAATGGAGAAAGAAAAACCAAACCAAACCCAACCCAACCCGGTTTAAATAACACAAGCCGGCGGAGGGCGCGGCTTGGGAGTCCGTGCGCGGGGCGGGCGCGGGGCGTGCGAAGGAGCTGTACAGGCGTGGGGCGGCGTCCTGCCAGCCTGTGGGCAGGCGGCGGTCCTGCGGCAGGGACTGGGAAAAGGGGAGCTGCCTCTCCTCCTCCTCCTCCTCCTCCTCCTGGCTCTTCCTTCACGGCCACGTGCCGGGGATATATCCGCTCCTGCAAAGCTCTCTGACACCACCCAACTCCGCGACTCGTCCCAACAGAAATGAATGAAGAACGCTGTTCCGGTTACTCCAGGTCACGAGAACAGTGAGGCACTTCTGAAACAAACCCATTAGGAACATTGAAACAAATAAAAAACCAGCATCGCTTCCAGCCCTGGCAACTACAGGCTGCTGATATAAATCCTGCTGTCCTTGAGCTCCTCCTGACTTTTTCTACAATCCGGGCTCTGCACCTCTTCCTCTTCCTCGCCTGCACTGTCCTGCCCTGCGTCCCTGCAGTTAACAAAAGGCAAGAGGTTGCCATTGGGGCTCTGCTTGCTGTTACCATTGAGAATGTTGTCTGCTGCATTTTCCATCTCTTCTATCGTCATGTCGCAGGCGTCTGCGAGCTCCTGGGTTGTGACCTCAATGAACTTTGGATCTTGAGCAAACTGCATCAGTCCTTCCGAAATCAAGACCTTCAAAAGGAGGCGGGGAACCAGAGACAAAGATGTGTTAGCACCATGCACCACCGGCCCCGTCGCGCCCCCATCGCGTGCGACCCTCCGTGTTATCCCTGGTGGTTCTCCTCCTCCTCCTCCTCCCAGCCACCCTGCAGACCCCTGTACTGAGGGGGCTTCCCCCCACGCTGCCCACATCCCTTCTGCCGCTGTGGCCTTACCGCTTCCACCAGGCTGCCGGCGCTGCCGTGAAACTGCCTGCTGCTCCCTGCGCTCTGGCTGGGGACGGTGAGGGAGACCGGCCTGGCTCTCCTCGGGCTGCTGCAGCCGGTGCTTTCGGGGAAGCCGGAGCTGCAGTGCACGGACGGGAAGCTGCTGTTGAGCTTCTCGCTGGACTCTGCCCCCTCGAGACGCAGCGTGGGGATGGCCTGCTGCGGCCAGCCGCGGCTGCAGGGCGTAGCGGGCGGTGTTGCGCACAGCCGGGAGAACGTGGTGGGGGAATGGCTTCGCTGCAGGAGGGGGCTCAGGCCGGCCACCGCTAGCGCCTGTGGACACAGGGGAGAGATGTGCGTGAGGGACGGAACCCCAAGGTGATGGAGAAATGACCCGAGAAAGGCCTGGAGGGCCTCGAGGCCTGGGAAACAGCTCCCGGCATGCCTTGGATGTTTCCTGTGAACTCATTTCGCAAGCCTGCCCTTACACAGTATAGCCTGCACTTGTGCCAAGCACCAGGCTGGAAACTCTCAGGGCTGAGCTTCTTCAGCCCTGGTGCCACTGCCCTGGCAGGAGGGATGCAGCCCCGCTCCCCACGGCCCTGCCAGAAACATCGCCTCTCCCCCAGTGCCACAGCCATCCAAAGGACTCCTTCTCCCACCCCTGCCACCATCTATGCCGCTAGCTCTTACTGCCAATTGCTGTTTTCTCTAAGTATCTGCTGTAGAACCTGAACGGACACCAGATGTGAATTTTAGATGTGTCTGTAGTTGCTGATAACTGCAAATCCACCACTGGATTTTAAGGCATCTGCTGTTGGTGGGAGGATCAATATCTGATGACTATGCTTTAAGCCATCCACTCCTTCCCAAAATCATGCACACAGCCTCTGAGTCATCCAGCCTCCTTTGATAACATGAATTTCTCAAGAAGCCCCTTACTGCACAGGGCTGATCGGATGCCTCATTCATGGCAACTGCTGCCTCATTCTGTAAGCAAAGCCATCAGAGTTGGGAGCTCATCTCACACAGCTCACGACTGTCTGATATGAGCAAAGAAATAAAGACACAGAAAACACAAAAGTATGTGGATGTGTTGCAGAGAATCATCTTGTTTGGGTTTGGTTGTCTCCCCCAGCTTCAGCTATCTACAAGCTCTGTGTTTAGTCTCAGCTAACTGTGCAGAGGGATACCAGCAAGCCTCTGGCCTCTTTTGGATACTTGAAAATGCTCTCTGGAGGATAAGACTTTGACAAGACTCACACTTGCCTTTTGGAGATGCTATTTCCCTGTTGACCACAGTGGGACTGAGCTGACCAGTTGAACTAGGCAGCTAACTTTTAGATACCTGAAGTTCAGTGAAGCTCAATCCATCTGCCACTGAAATTCTGGACAACTGCTATCAGCATGCTGTGCTAATAATTTCAGCGACAGGTGAACAAAAGAATCAGCTGTTGGTCACCAACAAGGTTCACCAACATTTTTTCAGGAATTAGGTGTCAGACTCCTACCAAATTTCAATGATGAAGAAAGCCCTTAAAAATTAATCTATATAAGTCACACACTGCAGGCTATGATGGCCTCAGCACATCCCTTAAACTGCTGGGACTTCAAGGAGAGCCTTAGATCTGTCAGGTAGGATAACTGAACCAGTTTTTCAGCTTGTTGGGAGAAATACATACAAGGTGTTTATCCCAAATGTAAAGTACTGAGGAGGCTGAAAGAAGCTCGTAGATATTGCTTCAAGCTTCAGCTGCATATATTTACATACCATTATGTATGAGTATTTCATGAGTATACCCCTTCAAGCTCTCCTGAGCAACTGAATCCACTGTGCTTAGCAGAGGCAACCTTTCTGCTTCGTGTCCTCATTTGAAGCAGTGTTGTAGGCTGATGATTTTTTAAATGGACTGACACTGCTGGGTGTTGCCGACCAGAGGCCAGGTGCCTACTTCAGGGTAACCCTGCAGTCCAGCTCAGTGATGCTGGGGTGGGTAGAGCCCCGTAACTCTAGGTTTGGGGCTGCACAGTGGGATGAGGAAGGGTGAAGCAGCTCCATCCTCTTTGTACAGGTTGGAAGAAGGTGAGTCTGCCAGCTGGGTGGGCTGAGAGGATAGGAGGCATGTGTCCCCTCTATCTGCACTGCTGTGGGAGGGCAGGAGGTCTCAGGAGGGCCATTAGTGCTATGGGGAGGGTGGGAAGCTGTTCACAGCCCCGTGCCCCAGTACATTCACTGCTTGTCCCTGCCACAGCTGTAGCTCCCTGTGGATCACTGCTTTCTGGAGCTTGGTCCTTACAGCATAACTGGCTGCTGTTGCTGGGAATGGAGGTGAGAAAACACAGAGAGTCTCAGCCATGCTCATCTCTCACTCCTCCAGCTGCTATGACTTCTCACTCCTACCACCCCTGCCCTGTGGCACTTTCTGCCCCTGTGCCCCTGTCCTGCCCTGCCCTGGGGAACTGCACGGAGCAGGATGCCCCATGTTGCAGGACTGTTTGCCACAGCACC
Organism: Netta rufina; assembly: GCF_964035555.1. Classification (NCBI taxonomy): domain Eukaryota; kingdom Metazoa; phylum Chordata; class Aves; order Anseriformes; family Anatidae; genus Netta; species Netta rufina. The sequence continues at coordinate 141,847,782 of NC_140123.1, forward strand.
GGTTTCTTTTATGGTGACAGTGGTGCCATCTAAATAAAAGACATAAATCTACTTTGGACTATGACAGCTGGTTAATCATCTAGATAGGTGCCAAAGCACACATTTGGTAGGCTGCTAGATGCAGTTATAAAGGATTTAAGAGGCTGATTAATTACATGTAATCAGCTATTTTTTAAATGATTAATTGCCATTACTGGCTACGTCCATTTAATATAAAAGTAGACCCTGCACATTTTATTCATATGTGTACTACCATCAAAGCCAGTGTAATTGCACTTCAGAGTGCAATTTGGGTGGTTATTTTTATCCTATAGATAGGTTTTTATTTTTCTCTTTCACGGACATCAGGTAATGATAACTCCAAAGGACATGTCCCTGTAGCATTCTTCTGGGAACAATAAAAATCCTGAAATCAGGAGTGAGTGTGATGGCAAATACAGTTTCTAAAAACTGGACCTTTGATATGGGTGAGAAGCTATCTCAGATGGCGTCTCAAGGTTGTCTGGGATGGAATGGGAGGGCAGACAGTAGATTCTCACTTGCCTTGCTGGGCCCTTTGATGTTGTTAATGCTTACCTGATGATGTACCAGATGTAAAGGCAGAACTGTCTTCTGCGAGACGTCTACACCCTGGTTTTTCTGTCTTTTCAGACACTCTAAGTGAAAAGATGCTCTTCGACCTGAAAAAACAAACACAAACAACTGTGTCCATCACTTATACTACACTACAGGTAATCTGAGTTCAGTTTCATTTGGTGCAGTCCTGCTGGAGAGACAGCAAAGACGCCCACATTTTAAGCGCTGTCTGCTTCCCCTTGACACCTTGCCTCTTCCAAAGTACTTGTATTTGCAAAACAAATGCGAGCATCATGGACTAACCGACACTATCCTCCAAGCAAGTTGCAAGATAAAGCTCTGGGTGATGATTTTTATTTTTCTCCCTTAAAAAATGGACCTAGCAGGTACTGTGCAGCTGACTTCCCTCCTAAGCAGTGAAAGTGTTTTCAAACCTTTCTGGTTCAGGTAAAGCCCTTGGCAGGGCTGATAGGGCAACCGAGGTTCTGTCACTGTACCTGGCTGTGCCCAACATGCAGGAGGAGATGTTGGGTTGCTCAGGTGACTTTAGCCTCCCACCTGCATGTGTTCTGGGCCCTTAACTGCCAGACATACCACAGTTTTTGAGGCCATGTCTATACCAGGATCAGGTGGAAGTGAATTATTCATTGGTGAATGGAGGCTTGAGTATGTACAGATGTGGTGCTTTTAGAACTTTGGAAATGGAAGTGAAAAAGTCATTTTAAAAAAATAATAATTGGGAGGAGCTATTGAAATATCCACATTGTTTGCTTGGTATGAAATTAAACTTCTGTAATTATGAGAAGTGTACTCTTTATACAGGAATTTAAAAGGACTGCAAAGTATATTTATGAAAAATTGCACAGGCTTTTCTTCTGAAGAATGGCAAATAAACACATTATTAAAGATAAAGCTGCATGGCACACTAAAATATTTTTTTCTACTCCTTGATCCCATTGACATTCTTGTAAAGTAAGAAAAAAAAATCAAATTCTGAAAATAGTAGGTATATTATTGATTTGTTGAGAAAAGGGCCTCTCAGGGAATGGAGGAAGTATCTGCTACAGAGCATATATACTCAGTTGTATAAGAGCCTACATACTCAATTGTATAAGCATCTTGAAGAGGATTTAAGAGGTTTTAAGTCAAGTCTCACTTTAAACAATACACTACATAGACTGTCGCTGTTTATTTTGTGAAAATCAACACCTTATAGGATGCTTTTTCTTAAAAGAATCCTTACAGGATTCAGGATTCTTTTTAGCTTTTCCTCCAAATGTCTCTCTTTTTTTTTTTTTTTTTTTTTTTTTTCCCCATGGGAAAAAGGATGAAAAGTTTATCCTGATACCTTTGTAAAATCTTGTAATTCATGGTTTCCACATGAGCATACTTGCTCTCTTGAAACACTTGAAAATCTCCAGGTACAATCAGAGCAGAAAGCAAATTTGCATTGTGTTAGCTTAATCTGAAATTCACTGTTTTCCTTGTAGCAGACAAAAGAAACAACCTCTCCTTTTTCCCCGCTGAACACACACAGAACAGAACACCATATACCCAAGGCTAGTCAATACAGTGACTCCCTGGTGATTGTTTGGAGAGCCTACAGCGCTCTAATAAACTCCTTTAATCAACACGCAGCCTTAATCAAACAGATCACATGGACTATCCAAACAACCAGGGATATCCAAACAGCCACAGATTCATCTACTGACTGAGCATAAAGTCAGTAGAGTCACCTGCCTGATCAGGGTTGCACGCACACCATGGGATTCCTGGTTTCGTGAGCTAAATGCAGAGAGCACCAACACCCAGGCCCACACACACTGGGATTTCTCCAGCAGGATGTGAGAACTCAGTCAAGGCAGAGGAAAGCACAGCCCACGTGTCACACTGGGGCATTACCTAGTGCTGAGGAGCACAGAAACCCTTTCTTTGGAGAGTGTCGGGTGTCCTCTGCTTTGTTGTTTTCTGGTGGAGTAAGTTGTCTGTTTTCATCGTCTTGGTATGAAAGCCTGCAAAGGAGAGAACACAGGGATTCTAGAAAAGCAGCTCGTGTCAGACAGAATAACCCCTCTTCCAGCAGGAAAGCCAGGAAGATCATGCTATCAAACGGATGCAGCTACTGAGCTTGCTAAGGGGTCCAGGAGAAGCAACTGAGACCATGAGACAGGAGATCTGGGAACATAAGGCGGTGAAAGTGAATGTGGGGTGGGGGCTGCACATCCAGATGCATCATTCAGAGAAGCAAAATCCTAGGCAAAAGATCTCCCTTTCAATTTTTTTCCCCTTAGGGCTGAACTGCTGCTTTATTTATTTATTTATTTATTTATTTTTCCCATTATCATCTGATATTTGAGTTGTCTGACTAAAATCTTCTGGCCTTATCCCGTAAATTGAAATTTTTGCAGAGAAATGTCACTTCTTCCCACCTCCCCCCCTTAACTCAAGAACCACCCAAACACCTTGACTAAAGCTGCAAAGCTCACATTTCAGTAGAGAGCAGACTTGGTTCACTACAGTACTCAATGTCTTCATTCAAATTTTCATCATAAGTCTCATCCTGAGACACTTCCTCTTGGCAAACAATTGCCAGCTGGCTGTCTCTGGAACTGGAGCTAATGAGCAAAAAAGACAAGTCAAAATACAGAGATGGTAAAGAAAATCTGTTATAGAGACAAGAATGACAGGCTCCATCTGTCTTGGTTTATTATAATGTTGAAGAGCTATCATAGAAAAATCAATGACTGAACAAAACTGCAGAATTCACAAATACAAAAGCAACAACCACTGTCTGTGCCCTCTTTCAAAGGAAGTTTCTTAACAATGTTGAAAAATACTGGAAACATAGATGTATTACTGTCATTTGTGACTATATGGACTCTATAAATGTGCACATCACAGTGCCAACTTTCCCAAAGTTGTGAACTTGTAAAACCTAAGATGGGCTCTTAGAAATGCATCTGTTTTTTTCTTGTTGCAAAAGCCTTGGTTACAGATTTCAAAGAGAAGCTTCCACGACACTGATAGTACCCTCTCAGCTCTGTGTAACACAGCCTCTGCCTCCCAAATCCTTTATTTTGCACCATCTTTCCCTTCTGTTTCTTGTTCATGCTCTCATTTCTGTTCATTCCTTCCTGTGTTTTCCACCTCTGGTCCCTTTTTTCTCATCAATAACTGAAGGGTGCTTCTGCTTCATTCAGCAGGATCTGTTCAAGCTCTTAGGCATGACAGCCCTTATTTCCCTGCTTGTCTTCTCCTTGTCCCTCTGGTTCAAGTCTCAGCCCTCAGAATTCACTTCATTCTGAGTCTATTTTCTGAGAAGTAAAGTAAAAACTGAAGGTAGCATGAATCTTTGAAATACTGACATAGAGATATTAGAGTCAGTTTGCTACTTGCATTCCACAGAAGAAAGCAGTGTGACAGAGATTTTTTTTTATGTTTTTAAATCTTTCAGGGACTTGATAGGAAACATTATTTTCTCATTTGTTTCAGGCATAAAGCACCAGGAGAATTGTGTATATGCATAGTACAAAACAATCTGAAGGACAGTGCTGGAGTGACCTTCCTGCTGAGATGGGAGACCAGTAAAACTGCTAAGCTGCATGGTGGAGAACTCACTACATGGCAGCTCCCCCTTTTCAACAATCTGTGTTTAGCCAAAACATTTTTTTCTGTGAGCATGCCAGGGTATACTGCTCTGCTCTGTGACCAGAGAGTGTCTAGATGTGTGAGCCCAGATAGGAACTCTAAAAAAACTACACAAATCAAGAAACCAGCTAGAAACAGTCTGTGCATTGCTATCTGCCAATGGGCAGAAAAGCCCTAATTTGGGAGCATGTCCTGGAGATGTCACAGCAATCATTAAAACTCTTTTCCAGCTTACTGACACCAAAAAGAAGAGCTTATCTTCAGCATGAATCAGGATTTGGACTTTCAATGGGACGAACAATGGGTCTACACCCAGAGAGTGTTAGAGCAGGAGAGAGAACACATACCGTCCCAGTGTTTCGTAGTAATGCGTCCTAATTCGAGGTAGGTGCCCAAGGAAGCAAGGAGAGAAAAGAACACCATGTTAACAGTGTCACAACAGCACGAATCAGCATGTGGGGGACAGAAGATAACACAGTGTGTTATCAGCAATTCCTGTGGCCTCCCTAAGGACGGCAGGAAATAAAAAAGCTATTGGTTTGTTTACTTGGGTAATGTGTACTGCACCCACTGAATTTCCTCTGTCTAACTGCCATATTCTTTCCTATCCTGGAGCAGAATTTCTCCACCTTTTCACATTGCTCACTGTCTCCATTGAAAATAAATTTACAGCTCAATCCTGCTTTTACTGAAAGGGTTAAAAAACATCGCACTGATAAAAGTGATATTCCTCTCGTATTAGTCACCTATGTGCAGACAGCCTGAAGGATGTCAAGAGAAGGGGATTTTCTTTGCTTTACGTGGTATTGCGTGTCTGACAGCCTTGCCCCCCTTCTCCCAGAAAGCCTTATGTGACCTCCTTATGGATGTGACGCACTAACTGAAAAACGCTGACTTCCACAGAACTCTCAGCTGGGCTCTTAAGAGGTGAAATGCAGTTGCTTTCCCTTTCAATTACCAGTTGATAAAACCTGTGGTTAAGAGAGGGTAAATAAGGCTCCCTTTAGCCCTTATAAAGGTTTCTTCACGATAAAGCCCAAAGAAATCATGTATGCTGGTCTGTGAGGGTGCTGCTTCTTTGCCGTGGTCAGTGGATGCATATCTGCCACACCGTGGGCTTTGGCACAAGTGGAGAACCAAAAGGCTCAGTCCAGGCTGCAGGCAGGGCAATATCTGGTGGGTGACTTTAGCTAGGCAGCAGTGCTTTGGTGTTTGCGTGCACGTTCGCCTCCCCGGTCCCTCAGCCCATGCCCTGCTGTGCAGCTTACCTTTTGGATGGTAGTTTCCAAGGAGCTTCCTGCACACGGATGGTGGGTGACAATGGGGCCCCATGGCCTTCCACTGTGCTGACGGTGCTGGGGTAGCTGGGCGGGCTGGGGAAGCGGCACAGGGCAGTGTTGTTGGCATTGTTGATGTTGGCATTGGAGCCTGAAGATGAGTAGCTGCTGGGTGTGAAGGTGGAGTCCACCAGCTTCTCGTGAGATGGAGACTCGGTGTCTCCCTGGTTGTTGCCGGACTTATTGATGTGCAGAGGTCGCTGGGTGGTGAATGTCTGGGGGAATGCACTCCTGCCATCACTTTGGTAGTAGCTGACATGGTTTCCAAACAGGCCTCCAGCTCTCTGTCAGAGAAACACAAACAATTTTTTCCCTTTGTCAGTAAAAAGGTACGTGTGGTGTTCCCTGTCGAGACTGTTGAGGGAAGGAAAATGTGAGAAACAAAAGTGTGCACTACGGACTGGTGCTCTCTCTGCCAGAAAATGCAGTGCATAGACTTCTCTGTCAGAGAGACTAGGTACAGGCAGGCTGTGAAAGCTTCATCTTTCTAAGACATTTCAAAGGACTGGCCTTAAAGAAATGAACAAGTGGATAGGCGAGACAAAGGTGTCCAAATACCACCAGTCCTGGAAGGGTATGACTGGGTAAGGTGGCAAGAACTAGGTTACTGCTCTCTGGTATTCACAGTGCAGTTGCAAAACAATATCTTTACATAAGAAGGAATTTGAGAAGAGCACCAGAAGCTATTAATCACCTGGAGGAACAAATGAAGAAAGATTTAATGAGCCAGTTATCTACTGTTTGGATGATGAGTTATGAGAGGGACAGACAGCATCTTTCTGTAAATGATTTGAAGGAGAGAAATGCCAAAGGAGAAGAAATATTACCAGAGGATACAATTAGAAGGAACAGGAATGAAATAAGAAAGGGCAGATTTAGGCAATTGCCCTGGAAATTTCCTCCAGGACCACAGGGTCTCTATTGGGCTCTGGGGTACATTTTGAAAGGACACTACTTGTGCCACTGAAAGAAGAACTCAATAAAAAATTGAAGTCTGCCTGGCTGATGCTCTGTGGACTGGAAGATGGCTTAACTGTGCAGTTCTTCTGACCCTTTGGCCATTGTCATTATGATTTTGTTTAGGCTTAATACAGGGCAAACATCCATTGAGAAGAAAATGGGATAAAAGTAATTTCTCAGGATCTGGCACCCTGACTCCACCAGTCTGTTTCCCAGTAGGATCTACAAAAAAAAGGAGCAGCCAGCTGAAATACAGAGTGCATACAAAAAACACAGCACTCTTTGAGCTAAGATACCAATCTAGCCTCAGTTTGTAAATTTGTTCCACACCTACCCGGAAAATATCATCTTCAGAGGCAGCAGAAACAGCTTCTTTCATGGCCTTGTCTAGCTCTTCTTCAGCTGTCAGGTCTCCTGAGATCGCCCTTCGGATCTCTGGGCCGATGTCGTGAAGTGTGCGCAAACCAGCCTGCAAAACAGCAAACTATAGAGCTTCATATGTCCGAGTGGTTATGTGAGAAACAAAAGCGATGTTAATCTGCTAAGAACAGTGGGGCCTTTCTACTTAATATAGCATCCCCAGCTCCTAGAAAAATACTAACAAATTCTGCTCTTTCATCTCCAGTTTAGAGAGGGAGAAACTCTTAGTAATCCAACCCAGGAATGCTCACTGCTAGTCCCTCGGCTTTTTCAAAGCAGGTCACAGCCATAAATCCACGGGCCTGACCGTGCAAGTCTGCATGCTTTCGACTCTGGGTTCTCAGATCCACTACCAGAAGCCCTAGAGCAGCCACAGTTCCCGCTGAACAATGTACTCAGCACCTCTGAAAAATATGTTCTTTTTAATCAGCATCTTAAATACATATTTCATAGCTAAACTTCTGGCATCTGGATCTGGACAGTCCTCAAACCCCTCACTGACTGGAATCCACTCCAGGGAGGTATTCTGTGGGTATGTGGAGACCTCAGCCTGTATTTAGGCCTGTGTCACAACACTTCTTGGCTTGCTGCAAGTCCAGAGTCACCCTTGTTCCTTACTCTACAGTTGAAGGACAGAAATGGCACAGTCCTACAGTCAGGGGGGATTTCTTATTCTTTCACACAGCCTGGCAGTCCACCAGTGAACCTGTAGCACAGTGATGAACAGATCCCAGGCACTGGATGGCCTTGGCATCCAGGTATGCTTCTTGCTTTGTAACTGATTTTGCCTCCTGGCAACATGCTCTCTCTGGTCCTGTTATAATGACTCCTTCAGAAAGGGTCAAATGAATGTAGTAATAAAAAAAATGTCTGCTGGACACTTCATAGCAGCCCTCCAAAAGAAAGCCAAATTTCAAACATTACCAGTGGACTGATAAACAGTGACTACACCTCACGTGTGCCTTCCACCTCCAGAGCTACAGGATGAGGCCCGTGGTAGATAAACACCTATCCAAAAGGATTGATGTGGTAATTTAAAGAGTCTACAAGCTCCTTTCTAGTGAGGGTAGCCCATTGCAGCCCCCAGAATGGCTGAGAGGGAAGTGGGGTCAAATGCCTCAACTGTACCACCCCTGCCCATCCTGTGCCCATCTGTCACCTGTAAGGAGAGGGCGTTGCGCTGGGAGGGCTTGCCCACCAGGCCCTGTTCTTTGCGTTTCTTGAACTTCCTGAAATATTCTTGAATCAGGAAAGTAGCGTAGAACTTCCCAACGGTCACCTCGTCATCTGGAAAGGGGTATTAAAAAAAAAAACAAAAACATCACACAACAAAACAAATAAGCAAAGGGTTTTAAGTAGTGTGTTTGCTAATGTGAGACTTGCAACTAAAGGCAGAAGCCCTAGGCACCACAGTACTTCTCTGCTTTTTATGGCTTCAGTATGCAGGGCTGAATAAAGGAAGGGATTGCTCCACGGTCAGAGCTTGCCGTAAGTAGTCAGGAGGTGAGGTACACCTGGCATTTAGATAGACTGGCTCTGCTGGCAGAGAACACCTATAGCTATGCACCTCTGGATGCACTTTGGTTTTGGTGAAGTGCCTCTATGGCTCTAAGCTTTGCAGCCTCTGGTGCTGTGATCTTGCTATAGCAGTAGCCTCCCAGTCTGGGTCAATGAATGCTGCATTCTCTTGTGACAGCTTTGGGTAATGCATACTCCAAATCTGATCTCACTAATAGCACCTGACTTACCATCCATCCCAGACCTGATCTGGCCCTTCTCTGCACTGAAATTCTGTCTGGTTGTGTCTAGCATGGGTGTGAGAGGACCACAGTGATCACCTCTCCCCAGAAGTGCAGTTATTGCTCAGTCCTTGCTATATTCTCACTCAATACAAACTGTTGATGAGCCAAAATGTGCACTCAGCTTTTATCCAGGTAACTCTCCTCACTCCTCCAAACCTGCTGTAAATTGTATTAGATACTGTCCTCTGACTTCAGAGGAGGCTGAGCAAGGTTTCAAGATCTGACTGCGGCTGTTAACTAGCTGCCGAGTGCTGTTTCATGCAACAGTCCCTGGAGCCACCTGGAAGGTCAGTGAAGGTCCCACTAGATGCCCATGCACCTGGGCTTCTAAGGAGCCTAGCAGAGAAGGAGCCTGCAGGCCTGGTAATTACAGCCCACCAGGGATGCTGCATAGAAATCTACTGCAATCAGACAAGGGACAACCCTCAGCCAGTCTGAACTGGTGTAACTAGTTGCCAGACAGCATCTCACAAAATTTCTACTTGGACAAATAGAAAGCAGTTATGTGAGTAAAAAAAAGGAGTTATATGCCATATACGCCCAACAAGGCACTAGGTAGTGTCCAAGGGAACAAATCCTACAGCTGAAGTGGGGTGAGATTGAGGAAAGAAGATCTCTCACTCCTATTTAAACACCTTTTCTTCCTCCCCTGATTTTTCAGCAGTAAGAACATGATATACATGTTTGTACAGGCAAAACCAGATCTCAGCCTGATGAAACATCCAGACAGGCAAACAGGTAGCAACAGCTTGTGGAAGAAAGCCTGTCCCCTGTACTCCACTTGATGTTCACGAGGTGCAGTAGGACATGTCTGGTGGGGAAAAGACAGACATTCACAGACGGGGACAGGATCCTGCACTCACCACCTGCGGGGGGCACCACCTGGTCCAGCAGCTTCATGCTGGTGCGCTTCCAGATTTTCTTAATTATTGCTCTAAGCTCTTCATTGGCTTGCTCCAGGTTACCTGCAGGGTGAAAATCATCAGAGACAGGAATTAAGCCAGAGCCTGTAGAGGAGCAATTTCGCATGTCTAGCGTGGCAATCTCAGGAGGAAATACCAGGGCTTTTGCAGTAGTGGAAAGTTTTGGGCAAACAGGCACTCAGACCATTGCTGAAGTCCCCTCATAAAGACAGTGACTAAATATGCACAGTCATCTCAGAGTAGGAAGGCGACTGTGTTACTGTTTGTTTCCAGAAGCCAGAAACTAGGCAACTACAATGCTCCTTTGTCCTGAAAAGTGAAAGTCTCATTCAGTACTTACGCTTTCTAATTGAGATCCAGTGAAGGTTAAATATGATGAGAAGAGAGGTCGGTTAATGGAAAAATACTGCTTGGGGAACAGAAATAATTGTTGGCAAAGATGCAGCTAGAAATCTAAAGACCTGGGAATTACCTGTTGCAATCCCTGCATCCCTGCATACATCAACCTCTTCACATGGTACCAAGAGACTTCCTTGGAGAAAGTCTGCACAGTGCTCTGAGAACGCATGCCAGGCACGTGCAGAGCTTTCACCCTCTTACACAGAGGGCTGTCCCAGGACATTTGTGTTTAATCTCTCAGGAACAGCATAGGCTATAACAAGCCTTACACATAACCATCTGAACTTAGACATTACGTGTTCTTCTGTGGGGCTCTAAGCTATTGAGGTATTTATTAATTAAGCCACTCCCTTTGAGAGTGAATGACTGAAACAGATTCAGTTTATATTCTTTCTTTCTAGGTACATTTCTTCTCAAACTAGTCACCTTTGATTTATTGATTTATGTACATTCAAACCCCTTATACTTGAAGCTCTCTTCTCTCTGGGTGTACTACACCATTATCTTCTCCCTCCAAAGGTGCTGTTCCTCCAACTTTTCTTATTGCTCCCCAAGCACTAAGGCTCCTAAATATGTTGCACAGGGCTCTGCATGACAGTAGCTCTCTTAATATGATGCAGTGAAGACAGTGACATTAAATAACTTGCTGAGAATGAAACAGCTGGAAAGCATCAGAGGCAGAAATATGACTCAGGAGGGTGCATTCCAAACTTCTGCCCTAACCACTTACAAGATCCTGCAGAGGAAAAAAAGCAAGCAGTTTGAGGCTTCCCAGGAAGGTTGATGATTTCCCAGAAGTTCACTGGCAATGACTTTGAGAGTCTGAGGCTAAGACAAACAAGAAAATCTAGTCTTTTTTGGGTCTCTGTTTCATAGGACACAAGATATTCTACAGGGGTTGCCGTGGTCTTTCTTTCTCAGGAGAGCCTCTTTGGCTCTAAAAAAGAATTTTAGTGAGGTGAGGCCTTCTAGTCCAAGCTCTGTTGCCTTCCATGGACTAGAAGATCGGTGGTGACAGTGACAAAAAATCTGCCCAGCTCTGGATCCAATTTGCACAGGGGGAAGCTTCTTTGCCCCTCTTACTTCCCGTGATTGCCATTTCAAAGAATGTTGGTCTAAAACATTTAACTTGCAGATCATCATAAAGAACATGATCAATAATCTGAGATGATACCATGAGAAACATCAGCTTTCTAGATAATACCCAGCTAGAAACACTGTTCTCTTCCTAGAATATATTATTCCTCCAAACATCTTTACATTGTTTTTTGTACCATGTGCCGCATGTTAATAACTGGTATCATTTTACACAAAATGTCCTTATTGTTGCATTCCAGCTCAACACACTTTGGTGTGAACATCAGTCAGTTACCCGTGCACTCAGCAAGCTTGTTACCTTCTGTCTTGATCCTCAGTGCTGTTCTGACCAACGCAAAGAGAGTGGCATTGAACATCACAGTCCCATCACTGTTCAGTGGCATATTCATGGAGACAAGGCGCTGTGGAGTAAGGAGGAGAAAGACAACAATCACACTTCATCAAGGACTCAGTTTTGTTCTTCCTTACACACTCATGATGTTCTCCAGACCTGCCACCCCTTTCACTTCAGCATTTGTGACCTGTGGGTTTGGTTACACAACTTTAAGAGTACTTCTCATATCCATCATTTGTCCCAGCTATGGTGAGAGATTGCCCTGGGGTCTCTCTCCCACTGGTAGATACTCTTTCCTTTAATGTGCCTATCACTTTCTAGCTTTTGTTTTCCTTGTTACAAGTAGGCACTTGAGCAAACTGATTTTTCATACCTCACAAGGCACCTGCAGGCTCATTTGCACTAAATATGTGACTGCTGCAAATATATATATAGTCAGAATCTTTCACTGAAAGAGGGGGTAGCCTTGAACAAAGGAGATTGGCTGGTATGCTTTATCCAACTATTTCCCCTCTCCCTTTTAATATAGGGCTGTGCCCACCTTGCAGTAATTCTGTAAAGCCACATAGGACAGAGAGTGGGTGCTCGGTAGTGTTGCAGCTGCAGGGTGAACTTCATTGAGACCAAGGACATACACCTGAGGCAAGATGTAGCCATTACCAGATCTTACATCCTTACTTCCGTATCAGGAGGTGAGAGACACCAGGGACTTGGTTTGAGCTTTTATGCATCATGGGGCTGATTTTGTCTGAGCTCTGTCTAATGCCACTTTCACGCAATGGGCCTGGTTCAGTACTAAAGTGGGGAAAGGATGTCATCCCCCATCACTATCATTGCTTACATAGACTGTGGGGTTTGAACCAGGCTGAGACAACAGACAATTGCCAGACAGCAGACTGAAAGGGATGGGCAGTAGGACACAGAAGTCACATATTTCTGTGTATACACCTCAGCCTTTGTGTTTTGCTCTGAGTTTGATAAAACAACTACATGAGTCACATACAAACTCTGGGACTTGTGAGGAGGTGAAGAAAGAACTTCAAAGCAAGGAAGTGTAAAGGTTATAAGCATGTCATTATTCACTAGAGAGAGTGAATAGCTTTTTCATAGCTGGAGTCTCACAACAGAAGACATAAGCGAGACATTTTCACAGAAAATGTGTACTTGTTCTTCCTGTATTTTAATATTGTACTCACACTAGGATTTTTTTGTATGCATTATTTAGTCAAAAGAAAATCTTAGAGATATATTTGTTTGCCCTGTTATTTCTGTCCACCCTGCTTTGTCTTGGTGTGTGTGTTTGATACCAAACCACAACTGCTTGTGACTCCCAGCCTTCCCCGAGCCACAGCGTTCCTTACTTTGCAAGCCACTCGGTGGGGGCAGAGCTTCCCGAAGCCCAGGGGGGGCTGAATGCGCCGGAGCAGTGTCACCACGTCCAAGTGCTTGATCCGTCCCCTAAGGAAGAAAGCACAGTGAGGGTTGCATCCTTACCGCAGGGTGACCTGCTGATTCCTCTGCAGAATGCAGTGCTAGAAGTCTCACTTAGATCTTCCCAGGCCTGCCACTCCCTGTAACCTGGACATAGCTGAGAGGGCATTTCAGAACTCTTATGCTTGGTGCATTCCTCAGGATTTGCCCTATACTCACATAACTCACTCGCTCAGTACAGAAATCACAGCTGTCTGTGATTCACAAGTCAATACATGCAAGAATTGACATTGGAGTTTTGAATGCTGCAGTTCCCTGTGCACGAATGGACACTTTGGGGTTGTCCCCCCACCACTGACATTCTCAAAATCTATGCTTGTTTGTCTGTTGGCCACAGGGCTATGGCAGTTACAGAGGTACACGGGGTCTTTTTTTTTTTTTTTTTTTTTTTTTCCCTGGCAATTTCTCTCCCATACACATAGCCCTGAGCCACTGTCTTCTGATACTTGTTTATGTTTTGGGCTGTCACTGGAGCCAGTACAAAATAAAGTCCTGAAGCTTCTCAGCTGAGACAGCAGCAGTTGGATTTCTTTTAAATTTTGTAAATGTTATCTCAAAAGAAGAATTCTCTCATGGAGGGAGGAGGGGGTTCTACCATGGGACACTGGTGGGAAAGAGGAAAAAGGAGCACATTTATAGATGGGAAGTAACAGAATGTCATTTGGAGTGAGGGGTTATCTATGATATGGTTTCAGCCACTGCAGTCTTGCTTTCAAACCAACACAAATAGTAGCATCTGTTTTGTTATTTAACAGTGTATTTATTAGAATGCTGTGCTTGCCCCCTATCTATATTGAAAGTCTCTCTGGACAGTCACCCTGGATGGGAAGAAGGGTTTTGATTTAAGTATCATTCGGAAACAGTGGCATGGCCTCACATACTGCAGAGCCTGAGCCCAGATTAACCTTGACACTGTTTCCAGATCCAGGACTAAAGAGACTAACTAAAGAGACTAACTAGAACTAACTGCTTTTCATTCAAGGTCTCTTTCCACAGTTTTTGCATTATGAAGGGAGCTTTGCAATTACAATTGTCAACTAGACTGTAATGCCAGAGGGATCTAAATGCACTTTAAGCCAAAGCATGTGTCAAGCAGAGCATATAATACTGGATGTCAGTTAAGCTCTTGTGTGAGTTGTTCTTGTGTAACTTTAAATCCCTGCAAGTCTGCTGATGTGAATAACCTTGCAGAGCATGTAAAGCAGTCGTGTGAAGCTGCAGGTTGTGATGGGTCTATATGACACACGACAAAATGGAGATCTCAGCACAGCAGCTCTTCTGTGAGTAGAAAGCTAAAGAGAAGAGTCAGATTGGATTCAATATCCCAAAGACATGCAACAATAAAACAAGCTGCTAACCTCCCTCTCTAAATTTTCTCCTGTCCCCTCCCTAAGCAGTCTGTATCTCCCCTTGACTGAAAGTGAAGCAATGTCCAGCCAGGTAACAGTGCAGCCTAGATGCTGAGATTTTTGTGTGTATCCTTGCATTGCTGGCCTCCGGATTCACCAGTAATACTTTGTGGAGGCATCTATTGTGAGATATTTGCATAAAATACAGGAGGAATATGGCACTTACTGCACTGCGTCTAGAGAACAGAAAATAACAGGCCTGTTCTCCTGAGAGGCTCTGCTGTCCAGGCTGGGTTACTTACTTGGCTTCAGGGTCATACTCTGCCCAGATCCTTTTAAACTCATCCAGGTGGTGTGGTCCTAAAATGGACCAGTCCCGCGTCAGGTAATCAAAGTTATCCATTATAACGGCTACAAAAAGATTGATGATCTGCAAACAAGCATAAAGATGACTTGGTGGATGAGGCAGGTAGCAGAAGACTTTACGGTGTTCTCAGTTCAAAGCCTGGATTTGGACTCATAAAACTAGGAAGTCATGGGGCGTGGTTTCTCTGTTCCCCCATGTCAGCCCCACAGTTTAAATGGGAAGATCCCAGAGGCAGGATGTCCTCAGCTGGTCATATTTTTCTCCTTGCAGCTAGATGGATGAGGCCCAGGTTTGCTGCAGGCATGCTGTGATGGCTTTTTATTTACCTGTCTTTGCCCACCAGGATGGTATAGCAGTGGGAGAACCTGGGATTTATCCTTTTTGGGCAGTGGGGCTCGGATGAAAGCCCTTTATTCTGGCCCAAGACCAAAACTTTTAAAATTTTGCTGCTGTTCACTGGGAGAGTTCTGGGCACTGATGCCAGCTGCAGAGCATGTGCTGTTGCTCTGAGCAATGCCGCATTGCCAGCACGGAGCAGATGCAAGTGGGATATGTGTATTCTCACAGTCATTGCTGCTGGCAGGGGAGGAAAAACCTGCTCAGCAGCCAGAAGGAAGGTAGGAGGGAAGGTGGGAAGTGTGGCTGAGGCGTTGCTAGCCTCAGCACAGCCCACAACACGCTAATTTGGTTTTCTCATTCAGGGGGAGGAGGGAAGAGCACTCCTTTGCTGTGCTCAGAGGACTGGGATTGGGAGCAGAGCATCCCCCAGAGCTGCAGGGAGAGGCAGGAGCTGCAGAGACCGAGGGGCTGTTGTCATGGAGAGGGGGCCACTGGGGAAGGCCCCACGGGGAGATTTCCCATCTTTGAAGCCACCCCTCTGCTGTGCAGTGCTGAGGCAGGGGGGCAGTGTGAGCTGGGGGCAGGTTTTGGGTGCTGGGGTGGACTCACCAGGAAGGCACAGAGCATGTAGAAGCTGATGAAGTAGAAGACGGCGAAGCTGCTGCCGCAGGAGTGGTCGGCTTCAGTGGAGTTGGCTGGCTCTGACTCGGGGTCGCACTTCTTGTCTGGGAGACATGCCAGCATGATTTCCTGCCAGGCCTCGCCAGTGGCACACCTGGGCACAGCAGAGGGCGAGGGAAGACAGCAGTGACCTTTGACGTAGGATGGGAGGGACTGGCATACTAGCAACCTGCTCCACTGAGGTTGATTACAAGCCCGTCAGGCTGATGGTCAGGCTCTGACATTCACTGGCATGTCTTGCTTCTCTTCATTAGCTCTGTTCCCATTATGGGTATGTTGTTCCTGACTGACTGTGCCTAGTCTTGGTATGGGGTTGTCATGGTCTGGCCAGTCAGAGTCACTGAGACATGTGTGATGCGGCTGCGGATTACAATAAAAACTTCCATGGAAAGAAGGAGCATAGACTGCTGCATTTACACCAACTCCCTGCCATCCTCTCCCCCCCTTCAGCACCTCTCTTTGGCCCTGGCACACCTGGCCACAGCTGGAGCAGGATGATGTGCAAACTGAGCTAGGCCAAAGCATGAGTGGGAGCTCATGCTCCCCTCCCTGCTAAAATTAGCTGGAAGTCATCCTGCCTTGATGTGAAAGAAAGGAGGAGTTTGTGGTATCAGCATTTGAGAGCACCGAACAACTGGCCACCTCTCTTTTGAGAGGTGACCTGGGGCATTGAGGGCTGGCCAGCATCAGGTGGCAGGGCACAAGGCTTACTGGCTTACTGGACTTTTTGGAGGCTTACTGGACTATTTGTTCCACCTGACGTGGCTCCTAGGCTCTCCCACTAAGGCACAACACGTTCCAGTCACCTCGCGAGCACGACACGGTAGAAGGAGATTATCTGTGCCCAAGAGCAAGGAATCACGCTCCTGGGCTGACACAATGCAGAGCTGTCAGACACCCACCTGAAAAGCAGCAGCACTGCTTGGGGGAAGGTCTGGAAGTTGTTGTTGCGGTTGATTTCCGTGGTATCGTTCAGCGCAATTTTACCAAACACCTGGCAGAAAGCAGAGGTCTTTTCAGGTTAGCTTTGCAAAGTCCCCAAACCTCTTGTTACCTGTAGCTCTTGGCCTCACCCTGACTTTGGAGACCTGACATTTAACAGAAGCTGCTCTTCTCTTAAACTGTCTTTCATATTTACCATTCCTTCCCTTGCTTCTGCTTTATCACCAGAAAAGCACTAATATTTAACAGGAAGCCCCTTTCTTTATTTCATATATTGTGAATATGTGATATGGGGTCTTATGTTAACAGGCACTCACAAGGGGAGGGGGTCCATCTGGAAGAAGCTACGGACACAGAAAGAAAGTCTCCTTCCCTCTTCGCTTATCTGTTTGCACCAGGAGGAAATGATAAGCAGAAGACCAACAGCTGCAAAGCCTTGAGGTCTGCGCGATGCCTTGCATCTTCCCAAAACAACGTAAAGTATGTTGCCTTGGCTCTGGAAATTATCGAAATGCCTGCCCTTCTAAAAACCATGCTTGTCACCAGGAGGTGTCTCAGGTTCACTCAGAAGGCAGCAGCGTGAAGTTGATGACTAGAGCTGTCCAGAGAAAAAGGGAACGGAGCATTGGAAGTGAACAACAGATGAGAAGTAATCATGAGAGGCGTATGGTAGAGATCTAGTTTAAGAGCCTCATAATCTGACTGAAAGAAGTGTTCTCCCTGGTGGAAGTGAAGCAAACTGGTGGCTTGTGTGCTGTGGAAGTGAGGCTTTTGCAGAGAAGGTAACTCGAGGGTTTACAGCCCTTGTGGGGAATTTTGTCTTAGGTACAAAGTGATGGTAACAATTTTAGTTACTGCATGAGAAAAAAACTCTGCTGGCTATTTCAGCCTGCTTGGGGCTCTCTCTGCACCATGCCTGAGCTGCTCCATATTATAAAGGTGATCTGACAGACTTTTCCTTAAAGCCACAAAAATGGCCTACAGCTCCCTTCCAAGCCCAGACAACCACTGCTGCACCAACTCATCCATCCGCAGCACAAAGCCTGAAATGTTGGCCAGACCTTTTAGGGTCTGCCCTCAGATGTGAAGCCCCCGGTGCAGCAGAGTTTCAGGCTCCTTTGAAAAAATTTTATTTTGCTTTTGTACTTGTGGGCACTGGGGCTAAGAGCTTAACAAACCTTGCCCAGCAGAAAGGTCTCTGCCCAGCACAGTCAGTCAGGACTATTTATTGCCCATCGACAACAACGTGGCAGAGATCTCAAGGACTTGAGTGCTGTTATCTCGTAGCCAAAATGAGCAGCAGGAACAGAGCAGCTCCGAGAGAACATGGAGACTCTTTTCAAGCAAATGTCACTGATAATTAACACCCCAAGACAAACAGCGACATGGAGAGGAAGGCCGTGCCAGCAGGGAGGGAGGGTCTGAACGTGGCAGGCTTTCTGCAGGAGTTCCTCGTGGACATGTGGGCCTTCCCCAGCCCCGACCGCCCCCACGCTGTGGGTAGCAGTGACAGCCCCAGCTGCACTGAGGAGGAGCAGGAGGACAGCTTAAATGCTCAGAGGCAGCTCGAGCTGAGGCAGCCCATATTTTTCACTTCAGGCAGGCGTAGGCATGGGAACTTCCCATGCTGGAAGTCTGATTTTTCCTTTCTTCCCTGCGGCTTCCCTCACACATGATGCACCAGCAACAGCTTCCACGGTTGCTTTGCATTAGTCAGCTGCAACGAGCTGCAAGTAGAGGTTCCTCTCTCGTGGCCTCTTCAGCCTGTGCCTCCTAAGCCATTATGTTAGTGGCTCCATCTGTCAACATCATTTTGGATTTTTCCCCTTGGGCACGTTGGATAGCAAGGCTCAAATGTTGTTAGGCTCCAAGTCAGGGGTGCAGCTGGGATAAAATGGAAGGTCTCATTCACGTGGGTAATTCTTACAATTTTGTCAGATCTGGTACCTCTCAGCTTTCATGGAAGCTGCTCAATGGAGTGGGGAAGAAGTTTCCTTCCTACGTGTCCCTATGTGTGAGGGAAGTCTACCTGTCTGCAGGTTCAAGAGAGCAGCACACAAAACGTTGAAACGCCATTTTGACAAAAAATTGAAGTAACAGGGCTATGAGCACAGAGAGGAGATGAGAAGAGCTGCTTTTTGTGTTGGAAGGCAGGAGGTCAGAAAGCACTCTAGTGACCTAGATCCATGTGAAGGAGAGATGTATAATCTTCAGGCTGATAAGATGGTTAAACCAGAGGTTTGAGCATTTGCTAAGGATTAGATTTCCAACTCAGAATTTGCTGATAGAAAAGGGAATAGAATTACAGAATAATCTATCTAGCCCTGGCAGTACCATGATCGTCGTAACCCCCATCTGGGTAGGTACTGGGAAGTCATTTTTAATGCTTTATGTAGCTATGTAACACTAGCATAATAATCTCAAGTGATTTTCTGTATAGTATAGGTAATCCTGCAAAGATCTTGTCCACTTGAACAAGTTAGGTATTAAAGGCAAAGCAGCAAGTTTAAAGAATGAGCCCAGCAGATTAAATGACAGCTGTAATTACTAAGGGCAATTGAGATAACCTATGATAATTCAAGAAATGATTAGTTTTATTTTTCAGACTGGGGGAGGGTGGATGGAGTCTGTGAAAAGATGTGATTATAAAAACAGGAAACAAATTAAAATAAGGTCACAGAGGTGAGATGAATTTTGTTAGAAATTCTTTCTGAATTGTGAAACTAAGAAGCCCACCATGTTTAAAGGCCTCTGGAAGTAATTATGCCGTGCCTTTCTATAGTTTGGTCTCTCGTCCCAGATGGCTGACTTGTCTGAGATCTTTGATTAACACAGAAGTGGAAACTGAAGCTTAGTTTGAAAAGCACAGCAAATGAGGCTGGGACTGTCACAGACTGTGCCTGCATCGCATGCTGTCTTCAGTGGTCTGTATGCAACATCAGTTCCTTGCACAGATGAATGCTCAGGCTGGTTCCAAGTTCATTTTGCAAACTGAATAGGATATTGTATTGATGCAGCTTCCTGAAGAACTGGCACAAACACAGGGTCGGTACATTGGTTCTGATCCCATATTTGCCTTCATGGGTGTAAATCAAATGCTGCTCTTTACAACCCAATGGAGTTAGGCCAGTGTGAAAGTGATGCAAGAGAAAAATGGGGTTTGTTCATTGCAGCATGGCCACGAGCCCACTGAAACAACTCTTCTAAGCCAATGAGCAAGGCACTAATTCACCTTTGCCAGAGCTGCTCGGTGTTCCTTTGGAGCGTGGAGTGGTGGCACATTCCTTTTATTGTTTGCATATTGTATTTCGCCATTAAATGGATCGATTTTTTTGGTTTTGTTGGAGTGTGTTGTGATCCTTTTGGCAGTGCATAGGCAGACAACGTGTTCCAACCAAGCAGCTGCCTTCTTACCTTGCTTGGAGAAAATGTTCTTGTAAACCTTTATAACCACACATTGATCAAGTGACGTTATAAATCAGCCCCCCAGACTCTAACAGGAGGAGAAAGAAACAGTTGAACCTTTAGTATCACTTACCTGCATCCCGATCACGGCGTAGATGAAGAATAGCATCACTATTAAAAGAGCCACATAGGGGAGAGCCTAGAAACGAAAAAAAAAGAGAGCACCGTGTCTCCACCAAGCCTGGCATTACGGAGCCGGGTTCTTGCTCCTGGCTTTGGGGAAACTGGGCAGAGACTGACCGAAACGTGGAGTCTGTAATTCATCCAGCTGGCCACTAGATGCCTCTACAGGACCATATTTGCTCGCCCTCCGCGCCACCACCCTGCTGCCACCCAGCCCAGCCAGGCTCCCACTCGCGATGCTTTGACTCTGCCTCTTTCAAGTCGCTCCTGCCCTTGGCAGTGAGGAAAGCCAGGGCAGAAACAGCGTCCATAGCTGCTTACCATGAGGAGAAAACTACTGTAACCGGTTTGATTCTGTCCCAAATGGCAATGTCCTTTGTGTTTTTCCTGGATCCAGTCTGGTGAAACTGAAAATGCAACAGCTGCCCAGATCCAAATTCAAGGCTCCTACAGCGGCTGGTGCCATCCTAAGTATCTAAATCGGCATCAGCTTTGTCTTCTGCTCAGTGTTAGGTGTCTGTGATGGTGTCTGCAGCTCTCTAAGTGTCTGTGATCAGCTGTTGAAGAGGAAATGCAGAACCTTGATTTGCAGAGCTGCCTCGGGAAGGAGAGGCCAGTGCAATCAGCAAAGTGTTGAGTGCTATCGGTTTCCTCCACCACTAGCAGGAATCAAGGGCACACAGCTCAGGGCCTCGCTGTCTTGGGTTTTTGAGAAGGAATTTTCTACTCTGTTGCTTTTGAAATATAGTGCTCAGGCCAGAGATTTCCAGACCTTACTTCAGAGGCAATGGGCGGATGTATTCATCCTGAGAATGCCAGCAGAGCCTCTGGGCTGGATTTTGAACATCCCATTTCATGGAGCATAAAAAGCCTACAACATCATTATTATTATTTTAAAATATGATGTTATTTGTACATTTCCAGTTTATGTCTAAATTGACAATTTTCACTGACCACCATGGGGATTTGACTAAAACATGCAGAAATCACCTCAAAGACATCTGAATATCAAAATGGCCATAATTTAAACCTTTAATCAGTGTCTATAATAATCATCTCAAGACCCAGAGGGAGATTCCTCTGTGTTTTATAGGGTCAGATGAATCTACATGGCTACCCCACAATGCCAGTGGAGATGCACTAGCTCAGAACTGGGCTCCACACATTTTGTGATGATCTAGTTGGGACTTGATTCACAGAGAACCTCAGTAGAGCTCCCAAGGTAGTGTCCAGACAGGACCTCAAGGACATAACCTTACCAGTTCTGTCTTTCACACAGGGCTTGGAAGAGTGTCTTCTCTCCTGCTCTCCATTTTCTTTCCATGTTTTTCTGCTCAGCCTATTGATGCTCCTTCCCACTCATGTCTGCTCCTTATTCCCCGTGGCTACTTCAGCTCCCCATCTCCCACATTCCACTCTCCTGTCTGTGTCCTCCTCCAGCCCCATCTTTCCCTGGCTTTACCACTCTGTCCTTTTGATTCCCACGGCCTTGCCTTGCCCTCAGCACCCCTCTCACTTCCTACTCCTCCCGCTTGCCAGCCTGCTTTTTGCCAGAGGAAACCCTGCTGAGCATTTTCCCACCAACGCTCCTCTGAGCAGTGCTCCAAGCTACATATAGGGCGTTAGGTGCACAGAGCACATCGTAGCTACAATGGGATCTGAATTCCTCCATGAGTCCATTGCCTATGAGGCTGCCCTGTGCGAACAACAAGACTTCCTGGAAGCATGTGGGGACACGGAGCAGAGCTTGTGCCAGACAAAGTCTGCAGGGATCCCAGATTTTCATGGTGAGAGTAGCTGAGTTGGGAGCTCAGTGCCGGGGCTATTCTTAGCTACTAAAGCAACCTCCCAGAATTTGCAAGAGGAGGAGCTCTAAGCAGAGAATACCATATTATAAACAGCGAAAGGCTTTAAAGGGAAAAGACGCTTGCAGGGTTTTTTTTTTTTTTTTTTTTTTAAATTCCCCCTGCTGTGGAAGATACCTCCCTTGATACTTTCTCCCACCACCTTTCAACCCTGCCTAAAAGTGACTCTCCAATCAAAGAGGTCTGGAGGTCACTGGAGGGAAGTACCAGGCACTCCCTTTCCCATCCATCTCATCCTCTCCAGCCAAGAGCCCTGGCAAGCTGAGCTCAGGATAAGGGCGAGCTATTGCTATGGAGGCTGGAGGAGCGCAGGGGGCATGGGGAGGGGAAGCAGGAACTGGAAAGTGTGACTCTGTCCCCTGCATCGGGGATGCTGAGCTGTGCCAAGGGAATCTCAGTCCTATGCATGCAGACAAAATGGTTCCCACTGGAGCTGCCCAAATAACAACCTGAAATTTAGCAACCATGACAGCAATGGGAAAACGGCCCCATGGTGCAGCTGTGTCAGAAAACTGCTGTGCCATATCAGAACCTTTGGCAGTCAAGGACTGAGCAAAATGAGAATCATTTGCACAAGCCTGATGCTACAGCTACACCTGAGAACTGCACTAGAAAACGT
Source organism: Netta rufina (assembly GCF_964035555.1). NCBI lineage: Eukaryota > Metazoa > Chordata > Aves > Anseriformes > Anatidae > Netta > Netta rufina. The sequence goes on from NC_140123.1 coordinate 141,870,520, forward strand.
CCAGATTTGATCCCTAGTGTAAACATGTGCTACTCCTGCTAACAGAGACAGAAGTCAGGGTGATCCACAGCACCGCAGGCTTTGGTCTCAGCTTGTGTCATAGCTGGTGAGGTTCCAGTTTTAAAGAATTGGTCAGTTGCTTTCTCATTTGAGTCAATAAAATGCAATCAACCATTTAAAGCCTGAATCTGAGGGATATGTGGTAGCTGTTTCAAGATTGCTGTGTTGTGCAAGTCACTCTTTCATGCTTTTGTCCAGTAGCGTGTCCCTACATCTTTCCTCATGTTTAGATCACCATTTGTATTACTGTGCCATCCTTCCCTGATGCTTCCTCCAGATCTGCCCTGGCTCTTGGCCAGGTTGTGCTGGCCTACTGAGTCTGGTCAAGTGGAAAATGCAGGATGCATTCATCTCTGCACAGCATTTTTCTGCAGGTTAGTGGCTGGTTTGGAAGCATTTTTTTTTTATATATATATTTTTTATTTTATTTATTTATTTTTTTTGTTCTAGAAATTAGCTATCTCTTGGTGTTAGTTTTGTCTCCAGAGGTGATGATTTTTGTCTTGTCTGGCCTCCTTTGCCTTCTGCTATCTACTGTGGTACTTCACCTAGCACTGAAATGCACCTGCTGCCAGGGTAAAAGCAGCAGCAATTTAATAATTGTCATTGTTACCAAGGCCAAAGGTTTAGGGCCAAGAAGGTGAAATTCTTCATCGATGAAAACGAAAAAACGGGGGCTACACACCTATAATATTGACTGGAAAGCCTCAAAACAAGGCTTAATGGAAATTTAATTGAGGCCCTTGCCTTCCCCATAGCTGTGAATTTCACTTAAATCAACAGATATAAAATACAGCACAAATGAAAAAAAAAGAAAAAAAAGATTGAATGGTTACAGACAGACAGTAATTGACCTGAACAGAACTATCAAGGCGGTTCAGGAAGGTCTCAAGCAATTACTCATGCTTTAAAGATGAAACACATCCACCCTGAGCCCTGTTTACTCGAGGCTCACTTGTACCACGTGCAGCTCTGACGAGCATCCTTTCAGCTTGGGCAGTGGCCATGTGGGTGAAAACCCTCCCCGAGGGTCAACCGAGGGGAAAAAATGAAAGGGTTATGTCCTGCTGCGAAACAAGTGAAGGAATACCTGGAAGGACTTGATGAAGGTCCAAAGCAGTGTCCGGATGCCCTCCCCTCGGCTCAGGAGCTTCACGAGACGCATCACGCGGAAGAGTCGGAAGAAGGTGATTGAGATGCGAGAGTTTTCCTCTGCGTTCTGGAAGCCATTGGCACAGAGGCAGGAGTTACAACAGCACGGGAGGAACAAGAGCCCTGGGCCACAGAGGACGCTATGCTGAGAGCTCACTGCACTGTTCCTTGTCCTGGTAACGCTCCCTGGCCTTGCACTGCCCCAGCACGCCAGGGATGGCCGAGGCCACTCTGTCCTGTCTTCTCTCCCACAGTGATGAGGCTACCTATGGGGGCTACCAAGGCCATTGGCCTCTCCCTTCAGCTTGCCTGGACTTCTAGGGATCAGGGGTTGATTGTGCTCCCTCCTCTACATTCTCCCTAACATGGGAAAGATTTAATTCTCCTTGATATTTTACTGGAGGAGAGAGACACTTTCTTTTTAGACCTGCCTCAGATGTTTTACCCCAGCAAGCCCCTGATCCAGCTGCTGAACCTGCTGTGAGCACCAGCCACGTGCTGCTTGCTCTGGGAAGCAGTAGCAGGTCCCAGGCCTGCTGTGGGGTGAGAAACCCCCCTGGGGCCGGCCATGTGCTGCCCCCGGCCCCACAGCCCTGCTGTCCCTGTGCCACTGCGGCTGTGCTGCTGGGGGCTGAGCTGTGGTCACCAGCTCCTGCTGCTTTGCTTCTGGGCCTTTCGCTTTTCTCATGACCCCTTTGTACTTCCCACAGTCTGTGCACTGCCTTTTTTTTTTATTTTTCTAAAGAAAAAACACAAGCGTTTTCTTTTGGCTTCACTGCTACTGTTCAAGCGTGTGGTATTTTTAAATACTCTTTTTTTTTTTTTTTTTTTTTTCTGGCCTGTTTTTTATTTTATTTTATTTTTTTTTTAATTTTTCCTCACAGCATCTGCTTTGTCCCTAAGCATTTTCCCTTGGGCTGGCCCTGACGTTCCTCAGCCTGCACATGTGTGAAGGCAGCCTCCTCCTGAGCGCTGAGCTGCCAGCCTGCGTACCTGGGCCTCTGCAGAGGACTCGCTGTCTAGCTTGAGGGGAGGCAAGGCACAGAAAATGCGATGCTTCCCAGTTCACTAACCCCCTAAATGCTGTGTGAAGCCTGTGGAACTGGGGGTTTCCACTAGGAGCACTGTGGGAACGTAACCTCCTGTCATGTGGGGAGATAACACTGTCACCCTGCCACTGGACCTGCCTGTGGAGCAACGGAGTGCCCAGAGGCCTCCTTCTGTCCCCACCCAGGCTGCAAAGACCAGAGTTGGAGTCTAAACACCAAAAGAGCAACGTTTCGGAGGAAGAAACAGTGCAGATCACCCCCTGCTGTTAACTACTCACCACTGTGTAAACCAAGAGAGAACAGACCCTTGGGATTTCCTGCCACAGGGCAGCAAAAGCCGCATCTGCCTCTGCATTTCTGATAAAATCTGAAGCACAGGAACTGCCCAGATGTACGTTTCTGGGATTAAAACTCCAGCTGTGCAGATGAGGACGTGTACCTGTGCTGTGAGTGTGCTCCCGTTTCCCACCTGGGACATGCAGGTTTGTGTTCGGCTCCATCCGCCCCGGCTGCATCTCAGCCCTGCCTGCTGATGTGTATGCCTGTAATACTTCAGGACTGCGCTACAGCTGCAGTTTGTCTGTCTATCCATGTGAATCACCGGTGGATATTTTGGGTAGCTTCCTCCAGTCTGCAGCAAAGGCTGACGCTAGCTGCCCACGCAGTAGCGGGGCGAAAAAGATTAGGGGAACAGGCTGTGTCACGGAAAAGCCTGAGTGTTCCCTAAATCTCACATCATTCTTATTTTCTGACTTGGACAACAGTCTGACGGCTTCAGTGAACTGGAGGGAATGGTTCTGAGGTAAAGGAGGGAATGTAGCTACCAAAAAATCAAAACTCTTGGCAATTAATACCCTAAGAACTATCATCCTAGAGGGCTGGCTGTAAGGTCTCTCCCTAGCCTACAGAAGTTTTATGGCCACCTTTTGACTCTTCCTAAGGAGATAAATTCCAATATTACCTAAAAGAGAATTGAGGTTGAAATTTAAAAATTGTGTGGGTGTCACTACTGCTATGGTTGTGACAAAAAAAAAGAAGTGTTTTCTTATTCTACCTGCTGCTTCTCCTTGTGGGCTTGACCCTTTGGATGGCAGTCAGTTGGGGCATGAGTCTGGACAGATGTTTTAGTATTGCTTTGTCTTTCCTTGCTGAGAGGAGGCAGGAGATGTAAGCAGTAAACTTCTCATGCCCTCCAAATGTCCTGTGATAGACAAAATCTACACAGTGGACAAAGTGAAACAAATTTCTCCCTGACACACATCTCTGCAACTCGCTGGCATCAAAACATGTAGCCAAAAATATTCAGTGATGCCTCAGGAGATTACAGTCATTTTAAAACTAGGTGGCTACACATTAACCACTGTCCCGGTAGCTTACTTTCTCCTCTGCTTTTTGAAGGTACATCTTTGCCAGAGGAGGGAAGTTCTCCAAGGTGGCAATCAGAGAATGGAGTTACTGCAGCGCTGTTGGTGTAGCTTAGGAACAGCCTTGTACACCAAAGCAGCATAATCTGTGTGTGCCACTGCACTGCTTATTCTTATTTGTGCAAAGTATGAACTCAAATGTTACACTGACAACATCTCATTGAAAAGGAGCTTCAGAGCTCCAGTCCTTTCTAGTCTGTAAGCCTGGATGTGAAATCACATTCAGCATCACATTGGTTGTGATGTAGTGTGTTGCTAACAAGAAATCTTACCAGGTCTGGTTCTCTCTTGGTGATTCATTAGAAGGCAGAACGACAGTTAACTTGACCAAAGGAAAGCTCAGGATGCACAAGAAGTACACATGTGCAGCATATTCACAGCTCATGTGAACACCAGACTCACACCAATACACAACATGGCAGCTTCATGCACAAATAACTAGGCTGGGCTTGGAGAGAGAACTCGTGATCGGGGAAGAGAATAAAGGAGTGTGTTAGAAAGAGTGTCACAGAAGCTGGGAGGGTGGTCTGTATTTTTGGTCTTACCATAGAGGAAGAGCATTGGGTATGTTCAGCTGGCTTTAAAGAAAGGCAGACAGAAATAAGCTGTAATAAGTCTCCAATCAAGAGCCCTAGTAAACTAGGTCTTGGCTAACACAGGAGCAACAAAATGGCAGAAGAGGGCAAAAGGGAGTGTGAAAGAAATGCACAAGAGGCTGGGCTCATTCCCTGGGATGCCCAGGATCAAAGCTGGCCATGGCATTAGTAGGTACAACTCCCACTGAATTCAATGATGTGAGCTGTATCCACTAATACCACACACGAATTTGACCCAGTATCTTTTGAGTGCTAGATATCCTGAATCCAGGCAGTGGAGGCACTGATACTGTTAAAATGTTTCTTGTGTCACTACTACCAAGTTCAGTACAGGGGGCTGATTTAGCTCCTCAGCTCAGATCCAGGCAATGCCTGCATAGGGAGCAGCCAGCTTCTAGTGCATCAATCCGATCTGTAAACCCATAATATCCTGGTGCTAAAGCAACACTTTCTGTCTATATACGCCTATTCCTCTACATATAGTTCTGGGTGATTACATTGTTGTTACTAAGAAAATGGGCTGGGACAGTGTAATTAGCTCTTGGCAACCCTTCAATACCCACCACTGGCTGTGGAAAGTGTGTTGTTAAAGCTGGTTAGTGTGCTCTACCTTCACCCACCTCACACCAAAGCTCCAGGGACCCATCGGATACATCCTTTGAGGCCAAGCAGAGCTGAACTGAGCCCCAGTCATCCCTGGAAGGGTTTAGCTGCTGCAAACACTCTGCTTGACACTCCCAGAATAACATCTGGGGCCACTTCCACTACTGAAAGCAATTCTTAAAAACACCCAAGGCAGCAAATATCTTTAAGTTTAAAAAGCAGAACTGAAAATTAAATAAAGGCAATGTTATCAGGAGTCCTTCAGTTCAATGGTAGTGTAATCCTTCAGGCTTAAACCTCTTTCATATGCCAAACTGGTCTGACATTACTTCTTGTGACTACACTACTAAAGCTGAAACTGATGTACTGCTTCTGCCAATGGCAAAAATCACCTCTAATGCCATGTAGGACTCCCACAGTGTGCTTCTGCTCTCCAAGGACACTGTACAAAATAAGCTGGCACAATATTACCAAAATAAAAACTGTATGTTGGATGGTCAGCCTATTTGGTCATATAGGCAAATGAGACCAATTAAAAACCCACGCTATTCCTAACCATGCGATATTTGTTTGGGTTAACTCATTGGTTGGTATTGTCAGCTTTCATTGCTTTTATCCTTCTCTTTCATGTGCTTGCTCTTATGTTTTCTTTTCAGAAGAAACTTTCAGGCAAATGTTGGCTTGAATACCAAGTAAGGGAGCAGTGTCCATTGGGATGTTTCTTGCAGATTTTGATTTTGTGTTGCTGGGCAAACCTCTCCTTTCCACCAGTGCATTTCTCTGCCCCATCTCCCTTCCTCTCTCTATGAGTTTTGCCAATCATCTTTTCTAACAGTAAGAGGATCCTTATTCTGCTGGTTGCTCCTTTCCTGGTACTAGGTACAAAGCTCCTTCAAGCTGACTGAAGGAAGTCAAATATTTTTCAGCACCTTTCAGGATCCAGCATCTTTCCTGGCTGACAGTGTCAGTGCATCTGTGACTGATTGTCTGAAGAAGCCTTATAAGTTATTGTGGAATACTATACCTTAATTGTCACTTTGATATTCTTAGTATTTCATCAGAAAGGGAGGATAATAGTAACTTAACAGTAAAAAAAAAAATCTGTATAAAACAATATGGCTATGTAATGAGCTAAAATGCACTGTTGATATGAGATGCTCAACTTGGCGGAGTTGTCAACATGTTGAAAAACTAGGAGCCACTGTTAATCTTTGGCATTGCTAAGAAAGGGAAGTAGAGGTAGACTTACTCCACTCTTATTCCCTTAATTAACTGGTCTGTATTACAAGACGCGGTCAGATATGAAGGATATTATATCACCACCTATAATAAAGGCTCAAAAGCAGTGCAGGAAAGTTTCTGCTAATGCTGACAGGTGATAGTTGTACAAACTCAAGCAAAATGGGCAGAGGTTCTTAATACGCTTGTACTCATACAGTAGTTTGTGCATGATTATATGGGGGTGAGAGGAATTAATCCCCAGTTGTGTGGGTTGCTGAATACATTCTCTGATGTCCACAGTAATTTGAGAGAGGAGCCAAATCCTTCCATCTTCCATGAGTGCCAAAGAGTCACCTGAGCACAGTTATCTGAGAACTTCTTACTGGGACTTTAAAGTGTGGCCATTTCTAATAATAATACAGAGAGCTATTGCTAGATTTTCTGAGAATCTGTAACATTGCAAATGATGAGGGTATGCTAATTTTAGGACAAAGACAGGCACCTGGCACCTGAGAACTTAGTAGGTCACACTTGTTCACAGGGATAGAGACATGGTGATAGGTACTTGGATTTGAAGTTGGTGTCTATTGCCCCACTGAAGTGAATAGGATTTCATTTCTACAAATCTCAGAACAATGTACAAAAGCAAATCCTCATCTGTTTGTTATATTTGAAGGAGGTTTTATAGAAGTAACACCACTTAACAGAAGGTGGCTTTGGCTGTACTGTTTTACTTGCAACCACCTCTTCCTCTGCATGTGGTTCAATCTGCCACGGAAATTCATCTATTCTACCCTGTTCTTGTCATTTGGGGCACAAGTAGCATGCACATAACTGAATTAAGAAAAGGCAACAACACTAACAGTGAGATCAGCCAAGAGATGATGCTCTGAGCAATTTCTATCATAGAGGAAAGGGACCGGAATTAGATGTCACAAACACATCCAGGGACATAGTAAGACTGATATAGAAGGGGACTTGCAGGTTAAGAGGGGTAAGAGGAGAAATATCTGATGCAGGATGCTTTTTTTTTTTTTTTTTTTAAATGTTACGCTATTAAAAAAGGTAACAGATGTTAAGGAGCAGAAGAGGTCAAGAAACAGAGAAGCAGGTACTAAAAGCTGAAGTAAAGATTGAGCAGGATGAAGTCTGAGGGATCCCTGAAGCATGTCTGGAAAGCTCCTCAGATTATTGTTGCCCACAGGTACCTCATTTTAACTATGCTCAGTGTGTGTCAGAGCACACATGGACACATTGCTTGAGCTGCTGCTCACCTGTTCACATTGTTAAAGCTCCTGCAGGCACAAAAATGAAAGGTACAGCTTATGCCCATCACGAATTCAGGATCCCAGGTAAGGAGGTTCCCAGGAAAGAAGACATGCTTATTCAAGAGACATACTTAAAATCTCAGAGGACACAGCTCAAAATAAGGTAACTGTTTTGTCTTCCTGCCAATCTTGCTCTCTGGTTAACAAATAAAAAGTGCTCCACCTGGGTAGGTGGGATTGAGTCTTACTGATGGCTACTCCCAAAGAACATACCACCTCCAATTGGTACAGGGAGCATCAGAGTCTCCTGAACGTCTACACTGACTCACATATGAGTCATATCTGATCATGCCACCAAGTCGAGGAAATATTGCTTAACAGAGGTAAGAGGATTGCTGTGTTTAGGGGCTTTCCAGATGCTGAATATAACACAAATGCTTTGAAAAATAGGAGAGGATAACGTTTGCACTCCAGGAGATCCAATTTCAGTGTTTTAAGGGTGCTGTATAACAGTCAATATTGTACTACAAAATGCTGTTCTGTAATCCAGAACAAATTCTGTTTTTTCTTTCTTTTTTTTTTTTTTTTTGAGAAGGGATAACTTGCATTCAGAGCCATAAAGACAGAAGCAAAAACATGAGCAAAAAGACTAAAAGCTGTACCATCATGGTGGTATTGAAGCCCCTTGAAATAGACATGACTTTGAATATCTTCTGGATAGATCAAGATTCGGAAGATAATAATAAGGTGAGTTAATAATTTCAAATGAAAGTTTCAGTAGAAAAATCCTGAGAAGAGGCATGAATCCCTCCTTGTCCCTGTGGAACACTAGAGATGGAGGAATGCTTTGAGAGGTTTGAGATCCTTTTCTTTTTTTTTTTTTTTTTTTTTTTTTTTTTGGGCTGGTTTGCTGACAACTATAGGTCTTTTCAAAGAAATACCACCTAGAAACAGGGGAGCTCCGCTAGGTTGGTAATTAATAAATCCATGGAGGCTCCTTAACTACTCAGCAAGTATGTTTCAGTACTTGTAGGAGCATGACTATCATTGGGATGACAGGCAGGTGGCATTCCTGTTACCAGCACTGTTGATGGTATTGATTTTTTACACCACTGGACACACTGAAGATGTTGAGCATAGCCTCTGTATGTGCTAATAAGTTCATGCTGAATTTTTTCCTAGCTTTGAACAGTAAAATTTCCTACTTTCTAGTAAGACTCATTCTATTTATGGGGAGGAATCTCTTTTTGTAATCCCGTGCAAGGCAGAATCCAATGTTAGGCCTGGCTTGATCTAGGGAACCTATAAGCAACTCGAATGCACAGAGTTACTATTGCTTTGTTTCCCACAGTTGTTTCACTCAACACAGTGCTATAATGGCCACATTCTGATGTTGCCTGGTAGTCTTAGATTTGAAGAGATGAGAGGAAATCTGTTCAGTACTTTAGCACCATGATATGATAGAGCATCTTCATATGTCTCAAGAAAACAAGTTGGTCAGATGCTTATGTTGCCTTTTGTGGCCAACAACTGCTAATGGGATTTCTCCACTGAGGACAACATAGCTTGCGGATGAAACTCTTTAGAGATCACTTGCAGTAGTTGGTTGTTGGTGACAGATGTCTCCTGTTTCCTTGATTGGTGTTGAGGACTGGAGAATGAAAAGTTACCCATGAAGATGCTGTATCTGTTGGAAGCTTGTCCACTGGTTCTTCAGTGAGGAAGGGGGTGATAGGTGATTACCTCTTGCTTTTTTCTACTTCTTGCAGGAAGGATGCCTCTGAGAATCTGCAATGTAGAGTTCATGTGAGCAGGCTGCAGTGCTGTGTAACTCATTCACTGTTCTAGGATATCAGTCTTTTTGCACTCAAGTTCTTTGTATCTTGAAGTCCTCCAAGGCTGCTGCCTACCATAGCCATACTGCAGCTGTGACATTCTTGGACAGAGAGAAGATGACCACATCATACAAACATGAATAAGATTTTGAGGGGAATTAAAAGCAGTTTCATTAGGGATAGCTGGTAGGCAACAGCACTTTGATTTTGTTGCTGCAGGGAGTTGGAAAGAACTGAAGGATTGTTTCAGATGGTTGGCCACTTTTATCTTGACTGGGTGTAGAGGCCACAAATAGGACAACTGCAAGCCAACAGCACTGCTATTCTGGGGATTTTTATTTGACTCATGGTGGTCACTTACAAGCAGAGGCAGGATCTGCAAGGACATGAGCTTCAAGAAGAACAAGAATTTACTAGGCTACAGGAGAAGGAGAGATTTAGAATTTATCAGTGCCACGGAGATGTAATTAAAGACAAGCCACTAGACTTCCTCTTGTGTTTGTAGTGTCAAAAGGCTGAAGCAACTCAGGAGGCTGAGTAACACAACTCTTTGTGGAGAGAGAGAAAAAGTTAGGGTTTCCAAACAAGCTGGCTGCTGGCAGTACACCGTGGAGTTACCACAACCCCCCCAGAGTCATCTGTCTGCCACTGCTGTGTGTGGTTTTATTAACAAACACTCTAGAGATAATCTACCTGGCCACCAAAGTCTGTGAAGTTATTATAAGGCCAGGCAGAAATGTGTCTGGTATTTCTCTGACAAGGAATACTATTGGACTGCAGATGGCATAATTCTCAATTCCCACAACCTTACAGTGAAACCAAATTATTAGCTGGGAAAAAAAAAAAAAAGCAAGGCAAGCTGTTCAAATGCTGCACTCTTCCATTAAGTGTGCATTTCTTTGAGAATTTCTGCGAATATTTTGAATAAAACTAGACAGAATTATTTTCTTTGCTACAAAAATATTTTCTGTTAGAAGAATGCTGATGCTGAAATTGAAATGTTCTGTAGAAACATGTCAATTTTGAAAAAAAAACACATTTCAGAAATGTTAGTAAGACTGCAACTCACATTTTATCCCCGCACATTTCAATTTGAGTTTTCATTTCAATTAGAAATGTTATATAACTATGAAAATAATCAATCCTGGACTGAAGTGTTTTTACTTTACTGAAACAAATGTTTTGATTTTCCCCATCTACTTCTGCTAGAACGTTCTTTTACTGGAAATCATGTAATTTTCCATTTGTATTCTATTTTAAAATTGAAAAGCATATTGGAATTACAAGATTTTGTGAAACAAAGGAAAAAAATCAAGCCTCCTCATAGCTCTAATTTGGGTGAAGCAACAGAGGGTTTTTGTTTAATTTTCATATGTCGAGCTTTGTATTTAACATCTATTGGTAAAGGGCACCATCTTACAGGAAAACAGGGAATCATCATGTATGACACTGCCTTTGCTGGGGCAAATGGTGAACACCTTGCAGATTTCCCTGGGAAAAGCAATGTAACAGGCTTCAGACAGCCCTGCAGAAGAGACTAAGATCTCTTGCACTAGGGGATTAAATTTTTCTTTGGTATAATGTGGGGGATTAGGAAAAATATGACACCTGCAATGAAGGTTATTGTTACATTTTTGCTGGCACTAAACCATGTGAGTCAACACTCATACAGGGCTAGCTCATGAGAATGCAACTATACATTATACTTTCCACAAAACCTCAGATCCTGGGGAAGATATTAGCATCTCCAAGTGAACAAAAGCCTATTCCAAAAATAGTTAATAAGTTCAAGGTAACTTTTACCGCAAGCGAGTCTTGCAGCTATTGTGTGTGTGTGTGTGTTTTTTTTTTTTCCTTCATTTCCTATGTATTCTAAGATTTTGAAATTCTAGAGCTTGCTTTTCTAATTAGCTTCAAATATGCAAATCATACCAATTTGAATAGCTTATTAATTAATTTCATATATATATATCCATGAAATTGTGAGACAGTAATCTTATGGTTTCAAGTGCTTAAGGTAAATATAAGGGAAGTCAATTGCATTAATTTGGTTATGCAAATTGCCTTAGATTGACAATTACTGGACCGTTAATGAAAGAGTCCCTTTTTATACAGCTGAAAGCCCTATTTTTTTCATGACTTTCAGAGGAAAAGCAGAACAATTGGTAAAGTATGCCTATGCAAATTATTCTTAATTTTCAGGATGTTTTAATAATCCTTCTCATTAGCTCTGGGTAAATGATGAGTTCAAGTCTTATGGTAATTAGGCCTAGGGGGGAGTTTCTGAGAAACAAGTAGATATTAAACGCTATCAGAGACGCAGTGCTCATCTCCAGGCACAAGGACTGGTCTGACTCGGAGAGGCAGGTGCGTTTTGCCTGTGTATTATTATTTGCATTTGTGGGATGGGGAGTCAAAGAAAGGCCTAGAACATACAGATAATGAAGGCTCTGAAGATAGTGAGCCATGAGAATAAATGTTGAAAGGCCAGCTGTGTGCAGGGTTTCTACGGATGCCAGTGAGGCTGCCCCAGCCCAAAGCAGACTGAAGGGATGACCTTGGGAGCAGACCAGACCACTGAGCAAGATGGAGACTGCAAGTGTGAAAACACCGAGTTCACAGGTCTCCAGCTTTCCTGTGCTCCATTACCATCAATGCCAATGGTTTCCTCATTGCTGTTTCTAAGTAGTCCAGTGGGTCTCACTATCTTTCCTATGGCAAAACTAACATGGCTTTTAAACACCAAATTCATCACTCTGATGGAAAGGACAGTCTTCTTTTCCTCCACCCCTTTAGGAAGATTTATGTTCTCTCTTACATGGATCCTTTTTCTCTTTCTTTTTTCTTTTTCATTGTCTGGGAGAGAGGAAGGAAAATCTGTGATGCTGGTATTCCAAATGGAGCACAGCCTGGTTCTGGTTTTGGCTCATTCCTAAGGACAATTCATTTTATCTCCAGGTTCTCCCATCCCAAACACCCAGATAAATCCATCACCTCATCTTATTTGTAGCAGTGCTGTGAAAGCATGCGTATCATCTAATGGCTTCATATTCCTTGGGGAATGATGATCTGATGAATTAAGTAAATTCCTAGAAGCAAGTCCATCTTCTGTCACATCTGTGCTTGTCTTCTGTGCACTCAGCATTTGAGCCACTTCTTCTACTGCTCTTTGTTAATTATTTATTTATTAGCTGATAGGATTGCATGGTGTGGGAAGAGGATTAGGAAGAAGAAATGATGAAGAACAGATTGAAACTTGATGCTCTCTGCATAATGGTGTCATGGGGGTTTCTCTGAGCAGCCTCAACTGCATATGTGAGAAAGGAGGAGACCTTCACGGTCTCCATCTGTGAAAAGGTTTGCTGGAAGCTCAGTATGAAGGGTTGGTTTACTGAGGTGTGCTTGGCAGGAATGCATGAATCCAGTCAGCTGCATCTTTACAACTCCTGTGCAACCAATGGAAAATTACACCAGTGGTGTTAAGGCCAGAAGCAGACCTGTGGTTTGCAGCAAAATCTCCAGTTCCTTCAAATAGTAACTCTTCCGTGCACTAACAGAGACAGATGCAGACTAGATCACGTGTAGGTTTTCCTGAGGAGGAAGGCAGACAGTGTACCAGCTCCAAGACTCTGCATTGTTGCCAGGATCCTTCCTTTGGCAAGCCCAAAGGCTCTCGGGCAGGGTGACGATGAAAGACCAAGTTATGCTCTGATGAAGGTGCTGAAAGAAACTGCACATCCCATTGACACCAGGAGAAAACCCAATTCACCTTTGTTCAAATGCAACAGGACTGTGCACTGCAAGAGCCAGTGGATACAAGTGAAAGGGCAGCCCCTTTTACATCTGAGTAATGAATCTCTGCTCAAGGGATGCTGGCCAGAGACACCAGCAGCCCAAAGAGAGAGTTTGTTATGGACAATTTTCATCTGAGATTTGTAGCAGTTAGTATTTAATTCACAGGCTGCGCCTTTTCATTGCCTTTTCAATTAGAAAGTTATTTAATGTTGATGCAGAGCATGCAATTTCCTAGAAATGTGGTGCTTTCAGAGGCATACTAGATCTCTGTATGTTAATGTGTGGTACAATAGAGCCTGTGAACCATTCTGGGATTGGAAATGCCAATCACAGGCATTATCAGAGCATTTTATAGGTGGTCATATGGAGATTGAAGCTAGCTGTTACAAAACTACTGAGAAACATTTTTTGTTCTGCACCTCTTTCCAAGAATAGATGATTATTGATTTTATGAATTTGTCAGTTAAAAAAAATAGTAGGGATGGTTTGGATAAAATGCAATGCTCACTGTATGTGATTTACTATGTTCAAGTCTGATCAAACAGATGAGACTCAAAATCCCAAGCTCCAAATATCAATTTGTTTCAGTGTCTTTGTATTAACAAGTGCTTCTTTATTGCTGAGGCATCTTTGCTGTCATGTCTGTTCAGCTTAGGAAAAGAAAACACTTGAACTGGCTGTGGGTGAAGCAGATTTTCTCCTAGTCACTCAGACAAGGCTCAGCAGATAGCACCGATGACTGGCATCTCCCAGGTTAAAAATGGATTTTGAGACAAAAGACTGGGATGGGACCAGCTGGGATGTCCCACTGCTCTGCGACATGGTCAGGTTTACTAGTAATTAGAGCCAGATAGACATTTTTGGCTATCAGTCTCCTGACCATAAGCAGCAACCCAACGTAAACAGCGAGGTCATCTGGATGCAGCTGGGAATGGGTCCCATTTAGCAGATGTCTAGGAAGATATATAAAGCAGAAGTCATTTTGTTGGCATGTTGTGCCAGACAGTCCCCATGAAGAACAGACCAGTGAGGGAAGGTAAAAGCACAGCTATTTTAAAAACAGTTGTCTAGTGAGAAATAAAAAAAACAACACCACCCTTATGTTTGTCTGGTTGGTACATATGAGCGTGCAAGGAGGGGTGTGGGAGCTAAAAGGGTGTTATATTGTCTACATTAGAAAGAGTAAAACTAGTTTAGGTATGTTTACCCTCGATTACAAATCTGGCTGGGAGGTCACATTCTCTTGCCTACCAGCCAAAAAACACAGTGACAGCTTTATATAATGGGAACCTCAAAAATTCCTGTTGATCTGGGCATTTGGGTGTGCAGAATGGTACCCATCACCATGCTGAACTGCTGCCGCGTGCCTGGCACAAAAACTCTCACAAGGGGCAACAGCCTCTCCTCTGGACTGATGGTATCTTGGCTGAAGAAAAACAGGGAAAATCACTGATACTGTAGGCAGAAGGGAACTAATTCCTGCCTTAATGAAAACTAATCCCAGTGCTCCTGAGAATGGGAAATGTGATCTCTGCTACCCAACATTTTACCTAAATCTGGGGAAAGCAGCAGGTTAAAAGATTAAGGAACACATAAACACATAAAGAGCTTGTTTTTTTTTTTTTTTTTTTTTTCCTTCTCCCGTCACCTTCGTTGCTTTCATTGCAACTGGCAGTGCAATCTGGAACCAGTTAGCAGATCTCTAGCTATGCATAATAGTAAGAGATAGTGCACGCAATGAGGTCTTGGAGAACTGATGTTAAAAGCTCTTGTAAATTGGATGAAAACCAGAAGCTTTTACAGCAAAACTGAATGAGTAAGATACAGGGGATTGTGCAGCCTTTAGTACTGCAATCTGCATATGCAGATCAGCAATGCTGGAAAATTCCTTGGGTGTTCTAAGCAAAGTAGCTTTTAGAAGAAGGAGAATAAAATGCCAGAAAGCATCTTTCACTGCTTCAAGAAATTGCCTTAGATGAGAAAACTAGCTGGATCTGAACTCAGCCAAGCACCTTTTTGAACATCTAGCTTATGGTGCTTATGACATGAGTATACTAAGAGATGATCTAAGGAGTCAGAGATTTTCTGTGGTTTCATAGAAAGATACAATCTCTATGAGAGTTCAGGCAAAGTTAAAAGAAACTTCTTATATGCAAAAGGAATGATTTATCCTGGCCAGCAAACCAATGGAAAATATAATGAGCTTGGGGTAGTTCTAATGTTATTTACTATTTTTTTTTTCTTCTGAGCATTTTAACTAGCTTTGTAGAAAAGCATATTGGCATTAAAAGGAAAATGAAATATAAGCATATCATATTGCAAATGCTGATACCAGAATATTGTAGTTTTTTTTTTTTTAAAGTGATGTGATAGAAAAATTACAAGAAAAGATAAATATTGGTCAGAAAATCTGGATATATCTTTTTAAAGAGCTCTTTACACTTAAATACATCTGCCACACACTTACGTCACCATTGAGCCAACAGAGGACAAGGCCTCTAGTACTTTGTGTTCCACCATTCGCTCTTATCGCTATTGTAACACTAACTTGCAGTCAAATATGAAATCAGGACTCCTTCCCTAAAAGCTTTAAAACCCACAAATGTTTTGGGTATGTGAAAGCCTGCAGTAATTAAAGGCATGACCCAGTCCCCAGTGCAGCCAATGAGACATGGTGCCCCACCGTTTTAAGGTGAATATTTTCACTCAGAAAGATTCCAGACAGGATTGTGCATCAGGCCTTACAAGTATAGGGCTATCTAACTTTCCTTTTACTGCTTTTACATTTAGGTTACAAGGATTTGTCCTCCCATGTTCTGTATCTTCTGTTTCTCATATTTTAATTAACTAGCTTGTGTGTGGTTATATTTACACAGCAAGGCAAAATTAATTTTATCCTACTCTTATAAGCAGCATTAAAATATGTCCTGATTATTCCATCCACCTGGAATAATGTTTAAAGCAAGTATAACTAGAAGTTTTGTGGAAATCACAGTATCGAGGTATTTCCTTAAAACTGGGTCATAAGGAGAGTCTTTCAAAGCGGGAACTACATGCTTTATTCTTGCTGTGCATTGCTAAGATTGGTAGTCACTAGTAACAGCCTGAATACTCAGGTAAACTGAGGAAGGAGCCATTGGCATTCACTACTCCCTTTTCTGCAAAAAACACACATTTTAATCTTTTTGCCCATATTTCATATTTTTTTTTTGTTGTTGTTGGTGTTTTTTTTTTTTTTTTTTTTTTTTTTTTTGTAAAAACAGGAGTTACACAGTTACCAAAAGCAGTCTTTTGAAGGGGCAAATCATATTATAAACTCTGGAAATGCACTCAGAAAACCAACATTTTTTAATACAAAGGAAAAAAAAAAGGCCCCATCTTCATGAAAAAATACATAAATAAAAACAAAATAACCTTGTTCAAACATGGTTGTGGTCAGACAGTCTCACGATGCTTCTTTCTCACCAACACAGGGTGAAAAACAGGCACTGGAATTGTTGGCTAGACATGGAAGGTGGTCAAATTTTAATTGACATAAGTGTAATTTAGGGAAGAGCTGAGGGCACCTTTCCTGATGCTCACCAGAGGCAAAACAAAGCACTGTGCACCAGCATTTGCCACTGCTACAGCTCACAACCATGCTTAAACCTGGCTTCCTTCACAGAGAAGCTGGGGCCACGGTGGTGCGTTACCTGCATTACTCTAGTGATAAAGAACACCACCAGACATTAAAAAAGGCAAACCCGATCCCCCCACCCCCAATCCATTCCATCAGTAGTTTTCCCCAAAAGAAAACAGGTCATATATACATACATATACACGCACACAGGGATAGCTCAGGACTACATACAACTTCTAGGATGGCAGCAGTAAGGGTATGACAACATGGATGTCAAAAGAAGCCGCTGTGCTTCTCCAGCCCTTTGCTACATAATTTGGAGGCCTCTGCTACCCAGATGGCATTTGGGAAAGAGGGAGGGAAGGACAGAGGGAAGGCGATCTTTTCTGCCTTTTCCAAAAGGCAAATGAACTTGCAGGTTCTAGAAACTATTTTGTGTCTGGTGGCAGCTGACGGCCAAAATCTGAGCAGCAAAGGGCGTGGAAGCCAAGAGAACCAGACAGGCACAGACAGAAAGACAGACAGACAGACGCAGCGACAGAGATGAATGCCAGTCCCAACTGAGGTGCAGGCTAGATGTATGTCGTCCTTCCACCGATCCTTGCTCCCATTGCGGGGTGTGTGTGTGTACAGGACCGTGTCACTGGGGCTGCCTGCTCCAGGCCTTGCGCAGGCCGAACGCCCTGCGGCAGTTCTGCCTGGATAAGGACTGCAGGGTTAGAGCCACTGGTTCTCTGCCTTCAGACACATTGATTGAGGGTGAAAATGAACTCATGAAGTTTAGTGTGGCTGGAGACGAGGGAGAGGAAAGCAAGGGAGAAAAGGAAGAAAGGAGGGGGGCGGGTTAAAAGGGAAGAGTGCAGGAGAAGGTGATAAGGAGACTTAAATATAGGCTGTCAGATATTCCAAAGAATGGGAGCAGGAGCCCATGACAAATCATATGAAGCCTCTTGACACCAAAAGCAGGATGACTGTAAGGAAAGGCCTCATGCGTCTGGTTTAAGCCAGAGCTATTTTACTTCAGAAATGAAGGAGACTAACGGGAAAATCAATGTACAGGTCTCCAAGTATCCTTGGGATCTGAACACCCTTCCTGGCCTTACTTCACCGGTAGTCAGGAATCAACAAAACTGCAGCCCTCGGATGACTTCCTACCAGCAATTTGGAAACTTCTTCAGAAATGCGATATATAAAGTATTCAGCCCTCATGAACCTGATGCACAAAGCACTAGGCCTGGGCACAACAGACCTGACCAGCATTTTCCAAGGGAAGGAATACAGCAAGAAAGGTTTTGGACCTCTCTAACCTTCTTCATAGGGCTGCAATTTCCTGAAACCTCTAGGTACTAAATCTCCCAGATGCCACCATGGATCAGATCACACACAACATAGTACCTTCGTGTTTTCTCCTCCTAAAACCTCATTAAAAAAAAACAACCAACCAACCAAACAAACAAACAAAGAAAAAAAAACCAAAAACCCTATTTCTATTGACCCTGGGACCTGACACAATGCTCTCCAGAAAACATGTACTGCTTCAACAGGAGGGCAATGTACCCAGGGAAATACTCCATTATTTCACACAAGCCACAAGTCAGCAATTCCCTATCCCTGGTAGTGCTAATCTTGTACCCGTGCTCACCCCTGGCTCTTGTCACATCTGCTGTATCACACTGGGTACCTGTCATGCATACTTCTTCCTCTGTACATCCTCCAGGATCCACAGACACACTCAAAACACGAGTACTTTTATGGCCACTGAGTAGCACAGGTGGGATGTATACCAGTCCGATGTTTTGCCTCAGTCATCCTCATACATTCCCAGACATACACAGCTGACATACACAGAGGTACCCATACATGCAGACACACTCAGAAGCACTGGCAGAACCCCTCAGCAGCAGGCTCACAGGTAGGCACAATCCCTCCCTCCCCAACATCCTTTCAAGACAGACAGACAGAATCAAACACACGACATCCCCACAGTCACTGGTATCCACGCTGGTGCTCTGGAGACACACATGCTCCCACCCAACCATGCCTCTGTAACTCACACATCTGCACAGGAGCTGCCTGCTGCAGACTCAGCTGGCCACAGGAACCCATCCAACTCAGCAAGCACCTCTATGAGCATTGCTTTAGTGGCAAACAAAGATTCAGCCACAGCGAGTCTTTGGTCTGACACTGGCAGGAGAAAGGATGAAGGAAAAAGGACCCTATTGACCAGAAAGGTGTTGGCTCCTCTCCCAGCTGAGAGGAAGGACACTGCATTAGCAGCTTTCTCAGTGGCTCAGGGTCTGGTCATTTTTCTCTCATCACTTCGGGCACTGTAGTGCAGAGCACAAATCAAACTTGATTCCCCCTCTGACACAGCACAACAAATTGGAATGAGAAACTTTCTTTGCCTGGAGGAGGGGACAGCAGGCTGTCAGTCAGCTTCACAGCACTGAACTCTGGGCTGTGTCTGCTGATGTGGAAAGGAAGGAAATGCAAGCCTGTGCTTGGGGCTACTTCTGGGATGATATATTCCAAATTTGCTGTCTTTTATTCAACTCCTGTAACATTTTCACTCCTATTATTGTTATAATAGATAGTAATCATTTTTTATCACCATAATGTTTTCCTCTGAGGAACTTAAAGTGTTTTGGAAACACTAATGGCAATCTTTTCTTAACTGAGGGAATAATAACAATCTCCAATTTACTGATAGGGAGACTGAGGCATAGGGATCTAGGCAGAGCCCAAGGAACGCAACCCACAGACCCACAGGCTCTACCTCCCAGACCCCATATATTACATCATCTTTAAATTTATTACCTAAACATCATGCTTGGTCTTAGCACTTAGAGAGAGTTGAAGCATGGTAATGTGCCTTTTTTTTTTTTTTTTTTTTTTTTAATAGCAGATTAACACCTCCTTAATTTACAGAATATTCTCAGAACTCTTCATTTTGTGGCTAGGAAGTTAGATGCACAGTGCTTACTGAGAAGCAAAGTTCTGAAAATGTAATTGTGGAGCAAGATTGAAAATAAAGCAATTTACAAGTGACTTTGGCAGAAACTGCATCACTCACTGAAATTTTCATATCTGCCAGATCTTAACCCATGCTTTGCACATTATCAGTGGTGTGAGATGCATCTCTGTGTGTCTGTGGGGCTGGCTGGAGGGACCTGGGAGGTGTTTCCAAGTTGCTGTAACCAAGTGGGCCTAATGTGATGCAATTGGACTTACCATTCAGGTGTTAAAAGTGAGGGCTCCCCAAAGGACTGAGAAGTGCTGAAGACAACCTGGGGACCTGCCTGATCAGTACATGCCTTCTCACTCTGTGTAAATGCACAGCCATGCTAACAAACATATGCTGAGTTTGACATGCAAGTCTACACTCACCCACAGGCATGCAGATGAGCATGCCTGCATACAGAAGACTTTCAGATATAAACACCCACCCATGAACAAATCAGACTTGCACATTAGGACAGCCACAATGGCTCAGAAAACATGTTCATACACTCAGTTATATACAAAACAACTCATGTGTTTCCACCAGCAACCGTTCACAACACATATACATGTTCTTGCATACACACACTCTTTCACATACAAACATGTTCATGTCTGTACACTCTCCTATTGATTTGTAGCCCATACACAGGCATCCAGACACATTCAGGAACATGTACTACAACCAACAGAGTACACACACAAAGACCCACACATGCACACTCACATATATCTTAATGAAGGTTTTGGTCTGGGAAATTCCTTTTCAAGAAACAGAAATAATTGTCAAAAGGAATAAAGAGGAACTGCAAAATAGATGCAAACGCATACCTACACACACAGTGCCTGTCAGTCAGGGTTCCCATCACAACTACAGCTATGGCAGCTCAGCACCAGCTGGCCATGCTTTCTCTCAGTGCAGATGGCTGATGAACCTCATAGAGATTCTTGTCAGACTAACCTGTGCCAGGTGTCTCTGTCTTTGCTGACTGACCTCAAAGAAAGCTGTCCCTTAGCTCCAAGAGCAGCACCTTCCAGAACACTAGCACAAACGTCTGTCAGCTTCTAATGCATTGGGCAGAACATCTTACCTGCACCTGACCAGGCTAAACATCTCCAATTAGTGGAGTTTGTTGGCATTTTTTTTTTTTCCAGACTCCAGGTCTACTGGAACAAGACAAGACAGTGTACAGAAACACAGTGCAGGGTTTGCTCAAACCCACAAACAGCAAGAAAGCAACAAGCTCCTGAGGAGAAGGGGAGAAGTGTATCTGATAAACTGCCTCACACTGCTTGGGAAGATGACAACTGTCCATCCAAGATGGGCTGCTACTTCCAAAGCCCATCTGCCACAGATGTAACATATCAAGTGCTGCTAGCAGGAAGGGAATCTGACAGGACAAACCAACATACAATACATTCTCTTATTCAATAAGGGTTATAAGTGCAAAGGGTTTTCAAAACATTTCAGAACAAACTCCATCCATAGCTGCTGCTTATTTATCAGTGCATCAAAAGATTGTGCAACTTTTTTAGTAACAAACGTTAGAAACTAGTAGCAAAGGATTTGCCTAGATAAAAAGAGAAGATTTAAACATGCCAGGTAACAAAAAGACGTGTGCAGAAATCTGTAAAAACTGTATAGAAGGAAAGGATTCTTTAGAGGAAACACAGGGACCATTATGAAATTCTGTTCATAAACCCTATTAAAAGACTCAGGGCCTCTCCTGCTGCCTCCTCAGCTAAGACAGGCATTGGGAGTTTAGACAGAGGCACACCCTCATTCTTCCCAGACATCCGTAACCAGACACCGGATTCTGGGCTTTGGTTGACATGAACTTGAATTTAGACAGGGAATGGAAAAGAGAGGGAGTCTTGCCCGTGCAAATTAAACACACTAGTATGGATAGCCCTGGAGACTGAAGATCTGAACATAGCACAATTAGCAGCAATGCGACCTTCTTGACAAAATGCCAAGCATGAGTGTGACTTATCTTGCTTAACTTTAATGTCTGAGAGCTGGGCGTCTAGACAAACCTAACAAACCTAGACAATCTCGAGTCACTGGATGGGCACCTCCAGAAAGCAATTCATTTCCCCTGTCATAGGTGGAGAGGAATCAGTTGGCCTGGGAAGGTGTTTCTCTCCACAAACTGCAGAAGGAAGCCTGGGTGACAGTCACCCTCTCAGATGACCGAATTTTAACGGAATGTATATCAGAGTGATTTAAACCATGATATAGGAAGTTCTTTAATTTATACAAAATAACTGTGAATTTCTTCAAAAGAATCTATTAGATTTTCCTGCCATCGGGTTGCCAAGAGAAGTTGTGGATGCCCCATCCCTGGAGGTGTTCAAGGCCAGGCTGGTTGGGGCCTTGGCCAACCTGATCTAGTGGGTGGCATCCCTGCCTACAGTAGAGAGCTTGGAGTCAGATGATCTTTAAGGTCCCTTCCAACCCAAGCCAATTTACGATTCTATGATAGGCCCCCATTAATTTGGAAAAATGAAAGTATTCTCTCCTTTCTACTTGGAAGTCTTTTCTATGGACTCAAATACAAGGAGACTTGGGGAAAATCTTGCTGATGTTTAGTGTAATTCATCTCCTATTAGCTGTAGTTATTTCCTCACCTACCATGCACAGTTCTGCCTGTGTGGATGACAACTGAGCATTTCCACAGTCTGAAGGCTACTAGCAGGTTCCCTGTTTTGTTTTCTTGTTCCAAGTGTGGCATAAAAAGACTTTTATGCTATTCTATTAAATCAACAACTTAGACCTGCTGATCATTGTAATTTCCCTCTACAAACTTGGCCCAATCCTAATCTCTCTCTAGTAAAAGGGTAACCAATACTGTTTCCAACATTCTGGGTGAAATTAGAACAGAAAGTAGGACACTTAAGAGATGCAAAAAAAAAGTATTAAAAAATAAATAAATGTTACAGTTAGAAACTATCTTCTATTCTCTCAAAAGACAAGAAAAATCTGTCAAATTAAATATTTAATTCATTCAATATTTCATTTAATTTCTTTAAGAATTTAAAAAACAAAACAAAACAAAACAAAACAAAAAACCAAGGAAGTTGAACAGAAGTTAAAATAGAACCAAAATATGAAAACATTTTGTTTGAGAAGATCAAAGCAAGGCATTTTGACTTTTCCAAATTGTTGTCTACATTTTCTCCTAAAGACAGCACTGAGTGAAAACTGCTGTCACTTTTCTGCTTGTGATGGATTGCCTCAACAGTACACAACAATTCCAAGCTGGAATATTTATTCAACACTAACATCATTCTGCAAATTGATGATTGATTTGCTCTTCATTAACATCTTTAGAGCAATTTTCTTTTTATCTTGCTACTTTCCTGTCTTTACTAAGCTGGATTTTGTAAAATATTTTTGCCTGTGCTCATAATGTCAGCAGGTCCTTTCTAGTCTTTCTTTTGGGAATCTTTGTACGTCCTGCCTGTCCTTTGTCTATTTATTCAGTAATTCTATACCCATCCACCTCCAAAGAAAGAGGAAAAAGCTTGCCTGATGTGATTTATTCCCTTGTACACCAGCTGTTCATTTCAGTCTCCATGGCTCATTCAATCCTTCACCTGTCTGCTGAGATGGGCACCTCTGGGGCCAATCAGTGTCAGTTGTTCTGGTGGAGTTTGTGAGATGGAGCAAACCAAACTGGGCTGAAACTCTGGTACTTTGTTTTTCTTTGGGCTTTCTGTTCTGTTTTTAATTATTTTTTTCCAAATTAGAAACTAAACATTATGAGCAGGATCCTCTAAACAGAGGTGATTTGGTCTATATTTCTTTTGGAGGAAGCCTGGGTGAGGAGGCACCAGGAGGATTGTTGGTTTGGTTCCCGCAGTTCCACCTCGAAAGAACTGACCTTTAGATCTCTATGGGGTGGAGAGTATTGAACTGCCATGGGAAGCAAAGCATAACATTGGTAGACCAAAGTGCTGGCCTGGGACTTTTCTGGAAGCTTCCCATGGCAAAAATAGCTTTTTCACTTACGCTCCACATTTCCCATCACTTTTCCTGCTATACAGTTTAATTCATGCCAGGCGGATTATGAAGGGAAGAGAATGATGCAACAGTCAAAAAGTCCTTTAAGTCGTTCCAAAAATTAAAAGAGAATAAAAACAAAACAAAACTAAATAAAAAGAGAGAGCTTCAAAACTAAACAGAAAACCTCTGAAAACAAACTCAAAAGAAAGGAGGAAGGGGGAGGAAAAATAAAGAACCCGGGAAAGACAAATGAATGTTAGAGCAGGCACGATCATGGACAGACGCCAGCTACTTACGTTCACCTCGGTGATTGCTATATCAACAATGCTACCCACAACAATCAAGGCGTCAAATGTATTCCATGCATCACAGAAATAGTGCTGCATGTGGCAGAGAAGCCAAGGAAAGAGAAAGAGAGAGAAAGGAAGAGAGAGAAAGAATGAGAGAGAAAGAGAGAGAGGGAGAGAGAGAAAGGGAGAGGGAGAAAAGAGGGAAAAAAAGGAAAAAGTAAAATAAATTAAAATAAAAAACAAAACAAAACAAAACAAAGCATGAAAGAGGGAGAGAAGAGGAAAAAAATAAGAAAAGAAAGAGGTTATGTGGGCATATTAAATAGTCTCTTACCACTCTACAGTATTGGTTGCTCAAACCTCTGTAACGTTTCACATGATGGAGGGTATCAACAAAAGCCTGGTTAGTCAGAAAGTTACTCTCAAGCATGTCTACCTTTTGGAGGGAAAAAAAGCACACACACCCCAAACTCTGTGCGCTTTCACCAGTCACAGCCTTGGGGCTAGCTATGACAAGTGAAAAAGAAGGAGGCGTTTCCCCCCCTCCTTTTTTTTTCCCTGGGAGAAGGAGAAGGACGACGGCAAGTTCAATAAAAGCATGACTAGAGGGAAAAAAAATCAGAAAAAAAAAGAGAAAGAAAGAAAGAAAGAGAGAAGGAACAGCAGAGGAGGAGGAGGTGGTGGTATCCTGGGGAGGGTAGAGTAATACTCACATTAGTTTCACTGAGAATGACGTCTATAATGCTGCCAATTACGATGAGGAAGTCAAAAACATTCCAAGGATCACTAAAGTAACCCTACATAAGGAAGGGGCAGGCAGGATGGGGATTAAAAAGGAATGTTAGACAGACAAAAACAGTTCAAAATTACCATTAGAATTACTGCCCTGATACCTCAAGGGGTTTTCCTCTTAAGTCTATTTGCTGCTTCTTAAACTGTAGCCCAGTCCTGGCATCCCTGACTTGTGTGAGCAGCCCCTATCCAGCCAATGTGATCCCAGGCCAGGTACCCCTCTACTCTGATTCTGAGATGGGGGAAAAGGGGAAGTCATGTAGATCACTTTGAGCGTGGCTCCTCTCAGGAGTAGGGGTTGCAAGTCCAGATTCTCCAGACATCTCTGATTCCTAGCAACATAGCTCCCTTCCACATCTTGTTCAGATTTGGCTGAGGGAAGAGGGCAGGGATGGTGTCATACTGTTTTCTCAAAAAAAGACTCCCCTTCTGCCAGGGTGAATATGAATTCACCAGTCTGCATTCCAGATACACTGCCCTGTGCTGGTGCTGAGAACAGGCAGGTGCTGTGGCACAACAGAGCAGAGGACACAATCAAGCCGGGGAAGTGCTATTGAAATCTTACAGGTTGTCACCTTTATCTTTACCCAGCCACACGAAATATTACGACAGCCATTAGCTTAATGGTTTACTAATGGTCTTCTATTACTAATGCATTTTTTTGTCATAAAACTACAGAGCAGGACTGGTATTTGTGTTACTCTGAAAGCACATCTGCACCACAAAATGAAAGTGTGAATGTAGCCCGTGATGGTGCATACCGCTAGGAAAGGGTAAGGATGTGAGCAAAGTCGGTTTTAACATGTGCTCTGAGTGAGACCCGTTGCTCACTCACTCTAAAAACAGTGCCACAGCATCACTGTGACATTAGCTGTATAGGATGAGCTATGGCAGGTCTGCTAGCACATGCTAAACTCATACCTTCACATTACCGTGCAAAATTACTTTGAGGGCTACCTCAAACATCTCATCGTCCTAAGCTAATCAGCACTGCTTGTCTTCCCCAGCCTGCATGATTTTTGGCTGGATGATTCATAAGGATGCAGGACCTTTTGAGGAAAGGTCCTGTTCAGCCTAGAAGGTGAGTTTCTATACATAAACTTCCTGTCCAACTTAATGTCATGAGCAAAGAAAATGTGTCTTAGCCCACTGAACACCTGTGCCAAGCTCTCCCCTTGTTCTGCAATCCTAAAAGGAGGTAAGAATACAAAATCCTCTGTGCTCCTTTTGTGTTTTGGTTTTGTGAGCACGGGCTACTCTGACCTCTCTGTTTCCCAGCTGCAGCATGTCTCCAGTGAGACTGAACCCAAGTTGCACTGCTCCTGCTATTCTTAGCCAGAGAGTCAGGTCATGGGTAAAGTGCGAGTCTGTGTTCCCAGGCAGTGTGTAGAAAGCAAAAAGGAGAAAAGAAAAAGAATCCCAGTACTGGCACTGCATAAGCCAGGCTTGGGAACCTTAAAATACTCCAGGCTCAACCATTACACGGAGCAGGCACTGGCAAAAAGTGTCTTTCTAAACTCTGAAACACTGCAAACCAGGATGCTCTGAGACTCACAGTTATTTGAGTGGGGCTGGGAATTAAAAAAAAAAAAAAAAGGCAGAGAAAGCCACTGCCCATGTGATTCCACAGCAGTAAAGGGAGCTGACAGAAAGGACTTTGAAGTCTTCTCAATACCAGGAAAAAAATAATTTTTAGCCTGCAATCTGAAATCGGCAAGTCTTAGCAGATCTACACTGGGAGGAATAATCATCCCATGACTACTCATTACTACACAATTAGCTACAACAGGGAAGAAGGAAACAGGAGCAAAAGCAAATTCAGAGAATATTATTATTCAGCGTCCAGCCTAGAAAATACACAACAAATATTAGAATGAATTCAGCAGTGATGTCCAGCATCGTTAGCAACCAGATGGACCTGGAATAAAACTGTAATTAGACTTCACCAAGAGGAAGGGGAGGGAGAGAACAGCAGATTAAATTGTAGAGGCAAACGCATTTTGAATAAATAAGGGACAGACACAGATCATACAGAGTTGCAAAAAGTGCCTTTGCAGCCTGATGCGACCTTGGCAGAGAAGACACTTGGAGGATCAAAGAGAATGGAGTAGAAAACAGACCCAATCCTCCTGCCCCATTCGTGTGCACATTCCTGCTGAAGGCAATGGCACGGCTTACATGCCAAATTAATACAGGCATTGAATAGCATGGCTATCTCCCTTTCCTTCTCAAATTGAACAGTTTGGGAACTACTAAGGATTTCCCAAACTACTCCAAAAAAATAGAGTTTGCTTTTGGGCAGCTGCAAGGGTGGGGATCCAAGACACGTTGGTCATGCGTTTCCCATGAAAATGATGACTCTACTTTAAAATTTGTGGTGATGGATACGTGGTTATTTTTACTATTTTTATAATAATTGGCATCATACTGTAAAAAATATTTTGGGGGTAACCAAATTCACAGTTTCTTTTTACGGAGAAACTTTGGACATAAAGCCCAACAGCCATTGCTGCTGTTAAACCAGCATTTGCTGCTGGTGCAAAACCCAGGCAACAAGCAGCAGAGAATCCTGTCCTCAGATGACCAATGCAACCAGTGAATTCAGCATTGCTCCCAGTTGCAGTAATTTAACCTCACCGGAAGCAATGACATTGCATTAGCATAGTTGGCACATCTCAGGAGAGATTCAGGCCTGGAAAGAAAATGTCCCTTTTTCATTGCTATCACAAATAGCTGCTTTGGAGTTTTGTAAGACCACAGCGTATCTGTAGTCACTGCTAAATTCTGTGGAGTTTCTCCAGATTTACACTGTGAGCTCTTTCCCCTGGGATGCTCTGCTGAGTCTCATCAGCCAGCTCCTCACTTGAAAGTCATGGGCTGGCCTGCTCTGGGGTCACAGAAAGACCAGCACCATCGCATGTTACTGTGTGGCTGTGAGGTGAACTCAGAGAGCTCTCCTCTTCCTCCTGTACATCTTAGCTGAATGATCAAGAGGAACCACGGATATGAATGCGGTTTTACTCAACCCCACATCCAATATACTAGTGTTGAATTAAAGAAGCACCTTCCTTTCCTCCTCACCTGCTCCCTCTGTTTCAAACAGAAGGGTGAAAAACAGGAAGATATTATTCACAGTAAGAAAGCTTAAAGAAAACAGAGAACATAGATGCTTCGTTTGTGTGCAAGGTAATGGAATCCTTCCTAAAACGCTACCCTCTTTGGAGACATTCACCTATGAATGGCCATTACTCAGGTTTGATTCAGACCTCATAATCTTGTCAGGAGTTATGAGCACATATTAAGAGTGAATTACACCCCTGCCCTGGGGACTTGCTTCTTGTGACCTCAAAGTACCTCACTGGAGCGTACCAGGGTGGCTAATGACAGACAAGCTGAATGAAGGGAGAGCTTTCCCTCTAGTAAAGAGGTTGTATTTCCAAATGATTTTTCCCACCAGAAAGTTCTGTATACTTTTCCCAAGGGGAAGGAGGTCTGACTGGAAATGAATTGATGGCACTGTTTGTTTTTGCAGTACAGGAATTTAGAGTGCAATACCATATTTTACCCTTAAAGGGAGACACTTCACCCTGATTTAGCTGTATAATTTCATGTCACATTATGGTAGCCCAAGGGGCATGCTGGGGAAGGGTAGTCACCCTCTCTTGTGGGAGTTCTCTGGAGGTCTATGAAGCTTTCAGGGAGAAAGGAGGACAGAAAGAGACCAGGAGGATTGGATTGAATATTCAGAAAGCATGAAATAACCCCACCGTTAGAGCACTTTTTTTTTTTTTTTTCTTTTCCATTTTTTATTTCCCCAAAGGTAGCAAAGAATAGTGAATCATCACATGATCCATATGTTAATGAAAGGCTGAGCATAAATATGCAGTAGCTGACTGGAATGGAATCTCATTTGTGCGAGGGGAGCAGACATTGTAGCATTTCAGAATGAGTATGCCAATCATTTTTAGGTTTCCTAGTCACTGAGATTAGCCATCAAAGAAGCTGGGGTTTGTTTTGGTACTAATGGAACCACTGAAATCTCTGGAGACCATTTCCTTTACTTTCTGTGAATATGAGATCCTAAACACAGTATCTAAGAAGCCTCATTAACAATAGGGAAATCACCCACTGAAGCCTGTCTGAAGGTCTGAGCTCAGAGTCACCTGGGAACCATAATAAGAACAGGAGGGGGCTGGAGAGCCATTCAGCTATGCTGAAGCGCAGAAATCCTCAGTGGAAGGGTGTTGTTTGAGTCTTGGTACCAGCTGGGTTATGAGCATCCAGGCCTGTGGGAGCTGCAGGGTCACTTCTGTATTAATTAACATGGAGTTATTGGTCTGCTAAGTCCCAGGTTTTAATTTCTGTCTCATATGAAGTGCTTTGCAAAAATTAAATAAACAAACAAACAAACCAAACTGAGAGAAAAGACTCTAAGGGTGAAGAGCACAGCAAGGGCCAAGGGTGTTCACTGGGTGGGATCTGAATGCACTGGAGAGCATCTGAAAGGGTCAGATACTCTCCAGTGGAAGAAGGTGCCGCAGTGTTCTAGGATACCAGGGAAAGATATGCATGCTTGCATGTATGTATGCATGTATGAATACACAAAGAAAGTATCAAGGATGAGAAAATGAGACATATAGATAACTACAGGGACTAAAAAGGAATCAAACTGACAGAAGAACCTTGCTACCACTTATCTGAAGTGAACCAACATACTCAAATGACAAAAAGTAACATTAATCTTAATGAGTAAGAGTATATACAAAGGAGAAAAAGGGCTTGATTGATATTCAGTGTGATTCCTTATCAAAAATATCCTGCTGATCGTAAAGGGCACCAAAGCAGACTTTGCTGGTGACTTGAAAAGTGGGATGAACTGCCACAGTTTGGCTGATGCTTAATATGTGAATTCTTTTCTGAAAATGCAGCATGCTATTTGGAGTTGTGAGAGTCAGTTTTCAGACTCCATTAAAAGAGGATTTCCTGGAAAGAATTTTTGCAAGGGACAGTTTCATTGGAAAACAGAATAAAATCAACTGACATTTACACAGTACTGTGACTTTCGGCATACCTTCTCACAGCATCTTGGAGAGATTCGCATATAACCTGAGAAATCTTACAAAGCTACAATAGGTGCTACCAAATGGAGATAATGCAAGTTCTGTTATGCTGAGATACCATTTAGCCGTAACAGCAATCAGAGAAATTAGCAGAAGCTAAGAGAGAAGGAATAAAGTGGAGGATGCAGCTGCTTGAAGCTCCTGACAGGCTGCAGGAAAACAGCATCTATTTGCATACTATCTATCAGCTCTCATCCATTGACGGATTAATTCTGAGACACAAGCTCCCTGCAGTTCACCTACCAGTCACTGTAATGAGTCACTGCTGCAGGGAATTGCACAAGTCCCCCCTGTACTCCATCAAATCTTTCTGCAGACAGGGGGCAAGGAGAGGAGCTTTTCAGCTCCCCAGACAGTTCCAAAGGTGTGCTTCATTCTGAAGAGGTCTCCTGCCTCTCTCTGCTTATTCCATAAGCAAATAAGACCAACTTGTAGAACAAGATAGGTGCTCAATAACATTGATATTTAACTTTATCCTCTCTCACTCTGTTTCATGCTCTCTCTCAAAACTCCCACATAAAGATGTCAGTGAAAGCAGACAGGTGTCCCTTGGTGCCTGAAAGCCTGTCTGGACATATTGGACACAGACAGAAACAAAAGGAGCTGTAGGACTTGAACGGTTCTGTGATCTGGATAAAGATCCCAGATGTTTATTTCAAGGTCACTGGTACAAATCTAAGATAGCTTGTTACTGGTTAAAAGTGACCACCTTCTGATTATTGTGTGAGAGCCTGTAGATCCTAAAGTGAGTTACTGGTCTCACAACTTCTAGTGGACAAATATCTCAACCACACAGAAACAAAAAAAGAACTAAAAGAATAAAAAACCACCATTGCCTGAACAGAGATTCCTAACTCCTGTTTTATAAGCTTACACATTTACAGAGGCTGGAAATACATAATCTCTTGTGTTAGAACGTTTTTTTATGCTCTCTACACCTACAGATAATCAATAATATTGTGGAGACATGCTTAGAGAAGTCTTCATCATACCCAGTTCTAGGAACTGGGAATTCCCATTTCCAGATCTTGCAACCCAGATCGTTCCACCAGAACTGTATTTTCTAGATGTTCTCCTGAGCCCCTCCATTCCCACCTATGTGATGGTACAGTTATCTCACACCTCTCCGTATTTCATCTCCTCTAAAATGGCTAGTAGTACGCTGCACTCAACCACATGGGAGGTTTAAAGTGCGATGTTATGGTCACAGGTCCTCCAAAGACTGGGGCAGAAACAGCACAAAGGCAATATGGAAGCATATATTATGGAAGTGTCTCTTACTGTTGGGAATGATTATATTATATTATATTATATTATATTATATTATATTATATTATATTATATTATATTATATTATATTATATTATATTATTCAAGGCAACATACTGGGTAGGCCTAAGGACATGAAAACAGCAAAACATGCTGAAACTGGATGATTCAACTAGCTGACCCTGATGTCAGAGCTAAGAGCCTGGACTGCGCTCAGCTGCCTTTGAAGAAGGGGTGAGCTATGCCTCAGAACAGTAATGCCTAAGGCCTCCTTGGCATAAATGCATGAAAATTAAGCCAAAATAACAGAAAGCACTCTCATCAATGCTGCTGGCCACCTAGAAAAAGGGAAATAAACTTTCTTAGCTTTCCTACAGGTTTGTTGTAGCACAGTGATACCCTATGAGGAGTTGGGCCCTTTTCCTTAGGAGGAATAATTACACCAATCGTTTAGCAATCATTGTCCCACAATCAAAACCAGACTTGCTCTCAGCAAAATGAAATGAAATCAATACCACTCTTACTGGAAAGACTGAAAAGTGAATGTGATGGCTTGCTATATCTGAACAGATCATTTATCACAAAATGGATTCTGTGAAAATTTGGCTGTCAAATTCCATTAGGAAAGAGTTGTAAATACTCAAAGACTTTGCAAAGTCTATAAAAAGTAGGTCTCAATGAGAGTGAAAAAATAAATTATGAAGGCAATAAACCAAACCACCAACACGAAAAAGTGTCATGAAAAGAGCAAAAGGCTAGGCTTTGCTACCTAAGACAGTCTGTCTTCTAAATTAGGACTGACATCCCAGTTTAGGGAAGAATGATTCAAAAGAAGTAAAACAAAACCTGTAAGAACATAATCTTTCAATCTTTCAGTCTGAAGAGCCACTTACTGTGTGGGAAGATGAGACAGTGTCAGGAAATGTCTGAAGAGGCACTCCAAATAGAGGGCTGGACTTAGTTTCTCTTGTTTCTGTATGCACCATGGGAAAAGGCTAGGACCACTCTGCCATGGTTGCTGCATGGTTAGTGGGTACTCACTGGAAGAAAGGCAGGGCCTCCCAGAAACAGGCTAGTAGATATGTCTGGTATCTATCTTTTTTTTTTTTTTTTAAGGTAAATTTAATGGAGGGTAAGTTGTCTCCATTTTCAGAAAGGCCTGATTTTATATGGATTAGAGCAGTTAGCAAAACAACGCCTACTTTCATGTAGTCCATCAATTGCAACTTTCAGAAAGAGTGTGGTTACTCTCATTTACACTCGGGGAAGCAGGAATATAGAAAACTAAAGTCTCCAAAATCCTAAAAACGCCAGATGGATGGCAGAGAAGAGAAGTCATCTCTCTTTGACTTCATTCCAGTGACCACTCAGCAGTGGAAATGTCGTTTCCTAAACCAATGAACAGTTCTTAACAGGGGCTGCACCGCAGTCTGTTATCTGGTACCATTCTTACATGAAAAGAAGATTCACATCCATGAGAATATTTGACCCCTTAAAATAACCTTACATGAAGTGACAGAAGGTTGGGATTTTTCTTCTGTGAGTGAGAGCAAGTTGCTTTTCCCTGGATCTGTTCCCTTACATGCTGCTGCAGACACTGTCTGTGCTGTTGTGAATGAGACCCCAGTGCACCATCCCACTGGGCTTTTAACACTGTGTGAATAATTTTCTATATTAAATAATTAAGTGTAATAGCTAATACAGCACTTCCCACACTGTTGCATTGTGCAGTCATATCATTATTTTTGATCATTTATAATGACATTAAAACCCTCAAGTGCCAGACTGAAAATAAATCTGTCACAATGTTGCAGTAATATGCAAATTCTCTGGGTACATTTGCTGTGAAGGAAATGGTCCTCTCTCATTGAAGCTCTTACGAGGTTTCTTTAACATTTTTTTCTGCCTGCTGAATTCTCCACTGATCCTCCAGAAAGCTGGAGGATCACACAGCTCTAGCTGATGAGTGTTAGAAATGTCACACATCCTATAAAACAATATTTAAAGGATCTATTTGTGTGCAGAGAATTGTTGGCTTCTTCCTCCAAAAAGAGAACATCCTGCAGTTAAACAATGCAATATGGGAAGGAGCAGATCAAATAGCCTTTTTGCCCCTCATCAATTGTTTCTACCATTATGTGAAAGGACCACTTTTTTGCACAAAGAGAGAAATTTGTTCTGTACACTTATTTCATTCTTGGCCTCTTCTTTGGGAGTGACAACAAAGAAGCCAACTGGGATGTAGCCCTTCTGTGATGTAGGTTTTCCAGGAGGAAATTGGAGAGACCAGCATACTTCATTCAGGATGCCAACCAGCCTTTAGAAGGAAGACTTTGATGCTTCCTGACCCAGATTCCAGAAGAGGTATGAGCTAGGATTTACTGCAAAATTCCACTTCTCATCATCAGTCTAGTTTCTTCTGTTACATTCACCTACCAACTGTTTTCACACTGCATGACTTGTTTAGGTGGAGTCACGCCTATGCCATCTCAGAATATAAGCATATGCACAATAGAAAAACTTTAGTCTGGCACTACTTTCCTTTTCTTTGAAGTGTTGGGAATGGCCAGACTTCCCCTCCCACACACACTCAGGAACTGGTGAGGGACTCAGTGAAATCTGGAAGTATCAATGAGGATTTGCTGTACTTTCACAGTTATTTGCTTACTGACTCCTCATTTGTGGAAATTGTTACTAAAACAACCTAATCCCTGAGTGTTCTGATGCAAATTTCTTTTTCTGCACTAAACTGGAGAATTTGTTGTTTAAGGCTCTACAGTTACATCAGGTACACTGTTTAACTTAATGGGTCGGCACAGTAACACACCTGGATGTGGTTCCTTTTTCTTTTCATTGTCACTTCTGTGTCAGATGTCTCCATAACAGACTCCTGAGTGGTTTCAGTTTAAGGCCTGGAATAACAGCAGTGTTGTGGCCGTGGGCTAGTGGGATGCCCTTCCACGTTCTGCAATAGTCTCAAAGCCAGGCTGCTTCAAGAGGGCAGTGGCACAGACTGTGCTGCAAAAGACCCACTTCCTTTCTTAGTCTCTCTTTTCTTTCTTTTGGACAAAATGCAGATAGAAATTCCATCAAGCAAGCAGAATCAAAAAGCAAGTCTACCTGATGACCCCCTGTTCCAACCCACAAATGTGTATAAAGGACTGAGATAACTTTATCATCTACGTCCACAATCATTATTATGATTATTTCTTGACTTTACATCAAAGTCACCCAAACATGCTGCTCTGACATACAGTACACGTATTTTCAGTATCACTTGGAAAAGAGGCTCATTTTTCCTCCCAAACCTACAGAAACAAAAGGCTATATGGTCTGCTCTTCACATGACATATATGCCATGCAAGATGCATGAAACTCCTGGCAGACAAGTAATCACAATAAAGAGAAAGCAGACATCTAAGTAATGAGGAATTAAGATTTTTCCCTTTTCTAGTGTATTTCTGAAAATCTTGGGCCTGAATGAGCAGTTCTTTGGGAGCCCACACTAACTGCATACATACTGTGCAGTGTCTGGACATGCATTTCAGAAATGCCAGGGACTTCTGGTCATCTAGCTGCAGGGTTTGTTGAAGCAGCTGGCAGTAATTCCAGCTGGGCTACTGGCTATATAAAAGATGCAGAGGAATATTAAATGTATTTAGACCTCACCCAGAAAAAAAAAGTGGGGTAAAAAAGAAAAACATTTATGGGGAATCATGCTGTTGTTAAGTTTTTGCAACAGAGCTGAGACTATTCCAGAGAAGCGGGGAAATACACTGCACCTGATTTTTATTGCAAATTATTTTGATGAAACAGTATGCAGGAAGGTTCTGTGGTTGAGATACTGATGTGTTTGAACATGGAGACCTGGGATGTCTGCCAGAAAACTTCAATAAAATGTTGAAACACAAAAAGATGTTCATTAGCTTAAAAGCTATGGATTTTAATACTCTTTTTCATTTTTTTAAAAAACTTCTTTCCATGTCCACTTTTCCTTTCATCCTTGTTCCTGTTCTTCTTTTCCTTCCATTTGTTTTGTCCAATCATTTATTTCTCCATTTTATTAATATCTTCCTCTGTCTGAGTCTTTTTTGTTTGTTTGTTTGTTTGTTTTCATTTATTTTTCTCCCTCTTTTTTTTTTTTTTTTTTTTTTCTCTTTCTTTCTGTTTCTTTCTACCTTAAGGAATATTCTGTTCTTTCCCACTTTCCATAATCTTTGTATGGCTTTTCTTCCCATCCAGATTTGGTTTCCCTCTTCTTTTCTCCCAGACATTGTTCTTCCTGTAGAGTTAGTTCTCTCACTTCCTTCAGTTCACATACATTATTACCTGACTATTCCTAGTTCTCTCCATGTTGCTTCTTACCATCATCATCAAACTGAGCTCACTCTTCCTATTTGTTGAATGAGGTATATTTTTCCCACCCCTAGATCATGAAATATATAAGCTTTCTTACCCCTTCCTTTGCCATTTAATACTCTAACAGAAGCAGAGTTAGAGACTGCCCTTTCTGTTGCGCTGAGTAGACGAATCAATCAGCAAATGCTCTATGTCTAGATGCTGACTGCCCGAAACAGAAAGGGTAACACTGAAGCCGAAGAGATGAAACAATTAGAAACCAATTACTTAGGTTTTGAACCTGCCAAAATAAACAGACAAAGTCTACAAAGAGACCTTTGACAACCAGAATCGAGTATCTGAAGCCCATGAGAGGGAGGCAGCTATCTGCACCGTGGGCTCTGCATGGCTTCTTCTGAGCCTGTGGATAACCCAACAAAAATGAAGGAGTGTTTATACTACCTACACATTTATACAACCTACACTACTAATTTATACCACTATACTTCATCCTAGACCATGTGATTTTTAACCAAACATGATTCCTTTGTCTGCTGGATGGAACTGCAGTGCTTTCAGCAGTGGGCAAAAGTCCACATAATTGTAACCAGGTTTCCTGATATTTTTATATCAGTGCAGAATGTCTTTGTTTTCTCCATATAAGCTGGAGAAATAAAACATTGTGATGAATGGTGCTGGGGCAGCATCCTAAGCTGTTTGGGTATTTCTGAAGGTACTAGAATGGAGAACTACACAAAGCATTAGATTTCCAAAATTAACCCACCTTGTTTCAGTGGTGCAGTAAATAGGTTGAATATAAATCTCAGTTGCTTGGAGCCTCTATCCTGATCAAGGAATGACTGATTATGATCTTAGTGAGAAAGAAGAATGTAAGTAGTATGAGGCAGCCAGTGTGACTTCAGGAGAGACTGCTCAGAGATCTGTTTATAGGCATAAATGTACTAGAAATGGAGTAGTAAAAAGGGAACAAAAACAGATGAGTCATTGTGCAGGTTTGAGAAGAGATAACAGTGCATCAAATGCATGATAAATACTGAGTGAGAGGTGCTTAAAGAGGAATAAAGAAGGGCAAATACATCAGGAGAGAAAGAAACACTAAGGACAGGTAGATCCATCAGTAAGCAGAGACTAAGAAATAACCATGGCTGATATTCATGACTTCCACAACTCAGAGGGTCATAGCCCTTACTGGGATCACATTGGATTATGTGCCTTGTACTGAATGTGAAACTTGTTTGAAACAGTGCACAGAACTCTGAACTCTGCTACAGGAAAATGACATTAAGGAATGGCAAGAATTCAGAGGAAAGTAGCAGTGATAAATGAAGGACTGAGCTAACTATCTGAGGAAGGACAGATGGCGTCGTTACAGGCTGCTTTACAAGTAACATCCATAAACACCCAGGGAAGAAAGGTGCTGACAGTGTCTGGCAAAGGGAATAGACTTGTGATCTGTAGTCCCTCTGATAGTCATAATTCCACAGAGGAAATCCCCAAGATTCCCTTTCCACACACAGACCTGGATTTGACAAAATATATGACCGTGTGCTTTACTTTATGCATGGGAGTAGTTCCACTGGTATATCTTCTATGCTTTGAGATGACAGAGACAGTGGTAGAAAATCCAAAACTCTCAGATTACTAGTCCTGCCCTTGCTAATAGGAGGACGTATGAAATATTTCCTGAAATAAAATTAGATACGTTTCATCAGTAAAACAACCCATTCCAGAGAGCTGGAAAGATCTGAAATTCCTGCAGGAGAATCCATCCCCATATTGGCACTTATGTTGACAGATGGTGCAGCTTCATATGAATAGGAATTTTAAGTCATTTTTTGTAAGTTGAAAAGATAAATTCCAGGCAGATTTTGTAGAGCAGCTGGCCCTTTGTAGACCGCTCCTTGCGGTGACATTGTTAAGAAGCTAGGACAGTGGTAACTGTGAGCACACCAGACAGCAGAGCACCTCTCATTCCCTTCAGTAGTTTTCTTTGGAAAATGCACGAAGTAGCAGCAGCTTTCTCCATGCAGGAACTGGAAAACAGCTCACCAGATGGGCTGGAGAATTTATAAAATTAGAAAAACAAAGCAGCAAAAGGCCTTGGCTCAACAGCATTACTTCTAGACTGTCTCTTTGAAGTAACTACTTTTGAATTAGTTTATGCTCTTTAGCCAAGACAAACACTCAGGTCCATTTGGGAGTTTTGCTTCAGAGCAGCACATTAATACTCTGTAAGGAGATGGAGGGCATGTAGTAGATGTTTTCTATATCAGCAGCCTTAATCAACCCAAATCTCTCTTGCGCATTGTTAGCACACCCTCCTGCCAAGACTGCATCAGACACAGATGAGCTGTCTTATACTGTGCTTATATTTATCTTGCAAGAAACCTGGGAGAACTGATCCTCTCCTCCACAAAATGCATCACACAGAAACACAAGGGCTCTCAGAGGCTGGCCTTGCCCCTGCCCAGCATGTGCTACCTGTACCCACAGATAGCTACTACAGCTAACATACCCCTCTTCTCTACAGCCTCCCTGGAGACTAAACAAACCAAAACACTTCACAGAAGATGGCCAATAAAAAGCTGACTAGAGCAACCAACCCCCAAAAAAACAGTATGTTTAGTTAGGAGAACCTTTGCCTTTCTACCTCCTTCACATATTTTCTCTAAGTGTTAGAAGATGAGCCCTGTCTCAGACATGGCTCCTTATTCCTACAGCTGGCTTTTCAATAAGTATATCTCTGCTCTTACCATAAGGACTAGTTGCAGGGCTGGATTATCCCAATTGAATCTTTGCAGTCAGGCAGATATGTGCTCCTACTTAACGTCTGTGCATCTGACTGTGTATTTACTTTTTTTCACCTTCACTATCAGGAGCAGCAAATAAGCAGGACACATCTCTTCACAGAATATGAGCAAAGAAAGAAAAACTGTGTGCATTAAAAAATCTGTGCACTCAGAGACTGCCAACTCTTCCATTATTACACAAGCAGTAAGTAGTATTGTAGTGGCAATAAACTGCTATTACTTTATATAATACTGAGCACCACACCACTGCCTGCAGCAGGAATTCTGCATATTGGGAACTTCCCTCCATGAGGCAAGTCCCCATGGTGACTTCTGTAAGGAGCTATGGTGGTAGCAGCTCTTAGCATCCCAGAGATCTTTCCCAGTTCCCTTAGCAATTCTTTGTGGCAAAGGTATGAATAAACAGCAGCTTGTTCTAATTTGCACAGATGGAAAAAAATGTGATCCCGTATTGTTGCTGCAGACCATTCATTCCAAGGTGCCTTTAGGAAGTGACTGTGCAAAGAAAAGCTCTGTGGCAGCTGCTTCAGAGTTACAAGTCAGTTAGTGTGCTACTTGCTGTAGTGGAGGGTTAGCTGCTGCATCCACTGCTGGGCTAAGCACTGCAAAATCATAGAAAATAGAGTGGAGTTCACCACCTTCAGTTCTGTGCTCAGTTCTGTTCTGCCACTTTCTCCTGGGTATTGCCACTAAGGCAAGAACACAACACCTTCAGCTACCTAAGTTTCCTGCTTTCTTGTCAGTTTTACTGACAACAAGCTTACAGCTTCTTCACTTTAGGTACTCTTCAGACAGAGAAAA
Organism: Netta rufina; assembly: GCF_964035555.1. Classification (NCBI taxonomy): domain Eukaryota; kingdom Metazoa; phylum Chordata; class Aves; order Anseriformes; family Anatidae; genus Netta; species Netta rufina. The sequence goes on from NC_140123.1 coordinate 141,909,592, forward strand.
AGTGATGTTGGAGCACAAAATCAAATTGAATAAAAGAGCTTAAAGTCTGGTTTGTGTTTTACTGCTCTGGAAATAGCAGACAATTCTGCATTTCTGCATTCAGCATTCTGAAATTGCCGTTTGGTACCTGGGAAACACTAAAATACCATTTTGCATCTCGTTTCTTTGTTTGGTGAACTTGGTTGGTTAGAGGGTAGGGGATGGTGACTGCCAAAGTGATGTTCACCCAGGTGACACAGTGAAATCTTTCTGGACGTTTTCAGCCGTTATTCCTAGGGACAACCTCCATCTGCAAATATAGGTAGGTTATTTTATATCTTGTGTGATAGGAGGACACAGGATTAGGCCAAGCAGAGGGCTGTGCTAACAATTTTCTCCATGCTGAGAGATTCCCACATCAGAACATATTCTAGGCAGGTTCGAGTTCAGTCCAAAAGGGGAAGCCTAAATATGAGCACACTGTGCCCCCCAGTGTTGGTCCACATTGGTCCAAATAGTTTTCTGAGACAGGTGGTTTCCTTTGGAGAGCAGGTTTGGCCAATAAGGAGCAGGGAATGAAGGCTGCAGGCCAAATCCTTGTACGGAATGGCAAGTTACACAAAGCACTGGTACTCAACACAATCCAGTGTGAATACAATACTGGTGACACTACTTTTTGCTGTACTAGTTGTTTTCACAAGCTCATTCCTGTTTTTCTTCCCTGTAAAACCTGTGGGCCCATTTAAAAAAAAAAATGTTTATTTTCCCAAAGGTATTTAATTAAGCTATCAATTTAAGACAGTTTAATTAAATAGATTTGAACAACTTTTGGCATACAGTCCAGACTGTGGTTTTAAACAGATTTATTATTTTATGTGGCTGTTCTTTCAGGATGGGCAGGGCCCAATCTGAGCTTTGTGTCTCACACTTAGTTGAGAAGACTTTATTAATAATCCAGTATTCTGGTCACAAGGAAAACTTCTTTTATATACTCACTTTTACTATACTGTGGTAGCTGGAGATATAAATTGGAAATTACAAAATCATGGAAAATAGGGCTGAGAGGAATTTTGTGACATAATCTAGTCCATCCCCCTGTCCCAAGGCAGATTATACATTCCTAAACTGATTCTAAGGAAAAGTTCGGCTAACTTAATCTTAAAACCTCAAATGATAGAGATTCCACAATCTCTTTAGGCAACCTGTTCCAGTGTTTTTCTATTTGGAGGATACACCCTCATCAGCCCTCAGCTGATTTTGCTTAACTCTTTGTGGTTCAGCAAAACTTGAAAAGGAGATTGAACATGGGAAAGTAAGGCGAGGGAAGTAGAGGGGACCTCCTATATCATCAAGTCCAGCTCCTTACTGCTAGAGGCAACAATGTCAGGTAAAGCTTTTCCTGCATATGTACAGAGCTCAATATTTGAAGTGGTTGGACTCCATCCCTAAATGGTAAAAATAAATTCTCCCAGAGAAACTCATCTTTCTTAAGGTTAAGAATCTCTTGTAAAGTAGAACCATGAAATCAGAAGAGAATTGCAAAGCCTGTGAGATACAATTGTGGGTATACAATGTGCAGATAATATTTTTCTCTGCCAGAAGATTTGCTCGCTAATAGACCACGCAAAATGTCAAAAGTGAAAAGTAGATCCCTCCTGAATATTGAAATCCCGTCTGAAACAGATGATGATACGTCTAAATTTCCCAATGTAGTGTTTGAGATCTCACAAAAACGTCAGTCCTTCACAAGGACAGCATGAGATGTTTCCAACCTTCAAGAGAACTACATTTCAGAAAGGAGAGTGATACTGGGTTCAGGAAAAAATACAAAATTGTGACTCTACTAGAAGAATTCCTAGATGCTGTGGAAGAAGGTGAGAGGCCAGGTAGCAGTAAAGTCAACACAGAAATAACAAGAGAAAGACTGAGTTCAGTGGAATGGCAGAGCAATGTTTCTGAGTTGAGGATGAAAAAAATATTAGTTTAGAGCTGGGAGCTCTTAACTTCAGTGAACCTCTACATGTTTAATGAGAAAGACATCTTAGTCACAACTGATGTTTCAGACAGTATTTGCCAATCTTAACATTTCAAGGTATCCTTCAAGATACAGAATGCCATGGCCCAATGGACAGGACAATACTTTCAGACAGGACCTTCTAGGGTGCTGAGTATTATCAATGAAGTATTGAATTCAAAACTAAAGTAATTCAAACTAGCATTAAGCCATAGTCCTCCCAGAAGAAACATTTTTTTTCAAAGGCTCATAACCCAAAATGAGTCATGCTTTATTAGCATCACTTAGGCCAGGAGACTAATCATAGGATGATATTTCTATTTCATTTTAAGAAAGTCAGAGAGAACATCAGAATAATGTTCAGCATGGAAAACATGTTATAGCCTTAACATAGTGTCACTATTATAACTTAAGGAAAACAGAGAACTAGGAACCTTCTCTAGTAGCAGGTGTCACTGTTTTTCTGTATTTATTTATTTATTTAGCATGTCTACTCTCCAGTGAAAACGTTATTAAATACACATGAGACTCCAATCCAGAGAGCAACTGTCCAGCTCATTTATCGGTGGGGTGATAGATCAGAGAGTTTCACCTCCTCCTTCTCCTCACAGCTGCCCCGCACACATGCACACACACACAGAGGCTGGGAAACTCTACACCTAAAGCACCTACCTTAGGTTTGAAGGCGATTAATTTCAGGACCATCTCGACAGTGAAGAGGCCAGTGAAAAGCATGTTGAGGATGTTCATGGCTTCCTTGAACATGCAGCTCTGACCGTAGTGCTGAAAAACAGTGTCCCGAGAGCAGTGAGGAATGGACATGCCAGCTAGTTGGTTTTCCACAGGACTACTGCTAATCTCCCTCTACATCAAGGTTATCTAACATAAACCCCAGCATGCTCCATTTTTTCAATTTAGAATTCCCATCTCCCTTCAAACATAAGCATTTCTATACCTCTAGCCATTTTTATAATCTGACTCTGGATCTCATCTCTTTTTAAAAAAATCTTTTTGACTGGGGGCTACCAAAATCATACTTACCGTTCCAGTTGAGGGTTATAAATCTACATAATGGTACAAGACACTTTCAAATTGTGTTTGTTATATTACCCTTCCCTAACACCTGGGTTACTTTTTTTTGTTTGATTGCTACTGTGCAGTGAACAGGGGGTTTCACTGAGCTGTTCATAATGATATCAGGACATTCCCCGAATAATTGCACTTGATTCAGGATTCTGCAAAGTACATGAACAGCTCAAATCGTATCTTTCTAATATGCATTATCTCGTGTTTGCCAACTCTGAATTAAATTTGCAATCATGCTACCATTCACTTAACTTTATTAAGATCTTATGAAGTTACGCTCTGTCATCTGTTAATTCAAATAATATCTTCTGCAGATTTTGCCACCTCATTTTTCATATCCTTATTTCAAAATCTTTATACTTGGGACCCATTACCTTATTTCAAAGTTGTTTTTCAGTTCATATTACAATACCTTGTTTGTAGTTGCTTAATTTTGACATTTTTAACCACCTGGACTGAATTTTCCCATTCTGCATTGGATCAGGGTGGTTTATTTAAAGGAGATTTAGTTAAAACAATTCAGATACAGATGAAGGACAGGCTAGGATTTGTTGAGGAATTTTCAAAGTTGCTCGTGACATTTTCCTTGAAAGACTTCAGTACCTGCAGGTCTTTGGTTAAAAACTTGGAATTCTAATCGAATGTGGCTTTTCTAAGTTTGAACCAAAGTGTAAGTTTTTCAAAAACTGTGCTTTTCTCGGGATGGATATAGACTTAGAATCTCCGAAGATGCTGTCCTGCCTGTGGGCTCACAAACATCTCACCAGCTTCTAGATCTATCTGCCCTGTGCATGCCCCAATGTCACAGCAGCTGAGCATGCTCCAAAGCTCCCAAGTGAAAACAGCTCCCCTCTGCTGCTTCATGACAGTATAGCAGTAGATGCTTCAGCTGAGAGAAGAGTGGGACTGACTCGAAACAAAAAGGAAGGCGATAGAGACCAAGGGCAAAGGCAGAGTGGAAGGAACAAGCCAGAAAAGGACAGGCTTGGGTAAACCTGGGGGACAAAGCAGTCATTGGTCCCAGCCAGCATGGGTTTGTGAAGGGTAGGTCCTGCCTAACTAACCTGATTTCCTTTTATGATAAGATCACCCGTATGGTGGACCAAGGGAAACCAGCTGATGTGATTTTTTTAGACTTCAGCAAGGCTTTTGACACGGTTTCCCATAGGATCCTACTGGACAAAATGTCCACCATACAGCTAAATAAAAACATCATACGATGGGTGAGCAATTGGCTAACGGGCAGGGCCCAAAGGGTTATGGTAAATGGGGCTGCATCAGGCTGGCGGGCGGTCACCAATGGGGTCCCTCAAGGCTCCATTTTAGGGCCGGTACTTTTCAATATTTTTATAAACGATCTGGATGTAGGAATAGAAGGTATTTTGAGCAAGTTTGCTGATGACACCAAACTTGGAGGAGTTGTGGACTCGAATGAGGGTGTAAAGGCCTTGCAGAGGGATCTGGATAGGTTGGAGAGCTGGGCGATCACCAACCGCATGAAGTTCAATAAGAGCAAGTGCCGGGTCCTGCACCTGGGACGGGGAAACCCTGGCTATACGTACAGACTGGGCGATGAGACGCTGGAGAGCAGCCTAGAAGAGAGGGATCTGGGGGTCGTGGTAGACAGCAAGTTGAATATGAGCCAGCAGTGTGCCCTGGCAGCCAGGAGGGCCAACCGTGTCCTGGGGTGCATCAAGCACGGCATCGCTAGTAGGTCAAGGGAGGTGATTGTCCCGCTCTACTCTGCGCTGGTGCGGCCTCACCTCGAGTACTGCGTGCAGTTCTGGGCACCACAGTATAAAAAGGACATGAAACTGTTGGAAAGTGTCCAGAGGAGGGCTACGAAGATGGTGAAAGGCCTGGAGGGGAAGACGTACAAAGAACGGCTGAGGTCACTGGGCCTGTTCAGCCTGGAGAAGAGGAGGCTGAGGGGAGACCTCATCAGAGTCTACAACTTCCTCGTAAGGGGGTGTCGAGAAGCAGGAGACCTTTTCTCCATTAACGCCAGTGACAGGACCCGCGGGAACAGGGTTAAGCTGAGGCAGGGGAAATTTAGGCTTGACATCAGGAGGGGGTTCTTCACAGAGAGGGTGGTTGCACACTGGAACAGGCTCCCCAGGGAAGTGGTCACTGCACCGAGCCTGTCTGAATTTAAGAAGAGATTGGACTGTGCACTTAGGCACATGGTCTGAACTTTTGGGTAGACCTGTGCGGTGTCAAGAGTTGGACTTGATGATCCTTAAGGGTCCCTTCCAACTCAGGATATTCTATGATTCTATGATTCTATGATTCTATGATTCTATGATTCTATGAAATGTACAGAACTGTTTGTGTCTACACAGGCTCATTCCCTGTCTGAAAAGAACATCTTTTCAGACCTTCCTTTTTGTTAACTGACCACTTAGTAAAGGTTATGTCTTATTGCCCTTTATTGCTCTTCCACCTGCACATGTTAATCTACTACCTTTATTTGCTATTCTTGTAGATCCAGCTGCAGATTTTTCTTTGGTGGATTCCCACTAGATGTTTGGAAAACCCTCACACATTAAGGATAATGAATGCAGTGTAGTGGGTAGTAGAGCAATCAGTAGCATCACTAGTGAAGCAAGTTAGGCAAACAACTATCAAGAAATACTTTAGGTGGAGTTGATCCTACTTTGTGGTGATGGAGTAGAAAATACAGCTTCTAGAGGTTCTTTCTCAACAAATTTATATGATTCTTAATGTAGAACAACGGAGATAATAGGGACCCTCAATTCCCACTTTACTTGATTGCCTTGTTTGCCAGCTTATTTGCTCCCTAGTTTTTAACATAGAAAAGGCTAAAACTTGAAATTCAGATGTTAGATGAGTGACAGTTCAAGGCTTATTCTTGCATTTCATAGGAGACAAGTCAGAATTGAGAAGTCACGTGTTACTACGGAGGCCACTGAATTGACAAGTGATATAATTTTTTAAAAATTTGTTTTAAAACAAGATAAACAGGATTGTTGGAAGCATCACATATTAGCACAAAGAGGAGAGGTAGGTTCCTAATTCTAACTAAATATCATCATGAGTGAACACAGTACAATGCCTTTCATCATGTTCCTCTCCCTCAACATATGGTGTGAAGGTGAAATTAAGTTTCAGCCTCTGTTATTTCTACATTTCCCCAAACAAGGTCTAATAATTCACCACCTGTGAGGTTTTCTGCTTGCTTACTTACTTGCATGGCCAGGCAGATGGTGTTCAGCAGGATCAAAACGAACATCAGGTATTCAAAATAGGTGGAGTTGACCACATACCAAACTTTGTACTGATACTGGTTTTTAGGGATGTATCTCCGCAGAGGCCGGGCCTTCAGAGCGTATTCTACACACTGGCGCTGTGAAAGAGGCAGGGTAAGTTTAAAAATCAAAAATGCAATACGGGATTGATCAGCTACTCCCAGATATAAAAAAACACAATGTGTTTCAAGTTATTTTCTGAAATGACAATGCCTGGAAGAAGATTTTCTAATCTTTCTAATCTGAATGCATATATTCTACCTGTTGTAGAGATCCATATGTATTTACTTTAACCACAGAGTGCTGTCACTTTCATCTAATCTCAGTGAATCAAAGGGCACAGCACACATTTTAAAGTAAATACTGTCCTTTGTACAAATCTTACAGCAAGATTTTTTATTTTTACTTTTTAAGCCAGATTTCTTAAAGATGGTAGTGAAGCCAGCTTATATCTTGTTGGCACTTTCACATGTCCCTCTATGGTTATATTTCTCTCTTAAATGCTTATTCTCAACATATTTTCTATCCTTAGTGGCAGTAAGTTATTGTAAATTACCTGGTTCTTGTCCAGCTCACAGTTCTTGTATTCTTGTTCTCCTTGTTCCTGAAATGTGACGATGACGAAACCAACGAAGATGTTCATCATGAAGAAAGCAATGATGATGATGTAGATAATAAAGAAGATGGAGATCTCAACCCTGTGATTATAGATGGGTCCCACATCCTCCATGTGGGAATCAATGGACCTATACAGCAACCTGAAAGCAAACAGGAGCCCAATGCAGAGAAAATCTGCAGCTGTCATGAGGCCTTATAGGTGATGTTATAGAACTCAGTTTTGTGATTTTCTTAGATTGTATCAAAATTACCTCACTCACAGATGCACTGACTTGCACTGATCTGAGTATAAACTCTTGCAAAAGAGAGAACACAGCTTTTATTGACTTTCTATGTTTGAACCTGTTCAGCACTTTTAACATTTGTTAACACTGCAGTTGGCATCACCTTGTAACCCATTTCAGGGGCAACCCCATGATAACCTTGCATGCCCATGTCACTCTGACTGAGTGGAACTGTGGGAGTCCTCAGCCCCTGTGACAAAGAGAGGATAGCCTGGTGAGATATCCTGTGTCTACCCATATTGCACAGTTAGCAGTGCTGTATTTCAAAGTGGACCACTGGCTCCATGGGGAAACCTGCAGCACATAGCAATACTGGTAAGTGCCTGACAGGTGCTTTATATCCCTTTATGTACATAATATTTGTATTAATATTGTTATTACTGCTGCTACTGACAATCATTTATTGAGAACCAGAGACAGTGCTATACACTGCTTACAAGTACAGGAACCACAATTCCTACAGGTCCTGAGGAATTTAGTACATACCCAGTACTACAATGACTGCTGCTACTATTGCTACATACAATGCTTTAGACTTTTTGAATACTTAGAATGGGAAAGTCTGTTCTCTGAGTTTCCTCTTTTGAAATGAATGAGGACATTACTAGTGTTGCATCATCTCAAGAAGCACTCACTCTGGCCAGCCCTCAAAGGTTGAGACAGTGAAGAGGGCCATCATGGCAGTCAAGACGTTGTCAAAGTCAAACTTGCTGTTCTCCCAGCTCCGGGGCTGGATCATTGGCTGGTTGACCTCACCATCCTTGTACGTAATGTAGTACCCTCTGTGGGTGGAGAGGAGAGAGAGAAAGTGACAGAACTGCACTTCTAGTGCCAGGCCCTGAGAGCATGTGGCCAGGGAAATGGGCTGAATGGGAAAGGTCAGACTCACCTGCACTCTGCTGCTGTCTGCTTGGAGCTATCAGTGCAGCTGTAGAGTTTGCCCTTGAAGAGGAAGAAAGAAGAATGAAGCTTCCTTTCTTGACAGTGCAACAGTTAAGGCAGGTCATGTACTGAAGGCTGCACTTACTACTTGTGTAACTTCTATGGGTATGTTTACATGCTCTGTTGCAGGCAGATGTGAACAAACTCTATCAAGAGTTGCCTGCATTTAGGTAGTTCAAGAGCACAGGCTTTCATCTGCTTGCACAGTGCTTTTCTGTGTGTGTCCTGAGGTGTATGTACCCCGAGCGCTGCCAAACCCTAATTGTCAAAAGGGTGGTGAAGGGCACAGAAATAAAAGCAGATGTAAGGAAGTGAATGAGTAACCTCCAGTAATTAGCTGGCATACCCCATCTTCTACAAAATGGAAGGTAGACAGCCTGCAATTACCAATCCTTTAGAACAGCCCCCTTCACTTGTCATGCCACAAGCAATTTAGAAAATAGGGTTACTCATGTTACTGGTGATTTCTTACAGTTACAGGTGGAGCACAGCAGTTCTGAAAATACCTGATCCAGTTTTGGGAAACGCCTGGTAGCAGAAGCCCAGGTAACTATGATAGTGTCCCACACTGTCTTTCACATGGAAAATTTCATCTCCCCTCCTCAGAGTTTTTCCTGATATTTTTCTTCCCACCCGAGAAAACTGCTCAGTGGAATGGTTGGATGAACGGGTCCAATGGTTTTACCTTGAACAACTGAACTCCAATGCAGGCAAACATGAACTGCAGCAAAGTTGTGACAATCACAATGTTTCCGATGGTTCGGATGGCAACAAACACGCACTGGACCACATGCTGCAATGGAAGATAGGAACAAAAATAACTTGCAGGACTGTCCTGAGCTGCTCTGGCTAGGAGTGAAGCCCAAGGCTACAATGACAAATACAAATATTTAATTCAACTATTACCCGTTAAGTGTCAGGAAAGGGGAGAAAAAATCAGCTTGTTACTTTCATCCTCGTACTCTTGGAAGCAGGCAGAGAGTGGTAGGAAAATTCCAGAGCTTAGCTCTCTGAATGGTCCAGTAGCAGAGCCTTACATAATTGGGCACCCACAAGGCCCACAGGAAGGATTTAACTAATACTGCAAGGCTTGCGAACCCATAAAAAACCCTAGAAAATGACATCATTTAATTTTTGTGATGAGGCTTGAACACTACTTGAACTGTCACAAAAGTCCTTGCAACCTGAAATAACTCAGATATATACTTTACGGAATACATTGAGACTCTTCTAACCTTTAGCCCTTTGGCTCTGTTGATGGCCCTCAGTGGTCTAAGTACTCGCAGAACACGCAGGATCTTCACCACATTGATGGCACTGGACCTGGAAGAAAGTATTATAAAGCTTGAGACAGACAGAAATATAGGGGGTGTGCTGCAAGCAGAGATGGATTTCACCCACTTTCTCATCTGAAGTCCTACATAACCTTAGGATGCTTACCATAACTAGAGAGTAAATTAATTTCTACTTGCTCTGGCACCTCAGGAATAAGGAAATCACTCCCTGGTGCTATCTTAGTAGGTCTTGTTTCCTGATCTGTGCAGCACCAGTATATGTTCTCTTGGCTTTGACAGTCTCTGTTGTATTACTGAAGGGAATGCAACATGGGCAGGGATTTGTATTTATTTATTCTTATAAGCAAGGCAAGTTGCCAAATATTCTGTAGCTTTCTAATGGAAATTGTGCCAATATGTAGGCATCACAAGATATTTTCAGATAGGGCTCATAGAAGTTCTCTGCTGAAATATTCACAGAAGAATGGACAGTCTGGGTGACTCAGTCATTACAGGTATACTGTCCAGGTAGGTCCTATAACTTATTAAGCAAATTAGCAAATCAACTAATACAAAATGGAGTGACAGAAGCAGGCTCAACTGATGCTGCCACCAGTGCTCTGCAGATTCTAACATAGCTTTTGAAGCACTTGATGATCTTCCATTGACCAAGACTCATGGTATATTAGGAAGTAGCAAATCACTATCATCCCATTTTATAAAGAGGTAATGAGAGCTCTGGGAAGGAACAGTAAGTCACTTAACTGTCCTGAACTGATAAAGTGACTCAGAAATCTTGGAACAAAGCTGAGTGTTATGATTCCCAATGGATCAAATTTCTTGTTCTCATTTGCTCTTTCTGGAAGATGTTCCCTCCAGGTCGTTAGTATAGCATTTCCCAATTATCACATCCCCTCATGAGAATGAATTCTAATGCCTCTTGAATCATCTGAGAAAAATACCTCCAGGCTCATGAGAAAAATCTTACCCAGATAAGAGAATGAGATTGAGGTATCATCTCCCAGCCCAGTCCCACTATCCCAAAAAACCAACCAATTGAAAACAGCTCACTCACTGGATCCCAAAGGAGATGAGAGAAACGCTGACCACCAGCAGGTCTAAGATGTTGAAATAGTTTCTGCAGAAGGAGCCCTTATGGAGGAAAGCTCCGTATGCGGTCATCTGCAGGAAGGCACACGACACAAACACACTTTGCTGTTAGCATCTGTTCAGAAACCAAACCCATCTGGTTGTGCTCAGAGTATATATTTGGGTAGGGGTGGTATTTCTAACATAGACAAGACAATCTACCCTCAGGCCCCAAAGGAGAAGTTGAGTCCCCATGGAAAGAAGAGAGAGTGAAGAAGACAGTAAGATAACTATGAAAGACCTACCTATGGAAAGCCAACACTAGGTGCAGTGAGAAAAATATGCACTTAGAGTGCACAGAGTATATAACATACTGAATCAGTAAAGCAGAGAAAAGAGTGTTTGCAAAAACTACTCATTGCAATCCTATGCATTTATTTTATTTATTTATTTTTATTTTTCCAATGGCAGAGGACACTTGTGAGTATGACACTAGTATTTTATAAAGGCCTCTTTAGTTAAATTGAATAAAATACATGAAACAAAAAGGGCTCTTTTGTGATGTTTTTCTGTGGTTATACCAGGTGCAGTGGACAGTTGAGCTCTCTTTCTTCTGTGAAGAAAGAACAGAATCCCTCCAGGATTTCATGCTTTAGAGCTGCACTGAAGCATCAGGCAGAATTCCTGTTCTCTTCAGTTTGCTACTTTTGTATGCTTTTTCCTACCTCTACACAGTTTCCTTCCTTTTTATTCTAGAAGCAGTTCCATTTTCTACTTTGTTTTCCTAACAGAACCCAAGGGTTCTCTATAGTTCCTTGAGACCAAGAAGCCTCTTTGTGGACGTAGTCATTACGAATATCACCCAGATGAGGAAGGGAAAGATTTTACATATTTTACAGGGGAGGCTCAGCCCCTTCTGGATATGAAGGGTTATTGAATACTTGCTGGTGCTAAGGAGGATGTCACAGCTCCAGAGGTGGATTAAGAGCCAGTATAAACAGAAATGGGTCTCAGCCACAATGTCAGACCTAAACCCTTCTGAGTTCTGGAGAGCAAAGGTCCTGACTCTGAATTTTAGAATGAGCTCAGTTTCAGAATGTGACTAGATGTGTCTGGCATGGCGAAAGAGGGAGAAGCGATAATCGTATTTTTACCACCTACCTTAGCATCAGTGAGTAATCTAACATAGCTGCTTTGCAGAAACCCCATTCCCCGAGCTGCTAATCTCATTTCATTACCTGGGTTAGGAACACAGGCTTGTAAATTCAGTCCTCTGAATCTCATCTAAGTTAGATGTCTAAAGTAACCTGAAGCAGACGTCATTAGACTGTTCCTCAATGACCAGACTCTTCCATCTGAGAAGTATGAACTAGAAATTAAAACGGGAGTTTTCTGGCTAGTAGCTCAGGATGGCGTAGCTACTAGTGGTTTCCAGCCATGCCTACCTGTGACAACCAGGTAGCCAGAGGATGGTGGAAGGGCAAATGGTATATCAGATAATTTTTTCACCAAACATCCATGACATCAGGGAGCCAACTATCAATCGGTCAGACAGAACTGAGAAGGGGAGGAAGTATAAACTCGTCTTGGTTTAGAATTTATACTTATAGACACATTTGATTCGGGAAGGGGAGGGTTCTTGCCATAACAAAGGTGGTAAAGATGCCCTTTACTGATTATATTTTGTATGGCAAACTTGAAAAAAAGGAGACACCATTGAAATCAGGAGGGGAAGCTCTGTTGAGTTTAATTTCTATACAAACTGTGGTTGGGAGACTTTTTATTTAAGAAGAGACTCTCAAACCTGTGTCAGTATATAACCTGTGTCTGCCTCCCACCTGGTACGCTGAACAAAAACTCTTTGGGTGCCATTTAAAACCAAGCCATAACTATCTTCAATGGCATGTTCAAAACATTGCAAAGGTGGTCACCTTGCTAACCTTCATCAGTCTCCACCATGGCAGTGTGTGCTTGTATGTGTTGTCAGCAACATGGGGGCAGATGAAGTTTGTTTCTCTACAGTTTTGATAATCATATAGTTATTTGTTCTTTTGCTTCTTACTATTTACATCAACTTTTCTGTTGTGCAAAAGATTGTACTTAATACAAGGCAGCAGAGAAACTGGCCTGGAGAAACCCAGGAACTTGTGAGGCAGGAACTGATGGGGCAAGAACAGAAGAATTTTTTAAATATTGGTATTCTTTGCACTCCTCTCCTACTTGTACTTGGATAAAATCCAAGGGTGGTGACCTAAAGCCATTGAAGTTAATGGGAGGGCATCAGGAAGCTCAGAAACAGGTACAATGCAGCACACTTCCCTGAGGAAAACAGGGCAATACACCAGTGAGTTACGTTATGTTTTGATTCCCCTGAAGTCATGAGGAGTGTTACCATTTGCTTCAATGGGAGCAGAATTGCTACTGTAAGTCTGAACAGGTGGGAAGGTGCTCTGGTATAGAAATTTAAGACTTGAACTACAATTTTGATTTTAAGTGTTGCTGTTAAGATGCTTTCCTTTTTTTGACAAGCCTTTTTGATAGGCCATTTGGTGTGTGCATGTTCAGATTTATTGTGTAAACACAGATGCACACTGCACAGCAGCATAATATGCACACCTCTTTGGAGAATATTATGGCTTTGCTGATTTAAAGTCATGTCAAAAAGCATTCCTCTCTACAAAAATATGTAGGGGCCACCCTACTTGCCAGCCTCCAGTATGGATACTGTTATTAGGGTCTTGAGTTGCAAGATCTGAGCAACTCTAAGGTGCTGCCTGCCAGCACTTAGAACTAGCCTGCTGAGAAAAATAAACAAGCTGCCAAACGAACCTAGCATTTAGAAAGCCAGAACTTTGCCCAATTACTGTTATTTAAATTATTAGCCTACAAATTTGGGAAAATTAGAGTTAAGAATGAGGCAGCCTATTTTTATTTTATTCTGAGCTAAAACACTCTCCTGCACATTTCCTTTGGTATAGAGCATGTTTCCTGGGAAATATGAAGCCAGGTTTTAAACAGGCAGTACAGCAATTTTCATTTGTAACCACCGTCCCTCATGTTTTGGTGATTTTTACTCTTGGTTAACTCTCTGCTCCTCAAACATGAGCTTTTGCACTGTGCTCCATGGTAGAATCACTGCCTGGCTCCTATTTGGCTGTGCACCCTGTAACCTTCCATAAGGCATTGGCTGCTCTTTGACCCAGCCTCATGACTTGTGCAGAACTGAGACCTTCTCTTTGAGTTGTAGCATGTATAAGAGGAGCATGAGCTTGGGATTCTTTGTACAGCAAATAAGTCCTGTTTTGGAAAGACTGGCTGTGTTAGTGAGAACAGTTTCTGGAGAGAAGGCCTTTTTCTTGGTCCTCTTACTTGTTATCCTGTCATTGCATTTCCCCTAAAAAAGCATTGTGTTGATATTGGCCTTATTTTACAAGTCTGAATATCAAAACTTCACATAAGAGTTCCTTTTAAGCAACTACCAAAAGCATAAAACCAAAAGATAAGCAATCTTTTGTGTAGAGATAATACTGGAGTTAAAAGAAAAATAAAAATAAAAGAGAGAGTGAGAGAAGGCAAGAGACAAAGAAAGAAAGAAAAAGAAAGAGACAAAGAAAGAGACAAAGAAAGAAAGAAAGAAAGAAAAAGAGAAAGAAAGAGAGAAAGAAAAAGAAGCAGAAAATGAGTTTATTGCTCAGATTGGTTACCTTAAGAATAATTTCTAATGTAAAGATACTAGTGAAGACATAGTCTGCATTGCCTAGGATCTGAAAAATAAGCACAATCGGGTTAGTTGTACTGAGCGTGACCCAGGAACAAACAGGCGTGTGTGTTAGCAACAGATAGTGGCAGAAAACTAGTAAGCTTGTGAACAGATAATGGTAGAGAAGATGGGCACTTTACCTTCAGAGCAATTTCAATGGTGAAAATGACAGTAAAAACTATATCAAAATAAAAGAGAATCTGTAAAAACAAAAGGGAATAGGAGTGGGGAGGGTAGATCAGTGACTGGCCACCAGAATGGGAAATCACAGTTCAAAATCAAATGCACAAGTCTCCTAACAAGGGAACAAGGAGGGTTATATAGGAAATGGTTTTGTAATGACGTCCTGTTGAGTGCAGTGAAGGTCCTGGCACATAGGACAAGCAGCACATTACATGAAATCTTTTCTGAGTTACAATCCCATAAGGGCTGTGGAGGGAAAACAAGCTTTTGGTTGTTGTTGTAGGATTTTTTTTTTCTATTTTTTTTTTTTCTTCTTATTGTGATAAAGCACAGACAATTCAAGTTTTTTTTTTTTTTCACAAACAGATTTCCAAACTGATAATACAAGGATATCTGGTCTCTCAGTGGAAAACATGAAATTTTTTCTCACTAACTGCCATTCAGGCTTGTTTTGTGTCTCTTGTGAAGGAAGAAAAACAGACTGCAAATTGATGCTCTAGCACATTTTTTTCTATACCCTGACTTGCCCTGGATCAGGATGAATAACAAATACTCTGTCAGTTGAACAGAATCACAGTGACCATAATTTGATCATGCACTAAAGGTGCCTGACTTAAATCTTGCATCTTTCCATTCGCATTCTGTATAACAGGCAAGCTGAAACACCCCTTGTTCCAATGAACTTAGACCCAGTGGTGGGCATACCCGTGGCATGCATAGCAGACCACAAGAAGCGGCCCTAAAGTGTCACAGAAGGCAACAGCAAGTCTGGAAGGGTTAAGAGATTTTTCAAAGTAACAGCATCAAGGATGGAGATGTCTTTCACTGCCCATTGACCTACAGCTCACAAAAGTAAATGGGAACTTTTTAACGTACTAATGTGACCAGAATTGGACTCCATTTGTTTCCAATATATTCCAATATCGCGAACCATTTTGATGTTATCTACACTGCAAATGGTAAAAATCAAAAGTATCGTGCCCTTGGATTACTGTTGTTTTAGCTTAATCAAGTTCTAAACCTGAAGGCCAATATATGGAAGCAGAAGAAACATGATAATTTTCAAATTTAAACCTTCAGTGCTAAAATACTGATAAACATACAGAACTATCCTTCCCATCCCATGTCTCTTATTGCATCTATATGGTCTTGCTCTAATACAAACCCAAAGGTGGCTAGATTCTTACAGCTTGGTATGCCGTGGGCAATCGGTAGCTATTGCAAACTACAGGGTTATTTTAGATTGCACCATTTAAGCATGACCCCAACCTAGAGTGATTTGCTGACACTGAAGGTCAAATGGGGACATATATCATTTACTGATACTGTGTAACCTGAAACCCCTCAGGTTACTGCTGGATTTTTGACCTCTAGACTTACACAGAAGTTGTTTTATCTTCTTCGAGGATGGCTTAGGGTCTGTAATTTTTTGCAAATTAAAAAAGGGCCATTTCAAGGATGGACAGACCTCAGTTGCATTCTATATTAATTCCCACACATCATAGCTGGAAATGTCCCCTTGCATTGCTGCCTTCTAGGTCCTGACATTTGGTTATTATATCAATGGAATAATTTTATAATGTATGTGCCAAATTCATGGGTACTCTAAGGCTGCTTTGCATGACTCCACTGACATAAAGCAGCCATAAACTTGATTAAAGTGGATGATTAAGCTGGGCCTGCAGCTGCTTTACATCACCAGAGCACTGCAAAGCAGCTAGGGCATACTGGTGAATCTGGCCCCAAAGCTGCAGCTAGTAAAGACATTCCATATAGATGAAATCACGCCTAATGGAAATGATCACTTCTCACCTGTGCAGGTGGTACCATTTACCAGCAGGCATACTTATTATTACCTAAATATATATTTAATCCAGAATATATTAAAATGAAAGAGCACCTTGCCAGGATGCAAACAGGAGAATATTGTGAGCCCATAAAGTTTTATGTCTTGCTTGGGATTTGAAGGCTGTTTGATCAGACTGGAGAGGCACTTCCACAGACTTGCTGCCTGAGCCCTGTGTGACACGGGAAAGATGCAGCCACTAGCCCACCCCAGGACAGATGCAGTATCCAAGCCTCTTTGCTAGCCCTTGCTGGAGGGGTTCTCTCCATTCCTGTCTTCCTGCTCTGGGACAGTTTGCATCAACAGCAGTACAGGTCTGCAAAAGGTGAACGCCTAATTATGTTATCCCAGCGTGAGGGTGTGGCACTGTGTTTGCCTTCAGTTTACTTTCTTTCCCTCCCTGGCACAGAGCAGGACACAATCTTACTGTTCTACTGTCAAAGTGTAAAGGCAGACAACATTTACAACACAAACATCTTGTCAGTGTCCCCTTGCATGATACATTTTAAACACCTGTACCTGCAAAAATTAAACACAGATTTTCATGCAACATAAGTGGGTTCAAATACACAACACAACACTTTGCACCAAACCTTCGGCTCTTTTATCCAAGACAAACATCTTTCACTACTATTTTTTTTTTCTCATTTAAATATCTCTGCTATAGATTATGCAGCAGAGTCTGTGGAATGGCAGAAGCCCATATGCCAGCTGACATCATTCTGCAGTGCTAATACATATTGACATACATTTAGCCCTACATGGTGGGCACACTCAGCCATGCACAAGTGGATCATTAGACACACGTTTGACTATTACTTAGTACCCTTCTTTAGGACAAAATGCAAAGCAACACTGAGATACGTTCAGGAATCAGCTTCCATTAACACATTCTCTGCATGCACATGTGCATTTAAATGAATGCTCAGGCTGAAATTCTTCTGCTAGGTGGAACAATGAGCATTAAATTAAAGTTTTAATATTAATAAGTAAATAAATGGCCCACTGTTTATGTCTAGAAAGCTCCTCCAGCTTAAAGGCACCAAAATGCCACTGCAGACAGCAGAGGTCAGAAGTCTCATATATGACTGCTGACAGTTCTGATTTCTGTATGACCCCAGATAAACGGAAACTACCTCTGGCAAAGTTAAGTACTGAACATTTCAAAAGGCTAATACAAATGGTCAGGAAAGAAGGTGAGAATGTATCTCTGTGCTGAATGCCTTCCTCTTCTTTCCGCAGCCTGGCAAGGAGAGGAGCACAGCATATTTTCTGAGGATTATCTCAAACTCAGTGATAGCTTTGCAGGTTGCACTCAAACAGCCTGATTCTAAACTTGACAACACAAATTTCCCCCAAACGGACTGCATCAAACTCAAGAATTGTACTCCTGATTCACAACCAGGGTGAACAAAGAGAAAATCAGGCCTTGGGCTTTTTAACTCAAAGGAAAGAAAAAAAAATATTAAGAAAACAGACAAGCAAAAAAGTGGCAGGAGAGCAAACATTCCAAAGAGAACTTGCAAACCCCCGAATTTGAATTATCTGAACCCCAATCAATGTTTCTACAGCCCATTTTTAATGCCTTAAATTCCAGGGAGCAATAATTTTGGTTCAGTTCTGTCCTTCTACCCCTAAGAGACACTTCTGAAATGAACTAGAAGCCAAATTCTGCACTGATTCATGTTCCCTGCAAAAACCGATGATTTTACACACAGTGTACAAAAGGTACAAATCGGGGCAGAGAATCACTCCCAAAGCCTCTGATGTGGTATTTTCTGCCTTTCCTGGCTACGACTCATGATCTGCTTGTACCACACCTCTAATACACAGTGAGGGAAGGAGTATGGTAAGCATACTTGGTTCCTAAAGGAGAGGTGTCGGACGGGGTCCTCAGCTGCCAGGGAGATGCTGCTGAGCAAGATGAAAAATAGGATCAGGTTGGTGAAAATGTTATCATTAACGATTCGATGGCAGTGGACACGAAACCTGAAAGAGAGAGGAGAGGCATAACTTTATCTCTCAGAGAACAGCAAAACCTGGGAAACATCCCCCTCTTCCTCTTTTGCTGGCAAGGCTGGCCCTGGAGGATTGCTCTGCAGAGCAGCTTCTCTCTGCCCCAGCGGCTGGGAGAGCAATGGCCCAGGCAGCTCTGCTTTGCCCTGCTAGGTGCTGGGCAGCCTTGGCTCGCTGTGCCATGCTGTGATGCACCAGGGCTGCCCACAGGACTCACGCTTGGTGCGTGGTTTTGATATGTGCCTTCCATACAATGATAGCAGGATATGAGGAGTTAAACTTCATAACCTACATAATTCTAGAGGCACTTCATTAATCCATTTAGCTCTACTTTTGGCTGTTAAGCCTCCAAGCCCCTATTATAGCAATTTTACAGATGATTGCAGAGGTTAATTTACTTTTCCAACAAGCAACAGTGGGTGGGTGGAAAAGCTGACATTAGACTCCATGAGTCCCAGTCATCATCAGGCTCTCCCGGTTGCACATACCAAGGAGGAGTGGCACAAACCCTGCTGTGGGAAGACAGGCTCTGAATTCTGTTGTGCTTTTACAGCCCTGCCTTACTTTGAGACTGTTTGGAGGCAAAGTCCCCAAGGGAGACACTGGGATACATGACACTCTACAGACCACTGAGCAGTGACATAATTTCTGAACCCTTGGAAAGATATATTCCCTTGTGGGTCCTGCTCACCCTCCACTCACGGTACTGGTCTCACACACTGGTATTGGAAAGAGAGGTGGGGCAATGTGAAGCCACACTGCATGGGGGAGCCTGAGGGAAGAGTTTGAGAGAAAAATAATTCTCCTCGGCCTCCCCTCAGAGCTATGGACTCTTATCCTTCTCATTCCTTTTCTTGCATGCTTGTTCTTGGTCAGTGGGAATAAGCAGAAAGACAGGAACTCCTTACTGGGAGTATTTTTTTAGAGGATATTAGGACAAGAAGCTCCAACTTCATGCTTGACTGACTGCATGATGGCTTGCTTGCAGTTTGGACCTGAATTTGTTGGGTAGTTCCAATTACTGACTTGCCTCTGAGTTTGTTATTTCCAAAGTTTTGAAGATTTGTGTCTTCAATCAGACTTGCAGGTGCCCTGTACTCCCACTTAATGCTGTCAGAGTGCTTTCTACATTTGTGCTTATGTGGAGATTTTATGCCAGGGTGAAAGACAGAGTGGTCAAAGGTGGTCTCTGGTATTAACTGTTGGAAGGGAGCTCTGCACAATACAACCTCTGGGGACCACTGTGAAAGGGGGACCTGCTCTTCTCCTCCTTTTTGCAGCTGACCAGCCTCTTAAATACCTGTTGTTAGGACTGAAGATGAAGAAAGCGCTGGCATCAGGCATGGGCACAGCTTTTTCCTTGAGGTGCAGTTCAGACATTGGGCGAGGTCGAGGGCCAACAGGCATCTCAGGTTCTTCCTCATCTTCCTCTGCTGCAAGAAACATTTCTATTTTTTATTTCATACTTTTTTTTTTTTTAATTTTTATGCATAATACTACCCCTTATGGAGTACCGTGGCATTTGTTTCTGTTGGAACTAGAGCTAGAAACTTAGAATCATCACAATAAGATGATGAAAGCCTGTGGTTCCTTGTCCACTTCCCTTCTCCAAGGCACCGTCCACTGCCCATTTGCCAGCGTCCATCCTGGCAAATATAGATCTAGCCTGTTTGCAAAACCATCAATGCTGATAAATCCACAATATCCTCAGATGCTTCACTGTCCCTTCTGCAAAAATAGCTTCCCCTAATGGCTAACTTTAATCTTTCTTGCTGTAGTCTAAATCCATTATCTGTTGTATTATTTTCCATGGACACAGAAAAAGAGATAATTCCCTTCCTCTTGCAGAAGGCTTTTACATATTTGAGGACCATTACTATGTTTCTGCCAGGCATTCCTGTTCCTAGACAAAAACAAGTCTTTCCTGAGGTGCTTTGTTCTCTAGATCTCTGATCATTGTCTCTACTTTCCCTTGTATTGTCTGTAGGATTAACCTGCAGTTGAGGTCCTACCGGTGCAAGGGAGAGTTAATTACTTCTTATAATATTGTTTTCATGTTTAAATGCTTTTCATGGACACTTCTTTTCTTCACACTCTTGTATTAATTTGCCATCAGTTTTTGATTTGCAAGAACCACAGATTCTGTACCACAGAATGGTTGCCTAGCCTGTTACTCCCCCCTGCATTTGTGCTGCTGACTATTCCCAAGAGTGGCACTTTGACCTCATCCTTATTGAACTGCATCTTATTTTCTTCAGACCCTTTCTCCAGCTTATCAGGACCTATCTTTCTCCTCTGTGTAAGAGCTCTTCATGAAGCCATTGCCACATCACTGAGTACCCTCAAGGAAGAAAATGTAGAGATGGAAGCTGAGTGGTATGTGAAAGAGAACCTTCCACCTTTGAGGATTTCTTCCACCTGCTGAAATCA
Organism: Netta rufina; assembly: GCF_964035555.1. Lineage (NCBI taxonomy): Eukaryota > Metazoa > Chordata > Aves > Anseriformes > Anatidae > Netta > Netta rufina. The sequence goes on from NC_140123.1 coordinate 141,930,382, forward strand.
GATGCTGTTTTGTAAATGATATGGTAGGATTTTAATATTTTGAAGTTCATAATCCTCTCACTTAATTAGCAAGACAGGAAGAAATATTTTAAGAAGGGTGCCTGACAGGTAAAATATAACTGATTCATCTTCCAGCCAACGCAAAGGCGGAAACACTAGTTAAAAAGGTTCATCTTAACTCCATGAAGTGAGATAAATTCCATGAAGAACCTATTCCTTTAGGATTGGATATGGTACTGGATCTGGTAATGGATGCATCAGAAAGATGCTGATTTGCCTATCAACACAGATCCCAATCTAGATGTCAGAGACAGGAGAAAAGTGGCCTTTTCAATGCATGTCATTATTGCATGCAAATAGCATTCTTTCTTTACACTTCTAGTACCAAAAGCTCAGCTCAAATTCACTTGATAGATCTTTGAATAAATGTTTGATCTGGCACATCGAGTTTGGACTTTCTAAGCAGGTCTATTTTTTAACAGCTCCATTTCATGTTGTAAAACACTTCATAATACCCATTCTACAGACTTCATTCTTTCAGAAGTACTTTTGGGCATAGTACTTGAAAAAATGGTGTTAATGCTTATACTTATATATAATATTACAGCACTTTGCATTTGCACCTCTTATCTATAGATTTCGAAGTGGTCTGACAAGGACTGAGGTAAGCACATTCTTTTCCTTTAACAGTCTGGAATACTTATGTTCATGACCATGTAGGACATTTGAGAGCTTTACCTAAAAGACTACTATTCTGAGTCCCAGTTCTGTGCCTTCATTATAAGATCACTCTTTCTCAAAGAAGGTTTTTTTCTCATAGTGTTGTTCTTTTTAAACACTTTCAAATGGGTATGAAACAACATGTCAGGAAAATGGTCTCTTAGCAGAAGTATCAGCATGGTGAAGACCATAAGGAACATTGCTTCTCTCCTCTTTTTCTAATGTCTGTCACAGTGCAAGAAATATATTAATGATTATAACAGCCACCTAGCTTCAGACTGGAAAACACATTCAGTTCCTCAGCTTTGGAGCAAGAATAATGTTCTAAATGTTTTTCATATAAAGTAGGGTCTAGGGCACATAAAAAAGGAAAAACTGAGGGTCAAATACAGAAAGGATAACATGATTACAGTTTCAGCTCAGGTCACTGCCTAAGCTATCTATCAGTATAAAGAAACAGCATGCTGCATAGTTGCCGGCATTCATACAAGCAAAGGTCAACACAGTATTCCCATGTTGGCTGGGGAACTCATTATCTGCAATCTTACATTTTTCTCTTTTTTCTATACCTAAGGTATATTAGTGTTTAAAAATTGACTTTTCTATTCAAGCCTCCCATGGAATCATGACTGAGAGCTGCCAAGTTCAGTTCTAGTTTTGAACTCTCCTGAAGTTCAAGGAAATTTAAATCTGGGGCTGTCGTCTTGAGTTATACTTCATTAGAACAGTTACATCCTTTGGTTGTGAAGCCATAAGAACAAACAAGCTATAGTGCAGCATCAGTGATATATTCAATGGTGAGGATTTTTTTTTTCATTTTACTATACAAAGACCAGAACTCTTGGGCAAGGACATTGCTTTGCTTCAAGCTTCCATGAATCATCCCAAGCTTTTACCTTCATCTGACGTTCTGAATTCTTTGTCTGTTTCTGTACCAGACTGCAAGACTTGCTCCCTGTCTTCCTATAATAAACATGTCATCATAATAATCCTTCTAGTGTACACAAATCTCTGGAAGAACTAGTACCTCCCTCCAGCAAAGTGGCTAGGTGAACGGATGAGCTGCAAGTACACAATGTATTCTGGGGGTTAAGAGCTACACCATGCAGCAAATACAGTCAGAAAGGGTTATTGAGAAAACTCTGGTTGAGGCAATAGAAACTAATCGGAAACAGAGGGGGGTAGATTGAGAATAAAGGGAAAACAAATAAATCAACCTTTTTAGTTGTTTCTGTACATTGGGTTAGCTTGAAGGATGTTTTCAGAGGTTGGAATAATACACAGCCATGGGAAGGTTAAATCATATTCTGAAAATGGGTAGAACCTGCTGACTGCATCTAAGAAGCAATGAGACGTTTCCCTCCAACAACAGCTGAAATGGATCCACATGTGGGAAACGGGCAGAAAACAGGTTTTCCCAGGTGGGCTGCATGTGGCTGCACAGCAATCAGCAGAAGGATTCTGGGCTGGTCTGCAGCCACAAGGGAGCTGATGAAGGGACAGGGTACATGTGGGGATTGGGAAATTCTTGCTTGCTAATGCCAGGGAAAGCCTTAGAGCTTGGTTCCCCAGAACTGACTACGCAAGACAGATGTGATGTGCCATACCAGCTCTGAGAGGGCCTTGGTGTTTCTGAGCTTCATACTGCAGAATGGAGTAGATGACTATTCTAAATAGTATCTAACAAGTGATTTACAAAACTTTACTCCATCTGAGCCTTGTGGTAACTTCCGTGAACTCTTTAATATCTTCATCGATGATCTGGACGAGGGCATCGAGTGCACCCTCAGTAAGATCGCAGATGACGCCAAGTTAGGTGCGTGTGTCGATTTGCTTGAGGGTAGGAAGGCTCTGCAGGAGGATCTGGATAGGCTGCACCGATGGGCTGAGGTCAACTGCATGAAGTTTAACAAGGCCAAGTGCCGGGTCCTGCACCTGGGGCGCAATAACCCCAAGCAGAGCTACAGGCTGGGAGAGGAATGGTTGGAAAGCTGCCAGGCAGAGAAGGACCTGGGAGTGATGGTGGATAGTCGGCTGAATATGAGCCAGCAGTGTGCTCAGGTGGCCAAGAAGGCCAACGGCATCCTGGCTTGTATCAGGAACAGCGTGACCAGCAGGGCTAGGGAGGTGATCGTCCCCCTGTACTCAGCTCTGGTGAGGCCGCACCTCGAGTACTGTGTTCAGTTTTGGGCCCCTCGCTACAAGAAGGACATGGAGGTGCTTGAGCGGGTGCACAGAAGGGCGACGAAGCTGGTGAGGGGCCTGGAGAACAAGTCCTACGAGGAGCGGCTGAGGGAGCTGGGCTTGTTCAGCCTGGAGAAGAGGAGGCTCAGGGGTGACCTTATCGCTCTTTTTAGGTACCTCAAGGGAGGCTGTAGCGAGGTGGGGGTTGGCCTGTTCTCCCACGTGCCTGGTGACAGGACGAGGGGGAATGGGCTTAAGTTGAGCCAGGGGAGTTTTAGGTTAGATGTTAGGAAGAACTTCTTCACTGAAAGGGTTGTGAGGCACTGGAACAGGCTGCCCAGGGAAGTGGTGGAGTCACCATCCCTGGAAGTCTTCAAAAGACGTTTAGATGTAGAGCTTAGGGATATGGTTTAGTGGGGACTGTTAGTGTTAGGTTGGAGGTTGGACTCGATGACCTTGAGGTCTCTTCCAACCTAGAAAATTCTGTGATTCTGTGATTCTGTGAAAGAAGTGGTCAGACAATTGTGTGAGCCAGTAGAGACTCTTTTCAGGGAAAAAAAAAAAAAAAAAAGGGTTTTCAGAGTTCTCTTTCCAGCTTGGAAAAGAGAAAAAGTAACTTCACTCTTCACAAAGAGTAGAAAAACAATTCTGGGAACAACCATGGAAGCCTGTTTAGAAATGGCATTACAAAAAGGCAAACTACCAAGATGCTATCCCTTTGCATTGATAATGCTTTAGGAGACGGGAGCATCCATTCAAATGTCAGGTTCTGTTCAAAAATATGCCAATCCAAGGATTGGTACTCCAAGGCAGGAGTTTTAAAATGTCTTTACTTAATTTTCTGCCTTCTAATCCTACACTGCAGAATGGCTGCAGATAAAACATCCATGACATGAATTGTAGATACAGATTTTGTCAAATAGACAAAAATGTAGATACAGCTTTTGTCATGCTAGGCTATTTCTAAGCTGTCTACAGAAGGTAACTAAAACATAATTCTATTATCAGTAGGCTTAAATTTGCTATACAGGTGGGTGTATCTTCACTTGAAAAAATATAACGGTCTGCAAATCCAAGCTAGCTGAAAAACAGAAACAGAACTACCTCTGCCTGTTTTAATTTATGCTTGTGACTAAAGACTCCTCAGAACACATGAGCAACTGGGGATGGGTGTGCAGTAAGTGCCCTGTGCCTACAGAGGTGTTTGGAAGATTAAAAACAGAGTGATCTGCTTCAGGAACTGCTAAAACTGTACTGCATGGTATTGGAAACAGTCTGTTACTGATTAATAGGCTACAAATATGGATCAATACAAGTATAGCAAATGCACAGATCTTTTGTACTGAAAATCAAATTCAATGAAGTTTTCCTTTTTTGCCTGCCTGAAACTCTTGTCCATCTATTTAAAGTGAACTATTGTTTTTTTTTTTTTACTCTGTCACATCGACCTATTAACAGACATTTATTAGGAATCACACAATAGAAGAGAACGTGATTTATTACCTATTACAGCCTGTTACATTATCATAGAAATGAAGAAGGGCAGAGCAGGAAAAGACAACAAAAGGCTCTCCAGTTCATGCTTCTTCCAAGCTAGGATCAACTTACTATTATATTCAAGCCATTTCTGGCAGATTTTTTGACTTTTCTGACCTGTTCTTAACATGCAGGGTTTCCACAACCTTCTTCACAATCTTTTCTAGTCTTCACTGTTAGAAAATCCTTGCCAGGTGTGAATCTGTTACTTCTCTTATTCACAATGGAGATGGAGATAATTTCCCTCCTGCCTCTAACAACCTTTTATGCATTTGAAAATGTTACTCTTGTCTTTCATAACTCAAACAAGCACAGTTCTTTCAATCTTAGTTCCTGTTTCCTTCCTGCATTGCGTTCACCATGACCTGTTAGACTCTTTCCAATCCAGCCCCACTTCTCTTTAAGAGGAAATTCTTCACTCAGAGGGTGGTGAGGCACTGTCACAGGTTGCCCAGAGAGGCCGTGGATGCCCCGTCCCTGGAGGTGTTCAAGACCAGGTTAGATGAGGCCCTGAGCAAACTAATCTTGTGGGTGGTGTCCCTGACTACAGCAGGGGGGTTGGAACTAGATGATCTTTAAGGTCCCTTCCAACCTGAACCATTCTATGATTCTCTTAGGTAGAGCACCCAAAATAAAACACAGAATCTCAGTTGAGATCTTACCAATTGCTAACAGAAAAAGAATTGTTTTGCTCTGGTTAGCTTTCATTGGCCTGTTAGAAGAAATCCATAAAGGGAGTAAAGAGTCTTGTTTTCACTGCTTATAATCTCAATACTTGTTTGCCTTTTGAAAGGCAGCAAAATGTTGTTGACTCCTGTTGAGCTTGTGATCACAGGATTTAGATTCTTTTCTCAAGCACTGTTACCTTACTAATATCACCTAGGATCCTTTATTTTTGAATTATTTATTCCTGCCTATGTAGATCCTAGTGCTTTCATTTTATTTAGACCATTTATCCAGTTCCTCAGCAGCTCTTTGAATTCTAATGCTGTCCTCCAGCATGCTTCCTATCCCTCCTAGCTTCATGTCATCTGCAAATGCAATAGGCATATTTCCTCTTCAATCACTCAGGTCATTAACATTGAACTGAACTGAACTCAGGGTGGGCCTTTGAGCCATAGTACCTCACTTGTGCCATCACTAATCTCCACATAAAGGGTTTGAACAATTTCTCTCTCAATCACCTAAGCCATGCTTTCCTTTCTGGTTTATGAAAATGTTATAAGAGACAGTCAGAAGCCTTAGCAAAGTTAAAGCATATGATATCTACTTCTCTTCTGTCTTCAAGTTTTTTCAGCCCCTCACAGAAGAAAGTGGTTTGATGTGATTTGTTCTTGGCAAATCCATGTTCCTGCTAGTCTTCTTATCTTGCAGTCTTATAGCTTGTTTAATCATTTGTTCCAACACTTCTCCAAGGATGGAAGTTGAACTAACTAGTTTGTAATTCCTCTGCTCCACCCCTACCCACTATTTTAAAGACACAGCCTTCAAAAATTCTCAGAGAAAAACTGTTCCATGTTCTGAGATTGCTTCAATCATTTTTTAAAAGTATTTAAGAACAAAGTTAATTAGGTCCAACTGAATTGAAAACTAGTCTAATGCTCTAGCTCATTTTTTTCCAACTTTAGGCTAAGAGCTTATGCCTTTGAATTATATTAATAGCCACACTGTCCTTTTTAATTAAAAAAGTGCAAAAAGGCATTCAGCACTTTTCCCTTCATAAGTATCTGTTGTGGGTCTTCCCTGACCTCAGAGTAATGAAAAAGTAGACTGAAAATACAGCTGTAGTCATGTAATGTGTGATGAACAGAGAAACAAATCAAGTACAACTAATTACTACAAGGATTCTGAAGGAAACGTGGGCAAGTGAAGTGTAGCTAGCAGGGTGAGGGAGGCAATTCTCCCCCTCTACTCTACTCTACTCTACTCTACTCTACTCTACTCTACTCTACTCTACTCTACTCTACTCTACTCTACTCTACTCTACTCTACCCTACCCTACCCTACCCTACTCTTATGAGACCCTACCTGGAGTACTGCATTGAGGTCTAGGGCCCCCAGCATTAGGACATGGACCTGTTGGAGCGGGTTCAGAGGAGGGCCGTAAGGATGATCAGAAGGCTGAAGCACCTCTCCTATTAACACAGGCTGAGGGGGTTGGGGTTATTCAGCCTGCAGAAGAGAAGGCTCCAGGGAGACCTTACAGCAGCCTTCTATTACCTAAAGGGGGCCAGCAGGAAAGCTGGGGAGGGACTTTGTCAGGGAGTGTAGTGATAGGGCAAGGGGGAATGGTTTTAGACTAAAAGAGGGTAGATTAAGATTAGTTATTCACAAGAAATTCTTCACTCAGAGGGTGGTGAGGCACTGGAACAGGTTGCATAGAGAAGTTGATATACCCTCCATGGAAGTATACATAGCCAGGTTGGGTGGGGCTGTGGGCAACCTGGTCTAGTGGGAGGTGTCCCTGCCCATGGCGGGGGGGATGGAATTAGATAGTCTATCTTTAAAGGCCCCTTCCACCCAAACCTTTCTATGATTCCAAGTGCATCTTCTTCTCCCATCATGAAGGCATTGCATGTTCAGCGTGCTTGTTACCACAGTTTGGTTATATATGCACTAGCAACTGGAGCTTCAATTCTTTTAATCGAGAATAAGAGAAAACTGAGAGATACCTGGTGCTTCTGTTGTGGGATATGGGCTCTTTTCTTCATTTTCATTGGGCTGATAATCATCCATGTTGATCTAACAGAAACAGAAGAAGAGAAAAAGCCTTTATCAGACAAGGCAGAGTTTTCATTCCCTCAGAAACCCAAGCTGTTCATGCCATTGCTGCATAAAGAGTGGTGGCTGGCAGCAGACCTTGGTAGCAGGCGGGGATTCTCCATCAGCAGTGATTGATTTCAGCTCAATTTTCTCCTCCTTTGTCTCCTCCTCCACAGCTGTTTTTTCTATCTCCTGTTTCTTTTCAGGACTAGCAGTCCTAACAATTTGACAAGATAAAAAGCAAACAGTTACAAAGGTGAAAAGCTGTTTCCCTTTCAGGAACTTCATGTAGTACAGCACACACCATGAAAATGATCAGCTGGCTGGCACCTCCATTCTGAGTCCAGCTTATATATTAGCGGCTCCACCTTGTCCTCATCTGCAGGCAAAGGCAGAGACTGCTCTAATTTCATTTATTTTATAGCTTTCTTGATGGCGTGTGTGTATGGGTGTGTGTGTACATGCGTGCATGCATCTGTGGAAGTGCCTGTGTGTTTGTGTATATGCACACTCTAGGTCTATGACTAGGTATCTTCTTCTTTCATCCAGCAACAATGGCATGAAACATTTTCAAGCCCTCTCTTGTGGACTTCCACTAGGTTGCCTGCAAAGTTTTGCCCATCACTGCATTTCCAGAGGGAAGGAAACCTTCCTGACTGGTGTGCAGGACAGAGCAGAAAGATCTGCACAAGAGAACCCCTCCAAGCAGCCTGGAAGAAAGTGAGAAATAACCAGTAAGGAGAAGCTTCCCCACTGCGGAGAACAGAGAATGACAGAGAAGCTCTACACCAAGCTCATGTCTCCTAAGAGTGCAGAAACACTAATAGAACTGGCCAGAGTCCTTTGCTAGCCTGTGGCATCAAAAGAGAAGGAAGCCTCTGAATCCTGTGTCATGGGAATCTGAAAATACGCCTTGTGGTTCTGAGCAATCAAAAGGCAAGAGGAAGATTCAAATGGGATTGTCACACTGAAATCACTTCACACTCATTATCCACTGATGCCCTGAAATCTCATCAGTCACCCAGCCTTTCTTTTCTCTGCTCACATCTTTGCAACTGTGGAGATTCCCAATTCCTAACAACATCTTGGCCTTTATTTTGAATTCTTTTACTTAAAAACAAAAACAAAAATTAAATGTAATTCTATATATAGTTATATTAATCATATATATATATATAATCTATATACACTCACAGAAAGGTTATACGTATTACATGTATGTAGATACTTGCACATAGATAAGTGCATAGTATGCGTGTATATATATACACACGTACAAATGCATGTATATGAATGTAGATAGATGTATGCATATGGATTTACCTAGCTAATTTTTTCCTTTCTTTTTCCTCTTCCTCCTCTTTCTGTGCAGATGTTAAACTCTCGGCATCAGCAAGGTTGTCCACAGCAATAGCCAAAAATACATTCAGCAGGATATCTGTATGCTACTTAAAGAAAACAGGCTTTGAAAACTGCAGAACAACATTATACCAAAGGTGTCTTAATTGATTTTTCTTAGCAACTTGTCATCAGAGCTCTTCGCTTTTCCAAACTTTCAATTCACACAAATGTTCAGTGCACACATATTGAGCATGCACAAACCTACACCTTCCAACCAAATGTCTAACACACTATGTGGGGTTTCCAAAATTTTACAACAGAATGACTGATAGAAAAGATCCAAGATCCAGACTTAAGCACTTACATTTCAGTTTTTGGTTTCCCCAAAGAGCCCTGTTTTGTGCAACCAATCCCACTGAGGATAAGGGGAGCTCTAGATGCTTTCCATCTTTGAAGGCTGAGTTTTTTTTTTATTAAAGCATGCACATTCAAGAGCCTCATACCATTAGACACCTGGGTTTTCCAATTTTGGACTACATATTTGAGTTGAACGACCTCATTAGAGCCTTTCCCACAGACATTGGTAGGTTTCAAGGACGGTAAGGATAGCGTTTCTGAGGGGATCAAAAGAAATTCATTTGAGTTGAGTAGCAAAGTGTTGAGCTGACAAATCTGCCATCTCCTAGCAGAGAGCCCATGTATGGGAGCCCCATTATAAGCCAGCCAAGCACATGAAGCTGAAGGGTAAGCAATCAACTGCTTTCTTGACATGCCAGTCATTGTTCAGATCTCATGTTACAAATCTGAACACCAGATTCTTTTATACATTTCTTCAGAGTGGGTCTTATTACACCATGATAACTTCTAAGTAACCTCCAGTTTAAGGCTTAGCTTGGAATTATAGCCACTGCCCTCACTGAGCTCCAAGGTCTAATGGCTACAAAGTCAGCCAGCATGTGAAGCTGGCTCACATTTTCCCCTGTAGTTCATAAGGTGATCCAAATTATAGCTTTTTTAAGCTGTCAGGCAGACTGCCTCTCTTGACCTTCAGATAAGTGGAATTGCACCATCTCACTTTGAAGAGAGGGCATGCAGGTCAACCAAAATGTCACATAACGGGGTTTGAGAGATCTGAATTATGAACAGAGGCCAGAAGAGCTGGGCTGAGACTACAAGCTGGCTTTATAGAAGACTCGGTATAAAAAGAGATGTCGCCTCTGACACAGGAGGGCTATTTGTTCGGGAAACAGAATCCAACCATGAACAAATTTGGAGCAAACAGATATGGAACAGAACCATAGCACTATGTTATACGCAAATTCCTATGAAAGAAAACTCATAGTCTAATCATGCAATGTGCTTTGTACCTCTAGGTTATGTACAGTGCCCTCACTTCACCTTGAAGCCAGAGAGAACTGAAGTTACTTAATATCATTTCAGGCTGGTAGACAAAAGAGTACATGATTTTCTGTTTGAAGAACACACAGATTGTGGTAAGTGAAATGGAACATGGTTCCTGTTCGTTTAGACATGAGTTAATATATGATCTCACATAAATCTATTATGTCAAACATATGTTACTCCTATTACAGCATTTGTATATAGCATATTGTAGATTATACATATTTTTATTCCACATACGGCTTGGATAAAAGCACATGGAATATGTTATTGAAATGGCAATTAAAGCAAAAATACATAGTAAGAACCGCAGGTAGACAGAGAGATTAGTTTATGAGGAAGGCAGGAAAGAAAGACCTACAAGTGAATTAAGGGGAATAAAAAATAAAAGCACTAAACACATGAAGATACTAAATAAAAGCTGGCGTACAGAACTGGCACGTAGTTGGCTCTTACAACTGTTTATATGCCTGAAGACTTAGCACTAGCTAAAATTAAACGAACTTGTTTAACATTTCGTAGTGCAAAGCCAAAATCCAGAGCTAGGGAAAAGGTAAAGATGTAAGGCATGAAATTCATTATTTTCTAATACAACAAAATAGTAAAGGGTGACTTTAAATTCAGCCCCACTTGGAGAAAAGAGTAGCATCAAAGGATACAGTTTCCACAGATGAAGAGGATGATGAAGTAAATACAGACCAACATTCCTGGAAAAGAGGGGCCGCCATAAGCCATGATCCCATCATACATCACCGAATTCCAGTCCTCCCCAGTCAGGATCTAAATGACACATTCCCACCAATAAGGGACACAGTGTTAGACCACACAGAGAATTTGAAAACCCCATTAACACAAAGATATCTACTCCCCTAGAGATCACCCCCTCCCCCAAGATGTTTGGAGGCTCTGGCTGTATCCATTCCACAAATTAAAAACAAAAAGAGAATGTATAAAGGGCACCCAAAGTGTTTAAAAAAAAAAAAAAAAAAAAGCAGAGATGCTCCCTTGAAGACTGATGGTTGAACCCAAATGGCTCTCCAAGACATCTTTGTTTAAGTCTTCCCACCTCTCCCAGGCACTTCCCTCCCATGTGTCTGTTGTTTTGGACAAGCTGTGCAACCTACAGCTTTGAGGACAGCACTCAGCACAGCCTGACACTTCCTTTCACCTTGCACGTGAAATCGTGATCCTGATGCTCTTGACTGATCACTCTTAAAACTACAGTCAGTTTAACTGCTGTTTAATTTCTTCTCTGGTGCAGTGAGCAGATATTTGTTGCCCAGAACTGTGGGAGATGAAGGGTTGGGATTTGGCATGCTGGCAATGTCCTGGGACATGGCAATGGCCATTCTTTTGTATGACCCTGAGAAGCCCTGGTGGCCTTTTTACACAAGGGCTTTAGCTTATTTCCCCACTTTGGGAGGGGATATCTCTGTCTTGGCAACACAGAGTGGTGCCATGCTCCCAGAGCTATTAGCATGGTGTACTGTCTCAGGGACTGCCGGGTGGCAGAGGAATGGTGCAGGACCTGGTCTGTGTCTCTCCGTGTAATCACAATGTCTTGGTTCCATCTGCGCTACTTATGCTCTTACCTGAAACACAGTGAGGAGGGATTGGGGGAAGTTGTCAAATGTACTCCTCCTGGTCTGCATTTCATCAAAGTTAAACTTGCCCCCAAAGAGCTGCATCCCCAGGAGGGAGAAGATGATAATGAAGAGGAAGAGGAGCAGCAACAGGGAAGCAATGGAGCGAACTGAATTCAGGAGTGAAGCCACAAGGTTGCTCAGGGAGTTCCAATACCTGGTAGAGAAAATAGAGGCAGTTAAAATTTCTTGACTCCAAGACAGGTGCTCATGGCCTGCACAGGATATTGGTTCAGGCTGCCTTCTGTGTATAAGCAGGCATTTCCAAACACCCTGTTAAGCAGTGAATCATTGATGTGCTTCCCTAATATAATGAGACCTACCACAGCTAATGAGTAATTTTACTACCACACATGTACATGCACAATTCCCTCCACCCCCACCCCATACGCACACCCAGAAGATTATTGCAGCACTCTCCATCTATGTCTCTGCAAATCTTATATCAATATACAGTGATTAGTTCTTGCTGCTTCAGTGAGTTACATTCTAACCAACCTCATTACAACACTCACAGATGTTATGGCTTGCCAGAATACCTCACTCCAGAGAATGGCCTGTAATAACTAGCAGGAGCAGATGGGGAAACAGTTTGGATGCAAATACAAACGTGTCCAAAATCTGGTGTGAGTATGCACTTGGACTCACTCATAAATAGAGGTTGCTACGCTTTCCGGGACTGAGAAGAATGAGGAAGATACTAAAGGTCCTTCACATCCTGCAATGCTTGTTTTACATGGACTCTTAAAGGAAGACTCCACATCCCTAAGGACCTTAGTTTCTTTTGCTATTGGAAGAGCACACTGTCACTGCTTTTTGGGTACCAAACACTTTACACTTTCTCAGGCAGGCTGCAGAACATTTTGGAAGGGCTTAGAGCTAGATTCAAAGACAGCTGGCCAAGACATTTCCAGGATCCCCAGGACACCAAGGTACCAGCTGATCACAATGACCAAAACCAAGAGATGTTTCTTCCGTTCTCTGGGACTAGCATTAATTTATTGGATATGACTAAGGTGAAGCCCACTTAGACCAGCTCCTTAGAAAAGGAAAAAATGATCTTTGACCTAACACAAATGACAGACAATTGACACTTCTGCCTTTGGAACAGCTGCAATTAAAGAGAAGAATATGGCTAAGACCTGCTCTCCCACAGTTTATTCAGGCTTGTGCCCAGATCAGGCTGATGTATGCTACAGGGAAATGATCTTCTTGCCCTTGTGGTCCCACTTAAAGGTTCAAAGAGACACTGGTAGCATGCTCCACTTCAACATTTCTGTTTGCTTGCTTTCTTCTCCAGGCAGCACAGAAGCCATGTGTTGGAGAAATGCTGGAATTTTTCTGAAGAATCAACACATCACCCATGGAGCAACTTCCACTTCAGTCCTGCATCTGCTCAACCACTCTTACCCTACAGCTTAGTATGTCAAGAACATTTTTATTGTAGGGAGCTTTGAGTGTGACAGAGCTTTCAGACTAGGTTTAAGATCAGCTGTCATCTTCCAGTCACCTGATTTTGAATGCACATTACTAGCAAGCTTTGGTGGCTTGCACAAAGTCAACAAGCCAGTAATGCTTCCCTGTGATCCCTAAGTCTTCCTTCCAGCATTGTCTCTTATGACTACCATGATTTGAGATCCCACCATGGTCAATATCCTCTACTCCCTTCTCTGAAAGCCCGCAACAATGAACCTTTCTGTCCTTAAAAGACTGAATTTTTAGACATATTTTCCTTAGAGAAATAAGCTCTACTTAAGAAGGATGGCAGACATATCTAGCACTCCCACTCCTTGGAGGAAGCTTGATAGTTCTTACATACAGATCTGTCTTTTCTGAGGACAGTTTAGTCAGTAGAGACAGTCTCTTAAAATCCCCCTTAAAATAGTATTTTTACAATGTTAGTGCAAGAAGGTTTTCCTTGTCCCCTTGCAGGAATGTTTGAGTGGCCCAAATACTTTGTAAAGGTTAGCAGTCTGACCTGCAGAGGGGATACTGCCATGTCCTCTGAAGTTCAGCAACCAGTTCATCTCCTAGAGCTGAACTTCAGAGAGAACCGTGATGTTTCCCTCCAGCCCAGGTTCAGCACTTCAGAGAAAACGAGAGCGCTTTGAAGTTCAGCTGCAGTTAGAGATGAGCAATGTAAAACTACAGAGCAAAGGTAAGGGCATGGAAGCTGTGGGCTCAGTGCCACCAAAGGCCTGCATTAAATGTGCAATGTAACAGCTCACTGTGTTTGTGTTTATGCTTACAGCTTCACACTTGGGGAAGAAGGGAAAATAACACAGAAAAAGGGAAAAACAAATTCTGATGAAACTGGACTGAATTTAGCATCCTTAAACCAGAAATGGATGGGGACCAGAATATCTTCAAGCCCTCCAATGTCAGCCAGGACACACATTTTTCTAGATCTTTCTAGCAGTGTCCTTAAGAGGCATACAGTAAAGCTGTTACACATCTGAATAGTCTCAATGACTCACTTAAAGCTTAAATGCCTTGCTATCTCAGAGCACAACTGTACAGACTTTTATCAGCTCTGCATTTCTTACAAATGGCTCAATACCTGAGATTCAGTTTCTTATGTAACTCTCAAACTTTAAAGCAATTAACTGAGATGACCTGGTGATAAGATTAGTGCTGCTTTATCTGTGCTCTGAGTGCTACCTAGAAATACAGCACCATTAGAAAAGTAAACAAACCAATAAGGGGAAGAAAAAAAGAGAGAGAGGAAAAGAGAAAAGGAGAAGATAAGGAAGGCTTGACTTGACTAGGATGTGGAAATAACGATGGTCTTATCTCAGCATTCTTGAAGCCTGAACTGAGGTTACCACCTGCAACATCAGGCGGTTGCAGAGCTAACTTGAACACCCCCTCAAAGTGAGATCTGGGGTTACGCAATGAAACACATAGCTTTTAGGTTACGAATAGTAGAAGTCCAAACAAAGAAAAAGTCTCTGACCACTCCGTTGTCTTTGGTTAATACACTACAAAGAAAAAAACAAAACAAACAAAACAAAACAAATAAACAAACAAAAACAACCACAAACAAACACTTAAAATAAATCTCATGGCACTGCAGGGTGGAATTGGAGAATTTGGACCAGGCAGCATAAAATGGGAGGTAAAAAAAAGAAAGCACTGGTGCTTGCCCAGACCTATAGGGAAATGAATGTGTTTCCTAGCATCTCCGAAGACGCCAGTGAATGTAGGACATGATTATGATCCCTGTTTCAAAAGGGAGAAATAAGATGCAGAAATATTAAATGGATTGTTCAACATCTCACATAGAAATCAATTGCAGAACTGGATTAGACCTTAATGCCGTGTTTAATTCTCTTCCCTCTCCTCTTCATTGCTTTCCACTGTGGCTTTATGATACTGGCAATCACAGATGCAGAGCTTAAAACAGTAGCAACAGCTGGCAGCCTCATTGTGGGAAAGCTTCCCACACTGTTCATCCAATATAAAACCATTTTGAAAGTAGGTACACAAAAAGGCGCCCCATCTCTCCTCCCTACAGTTAACAGTGACAGGATTTAGGTTTAAAATATCAATTTTCAGTATACTGTTGCAAACAAGTTGATTTATCTTCAAAGTATAAAGGACTAAATACAAGGATTTATAAAGCAGTAAAGTACTGTGTATAAAGAGAAAATTATTTGTGTTCTCTCAGTAAAGGAAAATTTTTCCACACAGCGCTGTAAAAATTAGGGAGAATAAAACATAGATTATATTGACTGCCTCTCTAATGTACAAGACAATGGTTCAAAGAGTATTTATAATCTTGGAAAAAATGTTTGCTCTTGAAATTCTAAATATGGTTTCTAAAATTATGTTTTATTCATCTGATGGTGTCTTTGTTTCTTTTATATTAGGGAGTTGTATTTGGGCTTTTCCTAGAAGTGTATCATCTGAAAGCACCCAGAATTTGTTTGCGCTTGGTGTTTACCATAGAAAATCCACACAAATATATAAAGATTAGGCTACCTACTTACATACTTTCACCGGTTTCCCTGCTTTTTGCCTTTTTAATGCAGCTGCTGATCACTACTTCCATCTCCACTGCATGTCCACGTCACTGCTCCTGAATACATATCTGACATTAAACATTACACTACCATCCCTCCTATTCTTCCCACCTTTCCTGGACTGTATCCTTCTGTATTATCATTCCACTCGTGTGGCATTTTCCACTAGTATTGATGATGTCAATGTCACTAAATTGCCATTGTGTTTAAAGCTAAGTGAATAATGGAAAAGATTATAATTTACTGGAGAACATCAAAAGTGTAAGTTTTACTGTAATGTCAGAATATTCTCTCCTGCAGTCAGACACGAGTGGGCCTGAAGTACTGCTTTGGAGGCTTCTGATAAGGCCTTCCACATGAGCGTGAACTTCACCCACGGAGGCAAAAAATCATGGAAAAAATTATGAATAATTAAAAAACATAAATCTGAGACTACTGCAACCTACTTGCCAATATTTTAGGAACAGGAAAGAAGAAAAAATCCGATTAATACATTATTCATTGCAAGTTATTCCTCAGCTCTGACTGTGCTTTACACATAGGCCCCTGTACAAATTACAAGACATAGTCCAGGTAACATTTTCTTCCACGCAAAACTGGATTTCAGATCTGCTACAGAGTGAAGGTAAGCATAACTACTCCTATTGCTGGCTGTTTCCTACATTACATCTCTGCCAGAAGCTTTAGCAATATTTGAATATTCCAATAGATCAAGCTTCCTAAAGTATTAATGATATTCTCTCAGCATTTGCCTTTCTTCTAGCTAATTCTCCTAGCAAGATTATATATTTTGTGTAGGAGTGGAGAAATGTCTTGAAAAAACAATGACCTCTCCAGGATGCTATGTTGAAGCTTACGCTTTTATAGCTATTGGTATGTTGCCCTGGGTGTATCTGATTACCCAATGCCTGAAACAGCTACTAGTTCCCTCAGAAACCAGGCCTGGGACTTGGTGACGATAGCTTTTAGACCCAAAGATCCAGGAAAAACAGTCCCTGGACCAGAAATCCCCACTATTTCTGAAAGGGCAAAGATGCTTCTTTTGCTGGAAACTCTTATTAGCTGGAACATTTTTGCTCACCTATTACTACATGTCTAAATAGGCTTTTTTTTTTTTTTTTTTTTTTTTTTTTTTTCCCCTCTTTTAGTAGTTGCAAGCTTGCTTTGGCCACTTTCTCTCAGATTGTAAACTGATTTTCTGTCTCTGCCATCTGACCCTGAAAACAATCCACCCTGCCAGAGACTGAAGGCTCAGAGAAGCTTTAAAGGCAAATGTACGATGCAAGAGTCCAAGTCTGTTGTTTTTTCTGCCTCACAGCTCTGCCATCTTGACTGTTTTCCAGTTCTGGTCTTGTTTTTTTCTCATGCTCTGTGTTTTATATCTCAAGTTTGTCAGAGATTTCCTTTGAGGGAGTTTATAGCAATTCTAGGGACTTTTTCATAGCTGAGCCTGCAGAAAACTCACTCTTTCACCACCTCAGTTTAGCTTTTCATAAGGTGCTGACTGGTGCCCACATGGGAAAAGACAGGCCCTGGGCTGCTTTGAGTGACCACATGGGCAGATTTGTTCCAAGAGCTCCAATTTGGGTAAGTCAGGAGCTGACCTTTCTTATGACCTCCCTTCAAGCTGAAAAACTCCTGCGATACCAAACTGGTGTTTTGGAGGAAGGAAGAAGGGACTATTTAATAGGTACCACTGTGCCTTCTCGTAGAGGGAGAGAAGGAAGAAAAAGGTAAAACAGAGTCTGGAGTGTGGAAAAGTCTGTCTTCTTTGTAGAGCTGCTGCTGCTTGCTGGACTTCTCTGAAGGAAATGGGTTGGCAACATTTTCTGCCTATTGCTGTTGGTGTTGATGCTATCCCCCACTTAGGCCACTGTTGTGTCTGCTGGAGCTGGCATGGACTCCTCAGTGTCACCAAAAAGCAACAGAAAAGGTCACAAGGCTATCTGCTGGTTTGTTTTCACTTTGTCTTTCGCACTGAACTTAAGAGCACAAACTGAGCTCATGCTATTGTCCCAGACACTAGTTAATCTGCATGGTATCAAGTGTCTCCAGAACCCTATACCAAACTACCCCCCAGTCCTTACCACTCATATCATGGACACCAAGTCTGTTCAGCCTTCCCCATCCTGCCCTGGTCTTCAGATGACAACTAGCAACCTATCACTCTCACTATCCAATTAATGTTAAAAAAAAAAAAAAAAAAGTAAAGAGAAAAGAAAAAGCTACAATGTGAGTGACTTTAAACTATATATGGTGTGCAGCCCTCTTAAATTCCAAAACAAGCACAGAAGTACCTTGTGATTTTAAATATTCTTAATAGCCGAACACATCTCAACACTGAAATGCCCAGTGGTGACATGATCTTTGTCTCAACCAGAATCGTTTCCAGGATTCCTCCACACACGATGAAACAGTCAAAGCGGTTGAAGAGGGACACAAAATAGGCCTGCAGACCAAGGCTGTACATCTTCAGCAGCATCTCTGCCGTGAAAAGAGCTAGCAGCACCTTATTGGCAGTGTCTCATGAAAAACAAACAGAAACAGAATGAAGAAACTTAGTTAAAAGATCATCACAGATAACTATTGACACTTGCCTATAAGAACTCCCTTCTGGGATCAGCCTGAAAGAGCAACCTTATCTAAGCTTGGGTCAAAGAATGGACTTCAAAAGTGTGGGCAGTTCATTCACAGAAATGTTTTACAAGGATGGTTACAGCAATTCTTATGTATTGCACATACAGATGTGATGTGTTACACAACCTCCATGGCAGGGATATGCCTTCCCATGCTCAACCTCCCATCATAGTTGTCATCTGCAGATGGGAGCGGGAATAGAAGAGCTGTTGTGCTACCTGCTGTTGCTTAATTAGGCCTTTCAGCTGCTCTCTCCTCCAGTGAGGTTTCAACTGCTCTGCAGACTGAAGAACTTTACAAATCTCTCTTCCTTCCACACCTCCCTGGTAGCTAGAACTTATCATAAAAAACATTTCAGGGAAGACCTTGGAGAACTTGTGGCTCCCAGTAGCCATCCATAAATTGGAAATCCAGTTGCTGCAGCTATATATTCAGCATAAACTCCTGATTTCATCTACACCCAACAGAAAACTGCTTTGGCTAGAAACCAGAAATTTATGTTTTCCCTGAAACCTCTCCTAATGTGGGCAGATATTTTCTTGTATTGGTTAAGGTCCTCCTCAGAAAAAGGACTATCTGCAGCTGTGTATGCGCCTTTTACACTGTGTGGTCCAACACACCAGCTCCTCCCTCAGCCCCCTTTCTTGACACTGACCATAATAAATAGCACCATCAGACACTCCTCACCTTGGACCTCAGTGAGCCAGTCAGGCTGGTTGTAGTGTTCAGAGGCAATAGTAAGGGTGTTAAGAAACACGAGGAAGATCACCAACCAGTAGAAAACATTGGACTTGACAGCAGCACGGCACTTTCTTCTGCAGAATCGATTCCACCGGCGCCAGTAGCGACTTGAAAAATTAGAAAAGAAAGAGTGTTTTTCAGATGGGGAACCTTAGGCTACTGCAAAGCTCTGTCAAGGGAGACTCTAGTCTTGATTCATTGTCCAAAACTGGTAGAGAATAACTTTGGATTTCACCCTGAAAAATGTTCTCTCCTTATCATCTGAGTCAACAGTAGTGATCATGCTTTCTTTAGCTCTAGGAGTAAAGTTAGTCCTGAGCCAATTTGCAACATTTAATGATGAAGAAACCTCTTCAAGCAATGTCTTAATCTGATTAAGACATCCATCACAGCTATCCTGAGGTCTTTCAGCCCAGTTCCCATGGAAATCTTTATTCTTTCTGTACTTAATGCTTGTGGCCTGAACTCAGAATAGTCGATGAAAAGATGTCCACTATATAGCATGGACCTCTGGATCAAGCCCTTGGAGAGGTGGGATCAAATAAGTTCTGTGGAAGGTTTCCTACACTCTGCAAGGTTCAGGACCTAGCCTAATCCCAGAGCTAACTCTGATCAGAAAAACTTAGGGGACTTCAACATCTCACCTTCATGCCTGGAACTAAGGATACCATTTGTTAATCAACAAACCTTTTAAAGTTTGCCTTCCATGAACACATCCTCTTATGTCACTGATTTCTGAGGGTAATTACTAACCACAGAAGATATTTAAAGCTAATTACACACCTCCTACTCTTCAGAATTTAACTTGCATAGCAACCAGTTTCCAGGCAACATATGCCACTGTATAATAAATCTAATAGTTTTTATATAGATGGTATATACATAGGGGTGTGTGTATGCGTGCTCTATGGAGATGCACACATACACGACATTACAGGACAAAGGAAGAGAGAACTTTTCTTGGCTAGTCTTCTCTTACACATCATTTCCAGAGATAAGCTGTGGCCATGCTTCATGTCAGGGTTCAGCATCTAGACAGACTAAAGCCAGGCAACATGAACGTTGCACACTGGCCAAGAGCTTTGCAACATTTTAACAGGTAATCAAATCCAAACCATTTTAGCTATGTAATTTGTAAGGGCATCTAGTTTATGTAGCTCCATCATTTAATCAAGGTTGTGCATTTTGCAGTGGATTGAAGACAAGAAATGATCTTCCAGCTTTCAAAAGTCACAACACATATGCATATACATTGCCCTTAAACCATCAGCAATCCCCCCCACTTGTGTGTACTTGTGCACATCACCACGTGGTGATACAAGTGTTTTCTTGTGCTTATACATAATACTTTAAAACCATGGATTGTACAAATGTGATCATGTATGTAATGCTCTGCACAGGGATGCATATGGGCAATAGGTACACGTATATGGATTCCTGAATTGATCTTACTGTTTATCACTTAATTAAGCTGAAGGACAGAGTTATATTCTTGTTCCAGTTACTGTGAAAGTTTTTTATATATATATATATATATATGTATATATATATATATATATATATAAAATTGACTCTGAATTCAGAGTGTGGAGGGCAGCTGCTCCTACTGAAGATGTAGAAGTGGACTGGACATTAATAATCAAGTTACATGTATTCAGTCAACCCTTCCAATGGAAACCCACAGATGACCACCTGAGGACTACTTCACATTGTTAAGAACTAAGTCAACAGAGAAGGAAATATCACCATCGCAAGATTGTGCCTCATGATAAAAGAGCCTTCAAAAATAACCTGAAGATGCAAACTTGATCAGTTGAAAGATTTACAATCAAGCATACTAGAGTACTGGAACAAAGTGTAGAAAACAGAACCTTGAGCTGCCAGGGTTTATGTTGATGGGTGTAGTATAATTATGTGGTTGAACTTTTTTTCCTTCTGCTTTTATATTTCATGGTTCAAAATGTGTAGATAGCAATCAGATAGGTACTTCTGAGTGAAAATATTCTCACTAGTCCTTGCATCTTAGTTCACTGTGAAGCATGTTTATATTTGGTAGATGATTGACTAATATCTACCAAGTTTGGCAGCATGTTCTAGAATCAAGATTGTGTCCAACAGATGCAGGAATAAACACTTCACAAGGTAAGGAGCAAAACCAGTGGAAAGGAAGAAAACAAAAAAAAATCAGTTTTACTTACCTAAACTTAGATTTGGAGATCCGATGCCTGAAAGATAAAAATTGCCATTAAAGTTTCTGAAGCTGTCCCATACCTTCTAGACTTTTTTGAGAATAGTGACAGAAAGAAGCAAAGTTAAGCTCAATTATTTTTTTTAAATGCATGCTGTTTTCCTTTTGAATCCCCTGTGAGGCAATATAGGCACTGGGAGGGCTAGGATTCTCTGATATCTAAATCTTATTGTTTGGTGGGAGTCATGAAGAAGGAGTCATGCCAATTCTACTACTTACAGATATTAGTGAAATAGCCTTTCTCTTGAGTAAAAAGCTGGCCTAATGCTAGGAGTGTTGTACATCTGCTACCAAATTTATTTTTCAAGAGTAACTCTCTTTTTTTCCTTTTCACCACAGTTTTTTTTTTTTTTCTTATATTAAAATATGTATGACTTTATACAAACAGACTTGTTGCTTTCACACATCACCTGTCACTTCAGGATATATAAGCACATTATGAAACCATGGGGAAAAAAATAATGTTTTCTTTTCTTTTCTTCCCTTTTTTTTTTTTTTTTTTTTCCCCCCAGCAATTGAGAGAAAAACAGTATATGGTGGACATTTTCATATTTACATACCAATGATCATATTTATTTGTCTTTATTATCTATGTAAAGTGTCTTGAAATTAAATAGGACTGAACAATCAGCAATTCTATTGCTATCAATGAAATTTGGGGTAACAAGCATTCCTGAAAACTGGGACATGTTCCCACTAAACATGTGTTTAAATATTTAATTCCATTCACTCAGGTTCATTCACCTAAATAATCTCATTAGCCTTACACAAGAAGTCAAAGGAAAAACTAGGGACAGATCCCAATTCCCAAGCATGTGTTTTGCTCTGCTTAACACTTGTCCTGTAAGTCCCTTGACTGTCTTGTAGTATGTACACATTGGAGCACAGAGAGAAATAAAGGTATGTGTATGCAACGACATTACTCAAGAGTTGATTTAAGAAGCTGCAAAATCCACTACCAATAACAAAAGAAATGAAAATCTGGAGAGTGACTATGAATAAGATATTTCTGCTGAGTGGAAGCATTTCTTAAAGTTCCCTCTATGATAAGAAAGTGATTAATTGTTGACAATGGTCAGCAAAGATCTTCCTGTACTGGCTTAAAAATGGATTCACTGTTAGCTGACATAATAGAAAGTAATGCTCAAAGCATCCAACACTACTTTCTCTAGCAGTCTTAAAACTGGCCATATCCCTCTCTGAGGACATCAGTCACTGATGTGTAGTCTGTGATGGGCCAGTTTCCTTATGCGGAAGACAAAAAAACAAACAAACACAAAAACAACAACAAAAAAACCTTTGCACTGAATTGCTGTGTCAAAGGCAGCTTGTCTGGGCCACACATAGGCAGCAGCATGGTTACAGACATACGCAAGAACTCTTTCAAAACAGAAGAAGAAATGCACTGACTGCACAGAATGCTAAATTATACTGCAGAGGCGATGGAAATTTATTAAAGGTGCTTCACTAGTTATCCACAGAGCATATCCTTAATGTTAATACTATCTGAACATCACACTGAGAAGTCTTGCTTAATAAGCCCTACCTACTGACTGTAATGGATCAGATTTACAAGGAACAGGAAAGAAGGATCAGACAAGGCTAGAAGAAACAAAAAGAAGAAAAAAAAAATGCAATCACAGAGAAAGCTTGACACTGAAAATGAGATGGTGAGGACTTTCACAGGAAGAAGCTGGGGGGGAGGAAAAGAGAGGAAGAGAGATGTCATGGGGGATTTGCTCAGTGTAATGTGAAGGAAGGACAGGGAGTATGAAGTCCTCTGATGACCTCTCTGGCTGATGGTTTCCCAGTAAGGGAGCTCTGCTCTGTTGCATTTAAGGAATCTTTTATTTATTTAGGCAAAAAGAGATGTGGCAGGTGTAGTACTCATCACGCATGTGACAATTATCTTTGGAGCATTACAAGCAGCAGCCAAGTGCATTCAGTGCTCCAACAGGTTAGCTACAAACCACTGCCCTCCCCCCCAGTGCCTTACTGCTACAGCAGAAGGCTCTATCACATGTGGGTGTGCTGTATATATAGAACAGAACAAGGGAGGAGGAAGAGATTTATATTTAGAGGCAGAATCCAAGAGCAAAATTGAATTCTGGAAACATGAATTGCACAATAACTGGTTTTGACAACATTATGCCCTACTCTGAAACATATTTTTCAAGTGACCTCTGTGATCCAAGAAGCCTTTGTCTTTCAGAACCAGTATTAACTACATAGTACACAAACATGTTCTTAGAGCATTTTTCAGACAGTCAAATAATCTGAATTTGGGGCCTTGTCATGGCCTCTTCATGACACTCCAAACTAGCACTAGCCAGGGATTCGGTGGACCAGATTCTCTGCTATGGGTTTAAACAGGGATCTCTTGCACCCCTGATATTTTGGATGCTCTACATATTTGGGAGAAAGAGAGCTTCCCCACTGATGTCCTGCTCTGGAATGTCTCTCTCTCTCTCTCTCTTTTTTTTTATCATGCTATTGGAGTCTATGAGAAAATTACTGCAGATCATTACTACTGAGTGTTTTTGTCATAGAGACCACGTAACTCAGATTATGTTTTAGAAAGAAAAACATAGAAATCAGATTTTTATCATTTGACTAGATATCTTTAATTCTCTAAAAAAACTCTGCTAGCCTTACCTGGTTATATACCACATACAGATAAGACAGTCAAATTTAAAGATTTTATAAGCATAAGCTCAGGATAATCAGCGTAATTTAAATGTAGTGAGATAGCCCATATTCTGAGAGATAAAGCAACAAAACAGATCTTTGGAAAGCCATCTTCCCTTTCTGTCTTCATGCTGATGGAAGGTTATTTCATTCCAGGATGCTGGAATCCCTGAAGAGAGGATGCCCACCCTGGGGTCCTTACCCCCTGCCCCCACATTCCTAGGACAAGAGCATATAGTGACATAGAATCAGGAATTCTCAATTCATTCTCATTCAAAGGAATTATTTTCAGGAATGCATACTGCATACCTAATAATCTCTCACCCTAATAAAGTCTTAGGGTTAAGTTCTACCCTCAGCTACTTCTTTGCTATTCACACTGAAACAATGGGCCTCCATCCTTCCACCTGCTCTCCTCTGTACAATGCAATTAATACTTCAGGGACATACAATGACCATTTCTAATTTTTGACCATTTATTAAAAACTCTAGCAAAATAGAACAGAAGACTGGCCCTGGAGAACTTGAGCTCTGATGTGGACTGAGATCCTTCTGCTTGCCCTTCTTGCACAAGCACTGAAGAACATGCTGACCTGAACAAGTGATGCTGGTTTTAAGAGAGGTGTTTTTTAGCCAGCAGCAATAAGAATTTGCAGAACATCCTTAAGAAAAGTGGATCTATCTGTCTTAAAATTGAGCTGGTTTGATATTTATCAGGCCTTCTTGGGCTGGGAAACAGACTGGGAAAATAAGCCATCACTTCAGAATTGTTCAAAAACACCAGCAACTATAGTGAACCTGCAAGTAAACTGTCTCTTTCCCCTTTACCATTGGCTCTTCTGTTGATTATGGCAAGAGCTGCATAGGAATTATTTTACCAGGAAAGCACCAAGTAAAAAATCAGCGATGGTTCAGCTGCCAGGGAAAACTTTCATTGCTCATAATATTTTAAGGATAATGTTTTTGGTTAAAAAGCCAGCATAGGCTGTTCATTTTGTTTTATCATCTTTTATCGTTTTAACCCTCTTTGGTGGAAAAAACAATCGAACTGTCCCCCAAATGTAGGGAAATCCCAGCCAAGGTGAAAATGCCAAACGGCTTATTGTTTCAGTGAAAGCAGATCATTTTAAGCTGTCTTTCCCTTTGAGCTCAAGTGCTTCAGTTTTCTACTGTGGCTCCACGGAACATTAGTTTCCACAAAGGTTTTTTTTTTTTTTGTCTTGCTAGTACATATGTGTAAAAACAAGTTCTATTATGGCACTCCAGATCTGTATGACTGTATTAGAAAATTAGCATTCTGGTTGTATTAGAAGATTATATACACTGCCATCCTGCACAGAATAGATTACTGTTGATTATAAGCAACAGCCTGTCCACAGGAATCTAAGACCTGCTGAGCAGTAACCATAGAGGTTTTGAGAAATTACTCACTATTGGAAAGCCTTGGGTATAAAGCCATCCTGTAAACAGAAACCCATTGCTCCTAGTTCTGGGTTTATCTCACTGATACTTGTAGAGGAAACACTTTTCCTTGTACCTGGAGGCAACAGGCTATTAGAGCTGTGACACATCAGAATTAAGATAAGTTCTACTTCCAAACATTGGCCTTGAGGATAAAAGCTGTTGTGTTTCTACTATGGGGCAGATGTCAGCACAGTACAAGGCAATATCATGACAGAGATGATATACTGTGGAAATTCTTGGACGTTTTTCAATGTCCCGTGGAACCCTACAAAACCTTCTTCAAATTCAGACACCTGATAAAGGTAGTACCCACCTTAGGAAGGGAACTACTCTTGGCCACATCTCACCTGATGGCAGCAGAATTTAACTACGGATGAATAGGAATGAAGTTTTTGTTTTAGTTTCAAGAAACCAGATTTACACAATAAGCAAAGAGATTAGATGTTATATTCCTCCTGAAACTCCTTCTGCTGGTTTGAAGGCTGGCATTGCTCCAGACAGCACAGCTGATGAAGGCAGTTTCTATAGTATGGATACTATAGAAATAAAAGCTTCTTTGAAACAATTCATCAGTAGGAGTGTGTTTGAGAGGTACTCTCTTGATCTCACATAGCATATGTCTTTGTGGAGCTGAGAAAGGCTGTCAGGGAAGATCTCCTTTTCCAAAAGGCATGCTTGAGCCTGGCTTCTCAAGCAGATCTTTCTGTCATTCACAGACCAAACCTTTCAAAGCTCTACAGCTTTTCATACAAACAAAAAGAACAGCTAGTAATTCTACGTTATCTTCACTAAAAATGCTTTTTCCTTCAGTCGCCTGGATACTTTTTACCATGAGCCCATTCCGAAGGCGAGATCAGCCTGTAACCATGGTGGTGGTGGCAGTGCCGGGGTGGTTAAATGCCCTACCAGCCTGATGCCACTAAATAAATAAATGTATTATCTTTGACTTGAAATCTCCCTGTTGCTTCAGTCATGTCTGGTTGCAGCTTGCCCAGTGCAGTCTCTGCCCTCTGGGAAAAAATGTGTTTATAGCAAGACAATGGGGACTCATGGCCACTAGATGTTTTTAGCAGGCTGGTAAAAATGAAGACTCATCTGCAATACATGAAACTCAACAACTGAACAAGAAACTTGTCTGGTCATTTCACCTGTAAAAACAAATTCCAGAGGGCAGATGACTGCTCAAAAGTCCAGGGCTAGACTTCAGCTAGAGTAAATTAGGATGGCTTGACCATAATTATTAACACTTACTGAAAGTCACTAGTACTACATGAGGAACTTATTTGAAAAATTCAGCTGACTTCTGCATGAACTATTCTTATCATTAAGTGACACTGAAGAATTATTGGAAACACTGGGCCAAATTCTAATGCTCTGAGTCAGGTCCCATTGAAGTTACATACTATTCAAACCAATTCTGAAATCCTTGCTTACATTTTATATGTTCCAGCAGAATATTGACCTGTGAGAGGTTTAAATGAAGGCTCAGTGAGAAGAGGAGGACATAATAATTCTTGAAACCAGGAAAGCTGATTTCTCTGTCCACCTGACTGTGTGATACAGTAAACAAGTAAGACAGAGAGGAGTCCAAGCCTTAGAGTGCTAGGCACATCTGAATATACCCACAACTGCAGAATCTGGAGCTCCACAGGTTTACAAAATCAGAAAGCATTGATGAAATTTGTATTTAATTCCAGACTTTCAAATACAATGATTGTCATTCGTTTTCCTGGTTGAAGGCTCCCATCCATCTCTGAGAGATGAAAAGTAATCTCAGTAAGGCCTTGAGGATCTTGAAGGTCCTTGGGTAAGGACTAAAAAAACAACAATAACAACAACAAAAACCTCACCCTTCTCAATAACAGACTTCAATTTCCCTACTATGCACCACCCATTTTCAATGGAAGTGGAAAGTGGCAAGGAAACTGTTTATCTCCCTGAATCTTACACGTCCTGCTCTGGTGAAACTTAGGGCACTGTTTTAAGATTTACAACACAGGAAGAAGAAATGAAGTTCTGTTTTCCTGTTGTCTTTCTATGTCCTCTTCCTCCAAATGTATCAGACATAGCTATCCCTTCTCCTAATACTGGGGGCATGGTGATCACTGCGCCAGACCACAGTACTGTTTTTTTCCTGTGGACATGTTGGACTGTTTTAAGTAAACTCCATTCTAAATCATGATTACATTTAGAGTTGCGTTAAACTTCAGCTCTCTTGGCCATATTCCAGCTAAGGTAGTTATGTTCTGCATGCCAAAAATCCCCACACAGTTCCGGTGCAAAACAAGCTACCCTTCCACATCTCCTTGTACACTCATGTCTTTTCTCCTTAAGCTTTTAAACACCTGTCACATTTTACCCTGAAGGTGGCTGAACTCTAACCTAATCCTTGCATGTACAGCTCATAAAGTGTTTTAGGATCCTTTGGGATTAAGGGCATTAAATGAATGCAAACTGCAATATTAAAAATATATGCAACTTTATAGTAACAGTTGACATTGTTGTTGGCACTGTGTAGCACCAGGGGACCCATTGTGTTAGGAACCGTAACTGCAGAATAGAGATGGTTCTCCAAATTAGATCCAGCTGGAAGAAGTGGTCACATATCCAGCTACTGCTTTCTACAGAGTGACAAGAGCACAGGCATCTCAGTGGGGTGCTAAAGGGAGAGTTACAACTGCCTTAGTGCTATGAATAGACCTAGCCTGGCTCCTTTGGAAAAAAAGTTCCTAATCTAAACTATAATGCCAGACTCAGCAGGTACACAACAGCAGGCAGGTGAAGGAAAGCTGTCACAATTTCTTCTGGGGTTTGTAAGTCACTGGCTGACACTTCCAGGAAAGCAGACTGAATTTATAACATATTTCACATATCACATCGTGTAATGCAGATAAGATCCCCTCCTCTTCAGTTTGTAGAGGAGAAGGCTAGGGGTGTGTGTGGGAGACACAATCAAGGTTTATGAAGTCATGAAAGTGATAGATAAGCTGAATGCAGAACTGTTGATCACCAGATCTCACAGTATAAGAAGGAGAGGGCATTGACTGAAAGTGGCGGTAGATCAGCTTAAAACAGATACACTAAAGTACTTGTCTACACAGCAGGTAGTGAGCTTCTGGAAACTTGTTGCCACAGGAGATTGTGAGGGCAGGCAGCATTAGCAGTTTCAGATAAATCCATGGCTGACAGGTCCATAGATCGCTGCTAAAGGCAAAAAGAAGTGTGCCCTCTAAGATCTCTAATATGATAAGCATGAATTCAGGAGCAGTAAAAGCTGAATGAAAGGCAGGAAATGATCAGGCTTGCACACTTGCCCTCCTGTCACTGTCAAGACCTGAACATTGCACCACAGGTCTGCCAAAATAGTATTTTGGCATCAGTATTTCTTATGTACTTCTGTTCACCAATTAATCAACACTGAAGGGCTCAAAGTAAACCCAAGGACAGGACAGAATCCCAGAATACTCCAGCAGAGTGCTTTGTCCATTTTTCAAGGAAATTTGGTGAGATTAACATATTTGCCTGCAGCATAAGGTCCATTCCTGTTCGAGTCATGCAAAAAGCAAGAAAACATTCCTGTTGTCTGTTCTTGCTCTCTGTGGTGTTAAAAAGTGCACAATAAAATATAAATGTCTTCTATAACTGCTATCTCATGTTCTTGAGCATGTCTATTAACAGTAATGGTGTGATTTTGAGGAGGCATTATTCCCTCCCTATTGATGCATTTCTTTGTCACTATGATGTTGTGTTCAGCACTTAAAGGGTGTAATTCAGCTGAAGGATGAGAGCTACCATATGTGTATTTCTATTACAAGATACGTAAAGTGTAGAGGAATCATTAGCGAAATTAAAATATACCAGTCAATTTCACTGCTTGGTCTGTATATGCTGGATTTCATTATCCATCACTAAAGATAAATTTTAAATTAAGAACATTTATCCATCAGTTCTTCTTTTAGCTACTACGCAAAACCAGTTCATCTTATTTTGGGAATTCTATGATTTATTTGTATGTATGTAATCCCAGAGGCTCTCCACTAATGTCCAGAGTGAGTTTACATTGCAATTAAGATAAGAAGTGGGATCAACAGATCATCTCCATCCTCTCCTTTCACCCATACTGTGGTGTACTTCCCCTTAAAAAGGCTGTCATTTGCCTTGGCTTTAAACCCACAAAGCTCAATCCAGCACCTACATACATATAACTGCGTATATGTACTCACGCTAGCCTAGCACCGCAGTTTTCGCCTTCAATATCTGCTCCAGGGACGTTGTCTGTGTTCACGGACTCGGTCTCACTGGTGGGCATGCTCACTGTAAGAGTCAAAGGGAAGAAAAAGAGAGGGTTGGCCATTAGAACCTGACACATCTATTAATGAATCACATCAGTGAAGGAACTGGTGTAATGAAAAGACCCTCAGCTGCAGCTCCTGAGGATTAGTTGATCAAGTCTGCTGCCTCCCTGCATAGGCCAGGATGGGCAGGTAGACTTTAGGAACATACATAGGTTACTTGAAAACTAAAGGAAGGGGAAGAGCCAGCTGCTCATTTTTTTTCTGAGTTGGCTTCTGGCAATGTTATGAATGAGAACCACTGAAAATTAGAGAACCTTCAAAACCAAGAAAGAAGCTTTTACTTGATTCAGTGAATGCTTAAGATGATTCCCCCTTACTTGCAACCAGCCCAGCCACCTTAATGCCCTCCCCAATCTCTTGTGGAGAGGAGTGCAAAAAAAAAAAATCAGACTGATAGATATTCAAAAGACTTCTGTTAGCCTGGTAGCAAGTACCACAAATAATACTGATGGCTCATCTGTCATATACTACCATTGATGCGTTTTAGCCCTGCACTTAGAAACTGGGCCTATAGGGATAAGAGGGAAATTCAGACTCTGACTCTTTCAGACAATATCAGCAAAGGAACTAATTAATACGGACTGTGGCAGAGATTTAATGTTGACACCCATCAACCAAGATCTGGAAAGAATTTCCCCCACTTTTGCAGAAATGTCATGGAATAGCCATTAAATGAAAGCAAACTTAGGTGCAAACCTACTTCATCTGAATTCAAGGAGGTGTTATCTTCTCTTACGAAACCTTAATATTTTATTTGCTTCTGTTGATCACAAAGGTTCATGGTTTCCATTCCATGAATTGTTCCCAGCTCCTATATGAGCTTTAGTAACTTCTTTCATACACAAACATTCAACTTAAGGTAGAAGAAAAGAAAGGATAGGATACAATGTGTCCTCTTCCCTTCCCTCTTTTTAATAAAAAAATAAAATAAAAAATTTACAAAAATATACAGAAAATGTTGTTTCAAACTAAATAATGGAGGAGTTAGGTCTCTCAGATGTCCAACAAGACAGCAAAACATGACCTGCACTGGATGTATATCTCAGATGAGATCTGACAGCATGCACTATTAGCTGTTAGAGAGGCTTTTAATAGCTTGTCAAAACAGGTTACTCGTTAATAAGAAAATATCTATTTGGGGGTCAATGGTGCAAAAAGAGACAAAACAGAATAAATATGCTCTGCGTTCCAATTGGACAGATGTTTAATGAGCCATGGGTACAGGTCTTCTTTCAGAAACTAGAAAGATATCAGAAGGTTCTTCCAAAGATCTAAGAAATACCTGGGTTTCTGCTTTGAAAGAACTGTGGTAGAAATGCCCCTCAAAATATTTCCTTCACCCCATCCCAATGATGCCAGTGCTTCCGATGTGTATCTTTGGACATCTAAAGCTCTTCTACTGTTTTCTGTAGGAACACAGCCCATAGGAAATAATAGTCTCTCTACCACTCTTGACATAACCATGAAATACTGTACTCTAATGGTGCTCATTTCTTTGCAAAGACTAGATGTTTTAATAACTTTGTCTGTTCAGAAAGATGAATTAAGAAATCAACTGAATTAATATTTTGATGCACATGGAAGAGTCAAGTAAATTGTAAGAAAAAATGACATTCATAATTCAAATTTTCAGTCCAGATTAAGCCCTTCAGAGGAAAAAAAAAAAAACAAACACCGATATTTGGCAAGTCATCTTTGAAGCTGAGGTAAAGCACTTTCAAGACATATTTGAGCTTATTTGCAAATGGAAAACAATCTTGAAGACATTAGCAAGAGATTGATTTGCAGAACAGCTTATTATCTTGAGTGCATGAAGAGGACACTGCACAAGCAATAGAAAAAGCAAGGCACGCGCATGCAGAAGTATACAAAGATACATCATGTGTCAGTCTGCATAGAGACATATAGACACACACACAGACAGATATACGCAGTGTGGACACAAATTGCAGTCGAACATTACCATGGGTTTCTGTGGAGTGACTAAACCAAGCAAACTTTCCTTTCTTCTTATCAGGCAAGCCAGACGGAGTGCTTCCTTTCACAGACAAGATGATCAGTGTCAAGTACCAGGAACAAGACATCAATAGAGAACATGCAGCCAGTGACAGGCAAAAGAAAAAAACAAGGAACTCAGCTTGCACACGACATCCAGTTCTGTCTGAAAACTTCATCATGTGAATTAAAAGTACAAAATCAAAAACAAAAGTATACGGAAGTAAAAAATATTATAACAGATCACTTGAGGATAATGTTCCCTTGCTTTCTGCTCTTTTTTTATATTTGTCTTCTGAGAACATGAAGTGGCAGAATTTAAGTTTATGGGTCAAATCCTTATTCCAGTGATATCAATGGCAAAACTCTTCTTGTTTGACTGCATGACCTACAGAAATCAGTGAGACTAAGGCAATCGCAATTTGTCCCAAAGTTATCCTCTGATCCTTATTAGACTAGCCTATTTTTGAATGATATGTCTTGTGTTTTTTTTTTTCCCCCTAAACTTTTTCAATATCAAGAAACTCTTGCAAAACTGATGGAGCTGCTAAAGGAAAGTAGTTGGAATAATCACATTTCTCTGTCTTTTCCCATTTGTAGAGATTAACAACCTTCAAGCACTCAGATTTATCCTGCCTTACTCAAACTAGGACACACTTCACCTATGCCTCATGATTTCCATTTGAGTTTACATTTGGTATTTACCCTCTGATGTTCTTCTGCTGTGTGGCTTTTCATGGCATTACTTAGTGTTGATCCTCTGCTTATTATGTATGCATGGAGGTCCTCAGCCCACACATATCAGAGATGTATGTGCAAAGGTGTCACAAAGCGTACTTTGCACTTCCCTAATCCTACTGCTGTGGAAGGCCAAATTAAAGTGAAGGATACAGGTGCAGTGACACACAGGCTGAAGAGCCACCTCCTGTGGTTTGGGCTAGCTCACTGGCATTAACTCCCAGGCACTTCCTACACTGCACTGATGGAAAATGTTAAGGACAATAAAAAGTATTAAGAAGGTATCACGTATAAGAAGAATAATGGCCTAGAAGTTAGAGGTCATGATAGACAGTAGCCTAGGACCGTATTCTCAAACGTGATATGCTCTCAGCAGGGCAATCACTAATTTTCTGTGGCACCTCGCTTCACCTTCAAAATCAGGGGATAATCATGTGCAGAGCTGCTGTGAGGGTCATTCAGGCCAGTTAACAAATCCTAGAAACAAAAGATGCTGCAGAAGATGTGTGTATAAACTGGGGCTGAATATGAGATGAAGTAAACCAAATACACCTATATGGCTTTCTTACCTGATTCAGTTCTCAGGGACACAGACCTTCTGCCTGCACCCCAGCTCCAGAACAAAAACAAGGCAGGCATTTTTTGGAGTCAGGGTAATTAATTACTGCAACCATGTACCAAGAATGCTGGTGGTGAATCTACCACAGGAATGTTTTAATCAGGAAGAGATGTTTTTCTAAATGGTGGGCTCTAGTCCAGACCAGAGTTATGTTCAGGCTCATACTATACAGACTATGCCATCTCAACGGCCACTTCCTCCTTGTAATTTTGGAAGCTGAGACAAAAGCAAGAGGGAGACAAATGCGTATTTCCCCCTACCTGGGCACAAATGACTCAGGGGGAGAAATCCTGGTGCCTTTCCTCCTTTGCCATGTGTGATTAGTGAAGTATGCACTCTGACAGGAGTGGTTCCCTGTCATCTTCAAAAATCCTATTGCTTGTACCCAGATCGGAGGTCCCGTAGGGCTGGGTTCTACCAGATGCAGAGGGCATATTGTCTCTGTGTGGGCCCCCCACCTCCCCGGCCTTCAAGCAGACCAACAGATCTTCCACGTAGCACATGCTTTGCATTGTAGGCACTTTGGTGTCCAAACTGCAGCACAGACACTATCCCTGTGCATATGATTCAATGGTCCACCTAACACCTGAGGGTATTAGGTTAACATCTAAATGTCTATGTTCTACATAGGCAACTCCTTGGCACAAAGGATAGCAGGTTGCTAAAGGAGTGAGAAGGCATTTCCACTGGGTAGTTTACTTTTGCCTGGCTGCACCAGGAGTAGCAATGCAGCTAACAGGGCAGTGAGCACAAATTGCGGGCAGCCTGCTCCAACCAAACCAGTACAGTGAACTGCTACCAATAGCACAGGGACAGGTCCCATAGAAGATATTATACACTTCCTTGGGGCAAAACACAGCAGCTTTGCTTACGTGGCAATCTTTTTTTGGATTTATCCTTAGTCATCACAACCGTAATTCTCTCTGGTTGATGAAATCTCCTATTAATTACACATTCTCAAAGCTGTATAGCAATTTCTTTTTAAAGGGAAGTGAAACAACCTTTTAAAGGCATCAAAGTATTTCATGGTTTCAGTAGAATGCAAACCTTAAGGACCAGTATGTTTTATACTTTACAGTCGCTTCTGAAATGTTTGCACTTCTTACATCTCTCCACAGTGTGGCTCACCTCTGAATACAGAATTTTCCTCCTGGACTGCCTAAACTCTGATTTCATTTGGCTTACATAGCGTTCCTGCAGCAACTGAAGTAGCAAAGGCTATCTAGCTGCTTCCTTAAAAATAAATCTGAGATATGCTTCATGTTGTGTTAATTCTAGCTCTGAGACCCAGCAGACAGAAGTAAGGACAAAGAGTCTGCAGTCTGCGACTGGCTAGATAGACAGATGTGCAAGACCCTTTGAGAGCCTCTGTTCCATGTCACTGGCATCAAGCTTTGATACCAGCTCTCCACTTGCACTAACATATGTCCCTCCTCCAACCAATGCCCTGTGGACATGCAATAAATTATTAGATGGCAGGTTGCCAAGAGACAGCCAACCACTCAAGCAGAAAGCTAGCACAAGCAAGTACCCTTCTGTGTAGCCCTGAGATTTTTTTTTGCTTTACACACTTAGAGAATAAT
This sequence comes from Netta rufina, assembly GCF_964035555.1. NCBI lineage: Eukaryota > Metazoa > Chordata > Aves > Anseriformes > Anatidae > Netta > Netta rufina. The sequence continues at coordinate 141,965,063 of NC_140123.1, forward strand.
ATATGCTCCCAGTTTGGGAATATCACTACCACTGATGCATCTTGCTTTTATGGCACTTTTGTTATCTTGCCAGTGGAAGTAATTTTAATATTCAGATTTATCTCCATGGATTATAATGTTGCCACACTTGCTTGTTGCTGAATCTGACTTTAATGAACCTCACTGTGAGAACTTAAGACCCAGAGAAGATGAAGCCCAGGCAAAAGGTGCCGAGTTCCACAAACATAGATGAAGCATATACTTTTCTCATGTTTTAATGGGACATGCTACTAAATGACTCTGCAGACTTGGTCATTAGTTTTAGAACTGGATATGTTAGAGGCTATTCACTTTGCCTGACTTCACTTCTCTGATTTAGCTGTTTGATTTAAGCTCCAGAGGCAGAGAGGTTCCTATCACAGGTTTTCTGAATGGCTCATTTTGCTTATGGGAGCTTATGGCTCCCTCAACCACACGGACAGGCTGGGCGTTTACAGTAGGCCCTTAGTTGGGTACCTAACCAAAACAGTGTGACTACTCAACAGTGTGTTCATCCATATTCAAGAAGACTTGCTGTGGGTTTTTGGATTAAGAAAAGGAACAATATACTTGATTGTGTATTCTGATATGTTCACCTGGACTACAATTTCCTCAACTCTCTAATTTCTGCTTGTATTGAATGACATCGTGAAATATCAACCTAAATCACCCCTTTTGCCTATGTTGCTATTTGAAGTCAGATGGACCTGATGCTACTTTTTTGTGTCACCTTGCTCATGTGATCAAGCCTTTCTACATATCTGCTCAGTTTCTCTGAAATGGGGATTATAATTCTGCTCTCACCTTGCAAACCTCTCTGAGATCTGCAGATGAAACACATTACAATAGGTGCTAAGTACTATAGTTATTACTGATGCTTATGTCTCCCAAGTGGGACTCTGCAAAACTATAAAGCAAATCTAAAGAGCAAAGAAGTCCTGTGAATTCTCCAGCTGAGATTTAAGATTTCTCTTTTCTATCAAGCACAACAAGAATAAATTGCAATATGCAGGCTGCTTCCTTTAACAGAATGCGCATCAAGTGAATGACTTTGTCTCCAGTAAGACCCTTGCTTCCTGTGGTGCCTCTCATGCCCATCATTTCATGAATGAGTTTATGGGCAGCTGTCAGAATATCAATTGACTCTTTTTTTTTTTTTTTTTTGTGGAGAGTTCTCATTTTTTTAATTAATATGTGAATATTGCCTAGCTTTCCTCTTCTCATTGCCTGTTTGGAAATGCTATACTCATTCATCATATTTATTAATTTAAATAAGATACAGCATTTATTCTGATACATGCATACAGTGTCTTGGGAACAATCCGTGAGTATGTTCTTAAATGGAAGCAGCATGCAGAGAATAAACTGTGCAAAGGCAAATGAATAATTTTCTCTAGATCTCTTCCTGATTTTTTGACTGGGGAACATTTTGGGGTTTTCTGTTTTGAAAAGAAGCTCTGCAATAGGAAGGTTTCTACAAGAGAAGAGGAAAAGGAACTTAAACTATCTGTAGGAACTTGGTGGTTACACACCTCCCAAAGACAGACAGAATGAATCAATGAATCTAGCACCAAAAAAAAAAAAATCCAGAAAAATTGTGAAAATACTTTCAAGATCCTTATGGAGGGCTCAGAGGTCAATGCCCATACAGACGGTATTATGCACACAGTCCTACATTAAATATATGCAATACATACACTTTCAATAACCTAATTTTGGGTTACATACAAATGACTGCAATTAGAAGGAGTGAGTTTGAGTTGCAGTTTCACTCAAGGTCGAATTGAGGATAGCAACAAAGAGCCATAGAGCGTCTGTCAGTTGCATCTGCTTTAATCAGAAATAGAGAGGCTTTTGGTAAAAAGACCTTTACACCAGCAAAACAACAGCAAAGGTGGAGCAGCTAGTGTGTGGTAACAGGGCTTGTCATTACAGTCATAAAAGCAGGCTGAGAGGACTGATGCAGCGCAGCACAGGTTACCAACTGGAGCAGAAGTAGGAACATTGCCAATACTGAGATGGAGTATTGTATGTCCAACATTTCATTAATAAATTGCAATTTATATCTTTCATATAAAGAGACTTGTTTTCTCATGTTCTCCTCTCCTGGAGTGTCACCACAGACACATATACATCCCATGCTGTTGAGGGGATGCAGTCATGGGCTAAGTGAATTTATACCATACACAAAGAGGAACAGGAGAGAGATAGAGAGAGATCTGTATCAGCTGTGCAGGCACGTGATTAACAGATCTGTCATTACCACATGCAGATTACTGCATACCTATGAATGCATTACCTTGCCGCTACTCAATTTTCCTGAGACCTATTTTAGTACAACAAACACCCCAGCTACCTTAAACATCTGCCATTTCTTCCTACTTTTTTACAGTAATATTGACAGTAATACACAGCTCTCCACAAATATTTGTTCATTTCAGCCATCGAGTGGAATACACATTACGCATAAGACACATAATGAGCACAAGTGAACTTCTGGCCCTGATGAGAGGTGGCCTTGCAAGCCTCTGACATGCTGTGTTCTGTATTTGAAAGGAAGAACTTAAAATCCTCTTTGGTCTTCCCTGCATGGAGGGCAGGGGTTATTTTTGCATAACTGTGGTATCTCAAATGTCTCAGAAGCACAGGATGTAGGACCTTTCAGAAAGGAGTCTAACTCTCGGTTAAAAAGGGCAAAATGAGCAGTTTCCCTGGGTAACAGCTTGTTCTGCTGAGCTAACATCTGAGTCTGCATTAGGAGCCCATTCACTGCTCTGCAGAGTTTCTGCCTGCAAGGGCTATGGAAGTAACCTGCTTAATCCCTGCGGCTGAGGAAGGACAGATGGGCCGGGTCACAGGGTGACAGAGCTGCTACCAGAACAGATCTTGAAAGATGTCTCTCTCCTAAATCTGGGTGCTCCAATGACATCCTAAACTTGTTTTCTTTTTTGATAAATGTCCTGTGTTGTTTGTCTCGCTAGGAACAACACCTAATGCGCCAAAGTGCAAGGCATTTACTTGCAAGGATATGGTTTATAGCCTAAGTTTCTGGTGTCAGTCTAATACTCTAGTTCCCTATAGACTGCTGGAGCCATTCATTAAAAAAATAATTAAAAAAAAAAAAAAAAGAGAAGGAGAGAGATGAAAAAAGGAACTGAGGCAACTGAGGATATATAGCTCTTTCATTTGTATTTTTTGATGGTGAACAAATTACAACAGCACATTCTGAATGGTTCTGCAAGATCTCTCTCATTCTTTAACATTTTTTACAGAAGAACGTGGGACAAGCAGCAGCACCATCAAATGTTCCTGAATCTACGCCATAAATGATACAAGGACACAAGAAGTAGGAGCATCTCACTTGAAAATCAATATAATTCTAGTATTGCAGTCTGGTCTGGCAGGCATCTAAGAAATGGGTGCATGAGAGGTACTATCACACCAGGTGTTGGAAAGTGTTGCAAAGACTGATGAAACAAAACAAATAAAATAATTAGCCACAAAGAAAGTGCCCTCAAAACAGTATAATCAACAGAAAAAATATAATTTCTCCCCTTTTGAATGCTTTTCTAATAATCACACTGCTACTTATATTTTGCTCACTAGCATTGCTATAAATGAAAATTATCAGCACATAAGCTTCAAGCGCAAACGTGGTTTTAAGGCAGGTCATGTGTTTCCTTAAATTCCTGTGCATGGGGGAACTTCTGCATCTGCCCACCCACACAAACATACACCTGGGTGGTGAATCAGTAACTTTGATGAGGATCTCTACTTCAGCAAAAGCATCTTTGTTCTTTCAGTTCACAGCACTGTCTTCCCTGCAGAGTCAGGGAGAAGCAAAAAAATTACAGAAGCCAGTTCTAACCTGATCTGCTTAGGTCATCAGAAACTCTCCGGGGAGCGCTGCTCACCACCTCGATTGCTAAGCTTCAAAGTGGCTGAGATGCAGCTCTAGCTGTTTTATGACATCCCTGTCTGGCACCAGCCATTTCAAGGTGGGTGACACCTGAAGACTCAGCAAGTGGCCTGCGCTTTGTGAGCCAGAGCACATAAGAGGATGTGTCAGGATGGCAGTGACTGTATTTGTGTTTGGATGGTGCAGCGGGTCAGAGGCTCACAACGCAAATCTTTCCCCTGGGAGCTCCCACACCCTGCAGCCAGGAAGCTTAGGCAGGGATTGTGCCTGGGCTGAGCCAAGGGGGAGGTAGGTGTCTGAGGACTGCCTCCTGCAGAAGGAGGAAACTACGCTCCTGGAGGCTGGCCGTTGTTGGCAGAATATCAAAAAAATCAAAAGGAAAAGTGAACGTGGGGGGCAAATTGTATTATTTCAAAAGACAGGCAGGGCAACCGGGCAGAGGCTGGGTCATCGGTGAAAAAGCTGTGGGAAAGAACAACAGTGACTGAATATTTCATCTGAAATACCGTTCCGTGAGCTGGAAGAGTAGCGTATGCTTATTGCATGATGGAAGGCATAATTTAGGAGTGACTTACTTAAAATATTTGAGCGTTAATATTACCAAATTTAGAGAACAGCAAGACCCCATCCATCTGAGCAGTCCCATTGCACATGTAATGCCTGAGATGGATTAATTCTCAGCAAGTGCAGGCATTTTCTAATAGCAGTATTCACGTGGGATGTGTAAGAAGGCTCCTGGGTGATGCATTCCTGATGGTAAATGATCAAGCAATCCAGTTCGCCGATCAACAGGTGTGGTAACACACACATTAGGTATAGGTCACGTTCAAGCCCGGGCTGTGTGAAAGCCCTGGACCCTTGAAATTGTTCTCATGGATCATGCTGGACAGATTCTATTCAGCTCCACGATCTGAAATGGAAATCACCTCTTCTATTATGAAATGCACATAAAATTCTGTTTTTAACCCCCAGTCTGTTACATTTCTTTTGTCTTCTGTGCCTAGTAAATAAAATGCTTGTGATTTTGTGTGCTTCTCCTGCATGTGGTGTTCTTTCAGACACTTTTGCTAACATAATGACTAGTCTGATACTAGACACTATTATCACAATATCATGAGTCAGAAGCATGAGACATGCTAGCTGGGCAGGCTGTGTGTTACTGTGCAGCCAGGAGAAAAGCAAAAAATTCAAGTTAAAGAGTTTTGCCCTTAAAATCAGCTTGTCAAACCTGTAATTAAAGCTTTTACACCTCTTGAGTAGGGCACTGAGAATAGGTCAATTACCCCAATTCAAAGAAGCAGGCAGTTTATAGTGGCCTTGAAATAATAGATTCGTAGTTTGCAAATACTTCTAGCATGCAGGAGAGTGAGGGACTGATAACAACAGCTTGAGTTAAGCTTAGTGTGGGCAGGTGTTATGCAAGCTTCCCTCACACAGCTGTGTTAAAACAAGTCATTCGTGACCTGGCATAGCCCTGTTATTCTGCTTGTGGTTCTTCAAACAGCTAGATAATACACTTACATTTTGATCAGCACATCTGTGAGGATCCATGCAGCTCTGCCACTGCAGCCTTTCTCTGCTGTTTAACCCTTTTGCTATTTCAGCCTCTGGGTATTAATGCAGCTGATAACATCACCCTTCTGATCTCTGGTGACCCCTGTATATGTATACCTAACCTTGGGCCCCCTGCAGACCCCCATAGTTTGCACTTAGAGGGACATGTCTTACTGCAGCCCTTCCTCAAGCAGACAAGGAGAAGCATGCATCATGCTGTGGCTTGTGAACTGTGTGAATGGAAACAAGGATGTGAGCAGCACTATAAACACCCATGGGCCCTTAAGCTGAATTTGAATGTAGGCCTCAAGATTTGAAAGGCCAGTTGTCTGATCTGTTGACTTATCTCCACAATCCTGCTAACTGAAGAGCTGCTGTAATCAGCAGGCAGACTCAGTGCCACAGCTATTTTCAGTTCAGTTCCCCAGTTGGAAACGTTTTCCTTCCCCCGCCACCTCTCCAGGCTTGATGTTGTTTATGAGATAACTGGAATGGAGAGACCAGCTTTTCTTCCCAGGAGCAAGTACAGATGGAGATTTTTACCCTATTAGCAGACTGTACTGGAGCGGATGGGAAGTTTCTCACCCAATAAGTAGGAGTGAGCGGTCACACAGAGTGTGACTGCTCCTCTGTCAGAGCCGCGCCTGTGCCGGGGTCCTGCTGCAAGCTTTCCAGGCCTGCCACCAAAGCACTGCGAAGTGCTAGGTGCCACTCACAGCTGTCAATCCTCAGCTGTGCCAGCACTGGCTATCAGCTGGGCAACGTACATGCTAGCTCAGCTGTGTAATGTCACCCGGGCTCCTTGTCTCCCTGCTCTGCTGCAGGAAGATCACAGCACCACAGACTGCCTGTCAGCAGCAGCTCATCGTGCTGCTCCGCTGCTCTGCCATCACAACAGCAGGGTCAGCTTTCAAACCCTACTCACATTTAAAGCAAAATAATACTAATTTTGCCATTTTTGTGGGTCCACTTAAGGAAGCAATGGACTGCTCAAGCTATCTTGCAGTCAGGGCAGGGAAGGTGGAGGATACAACAGTTTCCCCATGAGAGCTTTGCTAACAACGCCCCTCCTGCCTCTCTCCACCTGTCCTGGCATCTCAGAGGTTTCCCAGTTCCACCCCACACAGCTCTTGGTCTGGGCCAAGGAACACACGGTCTGGACCTCAGTAATTATCTTCCTGTACATAAATCTTCAACCTATAATACAAAACTCAAAAGGAAAGAAAAAGACAGGTAGATAGGTTCCGATGAATATAAACTTTGACCATGAGGAAAAAAGCTCACAGCAGAACAGCTTCTGCTACAGTTGGTCCTACCACATTCTTCCCTCTACCAAAAACACTTTTAAGATATTGAGCTTACAAGAAGCTGAAGTTTCTAACAGTACTAAGTTTGTTCACATATATCATTGGACAAACCACACTAGGTGCTTGTCAGGCACTGGATGGCATTTTTTATGCCCCACCTCATATATTCCATATTTTATCTGCTGGTCTACAGTGAAAGTCTTGGGTACCATGAAGTGCCTAAAGTGGCATTCCCTTCTGTACTAGCTTTGCTTTCCTGTTTAAAAAAAAAAAATAAAAAAAAATAATATATATATATATATATATGAATTATAATACCACCTTTTGCCTGTTCAGACTGTAAGCTCTTGGAGACAAAGCTGTCTTTGATTTGTGTACATACACCTAAGTTTTATTTGTGTATATAAGGTGTCAGGTGCACTGTAGCTCTGATGTCATCTGGCACTGATGACAACTAATTCTCATCCCCGACAGTTGTTCCTAACTCCAAACACATGCTTCCTTTCCCTCAGCCATCATTACTAAATGCCACAGCCTCTCTCCTGACAGTTTGTTATATCACATTAGAGTCCTTGGGGCTTCAGCTGCTATCAGTCCTGCTCACTAATGCTTTCTTCTCAGTGAAGAAGGCTACATCTGTGATGATAACATTTTTTTCAAATGTTCATCACTGGTCTTTCTCACTGTCTTCAGCAGGAAATGCTGAATACTCCACAGTTTGGAAAACCATTCTTTAAATGTCCTTATAAAAATTTAAGAGCATGTTTTAGGCCTCTACTTAAAAAAATTGGCCTTGCTCTACATATGTGCAGTTTGGGGGGTTGTGATAGTTCTTCTTAAAATTTTCTGTAGAGATCCTGGCACTGAATGCCTTCTACATCTCTCTAACTATGGGAAATAAAGCACATACAATCTGTCACAAGGTGGTGATGGCAGTTTTCTCATAGACTGTTTCCTCTAATGTCCCTTCATGAGAACTGGAATCCCAGTGTCAGTGGATAAATCTTGACAGCTTCCAGAAATGCTTCCTAACAGGGCAGATGGAGATTAATTTATTTGCACAAAGGTGTCTTTCCCAGCTATATAAAAAATGGATTCCCTCTAAACCCATACCTTTAAAGAGATATTTCTCTGTAACACATTAGTACTAAAGAGGATTCCTACATCAACGTAACTCTTTCTTCCAGCAGGCAAAACAGAGGTGTTATCTTACCAGACAGTCTTTGCTAGGGAAATAGCTTTTATAGTAGATAAACTTAATGCTCTATCAACATTAATGCCTGCCTCTATATGCTGTAGCTGGTCACACATCACTGCTCTAGCAATACTCAGCATAACATTGTTTGTGCTCCAGGTCACAAGAATCAGGGAAGGGAGAAGCTAGATAAACTGAAGTTGAACAACATTAGCCAGATCTTCAGTTGCAAGACAGCAGAGCACATGGATATCACCACAAAACTTTTTCAGTCACGGAGGATCTAACAGGAAGAGCTTTATCCCAGGCATGAACTACACCAGCCTGGCAGCTTATCTAGTTTATGTAACTTTAGATACTGTAAGGGAATAAGAAGAAAAATTGAGCTTACAGGCAGGAATTTGCACAGTTTTGGACATTGCTCTCCACATTGCCCTTCCTTATTCCACATAACAGTGGCAGCAGCAACACAGATTTGTTGGCTGCTCCTTGGGTTAGATTTCACTCAAGGAGCTGGCTGCTGGGGTCAGCTGTGTACCTGAATTAGCCCCAGCTCTTCCAGACTGAAGAGTTACTCCATTCTACTTTCTGGAAACGCTTTTCCTGCTTTGCCAAACAATACCAGGCCTTCTGATATTATGTTGGAACAAATTACTTCTGAATTATAGACCGTAATGCTGGCCATAGCTTTCTCCTGAGGCTTCCTAAATACCAGCAGCTCTTTCTTCTTTTGCTCTCCATTCAAAATCAGCAATTTGTCTTCTCCATACTGTGCTTTGACATAAAATGCAGGCTTGAGCTAAATTGCTTCTACATTGCATTTGGTTAGATGGGATTTACCTACCCTCAGCAGTAACTATCAGCAGAGAAGGAAGGGGAAGAAGAATTTCAAACAGTTGCTTGCTTTTTGTTTTATGATCAAAGCTTTCTTTCAGCCAGAAAAGGAGAAAGAGAAACTGGGAAGTTGCAAAATCTACAGAACTATGAACCTAAATGTTGCTTTTTGATAAAAGCTGGGTTGTTAAATTGTACTACTAATTAAAAACAAACCTGTTGATTAACTTATTCACAGAGTGAACAATCCATACTTTCAGAGAAACAATAAAATTGTGTCTACTAAAGTGATTAATATGATTACAGTGATTTCCCAAAGAAGGGAAATAGTTCAAAACCACCCTGACCAAATCTGTAAATGCCTTATATGATATGATACAAGGTCAAAATTCTGGTATAAAGGGCTGAGAAGTGCTATGAGAGACTGATACTGGCACTGAGAGGGTGGCTGACCTTCAGAACATCATTTAGCCTTTCTGTGCCTTTTCTCTTAACAAGATGAAGCAGCCCAGAACGTTTTTCTCCTCTCCAAACCTGCACGCATATTTTAAAGAATCAATCTAGTAGATGAAACGTTTCTAGACAGAGCTTAAAAACAAAGTTTTAATTTCACTTTGTTCAGCAAATGAATCTTGTTCTTTTTAAGTTTCTCCTTTCTCCTTTTAGAAATGGTGAGAAAGACAAAACAATTAAAGATAAAGGCCCTACAGATTCCTTGCCTTGTCACTGGAAAAAAAAAAAAAAAGAAAAGAAAAGAAAAAAAAAAGCAAGCAACACGTGAAGACAGTCAGTAGGGAAATCTACTCCCAGACATCTTTTTTTTTTTTCATTATTATTATTTTTTTTTTTCCCAATGGGGAATAAGTCAAATATTGACATCTTAGTTTTGGTGACACTGATGGAATATGGGGCAAAAGTGAAAGTAAAGTCACTCTAAATTATATATACATATATATACATGTATATATCACTTTTAAATGGCAACATTACTTTCTGTCATTTAAAGGGCTGAATAGGTAGCTACCACAGTTCCTGGAGAGTCACTATGGAGTCTCACAATATCTTCTCATTCTTTTGTGATATCTGTCATTTCTCCATTTCAGGATATAAAAGTTTATCTGGGTGCAATTCCATATTTCCATATTCACAGCTATGGAATCAAAATACTAGTAATGACAGTGCGTCAAATTCATGACAGATACAAAGGAGTTTTAGCCAGTGGAATTGTGCACTGGGCAAACAGTACTATCTGGACTATCAAGTCTTCTAAGTGTTAGGAATGTGATTTCAGATCTGAAGGATCTCATGCTCTCCCTTTGGTGGATGACAGTTACGAAATAGTAAAGACGTGTGAGCACAAACAAGCCTCTGGTACATCAAGACCTAATATTAGGCAACATTCTCTAATGTTGACACTTTCCTGTGTTGTTACTGACCTCAGATAAAACAGGTTAGGACCCAAGTCCTTTTTGCCTTACCCAGGCAAAATCCCTAGGAACTCCAGTAGGATTTTTGCCTAAGGATCACAGGAGTGATTCAGCCTCGTGTGAGAATTAATGTCCCAGAAACTTTTTCTAGGCAGCATGCTAATTATAGACTACAGCTTGACATCTGAAGCACAAACCCATGCATCATTTTGCAACCTGAGCTTCACTTTCCACACAACAAATACAAAGCCAACATCATTTACCAAGGCCTTTTAGCAAGTGTGTGCAAGCTGTAGTAGTATTTTCATTAAGAGCAATGTTTGAGCTACTCTAAAAGATGGCGAGGTACAAAAATACCACTTGGACTGTTTTCTACAGAGCACAACACACAGCTGGGAGCTGCTGTCACTTGTACGCAAGCAAATCATAGTTTTGGAGGACCTCTGTAGCTGAGTACATGGGGCTTTTTTTTTTTTTTTTTTTTTTTTTTTTTTTTTTTTTTTTTTTTCCCTAGGAGAATCAAATATGTGCAAACACCAGAAAACACTTCTTTTGTCCCCCTGTCTCTAGGTGAAAAAGAGTAAATCTATCACAGATGCTAAACTCCTTGTGAAACACTTATCAGGTGCCCTTGTGAAAAACCCACAATTGCTGGCACTTTAGCTAATCTTTTCCTAGTTACAAGATGATTATTTTCCACATGAGTGGACAATGATAAAAAAAAAGATGACACTGTGCTTTCTGCCTCTTTAGATGAGGTTTTGACAGATAATAAATCATTTTACAACATTGACTTTTATTTCCTTGCATTTATGCATGGAAAGCAAAATGCAACCAGGTGGTACAACACAACTCAAATTACCGACTGGTTTAGGAGGAACAAAACTGATAAAGGTTTCACTTTTACCTGTGCCTCTTACAGCTTTTGCTTAGATAATCTTAAATCCCAAGTGAACACCCTGTGTTTTTTTTTAACTACTTGTTGACAACAGGCAAAAAATACTCTCAAGTATCAAGCTGTACATGCCTGTTAAGGTGTGGTTGCCCATGTCCTTCCATGTGTATGTGAGATACACTGGGACAAATTCTGTAGGTGAAACTAGAATAAATCAGGGTGAGCTGAATGACTGTTAACAGACAACTTCAACTGTTTCAAGTGTATTCTAGTTAAACAAGACATAAAAATTAACTCAGCACACCACCTTTTTGCTTGTAGAGTAAGAAGACATGAGTTTAAAAGGCAACAATGATCAAGACTGAATTTAAAATAAATATCTTGTAAATATACTCCTTCATTTTTCACTCTGAATCTCCCATGTTAATTCCCTAACCGTGCAATTCCCCATTAAATTTCATCATAGAAAACAGACTAAGAATTTTTTAGGCCACCCTGAAATTTTACCCTGTAACCAGGTCTCTGAAAATCCTGTTATGTGCTTTCTGCCTTTCTGCCTCAGACACTATCCCACAGTACCATGCTATTTTTCAGGCTGAAAGTAATAAGCCACTTCCTTGTCAGTACACTAAGCACAAGATTCAAAACCCACAGAGCAAGCTGACATATGAAATTACTAAATGTGAAATTTGAACAACTTGGTGTTCTTTTATCTTGGTATCCTGATCAGATCTATAGACAAAACTCTCCCTAGCCAACAGCTTCAAGCCACAATATTTTCCAAACTGTTGTATAGGATTTAGTGAGAACTTTCACTGAAGTCAATGGGACTTATTTAGTACATAGCCTCACTAAAATCAGTAGAGTTCCCTTATAGTTTAAAAGTTGACTTTGTAAAAGGAAGTCAAGTCAACAGGAATTGGAGAGAGAAATCCTAAACAGCCTGAACTTTTAGAGAAAGGTGTTCATACTTTTATCCCTGTTATGTAATAGAGTCAAACTACTATTGGAGCTCTCGGGAATAAAACCCTGTTTGCACTGAAATTATTGAGGCTGCTATTTCTAGAGTTCTTAAATTGTTCCTTTTTTTTTTTTTTTTTTTTTTTTTTTTTTTTCTGATTGAACCTCCAGCTCTCCTGTTCTCTGTATTTCTGGCCCAAAGTTCAGAAGCACAAAGTCTTTCTGTGAAACACACAGATTTTCCAAATGTTCTAATGGTCCATAAGCTCCCATTTTTTTTTTTTTTTTCAAAATATTTTCCTTTGCAGCTGAAAACTTTGTCCCTGTTTCAAAATCATTTTCACATAGGGAAGACTCTCACAAGTTTGAGATTAAATTCTGCCTATTCATGACAACATAATGCTGTTCACAAGAAACAGTGATTGTAGGCGTAAGACAAAATCTGTGGTTCACCTAAAAATTAGGCTGCAGCTGATTCCTTAGAGGCAGTGAACTCAGATGTTAACAAATATTTCCAAAGGTCACCAAGACGTTGCAATAACTGCTCTGAAAGTGAAAACTGATATTATTTTTAATAGACTACTTTTTACATATTTTAAAACCTGTCTGTATTTCTGTACTTTTTTTTCCCCTTCCATTGTATATTTTCTAATTCCACTTTAGCTGAGGCATAAATCTGAATGTGCAGTCAAGCCTCCCTCCCCTATACCTTTCATTATTTAATGTACTATATCAAGTATTGCTATATGTTTTGATAGGCAACATACCGCCTTGCACTGTTTTTACTGCTGTGTTACATGAAAACCTGATTATCTACAGCCATCAGTCCCATTGAAATAGAGCCCTGGAGTATGATTAGACTTTGAATTGTTGTAGGGTAAGCTACTTGCAAATCAGCCCTTAAATTTGAAGTACTACCTTGGATATGACTTAACTAGAAGAATGAGTTGTCTTGAATCACAGAATGGCTTTGTTATCAGACCCGAGGCCAGGCAGTGAGCTCTGTTACTACTAGAGACTCTCTTGATGTTAATGTGGACACGCTCACATTGCAGGCAGCAGCACCAAATAGGACTGAAGCACAAGAAAACAAAGGGAGTGCAAAATCTGAGCAGTCAGAAACATCAAATTACTTCTCCCTGCCCATTCACAGCTTTTTACTGACCCTGATGCAGTCAATGGGAATTTTGCCAATTAACTTCAATAGGAGGAAAATCTGGGTTGGATTGAGGTTTCCTGTTTCTGCCCACAACAACACAGATGCATTCCAGACCACTCTTAGGAAGAATAAAAAAGGGCAAATTCCCAGTTACTGTGACAACAGAAGGGGTGATTCTCTTCACTATCATGTAATTTTGAAATTCAGTATCTGCTTTGTGCCATGACATGTGTTTCTCTCCTCTGTCAAATTAATGTTTTCTTCCCTTACAGAAGGCCCATCAGGGAAAGAGCATAGAAGAAAACCATCAACACAAACAACCCCTAGACGCCTTTTGACATTTCCCACCTCATATCTTCCAAAATGGAAAAATCATGTTTTCAAACAACAAGGAAAAACTGCCGTAAACATGTGTTTCCCAAAACACAGAGGATGAATTCAGACTGAACTGTGAATGCTTCTCAACGAATGCCTCAGAAGAATGCTAAGACCACTGCTATGGAGAACATCAGCTAAAGGCTGCACAGATTGTCCAGCTCTGGCTACATTTATCTTCCTTTCTCATCCTTTCTTCCACCAGGGCTCTTGCTGCTGTAGTACTTGGGCTTGTTGACCATTTCATTAAGGGCTTTGAACACTCAATGAGACTTGGGGCAAGGTTTGACCACTTCAGGAAAGCAGTGGAATATACAATATACAACTGATGATGCCCAAAAGACTGACACAGGCAGTCAAACCAAAGGGAATGCAAGTGCAATTCTCTTCCCTTCTGCCTCATGTTCTCTGTCTTACTGGAGGCAGTTGCTATGCTGACAGGCAGTCAGTCAGTCTTCTTTACAGAGAAAGAAGACAGTGAAATCTGCCTCTGCAGCCAAGGGCAGAGAAGAGACTGGAAACATATGTTCTCTGTGTCTGGGATGATTCAGTTTAGGTAGCCTACCTGGGCCAGAGCCCAGATGGTGTAAACTGCTGAGTCTCAGAGTTGCAGATTTACATTAGCTGAGACTCTAGTTTAATAAGTATATATTAAAATGCTGAACTCTTACAATATTATTTATTAAAAAACAACAACCAAAACCTGCATACAGCTTCCAAGGGGAAATTGAGGAAGTGAAAATTAACATGACTTCTTTAAAGTAATGGTGTAATTCACTGGCTGGAACCCAGATCTGCTGAGCATCAGTGTGATATAACTGGACCAAACCTTTCAAGTATGTTAAAATAAAACAACCGCAGGAGTACCGAACTGCCCTATGTACTTCAGTGAAATGTTATTTGAAATGTTCAGGGCTGATATCTTAAAAGTCAACACTGTTGATTAATTCATCACTGAACAAAGTGTGTTGGAAAGGGGCAGAAGCACTCTGCTGTAGACCTCAGGACATTGTACCAGAAAGAGAAGACAGTGAGCTTTGAAGAAAACTCAAGAGAGAACCACACTGAAGCTGTATGGGAGGCATCTGAGCTCCTTCAGCAAGAGCTGAACACAAGAAGACAAGGAAGATGTTGGAGCCTCAGCAATGCAAAACCAAGAAGCTTAGCATGTTTAGTAGGTGTGATTCAGATGGGCTGAGGGCAATAAAGCTAGATAGATTCCTGAGTGCATTTACAACCATGTCTGAAATGCTGTGCCATCTGTCCTTTATAGTTGGAGCATGTTCTGTAGATGGTGGTTGGAAGAGAATTAATACCAATCTTGCAGTATAACCCCTACTGGTGACTGAGGGCTGGCATGAATGCCAAAACATTCAACACAGTAGAAAACACACACACACAAATAAAAACAATACCTTGTCACTTATGGTACTTTTTCTATGGCGTTATCTTAAATGGAAGCCATTAAGGAAAAGACCTCTGTTTCTATTTGATTTGTTACACAATGTTCCTTCACCTTATTTGCTAACAGATCCATCAACCCCCCCAAAGCAGCACAACTTGAATGCGATTAAGCTTCAGGAGGGCAGATAGGCTTTTTCAGTGCTGCTCTCCACCAGTGTATCCCAGGCAGATATTGGTCTCCAGCATCAGAGTGGGTTGAGATGGTTCTGCATTAGGTATGTTTGTATGCAATAGGATATATAAGACGTGTAACCACATAGGTAGTTACAGTAAATATACAGTGAGTTTCTTCCTATGTGGTATACATGACAGATAAGTATGTCAACAAATGAAGTGGGCATGACATCTTAGGAGAGGATGTCTGTAAACTATTTTGCTTTGTCGAGAAATACAACAGAGCTTAAATAATATGGTACCCATAATTTGGCAAAAGTAAATACAACTACCTACTAGGAAAGAAAAATTAATGTGGTTTATAAAATACAAAAGGCCAGAATGCAAACTCCTAAACTCTGCTGGGTGGGGGAATAGATCCAGGTATTTTTGTTGGCCAGGGGGCTGGATCTGGGGGTGGGGAAGGGTGTGTTGCTCTTTATCATCTGTGTCTAGAGTCTATTTGCTTCCCCATCAGAGGAAGGAAGCACAAAGATCCATTACTTCCATAGCTGAAAAAAGCATTTGGCAAGAAGGAGGTCAAGGTACAGCACTGGAGAGTAAGGAACAATATAGAATAGTTCAGTTGGAAGGGACCTACAAAGTTTATCAAGTCCACCTGCCTGACCACCTCAGGGCTGACCAAAAGTTAAAGCATATTATTGAGGGCACTGCCCAATTGCCTCTTGAACGCTGAGGGGCTTGGGGCATCAACCACCCCTGCAGGAAGCCTCTCTCAGTGTCTGACCACCCTCAAGTTAAAGACATTTCTCCTAATGCCCTGTCTGACGGTCCCCTGGCAGCTCTGTGCCATTCCTGTGCGCCCTATGCTCGGTCCCAGGGAGCAGAGACTGGTGCCTCCCTCTGCGCCTCCCCTCCTCAGGGAGCATGGGACAGCCCAGTGTCCTCACAGGACATGCCTTCCAGCCCTGTCACCTGCTTTGGTGCCCTCATCTGGACCATTTCAAGAACTTTAACATCCTTTTTATATTGTAGAGCCCGAAGCTGCAGACAAGATTATTGCTATCAACAGCCTGTTCTATATGGAAAACGAACAAAAGCAACAACAAACAAACAAAAACAAAACAAAACCAAACAAACAAACACAACCAAACCAAACCAACCAAACAAAAAATCTTTTAGAGGAATAGGCAAATACACTTCATAGTTTGCTTGGTCTCTGCTATTCTCTTGTTCAGAGACTTTTGTTAGCATGACTTTTGTCCCTTGTACATGGCCAACATCAGTCCACAGCCTTTCTTCACATGCTGAGCCATTCCTCTCAACAAAGGTGTGATTCTGCTGTATACCACTAGGCACTGCAGACATCTGTTTCCAAGCCTGGTCTGTCATGTAACAAAACCTGATTAAGTATCCCACAACAACGTGAGAGAAAAAGATATGCTGTGTGTTTGGGACTGGTTGACAACCACTGTCCTTAGACCCGTCTCTTGGAACCAACAGCACTGAAGACACCGCATTCATAAACAGTTTGGAGGAGAAATGGGTAAAAAGTTAGTTTGCCATTAATAGCCGACTGGGAGAAACTCTTGAGAACTTGTCAGATGCAATATTATGGATTTTATAAACCCTGTCTTACCAAACTCACTTTATTAATTTGAAGAAGCACTGTAAGCTGAAGATACGTTATCTTTCAGTTCTTAGTATCACCAGTCAGAAAAGGAGCTTGTTAGCTCAAATTTGGACTGATCCCACCCTGTTGCAATGAATACAATGAAACTACATCTGACCTATTTCAAAACACTTTTACCAAAGCAGAATTATTTTCATGTTAATTAAAAAGGAAAACGTTCAAATTAGCAAGTAGCTTTGGTAGGTTCTCTTCATACTATATCAGCGATGTGGCTACACTTTTCGTTAACAGGCATCTCTCTAGGAGGAACTTCCCGATGAAGTCAAGGGAAAGCCTCCTGGTGACTTCAGCAGAGTGGTGTGACAATTGGCCTCCCCACTTAGATGTCATATAAGGATACCGGAGCCCATTACAGTGTTTTTTTTTTTTTTTTTTTTTTTTTTTTTTTTTTTTTTTTTTTTCCCATAATAGGAAATTGCGCCTATAAAGAAAGGAAATGGAATCACCAGACACGATCATCCATTTATTGTATGCCACACAGCAGCAAATTTTGTCTATGAATAAATCTATTACTGGGCGATTACTGAGGTTAAATTATGAAAGTCAGCTATAAGCACTCGAAGGCACCAACATAAAAAGAAAAGTAACCTGATCTGGGGAGGTCTGAGCAAGTCCCCCCAATGACTCCTTCAAATCCAAATATGTAGTTATCAGGGTTATGACTTGATATTCATGACCCCACAAGTGGTTGTTCTATCTATCTATTTATTTATTTTATTTCTTTCCTTTTTTTTTTTTTTTTTTTTTTTTTTTTTTTTTTTTTTTTTCTGAAAGAACTTAAGTGTTCTGGCAGCTGCCGAGAGTAGTGCTTACTTCTCCAAAATATCATAAGCATCTGATGGAAATCTTGCTTTTTTTCTGCAGGAATAATTTTTCAGTGTCTGGTCTTCCTGTTGCTAGAATATATGGTTCTGATCAGATCACCCCATAGATTTTGCTTATTTGTTAGGAAGGATGATCTCTAGGGAAATGCTTCATGTCTTCTCTTCCAAAATCAAACTGGGATAATGCACATTTTAGCAATGAAAGCAGAGTACTATAGGTGTCCATTAACTACATAGCTGTCTAAAGCCTCCAGCTCTGACATTTCCCAAATACATGACCTGTAATGATACCTCCTAGGTGTTTCTGAAGTGATACAGAGCCTATACTGGGAAAAGATGAGGTGGAGTGAGAAGATTCAATGAAAATAATGATACGCAAGGAATCTCTGCTTTTTTCAAACCTGTCATTCTTCAGGATTTGTAATAAGAAGGGAAAGTGAATTCTCACTTTCCATAAACATCTTCTCAACTCCAGAACAGAAGAAAAAGAGATACTTCTCTTACAAGAAACGCCTGAAAGCTTAATTTCAGCCTGGCAAAAGCAAATGCAATTCCGCTGATTTCAATGGAGTTACAGATGGCGCACTTAATGTACAACAGGGTTGATTTGGCCCTTCTCCCATACTGTAGCATTGCTTTGCCTAGAAACCTTTGCTTTCAAAGTAATTAACCATGTGTCAATAGCCTGTAACACTGAACTACAATTAAATAAATGAATAGGAGACAGATGTATATTTTAAAACTTATCTCAGTAGCGAACCTCCAATGGCAAGTATTGATCTTTTTTTCCTGTTTAATATCAGGTTCTAATGTCAGTATTATAGACAAGAAACTGAGGATCTGTAAAACAATATCCATTATTTTACACATATTTCTCCCTCCCACAGCTCCAAAAAAGCATTAGACTTGGATCACATATAAGCAGAGTGAAAATCTCAGAAAGAACCTGTTCTGCCTTATAGGCAATATCAGCATTAGAGCAGGTGGGCACGGGCTCCCTTAGTACAAGAAGAGAAAGACAGACAGACAGAAGAAAATTGCTTACTGTTTCGAGGCTTCTCCTCATCCATGCCTTCATCTTCATTTTCTGGGTCAATGTCTTCAGCTTGAGTTATCCAGTCTAAATATCCCTTCAAATCCTCCTCCAGCTGTTGCTTTTCCCGTAACTTCTGGAAATCACCACGAGCCTTAGCCTTCTCTCTTTCTTTGGAAAACTCCCTAGCAAGAGGGAGGGAGGAACGGGACGTGGGTGGAGGGAGAGGAAGAGATTGAAAAACAATGGGTTAGATTGATTTCCACTAGAAAGTCTCCATATCCTCTGTAGCACACCCAACTTTCTCTGTTCTGTCAGGACACGTGAAAGGAGTATCCTTGCACTTGTAAAACAGCTGGAGTGTCCACATTTTTACCAGTGCTTAGGAGAACATAATTACCTTTTTCATCCTTTCATTATCAACATTTGATTAATAATTAAAATAAAACTCTTATATGTTTATGTACAATACCACACACTTTCTAATGTTCTTTACCACTTGATATTCTCCAAAAGCTATCCATAAATACCTATATGGATAGTGGTTAATTCGAGACGATGAACTGTTTGACAATAATCTGACATCTGGAGAGTGAGATGGTGGCTCTAATTTTTAGTCAGGTCTCAATCTGTCTTTAAGATTATAGGTATAATCACAACTAAGTTGTACTAATTGTAAGTGTAAGCAATGATACTCACAATTCTGTACACAGATAATTACGGGCAATTTCACCCATAGTACTGAACTTGAACTTCATAGTACTTGAAAATGTAGACCTCAATATTTTATTGCAGGCTTTCAGTATTCAGGCCTGTTATCTGACATGGAACTTATTTTTCAAGTCTCCAGTTGGGCAGACAAACATGAGCAATAATAGATTCTGCCAGAAAGTGAAACAGGGTAGGTGTTTGATTGTGTGATGAAAAACCACTATTGGGAATATGGGCTTAAAAGAGAGGGCATAGGAACAAGAATTTAATGTTGCTTAGTTATGATCCAGGGTGTCTGCTTTGCCTTCTTTTTGCCTGTGATTCCATTTCTTCCTATCTGTTAGACATCTATCCTGCACTATTCTTTTTTCTAGAAATGCCAATCTACCTCCATTTAGTGACTCTCCTGAGGTTCTAAATCAGGTTTTAATGCTTGTATTTTTAAAAGTAAGTTTAATGATTGTGAAAAACACTGGACTAAGAGTACTTAAGCCTTATATCTGTTGAAGCAGATCACTACACAAGGTGCACACAGCAGATAACACGACCCACTATGTCTAGATATGAGAGGAAAAGTCATTCTCTCAAATACAACATCCATTAGCCTCACTGATGATTGTCAGCAATGAGTGAAATTAAAAACAAACAAACAAGAAGCTTAATATTAGTCTTTGTTTTGCTCCTCCAAAAACAAATGGGAAGCCTTCCACTAACTTTGGTGGGATAATATCAGGAGTATGAAAATCCTAATCGAAATATCAATGAGTGCCACATGAAGTGCTCTCAAGCAACTGAGACAGAGATGAGTTTCCAATAGTGAAGTACTTCTGTCTGGTCAAAACCTTCTGAAAGATATCCATTGACTTCAGTCTTTTGATCAGGCTTTTTATGTTATGAACTGTGCATGACACCAGCACAGCAGCAGAATGAAAGTAGGAAGATAACTTCATTTCAAGCCAAACTGTGTGACAAAGGATGTGTGTGTGATCCTCAACCCCTGTCACATTCCTGAGGTTTCAGGCTGTCCTATGGGACAGTGATAATGAAGGTGCAAATGATGAAGAGAATCACTGGTTTTCAGGCCTGGAGTTAGATCACAGTCAACCCTGGGACTAAACAGCCACAAGGCAGAGAAAGAGCTACTGCAAGGATGGCAAGAATGACCCTAACAACAACAACTGTACAAAAGATTTTTAAGAAAATCCAATCAATTCCAATCGTTTTTGTTTATAGCTTCAATAACATCTTTCCTCTGGGTCTTACATAGCACCTTATCCAAACTAATGAATGAACTCCAGGAAAATCACCAAATGAAGCTATGCACTATTAAGGCTGTTTGAAAAATCAAATCCTAATATTTCAATAGTTGGCTTGTAAATTGGTGTTTTAGAATCTTCAACAAATAGGTCCATTTTTAAAAGGGAAAAGGATCTCAACTTCAAGTGAGAACTATATATTTGCATTACTATAACTTGCAAGGGGCAGTTTTAGAAACCAAAGTGTGGAAAACGAAATGATCCAGCTTACAGAAAGTAGAATTGCTACTGTGTACTGAACTGGATCATTTATATTAGATGTATTTAAGCTGAATGCCTGCTTGGGTCTTGTCAGCCCAATGTAGTGTCCCTCTCAAATGTGACTCAGGCTGGACGAAGAGCTGACTAAACTGAAACGAGCTTTTAACAGCACATCATTCTGCTGACTGTCTGCATGGAAGTTAACTTGTTACCTGGCTTTTTCATGGCACAGCTGAAAATACTGTGATTCCCCAGTCTAAATGATATGCATTCACCTGTCTCTGTCCTTTGTACAAGGTATGGGTTTCCAAATCTTGGATGACTCTCCAAAGAAAACAACTTATTTAAATTATCATAATTTCTATGCTCTATGAGCATTAAACTATTGAGAACAGGTGGCTCAGGAAATTGCTAATACAATACCAACCACTTCCCCTGTGGAATACTAGCCTGTATGCAGGCAAATGTAGTTCACAATCAAGAATTACTATCCATGTCATTTACTGTCCCATGTGAAATGAGTTGGTGACCTCGGTCCAGTTCCTACTGCAGGCAGGTGTGCACATTACCTCTGCCACCATCACAGTTGAAAGTAAATGTTCATTGTTTGCAGTTTCAGCAGGGAGGCCAAGGACCAAATAAGTTTTCTGATAGAAGTGCCATCTTGTGTTTGGAGGTGGCCTTCTCAAAAAAAAAATAAAAAAAAATTGCAATATCTTATGAGGATAAGGTCAACAGAGGCTTGCAGAACTACCAAGCAATCTGTCTCTTTTCGGTGAACAAGATAACATCTGTTCACGAGTTGGTGAATCTCATTGTTTTTCCCCTAACTCAGTTTGCTTCACTTTCCTTCACTTTCCCAGGAAACTGTAAGACATTTGCCAAAGGAAATACCAATCCTGGTGGTGAAATATAGATAATTCATGTCTATATCTGATCTCAGTATGAATTCTCACATTCAGAGTAGTGTTGGAAAGTGAGGAAAATGGCAGAATTCTAGCAGTTCAAAGCTCTTGCTTAGTGCAGCACGAGGCTTCAAACCTCATCCACCCTGACAGGTACAGCAAAGAATGCAAAGGGTTGGAAGAGGGGACAGAATACTAAAGAAAAGCCCTGAAATATCAGGAAAACTACTTCAGCTGTCCTCAGGAGGAGCTACAAACACAGACAGCCTCCTATTCACTCTGATCTCTTCCTTGGCAGTAACAGCATCAGAAGCAGCCAACTGGGTTTCCAGGATCATCTCATATAAGAAGAAATGGCTGTTCTCTGGCCCTCCATTTGCCCTATGAAATTGCTTGTTTGGCCTATATCCTGGAATTTGGATCACTGATTGGCAAAATGTAAAATAAATCTGAATCTATATGCTTCATCATACAGGTCTGAAAGTTAAACACACATTGCCATTTTTCCCCCTCACTAATTAACTGAAACAGGTAGCAGATGTGAACATCACTGGTCTCAGAAGACCTCTAACAGTGGCTTCACTACTTAACAGCAGTGACGTGGACTTCTTTTACCTAGACTTGAGAAGGTCCACTGTGTGATCTGCTGACTAGGTTTTTCCTTTGGAATACATTGACTTTATAGTGTGCTTAGTCAAAATAGGAAAAGGATTATAGCTCTACACACTAATGCTCTGTCATACTATTTAGCTTAGCACGTGACTAGAAAATTCACCAGAAGAACCATGAATGGTTGAAATACCTGAGGAAAGACAAATTACAGATGAGATCTTCAGGCAAAGCAGAACTTGGCATTTGATTTTGCAGGTGCAATCAAAGTGTCTTTGTGAGTACAATTAATTACACTTACGTATTCAGAAGTGATTAAAAAACCTAAGCTAATCTGTCATTGACGAAGTCTGCCTACACAACTTGCTTGTTGACGTTCCTGAAATAAATGGGGAGAAATCAGAGATGCCCAGAATGGATCTACAAAGATGCCCAGGCATATTGCTTTGTGTACTACATAGAACAGACAGGTGGATCATCTACACAAAACAGACTAATAGCAAGTTTATTAAAAAAAAAAAAAAAAAAGCTGAATCTGCAAAGTGAAGACGCTTTGCAACTCAGCAGAATTTAGAATTGCTTTAGAAAGTTAATTGTTTAAGAACTGCTTATTTAGCCCAAAGAAAATTTAGAACATTTCTGCCATCATTTCTATTTTTTTTTTTTCATGGATGCAAATTCTTAAGTTTCTTTTTACTTTTCTCCAGTAGGGAGAAAAACTGCAGAAACTGTGCAGCTGTCATAATAGTGTGAACACAGCCAGAAATAGTGACTCACAGATTAAGCAAGGTGAACTTCATCTTTGATTTCAGTTCACCCTACAGTTTCCGTCTCTCACCACTAGCTGTGGTGCTCTGGCTGCAGTATCTCAGGAGATGGAGTATATAGGCCCCAAAACACTTTCTTAGGTTAAAAAACAAAAGAGAGAGGAAATGCATATTTCCACTATGTACAGACACAAATCCAAGTGTCGGTAAATTGAATCAGCAATGCTTCAACAATATGCACTCCTCAAGGCTGGGCTCACAGGCCCAGCCTGTGATTTAATATCTGATTTTATCAAATCAGATATTAAAGAATCTTCAACCACCGTCTTACATGCTCCTTGACTGCATTTCTGATACAACAGACTGCTTACCCGCTGTGAGCTGGTCATCCTCCTCCTCTACTGCTGACATCCTTACCTGCTGATCTGAGCATCCGCATGGAGAAATGAGGAGCTTACATTTTAAAATTGTACCCAGAGTATCACTCTCCAGAAAGCCAAACACAGACTATTGCCTGACACTTCATTTCTGGGGATTTTCTCCTTCTCCATTTACTGCTTGGAAACTCCTCTCTTTGCAGCAGCTTTCTTAGCTGCATGTCTCCTTCAATCAAGTAACAAAGACAATAGCAACACCTTCTGTAGATCTGCTATTATCTTTCTCTTTTCAGGATGATCAATGGAGGATCTTCTTCTCTAGTCCTACTACTGTCTTTCCTATGTTGTTGGCACAAACACTGAGGACACAATTTTTGTGAAGCATCAAGGCTTCCCTCCTGCTCAGAGATGATATTCCTCCTCTTATGATCAAAAGACAGTAGATTTAAGAGTTGCCCACTCAGGCAACAAGTACAGACTTTGACCAAATTCATTTAGAGCTCATTGAGAGAGGCACGATGTTGGAAACAAAGAAAAAGAGGATGCATAAAAGCCCTCACACCATATTTATCCATCTACATGGAATGGCTATAGGAACGCAGTCATGCCCAAATACGGAATTAGAAGCCTAATTCTAGGAGATCTGTAAAAAAAATAATTGTGTGAGGAATGTTGGCTGGCTTTATTCCTCTAATTATCTGGTTCCCTAGGGGCAGTAAGTTTTTAACTACAGGGGACAATATCAATTGTTTTTAATCAAATCCACAAAAATAATGCTTCGCAGTGAGGGTTATACAGCAGAACTGAAATACAGCTAGATGTCTAGATGACTTAGGGATGCTTAAACACTAGAAGAAATTATCCTGCTTCTCTGTTCATCCTTAGGAAAGGTCAGAGAGAAATGATCTTTCCTCCCTGCATAATTTTAGGCTTGTAATCCGCACAACAGAGAAGATGTGCTTATTGAAGAAGAAACATGTCCAAGACACTCTTCAGGGAAAACAGTCTCCCATTAGGCTGTGCTTTAGAGATATTAAGCAATGTGAAAATTTCTCATGTGAGAAGACATAATTTGGCAGGAATCTCATCCCACAACTGTGAAAGGATTTGTCTCGTGCTCTCATTCCTCCTTCAGTCCCAATGACTCTTCTAGAGATTTTACTGTAATCCCCTTCTGTGGTGAATGGTATGCTTCACCCACAGGCAGTGGAACATATTATTGTCCTCCTCCCACGGAGAATAGGTAGAGGTTTTAGGTAGAGGAAAGTTACAGGCATAGTTGTCTTTTTTTTTTTTTCTTTTTTTTTCTTTTTTTCCCTTTGATTTAATCAAAAGAATCTTTCAATGCCATTAGGAATGCCATGTTTTGCTATTTGCACAGAAATAGCCCAGGTCTTCTATAAAGATTCCTGAGATCAACCCACCATTGCCCGTTGTTTTGGTAACAACAGAGTAGGAATAGAAATACAAATTGTAAAAAATAAACAATAATAAAACATTTTCCTGGTACTGCTTACCCGCTAAGTACACCGAGAACCAAGTTAAGTACAAAAAATGACCCTATGATGATTAGTGTAACAAAATAGATCCAGGGCCAGTCCCTTCCTATGGCATCATTGACCTGGAAGAGTGGAATGATAATTAGTGAGACAAGCTCAGTTTCTGAGCATTGCAAGGCTCCAGCCAAAGAGATCCCAAGTCACCAGCAATAAAATTTTCAATAATCATTTTTCTGGAAGTTTATGGAAGGTTGACATTAGCAATTTTGGATGCACAGACATTAAATTTCTTTGTCAGCACACCTCTTCTGTTACCTGCATTGTTATTTGCCAAGTTTGAATATTTGGTCAAGATTTTGTGAAAGCTTCCTTGATTCGGGTTTTTAATTCCTCCAAAAGAATCCTGGTGACAGGGAAGAACCCTTATTATGGAGTCTTGCCCTGTAGCATTGGAAAAAGGACACCAAAACTGTCAGCTTACCCGCTCAACACACCAAGAACCAGATTTAGAACGAAAAAGGATCCAAAGATGACCAGACTGACAAAATACACCCATGGTAACTCATAGCCCATAGCGTCCTGCATCTGGAAAGACGAAGGAAAGTTAGAAGACAGAGAGGGAAAGCAGAAATGATTAGGCAAAGGAACAGATGGAAAGGTTTGTAAACAGAGCCTGTGGTTGGTTTGCACATAATCATAGCAAGTGTTTCTGTATGTTCTTTCTGGTGTGACCTCTGCTTTGATTGCTTTTTTCCTCTAGCTGTTTCTTTACAGGCAGTGATTAATACAGACTGAGAATACAACTATGTGCTGTACTGGCACTTCTTTGAATGCTCAAAGTTGCAGACTATCACTTCCTGGAGTTTACCCACAGCACCACAAGGGTCCATCCACTGACTTCTAAAGTTCTGTTCTAATCTCTGTGCATATGCTTTCTGCTTGTGAAAAAGTTGCTAGGTTTTGCTAAGAAACTTTTGCTAAGCAACTTTTTGCTAAGCATTGCCTCAGTGTGTTGTCAGATTATATTTATTTCCCATTTGCAGCACAGGTACACACACTTCAGAGAAAAGTGTGTGGTAACTGGGGATATATACTTATCTTGCCCTGGCAATACTCTGGTAATCTTCAGTTTTCCAGAGTCAGGGCAGTACCTGTATGCTTTTGAGAGAAGTCCTTTCAGGAATTAAAGTTTGGACTAGACAATCTATAGGTTGGACTAGATGATCTTAGAGGCCTTTTCCAACCTGAATGATTGTATGACCATGTCCTGATCTAGTCAAGTTTTTGCTAAAGCTTTCTCACAAACTTCCTTTCTCTCCTTGAAGGATGAATCTCTCTTTCAAAATGTGACTCCTACACAAGTGAATACTCAAAGAATTTGAGACTATAAACTGAATGGCATGAACATAGACCTGTCCTTAACGCTACTACAAACATCTGCAAATGAAGCCGGCAGACTATTATTTTAGCACTAGAACCCGTATTATGTGTTCAGCAACACGAGCACATATTTTACATATTCTAAAAGCATGTAGCATATAAACACCATTTTATCTTGAAGTGTCCTCTGAAGTTCAAAATTTTGGAAAGTTGCTGGATACCTCAATATCTCATTTTCATGATGGTATCAAAATACCAAAACCCCTTCTTCATTACTTTTCATAAACACTTATCTCCTGAGCCAGACACAACATCATTAAAGAAACAGATGGTGGTTAACATATTCAGGAGCACTAAAATGATTTATGGACTTAAATTGCAGACTTGAAAGTACCTAAAAGGCATAAAGCAACTTAGGTTCCTTTGTTTTCCACACTTGTAAAATTTTATCGTATGTTGTTCTCTCCTTCTAGGAAAATGCTCTCTCCTTTGCAACCTAAGCATTTGTTGTGATCACAGAAGAAATATTCTTCCATACATGGGCACTGAGACACACTTTAGGGGAGGCGATCTGACTCAAGATTCATAACAACTCAGGAAAGGAATTTCAGACGTTCAGCAAGACAAGGCAGGAGAGTAACACTAATATAATCAGTTCTTTGTGGATGGAAGTACATCATCCATTTTACTTTCAAAGTACAGTCACTAAGGTCCGTGTCTGGCAACAGTCCACAGTCAATGGGCCAATACAGAATTCTATCTCTGGGCTCTTTCGGCTGCAACTTAACTGAAAGGGACTCATTAAAAAGGAAGTTCAAAATCTAACTCTGTGAAAACAGTTCATCAGCTGCTTCCTCACAGGACTGATTGATTTTGTAGTCAGAGCAGAGTACCTGAAACACCTCTCTTCAGAAATCCAGGAGTTTCTCCAACACTCCCTAAGTATATTACCCAGTTTCCCTTTGAATACTGTTGTAGAATTGCTCAGTTATTATGGGAATATCACTAATTACTCTTTATGTTTGCAAGACACATTGCATCCTACATGACATGACCATCCCACAGACACCTCTGCAGTGAAACACAGCAATGCATTAAAGAAAACAAAACACTATGATACAAGATGGAAGCAAATATTCACCCACAATCACAGCAGATAAATCAGGCAGGCAAAGCATAACTACCTAAGCTGGAATTAGGTCAAGAAATTGGACCTAACATCCTCATTCTTCTACAAAAAATGCAACTATCTATAAAAAAAATCCACACAAACAATGATTTAGAATGACTGAGAAACTGCCATAAGAATTTATGCAGGCACAATGATGACTTGACTTCCTTTTAATTATGATGGATGGTGATAAAAAAGTCTCAGCTATGTGGCACTTATCTATTGGCAGTATTTTTCTTCATCTGGGAAAGTCAGCTGGAAAAGTAGAACTTTTATAAGATGTGGTATGAGTGAATCTTAAATAACAAATGCCAAAATTTCTGGTAGAGAACTTCGTACTATTCTGGCATTCAGAAATTTCCAGATGACAAGAAGCTTCCTCTGTGGTCTGGTAAGGTATATAACTAGAATACAGTGTACTCTGGCTAGTCCCAGTGCCTGCACAGTTGCATAATGATTATATCAGCTAGCATCAGCACAACTTGGTCCTGAAAAATAGACCTGCTTCCTGGTATAGCAGAGCATTTGGGAATTCTCAGACTGAACATTTGTGAGGTCCATTTTTCACCTCCTTTTTACTGCTCAGCCATATATGTAATGGGTAAGCTGAGAAGCAGACTGTGGTATCTTCTCAAGAGCAGAGAAACCATCAGTACTTGGCAGATAGCTGTGTATTTACTCTCTCTCTTTCTTGCTGGACTCCATATGTGGGATACTGTCACATCTTGTTTTCTTTAGCAGAAGGTGAAATCATTCCAAATATTGTGAAATTGACCCACAGGTGCTAGGAATGTATGTTATACGTTGATGTAACATTAGGTATTTGGTAAACTATGTAAAAACACAAACAAAATGCTTTGGTATGGAGACAGCACACTGTGAGTTTACTATTTGATCCTGAAAAATATTTTCAAAAGAAATGCAGAGGTGTAGGCTGCTTGGCAGAGGTTTGGGGAAAAAAGAAGTAACACTTACTCAAAACAGTAACAGTAACATATCAACATTTAAGAAACGTTAAATTCTTGGCTAAGATTTTATCCTTCCAAATATCTGGAAATGCTTCCTCTAAAATGGAAGTATCCTAGAAGTCCAGAATAGAGTACCCACAACTGAACAATGCTCCCATACAGTTATCATTAAAAACCTTGCATCTGTCTTTCATTGAAAATGCTTCCTGGAAATGTCATTATTCTGCAAATAACGAGCTATTAATCACATGTGCATGCATACACGTGTCCTGTTGACTGCAGCTGGAGGCTTTCACTGCAAACATAACTTAGGTGGTACAGATGATTTTTCCTAATTGTGCTACTGAAATAGAGAAGCTGCACAGGGTCATGACAATCAGAAGGAGATTTATCATTTACACATTACTGAGTGTAGAAAATTAGGTCTATAGAATATTTTTTTTAGCGTTGCCTACAGTGAACACAAATGGGATCTCTTATAAATTACGTCACTAGGGTAGACAGTACAACTGCCGATAGCCAGTTTAGCTCCCTGGTTGCTGAGTGCACTTTTTCTCTGTTTATTTCTCCCTGGGGTGTTTATTATTAACCATATGAATCTCAACAGAAAAGGAAGATCATTTACAGATCTGAACAAAGACTATCAGCCAGTGTAGATTTGAATGACAATATTCCAGTTACAGCAGTCAAGGTGATTCAACTTGGTGTCAATTTAAGTATGTGTGGGATGATTGCTAGGTCAGCTGGAAGCATAGCATTGGTATAGATCTGCAGATGGTCATTTATAGAAATAATTCTGCTTTCTGAGTCAAACTGCCTGACCTTTTATAGCTCGCTTCTCCACGCTTACATCTCACTACTGTCAACAGTGAGAAAGTTGGTACAATTCTGAATGCTGCTGATGTGTCACCTCTTAGGGGCACCTCAGAGATTAGGGTCTTAGATTCCTTCTCTTGATTAGCTACATACCTTCTCTAGCACTGTGGGACATCTTTTTGGCTCACTATGCTTTAGTCTTCCAATCTACAAAGCGAAATACTGCCTTGCCTCACTGGGTACTGTACAACAAAATGTCACCATCTCATCTCAGTATTCAGGTACAGACTCAAGATCACTGAAGCTGAATTAGGCCGAACCTCTGTCCCCTCAAGGAAGAAGTTTGCTCAAGAGATTCCTTAGTGAACAAACGGCCTCTGGAGAATCCAGCTTAGCCTCTCATATAGCAACGCTCTAACTATGCTCTGGGCTCACGTGGATGGGTTTGGGACTAGGACCAAATTACTGCACTTTGTAAATGCCTGTTCATACTGTAGTTTACCTATTAACTTGGGCAGAAAGGAACAGGACGGGATTTTTCTCTGAAGGGTTTCTAAGTTTCCCTCAAACATCAACATTGTTTTGGATTGTTTCTCAGTTTTGCGGTGACAGAAGGGACCATTACAGTCAGTAACACTCTGCACCACTTCTCACCCTTAATGAATGGAGTTACTGCCTGGTCATCCTAGACACCTACAATAAGAGGACAGAGATTTTCATTCCCTGACATACAAGACTGTGTCCTGTTTCCTGAACAAGTTACATAATCAGAATTAAAGAGATCTTTAGAACATTGTATTTTGAGCAGGGCTATGTAATTAGAGTCCTGCTTGTTATGCTTGGAAATACTGTGATTAAAGAAACACACCTGGCATTCTCTTCAAGCATTTCTGGATCTGTGTCATTCTTTCGCCCTGAGGCCAGTCAATAAATACTCATAAGAAGCAATGATTGCTCGTGTAGCAGGAACTATAGTAGCTTTAAGTACCGTGAACCAAGTTGGGATGGACATACACAATCTATTCTTTTGTCAGAGCTTGAGAAGTAGCCTGTCATATGTTGGATACCCACTACACACTTAACTGCCACATGACGTGGTCTTTGTTTTGGTGTGTTTTGCTAAACTATCTTTCTGGGAAAACCCATGTCTCCGATTTCATTGGTTGCAACACATATCCTTTGTTATAAACAAACTTGGAGTCAATTTTTCCTCTCTGGACAAAGCAAATAATTTCACTACAAACAATTTCACCAAACACAAACAACTTCACTATACACAAACCAAAGGAATTGGATCCTGATACTTTTATTTATTTATTTATTTTTCTTGCAAGTCAAAGAAACTGCTCAACATCAAGATGGAGAGAAGGCATTTCATCATATCTAAAGAAGACTGATGAACATTGTGCATTGTGGGAGACCTCTTCTTTTCCAAGCATCCTTAATTGCTATGACCTTAGCATTGCAACCTTCAGTTGAAGGCTTTTTTTCTCAATTACACAGATAATCACCTAGCAATAGCACCAGGATTTTTAATTCTGTTGTTTGTTAATCACAATTGCAACCAGCAGTTTCAGTACGGGCCAAGGAATTAAAAGTCGATTTGTCTCTATAAATACACTTTTATGCCTATATCTTGTGATTCTTCAGAACTATGTGAAGACATATTATTGGAGCTACACGAGACATGGGTGCTCTGGTTGTTTAGAGATTTTTTTTTTTTTCCTCAGGGACAATAGCCTGGCACATTTTTCAAATTTCTCATTCATTACACTAGCATCATAGTTCAAAGATAATGTGAGAGGCATATTTTCTATTAATATAATGGTTCAACATCACCAAGCACACAGTGGACATCTTTCATCCAGATAATAGAAGGGGAAGACACAATTCACTAAATTCTGCTGACTTGGCAATTCACATACCCACACCCTGACACTTTGTGCCAAATGTCTTTCATAAACAACTGACAAGCTCAAGTTACAGCAGAAGTTTAATCCATCATAGAAGGGCAGCTGTCACTGGAAAGCAGCAAGACATTCATACTAAATGGACAGTTGAAGAAAAAATCAGAAGTCTGTCTTGTTCAGTGCACAATACTGGAGAGCAACAGCTTAGCAAGTTAGCTGGGACACCAGGGTTAGCCTTGTATTTCTTGAATAAATTGCTAATTGATTTTTAATGACCATAGAATGTTATGATAGCCTTTTTTTTAATATATAAGTCAAGTGCTTCAAGTATTATATAATGAAGTGTATAACCTTTCACAAAGTGGCATTAATCAAGAAGAGTAGAGTATTCAATAAAATGAAAGGGCAGTAAATTTGGAAATTTTGAGAAGAAATGCTATTTTTTGTAGGCTAAATCCAATCTGTGGAATTCACTGCCCCAGGAAATTATCTAGCCATACACAATGGTTATGGCCAATAGCAAGATCTCTAGTTGAAACTAAATCTTGCTTGTAAACACACAGGGAAATAAAATTGGAGAATATGTGTAGAAGGAGACAGCAGAAAGAAGAGGAGGCACAAGCAACACTTAACTGTCTCTGAACATAGCTTCCTGCTTGAAGCCTTCATTTTTAAAACCCTCTGTTTTGGGAAAAGTACTTAAGCACTTTCAGAACTTTAAGGATTTGTAGAAGTTTTTTCCTTAGCTTTGATTATAGATCAAATGGTACCCTATTTACAGGTGATACATAAATGACCATGTATATACATATTAACATGAGACCTAGATATTTCTCACTGTTCAATTACAAAATGGAAAGCTTTGTATTATTTTTTTTTCCTTTTCACCCCCTCTTTCCTTCTCTTTCCATGAATATTTAGGTAAATGTAATTTATTCTCATATGCTTATGGAACTACGACTTTAAACTCTGCTCAAACAGCATTAGAAACTTTTTTTATTGGATAATGCATTGACTTGCATTGTGAGGGAAAAATGTTTCCCCCAAACTTATTTAGTCATAATTCAAGCACAAAAACAATTAAAATAAACCAAGGATGAAACCTCACCCTTTACAGCTACAGCTGTGTTGAGCATATTCAAGAAGAATCTACATTATATGCAGTCA
The DNA here is from genome assembly GCF_964035555.1 of Netta rufina. NCBI lineage: Eukaryota > Metazoa > Chordata > Aves > Anseriformes > Anatidae > Netta > Netta rufina. Next base: position 141,997,631 of record NC_140123.1, read on the forward strand.
GTAAACCCTAGGTTCTTCTGTTATTTCTTCTTCTTTCATTATACTTCATACTGCTTCACAATTGTTAAAGGTTTATTTTTTTTTTTAAACTTTTTAAACTTTTTTTTTTTTTTAAACTTGACATTGACTGACTAAAATGCTTTGCATTCATCCAGTCAGTGAACTAAAATGGTCTGATAAAATTGATGCAATCCTTCAGAAGTAATTAAGGCAGGATGATTTGCTAGAAAATGTCCAGATAAATCAATACAGTGAAGAAGCAAAACTGAAAGATACTTTTTGACACCTTTCCTCATTCTAGAGATATCACATCTGCAGAAATATTTGTGGAAGAAAACACTCATCCCAAATGAACAAAAGGGAGCTAGTAGCTCCTAAAAACATCCAACTAACAACTGTAAATGGTGATAGCGTGATTTTTGAGGCTGCTCAGCAAACAAAAAAGAAACAATTTGTTCAATAAATCCTTCTTTTCTGGTTAACTTTTCAACTGCAAAGCTGATTCAGGCTTAGGAAAACCTTGGCTCTGACGTCCTTGTTCTCTTTACTTTAAGAGCTCTTGCTAGTAGACAGAGCACTCTGAGGACTTGTGATGTGAAAGGTCTGATTCCTTCCTTTCTCTCAACATCTCCTTAGAAATCTAAGGCATCTAACAACTGGTCTTCAGTGATCATGCTCTTCTGAGCATGTTATTCTAGTTAATTGGTCTTTGACTATTCAGACTGTGATGCAAACAAACCAACCTCTGCATTTTCAGGAATTTAGCATTGCTGGTTAGATCTGGTAACAAGTCCTGCATTCTGTATTCTTCTTTGACCTCCGAACAGTTATAGAATCACAGAACAGCTTGGGTTGGAAGGGAGCTTGAAGATCACATAGTTCCAACCCCCCTGCCATGGGCAGGGATGCCACCCACTAGGTCAGGTTGCCAGGTCCTGTGTATGTTATACTGCTTCTTCCATGTAATGTGCTAAATATATTAATTATGCATTTTGCAATTTATTATAAACTACACTAATCTGAAATTACTTTTAACAAGGAAATTACTCATTGTTATTCACAATTCCTAACTTTTTCACAAAACTATTAACGCTAAAAAGAGGCCCCAAGAAGATTTGAATGAGGAATTAAAAAGAGACACAGTATGAAAATTGGCTTTCTATATATGTCAAGTTCCATAAGCACTTCTAACTTGTGGGACAAACTGTGGGATTGATTATATAGCACTGAAATCCTACAGATTCCGAATCTGCTATTGTGCTTGGAACCTGAATGTTTTAAGGCTCATACACACCTTGTCAATAATGACATGAAAAAAGCACATTCTTGCTTTAGAAATCCCTGCTTGGTCTCTACATACTCCTCAAGTAAGTCTATATACAGTTTGTGTCTGTCTGACTTCACCATTCACAGAAGGAGCAAGAAAAGACGCATATTTGTTACCCACCATATGTCTTTAAAGATGGATTTAGATTTACTGCATTATTATCCTAAGGATGAAAATTCCACCTTGCAGATCCTTCAGTATTTGAAATCTAATTAGTTGTCTTCGCTTGGTTGGTTTTTAATCCAGTACTCATGTATGTGCATAATTTACAGCGTATGAGTAATTCCATTAAAGCCAATGGTCAATATTATTGTTACCAGCAGAATTGAACTGATATGCGTAAGTGCTCTGCTTGAACGGGATGAGGCACAGGACTGGGAGAAATATATGATAAAGAGCTCATTTTCTGAAATTCCCAGGGGAAAAAAGCTCCATAAAATTAGAAGTTTTGTGTACACAGTGACTAAGAAATTACAAAATCATTGGTTCAAGCAAAAGATTTAAGCATTTCAGTCTAGACATTCTAGTGCATCATGAGAAGTATTATCATTTATCTTGTCAACTTGAAATACTTTAAGCCTTCCTGAGTCTTAAAGACAGGTGATAAGGAGTGGGAATTGAAGGTCTCAGAGCTGACTCAAGGTAAAGGAGAAAGAAGGGGGTGAAAAAATTACAACCTCCCCAAATAAGCAAAAATATATATTAAAAAGGAATAATAAAAAAAAAGGAACTAGACTTACTTTTACGGGTTTGGAAACAATAGAATAAAATTTCTTACGAATGGCATAAAATATAAGCAAAGAACTCCAGATGCGTTTGCTCTTATTCTGGGGAGAATTTCTTTCTAAGCATTGACATTCTAATGGTCTTAAAAGGACTGTAAGCCACAGGTGCTCCTTACAACCATTCTGAAATACTCTGTATTTTGTAGCTGACACTATCAGATGGATGCAAAGAAGAGACTGGAGTGTTCACCCCAGGCTCAATCTGATAACACTCAAAGGAAGGAGCAGAACTTGATTAGTTGCTCATGCTAAAAGTTATTTGTTTTGACAATCACATTTGTTTTATTTTGAAGTTCTTAAGGGGAAGGCAAGTTTTAAGCTCAGCTGTCATCTCCAAGCATTTATAAGTCTCTTCTTACTGTCTAACCTCAATTATGGAATTTTACAAATTTTGTAAGTGCAAATAGACAGCTAGAATCCTTTTTCAGAGTGTCTTCAGGACACAGGCAAGACAGAGCTGGGTGAAGACAAGTGCACAGGGATCGTAAAACAGAGTAAAAAATGCTCCAGACAGGTTTTTCTGGTATATGGTCAGTGTAGATGAAAGCAAATAATGTAGGAAGAATAATCTGCAGTGTTCCAAAATTCCTACATGTACCTTGGTTCCCCGATTGTTCTATGTGTTGTGTAGTGACAGAAAGAGCAAATTGAAATTCCACCTGAGCCAGAAATATTAGCAATTTGTTCTGAACTCTCCGCAGGAGCTGAATGGAGACATTCACTGAGAAAGGACTGCCTTGATAAAGACAACAGAAACATCAAGGGAAACAATGCAAGATGAGTACAGAAGAGAGAAGGGGAAACAAGCAGACATATGAAAAGATGGAGTCTGCAGAGGTTGCCTCTTCAATCCTGTTAGCAAAGACTATGTTTTTTCTGGTCTAGATGTCCTCACTGAAGGACACCTTCTCTGATCCAGAAGAACATTAATTCATGGCTCATTTTATAAAAAACCACTTTGGGTATAGCTATAATTCACTGCTATACTGCCCAATTTTCTTGATAAGACGTTGAAGTATCCAGAACTGACCAAGCTTCACCCACTGCTCTATGAAGAAGACAATTGAAAGTAGTGCCAGGCTCAATTTCAGAGTCACAAGAGCACACACTCCTGAAAAAAGTACACCTTGACTGGCTTGAAATTCTTGGTCAGTATAAAAGCAGGAATCCTGCAGAAGGGCCCTACCAGGCTATGGCAATCTGTGGAAGAACAAGGCTACCACAGAGATCCTGAAGCACAACCTTTTAACTGTCAGCTGCTTGATGGCAGACAAACTGAAAACATGTAGAATAGCTACTTGAACTTCTCTGCAAGTATACAATCACAGTGGAATGGCATTTTGTCTTTATATGAACTCCCTCCAATGAAGAAAACATAAAAGATATGAAGCAAATGGTATTTTATTTTTGTTGTACATAGTATGCAGGAAGTGCATTGCTACTTATAGAATATGCCAAGATTATTTCTTTATAGCAGCACTGAGTTATATTTTCATCACTCATTAAATATGGCCCCACCTTTCTATGGATATGCCCCCTTCTGCAGCTGGGAAAGGCTGTATAAAGTCTGAGACATAAAAAAAAGGAACAATTTTCAATCATCTAGCCCCAGATTGCTGACACCATAATGTTGACAATGAATCCTTCCACTGCATTTTTTACCCTCCACTGTATAGCCACTGGACTCCACGATATCCTTTCATTCTTTGGTAACTTTCTATATTCATATTTATTCTGTTCTTGGTCTGGGTGCCCATTGTTTTTTGCAGTCAGCTGTTCTTTAACAGGCTGAGCTATTATGGGAAATATGAGGTCTCTGTCTGAGAGTGGGAAGAGAATTAAAATTTGCATTCAAATACCAGCAGGTCAAAATGTCTGTGGTACACAATGATTGAGCTGAACTTTTTCCACTGCAAGCTATTTGTTTTGAAAATGCTCACTGATCCCATATTTCTATGGCATGGTAGTTTGTGCTTGCAGAAGAGGTAGGAGGAATATTGACATGGGTCTGTTTACTACTGTCTTAATTAAATCCATAATTTTAAGTGGCCTTCACACAAGTCTACTGTCCTTCCTTCTACTGCTAAAGGTTGCTGGCATTTGACCACACTTACCATTTCAAAACAGATAAAGTTAGGCTCTCCCTTGATTTGAAGAAAACAACAGTGTTACTTAGTTTTGATTTCACCAAGTTGCAAAATCTATTAGTATCAGTAATGTCCCAAAGGGGCACAGGTTACCATGGCAAGTCAACTACCTGAAAAGTGGATTTTGCCAACATAACCTAAGTATATTGAATTGTTAGTGCAAGTATCACTGGGAAATTCCTGTAGTCAATTATACTAAGGGTGGGAAAACAAAAATAATAGTGGAATAATACATGTACCATGTGGTTTATTATTATTATTATTATTATTATTATTATTATTATTATTATTATTATTTAATGGAGGGCACTATGTACCTCTGCAGAGTGTTTGGCAACACAGGGATTCTGCAAACATTATTTACACAGCTAGAATTTCTTACAGCAAAGGCAATTTAATTCAGAGCTCCAACAAGCCTCTTGCTTTGCCACCTCACCCTCTTTCTCTAGGTTTAATATGTAAAAGAGGGAAAAAAAAAAAAAAAAAGGCAAAATAAAAACCAAACAACCGAAATCAGAAAACCACAAAAACAAACAAACCTTTTTTTCAATATATTTCAATTCAGTTTAGCATAGAACACTTGTCCATGCACTTTAGAATCAATCAGAGCATGTCTTCCACTGAGACTTAAGGAAGAACTATTGGTATCTAATTGATTACTCATGGTTGCTTCTGTTCCTAGTTAGCTAGGAAAGAACAATTATAACTGTTTCCTTCTTTAAAGTTCATTTTGGAAAAGTAGTATAGAAAAGTCACTCATGTGTGGTCACTGCCAGTCCAGATACCCTGACATTCCAGAAACAAAGTAAGCTGGAGGGGAATCAGTCTCAGAAAAGCAGGCCTGAGAAGGATTTTGCTATCAAAGAGGCCATCAATGTTTGTGGCCTGGCCAGTTCATGTCAGTTCCCCCTCCAGTTTCAGCTACACGAACTGTTTCCAACAAAACCTATAGCACTGCATAGAAAACACAGGTAGATTCATGGTGTTCTGTATCACAACTGTCTTTGCAGCCCTTGGTTTCTGTGCTTGGATGTGTAGACCTCTTTTGCCAAAGTGTTAATTCTAGATTAACTTCACTGAAGGCAGAGAACTGAAACTGCGCCAGTGGAAGATCAGAACTCATCCTTCAGTGTACAGAGCACACTGACATCCTTGAGGGCAACACTGGAGAGAGATGAATGAAAAGCATTTAAGATGAGTCAGCCATGGTCTGATTCCAGTGCTTCTAGAACAAAGTAGGAGGTTGAACAAAGCGACCCACTGATTTCAGTGTACTCACCCCTTCTGAATTACTGTTCTAGCAGTGATAGCAGCCTAACAATAATTCTTTGGAACCCAACTTCCAAAACCCCCAATGCAAACTTCCAAAACAGAAATTCAAATGGACAAGTAACTGCAAATCAAAATCCTTCTATATAGCAAGCTCTCAGCCATATATTTGCATACATGCATTTTAGTTTTAAATTTTTCTTTGGTCTGTTTTTACCCAAAGACGAATCTTGATATTGATTTATTGCCAAGTTATGAAGCAACTCTTATTCCGTAGTGCACTGTATCTGTTGCATTTTGAGGATGAAAATAATTACCTCTAAACAAAAGAGTGTTTTTTGTTTGTTTGCTGGCATTATTTTATTTTGTTTTATTTTATTTTAGAAAGGTGTTTCAGGTCACCCTCTGTCTGCATTGAGACTGACTGGGCCATACAGACCAGCTGCAAAAGAACAGACGATGCACTGACCCAGGCAGAACTTTGACAGATAAAACTCCCAGATTGGGCAGGTCTCCATGACTTTCCACAAACATAGCCTGGAGTCTAGTATGCCATGCCCCTGGCTCTTGATCCATTTTGCTCATTGATACAGGTAGCTGACAGACCATTTTTCCTTATCGTCCCTACTGAACAGCTAACATCAATAGTGGCATTACCTTTGCCTTCTTATTGCACTACTCTTTTTGCCTCCTGAGCAGTAGATCTACTTAGAGGAGATTCATGTTATTGAACTGTCTCCAATGTTCTGCTGAAGTCAGATCCCTGTACAGAAACCATCACCCATTAAGGCTCCCCATGCTCTCATGAGGCTGATTACACGACTGGGTTAGCTTGTTGGGTGAATTTACAAGTTGCAGAAATGCCATGTAGTGACCTCCAAAAATTATTCTGACTTCTGAGACTTAATCAGGATTTGAATTTAGGCCTCCTGAGGCAAAAGTAATAGAGCTTTGCATGTGTTGCCTTGTTCCTACGTTAAGTGCATACAGCTTTTTTTTTTTTTTTTCCCCTTGAAAAGGAAAAGGTTGATCTTTGTAAAAGTCATCCAAAAGCCCAAAGGCTATTTAGCCAAAGGGCTCACAGTTCTTTCTTTACTGCAGCAGTTCCATCTCTTACTGCTGCTTAGTTATTTAAAAACCTTTTCATCTTTTAAAGGCTTTGGAAATTCACTCCAAAAGAATAAAACGCTGATTTCAAGCATGGAAATATCCCCTAGGATGGTGGGTTTCCAAATCTAAAGATTTCATTTCATCTTAGAATTCTGGGCTTTCCCTTCCTGTCTCTGTTTATTTTCTATTTACATTTGCATGGCTGATTATCCAGAAAGGATTTTCTGCCTGTTCTATTGTACTGCTATTTTAGAAAGGCTTCTATTTATCTCAGTGCAGTCTGATAGCAAATTCTACCACAAGTATATCAGACCAGCACTGATTGCTGCATGCACGGGAATACACGAGCACATACTGTTCATTGATTTACATAGTCAATTAAGTCCTTAAAAATAAAGATAATGAAAAACAGTACTGTAAGCTGTAGATAATCACTACCTTCTTTACTAAGGGGAGGCAGCACTATTGATTCTTTTTTTTGCACTTGATTGGTGTATCCCACTTGCCTTTGTAGCCAGTTCCCCAATTTATGATATCACTAGAAATCCATTCTATATTTTAGACGATGAATCCAGCTGTCAGTTGTGAAATCACACACAAAAATCTCAAATAAAACACCTGTTATTTAGATCTCATAGTACACCGCTAATAAGTCTTCATCTGATAGGCACGCTACCCACTTACGTACTAGAGGTATGCTGAAGAAATAACTATCAAAGAATCTGAACGACTTGCAACTGTGTATCAGCCAACAAGGCTGCCCTTTCTCTTTTTCTTGTGAATCTTATCAGAAACACTATGTAGACAAAATGAGCACAATGTCCAGGACTGACTTCTACATATGCTTTAAAAATCCACACTAGGGATGTTCTGTGGTATCAAGTACCCTGTCTGAGACCCAAACCCTTCATTTAGTAATTCTGGTCACTTTGCAGATTTAGGGAAACATGTCCAGCATTTTTAGCCCTCCAATTTGAACGCAGTTCATAGGACTGAATTTTGAAGACGACAGCTGTAGAGAATGCCATGAGAGCAGCTAAACTATATGCTATGACATCACGACCACCTATCAGAGAGCCTGCAAGTACCACTTAGGCAGAAATCCCACTGGAATCAATGAAAAAAGACAGTATTGGATGACCAATTCTCTGCACAGAGAGGAAAAGACTTATTTTTTCACACTGAGATTGGCAAAGGACTAGTTGCTTGTGTTGCCTTACATCTTGAAAACAAGGTGTTGAAACAAAATTAAACTTAAGGATTATAAATCGTCAGTACTCGAGCCACCACTTGTGTTCTGACCTTAGGCATATCCCCCACTCTTTTTCTTTCCCATGGACTAGATAATGAACCAAAGCCTGTTATTTGTGAAACTGCCTAGTAGATCTGGGTCCAAACTTAACACCTCTGAAGACGATTACTTCAGAAGGCAGTGATCATCAGTTCTTGAAAAACTGGTAGTATGGCCCAAACTGCGCACCCACAAACAGAGGCACTCAAAATCCTAAGACACTTAGAAGTGTCCCAGTAGCTTTGCTCTTAATTTTATAGCTCTGGGATAAAAGATTAAAGAAAGGTCTCTGTGGTGATTAGATAGCAGTAATTAGGAAAGAGCCTAAGGAAGAACAAAAGAAGAAAGAATAGAGAAAGGGCAACAGAAAGACAGAGCAATTAAAGAGGTCCTTCCCACGCAGGAGCACTGGGCAGAGGTCTCCACTAACACCCCTTTAACCATCCCACGAAGAAGCTTATTTTTAATAAATAGCTTCTTTTCATACAGAGGAAGAGGGCTGAGAGGCCCAAAGTTGAGGCCTGAAGGGCTCATGAAAACTTCATTTCACAAAGTAAGTGTCCCTTTTGCATAAAGCAAATGTTCAGCAGCAGATTTTTGTGACAGGTGGCAAACAGCAAGTCACTGCTGTTATGTTCAAGGCAGTAGTATAGGCAACCATGACAGTTGCATGTGCAGTTGTTCATGAGAAAAAGGAAAAAAATTCAGGTCAGCATTTATGCAAATTAAGTATGGACACTGCTTTTTTTCTTATTGCATTAATGCTGTGGCCCTTCAGTGCTCTGAACTATGGTCCTTCTTCCCTTACCCACCACTGTTACAGCAGAAGGAGAAGAAATAACCTCTGCAATCCCAGAGATGGGTTGCTCATACTTGCGTGCTTGTTCTTTGTTAATTTTTCACATCCATGCCAAACCCTGCCAAAAAGATGATTAAAAAACCTCAACCCCACAACAATAAAAGCCGAGCACTTCCTTGGAGAGATGGGGGTGGATGGGGAATAAACGCCATGGAAACATGTAGACAGATATATTCTTAGAATCAGATCATTCTCTTGTGTGGAAAGCCTTACTAAATCAAGACCAAGCACTGCAAGAATAAATGGTTAGAATGAAAAACACAGCTGGGAAAAATTGGGGGTTGCAGCTCTGCATTTAACACCTTCCACTTTGTGGCAATATCACTGTATTCCTCACATCTTCCTCATTGGCTGCAACAAGCTGTGGGGGGATGAGAAAAGCTCAGGATATTTCAATGCTGTTAGCAAAGTAAATTATACATGTTGTCCAGTTTGTTTCCTATTTTAATTTAATCTCAGGTATTGTAAAGATGACCATGAGCTCCAGTTTCAAGCTCTATTTGGTGACTCTTGGAGGTACGATCTCTCAGAGTCAGAGATAGAAGGGTCTTCCAGTACAGCCTGTCTAACCCACTGCATCTAGTACATGCTGTCTTTGGGGATGTGATGCTTCTGAAAGCTTTGACTGATTCAGTCAGACTCCACTGTGGCAGCTCTGCTGTCCTGTCTTAGATTACTAAAATGTTTTCTTGTCTACGGACTGGGCAAGCCTACCAAGGACTGTTCAGTTAAATTTGAGGGAGTCAATCTACTACGTGCCAGTTCAGGCATTTATTCCAGAGACAGGTTAGTGCTCTGGATCTGATCCAGAGCTGGCTCTAGTCCATCTACAATAATACCACAGTCTTCAGTTTACAGTCAGAGCCTTGAGGTAAACTGTCCCTGGAGGCACTGGATGTTATTTTCAGGGACTCAACCAAGCATTCTGATGCGCTGCCCAAACAACATGGGACAAAGCCAATATTCCAGAAATGATGGCAGGCTTGCGGCTGCTCATTATTAATATTTAATAATCATTGAGTAGATAAAGTAGAATTATTCAATCCTAGAATTCAAGGTGCAATGGCCAAGCTGTATGCAAAACATCCCAGGTCAAGGTTCTCCATTACCCAGCAGTATGAACAGCCCAATGCAACCATGTTCTGTTACGTTTTGCATTTGCTCTGTACTCTGTTTTCATTTATGTGTATGATTGCTTAATTGCAGGGGAATGGAGAGACCAGGCACTTAGAACTGAGGCGGCAGTAGACAGTCTTGCATGCAGTGTCACAGGGCTCCAGCTGCAGAAAGCAGATTTCACACAAAGATAAAAGCCTTTCTAGAGACAGGGCACAGTCCAAGTTGTTTTTAACTCAGAAGTGAAACTTCCCTGAAGGACAGTAACAAATTGATTAAAAATAATTAAAAGGAAACGCCATTAGGGAAGGTTGAAAGAACCAAATCTGCTCAGATTAGAAAAAGATTAAGGAGACACAACAAATGCCTACAAATACTTAAATAGGTTGTTAGAAACTGCACAGGGATTTGTTTTCCTCCTGAGTCAACAGGACAATAAGAAATAACGGACTGCAGCAGAGACTGATTACTAAACACCAAATGACTCAATTTGTAACATTTGGCTTTACACCTGCTGCTGAGAGCTCCCAAGACTGAGGGGTCCTCAAAAATGGGCTTTGGTGCCTGCACAGAGGAGCGAACTGTTGAGGCTGGCTGATCACACTTTAGGAAGGGTCTCGAGAATAAAATATTCAATCTTTCTACAATGCATAAGAAAAAATCATGATGTGTAGATGTCCTTGTCAGATCAGATGATTCTATGATCTGACTGCATGTGCGACTGCCACCCGGCAGTTTTACTGGGACAAAATAAGCCTTGAAAGGTTGAGGCAGTGTAGTAAATGTGCTCCTACACTTAACACTTCCTTCAACAAAGATCATTTCTTCAGCATAAAGTAAATGAGGTTGCTTAGCAAAGATTTTCATCTTGTCCAATATGGTTATTTTACGTTTAAAAATTGCCTCCTTATAAGCAATTATCTTACCTGACACTATAGAAGTGTCAAACTGTTTTTCGTAACATTTCTCTTTTGCATTTCAAAAGAAGCCAATCTATTCACAAATCTTATCTGTTGAGTGAGAGAGGAGATTGGAAAGTGTATTGATCTTATTGATGTCAAGTCCTTCTAGGGAATAAAAGTTTATTGCTTTCCTGTCTCTGATTATCTTTTTGTTAGCATGTGGATCACAGGCTGGGAAGCAGTACTCCATGAAAGAGACACTACAGATGTGAAAAGCTGAAGGAGACATGAGGGGAAGCGTGAAGAAGGAAGCTGGAAACTGAAGGTAAAATTTGAAATGCTACTTCAGTGGATTAAGAGTCCAAGGTTTGTGGAAGGTCATACAGCTTTCTAACTTTTAAACATGCAGGATTAACCTTGAAAAGGGTGGCATAAAACAGGCATGAATTTCATGACTTTACTTGTTTATTTTTCAGGGTAACATGCTGAAATATGTGAAGGTGCCTCCTTTCCCACTGAGAGGAATCTAGGTACCTTGCAAAAGATGTATTTCTGGAAATAGGAAGATATAATTGGAAAGCACTTACAGAAAAGTTCAAAACAATGAAATTGCTCTATTGGCTAAACATTTCCAGCCAAGTAATTCAGCCCAGAACCTTCTCTATGGTTCTATTGAGTTTTAGGTCAGGATCTTATTTTCAGATTTAAGGAGGGAGCAAAGAAAACTTCCTGCATTCAATGATCTTGGAAAACCATCAAAACAGACACAAAGGTCCCAAACAGCCATCTATAAGTCCTTATGTTGTACATATGACTGCATGCGGAACATCTAGACAGCATAATAAAGATTTTACATTATAGATAGGTGAGGTCCTGACTTTTTGAAGCTGGAAGTTTGACGCTGAACTCAGCAGTATCAGACCCAAAACTTGGTGTCTAAATTGAATTTCAGAAGAGCTAAGAACATAACAGTCAGCTCAAAATTTGTATGCTTAGCATTTTTAATATTAATCCAGTAGTTTACATCATTAAGTTTAAGGAATGACTACTTAAAATCACCACCCAAAAAATTCAGCCCCAAAATTGTCTGAATTACAGACAACCCTTTCTTATACCAACTCTCTATCTCAGGACACAGTTGGAGAGAGGAGATATGTAAGTCTAGATTTTTTAATTTAATTAATTGTGCAGATGTATCTCCTAATAAAGCAAATTTTAATTTCCATGACCTTGCTGTGGATGAAGGAGATCTTTTGAATTGTTGTTGACCTGAGAATTGAATAGTCTCCTATGTCTGTTCTCTTGTGGAGACACAGCCTCCAGTGGGTTTTTACCATGAGTCCACTCTTACAGGCTTAAAAGGTAAAGGATGGGGAGTAGACCTATGAGTGAATCAGGCTCCACTAAGTAAATGGTGGCTCACACAAAGTTTAAAATGCACATCTATATCCTACCCCAATTACTAAAACTTTTCATTCACTCTCAGAAATTGAAATGCTGCATCTTTTTTATTTTTTACCATCCAGAAGTATTATTTCTGTTGATCTGGCTAGCTTAAGCAGGAATGCCCTTTTCATGGTCTATAAAACTTACTGTATAAAACGTATCAGAAATGGTTTGGGAAATCCACATATGAAATTGCTGTGTGAATGCTTAGAGATGGTTTATACATATGAATATTAAAACCACAGTGCTTCTCATAGGCATGCCTTGTACTAACTTTCCAATCAACATTTGCCCCCAGAGTAGCACAAACCTCTTTGCAGAAGGAAATACTTATCACATCTCAGATACCTACTCTACTGTATGGCAAACACTGATCAGTGTTAACTTCTATCCACTTTGTCAATACATAAAACAAAGAGGCAAAAAGTGATATGGGACAATAGGTTCTTAGGATTGTTTACAGCAGCTTAAGTATGTCTGTCATTTTAGGTTTTCAAGCATTTACTCAAACTTGGTATTTCACAGCTTTTAAACACAGGTGATATATATATATTTTTTTTAGAAAACACAAACTGAATGTACTCCTCCTGTTACTGAAATTGTGTCTGCTGCATTAATTCTAGCTTTTGTAGTGTTGTCTAGGAATATCTGGGAACTGAGGATAGCAAATATTTTTGTTTCCATGGCAAATGTTTTGTCAAAGCCATATCCTAAAAGTCTAACAATATGGTTGCCCTTAAAACATAATGACCATCAATTTGTATTAATTTCAGGTCTCAGTTTACCATATCATTTCTTAAGGAAAAAGAACCACTCAGGAAATTAGTGAAAAAAGCTGGCTAAATATCAAACAAAATCCAACAGTTAAAATCCAGGTTGCTGCAGGGACACCATAAAAAATCAGACCATCTGCAGCAGTCATGGTGGAAAATCATTTAGCAGTGAGTATATGCTTTTGGCTTCTCTTATTAGATAATTGATAGTTGAGTTCTGAACGATTCACATCCAGTCATGTAAATGACGCATGGACCCAAAAGTGCAGGGATTGTCAGGGTCTTTTGTAAAACATGCCCTTGGAGAAAATTATGATAACTTGAGGATAGCTTTCACAATACTAAATGACATACACTGCCAAAGCTATTTTCATGTTTATTTCTGATATCTTTTACTCTCTCCTATTTCCTCTGAATTACCCATAAATCCTCTCAATCACACAAAGACAGATGGTGCCAGGAGATTGGAGGAATGTGAGCTAAACGTGACAAAAAGACAGGTATATTATATATAGCCATAGTAGAGCAGTAGAGTAGTTTTGCCCAGTTCCTAATCTGACCTAACTTCTATTCTTCTCCATTATTTTATTAATTTATACCCTCTCTTTAAGTAAAGCTAATTTTTATGTTCCGAGGCTCAGACTTTCCTTGTGGTTTGATCTCTGCCCTTTATCTCAGGCATTAGAAGGAAGCTAGAATCACAGTTCTAATCTAAATTTAAGAGGATAAAGAGACAACTGTTAGCTGTTCCACACAGAGAATATCTATTGCAGATAAGCTAAATCTTCAAAGGAAAATCTTGTAAACCCTAACCCACTGGTGGGTGGAATACAGTTTCAGGCTCATGTTTAAGAGAGAAGCTGATGTTGATTAACAATGCAAGCCTGCTTTAGTCCAGATTACCCTTTCACGTGTTTTGGGTCTTCAGCTGAACTTCATCATGCATTGTAGCACAAGTCCTATTTACACTGGAATTCCTATCATCTTGGAGAACCAGGTGCCATAACATGACAGTTGTCAGATGCAGTCATAGTCCAGGGTTACCCCTATGCAGTCAAGACTCAGCTGTATGTGGATTAAATGCCTGGACCATAACATATTGCTGCAAAAGTTGATGGCAAGAGCTGAATCCAGGAGTGTTTATATCTGGTTTACAGGTAAAGGCCAAATCTGATTTTTACTCCTATAGTATAATTGTATTGGCACCGAATTCCCCTAACAGGTCAGGGATTACAAAGGAGAAACAAAAGCCATTGAAATTTCCAGTTTTAGTGTAAAGGACAAGATGAGATTTAATTTAAAAATCTGCATTTAGATTAAAGAATGCAATCTTTTGGCTAAAGATGTAACAAAGATTTATACTAATACCAGAGTAAGGAGAGAGTTAAGAATTAGTGTTAGGATAAAAGTCATCAGGAGTAGTGCTGGCATGAAGAGGGGTTTGTGAGACCTGTGAGATGATCAGCATAGTGCCTTTGTTACAGTAATGCCACGGGTAAAGCACCCAGTTGCCTTTTAGAAATACTTCAACATCAGTAATCCAGAGACTCTCTGATCCAGAACTCTCTGCAAGTTCACCCTTGCAGAGAGGGTCTTCATATGGCATTCTGGTCAACAAAGGTACATTGCATATCTTCAAAACAATAAGCCATGTGCCAACTAGTAAGCCATGTGCCATCTTTCAACATTATAATTTCAATGGAAAGTCAATGTTTACATTTAACTGAACCATATAAACCCTCCCATTTCACTCACTAGTATGCTGAGTTAATTAAAGCTCCATGCTAGCAACCATGCCTTCACTGTCTAGAACAAGCATGAAAAAGGATCAAGCTAGAGCCCCAGAGTTTCAACACAGATGGAGCACATGAGCATGCCTTTCAGCTTATCATTTTCGGATACGTACCCAGTAGAGTACATCTGTCCAGCCCTCCATCGTGATGCACTGAAACACGGTCAGCATGGCAAAAGCGAAATTGTCAAAGTTCGTAATGCCGTGCTTGGGTCCCTCCCAGCCTGCTTTGCATTCGGTGCCATTCTGACACTGCCGCCCATGTGCAGACTGGGGGGCACAGGGAGACGGATCATCTTCTGCGGGTGTATCTTAAAGGAGAGGAGGGAGAAAAAGGAGATGAAGAGAATTAATTGCGTTTTGACACACTGATAAGCAAGTGAAGGATATCTGATTTTAACAAATGTATTTTTCAGTGAATTTGACAGCTTTCTCTTGAAATACACATAGAACTATTAATTTTAATGGGCATAGGGATGTTTTGTTGTGCTTTTCTTTTCGTAAAGAAAAGAAAAAATGGCCATGTTGTCAAATTTTACAGTCAAAACTGAAATGTGTATTTTTTAAACACGTCCTCCTAGGAGGAAGAAATAATGCCTTTCAACATGAGAGGGAGCATTAGGTCAAATCTATTACATTTCTTTAGGCTGCATGTTATGACCAGTGTTTTCATATTGCAGTCACCTGGCCTCTGGGTTAATCTCAGAAAAGAACTGGAGCACTGACTGGCATTTTGTTGAAGAAGGCTGAACCCCTGCAGCAGACAGGCTTCAGTGCTCTGGAGATAGGATGATATGGTGCTGGGCACTGCTAAATTACAGCATAGAGTCTCTGGAGCTCTGCTCTTTTGGAGTTCAGAAGCTATGTGGCATTTTATCAATAGCCCAATGGCACTCAGAAGCTTTATAAGACTCTAACGCTCGATTATCCACTATTTATTCTGTACAGGTGTTGCCAAAGATCTCAGAACCTGTCCAACAAGCCTGCCTAAATGCCTTGGTATAGGAAAAATGCTACAATAAATAAATAAATAAATAAATAAATAAATAAATAAAATTCTTATAAGCATAAAAGCTCCTGCAAGATTTTTTATTTTTATTTTCATTTTTATTTTTTTTTAAATACAGACTTCAGAGTCTCATGCTACATCTATAACAGAAGCAGGCATCTATGTGTGGAGGAGCAAATAATTACATTTTTTTCTTATTCTATATGGAAAAAAAAAAAAAAAAGTTTTCAAAAGTTCTGATCACCAAAGCATGTCAGCAATAGCTGTATTAGAATTAGATGCTGTTGTGTAATATTGACAGTATGGAGAAAGATATATACACTTTAAGGATGTATAACAAGACTGACAATTCCTTACAGTTGTCACATTTCTAGAAAATGAAATTTGCCAACATTAGAAAAGTAGAAAATAAAGAACTTCAGAAGCAATATCCTGTTGTACAATATTGTCTTGATTATGAGCACAACCAGGTCCTAATGTTGGTGCCCACCACCACACAGGGAATCATTGCTGCTCAATTTGAATAAATCAAATGAAAAAAAAAAGCAGATGTTTAGATGAGTGAGTGACAATACAAATTAATTATTTTGAAATTTGAATGATCATTTCTGTGAATAATTTCAAAGCTCTTTCCAGATAGATTGGTGAAAAAAAGTTTCTTTCTATTAATATACTTTTGTTTTCTTATTAGCAGCACCCCTCAGGACAGTCACAGACTGTGCTTTAAAAAGACGGGTACTGGTCCTCAAGTAGATATTCCTTCATAATGATGCTGGTTTAAAACAGAGATGTGTTTGGGCACAGGATTAATAATAAAATATAAGCATTGATCATTTCCATGATGCCATCTCATTTCCAGCTCATTCTGCTAGTGGTGAAATCATTGTAATGTTATTGTTGCTTGAGACTGAGGCTGGCTTTTAGTGGCAAAGGGCCACATTAAAGAAACCACTACTGTGCTCAGCAGGAACTGATAGTTTTTCTTGTAGCCTTGACAGACCAGCCAAAAGCCGAGTGCTCAGGATGAGCAAGCTGAACTCTCACCATTACAGACAGTCTCTCTACATCAAAGGTGATTCACATCCAAGGAGCAGAGCAGAAAAACCACTACTGTGAAACCCTGAACAGGTACCCAGCAGGGAGCAACAGCCACCCATCTTCTCTGCTAGCACAAATGCTCCATTGTGCCTGGAGTCTCCCTCAGAAAATCTTCATATGTTGCCAACATTCCTTTTCACCTATACACCTAAGCAAAGGGCATCTATGATCTTGCTGCTTCATCACGTTTTTAAAAATCTGGACCTGAGGGGTCTTCATCTGTCTTTGTCTGCCTTTGAGCAGAGCACCTCCAGTTTCTGCCATTGCTGCTGCAGTGCATCACTCTCCGCACACTGGCATGAGTAAATGACAACGATGTCTCCAGCAGAGTGTCTGCATAATGCCTCAGTGTCTTCTGTTTCTACGCTACAGATGTGAGCCAAGAAAGCTGTTCAAATGGTTTTTCTTTCAATCAAGTATTCAAGCAATGAAGGAGCTAGTCTTGTGAGAAAGGACATTTCCATGCATCCTGGAGATTTCATTTTACTGCAGCAGGTAGATCAGCAGCACCAAAATACTTTTTCTCCCACTCCCTGCACTTTAGGATCCTAATAAGTGTTTGTTTCATACTTGGCTGCCATTTGCACTAGGACATACAGACTGTCAAATGTCTGCGTAAACCTTTCTTCTGTCAGAACATCAACACCAGAAACTTGCTTTGTACTGCTGAAAGTCTTCACTTGAAAGATAGAAAGCAAAGGAACAGGGCTCCGTATCACAGAGAATTCCCCTTACCTATCAGCCCCCCTTGCACGTGGTAGCAGGTCTTATGCATCTTTCCCATGAATAACTCCAGTCCAATGATAGCATAGATAATAATGACAAACAGCACCAGCAGGGCAATATGCAACAAAGGGACCATGGCCTTGATAATTGAGTTTAAAACCACCTGGAGACCTGCAGAGAGAACAGAAAGAAGCACTTATTAGCAAGAGAACTAAATTCAGAGGAAGTACCTAAAAGAGAATATAAGTTGCACGATAATGTCATTTCTAACTTGTTCCTCCTCACCTGAACTCGTTTTCTTGATGATGCAAAGATGTACATTTACAGAGCATCTTCCCTCCAGAAGATTCCCAACACTTCACAAATTTGTCCCTGAAGCCTGAATCACAGACTAAAGTAAAACTTGTATTACTTTCCCTGCCACTGTAATTTCACCACTCTGGAAAGGGAACACCTTAGCTGTTTTGCCTGTTCTTGACCTAAGGTGTTTCCCAGATGGTATTCGGGAGAGTTAAAGCATGGGGGAAAAAAAAAAAAGAACAACCAGGACTGAAGCAGGACAAGAACAGTGAGACATGCAAGAGGGCAAATGGTGGATTGTCACAGAGCCCTGCCGCAGAGGACGGGAAGAGATGGGAAACTGGAGTCATGTCCCTGCTCTGATTCTAGGTTCTTCCAGAAGTGAAGCTAGTCTCAGGCAGAGTCCAAGCTGCTGAAACACCACCAAATCCATACTGACTGAGAGTTTGTGGCCATCGTGGGACCTCCCTACACTTCAAATCCACCTCATCTTACTTCAGTATGAATAAAGGGAGAGTCAGAACCAGCAGTGCTGCTTTTGCCCCAGGATTTAGGTATCACTCTGTAACAAAGGTGGTCCAGGTCCCCAGCAAGGGGTATGAACAAAATGTTGTTATACAGATATCATTCACACATAAGTACTATTCACAATCAAGCCAAACATTTGCAGCATGGCCTCGTGACATGCAAGCAAGGTGACTCGTAGCCTGCTTTGATAAAGTGCTAAGCAGCTGCGCTCTCAGATGCAGTTGACAGAAGCTGCAGAGTCATGTGCCTCTCTGCCTCCTTCTTCTCACTTGTACAACCAGAATAACAAAGCCAGCCTCAGAAGCTTTTAGTAAGGATTTGCATTTCCATTGCCTTAAAGTTATCATTGCTGGTGGCAGTGATGGCAACCACTGTCATTGGCAAGTTATTAATGTTGGAAATATCGAGAGACCTCTAGAACTCCACAGTCTACAAATAGCCAGATCAGAACAATTACAAGATCATGATTTTGCAATGACTGAGAGCCAGAAGCCATTAATGTCTCCTGCAAATGCTGTCATCTCCTCAGAGAAGCTGATATTAGCTATGATTTTTGAAAAATGTGATTCATGAGTTGGAAATGTCTGTTATACATCTGCCAAGAGAGTATGTGATAACAATTAACTTTTAAAATCTATCATCTAAGATCTTAGATTCCGTCTCTCTCTTTTTTTTTTTTTTTTTTTTCAAATAATTTTAATACTTTCTAATAAGAACGACACGTCTCTTGACAAGCATGTTTACTCACAGGCAATCCGCTCGTCAGCTCACAGCTAAGGCTGAGTCTTTGTGTTTGGTCCCCAGCCATGATGGAACTCAACAGAAGCAATCAAGGGTGGTGTCAGCTCCCAGGCAAGCAAGATCATTCACTGCCTGCTAGTAATC
The DNA here is from genome assembly GCF_964035555.1 of Netta rufina. Lineage (NCBI taxonomy): Eukaryota > Metazoa > Chordata > Aves > Anseriformes > Anatidae > Netta > Netta rufina. Next base: position 142,016,994 of record NC_140123.1, read on the forward strand.
CAAAGTGGGCTACTAGCTCCCTCCAGTCAGAACGTTTTTTCAGGTGTCTGCATTCAGTGCATCTACCTGTTAACGGGTCATGCTAACATCCAAGGGGGGCAACACTCTACATGAAATATTCTGGATTTCACAGAGATCCTTACATGAGGTACAATACTGACAGGATCAAAACTCATCCTATACGAGAAAAGGATGCTCTGCTTGCTCAGTTACCTCAGGGAACTTACTTTGAATAGGTAATGTCACTAGGAAAAAATATTGCTGTGATTACATGAAGCAGTCAACCTTTTCCCCTAGCTGCTCACCTCATTCAGCCTATTAATTCTAAATATATACAGAAAATGAACTGCAGTGCACGTCAACATTTCTTCAATACTTTACATTAGTAGAAAATGTGATGTTCACCAGGAAGCTAAAGCAACATCCCACCTTCCCCCCAGACAATGAAAAACAATACAAGGAAGTTAAAATAATGCAGATGACTATGAACCTGCAAAAAACAACAACCAAACTCTGAAGATTAAAATATGTGTGTCTTCAAATAAATCTACACAAAAGCACATAAAGGCCTTCATTTTTAGTGATTTTAGGAACCTTGCTAACCTAAAACATAGTCAAGATTGCAAGGTCAAGAGTCCTAATACCAGGTCTTATGTAATTTACTCTTAATTATTTTACTTAATTGATTTAATATTCATTATAGGATATACCCAGGGCTTTTGGGAGGGTAGCGAGGACAGATACAATGATGAACAAAAACCTCTCTCATTTTAAATATAGCTTCATTATTGCTCATGCCATGAAAGTGCTTCATCGTACTACAGATGTCCAGAGAAGATAATATCTGTACAAACCAATGCCCTTTCTGTTAACACAGCAGTGCCTGTGAAATCAAAGGCTTGCACCAAAAGCATGAGAAGACAAGGAGTTCATACAGCCAAGGGAACATGCACCACCAGAAGATTTACAGGTGCTTCAGCTAGACTAATTAAAGAAAAGCTTCTTGAGGAAAATAAATCAACCTTGTAGAACACATGAGCTACTGAACACTGTTAGCATGAATTGATGTGTGTGCTGTGCAGCACCCGATTCAGGTACTATGGCTTCAAATCCAGATAATTCCAGTAATTAGCAAGCACACATATATTACCGTTAAAGCATTCAGGGAATTTCATTATCTTAAAACCACTAGATGTGTAGCAGCTTTGGAAACCATAGAATGACCTCGCAGATGTACCAAATTCTACTTGTAGAAGGACAACGGATAGATGCGCATGACCTTGCTCACTGCATTGTTGTCAATGTAGTTGCTGCAAGTAAGGTGCTTTGTAATTCTCAGTTCAGGCAGCCACTTGCAACATGAATAGCTGTTGCAGAGAATGGCATGAGGAACCGGGCCTGGACAACCAGAAAACTCTGTGTAGTGGCAAGGGGGGTCAAAAGGGAGAGCAGATGAAGGAGGATGAAAGCACAGGGGAAAGAGCCATAGGCAGGCAGAACAGAAAAACTTTTTTTTTTTTTTTTTTTTTTTAATAAAAAACACACACTTCAAAACACGACAAAACTGTGTTCTGGAAACTGAGAGGTGCAGATCAGTGTCTGAACTGAGCTGCAGATATGTGGCTGATCAGACGCATTTCTGATCAGGGTAAATCAAGGTGAATCATCCTCTTACACGGAGTCACAAAGCCTTTTCTAAACAATGATGAGAACTTCTGCACACATCTATATGCTCTTTCCATTTGCAGAGGAAGAAAAGACAGCTGAACTTACTAAGAAATGACTTCTCTGTTCCAACCCATGCATGCTCTTAGTCTTTGCACACTGCAACACATAGATTGTAACCAACATTGGTGCTCGTGGCAACACAGTTCCCATGGCCTGATGCTCTCCGTAATAAACAATGACACACCTTCTGCACTTTATCCCTTGTGGAGGTAATGCTGGCACTCCTAGGAATGAGCTGTGCAGCTTATAATCATAATTAAATCAGAATGCCTGGTGACCTGCTCAGACCCAAAACCTGGCCTCTGGATTTCAAGTAGATGATGCCAATAGCCACCTTCCCACAGCAGAGCGAAGGGCTATGTTTCCACACTGCTTCACAAAGGCTGGCAGCGCTATCGCTGGCCAGTCGTAAACACAGAGCCCTGAACTTATGTCCTGGCAAGTAAATATAGAAAGAAATGTTTTTCAAATATTTGGCATTCTGAATGTACTTATTCATTCGTGGAAGCTCTCTCCATGTGCTAGACACTTTCCAGACATCTGAGAAGGCACAGGATCTGCCTTGGGAAGCTCACTCTGGGCTGGACAAAGAGATAACTGAGCAGGGGTTAGGGAAAACACCACAAAAGGGATTGCTTGTCGTTTTTCAGCCCACGCTTTTCTTCTGTTAATAATTGAAGATCTTAAACAGCTCTTAGTATTTATTTTAAAAGCACTTTAGTTTACCTTTAAAAAAAAAAAACCTTCTTGGCTGCAATCTGTTGGCTGACATTGACTCCATAAATGTTTCAGTAAGCCAAACATGTTAATGCCATTCCCTGGGCTCACAGAATTTAGCATTTATTTACCCTGATAAAATGTTTTAAATATTTATTACATAGGAACGGCATTGCTTTTTATGCCAGGTCAAGCCCTTTTCAGCCTCTCAAGGGCTGTGTCAATGCAAAGGTTTAGAGCACAGCTAGGGAATAGGGAGGATGGGGAAGAGCGAAGGAAATGAACTTGTACCAAACAACATAGATCTTTCTCAGAGCTATGGGAAATACACTGGTAGGGATGCTGCAGGGGGTTTAGAACTGTTGTATGGTGCTGTATTTTTCTCTCAGGAAGACAATCATGTGAGAGGCTGGTTGGTGTCTTGTCAATTCAGGCAGTTATTGAAGAATGCACTTGTCTGTAAGCACATAGCTGTTTGCACCTAAAGCGATGGGATTGCCTACATACCCCGTTGTGTACTTACAAGCTTTTTTGGATTTTGACCAATGCTCAGCAAGATGGCACAAAAAAGTGCACTGGACCCAGCTGCTAAAATGTACTTGGCATTGTTGCGCTGTGGAACATATCCAAGGAAACTAATGGTAGGCTGGTCTCAGAAAAAACAATTGGGCCTTTCCAAGCACAGCTCTATCTTGCATTTTCACGTGCCTTTAATTTTGGATGAAACTGCTGGAGAGGGTGGTTTCTTCTTCTAGTCATATTAGCAGTTCAGATCTTCAGAGAAAGCATATTCTGAGTCTGCTCCTTCTTTGGTTTTGAGGGGTTATATTTTGTCAACACTGTAATGTTGCTTGACCAAGGAGTATGAGCAGAGTCTCATGCACATGACCTTCTGGGAATAAGCAGGAATAAAAGGGAAAGGAGAGGACTTTCAACTCTACCCATCCCTCCCCTCCATCCTGAGACACACACTCAGATTTCTGTACTTAAGCCAGTGCCAAGGGTGTGGGAGGTAATTATTTCTCTGCTAATATAGTTCAGAAGAAAACTACTACTTTCTGAGAGCAAGGAGGAAGCAGGGGAGGATTTGTGACTCAGCACAGTGCCTGAGTCAGACCACTTCTGGGAACCACTCTCAAGAGGCAGGGTTCATGCACTGCTCCCTGCCGCCAGCCGAGCCTACCCGCAAGGCGCGGCTTCACCCGACGGTGTGCCAGGAGACGGCCACCACGGTTATCTCCATTTTCACAGCACAAGCTGTAACAACCAGCAGTACTCCCCAAAGTGGATGTTTACCATTTAATAAACATGGGCATTGGCTAGGAAAATTGAAAAACATTAAATATTCATAAATATGAAAGGTTTTAAACCAATTTTAAGGGCAGCCTGGAAAACGACAGACATTTTGTCACAAAACGGTCCACAGTCATGGCAAGATATCTGAGATAATTGCATCTGAAATGATTCACGAGGGAAAACATTGAGACTTTCTTCACTAGTGTTGCAAAGGGAACTCAGATGGCACAGTTCAGTTAAGGACAACTGTACAGTAACAATTCAAGGAGGTATCCTTTCCTGTCTTGCTGGAGTCTCAAAATATTAGTGGCAGATTGCTGGATAAGGCAAACTCTGTGGGTGTAGTGTAGTGTTCTTGGGGCTGCAGACATTGTTTCTATTTCGAGAATAATAAAGAAGGGCTTGGAATAGGAAGGAAAGACATGACACTAGCTAAAGTGCTGGTAGCAAAGAAAACCTAGGAAAGACACTTTTCAAGCTGGAAGAGTGACTGTTTTGGAGTAGGTTATGCTATTTAAACATATATGCTATTTAAAAATATACTAACATATAATTCACAACCATGTGCTGGAATTAATAGAAAAAGAAAGTTTTGGCATCTGCTCCTAGTGTTCTCTTTGCTCTGTTTTCAAACTGTTTTCATTGACTTTTCAAATTGAAATCCACACACACACAAAAGGGAATTCATACAAATGGGCGTGTGTGAACACAATTGTTTCATATTTGTGAAGTCTTGCAATACTACCCTCGCCTCATCCTTTGAGGCAAGAAAGGGATAGCAGAGCAAAAACAAAAGCCACAACAAAACCCATCTCTTCCTTCTGGACCCTTTTCTCCTGGGAAGCAATTCATCTCCAGTATCCCGAGCTTGTCAGAGTGACCTAACCTAGCCAAACAATACAGCTTTCCCTCAGCCCCAGCTTTTGGCGGCCTGAGGAAGATGACTGGATAAATGCATACTCTGCCTTAGGCTCTTTGCCTCTCTGCTGAAAGAAGCCTTGACTTCCACTCATGGAAGCATCCCTATTCCCTCCTGGCATGGGCTTTAACACTTTTAATAGCTTGTTGTTCAAACCATGTAAGTATTCACTTTCTTATAAAGTTGCTTACTGAACAAAAGACCTTGCTCATCTTTCCAGCCCCAATAATAGTAGTCAGCTTCAAGATTAAAAAAGACAATAAAAATGTAGTGTCGCTCCCATGCAGTTACCGGTGTACACAGAAGGAGTATGGGGAGAAAAGCAGCAACTAACTGCTTACTGAAAATTGCATATCACAAAAGAAAGACCATGTTGGTCAAAACACAAATGAAGTGTTGTGAGTTAATTTTGAGGCTACCTTGAACTCACCAAAACAAGCTGAAAACAAGGCAGGTGAAAGGCAGTCCCCAGGCCAGCAAGAATCATCTATCACCTTTTACCAATAACTACCTTTGACTTTCTGCTGACTGGATGATAATGGACTCTCCAAGAAAACTGCGTGCTCATTGTAAAGATTTTTTCGCAATAGGGAGAACTTTTATTCACCCCTCTTTCTGCACAGCTATGCAAAATCAAAGACAGTCTGGACAGAAGATTGTACTAGTTCCGAGTGAAATGATCCATCACACTTACACTTTTTAAATTTCTTCCTGCTCAAGCACAGCTGTGATGAAGATCAGCCTTTCAAACTCCAGCAGAGCAGCAAATTCTGGTCCAGTGCTGTGCCACTGGATTCAGTGGGAAAACTTGTATATATGAATGCATCAAAAAGCTGTGCTGCCTAAGTCTGTTCTCGTGTCCATAAAACAAAACAAAACAACAACAAAAAAAACACACCACCAATAGTTAAGAAATCTCTGATCTGAGATAATGATGAGAAAGTTTTGCTTCATCATGCCAATTGCTGTTTGTGCACAGCTCTGGGTAGCAGCTACACAAATTACTGTGTCCTAAAGGATGTAATATTTGAACCAAGGAACTACGGACACCTGTAACTGCTAAAGCATTGTGGTAACAGAAACACTTCATCCTGAACTGTAAATACATCAGCATTTAAGTGGAGGACTAATGAATCTAGGTTACAATTACCTTTCCAAAGTTGCCAAATTCTCATGGCCATGAAGGGTGTTATTTTTACCTGCTTATCCTAATAGCTCCCCAGGTAAGTGGACATTATCCACTTTTGTCCAATAATCCTTTCTGTCTTCTAAATAATAAGGATTCTTTTAACTGTCTGAGCTTCTCCTAACTTTGCGAACAGGTTTATAAAAGGTAAAAGCTAGCGAGGTAACAAATGTTAACAGCGATCCTGCAAGTGCAAGTGTAGCCAGGGATGATAACTTTTTTTTTTTTTTTTCTTTCCTAGAGAAAAATATATTGATGACAAAAATAGATTTTCCTGGGTCCCTATGAGAGCTCAATGTTCCAAGCCTATCATAACTGGCATACCATGAGCTACACTAAGTTTTACCTTCTCATGAAAGAAAAATTCCATCAAAATGCTGAATAAACCCTAAAGCATTGTCTTTAGATGGCTGTCTGTGTAGAAGTGCAGTATCATCTATGCAAAAATCAGGATGTATAGCTCAGGAGAAGAAAACTCACTCCATCTCTTAATTTGAGATAATGTTTAATGAGCATCACTGGGACTAAGGTCTAGATAGACATAGCATGACATTTTCAAAAACACTGTGATATGGGGTATTCAGGAGTATTTGAAGAACATAAAAAATAGAAAGTTACTTGATTAGGTAATGTAAAAATTATTCAAACCACACAAAGTGGGATTGCTGCTGTGTTACTGTCTTCATGCACTTATAGGACTCGTTTTCACTTTTTTAACCACTGAAAATGTTGTCAATGAAAATGCATGGTACAATGATAACATCCCTGGAAAAACATGGCCAGACAAATCTAAACAAATTTGCCTCTTAATTTTCAGAAGAGAGTTTGGATTTAGGGACTTATTTATTGAGTTGTTAATTAGTCCCATCTCAGAATACCTAGAAATCTAGCTTTTTTTTTTTTTTTCCTTTTCTACACTAGAAAGACTGCTGCTTTTGATTTTTATAAATCTGATTAGACTTAAAATTCTGCTTGAAGGCATCAGATAATAAAAATGCCCTTTGGGAAAAAATGTCTTCTGATATAATAAGCAAAACTTCCTTCAGCTCTCTAGGTAGCTCCAGTATGTTTGGACAGAAAAATTAACGGTTGTAGTTTTTGCAAAGACATATTTGTCAGAAAAAAAGAGTGGTTCTTTATTGATATTTTCTTCCTTTGTAACTTTCTTTATGGCTTGCACAATTCAAAATATTCCTGTGCAAGCTGTGTATGTATTCTTGGAATGCATTGATACTAAATGTTTACTTATTTTGAATTTCATTTTACATATAATAAGCTGTCAAGAGGGATTCATAAAGCTCTCCTGCTGCAAGAGTAGTGAAAACTAAAAAGCTAAATTAAATTCTTTATAGATACAGACATCTGCAAACATAAATCTGGATGGCATTTGGCCTCCTCTGAAGTAAATATTTTAAGTGCAATTAAGATCTCAACACTAGAATGTTAAAGCAAAAGATGGGCTAAAATCTAAAGATTTATTTTCACCTCCATTGTGAAGACAATGGTGAGACTCAACCCTAAGCTGTTTCATTGGGTGCTGTTTGTAGCACACAGCTGAACTGCTAGGTACAAAACAGGCCTTCATAAATCTCATTTGTGTGGATACATGGACACGTTGGTTTGAGTTCTGACCAAGATATCAAACTTGATTAAAAGGAAATTTACCTTTTTGGCAACTTCCAATACACATTAAAGACCAGTGTACAGTAACAACCTATGAGAAAATATCAGTTGCAGAAATATGCTGAACAGTTATATAATGGCAGTTATCAGAGAAAAATCATGAAACCCAGCACCCAATGCAAAACAAGATAGAAATATCAACCACACTGCCAATTTAATGTGTTAACAGTAATAGAAAACAGAACAACAAATAATAATTTTAAGATATATAGCTTGCTATGTCCCAGTTCCAAGTGTACTACTGCCTTCAAGAAGGGGCACCCTCTGCAAGTATCTGATTGAAAGAGAAGAAGCTTGAAGAAAATGTACAGAGAATGTTTTGTAATTTGATTATGTATTTGATGTCGAATTTCTAAAGAGATTTCCATTCTAAGGCTTACTAAATTTTGTTTTCTTTATGAAAAAGTGACATGAATATAACTTTGATAATTTCTTCTATTTCTTTATTCCATGAGCTACTTCCTGTCAAAAAATGCTTCTGTTGGAAAAATGTTGAACAGCTTTAGCATTACTAAAGTTGAAAAAAAGATTATTTGCAGAGGGCTAGCAGATGTTTTCTGAATTGTGATTGATGTGGCAGGACAAACCAGGAGAACATAATCTAAAACTGAAAAAATAATCTAAAACTGAAAAAATAGCTACTCAGACAACTCAGAAAAAATAATTGCAACAAAGGGTAAAACACATATGGGATAGGTTATTGTTACATGTGTTAAACAGGAATTGGATTTGCTTCTGGGAAAAAGGGAGATTAAGACAGACATCTGATCTCTTTTCCTTTTACCCAGTAGAAACCAAGCTTTGGTAGAATGTTAAGAAACTAGGCAGGCTAGGTGGGCTGTTGTTCATCTTTGGCCAACAGTTACTTCCCCATCACTTCCTTCAGAACAAGAAATTACCTGTTCTATCAGTGAACATGTTAAACACAGAAAAGTTCATTAGTTGTTCATAACAGCCAATACTCCTGTGTACTCAACAAGCACAGTAATATCAAGCAGATATAACTCAGAAGACAGTAGCTGATTTTGGAGAAGAGGGAAGGTCTCTGGTAGCCATTCAAATCCTTAATATATTTCCTCAAATTTGCCTCCTCTCAGTTCTGTGTACTTTCACATTTTTCCTCTGATAGCACTTATACAAGGGGTAATATTGATACAAATCTAGAACAACACTGAAAAAAAATACCTTGGCTAAACAGAGACTTAAAATGCATTCACTAATTGAGACAATTATTTGGTCTGCTGCTCTGTGCTTTGTTGATAATGCTTTGTGAAAACCACAACAATGACCACAGTCATCTAACTGCTGGGATAAACAGAATTAAACCAAATGATGCCAGAGTCACTGGAACATCCATATACCTCCTTGCGTCCTGAGCAAACAACCCTTCTGCACACTCTTGTACCCCAATTCTGAAACAAATGCTACTCCAGGTGGGTTAGTCATTTTTTTCCAGAGAGGATGAGAAGGTTTTGGGTCTACTAAAAAGTCCCAAAACTTCATTTACAAGTTAACAGATGTACACTGATTTTAGAGAAAATGAACAAAGGACTTCAAATCATTCCTTACAAGTTCTTAAACAAATAAGAAATGTAAAATTTAGCCAATTAGAATCAAAATATAAAACAACACTTGATGTAAGCTTGGGATGACATCACATCTGGTGGAGATGTCAACAAAGAGAGAATGTAAGAAGAAAAAAAGCTAGATAATATCCTTACTATTTTGATCTGGAACAGCAATATCTTCCCTCACCCATCAAGGAGACAGTAACAGCCAGCAAATACAAGTGAGCAACTGGGAACCCAACACTCCTGCGGATACCGTTAGCTACAACCTGTACATATATTTCTGCTTCTTTATGATCCAGACAGCAACATATCTTAAAAACAATAAAAAAATGTTCTTAGGAGGTGACAAATGGCATTCTTAGATTTTCAGAAGCTTTAGAACAAGCATCCTGATGGCATGGACTCTTATACAGACATGCCCTACTCCCATTATTCTGAATGAGACCTCTGGGCACTACCTGAAGAAGGAAAAAGTGGTGCTAGAAAGAGAGCCTGATCCACCCAGAGCACTTCTGACAAACCTCCTGCTAAGCCAAGCTAGGATTCTTTGACTATCTCCTTGTCTTTGGTGTCAGTGTGGGGTTTATTTTCTTTGGTTGGAATGGACTGCCTACTCTCTGATGTAGTGGTCCCACATTGATGGTACTGGAATTTTTTGTTTTGAAGACATGCTGAATAATCATGCCAGCACACACGGTAATGGGTAGGATAAAGGCTAACAGTTATTGGGTACACTCGTAGTTAGCGCTATTTTTAAAAGAGCTACATAGCAAAGATCAAATAATAAATATTTCCTTGTTTTCATTGGCATTCCTTAAATATGAGAGAAATCTGTATCACAAGACGTCTGTACCTCTGTGAGTAATCTTTTCTAAGACAAACCCCTTTTTTCCTACATCGAGTTAACCTCTTCTGTCCAGAATAACAAAATTACATCAGTCTGCAGGTTCTATCACTCAAAGAAACATGCTTTAGGTCCTGATTATGTAAGCCCTACTCACGGGAATGATCTTTACCTATAAAAGATGCTGTGCTGGAATTAGATTACTCCCTTGAGTAATGGTGACCTAAGTAAATAAAGGACTTGCAAGCAGGCCTAGAGTTTTAAGTTAAATGTGAAGAAATAAGCTTAATGAGGACATTTGGTTCAGACTGTTCTCTCCTTTTTTCTCCACACCCTTCCCATTTATAATGAAAGCACAACAAATTGGCCACTTGAGATTAAAAACAGCTAGGCAATGACATGGGAAAGGTGGTGCAACTCGTCCTCACGCAGTGCTGTATGTGCTGAAGAGATGGTACAGATGGTTGAGAAGCCTTTTTCAAGACTGGAGGAGCATGTAAGAAATCTGCACAACAGCACGTTTCCTAAAGCTTTTAGAGCCCAAGAGAAAAGAAAGGAACTGGACTTGGCAATAGCTGACATATTTAAATGCAACAACAACAAAGTTTAGGACAGAATTAAGATTTGGAAACCAAATTTTGCCTGAAGGTATTTGCAGCAGTTTCCTTTATCATAACCTTGGCTTTGGTGGAAATAAACTGCTAAGGATACTGTCTCCTCCAGCTTACTCTACTCCTTTGCATCTACGCACAAACCTTTCATGTGTTGGAAGCTTTGATCATAACTTGTATCCCCTTTACTGAAGGCAAAACAGAATTCTCCATTCATGTGGTATTTATACCATAAAATTATACGTACAAGGAGGATGAACTTAAGACCCTACCTCCACCAGTGACACTGTATAAATGCAGAACAGATGACTGTCAACTTCACTTTGCCAGAAGAATATACATTTTGAAAAAAAAAATATATATATATTTCTGACTGCTACTTAGTATTTCCATAAATTTAAGACTTAATATGTACAATTCAACATATAGAAGTAGGCAATGGCTCATATTTCTTTGCCATATTGCAAAAATGTCTGCCATCTCAAAAGAGATGTCATTTTGGATTTTTTTGAATTCTGTGTTTATTACCTCAATTACATTATTTCTTCAACTATATAAAGTGCTGTTAATTTTCCTGGGCTGTCTGGAAAACAATGAGAAAGTACAGTTGAAAATTTGGATTATGTATTCAAAAAAGTAAACAAATAAAAAACAAATGCAAGCCGAATAACTGCACTGGGTGTGTTTATTTCAATGACTGCAAAATAGCCATTGCAATAGATTCAGCTGTGATGTCTCAGTGGCTGGGTAGGGAATCAAAGGCTCAGGCAGAAGAGCAATCACAGGTGAGAAAGGCAGGTGCAGGGCATGGAATAAGCCAAATGTCACAAGCTGAATGCTGAGATACAGAAAGAACTAAGAACATGTAGAGCTGCTGTATGCCCCATCCTCACCTTCCTGAAAAGAGGGTTGGCACATCCAAATTGACACAATGCTATCAATAGGAGGAATTAATTTCCTTTAGGAAAGGAGGAATTTGATGATTATTAAAAATCACCATTCCCCGTTTTATACAGGAGAGGCAGATCACGGGGGTTCAGGAGCAGCGTGTCTACAGCAGGAACTGTGCTCTATGCATGATGCTTGATCCTTATTTACTTGCATTGCCTTCTCCACGCATCAGCTGGCATGGCTTTGAGGCTGCTTCAATTACTCTTGAGCTCAATTTGGTCTGTAAACAGATTCATCTTTACAAAGATTGTAGCAGAGAGGAAATATGATGCCTGTTCTCCCGGATTTTAGGTATACTACCTCCAAACCAGGTGTAGCTGAAGACTAAGCCTTCAGTACAGAACCAGTTTCTAGCTCATGGCACTAAGGGGTCTTCTCATACACAACAAGCAACAAAACCCCTTTTTTATTAATTGTTCAAGAGCAAATTCAGCTTCCTGGGTGCAGATCAAACATGAGACAAAGGATTTGCTTAGTCTTACATTAGGAGGACTGCCATGGTGGTTTGACTTGTCCTTATTGTCTTAAGCTCTGTAAGTTACATTTTGCCACAAGTACCTTCACATTTTTCTGTCAGACAGGGGGATCTCTGAATTATGAGACCACAGACAAATTTCACTTATGATTTGAAATTTTTAGATCATACTCCTCAAAAAAAGAATAAAAATAAATAATTCCAGTTTTAGAGTTAAGAACAGTATTCATTGGACAAGGTGGACTATAGCCTAAACACCTTATAAGCATATGCAAGACTTTTTTTCTCTTATTTTTCCCCCCAAAATGGACTGTAATTTTAGTATGCACAATGTACTTAGTGCAGTGTCCCACACAGACAAAAAACTAGACAGAAAAAAATCCAGTGCTGTCACTCCAGGGTTTCCTTGCTTCACTTACCTGTAGCAATATGGCAAATTAACAACAAACACAGCTGGATGACTTTGCCAATCCAAAATTAGTTATTTAAATGCATGTAAATAGTAGCCATCTCTAGGCACTCATGAATGAAAATTCTGGTCTTATTTCATTTTAACTAAAAAATATACTCAAGCCAGTTACACGCTGTTGTCTCCTAGACAGAAAGATATTGCGCTGTCATGAGAGGGGTGAGGAAGGTCTGGCTTAGGTTCTTCTACTCATATTTTGTTTCCCAGTTTGCAATCACTGCAGCTATGCTGTAATTACTAGAGGTCATGTCAGTAGTGGTGATAAAGACATACCTATGCTGCCTTTGAGTAACTCACAGGCTTAGCTTTCTATAAGAAAATTAAATACAATAAATGATTGAACAATTGGAAGTTTTTGTTCTAGTGGAACAAACAAGTTTCCTCTCTAGCCTTGGAAAGGATATCATGTTCTTCTGCCCACATAAATTGGGGTGGGGTCAGCAGAGGATCTCATTGAAAATACAAGTATGGAGCACAACACTTACTGATCAAATTATATGGCTTTCAACTTAGATAGAAGAGCTTATAAATTAAGTTTGGCAGATATCGGATAGGCAATAACTAGTGGCAACAATGCAGTTACATGAAGATGAAGTACAAGATAAAGAGGATGAACAGAATGTATGAGGTGATATAATTGAGCAGCATGAATAAAGGGGATAGAAATGGAATTTAATAAGTTAAATGGGCGTGAGTTAGCATGTGTAGGAGTAACTGATTGCCCTTTCCAATAGTCAGGAGTGATTTTCTTTTTTAATTGGATCATGCTTCTTCACTGCCAAATTGGATGCTTCTTTTTGCCCTCCTCTAGAACAAAATGTTTAAAATAAGTTTTAAAATACTTAATAATGTAAAATGGATATAGAATAGTAATCGACAGAAAACTCCTGCCACAAAGGGCTGACTTGATTCTGTCCCTCGAAAGCCTTGCAATGGTTTGCTTGTGCCAAAGGAGATAATGGGTAACAGCTTCCAAGACACTTAAGTGATTAAGTTTCGGTATACACGCTGATTTTGCACTTGTCTACTTATGTCCATCAAAGGAATTGTTTTCCTTCCCTCTCCTTTCTCAAACCAATATATTGATCTTACTGCCACATTAAGATGGATGCTCCAATGCACATGTGAAGTGTTTTTTTGTTTTGTTTTGTTTTTAAACAAGAAGGCTGTGTTGGTACAACAGGTGGTATGCTGAAATAAAGTACTTACTACAGAAATGTTATTAGTATGACTGTAACAGAATTGTTGAACAGCGCAGTCTGGCCTGTGCATTAAAGATCTAAAGTGCTTATGTCTAATTTTTGGACATAACTTACCACTTTGAAATCTAAATCTTCCATGTGCTTTTGAAAATATGCACAATTAATTTAAATGTTAATTCCAGGCTAAACAGACTGGATGTAGATTATATTTCTAGAAGCATTATGACTTTAAAAAGTTTTTTTTTTTTTTTTTAAAAAAAAGGGTTGCTCAGTGATCCCTTTTTATTTTTATTTTGTTCACAAAGCAACTGCAAGCACTTGGATGAGAACTGTGGGAAGTACCTAACCTACTGCCCTGCCTTACACCTCACACAGTCACAACAAAACCTGTACTTCTCACTCCGAAATACGTTTTCAAGGAAGGAACTCAAAATCCCTATTTAAAAAATAAAAATAACAACAAATCAATCCCTACTGCACTTCTTGGAAATGTATAGATACTTAACAGCAATTTCAAAAGTTGTAATGTGAACCCAAAGGCATTAAATTCAGTGCCTTTGCAGGCTTCTCCCATGATGCTACAAAAGTTTTTGTGACCTGGGTACAAAATGTCTATGTCATGTTTTAAACAACCGTTCATCTCTTTTCTTATGACAAGTGGTCTTGTGAATGTCCATATAACCAAGAAGAATAAAAATGTCATCTGTTCTCTTGAAGATTATGGAATATTTATGTCCCCACAACAGTCATCCTGACACAGACTTCAGGCTTTGTTGAATTCATGACCTCAAACCCGTTTGATTTGAGGAAGCACTAAATTAATTTGGTACCTGGAATAATTTGAGCTTAAAGATTGTCAATGGCACTGTTACCTGTCTGCCTGTGGGTGAAGTGACTTGTCTGCTTGCAAATGAACCACTTCCTGTGCGTGACAGTCCCTGAATTTTCTGCTATTCAGCTAAGAGTGTTTTCCAGCAGGAAGCAGCTGAGTCCCAGTCCATAGATGGGACTTAGAGAAAAGGGATTCTTAGCTCTGGTGCTAATGTCCTTTACCCACCTATCCAAAGCCCTCAGATACCTATGTCAACCCAGGTGTCTAGCACTGGCAGCCACTATGAGGCATACAGAGTTAGAAGACACTTCTTAAAGTGTTAAACTTTGAACTTTTGCTTCATTTTCTCCAACTGCAAAGCATGGACATTAGTAATTTACTTCAGAGCCAATTCATATGTTGTTTCCGCCACTTCTGACAACACTTACGTGGAAACTCTCTTTATTCTCAAAAAGGTCACTGAATGCTTCAATCTGAATACAAAAGATGTCCCTCCTAAGCTTGATTATTTCTTATGGACTGAGCCAGAGGAAAAACAAACAAACAAAAAATAAAAAACAAATCACACAGAAAATCTTCTTGACAGAAAAAAATTACTCCATCCTCTCTGTTGCCATGCCACAATCCAATCTCTCCACTCCACCTCAGACAACCCATTTCCTATCCCCAATACAGATGAGCTTACGATTTGCATGCAAAAATTCACCATGTGCTTCATAATTTTATTTTAAAAGAATCACTGTGCTTCAGAATTTCCCCTCCACCCTCCCCACACAGTTGTAATTCGACTTGGACCTCAATTCAAACAGCAGATGTTGGGCTTTCCATGCAGAAGAAGGCTGCCAATGACCCAGAGGATCCCCTCTTATTAAGCATGCTGTTGCCACACACATACAGAGTTTAAGTGATAAGAAACTGCAGTGCATGCTACATTCGTGTAATTTTAGAAGAAATCTGTGCAGGTAGTCTCCTCACAGTGAAAAAGTCTGCTACATTTTGTGAGACAAATGAAGGAAAAGACAATTTTTTATGGATGGCAAAACACAGCAAGTACAATGCTTATAACACTTTGACTGATGCTGACAATGTCTCAGGGACAGCACTTGAATGGGACCTAGAGATCTGGCTTCCAAAACCTCTGTGCTAACTTGTTATATAATAATGTAACCCTGCAATGTACTATTTATGGTTGGCTCAGCCAGTAGTATCTAAAGACCTCATAAGAAAAGTTATGCTCTAATACATATGGATTTGATAGCATCTATCTAGGCTAATCAACAGGCATTTTTACAATTCAAAAGCTCACAGTGAGGCCGTGTTAGCTACAGACCTCAGCAGGCTTTCTAAAAGCCACATCAGCCCCAAAGAAGTCTGGTTCAATAAACATGTCCCTGATCAGAAACATAAAGACTATAATAGAAAATGTCTGTCAGGAACTGTTGATGGTTTCCCTGTTTCACGCTGGACTGCCATCTCGTTGTCTAGAGCAAGTATTTGTTAGCATGCACCAGGCTCCCTGGCTCTGTTTTGGTGCAAACTAAATACTTCTCTTGATGAGAAAAGCCACAAATGGACCATTAGATAGTTTATGCTAGGACTGAGGTCATATAAGCAATACAGATATGAATTATGTGAGATTTGGCTCCCTCCCCAAGACTTCAAGAGAAGTAACAAAAGCCTTTGTCTTGAAGAAAGAATGTTGTCCCCAGGAGAACAAGAAGTTTAAGGGCAGTTAAGCTCAGCCCATGCCAGAACAACTCTCAGAGCACTTCCCACCATTAGCAGCATCTCACTGAGAGCGCCCCAGTTCACAGACTTTTAAATCACAGCATCTTCCCCTTACCATTAGGTGGGCACACAACTTGTAAATACCAAAAGGCTTGGATTGGAGAAGGACTAGAAAGAACAATAAAACCTCATTTTACAGCCAGGAATTAAGTCAGTGCCAGTGCAAACTAAACGTCATGAGACAAACCCTGCCACAAGGAGAGCTGCATTCTGCACTGCCTGCAAGTATTGCATGGTACATGACTGTCTGCATCAAACAACACTGCAGCAATCCCTAACAAAGGTGGCATGGATAGTGTGGATCATGGTGGCTCTGTATCGAATGGTAAGGATTGCTTTTTTTTAAAAAAAAAAAAAAAAAGAAAAGTATTTTTTTTTACTTGCTACATGCCCAGAGCAACCCCAGGTGGGCACAAGCTAAGGCCTTCCACCAGGTTACCAAGCATGGCTCTTTTGTGAGACCGATTAATAGTGCTGTTAATTGTTCTTGTTAATGTTCAGCTCCTCCACAGAGATTCTCACCTTTCATTTAAAAAGTTTCTCCTCTTTATGGTTGGGGATAAAAGCCTGAAAACATGTCTCTGATATAATCCATTGGGTCAGAAAACAAGCCAAAGAGCTTCACATTTCTTTCTAAATCAAATACATCATCATTTTTAAGTTAACATCACAGAGGGTATGGTAGCCTGACTTCAGGTTTTTGAATGACTGAGGTTAGAAGTACTTTAAGATATAAAACTAGTGGGCTCCACAGGTGAAAATAAACAAAGCTCTCTCCACAACTACTCTGGAGATTAACTCCTTTCCTGCTAACTGCATCTCTCATTGCTATGAACACGGAAAGCAATGACAGCTTTCAACTAACCATCTCTCTGGAAGGCCAATAGACCCCATGTAAAACTCTCAAGCCAAAACATCATCATCATCCTGCACTGTGATGGCTATATTCCACTTCCACAATAGAATTACCAGACTTCCAGTTACTCATACCTTTACTGTAAATAAGAAAATGGATATTAGACTATCAAAAGTTGCTCAAGGGCTTTCTTTGAGGCATTACAAATGATTTAAGAAAATAAGACTAACGGGGAACACGACTATGTCATTGCCTGAAGTCCTGTTGATTCTAAATTGTTCCCAGCACTCTTGATGAGAACATCACATGCAAAGAAGAAAATACAATTTTAATGAAACAGCTCCTCTCCTTCCCAAATCAACACAAATGATCATATAGCATTTCCATCAGGGTCAAATATTTATAATACCAACAATGCACCATGATTTCACAATTGTTTAAAGGATCTTCCGCTTGAAATCTTGAAAGTCTTGGATTTCCCACTTCCACTGTTTACTAAGGTTGCACAATCACATCTGACACGCACAAAACTTCCATTCCCCTTCGGCTGTGGGTTGGTCATCCTTTGATTAATACCATGTTTATCATGAAGCTACATTCATTTGAAAAAAGGCTCCTCCACACACCAAAACCAATCTGCATCACGTGCCATCTTCAAAATTGTTACATGAATTACTCCTGCTCCATGCCGTGCCACGGACATGCATATAAGAAAATCAGTGATGTTACTTACTAGGAACTCCAGACACCAGCCGTAACGGACGCAGTACTCGGAAAGCCCGCAGTGCTTTAACATCAAATCCGGCACCTTTTCCTCCTATTGAATTCCCCCCATCTGCTTTGGTTGCTTGTTCTAAAATTGCACTAAAAAGCCTGTAAAAAGAAAGAGGAAACAAGCTGTAGGCAGACAGCAAGGCTTGGGCTAAACAGGAACAGAGATCATCATCATCATATCACACAAACTATCTCACAGACCTGTGAAGAATGTCACACATCTCACTCGACATTCGCATATGGTGGAGGAGAGACAGACTCTTCCCATATGCAATAGCCTAATGGTGATGTCTATACCATTTGCAGAACACTTGTTTCTGGAGCAGACATAAACACAGCCTGCTCCTTCTTCAGCCCAGTGGCTCCTTGCAGCCAGCTACAGACTGCCCCAGCAGCCAGCCTGCCTGGTGGCAGCTGAAGGTGTGCTCCACACCCTGGGTGCTTTGAGATGGCCATTCTGACCATGCCTCATGACGAATTTGAAGGCTCACCAACTACAGAGCATGTGGGTCAGGTTCTGAAGGTAGCCTCCAAGGTGCCCTTACCACATAGTCAGTTCATACTCAGTGGGAGTTGAGTGGAAAGGCAAGAAAACACAAATTGTAGGGTTTGCCCCTTCTGCTGCTAATACTTTGCTATCTTTATTAACCAGCCATCCGCCTTGGGGAAAAAAAAATCATCATTCGTCATTAACCCAATCATTAATTATCTGTCACCCATTTTACAAGGAATTAAGATTCACCAAAGTCACTGCAGGTAGAACTGGGTTTCAAACTCAGGGATTCTTCAAGGTGCAAATGTTTAGATAAGGGAGCATGATCACATTATGTGCTTGTGTATCCATTTGTAAATCCCTTGATGCAGTGGCTATGGAAAGCACAAAACTGTAGGAGTATTATTATTAGAATATCTTATTATACCAGTCTTAATGTTTTATCTTGCTAGTAGGAGTAGCTGCTTTAAGGAGAAGATGTCTCAGTCAGAACATGTTTGAAAAGGCAGAGCAAAGCAGGAAAGACAATGTTCTGTGAAAGAGCTGAAGGCTCACCCTATGTGTTAATAAGAACTTGATTTAATAAATTAGCTTTCAGGAAACAGCTTCCATTTTTCTGGTAAAACATTAGTACCTTTGGGGAAGAACGGATTCCTCATGAATTTGCTAATGACATTGCTTTCAGCCTTGGAGTCATCAGCTTGAACCCAGCCAAATTCAGTAGAGGTTAAAAGCTCTTCCAGCCTAAATGGATGTTTGGGGCTCTGTAGAAAACCTTGCCTGTGAGTGGCAGAGCCCCTGTGGGCCGTAGAATGCCATGGAAGTACCAGATGTAACTTTGAAGAAGCTGTCTGGGATGCAAGGAACAGCCTGGTTGGAGAGCCCTGGATTCAGCACTGGCTGATTTCTCTCAGATGCTGCAGTCTGCAGTGCCTCTATCAGGATCTCATCATCCATGTTCCCTAACTGGCAGACTCCACAAGAGCCCCCAGACTGCATATAAAGCAGAGACTGAGCTGTCTGATTGCTTTGCAAGGGGCTCCAACCCCTGCAGTCTGTGCTTGAAACCTACTGATAGGGCCACAAGTATAGGGAGCTTGCCCTGGATAGTAAAAGGATTCATTTACTGAGGCATCTAAGCCAGCACATTTCCCCAGCACTAAATCCACACAAAAACATGGATTAATAGAGTGCAAATGTGAAATTAGTTTCTTAAGCAGGTGGTATTTATTTTTTTTTTTAATTTCTTATAGAGAGTCTTATAAAACCTGTCAGCTGTGACTGAGGAACTCCGATCTGAATCTATTCAAAGCCTCAACTTCAAGCACTGCAGAAAGATTTAACAACTAGGTAACAAGCGTGGGAAAAACTGTGTGTGGGGAGGTTGGATGCTGAGTTTGTAGGTGTTGCAGACAGAGAAGCAGGATGCAGAGAAGACAAAAACAGAGCCTATGAGAAATACTGAGTTGACTACAGACATCACGGAGAGATAAACAAGGGCTGATGCAAGGAACATGAATTATTGGAACGTATGTATTCCTTGAGCTATGTATACAAATTATACAGAGTCACAATTTTCTGTTGGTCTTCATAATAGAAACACTGTAGGTCAAATTTGGCCTAATATATTTCCAGAAAGCTAGTGATTAAGCTCTAGCAATGTGCTTTATTTCTTATTCAAACATTTCTATCTTCCTAGTCAACACAATTCCCATAGCAGATGATGAGTGACATTCCCATACAACAGTCCCAGTCTCCTGGGATCTGCTGGAGGAAAAAGAATTCACTGCAAAAGGTTTCCTACGCTGTTTTTCAGCTCTCTTGCAATGCTGAAAACAAAAAAAAAATCTCAAAGAACTGAGTCAGCGCTTGCGCATAACTGAGGGTCTGGTCTCCTGCTCCCCAGTATCACTGGACTCCTGGTTTTACCAAACAGCAGCTCTTGCCCCTGCACCAAGGGCATTTCTCCTGCTACTAGTGCAACAAGTAAATCACGGGCTGCTCTGGAATTCTGCATCCGAGGAAAAGCTATGCATATCCTAAATTAACTCCAGAGAAACAGAAACACAGCCAGAAAGGCCACTGACTCCAGTGGAGCTGGAAACTGCTTTCTGAGACTAATGCAGTTCTGCTGCAGGCCAGTTAGCCCTGTTTGTGTGCTCCAGTACCAATCTGCTAAATGTGCTATCTTAAGGTATCCACAGTCATCTGCCTACTCCTTCAGGAATAATTTGCATCAATTCCTGCATCTCCTCATTTAAAAACCCACATTTAAACTTGAATTGCATTACTCCTGCTAATCCTGCTTTAATGCATTTAGCCCATGGTTAATACCTCCCTCTATACTAATTCTGCTTTTTTACTATTTCAGTACCACTTCTTGTTTCTCTTATGTAGTATTTCATGTCTTTCCCTTTGATATTGGGGTCTACACTGTGTCCAATCTGACCTACTGGATCTCTATGCCACTCTTCAAATTTACAGTAAGTTCTGCCTATCATACATTGTTGTCCATACTGCCCCCTGGGTTAGGGCATGGGCAGATCTATGACTCATAGGTTATATCTACAACATATTTTTTTGGCAGTAACTTCATTATGACCCAGAGGAAAAAATAAGTCCTCTTCCTAAATACTACAGATGATGAGACACAGAAGAAAGGTAAGGCTTCTGACTGTCTCTTCCATCACCTTCTTTCAGGAGAAAAACCCACAACCACATACAATAGGTACTTTCTAAAAGCTCTATAAAATCTTCCTAGATTGTCAGCTAATTGTTCTACAGTCCTAAAAGATGGATGGATGTTAAGGTACTGATATAAAATACAAGGCCAGAGTCCTTCTACTTTGTATTTATATGGCAAAGTCTGCTCTTTGATGAAAACCTTTGGGAAAAGGTGTAGTGGAGAAAAATGCTGTTCTTTCTTTTCTCAAGTAGGTGAGTTAGCTGAAATGCATTCTTCAAGCAAGGTGTGAGAGAATTCTGTGCTCGCACAGAAATCAAAGTTTGGATGGTATAAAAATGCAAGGGGGGTAATCCCTTGTGGCCATTGAAATATCTCACTTTTTTTTTTTTTTTTTTTAAAGAACACAGAAATCAATCTTATTTCTTTCCAGTTACCTACATCCTGCCAGCCGAAATTCATGCCCCATTTTCATTTGGATATAGTACTTTCCCCTGAAGAAGCACAATTAACAACATTTTGATTTCTGAATTTCATCCATGACATGACTACACCTGAACTAAATTCATTTGACAGGCATAAGCTATAAAGCAGAAAATAAATTTCTGTCACACTCAACGCATGTATGGGCACAGTCCAGTTTTGTTTGTTTGCTTCAGATTTACTTGTGACATATGAAGCTAGCCTCACTGTTTTTCTTGCTCTTACTTTTCTGTTTCCTTTTTGACATTTGAAACATCTAAAAGGCTTTCTCTTTGCTAGATAATTCCAACAGCAACATGGCAGGGCTGTAACCTGTTCTACAGCTCTTCATTTCCACTGTGGGAAAGGTATGCTGATTTTTATAGCATTAAAAAGAACTTGTCAAGGGCCTCCCAAAAATAAAAATGAAACAGAGAGCTTGGTATTTCTAAGGCCAAAAATCAGCAGAAAAACACAGCTGAATTAATCCTCATAGGTATAAATAAATAGTAAAGTACAGTGATTATTTTTTTTCACTGGCTTTACAGTTCACCTGTGATTTGTGGACATGGAAATGTTTGGGTCCACCGTTTACAAACTCCCCACAGGCCTTTGGAAAGACATATACTCTGAACACATTTTCCAATATGTTCTGAATTTCAGATCCTTTCTAAATACCTTCACTGCTTACCTTCCCAAGTAAGAATGCCTTTCAAATTATGACACCTTTTTTTCTGGCAGAAGCTACGGGTCCTTGGAGGATGACTGTGCCTGGCAGACAAACCACAGCACTGACAGGAAAGACATACAGTATTCCAGAGCAACGTTGTCAAGTTAGTCTTCTCTCATGAGAAATTTCCTTCAACAGCCTAATGTTAAAGGACATCACTGTTTTATCTGAAAGTTTTATGTTTTCCAAAAGAGGAACAGTAAAACTGAAAGAAGCAGGAAACAATTTGACTAATAGTCAGTGCTTGTGGGTTGTGCCTCATTAGGCAGCTTATGGGTGTGATCTCTACTCTTAACTAATAATGTTCTTATCCACAGAGCCTCTGATTGATACCCACACACAGACATTTTTCTTCAAAGCAGCATTTAATGGTACCGCTATAGCAGGGTCATAGGCTATTTAAAGATAAGTTAGAATCAAGCTTTAAAAGACTTAGCTGATGAATAAGCAGATCTCCCACACTGCAAGGATGATAAGCTGTTACAAGCCTGCAGGTCTAAAGTGCATCCTTTCTCCAGAAAATGTAGCGGTTGTCTTCAGTTTCCCCTAGAATTTACACTTGGCCCTATACATGACTATGTTCCTCTTACTCTACTCACTTTATGTTAAAACCTAGAAGGAAGCCAGTTATGCTGTATTATCTCTTCGAGGCATGTTATACTGATTAAACTGACCTAAACAGAGAATCATTTAGGTTGGAAAAGATCTGTAAGATCATCAAGTCCAACCATCTACCTAACATTACCAACTCCACATCCCTAAGCATCACATCTACATGTCCCAGATACTTCCATGGATGGGGACTCCACCACTTCCCTAGGCCACCTTGTCTGTGAAGAAATTCTTCCTAATATTCAATCTAAACCTTCCCTGGCACAACTTGAAGCTGTTTCCTTACGTCCTATCATTTGCCACCTGAAAAGAGACTGACCCCCACCTCGCTACAATCTTTTTTGGGGTAGTTGTAGAGAGCAATAAGTTCTCCCCTCAGCATCCTTTCCTCCAGACAAAACAGCCCCATCTATCTCAGATACTCCTCATACACCTTGTTTTATGGCCCTTTCACCAGCTTTGTTGCTCTTTTCTGGTCACGTTCCAGCAACTCAGTATCTTTCTTGCAGTGAGGAGCCCAAAACTGAATACATGTTACCCAAGCTGTGGTCGCACCAGTGCCGAGAACAGAGAAACCATCATACATGGTATGCTAGGTATACTAGCAGTGTGTACTAGGTGGATTGAGAGACAAACAAGTATATAAAACCTGTCTTTTTATTTTTTTTCCTCCCTTAACTTCCCAAAATACTTAAAGAAGTATTTCACTCGTAGCCGTTTTGCTTTTTGTAGCAAGAACAATCACTGAAAATGAAGGTGCTGCCTAAGGCAGAACAAGCATGAATGGCAATTACCACAGTCATTTTTGATGCTTCCAGTGTTAGTTCCACATCATCCCTTCCCTCCCAGACCAAATAACCCTCTCTGCCCAGTGCTACAGCTGCGTCCAAATCACTCAGCTTTCTTCAGCAGCTCCATCAATGGTCAGAAAAAGGTGCCACAACAAAATGTTATGAGCCTGTATTTCTGCACTTTTCTTCCACCTTTCTTTCTCTATCTTTTTTTTTTTTTTTTTTTCTTTTCTATGGGGCTTCCTCCCTTACAAAATATTCAAACATGCTGAAATTTAAATATGATGTCACTGAGGGGCTTCTGACAGCCCCTGGGAAAAGACGACAGGGCAGAACAGGAACAGATGGTATTGCCACATAGATTTTGCAGAGGGGTTGCGGAGAGAAAAAGCAGTGCACAAGGCTAGTCTGCAGTAGTGTATGAGTGAATTTAAACAGATAAACATCAAAGGAACCCATCTGGCCTTGAAGTGGAATCTGTCACTTGAGATTGTTACTATTTAACAGAGACCTTGGGGTCTTGGCCATGTTTATTATACTTGTGTAATCCCTCCCCAGTTACATTTTTTGCTCCCCATCTAGAGACTGAGAGCTGCTGGAGGCAAGAGCAGTTAGAAAAGCTGAGAGATGCAGCTTCTATCATTGGCAGGGGAATTAATTTCAGCCTGCATATCATCTTGCTGATTAACTGCCCTAGTAGGAAAATTGAAGAGGACTGCACTTGAACTAGATGTAATGCCGCCCTGTGATTTCTGGAGCCTTGCTCTCCTGCATTCCAATGGAAGTGGAAGACGTAACACATGCCTGGTCTTTAAAAGGTCTTTCTCATTGAAATTAAAAGGGAAAAATCATATTCATAGGACTTCTCTTCTCCAGTCTTTCTTCACCTTAAGAAACAATCCCCATGCAGGTGACATGTCTGAGGACCTTCAAAGGCAGAACCAGCTACGGAACTGGACAATGAAAGGGGAGAGGTTGGGGATTTGACAATTTCTAATGACTACTTTGCTGTGGGATCCTCTGACTGTGGGTAGGAATGAAAGGCAAAGGCAACCATATACTGCTGCAGGCAGAGAAGTTATGCCTGAGTGGGAGATGACTTGTCCTCTCTTCCCCTCACTGGAAACTCTCCTTCTGCCCACTTTTCCCCAAGACACTGAAAAGCAGTAGGGAACAGGTAGCACAAAGAAAAGTTTGCTGACATAATTATTTGGGACCATCATTAAACTAGTCGAGATGGACTTTGACTGGGGGCAGGGATTATGAGGAATGTTGATCACTGGGACTGTCCCTTTTAATGCTTTTCCTAGGACCTGATGTAGGATTTCCTTATGGGAAAATGGTGAAAAGACTGAAAGCTTTTGTAGGCAATGAAACTTTTTAACAATGGAGTGGTGGAAGGATGGAGCAAATTACTCGGGAGAAGAAAAACATGTTCTCTCTGTATTCAGGGGCAGTTTATTCTTCATTCCTTCCCTTCAACAACCACTATTCAAAACCCTTGTTTCTCAGCTAGAAAAAGTAGAAGGTGGTTTATTTTGTTTTTATTCAAATAAATTAAATGCCAAGCATGAAAAACGCAGAGAAGCATAAGGAGATCAGTTGCATCTTAAAGGGGCAATTTGATCCACAATAGTACAATTAGTCTTTAAAAAAGGTTAAAGCATCCAAAGGGCCAAAATCAAAAGTGTTGAGATCACCACCAGAACAGTGTGATTGAACAAGAGAATTTATTTCTGTATGAGTATGAAAACTTGAGATTTAAATTTTTCATCCTTCTTTGTGAAAAGTTTACAAGATGGCAGAATTTATTTCTCATTCAACACTAAACTTAATTAAAGGATCTCACCTAGATATTCTTAATATTCGCAGACATGCAAAAAAAAAAAAAAGGGAGGGATTTTCTTTCACAGTCATGTTTCAATACTTTACTTTGCCCAGTAGTTTTGCACTACTCCTGTTTTTATTCCTGTTACCAAAGAGCAGTTTAATTTCCATGTCTCGCAAATCACTAAAAGACTTGGAAAAGGCTAAGTAGCAAGGGATGCCAGAGAGAAAATGTACATCAACTGAATGTCAATCCTTATGAATCAAGTTATACCTGCAGAAAACCAGTGGGAGTTACCTGTATTTTTAGATTGGACAGTTACATTTGGCAGAAGGCATGAAGCCTGTAGGGGGGTTAACGTGGCAGGGACAAGCAGTGGTGGTCGTGATGGACAGCAACCCCTAACATCACCCATAAGTAATGGTCCAACCCTCATCCACCCTTGTGCTCCCACAGGTTCCTGGTATCCCCATGTGTGGAGTGCATTCAAAGGCAAAATGCTGGTACTCACCCTACGACCACGATTATAAAATCTAGTAAATTCCAGCCATTGCGGAGGTAAGCGTTGGGGTGAAAGAGAAGTCCATATGCTATTACTTTTAAAAATGCTTCCACTGTAAAAATTATGAGAAAGAGATATTCCACTCGTTCCTGGAGAGAAAAGAGAACAAGAAAGACAATGGTTAGCATGAGTTACAAAAACTGGACAAGGATGTTTTCTTCTCTCACCTTCCACCCATGCAGCCTCCACTCCAACCCACTGACTTATCACTTGGGTACATCTAACATGCATGACTTGCCAGAGGACTTCCCTCCTCAAACTTGCATATTCAGCAGCACGTTTGACAGGACAGTGGCAGCAAATTTTGGTTTCACTCTGAAATTTGCTGCCCTTGCCCTGGCATAGAGTGGCCATGACACAAGTGTGTGAAAAGGAGGAGGGCAGAGGCCCTGCAGGCATGTTGCAGTGCTCAGAACTCTGCAGAGAGCAGTGCCAACTGCTGCCATCCCTGCGAATGAACCGTATCCAGTCCTCTTCTACCTCTGGAGAGGAAACACTGCTGGATGCAACGTGGCAGAGAGGAGCAGGGAGAAATAGAGAGGGGCATATATGAGACTGATGGATGTGTCAAACTTTTGCCTTCTTTGGGATTCCCTTTTCTTTTGCTGGGAATAGGTAGGCTGACTATTGGTGACAAACAGTTTACAGATCCGGCTGACTAACACAAGAGGCATTTAGTCATGCCATCAGAAGTGTACATGTCCCCCTGAAACACGGGCTGCAATTAAGCACATCAGAACAAAGTCACTTCCAGTGACAGTGCAGTCTGATTCAGGACAAGCATGCAGCCCTTTGGAGTCCGTACACAGGCTTGCTGTCTCTCATCTCTGGGTTTTTAGCCCCAGTGTGGAGTGAGAATAGCAGCACTGCAGAAGTGGTAGGGACCTCCATCCAAATAGGAGGGAACTGCAGCATTAGCTAATCACTACAAAAGTGCTGTGTGGAAAGCTGAGTGGGAAATAAGTATGTGAAAACAAGATGACTGCTAAAGTAGACTAGGTCCCTCCAAGGTTAAACTGAGGTTATTAGAAGTTATTAGAAGTTCCCATTCAAGAAACAAAAGTCCAAAATAAATACAAATTTAAACAGCCTAGGAGGCATTCTTAGCCATATCTTGTAGGATACCCAGAAAGACAATCAGGCAGCTCACTATTTTTTTTTTTTAAGCTCCAAATTGCAGTTGCCATTTATCTCTGTCCAGAAATGTTGCTAAATGCATGCACGACACTTTTCATATGACACAGTAATACCAAATGTGCAGGTTTATGAAAAATCATTTCATCATTTGACTGAGTTGTCCATTTAAACCTCTTCCACTCAGCTCCAGGTAATGAATAGGATCACACTAACAACTCATTAATCAAAAGCTGTAATACCCAGTTAATGGGCATGTTTACATTAACATGTTATTTTACATGCCTGAGAAATTCCACCTGATCGTAGCAGACACGTGCTTGCGCTTTAAAATATTGCTGTCTTCCCTGACATAGTGCTTTCACAATGGTTGCAGTATTCCCCAGCATTTGCTATGGGGAATACCTAAAGAAGAACAAGTGTTGTTCTGTAGTTATCTGATCCAGTCATAAAACTTTTGAACATGCCCACAATACAGAATTTGCTCATCATTGTCCCACACAGAGATAGATCAGGATGCTAAGGATTTTTCTCCATTGAAATCAGAGAAGGAAATAACAGCATACAATACTAATGACTATTACATCCCCAGCTCTGCTTATAGTAAGTGCATTGGTGTATTTAGCCAAGGAATTGGCATCTAAGTGCTAACATCCAGCAGTCCAGCCATAGGCTTGGCTGCAGAAAAGAGCTTTTATACTCCTAGAAGGGACCAACCTGGCAGCCCCTACTTCCTCCACTGTCCCTCACAACTGAACACGTACTAAGTGATGTACTACTTGTAGTAAAACAAACACCACCAATCAATCTCGATGCACAAATTCTAAAGTAAGCCAAGCTGTCAGGAGAGCTCTAAAAAAAATCAGACCACATCATTGTGTGATGGGAAGCCTTGGTGCAGCATCTTTGTGCTGCCACATGCCTCTATCAGTGTGGCAGGACATGGGGCCAGGCTTCGACCCGTGGGGCAGGCAGGCAGGCAGCCTGTGATGCCTCTGGGGCAATGCTGCTGCCGGCTCTGCTCTGGTTTCTGCATCTTCTGTGGCTGCAGCGTTCTGCTGTGCTGGTCTGCCCGGCCAGAAGAGCCTTTCCACTCCATGAATTTCATTGAAATTCCTATAGTAATACAATCAAAAGACCAAGGAAGCAAATACTTGGGAAAATTCTGGAAGAAAAAAATCTTTTTTATTATTATTATTTAATATTGCACACAGCAGCCAGTATTTCAACACCTAACAGGTTCCATTTGGTTGGGTTTAGGAGCCTCATACCTTTCTGTCCCTGAAGATAGGCCTGTGGGATGATAGGCTCCTGTTTTGCTATTGCAATAAAACTGTTTGTTGAACCATGTTATTGAGGTTATAATATGCCAAAATCTTACACACACATGCGTATGCATATCTGTACACAGCTATATGCTATATCCATACACAACTATGAACTGTTTGAATAAAGTCTTTACAATGCTCTGGTTAAGGTGGAAAGATCCATGAAAATACCATTCTATAAAAGCCTCTGAAATGAACATAAGACACAGAATGCTGAGCAGAGAAGAGAAATTTTATGATCTTCTGCACTTAAATTATGATTTCAGGATCTAAAATTGAAGGAGAAATACTGCCCAACTTAAACAGTGCAGCTGCTCCAAGACCATTTCAGGAAGCTACTCCTGCTTGGAATTGAGAAGAATTTGAAGAGCCTGCCAATTAATTTGCGTTCCCTTTCTTCCGAATGCTGTACAACTCAAGAGCTGTAGCTCCGTGGCGAGGTAACATCAATGGGCTTGCAGAACCTTGGGCACATCCCAGTTCTGGTGCCACCTTGCCTGCTGAACTTACAGATGTGACTTACCGCTCCCTGCCTCATGTTAGACATGAGGCGCACCTGAAGCACTTGGCAGCCTCAAAACCATGGACCTGTCTCTGCCAAATGGAATTCTTCACTTTCTGGCTGCTCATCCAGAGCTCTGCTCCCACAGATTAGGCAGACTGGGCCTCAGTATTTCAGGCTCCCTTCGTGTCCCCACAGCATCACAGTGTCAGTGATCCCAACTCCTCTAAGAAACCAGCTTGGCACCATTTCAAAAGAAATGAGGCTAAAGAAATATCAGGGCTGCCTCCTAGCTTCTGGGCAGGAAAGGAGATACCAGCAGCTCTGCCCCTTAAAGCTTGTACCCAAACCACATCATCAAAGGAGAGCAAACATTTTGGAGCTCTACAAAAGAGGGTACAATATTTTTTCAATTGTGTTTGAAAAGGGAACAGTGCTGATGTGGCTGGGACACATGAAAATTATTGCAGGTTGCAGAATTACAAAGCAGGAGCTTTCTGCTTGGACAGCAGTGATGAAAATGTTTCAAAAAGGAGAGAGAGAGAAAAAAAAAAAAAAGCAAACTATGAGTGGAAGAAGATGAGGGATGAAAGTTTTCTAAAATTGGCTTGTCTCTGGAGCATACACAGATGTTTGGGGGCTGGCTCCGCCACCGTTCCTTTTTGTTTTTGTTTTTCATTAGAGATACAGGACATGAGCATCAGCTACCCTAGCTGATAGACTAGCCAGCACTAATGCTGCCAAGAAACAAATTGTACATTGTCTTACTCTTAACAGAGAAACAAACAGTAACTTACTGTTGAGCCTCTAAGACATATTTCCGAAAGAGGATTACTGTATTAAGTACGAAGCCTCCCTAATCCCATGTGCTTTCTGAAGACGTCATTGGTTTGTTTTTGTTTTTAATTTTTAAACTGTACCTAATAACATCTTGGGTTCATAGGAGTCTGAAAACAGGAAATCCCAGCAAAGTACTGAAGGGTGCCATGAGGTTTTCCTCCCGTCATGACAGGGTTGAGTAGACCAGCGCTGTTTCTGAAAAAACAGTCTCCAGAATCTTTCGCTGTATCTTGATCCTTGGCTCTCCAAACCCCAACCACACAGCAGCACTGCTAGGTCATAACATTTTCTTTGCAAGAGTCACTCAGGGCTTCAATCAGTCTGGACCCCACATTTCATACACCCCAGTCCAGAGGGGTGGCAACCTGAAATTCAGTCACTACAGGTTTTCTCATACATCGCTGTCTCTCTGTTAGCACCCAGCTCTGCTTGTTACAAACTATGTTTAAAAAAACATATCTCATATATTTGAAGCAATGCACCGCAAGCCCTGCACAGCTAGGACCTTTACAAAGCTGCCTGTTTGACCTTAGACCAAGTTACGTCAGTGTCTGCATTATTATTCCCCAGTGCTTCCCCAACATAACAGAATACATTTCTTCAGTAATGCAAATACTCAGTTATCCAAGGAAAACAACAGTATTTTAACAGCCTCTGTCATATAGGATGTTTTGGCATTAATTGTATAAATAGGCTCTGAGAGCACTCAGACGTTTTCCTAGTAGGGAAAACAATCTTTTGCTGATTGGAAGTAGGGCGACTGAGCTGTGGAGCTGGGAAAGATGGTCCAGAGGCTTTGCACAAAAGGTGCCTTGTTTTTGTATTACAAATTACCATCACATCTGAGATATGGAGACCCTGGCTGTGTAAATATGCTGACCTGAAGGGTACTGTTAGCATTAATAACTGACCTTTGGTGTGGAAGAGCCACATATGCGCACTTAAAGGATCAATTCAACAAAGCAGATGTTGAGACAGGTTTGTTGACACCAAGTTACTTCTGAATGTGTCCAGTTACTCAAGAGACATTTTCAGCTAAGTATGCATGAAAATAGTACACAAACATGTGAAGGAATGAACGAACGTGAACGAACATGTTTGGACTTTTTTAACTCCTGAGAACTACTGTCACTGTGGAAAGCATTGATCATTTCTAATTCATTTGATAAAAAGAAAGGACTGATAAGATAGCGTATAGATGAACATAACTTATTTTGCTGCTATACTGTGGTTCCTGAAACACAGCATCCCTGCTCCCCCAAAAATCAAGCAAAAGAACACTATCTAATTTTACCTGACTAGGACAACAGAAGCCTGCAGAAGGAAGCTGGTGGCTATCACTCTGCTAAACATAACCCCTTGTGCTGCTGAACAGAAGTCAGAACAGCTTCTGAAAGGCTAGATTTCCAAATATGATCAGCACTGCCTTCGGTCCATTCCAACCAAAGGCAGTGCCTATACGACAGGCTTTTCTGCGAGCAAAGTTAAACACATACCGAGTGCTGCAGAAATACCACCTTCAACTAACAGCCGTAAATGGGAGATACTGTCATCTGCTGCGACTTTAAAGATGCACGACATTAGAAGAATAAACCAGATGAGTGCAGAATTCCTGCTAATCTGAAACGAGCAATTATAAAACAGGTATGTAGTGCAAGCCAGCCTTCAGTATTTGATAATTTACAACACGCCCATGATCCACTTAAAGAACTTCCATGGAATTCAACAGAAGCGAGGATACTAATAGTTTTGAATGATCACAGACCTGATCCACATGCACTATATCCAACTGTTCCTTGGCAAATCAACAAATACTTCATGCGTACGCAGCCCTCTTTCAGGATCTAGTCAAAGCTCTTTTTTTTTCCCCTCTCACTCTCTCTCTCTCTTTTTTTTTTTTTTACACAAAATTTTGGCTAGGATCAAATGGATGTTATATATGGATTCAGCAGAACTACGTTTTGTGTCAGAATCCAATTGTAATACAAAGCCAAGGTACAAGGGGGTCACTACCCTCTGCTAGGCAACTTGCAACAAATATACTTCCTCTTTCAGTGAGCCACACGTTCCTTATAAACGTAAAACAAAATACAGATGATAAATGCCATTACTATTCTATTTATCAACATTTCACCTACAATTTTACTAATAGAAGTGGAGAAACAGGCTCTGGCTATACAGAATAATGTATTTATTCAGAATCCTACATTTCTGAAGTGGTTCACATGCCAAGATTATTTGGACTGCAACAGGAGAGAGATTTTGAAGCCTAAATCCTGGAGAAACCATAAATTTGAAGCCATAAATGCTGGAGAAGATTCTGATCAACTTTTGAAGACAGCTCTGCTTTGAGCAGGAATTCGGACTAGACAGGCCTCCAAAGTCCCTTTCAACCTACATTTTTCTAAGAATCTATATGCGTATTTTATCATTCTAAATGGATCTGTAGTCCTCAAAACAACCTAACAAACCAGCTATTTCCTTTCCAATCACACATCAGCGCTTTCCAGCTGAATGCCTCATTCTCTATCATCGAGATGGTCAGACATGTGCCTTTCTAGATTCACATAAAGGATTATGCATCCAATTGGACTTCAAATTTGGACTCTGGTGCTGATTAAATGATGTCTAACCAATAGAAGATCTTCCTTTATGGTTTTTGGCTAGCAATAGCAGAAATCTCTTGGGTATTCTTGCTGTAGATTTTTTCTTTTTTGTACTGAAAGAGAACAATAACATTCTACCTATATGTCATTGAAAGCCAAGCCAGAGAATATGCTCCTTATGGGTTCAGTTTTATTTTGGTGCAACAAAGAATTGAAGCCATCCAAACAACCTATGTACAAACATTCAAACCTGAAAGGCTCTGAAGAGTCAAAAATAAGTCATGTCCTAGTTCCTTTTGTTTTGGTCCACTGCTCTGATTAAATTCAAATGAACTGTCACTTTATATTCTGATCAGACCAGTAAGAGATTACCCTTCCAGGGGGAAGCAACATTAGGGAAGGTAGCA
This sequence comes from Netta rufina, assembly GCF_964035555.1. Taxonomy (NCBI): domain Eukaryota; kingdom Metazoa; phylum Chordata; class Aves; order Anseriformes; family Anatidae; genus Netta; species Netta rufina. The sequence continues at coordinate 142,049,874 of NC_140123.1, forward strand.
TAAGGTTTATGACTCATTTTTTTGTGAGAGCCTCATTTAGGATCTCTGGATAGGAATTAAAAGCTGGCTAGGTGTTGTGCTGTTACCGTGCCTAGGAACAAAATTCACCCCTAGAAGAAAGCTTTTTACTAGTTTCCCTTATGCAGTTTCAGAGGCAGTCTGGTACCTTTTCCCAAGGTTAAAACAGCCATTTGAAACACCACAGTCAATTGTCCATCTACCAACCACTGATTAAGGACAGGGTACCAGAAGCATCCATTTAAATCAGAGCAGCTTCAGCATGACAGCTACATCTAATAGATCATCACAAGGCATATCATGTCTCATTCAGCTCCTAAAATGGCTCAAATAAGTTAGACATTGACTATTCAACACGCTCAGGTGTTTGCATTTGCTCAGGCGTGCAATAAAATATACAAGTCTATCAGCCATAAAACATTTCAGTGCCCATTTTATTAACTTAAAAAAATTATTATTAATATTTAAAAAACACAGCTCCCTCTAGCCTAACCTTGCTGTGCTCAAAACCATGTTAGTGTTAAATATTGAATACTTTGTTGGCAGGCAGAACAGTAAGCATAGATCCCATTTCAGGGGGAATTAAAAAAAAAATCCATTTAAACCACACTGGTTCATTAGGACTGTTTCTAAAAGGCCTTTCAGCAAAAGACACATGAGCATGCTTGCTTCTGAAAATAGGATACATGATCTTAGCAATGACTGCTCTAATGATCTTATTGCTTTGTTCCATATACACCCTAAAGTTATAGGTGTGGAGTTCTCCTCATCCTATATTCATAATCTGATCATGATTATACGATCAGTGCTTTGAGCACATTATTTCTCAATGAGTTTCTAAACTTTACTGCGGCAGTAAAAATGCTCAACAAAGGCGAATCCCTGTCCCCAAGAGATTTATTAATTTTAAGTCAATCACATGATTTCAGGGCCAGACTGATGCTGTTTTAACTGCCTGGAATCAACATTATCACAACTACAGTTTATTTACCTTGTAACTTTAAGCTGCTGTCACGTGCAGTGGTACACCAAGGAACCTTCAGGTTTGTAACTAGTCAACTTTTCTAAGAGCCCACTAAAAATTGGGCTGCAGAACAGAGGACTGAATTTCCAACAAAACTCAACATGTGAACAGTGAATTCCTTTGGAAATGTGCCTATAAATAATACTTCCCTTGTGCCAAGGGTTTTTATAATCCCCTCATGGACAAGGGGTGTGGAGTTGTGTTCCATATTAATTTAATGAAGTATCTGTTCTCTTAGAAAGCTTTTTGTTTTGTTTTGTTTTGTTTTGTTTTGTTTTTTTCTTTCTTTCTTTCTTTCTTTTTAAAAATGACGTGGACCTACAAGGTTTTGAGTAATCCCAGTACATGCCAGGTTAGACTAAAATATAGACTAAACCAGGCAGAATTTTGCTACTAATTTTAACATGGAAAATATTGTCCTCTTACAAGGTGAGTTGGTAATTGTCTGCAGGATGAATTCCCCATTTCTCTAACTTCTCAGGAAACCTTCCCAAAATGGCCTTGCAGGGGCAGCCCAGCAACACTCTGCACCATGCACCTCTGGCACGGGCCCTTGCCACAGGGCGTGCTTTAAGGCGATGACAGGGCTAGCAGAGGAAGGATGAGGACAGATGTCAGCAAATGTGAAACCATGGCCACATCCAGCACAATTAGACCTTCTCTGAGCTACCCCTAACTACTGTAGGCCCAGACTAGGAACTGCAGAGACACGAGGGACCCCCTGCAGAAATCCTGCCCTGAGCCTCTGCTGGAACGCACCACTGAGCACAGACTTTTCTCTGACTGACCACCCAGAAGAGCTCCTCAAATCCCACTTTTAAAAGATTTCTGTCAAATGCATTTTAATCCAATCACTCTTGGGCATTTTATGATTCTCTAATTTATGTTTTTAATCTACTACAATTCTTTTATAATTGTTTGTGCAGTGCAGTGACGCCTGACAGAGAATGCTTTATAAATAAATTGAATTTATGACTATTTATAACCTCTCCCTCTTGAAATTTCTAAGCAAATAGATGGGTCCCACAGTTCAATTTTTCATGCTCTGGGGTTGGGGTCTCTCTGTGCACATTCATATGAACACACAATAGATACACAATAGAGAGAGAGAGAAAAAAAGAAGAGAGAGATTGAACGTGTATGTGTGTGACCTTTTCTTTCCATGAGTAACTTAAGGGCATATTTAACATTCTGTTCACACTGCTCATGGCAGACAGGAAAAACACAACTGAAGGGAATGAAAAATGAAAAGTCCTTGCAGCTTCTCCATCTCAGCCTCTATCTTTCTTTCTGTGGGGCAAAGGATTCGAGGTTTTGTTTACCACCCCTGAGTAAGTTTCTCTTCGTTTGCTTGCCGCTTGAACGGACAGGGCACATAAAATGAGGCAGCTATAAGGACCTTTGACAACCAGCACATAAAACTCATTTTATTTCCTTAATGGAAGTCTAATTGGTAATTAAAAACATGACTGTGACCTGTGCAGTACCCAGAGAACAGAAACGAACTTCATTTTAAACAGATAAAGCTCACAAGGCTATACAGCTCTGCATAGTAGCAAGATTTCTTCTGGGCCAGAAGTGAAAGAAATGCTTCAGTTTCCTTCAGGTTTTGCTAATTTACGCTTACCAAAAAGCCCAAGCAACCAATATTATTTGCCAGTTCTCCTGTTCCTTGGTTTGGCTGCCACCAACCACTCTGCCCACCCTCAAGACAGTGGCTGCGGGTGTCAAGACAGGCCCAGTGCCTGGAAGCTGGGCACCAGAATTCAGATTCCTCATCCCTCCTGTCAGACTGAGGCACTTATTTTCATTTCTTGTAAGACAACCATATATTTCATCCTCACACGTGTGTGTATTGCAGGTGTAAAGGGGACAAGTAATACTTTTGCCAAGCAGTACCACCTTCCATCCAGTTAGGCTGGAACTAGGTGGCAACGAGGTGCCACCTCAGCCCCTGGCAGAGGCAGGACACTGGGATACCCTCACAAAGCCTGCAGCACTTCTTGGGTGGGTGCAGATTAATGCAGGGTTGTGTCATAACGAAATATTTGGATTTGTTTCAGCAAACCCAAACACACGGATAAGGAATGTTAAAACGTTTTTGTTCAATAAAAATATTTAAATGTAATGCACTCTTATTTCTGCACTAAAACTAAGAACTTCCCTTTAAGGGTGGGCAAGAGGGCAATATCACACACAGAACACTTTGACTTTTCATTCACTTATTCAGCAAAACCAAATTTTGAAATATCAGAATTTCCCAGAGAATGCAGATTTCCACCAGCCTGAGAAAACCAGCAAAAAGCAAGACGGAAAATGGAAAGAAGAGAAACATCTCTGAAATGGGTTAGTGCATGCTAATACATTTAGTTCATTAAAAATAAGGAAAAAGGATTTTAATGAAGTTCAGGCATTAATAAGGAATGAACACTGCACTGGCACCATCTTTTGCAAGCGAAAAGTCTGAAAATAACTGCAGTGAGCTACTAATTTTCATGCTGCTCTGAGAAGAAGAGAGGCAAGCAATGTACTTGTGTTTTCTCTTGCTATGATAAACCCTTACAACAATATTTATTCTCATGTAGATAAACTTAAAATTAAAATTGAGAAAAATATTGCACTCTGGACAGGGAAAGGTCAGGAATGTTATTAATATCCTATAACGCTGTTTAATTAAACTCAGCTTGATTAGCTTCTGGCTAGTTTGCAAACAGGCATGCTCTTCCTACATTCCCTGGCTTCAGGGGTGGCTTTATCCCCTGCAAGTAATGCAGGCTGCAGGCTCTCTGTCTAATGGGAAAAGTAGGTTTCAGCTGGCCTGTCTGAAAAACCTAAAATCCCACCCCTAACCAGAATTCCCTTTCTTCAGTTACAGGCAAATCTTTATTAAGCCCATTGCTGAGGAGGTCACCCCCGGTGAAATGATCTCAAAGAACTCAGCCAGATTTCCTCTACGTCAGACAGACTACTGCTCCGGGCTGGCAAACATTTTGCCAAATGGACTTGGATTTCAAAGATTTTGTGTTCACTTGATGAAAATAAGATGTTACACACTTTGTGTTTTCACTTACTCTTTTCCCAAGGCTCCCTCTCTCTTCAATCACCCTCAGGCTCTAAGCAAACAGGATTCATATTGATCTGCCTGAAAATTATTTTTAATGCTATTAATGTTATAGGCTGCTGTACTGGATGTCTCCCAAGTTTTTCATCCTTACTAGTTGTTCTGACTGATCTATAATACACTAAAACCACCACTTTTACCTTGCTGCTGGCCAAATCCCAACTCACACCGCTGAAATAAAAGACAGCCGATGCCTGCACTGGAACACATTCTGGTGGGGCATAAGTGTTCTCTTGTGCTCAGTACATACTCTTCATAGCCTTGCAGACACTGCACAGTCTCATCCTATGACATTTTTTGGCTTTTTATCCCTCCCTTCCCCCACTCTGCTTTTTGTACATTTTAGGTCATGCATATTAAAGTTGGTCTCATTGCTGCCAGCACAAAAGTGACAGGAGCTGGATGAACTCCTGGATGCTGTTTTAAGACAATTATTCTCTTATCATACCATCATCGCCCAGTCAAACACGCAATGATCACTGTGTTTAAACAAAGACTTACATTTTAAATTCAAAAACATCAAATCAAACTATACATTTAATATTGGAAAAAGTAATACCTTAAAGGAATGGTATGATATGGCATAGCATGGTATGTCAAAGCTTTTAAGATGCATAATAAGCTTAACATCACTTAAAAAAAAAAAAAAAAGTGGGTGTAAAAATACAGATTTTGCAAATGCTTAAGAAATCCGTCATGGAACAAATTAAAAATTAATTATGTGGACAAAATTTTCACTAACTTCTAGCAGGTCTGCATGATCAGGAATTGAGTAAGTACAGTAGGCTTTGGTCCACTAACACCAGAAATGTTCTCCTATAGAGACATTAAATAGAAATACATAGTTTTGAGGATTTTAATGTTTTCTTATAATCATCTACAAACTGTGCTAAGGCAGCATTGCGCTAATGTTTGAGAACGCAATGGTGAAACTGCCTAAAAACTAAAATTAAATGAAATAAGTTATTATTTACAGAACAACATAAAGGTTCAGAAAAGGAACAGACACAGAAACGGTGAAAAAAATATATATATAAATTTCATTCTGTGTTAACTAAAACTCTGTGGTACCCATAGTAATGCACTGATGGAAAGAGAACAAGTTGTACAGATAATAAGCATTGCCAAATTTAAAGTTTCTTGTGATCCTTTCAAAGGCTGTAGGAACAAACTCAGCAACCTTTTTTTTTTTTTTTTTCCTTTTTTTTATATATAGAATATTTTATTGATGGAAAAAGACTTTGTGATTAAGTTTTACAAACATTTTTGTTTTGTTGAAATATTTTCATTTTAATCAAACAGTCTAAAGTGAAAATTTCCAAAACTTTCTCTCTCTTATAACTGTTCCCTCATTATAGGATAATCAGGCTTCACAAAGATGAGGAAAAGCATTAGTAGGATAACATGTCACAAGGACTTGTCCCATGCCCCTGAGCTTGACTCCACTAGCTACATTCCACAGCTCATCTTCTAGGCACACTATCTGTCACTTGCATGTACTTTCTTTCACTTTCCCATGAAATGCAGCAAAGTGAGACAGCAAACTACTCATTTTCACAAGGAAATAAAACAAAAGAAGCACATATGACTAGGAATTCACTGGTCTTTGGCAAAGGGGACATGAAATAACTAGAGAGAATTTTTTAATTTTAATGACAGACATGAGGACTGACAATGAAATCTGTTGTATAACTTGACATATGTGAGACTAGTAGGGCTAAAATATCCCACATGTCTTCCAGAACTGATTGAAATGATGGGATCACCAGGAATAAGTTTGTCTCATCACCTTAGTAGTGCTTTAGACCTTCAGAAAAGGCTCTAGAGGCTACAGTTGATTAGAGACTATGACTCAAAGTCATGCTATTGCAAAACAAATAAAAGCACACATCATGCTGGGATGCATAAACAAACGTACAAACCACAAGATGCAAGAACAAATCCTTCTGCTATAGTCAGAGGTGAAAGTTCTGCTGAAAGTCTGTGAATGAAGGAATACAGGGATGGACTGGAGAGGGTGCAGGGGAGAGCAATGAGGACCTTGTGAAGCACAGAAAAGTGATCTGAAAGATTGTTTTGAGGCTGATCTGCATAGAGAAGACAAAACAAGGCTACAGACTGCTACAGAGATGCAGCAAATAACTCTTTTCCCTTCATTGACTTTGCACAGGGCAGAAAGTAATGGCTTTACGATGGGACAAGGGAACTTCAGAATGGACAATGAGGAAGCCTTTCTTTGAGATGCCAGTACTCGTAATAGGGCTGTGCCAGAGTACAATGGCCTGGAAATGCATGGAGTTTAAATTGCTGGAGGTTAAATATTTTGGTGCCAGAAAATGGACTAAATGGCCTCTCAAAGTATCTTCTAGCCTTAAATACTGCAGTCCTGAGGATCTAATAGGCCACAACCCAGCCAGATTTGTCTCATCAGGGAGGCAGCTGTCTATTGGTTTTGGACAGAAAGACACCAGGGGACAATCCTTCTGTATTCATGAGTAAATAGCCTTTCAAAAATGACTTTGACACTCTTACAACTAAGCAGATCTATGCAAGAAATCTGTTAGTCATTTGGGATTTCAAGGAATGCCTCCGTATGTCATCATTTGAAAAAGTAGCTCAATAGCTCTCTTGGGGGAAACAGAATTCAGGCTTCTCCCCAGGGCTGATCAGTTTAGAAATGCCATTGCCATCACCCTGGAATGGAGTATGCTTTTCTGTTCTTATGGTTTAGTTTCATAGTTTTCTAAGATTACATTGTAGAAGCCAATTTAACCAGAGGGATTTTCCCTTTCTGAGAAGATGCTCCAGTATTATTGTTCTGACTGATTCTCATCTGGATTGCTGATATTCATGGTAGAAATTTCACTTCCTTAGTGGATCTGCCTCTGAAGGACTTTTGGAAACATGACCTTGTGAATGTTTAGTCGTCTTTTGATCTCTTCTGCTTTGGGTCCACAGAGCCCCTGTAGCAGAAATATAGGAGCTTTGCTGAGTATATTTTTAATTAATCTTGGACTTAGAGAAATTTGAGGATTAGTGGATTGCCGAACTCCTTATGTCTCTGGAGCAATGCTGGAGTTTCCCTGTTACAAACAGCAGAGAAAGAATCAGCAGTTGTTGAGAATCTGGCTTAGGACACTGAATCTACTGATTTCCGTAGATCTGAGAAGCCTTCAAAGCAGCATAGTACTGGCTTGCATAAACACAGTTTCCTTCATCCAATGATTGTGCTAAACTTCACAGACAGTAATGAATGAATTAAAATATAAATCATACCACATGGGCAAGAGAGAAACTGCCTCCAGTTCATAACCGGGAAAATTGAGCAATACACAGGATAAAGGTATCTGAAGATTTGAGGTCTTCAAATTCCATTATGGGACAGGCTGATTATTTATTTATTTTAGTTTTTCAAAGACACCAAGTGCTTTGTTGACTAATTGGAGTGAAGATGCCTCCAGGGATAGGAACTTGGAACACTGGCTTGGCTGACTTAACCAGCTAATGAGCTAATAACAACTTAGAGAAGATGAACTCCTGACAAGCATTAAAAAAAAAAAAAAAAAAAAAAAAAAAAAAAAACAAAAAAAAAAAACTGTCTAAATGTTTGGAAATCTTTGATTAACTCCTGGTGGATGAAAATTACGATGTTGCTGTCTTTGCCCCTCTTTGTCCCCCTCAGTTGCTACCACCATACACTTTACCTTTTGTTTCTGCCATCTTTCTCTCCTTCTATCTTTTGTTGTTGTTTTTGTTTTGTATTCCACTTTTCCTCACATACAAGCATTTTCAGAGGTTCAGCTGAAACTGCAGGCATCTGGGTGTCCCAAATGCAAGCTGTCCAAAATGGAAGGACAAATTTGGAAATTGAACCTTCCTGATCACCGCCCTTGTGACAAAATCACAAGTGGGGTGGATGGGATCCTGGGGGAATACGCTGTTATTCCACACTGAAGATAAAGTCTACATACCAGGGTATGTTTGTGAGGTGTCGAAGAAACTTCATTATCTGAAAAGTTTTTTTTTTCTGGGTCACTTCTCTAAGCTATTCCAATCTATAGTGCGATACCAATACATGTTTAGTGACGTTTGCATTGTTACAACAAAGGATACCAAGACATTGTAAGTGCAACTACAGTGCTGATAGAGATGAGAAGCACCAGCATTCCTTCTCAAACAGCAAATTATACATGACCAATAAAATAATTGACTATTTTGTCAAAACCAGTCTAGCAGCCTTCCATTGCCATGCTGGTTGCTGGTTAAAAATGGGGAATATATGACAATGATATGTGACAGCATAATGATTTTATCATATTGTAGCTGGTATGTAGTTTTATTTACTAAAAACTTACTGCTCTTTGGTCCACAGTCGAATACTGGCTGGGGTGCAGACGGTGTAGATACACCCCATTTACCCTTCCTCGCCAGGGAGGGAGCTGTAGCACTTGTTGGCCCAGCAGAGATATGCAGCTCCATTTACAAACCCTGCCTCGGATGGGCTGCAAGGGTCACAGTGCAGTTCAGAGCCAGACCCTCTGTGTTAGTCTGCTGCTCCTCCTGCCTGTGGCTGTGTGGGATTTTTGCTGAGAGACCAAAATCTCCCTTGCAAAATTACGATTCAGTTTGACTACAACAGTATCTGATGGGATGTACTGTCAAGTATTGCTACAGTGATGTGGTAGGCCTTTGCTCTTCAAAAAGCAGAACAAAAACCAATTAATAAAAAGAAAGCTCACATCCCTGGGTCTCAGCTGAGAAAGAGGCACAATACAGCTCCCTCTGCTAAGGCCATGGCGCTTCTCTTTAAAAGCAATCAGAACTCCTTGCACTGTGGGCGAATTAAGGAGAAGGGGAACCAGAGATCAAGCTCTGTGCAGGTCCCAAATGCGAGGGGCTACTGTTGACTTTCTGTTGACTCCAAGCTTCCTTCCCTACTGCAAACTCACCAGACCTCTTAGAGACACGTCCTGGTGAGCCTCGTGGGGCTGGCACTGCACAGCACAGCCATGCAAGCGAGGCAGGACTGCACCAGGGGGTATCAGGGCCTGGCACCCGGTGGCGGTGCCTGAGGAGGGGGAAATGGCAGCCTGCCCTCACCCAGCCCCTGCTCCCTGCTCGCCCAAGGGAGCTTTACAGCCTCCGAAAATAATCTTTATGGGGCTGTGCTTTACAAGGCAGTAATTTCTGAGAGGAATGCTGCAGTCATAGCAGATCTTAACTGTTTAAGAATATGCTTGTGTTCAGGAAAAAGAGCCTGCGAGTAACAGGTACTATCAATTTCTGACTTTCACTGTCTTTGAAATTCAGCTCAGCTAGGAAGGAGGAAAAAAAAAGGTATGTGCTGTCACACATACAAATCTATCCACATCAATATATTTTAATGGATACTTTTTATTTCTTCTTACAGCTTTTCACCTCTGAGCAATGCCTAAGAACATACAACACCCTTGGCACTGCTCTGTAAGCTGAAGCCCCAGGCCTCCCTCGGAAACTTTCTTTTCAGAGCAGTTTAATAAGATGTGATATGAACAGCTTCTCCCTCATCGGCTGGAAGTATTGCACATGCTGTTTTGACTGACTCCTGCTGGATAAATACAGCCTACCTGTATCAGAAAAATGCCTGGGCCCTGCATTTTTGACTGGAAAGGCTTTCTTCCCTTTGGACCCCAAGTAATTCAGTGGCTTTGCCTCCTTTAAAAGCTGCATCCGCCTGCCCAGCGTGCTCGCATGCCAGCAGAGAGCTGCTTAATCCCTCTGTATGCTCCCCATCTTCCTGTCAGGAACACAGAGAATTCCCAGGGCTTTACATGGATGCAATGCAAAAGTCAATTTTTTCTATTTTTGTTTTTGTGTTAAAGAATCCCTGTACTGTAAAAAGACCCAAGTCCCCTCTTTTTCAGTATTTTTTTCAGTATTATCCCTTTTTTTCTGCTTTCCTCAATTATGGCTGATTGGTTATTAACTGCCATGACATATGAGTCATGCAGGATCTAGGACACAGGATGTATTCAGAGTTGCTTAATCATGTTCTCATATTTAACATGTACACTTGTTTATTAAGTAATAGAGATGTGCATGATATTTACATTGCACTATATTAATTTGGGATGTTAATGCTAGAAAGGGCCAGAGAATGATAAACAAAAATGATACAGACAAATGAGGAGGAAGAAAGGAAAACTAAAACAAAGCACAATGAAAAACAGACTCCCAGGGCACAGGAAGAAAGACTTCATGTTCAGAGTTTTCTGCTGGGACACTGGTATAGCTGAGAAGAGACCTCCAAGTGTAAGCTCAGAGTGACTTCTATCTCATGGTGCACTTCTAATTTTACCCTGGAGTAGCCAACCTTTCTACACCTCAAACTCTCCTCAAAAACACCTAGCTTTCAAATGTCCCTACAACTACTTGAGTGCACCAAGTCTGTGCACATCATAACTGCTGCTGCCTGTTATGAAAAGTGTTGGCATTGGCCTTTAATTGCATAAGGAAAGGGACATCCTATATGAATATATATATGTTTTCTTCTCTTCGCTCCCATTCCAGCAGTTAGCTTTCAGTCAGCACAGCAGACACAGCTTTCGCAAGAGCACGCAGAAGGAAGCCAAGCTGTCTCAAGGTGAAGCAGATGATCGCATTGTACTCAGTGCTGGTGCATGAATGTAGATGAAAACACAATTTAGCCTGAGGGGTTCTACTCTAAAGAATTACTAGCTTTTTCATGGGGAAAGAAAAAATCTAAATAAGATTGCTTGGTTGTGAAACATATCCAGGAATCACAAAGCTATATAGATAAGATGGAAGAAGAATAAAACAAGATGTGCTTAGTATATGCAAGGGTATTAGAGTTCAGGATACTTAAGAAAGGTGAAGAATACATGAAAGCAAAAAAAAAAAAGCTATTTGACCAACTTCTCCTGGAAGCACTTGACAGCTGAATGTGGTTTCAAAAGACCTGAAGGCAGTTTACTGTAGGGACTGAGTCCAGGAAGCTTTGCATCAGAAAGGATGGCATTCTGCAACACACGGAGGGTAGACCTACTTTAAGGAGACTTTGCTGTCTCCAGAGACGCTTGATGTGGATACAAGACAACATGGAGGACTGTAGCAGGAGAAGTCCTAGAAGCAGAGCCTAACTTGGATACTGTTTTAAAAATTAATTCTGTGTTACTTCAGCTCTTCTTTGTTTTTGCTTCTCATGCTTGATGGTCCTTGGCTATACTGTTCTCTTTCCTGTGACTTCTCTCATTTTCATCCCACTTTATCACCACCTACTTAAATGCCATTGTTTTGGCTTCTCTCACATGCTGTCAGTGTTCCTAAACCACTGATAAACCACTACAAGCACCTATGGTAACGCTGTAATCCCTAGACTGTTTTGTTTAATGAAGGCCTACAGGAAAAATATATTTCTTAGGAGTCATCACAAGCTGAAAAGGAGGAAAAAAAAAATCCTAACAGTACAGTACCAAGAAAACATAAGGTACAAAAACCTGCCTGAAGAAAAACAAGTGGTCTGAGAATCAGTGGTGCTCTGGCTCATCTTTAACAGCACTCGTGGACTGCTGGTCCTGGCCCCATGGCTCATTTTTAACCTTCTTTCCCCAACTTGCAGAGAAATGCTGTGATGAAATCATGTTACTCGTCAGCAAAGAATTTCAGCAGAGGGTACTCAGACAGCAAAGTATTCCCAACTGCTGGTCTGGACCTTTGGATGCAACCACTGCTGAACTTGTAACCTGTATTATGGCCAATTGACTGCCTAGCAATTGCCAGAAAAGGCGATGACCCCGAAGTCCCACAGCCACATTTTCCCATGCTATTACTACTGCTGCTATGGGCACAACACTGAATTGGAAGAAATGTTTTTAAAAACACCTGTCCGAAATCTTAACTTTTTTGTTTGTACCAAAGCACCTACCAGCATATTCTGAACTATTTAGTAGCTCTCACTGTCTTCAGTAGGAGGCTTCAGTAGGAGGGGAAAAAAAAGGGGGGGGGGGGGGGGGGAGGAGGGCTGTTTTCCATTTTCATTTCCATTTTTTTCTCTCTTTTTTTTTTTTTTTAACCTTAGCCACCAAGCAGTTTTCTCATTAAGCAGTCTCTAAACAAAATGCATTTTCCCTTTCCTACATTACAAACATTTCAGTGACATGGCAGAAAAGCTAAAACACACAGTAATTACGATATCACTTCAATTTATTTTCTGATTCAAGCTACCAAGGCCCACACACCCCATGCAGTTCTCTCATAAAACAGGATCTGAAGGGCACAAAATTCATACCTCATCTCTGCAACACTTGTCCAGAGATGTTACCACTTTAGCGCATCACAAGAGATTGTAAAAACAGCAGCATCCCCAATACCAAAATACAGAAGAGCGTTGTAAAAATTAATTAGATTTAGGGGAGGAAAGACAACCGATATCTGTGTCCTCTGCCAAACTGCTAAAGGAAAAAGAGTAAAGCAGAGTGGTTTACAACATTGGAAAAGAATTAATCTGACTCATACAATTACTGAAGAACATTTGTCTCCATAACCCAGTAGGCATCTGCATTTTTCATCCTGTTGAACAGGATTTCCAATTTTTTATTTCTTTGCCTTGTTAGCAAGAAGCCATTTTAGTCTTGTTGCTTTTTAGCAGTTATTTGGCTAAAAAAGAAATATGAAATAACCAGAACGCCTGTGTAGGATATTTGCTATATAAGGTGGGTGATGGAGGGAAGACACTGAAATCCCTGGTTCCTACAAGGAGAGAAACACTGCTGTCTTGAAGCTGAGAGTCAATGTTCAGATACAAGTGTGGAAAGGACTCTGGAAACACAGAGAGGATGCAGAAATTAAGGCATGTCATTTACCTTAGGTATGCCTGTGGTAACAGAAATTAAGCGTACATAATGTTTTGAAGCTAGTGGACATTCTTACAACAAAACACTTGTTCCTTAGGTATGCCAAGAGTTCTCAGATGAACTAATTTGTCTATATGAGATTAAATTCCAGCAGAAGTTTGGTGTTTTGCCTGGACTTTAGAAGCTGTCATTGAAAACTCAGCGTTGACATGCAGTCACCAGGGAAAGATGACTTTTTTATTAAAAAAAAAAAAAACAAAAAAACACAAACAAAACCAACAACAACAACAAAAACCAAACCAAACCAACCAACAAAAATAGTTTTTACCAATTTGCAGAAGATGCACCAAACTGTAGTTCAACTCTAATGGCCGCATTAATCAGAATGTTAAGATCTTTCATACCCTCGGAGTTTTCTCAACTTATATTACAAAAAGCGGGGGGAAGAGGGGAGAGTGCTGGGGATTTCTTCTGTCCTAAGCTACAGATGAGCAAAGGCTCATCAGCCACATTGATGTTTTAAATGGGCCACTCAACCCACAGCAGCACCAAATTAGGGCAGCTACTCTACAGCAGAAAATAGCACTGCAAGGCTGATTTTGTGAGCAGCTTTTCTGCAGTTCTTCAGGCCCACTCAGAAGCTTCACATAAATGTGGAAATTGTTGCTTAAAAATGGGCATTAAACTATAAAAACTCTGGCCTGTGTGATTTACCCAAAGAGTACACGATGAACTGAGGCTATCAGAGGGCACAATCCAGGAGTCCCCTGCCAGTCCCCTCTTCTGCCAGGACCATCTGCAGCTTGCGCTGGAGAAGTGCTGAGGAGGAGGTAAACATCTTCTCACATGTGGCCTTCTATCAGCAAAACAAACATACTGGTTGGTTTTAAACTGCAGATATTGTCAAGTTAATTATTGCTGTCAAGTTAATTATTGCTGCTGTTCTTATTATTTTCCACCCATCATCTCTCCTGTAACGATTCACTAGCTTACTTGGAGAAAGAAGTGTGTCTGTGGGTAATGATTTCACCGCTTTTCCTCCTCTGCCCGCCTCTTGATCACTCTTTTATATTGAATAATCATTTATATGGTAGTTTAATTAGCTAATTATGAACGTGTTTGGGTATTTTAAGGAGGAAGAATCATTGTTTACTTGCTAGTAATTAAGTGGGTTGCATCTGATTTCAGTGTTGGGAAATTTATGAGTATTATTTTTCTGGGTGGCAGTACCAAAATATTAAAAACATAATTATTTGCTTATATCATGGTACCCTGAAGGGGGAAGTAAATTTCCATGACTGTAGGCTTTCAGCTTCTGGTGGATTATCGTTAGTATAACTGATCTGGATATACTTATTAGGATGTAGAAAGAGCAGCTGAGAAAGGGACACCAGTTACAGACAGAAAGCCTCGCTGCATTTTGAAGGCTTTGCAGAATACTCAATTCACCTGTCTGCCATCAACGCCCACACAAACAGCTTCCAACTCCTTCTTCCCCCTTCTTCAAGGGTATAGGCACAAGCCAGCATCCAAACAGGTCCTCCACGGTCCCCGTGATCTGTATGCAGCAGCTGCGCTTGGGAAGTCAACATTCATCTTGTGAGCCCAGGAGAAACTGCGTACATGAAGGCTCTGCTTGATTCTCTTGACACTAACAAACAAGACAGGTTGCCACAAAGCAGCAGCAGGCCTGAGTGGAAGGGATGGGTGAGAGCTGTGAAGGCCGAGACACAGCTGCTCACAGCCCTCACCTTTTGGCACCTTCCCGAGAGAGGCAGCAGCGAGCCCGCTGCAATTCTGCTCTGCCACGAATGGCAAGCCAACAGATTTTTAAATGCACAGACTATAAAGCAGAACTTAACAAACAAACAACCAAAACCAACATATGAGGTTGCTCATGATGCGCCTCTGAATATTGCTATTAACTTCCCAGGACCAGGTCCCACGTGGGGCACTCGTCCTTTCTTTCCATCAGGTGACAGCACATAATGAGACAAATGGTGCAGAAATGATACAGCATGAAGGCTTTGGCCTCCTCAGCCTCTCCAGTGGAGAAGCACATTACTCAGTCACTCCTACTTAATTGAACATGCTGTTTAGACCTCTGCCATCTGCAGGGAGAGCAGAGCAAGGCTTCTGTCACAGATGAAGCCCCTTCTATCATCCCTACTCCATAGCTTAGACCATGAAAGTGCTTAGGAAACAACAACGGGAGAGATACTAACTTCAATAATGCAAAAACAAGGAGCAAAACATTTAGTGCATGCACACAGAGCAAGAGAAACAACACACGGTCCTGCCAGGGTGCTTTTTAAGAGAGCACCAAGAAAGAAGAGATGCCTGTAGGATACCCACAGCTGAGTTCCCTCCCAAAGGCTGCCTTCTCTTCCCAGTGGGCAGAAAACCAGCACAGCTTTACAGTTTCCAGTAGCACTGCTTCCAGCTTCATTGATGGATAAAAAGGGGTCATTTCATTAAAAGTAAGCAAACCAACAACATTTGTATGCCCCCACAGACACATACTAACACAACTTTCCCCATTTTGCTCCTTTTCAAGGTAACTTAGAGGAGGTGCGCCAGCTCTACCACACTCCATTTTGTGCTTACTTCTATGCTGCTCAGTGCTCTTTGCAGATTTATTTTTCTAAAAACTCTGTATCTATTTCAAACTAGTATATACTACAAAAAAACAAGTGCACAAGCCCTGAATTTGCCATAAAAGGCCCTATTAATAACAATAATAATGGGTAGTAATGTGTTTTTAGTTTTTTTTTTGTTGTTGTTGTTGTTTGTTTGTTTTCTTTGATTTATAGTTTCTTAGGCTTTAGTATTTCAGACCAAAGCGAAAGACAACTTCACAAGACTGAACTATCATAAAACAATCAACTACTGTAAAACCTGAGCTAAAATGGTGAGATATGACTAGATATGCAGATTAGAATAAGCCTGCAAGAGAAGTCCATCCTAGCCCACCAGAATTCACCCCTACCCAAATTCCTGTTTCTGAAAGGTCCCCCAAACGAATCCATCATGCAATGCCAACTGAAGGTCATTAGGGATGGGCCCAGCTGCACCACCAGGGCAGTGAGTCCCGGAGCCAAGGACCCAGGCTAAATATAACCTGCCATCAGCTTCATCCTGCCTTAACCTTGAGGCTATTATCAAAGCATTCCAGTGAATTATAAGTGCTTTGGTATCATGCGAAGAGAAAGTTGCTCTCAGGTATTCGTGCCAGTGTAATTCACAGCCTCACAGTTTATTAATGACACATGTGCTGTGAACTTGGATGTATGAGCCTCAAGCCTCTGCGCCCCTACACCACTTTCTCACAAGTATGATTTTTTTTTTATTTTTTTACCCTTCAGTGAAGTAACAAACTGAGAGCAGAGCCCATTCCAGCATCTCATGGTTAATTAACATCTTGGCCGTTTACTACCTAAGCTCTTTTAAAACCTAGTTTATATAACATTTTTGTAATCTAATGATCAGTTATTGGTATTCCCAGTCATATGAACGTCTGAACTGACTAATGAATATTAAAAGCTAATACTTGATCAAACATCTTGAGGCCATATATCATCGAGATCTACAGCAGTGACAGCTGCTAAAGTATGCAAACCACATAAGCATACATCTAGTAGTTTTGAGATATCGAGGGCCTGGCCAGAATTGCACAGCCACAACTATAAGGTGTAATCTTACAGCTGGAGTTTCATTCAATGCTGGGGCAAACCCCTCCAAAATTCAGAATTACTTGGAATCAAATAATGATACAGTTGCCTTGTGCACATCCCATCCCCATTTCTGTGGGATCACCACACTTCACAGCAGTAGCACTACTTGTATATTTTAAAAAATGATTTTAGAAGAGGAAGAGCAATTCTGCAACTACTCCCTCAAAAACAGACGTATGTGAACAGGAGACAGGAAGAGATAAAATTGATGATGTAAACTTTTTAAAAATTCAACCTCATTAAGAACGTTTCTCATTCGGTCTAATCAATATAGCCATGGTGTCCCTTATGTTTCACCCTGGGCATTACAGCCATTACGACTTGAAATTTGTAGATTTCTCTCATCTGATCTCTCACAGATATTAATACTAGCAGCCAAGGACAGAGAAATTTCTACAATGCCCCATTAACCATTGTTTTCCAGCCTCAAAACCGCAGAGAATGTGCTGCCGAGCACAGAGGCCCCACAAATGCTATATATAAAACTTCCATTTCTGTTCCTATTGTTGACAAAGAGTAGGGGAGAACGAGAGAACAAGAGGAGGTGGGATGCCTTCAGAGAAGAACATATGAAAGAAAGGAGATATTTCCCAGTTTTTCATCCTTAGCCCCAAAGGAACCCCATTTTTCTCCTTTGATAGAGAACACCACACACAGGCATGCACTTCTTATCTTGGCAGAAGTCAAGCTACTAACAGCGTGGAAAGGAAAGTCAGAAAAAAATTAACAGTTACAGATGCAGGAACAGACAGGACTGAGCTCTGAAGCATATTTTCCCCAGCAATGTCCAGTCTATTTCTATTATGGTTATATTATACAGATGGAGCTTCTACTATTTCTCTTTCAAATCTCTTCTACAAGCCAGGAGGCCTCACAGTTAGGCTGTTTCTTAATACTTGAGTCATCATTTTATTTGTTAAATAATGCTAGTTTTTACTCTATTTCCTTCCTCTAAATGAGTTTCCAAACCCAAAGAGTTCTATCCTTTTAGTTTTTTGGGAAAAAACTCCCTACCCAAATGCTTCAGAAGTGTATTTTTTCTGCACTCAGAAACCAGTCCTTTTTTTATTCAACACTTAGTAGCAAAAAAGAAGTCTAACAAAATAGGATAAGAGATTTTTTAAACCAGGGTGGGAAAGGGAGGACAGATGCATCCCCTGAGTATGCAAAACAGAAATGAGATTGAAAAGCGAATTAGGCTCCAATAAAGTCACCTTGATCCAACAGACACAAAGCAGTAGCATTAGAGCTGGGGCCCTGTGCTGTCTAACCAGAAGTTGTCGTTCCCTTATTAACACAGCATACTTCCCTGCCAAATAAATCCAGAGATGTATATCACATCAGATGTACTAACATCCCCCCAAAGTGTCCATACATGCAGGCCACATAGCATCAGGAGCCACATGGGCCAGCCCAGCTGATAGCTTGCAGTGAGCTGCAGCTGAGCCCAGGCTGCTCAGAGGCAGCCCACCTCTCAGGGAGGAGAGGAAATACCATGCCAAGGGAAAAGATCAGTTCTGCCCCAGCAATGGGCTGTAGGAGTGCTTCTTGGCTCAAGGTTCATCTACTGGTGTAAGGACAAAATTGGTGAGAGGGTAAGCAAGAGCCAAAACACACAGGTGGTTTTGCTGCTGCAGCTAGAGGAAGCTTAGCACCCTCCAAACGTGGGGCTACAACCAGGGCAGGATGGATTCAGCACAGAAGGCTCAACCATCCCTGGGCTATAAGTAAACCATGATGCCCTACATAGCATGCCTCGTTCTTCTGGTCCCGTGTTGTCCACATCAGAGCATGCCAAAAGCTCAGTCCCTGAGCCTGGATTTCCTTCCCAGGCAAGGACCACATGCCTCCAGGCACAGGGTTTGGGAGCAGCCAGGGAATACATTTAGACCCAGGCAGTGCAAAGCACACTTGGATCTCGCCGTTTGTTTATAGCTGGAGTGAAAACAAGGACAGATGCACATTGAGCAATGCCCCAAGGACTGGGATTCAGCCCAGTGCACTTCTCCTCTCCCTCCCATTCCCAAAAGAACAAGAGTCCCTTGGATCAAGGCTTGTCATGCAGTCTGGATCAATGGTTATCCTCAAAAGTATTTCTCTGTACCTTTACACGCTATGAACTTGTTATTTGGGGTTATTACTAAGTGGAAGATACACGAAGCTGCAGATGAAGCTACGTGCAATGTGCAAGTATTTTAACGTAGAGATGAAAACAGTAGTTAATAGATAAGTGCATCAACCTCTTCCGTCTGAAGCTAAAGCCTGCCTCTTCAAAGACAGCAGGAACCTGGGTCTGGGAGAGCCAAATGACATTCTCTGATGTGGGCAATATAAGCATTTCAAAATTTTAATCAGTCTCAGATATGCACACCTCAGAGCCTGTACCAAAAAAAAGACACATAAAAGAAGTCTTTTCCATGCAGTCGCCTGTCATAGATTCATCTTGAATCCATTTCACTTGGGACCTGAAGACTGGGGGGTTGGAAAAGGTTGCACAACTAAGCATAGTGCTTTGGGGACTGCAGCTTTACAGTCCTTCAGTCTCTGCAAAGCCTGTCATGAAGCAATTTTGTGTTGCATACACCAGCACATCACTATATGGGGACACTAGGCAGCTCTTTGGTGGCCTCAGGCCAACTAACCTTGTCTGGATGGGAGGCAGCAACCTCAAAGTGTTAAAACCTCAAAGTCCTTACCCCATTACTAGTCCTACAAACAAACTGGTCCAGCATCCTTTTCAAATTGTTTTTTTTTGGCATGGTTAAGTCTGCACAGACACTGCAGTTATGATTTAGTGATACAAAGGTTTTTCAAAATTCGCTTTTAAATAAAAATCAAATCCAAACCAATTGTGACCTTACTACTGGACTGGAAGGAGCTTAAAGAGGGACAGGGCTTGGTTCTTTAATTTGTCTTTAGCCTCTCCAAGCCAGTGTGTTCTGGACACTCAGTCATCAAAGGAAGCAAGAAGCTGGATTTAAAGTTGTTATGGCTTCCAGATGGGGATAGAAATGAACCAGAGAAGATTACTGTGTGTCATTTGCATACTATGGAGGGGGGGATGCTCGCAGTGACATGAAATCTGGTGAATTTGTCAAAGGAGTGCAGTTTCCCATGACAAGCTGAGGCATCGCACAAGCCTGAAAATGTTTTTTGCCTTGGGGTTAAAGTTTACTTTGTTTTCGGCTGAAACACTGCTCGTGGTTTTTCAAGGTTAAAAGAAGAGACTCTGTGGAGTCCCACATGTGAGGTCCCGTTTAACCTACCGACTGCCAGGGAGGCTGGAAATGGCTGGCCTCCTGCTCTGCGGTCACATTTTCAGCAACATCTTCCGTGCAGGTAGGCATCCATGTTAGCTGGCTCACCAGCTTCAGTGGGTGGTTAGGCAGCACTTGTTGGCAAAAACTGCATGTTGGGGGATCTGGAGTCTCTGGACTGACTCTCTGGGGCTGTCATAGCTGGTGAGCTCACTTCCCAAGTGGCCTGGCTACAAATCCATGTCTGTTCTCTCTACACTTACACGCATGCATACTCACACCGACATTTTCTTAATAGGCAGCTGCCAGGCGGGCAGATTATTTCTAATAACTTGGTTTATCATCACAGCTCCTGCTGACATAAAGCAGCCCACGTGGAGAATAGCATGTTCATCCACAATCTTTACCTACGTCAGCATGAGGAAGGACAAAACAACCAAGTGCAAGGACAGCAAAACGCAAGATGCAGAGCTTTAGACCCAAAGTGCAGCCTGGAGGGAGGAAGCTCAGGTGATCTAACCAAAGCATCACAAAGCAGAGACAACCTGGACTTTCCTTTGGCTCATTGCTAATGCAGCAAGTGCCAGCAATTTAATTCTGGGAATGCTCCAGGCCAAGCCTCATGACAAGAGATACCAGACCCAGCAGTTGCACTGTTCATGCTGGCACGCTGTTCTCCTTTTGCTGTCCCAAGGTGGCTGGGTGAACGCAGTCAGTCTTATAACAGAGGGAAATTTCTCAGGACAGTTCAAACAGATCTAGGACATTCCACAAGCCAAGTTACTTAACTCCTGCTCGCCCAACCCGAGGCCAGCAGGTGACCTTCTTATCAATTAATCCAAGACGATCCAGCCACCTCAGATGTTCGGAAGGTTTCAGATCAGCCTTTAGACAGCAGATACAAGGTTCAAAGAGAGGTATGTGCACTTTAGAGTACGACTTATCACCTGCTCCCCAGATTCTGACTCACATACTTGGTGGAAACCAGTTGGGACAGGGGTGCAACCATCTTATGAGACAGCACGTAAGCAAAACCAAGGTCCTTTTTCAACTACAGCTTTGAGGTCATCTTTCTGGTCTGCTTTTGCTTTGTCTTGTCTTGAAAAGGCCCCCTTTCCATCCTTCCTATAATATCAGCCATCATTTCAAGACTGTTCACTGCAAACTTAGCTAGCTGGAAGAGCTACCCACTATCTCCCTGCTTTACTGACTAAGTCACAACACAGTGAAACATATGCACGAGACCCTGAAAATTGGGGAAGGTGGGAGAATGGTGTATAAACAAGTAACCAGGGAAACTGGCTTGCTGGTGCAGAAACAGCAGACAATGACACTTTCTTTCTATCATGGAGCTTAATCAAACGGGGAAGCCGCTAGCTGAATACAACCTGGGGAAGTACGCCTCTTTCCATCAATGGGAACTCAGCAGGAGTGAAAAGTTCACCAGGAAAGGATGCCAACGTGCACTAAATAAATCTCTTAGGATTTCAGTAACAGGAGCAATAATATAAAATTAGAGATACCAGCAGGTGAAAAATTTACTCGGAAAAACACAGGGTGGTAAAAAATAAAGACACACTGGTTCCCAGCTGAGGACAGCTAACTGGGTCAGAGCCATATAAAGATATTCTTTATGGGGCTATCTTATCTGCCCTCACTTGCGAAAGAATTTGTGCATTATTTGTTTTAATGGAAGACAAAGATATGCTAAGAAATAGTTTTCTCCACGTCTCAAAATTTATTATGATGGCGTAAGATTTTTTATTGCTTATCTAATTTATTTTTACAGCACTAGTTCTAGGTCAATAGTTTACTGATATTTATCCTAAAATGGGATTTAAAGAACTGAAGTTAAGAGTGAATTTCACTGACTGTTCTTGGAGGATATATAATGAAGAAAACGAGGGATTACAAAGTCAGACAAAACTTAGGGTAATCATTTTCAGTAGATAGACCTTGCAAAAATACCCTGTCCTACTTGAGTGAAATGGAATAAAATAGCTACTGTAAGCATGAACCTGGGAGAGGAAGGTATATCTGTGTTCTGCAGTGTGAGATTCTGAAGAACAACTTTTAGGTGAAAATCTCAAACAAACAAACAAAACACATCCAAAAATAAATGCAGACGTACAGAAAGAGATGAGAAAGCAAAGCTTCCAGTGTTTGAAAAATCTTGTATCAATTTCTGGAAAAGGGAGAAAGAAGGACAAAAATGAATGAAGAAATCTCATATTCAAGCTGCCCTGCTTCAGTAAGGGAACTTTTGATTGAGTTCACAACATGATTTCAGAGTTTCAGGAAGCATTTTAGGAAAAAAATGTATTGTTCTGGAAAAAAAAAAATACGAAGAAAGAGTCAAAACCAAAAATGTGCAGTGAAATATACCTACAGCCTGCATCTTACTGTCTCAGCAACTGTCTCCAGATCAGAAAAACACAAAACCACCAGAGCCAACGTTTCCTTCCCTTTACCATGTCTTCCTTACGGGCATCATAGCACTGGCCTTCTGCAAGGCTTTACTTGCCTCCATGATAGGAATGGATCAAGGGGAAAGTTGAGGAAGATGTGACAAGGCCAGTCAGTACTTCAGAGTATGAATGACCTTCTCTGTGCTGAAAAATGGAGGGCACAAGAAAGGAAGAAATGGAGCTGTGGGCCCCTGCACTGAAGGAAGGAGCGTCTGCAACCCCTGGCGCACACAAATCCAAGAAACAAGCTGGCTTTTCAGGGAAACCAAGGATGCAAAACTACAGTCACAGGAAGAAAGGGTACAGGAAGGTGCAGCGAGCCTGCAGCAGAAGGGAAATGAAGAGATGGGCAAGTCACGGGACTGAAGAGATAGAAAAAATCACACAGGTTGCTCAGCATGGCAGGAAAACAGAAGAATGCAAGAAAGCCTTTCAGCATGCACTGTACTTACTCAGCTATAAAGCAGAAGCTACATAGCTGCATTGCCAGTTACTCTGTTTTGTTCTGTATGCCAACATACCCCTCAGATAAAAGGAGGAAGTGTTAAAAAAAAAAAAAAAAAGTAGGAAGCAACGATCACAAAGAGAAGGACAGCATCTCACCCAGGCAGCAAGAAGAACTCAAGGATGGAGGTATCTGTAGACCAACTAGCAGGAGGCCAGTACAGTGGTCTTTGTTATTGTTTGCTCTGCTCTCCAGCACCCAAAGAAAAATATGCAAGCCTCACAGTGCACAAAGGAACAAGTCTCTCCATGCATAACAGGGAAGGGGAATTGCAACAACTCCCAGCAAAAGCAGTGGTTATAAAAAGTGTGGAAAACTCCTTTGTAGCTCTCCATGTACATCTTCAAAGCCAAAGTGATGTTGAGTGATTATCAGAATGTATATTCCATTCTGCAGGGAGGTCAACAGTTTAATGCAAATGAATTAAGATGCAACACCCTTTCCTTTTGCTATTATACAGATTACTTTCCCTTTTATTGGTGATCACAGTCCTGTAGCAAATAGAACAGGTTATGCATATGACTAACATTAAGAAATGTGTTTAATGTACTCTAACTTCCTGTAAAAAAAATTAGTGTCTAGGGGAAGAGACTGCACTTTGTGACCAGACAATTCTTTGCCGACCACATGAAACACAAAACTTGGCTAGCAGACCATAGTCAGTCAGCTCTAATCTACAGAATAATAGAACTTCTCTTTCAGCTGCACTGGTTTCTAAAGGATAAAGACTGCCTTAAAAAAAAAAAAAAAAAAAACTGAGCATCTTTTACAGAACTATAAAGTTAGTGGCTGTAGGGAATATGGTATACATGATGTATCTCAATTACAAACATTTGACAGAGCATCTCAGGAAATATTACTCACAGAATTAATTCACTTCAGTCTCAATAGGAACAAAATCATTCAGAGTGAAAACAGACTGGCAGCAAACAAAATCCAGTTGTTGGCACTAGATCAAGTTTGCACACGCAGCTTACTAGGAAATTACAGGGAAATATGTTAGCCCACTCTTTACCTAACATCTTCATCATTGTTCCAGAAAAAAAAAAAAATAAATAAAATGTCTATTAATAAGAATGACATGGTTATAAACTAAAAAATGGTTAAAAACATTAGTCAGGTCAGAAAGCAGAAAAAGAGAAGAAAGGTAGCTTTAAAGGCTGGAGCCACAAATGGAAAATAGGAGACTGAAATGAGCTCTATACCAAGGCATTAGCCACTGACACAGACTGGCTGCAAGAACTGTATCTGGTGGCGTGGACTGCAAGAGTGTGGGATATCACTGCCAGGCTCTCTTCTGCCTATCCTGCATGAATATCGCTGCCCCTCCTGTAACCTTGAAAAACTGCTTCAGGGCTCAAGACAGGCAAAGTAACCCCAGCACAGCTGAAGGACTGGGGTACAGCTTTCTTACGGGTCTTGCTGGCCCATGACACAACTGTGATTAAACACCTCCACAACTCCAGACAGATGCATACAGACAGAAAGGCTGACTGTGTTCACACAGCATGTGACACAAGGCTCAGATGAGCCTCCACGGTAAATTCAGCATGCCAGATTTGCTCTGTATGCATAATTTATTTGCACAGGTACATTAGCAACCTTTGCAAACCATAAGTGCTGGCTTCCCCAGAAACAAAGGTAAAATGATATCGAGTCTTTTTACGCAATGTATTTCATATATATGGGAAATTCTCTAATAGGATATCTGGGAAAACCCACATTGGTTCAGGGATCTTGTGACCTTCTTTCAAGCCCATGCATTAAGATGGTTTTGTACTTGAGGCCAGCACACCAGAGAACACGGAGACTTAGTCCCTATTTCTAGAACACTCAGGAATATTTCATTCACTTTGAGACATCTCATTAACTTAAACAAAAATCTAACGTAGAAGTAGAGGAGAAACAAGAACATCCGGGGGCTGATTTAAAAGGAGACGCTAAGAAAATGAAATACACAGACCTTGGCTCGGAGACAATGAAGGAGAATATAACGAGAAATGACAAATACTTGAAGGCTATAAACACCAAGAAAGGAGAGGAACTTGGGGTTGTGCAAGAAGTAGTAAACCTACGAGTAATGACATTAATTTAAAAAAAAGATAAACTTGCATTGAAACATCAATTTGTCTTTACAAGTAGTTCTAGTATGCTATCAAGCATTCTTCTAACAGAGAGTTCAGAAGATCCATTGCTTTGGGTATTTAAGAGGATTTTGGACAAATACTTGAAAGTACTCTTTAGGGAAAATATTCTGTACTAAGAGCCAGAAAACTTGCATGATTTAGTAAGTTTTTTTCTTACTGTGACTTCTCTGAATCTGTATTTTGAAATAAAACATTAGAATGCAATTTTTCTAGTGCACAAAGATGGTGAAAGTTAATTTGTCTTGTTCTGCTAAAGAAGTCCTACAAATTATAAAAGTATTATACACTGTTTATTGAATATTGTTGACATCATTGTATATAATCTCTATGTCACTGATTTAAAAGCAAAGACCAAGTAAGAACTAACTATACAGACCTTGGCAGAGGGACACCAAAGGAGGAAAACTCAACAGATGACAAATATCTGAAGGACATAAAATGCAAGGAGCCAGAGGCAAATGAACCCAGGCAGTGGCAGCTTAAATGATTTCCTCTGAGTGCAAAACTAGACAACGGTGAAGCCGAGAATCAAAGTCAAGTGTCTCTCAAGAAGCTGGGCACTCTGGATTCCCTTCTTAAATCAATGGGACATACATCTGCTCGTGTCACAACTAAAGCTCATTCACTCTAAACAAAAGGTACTTTGGGCAGTTCTAAGCTATAGCAGGTACTAAGAAGCATGTAAGAAATCAGAAAATGAAAGATGTGTTCAGTTCTGAACCAGTCAGTTGGTAGAATGGACATATTGAGCTGCACTGATGTAATGCAATAACCAAAGTACACACATTTTTATATTAAAAGCAATTAACAGAACCTTTCAAATGAATGGAAGCTTTATAGCCTGAAGGGTAAAAATGAAAGACTTGTACCTGCTGTACGTGGCCAAGGTTGGAGATATGAAGCACATTGTCATTCAGATATTAAAATACTTGGAGAATTTTTATATCTGCTGGAGAACGGAACAGACACCTTTCTGACCTTAAATTAGGTAATTTGTGCATTGTACCAGCAAAAACAAACTCAGTATAGCTAAAGAGCACTTCCCAAATCTCTCATTCTTATAGAGAAGAGACAGTATGTTTGCAAGTGCAGCTGAATGTCAACCACATCACATTCTGCTAAAGTTTCTCCTGACAGTGTCAGCAATGGCTGCAGATAATCCAGGCAGCTAGACTTGGAAATCTTCTTTAAAAGCCTAATGATTAATCAGGCCTGCTTTTGCAGTATTAGTATTGTCAGGGGTCACAGACAGGCTGATGAGAAGAGCCCAATCCCTCAGAAATTAATTCAAGTCCCTCAGAAGGGACGAAGCAATTGCATCACCAACAGAAACAGAAAGCATCAGTTGGAAGTCAGCGCTCAATGATTGAAAAGAGGTGCAGCAGCTGGATCCCACTGGATCCCTTTCTAGTGCCTGCAGCTCTGACGCAGTGTTTAAGCCTCCAGGGTGATGCTGTGCAAGTACCACTGCTGGATGCTATGAAGCTATGGCAGCTTAAAGGAAGCTCAATCTCCCAGGGAAAGAAGTTCAAGGCCTTGAACTTAAAGGCTTTCTCGTGTCTATAAAATTTGCCTTTTCCTTTAATTTAGCGCTTTTTACAGGGAAGTTGAATGGGTAGGAGGGTGAAGGGAGCAGCACTAACATCTGTTGTGTAAAACAAACAGAAAAGGAAGCATCTGAGCTTTTGGGGTCTCATTAACACACCAGAGCCCAGCGCTGGCAATGGGGATACCACACAGTGTGCCAGCTCCTCTTTGCTTCCTTCTTACCCTGTGCTCATCCTAGGTTTCCCCTCCACATCCCTTGTGCTCATGTGTCTGTGATGCCATGGGGTCAGAGGACTGCCACGCTGAGCCTGTGGAGCAAGCCAACCCAGGCTGCTTTTATTCCTTGTGGCTCCTCCAAGACGAACACCCTGACGATGTGCAGCCACGGGAGCCTCCCTCCAGCACAGACCTGCCAGGGGAAGCCCAGCTCCAGCCCAGCCCATGGCTGCCCATCAGGATGAGGCCAGTGGCTGCTCTGTGCAGAAGGAAGGGGAGTGGGTTGATGGGGGAGCGAGCTGAGAGTGAGCTCTGGGATCAGCCTGTGAGCCTCTAGGCCCGGCAGTGAAATCCATCAGGAAGCTGGGGGCTGACTGACGGGCCAGGAAGGTGGCGGCTGCTGCCTCTGTCACCCCGTGGAAGGGCGCTGGGAAGTGACTGAGCGGGTCTTTGGCCTGCAGGGCTGCTGGCAGCCATCAGCCACCCCCATGTCCCACCTCGCCCCTCTTCTGTCCCTCCCCACTGGTGCAACATGGTCGGGGCAGGCAGCAGGGGCAAAACGCGACATGTCACCCGATTTAGACAGTGGCAGCAGCCAAATGCAGCAGTCTTTTTAACGAAAAGGCTGTAAAAGGCTGAAGGCCAAGTGTTGGCCAAGGCATGAATCAGCAGCAGGCTCCCTCCTGAAGATCCCCTTATAAGGCAATCCGAGCCATCCTGCCAGCCCCCCGCACTACGGAGCCCCCCGAGCTCACCGCAGACACGCCTGGCTCTGTGCACACACACACGGGAAAATAATAAAAAGGGGAAAAGGAATCAGGGAAGAACACAAGGGTAATGCTGGTGCGGCAGTGCCAGAGCCGTGAGCCCGTGTTACCGCCCTATTCAAACAGGAATGTCATCGATGAGTCTTGGAGAAATGTGCAGAAGTGAAGCTCATCGCCCCACTGGGTTTCTGTGTAACTGCATCCCCACTCGGAGCAGCAGCACATGAGCTGCCTTGGTGTGAGTTCCCTGTGCCACACGCACAGTGCTGGGGAGAGCCCTAGTGCAGCAGATGACAGCCCTATGCTCGCAGGGAGACTGAGCGCAGACACCGTGCAGCTTCTGCCCGCTTTCTTCCAAAAAAAAGATCCCCATATAAGGAGAGAGACCCAAGGCTTCCCCGTGGGGCTTGGGCAGTAGGTGGCTGTGCAGGGATTACACGCACACACCAGCTCTCAGCTCAATGTTTTAACTCTTTCCTGGGTGATGGGGATTTGAAGCTGCTCGGCTTCCCAGTGAGGAGGCCAGGGAGGGAAGCGAGCAAGGAAGGGGCAGCTGCTGGGGATGCTCACGGGAAGCTTCAGGCTTCTGCTGGACGGCCTGGCTGCCCTGACCTTCACGGCAGCAGGGCTGAGCAGAGAGCACAATGGACACAGCTACCTCACATACCCTGTGACAGGGGCTGTAGGCTCATAGACCCCAGCGTACAGCATCTGCGTTATCCTCTAAACACAAGGCAGGCAGAAGGGGGAGGCACAGAGATGAGCTTGATTCAATACAAACAACTATTATTGGAAGATGATTTCATTAATGAATTATCCCAATTGCAGCTTAGCTAGTGGGCATATGAGAAGTCCAAAGTAATCGGGTAAAGCTGAAGCAATTTGCTTTATTCTGCAATTTAGCTCCTCGGTACTGCCAGTCTCCCAACAGCGTCTGGCTGCACACGTGCACACAGAGCTCACTGTACATTTTGCCTGCTGACTTCAGCACACAAACTGTAGGTACCTCTGGTATTCCAGATGCTTTCCTGATAGAAAGAAGGGAGGACAGCCACATTACCAGCATCAGGGGAGGGGAGGGGATGGAAGAAGTGTGAATAAGAAACAGAGAGTGATTGGTAAGAAGCGAGAAGAAGAGAAATTCAGAAAAAGAGAACAAAGGAGAAACTAGTAAGGGAGGTATGTAGAAAAAAATAAAAACTGCTAAAGAAAAACAAAAGTTTTAAGGGTGGGATTCAGTTGTCTGAACAGGGACATTATGAAAAACTTTATTTTCTGAGTCACCCATGCTGGGCTGGCAGATATGACACGGAAGTTATGGAAGAGCCAAGCTCTCCTGGAGGTCAGGCAGGATACAGTGGGCACCTAAAATAGCACAACACGCCCAAGCCTACACAGATGAACTGCAGGCTGAATGTCAAAGACCAGAAGGTAGAGCCAGATACACACTGAGGAAAGGAGAGAACCAGGACTGTGTGGACCAAGGGCATACAAACACTATCATTCACCAACAATCTTGTAAGAAAAAAGCCTAAGCTACATGGAAGCCACCAGCTACTGCTGCACAAAGGTGGGCAACCCCCGAAAGGGTGGATCAGAAAGATCACAGTAGCTGAAAACAAGGGAAGAGCACACAAACACTTGAATCAATTAGATACCAGATGTGGTTGGGTGTGTTATGAAAATGTTGGCTTGAATCAGGGGCAGCCATCACATTTTACAAACAGGTTCATATTGTTTATAATAGGAGTAACACTTCACAGCATTGAGGGCTTGGGAAAGAGAAAGCAAAATACAAATACAGCAAGCGCCCTAGCTTGCAGATCAGTGAAAGAGCTGTCTAGCTCTCATGGTCACCAACAGCTGCTGCCCAGCTAAGATAAAGGCATGCCTCCACAGATGTGCTCTGCAGAACGCAGCTTGTAGCGCCGCAGTCTTAGCTTAGGGACTTTTTGAGCCACAAGTAATAAATGTTTGCATCTAATGGCCTTTGGTGGCCTCTCAGTATCCACAACATCCTGTGTGAAGGAGCTCGACAGATAAATCCCAGGGCACATTAAAAGCCAACTCTCTTTTTGACTGCTTTGAACTTGTTTCGCACAATCCTTCATCTTTCCCAATTTATGCACAGGAAGAGCTGGTGAACAGTTATTCCTTATATCCCTTTCTGGTTCCACTCCTGATTTTAAAGACCAAGCAGAGCAGTTGCACGGAGAAGGTCTGGTGTTTATCACACATACTTTCCTGAATGAGAATGCCACTTTATCTTTTCCTTCTGTACAGTTGATATTGTACATCATTAACAAGTCAACATAGAGGGCAATCAGAAAATCATGTTTGATGAAGCAAACTGCGGGAAGGCAATGTAAATATATTTCCTTACACCTTCCCCCTTTTCAGCGGACTGATCCTTTCTATTAACTATAAACTTCACTGAGCAGCTTTACACAGACTTCTATGTCCTTTGCTAATGTTACCCAATTCAAAAGGTGTTTTGTTTGTTTGTTTGTTTTGTTGTTTGGTTGTTTTTTTTTTTGGACATGCTATAATGCCATACTCTGCCTGTAGTAGATGCATACTCTTGTCCCCAGAATCTATCCTGAACAGAGGGTACGGGAAGAGCTGCTACCAGCACAGCCAGGCAGAAGAGATTTTCCTCAGCTCTAGCATCAGCACCTGCCATTTTCCTACAACTTGGGTGGGAAGGGAAAAGTATGACTTATCATTGACTGAGCCTGCTCACTGCACAGATTCACTAGCTTTATGCACACTCCTGGAAGAAATGTGAAAGGCAACCTTCATTCCTGCCACCACACCAGCATACACGTGCACTCAGCTCTGCACAGCACCACTGCTCCCTTAGTCGGAATGGATTGAACTTTGGGGAGAATCAGAGCAGGCATTTGGTTTTTTTGCACATCCCACCTCAGGAGCAGGAATACAGTATTTCCCATGGAAAGAGAACAGGACAGAACTGATAGATCGAAGGAAAGGAAGAAAAAGAAGTAGAAGGAGTCTGAGAAAAAGGATGAAGTGGAGAGAAGGGGCAGGACAGCTGCTCACGTGATGCAGAACAGCTCGCATTTGGAATTAGGTCAGCTGTATGAGGAGGCAAATGACAGTCTGTTTTTACTGTGTATTTTTGAACTTACATAACCTTAGCATGCTCCCAAATTACAATACATTTTATTGCTAATCATTTCCATCTGCAAAACAATCTCTTATTGAGACAAACTGCATGAAGCATACTGGAGTTGAAGTTGCAGCCACTGATTTGGTAACTGAGTCTGGATTTTGTTGGGATTAGATAACTTGATTTTTTATTTTTTTTTCATTACAAAGAAGAGAAATTCACGATTCTAAAATCACTTTAAAAATAGATCCATCAAAAGTATTGTTCAATACCTACATTCATTAATGCAAAGTCTTGAGAAATACAGTAGGAGTTAATTTTTAATGCTTTAGACCAAGGCTAGGTGTGATCACGCAGCAACATAAATAGCCTAGGAGTTATAAAATTAAGACAAAAAGGATATTGTTAATGCATGCACAAATATGGATGTGCATAAAGGACAAGCTTCCCCGGAAGACGCTGCTTTATCTTTAGTCAGCTACTACTAGTAATGTACACAAACACACAAACATCAAACATGCTGCGGAAGAGCTTTTGAAATCATTACCCATCAAAACCCATGTGAGCATGAAGTTTAGATTTTGACTGCACAGAAGTCAAGAAATATCTATTCTGTAAAGCTGCTGACCTGGTAAACACCGATATGAAATACCAAACATCTTTGTTGAAGGTATAAGTGAAGCCGCTTGCCATGCAGCTGCTCCCCTTTGAATCTGTTTTGTTCATTTGTTTGGGTCTAGAAGAGCTCACTTTGTTCCATAGACATTATTGTTATAGTCCTATATGTCCCATCTGCACTTAGGTCTGCTAGCTCAAAATATTTCTGGTTTGAAATAGCGAGGACAAGAGAAAAAATGAACCTCCAACACATGACGTGTTAGTATAAATATGTGAAGGAGTCTTCCCATTCTAAGGCAGGCTTCCTACACAGCTCTCTTGAACAAAGTTTATTCCTATATATTCCACCAGCTCAACTTACAGCAGCATGAGATCTTATTTTTAAGCCATGTCAGAGCCCTCCCTGGATGCTTGTATCAATGTAAGTAGCACCTGTTCATTTCCTGATGAGTGATAAACTGCTATGTGCTGTGTTTAAGTGTGTCAATGCACAGAGACAAACTTACCTAGACATATTAAAAACAAACACAACCAATTTTCCACTCAGTTTCCACTGCAGAATCTATGAAATCTCATGGCAGTTTATGCAGCATAACCCTCAGAAACACAGTTCAGCTGTGGCTGAGTGCTGCTGGCTACGCAAATTACTGCTTACCTCCTTTTGCACTGAGATAAAGAGTCAGGCCATGGCTGTGGACATGAGCTGGCTCAACAACCGAGGAAAACATTTTCTTGTGGGAACACGTTGCTGCTAAGCAAGAGATGGAGGCTCCTTATATAGGAACTGAGGTTGCAAACTGCAGCTGTGTCCTAAAACTGAGCCGCAGGTCCTGTGGCTTTGGTGGTTAGACCACTTCTAGCCCCAGTAGGAAATCTGCCTAATTAAGGACCACAACAGAGAGCTCGTTCAACTATACCTACAGGTTCAGATAGAAAATAGAAATATTCCTAACCTGATTATAAGGCCCTAAGCACTTTCAAATCTCATTTGACATTAAGAAAGCTATAGGTGATCAAGTCTTCAGTAGCGGCAGATGTTTGCAGAGACTTGTTTCATACACCTCAGACTAGCTGGAGAAGCAAAATATTTTGGAAAACAGCTGCCTAAAAGTGATATGTGGTCAGAAATATGTGCGCGATGTGTGCGTATAAATATATCTGGAATGAGTCTGAATGAAATATTTTTTGTTAAAATACAACTGAGAAGGACATTAGTTTGCATCCCAAGAAGAAACTGCATTCCTTTGTAGTTTCAGCACTAGCAATAAAACTGTTAATCAAGGTCTAATTGTGCCTCAGAACAATACATTCTGCCTGAACCAAAAAGAGCCCAGCTTGGCACTCAGATCCCACTTTCAGAACTGGCTGTTATGTCAGAAACAAAGAAACACATTTCTCCACTTACAAATCAGAAGATCTGATCCTGAGGAGGGGCACTATAGAGCCCACATAATACGCCTTTGAATCCTTTTCATTTTATACCCAAATACAACACAATGATGTTCCTCTTTAAAATATAGTACAAGGCATCAGCAGAACAGGGACTGAATATGACTGGGAACCAATAATTAATTCCTAATGACTTCAGAGAAATTGCTACTGCCATGTCTCAGGCCCAAGTCAGTTCTCAAACTGAAGAAACACGATGTATACAAGAACTATGCTGGAAGAAAGCAGCAATGCTAAGCCCACAATATAGTTTGAATCCCTTCAGTTTCCCCTTTAGGATTTCAACAGCCACCTGCCCTAGGAAGTCTGCAGCAGACCTAGAAATAGAAAGAAGCTCCCCAAGAACGCAGGCTCTTTTCTTAAATTACAGTACCTGTAAAATCTAGTCAATGAGAGGGAAAATGAGGTGCATAGAATTATTGATCAGTGAAGGAGGAGCCGAAACTAAGAGCCAGGACTCATTTTTGTTCTTGGATCAGCCCTCTCCTCGAGCAGCCAAGGGGCATTTTGCCTCTGCTCTGTTCTCACGTGCACATGCCTGCTCTGGGACTTGCTTCTCCCTGGGAGCTGGGGAGGCCAGGAGCCTGCTTGCTGTGGCTGACGCTGCACTACTCAAGGAAAGTTAATACAGAGAATAACAGGGGAGAGAGATTTTCAGTACAACCACTGAAGCAGAAGCAAAGTGATCCAGTAGTCTAGAGTATGTTCTTTCTGAACTTTCATAGACAACAGATGTGAGCCTCATTTACCAATGTTGTCATTTTAGCTAGGTATTTGAGATCACATTTCCTAGTAGCCTCAAAAAAAAAACACGCTACTTTTCCCAGTATCTGCAGATGCTTTCAGCTCACGTGTGCAGCAACTGTCCCTTGTTTACACCTGCCTAGTATCTGGAGAGACAGCCAGGGCCTCCTCATGTGCAAACGTGCACTGCAAGTGTGCTCATCTACTGACATTCTGCACAGTTTTGGCAACTACCTGCACATTTGACTTTAAAAAGTCAGTGCCAAAAGCAAAAAATGAACTTGGACTGAAAGGTCTGCATTAACATATGTCCTTACTTTATGTCCTGGCTCGTCTAAATTTGGGGGATGGTTATATATTATAGGAAAAAGAGTTAACAGCTAAAAACGTATCCAAAATTCCACACGTTCACATATTTGTAGGACCACAAATTTGATTGTAATTTATGCCCACTATAAACTTAATATTAATAATTGTAGCTAATCCCTCTCTTCACAAAGAAAAATGGAACATTGGAACAAGAAATGTGAAAATAGT
This sequence comes from Netta rufina, assembly GCF_964035555.1. Lineage (NCBI taxonomy): Eukaryota > Metazoa > Chordata > Aves > Anseriformes > Anatidae > Netta > Netta rufina. The sequence goes on from NC_140123.1 coordinate 142,084,012, forward strand.
TAAGAAATCCTTACGCCTGTTCTGTATGCAGCACACCCTTCTAGAAAGCACACCCATTCCAACTTGTCTGTTCTCATGGGGGCAATTTTGTTTTAATTCCAGCCCCTTGGGCTTTAGCATATATAGTACCTCCCGGTACTTCTGTCAATACACCTACGCTCTCCTCTTGAACGTGGATGTCCCAGTGTCTGAGTGTCTCTAACCAACACACACAGCAACAGCATAGAAGCAAAAACCTGAAGATACGCAGACAAAATCCAAGAGCAAAATGCATCCTGAAACTCACCAGTGCCTGAGAATTTGAATAAATATATGCTTAACTTAGAGAGGTCAACATCTCCCAAGCAGGAGGGCTAAGCCAACTCTTAGAAAGGGCTGCAGTGCACCAGGATGAAGTGGAGGGCTCATGCAGCTTCTGGCTAACCTGAGGGATGATGTATTGGGACCACAAAGCATCTAGCACACAGAGCTGTTCAGTGAAGTGTGTGCTAGAGGAAAAAGCATTCCTGGGGATACACAGCCTCGCTGAGCTCCTGCACAGCCGCAGCTGTGAGCCGAGGCACAGCCTCCCACCAGCGGGGTGGAAGGATGGATGATCTTGCGGAGCTGCTGAGACAGAAGTTGCAAGAGCGCTGCAGGGCATCGCTGACTCCCCGCAGCGGGTGGGCACATCCCTTCCCTATGTACCATGGGGAAGTCTCTGCACAGATGTTCCCTAGAAGTCACCAAGTCTGGCAGGGAGCTTTGGGCTGGAATTTATACTGTACGATTAAAAAGATCTGCATACAGAAAAAGCAAGTCAGAATAGAGGGACCAGTTTCAACGCCATCCCTTGCATTTAGGCTCTGCTTGGGAAGGCCAGCTACCAACATTCCTGGTATTTCATCTTTAACAGCCTTATTGAATCCTGACATTTATGGTTTTGGTTATTTATCCATCAATCCTATTTACCTCTTCTCTAACAGGGGGCTTCTTAACTTGGCAAAATTCCTTCTCTCTCTTCAGCTTCAGTGAAACTCAGAGTTAAATGCCATGGTGAGCTGTAGCCTGACATACCATGACTTCCCACCCGCGTGCATAGAAAATGCTATTTCTCAATCAATAAAAATTATATGTATCCAGTTAAGTAATTCCTGGCTGCACCATGCACTTCCCTGCAACAAGAAGATCGATTCTGCTGCCTAGTCCTGTGACTACAAGTCAGGGGCAGATTATTTAACAAGACTGAATAGGGGAGGTCTACAGATATTCTGAACGAGGTCTAAAATATCATGTTACTCAGTCTCAGCGATAGCCTTGCATCAGCTGGAGCTATCTATTAGCAAAAAATGCTTTTTAAAAGAATCTACGATTGGCAGGGATCTTCAAGGAGTTTCACATAGTAATTCAGATAATTTATGATTCAGCATAAATATGTTGGAATAGCAGAACCCTGGATACATGTATGGCTGCCCGAATGACCTTTGGAGTTGTCTGCAGACAAGCACGTACAGCCATTTAGGTATGGTGTCCTAGCCAGCCCTTTCTTGATATTTTGTTTTGAAATATCAGTCTCAGCTCATTAGCCTCAAATTTTTGGAAAAGTAGTAGTCTTGCACTTTTTTTTTGTTTGTTTTACTTTGTTTTGTTTATCCTGCTCAAGCCCCCATTCAAATTCATACCCATTTATCAAATTAAATAAGGAAACCCAGCTGATTATCTCAGGCTTAAAGGCCCGAGATTTTTTCAAACAGAAGGCAATTAGCATGGCATATAAAACAAAAGTGAGGACAGAAATGAAACACCTCCAGGATATTTGCCTCCAGAAGAGCAAAATGAATAATAGAGTACAAAGAAATCAGACATTTGAGGGAGTCACTTCAGAAAGGTCAGATACGGTATGCGGTCAGAATATTACCTGAGAAGGTAATAAGCTACATGAGCGTGTTTTGGTTTCAGGCCTGAGAACTTCATGAGTTTCCAGATCTTTAATTCTTGTCCTGGGCTGGAAGTTGCAGAGCTGGAGCAGCGGCTGTTGGAGAGTTTGAAGAGCCACAGGTAGTCCACTGTCAGGCACCAGTACCTGCTGATTCACTGATCATGTCCTGTGCACCTACAACACCTACAACTGAAGTGCCTGCCTTTGCTCTTCCTTCTCCTCAGCATTTAATTTAGAATATACCTATCAAGATGTACCACTTTGGGACCCATGCACTTCACATCACTGCCTCTCCAGAGCAGGTATCACATCCAAATGTGAATTTGTAAATGACTGTAACACCATATAACCCCAGAAACTGCCTTGTAGATCTTGTGCTTCCTTCAGTTTGTCCCCATTGGGCTGTGCACATGTACACAGTAGCTCCTGCTAGTGCTGCCTGCAGCTCTTGAAGACTTCCCAGTCCCTTGCATCTTCACCAGCAGCAAGGAACCCCAAAAACCTTGAATCTCCCCACATAAAACATTTTTTTTTTTCATAGCAAAAAAAAAATATTCATTTGAATTTTGGCATTTTGTATTTTATATTGGGTAACATCAATATAGCTGTTAAAAACAAAATAAACATTTCAAAATGGAAAAAAAAAATCAAAATATTCTGTTCCAAAAATCTGGAAATAAAATGCTGGAATGGTCCGCCTCTGTTCTTTCTGCACTTTAGTTATTTTGTCTGATCTAACACTCATCTTTGAAGCATTTCAAGTTTGCTGAAATTACCTTTATAAAAGGGAAGCTTTTCCAGAAAACGTCCAACCATTTCTAGCAGCTGTGTCAATCACTAGTACTTGTGTCTCGGCACAGCTGGGTAAAGATACCCAGTGAGAGTCTGAAAGCCACGAGTTTCAGATAGCTATATTGGTTGCTTGAGATTAACTACTGTTGATTAACCAGAGCACAACATTTAATTATCAGCTGACTTGGTGCAAGATGGAAACTCCAAATAAAGCTGTTTGATCTCCAACTTTTTTTTTTTTTTTCTATCTAGTAAGCTGAGATTTTGCAGAAATTTAGAATGAATTTCACAGTGATATTTAATATCTTATCTTTTGTGTTCATCTTTGCATGGCAGCAGTTATCCTTGAAAGGTACAATGAGTATTAGGTTGCTCAGCAAACAAATAAAATACATTCCTGAATATGAAAACAGCATGAGCACTGAATTTGGGGGGAGGAGTTGTTTAAATTTCCAAATACACCACTCTCATTTTTTATTTACCGTGCTTGTCCCTAATCATATAATGCCAATGCATCTATAAATTAACTTGTCAAAGAGTGACTGCTGAAAGTGATAAAAGCTGTCACTTAACCCAAAAGCCTAAATTAATCAAAAGGAAAGGAAAGCAGACCCAGCACCACCATTAATGCTATTTCCTGCTCCACCAGGGATGACAGACATGACTGAGGGAGCTGCGAAGTTAACAGTGATGACAAAAGGAGGCGGAAAACTTGTAGGCTTTAACGTAGAAGCAGGTACACCAGCTGTGCCAGCTTCTCCTCCAAAACACCTAAGTCTACCCTGCTGTTTCAGGTAAATTCGATCTTTGCCTTATGTTCTCAGGGTGGTAACAAAATGCTGCTTTCCACCCCAGAGCCAGAGCTTCATTTCAGGAGTGGACAAACAATCCTCACGTCTGGTCTGAGCATCATTTTGCAAGCTGCTCTAGGACTCTGCGAGATGAGCAGCACCACGGAAGTGATTCTCTCCCAGAAGCTGCTGACAGGCCCCAGGACTGGGTTGGCACAGGAGGGTGACTCATCACATCTGATTAGAGGAATGAAATAAACACCACTTTTATCAACATGGGAAGTTTTACCACTTCAAGTCCTTTAACGCACAGTTCCAAATTACAGGGCTACGTTGTTTTCTTTTTTAAGGGATTGCATTTCCACTAATGCCAGGGTGAGCTTGGTATGTAACCTCTTCACCTGAGGCTAGCCAGTAATAATATTTTGCTTTGCTGCCTATGCACAAATCACAGGAAATATTAGGGAAAGAGGAGACTTAAGCAAAAAGGACGCTGTGGCTCAAGCAACAGCATGTGCGTGTGTTTCAAGCAGGTGTTCGAAAAAGATTTCTTTTTCGAACCAGAACTGAAGCAAGGTTCTAGGACAGCCTCTAAAGTAAGTGTTGTCAAGAGAAAACTATTTTAACATGGAGCCGGATCACTTTATAAAAGGAATTATTACACGGCTTGCCTGCAGCATAAGGAGACTTGGATTCAGTGCTCAGGAAGGTTTGAGACATTCCCAAAGTTTGCTTTCTTTCAGTCTTTCTTTCGCAAGAACAGCAATTAAACCTACCCAGACAGAAACTCTCCAAAAACAAGGTCAGCTACCCTGTGTGCAAATGCAATAAGAGCTTTGGAAAATCCACATCTAATTACTTGACCTCCACAAAGCCTTGACTATTGCAGTACTGTAAACCAGCTGCATACATGCATGATTTCTTTCTAATGCCAGCTGAAAGTTCCTTAAAACACGGAGAGCTGACCTGCTTGTAATCTTACCCAAACCAGATTAATCACGGTTTTTATTCAAATGCAAGTCCAATCCTCTCTACCTTACTAACCGATTTGCCTATTTGTAACAAAAGTCAGATTGCATGTTGCACAGAAAAGCATCTTGCTTTACTGTGTTAAATTTGCTTCCTTTCTTCTAAGCCAGGACATCCACGCTCAAGCCTCTCTGACATCAAACCAAGATATTTTTTTTTATTTGGGGCTGGCAGTGATGGTGCTGCTGTGTGATGCCACATGCCATGGAGAGCCAGCCTGGGTTTTGGGGCCCAGAAAACGAGCTCAGCTTAATCAAACCCTAAAGGAATCCAAACCAACCCCCCACTGTTTGCCCCTTTCAGGATACTCTGGGAAATAAGTCTCACACAGCCGATTGCATAATTTCTGTAAGAGAAGCAGAATGCTGGCAGATGTGGGCCAGCTCTGTGCAACATGCATCTGCGCAGGACACTTGATTACATGATTCATCCAGCACTTCATTGTTTTAAAAAATGATGCGTGTTAACCTCTCTCCAAGAAATACAATAAGCAGCAAAATCACTAATGAAGCCTCTAGTCTGCCTTACAAACAACTAAGAATGCCCCAACCTTCCTATTCCCCTGGACATTTTCCAGTCACCCCTAGCTGCTCGTCCTCTCTGCCTCCTTCTCCTAGAGATTTTAGACAGAAGCCCCCTTTCCTGAGGTTGCCTTCCCATTACTCAATTACTTCCTTCATTCACCTCAGGCTCTCGTGCTCTCCTCTGTTTCCACTCACCCCGCAGCCTCCACCCCAAGCCTGTCAGCGTTTCTCAATGAGGTAGCAGTGACAGCACACAAAGAGCGCTCCCTCGTCTTTACATATGTGCCAGATACACACTTTGCTATCACAAACCTTGCAAGAGGCTGATTTTGAGTCCCACTAGTACAGAAAAAATCTGTTAGCTATTCTCTGCTTTCCAAAGGTGTCACCAATAACAAACAACGTGGCATCTGCTGTGTGCTTGCCGCTAACAAAGCCGATGGGCTACCAGAACTCAGAGGTTTCGCCACACAGATTTCCAAATCAGCACCGTTCTTGTGTTTCCGCTGATAAGTGATAGACTATCTGATTATTTGGTACATTTTCTTTTGGAGATATCCTACCATGTGATTCGGCAATATCATTTACCACTTCAATTCTGCATCTACAGGCTGTTGGTTGTTCCCGTTACAGAAACTGGCAAAAAAAGAAATGCTCTGCCTGTAAATCTGCTGTAGTTTTCAAGCTTCAATCACAGTACTGCCCTGTCGTGTCTGCTAAGGAACTCTCATATCGCTGAACAGAAAAAGGGTTTTCTCATTCCCTTTTGGTTCCCGTGCCATTTGGGTTAAAGCTATTTAGCAGACCATTCCCCCCAACACACACCCAAGACTCTGAAGCCGTGTTGCGCATGAGCTCAAAGACCCTCCTAAGGGACTCCTACGGCTCCTATCATATCTTGCAGCCAAGCTAAAAGGACCTCCTGCATTACAGGGACTCTGTTGCAAGTTGTCACTCGGTGTTGCTAAAAACAGAAGAAAGCCTAGTTGCTAGAACGGCCCTGACAAGAGAATGCTGTTTCTGACAGCCAAGCTACATGCCTGAATCACCCAAACCACCCTGCTCAGGAGCAATGACGACACGATTCATGACTCTCTCTCTTTTTTTTTTTTTCTTTTTTTTTTTTTTAAACTAGGTATTCAGAGCTACCTCCCAAACCATTCTCCCTTTAGCAAAGAAAACCTCAGAAGAGCAATGTCTAAAACTGTTCTTGCATCCACCCAATGGATAATCTGATTTTCTAAATGCGTTGCTGTAAGCTCAGGAAGACAAAGGTGTTGCTGAAGACCCCACAGCCTTGGGTAAAACTGATTGTGTGACTGCAGATTGTGCTCTGTGGGTTAGAAATAACCTACTAAAGTAAAGGGATTTTAATTCATTTGGGTCTGTTTCAAGACTGTATTTTTCAAACAATCAAACAAAATAACAAACCTGCAGACTTCCTATTTTGAGGGAATGTTGCTTTCTGCTTGCAATAAGCCACCTATAGCAGGCAACAGTAATTCAAACGTCTTTGAAGAGCAATTTTGCTCTCCGAGCAACCGAGAGACCGAGGAAGGAGGATGTAAGAAGTGATTGTGTCATCTAAATACTGAAAGCAGTCAAGGCCAGATTTCTGCATACAGAGCATAGAGAAGCAGCTCTGGAAGAGACAGTGTGGAAAAAGGGAAGATCAAGGCCCAGAGCATAGAGACACTTCTCTGGCTGCAGGTGACCACCAATAATGTGATTTTTTATCAGCTGAAATGTCAGCAAGTAGCTTTAGTTTTACCATTTGTATTCAAAGTAATCAGCACATGAACATATAGGTCAAATCAAAACCAAATGATCAGAACAGATCGCCTTCTCTCTTCTGGACAGACACAAATATGTCTGGCTCTCTTCTCTCCCAAATCTAGCCCTACCAGGGAAAACATGACACCAATTACAGAGCAGTTGTGAACCGCCTCTGTGGTTCTGAACAAGAAAGCCATTTCCACATTGAGCAGCCAAGCAGTATGGGCAGAGAACTGGGAGTTTCACCTCTACTATAATGCACAAACACACCTAGCACAGAAAATATGCCCTAAAGTAGCTACAGTTGGTGACAGAAATTAAAACTGCTTTTCAGTCAAAGAGCAAATAAATTTTTTTCTTACTAATAATTGTTGACAGAAATCAGAGTCTCTGCCAAAATATTTACACTCAATTTGATTACAACAATGATCAGAGTATTGTCAAATGTACTGTGCTCGCTTGGTTTTGGCAACAACAAAAATATGAGAAACTCTCTCTATAGAGAGATGTGTATTTAGCACACTTTAATTTTTATATTTGTGTGTAAACATACATATATTTTTATGTCAATCCCAGTTTGTTCAGTCTTTTCATTTAGCAAAGGTAGAGTCGTCCACAGCATTTCTGACTTGAAGCAGCAAGCACTCGGGGTAAGTTAGCAGGTCTGCACCTTCACCAGCCCTACAGTATCCACGGTGTACAGTTGTTGCTTTTATGTTGAGAAGAAACGTGTTGTAACTACATGGGAATTTCAGCTTTCACAATACTACTATACAGATCTATTTGAAGATTATAATAATCCGTTACGTTGCACAATATAAAATAGCCATTTGCATCTAACCCTCTCAGCCTTAATCTGACTGCAGACCTCACGCTAATCCTCCTGAAAAATGTGAAGTGGCCAAGGGTGAGGTAGGTACCTCATTACCCCACCAACACACTCGGTTGGCAGCAGTTGTCCTGCTAAAAGGGGCCTACCATGGCACAGAGCCAGCTCTGTGAAGAAACCTAAACCAAGAACCGAGGCAAGCTTCGCTGCATTGCATTGAAGCTCTTTGTAAACAACCCAAATGCCAGAAACAGACTTTGTCCGGGTGCCACTGGGTTCCTCTGACTCCGAGGCAGGCGGTGGGATTCACCTGCCCGCTCAGAAGGCACAGAGAGGAAGGAGACCACTGTGGGGCTGCACGCTGCCCTCCGAGGTGGCTCCATACCATAGCTTAATCCCAAACACACACTGGTATCAGAAATACCCTCTGGTTAATACCAACCCAGCTCACTTCTGGAAAGGTTAGCTAGCACACAGCAACTGATGAGTTGATGCATACTCTGGACTTCGGGGGGGAAAAAGAGTTGGCGAGCAGGAGGATTAAACAAACTGTGAGGAAAGGGAAGCTCTGGGAGAGGAAGGGCTTTTCTTTGGAGCTCTCGCAGCAGCCTCAGAGCGCTGCTGCAGAAACAGTCCAAGGTGCTGTGGGGTTTTCCTTCATCATCATCAAACAGCAGCTGCCAAGACATCTACCTGGCTCCAAATGATTTGGTCATTAGAGGAAGCTCTGGCACTTCTCCACCGCCACAGCAGAGTAATCTTTTAAAGAGGATTTCTCACCTTGGGGTGCATTTTCTGCTCTGTTTACAGTAACAGCCTGTTGTGAGATCCTTTGCTCGGGGCCTTCATTTCTCATTAGGATTCTCAGCTTCATGGAAAAGGTTTGAGCAGCAAAAGCTCCAGGCTCTGTGCATGTCACAATGGTTTCATGGCACGTTAAATTCAAGCGCAGCCATAAACTGAGACTTCTCTTCAAGCAACTGGAGTTTCTATTAACTGCAGCGATTACCGAAAAGTGTCTGCAAACGTTTCAGTGTCTGGCTCAGTTCTTTTTTCTGGCTGGAAGGTTCATATAAGATGACAGACTAAAACAGCATGTGGCTTCAGTAGCTTGCAGAAGATTTTTTTTTTTTTTAATAGTTACAAAAAAATAGAAATAAGGAAGGTATGTATGTAGTGTTAAGAAATAATAGCAGCACTTTACTGCGTCTCATATCTGCATTGTCCAGAACATTTTTTGAAATGCTAATTAAACATTTCAGCAGCCTGGAAGATGAGTAAGAATTATTCTCATTTATGGATGGTTAAACACAGACTCTGGGAAGTTAGATGTCTTCTCCTGGTAGACAAGGCCAAACAACTGTGAATGTGGGCCTTGTTTTTTTCAGTACTAGATCCTTGCCTCCAAGTTAATCTTATGTCTCTTGGAAATTGAAGTGCTGTGACAAAATCATTTTTGCCACACAGAGTTGGGCAATCCCCTCAGCAGGACAGGAACCTGTTACAAGTGGCACTGTTGATAGATGTGCTATTGCATATTAAGGTGAAAAACTGCAGCAGATCCTCTAAGTGTCCTGTCACATGACTTCAGAACAAGCATCTTCCCCAATCAGATAAAAATCATTTATTTCTAGTGGGTTCTTCCATGTCCTTGCTTTTACATATATTACTCTTTGGCCTTCATCTTACCATGCCTTCAGCTCTCCCCAACATCCATACCCACCCCCATAGCTCCCCCTTAACTTTATGAAGGCTTAAAGCTTTATCTGCTGTTGTCCCTGCCCCATCACAAAGAGTCAGGACATACAGAGCATCTCACACAGAAGCAGAAAGAAGAATCTGAATGAAGAGCTAAACAAAACAACCAGCATGGATTTGACAGGAAAAGAAAATATTATACATGGTTTCAGTTTTCTTACATAAAAGACACAGTACATCAAGGTTAGCACTGAAGGCACTACACTGTGGAAATAAAGAGTAGCTCTGTGAAGATAAAGAGTAGCTGGCAGAACAGTATGAACCTCCACATCATACCACATGAAAAAAATGCAGTTCAGAAAGCACTGCCTTAGGAGCTTCGTGTGTCCTGCTGTTACTTGCCATTGATGCTGCAATTTTGTCTTAATTTCATATGATCAGTGAAAATATACAAAAGCAGATAGGAAAAGGCAGCCCAAATTCCATAAATCAAACTTATTTGGCAAGGATGAGTGAGCAAGAAGCTAGAATCTATAGCCATGATTTCCAACTATGCTTTTGAAAGTGGGGCTTCACAACAGTTAACTGCCTCCCTTTCCCACCAATTTTTATTTTTATTTTTTAAACTGTTCCAACCTTTCTTTTCACTCCTCATCCTAATTCCAGGATCCTGGCAATGACTCCAGGACCCAGACTTCAGCCTTTAGGTACATAATTAGCAATCTTGGCTCTTTCAGACTTGAGACCTCATGAACATTAAAGATATCTATCCATGTACAGCTTATTAATTGTCATTTGTGACACATGGGAGGCGCAGACATACCAAGAGTCAGCTATATTGTTGTGTGCCTCCCAGGCCAAGGAAAATGGGTGCCCATTAAATCTATGCCTCCCTTGGTGGAATGGCTGAAAGGAGCTTCCTCCAGACTTCATGCAGGATGCTGGGACTTCAACAGTGTCTTTTTGTTAGGGAACGTAAGAGCACATGAGCAAGGAGGCTTTAGGTGCTAGGATCAACACACAGCAGCTTGGTAAGCATTCATATGAGGAAGCTCTTCCAGGGCTATCTGAGGCCTCAAACAAAAAGTGGGTATCATACACTGGTGAGAAAATACAAGACTGAATAAACACGGCTTGATGTGCAAAAAAGTTTCATGTCTTCTAGACACAGAGCGTTGGAGAACCAGTGTTAGTCTTCATTCTGGCAGTACATGGATCAGTACATGGTTTTGGAAAGCATATCAAAAATAGCTGCTTGTTTGCTGTAAGGTAACTGAGTTCATCTAGAAAAGCTTTCTGCAATAAACATTTGCATATCTTTCTGATACTTATTTACTCTGTAGACTGAGCTCTTCCTTTGGATATCCCATAGGAATTTTTCAAAACGTTAATACACTTGTGCACCATCTCAGCCCACGGCTTAATAAGCACTCCCAGAACACACATGAAATCTCATGAGAAAGTGTGGGAGAAGAAGAAAATTGTTCTTGAATGTGTGTGCTGCAGTTATGGCAAGTGTAATTCCTGACTTAAGGTTGGGAATGTTTCTGAAGAAGTTGCTAGCTGTGTTTGTGTAACTATAAAAAGGCCACTGTAGTTATCTTGTTGTGTAATGAGTCTCCCCCTGAGGTTATATAAGCGAGTAGAAAAAGACCGCAGGCTTCTCTCTGAGATATCCCTCATCAAAATATGTGTCCTTCAATGCAAGCTTCTAGCTTCCATGCTGGTCAGTGACCAGGCAACACAGAAATGTAATTTTCTGTCCCAGGACAACTGGGAGGATATATAAAAAAAAAATAGTTCAAGTTGCTTAAGAGATCAAATTCTGAAGTTTTTAGTTTTGAAAAGTTTTTAACAATAGTTGGTTTAACTTTCCAAAGGAAAGGTCATTTTGAAATGAAAAAGCACTGTTTTTTAAATCTAAAAAAGGTCAGAATAGATGTATTGGAAGTTTTGAATCTTTCCTCTCCCCAAAAATATTTGCCTTGAAAAATTATTCAAAAATAACTTGTGCCTATGAACTGGTTCAGTTTTGATGAAGCCACTTTATCTGAAAAATACCAGTTTTATGGAAATATGAATGACTAGCTCCATGGTGTCATTAGTATAGTACATGCTGTAATGTCTCAAAGCTGAAGCCATCAGTCTAGGTGGCCTGTGTTTTGTCGACTTAGGGGAAAAAAAAAAAAAGAAAAGATTAAGGCATTGGAAAATGAAAATGTTTTTGCTAATTTGGCCTTTGCCAATAAACTGAAGACCTGTTTTTGTTGAAATCATCTAAGAAACTTTTTAAAACTGCTAGGTAGGTGAGAGGCTTGATTTCTATATTAATTAGGTACTTAAATAAGTTACCTAGAAATATAGCCATTAAATTGTACTAATATGACCAAGAAAATCCACAAAGCAAGAACAGAGGAAAGCTAAAGCCCAAGTATTTCTGCTATTAAAGTCTAGGAAAAAAAAAAATATTGCTCAAAAACAGAATTAAAGCATCAGTAAGGGAGCCTTAAATTTTGCAATGAGGGATGACACAGTTAAGCTTCAGATCGTACTGAGGAAGAGAAAGCATTCTGCTACTACAAGCACTCCAGAGGAGACAACCTACCTCTTGTCTCTCTCGCACTGGTCCCTCAAGACTGCCCATTAATAATTTGGGTAGAAACAACTGAATTTAAGCAGCTGATAACGCAGGCTTAAACTGAAGAGCTGAGTTAATTCTCTTCATTTTTTTTTTCCTGCAAGTTAGTTGCATGGCCCCTATGACCCTGTCAGCCAATTTTTCATCTGAAAGGAGCCCTTCAGCTTGTGTGGTGAGGAAGCGGCAGGGCAGGAGATGGGGCAGCAGGCTGTGGAGCAGGCACTGGGACACTGCTCCGGATGGCACTGACCACAGGGTGCAGGGACAATGGCAAGGTACTGCACACGAACATACAGTGTGAAGACGTGTACCATTGCTGAAAGGCTGAGAGAGCTCCATCCAGGGCAAAGCCAGACTGTTGCTCTCCGGTGGCACAAAGATTGGTCTCAGACGTAGGAGAGGAAAGGCAGCCTTCCTTTTCAGAGCATTATGCGACATTCAATTAGCCGTAGTCTCTTGCGATGCACAAAGACAATCTGTCGCTGCAAACAGCGCTGATTATTTTTCTTTTCTTAGATTGCCTCTTAACATGATCACAGTGAAACTCTCAAGGCTAAAAGCTTGCTCCATTTATGATAAAATGTGAATAAAAACTGACGAAGAGATAAGAACTCTTTTTTAAGACTTCCCTAAAAGGCTGAGGAATCCAAACAAAGGGGTCTTGATTATTAGCTCGGGACAGCCTATCATCACTGCTCCACGGACAAATTGCACTGCATGCCAGAGCACGCTGAAGACACAATAATTTATCAGTCAGAGTGCAGAAAATTGTAGAGTGCATAGTGACTTTCCAGATCACATTTCTCCTCTGCAGGTCCTCCATTTCTGCCTTAAAGAGACAGTGCCACACAGCATTAGGCTAAAACGTGTTTTGGGAAAGAAAGGGAAGGAAGCAATCACACAGAAAAGTGCCCAAATTTGAGGACTGGGATTCAGCCTCCCCTTGCATCTTGTGGAGAACAGAGGGGCCCTGGCTAGAGATCAACTCAGGGTCACATTTGAGGTGGTCTGTGCCCCCTGCTCTGGTCATACACACGTGTGCATGCTTGCACAGCTCACCTCTTTCCATCCAATAGCCAGGGAGCATGCGGAGAGGAGCCTCTGAGCTTTGGCACCAAAGTAAGGCAGTGGGTAAAGACAGGGGATGTGATCAACCACCCGCTTGTGCATCATGTCTGGGACACTTGCACGGAGCTTATATAAACATGCAGAAACAGGGGAAAATGCAGTGGTAGTGCTCAAAGAGAAAAGCTGTACGTATTCAGAGCTCTTCATTTTTCCACTCTTAGCAACTTAGGGTGGGAAGGAAGAACAACAGGAAAGTAAAAGGAGCAGATCTCAAGGCACTGGACATCTGTAATCCCAGAGGATTGTCAGAAAAGTCTTCGGTGTGTGTGTGGTGGTGGTGGTGGGGGGGGGGTGTCTAAGGAAAGAAGACACTAAAGAGAGTTGGAAGCTCTTTAATGAAATAATTTTTATGGCCTTAAGTGCCAGCTGCTTCACTGTGGAGGAAAGACGAGTCACACAGTAACCTTAACTAGACTGTGAGCTCTTCACTGATCTGAAACATGAAAAGGAAGCAAGCCAGTAGTGAAAACCAAGTCAGATTTCCAAGCAAAAGTACAAAAACTCAACAAGGTTACATAGTATTACAGAGCGTTATCCACTAAAAGTGTCCAGGGTGCAAAGTTGCATGTAACCAGCAAGACACGTCAAGAAATCATCCAATACAGACATTAACAATAAAGGTAGGCTCAAGACTAGTCTGCCGTGAAACTGAGAGTGAAAGATATTGATGGGTGATGTCAAAAAGGTCAAATCATTTAATGCTTTGTGTGTTGATCTTCACAAAAGATGATCTTTCACGAGATGGCTATCATCTCTAATTCCAGTAACAAAAGAACAAGACCCTTTGAATAGAGAAAACAAACCTACCCTCTCCCCACCCTCCCCCCCCCAAAAAAAAACACACCACACACCAAAAACAAACAAACAAAAGATTAACAAGTATTAGTTTTTTTGTTTGTTTGTTTTTTCCCCTAAATTGCTCAGACCTAATGAGCTTCATCCCAGTCTAACCTAAAGGTTTGGCTGATGAGATCTAGAGCTTTTACCAGCTGTTTTGAGAACTACTTGAGAACAGATAAGGTATTAGACATCACATTTACTAGTCTCTAATCTTTTACTTTTTAAAAATACATGGAGGGAGAAGAAAGGGAATTAGAAACAGCCAGTTTAACTTCAATTCCTGGAACAAATTATGAAACATTTGTAACTATATGGGAGGTAATTACTAACATCCAGTAGGCATTGGTTGTGAAAAAAATAATGTCACACCAATCTAATTTCTTTTTAGGACATGGTAACAGGCATTGTGGAGAGAGGAAAAACATTAGATGTTGTACAACTTTACTTGTGTAATGCATACAATGTGCTTTTATGTGCCATAAATGTAGAAAACTAGGGAAGCAAGACTTCAATGCAAATAGTTATAAAACTGGTAGGAACACAGTTTTAGAGATTACATATCAATATTGCACTGTTGGTGAAAAATACTGTGTATTGAGATGTATAATAAAGATAGCCTGCAAAATTACCCTTCCATTCTACTAATGTGGCTGTTTGCCCATTTGTGGATTCCACATTGGGTCTAATTAAAGAAAATCCGAAGAGAGCAATGGAAACTATGGGAAGACTAAAAACCACCATTTACAGAGGCCTACCAAAGGCACGGGCAGTCATGGCAGATTGTAAGCATGTTCCATGTCACAAGTCTCCAAATAGTAATAAATTCACTCTTACAATAAATTAAAGATACAAAAGTAGGGAAAACCACTGCTTTTATTTTGCATTTTAAGGTCAATTCTAGCTTATCTACAGGGGGAAATTAATCTTTTGCGTGACATGTGTTTGAGTCAATAAGCCCAAAATGATTAGACGCTATTTTGGCAGCATACAATTTTACGCTACATTTTATATAAATATGCATGTATATATACAGACACACAAAATAACATAGGTTGGTACTTCCTCAGAATAAGCCTTGTGTGTTTATATTTCTTATAACCCTCCTTATTTCTGTTGAACTACTGAAGGTCAGCCTAAAATAGCTGGATGAGAAAAAATAGTGGCCACACGCTACACTCTGGTATGAGGGCTCACACTTCCCATTGACAGGAACATCCCAGATCTCTAGTAACAGCTTCTGCCTCATCCCCAGAGCTCTGCATAGTTAAAATCCACTGCCTAGCCCTAACACTACATCAACATTCAACTCATGAACTCAGAGCTATAGGAGACCTGCATGTCCTACAACTTGCAGCTCTTTACCCTGCTCTCTCGTTATCCTGGTCTCCACATCCCCTCCATGTTTGCAATCTGTTACATCCAGCAGGAGTCATATTCTTGAATTCACCATTAGCAGTTGTTATTAATAAGAATAAAACAGACAGGTTGTTATGGTAATCTACTTTTCACTATTTCTGGACTCGCAATGATGCTCTTTCCTCTCCCCATCGTAGGGTCAGAGTTCCAGGTAGAAAATCTTCCCTTCCACACCCTCAGCTACCCCTGCAGTTAAAGCACCGCCTGCTACATCAAGTGTTGGCCCCAGCCCAGCTCTTTGCCCCTCTGGCACTGCAGGGACGTGGGTTTTGCCACCCCAACTTATCCCCGGCAGCGCCAAGCTGGAGGCACCGCTGTCACAGAGGATGGCAGCAGAGTGCAGAGCATGGCAACAGCAGCAGCAGGTGGGCAGAGCAGAGAAGGCCAGATTACTGTCTCTGTGATTACTGTCATTTATCTCAAGTCAGGCAGAAAGCAGAGCATGCTCTGCCTTTGCTTGTTCCTTCCCCCTGTCACTACAGAGAGATTCCTGAAAACACCGCACAGAGCTGTTAGGCACTTGTTAAGCATTGTTTTAAGCACCGAAAACCATCTCAGTCAGAGCAAGTAATTGCCCCTTACAGCAGGCAGACATCTCTCTCAGAGGCAAGTAGTATGGGAAAACAGACAAGGAAGCTTTCAGTGTTAGGACCAACTTGAAAAGCTGTTGGATTTTTACATGTGTAGATATTTCTCTCCCAACACACTGGGCAGAGCGATGTTTGAAATGTAAGCAAGACCTTGATCCTCACGGCTCTCCTTTCCCAGGCAGCAGGGCCACGATGCTGTTAGGGCAGCCGTCTGCAGGGAAAGCCGCAGGAAAGCTGCTGAGTGCTGGTGCAGAAGGGCCAGCGCAGGGGCAAGAGAGGAAGCACTCCCCCCCAACGCTGGGATCAGTCCAAAGCATGCTCTTGCATCTGGTTCCCATCTTTCCTAATTCTTCTCTTTTCTCCCTGATATTTAACAGGGTAATATTCTGTCATAGCTAAGTGTTTTCAATTCTGGCTGTCAAATCTCTAAATGAAATCCATATATTCAGAAAGCATACAGATTTATGTATCAATGCTTTGTACAAAAATGTCATTTCTGAATCTTAAAGCAGACTTTCTAAATTTAGCCAGAAAGCTTAACACCATCACAAATACAGCCTTCATCGCAACACATACTTTCCCCCTCCAAAACTGGATCCAAACTTTGCTCCTTGGCCTCATCATTAGGTTAAGAACAGATGATAAAATAAGACTCAGCTAAAGCCCATGTCCATATGAAATATAAATCTATTCTGAGGCCTGAAAATATTCCATATGCCCTCATTTTCATCCCATTGGTCTTGAACCAGAAGCAAAATTGTAGAAGAGATTTTATTCTGGGGGGGAAAGTTTTTCCTTTCACCATTAAGGGAGCAGAAAACTCCATAGCCCACATGAAATTTAACAAGAGTCTACTGAATAAATCAATGGACCTCTTGAGTTGTGTTTTGTTTGTTTGTTTGTTTGTTGTTTTTTTTTTTTATATCACCCACTCAGAGGGGAAGAATAAATGCATCTCAAAAGGCGGCTGCATAAATCCAAGTCAATACACATAAAAAATGGAGGTGTATTTAAATGTACTGTAACACTCATTTGTCTATCAGCTACCCAAAATTTCCGGAGCCGGCAGTTTCATAGGAAGGCTCACGAAGTCTACTGATCAAACCAAAACTTATTTGCTTCTGCAGTTTATAGTACCTTCTGCTTCAAAGCCAGGCAGTTAAGCTCACAATTAGACTATGAAGAAGGAAGTTCCTGGTAAGATAAACCATTTAGAAGTGACTGTTAATGTGGGTTAAGCATTGGCCTTTTTTAGTCAACAGTGTGAGTAGAGTGGCTTCACCTCACACTACCTATAACTGCTGTTAAACAACTTCTGGTTGTCTGTGCCATTCTGCTCTGAGGGCACACAAAAGCCCTGAGAAGATCACAATGAGTTTTTGGTCTGTTCTGGAATTGGAAAACATTCCCTTAAATCCTGGCTCTGTTGCCAGTCTTTCTCACCAGCCTGCTCTCACAGCTGGTACAATTCTAAGGTGAACAAGGAGCAAAGCTACAGAAGCTCACCTGAAGAAGCTCTAAGCACTAGATTGTCAGAGCTTCTCGGCTTGTTTTCACCCCATAACTCTTTCGAGCTTCCCAGGAACAGGACCTGAATGCCACCAGTCAGATTTTGCCAGACCAACCCAAGGCCTCAACAGAGGCAGACTGCGCCCAGGGCCTTCCTCCATCCCCCTGCCTTTTGCAATAACCATCAACTGGGCACAGCAGCCTCCCATGGAGACACTGGTGCATGCAGTGGTGGTAGGCTTGCTCAGATGGCAAGGCCCTGTGCTCTGTGGGGCCAGGCAGCCCTTGGACCACAAAGGCAAGGGTCAGATTCTCCCTCTGGCCCTGGATTTCACGGCTACAGAGGTCCAACTGGAACAGCTGTGCCTACGGGTGTGTCCTGCTCAGCTCCTGTGGGGATAAGCAAGGACAAGGTCCTGTACAAGCACAACACAGCCTGCACAGCTGGGCCAGAAAACCAAGGGGTTCCCCAGTGATCTCTCATCTCAGCCTCGGTGCCAGGGCCACCCCAACCCTCTCCTCACCACACCGAGGTAGCAAACACCCACCAACACTGCCTCGGAGTGGTGGCAGGGGCTGAAGCCATGAGGGAGACGAAGGCCAAGGGACAAGGCCACACACAGGGACACTCCCCAATGGGAGTGTCCCAAAATGCTCCTAAAGGAGCATTAATAGCACAGGGTGAGCAATGAGCTGCTGGAGCAATCGGCTGCAAAAGGCTCCCAAAAATCATGCGGAGCCATGGCTTCCAGCTCTGCCTGCTTCTCCCCGGGAGGGTAAGGGCAGACCAGAGAGGCACCGTGAGATCGCCCGCTGCCCCCAGAGCACCCAGCTTCCTGCATGCCCACCAGGCAGCGCCGCCAGCTCCTGCCAGCCGCCCGATTATCTGCAATTAAAAGCGTGAGGGAAAAAAACCAACAACCCAACAGAAGAACCAACCACCCCTCCGGTAACATATCTGCCTCCTCCCTGACATATTAACTCCAGATCACACAAGCTGCTACTTTCAGTCTGCATAAGATAAAAGGTGCGACAAGCCGACCTGAGGTTGCCATGGAGACCAAAATCTTTCCCAGTGCCATGGTAACTGACTCCAGGATGTGCTATGAAAAGCTCACTGCACACCCTAGTTGAGTGTTTTCGTATTTTTAAACCAATTAACTGAGAGTTCAGTTAAATTAGTTTCTGTTTAAAGAAAGGCGCTGTCAAAATGGAAGATACATTTGTTGGTATCTTGTGCTTAGCAAAACAGAAGAAAAAACCCTAGAGGGATATTACTGAGGTCCGTTTGATTGTTTTTGAAAAGCCAAAAGCCTTATCTTTTCACATAAGAAAATCAATTTTTATATATTTATACTGAATTATAGGGGTTGAGCAGCTCTAAAACAGCGTCCCTTGAGGCTCTGTCCCTTGCATTTCCAAGGCTCTGATATCACTGGAAGTTTTGAATGGACAAGAAATAGGCTTCAAAAGGAGAAAAAAAAAAAAAAAAAGTGTTTCACTGAAGCATTTAAAATAAACTTCAGAAATCTGTAACAGCAGCTGGAAATGATACAGCAGGCATCAGCTGCACACGTACCCAGGTGAGTGAAAATGGGAATCCTCAGTCAGCCCTTTGACTGCTCTGTGCCTTGGTTTCCCCAGCGTTAGTAGGGGGTGGCTGTTCCCCCTCTCCACAGCACACTGATATCAGGGGACTGAAAGCTTCAAAATTACAGGTATTTCAATTTTCTTCTTTTGATTTTGAGCACATGCATCACAAACATACGCTCCTTAACGTGGAGCACTCTGCACATGAGGCTACTACTGCCGAACCCAGAGCTCACACACACGTGGAACGAAGGTGCTGTTTCTTCAGGTTAGTGAGCAAGGAACATAACACAGCTAAATCTTTACCGCATGAACAGAAGATGGTGAAAGGGAGCAGGCACAGGTGAAGTTCTAACATGACAGTCATACACCCTCCGGGGCAATGCTGAGAAAGCTCAGCAATGCCTGGGGAACTGCTGCCACAGCCACACGCAGTTTTTGCGATGCTGCCTCAAAAAGCTGAGGTGAACAGAGCTCACCTAACGAGCCTTGTTCCCCTGGGTGGCAGAGTGCTTCCCAGAGAAGTCTGCTAAATCAGAAATTTGTTTTAAATCCAATTCTTGTATTTTGGGGGTCGGAAATCTGGCCCTTGGAATTAAGAAGAGTTGTGAAGAAATAAAGAACATGTTCATTTGGGGATGTAGGTGGCAGAGCTCTCCTACTGAAATCATGTAAAAGACTGTCCTCATTTGACCCAGTTGTAAATGGATAGCCAGTCGTTTGTGCTGTGGACTGAAAGCTGGGCAGGCGCAGCAGCAGTCCCACAGCACTCCACATAAGGAGAGCGCAAGCCCGATCTTGTGGCACTTGGAGGTTTGCCTTTTTCTTGCTTGCTTATGCTTCAAGCTCATTTTTACCCTAGCAATAGCTTCAGCGAGAAATGTCTCTGGGACACAAGAGCCAGCCTGCCAGCAAGTTTCATGAGAGGGGCCAGGCAGGTTACCGATCCTGCAAGTTTTAATAAATACGAAAACTATCATTGCTAATAAACAGCCTGTAACAACTAAGAACATCTTCTCGGAGTTTAAAGATAGCAAACTTGGCTTTCTATATAAGGTAGCTACTGCATCAGGAGAAGATGCACTGGGTAGGCTTTTAAAAAAAAAAAAGAAAAGAAAAGAAAGAAAAAGAAAAAGAAACCCAACCTAGAGCCTATCTTTGTTCACAATTTCTCTAGTACTTTTAGTTATTCTGAAAAAAATAAAAAAAAAAAAAATCCCATTGCATTAAATGCAGAGAAAGGTTATTTCAACAGAATTAATTTAAGATACATTCCTGTGGTATCACAAGAAGCCACGCAGAAGAGAAAGGGACCTCTTACACAAGAGAAAATACAAGCCAGATACTACAGTAAACATGTTGCAATCACCATGGAAACACACTCCTAAAGTTTTTGACAGGTATTTAAACAGCAAGAGTCTGGGCAAAAGGCATCCAAGAGTACAGGCTAGAATTCATAGGTCTCCTTCCCCCAAAATAGAGTGAAGGCTTGCTATGAGATAAACATTATGGACCATCAAACAGGAAAAAAAATAGGTGGGTAAAGAGTGCCAAGGAAACAGATAGAAGATATTTTGATGGCAACTACTGGCAAACGCAACATTGGCTGATCAGCAGCAGGAATATATTTCAGAGTTTTTCAAGAGATGCTAAAAATACTCACAAGTATAAGATGCCAAACCAGCCAGCTAGTCAAGGAGAAGCAAGAACAAAAGAGGAAAAATCCCAACATGCTAGAGGCAGCTTATAAAGAAGAAGCACAGAGAAGAGAAAGAGAACAAAGTGAGAATGCATGCCCATCTCCAGCTCATGCTCTGTCCTGCATTATATTCAGTGCATAATTTATTTAGCAAGGGTATTTTTTTTAAATAATTCACTGAAAGTAAAACTGTAGAATAGCCTTTTGATGTTAGAACAGATTCTGTAAAGAGGTTCCACAGGACAGAGACAAGTGGTCTAAATACAGGGTTTAACCACAAGGCCTAAATACACTTAAATGTAGTCTTATCTACCACCAACCTGTACAGTGCAACTCCAGGGCAAGTTTTGGTGGTTATCCTCAGTGATGCGCATTCCTAGTTCTATGAAAAGAATGAATTTTCATTCTGGGTGGCTTTCCTTTTATCTGTCTAGGATGCTAGTGAAGTTTGTCTTTAATCAAATTGCTAACCCAAATGATTAATAAGAGATTTAAGCACGTCAGACTGAAGTACAGGTTGAAATATTGTCTGGGAGGACGAATCTGTGCTTTACTAATGAACCTACAAAAATCAAGTCTTATTTTGTACTGTAGATAATATTTCTTGAGATTTAGAATTAAATAACAGACGGAGATAGATGAAATATGCCTGTCCCTGAAAATAGCTACCCATTCTTCTTTATCATATTATAAAGTCAAACATACTCTTCTGAAAATATCCTGTGTCCTGAATTGCTGTAGCTATGTGGGGAATTGCCTGCAAGTTCTTTGTGTACTATGAATGTTCTCGAAATGGAAACTTTCCAGGTGTATGATAAATGACCAAAAAGAGATTAATAACAATAACAACAAAAAAATCATATCTCCATTTCCTCCTCTCCTTACTAAATGCAATGCTAATTGCTGGTCAGGAACAGCTGGATGAAAGACTTTGAAGACAGAAAGTTAATTTTAGAGTACTGTGATTTTGGCATTGGCAAATGATGTCATAAACAAACAAAAAAGCCCACTACCTGCACCTTTGTTTTGCCCTAAGGCAATCTCAAAACTTCTACAGCTGGTTTTTCACCAGTCAAGAACCCCACATTTATGCCATTTGAGAGTTTCTATGCTTCTTTATTCATCTTCAACATACCTTTATATTCCTCAGAAATACTACTGTCAAAACACTCTAGCCTCCTTAGAAGGAGGCAATTTCCCAAGTTATTACAGGTAAGTTTGTTCCTTGGGATCTCAACCATATGAAAATCAGTGGCAGAAGCAGCCAACCAAAGTCTCTTCTGAGAGGACCCTATTCCTGCTTGTTTTGTTTTCGTTTTTTTTTGACAAAATACCTCCAGGTACAGTCTGTCTCCCTTTACACCTGAAATCTCCCTAACACCTGGGTGCTCAGTCAGGCATGAATAAGAGTAGAATTTCCCTTGTAGTTTTTCCATCAAAATTACTGACTTTACTGCTCTTTCCTTTTCAGTTACTCTGACATTTTACCTGTTTACATTAAATACATGTTAAGAGCTGTATCAACAGTAAAAGGGCAGCTATCAGACCCTTGTATTATGCATCAGCAATCCCTATCATCATTTTAAGCAAGCAAATGAGCAGCATCAGGTAACAGAAATGACAGACTTCCCCTCATCTTGGGCAGAAAAAACAAAGGAATGCGCTGCAAACTGACATCCCAGAAAGGGGAAGGAAATTTTGTTGCAGTTCTGTTGGTTAAAAAAAAGTAAATAAAATCCAAAAAAAAACAAACTACCATCTCCAGGTACATTACCACAGAAAAATTGTCATCCTGAGCTGCTCCCTTCAGAGCCAGCCGGAAATTAGTCATGGGCAAACCACAAATACCTTGAAGGTTCAGACAGGCATTCACAATGTCTGATACTTATCATAATCTCTTGAGTCGGCAGAATGGTCTTTATTGTGGTTTCTTGATGCTTCTGCACAGAGATATGAAAAATATGAAGCATTAAGGCAAAAAAGTGGTCGAACATTTCTGGATGACAAAAAGAGTTCCATCTGAGTTTTGTGGGAGGACTGCAGCTAGCTCTTCTTTTATCTAGACCGGCTTATATATCCTGAAGCACTTTCATAGCAGGGCAGTTTGGAGCTCTTATAAATCTTTAAGCAACATACACTACCCTAATCAGATTCTAACCCGATCTCTCAAAACACTGAAGTACCATTTTTTAATACAGAAAAACAAAAAAGAAATGCCCATTTGTGCGTGCATTGGCAGAGAAATATCACTGAGTTAAGAAAAAGGTGGGGGAAAAAAGTGTTCACAAAAAATCAGTGCTTTTTTCTTTTTAACTTGGGAATAAAAATATAGTGAAATAAGTCTTATAGCAGTAAATCAAAAGAAAGGATCACTGCTGTGTGCATCTGATTATAAGAAAAAGGAGAAATAGTCAGACTTCTACAGCCTACAGCTCAGTGCACAGAGACACAAAAGTGAATATAATAATAACTGTTCTTATTACACCATCCACATACTAAACTTCACCCACTGGACTATATTCAAAACATTACTCAAGCAAAAGAGGCTTCATAGAAACATACAACACGGGCACATTTTTTCCATGGTTTATAGAAACTGTAGCAGCGCTCATGGATCTGAGAAATGAACTATAACATTATGTGAAATGAGGGGACAACTGGAGGTTCAGAGCAATGCTGAAGTGATGGGAAGTGGGGTGAGGGGGTGACTCTAACCCTAATGGGCCAGTCTCCTAGACAGAAATATTAATATGTATGCTCGTAAGAGAAACCTGTATTATGAAGAGAAGTTTAAAATCAGGGAAAATGCAAAGACAAATAGTAAAAAAGGAATAAGGAATAAAAGGAAAGAGAAAAGAGCTATCACTGCAGACCAATCTTTTCTCAAGAAAGTTTCTCGTAAAAAAAAAAAAAAAAAAAAAAAAAAAAGTTCTATTTCTTGTTCTGTACAATGGAAACAAAAAATGTTTTGCTGAAAACAAGCAAAAACAAGTTTTTCTGATCGCATTACTGGGTTTCTAAAGACATTCCCTCAAAGAATTCACAGAGGAAGAGAGACTGACAGTATTCTGAGCCACACACACACACAATTTACATGATATTTAACTCCTTGTACTAAATATACTTGCTCACCTAGTTTGGTATCTCTGCACCCTCCATTTACTTCTTGCAAAGGATTTGTTAAACTTACCTGAAAAGAATCTTTTTGAGCAGGGATCTCCTGCTTTTTTTGGGAAAAGCCAAAATATTTTAAATGATTCTTTACCTAGACACTGCCTAATATGATGATTTTACATGGAAAGGTCAGAAGAGCAATGAAAAAAAACACACATCCGAAATACAGATGTTATCTTCTGTGTAGTTCTACCGGTAAGCTTGCCTGTACTGAGTGAAGTGTTGCAGGTACATCCTGAAACCCATTCCAAATCCTCACAGTTTATAACCATCATGAAATGAAGTCAAAACTTTTATCTTTAGGATATAATATTTAATTTAGGAAGCTATACTCCAGATAATGGCACAAATTAGGAAGAGATGTTCCAGAAAACAGGAAAACCAATGTAAAAAAAAAAAAAAAAAAAGTATCTTTGAAGAAATTATTTGCCTTCACTGTCATAGTATTGTTTCTGATAAGTAGCAAAACATTCAAAAAAAAAACCCAACAAAACAAACAACAAACGTGCGGTAGCATCTTGCTGCTATTAGGCATTTTTCCTGAAACAATGACAATGATGCTTCATTCAAAATGTTGGTGTTTTTTTCCCCTCTCTGAATCACATGATAAATTAAAAAAACACACTCACTACAGACTTGTATAAAATCAGAAAGAGAAGTAGGCTGCAATATTGCTGAACTGCTTAAAATACAATGGTGCAGTTTTTCCTCATGCTGATTTAATATGAGAAACTCAAGTGAAGTTATTGCAAAATGGACAACACACCCCGCCCTATTGGACTAGCAAAATGAAGATAAACATCTTGATACTAAATGCCTTTGCTGAGAAAAGAATGACCAGACTTTGCTTCCAAGCACCGGGAGAAGTTTATGAAAAACATCAGGAAAAAAACACAGAGTCTATGACAGCAAGCCAGCGTGAGTTTGTGCGTAACAAACGTTTAAGAGCTTTTAGCTCCTCGAGCAGTTAATGGTCCTGCATCCCAACTTTGTGGCTGTTTTTTTCACGTTACTAAAGCAACTTGCAGTTTATTGAAAAGTTCAAAAATTCAAGTTCCAGAAGAGGGCTGAAAAACACGCAAATCAAATATTTTGACACCAACTAACTCTGTGACAAACTGCTGAGATCTTGATAACAAGACAGATTGAGAGAAAGTACTAAGCACAGGTTATTTTGACTATAAATTGCTAAACCAGTGTTTCCTTCAAAGACACAGCTGCACCACGTGGGACAATTAAGAATAGTTTTGTTACTTCTTGAGCTTAAATTCTGCAAGTGTCAATGAGATTATCTAAGAACAACTAAGGGCAAAGTTTGGTTCAGGCAGTTTTTACTCCAGCTGTCTGTATCCAAAAGGCATATTCAATCATAAAACCACATCCATCCCTACATTTGTTGTACAGGAAATCCAAAAAAGAAAAACAACAATCTTTATTGTATTTGAAGTATGCAAAAACAGATGCCACAGACAGTTGAGAAACGGCAAACTGCATTGTTCAGGAAAATTTAATTATAAACAACCCGAAGACCCATTTAAGCACACGTTTTGATTTTAATAATAGGGATTAAAAAAAAAAAAAAAAAAAAAAAGATATTCTTCTTGCTACCTTCTTGCTTGAGGCCACAGTATCTAGGGTAATACAGTTGCCATCTCAGAACTAGAGTTGATCAGAAGCTTTTATAATTACATTCATGCCTCACAAATCAAGTGCCTTTTTCTAGGTTTGGTGTTTGCTTTTAAGTTTGAATTTTATGGTGTTATTGTGTTATTGCTGTGATAGCCTCCACACACACCTCCAACCCCAAACTCTGTTTTAAAAATAATTGCTATTTTCTTAGTAGTAGTTTCTTCTTTCTTCTTCTTTCTTTCTTTCTTTAGTCCTCATTACTATGAATCCAACCAGCTAGAAAATCCTATATGTAGCAGGGGGACTCTATGTATGGTTGGCTTGGGATTACTTTGTCTCTTTTCCTTTGCCTCCTTTGATCAGTAACATTTTATTGAAAAAGCATAATTCAGTATTATAGAAACATAGCACAATAAAGGGTTTTGAAAGCTTGTCTCATCACCTCTGTGATTATGGCATTACTTCTACTGACCCACAGACTCATGGGATGGCCAAAATACATGATTTTCTATCCTCGACTTTTCATTCATTATTTAGCCCTTAGTATTTGTGGCTTTTACTTCTAGTGATTAAGCACTCATGTCATCCATATAATTCCCTTTTATAAAGAGATATCCATGACCAGTGCTCCTGGGCCAGGAGCATGCATTGCCTGACCTTATTAATGAATAAAGAAAATAATCAGGCAGCTTCCTTCAGTTCCAAGCAAACGTTGACAAAGTCCACACTAAGAATGGAAGACTGAATTGAATCCATGATTTACAAATAAGGGGAACCTCCCTCCTCTCCCCCCCCCCCCCACCCCCCCAATTAAACCAGGTACCAAAGTCAGAATTGGAGAATACGAATGGAAACATCAGACTGCCTTTGACTGCTCCCTGGATCAACCAGGAGCCAAGTCAAGAACAGCTTGGGAAGGTCCAGGTTTTAGTTTCCCTGTGAATTGCTGAGGTGCAGATCAAGTGAAAGCAAATTTATGTACTTATCATGCTTGCTAACTCAGTTTTCCAGAACCAATAGCATATCCTATTTTCTTATGCCTGCAAATTGGTTCATATGAGAGCATATGTACCTCACAAAACGGTTTACTACATCGAGCAGATACTATAAAAACACAAAAAAGAGGGAATTCTTGGCTATCATAATGGCCTGCACTGGAAAACATGCCTATAAACCAAGAAGACAGATAACCAAATCTGCCTGTTAGAAATCACTGGAACTTCCCCAACACACAGGGCATGTGGGACTTGCCAGGTTTCTAGAACAGAGAAAACAGATTTTCAGCTCCCTGAGCCAAATTTTTAAAGCTATTGAGAAGACTCAAAGAGCTAATAGTGCCAAGTGAGATTTTCAGACACAACTAACCAAGTAAGGCATACATCATCTCCCAGGCCCTAGCCTCCTTAGGCACTTTAGAAAATGTCATTAGGTGCATATCTGCATTTTCAGATATGTATGGTTTGGTAGTCTGGTCTCTGTTCTCTGACAATTCAACCTTTTATCTACTTGTTGCCTACTTGTGCTTACACCTAGGCTTTCACAACAAATGCAGTAGATTGTTGACCTTGGAAAAGGGATCCTGGAAAGCTGTTTTTTGGTGCGTTTTAAAGGAGGAACTAAGCACAGAATAATACCTTGGGAAATAATAGACTGAACAGCATTTTTTTCTGTTTAACCAGCACAGCCATAGATTATAGGGAGTTTGGTTTCATTATATAACAACCCATCATTGTTCCCTAATACATTATCTCATCAGGAGGTCCCATTTCAGAGAGTCTACAAAGACACACATTTCTTAATAGCAGAGCTAAGTGGCGGCATGATCTAGTGGATTAATTATATAACTGGCAACTAGGCTTTCCCAGTTTTAGTACAATTTTAAATATACATCTTTACATAAAGCTTTTGGACACCTAAAAAACACTTTAAGTTAAGAGATCTGTATCTAGCTCCTTTGCAGAAAAAAACAATCATGTTCTTCTTTAGGAGCTCCATTTCTTATATTGGCATTCACTACAATCAAATATTTGGGACATCAGTTCACAAATATCAGATATGGAAGCAGGAGCAAAAATCTATTAAGTAAAATTAGATATTTGATAAAGTTACTCATTCATAAGGAAAAGGATAAGCAAAACTAAGTTGAATCCTAAAGCATTCTAACTAATTTTTTCCTTCAACAGTAATTTGTCTGAAACGTTCAAATAAAACAAAATTCTATCAAAGTTACACTCATATGCTGAGGTCAGTAAAACCAGTGATTCTCAAGACCTTCATGTAGCGCTTTTCCTTCCCTACCTGGAAAAGCTTCACATTTTTTGTTATGAAATACTGTATGAGATTATGCATTTAGCACATCCTTTTAAATCTTCTCTATATGGTACCAATCACTCCACAAATACAGACCATGTGGCTATCAGGATTTATGAACAATGTGTGCAGGCTGTCAGACCGCTGAAGTGGATTCTGAAATAAAGCATGGTAGATAAGTAGATCCCATACGCATTCTTCCCCAGGCTTGTACTTTTTCTAGGATTTTTATTCAAGCTCTGCTAAGAATCAACGCAGAGAGGACTTTTACTCTTCTGGAGTCAGAGCACCTTATCAAATTATCCTAAATGGTTTTGCTAAAAATCATTTTAGTGCTCTAGACAAGGTTTCATGCTGGTATTTAAGAAGGCTTACAAGAAAATTTCACTTTTAAATCAATGCTATGATTTACCTATGCATATTGGGAGTGGAAAAAAATGCAGTATATAGTCCACCCATTTTTACAAAATCAGTGGTAAAGCCAACCACAGTTACAAGAGTCGATCCAGTTTTGACATCTGAAAGCTTTCATCCCACTTTTTTCTGACATACATCTTATACATTTGTTGATTCAGTTTATTACCTCTCTGCGAGTGTTGAATGATGAATGTACTTTGTTCACATCCCTTCTTGTTGCCTGCAGCTTCCATTTTGTTCTCTCCACATTAGCAACTGAATAATTTCATTCATTGATGCATATTTCCTATCTAGACAAGTTTATAAAATGAAATCAAACCAACAACTCTCATGGTCAAGGTAGCTGCTGCCAAACAGTCCAAAACAATCCACACTCCCCTACTTTCCCTAACTCACAACCAATGCTTGCATATTCATGACAAAGATCTTCTTGTCTCCTACCTAGGAATAAATTAAGCTTGAGCTATATTTTGGATCTGACAGGAAAGAATCATTTCCATCCCACCTGATTCTAATCTCATTTTCATCAACTTTTCACTAGCGTTCATTCTACTAGTTTTTAGTAAGGGTGTTTTTAATCATCATCATTATAGAAAAAAATCAGGACCTTACATTTCAGGTTTGAAGACCTTCCATCTTAAAACGTTTGCACTTTTCTCTAATTCTATCTATATTAGTGAAAACCTGGAGTAACTCCAGCTGAAAACTATTGACTTTTTGGCAAGTAAATAGTGAAGAAAATTTAGAAACAACTTCTTTTTCTCATGTAACAAACTGCGGCTCCAGTAAAAGAAAACAGTATTAATGGTTGTAACTGTAAATTCTAAAACCTTTCATCTCTTTCACCATGGAAAAGTAGTTATATTACATGATAAAACTATGGAAAGTAGATACTTTTGCATGTGAAGACTGAATTGACATCAATCAAGTGATAATGAAACTTCCAGAAGATACTTTTCCCAGATCTAAAGAGTACTAGCCCAACATATTCAAGAAGAAAACTATGATTTTATTTATTATTTTTTTTTAAGCAAGAATTTTGATTTTCTCCAATTATTGATGTGTCTGTTAGGACTTGGTGCTAAATCTTGCACAACTGAGGTGGGGGGGAAATGTTGGCTTAAATGGAAAACCATCCCTCCTACAGAATCATTTTAGATAGTTAAGATTACACACAGTATGAGTTACAGGGTTAGTAATGTAATTTGAATAAAACTTAACAATTATCTCTGAGCTACAGTTTGTCACAAAGTAACGCTTGATGGACAGAAGAGAAGAGACATAAGTGATAATATTTAATAGCAAGAAATCCTCTACTTGTCTAATATTTGAAAATAATCTATTAGGTCATCCTTCCTTTAAGCAGTTATATTGGTTCCTATCATTACTATTCCAATCTCTTCCTTTTAGACAGAGAATAGTTTGTCCAGGGAATTTGTGGGTGTTGGAACAGATCCAGGCTGGTTGCTACTGAAGCAGAAGGCAGCACACATGCAATAGACCACAGACCAAAGGACCCAACCGATAGGGTCTGCCCAAAGGAAGAGGAGGAGAGAACAAGTCCTAGCCTGAGGTCCTACCTCTACGGCAGAAGTTGGAGTCCATGGAGTCCAGTTGGAGGTTGTTTTTTTTTTTTTTTCCTCCAGACATGCTCTTAATATTTTTATTTTTATTTATTTTTTTAAATTTCTCCTAAATTGTGCCACCTCATACTTCTCCCCCTGCCTTTTTTAAATTCACATTTGGCTATGAAAGCTAAGGGTCCATGTCATTGTCTTGACGGGAGTGCAGTACAAACTAGGCTCATTTCCATAAGCTTTTCTCTCTGGAAAACTTACAACATGCAAGATCTTCTAGCCTCCTGAAAAGCGTTCCTCTACCATTTTTTCCTATGCCACGTCAATATCCAATATTAAAGTTTGTTCAGGTATAGAAACAAGAACCCTTCCACATCTAAACCTATGCATTCATACTGTTTTTCCAAAGTACAACAGTCCTGAGCTCACTATCGCTACTTCCTCAGCCCTTGTTCAGTACTATGCTGACAAAAGTACATAGCTCTTTTGAAGAGGTAAGTTTAGGATCACTCATTCACTGGAAAAGTGTTTCCAATTTGACTGCTTTTGCAAGTCTGCATTACTGCTCAGGATTATTACAGACAATTCCTTCAACATATTGAGCCGTTGTTCTGAATTGTATCTCACAAAGATGACAACATTCACACTTTTCTCAACCGTTCAGTGTATTTCAAATCCATGGATTACTTATTATCCACACATCTAATATCAACCAACTTGTGTTGTTTCTATTCCAAGATGACCCGGAATATTAATATTATAAACTAGTTACCCAATGGTAAATTAATATTTTTTTTCTCTTCCTGCTTCCACCTGAAATTATCACATTTAAAATTAATTTTTGCTCTGAATCCAAGATTAGTTTCTTTTTCTTTTTTTCCCCCCAAATATCCTCATAAATAAAATTTCACTATTAAAAGAGTTACTAGCTTTATCTAATGCACCTATGAAGATGTACAGTTTAGGGATAAAGATGAGCCAATGAAATACAGACTCTGCAAAAGAACTTGTAAAGAATATTTCTTATTGCTTTCCCAGCTTTTGTCTTTGCTTAAGTCTGTCTTTGACATGAGCATTGTTATGATTTTAATAGCTTTGGTTTGAGAATGACTTATGGATCAATAGGAGAACTTCAACAGGTAGACACATGAGGGCAATAATTTTGAAATTCACCAGAGGATTAAGTGTCGAGCAAAACAAAAATGTGACTGGTCCCAGTGTAAAAGCCCAGGGGAACTTCTAATATTACTTGTATTGATTTCATTGTGTTGGAATGTGAAGTCAGATGACACATTTGTGATGAGATGATAGACTGATCAACCACTCCTTGAAGAAATGACCATGCATTTATACAGAGCTCATTTCCTTTCATTAATCTCTTTATAGCATATGTTGACAAGTCATCAGAAATGGGCATCCACTGGCTTAAAGTTGAAATGAGTACCATCTTTAAAGACACTTTTCATGAGACGTGCCATATTACAGCATGTATGTGCCAAAGCGTGTATACAAAGCACAAAAGTTCCATTTATGGGAACAATACAGACATGCATCAGTGACTGTTGTATAGACCATTCTGTTGGACTTGCACACTCAGCAAGATCTTTCTGAAAATGCTGGCTCTGATTAGTCTTCTTTACAAAGGCAATGCTTTCTAGATTTTTTGTTGAGGGGGAAGACAATTGAAATTTAGCTGAGGCTTATCCAGTGAAGTCTGGATCTGTGTTCCCTATTGTTATATATGTGGGAAAATACTAAACTGGGATGAATTTTGTCATACATCTTGATGCCTCCAGCAGTGAAAAACTTGGATGTACCAACTGCGTTGTTAAGAGCAATCTCTTTATCTCAGCCTTTCAGTTTGGACATTCCTGCATTACCAATTGCAGAGCTCATTGTACTGTTGGAAATAACACCCAAGTGACCACAGGACAGAAAAGGAATGGCTCCCAAAGAACACATTAAGAACAGACAGCTCCAGAAATGTAGGCAGTTGGGACAGGTTTTCTTGCTAGTAATCTCCTTGTCACATGGAAAATATTTGACTGAAAATAAACGATATCCCACAAGTCCTAAGAGAGCTTAACAGGTAATATGGGCATTATAGGCATCAAACTAAAAGCTAAATTAAAGACCAATTGCTTTTATTTTTCAAAGACAATTGGACTATTTTACCACAAGTTAATTCAGTTCTGCTTCATTTACAGGCCACTATTTCTCTAAATAGAGCAAGGTAATAGCTCCATGAGTTAGCTGTACAAATCACTTCATGAGCCTTGTCTTGAACCACATCCAAAGAGGACTCTGAGCATACTAAACTCTCACTCAGCGTGGATTGGATGGTGGAGAGGATGTGGAGGTTTTCAGAACTTCTCTCTAAATATACAGATATTAGAAGATGCTTTTCTTTGCAACCCTTAGTAACCTGCTGGGGGGAAGGGGGGGGGCGGGAGGCGAGGGGGGTGAATATTGAATCCTAGAGATTCATCTGCTTTCTTCATCCAAAGAGTGGGTAACTTATTTTTATCCTATGGCTTCTGCTAAAATTGACCAAGAGGCAACCAGGTGATGCTTTTTGAGTTCCACATTGGTCTAATGAGACCTAAAATCGGTAATGTAAAATCAGTTGTCCTTTGAACAAACATGACACCTCTATGAATTTTAGACTTTTGTGATTTAGGTGGCTTTAAACCAATGACCTGTGAGTAATGGTATACTTGTTTCATTCCAGAACTGTTGAACAGCCAAAGAATTGATACTCTACCTCTAAGCATTCTAGTGTGGATTTGTATCTTGCATTTACTTATTAAACTTGATCTTCAGCTCAGAATCCACCAAATTTTATAGCTGGTTGAACATTCCTGCCATCCTCAGGTAAACTCTCTAAATAGGCTGGGGCTGACCTGAAATACATTGCAGAAGGAAATGTGAGGACCACATATACTCTTTTGTCTTTGCTGCTTTAACAGAGTTTGCCCTTCCCAAAGAGCCATTTTTCAGAAGATAAATTTAAGCGATTATGAAATTCTCCTCCCTGACCCACACTCCTTTCTCTAAGCTTCTTACGTGTCCCATCTTTTACTGTGGGAATAGTTATGTCACAGTGAGAGGATTGTGTGTCCTAGAAATACATTAACTAACCAATAGAGAAAGGATATGAAAAGAATAAGAAGGGTGACAATCTAGCCCTTCTCATATACAAATAGACAGTGTAGTAAGTAGCAATTTTGGGACAAGAGTTTCCTGGGAAAAGAATCCAATGTGAAGGGTAAAAGGATTTCTATTTATACATTATGTTTCCATTTGTATTGTTCACTAAGTATGAAACCTCCTTTTAAAATCTATGTCTCCTGGTGTCTTGAAGAAGAACAGACTATTCCTGCCTGTCTGACTCATGTATCTCTGGGCACTCAGACCTTCTGACTCATTGGATAGTCAAAAATCTCAGATTAACAATAGTGCGTGGCTGCTAAAAATAGGAACTGTAGACTCTGGACTGAACATAGACAGAAATAAACACATTTCTT
Organism: Netta rufina; assembly: GCF_964035555.1. Classification (NCBI taxonomy): domain Eukaryota; kingdom Metazoa; phylum Chordata; class Aves; order Anseriformes; family Anatidae; genus Netta; species Netta rufina. The sequence continues at coordinate 142,117,413 of NC_140123.1, forward strand.
CTGAATATGTGCAATCAGTGAAACATGAGCAAAACTGTGAGCTTTATGCTTCTTTCCTCGTATTTCATTAATTTTGTTAGAAAACAGGATAGATCTCAAGCTGCCTCTGCAATTGTTTCAAAACATCAGTAGAAGAGACATCTCAAGAAGCAATGACTATGTGTCTTTTTGACCTGTACACCTGGAAGTAACTTGGTTATGTTTAAGAAAGAATACCTGGACTAACAATGCAGGGATACCTTACCCTACCACTAAATCCTTAGTACCTTTTACAGGTCTTTCAGAATACACGTTCCAATGCTCAAACATATAAAAAGTCTCTTTACTTAAGTCTTCAGAAAAACACACTGAAGAACATCTGTCTATCAGTTTGTGTATCTCGCTGCTAATATTTTTAAGTGATATGATCATTATGATATAAAGTGCAAAAGCAAATTAAGCATCATGACCTGGAAAACAGGCCTGCAAAATTTCCAGAAAAGCTCATCATGAAAGGCAAAAAGACAATTCAGACTACCTTTTGTCCTGAATCTGATGTTCATGCCAAAACTGATAGTTAACTAACCTGTCCTTCAGCATGGTAATTTTGTATTAGTATTTCTAGTACTCTCACTTTAATCAACAAAATAAAAGTGACCCACCTGTATGGCAAATTTTACAGAACTGAAACTGCAATTGCCTCTGAAGCGATATCATGAAAGAATTCTGCCCAGAGTTTGAGTGCATGATCAGCAGGAACCCTTAAATCTCTACCTTCTGATCTCCTGCATCATTTTTTTTTTCCTCCTCATACTAGTTTCAAGAATACTGAAGCTGCTAACATGCTTCTATCTTGTAAAAAAACACCCCCCATGACTGACTTAGAAATTACTATTACCAATGGCAAACACTATCTAAGCAATCAAATTCATGGATGAGGAGGCTGGAGAATGACTTCAAATCATGAAAGAATAATTACACAGAAGAATTTAAGTCACCTCCAAAGAATCCAATTGCCAGTCCCGGGAACCAAAATTTTTGGCATTAAAAGAGATTTCAAAAGCTGTCAAAATTCAACAGGCAGCAGTTCTTTAATCATGTTTTAAGCTGTAGCCTTAAGAAACAACAGGGAAAAAAAAAAAAAAAAAAAACTGAGTAGAAAAAAACTCTTCAATCATTTTAACTTTTCCTTATTTTATCTAATGTAACTGTTCATACTCATGACTGCCTCAGTTGGGCAAGCCTTTCTTTTATAAAAAATAATTCCGCATTGTTTTGAAGAGTCTATTTTTTGGCTGTAATTAGAAATAACGCTCTATCTGGCAACCCATTTTTGCTGGTCCCTGGAGTAGTCCTTTAAAGGAGGCTAGACTAGAGAGTAAGAAAAAAAATGTGATCATGCATGGCCAGCAAGCTGGAAAATAGATATTAAAGAAAAGGTGGAATAAAATCCATAGAATTCTGAAAAAAGGAATAAGATTGGCAGGGATTAAGGTGACTCAATGCCAGAAAAGAGTTCTGCAACCCAAATAGTCCAATCTTTGACTGCTTTCTCAACTCCTGTCAAGTCTAGGCAACAATGCAATGTAAAAGAGTGCCAAAAACTGCCAAAAATTATCAGAGATTGACTAACAGGCTGAAATCACTTCTATTCAGTGCACCACTGAACTGGCTCTTGAGAGATGTAAGTAGACAGCTATTTGGACATAGAACCTTTGGCAACAGCATCAGTTATTGTATTTATGTCACAAGTAACAAAAAAATGTGGTGCTCCTTTTTGGAGTGCTGATCTACCCCAGACAAGAATGTCACCTTCATGAAGAATGTTCATAGTTGATTAGAACATCAGCTTGCCATCATCTTTATATGGAATTTAGGTTGAAACTATAATCCTGCTGAATTAACTCAGAATTTTATTAAAGAGACTCAAGGAATTAAAATCCGGGAATTAAATCTTGCTCATTCTGGCATAGTCCTTGTTAGCACTTGAGCATGTGCTCTCATGCTTTGAAACTTCGAGGGGTTCCAAACGACATTCAGATACACCTCCCTACCCCACCCCCAACACACAGACACAGTTTTTGCTGAGAAAATTTGGAGATTACAGCTACAGCCAAGAAAACTAGAGGAGGTACCTCTACAAATTACTAGATAGTACTATTGATCAAATTTGTCCATTTCACATTAGTCAAATGAAGTGACAAGATGATAGGAAAGAGATGGATGCAGAGGTCCACAGAAAATCATTCATTAGTTATTTGCAGAAAAACTGATGGCTGGAAACAGCAAGAAGTACTATCATTCTGCCAACACAACTTACACCATATTTATAAGAAAAGCTTGGGCTCTTTCCTATCATCTTCTATGCCTGGGCCGTATATCGAAGGCTTCTGTTACAAAGGGCTTGTCTAAAGATGTATTACTATAAACAAATAAGTTGAATTCTTGGTTTCGTTTCAGTTTCTACCAGACTTTATCCATACATCACAGTCATTGTTATTGCCAAGTGGCCTTCTTCCTGGCAATCTTAGCGAGAGACAGATGTCCTAGGCCAGTAATGATACTTTCTGTGTGATTTATATTGAGGCAGTTTGCACTCCTACATGCTAGTCCTGGACCCTTCTTCTTATTAAAGCACATGTTCAGCATGAAAAACTCATGTCAATCACTTCTACTAAGCCAATGTCAAAATATACATTTCAAACATTTTAATCTTTAATAAATCTTAAAGAAAAAACAAAACAAAACAAACAGTTTAGAATGAAGTCTTCTTTATAGTTACCACTATTTACGACTATAGAGCAAAATATTCACAAAACACACCGTTGAGAAGACTAGATTTTCCAGAGAATATCTTTGCAAAAGAATTAAAACAGACAATTACATTAAGCACACCTTTAGTAATAAAAATTCAAATGTAGCTATGAAATTATGAATCTCTTCTGAACAAGAATGAAAAGCAGCTAAAGGGGTTCACATATTGATAGCTATAACTAGGTTCTATATCAAACGTAATCAGTGCATAGCCCTCAGGCCAGGTCTTCCACATTCAGTGGTTCAGACTTTCCCACATCCCAAGATTATGAAACAGCTCCTGTTGTCTTCATTTGCATCGAAGTTTTGTAGCATTTAAGTATAGCATTTAATTTGGTGTGGGTTTCTTTTTTATATTTTTTTTGCCAACTCTCTCATTAGCTTTTGTGCGTTACAAACAACTTTTTGTTGTTGTTGTTTGTTTAAAAAAAAAACAACACTTGTTAGTACACCCTTTTTGAAGTCCATATCTCTAACTACACCAGAAGTTGAAGCCATGCACCTTATGTAAAACGTAAGTGGTACATCATTAAGGATGAAAGCAGAACATAAGCAAATTCTGAATTTCAGTGGTGGTCGTTTCTTTTTTTTTTCTTTTTTCCTGTGGTGAGATGACTAGACATTAAGGTCTAGCGTCAAAAATTAGCAATGCTTGACAAGAAGCCCTGACCACTACTCAGTTACCTTGAAAACCTTAGGGAATTAAAAGCCTTCTGCTACTTACCTGGACGCACAACCAGGCACAGCAGGTGATTTACTAGCAGTTAGGAATCACTACACTAAAGCCAAAATGATGTAGATGTCTCTTTTGGAGGAATCATGCTAAAAAAAATAGGAGGGAAGTTGTCATTTCTCCCTTTTCAGGGCCTGTGGGGCTACATTTAGAACGCAGCACCCAGCTTCAGGCTCCCTCACAAAGATTCAAAAGAGACACTGACAAACCGAAGCATTCCAGCAGGGTGTTAGTACTATGCTCAGGGGGGTGGGGCAGATGATGTACAAGGTGAGGCTGAGAGAACTGGGCTTGCTCAGCCCACAGAAAGCTAAAGGTGTGGAAGTGCAACGAGATCTAGCTACTCCCTTCATCTGCAAGCACTCAGTGGGAGCAGGGACAGACAGCAAAGCCAAGCTTTGCTCGAAGATACACAACAGGACAAGAGACAATGGAAAAAAAATCACAAGAAAAACTCTGATTAAAGTCATCCCCACACACATGCACACACTCCCACAGGATTTTCTTCTGTGGGTCATACGCTAAAAGCTAGTAATAGTAATGAAGATAAGCCATTACTACAAAATCCAGATTTAAATGGTCTAAATAAATCCATGGTATTTTCCTAAGGTATGGGCAGTGATCAGATAAAGTTCTCACACAGGCATTGTTCTACTGAACGAACTGACTAATTTTGGCTCACTCATGCACTCTAGAGATGCTTTCATTTGCATCCAAGTTTCAGAACTAGCCAGCTTTTATTATTCCTTCTAAGGAGAAAGACTGTCCTGTCTGGTGAACTCCACCTCTACTATTGAGATGAAAAGGAGATTTGCTCACGGTAGCTTTTCTAAACTTCCTACATTTAGCCATGCTGTTGTCTTACACAAATGCCTTTTTAAAGAATTCTCTAAGGTAGAACATTTAATTATTGTTCTTTGTCTACAGCAGTGAATTAATGCTTCTTGATGTTTTAAAAATTACATAGGGAGAAAAATACAATATTTTTGCACATCTTTCTGGAGAAATATTTTGACTAGCAATAGAAAAATGAGTTCCGACTTTAAACACCAATGGCCACTTAGCTTAAATTTTGACAGCAGTGACCATTATGTATTTTTATCCATTAAAAATGATTGCTAGAGATTAACCTAAATTGAAATCTGTATTTCAGTTCTGCTCTGCCCACTTTGCTTTGTGTTGCTCTAGTGGCAGTTCTATGGGATCACAGAATCAGAAAGCCAAGAAAAACCTTTGAAAGCCATTTATTACAGTGATTTTCATCCTTTGAAAAGCACAACTCCCTTTTGGGTTACATGTCCTGTCACAACAATTATGTGAATAGGGGGCAGAAATTTCAAGGTCAAATACTATTAGATATAGCCACTACTAACACTTTATGGCTCCTTTCAATTTAAAAGTAGCATGACCTAGAGTTTGAAAATCACTAGTTTATTTCATCTCTTTAAGCATAATTTACTCCTTCCCTATGTTCCAAGGGAGAATTGAATATACTTATATCATTCTTAACAGATGTTTGCTTAGTCTGCTTTGGAAACCTTCCTATGAAAGACACTCCACAGCCTTCTTTGGCAATGTATTTCAGAGCTTCACCGTCTTTATTGTTAGAATTTCTTTCCTAATATCTAGTCTGCACTTCCTAGACTAAACATTCCTGAACTGCAGGTTATGCTTTGATCATTCTTCCTCCTCAGTTGATTCACACCTTTCTTAACATGTACTACTTAGCATTAGCCTCAGCATTTAAGCTGAAGTCTTACCGATGCCTGGTAAAACTGAAGGGTTCTCTTTTCTACTGCAGGCTGTTGTCCTGATCTTGCATCCCAGGATGGCATCTACTTCCTTTACAACAGCATGATGGGCTCTTATTATAGCACTGCACTGCTTTTCTGCTACTGACTTCCGTGCTTTTCCTTTGCCTCAACAATTTCTGGATGCCATAATACCCATTTGGGTCCTCAGCCATCAGGAATATAATTTACTCCTGGTGTGAGCTCTTTACAACGGGAACTAGAATAGTTCCCAGCTTCCACCAGAGCTGGAGGACTATGCCCTCCAAGAGCTCTGAAGAAAAACAGCCTAAAATGCAGTGGAGGAACTAATCCTGGTAGCCCATATCAACAGCAAAAAATATGGACATGTTTCCAGGTACATTACTCCACACTGCATTTCTCTAGGTGCAAGGAAAATAAAATGGTAAGTTGTACAGTTCCAGGCTGGGCTGGATGGATTCTTCCTAAATCTACAGGCACTTACAGGCTACAGAATTGCCAAATAATTGTGTCACTTCCCAGTACTAAACCTGTGAGTGTCCTTAAATCATTCTTTACACTGGATTCTTTCAAATTTGCTTTTGGGAAGTTAAATGCAGAAATCTAGGATTTTATAATCTTATTCTTTTATTATTAAATGTTCCTTTGCTCGAAAATACAGATATTAACTGTGTTAAGGTAATTTGACCATACTATACATTTTGTTGTGGAAGACTGATAGCAAAGTGAAATGTACAAGATAGGATATAGTCAGTGCTGTGCAGGGAGCTTGATGTTATAATAGAAAACAACTTCAATGTTTCCTCACCTGCTGGATTCAATTATGGAATCTTAACATGAGTATTGGCAAGATATAAACATTCTCCTCCTTTTCCCTTCCTTGCTCCCTGCCCTGTTTTCATCTCTCCTCAATTCTTTCCTTTATTTTGATTTTTTTTTTCCCCCAGAAGGTGGAACAAATAAGTCTTCTCTGGCTTGTTGTTCTGAACAATATAGCCACTTGCTCAGCCGAGGAAGGCAGCCCTCTCTTGACTTCTGTGGAAAGTAGCTGTTGCTTTGCTTATCACACCTTTAATTTAGAGTAATGAAGCACTGTAAATATGTGATTACAGGCTATAAAATCAGCCCTTCCAATGCTTTAAATACCTGCTGGAACCTTTTTATATTCTTAATGCCTCTTATCACATTAAGACGTTTAGCTGCAGCTCCCATCAGAAATGGAAACATTTCAACAGCCCCAAGCAAGCCTTTGGGATGGCTGCTGTCAGACTCTAGAATAATTTTCATACAGCACACATTCAGTAAAATGGCCACTTTTTTTTTTTTTTTTTTTTTTTTTTTAAGTTTCTGAAAGGAAATAAGGAGCTGCACAGTAAGCAAACAGATGTAAGTAAACATTCTCATGGGAGGTTAGTGTATAGTGCACAAGGATCAAGAGCATGTGCATACTGTAAATAATGATGGGAATCTTAACTGTTTTCATAAGAAAATGTGACAATAATTCCTCAATTCCTTCATGAGTCACCTAGTCCTGTTCTTCTGAGCAAAATTTCATAGATATTAAGGGCAAATGCATGAAAAATGTTCCTTCTGAGATAGCTTGGAAGTGCCTACAGAGATATAACAACTCCAAGATAACCAATAGATATAGCAATAAAAAGCACAAGAATAAAACACCTTTCTATAATGTGCATGTAATCCAGAGCAAATCTGGCAGCTACACACTTTCATCCTGCCTGCAAGAAGTAATGATCTGTAATTCTCCACTATTTTTTGATTTCTGCAAAAAGAAAGCCTTCTTCTGTACAATCCAAGGGACTATTTCCTATTTACCGATAGCTTTCAGCATGCAGGAAAATGTTAGCATTGATTTCTTGAAGTGGGTCTGGGACAAAATTTCTTTTCTACCAAAAGCTTTGAGACCTGTATGAATAATAAGCACAAATAGAGGATCTCAAAACGAAATAATTACTATTGTGGAAGAAGGTTTTAGACTTCCCTCTAGTGCATTCATCAGCAGAGAAGAGCCTGATGGCTTTAATCCTTCCAGAATTTACTAAAGAAAACAAAGGTCTATATCTCATACTTACTCTACAACCATTGCCAGAGAGAACTAGCAATGATCAATAGCAATATTGGTTTGCTTCATTTGAGCAAGAGGTCTTCGAAATTGCTCTTTCACTTTTAGAGTCCTCATCAGAGGAGACCTCAAGAATCAGATCTCTCCTCCACATTACCCACTGTCTGTATGAAGCTGCTGGGAGAGCTGGTAAGATAACAAACACTGTCGTGCTGGCAGTCTGTGAGCCAACCCACAGCTCTAAAACTCCTTTTTATCACATGTAAACAGCACCAACCCTCAGCTTTCTGAGTGCCTCTATGAAAACAGCATGTGGAGGCATGGTAGCTACCTACAGCTGAACAACCTACACAAGACTGAGTAACATTGGTAAGAAACAGCTTTTTCTCTCTCTCCTCTCGAAGAGATTTGTCCTCAGATTTACCAACAGGGTTTTAGTCTCATCTGGACTATCACCCAAATAGCCACTGAACCAAAAAAAAAAAAAAAAATAAAAAAAAAAAAAATATATATATATATATATATATAAATCCACCTTTGTACATATATAGAGAGAAAGATAAGACCTCCAGCCCTTCAGAGAGGAGAATATCACCTAAATATCTGTAAATACTGCCAGGCTTTTCTCGGAGCTTTCTGCAGCAACTAGCAACACAAATCACAACACTGACACTTCCCTGCAATACTCTGCTTCCTATCCCAATGCTGGATATAAAGGTGAAGATCCATCCCTGTTCACAAAGACAAATCTTCTTGGAGTTATTCCTTAGGCTACCTTAGAGGTGCTCTTCTCCCTTTGTCCAAGCCTTCCCACAACATCTACTTTTCCCTGACGCAGTTAAGCACCAACTAATGATGTCACAGCTTCCAGAGCAGCTAAGTCTATTTTGTAAGATTACGCTTACAAGAGAGAAGACTGATTATGAATCTCATTAGTTTCTGAAGCAATTTTTTCCCCTGTTGGACTCTCCCTTGGCAAATCTCTACCCACCCACAACCACAAACGAATGAGCAAACAACAACAAAATCCTATGACTGAAACAAGCAGTTCCCTTATTCAAACTGGAAAGGAATTGACAGTAGTAATTTTTAAATATTTTGTAGTTATTCAGATGTGATGGTCATATAGGCTAGACAAATGTTCAGGTGGACAGTCTCCAAATTGTACTGCAGTAGATGAGAGCATAAAACCCAAGTAATCTGCACAGTAGATCCCACCGCAGTAGTCCCAGAGGAAAGACTGGCCCTTTCATCCTAGAGAAATCAGTTTATAGTAACTAGGTCAGATTAGTGGCTAGGAAGGGATTACTTTTAGAAACCTTATGAAAAACAGAGTTGTAAGCAGAGCCAGTGGTTGAGACTTATGCGTCCCTCATGGTAGGGATAAGCAGGGCCTCCACAGTGCCCTTCACCAGAGAGTGTGTAAGCTAGAAAGAGGGGAGCCAAGGAGATTTGCCATTATTAAAAGGTTTAGGGAATACGCAATTCCATAGGACCAAGCTGCAGTCACTTTCAGACTCAACCACGCTGCAGATGAACCGCCAGCTACCAAAGCTTCCAAATAATGACTCAACTCATTAAAAGAAGCTCAGTCACTGTCAAAACCTCTGAGTAAGAGCTCAAATAGCTGAAGACACCCATCTCTTTCTTCCTTGTGGCTTTCCAAGTATTTGAAGCTGTTCATGGCAAATGATGGTTTGCTCGTTTCTTTTTGTTTTGAAAAGGTTAACATGGCTTTGACCAGGAGGTAGAGAGGACTATATAGGTACCAGGCAGCATGCACAGCTTTGACTTTTCCTGATGAGAACCAATCTGGTCTGGGGACAACTCTGTGGGAAAGTGTTTTATTTATGACTGATTCATGGTTATTATATAAAGCCTTCTGCTTTTCCAAATGGTCTTGTGAGAGGATTTTAATAATACATAGTGACCCTAACAGGGATAGGTTACAATGCTATTAATACTTCGGAACATGAACATCTTTCGTATAGCAATGGGTATTGTGGACTTCTGTCTGTGGAGTGCCAGCTGGGTAACAAATTGAAGAAACCAAAAAGGAAACATCATTGTTTTGTAACACAAACTTCTGAAACCCCCCTGACTAATTTTTCTCAGCTGTTTTTATCTTTTATAGATAAAACTATTTACAGATTAAAGTAATTTTACATAAATATTTGATGCTAGACTTCATTATGAATCTGGGTTTAGTAACAGAGACTAAGACAGAACATTTCACAGGCAGCATTTTCCAATACAAAATCATTTAAGCATCTGCCGGCTGCAAGAATAAACGTCTCTACCAACTTGTCAGAGCCTGTCAGGCCTATAATTATGTTCTGCAGCACTAAAGAAACTACTTTTGATTGTGTGGGTATGAACTGCAAAAACAATACCAAATTATGAAGGCTACAAGCAGAACAGGCTCAGTGGCAACATGCACGCTGTTCTCTTGACCAAGGGCTCCTTATGTTTTGCCCCTCTCTGACATGTGCACAGGGCCTTGCAACCTCTCCTACACCATCCTACAGCAAAGGATTTTTAATTGCAGAGCTGATCTGCACCTCCTCTGTTACAGGGACTCCAGTATCTCAGCATACCACCGGCAGCCTACAGACATCCCACCTGACACCGCTGTATCACGAGGTTCCACGAGCTGAAGAAAGTCATATTAGGTCAGCTGCCTAATGGAAGCCCTCCAGAGAACATTTAGCACCGGTGATTTAGGAGGCAACTGTTTTCTGTACGTGGCAGCATGGTCTCTGTTCCCACTCACTTGATTAGAGAGTGTCTTTTGAAATCCTCACTGAAGTTTCGACTGTAAATGGCATTCAGCCTTACCTCTCATCCCAAACTCTTGGTAGCATTGCTTTTTGTTGTAGTGCAGCTTTCATATTCATCTCCCTTTTCACCTCAGTCCGGTGGCTATGTTTAAATAGCACGCAAGCAGCTTTCTTATATCCTATTACTACCATAAGAAGGAAGGGTTACAAGTTTCACTATTTACTGACTTTAAAGAACATGAAAAAATATACCTTTTAACAGTGTTATTTTTAAAACTGAATGCACTTCTAGCACACTAATCCAAAACGCCTTTTTATTCCAAAACTTTTTGATTATACCTACATACATCTGCATTTCTCTCACTTGCAGTAGGCAAAAAGAAGGTACTGAAAGAATTAGTAATTTTTTTATTCTTATAATTAGCATAACAATGACAGTACAGATAAATGGTACAGTATATGCTAATTATATGGGCAACATAAAGGTATGCATACACTAAGCACTAATCAACTTTAAATATTTCATCTCCTAACAACTTCAAGAGAAAAGGGAAAAAATAATAATACAAAAACATTAATTTTTACCCAGTCTCCATAAATACCCATTACTTCTAATAAAAAATAAATTTCAAAACTATACTGTTAGAATGTTTATTATTTTGTTTATTATTTACGCCTTTTTAGAAAAATTAGCCTACACTTCAAAGAAAGAAAAAAGGCCCATGCTGTCAGATATTAAATGTCACTATAAGAGAATATATTGCTCCGATGCACTTTTTAAAAAGCATGTAACACTATGTTAGGCAGCAGACTGAGTTTAGTTTTGCTGAAGCCCCCACAACACTGTAAGATGAGCAAAGAAGAACCTCAGGAAGTCCCACCAAGGAAAACCACTCCCTTTAATCTCCATCCTCAGAGTCATTTATCTGGAGCCTGATTCCTCTTGAACAGAATTCTCTGTGTGTGTGTTTGTTTGTTTGTTTGTTTGTTTGCTTTTTTTTTTTTTATTGGGGGGGGGGGTAGAAAAACAAACAAACAAAAAAAACCCAACACACAGCCAGTTGACTTCAGTCAAAGTGGAATTAGACTACAAGCATCCAAGATCTCAGAGTAGTCATTTTCTTCCAAGAGACAATTATCATCCAAGACTGGGTCCATATGGTCTTGTCTTGTTACGATTCTGCCTGTCCTTAAGGAAGTTCTGTTACAGATCAGAGTTCTTATAAAGAGATAAAAAATAGGGTTGCAGGGAAAATAATATTCAAGAACTATAATCACTATTGTGAAACCAATTGAAAAATCTATATAACTAGCTGCACAAAATTTGCAGTGTTAGAATTTTTTCTGAGAATTCTTTCATTCTTTGCTGTGTTGGCTGTTTTTAGTCTTGGCATACAGTAGAAACACTGGTCATGGCTACATGATCTCAATTTCTTTTTGTTGTTTCATCACCTGCAAAGACTTTTTGTGGCTTTATATACTCCTGTAGCTGAACAATGCCCCTTAACTGTTTCTAGAAAACCCTCAGAACTAAAAATGGATGAGTATGCTTTTAGAAGCTACAGTACAAACTGCTAAACAAGTCAGAACTCCATGACCAACTTAAGGGAAATGATGCTTAAATGGAGACAAAAGCTTTTGTCCATTACTTTTAACAGCAGCTGAAGAAGAGAATTTCATCAAGCAGCCTGATTGCTGTAGCGATCCATATGGCTGCAAACTGAGTCACTAGTCAAAGGTCATTTGAATGGAAGCCATCCTGCTCTGCCTAACACGAGCCTGCAGCAGCACAGAAACAGGCAGAAGCAATCTGTAGGAAGTCCGTGTTTTCTGTATTTCACTTAATGGAGAGTTAAGCTCTTACTTAGGCTATTTGCAATCATCCAGCCACCTCTTTTCTCAAAAGTGTTGTTTCTTTTACGTGGAGAAGAAGGCCAGTCAATGACCACTGTGTGACTATCAAACTGAGGGACTTCACAGGGTACAGTAGGTTCTTTCAGCCACAAGTGCAGATCTGAGGACCCTCCCTTTCCCCATCCATACTCCCTCCTATAGCATCTAAGGCATCCTGCCCAAGCCTATTCCCATGGTCAGCTACCAAACATATCTCCTGCAATGTCACAAAGCTCTGCCACTTCTGAGGACATGGGAAATACAGGGAATGCTTGGTGATGCTGTGTGTGCCATTTCCCCTAGTAGCATCTGCCCTCTCTTTTTTAGTCTCTCTCCAAGCTGCAGCCGAAATGGCAACAGCAGTAGCAGACAGCATGCTCAGGCAGGCAGGGAGGAATTGAAGTGCTATATAACATATTCTGCTCAAAGGGCTCTGCCCTGTCCCCATTGAGGGGGATTTAATAGGCTGAATGGAAGTGTTTTCAACCAGCGATCAGGCCTGCTGGCATAAGCAATCAGTTATTTTATTCCAGGAAAGAGTATTCTTCCAGTTTTTGTAAGAGATTTATACAAAATGTACTATGAGATTCTCAGCTTTTTAGCAGAGAATGGATAGGATTCACCTTTATTACAGGTCAGCATCTGAGATAGTCAACTATATATATATAAATTCATTTTTAAGTTAGTGGCAAGTAAAAATCACTCCTGTGATTCACCCAGTCATTTGGGACATCTACTTTCAAGTAGGTGATTCTCATTTTAGACACGGTCAGCTGAATCCTGCTCTGCAGGAGGTAACCACAGAAGTCCACACATATATGTGGTTAGAGAGGCACCTGTGCTCAACTCTGCTGCTTGTTTAGACAAGGCAAGAGATTAGGATTGCAGTAATCATTCAGGGAAAAAAAAAAAAAAAAAAGGGGGGCAAGGGGAATAGCTGAATGTATCTTGGATTATTTTACAACTGTTCTAAATAAGGATATTTTTCTAGAAAACCAGGAATAAAAGCCTTGAATTTTTTTTTTTTTTTAATTAAACTGATTCCATTATATTTCAGATAGGTCAACTGAGTTGTGAACATCAAAAGACAGTCAAGATTTTGAGGAAAAGTTATATTTTCAATTAAGTCTCTTTAGAGTTGCTACACTATACAATTGAGTGACCATTGTACACAGTACAGCATTACAACCACAGGAGCAGATCTCAGTGTTACAAGAGCACTGCAATCAGACTATCAGTACGTAAGAAAATGCAATACAAACTGAGAACACAACATATGCATCTCACATTTCACTGCAGCTGCACCTTGTAGGTATTTTGCATGGGACCTAGAAGCTGTGTGTTGTTTTCCTACTACAAGTCTAATTAGGAAGGTAGAAAATGTACTGGCCACAGAAAATAGCACCACCTGATCAGAACTTATTTCTTAAAATGAATTGTGGCAATTAAAGCAAAGATTAGTGACCTTGGCTGAAATATTTGGCAACATGTAAACATTCAGGAAAATACAGTCAGGAAGGTGTACAACTCCAGTGTGGAAGGCTTGCCTGTGGCCCTTTGGAACACTAACATGCATCCAGTGATAGACATTAAGGAAAAGTGATGCAATTTATACCAAAGGAGAGAAGAGGAAAAAAAAAAAAAAAAAAAAAGAAAGAAAAAAGTAAAGCAAAAGCAGTTTGGTTTAAGAGATGAGAGAAAAAAAAAATAAAAATGAAGACAGCTATTTGAACAGGTATCTATGAAATCTTCTCTTCTGAAGAAAGAAACCACCTATGTTTAAGTCACTTACAGGGGCGTGCTACTGATGTAACACTGAACTGAGGACGCCACTACTAGCAGTGCTTGCTATCTGCTACTATTTACTTTCTACTACTTGGGCAATACACATTTCCTTCTGTTGTGGTAGGAGGTATGTATAAGTTCCTGCACATACTGAAGTCTTGATGGAGTTGATTAGGAAAGTCTGCTCTCCAGCATTACAGTGAGCCATGAGTACACTAAGGCTGGGATAGTGTAAACAAAGGCTAGAACTATTCAGGAATGGGAAGTTCAGTACTGTCATCTGATATTTCAGCATCGCTTTTCATCTAAGATTTGTGCCAAAGCTCAGTCAAAGCCAAAACATCATGCATATTTTGTAGAACATGAAGTTCCCGAAAATTTCAACTGGAAATGCCAGTATTTTTCATCTAGACATTAGTGTCATATTGAAACTCAAAGCTACACTTTGAATAAGATTTTTTCTTTTAGATGTGGAATATGACTCTCATAACATATTGCAGTGGTCAAACAAAGGCTATCACAACAGAGAGAGCACCAAGGAAAGGCCCAGCCCAGCAGGAAAAGAGGAAGAGAAGCCACCCAAATTAGAACACTTGCAAGGAATAAGACAAATTCAGGTAAATAGAAATTAACATCAAATTGACCCAAATTACATTGGTTCAGTAGCTCAAATTGATCAATTGAAACATTTTTGGATTACAAAATGAAATCACATATTAGTACAATTGTAGTTCCCCTCTCCCCCATAAGAAAACATGTTCCTAAAAAAATTGGTAACACCTGGGAAAAGCAGCATGTATATGTATTTACACACGTGTTATAAACACACACAATATCTAGCATTTTTTTCTTCATCTCTTCCCTTCTATATATCATTTTGCCCAACATCTACAGAGCACAATCATTTCATGACTGCCACAGAAGTAGGTAGCACAGGAGGGACCAGCAGAGGCATCAAGGGGCTGTTGCTTTCTCCTCTGCCCCTGGAGGCACCCCGCAGAAATCCTGGCAGCAGGGAGGCAGCAGCAGCAGCACCAGGCAGCCTTTGACCCGCACCACAGCCACTGCTCTGGGCACGGCACCCTCCCAAAAGGTGGCTGCTGTCTGGAGCACCTTCTTTATAGAGGGCTTGTTTCTAAAGCTGCTGCTGCCAAAACTGTTGTCTTTGAAACGGTTTATCTCCAGGCACCAGCAAAATGGGTTTGGAATTTGCTTCATCTGATGCATATTGTGAGTCACACAGCAGCTTATGTTTCCTCACGTAGACTTTCAGAAGCAGGCTGATGTTCGCTAATTAGTGCTAAGCCCTGTTTTTTGTCAACATTTGTTTTCCATTGTTTTCACTAGATGTTATTTGATCCTGTGTCTTAAGATTTTTAACCTTTTTCTTTCCCTGGAAGACTTGCTGTGCTTGTTTTCTGTGGAAACGCTGCGTTCTGCTTCCTCCGCACAGCACGCTGCTTGCTGGGCTTGTGCGGGTCCCCAGGTAGGTTCTTTCATCTTTAAGAAACATAACGGGAGGCTGCGAGCCTTCTCTCTCTGGTGTTAAGGTAGAAGTAGCTTTAGCGGGTTTTACCCAGTTGGACCCCCTTAAGTAACCTCAGATCACATCAGCCCACAGCCTGAGCATCTCTCCATTCCATAAAAGAAGGGAAATGCTTCAGATTTCCACACTCAGCACTCCATCTGCAGCGAGGCAGTCAGAATGGTCATGGTAACAGGGAAAGAATACGAGGTTTTGTTTTTTTTTGTTAAGACCTAGCACAGCACATCAATTTACTTGCCCCTTGCAGATAGAGGAACAAAGCCACTCCATAGCGTTTATTTTTATAACAGTTGATTTAACTTGCTTGATATTAATCTAAACAATTAATTGCAGGTTTACAGGCCTAGTGATGGTGACAGTAATTAAATCCTGTAATGATCACATTGCACCTCACCAAGTCAGGCACATGCAAACCCAAGTAGGGTTATGGCATAGGAACCTTTAGGAGCATTGAAGCCCCACTGACCGCTACTGGCAACATATAGGAGATGTTATGAACCTAGCCAAGGACATTTCCTGTTAGAGAAAGCAATTTCCTTTAGCAGAGAGAGAAAATAATTTTTCGTTCTCCCATATTCCGCAGTACCTTGTGGAATCGGGTCAGGAAGCATGCAGACGCCAACGAACAGGATATATGCATTGAGCTGCAGCCACGTGAAGACTAGGTGGGCAGGGGGAGCAGCAGAAGCAATTCCCCTCTCCCAGATCGAGGAAAATAGGAACAGGAATTAATATTCATGAGGCACTTGTTCATTTGTGGTGCCAGTCTTTGCCTGTTTCTTGAAAGGAAAACTATTTAAAATTATCTAGTTTGGCAAGGATGGGAAGGCTTTCTTTGTTTTAAATCTCTCCAACGCTTCCCCTTCCCTATTATTTATTCTGTGAATGCTCGGAAACACTTATGCAAGGCTGGCTTTTAATTCTGCCTGGAGGAAGCAGCACATGAGGCAAGTAGCAGAGCATCTGAGACCTCCTCTTCTCTTTCTGGAGACAGCAGTGAATCGCTCAGTGCTGCAGATCAGGGACAGCAGTTTCACCTTCCCTACACACCTGGAGACAGCCCCTCACTGCACTAATTGTTTTCAAATTTCCAAAACCAGTCAAGCTTTAGCCAGCCACTGCCTGCAGATAAAACAATGTCTGGCGGAGTTACCTCAACACTTGGTCTGGTCCTTACCACTGCTGACAGCCACACACCGGCAGTCTGGTTGTGCAGTGCTCCCTCCTCCCCATTTCTGAGGGTACTGTCATCCCGGTGGCATTTCCAGCTGAAGCACCCCTGGCACAGCCCTCTGTGCAGCCTGCAGCAACAAGACCTCGCTCACAGGGTCTCTGCCCCAACCATGTAGGAAAGGTACTGGTCCAACTGAAGTTACAGACTTCAGAGCCCATGACTTATTTTGTCATTATTCAGAGCTGTTAGCAAATAGATGCTGAGAATTTCTTTATTTTTGTAAACAAGAGGGAGAGGTACATCTTTTTCCATATGCTCTAGAGTGCTGCATATGAAGGACAACTTATAGCAAAAAGACATTTTTAAGAACTAAATAGACTAGGCTGATTTTAATGTCACTGCAGTGTTTCATAACACAATTAGAGCTAAATCCATTGTCCCAACATCATATCTCCTCAGATCACCCCCCATTCTCTTTGGGTCTTAATCTTCAACAGTATATATGATCACACTACAGTTATACCTAAAATTAGTAGGATCTGAGAAGTAGCAAACCAATTAAGATATATTATACCCATTTAAGTGTTCATTAGTTTTTCAGTGGTCATGGAAAGATGTTCCTTTTTTGGAAACTGCAACTGTGTTCACATAAGCATTAGCTATACTTGTGCAAAGTCAAGCACCGTTACTGCACCCCTACATCTTTTAGCAATAGCGAGATAACATGGTTGCATTACGTTACCAGAAGGCTCAACCTTGCACTTGAGACCACAGTCCCTTAGGTGTTTAATTAGGCTCTGCTTTTCTCTCTACTGGCAGAGAACCTCAGGAGTGCAAGGCTGTGTTCATGAGCAACATGGCCAGTAGGATAAAAATCAGCTTGGGTCTGTGAACCTGAGCATCCAGTAGCAACACAGATGCATTCACAGTTAAGTACATCACAGAGTAAGATGGCGATCAAGTAGCTGTACTGTAGCAGACAAGACAAAAAGAGCAACATACTTATTTAATCAAGAGACAGAACCCATATATACGCACTCACACAAGCACACACACACAAATGGTATACATCTCGCTTTGCCCAAGTCCCGACTTCCCTGCAATGTTATTAATACATGATGTAGGCTTATGAATCAGTGCTAGAACTTCATGCAACTATTACAGAAATACATCCAAAATGCTCCCGTGGCCTATTTTAGAATGTGAAAGACAGAAACAAAATGGATGAAAATATGACTCTCGCATTTGGGAATATTTACCGAATAGTTTATATATTCTGAATGAATCTTATGTAAGAGTCAACATGTTCAAACAACTAAAAATAGGTCTAAAAATTTTGGTGAGCAAATTCACAATATTTCTTTGAAGTTTTACTTTAACTCATTAAAAGCTTTGCATACTTTGCCTATTTCCTATCATTCTTTTTGGCTCCTAACAGTCTTGAAAACATATTTTGAAGGATTTAAGCAGGATGCTGGGTAGAGGTCTACGTTTCAGTGTCTGATCTACCACCCTGACAATAATAGGATTATTTCAATTTACTTAAAGTTCACTAAGTCCCCTAAGGAGGCATTTCGAATTTAGGGAAAAGATATACAGGAACTTCTACTTATTCTCTTATTAATGTATTACTTGAGCAAATCAATGGATCACACAAATGAAACAAGCTAGATTAAAAGGAGACCATTGGACATGTTTCTTGCTCAAGGAAATAGGTGTTACCATACAAAGTCAAAAAAGAAGCAACATCATAAGTAAAAAAAAAAAAAAAAAAAAAAAAAAGCTGCCAAAAATCCATCCAAATGATGTAATTTGATGTAACAATGTAACAATTGAGGTATTGTTTCTAGTTACATTACTACTAGTTAGAAAAAGGAATCAGGTTACCGGCATTCTGACAGGCATGAATGAATGTCATTTAGAACCCTGAAGGCTGGAAAAAACTTTGGAAAAAAAGATCGTCAGGTCCAACCATCCCCCTACCACCAATGTCACCCACTAACCATGTCCCCAAGCACCACATCCAACCTCTTCTTGAACACCGCCAGGGACGGTGACTCCACCACCTCCCTGGACAACCCATCCCAGTGCCTGACTGCTCTTCCTGAGGAGAAATGTCTCCTCATTTCCAGCCTGAACCTCCTCTGGTGCAACTTGAGGCCATTCCCTCTAGTCCTATCACTAGTTATCTGCAAGAAGAGGCCAACCTCCAGCTCCCCACACCTTCCTTTCAGGTTGTTGTAGAGAGCAATAAGGACTCCCCTGAGCCTCCTATTCTCCAGACTGAACAACCCCAGTGCCCTCAGCCACTCCTCACAGGCCTTGTGCTCCAGGCCCTTCACCAGCTTCATAGCCCTTCTCATTTAGATGAAAAACTGAATAGTAATCAGAAACTGGAAGAAGTAACAATCATTTCAGATTGATACCAATTTCAATATAACATTCAACCAATGTCCTGGACACCCTTTCCAGTATTTTCCCAAATCCTGGTGCCACAAATAGAATAACCAAGGAGCAACTTGAGCTGGCTTATAGCAAAAACCCCAGTCATACACCCAGGACCAGGGTCACAGCTGGATGGCTAGCAGGACATGAACTCCCAAGGCAGTCCAGTGATGAAGTGAGTATTAAATTCAGATGCATAGGAAAGAGTATGTTGAGAAGCCAGAAGGAGGTTTTACTGCTGTGAGACTAATGTTAATTAGATCATTAACAGAGTAGCACATTCAGTTGTGATGCCTACACTTTGAAAAGGACACAGAAAAATCATAAAGGATCCCCCCACCCTAAAAAAAAAAAAGAAGCTCCAGAGATGTAGAAAGAGAAAGCCTGCCTTTTTATGAGAATTTCAAGAAGAATATATAAAAAGAACATAAGCAAAGGAATATTTCTGACACTCTTGCATCTATCACTTGAAGGCCAGAAGCAGATGACAGAAGTCAGACCACAGTAAGCTTTTAAAAAATGCTTAAAAAGAAAAAAGAAAGTCGAATACTTAAGTAAACTACTGAGAGGTATAACATAGCCTTTGTCCCTTGGCTTTGTACATCAAGCCTGGGCACCTTTTCTAGAAGGTATGTTCTAGTTTAAGGTTGCCTTGATAGAGGAAATCCCTCAGTGAAATTGTGGCCCACGTAATTCAGGAGGTCAGAGCAAGTATTCTCAATTGATCTTAATCTAGCTACCCATTAATATAAGTATGATGGACTTATATTCCCTCTCACAGCTACCAGAGCTCTGAGCACCTGTGGCAGACCTGCACATATTGCCTCGCTAGCAAAATCTTATGAAGAGGGAATGTTTTTAGACTGTAGACTCAGACTAGAGAAGGTTAAAAACATAACCAGAGAAACACATTTCAAAACAAACAAGGGAGTTCATATTGAGAAGGACAGGGCTAATACGTTCACTAATGAAACAACAAAAATCCTTCCTGCCTACAAAGCACTGCAATCCTCAGTTTTACAATGTAGCCTCACCTAGAGGTCAAAGCAGACTGTTCTCAAAGTGACAAAAATGTTAGTAGACCACAGTCTTCACCTTCTCAGTTTCTATTTCTAGCCCCACTAGCAATGCTGGGAAGAGGAGGATTTATAGATATCCTCAGAAGATCTTGCACACTTTCAGATAAGTACTGTTCATATGGAATTGATTCACAGCATAAACAGAAGTAAAAATAATAATAATAATGAGGATTCTCATTCCCCTAGAAAACTGGTGTGATGTGAACAGACAGAAGAGTTACCAGTGGCTTTTGAACGAGATGAAAGAATATTTTCTAATACCTTATTACCTTAGTAACACTTGCTGTACAGTAAACGGCAGCTTTTACTTTCAAAGATCTTAGATTACTTTACAAGACATGCTTCCAGAAGTCATTGTATTCTTCCTTGAAATACATACGCCCCAGGGGTGCAAAGTGACTGTAGCACAGAGGATTAAGTGCACATACATGAGGAGCTGGTTCAAGACAGACTGAGCTGCACAGAGGCAGGAAGGAGGTCAATAACCTCATTAACATAATCTCCAAAAACACCTGAGATGCTGCAAAGGCTGTGATCATGGTTTAACTCTGTATGGAGCTAACCGATATACTACTCTGCTCCCAAAAGGCATAGGAGGAGACAACAGCAAGGTTTTAAGGCAAAACACTTGATCTGTGGAAAGAGCAGTTTCCAGGACACATTCATAGGTAACATGCCAATGTCCCCAAACATTTCACTACAATTCTCAAGAAATGTGCTCTTTCTAAGATTAAGGAGTTTTTAAGAAGCTCGGGAAAGTTCAGTGTGCTGGAACATCTTAAGTTATTAAAAACATTTCCCTCTTACACCAAATTCTCATCTCCCACACACACACTTGGTAAGAAGCCTTTGTTTTAGGAAAATGTTGCAAGCAGTGGGAATAGAAGGGTCAAACTCAGGAAAAGAAGCAAGCAAAAGCTTGGAGCAGGGGAACCACCAGGTTCCTTGCTAGAAGGGCTCTGGGAGATAGAGGGCCCTTCCCAGGCAGGGCACACAGCCAGAGGAGAGAGGGCCTGACCTAAGCTGCCACCACCCCACAGGCATGGGGGCAAATACAATGCCCTGCTGCAGCTCCACCAAGAGTCAAGCAGGGGAATTTAACTTCCCAAATTAGAAAACACATGCACACACATCTACCCTTGTGAGCAGCTCCAAGGAGTTGCTAATTGCCAGAAACTCATCTCTACATCCTATCAGGTCTCTGACAACTTGGGATGCCCACAAGCACCACAGAGACCATGGTTTAGTAGTAACTTAAAGATAACAAAAAAGCTGTCACTGACACAGCTGTAGCCAATGCACTGAAAGCTAAATAGTGTGATATTTCCATATTTTTTTTCCATTAGGACTAGCAAAATAAAATCAGTTTATTTTATTTCTGATCCTATTTAAGAGCTCTGATCATCTGCCTGCATTCTCTGCATTGCACAGGCCAATGCTGCTCTGCTTTGGCTACCTTACGATGTGCCTTAACTATTCATGGCAAACTTTTGAACTGTCATTTATCTGACATGTCCCAATGTTAATCTGAGGACAATTTGTAAGCCAAAGTGCACTTTCTGCTTATATTTTATTTATTTATTTTTATAAAAAACACTTATTTTAGGCCACCAAGGATAAGGGACTAAACAATTTCTTCTGTTCAGCCATAGCTGTGTAACAGAGGAATTCCTCTAAACAGAAAGTTGAATAGAACAGCAGTTAGGACTGCTTTACTCTATATGGCTTGAAATATCTTTTTTTTTTTTTTAAAAAGAAAAAAAAAAGAAGAGGGGAAATGTTCTGGTTCATGTTAATGTCTTACAGTAGTATTTCTTCCTTATATTTTATTGAAACAACTTCAGACTTGACTCTAATTTCCCCCTAACTAGTCTTATAAAGCAGCCTCCTCCAAAGCTGTCATCATTGCCCTTTGTTAAGCACTTCCTTGCACAGCATCAGTGCAGCTTCTACCAGGAAATGCATTAGCACATGCACACACTGATGGGACTTGGAGAACATACCCACTGCATTACACCCCTGGTTCCAAAGGCACTACCTTCAGGGACAATTCCTGGCGCTGAAAGGCCGTAAGAAGCCCTGTCCTTGTTGCCTGGGCTGCAGATTGTCTGACCCAATTTCTAGACTGCCATTAATGGTCTTTTAATCCTCCCCAACACCTGGATGAGCCCTTTCACTTGCCACTCATGCAAAGTATAATCTTACGGTATCCCTGTAAGCTCATCCTCTCAGGCTTCTTGGTAAATCCTTTTCACTCATCCTAACACCTCAGAATAGTATAAAAACATATGCAAGATCCACATGCATGGATAACATACAGAGTTTACTGATTTTAGGTGTTTTTGCAGGCTACATCCTTGAGGTAAAGATTTAATGCTGTTTGCCCAAGCCATGACACCCCAAGTCCATAGGAAATTTCCTACTGGATTCTGAAAATTTTAGGATAGGTCAAGCTTATGGTCTCAGACAATACCTGACAGCTTAACTTGAACAGCTGTGCTGAGGTTTGAAATTAAACCCAATATGAAATGAAGTGTGGTGAGACTTTTAGAAATATCACAGCCTAGTATACCTCGAGTCTCTTGTGCATATGAAGTATAAGCAGACTGGACTCATAATTTCCCTTGCAACTAACTGTGGAAAACCAAAATTGTAGCATGGACCAAAAGGGTCTCCTGAACCTTGAGGACAATTTATTCTGAGAGAGAGTGACCACGATAAGGACTCCCACTGATGCACAGGGTCAGATTTCTTTCAGACCCAGAAGGCATGCTGAAAGAGTCCATTACAGCAGCACTCCTCCTCTTTTGCCAGGCCCCAATGACTCCGAGCTTGTTCTGCACACCACCTTCCTGCCCTGGCAAGGATAAAGCCTGTAATCTAAGTCTGCAGCCTGGGCAGTCTTTATTCTTTTGAAATAGGTGATATCATAATAAGAAAATCCTGCTACGAATGTGTAACCTAATAACAGTGTCTGTTTCCGTCAAAGGCTTTGTATTTGTCAGTTTTAGCTTGTGTGAAAGATTACTGTATCTCTTTTATAACACAGCCAATGTGGCTGATAAAGCAAACAACCTTTAAACACGCCTGGTAAATGCTCCTTGTCAATAGCACAGCTCATTGTGCTGACAGCTCGGGTAATTTCCCCTTCTCGCCTTCCTCATCACTGTGGGTAATTGACATTAAGAATTTAGACATGTCAACTGAGAGGAAATAAGTGAGCTCAGAAAATTTGCAAATACAATCAAAATTCAACTTGCTTACATTACATTATCAACGTTTGTTCTCCCAGCAACTAACATGGCTCTTTCCACTCCCATTCCCTTCTTAGTTAGGGGATCACCACGCCATCCAGAAGTCATCCCAGGGAAGCATTGGCACAGGTGCTGGGGCACTCATTGAATCATTGCCTGACTCAGGCTCCTTTCTCTATGTTCAGAGCAGCCAAGTTGCATGATTCTGGTTTATGCATCTCAAAAGTATTCTAAAAAGAAAAGAATCTGACATTCTTCTTCCAAGCTTTGCTGCAGCAAGAGCCTTAAGGCTCGGCAGCTATTTAGAAGGGCAGACTCACTGGTTGCTAGCTTACTTAGATACCTTTCTTCGGATTTGTTTATTCATATTCTCTAAGCTATGTGGCAGAACAATGATTACCAGACCTAAAACCTACTTTTTGTTAATTCTGCTCTCTCCATACCACACTTCCCACATTTATAGACTACCATACTGGTCACAAAGGGTAAGGATAATTTGTTATCTTTGCATACTGAGGCACCCATGTTTGGGGCAAATGTTTCTATTAACTCTAAAACAAACCCTCTTTTCAGTAGGAGAATAAAGATTTCTTAGTGAAAAAGCTCCGTGGGGTTCAACATACACATTACTGGAAGAAGGGATTTTACCACCACCTGGCATAGGGAGGATTTACAACAACAAATCAAGCAAGCATACTGAAAATTTCTACACATTGAAGGCTTATACAACATTTATACATCTACACAGATCAGTACCTACCCTCTCAGGCACCCAACACTGACAACACTACTCCCAACCTTTTAGCACTGGAGTTGGAGCGGTTTCCTCATCTATTTGCCAAGAAGCTATTGCTGTTTCTTGGATGCTTAACATAAAGGCAAGTACCAGTTTCATCACCAATGAATAAATCAGGTGAGACAAATGGAGTAGCTTGACATAATCGAATCTTCTTGACAAGAAAAAAGGAGTTTGCCTATTCATTTGTATTTGAGATGCTTACATGAATGCTTATGTCCTGGTGACAGCTGTCTGTGCACACAGCCACACACAGTCCCAAGGAAGAGGCAGTTAAGCTGCTTTTAGCACCTGAGACAGACAGGTCCTCTTAGAGGGTAATTCATGCCGAGCTTTCTTTCCCCTAGCACAGCCAGTATTTAGTTATCTCACTAGGATTAGCTCGACATTAAATAATGGAAGTTGTCCTCTGCAACATCTTCAGCTATTGAATATTTTTGACCAGCACCTTGCATCTCAAAACCTGTACCAGCTAGAGAGTCACTCTGCAAATATTAAGAGTAATGTATTATACTAAGATTAATATGTGTATTGTAATATAGAAATAATGGCAGTAAAGACAGCACTACTAATAAGGAGCAGTAATTTTGCAAGCTCATTAGCACTGGATTGCAGAGGTATCCAGACCTGCAAGACCCTTCTGAGAACTCCAGTTTGCACAACTGGACAGGGTACACTGAAAGGAGGAATCTGCTACAGACAACAGAACTAAAACTTCTCCCCTTCTCTGTTTAGGTTCATTATAAAAGGAAGGGGGCCACCAACAAATTTAGCAGAACTAACTAGGCACATCTTTAGCTATAGCCAATGTAGTGTTTCTCATTGCTAGAAAATTCTGTATCAATGAAGCCAGAAGTTATTCATAGAAAACTGGTTCCAAATGTACATTTTTGAGGGCCTGGATGTAATTTCTATGTCCTCATGTTTATTCAGTAAGCCATTCATAACTTGTGAATAGATGAAAGAGAAGGATCTCCAGGGTGCAAGTCAATTTGCTTATGGCAAGGAAATTAGAAGGGTTCTCTCTTTGGTAATGAAACTAATAACTTCAAGTAGCCAGTATCAAAGTCCACTAGAAATTCAGAGATTAATAACATCCCACCCCAAACAGCCTAATAGTTTTCCATGAGTTGTGAGCACCTCTATTCAGAATCTAAACGTTATAGTAATATAGCAGACATCTGTAGTTTTCTAAGGACCACATATAAACATGCACTATCAGCCCCAGGAAGATGAAAAAACCTTCTCAGCCATAATTACTATTAAAAATGTTAGTGTTTTAGAGCCAGGCGGATTCTGATTATACATTATCAGAAATTTAAAGCTAGAGTCAGTGGGCTCTTTCACAAGAGTTCTGTAGAAGAAAAAGGGGTGGCACATGGTCCTTTTTTTAGTATATTAAGTGATACCTCATCTGAATATATGCTTGTACACAAACCTAAGAGATTCTAAAAAGATGTACCTGAACATTTTTAGGTACGACGTAATGATTAAAAGATAAAAAGATCTTTGAAATTAATTGAGACAGAATTTTTCCAATGTCATTCATTTCAGGTACAGGGGTCATGTTACACATGGCATCAATGAAGATCAAAAACAGGAAAAAAAAAAAAAAAGCACAAAAGATGGGGTGGGCTGGGAGGCAGGGATGGAAAATTCATTTTAAAGAGTTCACCATTTAGGGTGGGACTTCACAGACAGAACTCAAATATATTTAAGCAGCAAGACACTAAACCAACTGCAGTAACTGGCATATCACAGACAATTCATGGGATGTGTTACCAAGGAGATAGTGTTAATAGGGAAGAAGCAAGAGAGTAGGAGTGGAAATAAATAACTATTCTTTATGCCTTTCGTGTCAATTGTGTTCATGTATATGGAAGGATAAATAACCTATTTAAAAAAAAGTGAAAAGCAGAGCTCTATTTTAAAAATAGTTACTGAAGAGCTAGAGCTCTAGCTCAGCACAAAGGTTTTTCAAAGAAATCAGCTCAGGCAGGCTTCCCCCCAAATGCCATTTATTTAGGAAAGGATGAGCACAAACAATTTAAAAAACAAGCACATTTTGTCAAAAATAACAGATGTACTAAGCTCTGAGTATTGCCTCACATCCTCCCCCCAAGTGATAGCTATAGTACTAGTGTGCACAGCCCAAGGATTTTCTAAATGATCAGCAGCATTGGGTTTATTCCTAGCAGAAGAAAGCTCTCACGCTGCAGCAGTGAAACCCTCATCTTTCTCAGTTCTGGCAACTAATTATTAAATCACTATTTATTGGAAGACAGACAAAATGAAATGTCCTGTTGAATGCTGTCTGTTTAGATATATTTCAGCTTCAAATACATGTACTCCTTTCGTATAAAAATTAACGGGAAGGATATAGATTTAGGAAGTATTTCTCATCCAATAGATGGTGCTAGCATTTTCTTGTTATCTACATAACTGGCGTAAGTACTTCTAAATTAAGAAAAAAAAAAAAAGTCCCATTAAAAGAACCAAAACCCAATACTCCGCCAACAACAGATTTTTGAACTATACTTATATTCGATATTTTAAAATTATTACTTTCCTTTAAAATGGGTTCATTTCTTTTAACAGTTTCTCCAGTGTTTTTGACAAGTGTCTTATAACATTAGCCTGCATGGATGCATGCTCGTATTCCAGCAAACTGCTATTCCACTTCCAAATTTCTACTGTTATTTCCTTAAAGTAAACAGGAATTTGATGGACGCATAAGCGATACTATAAAATTTGATTTCTAGCTTGCCAAAACATTAGAAGAACTAGACAGAAGACAAACAGAACTAGAAGAAGACAAAAGTTAGACAGAATCAGTTTTGTGGCAAAAAACACTAGGCAAATGATTGGAAAAAAAAAAAAAAAAAAAGAGCCACACACCACAAAAAAAGCCACGTCACCTCAATAGCTGAAAGAGAAAAGTATGTCAAAATATTCTATTTTGCACACAGAAATATTTCATCTTCTCATTAACTTCCAAAAAAATCTCAAAAAAAAAAAGTCAGGCCTACAAAACAAAGTATTTTATTATAAAGTTTCTATTATTGGAGGAAGCCCAAAATAAGTTTTTCTTCTTCTTTCACACCTATTTATTACCCCTACACAAAACTATTTCATCACAGAGGTCATTGGAGCTACCTGCCCATGAGGTCAAACTATAGTCTTCAGTCTCAAAATTTATACCTTAAATTGTCATTTTGCAAATCTTTCATTAAGAAACACATGGAAAATTCCTGAATTTTCTTGAGTATTAAGTAAACAAACAATACTAACACAAACATGAGCCTAATGCGTCACATGACGAGCATTGTTCATTTATTTTGCAATTATCATTGATAGCGTTATTTATAAGATTTCATAATGTAGTAGTGTCCTTTGGCATATTTCTAAAAGCAACGAAGTCTTCGGTAATGAAAACAAATAAAAAACCCACAGCCTCACTGCAGCATTTTGCTCTTACATCTTTGCTAAAAGTGGCAGGGAAATGGGCATTTTCCTGCACGTACATTAGCAAAAGGAGCATTAGTGAGGTTCCTTGCATCTTGTAAGAGCACTCTGGATGTCTACATTACTTTAGATTCACCAGTTTCCGAGCATCCTTGAATCATCAGCATCACAACACCCCTGAGACACAGAGATGAGAGACAAAAATCATTATTTCACTCATTACTGAAGCCCTCCCCACCTGAATTCAGAGAGAAGAGTATTTGTAAGAACACTAGAAGATGAGATGCAAAGCTTATTGTATCCAGACAGAATAGCAATTTTGGGAAGAGGAATGCATGTAGTGAAGTCACAGTGGTTAGTATTCCACATCTTGCAGAGATGCACAATTCTTGACTGTAAACAGGTCAAATGATGTAGCTTTCAAGCTTTTGTCCATGAAGCTTATTGCCAATATTTAAGCCCAGGCTGATAACCAAAGGGGCAGTCCTGCCCTCTTAGCTCCTGGTCCCCAGTCACACATCCCCAGACTCTCACCATTCACCTGAACAGGGATCCGCTCTGCTGAAAACCAGCCCCAGCTCTCCTGCAAGTTTAACTTTCACCCTGCTCTGACTCATCACAGAGCTGCAAAAGCAGTAAGTTCTGGCACAGAGATATATAGCAGAAAGGGAGAGGCAAGAAAAGAGCAGGCCTTCCTTCTTGGTGAGGACCACCAATTACCATGGAACCACAATTTTGCTTTTATTGGTGTCTTTTACATAAAAAAAAAAAAAAAAAGAACAAGTTCTTCCACAGCTTTCAACCTGTCCATTAGCCCTCAATGTTCTGAGGGTTGTTTTGTTTTGTTTTCTCTGTTTCGTTCAACCTTTCTTCAAGTTCACAACATAGTGATCTCAATAGCACTTCCTACATGAGAAAACAGTATCTTGATCTCTGCTTCGCATTCCCCAGCTGTTGTACACCTACGTGGCCACTTGTGGGCCCTTCTCAGAGATGGCAGTGATTCTCCAATGCCAGGGGAAGCAGAAGAATCACCTTCCTTATAGCCATGAGTTATGGCATTAACTCATGGGAGAAGCTGACTTTGCATGTAAGTACAATATTATGTGATGAAGTGGTGGAAAATAAATCTGAACAATTTCCCTCAGTGTTCCCAACAGTTCCATTTCTTATAATAAAAATACTGGTAGAAAACTTTTTAAATAGAAAAAAAATAATGGATGCAGCTTTATTTGACACTAGTAGGAGCACAACAGCTCCAACACAGGTGGAGCACATTCACACTTCATTCCTCACAGCTGTAACAGCTCTAGCAAGCACATGCTGAGCAGGCCAAGCTTTCAGATGTTCCTGATAGCCTGAAATTGCCCCAGCATTTTCAGACCAAAGCCCTGAAAATGGGTTGGTATTTGTACTGCTGGAGAGAAAGGAAGGTCCAGCAGTCAGAATACTGGCCAGAAACCAAGGACACCGAAGACAGACTTGGCTACTAAACCAGAGCCTTTCTGTGCAGCTCTGATCATTTGGTTTCCTGCTGTTTATAAAATGGACAGTGGAAACGTGCAAACCTGAGAATATCCTTCATTTGAAACATCCACAGCAAGAACTGTTACCACAGTACAACAGGCATTTTGCTCTTTCAGTTTTCTTCCAAGTTATTGCTAACACAACAGTTTTCTAGAGCCCTGTCCTCTTAAGAAGATCAGAACACACAATAATAATCTTCCTCGGAGCTGTTTAGTAAAGATAAAACATATCAAAACCATCACAGTTTGATACCACTGTTAATATCAGACCTATTAATAACCTTGAGTTTGTAAAGGTAAGACAGAAAAAAAGTGTTTTCAGTTACTGATGGGCTAAATAATTAAATCCAGAAGTGATGCTGTTGATTTCCTTAGACTTCTTTGTAAATCAGACCTGATGTTATTTTGCACAGAATCCAAAGAACAAGTTGAAAATAACTTGTAATGGGTTAGATTTGCACTTCCATACCACCATTAAAATTCATCTGCCACAGATGCTCCCCTGGAATTACTTTAAATCTATAGTACTGTCACACTCCAGCAAGCGACTTTGTAAGGGACCCAAATACAACAACATTATGTAGCCATATCTGTATGCAGCCCCACCACACCTGCACTAAGCCCCAGATGCACATGAGAAATCTCAAAGTTTGGAGTCCAAAAGAACTCTTTAAATTGGCAAGTCACACAGTGGTGACCTTGCACATCCAGCCCATTTCATTGTGCATCACCCCTCCAGCCCCTTGCCCTCAGGCCCTCCTAACACACAGCCTGTACTCGCCTTACATTGTTTTTATTACCTGGGAGCTTCAACTCCATGCATGGTGGTGTTTCTTCACAGGGCAGACATTTTGCACATAAATATTCAAAGGTGCTGAATTTCAATAAACATTACTTTTCAGATAGGCCCACTTTGTTAGATGGAAACCCTTTTAGTTTGACTGGCAAGTTGACAACTTGGCATCCCTTCATTTTAATGAGCTACATAGCTTTTGAACAGAGTTTAATTAAAATTGTCTATGCTATATACACTGCCCAACAGTTTATAGTATAATTTTCAGGTCAGATGTACCTATTAGCACTACCTTTTGACAGCTACAGTTCTTCCACCCAAGTACACTAAATATTGCTCAACAAATGCTATGAAAGCCACTAGATAGCAGCAAATCAAGCAGCACTTTCATTAGTATGTACAGCATCTTCTCTCTGACCCATTTGTTGCATACACAAGCAGCTGTGCTGTTAACATTCACTGTGCAGCCTGTACAAAGGAATACTTGTAGATGGAACAGAGCACACAAAACATACAGGCTTTCCATAAGCTAAATCTGCACCATAAATACATGTAACAGATAACAATCCAAGCCAGCTAGCAGGTAAAACATCAGCAGCCTCAACAGGAAGAGCACAAGCTGCAGAAAGCATCCTAGCTCACTGATCACCAGCCAGGTGCTGTGCTCAGCTCACACAGAGCTCCTGCACAGGGGCCAGGGATTGCTGGGAGCTGCCACTCAGCACATAGCTTCTCACAGGGGAAATGTCCCCAAAGAAAAGGAGGAGGCCGCCTGCCCTTATATCCCCCACTGCCCCAGGGAGAAGCAGCTCTCACATACCTCTAGTGGGAACAGAGATCACCTCTGCAGCCCCTGGTCCTCAGCACAAGCCTGCAGTACCTCTGCCACAGCCTAGGCTGCAGCAGGAGCCCTCTCCTCACTGTGGATTTGCTCTTATTAGAGAAACCTTTGTTGGCCAAATCATCACACACTCCTGTGCTTGTTTCAACTTAGAAATGAGTCAGTGTTTGCAGGGAATGCAGCCCTCTGAAGGTCACCCCAGTGACCTCCTGTGATTCCTAGAACTGCAGACATGAAGATGGAAGTGTTTCTTTGCCCTCGTTTTTCAGTCTTTTTGTTACTCCCAATACTATGCCACAGAGGGCAACAAGCGGACTTTCCTATTTTACCAGACATCAAAGCTTGTGATGTGCCTGTAAAATCCTTATGAAACGAAGACAGCCACAAAGGCTCTGGTAACTGGCATGTCTTAGCAGGTATGACAACAAAAAAAAGCAATACACAGCAGGGCTATGACTCTGGTACCAAAGAAAGATCAACAACAAACAAACAACAACAACAGGGGAATTTCACTGACTTCCCCAAGATTTTGTGAAGAGATTAGATCAAAGAACCAAACCCGGTAGTGACATTATATAGTTCATACCACCTTGTCTGGGACAGCTGGGACAGGCCTGTCTGCAACCACCCAGTCAGCATTTTTTTCCTCTCTAGGACAACTGCTTAGGAAACATCAGACACTCAGGCCTTAATTCATCCTAGGTAGATAGGCATCATGAAGTAATGTCAATACTGGCTTTGAAATAGTCAGCTATATGGCGGGCGAACCCAAAGGTGCATTTCTCCGCTTCACTGGAGGGAGGAAGCAAA
This sequence comes from Netta rufina, assembly GCF_964035555.1. NCBI lineage: Eukaryota > Metazoa > Chordata > Aves > Anseriformes > Anatidae > Netta > Netta rufina. Next base: position 142,148,978 of record NC_140123.1, read on the forward strand.
CTGCCAGAAAAGATCAATGAGGAATGAAATGTTTCCTGTTAGGGATGTTTACAGCATGAAACATTTAAGATGCTCTGACCATAATGGAAATGGCTTAAATTAAGACTGACATACACTTTGGAAAGCAACACTTCCTTAGACGAGAGCCTCACCCTGAGCCTCTCCATTTGAAGACCATGTTAGCTGCCAAGCTTCAGATCAAATACTTGCTTTTTCCAGCTTCAAGGTATTCAGATCTGGACTTTCACTTCAAGCAACTCCTCAGGATGCATCTTTGAAAAAGCTGGTACGCCATTATGCAGAATGATTGGCATGTGAAGATAAGGAAGACTTTCTAGCAGCTTCATCCACAAAAGGAATTGTCTGTGTGCTCATGCAGGTGCGCAGGTGCATTTGTTGTATGCAGGTGGGTGTAAGAATGCATGGGTGACTCTGGGTATAGGCAGGCAGGCAAGTAAGAGATAAGAAAAAAGCTATTGTTGCCAGAGAAAATAATTTACAGATGTTTGTCAATAACATAGAGCATTATTGAAGAACACAACATAATCCTACAAAAGAAAACACAGTAGGGTTATGAAAAGTGCTAGACATGGAGGAATAATGAGAGCAATTAAACAAGAGAAGAAACTGATCTCTGTTCCATGCCCTATCACTCATGCAGGTTCTTTTAACCCCTAAATAAATGATTCAATGAATGAATAACTTCAGTCTCACTGCAGGGACCACAGACCCATCAGTACATGCAATATAGAGTTACATTTCAGTTTACCGATCAACAGCCGTCAGACCACATACTGCAAATGCCTCCTACTGAAACTATTTATTAGAAGAAGCAACTAGTAAGGCTGCAGTATGTTATGTTCACATCTTTGTGAATTCTACCCTCAGTCTTCGGGAGACTGAAGCAACACATAAGGTGAAAATAATCAGTAAGCTGAGGATACAGGTACATCCCTTCATGAACTCAAATCTCAAATTCCAAATGACTGATCATGGAAAGATACACACACTGGGTAAGGCTTTTTTGATTTTCTGACAGCAAAAGTCCATCTGAGTCAGTCAACTAAAAATATAGCTTAAAAAATGGAAGAGGTGTGACTTACTGACAAGTCTTCTCACCCACTCTTTTATAGACTTAGAACATGATAGATACAAAATGGAAAAACATTTTGGTAAATTGTAATTAGGGCTCCACACACAAATTAGTAATAGAATGGGGAGGGAGCTCCTGCAAGGCAACAGCTCAGGTCCCAGCCAGGAGACGCTGCAGCAGGAGAGGATGAACCAGAAGAGGTCCCACAGAGAGAGGGGACAGAAGGAGAACTCCTTGATCCCACTTTATCTCCAAAGCCAACTGTCCTGCCACAGCAGTGATCTGAATGGAGGAAAGATCTCTTAAGGCAGGAAGGAAAGAAAAAGATCTCTTAAGGCAGGTGAAGCCTGAAGGATTAGGTTTCTCACACAATTATTTTTCCTGTTCCCCCTCCCCCTTTTTTTTTTTTTTCTTTCTTTTGTTTTGGACAGCTTTTAACATAGGACTTTCAAAAACAACTGCTCTGGGACTCCAAATCCCACTGACAACTTCGAAAATCTCCACCTTGCTATCTCCTTTGTTTACTTTAGCAGCTATTTCATTTGTCTCATTCATAAAGAGGGCTAAAAACTTGGCTTCTTTTGCCCAGTTAAAGCAACTGAAAAGCTGGAGTCCACTCCCAGGTGTTTCTGCTCAAGTTGAACATTTGGAGAGCAGCAATATCAAAGAGGACGTTGTTTCTAAACTACTCTGAAGGAGGACATTCTCATTCCAAACTCCTGAATGAAGTCTGATCCTTACATAACATATAAGCCAAACAGATTGCTTGTCAGTGGATTGAGGAGTTTCTCAGTCGGTTCCTTTTTTCTTAAATCTTTAGGGAAGCAGGAAAAGTTGTAGTTTTCCAAACTTAACCTACTTGGAAAGGAATACAGTCACCAAATTCTACTTTTGCAAACCATCCTTGTTGACTAAGGTAGAATCATGTCACTGTGATGGTGAAAACTGTTTTATAACAGCTCATGCAAGAGAACTGGAAAATTAAACTGAAAAGCAGAGAATCACTTTCCACGTCTACTAAAACAGAATCAAAACTAATATACAGGATGCACTTTGTGCTGGCAGGAGTCAAGGCAGCTGACCCAGACAGGGTAAATTTTAAAACAGTACTGAAAGCTGTAGAAGACTGAAGGAAGATGAGAAAACTTGACAAGTATATAACCAGCTCAGGAATGTTGCAATAAACTAAAGACATTTAATCCGGCTCATATGCTTTAGAAAAGGAACCACCCTAGCTGCAACCATTGATGTTTTAAAGTGAAGGCTATGCATATCTGTACCTGAGCCGGTTGGCCTTAGGATCAGCTGGAAGCTGTCAAGCATTCTCCTTAAATCTGCCTCCCTGGGTCTAAAGAAGGTTACCTACTAATCCCATCTGTCCTTGCAGCAGGTGTGTTTGGCCTTTTTACAGAGGACCACAGGACATCTCCTATGACTAGCATCAGTGGTGCTATGGCATGACAACGACAGATGGATAACGTGGAGTTACCTGGGTCACGAACAGTGAGGTAGTTGTTAGTGCATATGACAGCCAAATGCACGGCAAGCCATGCTCAGTGTTTTCACCCTTAAATATCAACTGTTTCACCCTAAACCTGACCCTGAATGTACTTCTTGTCTTTAGTACCGGTTTTAACTTTGGGCCAAAACCCAAAGTGACTCTCAAAAGGCAGAAAATATTTATTCTCAGAGAATTAGCAGTTTCATTCATCTTTCTTTTTTGGTACCTAGCTGTAAAGCTAGATCTGTTCCAGAAATATCATTGAAGGGTTGAATAAACAGGAGAACTTAATTAATATACAACAAAAATAATGTTGGCAAATATCTGAGGAAAGCGGAAAGTCCCAAGAGCAGCTAGTTATTGAACTAACCACAAAAATCAATACATTAATAGCAATTGTGTGCTTCAGAAATTGCAGCCTACCTGCCAAGACCGGGTGGTCAAAGGAATTTGAATTATATTTATAGTCTTCTAATAGATGTTCTAGTCTGTATTACAGTATTTCATACCAAGAAATGTGGTTCCTCTTGTGTTGTTTTTTTTTTGGTTTGTTTGTTTTTTCATTCTTGTCCACTCAGAACGACAACCAAAGCCCACCTCTCAGGTAATCTAGTATATAAGACATGGTGAAGCATTAGACTGCAAGACTTCAATTTTCCAGCAACTGTTTCAAATAACTTGGAAGATCTTAAAAACTCTTTGGAACTATTGAACTATCTCAGTTTGTCACATTCCAGTGAAATGAAAACACTTCGAGTTTCATTCAATGTTAGTGTGAACCCTTGCAACTTGTCAGATGCTTCCTAGATAGGTTTCTGTTATCTCATGTCAGTAACACATGATAGGCCATACCTAGGGATTACCTCTCCCCTGATGGATGTTCAGTATACAACCAGAGAAAAGGCTGGGAGGCATGCTGTAGACCAAGGCTGGTCCCTACAGTAGCAGAGAGGCAGGAGTTATCTCAGATACCTCTCTCATGAGGCATTAAACCATCTCAAGAAACTTAACAGCAAACTGACTTAATAGGAAGATGTTCCTGTTAAATTCAAAAGAATTAAATACTTTGTTTCAGGTTAACCAGACTCAAAATAAAATATTTTGTTTCCTTTTACTTCCAATAAAAATAAAGAAAATATAGGTAAAAAAAAATTCTCAAGGAAAATAAGTTTTTCAAAAAGCAAGTTTCTTCTTAAAATGATATTTGCAGGAAATTTTGTAATAAATAGATGTGAAACAAAGAAATCCTCTTTCATTTGCAACTGCTTGCAAGACCTAATCCGCTCAGGAGATATCCTGTTCCTAAATGACAAAAACAAATCACTTGTGTCATTTTCAAAGTATTTTAGCTTCCAAGTTCAAACCAGAATAACAAAGAGTTATTCCAAATTGGAAGCTGTAAGGGTACTGTAGTCAAAATTTTAGTTAAACAGTATCTCAATTTTTCTTCTTTTCTAGGCTGGGTCAAACATATTTTATATGCTGTCAGAAAATTTCAGATATATGTCTTATCACATAGCATCCCAGCTTTACTATGTGTCCTCAAATCACGCTTTTTAAAAGCAGGCCCAAATTTGAAATAAAGGAATATGTGAGATGTTCACTGCTATATTAATATGTGACTATCCAAACAAATGTCCCTGATGAAATATTGCTGCTGAGACATCATACTACAAAACAAAACACAAAGATGTCATGTATAGAAACAGAACTTAGCAACAAAAACTAAGTGGAAAAAAGAGGGCATGTTACCAAAAACCTTTTAAACTGCTGCGGTAATAGTCGTAATAAATAGCAAAGCTCTCCTTAAAGCCACAGAAGGACAGACCTAACAGGAGCCCTTTCCTTTGCCATTCCTTATGTATGCCATTGTGAAAACTTTCATGTAAACTTTGACTTAAACCTCTTACCCAAAATCAAATACTGAACAAAGTAATATATTTTCCTATATATTTATGTGTTACATCCACCTTTTTTGTTATGCACCCACAATTTCCAGAACCATACGCAAAAAGCCTTCTATTCCTTCAGAAGCAGATTCCTCTGAAAGATGTCCTCAGAACCATGAGAACATTTAAGGCTGATTAAAGTATGCTAAGAGAATTGTTTTTCTTGGTTTAGCTTCAACTTGGATTCCAGCTCTGTTCGCTTTCTGAAGGAAGGACATTACAGACCAACTACTTGAACAGAAGAAAACCCCAAATAAAGCTTGTTAGGAGGAGCTGTCTCTTTGGTTCAGACATTTTGACTTTAGCATACTCACAAAAACAATTTGTGCCAGACACTCTGGATATAAACATTTCAAAATCAATCAAATCATAGTTTATGATAGGAGTTATAATAATATTTAGGTAACAGTATTATGGTCAGATTAAAGGTTGACAGTGCATCTAATTTTATATTTAGAAGGTCCCTTAGCTATTCTCACTTTAAGTGCTGAGGTAATAGGATCTTTTTACTAATTAAACGTTAATATGCAACAAAGGAAAAGTACTGGGAAACAAATCCATCTGGGGGCTTCAAATAAACAGCTCTCTTTGAGTACAATTAAAACGTGAGAAATCTAAAGACAGTCTTAATGCACTAACGAGAGAGGTGATAAAGCCACAGAGCAAACTCCAGACCTACTGTAACCTAAATGCTGGATGGGCAAACCTAATTAGCTTAATAACCAGATGCAGACCATCAGGCCAGTAGACAATCATTTTCTAAAGTGAGTGCTTCCCATTTAAAAGGAAAGCTTTCAGTGTATGGTTCCTACTGCAGCCTGCCCAGGGGAATGAGCATAGCCCTGGAAGCAGGAATAGGATTTGAAAATCCATCTCTATAACTAAGGCTATCACCAAACACATCTTTCTGTTTCTCTGACTCAGTGTCTCTATTTATGCTAAAGAGCTAAGAATCACAGAATACCCTGAGTTGGAAGGGACCCACAAGGATCATCAAGTCCAACTCCTGGTTTTACACGGGACCACCCAAGAAACAGACCCTATATCTGAGAGCATTATTGAAACACTTCTTGTACTTGGGTTCAGTGCCATGACCACTGCCCTGGGCAGCCTGTCCCAGTGCCTGACCACCCTCTGGGTGCAGACCCTTTCCCTAACCCCCAGCCTGACCCTCCCCTGTCCCAGCTCCATGCCATTCCCTCGGGTCCTGTCGCTGTCCCCAGAGAGCAGAGCTCAGCGCCTGCCCCTCCGCTCCCCTGGTGAGGGAGCTGCAGGTGCCATGAGGCCTCCCCTCAGCCTGCTCTGCTCTGGGCTGAACAAACCAAGAAACCTCAGCTGCTCGTCAAGGCATCTTGTCCTCTAGACCCTTCATCAACTTTGTAGCTCTCCTTTGGACACTCTAATAGTTTCATGTCTTTGTCTAGCCTATTTTATAGAAATAGTGTCAGTGATATAACCTGAATATTAAACATCTATAGTATAGAATTAAGCAAATAATTGGTAAAATTGGTATTGTTAATTACTGTTAACATTACTGTTAACATTACAGTAGCACACAGAGGTCTCACTTGGGTTCAGAACTTCACAAGGAAAGGCTTCCAACACATCACAGAATACAGTTTTTTATTAAAAAATTACAGTTTACAAATATCTGAAAACAAGTGGGAAAGGGAAGATATAAGTGAAGGTTCACCACAGATGTAAGGAGGTTTTATCATTACAAAGACTTAGGTATATAAAAAAGGAATGGGGACATGTTTTAATAATAAAATATGTATTTAAGTATTAACGTCTCACATATGTAAAGTGAAAACTGATCAAATATTTAAAGAGGACAAATTGAGCCATTCCACCTTTGTGACATAAGGAATCATTATTGTTTTTATAGGAGTTAAAGTATAAATGCAGGTAAATAAAGACAATAGATTCAGATGAAGGAGCCATGGCTGCTGAACTCAGTAGCAGCCCTGCCACCAATTTCAATCAAAGCTAGGGTTTCACTCTGTACTATAAGGCTAGAAGGGTCTTTTTACAATAATCAGATCTGTTCTTGTGGATGAACTCAGGCACATTTTTCCCAAAGACATAATGATGAGTTGCAAACCAGCATGACTTTGGGATAATCTTATTACTGAAAACAACAAACAGTGCTTTGTTTTGTTTCTAAGCTAGAGGCCTCTCAGTGCCATTGGCTTGCTGACACGTCGGTTTTGGTTCTCTTTGCTCTGCAAGAAATTTCTCACTGGAGTTGGGCTCCTGCTTGAGGGGCACCCATCTGCATCAAATCCGTCCCAGAGGAGTATTCCCCATCTGGCTATTGCTGTTTTTTGACATGGAATATTTCAAATGGGCATATTTCTAATAATTTTGTGGAGCTGCAGAGCTCAAAAGTCATTCTAATGCAACAGGGAGATACAAGGAGTAGTTCAGTACCTCTGAAAGTGTGCGCACATATATATGTGTGTATAACACATTGAAGCGTATATTAGAATGACAAAGTTATAACTTGATTATAGTAAACAATTCTAAGTGTAGGAATCCTTTTGATACTGCACTAAAAGCAGATTTCACCAAGTAAATGATAGCTGAAAAAATATCTTCGTAGAATGATCAGTGAAAAAATCAACAGAGAAATCCAAAAAGCAATGCTGGCATTGACCCGTTTAATTTGGGAAAATATTATATCGGGCAAACATGGCAAGCTGTAGGGATATGAAGATTCCTTTGCATGGGGTGAGCAGCTTTTTGGAGGCTAAAGCTCATTTGCATTGTCAATGTTCAAGGAAATACTACCTTAGAACATGTGGGATGACCTTAAAAAAGCATGCAGTGAAATTTTTCATCAGCTTGCTTTTTTGTTTATTTAAAGCTGTTTAGGACTCTGTTTGGAGATTAGCAATTTTCCCAGTATGGTGTCAGCTTTCAACAACTTTTTCTATGCAAACACATGTTACTAGCAACATAAACATGCTAAGCTTCTTTAGCTAGCAGTTACACATTTCATTTTTGTAATAGTGATGAATACTCCTCATCTGTAGAAAAATAAAATAAAAAAGAAGTAACTCACTCCAACTGCAATACGTATTATGGAATTTCATAAAATATATTACATTTCAGAAATAAATCAAAATAGGAGGTTGAATGTGTCCTATATTATTCGTAGCTTGCTTTCTTAAAGAAATATTAGACTTATGCAGCCTTTCAGATTTATGCTCTATGAGTTATGAAAGCTCCAATATTCTCTTAAAGAGAGAGAAAATGTCAGTAGATCAGTCATTTAACAATCTTAAACTCCCAATCCATATTACTAAGATCTTTCCTTTTTTTATATATATATATTAAAACAGGATCATTTACATGTTAAATTTTGAGATTATCCACAAATAATCCCATTTACTTTAATAACTACATTCATTTCTTGACCTTTTTCTGCTTTTAATTACAGTTTTCAGTTATCTGCAGACTTGTAGATCTACTCCTATATTTCTTAAGAGAACTCAGAACCTGCATAACATGTAACTATTACACCCATCGAAGGAAACTAGAAAAGGCATATAGTATACTCTCAGTGTTTTAAAAGATGGATTGGAATAATAAAGGATTTTCATCTGTTCTTCCGCTTATTCATCACAAGACCAGAAAAGTTATTTTCCCTTCGGAGACCTTGCATGGATATTTCAAAGGGACAGACTAGGATGGTATCATCTTAGCTTCCATTTATTAATTTTACAAATTCAGTGTTTTAGCGATGGCCTGAAATCCAGGTTCACGACATGAATTGCTCTGCTAGGGAACTGTGGCTTGGGCTGCATGCATTATAACTGTGGACTGTTATCAGCTTTGGCAAGACTTGACACATGTGACTATGTCTGTTCAAGAAAGGCCTGAGATTCAAATAGCAAAGCTATTACACAGGTCAGAAGTGAAAAGCATTAGGGACACAATATGAGAAACTCTAAAAGGAACAGAGAAGGATTTTGCAGATTACGTATGGTAGAGGTCGTGCACGTATCTGGAGTAACAGCAAGGAGGAAGGTTGAAATCTGAACGTGAGAGATGGTCACAGAGCTGGGTGAAGGTCGCAGGCCTGCAGCAATGAGTTGTCACGAGCCATGGACAAGCTGCCTGAGCAGCTCTATCTGACAGCAGCTTTGACTACATAATAACCCAAGCCATTGCAAAAACATATTTACCCTAAAAATGTCAAGGAGGAAAAACTGAAAATGTTGTTAAGTCTTATAGTCAAATGATGACTGTTGAACAGCAACACCAATTCTACTTATAGAACATATGGCAATAACTAATTCATAGGCAGATCAAAATAAATCAAAACAAAAGATATATTCCAAACAAAGCTATCAGAAGCTAGCAGCAAATATATTAAAATAAAATTATATCATATTCTCTCTCATTCCTCTTTTGTGAGTTTCTCTTCTCCACTAGAAAGTCACTGATAAATACACAGCGTACAGTGAGGCAGCTGTATACCCCAGCCTGACTTCCAGAATACTTAGTCATTTCAGTACAAAAGCGTCCAGAACAATACTAAATCATACCTCCACACTCAGCCACCCACTGGCACAATAAGACATCCCAGGTCCCAAATAACAAATCTAATATTTTTCAGTATCCTAAATCATCACATTACAGTACTAGCGTGGTCTAACAAACTTTCAACAACACAGAAAAAAAAAAAGCACAAGCACACAAGCAAAAAGTTCCAATTGGCATCCAAGAAGAGACTGAGTTCAAAGGGTATGTAATCTCCTTGAGTTTTCATGAGCTCTAAAATCTCTGTGATAAGATTATGCTTTCTGACAAAAAGAAAAAACCCTTTAGATATGCCCTGCAGATGAAAGTTGAGAAGTTTTGCTCTAAATATTGATCATATTTTAAAAATGCTTTGCAATAACAGCTGTAGGATTCAAAGTACTTTACAAATGAATTGTCTACTTTTTAAAGAGAAAACAGAAAAAAAGATTGGCAGGATGAAAAAAATGAGGATGGAAAGAAGGAAATCTGCAAGTCATCATTGCACAAGTGACTCACAGATTATCCTTCCCTCTCCTGACTCTTTTCTGTAAAATGTGGCAGAAGAAACATTGCAAAGCAAAAGAGCAGAGGGATGAGCATGGAGCATGTCAGACAACCAAATTAAAAGACGGATCAGCAGTATTTCAAGGCTGATATGCCAAAGTACAATTTTCTTTTCCAAACTGGAGGTTAAGTGGGCCCATAGGAACTCCACAGTAACTGGAAGATGTAAAGGATAGAATGGAAAGGAGAATAGAGACATTTATTTATGGAAGATACATCCAAGCAAAAAAGCTCAGGGTGGCAAAGAGGACAGAAGGATTATCTGCAAAGAAACTTTTCTACAGTGTCATGAGAGCACTCTCTACAGAATAGAGAAGATTATATATATATATATATATAAAGAAAAAAAGACTCAAGTGGGTTTTACATATTATCGGAGAGGAGGAGGCACCTGGGACAACAGCTGCAAATGATTAACTCAAGAAGTTTTCAGATTAAGCAGAAAGGGTACGAGGTGGAAATGATGAGAGGAACAAATGAAGCCATAGAGAAACTGTTTAACCTGAGACAGAAAAGAATTCAACTGCACTTTGGGCAGAAAAAGTTGGAAGAGGACAAGTTCACATTAAGGAATGGTGTACAGTTAATGTCTTCTTTTTTTGAATTTGACTGTATACCTACATGCACACACAGGCAACAGGTTTGGTCTAGTTTCAAGACATGTTATAAATCAAGTAGTAATCCCTGTTACTATCTCTCTGGATTAGCATTCCCTCGGGGCATCTAAATTTCTTTTGTGTGTTGAAGTCACTTTGCTGATTGCTTGCTCTCCAATAAGTTACTGGCTGGAGCATTTTGTAACTGTCAGGATTTTGACAGCACATGAGCATTTAATTATGTGCCGTCCTTACCCTAGGGAATAAACTTCTTGCTAGCCTCTAGCACATTGGCCAAGAACCCACCAGGACAGCAAGGAAGAATGTGCGCACACACATACACAGCAGCGTACTTGCTCTTTTAGTAGATGTACAAGACACTAGTAAATCCAGAATAAATGAAATTCATCTACTTACATGTTGAAGTCAAGTTTAACTAGCAAACAGAAAAAGCTCAACAGTTCTGGTGAACAATGAAGAGCAGGTATTGAACAAAAAGCTCATGCAACTTTCAATTGGTTTCTTTTGCAACTCATGGGAGATGCATCTAGGGATTACTTATGAAATCTCTTCCTTCCCTTCTGAGGCTGCCAAGAAGAATACCTCCTTATGCCAATAATGCTGGTGACTTATTGTAAAGTTGGTACTGGACAGAAACCACTAACTCACATGCCATGAACTGCCTGACAGACTTGTCTCATAATATCCAGTCTCAGTACCTTGACACGAGTCTGGAAATGTGCTCCAACAGTGTGTGCTGCTATTATTAATCTAAGCTTCAACAGCACAATTAAAATTAACGAACCAATAAGACAAAAAAGCATTTTGTTTTAATAAATTATACATTGTACTCTTTAAAATATGCTTATTAAATTCTAAAGAGGTTAATAAAAATATTAATATCTTTCATAGCAACAGGTAAAGATGTTCCAATAAGCACACAGAGATTATTTTTGTCTGTGCTTCCAACTCTTGAAATTTCAGGCCACATACGTGTTTGATGGATCTCCTCAAAGATCCAGTGAATCTCTATAGAGACGCCTTTGTAGCCCTTACTCATTTCTCGCAACATATCCTTGAAAGTGAAATTCCCAGTAGCATAAATGATTTTTCTTTACTGTCTCTGTACCTGGTAGGCAAAGTTCTTTAAAAATGATTCAGGGTTCAATAAGGAATGAAAACAATATACACCATTTTGAAGGGGACATCTTACACTGTGCAAAGAGAAGCAGCATACAGGCTCAGACTCAAAGAAGTAAACATCAGAAGCAGACCTTCTAAATCAAACATTGCCTCTCACATTTTCACATGGACTCAGCTCCAGAACAGTTCAAACACTCATTTTTAGAATATTAAAATGCCAGTCCATTTAACATGATATTAATCTGCAAATTCTTCCTGCAAAATTCCCACTAAAAACAAAAAGTTTCCTTCCTCCAGATTTTTAAGTTGTAGATGTTTGAACTACCTTAATTAAATATAATTTCTGAAATCCCCCCCCCACACACACACACACACAAAAAAAAAAAAAAAAAAAAAAAAAAGGATTTATAAGTGGATTCCAGAGCAGAACTAGGCAGACAGAAACAGAAATCAAATGCCTGTATCCTAGCAAGAGGAAGCTGATGGTGCACATCATAAAAGTGCTTTTCTGCAATGTCATTTACAGGTCATTTGTGCATATTGCCCTTTACCTATGTAGTAAATCCTAGCTGATTTGGAGCAAATAGGTGTGCCTCCATTCCCTGGCTGATGGGAGCCCTATCAATTTTATGTGACAGAACTGAATTTAGGAAGTTGGTATTTCTGCACATCTCCCTTACATAGGAAGTATGCTGCATTTTTATAATAGGATTTTCAAACAGCTGATTCAGAAGGCCTCCATTAGCAGACAACAGCATAAAACCACTGATTTTTCTGAAAGCAGCAAATTCTGAAAGCAGCACTCCCCAGTAGTGTAGATTCCCCATAACTGAAGTTGTCAGCCAGAAAATGTTCTGTCTGTGTGCATGGCTTTGAACTTTCTTAATTCCTTTCCTTTAGTTAGCCAGGCTTCAATATTTTAATTATCTTATTTCAGGCACCTTTATTTGAAAATTCTGGAAAGTATGATTTACCTGAAGTTATGGAGCAAGTTAGGTGGAATACCAATTTCTGTGTTTTTCACACTTCTCACACTGGAATACATTGCTCCCAATAGGGAAAAATACCTTTTCCCATCTATTTCTTTAATTCTCAAAATGGAAGCCACACACTACCAATAAACAACATATCAAAACTGCCACAGAAAAAAATTTCTGCCACTTGTTTTGTAGGCTCAAGTCAATGTAACAGTATAAGCCACTTATCCTTTAATCTTCTTTTCATGGTAGCAGAACACTCAGAAACATATTATCCTGAATTTCCTTTAGGAGGTGTTCAGTAGCAGCAGGCTCCCATTAAACCAGGCTACCTTTTCTTCATGCTGCAACTGTACTCGCACCAAGGACAAGATGGGAGCATCTGTATTTTAATCCTGAATGACCTTCCAGAGCAGGAGTAGTAGCAATTACTTGTTACCACTATGAGCACTCCCACTAGGAAGACAGGTTAGCATTTTATATGTCATTTAATTTCATTTCATAGTGGTAGCTGATAACTGTTCTTTGCCTGCAGAGTTGGAAGGATGAAAGACTATTGTCCTATGAAAATATTTCCCATTTTGATCTTCTACGGCATACTTTACTTTGAACCATCAAGTGCAGCTCTAGAATGCAGTACAATGTCCTATCAGGCTGAGGTAGAAAAGAGGAGGGGATTGATGGTGATAGTTTTACAACAAAACTGAAAAAACAGTGATTCAAAAAATGATTTCTTTGACTGTGTCTACACGATAAAGTTTTCTACCTCAACAGAAGATCAGTAGGGCAGAGCAGTTGGTACTGCGGTCCCTACGCTTCCAATATATGTAGTTCTATAGTTACTTCAGATTACATTTAATCTGTTTTTCCTGGATCAAAATAAATAAATAAATAAAGATCCTTCTCTACTGTGTATGTGGTGTGAAGGTCTCTAGCAAACTGATCCTTGGTTCAGACTCCCACGCTTTCATTGGGAGTTGAATTCCTCTTGATACGTGGATTGGAGCTTTTGGTTGCATTTCTTCTGAGAAGAATCTGTTTGGCATGAACCAAAACCATACAAACATACCAGTTAGAGGGAAGTGGGGACAACCAGAGGACTTCAAAACCACACCACTTCTCTGAATCAAAATGCTAATATAGGGCCACATTTTCTTTTGGCTGTAACAATTATGGAACAATTAAATGGAACAATGGAACAATTAAAAGGAAACTAATAGGATTGAAAAAAAAAACAAAACAACAACACGGTTGCAGAATGGGGATAAGACTGGATTGGACAATAATTTGAATGAATAAAAAGTCATATAGCTGTAAAAAGATGGACTTACACCTGAACACTGTAACAATTGCATAGATTTACTCATATTGCACGGGAAACCTGCGGCTGATCACCTAATTTAAGATACTGTTCACTCATTTTTTCTGTTACAATGTACACACTAAACTCAGATTGTTTGTTCTATTTCTTCATCTGAAAAAGTACTATCTAGGAGATGCATACAAAATTTCACAAATATATCTCCTGCATCAGTTTATAACCAACAAAGAAAAACTTTTATGACCTGGAAGTCTGACCAACTGTTATAGTCCCATGAATATGCTAATAGGAATATTATTTTCCCAGCATGGGATCCAGCAGTTTTCAATCCTGTTGGTTTTCCAACTTGTTTATTTTTTCAATCCACCAAAGCCATAATATTTGCTAAGGGCAGTCAACCCTGATGGGCTAAGACATTGCAGTATGTAAGAGCTAAATTATTTGGCTGAGTTTTGGAAGTGATTTGTGGTCCTGGGAGTAACTAACTGCCAAAATATTTTAAAAGAGTTGTCTCTACCAAAAAAAAAAGGGGGGGGGGGGGGGGGGAGTATGTATCAAAACTATTCTTATCTAGGAAAAAAAAGTCTCTTTGCCATTAAACACATGAAATTATTTCTTTTAAGATCCTTTGTAGATCAACAAAGACAACATGAAAATTTTTTGTTAATCTGAGGTCAAGCTGATGCTTTATTTGTATATTTTAATATTAGTCAAGAGTACTGTTATCAGAGTTTATGAATGGACTTATGTAAATGCTTATATAAATGGTATTCTTATATTCTCAAAAGATTGACAGTGGTTTTGCAGGATGTAGAAATCATAATTCATAAAATACAGTGCCTAACACATCCTTCCACAGACACAAGCACTTCAGCTGAAAATTAGAGCTTCAAAATCTTTTAAAATCAGCTCATATGCAGTAATGTCATTAACGATGGTACTGAAAATACTAATGCAAGAAAGACTCATTTTGAGTAGGACAATGACATAAATTCCCTTTGTAGAAACGCAGCATAAAGCTTGAGCCCTTGCACTTTTGGGGCTTTTCTATAAGCATTATAAGCATGGTGGATGTGATGTGCAGGTCCTAGGTTGACTCTGAGCACTGGCTGAGGAGATTATGGAAGTCAGATAACAACTTCTGTTTAGATCTTCAAATGACCTGCAGAGGTCTCAAAAATATTTTCAGAAATGACTGAGGTTCTTCTCAGTTTGACAGTTTTAAAATAATACAACATACATATACATACATAATACAACACATTTGAGTCATTCTCAGTTTATAGGGCAACCAAATCACTAAGGACAGGACAATATGGAAAATATAACATCTTGAAAACCATTGTGATAGAAACACTATATTGAAATTTGCAGTTAGCACCATAACAGCCTTCCAAGAAGGAGGAAAGAGAGGTGAAGTAACAGAGTACAGAGCTGTAAAAGGTTATGCTACACTTTGGTTCCAGCTGAGGTGTTATCAATCTTAGTTGTTTGGGCTATACCAAATGCAAATAGAAATGTACAAGAGCTTAGAGGTCTCTAGACATTAGATAATCAATTTAGTACATAAATAAGAGTTAGGAATGGAAATACAGAGATTTAATGATAATTTAGGGCAGTCAAGAGCAACACTGAAAACAGAAGCATGGAACAAAGTATGCAGGTCTATAGGGAAGAAAGCCTACTGGCCCAAAGTTCTGGTCTGACCTGATCCAGATCTACAGTTCAAGTCATTGGACTTTGAAGTAGACAATGCAATGGCAGGTATTACTCACTGCAGACATGAGACTCCTAACACCATCTTAAAATTAAAAGTCAGTAAAATCAAAAGAAACTTCAAAAACTTCAATGTATTATCTCTTACTCTTTCTATATTAAAACTGAGAAATTAATTCATCACAAGAGGAGGCCAAAGGATATGCAGTAGAGACTGCATATTATTATATGTTATTAGTAACTTCTGAAAAAATGCAAGCTAATATCAGCATCCAAAATACAGCTTTTTGGGGAACAGGAGTCCCATTCCTCACTCCTGAAAGACCACCACAACCACTGAATATATATATATTTTAATGTTCCTCTGATAAATCAAAATGATGGCCACTCTCAAGTAAAGGTCTTGGATTAGAGGAACCAGCAACCACCCATAACCTTCTGCGTTCTTCAGAAATAGCTCCTAATTCTTACAAAGAAACTTAAAAACTAAGGGAGACATGAGATCCAGATCACTGGTGCTGAATTCTGTCATCATCTGTTCATCTAGACACAACTATCCCTTCACTTCTCTACCTTTCCCAGAGCTTCAAGTCTTTTTGAGGGGGGGTAAATTCCTGGGGAAGATGAGGTTCAAAGCAAAGTGACCAACATCCAACAGATTCCAGATGCGGGGAATACACATACAGCATAGCCAGGATCCAATAAAAGTCAAAGATTATTTGTGGCATTTTTCGTTATGTATTTGGGCATATTTATTATTATGGTCCTTGCTTGGGATGTTTAACTGAGAGTGCACCAGGTGCATATTAGCTATGGGTAAAGTACTCCCAAATAGTTTGGCCAAAGCAGCAGTTTGTTGCAGCTTTCATCTCACTGCTTTTATTGTTATTTGTAGTGAGAGAAGAAAAGTCAGAGAAAGGGCATGAGTCATTTTCCAGAGGGACCTTAACAGGTTTGAGAGGTGTGCCTGTGTGAGCTTCATGAAGTTCAGCCAGGCCAAGTGCAAGGTCCTGTATCTGTGCCAGGGCAATCCCAAGTACAAATACAGGCTGGGCAGAGAATGGACTGAGAGCAGCCCTGAGGAGAAGGACCTGGGGGTGCTGGTGGATGAAAAGCTCACCATGAGCTGTCAATGTACCCTTGCAGCCCAGAAAGCCGACCGTACCCTGGGCAGCATCAAAGCAGCGAGGCCAGCAGGGCAGGGAGGGGATTCTGCCCCTCTGCTCTGCTCGGCCCCAGCTGGAGCCCTGCGTCCAGCCCTGGGGCCCCCAGCACCAGGACAGGAACCTGTGGGAGTGGGCCCAGAGGAGGCCACGAGGCTGATCAGAGGGCTGGAGCACCTCTCCTCTGGGGACAGGCTGAGGGAGCTGGGGGTGTTCAGCCTGGAGAAGGGAAGGCTCCAGGGAGACCTTACAGCGGCCTGCCGGTGCCTAAAGGGGCCTGCAGGAGAGCTGGGGAGGGACTCTTGGTCAGGGGGTGCAGTGATAGGACAGGGAGAGTGTCTTTAAACTAAAAGAGGGTAGAATTAGATCAGGTGTAAGGCAGAAATGCTTTACTCAGAGGGCGGTGAGGCCCTGGCACAGGCTGCCCAGAGAAGCTGTGGCTGCCCCATCCCTGGAGGTGCTCAAGGCCAGGCTGGATGGGGCCTTGGGCAGCCTGGGCTGGTGGGAGGTGTCCCTGCCCATGGCAGGGGGGTGGAATGAGATGATCTTTAAAGTCCAGTTCAACCCAAACCATTTTGTGATTCTTTGATAGCTAGAAGGCTTCCTTACATCTTAAGTTCTACAAAGGTTAGGACATATAAGAAGGACAAAGGCTGTTTACAAGTGGCTAGGATAACAAATTCCCACTGAGATGCCAATTTCCAATACAGTTAACAAGTGCCATTTTTCAGAAAGAAGCTTAAGTTGCCAGGTCAAACAGGCGCCAAAGTAGAAACTGGGCCAAAAAAAAATATCTTGGCACAAAAATATCCTCATTTGCTAACTCTCCCAAAGGAGCATTTGTTAGTTTGTGAGCACATGCCTTCTGAGAGCAGAGTGAACAGAAATGTTTAATTTTCGACTCTTGAAAGGGATACTATTCCATATCCATCCTTAGTTTTCTGACCAAACGTTTTCCTTTCTCCTAAGAGAAACATTGAGGTTTTTTTATTGAACTCAAAAAGTATTTGAAAGTTCGTAGCAATTTCCGTGTTTTGGAGCAACAAAACTAGCTAGAGTACATGATGTTTAAACAATGTATTATTTGTGATTTTTCTAGACCATTTCCATGTCTTGCTTAAATATAACTAAGCTCTTTCTAATATCATGAGGCGTTCTCATCTATCTTCTAACCAGGAGAGCTGGTAGGTATAAATTTCATGTCATGGAAACTTCTGATATTTATCCCTATTTGTCCCAGATCAGAACATAACATGGCTCTTACCTGCAGTAATTGTGATTATACCACTCACTCGCATAGGAGACACCCAGGTTTGAATACATAGGCTTCACCAGAGAGAGATGGAACCTCAATCTGTAGTTTCTTCATCAGTCTGAGAAACCATCAGAAACATTCTCCAATAAAATTGTAAATGAGGATGGACAAATGTAAAACAAAAATTTTGCTGGGGTATGGGTCCTACATTCCCCACCTCAACTTTTGTCTTTGCACCTAAGCACCATGGGAGAAGACAAGTTACTGCTCAGGTGGCTATATAAATGCATGACCAGGCATAAAGATTCTGGGAAATGATTCAGCAAGCTCCATGTAATAGATTCTTATTTAACATTATTTTTAGTGTGTAAACTTAAACCCTTAAAGCTGGAATAGCACACAGTTTACCTCTCAGCAACCTCAGGCCCAAGGAACTATTTTGTTGCTTGCTGAGAGGAGCATGCTGTTGGTTTTGAAACACTCCTTACAGGCAGAGCACCAAATATCACAGCAGAGGTGGCAGCCAGGCACTGGCACTTGAGACAGAAGATAAAATGGTCTAAATTCCACAGCATTTTGTCCTTTGGCAGCAGAATAATCAGTTTTTCAACATAATCTAGGAGGATAAGACTGTCACAGAGCAGTGTTAGATATCCAACAAGAAAATTGCTTATAATGACACTGTCATTAATTGGCTCTTAATGTGTATGTTACGCCAATGCTTTCTGCTGAATAGAACCCACATTTTTTATGTGTGTGCAATAGCCCTTCCACTTCCACCAATAAGAGACAGAGAGTCTCATTTAACACATGTGGTCTCTGTGCTGTTGGCACTACAAGATACATGTATTCTTTGCTGGTGCCATGAAA
Organism: Netta rufina; assembly: GCF_964035555.1. NCBI lineage: Eukaryota > Metazoa > Chordata > Aves > Anseriformes > Anatidae > Netta > Netta rufina. The sequence goes on from NC_140123.1 coordinate 142,167,659, forward strand.
TTCTGATGGGCCATGACAGGCAACAAAATTAAGATGGTGAGGCCCCAGCGTGATTAAAAACCTGTCTAAATGCCTTCAGGTTCTTCACCAGTGAGTACCCTGCTGGTTACATGTATAACTATGTAGAGTTACACAGGAATCCAGAACAAGGAAAGAAATATAAACAAGAAAATAGTCAGAGAAGAAAGGTTTCTGGAGACCCAGATGTTACACTGTTGGTCTTGTATTCTAATTCAGGTATTTTCATTTTCATTTTTCATAAATAAATCAGACTCTTCCTTAGAGCTCAACAAATATTTGGGCTTTTATTTTTATTTTTTTTTTTTTGGTTTGGACATTAGCTGTAAGTAATTTTTTTTTTTCAGCTTGATAAGAAATGACTTCTTTTCCCCACCAAAATTAAAAGCTGAAACCTTATTTCATGTTGAGTGAAAAGCTTTCCATCATTTTGTGAATCAAAACACATACAACCTCTTTTGAAAAGATTATGGTTATTTTTTTTTTTTTGTAGTTCTTAAAGTTGAATCAATTTACTGAATTCAGCACAAATGTAATTAGATTTTGGAGTGGTTCAAATCTAGCTTTTTGTAGGCTAATACTGACCAAAATTTCAATCATTTATTTCATTTACTGTTTCCTCTGGTGACCTTACAAACTCAAGACTATGACTCACACTTGTAGCAGGTATATGTCTGTGGATATAGTGTAAAGACTCCTGACTAATTCCCTATATATAATTGTCTGGTCCCTTACTGCCCTGAACACTGCTTGGTTTAAAAGATACATTACAAAAGTAAATCTGTGGATATAACACCACTTCAGTGCAGCTAAATTAAAGATTTAAAACTAAACCTTTACATTTACCATGCTTTCTTTGCATGAACTGTTATCCACCAAAACTAAGACCTTACCATATGTATAAGCAATATTATATAAAAGGTTGATAGAAAGGTAATGTTTCATAAAAAAAATAGCTCTCTGAAACAAAAGTTACCAATTCAAAATTAAATTTCCTGACTTGATTTAAACAGAGGCCTCAGACTTCAGCTAAGAAAAAAAAAAAAAAAAAAAAAAAAAGTCTGAAGGTTGAAAATCTAATTTTTTTTGTATGTGATTTTTTTGAAAAACATTTTCTTTACAATTGTATTTTTCACTTTTCCAAAGATTGGAGAATTGAAATGCCTTTTTACTTTGTGGTAAGTTATTTTTGTATCAATTAGCTTCCCTATAAGGAAAAAAAAAAAAAGTTTAATATAAGGAAAAAAATTGAAGAAATATAAGAGTTTCCCATCCCTTAGTAATGAATCCTAACCTTCATTTTCTACTTCCTTTCATTTTCTCTGTTTCTTGGTTGAAAAGAGGAGTCAGTAGCTAGCAAGGAAAGGGAGAAAACCCTAAAATAGTCCTGTCCTTTATACTTCTAAGCACAATAAAATTTTTAATTTAAAACAAAGGAATAAAGTAATTTCACTTGTAAATCTTCCAAATAAAACAAATACTACTTTATATATATATATATATATATATATAATTACCCTTTAGAATACTCTAAAACAAGATAAAACCAAAACTTAAAAACAATTGCAAGCCTAGATTTCTTCTTGATGTTTGAAACATTGCCACAGACTTTTTTGGCAGTTTTGGCAAATCAGCCTAATCATTTTATTAATTGTTCTTAAAACAGAAGTAATAATATTATCTTGTCTAACAAGGACATGATAAGGTTTGACATATTAAAGACATTGAAGTAGTTGAGGAAATTTGTTTTGAAGTCAAACTGCTGGGCATCATAGATAATCTGAAGAAGCTGCAAAGTAGTGCCATCTTTGTTGAAAGGGGGAATAAGACAGAAGTTTGCATCACTGCCTTATGCACTTCAATCACCAGGTTTCAGAAAATAAGCTTTAAAGTCATATTTAAATATTCAGAAAGGCAGCCTGGTTTTAAAAGTATCTCAGTAGCTCCCTGTCCTAGATGCTGAAAGATGTAGAAGCCTAATTTTCATCATGCTTGAATTTTACTGAAACAGACCTAGATTTTCTTCTAATTGTACCAGTTGAGTTTTCCATCACCTGAGCATCTCAAATATTTCTCTAAGCACAGAAGAACAGGTGGACATCCTAAAACCAGTTAGCCTTTCCTCTGTGCGTAAGCACAGTGTTGCTTTCAGACTTCAGTGCGGTGGGCAAGATGTGCCACCTGCCATGACTCCTTGCCTCAGGCTCCCCTTTTGTGAATGTTCAGAGACCAAAAGCACAGCCTGGGTGTTTCTGGTAACTCTCATCAGGCAGAGTATGCCCCGTATGTGGACAGCAGAATCTGTGCGGTAAAGGAAAACACGTCTCATTCATCAGACAGTGCCACCACCTTTCTGTTATGATCTATTTCCTCTGTAGGATGCCAACTAGCAACATATATCACCTGTCAGTTACTATGGTACCAAGGACCCAACTTTCTGCTTGCAGCTAGGAGCTAAATATATTGAGGAGCGTGAGTGGAGGAAGGGCTTCGGCTTTGTTACAAAGGCAAGGAAAGTTTTCCTGCTCAGCCATTCCATGGGGAAATGTTCCTTGGAAAGAGATCAGAGGGATTCCAGGCATTCCAGCACCAGCATGGCTGGGTCTGTTCACCCTTGCACGAGCTTTGGACTAAAGGTGGGGACAGAGGAGAGAACGCCTTGAGCCTGATTTATTATTTCTTACAAAGAAGATAGCACTACAGTGAGTGAGATTAAGAGCATGCTCAGCATAAACAATCTGAGGAGGAATGCAAAATGCGTGGATGATTATCCTGAAATGGAGACTCTGCCTGAGCCATTTTAGGTACTTTTGGATTTCAAAATAGCTCAGGAGTGTTAAAGTCTAAATCTGAATCTTTCCTGAGACAGGATTGTAGGAGCTAAGCCTCTGTGAGTAAGGGATGCCCTGGTAAAATCTGAGAAGGGGAGAACTCAGGGCCTTATCCAGAGCTGAATTTTAAAGAAGGTTTCTATATTTTTCTCTTCCTTATTTTTGCACTGAATTTCAATAGCGGTTGCCTTTCTGAAAAATCAAAGGAAGATGAGGACAGATGGATCTAAAATAAACACAGAGCTCTTACTTGTTTGTGAGAAGTACACAGATAGCTGAAGGCAGAATCTGTACCTAAATTATTGAAACCTGTAAGTTTTAATTAATACTATCATAGGATCCATTTTCAAGCAAAGCAAAAACTATTGCAATGCTTGAGGTCTGTGACCATTAGCCAACTATATATTCACTCAGCGAAAAAGACAGCAAGTGCAGCTCTGTATAATGAAGCATCTCAATGCCCCAACATCAATATGACGCGCTGTCATACCTTCCTGTAAAAAAGCAGAATCTAACCAATCCCTGGTGGGCATTAAAAGAACTGATTTGGAAAGCTCACAGCAAATGCTTTGGGACAGATTCTCTACCGCCAAACCACTCTTCTGCTGAGAACAGTCTTCAAACGAGGAAGCCACAGCAGGCAGAGAATTGCCCTGGCTGGTGTCCACCAGCCATCCCGTGGCGAAGGGGGTCTGAGCTGCACCAAGCGGGGGTAAGGAAATCATTGTGACACTTTGTGTGCCAGGTAGTGTGCGAGCCCTTATGAGCCAGAGCTAGCAGAGGCAAGTTAGAGCAGCCCTAAAGTTGCTACACTCTCTATCAAGATCACCACCAAGATTCGGTGGCATAGAGCATATCACTTCATCATCATCCACTCTGAGGGAAGGAGGCAGGAGCCAGGAGGGGGAGAGAGAGGAAGCAAACACAACCCAAGTGATGGGTTTGAAGTATAGAGGACAGAGGAGTTCCCTACTCACCTGAGCCCTTGGGCAGACCTCTGCAGGCAGGGGCAGCAGCAGCAGCAGGTCGGGCACTTAGGATGCAGTTTGTGGATGGGTTGTGTTTTTAGCTTTTGATCTGACTAAACCAAGCAGAGCTGTCTTTGACAGCTGCAGCTAGGAAGGCACAAAGCCGCACAGCTCGCTCACAGCTTACAGTATCCCCTGCATGCAGAATCAGGCACTCATGGGAAACAAACAGGCAGTCAGCTCTTCCTAATATCTCCCTGTAATAGTGGAGCTGATCTGGATTTTTCACTACCAAATCATCAGGTCCAGTTCAATAAATTTATTTCCCATTCATGATCCATTCAAAACATTCCTCTCAAACCATCATCAACACGTGTCACACTGTTGATTCAAAGGGTGCTTTCCAGAGGGAACTTATTGGGTTCAAGTTGGCTTTGTCAGCCCCCAACACAGCTGATTACCAGTACTAGATGGAGCAGAAAGTCTGTTGCTGCCATTGATTCCAGCCAACAGCTTTTTTAACAGTAGGAGAAATTTTTCTGGGAAGAACAATACGCAAGGTCATATGGAACAGCTGACCAGAAGCTGTCCGCCCACACAGAAGTAGTGGGAGAATTCAACAACTGTTTTCAGCCTACCTAGAAACTCAGATTGGCTTCAGGACAGAGTTGATTTAGATAGCCTAGATGATCTGTTTGCAGTCTAGGAGATTCTGAGAATCTGAAACTGAAGTTTAATAACCTCCATTCTTTGAGAATTTGTCCAGGATTCATGATAGGGAGTTAACTTTTACTTGCTGGAAGACGCCTATAAAATTAAGGCATTTCAGCAGCTGAAGAAATGTCCAGATTCATTTTTGGAAGAGAAGCGAGAGACAGAATTAAAAACTCAGGAAATCAGGGTAAAAACAGAAATAAAGACATAGGAGACCTTTTCTTGTTCTGAACATTTCTTGGATTCATACACCCTCTGTTAGCCATCACCCAGATATGTGTCAAACCCAATTCTATTAGGCCATACACCTCTAGAGGCTGGCATCATCAGACAATATATCTTTTGAACAGAAGATAGGCAGCAAGGAGAATGGAATAGTTTAAAGTTCACAAAGTCAGACTTCATCAGAAGGCAAGACCATCTCTAGCATTACCCAACTGTTAAGACTGAATCATCCCAGCAGCTCTCATATGAATGGTATTAAGAAAGACCTAAATGTCACATTTGAAATGTACGTTCTGAAGATGTAGCTCCAAAACAGGACTTAGTTTCATTGTTCTCGATAAGCACATATCAGTCCTCTTATTAGATTGTTCCTGTTTTGTTTTGATTTTCCTTTTTCATATACAAATGAGGAAAATATTTAAGAGCCATGCTATTCAAGCATGGAGCACTGCATGGAGGGGGGGCAGCTGGGGGAACCTCTTAAAATCAACTCTGAAATATTTTTCTTTAAGCAAGGGAAATTAAACTTTAGAACTAGGAAAATTATTAATTCTGCTTGTAACACCAATTTGGGATTTGAGATCTGTCACAGCCAACCATGATGGAAAAAATGTTGTTCATTTGTGCATTTTGATCTGTAGAGGCTGGTTATGGCATTCTTAGACTCTTCAGCATCTATGAACATGACCACCTAGCCATTTTATCCTTGGACTCATTTTTGAGTATATCAGAGCTTTTCACCTGTAAACCAAGCTGACAGAGATCTTGGTATACTTTTACTTTAAAAAAAATCCCTTTTTGGATCAAATCCTGTACCTACTGAAGTGAATTAAACTCAGTAATGTCAGTAGGACTAGCCACAAACCCCATGAACCAAGTTTCAGAGCTCTGAAGAAACTGGTGACAGGTCTTCACTGGAAAGCCAAAACAGTAATGCACAAGAGATATGAGCTAGCAAATCACTGTTGCATACCCCAATGGCTGTGGATCTTCCAGTTCAGTCATATTGTTCTCACTGCGTTAGCTGAATGAAGTGGGAATAGGTCACTAGTGGATGGAGGCCAGCCAGAAAGAAAAAAAATAATAATAATAAAGTGCTGCAAGAATTGTTCACGTTTTAGTACTAGAATTGGTCTACCTTTGAAGCATTTTGTGTTGCAGGTAGAGATCACTTCAGTAGCACCAGCAGAATTTATATCAAATCTGTCCTAACGAGTCCTATATATTCATTAAGTGCTTTTGTTGGCTGGTACTGTAGCTTAATTTCAGCCTAAGGGACTACTTCTGAACTATCTGATATGGCCAGAAATGTCTCCTTTAAAATTATTCTATAACTGTAAGTACTTTAAAACAATGTCACTGTTTCACTACACAGGTGACTTCACCTGAATATTTGTGTTTAACAAAGAAGCCCAACTTCTGCTAACAGTAAATAACCTAAAAACTTCGTTGGATGAAATGTGAAGGTGTGCTCATCACTCTATAGTGCCTTGGATTATACAAGTCGGGGCACTGAAAGGACAGAAAAGGCAGAAAAGACAGAATTTGTGGATATCTTTAGGCTTGAATGAAAGTGATTGCATGATGTTTTGCTGTCTCCCCACTGCATCTTGCTCCGTATTACACCAGACTGAGATGATGAGCATCTGTACTCCTGTGATTACAGAACTTGGCGACCACTCATTGGAGCACTGATGAGTAGAAGAAATGTGGGAAAGGTAGAGAAAGAAAAAAGCACTTTATAGATTTCCTATCTAATACACTGGATGGGCAGGCAAACTGCCTGGAAGGGTTGTGGCAGAGCCATCAGCATGAATATGAAAGAGAATGTTTACTTCAAAAGGAAGGAAAGGAAAAAAAAAAAAAAAAAAAAAAAAGAAAAAAGAAAAGTGACACAGCTGTGTTGTTCTATCCATTAAGTTACATTAACACAGATACAAAATGTGCACTTCCGGACCTTGCTGGCACCAAGCTCTTTTATTCATTAATCTTCTTAATGTAGCCAATGAACTTTAGAATCAAAGAATATGTGCTGGGTTCTCTCATTCCTTGACTTACTTTTTCAGCACCACACAGCACTTTATCTGATCAGTACATATAGGCCCAAACATATGTACATACACTTCTTCAAACCTTTGGTGAGTGAGGAAGAGGTCAATTTGCCAAAAAAAAATGATCCCATGCGCCAAAATGATGCTCCTGATCCAGACAAATGAGAAATTAAGAGGCTGGGAATACCCTAAGACTCTTTGGCACATAAGGTGCGGGTTCAGCTGTTGGGACAAGATGGAAAAAAGCATACCCCATATATCAACATCCTGCTATTGCTGCAAGCACATATGTTAAATTCAAGTTGTTTTTTCATGGTTTAAAAAAAAAAAAAAAAAAAAAAAGTCAGAATAGGGAGATCAAAACAAATACCGTATCTCAAACCTACTCTAACCTACATATTCATGCACTTTCTCACATAGATGCTCTTATTCCCATCTACTCCGGCAAGTCTCCATCTACCCACCTAAATACTATCCTCACTGCCACTACAACATATATGCACCAACACACACATATACTCACTTTCTCTCTCACCCACATACACACGTGTAATCCATGGGCTGTTGGTGTAACTGTCACTGTGCCTTAGCCACGATGCAATGATTTTACAGCAGCTAAAGGACAGAGAAACATTTGCAGCGATGCAGCAAATTGACTGTAGTTTTTTATGTGTTAGAGAGCAGGGGCAGCAAACAGAAGATACTACTCCATCCTTGTTCATCTGTTGGGACCATGGGGCCAAGGACACTGGCAACACCCACACTCTTCATCTTCTGCACTAAGAACCAACTTTCCTGTCTGTCAGTGAAGAGTGAACCAGGGCAAAACTCATGCAGAGGAAGCACAAAACACTGAGTTCCCTTCATCAAAGTCAGTGTTACTACAGACTGTCCGAAGATCTCCCTCCAGATCCAACCTTGCTTCAACCAATGTAGTAAGGGCAGCACTTACAAGGCTCTTTGAAAGTGCAAAAACAGTTCAAGAAAAAATGTCCCCAGCTCTGAACTTCCCTGCAGTCATCAGCAGGCCGGCTGTAGATAGCCTGACCTACAGAGAAACTGTGTATGTCATTAGCCTAAAGTCAGATTAGGATTTTTAAATTCACTAGTAGGAGATTAGCAACTGAAATGACAGCAATAGAGAAAAATTCGGCATTGAGAAAATATGATGCTTAGGAGTAGAACAATCAAGCATTACAATTGTTGGTATTATGTCTTCTTTGTAGACTATAGATCAAGCAGAGAAAAGAGTTATCATCCTGAGCTATTTGTGTTTCATGTAATAATGCCTTAATGATTCAATTAGCATTGATTCTTCAGCTGCAACAATATTTTCTGACTGATCTAGTAATTTAGCTCTCACTGTTGATTGATACTATTCCTATGAGTAATAACGCAGTTTGAAAGAAATTTACTTAATAATTCACAAATCGCTTTAAAGAAGATTTTTATTGCCTTTGCCACTAGTAATCCCTAAGATTTCAGAAGGTGGGATATTCCCTTTAACAGTTTGGCATTTGTAATGGTGACTCTTTCTTTTAAGAAGCCTTTCTCCTCACCTGACCTGGCTGCGATAGCTGCCTCTCAGAATACTTACCAGCCTTTCGGTGGAAGAGATTAAGACAAGGATGGGTAATTTGAAGATGAATGTGCAGTGCATTTAAGAGTTATAGATCACACAGAAACAATATGGCTAACACATACAAAGTCAATATATAAAATCTGTTTTTGAATCTCAGCCAGAAGTCTCATTAGTTATAAGAAAATGCCTTAATATGATGTGCAATCAGGTGTTAGAACAGATCCCCAAAGAGAAAGGTAAAACTAGCACTGGAGGTTGTCAGAGAGATATATTCAAGCCGTATGGCACAGGGAAAATTCTTCTATTATGGAAATTGTAGTATATAAATTAATTATAACATCCTCATAAGGGTTTTGGGGAATAATGACTGCTTCACAACTTCTGTGGCACACACTGAACCAGTGACAGTTTTGTGGTCAAATGGGCTTCCCGACGCAGTAGCAATAAGTAAATAAATAAATGTATCACAAGGAAAACTCCATCAGCCTTTCAAAATAGCATCCTCTCCATAATTTGTTTGTCTACACTCTACAGTGCCTCATAAATTTCCACACTGATAAGTAGATCCTGTCCAAATGAAATTGTCTTAATGGGTTTGTATGTATCTCTTTGTGCACGTATTTATACACACTTCTTGTTTCATGATGGCTCCCTAGGCAAAATTCCTCATCCTGTTCTATTAATTGGTTAGAATTTCCTGGGGAAAGCAGACAGTTCTGAAACACACGGATTTTTCTTTAAGTCATATTGTTTGACACTTATTGTTAACTCTATAGGGAACAATCCAACTGAAAAGACTATGTGAGAAAAAAATATAGCAAACACTGAAAACAAATCAGAGAAACCTACACAAAGCTCTGAGTAGGATTAATCCTCACTGGGATGTATCAGCTTCCCTGTTAATTTCAGTCTTTCAAAGAGGATGAATAGCTCTATGTTTAAAACACAGTACAGGGAGACTTCAGACATCAGTTCTTTTCCTTGTTCCAATTAAAATCTTTATGTGACCTTGAAGAAAACAGGTTTGAAACTACACTCAAGTTACCTGCATGTATATGTATCAGCCTTTTGCAAATACACATATTCAAAAGTTGATTGCTATGCTGTGAGATTGGGTTTTCATGATGTGGGGGCAAAATCTAGAGCCTTAAATCTGCCTACGCTCTAATGTCCTACCTTGCCCCAGCATAACCCAGGGATAATGACTCTTACCCAGTTGCACTTCACAGGCATGTTGCAAGGCTCCATTCATTCATACAAAATTCATAAAGCTTTCTGAGATCCCTAATACAAGATTCTACATAGCTACAAATTATTATTTAATGATGGAAAAATGAAACATGGCACGCGGAATGCAAATGAGAGGGCGATATGGTGGTTTTGCTCTGAGAAGCTAAGGTTGTCTCCTCAACTGAATGTCGACCAGCATGCAAACATGAATGCAACAAAGATCTGTCTAAGTGCTGTGCTACAAAAAGCTTGTTATCACCAGGCTCTCAAGAGCAGCAGCAGTTCTTTCAAACAAGAATGTACAAATGGCAATTACGCTATCAAAAAGGAAAGCAAAACTGAGTATCCATTGTAGGTTTGTTTGTCCCTCTCCTCCTGTTAGCTAAGGAATTCACACATAGGGTCACATTCCCCCTCCTTTACTTTTAATTGATATTATTAATATATCTAGGTCATTTAATAAAAACATTTCTAGAGCAGGCCATTATGCTAGGAGCAGGAGGTGACACAAAGAATAGGCTGCTATACAGTTGCTTCCACACATTTTTAAAATTCATGTAAAGTACAGAATTTTAATTTAGTAATTTTTTTTCCCTGCTTCTTCCTTAACTTGTTTCTGTCCCTGCTACAGAAATCACTATCTGGCAATGAACAGCCTTCTGTTTTGTCTTGCCGTGTTCAATACAGTGCCCTGTGATCTCAGGATGTCCCCAGTTTCCTGCACGTCCTTCACTACAGCTGCCAACATTCACCTGTCCCAAACATTTCCCCTCATTCTACCTGATGTCTCCACAGAGCAGAACTGCTCCTCACCTCCAGGTCTCCTCCCGCCTGCACAACTTTCATACTTGGCAGTCAGTCACTGCTCCTGAGCAGTGAGGCATCCTCAAGCCTTTCTCCTCTCTTTCTATAAAGCTAGAAAAGAATCAAAAGCATTGCAGTACGTGCTCTCAGATTCCCTGACACTTGCTGTGCTGAGTGTGAAACTGCACACCTTGTAACCTCTCCATCCATGCTTGCCAAGGCAGAAATCCCCATACAAACCCACAAAAGTGCCTTTACTGCTGCAGTAGTAACATGCACTTCCATGCATCACATACAGGCATGACAGCAGTGGGGCAGATCTTCCTCCAGCCCTCAATGCCGAAACGTCCCAAGTGAAAACAGATCCAGAAGAGCCATTATCTTAAACAGACTTCAGCTGCAACCCCGACTGTTTAAAAGACCGTAGAATAAATGTTTACAGAGCCAAAGCCCTTCCAACACAAAAAAAACGTTCCTTTCGCATTGGAATAGAGGCATGGGATGCTCACTTCATAAGAAGTGAGAAAATCTTAATATTCACTGTTTTTCATGTAGGATTAGCAACTCCTGCATTAATGCTCAACTCAGTTTAAAAGAAGGAAAAACTATTCAATACCATTATTTTTAATCATAGGATCTCATCTAAAATTCCCTCGTGGAAAGGTATGACCACGAGATAGGTGAAGAGCATTGTAAAGGAGAAAATGGAATAAGAAACAGTGTTAGGTTTCCACAAGTATGCTTCCAGTGGATTGTCTATTAGCAGAACTGTAACACTGAACATTTTCAGTGCCTGGTTTCTTCAAAAATAAGCTCAGAGACATACTATGTTTCTTTATTTTTCATCTTGGATTAAAATCATACTATCACATGTCTGATAAATACTTTGTCTTTTCTTGTTTCTTTCAAGCAGGTTTCCTACCATGTAATCTAGTCAAATATTTTAAGAAAGAGAAAAGATACATGGAACACATTTTTGCTGTATATAATTTAGAGATAATGAAAGTTATATATGAACAGGAGAACACTTTTTCCTCTTTAGCACTGTGACTACAAATCTTGAAACATACAATATCACAAAAAGGTGATTCCCTTTGATTTGCTACAAAGTTCTCGAATATCCTCTATAATTTACTCTCAAGAACTCATACGACTGTAAAGCCAAGCCACATATTTTCAGAAAGGTGGCACTACTCTGGTTGATATTAAAGTAATTTGGATACCTTATAATCTCTTTTGAACTTGTGGAGTCCACCTATGATCTGTAATGTTCCACACTCAACAAGGCATGCAGCAGCCTCCCAGAGGAAGACGCCAGCTTGGTGGCAGCAGGAGGCGGGGGAAGAGCTGGAAGGATGTGCTAAGACAGAGATGTGAAAGTGAGCAGCAAGAGCTAGTAAGAAGGAAAACCCCTGGTTAAAACAATTTTAGTGAGCTGCGACAAATACATTAGAGAGAAATATTTTTTCAGACTTGTCAACCTCATTGGATCAACCTCGTTTTAGCATAAGTCTCTCTTGCAGCATTCTTGTTATTAGCAGACAAACTCTCTGGATGATGACTGACTTCTCTTTTATCTATAGGATATTGAGGGCATTTTGTATGCCAACAATTTATGATCAATGCATAACTATTAGTGCGAAGTGGAGACCTAGTCACATATATGGTAGCTGCAAAATATCTGGACATTCTTCAGGATAAAAAACATTGACAATGTAAATTATTTTTTATGCCATTTAAAAGGTACTTTTCTGTAAATTTACACTAAGATTTTACACTTGACCTACAACATCAATGTCAAGAACCATTAATTATCTTTCAACGTGTTATATGAAACCAAACACAATTTTCTGAAGATTTGCTTGAGTTTGAAGGATAAACTAAATTAGTACAACTCAATCATTTAAAAAACATCTTTGTTTGAATGTATCTTTTCCTGAGATGGCAGCTCCACCACTCTAACGCAGTGTCTTACCTGCAAATTAAAAATGACCTTTTCAATAGTGCTGATTGTTTTCAACAGCTTAGCACTGGTGGCTCTTGACTGTGGGACACTGAGAGGAGGTTCAGAAAACACCAAGACTGATATCTAATGGATCCTTCTGATTGCTTTCATCCTTTCCACACTTCCATTGGATTTTTAAATACAGAGGAATAAATATCTGAATACCATTCCCTTGTCTGCAGCTACTTGTTGAGTGATTTACTGAAATCAAGCAGGTTAGAGCCTTTAAGGTACAAAAAGATAAATTACTACTGTCTCTGCATTCACTAGGTGCAAGTCAGCAGAGACTCCTATGCCCTACAAGACAAGCAAGGACAGTGGGCTGAACTCAAAAGTGTAATGTTTGAATGGAGAAAAAAAAAAAAAAAGAAAAAAAAAAAGTGTAAAACTTCCTTTGATAAATAGGACAAATTTGGCTGTATTTATGTTATGTATAAATATGTTTAAAGTGAAATAAGGTTCATAGTAAAGTATATAAGAGAGCCTGGCAGACCTTTTTAAAAGACTCATTACTGCATCCTCTCTGTCTCCTTGAGCACAATGTCAAATTGTTCCCTATTGTACATTTATTAACATTTTGTCCAGTCTATATTTAAATGTGTCAACAATAGGGTTCCCACCATTTCTCTGTTCCACAACCTATTCCCCTCAGGTCTAAAATTACTCTGTTATAATTTCCTGTCATTATCTCTATTTAACCCTCTAGTTCCACCCTAAAAATGTTCTCTCTGGTGTTAGATTTATATCTTTATAGTGTGTTCCCACTCTTCCTCTACTATAGGACAAACAAGCTATCAGAGGTGGCAATATCCTTTTCAGCAATATCTATTTTAAGGCTGTTAAGTGCTTCTTATTAGATTTTTTTTTTCCACTGCTTATTACTGAAATATAACTGTCTTGGTAGAATTTTTTCATCTGCCTCAAGCTGAGTTTGTGGGAACTTCTTTTTAAATTTCGGTTGAAATAAATTATGCTGTTGGCCAAGGAGAAAATATTCTTTTTTCAGTGCCTAAAAACTCCAGTGACTTTTCCTTCGAGCAGCCCTAGCACAGCTGTTTGAGAACTGAAACTTTACATTTGAACAACCTCTCCTGCTTTTTTATTATTATTATTTTTTGTATATAAATACTGTATTCAAATAAAACTTTTTTTTTCAATCTCTCAAGACAAACTCAACACGAAAACCTGTATTTCACAGACAGCCACCTATGGCTTTCATTAGCACAGTGATTACCCTTCTGCGCTCCAGTTGCCTGTAGCCTTCACTTATGGCCTGTCCTGCAGGGTACTGATTACCCTCAGCCTCCACTGAAATCAATGGAAGCCGAGCACACTACGCACAACGCAGGAGGCCCTCAGTTACTGACAGGAGCAGGTACTTACAGATTAGCAACATATTGAAAACATCACAGGAGCAGCCACTTGCTAATATTAAAATGGCCCTTTTTTTTAAAAAAAGAAAAAAAAAAAAAAAGGTCTTATTACTGATGCAAGCAGCGCCTGCTGTATTTAAAGCATGTTATTGAGGGCAGCGAGACACAGCCAAGCTGTTAGAACAGCAATGAACTTTGGGGAAAAAGCAAAGGAGAGAAAGTGTGATATATAGCATGTGCTTTGCACGTTGCATCGGCCCATCCATTACGGGATGCAAACTCTTCCCTGCTCACGCTCAAATAACTACAATGCAAATCAGCTGTATGCACAGGGAGAAGGGCAAGTTTCACAATGAAGCATGCTTCCGCATACCTTATAAAGCAACAGCAACAACGTGAAGCACAATGGGACGAAAATCAATCTCTATGACCCATCAAGTCCAATTCAAAGTTTATTTGAACAAATTCATTCCTGCCTGCAGCTGAGTATTTCCTTCAGACCAAGGTGATATCATGTGGCTGTCCAAATATTATCTGATCTAATTGAGTCACTTTTTTACAGCTCCAGATCATGGATGATCGATTCACTGGGAGAGACAGGATAGTATGATGGACTGCTAGTCCTTCAAAAGCAGCAGAGATGGATAAGAGTGGCTATAAGACCTGTATCCAAGTCTTGTAGTAGATAATTCATCTATTGTTCAGGCTGCGTGAGAATTATTTATTCAACTGCTGCTTTAGGAGTATGTGCGAGGTTGGACATGTTTCCCACCAGTTGTGTAATGGGTTTCAGAAAACTAAGGGAGAGAAATGATAGCCACTGTTGTTCCACATGAAATGCTCAAGGCAAACCACCATGGAATTCAAATGTTGCATGCGTCCCAAGAGACTGAATAGAATTAAATCTGCATTGCAAAAATAAATAAATAATAATAATACCTTTGAATAGTTCTGTTTTCACCTGATTTTGCTCCACAGAGTAAAGGAAAAAAAAAAAAAAAGTTCCTTGACTTGCAGAATAGCTCAGGTAAGTGAGTTGTTTTTTTTTGCAAAACATCAATGTGATCTTGCCAGTAGAATTTTTGTGGGGAAAGTCAGGAAAATTGGGCTGTGATGCCTCCAGATGTTACAGAAGACTAACTATTCTACTTTAAAAACTGTGATTCATGTTTGTAGTGTCCTGATGGCTACTGACTCATTGAAAACTGTGGGGACCACATAATTTGCAGGCATGAGAATCCGTTACATTTGTTAATATTTTACTTTTTAAGAAATGATTCAGAACTGCACAGAAAGTAGGAATTATAAAAGAAAAATTCAATGTAAAAGGAAAAACAGGAAACTACTGCAGCAAGGGAGAAGAGAAGAGAAGAGAAGAGAGAGAGAAGAGAAGAGAAGAGAAGAGAAGAGAAGAGAAGAGAAGAGAAGAGAAGAGAAGAGAAGAGAAGAGAAGAGAAGAGAAGAGAAGAGAAGAGAAGAGAAGAGAAGAGAAGAGAAGAGAAGAGAAGAGAAGAGAAGAGAAGAGAAGAGAAGAGAAGAGAAGAGAAGAGAAGAGAAGAGAAGAGAGAGAAGAGAAGAGAAGAGAAGAGAAGAGAAGAGAAGATTCCCATAATCTCATGTCACTGTTTACATTCTCAAATCCTAATTACAAAAGACAATTAAGAATCCTCAAAAGACATAAAATAGAAAATTGGCTATCAGTCTTATAAGTAAGAAGGAGATGTTCCTTAATGCATTTCCATTTCACAGACACAATAAAAGTCAATTAGATGTAAAAGGTGTAGAATAAATGGATGGTCTGGATTCACACCATCTACAAGCAAAAAGTGTTCTTCATCACCAAATATTGCCTATACAATGCCAGGAACACCACCAACACATTTGCTTGGAAGAACTTTGAGTTTCCACTACATATCAGCTCATGGTAACTGCAGATTATTACAAACTATTTTACAGAGGAGAAATGGACAAGATAAACTGCTTTGTTTTTGCAGTAGAGAATGAAAGCATACATAGAAATACCACTCTTAAATGGTGCTAAATATGTGAACTGCATTTTCAGAATTAGATAAACACATCTCTTTAGTAGCTTCCATGCACGCAGATATACTCATAGCCACATGCACAGAGTTATGACTGAGCACAGGTTACAGCTGTTCTGCTACCAGCACAGCCGGGGAATCCCAGGACACAGAACAAGCTGTAAAGATTTCCTTAGAAGCTCAGCAAACACTCGGGCAGTTAGCTTGAGCTGAACTCTGTGCTGCTGTGGTTAAAGAGCTGTTGCTAGCCAAGCTATTTAGTTTGAAAGCTGGCTTCGCTGCAATTACACAAGCTGCTGTTATATATATCATTGTCCAGAGATCTGTCAGCTATTTAGATTAAATAGGCTGCTTTCTGAGTCATTTATAACACCTGAGAGCCTTCACATGTGCATATTTGGAAAATACGTCCCCCTTTACAGCCCTCAACAAGTGCAGAAGCAGGTATTCTTTTTTTTTAAAGCTGCTGCTTTAACAGATCAGGCCAGCACTTCAGTGTGGAGCTAGACAATTTAGTAAGCTTTACCACTTCCCTTCCTGACTCCCTCTTTTGTAATTCTCCAACATCTCATCTCACAGAAGCTGGAAGTGAGTGAGCTGAATCCTGACGTCAATTTTGACTCTTTCTGGAAAGAGATGTGAATACATGATTGAAAATGTTTATTCTGTTGCATAGTTTGCCCGTGCTGTGCCCTTACTTATCCCATGGCAACCTCACATCAGCAACATGTGCCTCGGTCACCACGTGGCTGGAGGTGCTGTAATTCTGTTTGCAGAGCAGCTCCAAAGCGTGCAGCTTGTTCGGACCGGATTAGCCCGTCTGCTCTTCTGTTCAGCAAAGAGCCATCAGATTTCGCCTGCCCTGAGTGCTTCCCAGGGGCTGCCCAGAGTGGTATTTTGACTTGAAGGTGATCTCATTAAGTGCTAAAACCCTGTGTAACAGAGAAACCTTTGTGCTGCCTGGACTCCATGCTTGTGCCAGGGCCCCTGCTGCTGGCTGTGGAAGCAGTGGGTCTCTGCACTTTGTCACGGCTGACTTCTTGACAGTGGAATTCACTACTCTACCGCACCCGTTTTATCCTAAATTCCTACCCATTTTTTATTAAACAAAAGCCTCCAGCATTTTTGAAATATCAAGGGGATTTATTTAATGATATTTATTTAATGATTGCTGCTGGCCTTATGTTTATTAATGCTGTGTGTTTCCCAGCCTCCCTCCTGAGCCTGTGCATGTGTAGGAGACAGGGATAGCAGGATGCTGCCTTTGCTTTCAATCTGTTTGCATTTTAATACTATGTTATTTATTTAGTGTTACTGAATTTTTATGTTTAAATGAACAATTCATTGTTTAAATAAACAGAATAAAACAAGAAAAGGAGAGTACTTTATAAATAAGAGCATGATTCTAATTCTGCTGGCATCATAGAGATAGTCTAGGCAGGACAGGGCTGCTTGTCTTCAGTGTTACCGTATATAAATAACCACATCTAATGCTGGTAGTGGCCCCAAGGCTCTGAGGCAAAGCTGAGTGTTTTGCCATCAAGAGCTAAATAACACCTGTGCTGAGTGACTCCTTTCAGAGCTACAAGGTGGTCCTGAAAAAGAAATGCAGCTGTTACCCAAACCAGGGGCTCTAAGAGCAGTTCTGTTCTTACAGCAGAGAAAATTAAAAAAAAAAAAAAAAAAGGCAGCAAAACCAGTGGGAAGCCTAGGTAGACAAATTTTAAAAAGTCAGGGACTTCAAGGAAAGGCATGGAGAGAAATACATCTGACAAGAGACTGCTGCCACCAAGATCGAGTGGATGAGCAAGCACAACCAGGACTGAAGAAGCAACTGAAGAAGCCACCTTTGTCTTCTGTGAGACCCCAAATTCTGGACGAAGTACCCAGGCCCGTGCAGACCACAGGCTGCACAGGTTCTGCCTTTGGCCTGATTCTGCAGCACTGCAGGGAGTTAACTGAGAGCAGGTTCCTGGGTGCAGATATTTTGCATGACAGATGCTTTGCGAGAAGGATCCTTCATCTCCTGCCACACAAAAGGCTGGAGCTCTGAACATATGGTACTTTTGACCAAAGCCCTCTCATAATCTCACAAGCATGTTTCCATTAAGAGAAAATTTACAATGCATTGAGATGTTTTTCAGAAATATTCTTATGCCTAAAAGCTCTTCAGATCTACAGTGCAAGACAAAATGAAGGCAGATGAATTATGGTACAAGCTAAAACATTTGCAATGATATAATGCATTTGATTTAGCCATTAGGTGTTACTATAGCATCAGTGCATACATAGACCCTATCTGTGCCTGTATCCACATACATAAATACAAATGTTTCATTGCATAGTAAAACGCATAGGAAAAAGAGAGCAGGAGAGAGGACAGACTTCCAAGATAGCAATAAATCCTGTTGAAACAACTCTACCATATCAACTTAGAAAGTAAATGTAGAGCTGCACCCACCCTCTACAGCACATGGCATGGTGAGGGGACACACTGAGTAGGTAAGAGACACGCAAGTAAAATATGGACAGCCGGTAACCCATGCTCAAGCTGTGTGCAGCACATGCTGTCCCGAAGGAGTTAAGCCCAGCATTGATTTTAAGGGATGCCACACACATCTGTTTAGCACACACTGACTAATTGCAGTGTTGGCAGACCTTGGCCGGATGCCAGCCCCTGCGCTCATGCGCAATTCGTTGTTTCATGCATTGATCTGCTTGTCTTGTGTGGGCTTTAAATATCCAGATAAGCCCGCAAAGCTGCAAGAAGATCACATCGATATATTTACCCCACAGGCTCCCCTCTCCCTTCCCATCGTTCTGTTATGTGTCTACCAAAGGTCTGTTGTGAAACAATCTCCTGAGCCCTGTCGTGTTGTAGCTTTTCCTAATGCTAACTGAATTTCCCTTGGTAACAGGGCTACAGTATCTCAGCAGTATTCCCACTCTCTTCTCTCAATAGCTTATCATTTGATAGTGGAGCTATTCAAAATGGCATCTAGTGTTTTCATCGTACGACTTCACTGCTGAATTATTGATGAATTACAGTGCAATTTTAAAGGAGCTGCAATTTAGCAAAACAGCTGGGTAAGTGATAAATAGAGGGTTGGCACATTTGCTCTGTGGTGAGTTTTGCCTCTAACAGAACTACATCCAATTTCAAGGTCACGACTCTCATTCTCAGGCAGCATTTAGCTTTAGGAAGAATGCCTAGCAAGTCATGAACATAAATTCATTCACCCTCACAACTTCTCTATGAGGCAGGCAGGTGTTAAGATCTCCATTACACAAAGAAAACATCTTCTGAGACATAAAGAATCCTGTCCATATTCTGACTCCAGTCATCAGAGAGAAGCCATTTCAACCATAGTACCTTTGAAAGCTGGCTAAAAATTTTCTAAAGAAGGATTTGCTTTTTTTTTTTTCTTTTTTCTTTTCTTCCAGAAGACATTAGTAAATTGAAGTCAAAACTTCAAACAAACATCCATGCCTGAATCAAAAAAAGATGGGTTCTCTGACCCAGAAAAACAGGAAGGCTCACCTAAGCTCAGTTTGGCAGTAAGAGAAATCTAGATAAATACGAAATAAATGGGACTCTACAATGAGAACACAAGAGAGAAAGGTTTAAGTCTTTGTTCCCTGCAAGCACAGACCTCTATATGGAAAGCAAGCATGTTGTCTGCTGCTCAAGCAGGAGCACCTTTTTCTCTTTGAAAAACCTGTCCAACTATAGAATGGGTCACTATCTGAAATGTTTCAACACCTCACAGGATGTGAAACAGCTCTTTCTGCCCAGTTCTACTAATTGTTTCTGAAGTTCAGATCAAATAATCTCCATAAAGAGATAAATATATTACAGACATACATAATACCAAAAACTATGTAAGTTATTAAATATATGTAGTATCTACAAAAATAAATGAAGCTGGCATGATTGGAGAAGTGTTGTCTTGATATGAAACTTATAGATATATTTTAGAAAGCTTATTAAAAAATAAATAAATAAGGGGGAGGGGTTGCAAAATAAAATTGGCTTACTTCCTCCGTCAAGTGTCCTGGCACCAGATCAGAATTAACGCAAATTCTACCTTACTGTGAAGTGGGGTAGGATTTGTACAACAGCAAAGAAAGTATTATGAGGTGGGGATTATTTCTGACTAAGAGAATCTAGTTGTAGAGCATAGAGACAGAATAGAGGTAGGAAAAAGGCTGATTTAATTTCATGCTAATGTGAGCATACAGTACTCAAAATTGCAGGTTTAAATTTATCGGCATCTATTTTTAAGTTATAAAGTAATAAATACACTTAAAAGTACTCTTCCTGATCAGTTTTCTCCTAAAATATAATCGTTTAGTTTATGCATTTAGCAAAATTGTTTACATTTTAACTCCTGTTTTATTCATCTCTTCTTTTGATCAACTTGTAGAGAGTCATCGTATTTTTAACTTGTTTTATTTGTGGATGAGTTAAGTGAGAATAAAGAGTCAGAAGTTCTTCCATCTCCTATACTAAATTATAATTTTATTTTATTTTTTAAATTTATCAAATATATCTTTTCTTTTTTTGGAATTGAAAAGATTTTGTAAAGAACTTTCTGAACTATGCTTACTTATTTTCCTAGGAAAGGGTACCAAACAGGGAGACACTGACATAGCTTTTTTTAAGCTTATTGTGTTAACAAAGGTCAGTCCAAATCAATCCTGTAAACTCTGCCATTTGGCACGTGTCATACAGTTCCTATTGACATCCCCGTGTTCCACAAATATAAGTATCTGTGTCGTCCACTTGATATAGACTCCTGAAACTGCTTTGTTTGAATTATTTCCCAATAAGTCACAACAGTACATCATGGGAGACATGTAGTGAGCATTTCTGTACCTCAGCTTCTTTGTCTGGACTAGCTTGCCAAGCTGTTTCTTAGACAAATTGTCAAGTTTCTTAGATTTCTTAGATTAGTTAGTTTTTACTTGAAACACTCAATTTTAATTTATTCATAGTTATTTGTTAATATAATTCCGGAATATGACTCTGGTAATAGTATGAAGAGAATGGTAATGGCAAAAGGAAATCTTAAAAATAGAACAAATGCTGTTGGCTTTAGTTCCTAAGTTACCATAGCAGTGATTTCAACACACTACCTGTAGACTGGAGAGCAACCGATAAACAAAAGCTAGAGATATCATATTAAAACCTAAAGGTCTGTTCAGCAGATTTTCTATTTGTACCCATTACAACAAGCAGATCTGTGTGTGGTTTTGATTTCTGGCACCCCTAGCATGACAGAATCATGCAGAAGGTCTCATTGGACCTCATTTCCTGTGGCAGTCATCTGCAGGCATCCTCTGTGAATTAGTTTCTGGTAGGTTTATGTAATAATACAGCTCCACAGAAGCCATCCTCTCTGATGATGAAAGAGTGTTTCTTTTCAGTTTTCCACAAATGAAAAAGAATGCCTAATCTCAGATGCTATCAGCTCACTAAGAATAACCCAATCTTACGTGAGATCAGGTTGTTCTCTGAGTTGAATACAGACTGCTAATGCTTATCTAATGACAAAGTGATATGTGTTTACAAGACTGGAAGGATACCTCATACATATTTTATAAATTTGGGTGTAAAATATACAGAATTGAAATCTGTGATACATCTGAATATCATCTGGATATACAGTTTATCACTGATCTTTTACATACTGATCTGGTTTAACACCTCAAAGCCCTGTGACCTCGTTCAAGGGGCAGCACTGAGCTGGATGGTGAAGCAGATGACTGACTACAATCATATCATTGTAAAGTATGTCACCCAACAGATTAGCTAACCCAGATTAGACCATGGTCGTATCAATTTGTTTGAGCCTATAGCCCACACATAGTATCATATAGTTATTATTATGTAAATTATACAGTAGAATAATTCTATTTCTGAAGTCAATAAAAATAACAGACTAAAAGCAAAGGTAATATCAAACAGCCATTACTGATGCATAGCTCAAACACAGTTCAGTTTGGCTTCAGAACAAAGTTCTTACCCAGCTTCAAACACATCCACAGTACTGTGGACTGATTCTTGCTTGAAGTTTGTTGTTTTTAAGAAGCAATTTCCTCACTGTTACTTTACTGGGTACAAGTGAACAATACAGGGCATAAACAGACCTTCCCAAAGGTTAATAAAGAAAATACTGAAACTGCATGGCCGAGATTCTTCTCTGTTACCAATGTACACGACAGCTCTCTCTCTGTGCAAAATGGAAATCAGGACAGAGATTAGCCAGTTCAGTTCTACAAGAATGTTAATGAGATTTAGTCTCTGTGGGGCTCTCTGGGTGTTTGTCAATTATGCCGCTTTACCTGTCCTTTTGGCTTTTATTTCTCCAGTGACTTCTCTATGCAATTTGCCAAATAACAAAGGATAATAGTGATGAAAACTTCTGTTTTAATGCATGTTTTCATTTGAAAAAGCAATCACGCAGCAACCAAATATAATTCATGCTCTGGATGCAGAAGATTGCTTAAGAGTATGATTAACTTTAGGCCTGTGCAGCAGGCCTAAAGTGCTTAAGTCTTTCTTGAGTAGATTTTTCAGAAGTTTCACTCTGCATACTATTTTTCCATATCACCTAAGGTGCAGGAATTATTACTTTCCCTGAAGCTTTATCTTTTTACCACTGAGAGTGCCTATGGAAGTTCAATTTCCATCTCTTCAGAGATCATATTTCTACATCAGGTGAGACTATCCCTGCTTCAAAGATATTATGATGTTAAATGGACAAGGAAGACAAATGCAAAAGAGCTGAAGGCAATAAAGCAGTAAGTAACCACCAAAAGAAAGAGAGCTGGAAAAATGTAAACAAAGAAAAGAAATATAATATGTTTTCAGGTGAAAGAAGAGAACTGAGCTGAAGAACGCATCTAAGGGCAGGAAGGGAAGTCCAATTTGCTCTCATGCATTCCCATTGACTTCAATAACAGCTATATCTGGGAGTTTAGACTTAGATTTTGGCTCCTAACTTTTTGCTTCTTTGAAGAGTTGGATCTTCCATATTGCACTGAACTTGAATTTGAAAACCTCTGTTTTTGCACAGCAGTGCTGTGCAATTGCTTAGCAGGACAGTGGAAGCATGTAGCAAGCATTTCACTTTTCTTGACAGATTCAGCTTCAGCCACTCTTAGGTAAATTTATGCAACTTTTCTTCTGTGAAAATTAGTGACAAATATTTTACTAAATTCAATAGTATTTGGAGATACTAAACTCATAAAAGATGCATTGAAAAACTCATAAGTAAACCTAGGATCCATCAGGACAGTGAAGGAAAAAAATAAAGCCCACATACAGAGGTCAAGAAATCACCCAAGTGTGAATCTGTTCAGTCATCCGAAAGCATTGATGTCTGCCCAACAGCACTTTGAGAAGATATAATTGCCAACTAGTCCTAAATCTCAGTTTGTGCAATGATTGCACATTTGCATAATTAAGAACAGCCACCACAAAGCCCAAATGGCTGTCAGTGTAGAAAAATCTCACTGCAATCTGCTAAAGTTTGTGTGCTAAAAAGAAGTGTCATAAGGATTGGCAAGATGGTCTTGTGGTTTAACTGGAAAAAGAAAGGATATTTGTGAACTTAGATACGCCAGCTTCATTTGAGACCTTAGACCTGCACTTCAAATACTATTTAATTCAATTTCCCATCTGCAAAGCGTGGATAATAATATGTGGCCTTTTTCATAAAGCACTTTGTGATTCTTGACCAGACCTATAGAAGTGTAAACTATGTATTATTATGCAAACTATTATTGGGAATGACTCTGTGACAGCTAACTGTACTTCTTCATATGAAAAATACATCAAACATCTTCCAATAGAATTCTCTAATTCTAAACCACTTTCATTCTGTGAATTTATCATGAAGAAGCCTCAAGGGGCAAGCCCCAATGTTTTTACCCATTCCTTCTTCAGTCAAAATGAAGTTAGTGAGATCTCTGTTTAAATAACTACCAAGTCAAAGCTTCTTAAGGACATCAGGATTGAGACAGGAGGAAGCATTTTCCTGTGCATCTGGAGAGGAAGGAGGAAAGGACTGGCCTTCTTGAGAAATTATTTTAGTTATCATGCAATAAAATGGATTTGGTAATTTTGATTATTCTTAGTCAAGAAATATACACTTCTATGCAGCACGCAATATGCATTCCAGCTGTCATCTAACATATCAAATATATTCAAATAGATTTTAAAAAGTGAAAATGATTAACTCAGAAAATTGAGTTTATCACAGAAGCAAAAATGTTTTTATTCTTCAGATCTTTGGGAGGCTTCTCTGGACAGATTGATAAAAAATAATCAAGATTATAAGATCTGAGTTGAAAATGCTTCAGGAAAAGCACAGAAGCACATCCATTATAATGTTTTTATTTTGTTTCAGTCTGGCACTCCCACCTGAAAACAAAGCATCTTAACCACAGCCCCCTAAAGCTGATGAATGTCTCTATTTTGACTAAACTAGATTTGATAGCCAGTCCCCAGTGCCTTTCAAAGTTCACTGAAATTCAGAATTTTATTTGCAATATATAATCATTACTCCATTTCCCATCCCTCATTTCAGTACCGAGGAGCTGCTAAGCAGATGACAAACACTAACAATTCCCTGGTACATAAAGTTCTACCAAGTGATAATCTACTCACTTCCTTGTCTAATTTCACATACTCTAGCAGCCACGCAGAAATGCCTTGAATTCAATCTTTGATCTTCATGCATTCAGATTAATAAATAAATAAATTAATTAATTAAAAAAAAAAAAAAAGCAAACTAATTATCACCAAGAAGCTTCGAAGCTTCTTCCAAAACATTAAGACATTCAGTGCTGCAGTTAGCAAAGAGGAAGAAACTGCAGATCTTCTTTCTGCAAAAGATTCTTTTCTATGAACAGAGTTTACTTCTGCTCCTGGGTAGTAGGTAAAACTCCAAACTTTCTTGGAAAATAATCTGTCCTCTTGCTTCACAAGAAAAGGTAGCAAGTTCATTTTAGTCATAAAACTCACAGAAGGCTCAAATCATCAAAAGTCAAAACTCACGGAAGGCTCCAGCCAAATTCTGCATGTTACAGCATAGAAAGAAAGGCCCTGTTAGAAGTGGACTGAAAGAAAACAGATATTTCCACCAACTGAGCACTTTCTGAGGGGAGTGCAATTAGATTAGTAGGCAGTTACTAGGAAATTCTCCCATTTTGTTTTGTTTGCTTCTTTCCATGCAGCCTAAATGGTCTGAATGGTCCCTGCTCCCTCTATCCATTTCTTGAGTGCAGACCATCGCTGACTGCTTGGTTGCTTCTCCTACCCTGCCTAAGCCTACCCCAGTGCTTGCAGACGGTGGGAGAGAAAACAGGCCTTCATAGGAGGGGGGAAGTGAATGGGGTCTTCTAGTAGCTTTGGACTAGGCACTGAAATACAGACCCACTTCCTCAGATTGGGACAGCAGCCAGCAATAAATTCTCAGTGACGTGGCTGGTCTGGGTTTACTTGCTGCTGATTAGCAGACAATGGTCTTTTTCCTCCTGTGCCCTCCCCAGTGCTTGCAATTTTCTCCCAGATCCAGCCTTTCATCTCTCCATCTTCAGACCTCTGATGGCTCCAAATTTTCCAGACAATCCCCATTCTGGGACACCAGTTGCGATCTTACAGTATCCAATATAGCTTCTCTTTGACATTTTATTAGATACGCATCAAAATGTGTGTAATAAACACATTTCAAGACACTTCACTCCTGTGAAAACATTTTCTTCTAATCTCCCTGAGAACACTGTCAACCCTTACTGTGTAACATTTCACTGTAGTCTTAACTCCTCAGTGTCAGGACCTGTTGTTTTATTTGTCTGTAGAGTGCTACAAACAGCTGTGGCTCTGTACAAAATCTACAAACTCATAAAAATACAATCTTCTTGTTTTTTCTTAACAGCTTCTCATCATCTCTCGCTCACCTGTTAACGCACCAAAGCCAACATGAAAGTTTATCACAAGCAGCCTGACCTTTGCCTTAGGATTTGTCTTAAAATAGGCATGGAGTGCTGCAGAACAAGTCAAAAGCATCACCCAGTCTTCTGCTGGTTTGCTACGTGGCACTGGCTCAGATGTCTCACTCTGCTATTTCAAGTGGTTAACTGTATTATCTAAAGCAAGCCTTGATTGTCAGAGCTTGAGCCCGTATTCTTCCCTGTTTTATTTGAAGGTAATGCAATTTCAGATAACTGATTATTTCATCTGATGAGAAAAAAAAGAATGACAATGCTGTGTCTAATGCACTGAAAGGATCTGAGCACTAATGTCTTAATACACTGTAATGAACATTAAGAAAATATCTTTTCATCTTGTGAAAGGGGAAATTTTTGATCGTAAAAATGCATCTGTGATAGCAACAGTATACAGCATTGTATATTCAGTCCGGCTTGATGATACTTAGAGCACACACAGCAAAGCACTTTTCTTTTTTTTTTTTTTTTTTTTATTTTAATATGCTTTTGTCTCCGGATTTTAAGTAAGATGTTCAAGGAAAGCACAAGGGCAATATTTTGAAGTTACATAACATACTGCCAACCCTTCACCGTTAAAAATAAAAGGATTCAGGCTCTCTTCTGTAATTGTAATTTACAATGAAGAATAGCATGGACATGTTGTCCTAAACAATTTCAGTATTAATTCCTCTTTTTGGTACTTGGAATATTAAAAGCCCACTGGCTCTCTCTTTAGGCAAATTACACACACAATGACTATAATGGATTAGGAATTAGAAAGAGCAGTCCCAATGTATCCTTATTTTCTTCTTTTGTTGCATACAGACAACTGAGAGGAGGTTAAAAACCAACCTGTAGGTACACCCCTCATAGTTACTGCTGGAATGCACCACCTCACCTTCTGTTTCTGCCCAAAAACGTCCTTTACCCTTCTCTTCTCCCAAGACCTCCCCCACAGTTTCAAAGCACTGTACATTTGTAAGCTGTGTTTAACTCCCAGTTATGGTGAGAGGTTTCAGGATGTGAGAGGTAGAGTGGGCCAAATGGAATTCAAAAAGAAATGGTAGAAAGCTGCACGTAGCTGGCAGAGCAAACACCTAGCAGAAAGGTCTGTAGAAATGAGACAGAAGCAGCATTTCCTATTTTTCAAGCATCCAGTTTCAGGAACCAGGGTGCTGAGAGAGAGCACACTGTGGCTCATCCACAGTTACAGTACTGAATATATTTCTAAAAGCCTACCTGGACAGCTGGCCTTTCTCTCAGCACCAAAGTCCTGTTTGTAAGAGCTGTATTAATTATTTTTTTTCCTATAAATTCTTAAGACTTTTGTTCTCAAAGGACCGATGGACTACAAGGAGCCACCTCCAACAATATTATGACTGCAACAAGAGGTGTAGCTTGAATGTATTCTGAAGCATCTTCCTTCCTGCCAACAGCTTGCTGGACAGATTATGTTATTGAGAGAATAAAGGGTTTACTATGGCATCAGGGTAATTATATCCAGAAAAAAAATAAAATAAAAAAATACATGATGTCATAAAATGTATCCCCCAAAACTGATTTATGTGCAAAAATAAAGAATTATGACTGTATGAATAATCTCAACTTTAAAATAAGTTTCTCTTCCAAAGCTCACAGCAACCTATCTTTTCCTCCCTATCTTCTGAAGGTGTCAATCATCATCCTCTTATCGCTACAAACACAATGTAGCCCAGTACTGCCAACTTCTTACCCTGGAAGAGCATTTCAGTAATAGAGGTTTTTCTTTTGTACAGCTTTTGTTTATGTATTATTTCCAATAGCTCCCTTGCTCTTAAATATTTAGAGAGAGATGTATTTTTTCCACCAGAAAGTTTATCTATGGCCTCCAGTGACAGCTTCTACAGATATCAAAAAACTCCTAAAATTCCCAAACCTTGTGTTAACAAGGCCTTAGGTTGACTTCTGGAGCCCTGAAACTGAAATAGAGGCAACAAAAACCATAACCCCAGCTATTAGGTCTTGAAATGGAAAGACTCTTGGTAGTATCTAAGGAATGAAATACGTCTTTAACATACGGTAACCTTCAACATTTCCAGTGAACTGAATAGGATCAACAAACAGTAAAATTATTACTGAGCTTTGCAAAGACCACCCAGTAGCTTCAAGTTCTAATGTAATTTTTTTATTTTTTATTTTTTTGGATCATAGAGGAAAGGAATCTCTTTATAAATATTTGATTCAGCCTTTTAAAAACTATTGTACTAATTAAACTGTTTTAATCTTTCTGGCTATTATGGCTTCCACAAACCCCTACATGAGAACCTCAGCAAGCTACCAGCAAAATCTAGACTCAGGGTAAATTTCTGATGGAATGAGAGTGTAATGATTGCTATATGACGTAGCCAAAAAAATTAAAATAACTCCACGTATTCACAGGTTTGGTTTAAAAAGTAACCTCTCATAAGTAAGCCACTATTTTACTTTAGGTAATACTTTCAACTCACTGGGTTCAGCAACACAAAGCCCACCAAGAACGAGAAACTGGTTTTACTCTCACTGATGCCAAACACTATACTCACAATCTGTGAATATCAATCAACATTGTCAGTAGTTTTATATCAATCTTTAGTTTTAATAAATAAATAAATAAAGCTAGTAACTGCAGATGTGAGGACACATACAATCAATGTATCTCACATATAACATAAAACAACATTTCATCCATGAATTATGAATGATGAAAATGGAAATCAAATGGTACAATATTAGATCTCAATTTCTTTAATGTATATGCATGCACATTCAAAATCCCTTTCAGATGTTAAAATGAGATATCCCCAAAATTATCTAAATAAGGACATGTACTCTACCAATCCATTACTCCTTAGCACCAATCCAGGAATTTCAGTCACGTTCAAGTACTGAATTGAGCATTAAGTATTTTACTACTGCTAGTAGAGGTATTATAAGATGACAGTTACTACAGTATCAGACCAGCCACAGAATATTCTATTATATTAACAGTTATGGAAAATAATCATACAATGGGGTGGTTTTTTGTTTGTTTGTTTGTTTTTATGCTCTCAGTCATATGGCCTGAATTTTTGGGTAGACCTGTGTGGAGCCAGGAGTTGGACTCGATGATCCTTGTGGGTCCCTTCCAACTCGGGATATTCTATGATTGTGTGATTCTCTTATGGACAACTACAGGCCTCAAAGTGACAAGACTGGAAGCATATCTGGGTTTTAATAGCATATATTTTGGTATAGTTAGGTAAAAATGAAAAATTTTCCACTTCTACATGATCAAAACCCTCTGAGTGGTATTATTAAAACATAACAAATAGTAACATTTAGGAAATCTAAGACATGAAAATGGAAAGTTATAAAGAACCTACCAATCTAGACTCATGATGAGACATTTCAAGGCAAACATCCGTGACCTACCAGCTAAGAATAGCATATCAAATGGCATGTTTCTTTCCCAGGTAAGATGGTGAAATACGCTGGTGGAAGCTCAGCAGGACCTGAGAAACACTGCTATTACTCAGTTCATGAGTACAAGGCAAAGCCTCCCACTGAGTTCTGAAAGCAGGACTGCTGAGGCTTTCACCCCAAAAAATGTTTTTGGAGGGTAGATATGTGCTGATCCCACTCTGTGCCACTTCTAACCTGCTGCGTTTGACTATTAGAACATGTGCCACAGGCTGCTCCATTGCTCTAAGGACACTTTACAGCTCGCTCATACACTCAAAAAGGTGGTGACATCACCACCAAAGAATGTCATGATACATTCTTGATTGATTTGATTACGCTGACATCAGCCCAAGGAATGGCAAACCAGCATGTATTGTATTTAAATGAGGACTGTTTAGAGTAGTCACTTGGTCCCCATGGAGACTTATGTGAGGAAAATCAAGTTTTGAATCCAGCAAGCTTTCCAGGAAAGAAAAGAAAAGAGAAAAGAAAAGAAAAGAAAAGAAAAGAAAAGAAAAGAAAAGAAAAGAAAAGAAAAGAAAAGAAAAGAAAAGAAAAGAAAAGAAAAGAAAAGAAAAGAAAAGAAAAGAAAAGAAAAGAAAAGAAAAGAAAAGAAAAGAAAAGAAAAGAAAAGAAAAGAAAAGAAAAGAAAAGAAAAGAAAAGAAAAGAAAAGAAAAGAAAAGGAAAAAGTCTGATTTTCTGTAGGTAGCATTGGTTCAGTTTGGACATAGAGTACTTAGGTTCAGTTTTTCAGAAAAAAAAAAAAAAAATCAACTTCTCACCAGATTGAAAGCATTCCTGAACTTACTTTCTCTCTATGGTTATGTTAACTATGCCTCTCCGTTTCCACACTACAGAAGACAAAGCGTTGCATGTTCCAGTCCTCAGGAACCTCCCCCAGTTGCCAGTACCTTTTGAGGATAATCGATTGTTCTCACAGTGACAGTGTCAGATCCCTCAGCTCATGAGTGCATCCCATCAGGTCCCATGGACTTGTGTCCTTTTTAAAAACTCCCTAACCCAATTCTTCTGTAATGATAAGTCTTTACCACTCCAGACCTTCCCACCAATCTCATGAGCCTGGGAGTTTTGAAGGTGGTCTCACCAGTAAAGACTGAGGCACAGAGAGAATTTAGTGCCTTGGCCTTTTCCTGTACCTCGTAACCAGGTCACCCACCATATTCAGCAGTGGACCCAACTTTATTCTCTTCTTCCTTTTGCAGCTGATACACCTGTAGGAGTACTTGTTGCCTTTCACATCCCTCTCCAGTTTCAAATCCAGGTGGACTTTGGTTTTCCTGACCCCTCCTCTCCATGCTTGGACAATGTCCTCCTGGAACTCTTGACCCTGCTTCTACCTTTTGTATGCTTTCTTTTTAAAATCTGTGTTTTGTCAGGAGCTCCTTGTTCATCTGTATGGTCCTCTTGCCACCTTCTGTATCCTGCAAATTGGGATAAATTTCTCTTGAGATTCAAGGAGGTGGTTCCTGGGAAAAATAACCAGCTCTCCTGGACCCCGTGCTCCCCAGAACTGTCTTCCATGGGATTCTTCCAAGCAGATCCCTGACCAGGCCCAAGTCTGTTCTCTCCTGAAACCAAGGGTTGTGGATCCTGATATTTGCTTCATTCTCTCCTCTCACAATCCTGAACTCCACCACTTTATGGCAATTGCCATTTTTAAAATCCCTGACCAGTTCTTCCTGCTCTGCAAGCATGGGGTACATCCAAGACTCCTGCCCCCATATGCACCTCTATCACTTCTGGCAATAAGTTATTGCCAACGCACTCCAGAAATTTCATGGCTTGTGGTCTCATTTTTTACTCTTGCAGCAGATGTTGGGGTAGTTTAACTCCCCATTGAGGACCAGGGCCTGTAAACATGAGAGTTTTTACAGTTGTTTGAAGAAGACCTCATCTACCTCTTTGTTCTGATCAGGCTGTCTGCAGCAGACACCTATTGAAAGGATGCCCACATTGGGTTTCCCTATAGCCCAAACCATAAGATCACAGTTGTTTCATCATATATTCCTAGTCTAAGCTCCATTCATTCCCACTGCTCCCTCACATGAAGAGCAACTACCCTCCTTACTGCTCATCCATCCTAAAAAGTCTGAATGCACCCACTAAAGCACCGTGGTTGTGTGAGCTATGCCAACATGTCTGTGATGCAGACAAGATCGTAGTCCTGCAATTCCACGCAGACCCCTAACCCTTCATTGTCTGTTCCCCATGCTGTATGCATTAGCAGACAGACATTTCAGATGGGCAGTCATGTTGATTTCACAGAGAAGGCATGAAAACTTTCCCTATAACACTTTCCTATAGGCACTTCCTTACACACAGGCTTGAAGTGGTCCCCTTTTACTTTTGTGGATTAAGAGCTCTCTCCTATCTGGAAAACCCTGCACTCTTTGCTTACAAACTCAGCCCACCCCTTGACTTCACTTAATTGTCAGTCATCAGCCCCATTCCCTATGGTTTTTAGTTTAAAATTGTCATCTGGTTGGCCAGTCTGTTGGCAAAAATGTTTTTGACCCCTTGGTCAGTTGGATCCTCTTCCTAGAAGTCCTCAATACTCAAGGAAGATCCTGTGGTCATAAAACAGAATCTCTGCTGTTGACACTAGTTGTGCAAACAGCCATTTACCTGCAGGATCCACTCCCCTCCTCCTCAAGCCACATGGAAGAGGTTTGCAATAAAAACACATTTTTCTAATGCAAAGAGTCCAATCATTTCTAATTTTCATTAACCTTGGAAAGAAGAACAGCCAGGCCTGAGTCATAGCCTTTTCACTGAGTTAAAACCAAGATATGGAAGTTGGAGCAATCCAAGGCTGGTAGCAATGCTAGCAATATGTCCCAATGTCCAGGGGAGAGAGCAGGCTTTCTCTAGAAGCTTTATCTAGCATGTTGTCTTGCCAAGGTCCCAGAAACCAAAAAATGGCAATTTTTGTATTTTGAGTGTTGAGTGAGATAAACACTCACAATAAGAAATAAATCTAACCTCTCTGAACTAGTATATTAATTTACAGAAGGATGAATAGCTTTTTCCTATTGTGCTAGTCCAACCTCCTTACATTAAATGGTCAAAATGATTGTCAATGATAAAACTACCACCAGTGTCTTGCAGAAGGTGCAATGCCAGGCCGGGACCATCTGCACATAATCAGGACAGGTTCTGGCCTTGCGGAATGGGTGTCTCTGGCTGAAAGAAATATTCAGACACAGTAAAAGAAAAAGAAAAGATATTTTCAATAAGAACATTAAGGAACACAAACAGGCACCAGTTGTGAAATGAGCACAGTAAATGCACTCATTGAGCACCTGGATAATGACTCCAAACAGGGGGTGAACTCTGCAGGAATAGCTCGCTATTCCCCAACAAAAAATATGAGCCCCAGGCAATGAGCTCCTCCCTTCCTACTCCTTCCAGCTCTACAGCAAACACGAGGTGCCCAAAGCAAGCAAGATGTGCTGTGCCGTGGGGTGGCCGCAGGCCCTGCGGCCTTGCATCTACCAGGAGGATAAGCCTGAACAGGCTGAACTCCAGCCACCAGGCCCGTGTTGCCATGGCGATTGTTGCCAGGTAGCCAGCATGATGAGAAGGCTGCAAGGCCTAAAAATAAAGATGTCGGGGGTTTCCTAGATGTTCGTGTGCAGCGGGCAAAATAATAACGAGGCGTCCTCATGTTCTTTACAATTATGGGGTGCTTATATTCCACAGACTTCAGTCACCTTTTGAAATTAGCACATTTTTCTCAGCAGCAAAAACAACCAAATCATGACAGTGGGAAGACAGTCCAAATCAATGAAAGCAAAAAGGAGAAATATTGTCCTGAATATTCTAAGAAGCTGACAGATAAAAGATTAAAAACCTTCTAATCAGAGTTAGAAAGCATGGCAGCTCTACTGGTTTATTCCATCTCATTCAAAAGCATCCTGTAGTTAAGAGACAGGAAGAGGTGGATCTCATTTCCACACCTAAACAATCCCAGTTCATATGGACCCCACAAAATAAAAGAAAATGCAACCAAGAATACTGTTCAAATGAATACCTCAAGGACATTGACATTCTCAGGTCGATGATTATGGGAATGCTGTGTGGGCCACATTGTAACTGGAACACAGTTTAGGAAAGGAAATGTTATAAAGCCTCATCAGCAAGGAAGGGAAGGTGGTCAAAGAGAAAAAAAATAAAAATCAACATAAGTCAAAGCAACAACTATGAAAGCAAAAGGTGGCCCTCACTACTACTTCCTGGTCACCATGTGAAGGCTTGACGAATAAACAAAAAGTAAAACAAACTACAACAACCCACCCCAATGTAACATAGAAAAACAAATCTGCAGCACCTTTCTTACAAGGAGCAAGTATTTTAAAGGAGAGAGAACTGTATGAGTTCCTGTAAAACTGAAGTATCAAAATCAAACCTCATCCTAACCAGTAATGTTTCGCTGTTAGATTCCAAGACCTGGGTGGTTTTGTGCTACCAAATTCTGAGGAATTGTTCCTCAGAGGTTTCAAGGGAGAGGTCAGTGGCAGAAACACAGATGGCTTGGGCCAAGCTGCTTATCCAGCTGACTCCCTTCACAGGGTAAGCAAGACAGAGAATGAAATATTGAGTCTGAATCCATTTTTACATACAAAATATACAATTCTTTTGAGTTAACTGAAAAAGGATCCCTCCCCCCATTTTTAAGTATGGAAAGTCTGAAGAAACATTAATTTTTTTCTACTAGGAATGATATTTTTTTCTTTTCCTTTTATTTAACTGAAAATGAAATATGATGACAAAACTAAGCGGAATTGCAAAATAGGAGGTAATGTCAGATTAAAATAACAAACTTTCAATGGCTAAAATGATAAAGAAAAAAATAGGGTGTTTTTTGAACTTTGTTGCTTTTTCTTTGCAAATAAATAACTTGGCAAAATAAAATGATTTTGTAAATCATCTTGATGACGCATGATCTGCATGATCCAGTAATAGCAAAACACCTGATCAAATTACTGTCCTCTTCTACTCTGAGTACCCAGACCAGACAACATTTTCCCCCTAAACTCCACACTGTACGTGACCCAGTGATTAGAACAACATAACACTTAGCACATCAGTTGCTATCAGTTGTAATATGATGAAAATGGTTCTCTCATTTTCCCCTTTTTCTCCATATTTCAATAAAGAACATATAATCTTCAGAGTATAATAGGCAGCAACGGCAAATAGAAAATGTCATAATAAACACTTAATAGTGGTATGGTGGATGTGAGAAACTGGAAGAACATCCTTGTGCATAAGGACCTTTCAAACAGTGACATAAAGAAGCAGTGGATTTACTGACAATATTCTAAAAATATATTTTAGACACCCTGAAAAGGCACTAAATAAAAATAGGCCAAATTTGAGTGGAAAATTACTTTTTAAAAAAGGAGAGAGAGAAAGCTAAAATAATGAGAGCTGGATTTCTTTCTTGTGACTGTTTGTTTTCAGAAAGGACTTAAAATTGAAATATCTCCTTTAGTTAGAAGAATCATTCTTATCCTCTTCCCTTTGTTCTGGCACACATCACTGAATTTCATATATTTTGACTTGCTGAGTATCAGATAAGATTAATTTGTACAAACATAACCAGACACACAGGACACTTAAAATAACTGTATCTTAATTCTGCTGATTTCAGCCCAGAATTTGATTTTTGTCCGAATGGGCTTCAGCTCTAGAGAGATGAAAACAAGAACAGAGAAAAAAGAAAAAAAAAAAAAGAAAAAAATCAAAGCAATTTCCTACATGATGATAACCTTTAGAGAAGACAAATTCAAATACCAAAAATGCTGGCTTGCTTTTTGCCTCTTGTTGCCCCTTGGGAAACACAAGTATCCATCCAGGCACGGTTTCCAGAGATACAATGTTTTCTGAAGTTCAAGAGAGTTATTTTGAA
Organism: Netta rufina; assembly: GCF_964035555.1. NCBI lineage: Eukaryota > Metazoa > Chordata > Aves > Anseriformes > Anatidae > Netta > Netta rufina. Next base: position 142,202,896 of record NC_140123.1, read on the forward strand.
CTCTGAGTTACTTAGTTTTGTTTCTAAAATCTAATTAGGGATTCTCTGGCCCCAGCCAACTTCATGCATATATGGAGGTGCCAGTTAGCAGCTCCCCTGAAGAGAAGCGCTAAGTGGCATGACTTTATAAAGGCATTCTGTTCTCTGTGACACGTGCAAGACCCCATCTGTCTCCATTAGGCTTAACTAGTTGGAAATGCTTCCCCTGATGAGTTTTCCATGGCAAATTCCTTAGCAGCACCCAAGCAGAGAGCCTGAACACTACCTCAGGTACAGGGAGCAGTGCCAGCAACAAGTGATAGTTACACCAGGGCAGGGGCCCCTCTTTTGGTATTATGGAGGTGGCTGTGAGGGTCGGGGACTGAAGGGAGAGGTCATCTCTTATTGCATGTACAAAACTCATGGCAAATAAGGGAACAGGACAAAGCCAACAGCAAGTGCTCTCATTGTGTCTTATTTCATTTCTGCTGTACTACTTCTGCTACCTATACTAAACCTTTCTTTCAGTATATTTTAAAGCTAAAAAAAAAAAAAAAGAGAAACAAACAAACAAACAAACCAGGAAAGTTCTCTTTTGAATAAATATAATTTTATCAAAATCGAAATGTTTTACAGATGTGTTGTTAGTATCGACTGAAGTTTTTGACAGAAAATTGTCAAAACTTTCTGTTTCAGGTGTTGAACATAGCAATTAACCTACTCCTGCTCATATTAAACTGTTAATTGTAATCATATGCGTAAAAATAATACATATTATACTTAGAGAGAAAACACAGGACAAGAGGGGAAATAAATTTAATCTAAATGTTTTGACACGATGAAATAATTGCTATAGTTTGATTCATTCAAAATGTTGGATATATATTCCAACTTCAAATTATTTTCTACTCAAATTTTGGAATTTCATACAGAAGAAAACTGGTACTTCAGTAACAAACAAGCATCAGACATTCATATGAATCTTTTGGGGAACACAGTAGTAATCCAGGAATGTTAGCCAGATGGAATACACTCAAAAAAAAAAAAAAAAAAAAAAAAAAAAAAATCATTAATTTACCTCCAAAATAAATGCATTAAAATGCCATTTAAATTCAAGGATTTCTGCATGTGTTGTTTTAGCCTCAAAGTGTTTTAAACATTTTTCTTCATATTGTTATTATCTTTTTAATCTGCTATATATTTTATCGTTGAAACAACAACTACCCCAGAAAATATTTGAAAAAGAGTTGCCATAATATTAATATTTACCTACTCCACCACAAGAGAGAAATGGAAGCTTTGCGTTCAGCTACCAAATGGGGGGAGCTGTTTTGGAGCATGTGGCTGGAGTTAACACAAGCAAGCACACAAAACACAACAAATATATCTCTACTATTCAGAAATTTGGAGGTTGTGCACCGGAGGAAGAACTGCTGAGGAGTTCTGTAACAAAAACAGAACATGCATCACATTCTTGTGCAACTCAAGAAGGAGGATTATCCCTTGACTGGATAAGAAGATCAGAATTTCTGACCAAAAAGTACACATCTAAATAATTTATTCTATAAAACTGTGTATATTTAGATGTGAATGCATTTTATGCCAGTTGAACTTTAATAAAACCTAGAACTTACAGCAAAATCCTACCCAGAACCCCAGAATTGCAGCTAATTTTCACTAAGAACTTGTAACTGACTCAAATATACTTGAAAGATTCACAAATCTCTTTATGCTTTCTCCTCTACAAAGTAATCCATAAAAATAATTCTATCAACATGAACACCATCTATATAACCCTGTTATAATGGGTTGCCTTAGGTGTTGCTTTAAATTTCTTTTCTTCTTTCTATCAATGAGGAAGAAATCTGTCCATCAAAGTCAGACAGGTTCTATTTTGGCTTCTATATCAATTTAGAAGTTTCAATTGAGGTGCCAGAACTGGCAGTTCCTAACACCTGTAAAACTACACTGATACAATGGACTTGTATAAGTTTCATTGAGAGTCAAATTTTGCTGGAGAATATTACTGGTGATGATGCACAAGGAGGAAAGAATCAGGTTTGTCTTTCTTCACCAAGTCTGCAAGGCTGACAGCAAAAATATCTGTAATCTAAATATATTTGATCTGAAGTTATATAGAGAGAAACATGACAACCTATCACATCTTTTTTCTTTTTAAACAAAGTCACATTTTTGAGAACTGCAATTTAAAGAACCTTTCAAGTTTTGAGGTCTGAGTCAGTTATGAAAGCAGAAAGCGAGCATAATGAACATGCAAGGCTCCAGAAGAAATATTTAATTCATGTTAAATAAACAAATAGAACATTTTAGATGCCCTTCAGAAGTGTGGTTTTTCCTCAGAAAGAGAACTCAACACAACTGTCCTTGAACAGCAATCAATGCATCCCACCTTCTGGGAAGCTTTCTAAGATGGGCTGGAAATCAGCCTGTTGATCAGTTGTAGTTCTGCATCCATTTCCTTCCAAGAGCTACTATGTAAGAGAGGCCAGGAGACCCACCAGCCTCCAGCCAGCCTCCCTCTTGTCTCTCCATCCTATGGCTTCAATCTAACTTCTTCCTGAGACCCCCAGTGCTACACAGTCTTTTTTTCCTTCTAAGTATATATATATATATAGCGTGCTACAATAACATAGAGAAGAATGCACTTTAAAAACCAACTACACCATTTTGAAAGACTAAGATCACACATATCTATACTTTCTAGAGTTTGTTCTTTTTTTTTTAATTATTCGAGACTCATTGAAACAGGCTCATCACCTTCAAACAACAGTCTATATTATCTGTAAGGAATATGGGTAAGGCTGGCTGGAAATAACAAATTTACATATTGAGAACATTTGAAGTTTTGATTTCTTTTGTTTCTCCTTTGATCTGCAGAAGAAGGACTTGATCATAAATCTCCCACGCCTTGCGTATGCACTAATTTACACTAATCTGTACCTGTTTTGCTGAAATTCTATCCAAGATGTGATGTAATTGGCATCAAAACCATAAACGTCTTACTTTTGGGGGGAGAAGGTAAGAGATTTAACCAGCTTTAGTTATGACTTCAAGTAGGGAATAAACCACCACCAATAAATTTAACATGGCCTTCCAAGTATGGCCTCAAAGATTTAAAAAGGAAAGAAAGGAAAAGAAGGGTAGCTTGATGCATCTTTTGACTTCAACTAAGAAGAAGGACAAAGAAAAAAAGGTGTTGATCTGCATCTGGAGGACATAAGGGACATGGATATTATGGATATTATGGATATATGGATATGGATATTTATGACTCTTTTCTTAGGTCTCTGACATAGCATAATTCTTTAATTTATGATCTTCAAAGAAAATTTGAGTGTCAGAAGAAAAATACGGCCAAATTTCTTCTTTGTCAATAACACAGTCTGCAAACATGCATAATTTTTAAAATAAAAGCGGTGCATTTCAAGTCTGTCTTTGGGATGAGCACCCTCCTGCAGAAATCCCTATATTCTCATTGTTTCTCCATGTTGCTCTCAATGTTCCTTTACCTCACCTCCCTCTAGTATTCCTTGTTTGCTCCAACCCTCCTTGGCCTTTCTTGGTTTGGGCAAGGCATAGCATGAGCTTACCTGAAGTCATACGTGCTCTTTACTGATGTACTGCACATGTGCTTGTACAGTTGTGCTGACTGACTACCAGCTGGCTGTTGCCAAACTCTATGGATAATAACAGAATTGTCTTTGTTGTTCTCTCAATGGGTCTATTCATGGGGTTCCTCTCCTTTAATCAGCTCCCCTTTTTCAGAAGTGTTTTAGGAACTTAACATCTTTGAGACCTCTGTGTCCATGCTAATTTTGATTAAGATTTGCCAATGAACTCAAAACTTAGCAGAAGACTGACAGAAAGCACTTATGCTTTTTTCTTGAAGAACCTATGCAAAATAATAAAAAAACAAAAAAGTTCAAAGAGCTGTCATTCATGGTGTTATTCTTCCTTCTGCCACGAAAATCATCTCATATTCAGTACAACTTTTCTTGCCATATTACACTTCTCTTTTTTTTTCTTGACCAAATCAGGTAGAACTTCATACAGAGTTACAAGAAATTGAAAGGTGTTTTGTGCAAGGTCATATAATACACTACTGACTCAGGTGCGATTAGAGTTTGTATTTCCCTATTCAGCCTCCCTTCCCCTTTTCTTCTCCTTTTTCTCTTATACTAAAAACCATCAATTTTCTTCTTTTAAGCACTGGAAAAAACAAGGTGTAGCCCTGCATTGGTTCTTCTAAGAGGACATGAATTTCACCTTTATAAAACAAAGGTAACTGTAACAGTGTACTGGAAAAATCAGGATAAATGTGCCGAAAAGGTATTATAGGGGTGGTGGAATCTTTTGAAACAATTAAAATGCTGCTGCACCTTTTGAATTGGATGTGCTCAGGTGTTTTGTTTCTATTAATTACTACTTTTAAGCACTTCAATTAATGATTCAGTATAAAATTAATAAACAATCAAGAATGTTGGTCATTTTCTCCCCCAAATCTTCCTGCAACCCTTTAAAAATAAATAGTTCTCCCTCTTACTTCCAAAGTGGCTTGTACTCCAGTTTCAACAGATTGAACATGCAGCACTGTCTCTTTGGATTGAACACACTACACCTCACAGTCTTCAACAGAGTCATACAAAAAAGTCCCAAGATTTCATATCCTTCCTTGCAAAACAGTCCATAATATAAATTTCTATTGTATGTCCATCGAATACAAACAGAATGAACAGCAACAGATGAAAAAACTGAATGCTCTCCTAGTTTCATTTTATCTGATTTATTTCTGGGGGTAAATACCTCATATTTAATGTATAGATAGTTCCTAAAGTTTATTATTTTAACTGCACTTGTCATAGGTTTACTCTTAGTTTCTGTTACTCCAGGCACATAACTTTTCTGGCTCGTCCTCCTCTCTGTCCTTGTTGATTCTCCAGGTGTAGCACCAATAGAAATTCTACAACATCCAGTACTAAAAGCAGTAACTTGCAAACTATATCCCACAGGCCACTAATGGTCCCTGCAGACTATCTGTGGAATATTTTCTGACTCGGGTGAAATATTCTTCTTTCAACATGCAACACTTCACCTGTAGAGAATGACATTTTTATTTTATTTTATTTTATTTTGACAAGTCTTTCCTGCTGTGTATAATTTTTAAGATTTTTTAAATTGTCTTTAAAAATGCAAAAGATCAAATTTTTCATTTAAAAAGAATTGTAGGGCTTCAAGAATTGTAGGGCAGGAAGACCCTCCTATGTACTGGACAGAGAATGCCTCTGACATGTAGAATGTGAGAACTGAAAGCTCTACTCACAACCAAGACAACATTTTTAATCCTACATAGTCTAAACTCAGCTGAGGACTTATCCACAGCTGCTCCTTTCCAGGTCCCTCTGGATGGCATCCCTTCCCTTTAGCATGTCAACTGCACCACACAGCTTGGTGTTGTCAGCAAACTTGCTGAGGGTGCACTCAATTTCACTGTCTGTTTCATCAACAAAATGTTAAACAGGTCTGGTCCCAATACTGACCCCTGAGGAACACCATTTGCCACTCCACCTGCACATTGTGTCATTGACTACAACTCTTCGAGTACGACCATGCAGCAAATTCCTTACTGACCGGGTGCTCCATCCATCAAATCCAAGTCTCTCCTGTTTAGAGACAAGGATATCATAGGAGACAGTGTCAAATGTTTTGCACAATTTCAGACAGATTAAAAAAAAAAAAAAAAAGAGAGAGAGAGACCCGACCAGCGCTATTCATGGTACTCGTGCAATTCTTTTTAAGGGATTTGCAGACCCTTATGAGAAACAAGAGTCTAAAAAGCAAGCATTTCTTATCGCTTTGCTAAGTTTAGATTTCTTTTAGTGCTCCTTTAACCCTGGCCTTATTTGTTCACAAAATGAAAGGACCCAGAAAACCTAGTAAAACTTCAAAGTGACCTCAAGATATTAATGTCTCAGAGATGCTATCACTACTAGCAAAGAGGATACTGGAGAACACATTCAAAATTTTCCTTTTTTGTGGAAACCTATAGACCTACAGCATCTACTAGATGAGCTCACTACAGTTGTGACCCGAGTAAGCAGAGAGATCTCGTCTAAATTAACTCAAGCAGCACTGCAAGTAAACCAAGGTCAAATCAAGAAGTGAGTCCAAAAGATGCCTAAAGGGAGGGAAAGTTGTTTGGCTAGAAGAGTCTTACTAACAAAACTAAAATACGGAAGACACATATCTCCATTCCCCATTCCACAGAAACTGGCAAATACCATGAAACACTGTTATAAGCCATCCAAACCATAAAATAAATGTTGTGGGTTTTGTTTTGTTTTGTTTTGTTTTTCTTCCCCTAACATTTCTTACTTGTGATTATAAACCTTTGGTTTAAAAACATTAAATAGGAATAATCTGAAACAAAAATTGCAAATTTAATTTCTAGCTCCTTACCACCTACATGAAAGAGTTAAACATACAGATATGTCATTTCTGGCCCATTGAAAAGTCATTTAGATGATTTACTCTCTACCTAGACTTTGTTGCTGCAGAGAGCAGTGTGATTTTCAGGTATATATTAACATAGAAATATTAAGTATTCTAAGTGCATTAGATGCTTTTCATCTTTTTAGTGCAATTTTGGGATCATGGGACATCATATGTTCATTAAAAACTGGTGCTAATGAAAAAGAACCAAGTTTTTCTGTAAGAAATAACACCTTCTGTCTTGGTATTCCAAAGAAACAAATGGATGTTGGGGACTAAGAGCAAAAGAAAAAGCTAAGTATTTCTGAAGAGTTCAAACACATCATTTGCTTTCTCTCTTGACTGTCATGTGTGTAAAAACTATTTAGAATGTAAGTATTTCCACTACTTTCGTAAATACAGTTTGCCAGAAAAACTGGAATGTGATGAAAAGAAATTAGTCCTGAAATGTTCAGACATTACAATAAATTGTAAACAGTTTCAGACTGCATATATATTCTTCCTGTTATAGCAGGATGCAACTCTGACCAGATTTTACATACACAGAAAACCTCATCACAACCACCCTGATATTAGCAGGGGAAAAAAAAATAAAAAAAAAAATGTCACAAATGTGGTCAAATTGGAGCACTTTGCCCTGACAGGTTGTAGAATCTCCATCCTCGGAAATGATCAAAACTCCCTGGACATGGCCCTGAGCAATCTGATGTAACTGGGAAATTCAGCCTAACCTCAGAGTTGTTTCTGACCGAGTAGAGGCTTAGACCAGATAACCGTAAGGAAGCCCCTACCAACCTAATTTATTCCGCAATTCTATTTTCAAGGTCAAGCTTTTGAGGTTAAGAACAGTAGTATCCTATGATCTCGTGAGTACAGGATGCAGTTACCACCCTGCTACAATGGTTCTTCTTCAAGTTTTGCCCACTGTTCTTTCACAAGACCTGTTTTCAAAGCACATCTTACATTGTGCGACCATCTTCCCTAGCCAGTCATTATCCAATCTCCCACATAATGCAAACTCCTTTAGCTTTTCCTATGAGCACCCATCATCTCATACCCCTCAGAGTCCTGAAGGTGGAAGGACGCTGATGGGGGAGCTTCTGTCCTAAAACAAAACAAAACAAAACAAAAAGCACCCCACTTTGCACTAACTGGTGAACTAATGCCAAAGTTCATTTTTAATTGTTCACCTTAGGATTTCTGAACTTCTCCTAGAATTTGCACTGAACCTGTTCTCCTTCCCAATTCCTAGGCATTCAGCCAACTGCATCTGCACCAGATGTGTCTGTGCTGTGGTTCAAATGCTGACATGTAGGTGCCGAAGTAAGAAAATCCTGAGTTTGAAACTAGCTGGTGTGCACTTCATTTCTGCACAGCTCCTAGGCTTCATTCAGCTACATTCATTATAAATTTAAAACCACAGGAATCTCTTGTAACCAGATTATGGGCTATAATGTAACTGAGTAGACATGACTGAGTTAGCTTGCTGTGGTTTACTCCAGTTAAGCCTATATGACCAGTGGTATTGAGCAAGAAAACAACCATCCAAAATCTAGCCCTTAAGTATTTGCTGTGGAGTGGATGCCCTTGTGCAATTCCTTTTTTCTCCTTGTTCTGATTTTCACCTGACTGCCCCAATTAGACTAAATATGTTCATATAGTAAATACTGAAATAACCTAATCAAAGTACCATTCATAGCATCAAGTCTGTCACACCACTCTGAGTCTTACTCATTAATTATCTTGAACAGCATATGGAAATAAAGTAGCATGAGGCCACACAAAAAGTACTATGATTTCAACCAACTCCTTTCTAATGCCTTAGCCTTCAGATACCTCCTCCAATTGTTTTATTCTTTTAATCTAGCATAAACAAAAATATTATACAAATGTAACCATCATGGGCTTTGCTGCCACTGTTTCCTAGACATGTGTAAATCACCGATGCTTCTTCACTAGGGTTTCAAGGGAACCAAACAATTCTCATTTCAAGAATCAATATTATGTTTCTCTGTGGAACCTAGCCTTTATGAAGGTGTCACAGTGTTCTAAAAAAATAAATAATAATACAGAGACTGACTTTCTGATCCAGATGTGCATGCGTGCATGCTCACCAAAGGAAAAAGAAAAAAAAAAAGAAAAAAAAAAAAAAGAAAGAAAGCGCCCTTTCCTTGGCACTGTGGAAGTGTCAGCTTTGGTTTTATTTTGTTATCACTAAGGAATATGTTTCTCTTTGACTTCATCTGACCTTTAAGAGAATTGTCTGCTAATGCTAATAGCATGCTACTGAGTCTGAAGCACACTAAAAAAAGAATCTGGCTGCTGGATATACATAGTACTCTCAAGCAAGGAAAGTCTTTTTAACTCTGAACAGTGACGGTCAAACCAGTGGAGGCTCGAGGTTCTGTTAATTATACCAAATGGATGATTACCCAAACCTTTACCAAACCTCTTTGGTCTTTTAACACAGACGGAAGCCTTTCAAGTGCAAGTACGGGAATTTATGCTTCCTGCTTTGTTGCTTGGTTTGATTTTATTTTTTCTGTGGAAAAGTTTTAGGTCTCTCCACAGTCTGGTCTGGCTGGAACAGCTACCCTCCCATGACGCAGATTTTGCACAAAGGTCCATCACTAGAACAAGGAAGTGCAGAGTGCATGAAAATGAAGAAAAAAGAAAAAAAAGAAAAAGAAAAAAAAAAAAAAAAAAAAAAAAGAAGAGGATTAACTTGAAGAGCTTAACAAAACTGCAAGATCAGAGTTCTGAATGAGTGATTCCAATTAAAATCTGTGAGAGATTTGACAGTTACTTCAAGAGTAGTCTGATCTAGGTTTAGTTCAAGGACTTGGTAAAGAACAGAGTCAGTTCTAATTTTATCTGGACTGATTGGCCTATTTGTAATAGCCTGTCCTAAGTGCTCTGTTAACACAGTCCTGTGGATCTTATACCCGCACTGATACTCAGACACCAGATTTTAAGATCCTGCAGAGCTCCCCCCCAACGACAAGCTGGCAACTTGACCAAACATATCTTACTAGCTCCCATTAAAGAGAACATATTGTGGAGATTCCCTAAGGCAAGCAATAGGAAAGCAGGCAAGACAGTACGTATCATAAGGAAAACTTAAAGCAGTAGCCAACTCAGAACAAAGTACGCACAAGTCTTACTGTATTAAATGTAAGGAAAACACAGCCAAGTGATAGCACAAAGTACATAATTCCAGAATGTTTTCTGTGGACACCCAGAAACGGAAGTACTACTGATAGCACCATCTATACCACTGATAAGACAGCAGTGAAAGAATGATTGAAACAACTGCTGCTAGAACAGGAAGAAGCCAGGACTGTATACTCCAATGCCTTTCTTTATGTTCCTCTACTTCATTTACACTGAATTTTAGTTTGGACAAAAATGAAACTTCTGCAGAAATTGAAATCAAAGTTTTACCCAAAGAACATCTGCAGCAATACTTACCAAAATCCCCCAAATTCCTTGCCAAAGCTTTTCAACATTAGAGGGAAAAAAAAAAAAAAAAAAAAAAAAAAAAAAAAAAAAAAAAAAAGTGGAAAACCTCCTTTGAAAGGCATTGAGGACAATCCTACATGAACATGTTCACTCAGCCAATTATGGTCAAATATTAGCGGTGACTTTTCTGATGTGGGCACTACTGATGATTTATAGAGAGACTATTACTGTAGCAGCGAAACATTTACTAGAAACTGGACAGGGGCCACCAATTCATTTCACACAAGCTATTGAAGCAGTAAAATGTTCTCTTGTCTCATTACTAATTTGAGCCAAAGTTACTCAGTTCCTTTAAATCAATGTTTCTCATTAGCCTGCTTTAGGTTCAAAAAGGCTGCTTACAATCTTTGTGACTATTTATATGGCTTTTAAGCACTTAGTTTAGTGTAGTTCATTAAATAAGGCTTAAAGTAATTGAAATATCCTTGTGAAACATACATAGGCCTTTTTCTAAAACTTTTCCTGTTGCTGTACATTTGAGGCATTTTGAAACAATGAAGGCAGTTTTATAATGTGAACAGTATTGCTGTTATTCCTGGCTTTCATCATTCTTTCTGACTGTTCACGTGGAGAACTGCAAGAAGAAGCCAGCTACGAGAAGTCTGGGATGTAGACACACATGCTTTGCCCAGAGGTTCATAATGAAAAAACAGCAACAAAAGAACATGGATATAAGATGGAGTAGAGCCACCTATTACCTTTAACACCATCATGTAATGCATCATCAAGACCCAATTGGCTGATTCTAAGCATGAAATAATTTCAAACTTTCACATTCAGAAACTAAGTGAAACAAATTACTGTTACAGATGACGGCATTCTTCAGTCTACAAGAAAAACACAGCACCCTCACTCACTGCACAACCACTAGCTCTGCAGCTAACTACAGCATTCATCTTTGATTTGGGAAATCCTGGTTCAGATCTTTACTCTGCTTATTTATGGATGTGGACCTTATTTTTAAAAGTAATGTTTTAGCAACCAGATTATAGAATGATGTTCTCCCAGGCTTTCTTGTTGGAGATGCCTTATCACATATAAATGAGTAAATGGACTCTTTGCAGTGCAGATTTGAATCTCTTTCACACCTCTCCAGTTGTCTGTCCTAAGTGTGAACACAGATTCAGTCACCCTTACATTTTGTCACTCTTTGTTTGCCAAGAATAGCCCTGACAGGCAAAAAGTCAGGAACTATTCTGTGATTTAGTATTTGAGGCATTTGTTGGGAAGGGGAGTCTCTGCTTAGGCTGATGACCTGTATAAAGACTTGAATCTAAATATCTCAAGTGAGCGCCCTGGACACTGAGCCCTCAGCAGTTGTTTCAGCTCATGTTTGTGAGATTGTATGGCTGCATGAGATGTTTTCTCATCTTAACTATAGATTCCACCCTGAACCTGAAAAGCTTTTCCTGCAGAAACTGGTAGCATACTTTACTATAGGAAGTGCCCATTGTGACGCCTGTGCTAGTCAGAAAATTCCAGCCCGACATTTATGCAACCTGTATGTTGGAAACTCATGTTTCTCCAGGGTGGATCTGAGTTAGAGGACACTGCTGCTGGTGGCACTCTCTCAAAAATGAGGTTTCCAACACAAAATTCTCACTTCCTGCCTTGGTTCCTCCCTCTTTGTTTATACACATTGCAAGAATCTAGGTGGCCCAGGCAAATGGCTAGCAAATACAATGATGTTGTGTCTGGTGAATTCCCCAAACTTCCTTCTACTCATCATTTTAACATACATACTCTACTGAACATGTTATTAATCTCCTTGCTCCTAATGCAGAGATGAATACAAGGCATATGGAGCTGCCAAAAGAAATTACCTTCTACCTACCCCTCTACTGCTTAATTCTTTCTGCCCTGCAGCCCAGATCATGACAATAAACCAACCCGAAAGCAAAGCTTGAAAGCAAATCAAAGAGGTTCATTAATAGATAATGTACACATATTTCCCATTGAATAAGGCAAACTTTAATACAAAGCATTTTATTTTACAGACGCAAGCATTAAATTTGCTTAAAAAATACCGCAGCCCAGTTTAGAGTATGTTTTGGAAAAGGGAGATAATCAGCAAACAAATGTCAATTCTCCACTTGGCTACTACGTTCAGTCACTGTCTGAAGGAATATTTGCAGAAGATCTTTTCACTCACACAGCACACTTCATATGACTCAGGTAATACGCCCTTAGTTTGTGTTTGTACTGCATCAGCCAGTCTCTGAGGAAAGTCTCCTGAAATGTATTGTAACTGTGCAAATAGATTTTGTTGCTTAGTGTGACTGTTTAAGAAAGAAGGCGACTACGTAGGTGGGGAGACTACAGAAAAGAAGTAAAATAAGGCAAGTCCAAGGGAAAAGGAGCTTATATGGTGTTCCCCGCCCTCACCACGGTTGTTTGTGTTTAACATGACAGCCATATTTTCAAATGGCTATAACCTAGTCCCATCAAAATCTGTGACACTATGCCAGTTTGCAGAGGCTGAGAATCTAGCTCCAAGACTGGTACTCTTTTTTATTGTAAACCACTTCATCTTCACAAATAGCTCATCATCATAACAGTCTCATATGGGCAGAAAGGATCTCATCTCACTAGCTTTCCATGAACTGTAATCAAATACCTTATAATAGGAATTCAGAGGCTCTGGTCTGGTCTTAATTGTGTTTTCATTAAAGCTAGTATTGCCATTGTCCAAACAAACTGCAAGCTCTGCGGTGTGGCCTGACCTGCCTCTGCAAAACCCATGCAAACTACAAGTTCCAACATATACTAGCTGGAATACAGTACCGTAAAGAAATTAAATGTGACGGCTAGAAATATAGACGGTCAAATTTTAAAGCTACTTGATTAAAAGGAAGGCAACACACAGTCGTTATTGCCAGAAAAAATAATAATGCTAAGCCACTACTGAGGAAAGCAGCCTTATGCAATAGACGAATGGCACTTGCAAATTCATACACAAGTCTCTCAATGCTGCCCAAGTAATACAGGCACAATGCCTTCCCAAGAGATGAAGGAAAGGACAATACTTAACAACATACCTTCCAACTGAAACCTGGCAAAGAAAGCACGTACTCTGCACACAAGGTCCAGGCTATGCAGTTTTGGTTTGACATCTGCTGCAAGAGTAAATTTTCCCCTAAAGCCCCTGCAGTTATTAATATTGAGAAAATAGGATTATTGTCTGAACAGCATGGAGATGAAAAACTGTATCTGCAAGCTGTCTGCTTATTTAGAAAGCAGTGAAGGATTTTTTTTTTTCACTTGATAACACATTTGAAGAACAACTTTGGGAAAATAAACCTTTTGGACTATTTTTCACTTTCTCCTCCTCCCCACAGATGACCCGTGATATTTTCTAAGTGACATGGAGCACAAAAATTCTTGCATCTTCTTACATGCATGGGAAGGGGTTCTAAGAGATTAAATTCAAGGATTCCAAATCGTATTAGAATAATAAAGAATGATTTGGAGGGCTTCCTACCCAAGCAAGCTGGCCCTGAAGTACATAAAATCAGCCATTGCCATTATGCACAGAGGTAAGTGTCTCTCAGGTTTTTATTTCGTACACTAGCTAGAAGAAACTGGAAAACACTTCAAAGGGAGAGTGGATGAAAATACTGGCCCTGATGACGGTTGCTAGGCACCAAGCAATGCAGAGAGGCCTACAACATGCCAAGTTTCAAGCAGATTTAGATATTGTCCTAATGAACATGGAGTGCCATTAAAAACCAAGGGTTGCTTTAAACAATTTTGCCCAGACTATTCAAAAAAGAAAATGATTTCATCTTAGCTTCCTCTTCAAAAACAGATACAAAGCCCATGTAGGTGAACACACTGACAATTGCAAACACACAGCTCATCATACTTTATTTCCAAATAAAGGAAGATTAAATGGCATTCAAGACTCTTGCTGAGCACAGGCTCAGTGGTTCACTTGCAAAGCATCTGTCACAGATGGGAATCTAAATCCTAACCCACCCATCCTTGTTTCACTCCTGAAAATATGCACATCTTTGTGGCTCGTGACCATACATCCAAGATGGGCCTCTTCCCACCTTGTGTGGGGTTCAGGCCCACTTCTGAGAGACCTCCGCTACTCCAAGAGCATCTGAGAAGGCGGCTTACATGTGGCACACTGTACCTTACAAAAAGGCATTTCCAGGGGAGCTGCCATCCTTTTGAGTTCATCTGGCAGAAGTCCAGAGTACAATGTACCTCTGTGTCTTCTGTAAAACGTACTAGAGGGAATCAAAGAATCATAAAATAATCCAGGGCGGAAGGGACCTCTGGAGGTCGTCCGATCCAGCCTCCCACTCAAAGACAGGCTCTTGGCTCAAAGCAGACTTCAGGTCTTTAAGCAATTCTATCCTTAGATCGATTAAGCTTCAGAGTCTACACAGTTTGGGGGAATTTTCTGTGGGGGTAAGTTCAAGTCTTTGATCACAGTTGTTTTTGTGGATGCACGACATTTCCTCACCCAAATCTGCCATTCCCTTTCATGCTTTAGATCTAGACATTGGTTGGAAATAAAATAAGATCCTAAATCTTCCCAGATTTTGGAATATAAATACAATCTTTCCAGTTGTCCATCTGCTTAAAACAATTCTGTGAACGTAATTTGATTCTAGTGCTTTCATTCCCTCTCCCCCCATGTGCTTCTTATTACTATTGGTACTTAAAAGATAACTAAAAATCAGAAAACCACCATCATCCCCAACACAAAACACTCTGGACAAGCCCAAATCAGTCACAGAGCTGATCAAAATGCAGATACATAGAAAGACATGAGCTCTATTCCAGAAGTTTTATATTCAGCTGAGGCCAAATTTCTCTATAAAAATGCTTGAGGAGCCTCAATATTTATTGAATATAAAGAATTCACCAGGTTATCTGCTACTAGGGCAGAAGCCTCTGCTCATACTTTCAGTTATCTTGTACCATATCTTCAGAGCATTTATGGTCTGTATTTATCTTCCTATATTTTAATAAATCTTATTTTCAGATTGTATCAAATCTTGTATTTCCATCTTCTAATGATATTTGGACAAAAATTCCATTATTTAAAGGGTTTGGTGTGGGTTTTATTTCTTTTTTTTTTCTTTTCTTTTTTTCCTCTAATGAATTAGTTCTTTTCTGTGATTTATTGTGTCAAACTTATTACCTCTATTTTGTTACTCAATTTACTCTTGTAGCAAAATGCATTTAAATAGCCTTCTCCAGTATGATTTTATGGCTGAAGATTTCTCTTGCTTTTCCATAAAACTTTCAACTTCATTTTAACTATTTTCCTTCAAGCCTCACAATAATGGAACCATGTAAATTGCCATAGAAACACCTCTGCTAATAAATTAGACCTTCCCTCACTTAATAGCCAAATTACTTTTAGCCCTCTGTAAAGAGAACTGGTGTACAGATTTCTGCCTTTATGAGCTGGTAAAAATTACCATCATTATAGGAAATACTTGTCATCCTACTATCTCCAGCTCTTCTGCCAGTTCTTGAATTAGGTTGCGATCCACATAGCAGCAGTATTAGCACAGGGAAGAGAAATAGGTGATGGTGCAGTTTAGAGTAGCTGAGGGTAGGTATCCCCTTGGGACCTGCATGGGCTGGAGGACTTGAGGACAAATGGATCCTGCTCACTGCTGTCCCAGGTGGGGAGAAAGGAGAGGGTTTGATTTCATAGGCCAACCTGGTGACAGTAGAATTTGGCAAAAACCTGGATTCATCCAGTGTAAAAGCCGCTGCTCTTCCATTTGGTATGACTGCAGATAACTGCCCCCAGGGCTTGGGCAACAGCATGCAGAACATCTGCCAGCAGCCACATGTCACTGTGCAGTACACTGTTGTTATTGCCAAGGCAGGCAAGCTCCCCTTCGCATACCAAATTGAAATGGGGTGGTGTGGCCAAGGTATGGCACATTTTGCTACCATTTGGTAGCTTCTGTCATGCCCTAATTACCTCCATTATTCCCAGTAAAGGTTCTGAGTCTTCTTTCTTTCTTTATGTGCTCCAAAGCCAAATATTTATTAAGTTGTTATTCACACACATACACACACACAAAAAAAAAAAAAAAAAAAAAAAAAAAAAAGTTCCCTTAAAATATACTCTCATGTATCATTCAGTGATTTGATATTGGGTTCATCATAATATTTCCTTGATGATTACATTATAGGTTTTAGCGTATTATCATACAGGTCTTTTCATTATATGGATTCTGGCATGATGTGCTACACTTCTGTTATTACCTGTATTCACTGATGTTAGTAACCAAAGCCAAGAACTCAAAAAGCAACTGCTTGAAGTTAGCATTCTAAGTCTATATTTAGGCATCTAAAGCAGCAGTTTGATTTTCAGAAGTGCTGAGCATATAGCTGCTACTTTAACTTCCAGGATAAAGGCCACTGAAATTTGTATTTCTTTTTCTTTCTTTTTAAGAAAGTGGCTTTTCATAGTTTATCTGCTTTTATTTTCATGATACAGCTAGAGAATTTGACAGGTGAAGCAGAAAAGTCTGACTGAATAAATAAAAGCTTTTACAGCAATACTGGAATTCATTGCCATAGGAAATGAGGGAGTTCAGAATTTCAGTGAGTCTTAAAAGGAATGCACATAAATAAAATGTCTTTTAGAACCTCACTTGGCTTAGGTTCTAAATGAACCTAGTATGAGCATTTTCCTTCTCAGATAGGATTGCACATCATTATGTATTTTCCTCTTCAACTCTTCTATTCAGACACCACCACACAGTCCTCTGTCAAAGGAAGGATAGCAAACAAGAAAGCCAGTATGTCTTTGGTAACATGGGAATTGCAGTGTTCTCATTAAGCACCCTAAAACTCACTTTTAGCGCTACTTTATGCTCATTTTTAAAATCCTACCTCCCCATTCTTTAGTTCACAAATCCCTCTTAGATTGCATAATATAAGCACATGAACAATATTAGCTGTATTCTTCATTTTTGGACTTAATACCAATGTTTATCATCCAGGAGTTTATGAAGAATACAGATCTGGCATTCCACACCAACGGTAACAACATTCAGACTACTGAATTTCAAGCACAACCACAGTATGAAATCTCGACCATGACGATATGTAGCAAGTCAGAGAAGACAAACTTAATGTAATATCCAATACAGTAATCACGAATCTAGTCCAATAACCTATATTTGGGTAGAAGCCAGTTTCTGAACTTTCATAGGAAAGCACCAAATCCCTATCTGATGCTCAGTCAGTAGAAATCTGTAAACATGTGGGAAAGTGGAGGAAGTAGAGGAACTTCATTAATACCCACAGGCAACCCTCTAATGTCAAAATATGTGGCATAACAAATCTGTGATAGTCATTATTTTATTGTATAGAAGTCCAGCCACCACACTGTTTTATCAACAAATCCTACAGATTAACTTAAATCTTTATAAATGTTCCACAAATTTCTGCAAACTGTCATACACAAAGCAAACAAAAATACCTGTGTTGTTAGCAATCATATTTACCCTTGATACAATCATATACTATGAAGTCTGTGGAAAATAAAAATAAGAGAGATCATGCTCAAGGTGTTCTTCTTTATCCTGGCACAAACTAGAAGTTGCCCCTAGTCAGTCTGCTAATTTTACCTAATGTAGCTGGAAGAGTGTCAAGCCTGTCAAGGAGATAGACATGCTCACACCTCTTCTCTGCCAGCTGCGCAGTTCTTCCAAATGACTTTTCGTGCATGAAGAAAAGATGGAAGACTTTCTGCCTTAATCCACTACTGTGTCAGAACATAAAGTCTTCAGGACAGTGACTCACTACAATGACTGAAATTGCATTATTACTTATTTTAAATACATACTTGATTTGAATAACTTTGCATCTAGCAAAAAGTTCTCATCCTCTGTCCTGTTCCTACATCAACACTTTATACCATGTAAATGTGTAATAACAAATATCGCTGAATCTTATACTTCAGTGCTTTTTCTTTCAGGAATGGAATGCAGAATTTAAAACATAAATATCTGTTGTGAGAAAAGGAAGAGAAAGCAAAATTGCAAGGGCCACACTATGAAGGTGGAACTTGTCTCAATGACATAATTCCAACTTGCTAGCTACAAATGTTTCTCTTAACATCAGAAATTCTCACTAATTTTTAACAAAGTTATCTTGACCCATAGATCACAAGAAACTGTGCTTCCTCCAATCTGGAATTATTATGCAACTATAAACTATCTGAAGGCAATGAGTGACGCTGTCTTCTTGTCCATTTTTTTTTTCTTTTTCTTTTCTCCAAACAGAACGCTTCCCTTATTAATTTATTTTAATTCCAGCATGACAAAATTAGAAACTTCTGGTAAGTGAACGGCCATAGTTTCAAGACAACCACTCACAAATTAATCTCAAAATACCATGCCTATATCCATGATTCTTAGAGCTTAAGTGGATCAAGTTATGACTTAGTTCTTGAACATTAAATCACAAAAATTAAGGAGGTTTGGGCACAAGGGCTATCTTAATACAGAATTTAAGTTATTTTATTTTTTATTTTTGAAGGCAGCAGACTGGGCGATTATAGTGGGAATGCTCCTTCCTTCTCAGTGAGACAGGATAGGACTAGAAACAAAAGGAAGGTTCTGCACACTTGCCAGCAATGTGACAGAGTGCAGTCTCATGACATTTACTTCAGGCAAAGGGATAGAGTCAGAAAAGCATTGGCAAAACCCCAGTTTAGTGGAGTTTGGTTTTTATATTTTATTTATATATATGTATGTACATATTTTAAATACACTTTATCCCTCTTCAGAAAATTAAATACAATATTTTTTCTTCTGCAATCCTACCACATTGTCCTATCTGTACACAAGCTGAGTAAATCTGCAGAGTACTTCAAGGAAATCCTGAGATGAAAGCAAGGAGATATCCTCATCTCTGCCAAAACTTATTTCATGGCAATGGCCATGGGTATCATGCTACCTTTTCAGAACAGCTGATAATTGGAGAATTAAACATCAGAGAAAGCATGTGTAAACACAGAGGACAGCAGGTTCCCACAAATACATATCAGCAATTTCAAAGCCCTAGCTAACTTTATTTACAACAAGATGGGAGCAGCTGCACATGACACTGGCTAGAAACTCAGGAGCATCAAACCCAACAGTGCATTGAAGCAATGCCCTCCATCAAATCTCAACCTGCTGCCTTTCATTTAAAGGTGAAATGCTGTAGAGGTGACAAATAGAGGCACAAATTTTTCACTCTGGAATACTAGGTATTACAACTAATAAGGATTCATCTTTCTATGAAAAAAAGGAAGAAAATATTAAGCATGGACTAAAGATAACACTAGCACCAGTTTCCTTCTCTTCACAAAACAAAGAGTGACATTATCTACAGGCTATCTCATTTGAAACAAGTTAAAACTATTGGAGCAATGTTGTATATTTTCTGTTAAAAAAATTCCTCCCCTAACATTTGTTATTTAATAGATATACATGAAAATCTTGATTCAGAACTAACTTTATAAAGCTCAAAAAAATTCCAGTGACATTCTCATATTTTCTTTCAAGGCAATGGTACTTTATTGCACTTCTAAAAATGCAAGAACCACCAGACACTCTTCTTCCAATTGTACCATATAAGAAAAAAGTAGCTTAAAAATCAATATTACACTGATAGATCTAGTGCAGTGACAGAGGAATCCTAACCCTACATCTCCTGTTCTGGTAATTTTGCACAGTTAAGGAAAGTCAAAATGCTATGTAAACTCACACATTCTTAGGTACAGACATGTAAAACAGTAATTTGCTATGATAAATGCCACTTGCTTTGAGAAAGCTCTTGATACTCAGATACCAGCTTGTGATGATATATACATTTTCTGTTCACATTACAGAAAAGGAACCTAGTATCTGGAGAAAATTCAGCTAAGCAGGATTGCTTCTTCCAAGCAAGGGACAAGACCATCTTTTATTCTTAGCAGTGCCCAGCACAATGTGCACTGAGCTACCACTAAGGCTCCTAGCAGCTTTAATTCTTTAAATAACATTACTGCAGTCTAATGGCATAGATGGCACAGATCAATCTGACAACTGCTCTGAGCTGCTAATGCAAATGCTGTGTGCCACTCAAGTGATACTGCACTATGTGACTGTGCTACTTAAGATAGCAAACCCAAGAAGACAGCTTTACCTAGATCAGTATGGAAGATATTTTCATAAAGATACACAAAATGCTTCTAGAACCAAGTCCAGTCTATTGAAGTTCAGCCTATCTCTCCCATCCAAATCTGAAACCTTTGTCAGAAGACCACTAGTACACTGGACAACACTGACCATGGACCCTGGCCCTCCTCCATCCTCCCTAATGCATATGCAGACGTACTATCCTGAACAGCAAGCATGATCAGAACCGATACCTTGACAACTGATACCTAAGCTTGTGGTTCAGTTGGAAGGGACATAGCATCTCTGAAAGCATCGGTATCACTTAAACCTACAAACTCGCTCACATTCAGTGGTAACAATTCAAAAATCATTATTTGTACATCTTGCTCATCTGATTTCTTATAGTTCAATGTCACTTAAAAATAGTTCAGATAAGTATTATTAAATGCAGCTTCCTTAATTTATCCAATAAAATTCTTTCAAGGAATAGAAAATTTACTTTGCTAACAATTATTTCTCTAAGGACATAGTTTACAGAGAAAAACAAAAACATTTTCTACTACAGTCTTAAATGAGTCTTAAAAATTGGTTGGCAATGCTCCTTACATAATATGCTTCTCACATAATAAGTATTATTCATGTAATTTAGATGGTATTTTTATGGGATTTATTTGTGCTGGTTGAATTAGGACTATCAGTTTGAATCACTTTGCAGAAAATTTCAACTCAAAGATTTTTATCCTTCTTTTATACCTCCTTTATTTTATGTACTACCAAAGTCTGCTTAAAAATGTGTAATTAGCGTTCCTATTAGGACTGAACTGCTTCAAATCACTATATTAACTGTTATTAAAATGACAAAGACACTGTCATGATACATACACTTAAAATCTACAAGTGGAAAATAGTATAATACCTCACAGATTGTACTTCTATGGGCTTTGTGACCTTCTCTTGACATTGCTAAAATTGTTCTCATGCAGCAGTAAGTGTCATACAGGAGCTGATATCTGTCCTAAATTCAGGTATCCAACACAAATGCTGGAAGTGGAAGAAAGTGTGGTAAAAGAGTTAGTACACCACTCATTTTCTTATTAGCTGAGACTGGATCACTTAGTTGTTGTTGTTTTAACGCCAGTATTATACTTAGGAAGAGTTGTGAAAACAGCAATGAAATAACAAGAAAGGTTCTGGTCATATTTCTAGGCAATAAAAAGTAAAAGCAGCAGCATCAACATTTTCACATAAGAATTGCACCTAGGGTAGAGTCCAGGAAGAGGATCTGGTGACCTGAAGCCACCATAGGATCCTCTTGATCCTATGTTATTTATTTCCACGTTCATGTCCTATTTAGAAGGTGAACTTAACAAAAGTTCACAGAAGTTCAGATCTGGAAAGAGGTTCATACTAGTCACCCTCCACGTCTGCTGATATAGAGAAAACAATGACTAATTAGATGTCAAGTGGATCCAACCACAGATTACATTACAAACAGCAGTTTTGCTTCGCCTGGCTTTAGAAATTCAAAACTGCAATTCCAAGTTTCACTAAATTACTTGAACACCCTCAGGAGATCAGTAGCAACCACTAGTGGTCTATAAAAGAAACCTTATCAACAAAAGATAAATTTAACAGCAAAAGTCAATAAAACTCTGGAAAAACAGAAGCATGCATATAAAGAAGAGATCTCAATTTTCAAAAGCATCGTGTGTGAAATCTAATGGCACCTGGGTGATGTATTAGCGTGCTTAAGAAAAATGCAAAACAAAACAAAAAAACTTTTAACTTCTTTTTATTGTCTTTCAGAGTAATTTTGCTGAACTGTCTTCCTAGAGAATCTGAGAAATGCCAAAACAAATGCAAAGCACAGCAGGATATTTTCCAACATAAAGAGCCAGCATTCAGACCTTTAATTCAGACAACACTGGAGGCTGACCTAGATGCCACAGAGCTCATCTCATGCTAGCTCTTGGGCCCAAAGTAATTCCATTTCATTACTGACATAGACTGAACACAGTTACCTCAAAAGTCACACACTGGTTATTACATACCCTGGTTTGCATGGGATACAGTATCTCCTCTGTACTGTTGGAAAAATGATTCGTGCACCTGCTTTACCTAACTTATCTGCAGGTACCACTAGCCATATTTTGGAGCACATTAGAAAAGTCAACTCAAGAGGCTTAGGAAAAAAAAAAGTGGAAAAAAATGTAAAATATATATATATATATATATTTTTTTTTTTTTCAGCCACTTGAAATTTAGCACCACTCTAAAACTTTCAAGTAGTGAAGCATCAGCAGCGGAACAGCACAACCTTACATTGCTAAGCCACCTTAGAAAGTGTCAAACTGGTGCTGTGCTTCCTTTTTGTAGAAAGCAGAAAGGCTAACAGGGAAGCAGATACTTTTCTAAAAGTGGGTAGAAACCCCGCTTGTGATGAGAGGTGGCACTTGTTGTTCATGTGTCCAAGTAATAAACATAGCCTGTTTCTGTAACCTGTCTTCTAAGAAAGTTTCCCAGCAAGGAACTTTATTGGAAAGACTGTGAGGATTCTGCTCTGATAAGGTTTCTGAGGCCTTATGGAGATCCATTTTTCTGATATCTGGGACACTTATATCTAGACTCAAATTTGCTAGGGAATTGATGAAAATAGGGACAGTATCTAGACCATGCTGCTAGGTTTGTTTTCCTCAGAGAGAGGCTGAAATGTCTTGGGCCCTGCCATCTCCTTTGTAGTCCTTGTATATGACTCTCCCCTGAAAACTCCTTGAAATAAAGCTACTGAAGGACATCACGAATAGAAAAAGTATAACAAGTCTGATGCCAAGGTGTCAGCTTCTTTGTGACACTACATTGCCAAGATTCTAGTGCAAGTTTCATTGTGCCATTTCACAGATTTCCAATTTCTCTTGCTTTTTGTTAAAACAAAATTCAACTTCAAAAGAGACAAAGAGATGCTTTGAATAGAGAGCTATATCACCAGTAAACCAACATGCTGATATTTTCTACCTCTCTCCCCCCCCACAGTTTCTAGCTGGGATTGCCATCTCAGCTTAGCACCACTCTTCTGGCTCTCTGTCACCCTGAGATGAAGAATTTTTGCTGAACACTCTTTCACAATTACTGAACTCTCAGCAATGAAGATTCTTTATAACAGGATGACTACTGGGGGGTACTTTCAACTCCAGGGCTCTAGATTCATGGCAGCTTCTTGAAAGGTCCAGAAAAGCACAGGATTTAATTTTGCCAATAGCAAATAGCACCTTAAATGTATCTGCACAGCATTATTTCATAGCAGTAAGCACCGTTACTTTGGGTTTACAAGCCACAACTTTAACGGCCAGCCTAATTAACAAACCCATAAAAGGGAACTAAAGTGATGTTCTTAAGTATTCACTATGAATACTTTATCCAATCAAATTCAGATTTTGTTTCCCAAAATCATACAGATCAAAGTACACAATCTGTATGAAGCCAGAGATTATTACCAACTAAATGGGCCATTTGAGGCAAAAATGCATTTTCAGATGTCTACCTGAGTTTGGTTGTTCCTACATTCCTGTCTCAAGGTGAACTTCTCAGATGAAAACCTTGAACCTTCTACTTTCCTTAAATTTAATTACAACAACGAGATGTAAGTCTTTAGCTTCAGTTGTTTTCTTTTAAATCAAATCCACTAAAAGAAGAAGACTACTGACAAAAAAAAAAAAAAAAAAAAAAAAAAAAAAAAAAAAAAAAAAAAAAAAAACTGTTTTAGCATTACGAGTCTCAGGTATTCCCAACACATTAATTGATCTCCTTTCTTTCCTTCCCCTTTAAGCCAGCAGATGACTGACCACAAAACCATAAACCAAACAAACAACATCAAAAAAAGTCTAGTCTTTCTGGATTTTTAATTCCAAAGTTCTGACTTTCAGGTTTTGCTTCCCACCCCTGAAGAAGGTTTCATTTAACACACTATCATGCTTCCAAGAGTGAATATAATCAAATGCCAAAGGAAGACCAATTACTGGACAGGCATGCAGTTCTCCTATATACTCTCCCAGCTTTCAATTATTTTTGGTTTAGGGGGTTTCTTGAGCCTGATGCAGTGTGTCAATTTATTAACCTCAATGGACCTCTCATCCAAGTTCTTCTTCCATTCTCCCCTTTAGTTCATGTAAACTTCCTGTATTCTTATACAACAGTCATACTTCATACTAAACCTCTTGGTTGTTCATGAAGTAAATGTCAGAGGGGAATGATACAAAGAATGAGTCATTTCTCTCTCCTGACTCAATTTTGCCTGGGAATGCTATTTTCCTGTAAGGCTACAGGGAAAAGGTGGAAACTACTGCTCCTTGCACAAATCAGTCAGATCCCAAATGCAAAAACTAATTTTAATAAGCCATCAAAACAAAAAGCTTTACTGAAAGTCAGAAAAGGCTATGTTGGTCATTTTCCATCTTTAAAGCGTAGACTATTCTATGATTCACTGAAAGCAGGATGGAAAAAAAATGAACATTTGTTCACTAAAACAAAACATCACTGAAAAGCAAGAAAAATTCCACCAAGAACTCAAGTCTACTTATCAGCACTGTAGTCTAAGCTTACTTGACAAACTAGTTTCTGTTGTCACAGGATTATGAGTACATTAGCATGAAAAAATTAATTTAGGTTGAGGAGTCATCACAACCATCATATCTAATCCACATATAACACAGACTAACTTCAAATGCAGTTATATATTCTATTTTTTTCCAGAAAATAGTGAGAATAAAGGTTTTAATTTTTAAGTAAATAATATCCCCATAAGGATACAGTGCTTTTACTTTCATCCTTCCTCCCTCTCCCTGTTCTCGAGCTCAGTGATGGAAGCAAAGATAAGTATATATCACTATATACCATCAGTGCAAAATTGTCCCTGAGAGTCTGGCTACGTGCCCAGGTTTTCACTTGCTCCATGACAAGTGGCATTCTCTTCAGCTAGGATTTATCCAGCCTCATCAATAAATACCTCGAGCATGGTCATGTGATGGACATGATGAGATTAGATTCCAAAACATTTAGGGCTGTGTGCAGTGTTTCACTATTGTAACAAAGATGGTACATATCTTGAAGCACAAACATTTTTTTTTCTGGCATTAAATGCCTGAACAAGTTCTTGTACAGTCCTTATTGGTGAGCCATAACAAGAGGGCTTTTTAAAAATTCACTTTTTTTTTTTTTTTCCCCTGTACATTATTCTGTGGGCTGTTTTTCCCTTGGTGTTTGCTTTGCAATCACCATTTTTCTCACCTATGCATGATGAGGGAGGATGTATTATCATCTGCTTCTTAGGAAGCCAGATCTGGATTTGTTTACAAGCTTTCAGTTCTTGCTTTTCTGATTTAGACCAGGGGATCTAAAACAACAATTTTTAATATGACAATTAAAAACAACAGATTTAATGCCACAATCAGTCTCTCGCTCTCTAGTCCAATTAAAATGTGTTTGCTGATAACAGAACAGGATAACTAGATAATGATTTCTATACAGAGTGGGGCTCCAGCACGTAAGGCAGAGAGAAGATGCAGAGACATGACAGAAGTATCCAAACAGCAGAAGAAACACAACGTACTGTTTGCAAGCCGTTCAAATGAGACTCACCAACTGAGCTCAATTTGAATGTTTCTGGTTTTGCTAAAGCAATGCAAGCTTAAAAGTATTTATCAGAACTCAGAACAACTGAACAATATATGTTTCAATATAGTCAGAAGCAAAGGCATGTGTCTGAAACCAAAGAACATAGGCCAAACTCATCAAACGCTCATTACGTATGAGAGCAGCAGGTCTTCAGGGTGGTTTCCAGATCATGTGCAAGGTCAGCTGATCACAAGCATCTGGGCAAAGCTTTTGGATAAGATGATTGATAAGATTCTAGGATGTCCAAGAAAAAACACTGAACCAGAAAAGCATTATCAACTTCCTATGCCATGCTAGTGAAAGTAGCACTGAAAATTTGATCTAACATCCTTCCTTCAAATATGGATAGAATACTCATCAGTATTCCTCAGTATTCTTCCCTGGTTTTGTTTTGTGTTTATTTGTTTTTCAGAGAAGAATAACAATGACACCAAAAATCAACAACCAAAACCAAAAAAAGAATACAAGAATTATAAGGAAAAAAATAGTGAAACTACAGAAAAGGTTATGGTCCTTATCATAAAGACAATTAAACTATGACCCAAGCATAATCTGTCAGAATTTACATGGGGCTAGGAAATGTTTTCATTCGTGATGCAAACTTGTAGTAGTAGTAGGACAATGTATGGAGGGATTAAAAGGATCCCCTCCCCTTTTTTTTTCCCTCCAGGTTACATTATTCTTAAGCAGCTTTAAATTAGAGCTGAGGTTATGTTTACAAATATGCTGTACATTTTTCCTTTTCTTGATAGGGAATCACTACATGAGATTATGAAATCAGTGGAAATCAAGATTAGACAACCACCTTTACAATATAGCCTGATCAAGGTTGGACTAGATGATCTGAGAGCTCTTTTCCAACCTAAATTATTCTATGATCTGTGGAGTTTGGAGTTTGGCTCCAAATTTGAGCTTGTGCTCACCTCTGGGTCCTGCAATTCTTTAGTTCATTTGGTCTCTACCTACTCCCACAGGGTCAGACAGACTTTCAAGAGGTCATGGGCCACTTCATTTTAAGCAGATCATGGAAAGAGGCATTGTGTTAAGCTCCCTATGGATTTTCATGCTTCCAAAAGGCCAAAGGCTCTTCTGAGGCCAGTTTCCCTTCTGGGCTGGAACAGTAAAGGCACATCAGCTTCTGTAGCCAGGGGCACACAGAGTGAAATGTGGTTATTGTTGTAGCTTACTGCATTCAGCCCTCTATTCTCAGTGACTATATACACTTACGTATATGCATCGATTACAGGCAATTTTCAACACACTCCTAATCAAAGCTTAGAACAGTCACTCATGGGACAACAGTGAAAAGTCTTACCTGCTCTGCCGCTATTTCAAAAGCTGAACAGCCTTGTCTCCTGCACAGGCTGTCAGAGGGACCTGCTACCCATCCCAGCGAGACAGAAGGGAAGGTGCAAGGAAGAGGAAGAGGCACCCCTCCTACACACGCAGCTGCTGCTCTGTCTGCATGCAGAGACAAGGGAGAAGCCTCCAGACGGGTGCCTGCTACCCAGAACGCCTGTGTCAGTACGCGTGCTTTTGTTATAGATGTGGAATGACAGGGACAAGGCATACCTCTGACAATTATGCAGCTTCTCGGTGATGTGAGTTTCCATCAACACCACCCAGAAACATCCACAACTCTGGTCCCCAGGAAGATCTCAAAAGTGGGATGCAGCACGCCTGTCAAGGGCAGAACCAAGCTCTTCTATTTCAATGTATTTGTTCAACAGAGGCTTTGACACAAAGCCAAGACATACTGAAGAGCAAGTGATTCAGAAGCCCTTCTTTGGCAATTATTATTCTTTTAAGAAAAGGAAAGCTGTAACAACTTACACACTTTATCATCCAATGAAACCTTTCTTTGTATTCTATTGAACAGCATCAGCAGGCACACAGGCTAGGAGCCATGTCAGTTCAGGCCTGGATAGCAGAGGGAGGGAATTAACCATAAAAAACACTGACTGTTTTAAACACACTCCTACAAATTCATACCAGAGCCCAACAATGCTACTTGCCTACTATGGAAAATGACTCAAGTAACTGAGATGAATAGAGCAGAGAAGCACACGAGTAGCAGCTTGAATGCAAACTGTGATCTCTCTTCCTTTGAAAGGGGGATATCTCTGTGGTATCCTTTTTCAACACACAATATGAAAGCAAAAGTAAACACTTCCAAAAGGATCTGTCAGCCATGACTGAATTTATTTCAGGAGATATTTATCAGAAATATTTCCATAGTAGTATCAACACTTAATTCTCTCAGACACTGCATTACATTTTCCCTAGATTGGCACCTGCTCTTAAAACCTTTAAACCTTATGTCTCTCATGTAGCCATATCCTCTGTAAGGTGACTACTGTCTACACACTCAGAACTTTGCAGAACTAGACCTTCTGAGAGTTACAAATACTTTTCAGCAATTTTTCCCCTCTTTTTCATTCACTCCGTAGGATTTCAGTATGGAAAGATCATCTGAATGACTCAAACACATTCTCATATTTCATAGTCTCTGAAAGGCTGAAACACTCAACTTTGCTTCATCTGCTTTTTCTTTTTTCCCCTGTAGGCTGTCAAATACTTTCATACAACAGCCTGATGCTTCAGACTGAACATAAAGTAGCAGCAGTGCTGGTTTTTATCATAGGAAAAATAGAAAATGGAGACAAAATAGATTGGATGTTAATATTTATATCCCAGATTAAAAATGATTCTGAAACTGCAATGTAGTTTTAAAGAGTGTTTTAAAATGTATTACACACTTACTTGTAGTAAACAAAAGGTAATGCTGAAGATCAGACTGCTATAAACAACAATGCATTTATGCCTGGATGAAGCCATCACACTCTTGAGGCTGATAAAATTTATATAATTGTCAAATGAGAAGTAGAATACAGTGAAAATATTAAATAAGATTAGAGCTATAAAAGACATCGGTGACTTGATTCACAGCTAAATTTTGATTTTGGGTTGGATAAGTGAAAAACAAATTATGGTTAATGTTTTATAAATACCAGGACACAAGTTGTTTGCTTTAAAGGAAATGTATCCATTTTTTAAGGAGATGTATCCATTTTTTGATGGTAGAAGTCAATGCAACATCAGGTGCACACCAGCTGTGCATGTGAATATCCTGGGTGGGATGGACATGCCAACTATTACCTACTGTTCTCCCTACTTTGCGTGCTCAGTTTTACAGAAAACACCAAGTGAAAATACAGTATTGGTCAGTTAGTATAGTTGCAGATGATTATTCAGTATTTGCATAAACAGATGTTTATTTAGCTTCTAGGACTCAGGAGGCACCTGAGGCATTTGATAGGAGTGGGAAGCTGGAAATCCTTTCTTTCCTTCTTTTTGTTGCAAGGACAGCAGGGACTTTTAAGAACAGAAGTAGCTGAATTATTCTACAGAAAAACACTCCTTAATAGTTAAATGCCCCAAGATCTGTCAATATAGTGGTAAAAATTATGTGTTTGAGATCTTAGTTTGTCATTGTTATGATCCAGTGTTAGCAGCTAAAGAAGGCGAATAGGAACTGTTCATTCTCTTCGAAGCTATTTTATGTTGCAGTCTTTCATCTCAGTCAACCACTCCTGAAGGGCATTGATGTGTCTTTTGTTCAGATTCAGACATTATCTTGAAGACCATAATGAGGAGAACCTTTCTGTTTGTTTGTTTTTAAATACAAGTTTAGATTGTGAAACAATTATGAAACCAGATCTTTAAATTTTTTTTGTGGCCACATGTTCAGCTGAGTAATCTCATCTAAACAGGAGTTTTTGTTTTAAAGTTACTCTGACAAACAACAAGGCCACACAAGGATAACACTACTATAAGTGGCTGTCAATGAATAAAAAATAATAATAAAATAACATGCAAGTTCCGCTTCTGTGTGAGCGTATGTAGTAGAAACAAAATATTTTTAAATGTCCATGTGAAAAGCATTCATCAAGCTTCAGATCAAGGAGAAATAGTAATAAATTGGCTTAATCTGTTACTAACTAGAAAAACATTTCAACATACCAGAAGAGGATAATCATATGCAAAACACGATTGTGTCAGTTTCTAATATAAGCTACCAACAAATACATTTTACAAGCAGCAGACAATAGCAAGCCAGCTTAAAAGGAAGAATTCTAAAACCCCAGCCTCTCCATCAGTGTGAGTGTATCAGGACAGCCTGAAAAACAGTTGCACAGCTGCCAATACAGCTAGCTAGGGAACCACATACGTGCCACTTTTGGGAAGCTTATAATATGGGAGTTGAGCATCTGCTCCTGCCATCACCAAATTTAGTTCATGTGGCTAAAGGTGTTGACACCACTGTTACAGAGACTGAAAAGCGACTGTTGTAAGTACTAACAGCAACAAGAGGAGGCTAACAGTTTTCCCTGTAACAGGTATGTGCGTTGGGGCATGGGATTCTGCATTAGAGACCAAGATCTACACGCATAAACCCACTGTGAGGATCAAGACATCAATTTATGCCATTCATGTATAAAAGTTCGCAGGTATAAATCAAGTGGTTTAGCTAAGCGAATCCAGCTGGTCTAGCTCCCTTGCCTAGGTTTAGGTGCAACACAACTTGCTAAGGATGTCGTAAGGAGAACATGCCATGCCAGCTTTCCAGCATCTTCCAGAAATGCAACATACTGAAGAGACGTTAATGAACATTTCTCACTGCTTACTGGATGTCTTCCCCTAACTGGAGAATGTCCAACATTATATTCTTAATAGAAAAGTATTATTGATAAGCATGAGCTTTTCATGGTTAGAATACCAAGTAGAAAATAAAGTTTGTTCCAGTGGATGTAAACAGACTCATTTCCAGAATTGTCCAGCATTTATCAATAGTGAAATTCAAGGATGGTCTTAGCTTGCTTTGGACTACAAGCTGCCATTCAGCCAGCAGAACTGAAGAGCTGCCATGGCGTAAGAACCCTCAGATTTTAGGAAGTAGAAGACAGAGAAAAAGAAGGAATTGTCCCTAAGAGGAAGAGACGATCAAAACTTTGATGGACATACAAAGCATTTTCTTCCCTTCTGGCAATTCTGCCCTCTTGGCAAACAGCACATCCATTCTTTTATTTCCAAGGGAATTATGCAAAATTACTGGGGGGAGGGTCTAGTTTGCACAAGTACAGGGAGTATCACCTTTAAAGTCAATGATTTTGCACATGTCAGCAAAGCCTGAGGTTCCAACAATTGTTTGTTGATAGCATAAAATAAATCAGTGGCTAGATGTGGGTCACTTAGTCAAGCAGACTCCAGTGAGGTCAATGGGAGGTACTCCAAACCATGGTATAATACTAACTATACATGAAGGAATCTAAAACTATTGAATTTCTAGGTAGAGATACTTATTTCCTAATATCATTGCTGGGATTCTGATGAACTCAGGAACAAAAGTCTTAACATCCCACAGGCTTGCGGAGGGATGATGATACTTGTACCAAAAAGACAATACAAGTGGTACCTGCCATTTTGGAAATTTCCACTGTTTTTAAAAGACTATGTTACTTTTGCAGGAACAGGAATTAAACTACAGTGAAAACAACAGCACTTAAAATCTCTTATTTGGCCTGCTTCCATATTTTTCCTATCTTTCCTGAACAGCATAACAAAAAAGGCATCCCACAGTGAACTTGAGGTTTGATAAACAGGAATAATTACTACCTGGAAAAGAAAAAAATTGAACATGCACTTGATAAGTCAGATTCAGAAAGCTTACACAAAGAAAGGAAAATTGGTAATCAGGGCTGTCTAGAGAAATAGGATAAATCACTGTTTGGACTAAATCAATAAATTTGCCATCAATCAGAACCAAAACATAGTTAACATTTCAAAATATCTTACATAAAAACATACAGCCCGTTTCAAGTGAATATTTCCATGGACTTGGACCAGTTTGTGTGACAGAAATGTTCTTCCACAACTCTTCCCTAGTCCCACTGGAAGCAAATAGGAGTCTCTGTTTCTTCTAACAGTCTTGCAGCTGTTAGTACAAAGGTCCTCCTCCCTCTGCAGCTCCTCTAAACTAGAACAACCCTTTTTGAATAGTTGAATTTTTTCTCAGGGGATTTGAAAGATAAATACATGCCTATCTGAAATCCACTTTCTGCCTTGGTCTGCATCTCTTAAACCTCCTCTCCATACTACATTATATACTGCATAATGTAAATGTACTTGAATTGTTACAGCATTATATATAATTCATTAGTTAATTCTGAAAGTCTATTATGACACTTCTCAGTATCTTACTGATTCAGTGAGGCACTGTTATACTTTAATAGGGAAGATGCTAATGGAGGTGAATCTCTAGCATTACTTCTGTTAAGGCTAACCAACTCTTTCCATTATTAAGATACTCTTTTCAGCTGCTTTTAATTGTGATATTCTCAAGAGTTAATGCAACAGTTTTTTTATGCTGGTTTCTGCCTCAGGCTGAATATTTTTGCACTATTTCAGCCAAAACAGCTTAACAATATCCATTGTTCTAACCCAGTCAAAAAAAAAAAAACAAAAAACAAAACACCTATTTTCTTTAGTGACCATACAGTTTGCAATAACATCATAAGAACTGGCAAATTAATGGCCTTTGTGTCAGTGCTGCATTTTTTGCCTTGCCAACCCACTTAAGTTTAGCCAGATGGGTTCTTAACTCCATCTGCACAGGCTTCACAGGCTAAAACTTAACACTTAAATTGTCATTACAAATACTAATCTGGCATCTTACAGCTTCTGCAGACCTGAATGCATGCATCACACCCACAGAGCTGAACAAGGGCTACAAAGGCATACAAGGACTCACGTAATAACTGTTCTACACTGGTCTGAACCAAGGTGGAATAAAGCAACCAGCCTGTGAGTTGGGCCCACTCTCTGAGTATTTCAGCTGTCTTCCAGACATCATTGGAAAGGACACAGCTGATTTCAAAAGCAGAAGGACTAAGACCAAATCAGGGACAGATTCAGACTGGGAGAACAACGTGCTGAACAGAATATCAGACCCATGTTAATTAGAGAAATGGTCAGGGGTCCAAAGATGAGGACAGCACTGAGATCAAATGGGAAGATGGGAAACATATGGAACTACTGTGAAGGGGAGACCATACTTAAAAGCACATAGGAAAAGGGACAGGTCTAATGGAAGTTTGGCTGGAATGAAGAAATTAACTTGGCAAAGCACAGGTAATGAATCTTAAAAAGGATAACTCCATTCCCCCCTCACCCCCCCCCCCCCCCCCCAAAAAAAAAAAAAAAAAACAGACACAAAGATGAGCGAGACCTCAGAGCAGATCAAGAGCTGGTAAACAATAACAAAAGCACAGGGTTGGTGAGGACAGTGAGACCACTGGTATAAAGAGAAGCAGAGGACTAGGATTTGACTGAGATGTGGAGAAGTTCAGAAGGAAGCATTTTTGGGAAAAAAAAAAAAAAAAAAAAAAGCACTACAAAGAGCCCCTTTTACAAAGATGCAGAAGTCCTTCAGTGCCTTCCAGACCCTGGAATAGAACCAGGCATTCCTCTGCTGTGTGCAAACATCTCTGAATCCTGCAAAAGCTTTCCCAATTAGTTTTTTACCTGGTCCACATCGAATAACCTCTTACTACTGCCAATTACTACTCAAGTGGCAGAGGTCTTCCCAGGAAATCCAAAAATTTTAGCCCTGCTAATAACACATAGAGGTGTTAATCTCTGCTTTACTAGATTCTTCCTCTCAAAGCCTAGGAAATTACACTACCATGTTAGGAATGATAAAAAGACTGTATATTTAAACATTCAGAAGAGGTCCCCTCAAATAATTCATCACACAAGATGAAATTGTGATGACGCGGTCCTACACACTTCATAGAAATTAAGATTTGCTGCACCCAGTGCAAAAGAAATGAGGGTTCTGTCCTACCTTTCACCCATCCTTTTTGATTAGAGGCCATGGGCTCAGAACAGATTGCTACAGATTTTATTCTTGTCTTGACAGTCTTTCTACAACATTCCTCATAACAGTCTGGATGATGTAAGGCACTGACTAATTACATTCACTGTGGAAGCCGTAACCGACTCACTTTACAGATGGGAAAGCTGAGACCACAATTTACCCAAGGCCATACAGTTTGCTAATACCAGAACCAGCAGATGGGCTTGAATGTCTTCCTCTCAACATTCAGTGCTTATTCTTCCACACCGTGTTCATTGCTGCTAGGGATGCTGAGCTGAGCTGACCTCCCCCTGCCAAAGGCAGGAATTCTGAGGACTCTTCGCAATGTTGAACCTAAATTCCTTTGTATTCAGCTTCCTTAGCATCATACACAACAGCAATTCTCAGTCTTTCGAGCAAGTCCTCAATGATTTTTTGAATCTCATCCTCTCCTCACTCCAGTCCCTTTCCACACTCCTCAAGTCCTCCCTTCCAGCTTCTGTTGCTTGCTTCTCACTTTTCAAATTACATAGCATCCTTCAGCTGTAGTAGCACTGGCATGGGGCCCAAGCTAATAAACCTATCAGAGCTTATTAACTTGGTAGCCAGTCTACCCCATCCTGCACCTCACGTCTAATGTGAACGTATCTCATTACTGTACAGTACTATACTTTTTATTACTCTACAGTCCTATACTATTACTATACTATATATTACTATCACTTACTGGTTGGGAACTGTCACAGAGGAAGATTATAGCAATGACAGAAGAGAACCAAAAGCTTTTGAATAGTATTCTTCCTTATCTTTATCCAGATAAAACATCCCTTCTTTTCTTGACCCCTCACCTCCATTTTGCTGTCTAACACTTTCTGATTTTGCATAAGAGAAATGGTTACAAGCAAACCGCTCCATATGCTGACTTCAGAACTCATCGATACAGAAAATGATGAAGTTTGTTATGCCATTATGTTTGTTATATTAACTACAAATACAAGAGCCACATGCCCATCTACTGTGCCAGTCTGTTTCAAATCCAAAAAGATTTTAAACTTTTTTTATTTTTGTACAGGAATCGCCCACTCAACTGGATACTACCATAGTCACCAAAGCAGCCATGGCTCCCTGAAAGGCAAGTTCCTTTCCATAGGCAGGCATTCACTCAAACACCTGCTGGCACAAATGCTGACAAACAAGCACAAATCCCATCTTCCCTTTCACAAGGTCCTATTTTGGGTTTAACAAATTAGTCTGAAGGTGACATCCTATTATAAGCTGACATAAAAATGCAGATCTTTTTTTAAACTTAACTATTGTACAACAGGATTTCCTTCCTGTAATAAGGATAAGGGAAAGTAGAGCTATCAAAACCACACAAGGAATTTTCTCCTGTTATTTATCCAATGTATAAACAACTGACTGAATTGCCTTCCATGGAACGTGCTGTAAACCTTGGTTTTAACCTCATTATGTTATCGCCATGCTGTGACATTGACCAGGCTTGTGCCATTTGCAATTGCCAGTAAAGTGACAGAGGCATTTTCCTCTCAGCTTCCTATCTCAGGCAGTCTATAGTTTTATTCCTAAATGTACATTATCTCTGTTCTAATGCATAATTGCAGGGATAACAAGCAGAAAGCCTCCATATCTGTTACAGCCTCTCATGCAGGCTAGCTTCAATTCCCCTCCAACTAGCTCCAATTTTTCTGACTGCATCAAGAGAATACAAAATTGTTCTTTGCACAGGGTCATGCATGAGCTTTTGCTACTTGAAAATTTAAGCAAAACCTCAGCAGAGTTCAGTAATACCAAAACAACATTGCACCTAATACGACTCCCCTCCATTTCTGCAAGTTTAATAGTTTTCCAGACAACACATTGTAGAAGTAAAACCAAAAACTTCTGAAGCCAATTTTAAGCTTTTGTTATTACTACATGATATCATTGTAACATATTTCTTAAAGCAAGTGGCAGAAATAACTCCAGTAAGCGCAAAAATGCAAAATCTGGGTTTTAGCATACATATGTGTATCTTGAAAATGAGAGTCTAAACTGCCAGCCCTAAACTTGATATAAGCAGCTTGATAATTTATAGGAATTCTTATGGCAAGTCAGATTGCAAAAGAACAGTCAGTGTGTGTGTGGTTTTTTGGCCTAAACTTCTAATGCATTACAGTTAATCACAATTCCTCACTAACACAAAAGACAAGGGATTATTTATTGGAAACTTCGGTATTTAGTTCCAATGTTTATGTAAGTAACTATGGCACAGTAACAAATAGGTCTTGCATCTAAAGACAAGGCTTATGCAAATGGAGTTATGAACCTATATTATTGGGTTTTTTTGTACACATGAATGAGGTATATGTCTCTTCGAGACTCCTATGGAAGACATACAGCAATAAGTATGCCCCATTGAACCAATGGCTGATAACATCCATGAAACTGACAAAGATTATAGTTATTCATCAAAACTTTACTTTGTTATAATTTTTCTCCTTTTACACACAGAAAACAAACCATTCAGTTCAGAATCTCTCTTCTCTGACCACCTTTTACTCAATGAGCTTATTCAAAATGACTTTTTTTTTAAACCTCAGACCTGAGAGAAAACATTGTTTGAAAAATTATGATGAACCCTTAGAAGAGGAACTTTTGGACTCAAAGTGAAAAGTGTCATTTTATTGGAAAAGTGTTGTTCTGTCACCTTCATATCTCTTAAAACAGTTACTATCTAGCATATATTTTCTGTCGATGGTTCCTCTGTGTCTCAGAAAGTTACGGATGGCTCAGGAAACCAGGGATGTGGTAATTTCTGTGGTGGCTTTATTGCTTAAGAATTAAATTGTAAAATGGAAGTGAAACAAGTTCTTACACAAGTGCAAGTTTCTTCTGGGCCACTATATGTTCTGTCAAACTCATGTTTCTGCACAAGACACACATGCGCACACTATTAACTCAAATGCATGCATTGCAGACACACTCCATTTCTGTTTCAGATTAAAGCCTTTGGAGCTCTAGACTTCATGGCTACAAAATACCAAATAACATCTGATTGCAAAATACATGCTCACAGGTAGAAAAAAATAGTCATGCAACTTTTGTAAAAGCACCAACTTTTTTAAGAAATTATCATCAACCCCAGCTTCCTTCTAGTCTGTTCCACGTGTAGTTTGGCTACATCAGAGTAAGACCTCTCTCTTCTGCAGTTCTTGCCATCTAAAATAGCTTTCCTTTCAGTCTGAGTTTCATCTATTCTTTCATTTCATTGCAAGACTTCTTTTTTAATAATAAAAAAAAAGAAACAACAAAACAACACCTTTGTCACATCCACTTGCCTCTGCTTTCCCTCCCTATTGCTCAGTACTTTACTCACTGATCACTATGCAATCCTGTGAACAGTTTGGTAATGCAGTAAATGATATACTCAAAAACTTTACTTCCTGACAGCAGGATATACCTGCCAATACATATAACACCCTGAGGAAAAAATCAAATAAAATAAGGGCTGGGACTAACAGGAGATAATGCTGAATTGACTTCAGTGGAACATGAAGCATAATTCAATGTCCTGGACAAACCATGTTACATCTTGTTATCTGCACCTTTTTCAAATCACAATACCAAAGGCTAGTGGGCAGTCAGATCTCTAGGGATAGATCTATAATGTAGAACAGTCTTAATTCCACTAGTGCAAACCCCTCCTAGGCCAGTTGATATTAAGTACCCCAATTACCATTTTTAATCACTTTTTCATTGAGATCCAAAGAACAAAATGGAGCTGAAGAGAGCCCCCATTTCACTTTCTTATCCTCTTACTTCTATGAAACAGCTAGACAGATATCTAAGATAACTATGCCTCCTCATCCTCAAACCCATTACACTTCTAAAGTCTCCTGAGATTGTAAATTTAGCTGTTTTGGTTTTGTTTGTTTTTAAATCTAACTCACAACTAACATGGATGTTTTGATGGATTGACCAAATGACATAAAAGATGCAAAAGATGCCTTGGAAAACAGATTCAGAGTAGCAACTCAGCTCACAAATTGCATATATTATTTAGTAATAGAGAAGTTTCAGTATAACTCATTCAATTATGAAGTTATTTGAACATACTTCCAACCTAGTATTAGTTAGCAGTCACTGAGATAAGGTAATACCCACACCCAATTAAACTCAAGACAAATTAGAGCTCCCCTAAACTTCAACTCTGTTTCATTTTTCTCTTTCAAACTTGTAAGACAGAATGTGCAACAATCAACATATTATCTTCGTATAGCCAGAGGATCAAATGAAACTGTGTTTTTATTAAAATATACTAATTTCTGAGAGATGCCATGCTGAGGTGTTCTAAACATACACACCATGGTTCATCATTGTTAAACACTGTGTCAAACTAGCAAAGAGATGGCAGCAAAAAAGAAACAACAAACCACAAATTCTCTTTATAAAAAAGATAGTATGGGTGTGAAATTAAATGTAAATATAGAGAATATTTAAAAAGTTAACAATTCTTATCTCCTCTGTTTTTAAACACCTTTACAAAGTTACAGTGGAAAAGCACTACACTAAGGTTAAAAAAAAAAAAAAAAAAAAAAAAAAAAAAGATCCAAAGAAGTCCTGAAGTTTGCAATTTCCTTTATGCAACTTCAATAGATATATAATCAGATTACTTTCTTACAGAGAACAGCATAGATCATTTCAATTATAATGTCTGTCAGCCACCCCAACTATCCCTACATTGGAAGTATGGCTCTTACTCCCTTCTCTGTTGCTCTAAAAATTCTAATGCCTAGGTACATTTTCAATCAGGAAATAGCATCCCAACTCTTAAACCCTGGGAGCAAGTTTTCATTATGATCCAACCGCGCAAGTAGGACATTTGTCCACGTGTTTTGGGGGAAGAAAAATGTCTTCTGCTAATTCAGTGAATAGCATTCCAGAACTGTTTTGCATTGTGCCCTTACTGAGCAGAATTATTTGCTATGACTTCATACTATGCCAAAAGCAAACACTCCCCTCCTTTATCTGTGGTAAAGATACTATGCTCTATCCTAAAGTGCCAGCATTAGCATCCGTGGTGACACAGGAAAAACTATATTATCCCAACAAGAGGGAAAGAAAACACATTCAACAAGACGTGTATCAGTGTGAAATGCAAGCATTAACACACTTCCCAGAAATTAGTCATCAGGCTGTGCTCCCATGCATCACCTGACAGGAGAACCGTATCAATTTCACAACAGCACTTTGTAAAACAAAAACATGATATAATCTGTAATTAAAGGATTTCTTCCACAAACACCTGCAGTTTAAACTTACCAAGCACTTTTGCAGCATGCAGGAATTCGCTAGCCAAAACATCACGCACAGCATCCGCGCGGTTTTTGGAACAATCTTTTCTAAAGCCAGCTCAACTGAAACAGGTGCTCACATGAATAGAGGAGACTGAGCACTCAAAACCAAATTTTACTTCATTATGTTATCATCTTTGGTGGATATATTTACATTCTGTAACTTCAACAGTCTCTCTGGTGACTTCTAAAAAGGACTTTCAAAGTAATGAGATTAGACACCATCAAGGACTTACCAGATTGGAATTGGTGGCATTGGAATCATCTTCTGGAAAGGGGATATAGATAGCTAAGGCCACACAATTGGCAAAAATAGTCAGTAAAATAATTATTTCAAATGGTCTGAGGAACGGAGTTAAGGAAATTGTTCTGAAATGTGCACACAAATAAAAAAAAAAATAAAAGACTTATAAGAATTCTGTTTAAAGAAAACATTCCAAGCCCCTTATATTCTGAAAAGAAACATATGCCTTTTTAAGTGCTTTTAGTTGCTCCCAGCCAAGAATCTTCCTAATATGTCAAAAGCAGTGTAGGCCAGTCGCGTGCCAGAGTAAACACAGATTTCTTAAAAGTTTTTTCTTCTTTTATTTATTTAGATAGCATTTTCCTTATTTTCCTTCAAGTGTGGCTGTACTATTTTTAATAACAGAAGCCTGTTCTGGAAGGACCATCATCTGTCCTCTTACAATTAGTTTCTCCGTGTCTTTTCCCTCTGCGTTTTCAAACCTTGAAGTAATTTTTAATAGAAGCTTACACTTTTTTCATACTCTCTCATATCTCAAAGTTAAATGCAAGGGCCCAAAAATATATGTACACATTCTGCTAGAAGACATTTAAATAATAAAACTTAAGGGGATAAAATGGGCTTTATCCAAAGTGTGCTTATATTGTTCATAGCCACATATTATTATTTTTTTCTTAAATTATTTGAGGTAGTACTTCTTTTTCTTGTGTTTGTATCCTGTCATCAACCTCCTTCAGGAGAGGAAAAAAAAAAAAACACCAACCCCTGAAAATCAAAAACAATATTTGGGATGTGCAACAAACCAACTCTGTACAACCTCTGCTGTCCCACTGTCTATGGAAAAATCAAAGGACATTTTTGTACTGACTTCAGTTTGCTGGCACTGTATTTTTATTTATTTTTTTTTTTTTTTTTGTGTGTGTGTGGACTTCTTAACCTTAGTAGCTGTGAAGTATCTCCAGTCAGACTAGAGACCAAATTTACAGTCTGTCTATATTTACTTGCCTGCAAGAATATCCTGTAGGCTAGCTCTGGGATAACTCA
This sequence comes from Netta rufina, assembly GCF_964035555.1. Taxonomy (NCBI): domain Eukaryota; kingdom Metazoa; phylum Chordata; class Aves; order Anseriformes; family Anatidae; genus Netta; species Netta rufina. Next base: position 142,243,279 of record NC_140123.1, read on the forward strand.
CCAGTACTCTGGAGGGGAATGAAAAGCAGGAGAGGACAAGGAGAAAGCCAGGTAGTGCACTCCATGACACAGAGTGTGTTTGAGCATGAGTTTATCTACCACGGGACTGGTTTTGCAGCGTTGCCAAATGTCAACAGAGTATGCATGCTTCTGGTCAGCAGACTACCATTCTCAGCAGGTTTTAGCAAGAATGAACTGGAGATCAGGATGTCCAGCAGCCTGAACTGCAAGATACAGACAAACCCCAGGCACCTGACCTCTGCTCAGATACATTCTGTATTTCACAAGTGGAAGAGCCAAAGGCTTCCAAAACCTACTGAACTACCCTGCTTAAGCCTATGAATTCTATGAGATATACAATAACAAGGAGAAAGACAACAAGTAGGATCCTTTCTAGAAGGAGATTAATTCAATATGTCATTGTGGCAATTATGGCCTGTAGTCAAATAAGAAGCCAGAACAAATAAAAGGATAATGTGACAACTACACAGACAGTCTTGGGAAATTCCAGGCAACCTCAGAGATCTGCAGATATGGGTAGATACATTAGAGGTGAAATCAATGGGATTTCTCATGTACCTCAGGTTCGATACATAGTACTTACTGCATAAAGACCTCAATGTCCATAGGTTTTCTTTCTCTTAATTGCCTTTTGCCTACATTTTTTTTCTCCTAACAGGAATATTATCCATAAGCTTATTACTGTTTATGCATTTGTGTTTCTTTTTCATTTCTAGTCTCATTATACATTGTAAAAATACAGTGATATAAAAACTGTAAGTGCACTGCAAATCCAGCAGAATAAAAACATATTTTGCAAAGATTTACCTGTGTAATTACTTCATTTCACTTTTTCTTACATGCAATTGTACTTTCAGGCTCTTAACACTATAATGTTTGGGTCTGAAACACCATAGAAGTGCCATTTGATATTTAATATCTACTGTGCTTAGATTTCAGAGGTTCAGAAAATTAAGCTAAGTTTTTCTCAGTAATTTTCAGCAATTAGGAAAAGTCTGTGTACAGAATAAAATTAAATCTTATCACAGCCCTTTGATATTTTTATTTGTCATTGAAGTGTTTCATGTTTATAAATACTGTACATCCAATGAGAGGTTCTGATGAAAAAATATTTCCACCAACTCACCTAAAACCAAACAAACAAAAAAATGCAAGCGTCAGCATCTTTGGATTGCTTTAATCACATTGTTTGTCCATCCTCTTGATCTCAGCAGTGCTGTATCCTGGTTTACAACACATCATTCCCATCGTTCATTGCTGATCTTATTCATTTATCAAATGTCACTGCGCTCTTTCTCTAAAGACATGGTTACTGTCTTTAAAGACATGGGGTGCTGGCAAGTAACCCAATATTCAGCTTCATCCTGTTAGTCATCATCCATCATCTTATGCTTAAAGTATGAGAGCTATGCCAAAAGGGATGAATGGTAGCAACCTTAATCAAGGGGATTAAAAATTAGCATCAGAAGAGAGCAATAGGCAGACGGGAACTTTAAGGATATCTAACAATTGACAAGAGTATTTTTAACAAGTTGTTCTTCTGAAAAAAGATATCCATGTCAGTGAGACCTAATGTGATCATATTCTGCTTACATCTTTATAATGTCCCACCAGATCCCCAAAGGAACAATATTATCACATTGTCTTAAATGACTTTTTAAATTAGTATTTATATATTTTTTTAACATATTAACTACTGCTGAGTTCTGTACAGCCTTTCCCTGAAGTGCTTATCTACCCCTAACAATACTTTTCCATTTACTGAAGAACCCCATTAGCTTGTGATTTACTGATGATTACGGTTCAGGGTCAGTCTTGGTTTCTCTTTGGGGAGGCAGGGGAGGTATATTTTTATTTCAGTTTGTGAATTTTCTGTGAAATACAAATTCCAGCTTTTGTTGATCAGCCTTGGCTGACTAAAAAGACTTTGCTCCTTCCACACGATGAAGCCAACAGCCAAACTCTCATCGACTTTCCAGGAAAGCAGCACTGACCCTTGCCTTCTGCAGTTCTGTGTCAGTGGTTATCATCCATCATCTGTGACAGTCTGTCTCTTGATCAGCCTACTAGATCTGGCCTCATACTGCATTTGAGCATGTGGCAGGATTACTTTAGCTATTTTTCTTTTTCACTACTTTCTACTTCCCTACTTCCTAGTTTAACTGGCTTCAGATACCTCACATATCTCCCACTGATTTAAGCTTCAGGCACATGTTTTTAGAAGAGTAGAATTCAGCCCCTAACCATTATCATTTAAGCTTCTGGCAGTTTCATACACATGGGTATGGTTACAGCTTCAGTCCGAAATGTTTTTTCCCCAGCATAAATAATCTCAGTTAAAATATCAGATACTACTCATATACCTTACATTCCCAGTGGTGCCTTTCCACTTAATGTATTGATTTCCTCATACTTATGAGTAGCACCTGACACACGCTAACAAGTTGCTGTTTTTCCAAACAAGAACATCAAAAAGGATATTTCCATTCGACGATGCTGATGCATGCCCTCCGGATGGGATTTTTCAGTGTTAAACACAGCAGTGCCCGGGGAGGACGTGTAGCTGTGGTGGTACCCTGTTTTTTCTGTTTCCCGTACTGCTGCCGTTTTCTCTGTGTGGAGCTAGCTGTGGATATTGTTGCATTGCCAGCACTACCCATCAATTTGGCTTGCCTGGCAGCATCAATTGCAGCTTGCCAGGACAGAGCTGCCCCTGGAGTAGGGATATGCTCTGGGGCAAGCCCTGCAGCTGCATTGGCATTCATGTTGGCATGAGCTGGACGGGGACTCCCATAGTTGGAACCTGTGAAAGGAGAGGAGAAAAAAATTGTGATGATTTTTTTTTTTAAACCACAGAAAAGATAAAGGTGCTTTTTTGTTTGTTTTGTTTTTTAAATCATAAGTACCAGTAAAATCAAACTCTGAGGTTAAGGATAAGTGTGGGTTATCTGCTTACTAGGAGCTCGCTCCTCCAATTCAAGCTCCCCATTTTAAAGAGCTACTACTGTGTAGTCATTCATCTCGCAAGTCTCCCAACAAGACCCAATGGGCACTGCTATTCAAGTGCCTCCAATCAATACACCCTCCAGAGCTCCAACAGAAAAGAAATCATCTCTCTTTTCATTTTTTAACCATACTTTCTGCAAGTTAGATTGTTTGAAAGCTCAAAAGGTGAGGCTAGTTCTCATCACTACCACGCAGGCATTGAACACTCTGCTATTTGGTATGTGGCAAAGAAGCCAAATGATACTCTCAAATCTATCATGAAAAACATTATGTTTTCAATATTACTTTAAGATAAAGTGAAATTTCAACAATGAAATTGTCTCTGCAAACAGTGCATATGTATAAGCCTGACTAGAAGGAACACTGAAGCAGTAACTGAAACATAAAGGCAGAGTTCACAGCTTCTAGGTCCTAAAAGGATGCTGTACATATAGCTTAGACCAACCAACATACGTTTAAAGACTGGAACTGATTCCTTATCCTGAAAACTGATTTTAAGATAGCTAGACTATTGAAAAATCAATAGAGTAGCACTCACTTCAAAAGCATGTATTGACTCTTGTCATTCTTACGCTGTGACCTGGCAGCCCCATGTATTGCACCTCTTTTGGCTGAAACTGAAAAATCATATGCTTTCTCTCAATATTAATAACAGAATATATATGTCAGCTGATGTGTATGATACGTCGAAGGCCTTAACAGTGCAATAAATTAAAAGCACCTTCTCAAGCTACAGCAATTATTCCATTATTTCAGTAAAGACAGTTATTAAGCCACCTGTGCCTCTTCAATGAGAATGTTTCCCTTGCCTCTGATCAGAAGAGACTACACTTCAGAAAAGTGCACGTGGACAGGATGAATAGTAGAAAGCCAGGGAAGGAGTTAGATCACCTTTTCTTTCAAAGCAATTCAAAGTCTACTGTTGACTGTGTTTGACTTTAGATTAATGTAGAAACATGGTGCCATCAGATAGATCAGACAGGGTCCTATAGACCACTGGACAAAGCAAACAGATGAATACATGACTATCTGCTTTCCTTAAACTCTTGGATGAAAGATGATCAAAACCAGGGGAACAAGCACAACGCTTCAAGGTTTTGAAATAAAATAATTACCCAAGAAGAATATTTTATAGCTAGATGTGCAATGCCAAGAAATCACAGCAATGACTGCATTAGAAATGAATTAAAGCAGGTAAGATAAATATAAATAGATTGACAACCACAGTGCTACAAGAGATTTCCCTATCCAGAAAGCATGCAAGATCTTGAAGTTCATGTCACTGAATTGCAAGGAAGGAAATGATAGGGTCAGATGTTATTTTATGTCAGGCACTGCCTTGAGATTTGCAGGCTGTCAAAGTTTCACTGCATAGTGGGAAAATCGAGAGCTTGTCTCTGTCACCGAAAAGCCTCCTAGCTGCAAACCAGCCAAAGGAAGCTGGTGAATAATATGACTGATATGTGAAAGAGAAAGCTGAAAGAAGCAAGAAATGGGAAATAGTTAATTCAAAATTTCTCAGATTTTGAAACTGAAGAAAAATAGCTTTAAGAATCACACGGACTAAGCAGATTTCTTAGATGAAGCAGGCAATCAACTGGCAGACAAACTTAGTTAGTTTTCTAAGACTAAGCAAATTGTACAGAGCACTGCTCCTAGGATACATATTTTTTTTCCAGACTAGTTCCAGATGCAGTTTTCCTCTTTAGCATCCATTTGACCTTCCTAGCCTGAGGCAGGCTGGGAAGAAATAAATGGAAAATTACTCTAATTATTCTCCCAACTCCGGCTCTTCTTTAATACTAACCCATTAGAGCAGATAAGAAAGATGCCTGTATTTTCCAGTAGAAGTAAGCTTGCTGATCCATAGTCACTGTGTTCTTATCATGCTGACTAGACCATGTGGTCCTGAAAATAAACAGCTGCTGTATCTTAATGAAGAGGTTTTTGCAAGTTGGGAACGTGTTAAGCTTCTCCATTACTATTGCTTATTAGTTAGGTTTCACATGAGGATACAGGTCTATGCATTTTGACTTTGATGTGCCAGCAAAGTCAAGTATACAGCTTCTGGTGGTTTCGTTACTTTTGCTTCTACCACAGTCACTAGTCCCCTAATAAAGTGCTTTATCTCAAATTAACTTCAAAAGATGAGCCAGTAATGACAGATTTATATCAACAAATATTATAAATATTGATTACTGATAAAGATCTGTCTGTTTTATGAAGCTCAGAGGCTACAGACTATCTGTACTAAATAACTAACGGCAGTGACAAATGACTTGATCTACAGGCAGTTTAGAGAAATGGATTAAATTAAAAAGAGTGAAGCTCACACAGCTCCACAGAAAGTACATTGAAGAACTGAGCAAAATATTTTCAAGGACAGCATAGCCAAACTTGCAGGGAGAAAACACCACAAAACTGTAGTGCAGCTGTAACTTGAGAGCTGCACTTACTGGAACTGCTATTTTCATTTTGCAATGTAGCAGTTAAGATACTTCATTCTGCTTCTCCACAACAAATAAAGTTTCAGTATACCTAAATCACTTTAATCACATTTATTTATGCAGTTATGAAGCTGGAAGTTGACCAGAAATGGGAAGTGGAGATTCAACCCCCATCCAAATGGAGTAACTCACTAAGCACTGGGATATGCAACATCACCACCTCACTAATCCCTAGCACCCTTTAGCAAGGATTTGTGCTGTTGACTGTGTCCAGCTGGTGCACAAAACTCTTCCCTCTCATGTATTTCTGTTATGGATCATGAATTTAAATGTTTGAATATTAATTAAACAGAAAAGTCCACATAAATGAACAAATTAGATTCCAAGGTCTTTGGTATAGACTTGAATTTCTGCAAAGACTTAGAACCATTTCAAATGTCAAAGTAACAGAAATACAGCATTCAAAATCAGAATTAAGTCAGAAAAACAACAGATAAGGTTGCCATACAACAAGAAATGAACCATGTTCCACAAAATGCCTGACACTGTAAGCCTACAACTAAATAATCAAAAGGGTGCATAGTGATGACCATTAAAGCGTTTAAGTGCCATTTGCATTCTAGTAATGTACATCTGTCATGCCACCTATTAATTAACAGCAGCATTTAAAGAAATAAAAAATCTAAGCAGTGACCATTCTGAATGAGAAGTGGTAAAGTTAACGGCATGATGGAATTGCAACTTGTAAATTTGTTGAATTTATCTATTTAGCCACAAATTTATTATAGATAAACTTGTGCTTAGATTAATTCTTCAAAAGAAAATACAGCAGTGCCAGTGTGGGGCTTCGCTGTTTTTCCCCTGTCCCTCCATCGCTAGAAACAGCACAATCCTAAAAATGCAAACCTCGAAACAATGATGTTGCACAATTGTGTTTTTCCACAAAGCAGAGGGAAAATGAGTACAGTAAAATAAAAAATTGGTTAAATCAATACCTTAGCTGAACACCAAGAACAATCATACACGAATTAGGAAACTGGTAACACTACAAAGATCATGTAAGGCGAACTCAAGCACACAGGGAAAATGTTTACGAGACTGAGGTAAGAGGTGCCGAACAAGGAACATGAAAAACAAAACTACCATATGTTATCGTCTGTTAATAATTCAAAGAACATGGAAAACATTGATCCATTAACCAATGGAGACAGAGAGCATTCAAGAGATGATGTCAATAAGGCTTAAGTGTTATATGTCCTTTTTGCATCAATTTTCACTAAAGAAAAAAAAAAACGACTGTTCAAGTGCTGGTGACTAGCACAATAATTTTCAAAATGAAACAGGTATAATTTCCAACTGTAAAGGGAAAGAATAAGTTTAGAAAGTGCTTAGATAAGTAGGATGCTAGCTGAAAGCCTGTACATTAGGTACAGCATCCTAAAATATTTAAGAAGATTTCTGAAATAATCTCAAAGCTGTTAGCTGCAGTTTTCATCTCAGAGTACAGGAGAGATCTGAGAAATGGTAAACGTCAACCCGATTTGAAAAAAAAAAAGTGGGGAAGGAGCAGAAGTGTATATTCAGTTGAGCTTCGGTATCCAGAAATAAATAATACAGAATAAGTAAAAATTGTTAGCAAGTTCCTGAAGGACAAGGAAAAAAAAAAAATAATAAAAAATAACAGCAGACATGCATCTGTCATGAATACACATCATGAATACACATTAATTTTCACATTGCATAAAAGGAAACTAACTCCTTCCACAACAGTGCAACAGAATTCACGGGCATGACAGAAGCAGCAGTTGCCACATCTCATGACTTAATTAATACTTTCATAAGCTCTTGTATAACAATTTAACAAGGATGCTAGGAACATATGAATAAGAAAAAAAGAAATGCTACAGTACAAGTACAATGACCATACAGTGGGTTCCTGAGAACAGTTACGAATGGTACATAGTCTAATTTAGAGGATGTCATATGGAGATACGCAAATGCCTGCCCTGGATCTAATCCTGTTCAATGTCTTCATTAATGATCTGGATGATGAAATAGTGAATAGTGTTATTAAATGTGTATGTAACTGTGAAGCTGGGAGGTACAGCAAATACACAGAAGGACAGAATTTGAATTCAAAATAAGCTTCATGAATTGGAGAGTCTTAAAAATAGCATAGAGTTCAGCAGGGAAAAACTTAGTGCATTTAAGTGAAATGAATCATCTACCCAAATTACTTTCAGAAGGGCCTTGGGGGTTATAGCGGTTGCCCAACAGAACAGGAGTTGATACTGTCATACTGCTTTCCCACCACAAAATGCAAACATCTCAGCGTAGTACATATAAGCAGGTATACAATCTATGCAACACAAGTGATCCTTCTCTTCCTATGCTCAGCATTGGCAGGGCATCAGCTGAAATTTGGTGGGCAGCTTCAGGTTCTACACTTCAGGAAGGATGTGACTCAGTTCAGGCTGTCTAGAAGAGAGCAATGAGATCAACCAAAGATCAACCAAAATATGAACTCTAAGGCAAAGTGACAGAAATGAGAATGCCAGAACTTGGACTGATGGAGAAGAGGACCTGGTAAGTTAAATATTATATATAATACACATAGGTATGAAAATACTTTTAAAAGCATATATATGTTGTTTCAAAAAACAGAAGGAGAATAATCTATCACTATACTCACAGTGAGTTTTCTTGCTTAAGAAGCAATGGCTTTTACAATGAGAAAAAAAAATAAATAAGAATATACATTAGGAAAAAAATTACTAACAATAGTAACAATACCGTCTGTGTATGATCTCCTGGATTGCTGGTAGTACCTCCCACACTCTAGGTCTTTTAAACCAGGCCAGCCATTCCTCTGGCATCACATACATGAGTCAAGATTTGTAGTGAGTAGTCATTTTTCCTGTTAGACTTACACAAATTTGACTGAAGAAGGGCCTTTGCACAGAAATTTAGAGGTAGAACCCTGGAACTTCATTTCTTTGGTTTTAAGACCACACTCTGCAAACATATTTTTCTAAAATTCTTTCAGCATATCAGGACAATAACTAGCCATACATAAAGCTTAAAATCCTAGAGTGAAACCCAACTTATTTGTATGAAAAAATAGCCTTTTCCAGAAAATTAAATCATTAAACTGTCTATTGACTTTCCTTAAAATTTCAACTCGTTGATGCAAGAAGACACACACACACACAATTCAATGCTCCTAAAGGATGATCTGGATATTTTGCCTTCTTTGCCACTGGAAGAACAAAAAGAGAGAGAGAGAGAGAGAGAGAGAGAGAGAGAGAACACCTTTGGAAGTAATTTTCAAGTAGCAATAGCAAATACAGTAAAAGCTGAATTGCAATTTTAACTATGGCTCTTCCTACAACAGACTTTATAATATATACATACACTTTTAAACATCATGTCAGACTAAAATTCTGCGTGTAGTAGTTAGCCCAGATAAGAGAGTTAAAGAATTTTTGCTGTAAATTGTTTTGGAGTTTCAGAACACACACAAAGGATACATGATTTAAGACAGTTCATTCACTGTATTTGAGACTAAACATTTTTTAAAATCTAAACAAAAGATCTTATTCAAGAACCATACTTCATTTGCAACTAGATCTTTGTTTTCCTTTATCTCCCCCCTCCAAACTGAGCTTTCTTTTTGCTGCACACCATTAATGTAAAAAAGATGCTGTGAGCTACCAGCAGTGTGAAAAAACAAGTCCATCTCAATGAAGAGAGCAAGTGCACAAGCTTCTTTCACGTCAAGTAATGAATGCTTCTAGATTAAATATTTACACTTGGAAAATTTACTGGGGATTCTGCACGGTAAATTTTTATAGCTTTGCCAACTTTATTTAGATTATGAATTTTCTAAGAAAGGGACAGACGTTTATTCTACATTGGTAAAACATCCAGCACAATGGATTCCCAGGTTGGGAATAAGCAATAATAATTCTATCAATGTCAGATTAATTTTAGGACAACTCTTCCCTCCAAGTTCACCCCATATACATTTTTTCCATGTGAACATACCTCGTTTCACTAGAGTTTATTGGAAACCCTCTGCCCTCCTGATAAGATCTTTCCTCCATATGCACTCTCTTAGACATGCAAAAGATCTGGGCACTGGAACAGAGATTTCTGTGATTTGCCCTCCAAGCACTGTGAGCTCCAAGATTACTCTAATGCAGATGTGTGTGCACAATGACCCAACTGTTCCTTCTAGTATACAGCTTGTTTGCACTAGGAAATAATTAACTCAGGTGAGGCCCAGGAGAGCCCAGAGCACAGTATTCTTTGACACCACTGTAATCATCAGGCCTTTATGCAGCCAGTTGTGCTATCTGGACAATACCCACCACTCTGAAAGAGGCTGGACAGACTTGAACAAAATCTAACAGATTTGAATGGAAGTATTTTGAGAGCCAAGCTCAGCCTTGTAAGATAAATATATGCCTAGTAAAACTGATCAGACACTTGCAAGGCTCTTCCAGTATCATTTCCCTGTATGATACAATTTGCCATCTTGTGATAAGAAAAGGATGGAGAAAACACAGAAACAAGAATAGTGTTAATTAAAGGATATGATCTTTCATACTCCAGCACAACCATAGTATTTTTTCCACGAGTACAAAACAGTGTATTTTTAGTTTTTAATTACAACTTCTATCCACATTTAAAAGAGGCAATCTATGCCTAATGATTAAACAATGAACAATTATTGCTATAAAAAAATCAGTAATTTATTCAGCAGAACAATGACCTGAAATAATATTTATTGTCTGTCAGTCACAGAATCACCTAGGTTGGAAGAGACCTCCAAGATCACCTAGTCCAGCCTCTGACCTAACACTAACAAGTCCTCCACTAAACCATATCACTAAGCTCTACATCTAAACATCTTTTGAAGACTTCCAGGGATGGTGACTCAACCACTTCCCTGGACAGCCCATTCCAATGCCTAACAACCCTTTCAGTAAATAAGTTTTTTCTAATATCTAAATGCTCATATGGTGCTCCTATGGGAAGGCCCATGCCCCCTGTCGCTGGGTGTTTGAGGAGCCAGCCTGTTCCCCGCATCGTTGCGGTGCCAATGATACTGCCTGTATCTGTCTGTGGGCTGGGCGCTAGAGGTCCTTTGGGCACTGGAGTCTCTTGTGCCGCTGGTGCTATCCCTCCGCCCATGACACCTCTCCTTCTGGTCAGGTGCATTCCTTCTTGGTGCTTCACTGGACTGCATGGCTGTCCTTGCACACCAAGGAGGCCTGCAGCTCGCCTTGCTCTTCTAGTCTCCTTCCTGCCACACAAGCTGGCAGTCAGAGGGCCAAGATGCTCAGAGAATGGTGGGCTGGCTGCAGGGGGCCTGTTTTATAGGGCCCAGGGCAGTGGTGGCCACTGTAATCTCAGCAAGCCTCTGTCATGGAGTGGCCCACGCAGTCAGTATGCTTCATTTGAAAAGTGAGCCTTTCACAGAATCACAGAATTTCTAGGTTGGAAGAGACCTCAAGATCATCGAGTCCAACCTCTGACCTAACACTAACAGTCCCCACTAAACCATATCCCTAAGCTCTACATCTAAACGTCTTTTAAAGACCTCCAGGGATGGTGACTCCACCACTTCCCTGGGCAGCCTGTTCCAATGTCTAACAACCCTTGCGGTAAAGAAGTTCTTCCTAAGATCCAACCTAAACCTCCCCTGGCGCAACTTAAGCCCATTCCCCCTCGTCCTGTCACCAGGCACGTGGGAGAACAGACCAACCCCCACCTCGCTACAGCCTCCTTTAAGGTATCTGTAAAGAGCAATAAGGTCGCCCCTGAGCCTCCTCTTCTCCAGGCTGAACAAGCCCAGCTCCCTCAGCCGCTCCTCGTAGGACTTGTTCTCCAGGCCCCTCACCAGCTTCGTCACCCTTCTCTGCACCCGCTCAAGCACCTCCATGTCCTTCTTGTAGCAAGGGGCCCAAAACTGAACACAGTACTCGAGGTGGGGCCTCACGAGAGCCGAGTACAGGGGGACGATCACCTCCTTAGCCCTGCTGGCCACACTGTTTCTTATGCAAGCCAGGATGCTGTTGGCCTTCTTGGCCACCTGAGCACACTGCTGGCTCATAGTCAGCCGCTTTAATATTCATATGAATATGAATATTCGGCTTTAATACACATGAGCTCAAAACCCCATGGTAGGATGTTCAAACATGAAGTAGGCAGAACCATCACCAGTCTTCCATTACTTACTTCAAAGAAAGCAATCATTAGGTTGGAAAACACCTTCAAGATTATCAAGTCCAACCATCAACCTGACCCATCAAATCCCATCACTAAACTACATCCGTTAGTGCCATGCCTACATGTCTTTAAATACCTCCAGGGATGGGGACCCCACCACTTCCCTGAGCAGCCCATTCCAATGCCTGCCTGACCATCCACCCTCTCTGTGAAGAAATCCTTCCTAATGTCCAACTTAACCCTTTTTTGTTTGTTTGCTTGCTTTTGTGTGTTTTTGTTTTCTTTTTTTTTTCCTGAAATGAGACATGATCCTGTACTTGTTGTAAAAATTTTTGTTTGTTTTTTACTGACAATTTTTTTTTTTTTGCTTATTTGTTTTAACAGCTCAGTCAACTATAACAAATAATAGAATCCCCCTCATCCCCCCTGCTAACTATCAGGACAATAACAAGCTATCATCTGATTTCACCACACAAGTGTCCCTTCCTTTAATTCTCTAGTTTTATCTTTCTGTTCTGAAAGAAAACCAAAGCAACAGTCTCTTTTTCTTTCTTCACTAAAGAGACACCTTGTCAAATTTTGCTCAGAATAATCTAGAAAACCACAAGTTTGAAAACTTTTAGCACTCATAAAAATCCATCTAGCTTCTTCTTTGCTCTTCTGTGACTGGATTCAAAGAGCATGAAAAGAATCAGAAGCAAGGGCCCTTTTTTAGGAGGAGGAAGAGGAAAAAAAAAAAAGCAAGGAGCCTACTAAATGTTAAGCTACATTTTCTACACCAAGGCAAGTGTCTAATATGAAGTCTGATAATTGATATAGATATCAAGAGAAACAGAGAAGTCCATAGAATAATTCAACTGGTTAAAAAATTCTAATTGAAGATAATTTTATTGGTAGGGGAAGGTCAATTTTCTTTGAAGGACTTCCACTTTCTTGTAGCTTTTAAGCTATAGTATACAAAATGCAAAGAAACCCACAAATAATCCTTTTTAGTTTCCTGATGCACACTTCTGGTGGAACCTAGATTAAGTTCTCAGAAATCAATCCAGGGAAAATTTTCTTTTCCTTCAACCGTAGCTCACTCGTGAAACTAAAAAATAGCAATGGAAGACCAGTGACATAAAAATCCTTTTTTTTTTTTTTTTCTTTTAGACTAATACCGGTTTTGTATTCATCTCAAACAAGTCTGAGTGAACCAATTAGCTACATGTTTGAAGGAATGGCGAGCAGGAACTTTTACACAAAACTGGAGTTCTGCTGTGATAATGCAATCTCCCACAGAATGCAAAACGCAAAGGTATTTCTAACACTAGATGGAATATAATTTAAAAGCCATGTTCTTCACTTATAGCAGTTATATAGTACCTATCAGCACAAAACCTGTGCTAAAACATACATACAATGTCATGGTAAATTTCTTGGAATGGCATACTATTTGGACAAACTTTAGGCACAGTTCCTCAAATAGGGGCATCAGAGTGAGCTTTCTTGCTTAAATGCCTCTTTTTGCACCATTCATCCAAAATAAAGCTACCACCATGAAAGATGTTGAGATCAAGTACATCTTCAGTAAAAATTTCCTTGACATCAGTAAAATTCCTCTGGAGATTAACTGTAACTCAGTAGAGTGGATTCTTCTGACAAACTTGTCAGCTTAACTGCTCATCATTTTCTTATTGGTGAATAATGATTACTCTTCACTTAGCAAGTAATCTAAATATAACTGTTTTAAAAAGAAAGAAGATTCTCATAGGTTTAAAATAGCTTTTACTGTATTAGATGGCATCCAAATTCTTTGTCTGAGAACACACAGTGGGGTAGCAATCAATACAGAAAACTGTTAATGTGATTTGCCTCACCCCACCCAAACCATTGGAAAAAAAGAGATCTTGTCTAAGCTCCCTCTGGGGTCAGTGCAGAGGACCATTCCTTCCACCCTTAAGACAGATGTCTGAAGTATAAGTGAAACCAGCCTCTGGAAGTACCAATCTTCTCATGTTGTACACAACTAATTGAAAATATAATTTTAATTGCACATCAAATTTAAGTGGATAAAATGAGATGAAATGACTCCCACATGTGTGGGGAGTTATACGCATGCACATGTGCTTGTGCATAAGGTACAGAGCAACTCTATTGTTGCTTTTCTGCAAAAGAGTATGCTAAATGTTGTTTTTATTATGGCTCAAAACATGTAACAGAGTCTGGAAAACACAAATATGTGACATCTAAATAATTCAAAGCCTGCTGTTTCAATGATTCTTCATCCTAGAAAAATCAATCTCAGTTCTTTATAAACTGATACCATTCTCGGTCCCAAAATAGCAGTCTCTTCCCAGTTGCATCAGGTAGATGACTGCTAAAAAATACATATATAACCACAAAAAATAGGCCTATATAAAGATGTCTAAGCTATGAAGTATGAATTTCAATAAAGACCCAAATAAATAAATAAATAAAAGACAAACACTTTCACATACAGAACTAAATGGAGATCAGCCCTGATAAACCATACACAGTGCAAACTCTTCTGGCTTTTCAGGTTGAGATTTTTACTTCCTCTTGTTGTTTATGGGGTCAGTATTCAGATGTGTAAAACCAAACAGCAGTCAGAGCTCGTTGGAAAGGACTTAGCAAGTAAGTAAAAGAAGAGCACATGTCTGACCTTCCTTTACATGGGAAGTACTCCCTGCCAGCCCTCTCTCCCAATGGTAAAACCTACATTAGGAAGTCATTCATCCACAATATCATACAACAACTTGGGCTAAAAGGGTCCTCTGAAGGCCATCTGGTCCACGCCCTGCCTCCTTTTTTGCCCCCTCATCTGAAGTGGGCAGGTTTTGTTGGCCCCTGTGACAACCTATGACCGTACATTGCACTAGTACTGTTTCTGAGTCTGTGAGAAGGGTTGCAAGGGCTGAGAACACAGCAACCACCTGAACCAAAGGTACATGAATGAGCAAAGATTCATAATATGAATGATACTGACGAAGGACTCGTAATATGAATTATCATAAGATAATATGGTACATACAATTGTGTCAAAGTATTTCTCTCCCAAAATAAAAGATAGGATCAATCCTTCTTGTATTCCTGTTTTATCCAGCTACCCAGTTTTCAAATTCACTTTCTATTCAGTGCCATATGTGTTGTCCTCTCAGAGAATATGGCTAGCTTCTCATTCTACCCACATTTCCTCACAAAACATACATAGTTTTAACATCTCTTACTCTTCTGATAGATACTGAATCAGATTGCTTTCTCCATAAAGCTGAATGCATTAACTTTGAAAGGAAGGATCCTAAGCATCATTAACTTTGTAGACCAAATAAACTTTCAGATATATTCCTCTTGGGTAAAGTAAGTTTGGTCTAAGTTTTGAGAAATGATTTTAGAAGTCTCAGGTATTGGGCATAAAACTTAAGAGAATAGTATATAACTAATTTTCATAGGTACCTACAACACTATACTTTGTGAAACAGAAACATCTGTAAATTATATCATTAGCACCCACACAAAACAGAGTCCCCTAAAAACTATTTGTTGCTCTTTGGAAAGACAAAGTTTAGAATTTATTTTAAGCTTCATTTACCTAATTTTAGACTATGTACGCAATATCCTAATAAATTAAAGATGCACTCACTTCTTGAAATACAGTCAGTTACAAAGGAAAATATGTTAAAAGATATTTCAAGTGTCAAAACTGACTTTGATTTCATCTGTTAATCTTAGCATTCTAACAATCACATTGTGCTATTTTTAAAATGTGCTTTTTTCCCCGCTGCTTAAAGTAAGACCAAACACCAGAAAAAAGCAACTGTAGAGGAAAGTTTTGAAACCAACCATACAAAAAGTTCTACCAAATCCACAATATTAAGCAAGTGAAAATAGACACTTTTTTCCCCAATTAATGTAAATTTTTAAATTTACATTAATTTAAATTTTAAATTATTTTTAAATAATTTTATAAAAACAAGAGTGTTTCAACAGGAGAGCTTTTTATATTGGCAGCACTAAGGTGCTAGAAAGAGATCATGAAAAAAAAAAGACAAAATGTGAACTGAAGGAAAAAATGCTGCCTCCGTCACATCATCTTATTTCCCTTCTTTCACTGCATCTCAAGAGGATGCTCCATGTGCAATGGACTTGGCAAACAAGAAAAAAAAATAAAAAAGCCCTTTCGCCCTTTCGCTTGGGAGCCTACATTACAACAAGTCTACAGAAAATTACTAACTGCACAATTACAAACTATGATATATAACAACGGAAAACAATGTCTTGTTTCAATTTCAGGGTGACAGTGAAAGGCGATTTGAAAAAACACACTTTTATTCAAAGTTGGAGTTTGTGATCTAGAGGCATTTCAGCATTAACAGATTTATAGCCACATTTTTATAGTCACTTAGAAAATAATTTTATTGAATTGTTTGGGTATCTAAAGCAGCATTTTCCATCTCTAGCATACAAACATTCCTCTACCATTCTTTTTTATTTACTGGTATCCTCTCAGAGAATGTTCCAAGTCTGAATACTAAGCATGTGCAATATCCAGATGCAAAAACAAGCACTCGACTTGCTCGGCTAGTCAAGAGCATTCCCAAGCTAAATAAGGCACTAAATCAGAAAGTTGCAACTGCAGAGAGGAGAAAAAAAGAAAAAAGAAAAAAAGGAAAATCAGCAAGACACTCTTTATATGCACCTTTATGAGAAAAAAACAGCATCTGACTTGCATCTTATGTTTAACATTAAGATGTAACACTGAAATAATTCTTATGTCACTGGCTGTCTATACAAACATTGTTAACCAGCTTCTCTTTGACCTTGCCTCCCATAGATGCAGACAAATGTTTGAGACTGGCTTCATAGATTCTTTCTAAAAATAAGAAATCCCACTTACATAAAAGCAGGTCATTATTAAATTTACACATATCAGACCAAAGGTGGCAAAAGCAGTTGTACACTGAGTTGGTAGAACCCTCGTTTAGAAGTCAGCAGGCAATATTTCTGCACTGCCACAGAGGTAGGGCTGCAATCACTGCTCCAGCTCCCTCTTTCTGACAGTTCTCAGATCATGCTGAACGGGATGAAAGCTAAAGCTTTTGCATCCCTTTCTTGGGGCGCTCCACATTTCGTAGGAACAACATCACAAAAAAGGCAAGAAATTTCACACAAGCCATTCACTCTGATAATATCTGAACACTGGTTATGAGATTGTTCAGTTTTACCACTCATCAGTAAAAAAAAAAAAAAAAAAAAAAAAAAATCCAGCCTGTTTACCAAGGGATAGGCATCTCTCATAACCTCATAACCTCTGGAATTTGGCATCAGTATTGTGCCCTCCCTGTTCAGAGACAGAGTTTGCATGCGAGTCCTTTCTCCTCTTTCCTTTGCAAAACTCCTCTTTCATGACTGCTTTGGCCTGAGAGCTGGCTTATTGGCTCTAAGTGATGATCAGAGAGAGCCAACACACAGACAACATGGACTCCACTGAGTTTCACCCTACGTGAGAGCCTAAAAGTCCAGGTAATGGGACTGTACAGAGCCAGAGCATTACTGTGGAACACGGCAGTACAGCCTCCAGTTCTGGAATCCATGCCTCAAACAGAAGAATACAGTAATTTAAAGCACTCAGGAAAAAAAGACATACAAGAATGTTTAGACTGGGACAATGTCTTACAATGAGAGATTAAAGACAGATGAGTCATTGAGTCTTATGTAAGAGATGATTTTAAAAATTGATCATAATTTCCAAGCCATGAGCACATGAAAGATTTTTGACACCAGAAAACCTTTGCACCTAACAGTGGGAAAAAACAGCAACCACTTATAGGTTAAATATTTGATAGCTGTAACTAAGCAAACTCAGGTGCCTAATAAGGTATATTTTGCTAATGAGGAAGCCTAACACAGGAAAACTGGGTAATATCAGGGGTCACATACACTTTGTCTCCCAGGCCAGACATGGATATTTTTCCAACACCCACGTTGATGCTTTAACAGAAGGATTTAGAAACCATTGGGTGAGATTCTTTAGTTTGGCAGATATCCCTTCTGCCCCTAAAACCCACTACCTACAGACATCTCACGGACAGCAGGAAATGCAATACTATTATGATGATATTTAAAATACATCACTTGGACATTTTTCTGTAAAATTATGTCTTGTGCAACATATTGAGGCCTGTAGTGGGATAAATTCGACATTTTCACACATAGACTGGGGATCCCCATTGTTGTCCTTATTTCAAGTTATTTGCAGCACAATGGCTTAATCAGAAAACTAGTGTTACAAAAACAGTTATGATATTTTAAGCAAATTGCTCCCACTTAAATCTATGCATTTCCTGAGACATTCTCTTGTCTCAAGTTTTGAGTCATTGTATCATTACCAAGCACTGGCAGTAAAAGAGCATTCAAAAGCAAATGGTGAAATGATGACAGAAAACATCGTAGACAATCCTGTGCAAAATTACAGAATAGCTTCCCATAGAGGCACAGCATATGTTTGTGATTTCTATAGAAAGTCCAAACTGGAAGCCACTGACAGGAAATACTACATTTTTTCCTTGTTATTATTTGTGGAAAAAACTCCCCTCACTTCGCATTTTCAAAATTCAGATTTTGAATTCTGAACTAAAAAAAAAAAAAGGTGATCGTTTTATGAGCACCTCACAAGGAAGAGCTTATTTGAAGAAAGGCAAGCATCATGTTGAACTGGTCTACTCCACTGCAGGTGACAAGTTCTGTGAGCAGAATTTCCTGCTGATGCCCTTCAGGAAGTCATACCTGTTGCCTCGCATGTCATTGTTGTCACAGCACATCCCTTCTCCCAGGACAGGGCAGGTAGTCCATCACTACACAGCCCACGCAAAGGGTAATGCAATAAAAGTCAACATTCTGGGAAAGAGGCTCTGAAGAGGTAATAGGATGATACATAAAAGACTTGATATCCCTGCTTGTGGCAATGAGGGGGCACAAAATTTGAAGAAGTTGCATAGTCTTTGAGACAAAAAAGCATTACATAAAAAAAAAAAAAAAATGTAGGTGTGCCACCTTTCAGAAGGGGTGATGGAGAAAAGCTCACACTGTCAAGGCAAGTTAACCTTTTCTTCTTATGTCACCAGAACAACGTCCTTTCCCATTCCTCCTCTGGATGCATCCTATAGGGATGAAGGTTTTCCTTCTTATTTGGGTCAGAAACCCAGCACACTCCACCTGGTACTCCAGGCAGAAGCGTGTTTGCTAGCATTGAGCCCAAATGAATTTTATACCACAATTTATCTTCTCTTTACTGTATAAGTTTGCAAAGGCTCAAAAAGGGCACTTTCAGAACTAGGCATGCTCTATTTGTTCACCTAAAAGCACAAAGCACACAAACTAAAGAGTTAAACTCTCCCTACATGACTGTTACCTAACTGCTAATCTTTCCTTGTAAATTTTGTACATTCCAGTCAGCCCAGTTAACCACACTTGCTAGCTAGGAGAAGCAGATTGAACTGATTAC
The DNA here is from genome assembly GCF_964035555.1 of Netta rufina. Classification (NCBI taxonomy): domain Eukaryota; kingdom Metazoa; phylum Chordata; class Aves; order Anseriformes; family Anatidae; genus Netta; species Netta rufina. Next base: position 142,262,494 of record NC_140123.1, read on the forward strand.
AGCACAATTTCTCTGATGTCGTGTCTTCTAGCATGCTTGTTATCCTTCACTGACACTGCCTGGAAAGTCCCGTCTCCTTCCTGAGGCTACCTATCTGTGCTCACAATACTCTCCACTCCTACACAGTCTCAGGAAAAGTTGGTTGTTCTCACCCCAGATGGAGACAGAGATACTCCTCAAAAAACAGTTTCCCTGGATTTTTATGAGGAATCTTTCCTGAGTTATTGTTTTTCTCACCATCCATTGCTTTAACCATCTATTTTATATAATGGCATGCATTCATGCAGGAAATATGCGTTTAATGTATTTGCACTCACATAGGTCACCAGAGGGACAGGTGACAGCAAAACAAACCGGAGGCACATAACTCTTTTCTCCACACTATACTTTTGTTGTTGACTGTCAAAATCAGAAATCAACACACACGCAGAAAGTGGAGTTCATTTCACTAGGTCTAGCAATCTAAAATCTAGCATTTATTCTAGCAGCCACAAAATCTCTATATATACAGTCAAGGAGCCCCAAGAGAGCAATCCACCCCAACCATCTTAGACATCTTTAAGGTTCTGTAGCCCTAACTGCCTTCCTCTCCATTGACCATTCCTGGACTCTAGACAATTAGGTCCAACTAGACAATTTAAACACCTACAAAGAAATAAGATTAAACCTATGTCAAATTATCAGTTTTACTACATGAAGAATAACAATCTGAAAATACATCTCTAAAAGCCTTTAGTTTACACCTTCAGAGTCCCTGGAGTGAAGGCCTTCCCACTGTAAGATGACCTGGATCACAGCTCAGTTCTCTGTTCTTTCAAATCATTTGATTTCTTTCCAGAACATTCATAACAGCTAGATCCCTTCCAAACACAATCACTTATTCTGGTCCACTGAGAAAATGATACTTCTGCTTATATATACACACACATATGCACAGTGCAACCACAGACAACTCCACGATGTTCTAATGGTTCCGGAGCAGAGCTTTTTTTCCAGCTGTTTGAAAACAAAAGCACAAGTGCCCCATCGTGCATGATGTAAAGATGGCAGATAAAACCAGAAATGCAAGATTGCCATTCAAGCCCCAGTGGTGCCTACTGATAAACACATGTACTGTTGGGAAGGAAAAGAGAGGCATAGTTCACCTCAGCCATTAGCACTAAGCCTTCTGCGTGCACACCATATTCTACCATGTGGAGTCTCCGGAGAGAGACCAGAGAGCAGTTCCTCTTCTGACAGATTCGCATATGATCATGGTGACATCTACGCCTGAGAGAAGCACACTTGATCTCTGCAGCTTGCATCCCTCTGTGAAACCACACACGTTGACGACAGAGTATCCAGTTCAAAACTCACACTGACATCTCTGCACTAACTCCTCATAAATCTGAGGCTCCCTGACCACGTATTCCAGTCCCGCCTGATTATTTGTTTCCATTTACCTCAGATACTGGTGTCCTTCCATGATCATTATGTCTCTTAACTATAAAGCTGCATTAGCAGGCAAAGATGATAAGTACACAGAAGAGAATCTTCTTTTTATACAAACATGCAAGACTCACTTGCTGAAGCTCAGACTACCCGGAATGCTTGGCATTAGGCTGCAGGAAGATGACTATGTCATGGCCTAGGTCCTGGCCTGAGGCTAAGGATAAAACTACTGGATAGGACAGAAGAAACTTCTGGACGTGACAAATAGCTGAGTGAGAAGTGGGTGAAAGTTTCCACTGATATTGCAAGGAATGGCCAAATTTTCCACACACAAGTAAGGGGGATTGGAGTCAGAGATGACCAAATTTCATGTTTAGTTGAAGGAAAGTACTGGAGAGCTTCTAAATAATACTGAAAGTCCAACAGTGCCTCGGTAAATGTGTCGGTAATGCTGTATCAGGCCAGGGTTACTGGGTACCAGTATAAGATGTACCAAACTTGGTTATGGATGTAGAAAAGCTGGGACCAATGGGGACAAAAAGTAACTGGGTGTGGGGGTGGTTCATTCTGGAGAAGACTGAGCAGAGAAGAGAGTTACTAAGGCAAAGAAAAAGAGAGTCAGCAGAACTGAAAAGGGATAAAGCAAGTTATGGGGTGCCCATTGAGAGTCCTGCACTTGACCACCCCAGCTGGAGGCATGCAACGAACTAGCAGGCATCCCGTTGTTCTAACCAAAGCACAAGATTCAGACACGCTTGTGCAGCCAGGAGGACCAGAGCACAGGGTGCTCCCCGTGCTCTGCACCCAGGCAGATGGATTGAGCATCCTGCGGTCACCCTGCCCATGCCTGCTCAAGGCCTGATGATAGCTGTAACACCACACTGCTTCATAACATCCATCTCATTAAAATTAAATCCATATTAATTTCTTCACCTGTGACTCCCAAAGTAATATCTCCACATAAGCACCTACTCACAACATAGCTTATAAGGAAAATAAGTTTTCCAAGCCTATTGGCCTGACAGGTATGGAAGATTAGTGTTTAAAATACAGATGTTCATACTACAGGGATCAGGACCATGTAAATATATAAGGAGACAGATAGACAACTTCAAAGCAAACATTTCTTTGCCAGTCTTCTAAAAGGAAAGAAATACAGCCTTTGTGGAAGAAAAATATAGACTTTCTGAAAGTCTACAACCAAATATATAAATAAATTAAAATACAGTCTGATCCTTTAAATGTCCATATTCTAGTCTTTACATTAATCTCCCAAATAGCACCTGACAATCTGTCAAATCTCTCTGTTTGGTGTTTTGTAGCTGTGGAGTCAGGCCTAAATAGTTTCTATCACTGTTATTAAAACTGGCTATGCAAACTAGAGGTTTAGAACCCAAGATGACAAGTGGGGTTTTCCATCTTCTATGGTAATTTTGTCTTTAAATATTTTAAACTTGTATTTCAACACTGACATAGGACGATGAGTAATAAAATTCACCAATATATTAAGCCATCTGGATGAGCTTACATCACACTCCTTCTGAAGTATGAAAACACCAGTATGTGCTATAAGTTTCCTGCCCTCTGATGTTTGTAGAATGGGCTCCACATAGGATTTTCCCATACATATTTGGATGCGTCCACTGACTACACAGCATTCATGCCAAAATGCTTAGCAATTTTCAGTCAAACCCACCTCTGTATGCCATGCACTAACATTCTCCATGATAAGCCCCCTTAAAGGACGGCAGACAAAACCTCAAAAATGCATGCCCCAAAATAAAAACACAAAGATTTTCTGGTGAAATATGAGCAAAATCAAGGCAAAGCAAGGATGACTGAAGTTCTCAACAAGAACACTAAGTACTAAGGAAAAAGAAAAAGTAGAAAACTGGGCCCAACTGTACCATCAAATCTGAAGGAAAACTTTGCACTTATTTCAATACAAGCTTTGTATTAAGTTAGCAGGATATATATTCCAGTCAAATATTTATTAAAATACTCTATGTTGTGTAACTCACATTGCAAATTGAAAGCCCTTAGGATGTCTAAGCACAATCTTTCATAAGAAATGGTGGACATTGCATTATCACTGGTAAAAGGGTTTTGAAGTATGGTGTTGAACATCTCACGTTCTAAAATCTGATCCTTTTTGAAGTGATTCCAGTCTGATCACATGCCAAGACACTTCCCTAGACATGCTGCCAAGCACCTGTAGAGCTCGATGTTTAACTCTTCTGGTACCCATTTTTTCTTGTTTTGTTTTAAAACATTTAAATAGTTGTTTTTTGGAACCGCCAGTAGCAAGTATCTCTAATTATTTTCTGACTGACTTCCTGGTATCATAACAGCTTTTATCACTGCATATGAATTAGGACACCAGTTTTCATCTCTTATTTTATTCCTTGACACCCTTTGCCTTAAAGCAGATAAAAGCCTTCAAGTCTTGTTCATCTTATTCTTTCACTCTCCACTTTTATTTCTGACTTTTGCTGTAATGACCAAATCAACTAGAAATACTCCCTTTATTCCTGTCACAATGATGCCATTTCATTTGCTTTCAAATACAAAATTAAAATCAAACTTACTCTTTCGGTCTCAATACAAATCCAAAAACCAGACTGAGGATTAAGCTTCAACATAGTTCCTCCTGAATTTCCCATGAATTTGGCATTCTCCCATATGCAATTTAATCAATAAACTCTATTCCACTTAACAGATAAACATTAATTCTCTTCAAAGAAGACCACAAAGAAATGTGTACGAGAGCTCAACAGACAGCGTGCTGCCCTGTGCAGTACTAGGACATCCCAAACACCTACCAACACTAATGCTGCACATTCACAAGATTTGTGCAATAGAGCAAAGCCAGTGAGATCCTATCTGACAGACAAAAGACCTTAGAGTTATATTACTCAAGCCACTCACCAATTCACTAACTCAGTTTCAACTCCACCTGCAGCAAAATCATGTTATGTCCATGAATCTCAGTTTTTCACTTAAATTTTTAACTGATGTGAAAGTGTGTGTCACATAATTCGCTTGTACCTTTTGCTCCCAGATAGTCATACAACAGTTCCACTCAAATCACAATTAAAACCAATCAATTTTAATTTTCAGTGAACAAATGCATTTTACTTCTCTGAAGACTTCAACTCAAATGTAAATTAAAAATTAAAACACTCTGTTCACCTACACAATTCAAAGATAGGCAATTTAAGTATCAAATAGGAATAGCAACACACAGGTGAAGTTTCCTTCTCTACACACAAGTCTGTTTGTTCACCAATCAGAAAAATAATGAATGTTACGGATTTCCTCTGCTTTCTTAATAGCAGTTAGGTTTATCTAGTTTAATTTGCTAACTTAGCTGTCAACGTGTTAAATTCATCCCAAGGAAATCAGATCATTCAAGAATTAGCTAAATCCAAACTTCTAATATTTACATACAGTGCCTGCATGGAAACTGTGGTCTTTTGACCACATATGAAAAGTACAACATAGAAATCACAGTAAAGTTTGAGATTGCATGTCAGGAAGCTAAAAGTTAAGACATATTTGACGATCTGTATCAAAGTTCAACATACTATGCAGTATATTTAAGTGCAACCTTTTTTCCCCCCACCCCAACATCTTCAACAAACATCGTTCTCCATTCCTGAATTCACCCGGATTCCACTGGCTCTCACACAGTCCATTGTAGTGTTCCTGCATCTAAAATTCATGAATTCTACTGCTAACAACTATATTATTTAAGACAAGTTTCAATTTCAGAATAACTATTGTTGTCAATAATGCATGAAACGGAATATAGCTGGTACCCAACAGAGTTGGGCTGACTTGCAAGAAAAGAGGCACAGGTAGTCTCTGTATATTTAAAATCTTAGTTCATCTGAAAAAAAAAAAAAAAAAAAAAAAGTGTTAGAGAAACATCTGATGTATTAAAAATACGTATTAAATTTAAAAAGTAGAGGAATCCTAAGAAGTGTTACATCCATGCAGATACATTGAACAATAGAAGTCTTTTTTCCCTTCTTTGGAATAAAGGATTTGAAATCTGATCACTAACATGAATCCATTCCTACAATGCCTGTAGGAAGAAATGTTGAGTTAATTACTCAATTAGAGCATATTTACTTTGTAATTATAATGTCATGTTCAGTCATATTTAATTGTTTTTTTCCAAAATACCCAAAGGCAACCATCCACATCATGGGCTGAAAACCTGAAAATTTTAAGATAAATAACAATGCCATCTAGAGATAAAGCATCCTTTAAGGTTGGATGGAACTCAGATAATATTTTCCTTAAAACAATTAACTCTAAGATTTATGTACAAGATGCAAAGAAAGTTCCCATAGGATTAGACAGGTTTTTAGTCTCATTTCTGGGTCTGGTTTGAAAGTCGTTAAGTCTCCAGTCACCCTTAAGAATGATTTTATTTTAATCTTGTCTTCCACTGAAGTGGCAGAATTTCCCACTCTCATAGCTATGCTGGCTAAGCATGTCAGTGCCCAGTTCAGAAGACTGATGAATCCTATGGATTTCTGTTTTTCCTTACAGGTACGAGGATGAAAAACTTTTATTCCCCCTCATTATGTTCAGTCAGCCACTGAGATTTAGCATGTAATATCTGGGACTAAACACACACACAGGGAAAACTGCAGAAGTCGTCTACCAATATCTGACAAATACATAATCTTTGAATCCTGTGTAAGCTTCTAACATCTCATAGAACATCCATGGACAGTTATCTCAATTTCCTTTAGTCAGCAGGGAAAAAAACAAAAAGGGAGCCTAACTAGAAGTTAGGACTGCCTTTTTTTCTTTAAATCCAAGCCCTACAGTCATCACTTCCACAGTGATTTTATGTGTTGGTGTATATATATATCCCAAGAGTACGTAGTTAGATTCAGCTGCATGTTTGTAAGTTATAGCAGGATTCATCTATTGACCGGATGCATTAACAAGTATTGGAACATTAAAGTGAACTATTTATAGATTTCTACTGCCTCATCAGTATACGTGTGCTGGTCACAGTCTATCCACAGTTTGGCTTTCATGCCAGTGCAGGAAAACAACCCACTTACAAATTCAGTGATCAAAACTCCAGGCTTGTCTCACCTCATCTGTAAACTCTAATAACGTAAGACTTCTGCCCCAACAACAACAACAAAAAACAGCCCACAATCTACTCTGAAATTGGTGAGAGACGTTAAGGCAAGAGCCCCTCAAGTCTCCCATTTCAACACAAAAACATGGTTACAGTTTAGCTATTGGCTTATATAAGTAAGTTAGCTCTCGGTCTTATATAAAGACGTAAATATGTAGACTTAATCTTTAATTAATTTATTTTTTAATCCATAAGTGCAGCTAAATACTGGAACGTGCTGCCCAGAGCATTTGTAGAAGCTTTGAGATGTCCAAGACTTGGCTGGATGTGGTCCTGAGCAATCTCATATAATTACACCTGTTTTGAGAAGGGGATTGAACTACCTGGCCTCTGGAGATCTCTTTCATCACAGAATTTCTAGGTTGGAAGAGACCTCAAGGTCATCGAGTCCAACCTCCAACCTAACGCTAACAGCCCTCCACTAAACCATATCCCTAAGCTCTACATCTAAACGTCTTTTGAAGACTTCCAGGGATGGTGACTCCACCACTTCCCTGGGCAGCCTGTTCCAATGCCTAACAACCCTTTCAGTGAAGAAGTTCTTCCTAACATCTAACCTAAAACTCCCCTGGCTCAACTTAAGCCCATTCCCCCTCGTCCTGTCACCAGGCACGTGGGAGAACAGGCCAACCCCCACCTCGCTACAGCCTCCCTTGAGGTACCTAAAAAGAGCGATAAGGTCGCCCCTGAGCCTCCTCTTCTCTAGGCTGAACAAGCCCAGCTCCCTCAGCCGCTCCTCGTAGGACTTGTTCTCCAGGCCCCTCACCAGCTTCGTCGCCCTTCTCTGCACCCGCTCAAGCACCTCGATGTCCTTCTTGTAGCGAGGGGCCCAAATCCTATATAATGATTTTATTTCATTCCCCAATCTTTAGAAATGCAATTCTTTGCAGTGAAATATGTAACAGTTAGGGCAGTGTCTCAAATCTATCCTCTTTGGGAAAGACAACTGGAAAGGAGATGTGCAGAGCAGATTGTTTTCAAATCCATTAACAGCAGCTTTCCCTAAATCTAAGCTTCTCTTGAGGAAGAACCACGCTAATAACCTCTTAATTGTAGATTGCAATAATTCATCTATATATCTGGACAAGCACTGATATGACAAAACCAAGACAAAAATTTGATTCTACCAAGTCTCCTGCTACCTTTTACCTTACATCTTCGTGTTTTCACCACCACCACCACCAGAACATCAAATTTGACAATCCAAACAGTACAATCTACTAATTGTGTATTTAGCTATCTGGGAGAAACTCGGCTAGGTCTTCTGTTCTGGAAATCTCTATACATAGCACAGAGACAACAGCACTCTTCTAGGTGAAAGAGAGCTACCATGATCCCCCTCAAGTTCTTAAAAAGGTTTACATTGCTATCACTGCTTTCTGTCAGTTCCCATAGAAGGGCATGACATTTCAAGGATTCTTCTGGACAAAGATTCATATATACCATTGACCTCACCATCATTTATTCCATTAAATCCTTACAAGATAGGTACTAATTGGTACTCTTACAACCATAAGACATCATCATTGTATTTCAGAGCTCCCAGCAGGACCACTTTACTACCTAAAACTCTTGCTGACAGCTGCAAAACACCTGTTCTCAGGCACAAGCACCGTATGCTCATCACACATGTCCTCTGCACAGAAGGCTGACTGTGTCTTCCTCTTCCATTAAAAACAAAAAAAAAAAAGTAACAAACAAAAGCCAACATACAGAAGGAAGGGGAAGAAATCCTCACATAGCATAAGCATGCAATGTTTCATTTACTCCAATAAAATTGAAATGATCTAAAAATGGTAAGTACTCAATTTTGTCAACATCTATTTGAAAAAGTTACAACAGGAAAAAAAAATACGTTAGGTAGTAGATAAACTTTGTTGAAAGGAAGAATTCAGGGGTAATCAACATGTCTGCATGCTCAAAATTGTCTTTTCTTACAGTTAATGATACTGAAACAATAATAAACATTTTAATTAATAAACTCTCTCTCAAATTCATCTAATTTCCACTACCTAAATAAAAAAATATAGTGTTTCAGAGAAATGAAAATATACTGAGTTGGTCTACAGGCTTTAAAAAGACAGGCATTTGAATGATTTAATGACATTATGTTTTGTAAAGCATATATCTGCCATTGGTAAAAGCTTTTTTTCAGTGTTGATCTGATTTGTTGTTTTAAATAACTTAAGAGAGACTTTTACTGCACATAGTCACATCTGTTAATGTTGGTTGATCGTCAGTAAATTTAGAGGAGTCACTTGCACAGAGGAGGTCTTGAGTTTGCTATTCCTGAACTTCACGAATTGTGTCCTTTGAGTTAATTCCCAAAAGGGGTTAAGCGAGACAGTTTCTAACAAATCATATGGCAAATTGGTATTCTCAACTGGCCTGTACAAACGATGACAAGTCGCACACATACACGCCCACAAGAAGTAAATGCAAGAGCAATTACCATTCAGATGAATACTATTTTAAGTATGTATGCAGACTCATGTTCAACAAAATTGAAAGAAAATAAGAGAAAACCTAAACACAGACAGGCAAAAGAAAAAAAGAATAAACATAGACAAGCAAAAGAAAAAATAGATAGCAATAAATAATTCAAAGTAGATATCTTGGTAGAATAAACTAATTCCACACAGCAAGAGCATGTCACATCTGCTGACAAGAACTGCAAAGAGGTAACCCCTAAAACACATTAGATTGCAGAGCAGATATGAAATCAAGAGAGTGTTCACAATGGTGAACAGGATACAGAGAGCTCCACTGAGATCTTTACAAGTAGGTGCTTGTGATGGCAGAATCTCACAAACTTCAGGAAGAACCAGTCAAAAGCAGTGCTTTGATAGTGACCTGACCCAAATCAGCGCCTATGATCAATGACCATTTAAAAGAAAATCTTTCAAAAGTATATACTTCAAATTCAATGTCTTTAACAAATATTTATTCTTTAAAGGATAGAAATGGTTGAAAGCACTTAAACACTTTTCAGAAGGCTCTACCAGTAACTTTCAAAGTAAATGCAGTGCACTGTATTATGCAGAACACTTAAGTACCATTATTTAACATTACGTATTATATTTAATATTTTTATATATTTTGTTATTTCATATCATATTGAATTAAACACTTAATACACAGAATGTTCCAAGTACTTCGAGGTGGAAGATCATACTTCATAAATGCCAGCATTTATTGTTAAATCAGTGGGGTTGGAATTTTAGTGCTTTGTTTCCAATGAGTGATTCCGTTTTTTTTTTCTCACCACAAACCCTTGTTATCCAATTCCTTGTTTCAAATCAATTCCCAGTACACTTTATGCCCCACAACTACTGCCTAATGTGACAAATCTTTACAGCAAAATGAGAGGACAATACAAACACTCAGAACTGAAGACTCGGTTTGCCAACCTGGTGACTTTGTCACCATGGAAAGAGCACGGTTCCTCCTACATGTCCAAGAAATGCCCCAGAAAAATACAGGAAATAGAACTGGCATTCTGAAAATAAAGTATAAAATTGCAGCAAACATCCAATAAATTGCATCTACAAGGGTTTTGTCTTCTAGCACAGCATGAGACAGATTTCTTCCCTTAAACTGAAGTCAGCAGTGAAGTGTACATAATCATCTGTGTATTTATACCTGCAAAGTTAAGGGAAATATTTATGGTTTTGACCCTCACTTCAGGTCAGAAAACACATTAGGAAGTACGCTTGTGACTTGACCCTCTTGCTATCAACAGGCTTCTGACAAATAAAGGGAATGCTAATTAGCCCCGTATCTGTAAAATTAGGAAGATACGAGGACTGCAAAGAGAGCGTCTTACAGAGGAAGACTTCAAGAACAAAATACGTGCGGGTTAGGAAAGGAGGTTGCAAGAAGACCTAATTACGGCCGAGAAACCCCCGGGGGGGGCTCTTTTCCCAAGCAGCAGGTAGCAAGCTGTTCGAAATACGCCATAAGGCCAAAGCCCCGAGGCATCCGCTGAAACTGAAGGAAGGGGTAGCTCGGCTGGGAGCGGGGTGGCTGGAGGGACCGGCCGAGCCCTCCACCACCATCGCTCCGGGGCCCCGTGCCAAAAAAACGCCGCCCGGCAGCCGGGAGCCGGCACCCCGGAGCCGGCCGCGCCTCCGGGCAGCCGCCGCGGGGCTCCCGGCCGGCTCCGCGGCCCCGCACCGCCACCTCCTGGGGGAGGCAGAGCCCCGGGGCCCGCACCCCTAAAAACCCGAAAGCAGGGCCGGCCTCCCCCCGCCCCAGGAAAGGTTGGAAGAGAGAGCAGAGGGGTGTAGCTAGGTGCTGGAGACGAGCTGGACGGCTGAGGTTCAAACTCGCCCCACCGAGGGCCAGGTTGACTCATGCTGTTCCCTCCCTCGGGAGGGCTGGGAAACGTGATTTTGCAGACCGATTTTCCATTTTAAATCGCGGGAGCAGGTTTTTCAAAATATTATGAGGGAGTGCATTAAAGACGCCCATCTAGGATTACACCAAGTCCCACATGTGCATTAAATGTGATGTAGTTAGTTCTGAAAGCTTTTTCTGGGATTGGTGGGTGGGATTTTTGGGGGGTTTTGTTTTTGACATTTTCTAGATAAACACATACTCTGTGGTAATAATGAATAATTAATCATTATCAAAACATATTCCATTGTGCAGCAAATATAAACATTGAAAAGTATCTCAGCATCAACAAATAACACTAGCAAGCTCCCTGTTCTTTGTGTAACATGATACTGCACTGAGAACACAGCAGACTCATATTTTAGCATCAAAAAAAAAAAATCTTACTTTTTTGTAGTAGATTTCCATTGTACTAAGTGGCATCCAAAAAAGTGCGAAACAAGTATCTGACAAGCCTACCCATATTAGCAGTTGAGGAGTCAACAAAGCATTTTCAAGCCTCCTCCCTGCAGCCCTCACCTTCTAACTAATGGTCTGTAGTATATCTTATTTATTTTAGGGAAGCCACTGTTGGCTTGCACCCCTGCAGTACAGACTTGTGAGCATCAGGCTGCCCAGGTAGCCTGATAAGCAGTTAGCTACAAACAGGCATGTGCAGAAAGCAATGGCTGGCGGAGGCCTAGCCATGTCGCTCACAGTTCAAGAACAGACACAAAATTGTCTTGCATCAGTAGTACCTGGAACATTGATCCTGCTGCCAGCGACTGAGAAGGATGCACGAGTGAGACACTAATCTTAAATCACTCCTCCCCCTCATATACGAGGAGCAGACCAGCACCACAGACCTAGGCTTGCCTTCTGCTCATCTTTTTGATCTCCACCTTGCAAGTGGAAATCTGTGGCTGCTTTAATTACTCCATTCCACATCCTGATTGGCTTGCTCCGATCTCCTTGCCACCAGGTTTTCCTGACTGCTGATCAATTTAACCTTTCAAGCGCTGTTTGCACAAAACAAAAATAGATTGTAAATACATGGCAGCCTGAGCACCACCAGGAAACAGAACTTTCTTCCACCTGGCTGATTTTGTTTGCTTTGGAAGTTGCCCTTTCACCTGGCAGAAATGACAATCCGCACCAAGAGACAGATGCAAAACTGTTCCTCCAATTATATAATCACTGCAGCTGATAAGGAGGGAGCAGAATTTGGGTTGCCATAGCGTTGGCATATCGCTATGGAGGCTGAGCTCTTCGTCCACTTTATCAGCTCCGGTCCGGGAGGAGCAGCCCGGTGGCGGCTGCCGAATGCATGTGCTGCGGGCTTGCTCCCGCCTGGCAGGAGCACTCTGCATCGGGGGCCGCTTCCTCCTTTCCCCTCCCACCTCCTATCCATAGAGCGGCTATGGTGGGAGTGCCGGGCATGGGGTTTTTCGTTTTTATCTCTATTTAACTGGGGGGGGGGGGACACATGGTCTCGTTTGCGGGCAGCCGAGGTGGCCCCGGCGGCGGGGAGAGGCTGCCCGGGAGGGGAGGGCCGGGGGCGGCGAGGGGGCAGCTGGCCGCGGAGGTGGGGGTCCCTATGGGATGAGGGGGGCTCGATGGGATGGGGTGGGGGCCCGGCACCCCATTCCGTCTGGAGGGAGGGGACGAGATGGCTCTGGCGCCTCCGCAACACCGCCGTGGGTGTGCGGGCAGGGCTGGCGGGGAGGGGAGGGGGCGAGGGCACGCAGGTAGCTAGCGGGATAAAAATAACTTCAGGAACAGCAGGTCGAGGTTGGGCGGAGGAGGGTGGCGGGGAGGCTCCCGGAGTTTGGACAAACAAAGTTGTACTACGGGGAATAGCCGGCGACGGTGCCGAGGAGCGGCGGCGCGGGTCGGGGTCCATGATGCGGGCGGCGCTGAGCGGAGCCGGGCGAGCAGAGCCCAAGCGGAGCCCAACTCCCATCCCCATCCTGCCGCTACGTGCGGGTGGATGCGGCCGAGGAGATAATTCCCCCTTCCCCTCCCCTTTCGGGCCAGGGATTAGACGCGGCGTGAGAGCGGGGAAGGGCTCCTCGGGAAGCCGGACCCCGACGGCTGCGCCCCGAGTTCGCCTTCCCCCGGCGCGGCGGGGCGAGGGGCTCCGCGGCTGCACTTCGCCTCCGGCCACCGCCGCCCCTGCTCGCCCCTCTCCTCCCGGAGACGACGGCGGAGCCTGGAAGCAACTTTTCTTCGGCCCGGTGACACGGCCGCCCCCCGAGGGGCTGCGGGGGTCCCCCCGCAAAGCGGCCGGCCACGGGGGGACGGGGGGCGAGGGCTGTCCTCTGCCCGCCCCGCGCCTGCCGCCGGCGGGGGGAACGGGGCCGAAGAGAAAAAGATCACGGACAAAGGGTAAGGGGAGAGATGGGCGGCTGGAGCCTCCGAGGTGGATGGATCTCGGGCTTACCTTGATGGTTTTCTTCGGGAATGTACATCCTCTTGTTTTCATTGACCATTTAAAAACGAGTCCAGATTAATCCCTCCGAAAATCGGCTTGGTAAAATTCAAGGAAGAATGGAGCTGCAGAATTTCCCCTTTTATTATTACCTGATTCCCATTATTGCATCAAACACCAAAAACTGATCCTTTCCACTACTGCCTCCTTTAGTGAAATTGCAATGCATCCTCAGTACATCCGGGCCCCTTCCAAGAATTTAGCACAGCACCTCTGGCTGTTAAACCATAAAAAAAGAACAGGAAGGGGGGAAACGGGAGAGAGGGGGGGGCGGGGGGGGGGAAAGAAAGAAAAGAAAACCCAAAAGCATCCAGGACAAGCCTCTGAGGGTTAAATGTCTTTTTAAAATCCACCAACTACCAGAGTAAGAAAAGGAGGAGGGGAGGAAAAAAAAAAAAAAAAAAAAAAAAAAGGAGAGAGATGTTCAAACGCTGCTGCTCCTCCTCTTCAAAGCCATTCTGAGCGCGTTGTGTTGGCAGGGAGCTGTTTCTGCAGAGGAAGAGAGCACAGTCCCAGCCCCTTACTCCCTCCCTCGCTCCCTCCCTCCCTCCCTCTCCCCCTGCCTGCCTCCCTCCCTCCCCTCCCCTCCCTCCCTCCCTCCCCGCTGCCTGCTCGCCGCCTCCCGCCGGCAGACAGCCGCGCTGAACGCTTCCAGATGTTCCAGCTGCGGGCAGCCACCACCACCACCACCGCCCCCCCCACCCCCCCAACACCACCACCCCCTTCCCAAAATTGCGCGCAGCCCGCGCTCACCGCCACAGACGTGACGTCACGGGGCGAGCCGGGGGACAGCGGAGGGGAGCGGGGCCGCGGCGACACCCGGCGACACTCGGCGACACGGCGGCGACACCGCCACCGCCCCCCCGGCCCCGCTGCGAGGACGGCGCGACCCCCGGCAGGCGGCAGCGGGAGGGCACGGGGAGATGCCCAGAGGATGCGCAGATGTTGGAGGAGATTAAGCAGGGGAGGATTTGCACAAGCCGCGCTGGAAGCACCCAAGCGAGCTTCGTTATCGCTGTCGCCGCGCCTGGAGCCCCCGCAGGGAGCCAAGAGGACTTCTCATCACATTGGGGTTCGAAGAAGGCAGCCCCCGGGCAACAGGGCTGGGATCAGAGGTGCCACGTTCAGGAGAGATGCAGGGCTTGCCGCCCGAGAAGCCAAGTGCGCTCCAAGTCCCCCAAGGGTCACCACCAGGGTGTCACATCACCTTCAGGGCCCAGGCTATTGCCTTCTGGGTCAAGGGAGCAGCTCTCAGAGCCCTTGAGCACTCAGGACCCTGTCTGCAGCTTGACACTGGGGTTCTCCCCCTGCTCGCGGTCTCCTCTCCCACCTACACGAGAAACAGAGCGTTTCTCTCCAAGCGTCGCAAAGGTGGCAATACCTCTACAACAGAGTTGCCTAAGAACGAGCTTAGCACCTTCCCTATGACTGGACTTCAGTTGGATTTATCAAATATCCATCTCTTTGTGAAGCTTTTTGCCCCATCACTTCGAAGTGGCTGTCTCGCAGATGAAACTCAAAATGAAATAGGAAACAGCAACGCCTAACGCAGCTAGCCAAAGCGGCAAGAACACACGTCCACGTGGAACTACAAGAGAAATGTGGAAATAGGTGGAAATAGGTGGAAAGCACTTACCAAGAACTGGATGCAGCCAAAGCACTTGTCCTAAAAAGAGGCCATTTCTGTTCCTAATAACCACTGGCCATCATAACTTCTGCTTTATATAGTATCCAAAAGGTAATTTGGCAACAACACATTACCATTGACAGCACGTAGAGATGTGGCTTTGTTTCTGATGGAGGAGGAAGAGTTCCTGCGAGCAATTAAAATACTCTGTCCTCTATTGCCTAGTTTTTCTCTAGTAATGTCACATGCACTTACTCCGTTTAACTTAGAGGATCAGGCAAGATTGCAGCTAGAGGTGGAACAGCAATATATTGGATTTCATTTTCAATTCTGGTTGCCTTTTTCTTATTATCTTGTTAAAAAAAAAAAAAAAAAAAAAGTCCTCCCTTCACCATTACAGAAGGACAGCAAATCCTTCCCTACCTAAATTTGCTGTGTAAACACACATTTTATTTTTCTCCTTGTGAACAGGAATTCTTGCCATTTTGAATTGTGCTAATTCCATTTTTTTCAAGCCATGAGTCAACCAAGAGTTATATGATTCACCCTTGCATGGACATAATCTCTGGGGAAGTAATCAAGTTCACGCTGATCACTCTCGCACAGAAATCAAACACCAGTGGGGCACTTGTAAATACATATAAATATATCCATATATATTTTTGCCCTCCTTAGGTCACATTCTCAGCTAGCTAAGGATTTATATACTGCATTAGTTAAACAGTTAACATCCACATAGCCTTGCCTTATGCCAGCTCACATACGTATGCAGCCACATACACAAGCTGTCCCTGCCACCTACAAATCTTTTTCTCCAGTCTTTCTCCATCTCTCTGCCAAGCTCCCACAATGGGACACAGTTGGGCCAGTTACCAAAAATCAAATCCAGAAAAAAAAAATAGAACAAGAAAAAAGAATATTAGCTAGCATTAATTTCTTCAGCATAAATAAAATTGTACTACAACCTGAGGTTTCCTTACTCAGCATTTCTGATGCAAATAATTTTCTATATGGAGAAACAGAATGAAACTTCAGGATTAAGATGGATCCTGCTACTGAAGGAGAATCAGGTGACATAACAGCAAACATCATACCTTCCCCTAAAGTATTGGTACTGTCAAAGTACACTAAGAAGTAGTTCATGAAAACAGGTTTGGTAAAGAGGAGGCATTTGAAGTAAAAGGTGCTTGTAAGATTTTTCTTAACATATTACTGAAATTCACATTTAATAGTAATTCTCACCGGAGATAACCCAAGGCTTTTTCCTCTGCAGAAAATGGTAAAAGTCAATTGGCCTAAAATTTGTTTCTTTCCATTTTTTCCTAGAAATAGTGCAGAAAGGATTTCATTAGATGCCAGAGCAACAGCTCAGAGACTTCAGAGAAGACAACAGCCCTCCCCAGCATGGCCTCTAATTCCCGAGTTTTCTGACTGGGTGTGTTGGGGGCCACGACTCCAAAGGCAGAGCACACAGCCTAAGCAAGTCAGCAGCTTTCCTGTTGCTTTTGGAGGACTGATGCTCTAAAAAGGGTTTAAGGCCTTCTGAAGGGGAAGCACACTTAGCCCTCATCAGTCACATCCCTCACATCCAGCCCAAAGACAGGTATACACGTGAGAGAGAGAGATCTTAAAAAATTAAGAAATAATACTTCTTTCAATATACATGCAAAGAGAATGATCTTAGTCCTTGCCTGATAAGGCAACCAAGAGACTTAGAGGTAGGATGGGTAGAGTAATGATCAGACACAAAAGTATCTCACACCAGCCTGCATCTGTGCTCTTGGACTTCCCCTGCACCTAGGTTGGAGAAGCCATCCAATGCACATTTGGCCTTAGGCCAGCTGTAAAGCAGAGATGCTAGTTCTCTGGCCCACAAGAATGCTAGGAGGAGAATTGTTCTGCAATTGAGAACAATAAGAATAAGGGCCATATAAAGCACCAAGACAGAGATTTCTGAGAAATGTCTATTTAAAGTTACAAAGTGTCAGAGATGATTTGTAGAGTCATGATGTTCACATGCAGCAGGCCATTCCACATATGAGGAATTTTTTTTTTGTCCTGTGTACAATGCAGCACTTCTTCCCTCTTAACCAGCCATATATAGAGCACACTAGGCACAACAGCTTCTTCAAAATCCAGCATCAGAAGCCACATCCATCTTCAGAACAGAAATTGCCCAAACAGGTTGCGGATAAAAACATCTTGAAGTGAAAAGGAAGAGCTCCTGTCTTGCTCATATTTCAAGCTGGGGCTAGAAGCTTTATGGAATGAATGGGATGAATACAAACAAGAACGTATAACAACTCTGCATTGAGCTGCTTTTATAACTTACAAAATTATTTGAAAGGCTCTTTTCAGCAGTCTCAGTGCTTTTAAAATGATCTAGGGTTTTCATTGGGCCTGCATAAGTTATGCAGCCTCCAAAATTGCAATACGTTCACTCTATTTTGGCAGTTGTGCCTGTTATTATAAAATAAGAAGGTAAATGATTCAAGAGTAGAAAAGAAGTGTATTTATCCCCAGAAATAGTGTTAAGGCTTACAATACAAATGTGATTATTTCATGTCTGAAGGGCCAGCTCAGAGAAACAGTACCAGAGATCTCCACTACCTTGCTGAACATGATTCCTCCCCACACACACACACACACACAGGTTTAAGGTTTTGCACTTCCACCAACTAACAGAGATGGCTTCCCTGAAGAATCAGCACTTCCTTGCACTGAAAGTGATGGGATTTTTCGATCACCAGTATAAATAGATGGGATACAAACTCAGTGCAATCTTTCCAAAGACATTGACCTTCCTTTTTTCAAAATCACGTTCACATCTATGAGTGTGGATTTCTAAAAATATTATTTATCTGACAATTTTGTTTTAGTGGCTTAATTTTAATTGGAATGCAAGCAATTGATAGTCTTGTCTAGGGGTATTTCAAAGTGCAATCAGGAAACTGGAGACTTCCTGAAACTACCAGCTAGCTAAAACAGGGAATTTCCTCTAGAAAAAAATAATAATAATATATATATACACACACGGCGAAGGAAGAGAAAAGGAAGGTTTATGATCAAGATTTGTAGATGATTTCATTTCTTAAAGTCTGGAACAGGGCCATATGCACAGGATTTTTTTATGTTTTGTAGTCAGAAACATTGATTTTCAAAGGCAACTTAGAAAACCTAACCGTATCTTTCATATTGAAGTTTTAGTCATTAGCTTTTATATGTACATTAAAATGTCAACAAGCAACAACAAAATGTTTAAAGGAAAGTTTATCAGCATATTGGTATGGTCTAAGGCCTAGTATTGGTAAACAACAGAAACTACTAAACCTAAGGGGGAATAAAGGAAAGTATAAAAACACTGGTAGCTGGATGGGAAAGTTGCTAATAATTAGAATAAATTCTCATTAGACACAGAAGAGGGGTAAGTAGAAAATAAGTAGAAATTGAGGATCTTTAGGTAGGCTTTGATTTTCTAGACTGCAGAAAGTTCTAGAAAATAAGTGGGATATCTAAAAGTAGGATTTTATTCAAATCATGTGAGCTATCTTAGTTTTCAGCTGTAACCCATACAGATGATTTCAGTAGGTTTTGGCAGTGGTGATTTTTTAATTCCAATTGCAGGAATGAAGGAACTTGCCATTTATCATTGTAAATAGGTGATTAGTCTTTAATGATTACTGGGTAGCATTTAATGAATTCACGGACCAATTTGAAGTGTAGCAGCAAACAAATGCTTAAATACACTGAAACAACAGGAGACATTTATCCCAAGTAAAATGTAAATGCGTTGTGTTTCTCAGACTTGAGAATTTGTGACAGTTTTCATGACTCTGTAAGGTTAGATTCATTATGCCATGGTCATCACAGACATCTGGCCATAGCACTAATTAGTGACTAAGGCAGGTCTAACAGCTCCTCAGAATTTTGATACAGAAGTCATCCCTGCTCCTCAAAAATGGAAAAGGTCAGTAACTGTGCCATAAAAGCTTAAGGGAGAGGCTTGAATTTAACACAGTGTTGTACTGCTTCTACTTCATAAAAGAGAAACACTGGGTCTATCCAGATTGGGATATATACAGACAGTAAGATTTAAACTCAGCAGTTCATTATTAGCTATTAAAAATAAAAAATTAGAGAGAGAAAGGAAAATAATTACCATCAATAATAGCCTAAATTCACCAGTTAAACAAAAGAAATGACCTAATAATGTCTACAACAGTATCTACAAACAAGAGATGTACTTTTAATCCAATCAGCCTACCCTTGGGCCAGAAAAAAATCACCCTCAACAGTTTGAATGATATCTTAGATAATTGTCATTGCTTACACAACAAAGATTAGAATGTTAATATTTTCTTCACTTTCTAATGTAGTTCTACAAACTATCTATTCCTGAGTATTTTGTATCTGGTATTTTGTAACCAAGTACCACGCAAACTAAGATCTACGGCAAATACGAAGTACTTTTTTTTTTTTTTTTTTTTTGGAAGGGGTGGATTATTCAAAGAGTAAATTTACACAAACTGTTGAGGAATACTTTGCAGTGACTAGAAGGATTACAGGATGTTGGTGTTTTGAAATCACTGTGGATCTAATTATTAAACAATGAAAACCACACAAAGTCAAAATAAGAAGGCAATGCAGAAATTGCATCTAGACAGTACAACCAATTCCAAGTATTAAAGTTATAAAATGAGAGGGAAGGGAAGGAGGATTTAGGTGCAGGCTAAAACACCACGTTCCTTCTTTTTAGCATCAAAAGTAAATTTTTGGAACTCCTAAATCTTCTTTGTCAAACATAGAAAGTCATTGACAAACTCGCAGAAGGTAAGACTTGGAAATTCTGAAAAATTCTGGAGGATCTTCAGTAGTCACTAATGAGACGAAATAGTCTATGTAGGAGATGTGCATCGTCTTATGTATCAGCTACAAGGAAAATGATTAGATTAGTCCATTAGTATAGTCGATTACTGTGATATTGACCTTACATACAATGTCAAGCAATTTATTTTGCACAATGGGTCTTTCTATTCTATACTGAAGGTCTGAATTTGTAAGTGAATGCAATTATACAGCAGTCTTTGTGGTATCCTTCTGTGTTTATTTTTTGTTTTTGTTTTGTTTTGTTTTCCCCCTCAAGACTGTTTCTTTCCAAAATGGAGACAATCATAACTCACCCAGCAATCAGTCTCTGTTTCAACTGTGACACCTTTAACTCATGTAATCTTGAACCTGGTCTAAAATAGGTATCTCCTACTGCAACCTGTTTAAATGATCAGTAATCACACTTAGCTGAATAAAAATTTGGTGATCAATTCAAATGTACACTAAGCTAAAGGTATCTTCCATATGCAGCCCTGTGAGATTTCAATCCCATTTTCCAGAATTGTATGGTTACAGACTATAGCCAGTCCAGGGTTATTTCAGTACTACCTAAACCTTGCACTGAAGTGAGCAAAAGCCTTTCTTTGCAAACCATTCTTTAAAACAAAATTAGTTCCAATAGATTGCTCAGAAGAGCTCTCTCTATTTCCATAAAAATCATCATCAAAACACCACAAGCAAATGCAACACAGACCCTAATTGAATTGGTTAAATCATCAGCTATATAACTGTACATTTCATTATGGTTTCATCTTAACTAATTGTTCTCCTAGGACATCCAAAAGCTCATTTAGTGGGACTTCATTAAAGCATTACAGAAGTTCTGAAAGTGTAAAACGAAGTGTTTTAAAGTGTATCTTGCTGGAGAGATATTAAAGACATCCTGGAAAGGTTCCTGAACACTGCATAAATTAAATCCTCCCCAACAGCATGGATTTGGGCTTGCACAGAACAGTTATTCAAATGGATTTAATTTTACATCGATTGTGTGGCTATCACTGTTTATAAATGCCATGACTGCTGCAGTATATTCCAAATGCTTGTAGCAATGTGTAATGGGTGGTCTCCTGAATATATGTGTATGTATATCCTCCAAAGCTTCCTTAGCTCCGGTGGAACGCTAATGGAATAGAAGCAGTAAAATAGGTGGATTGCCAGGCAGCAAAGTTGAGAGCATTATTTGATTTGGGGAATAACACAGTTAGGTAGGTTTTGAATCAACATAGCATAAGAGACGTTTGTTATGTTTACAGTTTCTCAAAAAAAAAAAAAAAAAAAAAATCTGTAACTTTAGAAGCTGAGAAAAATGTTCTACTATTATTTAAACGATCCTTCCAGCATGCAAGCAGAAGAGTTTATTTATGTCTCCCCTTTCGTTTCTTCCCATCTTCACTAAAACATGTAGACAAACGAAGTGAAACAAATAAACAACTCTTCTCTAAAATCTTCACTCACTCACTAATTCCACATGGTCTGAAGGAAATATTTATATTTCCTTAATATAAATAGTTCAGAGTTCAGTTATTTTATAATGCCATCAGATGTGTACACTAGTTTGAGTTGCTTCTCAAGAACTGCATGAGACCAAGGATGACCAGGTTCCTAACACACACGCACAAAAGAAGGCAGTTTTATCTAAGAGCAGTGCTTTCCATGTGAGAGTAAGCAACAAGTAGAGGAAGACCACTTTCTGCTGGAACTTAAATAGTAACAGAGTTTTACACAGGGTGAAACCCACTGCCTTCTCACCAGCTAATCAAGACTACGGTATTCTGCAAAGTATCAAAATAGGCAGGGTTCAGATTAGGCTACGTGAACAGCTATGGCTGCTGGAGCTATTACTCATAACAAAACCTTTTTCAGAGCACCATAGAATTTTTCAGTCCTTATTTAATTTCTTCTTTTAGACCTTGGGGAAAAAAAATCTTTTTTCATAAGAAAAATAGAAAAAGAGAACGAAAAGATTGTGCCAATCATATATATAGCATGCACTTGTACATGCATTACCTCATTCCTTGCCTTTATCTCTCCTTCCCAGTCCATGCTCCTTCCCTTTCTACATTTTTTTTTTTTAATCAAAAAGAAATAGGAGTGTAAAAATTTTTTTTTACATTTTTGTGAAAAAAAAAAATAAATAAAAATCAGACCTTGATCCTGATTTATATTTTTGAGCATTAAGCCAATAACCTGATAAGCATCACTATAGTCTATAGTTTACTATTGCATTCTTACAAATTGGAGGGGGAGGGAGTGTGCGTGGAATGTCTGGCTTCAAGTTGCACATGGAGTAAGTTGTGAAGAAAGCAGGAAAAAAGTCAAATTTCCCCTTTGTTCTCCTA
This sequence comes from Netta rufina, assembly GCF_964035555.1. NCBI lineage: Eukaryota > Metazoa > Chordata > Aves > Anseriformes > Anatidae > Netta > Netta rufina. The sequence goes on from NC_140123.1 coordinate 142,284,819, forward strand.
TTGCTTCCTTTCCATATGTCCTTTATATCCCATACACCTGTGCTTTTATGAGGCAGTCTGAGTCTTCCAACTTCACCAAGATTGACCAAGTGAAAGCAAGATGAAAATTTCAGGCCTAACTCCTGAATGACAAAAGCCCTGAAGAAATCTCCCTATCCATTTCCTTAGTTTCTTTTTCTAGATTTCCAAAGTAACACAGAGCCAGGCTCTTTACACTAGCCACAAGAGACAACAGTCATAAACTAAGACACAACATGGTCCAACCCAGCAGAAAGAAAACTATTTTTCACCCTGAGGACTGTCAGACACTGGTCTCTCAGAGGAGCTGTAGCATCTCTATGCTTGAAAGTTTTCAAAGACAACTGGATAAAACCCTGAGCAAGCTGGTTCCTGCTTTGGAAGGGAGCTTGGAGTAGGTGACCTCCCAAGGCCCCTTCCAACATGAACTGTTCTCTTTTTAGTGAAGATGGTAAAACTGCCTTTTTTTTTTTTTTAAAAAAAGGAGACACTGCTATTTTATCATGATCAGTACAAAGTGTCTATTGGTTTGCTGTGATTCTGAAACAAGAACAAGTGAAACAAGGTTCGTTCACTTTCAGCCGGACCTTACTATCTTCCTTTAGTCTGGAAGGTGCTTCTCTTACATCAAAGGAACAAAAGCATCAAAATCTCAGTTCCATCTGTATCATAATGCAGAAGTCTTGATCGTTCTGTTATTTAACTGAGCATCTGTTGGGCAGAAATAGGGTGTGTTTGGTGGTTTGTTTTCTTTTTTCCCCTTCCTTTTCAGTCTCCTAGGAGAGCCTCTTGTACAATTACTGTATCATCTGCTGTCATCTCCTGCAGAAACACAGCTTGAACTTTGGAGGAAGATGGAGTTATCAGTGCTCTGAACTTCCTATGAGTTAGTGCTGTCTGTCCATCCCAAAGGAAAAGTATCGCCTGCACATTCCAGGCTGGTACAGTTTGAGGACATAGAAAATGAGTAGTTAAATGCTACGGGACTGCTATGTCCCTTTGATTCCATTTGTCTTCCATTCAAGTCTGTAGTGCTTATGGCAATATCTGCCATGCACAACAGGGGCTGCTGGTTTTCCCTGCAGCCTGAGGAAGGAGCACTTATCAGCACAAGCACAACAGCGAAGCTTATGCAGTCTATAACGGAGCAAATCCACAGTACACGGAATGCACAAAGAGTACCTGATTTAATAAGACATGTGACTGTTGTTCTAACATGAGCAGGCGTAGACTGGTGCCCAAGGGATGGACTGACAGATTTCACAGTTTGTACATCTGTATTTAGCAGTACATTACTGTACTGCTGCTTTGCAGCCTGACTGATGTCTAGAAGTGAAAGACACCAATTAGTTGAAGAAGGAAGAAGCTAGAAAGGAATTTTTGCTCTCAAAATCGGTGGATAGAAAAAGAGTAGTAAAGAAAAAATCCTGTATGACCTAGTGACCCAAAGACATGGCAGTAAGATCATCCTGACCACAGACAGAAATGACTGTCTACTTACATCAATCTTCCCTTTTATGCTACTCTAGGGTATCAGATAAGTTCAGTTTACCAGAAATAGCTCTACAGAAATAGGTCTATAACCATATATAAACATTTTTTCTTCTGTGCTACTCTAGTTTTCAAAAATCACTTTTAAACCATGCCACTATTTTTAAGCTAGATTTCTGCAGCTTAACTGGCCTAACACTTCAAAACAAGGTAGTCGTCAAGAGACTTCCAATGATGGAAGTGGGCTGGTGGTCAAGCCTGATTGTTCACTGAAAGCAGCACCGTGCCTGGACTTTCACACAGGAAGAACACTTTGCTTAAACATGTTCAATTAATTTATTTTGCAAATATTTTATTGGAGAATAACAATCAGAATCCACATTTGTTCCCCAATCCCTTGGAAATGCATGTACTTCTCAATGGAACTAAATAAATGCTTGCCAAGAGCAAACCTATTTCCAGTGAAGCTGTCAAGTGTGACAAGAGCTCACACAAAATGACACTGATGTAGGTCTATCAGTTCTACCAAGTGACTCCCAGCTTACTTTATTATAAATGAGATCAGGATCCTTTTCAGTCTTCAATGGAAGCAAAATCTAACCCATGAAGATGCATCTGCACTTCAGTATTCAGCAAAATGGAAGTGATGAATCACACTTCTGCCCTAAGAGTGACACAAAGGAGCAATCAGCCTGAGCTGATGTTCTGGCACTAGTAAGAACATACTCGTGATTCCCCATGTTGTTGGTTTCTCATTCTTTCAGATGAAATTCCCATCGATTGCAGTAGCATCATATACAGTCACTAATAATATTCACAGTGCCTTGCATCTAAAAAAACTTCAAAGCATGCAAAAAAGATGTTTAGCATCATTTTACTAGTTATAAAGATAGAACTGACACTTGAGTTAAAGCTTCCTTTTGAATTAATACCGCATGGTACTTTGAGACTGGAAGTGAAAATGTCTTGTGAAGTTCTTTAGCTATTACAAAAATTTAGTCAGAATATAATTTTGAAAACAGGAAATCAGGTTGGTCCTCTAAACTTTACTAAAAAGTTCAGTGAGATCTAGGATGACCATAAATTGAGCTATCAGATGTATGGGACAGTTGAAAGGTAGCACATTAGGCAGCACAGAGAAAACCAAAGCATATAGGTCTGTTGGTTCAGTACTTATTTCAGGAGAAGAATGCAACCTGATCACTAGCTTCACTACACCTGGTATCACCCTAAATCCAACTTGAAGTCTTACCTGATCAATAAGTCTCAACTGCTTATTTTCCAAGAGTACAATTCCGGGTAATACAGCAAGCAGAGAAACAAAAAGCTGGACCACACTAGAGTGGAAAACCAAATCATAATGCCTATATAGTATTTTAACTCCTTAAAGCATTGCAAGGCATTGGCTAATTAATTTACAGCATCTATGAAGACAGTGAATAAGACCTTGTTCTTTATGTACAGATTCACCCAGACTAAATTGCAGGGATCATGGAAAAATTGCTTATAATAAGACCATAAGTACGATGGTAAGATCAAACGTGTTTTCAAAGAAAGCCAGGGTACCAGTTCAATTATGTGTTAGGAAATGAACAGATGAGTAGGTGGCTGCCTAGCAGTACTCTTATCTGCTAACATTCCTCTCTGTGTCCATAAGTTACCTCTGAGAATAAATGTTAAATGGACCCTCACAGAAAAGGGTCATTCATTTCTTCAATTCTGTAGTTTAAAAAGAGACAAACACTTGGGTGTTTGTTTGTTTTTGTTTTTGTTTTTTTTTTTTTAACTTAAATTCTGCATTATCTTCTAACTAATTTTTGTTCTTTATACACTTAGTGCTCCAGCATACAACAAATATTCTCTTCTCGCTTAATCAAACAATCCTGTTAGAAATATTAAGTCTTTCGGAGACAAAATGAATGGCAGACCATGGGGATTCAAGAGTAAGGGGTAAAAGGTAAGTCACAGTTGTAATTCCAATTAATTTGCTGTTTCCTGTCAGCAGTGACTACAGAATACAGGCCATCATTTCCAAGCTGGTGGGGCCAGATGGTGTGATGTGATCAGATAATATTAATGGTTGCATGCTGCCTTCTCTTGACTAGTCAAAAACGCTGCGCCTCACTCTTTTTGAGGATAGGGCTGCAGAGCCAAGGAGCTCTGTCATTCTAAGGAAACCCGACACAGGAATTTCTCTGTATTCAGATAGGCTTTGGTGTCCATCCTTGGTACCTGAAGTTTTAGAAACTCTCTTTCCTTCATAATTTTTCTGAGCATACTATCATAATACTGGGAATATTTTCAAATACTGAAGAGAGCGGAGCAAAAACCCTCTTCAAAACAGATTCCAATTTAAATTTTTTATTCAGGGCTGTGGATCTTTGCTCCAAGGGCGCTTCCCTTCTATACTCCAAAATATGCTCTAAGGCAGTGTTTGGAAAGCCAAAGCAGAACTCACAACAAGTCATCTACTTTACTCCCCATCACGATTTGACACTTCACAAAGGATGAGGAGTTTCTTTCATTGCACTGGAAACAACCACAGTATGTTACGTTCTTCGCCTGATCCTTGAAAGAGAAATACAGGATTCTTTTCAACTCTTTCAGTCCCATCAGCACCTGACTGCTTCAGTCAGGAAGCATTTCTAATATCCTGACTCAGCAGCACCTTATGCTATGAAGCCTTCACACACATCTGGATTGCAGCACACTAATCATGAGTAGCTACAAAGCCTTAACACATCTGGATTGAACTACACTAATAATGGATAATTGTGGGAAAATGAAAAAACTCCTGTTGGAGTATAAGCCTTGCTCGTTACATCCGCTGCATATGAAGAATATACCAAGATTCAGACCTTTGTTCCTGTCATTACTTACTGAACATCGGTTCTCATGAACAGCAACCCAAAGTTGGATACCTTTTTGATCCTAGAGCTCTATCTTAAAATGGATTGGGCCAATCCCTCAGTGCTTAGCAATTATTCATTTAAAATATTAATCAACTTAAGTAGTGACTTCAAATCTATGATGACTTCAGGATTTCTTGTGTTATTTTCCATTCTCAAAATCTATCCTTAATATTGAAAGCCCATGTAAACAACTCCTGCAGGCAATCAAGGAAATTTTCGATCTTAAATAATACAGTTTTTAATTTTGATCTATTTCCAAGACATATTTTCTTCTTAATTTAGAGTACTTCATTGGTGGTAGATGGCAATGCCATCTGCCCATAGTAAGCAATATTATTTTTCTAATATCACTTCCTTATGTTTTAATTTGAAAGATTTAATATCTACGGTATATGTTCTGATACTCCGCATATTTTCTTCTTTTGTAAACACTAAACCAACAATTTGAACAATTTGTCTTTTTAATCTGTAACTGTAAAACATAATCAAAAACGTATACAGATTTTATAATGATTTAAAAAGAATCACATATCTTTGTACTTATATATATATATATATATATATATATATATATATATATAAATAATATATATATCCTTTAGCAACAAAAACACTCCAAAACCTAGACTAGAAGAAAATATTTTTAACTAAATTACATTATCAAATTTCATGCAATTTCTATTAATAATATCAAGGAAAATCTGGTTTTGTTTTTCATACTGAAGTGGTACATCTGATCTTCTCAGGCACAAATGCTATTTTTAAATAAAAACTACTTCTATAAATATTTCAGCTTTAAACACCCATAACTCAGTTTCTCTCTCTCTTTTTTTTTTTTTTTTTTTTTTTTTTTTTAAGATCTATAACTGCAGCAGAGCCTTTGAGAGGTTAAACATCCACAAAAAAAACGAACATCCACATAATGACCGCTAGTAGCATTTCCCCCTGTTCAAAGCATACTGTCCATAATTCAGAGGACAAGACAAGGTCACTAATAAACATCAGTGAACTGTGCCTGCTTTTGCAAGTTTCACATAAAAATCGTGCATCCCTAAAAACACAAAGCAGACATAATAGATTGGTTTAATTCACATCAGAGCACACATAAACACAAGAAACTAATCATCTTTCGATTGCAACAGGCTCTGACTCAATTATTTTGCAACACTAGCAGACCCATCCTTTGTATAGGGTTAAAAGAAGGGAAAAGAGTAGTTTTGTAACCTAAAACAATTAGAACTAGTGCCAAAGACTAATTCAGCTTCTTTCAGACAAAAGTAAAGACTGTATTTTGCCTGTCATGGTCTGCACAGCTGGCAAAACTGAACACGGAAAAAATAAAAATTCACATCATGAATGTGTCACCAATCAAATTATCATCTCCCATGGGAAATCACACAGGTAAGAAGGGTGGGACTAAAATTTATATTTATTCTAAACATTATTTATTTTGAATGTTATAATTTCTTATTCTGAATGTTACATGTGATTCCTGAATGGGCTGAGGGGACCACTTTCAGCACAGCTGTGTCACAGAATATTGGATTAAAAAAAAAAAAAAAAAAAACACTCCATGTTCCCCTAATTAAGCCATCTTCAGCTCTGAAAGGAGAAAAGCAAAAACAGCAACAACAAACAAACAGGAAAAAAAAATAACAACAGCAACAAACAAAAAGCAATGCCAAGCAAACTGAACCATGAGTTAAAAGCTGAAATGCTGGGGGGAAATACTGGGTACTCACGAATTTACTTGGTATAATCTTGGCCTACGAAGCACCAACACATGGAAGTTCCTTACAAGTAGTACAGAGAAGGTACTCCTGAATCATTTACTCAATTAAAAACAGAGCAGCGAGGCAGTGGAGCGTGGTCATCCTTAATACCCAAGTGACAACTACCGTTAAGTAATCAGAGAAAGATCAATGACCTCTGAATTACTTAAGACCTTCATTACTACAGACACCTCCTCTTGTTTTGTAGCTTACCAAACACATGGAAACTGCTGAAGTTCCAGAGGATAAACCAGAGTATACCTTACAATATAGTCACTGCATTTGAATAAAAGAGATCCCTACTAGACATCCCTCCTCTTTCCAAAAAGAAGAAAGAATGTTCGATGTATTTTATTTTTGTGTTTCTTCAGTACTTGACGCTATTTAAGGTACCATGACATTTGCATCTTCTTTATACTTTCTTCTTAGGTTTTCATTTTTACCCCTACTTAGCTTTCCAGGTTCAAAGCACATTCAAAGGACCCTGAAGAAAGGACAACTTCTTCCTTAAATATTGGTTTCAAGACACACCTTGACTTAGCTACTGCCATGTCCTCCACCCTCTCCTCCCCAGCCAGCGCACAGAGGCACTGAGGATGTTTGGGCCACCATCTCTGCACCTTTCTCCTCCCTCTGTGAGGCACAGTGGAAGCTGGTATCCTCTGGGATAAGCTGGGAAACACAGACTGCTTGCTGCAGGGTAATTTTAATATTGAAACGTGCAGAAATGGGAACAAGAACCACTCAACATCTCCTCGCTAACTGCATCTCTGCCTAGGTACACCCCCAAGCTTTTCAGCCTCTTGTAACACTGAACCAAGTCAACTTCTCTCTCTGCTGTGCAACTTTCTGAAGTCAAAGCCACATTTACTTCAGTGGCTAATGCAGCAGCCCTAAACAGATAGGAAACTACCAAGTTTTTCTGGAGATCCTTTGAGAAGGAACCACTGCAAGTTCACAGGTTAACAGGGAAGACTGGGAAAATCGTTTTATCTCTAACCTCCAAGCTATCTTGCCTCTTCGCTCATATTGAGCGATTGTGTCTCTTTACCTACCTTTTTCTTAAAAAATAATAATAATAATAAAATGAATGTAATATTTCTGCATCTCACTGAGAATCTTTGTGAAATTATTTTAGATCTTGTAATAAAAGAACTAAAATCCATACTCGTACTTTGGTAATACCTTAGATGAGTGCATAAAAACGTCTCCCTATAATTTGATTCTCATTCAAAAATAAGCCAATTCTACACAACAAAAGTAGAAGGCAACACTACCTTAAGACACTCATTTTAGATTTTGATAGCAAAGTTTTAAACGTCTGGATTTAAATTTCTCAGGTTGAATTTATTCTGCAAGTTTCTAGGGTAGAAAAAAAAATCAGTCATTTCTAAGGGAAGGCTGAAAAGTGCTTTTTCCTGCAATGTTCAAAAATTCATATACTAGAAACTCCCAGCAAGAATGGGTAATACATGCTTCAGAGCTAGAACTTCCAATCTAACAAGCAGAATAGCCCAAACTTCAAGGACTTCAGTCGTATATACAACTTATTTTTTAATATAATTTTAATTTGACAAGAGTTGTGGTTTCCATATGCTCAGGATGAAAGAAGAGCAATATATGGGGCATACATCCCAGACCAAGAGTCACTGATCTAAGAAGCTACCCTAAAACAGCAGCAGATCTCTACCATTCCTCTGCTCAAAAGAGAATAACTCAAATTCTGCACAGGTGCTATCCCTGTTTTCTCTTTAGGACTGACATAACAGAATAATCACCTGCACTTATTAACTGTTACTCCCATTTTCCAAATGGCAAAATAGGTGCTATGAATAGAAGTGTTTCAGCTGTTTTAATAAACTATGCTGCAATAGCCTTCCATATATTTTAATTTAGGGGTGGTGAAAGCATGCATGTTTTAGGAGATGCATACCAAGAAAATTACATCCAAAAGACTCTATGAAAGAAACAAGAATTAAGCCTGGCTGAGTAACCTTGTAATTCTGTTTCCATGGAGTTATGTCTTACAATATTTAAATTATGTTCAAGTACTACTTTCTGACAGGGCCAGAGGAATTCCTTTCTTCTGTGATACTGATTTATCTTCTCTGCCTTTAGAACCAAAGGATTGAGCAAAAAGGTCATATTTCCAGCAAAATCTCTGCCCCTACGAAAAAGATGCATCTCCACACAGAACCAAGGTAGTGTTAGTGTAGCTCCAGGCAGGCATCACATCACAGTCTCTGTTGATGGATGACCAGGCAAAAGCAGTCTGTATTCAATTATTTTTAACTATGACATAGTTGTTTGGAGATAGCCACCCTAGCCTCTGATACTGCAAATCAAAATGTCATCCTTCTCCATAACCAAGATCTTCGTGATCCTCTAATGAAACTGAGTAACAACAGTGAATTCTCCATCAAGTTTAGTGTGACAAAGACCCTTCTTGCCTTTATATTTCTAGCAGAGCATGTTTCTCACTTTGGAATGGCATCGTGATGGACAAGTTCATTAAACATTGAAAAAAATTTGAATGCAGGGTTTGGTAGACAGAACCCAACTTACACAGTCATCCCAAAAATGTGACTTGTCATTTGCAGATTATCAGCTGTTCTTCTGGGACATTAAGTATCTCTATGAGCCTGGGCCTTTATGACCTAATTAATTCAGTCATATTTTTCAGTAATCTGCTGTTTTCCTTGTCCTTTGGTAGGATAAGAAAATGTCCTACTTTTCAACAGTACCCTCATGAATGTCCTATCTTCAAAGAGGGATAAAAAATAAAAATGGAAATACTTCCAATTGTGAATGTGTATATAGATGATGTACAGTAGTAATACAGTGAATACTGTTTCACTTCTATAACTTGATATACTTTTAGTGTTTTTAACATTAAAATGAGTATATTTCAGTTATAGTGTTGAATATCTGGAAATTTAGTATTCAGCACAAGAAATAGCATTACAAGATTGATATGACTGTGCTAAGTATACACCTTGTAAATTTAAGAAGCTTTTTTTCCTGGAGCTTTACATACTTTTAAACATGTGCTAGTCTGCACTATAGCATGTCCTAATTTTTATCTGTAAGTATATAATACATATGTGTATAGTTGACATTTTTCCCCACAAAACAACTTTCTAGAGTTCAGGGAGACTCAAACTTAATTTTTCAACTCAAAATATCAAATCCCTTCTTCATTTGCTTTTCTTTGCTTTGTTTACAATGAACAAGCAAAGCAAACTGATCGTTTTCATAATGCATTCTTTTTTCCTCATACAACGCATGAAAAAATATCTTGAAAAGCACACAAATATTTGCATAAGAACTAGCACATGGCCAGAGAAACATTTCTAATCTAGTTGAAAGAAGGTTACTAACTGCTCTGAACAGATGTGTATAATAAGATATTTATATAGTTGTACATTTGCTAGAATGCTATGTGAAAAAAAATATCTTAGTGTTTGATTCCTTGGGCCTCTCTTCTCTAAGGCCCATATCCTAACAGCATGCTGGGCCTGCACTCCAGAAAGTCACCTTTTGGATGGCTCCTTGTAGTCCGCTTGTCTAGAATAATGATACGTGGCTCAAAAGCAGGTGCTAAGTTACTTCTTCGTTGGGTAACTCAACCGTTGACATGAGCAGTAAAGTCAGTTCACTTCCACAGAACTAACAGCAATACCTGATCTTATTAGCCTTTTTACTCTCCTGAGGATCTTTATGTAATGCTGCATTAGTAGCCTTTACTAAATTAGAAAACCAAAAGGGAAGATAAATCAATATGAATGTACATTTGCTGATATCGATTTTTCCCCTCATAGCCAGCATGGGAATATTGTGGCTCCTATTAATATAAAGAGTGGGAGAACTTTAAACAGTTCGGTCTGGCTAATTACCCAGTAGCTTCACAGACTTATTCAAACTTCTTTAATCTGTAATTTGGAGCTATACATTTCATGAAATGAAAGCCTTCTCATGAATAATCACATGAAAATCCTGACGACAATTTCCTGATGCAGATTATCAATGAGATGACTAGGACAAGCATTCAGCCTCGTGAAAAACAATGAATACGTATGAAAAAACTAAGGTTGAGAACAGTCTAGGCTGCAGCAAAAATTATATTCTGCAGTCTGAAATCCTCAAGGAGTAAGCAAGGGACGCAGTGGAATCACAGCTCTGGATCTCAGAAGAAATTTCAGCTTGCTTACCAATCTGATGGGCAGGATCCTGCAGGTGACTGTCTTGTAAGGCAAAGTGGCCAAGGCCAGGTGTTTGGTGCTCATGGGCAACCTCTTCAGTGCACAGGAACACACCATAGGCAGAAATTGAGCAAGTGTGGCAGAAAGCTAGCATGGATGAACAAGGGAACTATGACTCTGCTCAAATGAGGAAGGGGGAAAAACAGGAAGCATGCAGAAGGCAGAAGCATGGAAGCACAGAAGGTAGAGACACAGGAATAGGGTGTACCAGAGGAATATATGGTCATTGCTCAAGAATTCAAGGATGAAGTCAGGAAAGCCAATGCTTAAAGGCAGCTGGAAACAGTGGGAGAGGTGAAGGGCAAGAAGACTTCTATAAACAAAGTGGAGGCCAAAGGAGCACTAATAAAAATATGGACCTACAGCTCAGCGCAGCAGGGAAACTAGTAGCACATTTCCCTAAGGCACTGAAATCGAGGCCAATAATGTGTAACACATTTATTAAGAATTAGGTTTATCAGAGAGTGCACTCTCAGCTACCTTGTGGAGGATGCCAAACTGGGGGAGCAGTCTGTGCTGGAAGGCAGAGCTGCTGTTCGGAAGCACTGCATCAGGCTGGAGAAACCGGCTGACAGGAACCACGTGAGCCACAGCTCAGTGGTGGCAAACACAAAATCCTACCTCTGGGATGGAACAAGAGCCCAGAAAGCAGTTCTGCAGGAAAGGACCAGCAGATCCTGGTAGACAAGAAGGTGAATGTAAGCAAGCAGCAGGACCTTGCTGTGAAGAAGGCCAACCATATCCTGGACCATATTAGCATGAGTGTTGCCATCAGGTCACAGGGAAGCTTTTCTAAGAGACAACGGAAGAGTTGTCTCAATTCATCTCAGAACAGAGATGATACTCCTCAGCACCTTAGGACACCTGAGAATCAATGAAGCCACAAACTTAACACAATTAGAATTCTAACATAGCAAGACGGATTTGCAATGTGAAAAGAGAATCCCATAAGCCAACCCAACTTACATAGTTACATTAAATGAAGTTGGAGTCATCATTTGTGGACTTAAATATATTCATTAAGTCCTAGAAGGAATCAAACTTGAGAAAATCTTTGTATCATTACTTGATGTGCTTTAAGAACAGGTAAAATTAACACCCCTACCCCCACGCCTTTTTTTGATTAAAAACAGGAATTATACTAATTAAAACTCAGACAAAACAACCTGGTTTATATATTTTTGCAAAAAGTAATAACCAGGATATGATGTTAAACATAGCATCTTTCACCTTTTTCTCCCTTTACATCCTTAATCACATTTCAAATTCCAGTCTGAATTGATACACAGCTACTTTTAGGACATAATATAACTGCTATTTATCAGTTGGAATTAATGACTCTATGACATTTGAAAAATGCAGAACTGTCTCCTGGCATCATGCAGGGGGCTTCTACATCTTGTGACTAGTGTTGCCAAGTAGCAGGAAGGACAGAGAGGCCTTCTAGCAGGCCTTATCCTTTGACATGCTCCCCCAGTCATCACTACAACATTTCTCTCGATGATCCAACTTCTCCTGCAATTGTCTATACCCCTTTCCTCCTCAAGCCAGCAGAGAAAATGCCTGTTCTGTATCCCTCAGAAACTACTCAGAGACAAAGAGACAGAAACATACATGATGCAATAGCTGTCTCCTGGTTGCTCAGCTCTGAGCGAGGAGACTCTCCATACATCCTGTTCTGTAACAGCAACAGCTTCCAACTAGGTCATATCACAAGCAGTGATTAAAGTGACCTAAAAAATGGTCATGGCAGAAGGGCAGCTTCCAGCAGTGCCAACACGTTGTTTACCTATCCTTGTGCTCAACATTTCATTCCATCTAGACCCCAACACATCCCTCTTACTCTACTCAGAGTTAAAACTACCTGTTTTGTTTTTTAAACGTAACATCTTTACCAACTCTGTCCTTTGCATTTTCTTCCTCGTTTGTCTCCCCCCTGCCACAAGCCTCCTGCACTGTTGCCCCCACACTAGTCCTGCTGTCCACTACACCTCAGCTCTACCTCTAATCCTGCTCTCTCCTTTACAATCCAGTTTGCTAATCTGTCTCATACACTTCCTCCCCCTCCCTCCCACCCCTTCACTTTTCCTTTCCCCCCTTCTTTTGTGCTCAGGACTAAGATTCTTTCAGACTCAGGAACAAATGTTCTGTTTTTTTCCCATCAAAAGAGGAAGAAAAATCCTATTAATCAGAACAAGGACCAAATGTGTTTTCTAATGGTCTAACAGGTGTTTAACATCTTTGTTAATGACCTGCATAATAGGGCAAAGTGCACCTCCAGATGTTAAAACTGTGAGGAGCAGCTGAGGAGAAGAAGGCCATGTTGCCACCCAGAGGAACCTCAACAGGCTGGAGAAGTGGGCTGACAGAAGCTCATCGAGTCCCACGAGGAGAAGCGCAGAGCCCTGCCCCTGGGGAGGAACAGCCCCAGGCACCAGGACGTGCTGGGGGCCGCCCAGCTGGAAAGCTGGTCAAGGGACAATCTCCCTTACAATGCAAGGCTGAGAGTTAGGAGAGAGGAGAAGTCTAACATAGGTGTCCTCGGTCTCTTTTGGACTTGTTAGGTTTACTACAATTTAAGTGACGCAGCAATTCCTGTATACGCCACCAAGCAAATTCAACTGAACCCTGTAGGATTAATTTGGGATGATAATAAAATCGACACATTTGCACAAGCCAGCAGGAAAAATAAGAGGAAGAAATAAACCCAGTCTTGCTACTCCTATGGAAGTTTTCTGTTGAGAAATCTCTAGTTCACATTTCTGCCACGCAAGGTAATATGCCTCTAAATTTAATCTGACAGAAGACATAGCACAGCGTCACTAGAAAATGACAAAACCAGATTGTAGAAGAAGGACTGCCAAACACCTTCACAGCTCTCAGAATTCACCAGGGGAAACAAATTCACACAAGTGTAATAAGCCCAGACTCAGATACCCACTGGAGTTTTGTGGCACTAATACCTTTAGTTTCCACTTCAAAAATCTCATTCAAAGTGCTTAAATCTTCTATTGGATGCCTGCTGGAAGCTGCCTTCACCCAGATCCATCCCTCCTAAAAAACTGGATAGATTGCATTCATTGTTTCCAAGAGAAACACTTCAAATGTTACCAAGTTTTATCATCTGGTATAGTTACACAAACGTGAATCCCTTTTTCTACACAGGCCTTTCTTCCCATATCCACAACCCCAGATCAACACAAATAACAATCAAAATGAAAAAAAAAAAAAAAAAAAAAAAAAAAAAAAAAAAAACAGTGAAACATTCTTAACTTTAAGAGGCAAGTAGCTGCATTTAAAGCATAGAGGTAATTGTATATCTTGCCTAATGAAAGAAAAAAAAAAAAAGATAATTTTCAATTTGAAAGGAAGCCTACTTTAAAACATCTCATTTACGTATGCCAGCCAAATAAAAGTGATCACCCAAACGGTTAGACAAAAGTAGAAAAATCACACTGTTATAGATTAGGTGATCTCATATTATGAAACATGTACAATAGGTATTAAGCCTAATTTTAAATACAGAAAATACATTTAGGGAACATTTACGATCTCTTACCACCTGCAGGAGCAGATCTTTAGTAGCATCAGTATCACAAGCAGCTACCAAATCCACAGAAATCTATGAGGGATACTCAAAGCAGAAAACTTATCTTACTGCTCAATATTTTAGTTTCAAGGATCCATGATTATAAAACTATTTGTATTGGCTTCTAGAGAGCTACAACAGATTTGTTATAATACTGACTATCTTCATTCACCCATACTACTTCTAAAAAAAGCTACAAAATCCTTTATTGGAATTCTTAAGTAAGCACCAACATTCTTCATTAACATGAAAAATATATAAACATTTCTGCCAGTCAACAATACAATAATATAATTTTCCCTCCATGAAGTAATACTGCAACAGCTACGTGTATAGCAGCTGTTGCTACTAGATATATATGTATGTAGCAGCATATATACTATACTACTATAAATGTGTAATAGCAATTCAGAGCTTCTGCTTTCAACAGTTAACTCAAAAAAGCTAATTTGAATGCACAGCACACTTTCACAAAAAGACACTTGGGTGCTAAGGACACATTCCCCTTCTCATAAACTTGCTGCATATACCTACCATGCTGACCAGCCCCAGTACACCTTCAGGCTTACTACCAGCTTCCTAGCAGCAGCAACACAAGCATATCCTTGTGCTGCCTCCATTTCTTTAATATGGCAAGAGCTCCTATGCCAGGTGAGGTGTAAAAATGAGGTCTTGGCTTAATGTAATTACCTAATGGAACTTTTCATATTAGGAATTAATTAAATGACGCCATCTTCTCTGTAGCTGGTTGGAAAATAACCCTTTTAGAGCTACAGGTGTCTGATTCTGCCAAATTAAATGGTGATTACCACAAAGATGTGGTTGGAAAGGTATTTTCTTAGGTAACATATAAATACTGTTACAACTTATTAACCTATGGGGTGTAATAGGTGTGCTTTATCCTCATTGGTATTTTGGTCAATCAACAGTGTAAAGAATGAAGTTGATGGATCAAATCAGGTTACCAGGACAGCAATAAGGTAACAGAATAACTTAGCAAAATAATAACGTAGTCAAAGAAAGAAACAGGCTTTTTGGTAAAAACATAGTTTCATAGAAAAAAGAAGCCAACCTTCTACTGAAAATCGTAGTGAGAGGTAATTATTTCATGCACAGTATATATAATATCAAAACTTCAAAACCAACAATGCCAAAGAATATGATTCCATTTTTCTGTAGACTAACATTTTGCAGAAAATTTCAAGATGGTCTCATAAACTTCACCAGGGATCAATCTTACAAACACAGATGTGCATGCTAATAGCTTACATGTGCCGGAGTTTATTTGGGGGCAGAGGGAGAGTTGTTTTGAATCTGAATGAAAGTAACCAGATTTAGTTTTAATCTAGAGATGGATTTTTTGAATAACTGCACCAGATGAAACTACATAGTCACACCCTATGCTCATTAAGGAACTTTTAGGAAGTAATATGTTGCTAACAAAAAGACTCAAATTGCTTTAACCATTTAGGTTTGGAGTTAAGAAGTGGTCTAAAAATACAACCAAAAATTTCAACCCTTGAGCATGAGGGGAGCATTCAAGAGCTAGCTTCTGAGAGCCTGTAATATATGCCGGGTAAAAAGACTGTACCTTTCTATTGTGCTTGGGAAGAGGTGCAGACAGCCTCCAGCGTGAACCACAGGGGCACTGGTTTTGAGGTGTGAGGGGTACTGGGCTGCAGAGCTGTGAGCACGTCCCCAGCAGTATGTGGAGCATGGGAGAGCAAGCACTGTGGGATCAGCCTGTGTCCACAAGAGCCACCTGCTTTTCCCGGCAAGACGGCACACTGGAAAGCACCTTACAAAGATCCACTGGAAGATCCTCAGGTGGTCCTTGATGCAGAAGAGGAGCCTACCAATGCTGCCTCTAGCACCCTTCTCGCCAGCAGGGGGGCAGCAGGGTTGCTGCCAGACAGTGAGAAAAAATTACGGCAGCCTTGGGGAAGGAATAAAAAGGAAAAGGCAACTACTGTGCAATAACAACTCCAAGGGGGCCAGAGATGAGGAAGTGGAGCAAATGAGGTGCTCAACAGTACATTTTCTCAAGTATGTCCTGCTGTTTATTTTAAAAATTGCTGCTCAGAGGAAGGCCTGAATGTGAACAGACAGGAAAGCGGTCAGTCGAGGCTGTGATCACAGCAGCAGCATGAAGGCTTGTTTTTCAATCAGTTCACTTCCCCGGTCTGACTGGTTCACGCTGTGGCCACAAACACACTCAAGCCAGTACCACACGGAGGTGCCAGAATAGCAGGAATGAATGGCTGGGACCTGGGACAGGGGTGGTGTATGCCCAGCAGTGCCACCAAAGATAGTCATGGGAAATCACACTCTCAATGTCGATAATTTGCTGTAGGAAGCAAGCCTTAGTGCTTACAGTTGCATAGATTCTTAAGCAAAGGCTTAAAGTCTATTTGAAGAATCATTGCAAAAAGGTTTGACCTAAACATATTAATGTTTATCCTTAAAACAGACCTTAAGAACAGCATGCTGTGTGGATTTTGCCTTAAAAATAGTTTGGATATTACCTACGCAAAAGCCCTTTTATACCGTGGCAAAATCAAAGTATTTGTTTGTTTGTTTTAACTGAGTACTATCCAGGTGGGTGGGAGACAAAAATGTGACACTCTAATTATATACTTCATGAAATTATGACATTCTCAAAGCTAGAAAATGACTTTGTTTCATAAACAAGTTACAGCAAAATCATTCTAACTTGATTTGATAGTTATTATGGACTACTGAATTACTGACTGTAAGCAAATGACTGCAACTTAAAGAATCAACCTTTTCAACCTGTGACATTTTTGCTAAAAAGTCCTTAGCTTTCGATGCAGTGAGAATTCACAATCTTTCTCTATTTAACAAGATTTTGTTTCATTTGAACATTTTTAAGTCCCCTATCAAGTGATACCATAACGCATGCCAGAACTAATGGTTTTATTAATTACCTTTACTTCAGGCAAAATGAAAGGAGCAATTATGGCTCACACAGTAAAGCAGTTGGAACCAGTAGAAGGGACCACACGGTGCAACAAAATACACAAAGGCATGATCAGAAGCTTGACAGGTTTGCTGACTAAAAACACAGGGCTGGGGAGCTGTCTGCCCGGCTATGTCAGAAAGTAATCCAGGTGGAAGGCAGTACCAAAGAAGCCACAAGCTGGATACTGGAAACAGCTAAAATTTTTGTCAGGCTTACTTCAAGATATTTAACTTCACAGGTGTTTGCTTGTTTGTTTTGCTTTGTTTTATCCCCAGAGTTCAAGGAAACAGAACCATCTGTGATCTTTGTATGTCAAGAGAAGGGCACAGGAGATGCACTTGACCCAGTCAGGCTCTCTCGCTCACATGAAGAGGAGTGTGGTTATGAGTGCCTGGAAACTAGTAACAGAAGACAATTTAATAAGAAAAAAAATAAAATAAAAATTTGCATCTGTACACTACTTGATCAATGTGAATTATCTTCCCCACTTACGTATTTTTCTCTTTTTGCCATCCTACCCTGTCCATTTCCAGACCAAGGACAACAGTTTCCCTTGTCTACCATAAGCCTCTGTATTTTCATTGCGGGTACAGGATAAGCCGGCTGGAGCTTTGCAATGGAACTGTGAGAGACTTTTTCTTAACAGAAGTATACCAAACCCACCTAAAAACTTCCAAACTCCAAAGCTGTGTTCCATCTGAAACAACGTGGCTTTAGAAAAGGCAAGCTAGGAGTGAGACCTTATTTAAGAGGGTATGTGAGGAGCTTTCTTCTCCCACTATATACTTGTATGGTGAGCTGTAGGCCCTTATTCTTATGAAGACAATTTTCAGCAGCCTTTTGGGCTGCAGCAAAACCTCTGCATTCTCTCCTGGGTCCCAGAGAACAACATTTTCTCTGTGTCCTCTCTGAGAACATGTCCGCTCCTGACTCCACTCAAGAGACACGCTGTCCCTACATTATATACTGTGAATTCCCAGTTTGCTGCCTCTCGGTTATCTTCTGTCCCCAGTTTCACACTATGTATGTGTTTACATCTGGGCTAGCCCAGTTGCTCTTGGAGCTGATGCCAGGGCTCACTTGCTGTATCCCACAACCTCCATCTGGCCTGGAGTGCAAAAGTGCCCTTTTAAAAATGCCACGTATGGGATACTGCAAACAAGCAAAACAGCATCCGTTACCTTGGCCTTTAGTACTTCAGGTTATGCTATCTCTGGAGGGAAATATGTTGCCCTGCTGCTTCCACGTACACATGGTGGTAACTCCTTCCGTAAGTGCTACATGGGTCGTGTGGTGAAACAATATTTGCTGTCACACTGGGTTCAGGCTGGACTCTTAAGCAAGTCCTTTAAGTATAAATGTACGTTATCGAATGTGTCTGCACGCCACACGAAGCTGATATACCCGCTGTAAACTGTTGGCATCGATAGACTGATAGTAAATGTGTACGTGTGACAGGAAAATATGGTGACTAGACCCGCGGTCTTGTCCATCTGTTCCTCTGCAGCTTGTGCAGCTCCGTGTCGGGGCACACTTGTTTATGCTTCCCTGTGCTTGTGTTACATGTATATGTGTGTAAATATATATATTTATTAAAAGGTGTTCCCCCCACAGGCTAACGCGGTGCCCCTCGCGTCGAATCGAGGCGCTCGGCGCTCGATTGCGGCGGGGCGGGGCGGGAGGAGGAGGAAGAGGAGGAGGAGGAGGAGGAGGGCGAAGGCAGCTCCGCTCCGCTCCCTCCCCTCGGCGCTGGATTAGCTGCGCCTCCGAGCAACCCTGTGTTGTTGTCAGGGGGCAAGATGGCGGCGGCGGTGTCCGGGGCCGCCCTGCTGGGCAAGGGGCTGGACATCAGCCTGGCGGCGCTGCGGCAGCACGACCCCTACATCAGCAGCATCGTGGACGTGGCCAGCCAGGTGGCGCTCTACACCTTCGGGCACCGCGCCAACGAGTGGGTACGTCGGGGGACAGCCCCCCCCGGACCCCAAGCCCCGGGGGGCGGGGCGAGAGGAGGCCACGCCCTCTATGGAGGAGGCCCCGCCCCTCTCGCAGCCATGGGGGGGGTGGGGGGGGTGAGGGGGTGGGCGCCATGTTGGGGTGTGAGGGGTCCGTGAGGGACCCTGGGGTGCCCCAGGGGGCTGTGTGTGTGTTAAAAGCCCTGCTGGTGGGGAATGGTGCTGGGTGTCTTCATGGGTGCCTCCAGGGGTGATCAGCACCTGGCTGTTGGTTGAGCAGTGTGGGTTTGAGGGCTGGGTGCTGGCTGCCACACACGTGCTGTGCCCTCAGCTGGCTGCTCCTGGGGGCTGGCAGCAGAGCAGCCCCGCTGTGTGATCATACATCGACCAGCCTTTATCCCGTCCACACCTCCTACATCATCCAGCCTTTATCCCGTCCACAACTCCTACATCATCCAGCCTTTATCCCGTCCACAACTCCTCACAAAACTGGCCCCACAAACCCTGCTCGCTTGCCGCCATCCCATGGAGCTGTGGGGCTTGTTTCATGGCTTTGCTGGGAGGTGTGATGCTCTCAGGGCTGGTAAAAGAAAGAAAAAAAGGGGCTTGCTTGTGTTTGGCAAACCCTCGCTTCAACTTCTTTTGATGTCTTTTTGTTCAGGAGAAGACAGATGTGGAGGGAACGCTGTTTGTTTACACAAGGTGAGAGCGCTGTGTTTTAACATTTGAAAGTGATCTGTGGATGTGGAGAAGCCAGCTGGCTGAGTGAAGGAAAATGCTCTGAATCACCTCATACTCAAAGGTGAAAAGAAACTGATGCTGGCAAAGAAATGCAGGGAAGAAAACACAGGGAAGTAGGCATCACCGTTT
Source organism: Netta rufina (assembly GCF_964035555.1). Taxonomy (NCBI): domain Eukaryota; kingdom Metazoa; phylum Chordata; class Aves; order Anseriformes; family Anatidae; genus Netta; species Netta rufina. Next base: position 142,304,668 of record NC_140123.1, read on the forward strand.
ATGTGGATAAGACTAAATCTTGATATGGGTGAACCATAGGAATCTGCACAGCTGTCTTAAATAGAACATGACATTTGCAGTTTTAAGGAGTCCAAACAAAAAACAAAGAGTGAAATAAATAATGATACTCCTTAAAGTAAAAGAATAGTAGAATTTCATCCAGCATGCAGTTTTTTTTCAATGTTCGCTTTTTGCACCGGGTCTGGCTGTAACTTTTCAGAGCTTTTATTTGATCATTTACTCTACCATCTAGCTCTGTTGAAAAGCATGCCCTATGTTTGGGTATGTGCCCAGCCAAGGTAGTGCCCTAGCATTTCCGTGTCACTGAAGTTAAAACCAGAAAAAGGCTTGATGAGCAGATCATGCAGTAGCTGCTCGGATGGGACACTGAAGCAGAAATTTTCTCCTTCAACATTCGTGCTTTTGAGGATCCAGTGGGAGAACTGAGAAAGCAGAAGATTGTTTGCAGTGGTCAAGAGGTGTGTGTGAAGTGAAGTGACAAATGGACAGGGAGGCCCAAGAGACTGTGAGCTTCGTGTGAAGTAGGAAAGGCAGTTTTAATATTTTTGAGCTCTTTTGTGCCAGCAGTCGAAATAATAATGAATAACTTTTCTAAGCTTCTCTTAGGTAAGCGGAAAAGAATGAAAAGGTGAGATAAGATGCTTTTATAATTACCACTACAAAATTAAAGAACTGACCCCTGGCTGCGCTAGCAGTAGGCAGAGGTAGCTGTTTCTGTGCTGCAAAACAGAGGTAGTATTTCTCTGGTATGTTGGATTTAAAACTCCAGAAATGACAGCATGTAACCTGGCACTTGTAGTATCTGCGATCTTTTATCGTTGTTCTTGTTGGTTGAGGAAGTTTCCATTTACAGGCAGAGATAGCTACCCTTCCTGCCATGTAGGCAACTATACAGAACAGGTTGTGATCTGTGAGCAACATTACACAGGGCCCTCCCCATCAATTTTAACTTTATGTCCTGTGGCTTTGAACAATGACATAAAATCATGTGGAAAAAAAACATTGCTAACAGACTGCAGGTTGGAGTCTACTGGTGTTTTTGTCACTTCTTATTACTGTTACGACAATGTAAAGTAATGCTGCCCTTTCACTGGAGTTGATTTTATCACAAATTGCAAATTCTGAGGAAGAGTCAAAAATCAGACTTCCCACTGAGTTAATACCAGTGGAAATGGACTGGTGGTTTGTTATTTTATTTTATTATTTTTTTTTTTTTAAGTCCTGATTGTTGCAAACAAGGATTCTTGTTAAGGGTTCCAGTTGTGTTTAATTTCATGTTGCTTCCTACCCTCTAATGTAGGTCCCTGTGCTTTGGATTTTGTAGAGATGTCCACCAACAGGCAATTAGCAGAGATGGCAACGTTACCAAAATTCTAACTATCGTCATTTTCTTTATTGCCATAACATTGTTTGAAAGTAATGTTTCCTGTCTGGGTGGTGATAGGCTTAACAGCTCACATTAATAAAAATCATCTAACTGTCTTGAAGTGTAACCCCCCATGAGCAAGCATAATGATGTGCATACTTATGTAAGTCCCAAACAGGATTTTCAATACCATTCTCAATTGTTAGCTGAACGTTAAAAGTAATAAAATACTGTGCTCTTTGCCCGTGACCGAATCTTACTAATTGCTGTTTTCTACTCTAGCAGGAAGCTATCAAGTAGATGGTGGTTGGAAAACGTGGTGCCAGTGATCTGGAATTAAGTGGCACTTAGTTACATCTTGCCTGTTCAGAAGTTTTGTAGGCCTTATAGCTTGAAACAAAAACTGGACAGGCATATATGATTAATGCTATGACTAAAGTATTACACCTCAAATGGTAGTGTCACAGTTGCTGCATGCTCTCTGCAGCTACTGTGGGACCAGTGGTGCTTCTGTTGTTTCTCGTGTAGAATATAGGGTTTTGAAAAAAATAAAAAGGATTGTATGAAAGACTATGAAGCTCAATAGTACTTTCCTTGGCAACAGAATTAGATTTTTATAGTATCTCTGAGAAAAGAAAAATAATTTTGGAAAACTATGCAACGACAAAAAAAAGTATTCTTTTTTTTCCTTGACTTGATGTGATTTCTACTTGATAATTTTCAGATCAGCTTCTCCAAGGCATGGCTTCACAATTATGAACAGGCTGAGCATGGAAAATCGAACAGAACCAATTACTAAAGACCTTGATTTCCAGCTGCAGGACCCTTTTCTACTTTACAGAAATGCCAGATGTAAGTGTGTGATATGTTGGGCTAAATGCTAAAGAGGTGAGCTCTTCTTCAGAGTCTATTCGTGGTTAAAGTAGTACAAATGATGAGACTGCAGATTTCAAGGGCTGAAACTAGCTGGTTAAACAGTAGCAATTGAAAGAATACATCCTCTTTGACATGCTGAAAAAGAGTTGTTCAATGCTACCTGAAATATCACTATTCAAAAGAAAGTGTTAGAACGCGTTCAGCAGTAATCTCATCACTTAACTGGTTAATAGTGGACTTTTATGGCCGTGTATACATGGTGGGTGTAGAGGCTCGGAGATAACTGCGTGTTCTGAATATACCCTGCTCAGTGCTGGGAAGTCTCGTCACAAAGCAAATCCACCAAAGGGTAGAATAATACTTGTGATCTCAGTGTTTGTTCTGCATAAAGTTAAACAAATGCAGCTAATTCAAACCCTGCTCTGTTCTTCAGCTCTGGTATGCTGTCCTTACAGCAGACTGGAAGGTGTGTAACTTCTCAACTATTACAGGAAACTCCAACGCCATAGTGTTGAGCCTAATTTAAACCCCGATGAGAGATGAAGATACTACTTTGAGCTCTGTCTTTGTCCTCTATCTGAGAATTAGCATGCATCAGGCAAACTCAGACATGAGTGGAAGACATGACAGCTGTAGTTTTCATGCAGATAAACACACAGACCATTACAACGTGCAATTATGTAAGAATGAACATTTATAAATATGCAGTTTTATATCCATACTTGGAAGTAGAGCTTTAGTATGATCTGTACTTTGTGCTTGATGCATAAAAGTTGATTGCAAAAATTCTTTATGTATACCGTGTTGCAGAAGTGTTCCCTCTGGATGAAGTAAAAGCAGAGGAAATTCATGGCATACAAAGCAGCACAGTTTAATAATCTGCTAGTCCTTTTTATTTTATAAACTTAATTTGGAGTTGGAAAGTTATATCAAGAGGGAATTCTGTTGCTCACACACTATGTGGTAGAAACAATAGAGATACCATTTTAAATAATCTAAATGAAACTTCTATTTTTGAGAGTATTAGATAGGCTGAAAAAGAATTGAAATTCCCTCTTTGAAAATCCATAAGAAACTGAAAAGAAATACAGATCTGTCCAAACTAGCCTAGGCTAGACCAGACATTGGGATTTTTAAGTACCATGAGACTTATTTCACTTGTCTTTTTTTTGAAGAGTCTTTCCTATGTATATGTAATTTATTTTTACCTCATTTTGAAATTCCTTTAGGAATTATTTATATACTGATACCTGCTTTTTGAAGTCTGTTCTACTAATTTTTCATTTTTGTTGAGACAATTGGTATAAAGAGTAATTAGAAGCTGTCATAACTATACTGACATGAAGTAAGACAGTCTTTAGTCTGAATACTATATAAACTGATTTATTTGGGAGAGGAGTCTGGTGTTTGGGGATGGGAACGTGAGCCATTTGTTCAATAAGAGACATCAGAATTTAGATTTGCAGTGTCTCAAATACAGGTACTAACGTGCTTCTGAGCAGCAAGTCTGCGTTCAGGTAACACGTCTGGGGCTTTTGGGCCAATTGTGCAACAGCAAAATGCAGAAAACCACTTCTGGGTTCTTCTGTCTAGACAAAGGTTCTTTTAGGGTATGATTCCCATCTGGCTGCTCACAGATGGATTTTCTTGAAAAATTAATTGCCCGTCCGTCTTTATGAAATTTAGAGTGGTTTGTTGGTGCCTCTTTGCATTTCTGTGCAGTAGAATTTTATTGCATCTTCCTTTGTTCATAAACACACCAAAAGGTTCCCCTTCGCCTAGAAAAAATAATACTCCCTTCTGCTAGAGACTTTGCAGATCCGTACGAGGAGGCGCTACCATAAAGAATTTTGACTGTGTGTTAAAGAACAAACCCAGCAAGTGTAACAAATGAACTAGGGAAGTTAGGAGCAGGAGGATGGGAGCCAGGGAGGTAAAAAGGAGGTCTTTGGAGCCAAGATAATGGTCTGGTTTTGGCTAGAATAGTGTTAATTTTCCTCCTAGCAGCATATATGGTGCTGCGTTTTGGATTTGTGACCACAGCAGTGCTGATCATGCAGGGATGCACCAGCTACCACTGAGCAGTGCTCACACAGCATCGAGGCCTTCTCTGTTCTTGTGCAACCCCACCAGCAAGGTGCTGACCCCAGCTGGGCTGGGGGATGTCCCCAGCATGTGGTGGTAAGCTCAGCAGCAAGAGCTGGGGGAGAGCAGCAGAAAAGGGGGTGGAAGAAACATGATTGGAGCTCCAGTATTTGTCTTTGCAAGTAACCTGATGTGGCCCTGCTTTCCTGATGCAAAGGGCTAATTACCCTGCTGGTGGGAAGTAGGGAACGAATTCCTTGTTTTAATTTGCTTGTACGCACAGCTTTGTTTTACATATTTGCTTGTACACACAGCTTTGTTTTATATATTAACCTTTCTTCATCCCAACCCATAAGTTTTCTCAATTTTGCCCTCCTAATTCTCTCCCTGGCCTCACTGAGGGGAGCGAGCAAGTAACCCCAGCAGGCAGCTTGCACCATGCAGCTAACTCACACCACCCACACTGACAATTTGCTAGTGGCAATGTGAAAGTAACTGAATTTTTCTTTCAGTTCAGGATCTCTCAGCCACAAGGTCTAGTAGCTTTTTGGCCTTGTGGCACTCTATGCTGTATCATAACCCTGAATGCAGGCATGAAAAAGGGTGGTACAAGATCCTCAGCCAGTGTGCTTCTTGTTTTAAGAGTCTTCAGCTGAGCCTATATGTCTGTTTTTTTTCCAATGTTAGCTGCGCCATCTAATCATGGAGAAACCTATATCTGCAATTTAATTGGATAATTTAATTTTGTAAGAGAAGATTCATATATGCTTTCCTAAAAAAATAAATAGATTAAAAATCTACTGGTTCAGGATTTTTGTTAGTATCAGATGTGTTCCATGTTACCCCTAAATAAGGATTTTATTTTCATGAAATATTCTTATAAATGCTTAAGTGTTATTTCTCCAATAACAGCTGCAATGAAGCTCTTGGTACTTCAAAGGAAAAACTGTTGTTTTCATAGATTTTTGTTGAAACATCTCTGTTTTCAGAGCAAACTTGGATTAGAAACCCATAAAAGAAAATTTATTTGCCATCTCATTTGACTTTTTCAGGTTTACTGGGCCCATTGAAATAATTTACATGGTGATTTCTCCACCAAGACACAGATAACTCTTCCTTACCCTGTATTTCAAAGCCTTTGCTACATAAAATAACTTCCTCACTGTTAGGGATCTGTTTTCACTAAGGTCTTATCCAAACATGATGCTGAATATCTGTCTTGAACTGCCTATATAAGTATTTTCATTGGGTTTTGCATTATTATACTTTTGTTTATCACTCTTACAAAACTCAGCCTTTAGGATTCTTTCTGGGGTTTTCATCCTTTATGTTTGTTTGTTTGTTTTTTAGGCACTAATGTTGTAATACTGCTTTTATTTTCTGCTTCTAGATACTAACAAGCAGCATTCAGTAATAGCTGCTCGTGTGGCAAAACAGTTGACAGGTTGCCAGTAATACTTAATGTAGATCTGGAAAGGAGTTACCTTTTTTTGTTTGCTTGATGTTACTTCTTTCTGTATTTTTTGTACAAAATATTAGGTATAATTATTAGGTACAACTAGTCAGGTATAACAGAGCTTTCCCTGCTTTTCTAACTGGTATGGTTGCTTTCTCACATAAGAGGACTTGTATTTGTTTTTTGTGGTAGTGTAAATTTCAGGGAAAGAAAGAAAAAACCAAGCATTTGGAGGAGTAAAGACATTCTGCCCAGTGTTTTGTTTGTTCTCATATTCCGAATGTTTGCTGAAACCAGCTTTGTTTTAGTACAGCTGAATATGTGTGGCTGATTGCATTACACAAGCTAAAATAAATGTTCTTAGCAGCAAAAGATGGTACTTGCATACTGGACTAGTCCACCAGCATCTTTTTAGGTTATATGTTATCATTTTGGAAAGATTGCTTTGCATCCAATACATAACTACAATAGGAAAAGCTTTCCTCACCTATATACAATAAAAGTAAAGTTTATGAATACTTATAAAAGGAATATTTGATCTTTTTCTTTTTATTGTTCTTCATATTTCTCCTATAGTTCCACATGATCTCAGTAATCTAGAATCAAAATAATGCCTAAAACCTGTTTATGCAGATACCCGTAGTCTGTTCCCTGCAGTCTGGGGCCAGATTTGGGTTCCATGCCAGTTAACGTTTGCACTGATCCCCTATTTCACAGAAAAGCTTAGTTTAGAAAATGTGTTTGTCTGGCCAGCACTAGGGTTATTTGTGTGAAAGCCAGGAGGGAAGCTCAAATTACTGAGTGCTTAACGCCAGCAGAAATCCATGGCTAATTACACCAAGAAACAAAAGGCTTATCAGTTAAATAAGGATTTCCAACGTGATCTCTAAACTTCTGTAGTTAACTGCAGCTTTAGGCACTTTCTTTGTGTGACCAAGTAAGACTACTTCTGCTTTTTTTTTTTTAATCATCTGGTGATTTTAAAGATTCACAAAATTTTCTGGGTTTATATTTGAGCAACCTTAACTACGTAATTAATACTTTTTCCCTTATATTTATTCCCTTGTATTTATTGTGAAAAGCACCATTTGGAACCTGTTGTTTAAAGCTTGATGCTGGTTAATGTGAAATAGTTCAGAAGAAATGTGTAATTGTAAAACATTGGTTAAAATAACTTCAGTTTCTACTTAGCAATGATCAACTGTATAATAATTTACTCGCAACTATTTCCAACGGTGTATTTGCACCAGACGTATATGGATGTGTGCTGGGCCAGTTAATTTTTTCTTGAATGGATCGATTTATCATTTCATCCCCAAATACTGTTTTTCATGTTTATAGGACGTGGGGAGCTCGAGGAAAATTAAGTTGTGTATCTTAGAGCTCAGTACACCTTGTGCGTTTCAGCTGACAGAAAAAAAAAATACAAGGTCCTAGCTTATAAGGAGCTAGAATGCTAATTCTCACAATGATCTGTGTCCTGCTTTCGCTAGGATAGAGTTAATTGTCCTCCCAGTAGCTGGTATGGTGCTGTGTTTGGGATTTGGGATGAGAAGAATGTTGATACCACCCTGATGTTTTAATTGTTGCAGAGCAGTGCTTCCACCAAGCCAAGGACTTTTCAGCTTCTTGCTGTGCCCTGCCAACAGGCAGGCTGGGGGTGCAGCAGGAGCTGGGAGGGGACAGACCCAGGACAGGTGACCCAAACTAGCCAAAGGGGTATTCCATGCCATATGGGGTCATGCTGATCAATTAATATGGGGTGGGGGGGGGGGGGGCAGCTAATCGGGGATAGGCTGGGCATCGGTCAGCGGGTGGTGAGCAATGGCATTGTACATCACTTGTTTCGTACCCATTATTAGTACTATTATCATTATTATTATTTTCCTTTCTTTTCTGACCCAATAAACTGTCTTTGTCTCAACCCACAGGCTTTCATTTCTTTCTAATTCTCTCCCCCATCCCAGAGAGGGAGCAGAGAGGGTGAGCGAACGGCTGTGTGGTGCTTAGCTGCAGGCCGGGTTAAACCACAGCAACCTGATACAGGTTAATTGGGTGCTTTTACGGTACAGGAAGTGGAGAAAGAAACTGTGTAAAAGCGCAACAAACAGTCTTTATCTGACCAGGCTCTATGCCTGTTTGTGCATAGATCTTGTTTTTCATTTCTGTGCCACATGTGTAGCAAGACCTTTGATCACATCATCTCCTAAAACTGAAACCGAATGAAGCTTTCTAGCCAGATATGACACATCCTACTGAATATGAGCTTTTGCAGAGGTTCAGGAGTTGCTACGCAAGCAGCCCAGGCGTGCCTGCTTTTGGTAAAGCTGTCTAGACACATGGTACGTGTAAAACCTCATCCTAATTTCAGTTGTCCAGTTTAACCTGCCACCCTGTGTTCGTCAGAACCCTGAACAGAGAGTATCGTTTTCCTAGATTTCTACGCTGCAGAGACTTCCAGTAGGTGGGATTGGAGGGGAAGAAAAGTTTCCCAGTTGTCCCAAGAAGTAGCCTAAAGTTTGTTAAATGGTTTTTGAGTGTATTTTTTTCCTATTTTTTCCCATAATTATTTATGTATGATTTTTTTTTCCTAATATATGTTTGTCGACGATTGTAAAACGTTTAGGAAAAGATAATGGTGTATATTTTTCTAAAACTATTATTTTTTCACTTCTAGATTCTGTGTTACAGCATCCTAGAGTACTTGCAAATAGAAAAGCTCATCTTCTTGGAGACTGATAGGGGTTCATTTTGGTTTACCCTTCTAATAATTTATTTATAGGGTATAAATATATACTAAATGAATAATGCTGCAGTTCTGTAGGCATGTTGGAAGACCCATTGATTGTGCAGGTACACTAATAGTAACATTTCTCTTGTAAGGAGCATCTTAGTTAGAAAAAGTCTATATTTCGAGAGAAACAAGGTGACAGCAGTGATAGTTTGAGCAATGTATAAAAACAACACGGCATGAAAAAGATCTTTTAGATGCCAGAGTGTCTATTTTTACCCTGAAACCTGTTTGTTGGTCTATCCCACGTTATATATTCTAGAATTCACTATCTAAAAATCCCTTCTTTTCTCTCAAGTGTTTTAAGAATGAAGCCAGCATTTGGTTGTTAAATTTACTTAATGTGCAAGTTTAGATTCATCATTATGCATATCGATCAATAGACAACTACTTGCTCAATTATTTTCATTGAGATAAGCAAAACAGGTATTTTGGGCTTTCTTTTTATGATGTAATACAGTTTCTGTTTGGTTTTTGGTTTTGGTAAAAATGTCAGTTTGCAATAGAGAGCTTAATTTATCAGCCTCCTACCTGCCAACATACAGTGTCTGGTTCAATCATGGGAAAAAAAGAAAGCTGAACACAGTAAATTGAAATACGTATTCAGCTGATCATTCTCCAAATGCTCATTGAACATTTTGAAACAAATACCATTAAAAGGATTTTGATTTCATTCAATTTGTATTAGTTTCCTCTAAACTAAGTGGTCTGCTGATTTAAGAAAAAAAAAAAAAAAAAAAAAAAAGAAGTTTGTGGCTTTCTGTTACTGCATCGGTAAGCAAAATGCAGTGTTTTTGTCACAGCTGAATAACTTAAAAACAATGTTGTTGAGACTAAGCTAGGTTACAGAATTATTATTCTGGCCCGCTGGAATCTGTCGGTTTTGCTGAAGAAAATATTTTTGTAGTGTAAAACTTTGAAAAACTATTTTATCAGTTTGGAACAAAAGTGTTTGAGAAGTGAAAGCTCAAACCGTACAAATTCAAAGCAATTTTGGCAGAGGGGCCTGCCCTCATTAGAGGTAGGTTCTTGTCAGCTAGTTTGCTTGCTGACCAGATTTGGCTAAAGCTTTTCTAAAAGCTGGTCTGCACCAACCGCTGCCATTTGTTCAGAATACAAATAAGGTTTTACCTGAGGTGCTGTCCTTGGGAGACATTTTTGTCTCAGAAAAATAAACAAGTAGCTCCTCCTTCTTCCCCTTCCACCATGCCTCCTTTGATCAGCCTGATAAAAATTCATCGTGCCTCCAGCTAGCCGGGAACAGCAGCAGAGGTCAGGGTTATCTTCCCTGGGTGTTATTCACCTCTAGTTCTCAGCAAATTTGAGGTTTCAACGTTTTAATCCTAATACTCTCAAAAACAGATATTACTTTTCCTTTTTAAATTTAAAAGGAAAACATAAATACTGAAAATACATCAATGTTGTAGTAACACTTGATTCTAAAATCAGAAAACAAAATTGACTGACAATTGACTTTGTCAGGTTGCGTGCATGTTTTCCAAAACTTGTTTTAGGTTGCGTACAGCTTAAATAATTTATAGTTTGTCATGTGCAAATTTTGTTGAAGCAAATTTCTTCCTGCTTCTAGTTATTTACTTATCTGATGCACAGTGGATATATATTTTTTTTTTCCTGTGAAATACTGTCTAGTGTTCTGTTGGGTGACTTCTTCGTACCTATATGCAGAAATTAGGTGTTCTTAGAGTGGTTTATAAAAGCACATATGAAAGCATTGGTACATGCTTCTGTCTACCAAAGAATGTAATGTACTTGAAAGATAACAGAAATTACTTCAGAATATCAAGAAGAGTAATAATCCATCCCTTTAGCAATACCATAGGTATTGCGTTACATTTTTATATGCAAAATATATGTGCTTATACATGTATATTACATATCGGCCTTTCTGTCTCATTCTAATTTTAAAGGAGACCTAAAAATCCTTAATGTTTACTTGTAGAGATATAGAAATAATGTGATAATTTTATGGTGTAATTAAACAGTATTTTGCAGTTGCATGTAGATGGACATGCAGCAGTGCTGGCTCAAGGCAGGAGGTTTTTAAGACTGGGAATCCCAATCTTTTGTCTAGCGGTTAGTTAGTTTGCATGTTGTAGAGTATACAACCTGATGCATTTGGTTTTGAGATCTGTGACTAAACTCTGCTTGATTCTTTGGAAATAGGATTGGATTTTTAACACAATGTGATTTCTGAAGGGGACAGGATCTTTTCTTTTTTTTAGAGCAAGGTACGTATATATGCAAATTACTGTAAAAATAAATAAAATGGAAAAGTGCAGTAGGATATGCTTTTGTTTGGTAACTTGTAGTTGATCACAATTTCTTTTATTTTCCTAACTCTTTATCTTACTAAAGTTAGCCCTTTTTTGAGCAGAAGGGTGGAGCGGCTGACCTGCGGAGGCCCCGGCCAAACTAAACTGTTGATTGAGATTTTAGGATTATCAGGTATTAATTCTTCTTTAGGGTACTTGAGATTTTTTTGTGCTTACTGTGACGAGCAAGTGTAGTTCTGTGATTTTTAGATTTAAGTTTTTAGAGTTCAGATCAAAAAAGAGGAGGAACTGTAGCATTCCGATATGTTTTTTTTTTTTCTTTTTGTTTTAAAGCAAAACTCTTTGTACGGTTAAGTATTTCTAAAGTAATCCGTTTTATTTTTCCCAGCTCTGTCTTATTCTTCATGAGTTTCTTTAATTAAAATATATGTTTTTGAGTGGAAATCAAAGGCCTTGATCTTAAGACATCAGTTTTGATGAGTAAGTCCATGTCCCTTGTCGCCTGGCGCAGTTCAGTATGGATATGTAAGGTTTCAGTGCAGCCTTGCCTTAAAGAACAGTTTTGTTGTTTCTTCCTACCCTGAGAATTTGGTCCTAGTTCTGGAAATCTTTGAGAAACACAAATGACATAGAATGCTTCGTGTTTGTGAAGTGTTTTTTCTCAGGATGGCAGATCTTGTAACTCTAACTGTGATGACTGCAGCCATCTTTTTGCTCTAATGATGAGTTTCAGTTGTGATGAAGGTGGTAAAAAAAACGCAAGGGAAAGAAATGCAGCACTTCTAACAAATTTTCAGCTATGTGGAATGATGGAAAAAACATCCTAAGGAGCTAAGCGAACAAAGCTATGTAGTTTTTTTGTGGCTATTGATTGAGTATGGTGGAACCGTATCCCAGCCTGGGCAAGTGAATCGGTAGGAAAAGTATATGGAAAAAAAATTAAAGGCATCTCTCAAGCAACCTGCAGTTATGTAGGGGTTTCTGAGCAGAATGGAAGGAATATAATATATCTGCTAAGCACAGTCTTTGCTTCCCATTTATGGATGTCGGCACATAAGCAACGTATTAGCTTGTCTGGACATTTACTGCTGAGAGTGTACTGCCAGCACTGGCAATTCTGGACATCTCTTCAAGATAAGATAGACATATGATGTGGTAAAGCTCAGGAGTTAAAGTTGGAACAGATTTTTTATTTTTAAAGAGGGTTATCTTCATGTGACTACCTGTACACCCTCTCCTTCATACACACCCCCTTGTACAGCATAAAATACTAGATGTTTCCAGACAAGTGTCAATATATATGTGCATGCCTACATACTTATTTTGCAAATGAAAATATTGCAAAACTAGTTTCTTTCTAGAAATCACTCACATAACCCTCTTTTTAAATTAGTCCCTTCACACACACGTATGCATTTAATATTTTGAGCTTTTGTATGTTCTGAACTTCTTAGCCTCTTTTTGTCTTTTCTTTCTTGTTTCTTATACCTACCTATGTGCCTTCCTGTGCCTTTAGTTTTTGCTCCGCTGTCAAAATCCAAGTGGGAAAGCACTGTTCAGTATATGCTCAAAAGACATTATGTTACCAAGAGAAGCTGTCCTTCTGCTTACCTCCACAGATTTGAGAATTAGCAAAACTCTCTGAATCCTGCGGTAGTGTGATAACACATACAGGGCTTCACAGTACATTATCCCCAACTATTAGTTTGCTACTGGTGTTATTTCATACATTATACAGACTGTTCTGTTCAAATAGAAATGCAACACTTGTCCCAGCAGACAGACACCAGTAGAGTTTGCATGCAAACTAATGTATAATGCTGTCTTACCTCCAGGTTTGATGTAGAAGCAGTTAAGCTGAGTTTCATGCACCAGCTTCCCCTTATACTTCGTTTCAGGTTCCCCTTGCTGGTGGCTGGATAGTGGTTGATATGCTTGCCGAACAAAGGCTTGAAACATTTTTAAATTCCCAGGAGTGTTGAAACCGCTGAACTTGAGTATATTTCCTATGTATACTGAAAGTAAATTCCTTTCTTACTTTAGAGTTACTTTATGTAATAGCCTTGTACAGAAGTTAAAACCAGAAACCAGAAGTACTGACAACTCGGTCCTTTCATCTAGAAACTACTTTCCAGCTCTTTGAAACCTTTGCGATATCTTATGCATTATCCTTCCTTTCCTTGCTCTTCACTCCTGGTCCTTTCTTGTCCTCTGTGCTTTATGCTCAGTTGGAGCCTTCTCCTCCCCCTGTGGTTTTTCAGGAAAACTTGGATTGAGAAGTGGAGATAATGGGCGCCATCCACCCGTCAGCTCATCACCTCACCGAGCCATGACGATCTCTGGTTTCTGTATATCAGCACGGACTCCTCTGATAATATCCTCTTGTGTTTGAAAAAAATAGGTTTGTCTAGCAAGGGGTGGACTTCGGCCCTGACATAGCCAGAAAACTTCTCTTGGAATGTGCGCTTGCTCTCTCACACTCTTTTATGTGTGTGTGTATATATATAAAAATATTTGTAACCTTCTCTCAAAACACGAAAGATAAATATGGAACAAGTGTATCCCACAGTGCATATACAAGCTGCCCACTTCTGTCTATTATTGATTTAATACAAACTCTGGAGTGCCTCATCAGCTCCGTCTTCATCAAAACAAGCCTTAAATCGGCGGTAAACAATACTCTTCAATTACAGGAGGCAAAAAGAAAGAAATCCTTCTGAAGTATAAGATAGCATACCCTTTAAAGGACAAGGAATGTGTTACATACGGAAAGGCAGTGTAACTGTTCCAGTGGAATTCCACTAGGGCTGCAAATGCAGTGTTGCTTTTTTGTCTTAAGTGGCATACAAACTGCTAACAGCGTGGGGCTTAATATTTGGTATCTGCTCTGCAAATAATGGTTATGGTTGCAGTCCAGTTGTTGGTTTTGCAGTGCAGAGCTTGCTGTAATAAAATTTAATAAAATATAAAGTCTTCATATAATAATATAATAATATATCTCTGAAAGTATATTAATATAAGAAATACATACAAATAATATATTTCTTAAATATATTTTTCTTCACAAAAAATGAGGTTTGTACCTGCTAGCTTCGTTGTTTTGGACACATGTACTCCTAAGTCTTTTAGAGCCTCTTTCAGTAATCCTTTTGCATAGCAGAGATATTATTTATATGAATAAAAACAGCCAGAGATCCTGTAGCCAAGAAGAAAAAAAAAAAGTGATATAAGACACATGCTTCAGGTCAGAAGTCAACAATGGAGAGACTAGGAAGGTTCTTCCTGTGAATCATCTGGTGCTGGTCATTGTCTTACACAGGATATAGACTTTCAGTTTGATGATCTACACCAATTCTTCTGTCTCTGTCAAATGAACTGCCTTTCTGTAAAATTTCAGGATTATTTGCATAACAACATACAGCATTAAATCTTCTTCACGGGAACGTATAGCATCTCTCAGTGGAGAGGTTCATGAAATTTCATAATTAGAGAAGCAACAGTGGATTTTTATGTAAAGCATTGCATACCTACTTGCAGTACTTTGCTTCTTTTTTAGTTGTCATCTCTCTTCTGTTTTGTTTTTTTTTTTTTATGTCTTCTCTCAATATTTTGTATGTTGTTATCATAAAGAAAAAAAATGAGGTTCAAATTTTCACTGAGAGTTAGAAGGAGGGGAGAGAATAGGGAAGCAAAAGACGATAATTAATGTTTTATTCCTAAAGGATTGTGCATATGGTAAAATACTGCAGACTTCTGAAGCACAATGTAACGAGCCACTTTGCTTGAGAATAATGCAGTTGTTGTAATGAAAATTGCACAGCGCGCAACTCCAAATTTTGCTATGTATTGAAATGTATCTCTATAGTTAGCAATTCATAAATTGCAGGATATGTCCCAGTGCTGTTTCAGTATTTTGAAGCATCTAGCTGCTTATATAAAATTAATTTGATAAATACAGATTTTTCTGATGCTTTCATCTGTTGGATTACAGTTTTAAAATAAGGAGATTTTTACCATGCAAATTTAATTTTTATGGTGGCACACTTCATCTCAGAAGTATGTTCTGTTTCTCCCACTATTCAAGTAAACACACAGAATGTCTTGTGGTGGAAGAAAAGTCAGTAAACTGCTAATTTTTACAGTAATCAGAACACTAACTTCAGTAGTTAAAATTAATTTTAAAAGATATACAAATACTTTAAAAATCATTACACTAAAAAAAATAAGAAGTAAGGTAGTTCAAAGATTTTTGAATCATTATGAAATAAGTTACTAAGTTGCAACTTTCACAAGAAAAAATAGGTCGTAAAATATACTTTAAACATTTTTATTAAAATCTAAAGGATAAAATGTAACAATCCTTCATTTTTCAAGCAAGTAAACTTACAGTGGTCATAAGTAAATGATAAAGGGTCCAAGGCGTAGCTATCCACTGAAACTTGCATGAACCTAAGTTAACTAACTCAACAGCATGAACCTACCCACAATTGGAATAGACTTAATACTGTTCACCTGCAATTAACGAGAACAGTAAATGTCCCTTCCATTCCAATGGAATTATATTGTATTCCTAAAAATCATAGGTACTTAGTTTCCAACACCAGCTCGCTCTACAGGTGAGCAGATGTTATGAAGTCAACATAACATCTGATTATAACAGAAGAAGAGAAGATTTTTTTTTAATCTATTTAATATAACGTGTTACGAGACTGTGGAAAATCAACAAGAGAAAATACGTAAGCGCTGCTGTAAATATGAACTAAACATTTGAAATGTCAGAAAGAGTAGTTGACTTTACAGTTGCTTATTTTAGATTATTTTTCTGACCATCGCAGTAGTAAAGAGATGGTGTAGGAAACAATAAGAAATTGTCTGCCTCAAAAATGTTAGAGTGTACAGAGTATAAAAATGGGAAAATACATTTTTTAATTATGTTAATATTACAGTATTTTTAGATGTCACTTACTACTACAGGAACAAGTGTGAGTGTACATTCAAACAACATAGATTTTTGTTGTTGCAGGTTAAGAGCTTATTCCAGATCTGCAAATGTATTTCCATTACTTAGGATGTGAAGCTATGCAGTGGAGAAATAAGAGATGAGATTGCAATTGTCGGAATTACAGATATCTATAGATGAGGTTGCTTATCTTCTTCATGAAGCCTATTTTCAAGTTGTTCATTTTTTATTTTTTTTTTGCTGGAATCAAACTGTTTGCAGTAATAGCTCATCAGACTGATTATAGTAAAAATACAAAGTTGGGGAAAAAATTACTTGCTATTGAACACATTTTTAAAGCTAAAATATTCTTCCTTTCTTTTCTTTTTTTCATTCTTTTTCTTTACTGGGAGGAAAAAAAAATTGCACCATAAATGACACCAGCAGAGTTTGGAAAACGACTTGCCCTTGAACTTTACTGTAGCTCTGGTATTAAAGATGTACTTCAACCCATGGCAGGTACATCAGACATGCACTTTAAAATCATTGGAAACGTAATCTTATATTTCACTAAATTATAAATGAAAACTGCAAAATTCAAACCCTGTTGAGTCCTCTACCACGCAATCATGTATGCCATTTACAATGGAGGAGGCTTTATCCCCAGATAATGGGGATAGTAATAGGGAAATGGGAAGTAAAAGAACTGTATTTACAGATATGGAATTAGCTGTTAACCTGCAACAACAAAAGTCTTAAGTTGTATGTATGTGTATACCCCAGATACTTGACGAGAAACATAGAGAAGCTGCCACTCTCCTTAACTTTGAAAAGCAGGATGTAAATATAAAGGCTGGACACTGAGAAGGTGAGGGTAGAATTCCTTCCTGTTCTTTAAAATAAAAGCCAGCTTTTTTTCATCCTTCAGAATGGGGAGAGCATTGTCGCCGCCTCCTTGACTGAGGAGTGTTCTCATTGCTTTTAGCTATGAGGTACAATTTTGTACACAGCATCAAGAAGGGAGCATGGTTTCTAGTTTGCCCTCTTTTACTTGTGGCAGTGTTATGTTGCTGTAAGCTTTTCTGCTAGGAGAAGTTATGGATGTACATATAGCCTATATTTGTGTGATGGCATTTTTGTATTATGTTCAGATCATTCAGATGAGAGCCTGATTTCATTGCAGTGTGCATTGAAGGCCTTTTTAATGGTTAGTAGTAGAAATCAGCAGAGATGATAAGGTACTGGTAAGCTGGTAGCGGTAATAGTTTCAGAGTTTGAGGAGTTACTCTTCCTTTCCACAGAGCCATCCTGTGACATTTTTTCACAGGAAGGATACTTTTGTTGGCTGAGGATATTTGGATTTCATTTTCAGCCTTGCTGAAGACTTCCTCACTTCTCAAAGTCAGCATCTATCACTTTTCTGTATCAAAAATGGAATGAATGGTAGTTTCACCCACGATTAGTTTATCTTACTATCTCTTCACTTAGCTGTTAGGTTCCTTGAGTGAGACTGTATAATCATTTCTGTTGTAAAAGGCAGTGGAGATCCAGTCTGATGTGGATGTTTTGGAAATCCACTGTGAAATAGTAATAAGAACCACTTTTTACTTATGAACAAATTATAACAACAATAGTGGATTTATTAAGAACAGCTTGTTATTTAAAAACTGATAGCCTGGCCCCTGTAGCGGTTGTCTTGTCTTAATTTTTTTTAATGTCTTAAATGCATCATCATGATTTAAAAAGTATTTGGAACTGATGATGCAATGGCAGGATATGCAACTGGAAAACCAGTGGAGGGGGGAAAAAATCACTAGTTTAGATGGATCATTACATAGACACTATTCCTGTGTAGGGACTAAACATGTCTTGTTGTATCAGCAGAATGTAATTTTAAAGGAAATCTTGCAAATTGTGTTTGCCTTTGGGATATTTTCCAAAACGTAACCTGCCGATGGACTCTTGCATCTCTTAGGCTTTATGGAAATAAATGCATCAGTGGGACTTGAAGTTTCCTGCAAGGCTATCGTAACTTTAGCTTTGAGGCTATTCAGGGGATATTCTTTTCAGATAGTGTCTTTTTTGTTTGTTTGCTACAGAGTTGATTTTTTTTAAGGCATTTCCTATATGTTTTGATTTAAAATCTGCCAGAAGTCGAGGCTGTCACCGTGGAGTTGCAGACATGATTTTATAAACAATCCGCCGTCTCGGAGTTGTCCCTTTTTGCCTCATGAGATCAGAAATATTTGCTGGCTCTGTGTCTAGAAGTCTCTGAATTGGTCAGCCAACTTTCATGACTGTGGAAGATCACAAGGTTATTTCAGGGTCCATTAAAAAAAAATAAATAAATCACGTGTTTAAGGCATAGTTCCAGGTACAATTAAACAGATGGTGGTGAGGAACCTATTCTTGACTTGTAGCGTAGCTAGTCCCTGCCCACTCTCTAACCATCCCTTTTTGGGGAAAGGGGTTTTCACGGGCTTTTACATGATGTGGATTGTTGTTTTGTTTTGTTTTGTTTTTTATTTGTCTATTTTGAGAAAGTTAATTGAACAGTTCCTCCTTGCTTGAATTTGACCAATAAAACTAAAAAGCTTTTTTTACTCTCCGGATGTGATTACTTGCATTAAGATGTCTGTGAGCAGTATGCTTTACCTTTTAGTAGCTGTTTGTTGTGTTGTTTTTTTTTTCCTGGCTGTTTCATATAGGAAGTTTTAAACATTTGAAATAATGTAAATACCAAGCCATTCTTCTCCTTGTCTGTGTTAAAAGATACCTAAATAACGGGATCAGAAGCTTTGTCAACCTGTAAATGAAGGAGCAAGTATTCAGTGCTTTGATAGGTTTGGTTTTTTCACCAGCTTTTTAGGAAAAGTTAAGATCATATCAAAATATAGTTTTTAGATTGGTTGGAAGATTCTTGCACTGTTTTAGGTTGCTGGCATTTTTGTGCCTGGGACATCATAAGAATTTTGAGTCCTCTCTCAGAACTTCCAGAAATAGCAGGACATATCTAATCTGCATTTCTGTTGTTTAGAAATATGTACATTTATATATAAGTATTTTGTATTGTGCTGCTTTCTACAATGTAGAGAAACAAGAGACCTGAAGGTTCCAGTCCTGTGGATGAACCACATCACTATCAATATGGCAGTAAAATAATGCAGGTTTTTTTTTTGTGTGTCTTGTTTTAGCTAAGCAAAATGTTGTGTTTAAAAGGCTGCAAAATCGAGCACTCCTAAACAACCATATAACAAGGTTGCTTGTGCAATCTTTTCTTTTTTTCCTCAGAGAATTTTTAATTACGTGTTCATAATTCTTTACAGCATGGTCCTTGCTTCAGTCATCAAATAGTCTGAATGACATTCAGGTAAACAGTGACTACCTGGGATTATGGCTTTTCCTCATTACTTACATGTGGACCTGTTGCCTTTTTAGGCACTGCAGAAGTTCTGCAGTAGGGGCAGAACTCTTCATTGTTGTTTTCTGTGATACTCATTGATGTAATAGCTGGTGACTTATAAATAAGCTGACCTGTTGTACCTTGCTCAGATTAGAAGTATTATTCTTCCCACTTTACAAATTGGGATCCTGGAGCAGAGTGGTCACAATTACAAAGATCCACTACATGCAGAGTGTCTGACTTCAAGTTACTCCAGCGTAACTTGTCCAATATATTTATCATTCATAAGTTCAAAAACACTTTCTACAGACTTCAGCTGTGATTATAAGTAGCTGGTGTTTTTGCAGGTCATGCACTCAAATCTTACACCCAGGTCTGGGATCTCAAATCAAGAACCGGACATGAAATGTACACACTCAATGACAGCCACTTAAGATGACATTTCACAACTCGCATATCATTGCATAATATCTCTGGGACAGCGTCAGAGATGGTATTTGTCTTTCTAAGATAGCATGCAGCTGTCTTAACTGCAGATTTTTCCTTTGTTGCAATCCTGTCTTGCTTTATCCTGCAGAGCAGGATGTCAAACTTGAACAGACAAGCCACCTTTGCTACTTGAACCCGAGTAAAGTGGAAGGAACATCCTTTGGTTGCATCATAATTATAAAGACTGCATTGTGGTCAAAGGGATCACATTTGCATTAGAGTAGAATGGTACAAAATTAATATGGCATGCTTCAAGTCATGCTTTAAGATAGGAAGGCATAGGTTAAAAATACTATTGTGGGTATAACCTTCTTTGGGTCTTTCTTTTTCTCAGTAGGTCCAGCATCATAGGTCCAATAGAATGGATGCTGCAATTTTTTTAATGTGTACCAGAAGAAGCAGCCTACCTGTTTAAAAATCTAAAAATTCTAAAGATTGATGCTCTTTAACGTGAAGTGATTGCAGTTAGATGATTTAACCTATGTAGCTTACTCCAATTCAATATTAACTACATCTTGTTGACTTGATTGCTGCATTATATCTTTATAACTTTGTTCAGTCTTACAAACAGCATCATAACTTTTTGTGCCTTTTTTTCCCTTTAATGTGATCAGTCTGTTACTAAATCTCATTTCCTTTAGTAAATGAAATGAGTTGGGAACTGTTGAATGTGGATGACTAGATGTATGCCCTCTTGTCAGTATAAAACTCTCCTTACTGGTATTTTGTTAGCTGCTACTCATGTAGCTGGTTCACTTGGGGAGCAGAAGATACTTGATTTTGATATGTTCTTTCTCTGGTTTTGACAGTAATCTCTCGTTGGATAACTTGATAGCTGAATCTGGGCCTAAAAGTGAGACAGTATTTCTTCTTCTGTGCTGCAGTGGAAGAATTCTTTTTGTACCTCTCCTGTTCAATCATTCAGTTTTAACCTGTAAACGTTTACCATTACCACTTAGATCTGAATTTCTGTTTTTGTCACACACAGCCTAAGGATGGAGGGTGAAGAAAAAAATAATCTGTTTAATACCAATAAGACACAAGGCATATTCATGCCGCTAGAAAGTTTGCGGTGAAATTTGTATTCTTTGTAAATTTATCTTTTTTATTAGTGGAGAGCAGGACAGGTTCCTAGCTTGATGGTTGCAGTTTGTAATCATCTCA
This sequence comes from Netta rufina, assembly GCF_964035555.1. Lineage (NCBI taxonomy): Eukaryota > Metazoa > Chordata > Aves > Anseriformes > Anatidae > Netta > Netta rufina. Next base: position 142,325,552 of record NC_140123.1, read on the forward strand.
GGTTCTCTGCTGGTCCTGGGTTTTTATGTGTTGGGATACGAGAAAAAATAAAAATAAAAAAATTAAAGGCTTTTCACCAGGATGCTATATTAAGTAGTTGAACCATTTTTAGCTGTATAGAAGACATGTGGCTGAAAGTCTGAAGGGGGATAGAGATAAATATTACACTTGCGTCTTGCAAACAGCTGCACATTCAGTTTCTTTTCAGACATTAAGAAAACCAGCTTGTGCTTTGTATGTCGGAGTTTCAGTTCTTTGGAAGCGAAGAAGAAGCGATTGTTCTTGGACTCCTGTGATAAAAGGAAATGTTACACGATCAGGGTCGGTGTTGCAATTATTTTAAAACGGATACTCCATCCATTTACGCCACTTTCAAAGAGACACAGCCCCTCCTGTGTCAGAAGGCATGCTAGGAATTGCCTTATCTTAGGAAGATTAAGGGAAATCTCTTGCTGCTGTAGGAGGGGAAGCAGGGGAGAAACATGGTGCCTACCCATTTGCTACCAGATCATACAAGGGGAACATGGACGTTGCAGAATGTTGCAGAGGGGTTGCAGGGTGCAGAGAGGAAGATCCATGTTACGGTTGCATTATGGCTATTCTCATCATGATGGTTTCACTAGCAGTGCATACATCTGAGAATTTTGGACTACTGGTAGATTCAAATCTGGTGTTGCTGGGCGGAACTGCAGGCACTTAACTTTGTGAAGGACACAATCTGAAGTCTGAATTTAGATGGAGAGTTTCTAATCCTGGGGTTGGCTACAGGTCATTACTTCTTTGGAGGTGAAACTAATGGACAGCGTTACAGGAAATTTGCAAGGAGGCAGAGCTTGGTTTGTACTACCCTAACAACTTTGATGATATATGAGATAGGCCTGATGGTTGTTGAAAACTAAACAAATCTTGCCTGCTTATGTTTGCGTGCAGCACAGCCTGTAGTACACTAGCCACTGGGGTCCAGTGGTTATGATAGGACAACTGGAAAATTGACAGAAGTAAAGTTTTTAAAGGAGAAAACACACACAAAAAAAACAAACTTTTAGTTTTGGTTTAGTGTTTTGAAGAAAAGGATCAAACACCTTTGCCTGTATCAAAGGTTCAGAGCTGGTGACGTACATCAGTAGAGATACACCTCTTGATCTTTTTTGATTTTACTGGAGGGTTTGAGTTGTGTTTATAGAAGGGGAAAGCATAAGACAGAAATAAAATAAAAAATTTTACAGGTCAATTTTAAATATCTACCAGGTAGAATTGCTTTTTGAGAAGATTCTCATAGTTTGTGTTTGATGTGCATTTGCAGTGTCCATATATGGGATTTGGTTTTATGATAAGGAAGAATGCCAAAGAATTGCAGAGCTCATGAAAAAGTAAGTGATGGGTAAACAAGACTTTCTGTGCTTTTTTATGTATGTATTTCTGTACATACATGCACATTATATTACCAGGATGGTTTCTACTTTAAGCCTATTTATACAGAATTTGTTGCAAGTAAAATTGTCACACACCTGCATTTTATATATACAGAAATAAGTCACTGTATTGCAATACTTCTTCCCTAATTTGCCATGCAGGTTTCCAGCTACATGATAATATAACAGATCATCTGATTTGTTTCCTGATGATACAATTCTACAAAACAGATCTCTGAATTCTTTGGGGGGTGGGAAGGGTGGTGGTGGTGGTAATGAGTTTCTCAATTTGGGGGGATTTTCAATGTAGCTGTTATTTTTTTCTTCTCATATCAATGTAAGTATGGACTATTACAAAAGCATACTGCAATAATACAGTTTGTATTTTTTATCCTCTTTCTACGCCACGGCTCAGTTCCTGCTTCCTGCTTTTTTAGCAATATATATGTAGAATTCACTTGGTTTCGGAATATAAAGCAAGACTTCAATTAGCTTTGAATTTATGACTCTTCTATACATATTAAGGATATTTTATATATGTTGTACAGCTCTAACTCTGCAATGAAATCAGAGATTAACATTTCATAGAAAACTGCATTCTCAGCTGTATTTTAATCTAACAGCACCATGGATAATTTTTTAATGAACGTTATCATGGATATTTTTTTCGCTGCCACTGCTTTCTCCACGTGTCCAGGATCAAGGGCGCATCATCCCGCTTTACCCTCTGCTTGCTCTAACAACTGCCTTGTTTGCAATGATTCCTTTCTTATGACTACATTCTGCAGGTTTTTATGTTTGTTTGGAGGAGGAAGGAGCTGAAATCTTGCAGGTTTTATCAACATATACAGTCTACATTTTTACAGAGATATAATATGGAGGATATAGTAAAGGGACATGATAGGAATGGGCACGTTAGATTTACTAGCTGTCTGTGGTATGTAGGATTGGACACAACCCTTGTGTCACAATTCTTGTAAGGGATAGGAGGAACAATGATGTCGGGCCAGGTCTTTGCCAGCCCAAGAAAAGCCATGGGAGCATGTCAAGCCAACAGCATTAGGTACAAACAGAGTGCAGCGCAATGGCACAGTCAGAGCTGTGAATCTCTCCTTTTCAGGTTGTCTGCACCAGCCTTAATAGCCTGCTTAGCAAACGTTTCTGTAGCCAGAAGCGTGCTGAGGAAGCGACATCAATTCTGATTGCTAAAGTACCAAGTGCCCATTTACATGTCCTGCAGTGCAAGTCCAGCCAAGGCTCGTCCTCGCACATCTTGATTCATAGCAAAGTGCTTTAACTCTTCTACCAGTATGATCCAGGTTGGATTTGTTACAAACTACTGGATGGAAAGTTAGTTGTGTTTCCTCTCTATCTCTTTTTAAAGAATTACCTGCTGCTTTTCATTTTGCAGTGACAAAACATTGTTAAACAGAGACTGTGACAATGGTGGGGTTTTGTTTGGGGTTTTTTGTTGTTTATGCAGTATGCTCTGCAGCTCTAAAATGAGTCGGTTGTGACCCAAGAAATAATTGATGGGGATGAATTTACAGAAATAAGCAATGAACCCTAGGAAATCCAGTTTTTTTGACAGCTAATTTTAGTTAACTAGCTCAAGTTGCAGTTGGTGGTGATTAGCTACTCTCAAACTGGTAATTTACTACAATAAAAACTAGTTTTCAGAGGGTTCATGCTATTGTAAACCATGTGTAGTGGTTTATAATAGCAGTGTTGCATATAGATTTAAAGAAAAAAACACACAGAACCTGTCGCTCAGCCAATTGGCCGTGTGTTTAAATTCTCAGCACTCTACAATAATAATAAAACAGCTGGGGCAGGAAATTGGTCATTTGCTAGTAGTTAATGACTGATTTGTGTGTGTTTGCCATCCTCCACCACCAGCCAAACTGAATAACATTACAAATTCTCTGCTTCTTCTGGGAATAGAAATTGTGACAGAGAAATGGAAATTTTAGTCTATGACCTGGAGTATTCAAGATTGGGCAAAATGTTTCTCACACCTGGTCAAATTATTCTTTGATATAGGTATCAAATAGATTTTGTTTATTATTTGTTAATACAGTTGGGGGGTGAAAATGTCTTGTGTTTTTTTAATTATTGTAAAGTAGCTGTAGTTAAACTTTTTATATTTTATGGTTTGTTTTTATGTTTTTTTTTGTTGTTTTTTTTTTTTGTCTTGTATTTTCTTCTCTTGTCTCCTACTTTCAGCCTAACTCAGCAGGAACAATTCAAAGCACAGCAGGGCACAGGAACAGGAGTGTCCCCAATGATCATGAATTCTGCTAATAACAAAGAAGTGGATATCTTAAGGATGCTTACCAAGGCCAAAGATGAGTATACCAAGGTGAGATTTGCTATCTATAAAATGAGGGCATTTGTTTTTGGTGATACTGTAAAGCCTGAGTAAAATTAGCGTCATGTTTTGGAACATAAAAGATTTTTTGTAAAATAATTTTACTCAAAGTGAAAATGACAGCATAATTGTCATTTTGTGAAGGAGTGGTAGGTATAAAAAGTTTTGTGTTTTTTTTTTTTTTTTGTCAGAATTTTCTAAAAATTCGAAAGATATGAATGTTGTCAATAAGAACTTGTGAAAGGAGAACATGTATGTGATTGATTATTTGCTGGAGGCTAGGGGGGAAGAACAAGTGTAAATTGGCTTTCATTTTGACTCTTAGGGCTCCTGTGCTTATTGCTTATTGAGTGGTACCAGAAGTTGTGTCCTCTTTTGGGGCGAAGTATTCAAACCTGCTACTAGTTTCTGTGGTTTGCACGAATAATTTACCTTAGGGAAAACATCGAGCTTAGAAATTACCATTTTTGTTGTGGTTGTTATCTACTTCAGACACTACTAGAAGGAAATTAAAAGGTTGAAACCTAGCGTGATTTCAACCCATGTGCTACTTTGGTCTTCTGAGGCTTCTAAACAAAGAAGTAACTAATGGACTAATAATGTTCTGTATTATTGAGCAATCAAAAATGTTTTACTTTAGGGAATAAAAGTCTAACAATTTTAACTGTTCATATATATGCTACAGATTGTTTCAGAGCCTGCAGGTTCCTACTGCTGTTTCCTGTATTTCATATGTGTTGTCATGCAGTAATAAAGCTCCTTACATAAGTGTTTTGCAGCGAGAAATACGTATGTCTTAAGCAATCTAAAGAGAGGAAAATGTTAGTTTTTCTGAAATGTGGCTACTAATAAGACCCGCAGAAAGATAATAACTATTTGAGTTATGGTGAAATGCATGCCTTTTTCATGTTGGTATAGCTTCTTTCAAAGCTAGGACCTTCATATTTTCTCTAATAATGCAATAGGTTTAATGTACCATAATCAACAAATACTTCCAAATCCTAGTATATTGTCATGTTTTAAAACTGGACGAGTATGAAGTCTTGAAATAAGAGTGTGATTTGATTGCTTAAGCATTTCATAAAATAATTTCATTAAATACCCCTAAAACACCATAAATGGAAAACTGGAAAATATTAGGCTGTCCTCAGATACTAGGAGATGGATGTAGTACATTTTTAAAAAGTTATCTTCCACTTCTACCTGAACACATAGCAAATCAAAACAGAGGAAAAGATTCTAGAAGGTCTGGTGTTTAATAGTTTTCTGATTTTTTTATTTTTTCCTGCAGATAAGATCTTTAGCAAATTTGCTTCTTACCTCATCTTTAATCTTTCTGCATATGAGTGATTGCTAAGGAAATAACAGGAAAACTTCCTTCTCGTCCAGGATGTGTGCTAGGAGTATCTGACTTCTTAAGAACTGGATTTGTGTTTTTTCTTGTTTGGTTGGTAACACAAAACTAGGAAGGGCATGAGAAATAAAGGCGATGACAGCCATTTTTGTATTTTATGTCAATATGTTTCAGAGCAATCGTGCTTTTTGGCTGCTTTATAACACGTATTTCCTTGCCAGCACACATCTTACAACTTACACTGCTAACGTGTTGAAATCAGTTATGAATTATGTTGTTCTCCTTTTCCAATTCTGTGTGGCTTCATAAAATAAGATATTTTAAAGTGTTGTGAACCATAAAATAAGAACGTCAACTTTGAAGCATCTAAGGGATTCTGCTCAACTAGCAAGTCCTAGGATAAGTCCATTAATGATCACCCATTTAATGCACTGTCCTTTGATCTATTAGAGGTTGTATTAGGGGGACATCCTTTGCCTCGTTGATAAGACCAGAGTAACTGAAGCTTCCTGCTTCATTACTGAAGACACACAGACATTTGATAAGAACATCGTTTCTGATAGGGCACACATGGCTTCTGGGCGTTTATTTCTGTTGACTGCTTTTTCACTGTCTTCAAGCAAAAAGTTCCAGTGGTACTGCCCTGCTTGAACAGAAATATAGTGTCTAAGATGGCAGGTGTCCTCATAGATTTTGATTTGTTAACTGTATGAAAGACTGGATAGTACCTTATCACCTCCCCAGGAGGACGCTCTTTCTTGAGGGCACTGTGCCATACTCTGGCTGGATGACACAGACCGTGTGCTGCTGTTCTTGTACAGTCTGAATTTTGTCTGGATGTCTCACTTAAGCAGGGCTCTGGAAATCCTTTCTGCTACTGCTTGCTTTGAGGTGGTTGCTGTCCTCTTCAGTGTCTGTTTTTGAGAGCACTTTGAACAGACAAATGAAAAGGCACAATAATGTTTTCTTGTGGCTCCTTTAGATTGCCTAGATTGAAATCCCACATTTCCAGGGCTGCTTAACTGTGTTTGAATTCAAGCAGCTTTGAAGTTCTCTGTGTTGCTTTCAACACAACCATCCATCTATTAAGCTCTACTAAGTCCTATCAAGTATTGGCCAACCTTCTTTTCTCATATCAGGGCTTTTTTTGTACCTGATAGGTCTTTGCAACTCACGTTTCTCAGTCAGGTTTCTCCTACAGAGCATGACATGAGGATATGACGTGGAATTTCTGTCAGGAAATCTGCACTGCTCAGGTCCCATGCTTGTCCGTTGTCCTTCCTTTTGGCAACATCCCGTTCAGCTTGAGCATATTGTACAGGTGGACTGTGAAATCTTACAACATAGAACAGTTGTTTGCCTTAAATGTCTCTGACTATACCAGACTTGCCTAAAACATCCTCAGTGGTGTTTTGTTCATTTTGATGAATGTTCTTCACATGTGTCTTTCAAATACTGCTTAGCCTTTCTTTCACTTGATCTTAAAACCTTTTAATTTCTTACGCATCCTTTGTAGAAGCATAGCTTTGAACAAGGTACGTGACTGAAGGACTGAACTGTGAAGCAAGATGTAGTAATCACCAAGTATTTTAGCTGATCAGTACTCTGCTGGTTCTAGGACTAAAGAACATATTGACATTTCTTTCATACTGCTTTTTGGTGTTTGTTGATGATGATGGTAGATGATATCTGTCCTTACCTGTCCATGCAACAATGGCTAAAATGTCTTGCTGCCTAATTTATTCATCAGCTAGGCCATGCTACTAGTGTGCCAAAATGACCTTGTATTTTAAGCTCTAATAGCTACAGGTTCCTTTGAAATCAGCGCAGTGTTTGTGTGTACTGTTCTTCAGTATGCATCCCTATATCAGATGCCAGCCTGTTAGTCATGTTAGCAAATCATGGGAATGATACCAAGTCAGATTCAAGTCATTCATTGTACATTTTTGTGTATAGTTAGTATTTTTTCATTTTGCTGAGGAACTTAATCCTAAAAAATGTTCTTAATGGTGATAAATGTTGAACTCTACTACTCCTTTCCTCAGTTGTATTCCTTTAGGTCTGACATCCTGTAAAGTATGGCAGTGGCGTCTAAAGTACTCGTGGTTTCTGAAGAATTCAGCCTATTAAAATACCCTAGAGAAATGAGGTCCTAATGCATTTATTTAAATTCTGCTGAACTCATAATGAAATATACAAGAGTATGTTATCTGTCATGTTGAAGAAGTTTAAATATGTCTTTATATGATTTTTCCCCAAAAAGCTATGTTGGAAAATATCACTGAGAAGGAGGCATATTGAAGAAAAGGCAGCATCCTGTAGAAAAAGAACAATTCGGGAGAGAAAAGATTTAATCTTACTAAGTGTGTGTTTGTCCTATGTAACAACATAATGAGTTAGGCTGTGTGTGAACTAAAAAAAAAAAAAGAAGAAAATTATCTCCATTTGTTTTAATATAGGTCAAATAGTGGCTACAGGAAGCACTTAATTTGAAGTATGAAAAAACTTTCATCTGATAATTAACTAGGTAAGATGCCTATCTGTCATTAAGTGACAACAGTAAGAGACAACAAAAGTCACCAGTCAGAAATTGACTGAGACAGAGAGGTTAGAAAGTGATTTAAGGATAATTCAGTCTTTTGTCCTAGTGTATTTAAAAATAAAAATAAAAAGTTGATGAGTTGCTCAAAGCTCAATACTAAGGTTGAAATTGTTGCGAGTCCTTGTGAACTGCCTAGAAATAATGATAAAATAAAGGTTGAAGGGGAAAAATAGTTCTTCAGATTCAGGGATAACAACATGTATGCTCTGAAGAACCAAGAACCTAAGAAAATACTTTATTGGATTTTTTTCCAGAGAGCGGAAAAATGTAGCTGAGTTTAAATAGATTTGCATGTTGAATGCAGTCTACTCAGATTAGCCATGAAGAAGCACTTGATATGCAATTTTGTATTAACTGAAATTCAGTTTTGCATTGGTGGCAAAGTCAGTACTTTTTACTCTTTTTTTCCAAAAAAAAAAAAAAAAAAAAAGTTGTTTCTTGCGTTATGCAGTAAGGGTACAGCTGTCAAGAAGATACAGGTGCTTGGTTTTTACTCAGATTAAAAAGCAGACCACCCTGTGGCACGGTTGTCTGGTGCATGTGTTATAGTTATTTCTAAAAGCAACATTTGAATCAAATTCATTGCAGAAGTCTGTGACTTCAAACACCCACAAAATGATTTTTGGGCAGAGACTGGCATAATCGCTGAGGTTGGAAGGGACTTGTGGAGACAGTGTTGTCCAGCGCCGTTGCATTAAAGCAGTATCAGCTATAGCAGGTTGCCCAGATCCATGGTAATTCAGGTGTTGAGTATCTCCATGAACAGAGACTCCACAACCTCTATGGGCCATCTGTTCTAGTATTTGAACATCCTTACAGTAAAGTTTTTTTTCTTAAGTTTAAACAGAATTTTGTATGTTCTGTGTTTGTCTATTGCCTCTTCAGTGGACAGAAGTGCCTGGCTTGGCTGTCTTTACAGCCTCCCATCAGGTATTTTGTTCACAGTAATATACCCTGAGTCTTCTCACCTGGATGCTAAGCAGTTCCAGCTCTCTCAGGGTGGCATGCTTAATGCAGCCCAGAATGCAGCTGGCTTTCTTTTGCTGGCTCGTGTTTGACTTCTCTGGCAAGGGCCTTGGGTACATTCCTGAAAGATTGCTTTTCAGTCAGGCCCATCCTGTGCTGATGCATACAGTTATTCCTCCTTGGTTTCCTTTTGTTGAAATTCATGATGTTCCTGTGAATGGCAGCACAACCATCTGGTCTATCAACTACATGTTCCCATTTTATGTCCTCTACGAGCCTCCTCTCTTCCATCAGTTAGGTCATTAATGATGTTAAACAGTATGGACCCAAGGATCAAGTTCTCGGATACATGGTAGCAACTGGCCTCCAGTCGGGCTTCATGTCAAACACATCTTGAGTCCAGTAGACCAGACAGTTTTCAGTCCACCTCACTTTCCAGTTATCTAACCTGCATTTTATCATTTTTTCTTGGAGTGCATTATGGGAGATAGCGCTGAAGGCTTTGCCAAAGTCAAGATACACAATATCCACTGCTCTCCCATCATCCACTGAGCCAGTCCATCTCACTGTAGAAGGCTATCAGGTTTATCAGACATGACCTCCCCTTTCTAAATCCATGCTGGCTAATGCCAAACACTTTCTTGTCCTTAACATGTTTGTTATGAATGTCTACCAGGAGGATTTGCTCCATCAACTTCCCAGGTATTCGGGTGAGGCAAACTGGCCTGAAGTTCCCCAAATTCTTTTTCTTGCCCTTCCTTGAAGACAGGAGTGCTACTTGCTTTCTTCCAGTCCTTGGGAACCTCCCTCAGCTACCATTACCTTTCAAAACTAATCAAGAGTAGTCTCACAATGAGCTCACCTCTCGTTGCATTCCTACAGGTCTACAGGTTCTGTGGACTTGTGTCTTTTTTTTTTTCCTACATGCTCCCTAACCTGATCTTCCAGTGCTGAGGGTAAGTCTTCATCACTCCAAACTTTCCCACCAGCCTCAAGGGCCTGGGATTCCTGAGGACAAATGGTGCAAAAAGGCATTGAGCACCTCCTCAGTACCTTGTCAGGACAGTGCCCCTTGAGTCCCTTCAAGGACTCAGCTTTGGTTTTACTGAACAGTCCTGGAACCAGTGTGTATTTTTGTTGTGGTACATATTAGGAATGGATTTAACAGTAAGTTTGATATGTTTGGGGGGATAGAGGAAATAAATTATTTTCTCTCCTAATATATTTGAATCTTAAGAATTTTTTCTCGGAAGGTTCTGGAGAGGACACTGCTGTTTTTATATCCAGACAGCAGTGGCTCTGCTGTGTATCCAAATGGTAGCAGAGTTCAGTGATGCACAGGATGGGGCTCTTAGCTGGAAGGGCTCTGAAACTGGAACTGCTCATGCCTTATCCAGTCGTTAGTCCCAAGGCATAAAATTTTGAGCGCAACAAATTCAGTTACTTAACAGTGAATGTTCTTGCTAAATAGTATTAACTTTTTGTTAAGTAACTCTTTTAAAAAGGAGGTCTTCTCCATTTCTTGGTTTTGGTCATACCTAACAGCAACAACTTCCAGCACGCTATTTCTTTTCTACTGACTTTAGCACTCCTTGTATACCCATTGGTTTCTAGTTTCATTGACTATATCCTTAATTTTGCTACAGTGTAAATAGGATTTAGTCATCTTTTCCTATTTCATTTCTCTTTCATACAGTGTTTTGTGCACATTCTTTCTGAATTAAATTATGCCCTTGTCTCTTCGTACAGCAGTCATTCTGTGTCCCTGACTTCTTTTAGTCATCTGTCTCTGCCTGCCCATCACTTTATAAACACAGTTTTTAATCCTGTCATGTATAATAAGGTAACATACCAATTTGGCCACTTAATTAACTCTGTAATTATTGTTCTGTGTGGGTATGCAAGTTCCCGCATTGTGGAATGTTTATGTAGAGGAGTTTGAGTTAGAATTTCAGTTTTCAGTAAAAAGCGTTTTAAACGTTCTTCGAGTGCACATAAATACTTCATGTAGCTAAACTACTTAAGGCTGTTGAAGGACCAGCTGACTACTGATGCAGGAAAAGCATGCCTGGTTGCTTGGTTTCTGAGGTGTCAGATTGATTTTATGTTAAGTGCAGGAAAAGCAAAAGATGAGAACTGAGATTTAAATTAAAGGGAAGCCTCGTACTCAGAAAATCTTGGAATCAAGTGTTTATTTTTACATATGCTTTGTGGTTTTAGAAAATTAGCTTGTAGATGTGGTTATTTCAATAGCATAACACTTCATAGTCAGTGCTACAACTGTTATTTTTGGTTAGTGACTATCTAACCATGTCTGGATTTTACTATGGTGGAAAACTAAGGGAAAAAATACTGTCGTACTTAACTAGAAAATCCTTCTTTTCTGTTTCAGTGCAAGACCTGTTCAGAGCCAAAACAAATAACCAGCTCCTCTGCAATCTGTAACAACCCCAACCTAATCAAACCAATTCCTGTGAAGCCTAGTGAAAATCAGCATCAACGAGTATCTCAGCAAAGCAAGGTAAAGCGTTTTGCATTGTCTTCTGACCAGTGTCGCTGTAATCATGTAGTGAACCAGGAATACTTACTTAGGTTGGGAGGTCAGTGCAAGAACTTGAGGTGAAACCACAGTAAGGAATTTTTTTTAATGCAAAGCAAATCTGTCTTTATAAATCTGCTCCCATCCGCACCATGTGATGTGGAAGCACTTAAATTACAGATTGACTGTCCTCATGCAACAGAAAAAACACTAGTCTTTCAATGTTGGGGTGCTGCTTTGATCCCAAGCTGGTCTGGTCAATTGCTGAACCACATTTTTTGTGTTCTTTGCCTTCAAGGGAGTTCAGGTAATCTAAATAAAATCTTTTGATATATCTTCAAACTGCATCACGTTGCAAAATCCTAAAAGCTGAATTCAGTCAACTGTGAGAGGGAGATGCGTTAAGAGTGGCCCTACTTTGCACAAGGGGAGATTTTTGTCTCTTATTAATATTGTATGGATGACTGAAAGGAAAGATGCTCTTTCATGGTATTTAAAGTGAAACCACTGCTATCTTTCAGATTCATTGGTTTTCTCCCACATTAGCAGCTTGACAACTGTTTTCTTGCCCTTATGATGTGACAGAACTATCAAAAATTCCCTTGGGAGAAAAGAGCATAGCAGTTTTCTTGGCTTTTCCTTGAGTACTGCTGGCTAAATATTGTCACCACTTAATGTGACTTCTCATGCATGAGACAACTATGTTTACTTCTTTTCTTTGTCCCCTCACAGAACGTGGATCCTGAACCACAACACTTGTCTCTGACAGCGCTGTTTGGAAAACAAGAAAAAACAGATGTCTCAGAACCTCTTAATAAACAGCATCAAGAGAACCTTCCTGTCAGGCAGGGTGTGGTACGTTCGCTCTCCTACGAAGAACCTAGCAGACATTCTCCTTGTGCAGAGAAGCAGCTTTGCCCTGCCATTCAGAAGCTTATGGTGCGTGGGACAGACCTTCACCCACTTGCTGAGTTTCCTGAGAACCGACTCTGTGAAAATGGCAATATCCACCCTGTGGGTGAGACTTTCACAGGACTTTTCCAACCTGTGACTTCTCGTGGTATTGCAACATCTCATGTAGTACAGGATGCTGCTGGTACTCAGAGTTTATTACAGAAATTGCAGGGTCAGTCAGGTTCAGTGACGAAAATGGATCCCAGTGCAACAGGATCTGTGAACTCAACAGCTTCTGTGTTCAGCAGGACTCCTGCTGCTGTTGGAGCACCAGCAGCACAGATAAATAATATGACCCAGCCACCTTTGGTATATTTCAATGGCACCCTGCCAGGTCAGACTTTAGAGTCTCAGACACTTGGTAAAGAACAGCCCAAACTTCCTAGACAGCCAATTTCTCTCTCTGGCAATCAGTCAGCCAATTCTGGGGTGATATCACCTCAAGAGCTATTGAAAAAGCTCCAGATAGTGCAACAAGAACAGCAGTTGCATGTCTCCAGCAGACCAACGTTGGCAGCTAAGTTTCCTGTTGTTACTCAGAACAGCAATACACTGAAACCACTGGATTCTTGGATAGAAAAGGCACCAGTTACAGAAAAACAGAACTCTCTCTTTCAGGTAAGTTAGCAAGTTCAGATTTAAAAAAAAAAAAAAAAAAAAAAAAAAAAGGCAATTTTGTAAACTTGAACATTATAAGGCTATTCTCTGTTTCTTTTGGCCAGTATATTCATGTTTCTGCCTTACTAAATTTTGCTGTCTTACATGCATTTTTCACTTTGCAAGTGATAATTTAAGAACAACATCAAGTAAGTTCTGATTCACTAATTGTAAGTTATTGCAAATACCAAGGGGTATGTCTGTTGTACATCACTAATGACCGAAAATACTGCAGTCCTGTTTGCTGTTTGTTTGTTTTTGTGTGTGTGTGTGTGCTTTTTTTCCAGACATGTTTAGAAAAGTTGCTTAGTTTTCAGTTGCCATACTTTGTCTCAGGCTGTTGTGAGTAACTGCTGGTAATTGAGTGTAATGTTTTGGGTTTAAGAATGTTTTTTCTTAGAAAATTAGTCAAACTTTTCTGTGCAGGTATGTTTTTCTTTGTATGCCAGTTGGTAAAAGGACACTTACTTCAAAAAACTGCTGTTAGAAAGTATTTTTATATTGCTGAATTATCTTGTACCATAACAACTACTCCAGGTTATTCAGTAGTTTTGTTTTTCCACTTGATATTGTTTTGAAAAGTTGCTTTGTATCTGAATGTCTTCCAAAAAAAAAAAAAAAAAAACAAACCCTGGATTTTGTTGATTGTGATCCTAAGATTGGTGTCACAGAAAAATCAGGATATGTCCAGAGATTGTGTCTCAAATGAGTACATATTTCTATTCTTCAAGAGAACCTCAAATGCGATTACAAAGTCCTCCATCTTAGACAACTAACATCTTTGTTTACCATTTCATTCTTTGTAGGAGCTTCCACAGTTGAATGTCTTCCTGTGTCTTTTGGGGGGATGAACATCCAAGCCCCTTTAAAGTTCTTTTATTGCAGAAGACTACCCACAAGCATTATGTTGTGTTGGAGTCTGACATTGTAAAGCAGTCTTTAAGTTACTTACCCAAACGACAAACTATTCATCTTTTCAGCATAAAATTCAAAAGCTGTTCTTCTGCTGTTACTGAGAAATGAAAAACTATGGAATGCTTCAGTCAGCTTGCTCCAAATATCCTCCTTACTCCTAGAAAGTTATTCTACACCTGAGGAGGCTGAAATGGCCATTTAACAATTAAGGGCCACATGAGCACAAACACTGACAGGTCAAGATTTCTAATTCCACGGGAGATGTCAAGGGAAAATGAATTTGATAAAGCAAATAGTTATCACTATTTTTATTCTTTAATTAAACTAGTTGATGATATTGAATCTGTGTGAAAGAGTATCTTGTGGTTTAGTCACTAAAATTATTCAGGATTGGTTGCTCACAGATGGTAATCTGACTTTCCAGTGGAGTGCTAATGAATAGAAAGAGGATCCAGAGTCACAATAATGTACTGTTTTCATGGGGAATGGAGCTTACCTGCTATAAGTGAAAGGAATTTTCTGATTCACTGATAAGTATGTATAACATGGAGACATAAGATGTTCCTAGTTAGGAGGAAAAAGTGCAGTGAGGCAATTGCCAGGCTATAAACCAGTATGCAGAATAAAAAGTGGCAGAAATCTTGATGTACTTTTGAATGAAAAATCCATACTGATGCTGATGAGGTTAATGACTTTGTGTATATTTGAAAAAGAAACTGATTCCAGCATTAGTTGCAGTATGGAAAGGGAATTGGAGATCTGACTGATAATGCAATTCCAATAGATTTACTGCTCGAGTATAAATAGAACAATAGGTTGAGAGAAGAGAACAATTTTCACTGGAAGAAGCATCATCCACTGGGATTATTGCTGCAATTTTGCTTTAACACATACAAAACAGAAAAACAAACAAACAAACAAAAAAAACAACAAGCAAACAAACAAGTAAATAAAACTAAAGAGATTCTTAGTCCCCCTTTTTCAAGGCTGTGAGCTCACCAAAAAGATTGACATTGCCTTGGAGTGACTTTACAGACACAGATACAGCTGCTATAAAACTGTATTAGATGCAGTTTTTTTGACATATTTAGCTTTATTTGTAAGACTTAACACATAGAATAAAAATCATGAACGTGTGACTAAGCATTGTTTAGGACACCTAAAGCTCGGCAATCTGGAAGGAATACACCCACCCCCAAAGCAAAACAAAAACCTGGAAATGAAGGAATGAGTCTTTATTTCTGTAGAATCCAACGAATTAGCCATAAGAAAGAAGAAAAAAAAAAAGATAAAAATTTGAAACTTTTAAAACCAACATTAATCTTTTTATAATTACATCTTTACTGTAGACCGAAGGCTTTAAGTGCTGCCATGCCTGCAGACAGACATTTGAGTGAAATTGAGTTGGCACAAATATATCCACACATGCTCATGCAAAATTGATCAAAGCAAATTCTGATGACAAATGCAGCAAAAGGTTTGTTCTCTGTAATTATCTTTTGGTATTGCATCTTTTACTGTAATTGAGCATACAGAAAAAGCAAATTCTAAAAAGTCTGACAGGAATAGAAATGTATCTGGACTGTGTCTTTGTTATTTGGAAAAATCACATTAAAGGAACATCCCAGATCCATCAGCAGTGCTAAGAAAATTAAAGCAATAGTCTTCTGCACAATTGACACATTACAAGTCCAATTTTAAATTGGCTTCTGCATCTCCATCTGGTATAAGAACTGTGATCTCCCACGTGGAGAGGAAGAGACCAGTCACAAAAAATAAAAAAATAAAAACCACAACCACACAACAAAAAAAGCAAACTAAGGAATAATACTCGGAAGCATTCAGTCTGGTGCCAGTCCTATTCTGAGAAGTATTCCTTTTGCAGATGATGAGTAACGTGTGCTGAGGATGCAATAAAAAAGCATTAATCTGCAATAGGCTTTTAAACATGTGCTTAATATTAAGCATAAGTTATCCTGATTATAGATATATGCATGCTTAAGAGTTTATGTTAATCGGAATTACAGTTTTTAAAATGCTTGCAATAACCTTGACACAAATCTATCTTTTCTTCACAAGGCCACTTATATCGCTTACCACTTACATTGCTTGCCACTTACCTCATTTCTTGGAGCATTTTCCATCAAAAATGTGTTTTCTACTTAGTATCTTACATGCTCTGAACAAATGTCAGGTACGTAGTAGCTAATGATACGATGCTCGTATCAAAGATACCTATTATCTTAACTGCTGTTTCATCATGAGATTATAAACGTGTGCAGGAGGAATACAGTAGCTGTGTTAAACTTGTCGTGAAAAGTAATTTAAGATTCTGTAGTTAAGCATCAATAAAAATTGTCTGGATTATACTTGGGAGAGACAAAGCAATGTTAACATTAGCATTATAGCCAGCTGCATTTTAATGGCAGCTTTATTTAAAGTTCCTGAACCATTCCGAGATTAAATGCTCTAAATGATGGCACTACAATGAGTGAAAGGCCCACAGCATCCACTGGGTGCTGATGGTCCAGAGGAGCGCCTGATGCAGCTGGCATTGTGCACGTGTAGGAAGCAGCACCAGGCCCCAGTCTCCATTCCAGGAGATCCATGCATTTCTTAGGTCATGGCGTTAGGGGAATTTGTCAGCTCTAATGTTGTCCAGCTGCCTGCAGCCATGAAGAATATCAATCAGATCCTAGTGAGCATTTGTGCTTCAGAGAAGGTATAGTATGTGCTGCAACAATTACCTTGCACGGTTTTCATTGTTCTTACTCCATTGCTGCAGGACTGGTGGCAGACTGCTATGCTGTTATTAGTGACTCAGGGATTCCAGTATTGACCTGATAAAGCTGGAAGCAATCCAGGGAGGCTGCAGCCCACAAGCAGCTCGGGTTAAATTCTGTGAGAAAGAAGGCGATCAGCACTGTTTTGGAAGGGCTGTTACGTCTCGTGGGAAATTCCTCAAAGCTGAAAGATTGGTTTGAAGGCCACATGCCCCTACAGAGCATTTGCAGTGCTTGCAGCAAGAGCTTGCTGCTATAGGAATTACACTTGTAGTGTCACTCTAGTGTCCCACGTTTCCTCATGGGCATCAGTTGGCCCAGTGACTGAAGGTGATCTGAACTCTGAATCTGAACTGAAATTTTGCCCTTGTGTTTTAAAAAGCAACCATCCTGTTTATGTAAGAATTTGTTAAATGGCAGAAGCTTTGAGCACAATCTCTTAGGAAAAAAAAAAAAAAAAAAAAAAAGAAGTACCTTTTAATGTTTGAACACGAAACCAAACAGTATGCACTGAAAAAATGCCTGTATTTTCTATTTGTCTCCTGAGGCAAACGCTGAAGTATTGCAGTAACCTGTAGACATTAGCTGTGTCACCAGTAGATGGCAATATTGCTTATTCCATATAGCTTCCATATGGTTGGCAAGTTCTACCAAAAAGCTGTTTTTATCCAGGAAAAGCAAATAATATTTGATATATGTGTTGTGGTTTAACAGACGTGTGTTTGACAGTAGTAACCATTTAGTACTAAGAACGTGGTTTGTCTCAGGTTTTGTTTATATTTCTCAGACTAGAGAGAAGTGTCCTTTGATTTCAAAGGACGTGTCATTTAGGTCTTGACATAGTCTGTCCTAAAACATAGGACATAGGCTCTGTCTTATGCTAGTGAGACTGTTTAGGACTATGATTTAGGACTATCTCCTCCAGCTGCTCAGCACCGCTCCTTTGCTGGAGGTTCCTACCCTTGCAGGGCAGTATGTATATGCATTCTTTAAATCCCATTAGGAAAAATCAGCTGGTTTTAGCTAACCCTGCCGGTTTCACTTGAGGTAAATTAAAGAGGAGTTACGTGAGCGGCACGGATGAGCAGATCAGAAGTGTTGCGGTGTCTGGAAGCAGCCAGTCTTCCACGGGTACTTTTACAGGAAAACGTGCGTGCACAGCCTCAAGGTCTTGCTCTGTGGAAGCATGTCCCTGTGGACTTGTGATGATTTTCCTTTAAAACGAACTTTGGTTTTGAAGCATAGGTGCACAAACATGCATACTACCTTACTGTTTTGGAAGTAAACCTGCAATAAGTTAGGAGTATCTTATTCAGGAACTTGAAAGGCAGACTTGATGATTTCGCTTGTGATCGCATGTCGTGGGGTAGAAAAAAAGCTGTGGGTAGAGAGTTTCATTTCTAAGTAGTACTGTGTATTTGAGAAAAAATGCTTACTTCAAAAGAGTATTGAAGATTTTTGCATAAGGTGCATATTACGTGCTTTCTATATACATGAGTCTTTCCAGGCCCCTAGTCTTTTTGCTTCCTTTAATTTAAATTGAACATTAAATGAACATGAGATCTCATTGATTCTCATTGATTCTTTCTATATCTTTTATATTGCAGCCAAACTGATATTATTCAGAAACATCTCGTGTAGAGCATTCAACTAGGGGTAAGAAGAGCTACCCCCAAAAAAATGTTTTTTAATATTGAACTACATTGTTTTGCCTACCTAGGAAATCAACCTCAGATCTATTTCCTTACTTTTAATTTTTTTTTTTGAAATGTTTGGAACCCCAGACACAAAGTGGAGTGCTTCTATAGGTTTTTACCTTCATGGAGCAGCAATAAATCATACTTCAATTCCAAGCATGGTGGAATTTCTTTGTACCTTTTGTTCTTTGGAACAAAAACAAACCAAAAAAAAAAAAGGTTTGGTACTTGAATATTGAGGAGATGGCTGATAAGGTTAGGATTTATTACTAGTTACGTGCAGAAAGCTCCAACGTCTGCAAACTTAGTGAATAAACTTTGTTATGTCATATATTATATCTGCTACTGTTGATCAGTCCTGCATGTTTTAGAGTTGCAAGATGTATCGCAGAATTTAAACATAAAAATTCTTTGACACCTATATTTGCAGGTTGGCATGGATATGATGCAGAGAGAACTTGCAGAACTACAGCAGCATCTGGGTTTTCTTTCTTTTTAGGGCCTTTTTGACTTTCTGAGCTGAATGTTGGTTAGGAGTCAGTTTTGTTTCTGAGAGTGCCACCAGCTCACTGCAGCTCTTATAAATCACTCACCTGTTTTCTTTTCCACTCTCCTTATATAAAAGGAGGACATGTGAATGTGTGTTTGTGTGTATATACTTGTGCTTGTATGTACATACATATGTGTGTATCCACATATAAAAGCTAATCGGAAAATTACAGTTTGCAAATGTTTTCCAATACTGGTTACAAAGATTAGTCTTTAATATTGGCATTTGTATGTAGGCAAGCATATTCTCGAAGATCAAACTTAAGGACTTACTGTTCCTATGTGGAAAACTTTACGTCTACATTTTCTAAGAATGATGATTATTTAATAGTCTGATTTCTGTACACAGTCTGCTCCTGTACACAGATTATTTGCCTTATCAGACTGTATCATATTTGAATCCATTGTTACGTTTTACTGCGAGTTGGATGGAAGACCTTTTAATTGGGAAATGGACCATATAGGGGTCCTGAACAAGAGTTTCATGTAACTGGACCAATCTCCAGCAATTTCTGTACCTGTTGCAGTTTTAATCATCTTAATTCCTTTGAAATTAATTAGATAAGTTAATTGATTACTTGATTTTTACATGGACAGGTAATCTCACCTCAGCGCATTCCTGCCACTGTGACTCCTACCTTGTTGATGTCCCCAATGGTGTTCACTCAGTCCACACCTACTCCAGCAAAAGCAAATGAAAGTGGGCGGTTCGCAGCATCGAACCAAGAACCTGCTGCGAGCTCAGCCAGCCTTCTCCTGCCGCTGCAAACCCCAGAGCCAGCTGTGGTCAACTCAATGACAAAGATACAGCTGCAAGAAACACTTTTACACCTGATCCAGGTAAAATGCCAAGAATTCTTCTGCTTTGCTTTAAATCCTTATTCCTATTTTGCTGTAAGCACCTGGACACCTAATCAGTTGCATCCATCTGTCTAGAGGCTAAATGGATAATTGAAAGATATGCTGAAAGTTGTGCTACTTAGGGCTGTGCATTAATGGAGCACTATGACATATGCAGGTGAGGTAGTAACCTCTCTTTGCACACTGCTGGTTTAACTGCATTTTGATTAATGAATGTAGTTTGGGGATCAGGAAAGATAATAAATTTGAAGGAAAAGAATAAAAGTGACTGAAAGCTTCATAAGGCTGGCCTATGAGCCAGAGAGAGACCTGTTACATTTTTAGCTAAGGATAAATAAAGGGTGATTATTCTAGCTGCCAGATACTTCAGAGATGCATTTTAGCAGTGAGAGAAACTAAGATGGGAAGTGTGAGCAAATTCAAAATATGGGTTAGATAACCTAAAAATATACTAGTTCAGTCTACTCAGTATAATCCTCTACTTCAAACACTGAAATTCCTCTTGCTGCACTTATTCAGGTTCAAATCCAACAAAACACGTCAACATATAGGAGACAATTGTTACTGCTCTGAGCTGGTATGAATGATTATGGTTTATTTTTTTCTGTGACTTGCTCTGAGACAAATACCTGAAGAGCAGAGGTTGAGGAGAGACTGTATAGCTAAAGAACTGGCTATAACACATAATAAATAGAGAAACAGGTTTAAGGGTCCAACTTGTAGGCCAAAGCTGTGCCTATATGGCTTGGCATTAACATAAAAGTCTTTGCTGGAATTCTGATTTGTCTCGCTTAAAATGCAGTTTAAATTACAGACCCAGAAAGAAAATAGCAGCTTTAAAAAATTAAAGTTTTTTCTCATTTTCTCCTGTGTTTTTAGTTTGCGATTAAAAACCAAAAATATCACGTTATCCTGTCTTTACATACTAAAAATATCTGGATAGTAGGAAAACCATATATAAAGTTAAAAAAAAAAAAAATTAGTCAAGAAAACTTAGATTCTGCATTCTGAAACTGTATTTGCGAAATGTATATTTGATCCTGCTGTTCTTGATAATAGTTAGGATTAACTGCATTACCTGGAAATTACTTAAAGTTTAAAACTGTGATGCTGATTGCCAGTTGCTTAGCTGTTATTTTTGGTTATATAAAACTACAATCTCAGATGCTCATGATTTTCTTCAAGGGGTATCTTGATTTTAATCATCTTCATATATTTATGTAAGCTACATAAGACTTTCTCTCTTAATGTGAGTTGACCAGTTCTTGCAAAATGATCTTCAGAAGGAAAAAGTTAAGCATCAGAGCAAAAGGAGCAGCATCAGTTAGGAGTGTTAAGTCTAAAAGAGCTAAACAAGGTGCAAGGATTGGCTCGGGTAGGATTTCAGGGTGTTTCACTGTTCCTTAAGATGTATTTGGAATTATCACTGAACTAATGGGGGAAACTACTTAAGGAAATCCCTAGGTAAATGAATGAAAGAGAAGAAATGAGAGGGTTGTATAATCACTGCAATATCATGCAAGAATAGTATACTCAAATCCACTGAGAGTTCGGAATGTCTGCTTTCTGTGTATTCGTTACTACTGAATATCTGTAGAGATATTCATGCTTGCCACAACAGAATTTATATTCCCATGCAGTTCCTCAAAGTCTCGGAAATAGTACATATATATTTTTGGTAAAGGAAATAGACTTCCTATTACTCACTTCTTAAGACAGAGCAAGGTTGAAAGGCGTTCTGTACATAAAACTAGAGGGGAAAAAAAAAAAACTATACTCGGGGATTTCTGCCTTGCAGTAACAATTGTGTTTTGCTTTTCAGAACGATGACAACTTCTTAAATATTATTTATGAAGCATATCTCTTCAGTGTGAGAAAGGCGGCAATGAAGAAGTCTATGTGAAAGACGATTTTTTAAATTAAATTTCTATTATTTCCTGACTCCCAGGAAAAAGGTTTCAAAATTTTCGAGTGATGCTATGTTTAAAGAAACGAGTGGTCTTAGGCACTTTGCATACACATAGATTTTGCTTGTTGGCAGGTACATGCTGTACTGAGAAAGAAGTGGGCAGAAACGGATTGTGCCTTCAGGGAGGAGAGAGTCGCAATGCTGAAGACTTAATCAAAAAATATCTTAAATTATTTTTCTTATAGTGTCCCATGGTTAGGATTGGTTTTCCTGCATAAAGTCCCTGTTCTCAGAATTCACTTTCCTTTTTTTACTTATAGCGTGGTCACTTACTGACAAGGTATTTGACATGATTTTTCTCCGAGAAGTCGTACGCCGCTTTCACGATGAACTATGCCCGTTTCTGACCACATGGTGGCAATGTTGGACTATTTTTAGGGAAGTGAAAATGCTGGTGAAATTCTGGAACTGAAAGTCGTAGGTAAACTGTTAGGTCATCGTACTTAGTTGTCTGCAGAGCAATTTAGAAGAAATGTCATGACTTTTCCCCAAATTTTTGTAGAAAAATCTTTTTCTATTTTAACAAGAGTATTTTTAGCTAGCCATAGAAATGGGACTCTGCAGGTGTTTTAAAGAATTGGGGGGAGGGTTTTGTTTGTGAATGTACTTGCTATCAGCGTAACTTGGGGAGGGCACTGGATTCATGTTTCTACTATTCTAGATCCAATCTGTATTATTATAAGCAATGTGCAACTTTGTTAAGGGGGAGACTACATGGTGTAAAAGTCCTATTAATTTTTTAGCGCGTTCCTGGAGCACAGTGATTTCTTTGACCCATTTTTAAAGAAAATAAAATGGATAATCCCTCCAATGTGGTGATTTTATTTTATTGTACCATGGACTACATATTTAGAATTGTTGGGATCACTTGCATTTCTTTGACTCTGGAATGTTTTTACACTTGGCAGAAGAGACATTAATGAGATTTTAAATCAATTAGAATAAATGACTGAAATAATTTCTTTATGTTCTTATTAACATCTGTTGCTGAAGTGTGAGTTTACTACAGTTTAGGAACCCCAAGTTGTTGCTGAGATGTTTCTTTTATGGGTGCTGGGAGCCTGACATGTAATGCATAAATGAGTAATGCTAGACTTTTGCTACGTGAAATAGCTCATAGAAAGCAAGATGTATTCTGGTTCTGTTTGCTACCAAATTGCTCACAATTCATTCAGATTCAGTGAAAAGAACATGTTGCATGGGTGTCGGCAAGAGTAGGCCTTAAAGACGGGAAGCCCTGTAGCCATTACGATTTATGTGATTCTACTGAACTAATTCGAATAACTTCTGAATGAACTGGTGTGAAAGAAATTGGAATCTGCACAAGGGATTTTTTGAGATACGTAAATACGTGCATAATGTCTGTGATTATGGATTATTTGACAGTACAATTTAGAGATGATGGGGATGCATAGGTAAGACCTCATATGACATGTAGAACTGCTTGTAAATGGTGGGTAAAAATAATCCCTTAGTATCTCTGACTGTGTTTGTGATTGGTTTTCTACTTAGGGGAGAAACACTTTTATTTACCAAAAAAAAGCTATTTTGATGCATGAATTTTAAGAACATCCTTTTTTATTGCTTTTCAGAGTAAGGTGTCATTTTAAAAACCTTACAGGATTATTTTTTTTAAATACCTGCTAACTCTTGATGTGTATGACAGCAGTATCGGCACTACACTGAACAAGCTGAGGCATATCTTAAAGCAGACAAGGATAAAGTTAGTTCAGGGTTTCTACCTGCAGCCCTCTCTTCTGGTTATGGCTGCGCTGAATAACAATGATGGAACTGTTTTTCTCACATTCTCACTGCTCTAAGAGGTATCTGGGATTGTTCAGGTGGTGTTAACTTGCCTTTTGTGAGGTTTATGAGGGTAGTTGCTACATGAAGGAGGTGCCATTTTAGTTGACTTGCATACTTACCATGAACAACAGAGGTAAGAATGTAGAACAGGCTCATAAAGAAATATTCTCAATTCTGTGATAACAAACAAAAGAGGAAGAGTATTGAAAGAGCTGAATCGAAGCCAAATTTGTTGCCTAGCTTTCTATTTCAGATAGCCAAATGTGCTTCTTCAGAGGCATTTGGGAACTGGTTTCATACCAGTGTGACCTTTATCACCTTCATGCATTAATCCCAGTCTCAGCATCAAGGTTTTCAGTGTATTTCCACTTAACTACTGCCCACTTCCTTACAGAATTCCATACTTATTGAACTAGAGAGAGAAGATGAGGAGTAGAAAGTTAAGGAAACGCTGGAACATAATCTCTAACTAATTCTGTTGGTGTTTATCACGGAAATCCGTAATGTTCAGTGAAAGCATCCAAACCTTTCCTCAGGCCCTTCTCACAGAAAAATCAAATCCTTAATTTGATTTTTATTCATTAGCTCTCTATTGCTCCTCTCTCTTCTCTTCCTTGTTGTTGTTGCAAAGGGGATAATTAAAACTGCACAGCAAAATAAAAATTTTCCAGGAGCAGGATGCAGCTGAATAAGCAGGGTGCTTCGTCTCCTCTGACGGCCTATTTACGTTGTGTTGAGCTTTGAATTTCAGTCACAAGTGCAGTGGGTATTCTAGATATCTTTGTCCCTCTAGGATATTAAAACAACAGTTTAATATTTTAGCAAACTTGGAGAAATTTGCCGCAGAAAAAACAAAAGAGATTTTTCAGCAAGCTTTTGAGGCTCTAATGTTGCAAATGTTATGAGAAGGCAGCAGCTTTACCCAGAGGGATTTCTGAAACCTAGAGAAAAGGCAAAATTCTAGTCATTGAAGTGAATAATGCACTAAAAAATTAATCCTCAGTCAACATACAAATAACTTCACTGCTAGTCCTGACTAAGGACTTTTAAAACACTCGTGAGTGCCAGCCTTTTCCAAACTGCTGTGGCTATCTCCAACAGAGTTGTTCTGACCTCTGGGCATGAATCGGCATGGAGTGGAGCTGAGAGTACAGGAGGGGACTTGGCATGTGCAAACAGGAGCAAAATGTGGTCCTGCAAGACACTGAAGAAACAAAGGCTGTAGTTTTATAAACACTTTAAGCTGGCTGTGGTGCTGAAGAGGCATCACATCCCAGCCACCCACTCTAGGCTGTTTACTCCTGCTCCCACATTGGTCGTTTCCTTCCATCTCCCATCATTTTTCTCCTTCTTTGTTTTGATTAAGGCAGCTACATGGTACAATGTGTTGCAGCTAATTGGTTGAGGTTAAGACTCCCTGTGCTCAGAGGTTGGTTTAAACCTAGATGGATTCAGTGGGCAGCAGCACAGGCACCTGCAGTGGTCTGAGGATGTGGGTGTGAGGCATGTGGTAAATGAGTGGGATCTGTAGAGAGGAAAGTGAGGCGGGAAGGTTGAGCTGCTCTGTTGCCTTAAACTGACTTGAATTTCTGTGAAACTGATCTAAAGGCTGTTTGCCTCTTCGGGTAGTACTCAGAAGATGCCACAAAGATGAAAACGTGACTTCATTGTTGTGCCCTACCTTGGCTGCTCGTGGAAGTCTGTGAATGCATTTGCAGACCCCTCCGCAAAGGTTAGGTATTGTTTCTGAGCCTAAGCTCTCTAGGCTCTGCGCAGAGGCAGGGCAAGGACAGGATCCTGAGGGCAAGCCTGAGTACAAACCTAATTTAGCCAGGGAGATTAGATTGACTGGGCTAAAGTTAGCCTCTGCAAGCACCTTCCACAGCACTGCCACTGTCTTGTACTGAAACTAGTGACAGCTGAGCCAGCCACAACTTCTCCTCACAATACAGCAGCTTTTTGGGTGAATTTTCCCTTGTTATTTTTTTTTTAATTCAATGGAGACTATCATCAAACCTCAAAAGACTGCTCAGATACAAATCTTCCTGGTATGGAGGTGAATGAGAAAGGCAAGGAACAGACTGGATTTGTGTGTATGGCTGAGAAAACTACTGAAACTAACAGGAAATGAGCAGTGGTAAGATACAGGGAGAAGGAGGAAAAATATATATATATGTTTAGGTCGTTTTAAAGAACAGATTTTTGAGAAAAAGTGTGTCCTATATATGATCACCTTTACATTTTAGCTCATAGAAAGAATTCTAGTTTTAAGTAGTCTACATTCATGCTTTTAAAGCTGAGTAACACCATAAAGGCTTCCAAAGAATGAATTTAGCGTAAGCATCTGGTGTACACAATAGGAAGTCACTACATGGGTTTTGGGAGCAGCAACCTCAGTCACACGTAATAAAAATAAATAAATGAAACTATTTGGGTTATTCATTGATTAAAATCCTTCTTATATTAGGGCACAAATTCTATAAAAATTAAAGCAAGTTCTGAGTTCATGACAATGTGTGTGCACTAGCAATATTTTCAATAGAGATATGAAAAAAAAAAACACCTCACATTGTGTGGTAGCTAACCAAAAGTCAAGCAATTGAAACTATCGCAGCTTCCCTTACTATCAGTAAGATAGCAGCCTGCTTTCAAGCCGTGAGGGAACTAGGGGAAACGATGACAACGTCCTGCAGCTGCTACCCTATACACAGCTGGATGCTAAACCCATGGCTAGATCCTACATAATTAACTCTTTTCTTGCCTGGGTGTCGCCACCCCGCATTTTAGGCCCATCAGCTGAGTGCAGAGCTCCTGTGCTTTGGCTTGAACTCTGCTGGTGTGCATCTCTGTTACTGCAAATAGCTTTGGGTATAGCTATCAGCGCCGTATTTCTTCACCTGGTACCTGAAATCTACTTACAAAACCTACTGAAATAGAGATGGATGCTATTATTATGTCACTTCAAAACCTACCCGGTGTGTTTTTCTCCAGCACTTTCCTGTAAGCACGGCGTGTAGCAGGCCGGCAGGATGGAGCGTGCAGGCTCTTGGCAGCACTCCCAGTGTAGGGCCACTCGGGCTGGGAACAAAAGCTCTGCTTTCCTTCATTTTTACTGCTGCTTAGCCGTCTGGCTCACTGACGGTCTCCTTCTTTCCACTTAGAGCAGTAGCCCCAGACCTACCACTTAGTAAAAGTGTCTGTGGTCCTCATTCCTCTAGAATTTTTATTGTTTGTTATGCCTGAGGATCTCCCCTTGGGTTCTTACCAGGCAAATCCTGCACTCCCTGGCCTCTCCCACTGATGCAGAGAGCTGTGGCCTGGAGTTTGAATTAGAGCATCAGTCAGGGTGTAGTATCATAGCCTAAGCCTGGGGTCCCATGCTTAGTGCTTACTGTTTGGCAATAGAGGTAGCGATTGCCAGAGCTGTGTTTGTATGCACAACCCATTTGTTGCCACTGTCTCATCCTCTTACGATAGCCTTTTCCCTTCCTGCTTCCACACCTGACACTAAGCTAATCCCTGACTGCAGGGGGCTGTTAAATCCAGCAATCGAAAGTTCTTCAGTGTGAAGTGCCCTGAACCAGCCAGCTGACCAGAGCTGAAGACAGTAAGCGCTTATTTCTGAGCCATCAGCAGGTGGTCAAAGCAAGCAGGCTTTGCAAAGCAGGGCACTTTGCAAGTGCTGCTGTGCATACCCTGAAGAAATCAGCTACCAAAATGAGAAGATTTCAGAGAGAAAATACCAATTAGGAGGTGATAGAAAGATTAAAGTTGGTATTTCTTCTTGTCACACCATAACAACATGTTTCATTACACTGGTGCTGAGGGAGCAGGTCTGAATATAGAGGTGGTGGGATGGGGAAGATTGGCAGGGTCAGGTACAGGATGGAGGGACACAAAAGTTGTGGTCAATATTCAACCCACAGTGGTCTGCTCATTTTCAGGAGGATGACACTAGCGGTGATTTCATTATCCACTTAAACATCTTGGGATGAGAGCTCTTGGATGATTTTAAAGGATTTTTGTTTCTTCTGTATGTTTTGTTTGTCTTCAGCGTTGCTCTAAGAGTGCTCGTCCAAAAATAGCCAGATGACACAAAGTGCTTTTTATACAAATTATCCTTGCAAAGAAGAGAGAAAGAAGCATTACCTCCACCTAAAATTGAGGTGGTGAGGGGTTACGATGGGTTTATGGCAGTCGCAGAAGAAGTCAAGAGGCACAGCCAGCGACTCAGCCACGCACCACTGGGGGCTCGCTCCTTTCTGCATCCCATAATTGTTGTTTGTCTCGGTCCAGCCCAAACACCTCTCTTTCCCAGCAGCAGCTCTTCATAAGGGATCAGCAGGTTGTGTGGGCAGGGAAAACTGGAAACAGCAAGGAACAGAGAGAGGCAGCAGCACAGTGGCCAAAACTGAGCCCCAAGGCACGTGGGGGTTCTGGTGTTACGTTTTCCCCTTCCCCTTCCCTGCAGCATCCCTCAGGCTGGGCAGGTTGTGCTGCTGAGGTGGCCTCCTGTAGCACAGAACTGATGCAACCAGCAGAAATGAACCAAGCAGCGATGGCATTTCCACATGCAGTTCCTGCATTGATCAAAAAATGAATTACCGCTGCTCCGAGATGTACTCTCCCAGCTTCATGGCAGAGCCCATGCCGAAGGCCACCCAGAGCAGGGCTCCTGTTGTCCTTCCCAGCCCGCTGGCGTCTGCTCTCTGCTCGGCTCTTGTCTCGGAGCCTCCACTGTGATTTGTGAGGTGCTGCTGTGCTTCCTCCCTGTAAATGTTTTTCTTCTGCCAAGTGGCTGCAGCAGCACAGTGGGAGTCCTGAAGGCTTTCTGATGGCCTGCCAGAGGTGAGCGATTGCTGCTGGCATTTCAGAAAAGAGCAGGGTTAACACACAGTCCATTTTCAGGGGGAGGGGATGAGGGAAAAGCATCCCCTCTGTCAGCTGCTCACCTATAAACACAACTTTGCCAGAACAGGTGGGACTATCGGGCTGTTGAGATCTGTTGCCGACCCTTTCCTTGGCCAGCACATCCTTCAGAGAAGCCTGGCAGCCCCATACAACACTGGTCAGCAGTGCTGAAAACCCCAGTGAGTGACAAAACATCCTCCTGGCTCCCGAAGGCAGCATCCTTTCAGCTTGGCTGCGCAGAGCTGCAGCACAGAGACTGGCCTGGCTGCGTGCTCCCCAGCACAGTGTCTGTGTTCGTTTCCACAGCTTATTGGCCCTGAACAGCCATCTGCACAACCTGCAATTTTCTAGTGCTAATAACAATTTTCTCCTCGGTTAGCGTGTGCAGCACCATACTAAACCCAGCTGATCGCTGTCGTCCCTGCCAAAAAGCAGGGAAAGGGCTCCACGGCTACTCCACCCCGTCAGCTTTCCTCGCTGTCCTACACAATTAATCCTAGAGAATTTCTAGGTTGCACCAACCTAAAATACTTCCTCTATTTCCATCTCGCTGCTGGAGACATCCTCGGAGGGAAGGCTTTGGAAGTGAAGCGAATAACCTCTGCATTTTGTGTTGCTGCCTGGGCAAACAGGGAGAAAGCAGCTGCTGGCAGATGTGAAGCCAGACATTAGCATATGGAAAAAAAAAAAAAAAATCAAAACAGCACAACTCTGGAAAACCTCTAGATGACAAATGAGAGCTTACAGCACTTTAAAGACAGGACAAAGCTGACCAGAAACGAAGGACTTGCAAGTAGCAGGGTTTGGAGGTGCCCCAGCAGAGGACTTGCTGAGTCCCAGGCACTGTGTCCACCTCGAGGGGGTGATGGGGGGCACCAGGGCTCCAGCCTTGGTGCTGACAGAGCCACTGCCAGCCTCGGCATCACAGCTCCTAAACCGCCTGGGGCTTGCAGGCTGGAGGTGTGAGCTGTGTAAGGGGAATGTGGTGAGCCGGAGGTGAGGTGTCCTGGGGGTCCCAGTTAGGTGCAGCAACTAGCACAGCTCTCACATACCCTGTGAGAGCCTCCTCGGGGACCTGCCCCTTCAACCAGCACTCACCAGTCTGCCTGGGCTGGCTCTGCTGGCTCCACCCATCACGGCTGTGGTCTTCACGCCTCGCAATGCTGTGCTTTGAAAATAGGCAAAGACCTTGCGGTCTAGTGGCTTCTGTACCTCTTCGGAGCAGAAGTGCTCCATCACCATTACCGGTGGCAAGCTGCAGCATCACACGTGTTTCGCTGCTGCCTGCTATGACATTTTGGCCCTTACAGACATGAAGAAGCTCAGTGGCTGTCAGAGCGTAATACCGCACAGTGGAGTATGAGAGGAGACAGGCAATGCTTCTTCTTTCCAGTGGATTTATAGACCTGGCAAGCAGAGCAGACCGAAGTTTAAACTGCAGCTAGAAAAGGGAATCACTCCAAACCGGGAATGCCAATTAACTCCGTCATCACTCGGACAAATTAAGCTGGGGGCAGAGCTGCAGCAAGCAGCCATTGCTCACGAGATTTCAGCCCGGGCCTGCCTACTTGCTGCACATCAGATTTCCCGTGCAGGAATCCCCAGGGCACGACTGCCTGGCTTTGGTCCGAAACCTGGGAGCCTCTGGCTCAGAAAGATTGTAGCTTCAGCCTTCCTGCTGTGCTAACCTGAAGGCAGGCGGTTGGAGTGCGTCTTTAGGAAACAGCGGATGACTTTAGATAGGCATCAAGGCTTGGAATAGGGATTTTCTTTTTTGTTACTCAGGCACGCATTATCTATTTATCGATAGCTCTGGTAAACCTAAAATCCATTTTTTTTGTCAAGTGAGGTGAATGCATTTCTCAAACTCGTCTCGAGCAAGCTGCAGACTGCCCTGTCCCCATCCCAACTAAATGGTTTGCCTCATCGCCGCTCTCTCTGTCACGTGTCACATGTGCTGCCCAGATGCCAACAACAGCAGGAGGAAGCAGAACAAGTGAGGCTGCTAGAAATTGATTGTTTCAGACATATTTTGCACGCTGTTACATCGTGCACGCTGCTACATGCTCTGGCAGGAGCAGAGAGGTGATTTGCTCTCGTAACATATGTGCCTGTGTCCTGGCGAGTCACCCTTCCCTCTTGCACACATTTTCCTGCCTGCCCAGCACCTCTGTGGGCAGAGACCTCACCCTTAGTGGGAGTCCCATGCTGTCAGCTGGTACCCAAGGGGTTAAAAAAGCAACAAAAACTGCTAGCGAGGAGTGCACTGGGTTGCTTCCTCAGCTAATTTGAGCTCCTTGAAGGAAATCAGGGGAGGCATTTAATGATTCTTCTGCGCTCAGCATGATTTGTATCTCCATCCTCTCAGGGCAGACTCGCAGCATTAAATCCTCTGGAGTGGAGGGGAAAATCTCTTTGAAAGCCTCTTGCCGCGCGAGATGCTGTCAGGCAGTGAGGGAAGGAAGGGTGAGCGTGTGCTACGAGAGCTGGCAGGTGACTGAGCTAATTACGGGCTCGGAGGCAATTTAGGGTGACGGGAAGTGACTGGAGTCGTCACCAGGGGTTCACTGGAGCCCCCTTCCCATGGGCTGAAGGCCATCCCCCCCGGTCATGTCAGCAGTCATGAGTCAGGGAAACACCTTCCACTTGCTGCAGGGGAACAGCGGAGCAAAACGCAGGCTCCTTCGAAATGGTGCTAATCCGATGCGGAAAGCTTCTCCCAGCCTTTCTCTTCCTCAAGACTCTCAGGATATTTTTAATAACAATTGATGGCTGCCTAAACTCACAAACATGTTTTCATTAATATTCATGAAAGAATGGACTGTTTTTATCTACACCTACATCAGCGTGTGGTAAAATGTATCCAAAGCCCAGCTTTTATCTTTAATCACACCGAAACTTGATCACCTCTGATTTTTATGGGGAAAAAAAAAAAAAATAGTCCTGTTTTCAAAGGGGAAAAGCATGAAATGTTTTAATTTGTGACCTAGAATTTTGGCAAAGCTGCTCCCTTCTGTGAAATCAAAATGGAAGGGAAAAAAAAAAAAAAAAAAAAAAAAAAGTAATCAAGCTTTTAAGATTTTTAATTGAGTTCTGAACATTCCAGCCATGCTGATGTACATTTCTACAATAGCTCCTGTCTGGACACTCAGTATCAGAAGCAAAAGAAAATAAATTAAAATTGCCAGAAAACTTTAACAGATTGAAAAACAATTAAAGGAGGCTTTCTGCACAGTCATTGCCCCTTATTTGTGCTATGGTCGCATGCTGCAGCTCTCTGGGGATCAGGCAAGGAAGCTGTATTTATTATGCAAACCCACAGCCACAGAGCTCATCGTCATTATGTGCTACACGGGGGGCAGCCAGCTCCTGTCCATTGATGCCATCTTCCCAGACAGGCTGGTGCTGATGCCCAAATTGCTACAGAGAGGTCTGCAGAGCCCTGCACCCAGCGTTGTTGCTGCAAGCCCACCCCGCTGCCGTTGCTGGAGCAGGGACACCACTGCCCAGGGCTCCAGATGACAACGTGGGCCAAATAAATCAGGGAGGGGTGGGAATATGGTGGATTGCTGGCTGTGCCCACAGATCACCTGCTGAGCGAGGAGGCAGCCCCCAGCTCTGCAAGAGCACAGTGAGCATCCTGCACTCCCAAAGCAGCAAGCACACCATTACCTCAAAAATCCTCATCAGGATTTCAGAACATAGGTGAGGTGGTAACATCAGACCACAAACACAGGTAGCTCATCTCTGCCCCCCACATCTGCTGACCCTGACAGGGACACAGAGAAGGAGAGGAGGGACCCTCCTTCCTTCCAGCCGAACCAGCCTGGAGCAACCCTAATTTAGCCCAAATACCGCCGTGGTGATAACCTTGCGAAATCCCAAATCCTCGTTGACACACTGAGTGGGGAGAAGGAGGTATTTGCGGCATGTCCTCCAAGCAGGGTCATTGCATCATGCCTTTAATACGAAGGATTTGGCAACAGGAAGGATGCTGTGAGATGCGCACTGAGTCAAGTGTTTCCGTGGCTGTGGAGCTTAGCAGATTAAGTGGCATCATTTGGTTAGTCACTTGGTGCACCGCAGCTCCTGGGGCTCCCCGGGAAGCGAAGCCTCCTCCCTCGAAAAAGCTGTGCTAGCACAGTCGCTTTACCAGGAGAGGCTTTAATCCCTTTAAAAATGGGGTTTCCCTTCCTCCTAATCAAGTTCCTTCAGGTCATGTGGATTTGAAATGGAAAAGATTAAGTTTAAGCCTTTGGTAGTAGAGGGAGAAGGATAAAGTTGGCTATCACTATGGCTACCTTTGTGACAGGACCCTGGAAAGCTGCTGTCTGCTGAAGTGAGCATCTGCTTTCACTTAATACTTCCTTTTTTTCCCCTTTTCCTTTCTTCTTCTTCCTTATTTTTTTCTTGCCTTGCTCTGCCTTCAGTGATGGTGGGAGATGCATCAGTGCTCCTTTTCACCAGATTGCTCTCCCTTGGTGTCTCCCTGTGTGCCCTGAATGTCCTGATGCTCTGAACACTGGGGCTGCACAGAGGTGTTTTGTTTTGTTTTGGTTTTTGAATCTAGTTTCATCTTGGGGTATTTAAACAAGTCTAAATTTAGAGAAGAGCTGTGGGGAAAAAAAAAAAAAAAAAGGCAAAGTAACCAGCCAAAGGCATTAATTAATATGACACCTACATGGCTGCTCCTATAAACAACAGGGAGAGCATGCAGCCTGCTGAGAACAATCTCCAGGCAGATACTTACAGAGCAGCTGGGTGGAATGGAGGTCTAAAGGACTGTTTTTGGCCAGACATCTGATGGTGCTCTGTAGGCCTGATGTTCATCCATTATCCTCTGCCCCATGAAATGCAGAAAGTCAGGTACAATACCTGCCTGTAGCCCCTGGAGTTACACCAGGGTGAATCTGTCCTGCTCTGCAAAGGGCTCAGTGAGGTGTCAGACACCTGCAGCTAGTTTAACCCAGAACACACCTGGGAGTGAGAGGGCTGCCATTTTCCCATCAAGAGCGATGAGGAAGGGGCACTCAGCAAGATGGCTCAGCCAGCACCACCTGGAGCTGCACAGCTTCCAGCTCTCCAGCTCCCAAACTGCCCAGGTAGGCCGCCAGCCCTGCAGACACCACAGCCCCACATCCACCTCCACTGTGCTGCACATCCCTGGGGCTCAGCTGGCCCTGGTGTGGTCCAGCCAGGAGGGAGGGCAGCACACAGAGGGGATGGGGATGGGGACAGGGATGCTTCTCCAGCCCCCAGCCTGGGGGCCTGCCACAAATCTGCAGCCCTTTTCACCCACTGAATCCACGCCTCCACAAGCTCACGAGTGCTAACCCTCCACAGCTCTGAAACCTGATCAGAAGAGATTTGCACAGCCAGCCAGTAAAACCACAAATAAAAGTGCTTTTCCTCCACTGGCTCTGGCGAGGGCCCCCTCCTCCTGGTTGCTGCTGGGACAGGCAGATCAGATTCTCTGCTACTGGCAAAACACCGCACGGCTGCTTTCCAAACCACTCCAAGGAACAGTTAAACCCACTCAGGCAGGCCACAGACATCGTCCTCATATCTCACAAACAGGATGCAGACTTCAGCACAGCTGAGGGAGCAGTTTCACAAGCACGATGTTTGAGCAGGGTAGAAAGGAGCTTTTGTAAATAGATACTTAGCTAAGGGGTCCTACCATGAGACAGAGAGGCACAAGGTTATGATCTCAGATAAATGCATCTGTTGTGAGCAAGATCACGTAGTTTATTCTCATCAGTCCTTGTTTTAAGTTATAGAAAAATAAAACAATCAATTATTATTAAGCAATGATGCTGCTTTATGTTCAGGATGATGACGGAGCAAAGACTTGTTTTGAGGCATGAGATGGTGGCAAGCACACAGCAAGATCCCAGTGTCTCCAGAATGAAAATCAACTCAGCACACACATCCTACACCCTTGTCTCTGTCCTAATATCTATAAGAGGTCCCTGATGCTTGCTCCCTGTGGGCCCCAAGTGACTGCTGCAGACTGCCCAGAGGATGGGGGCTCATCCCTGCCTCACCACATGGGCCAGCTGGGAGGTGCATAGGGGGAAGAAGTGTCTGGTGACCAGCTCCAGTCAGACAAAGCTGGCAACACAAGCACCAGCACATGGGCTTTGTGCCCAAGGAGGCTGAGACACTGCCCCAGCTGCTCTTCACTTCCACGAAGCTGCATACTCCTTGGCTGTGTTCAGGGCTGCTGCCATGTCCCCCATCGCAGCTGACTTTCCAGCAGAGACACTTGGTGATACAAAATGTGCCCTGGCAACCTGTACTGCATGCACAGAAGTTGCCTCAAGAGGTAGTGCCGTGCCTAGCAGGTTTTTCTGGTCAGCTTTTTCTGGCGCTCAGTGTAGTTTCCCTTTCTTCATTTTACCCCATTCTCCTTATATTTATCCTGCACTAAGACTGCACTTCAGTCTGCTCTGGCATTCCCAGTTTAGTGTCATCACATGAATGCATTAAACAAGTGAGGGTTCCTGGTGTCTTTAATAAACTGTCCTCATGCGCTGTTTACACCAGAGTTTTGACTGTATTTGTTCTTTCGCTGGTCCTAACATTTGCCAGCACCTTCTCATAACAAGATAATCCAAACTGGGCTCAGTCAAATCAGAAATGAACAGAGCTGGTAAATCTTCCCCGTGCCTGTGAATACAGCACAAAATCACACTGGCACTTCTTATTGCCCTGTGGTTTTGCAAATTTAGCTCTAATTTTCTCTACTGTCTCACCCCGTATCTCTTGCAGCCTTCCTCAGATCCCCACACCTCGTTACATATTTGCTCTCATTCTTTCTCACAGGATTCATTTTCTTCCTTCCCAGTGTGACCCTTCCGTCACTGATCTCCTTCCTGTGCTCCAGCTGTGCTCATGCTGCAGTGCCTGAGCTCTGCAGAAGCATCTCGACACACACTAATCCCATTAAGGGCTCTCGGTCACCTGGTGTCTTCCAGCTTTCCGTTCTATTTTCATTTCACCTTCAAATCCCATTCCCTTGCAACTTTAGATCATTAAGGAGTTAAGTGAGATACATCCATTAAGTGATATCCATTAAACAAGATCAATCCAAATAAAGGAATTTGGGTCTCCCAATTCAGCATGTTGCTGCATTTCCTTGGTTTTCCAAACACAGAGCAGGGCTCCTGCCAGAACCCATCTGGATTAAACTGGGTCCCAGCTGCAAACAGCACAAGATGACTGGAAGGGTTAGCAAAAAGATGCTGCAAAAATCACTCAGAATAACTATTTGCTTATGGATCCTTGCAAAGTGGAGAGAAAATGCTTCTGCCTTCAGATCTATCTCTCTATTTTCTGTATTTATTTTTTTTTTTCTCCAGCATGTGAATTTTTATCATGTCCTTCCTGAAGTATCCAGACAAATATCCTGGTAGGCCTGGACTCTACCCCTCATTTTTAATCCTGGTAAGTGAGAAATGAGACCTTGATGGGTTGATCTTCATAGACCCTCCTAGAACAACCTTTTCTTTTCAAGAGGAGGAAGAGAAGGAGGAAGAAGAGAAGGAGGAGGAGGCAGAGAAGCTTGTCCTTGTGGTCCCCCATGCCAGCAGCATGATCACAGTCCAGGGAAGAGCAACCAGCTCCTTCCATTCTCATGGGCAACACCTCACACCCCTGGTCTGCAGTGAGTATTTACGGGAGGAAGATATTTCTCCATACTGGCCTCATCATCAGAGTCCTCTGAGAGGTAGTCCGTGTCTGTGCTGGCCCCTGTTCAGTGCAGGGCCCCCACAGCACATTTTGGACATTTGAGGAATGCATTGGTAAGATCCAGACCTGTCTGTCTATTACCTTCATCTGCTAACAATGCCATTTGCTATACAGCCACGTGGTACCCTGAAGGCACTGTCTGTAGAGTGTGAGTTTATGTGCGTAGAAATTGATTTTTTGTAGATTTTAAGGTCTAGAAGAGCCATTTCAGCCTTCCCATGTAACCCTTTGCACAGCACAGATTTAAGACCATCATCTGGAAATTTCAGCCCTTCGGGCCCACAATATGTGCTTGAACAAGATTGTAACTTAAAAGACACTCAGTCTGGAGTAAAGATTGCAATAAATGCAGAAAACATACTATCCGGGGGTGAGTCAGCCTTGTAATTATTTAATTGCTCACCCTGGGCTTTCAAGCCTCTACATCATACAATTTAACCTCGATTCCACATATCACCGTTCTATTCCCTTCTCTGTATTTTCTCTGCTACCTCTGTTGTCCCATTTAATGTGTGGCACCAACGCTGCACTCAGTAGCACATCTATAGCAGGGGTCTTGGTTTTACTTCAGTAGTTTGACAGGCAGCTAACCCATTCACATTCCTATGAGAAACTTGACAATCTATCACAGCTTTGCATTTCATGTAAAACAAACCATTTTTAAAGGTGCAAAAGGTGATTGGAAGATATTCTAACAAACGGGAGAAAACATAGCCACCGGCTGTTCAACAGATCTCTCTCATCATTTATAATCTTTCCACTGCTGAATCTACAGTTATTTATAATTCATACTCCCCGTGATGATAATGAGCCTCTGAAGCGTGCCCCTCATCTGAGCGTGCACTTTGCTGCTCTCTGTTGTTCATCAAGTTTAGCCGTCGGCCTCCTTTAATTCATCGGTCCCCAGACACAGATCAGGGGATGGCAATCTCAATTGAGTGTTGCCCAAATGGAGAGGTGCGGCTATTAATAAATAATCACTCACATTAGGAGGTGATTAATGGGCACAGTCCTTCCTTGCTGCCCAATTCATCTCCCCTTCCCTGGCCCGAATGAGGCCTCCAGACACCGTGAGATGATGAATCAGTCTTGGGCATGTGTTGGACACTGCCAAGGTGCCCAAGCAGGGCACTCAGCACCCCATGGCATGGGAAGGAGAAATCAAAGGTCGGGGGGGGGACTTCAGGACCGTGGATGAGACCCCTTTAAACAGGCCGCCCTGACCTCCGGCTGGAGAAGCCGAGACCCGTCTTCAGGAATCAGAGTAATCCCGGGTGATTTTATCCCACTCCACTTCCCTAAATCTGCGGCTGCTGCTGCTCGGCCAGGGGATTAAGGGGCTGGCGGGGGATTACGGAGCCGCTGCAGCTCCGGGCACGGAGCTGCCTCCCGGTGCGGCCATTCCTCGGGGCGCCGGGCCTGCAGCATGGCGGGGGCCGCGCGGGGACCCCCCTGGGGCGGCAGGAAGAGCAGGGACCCCCCACGTCCTGCTGGCTGGTCCCCTCGCTGATGGTCGGCGCATGGAGGATGGGGCGCGGGGCCGTCCCGACGCTGCTGCTCTGCCTCTTCTGCCTCCTGCCCTCCACCCGGCCCCAGACCAAGATACCGCTGGAGACGTGAGTGCTTCCCTCGCATTGCGGCGTGGGGTGGGAGGGGGCTGGCATTTCCTCGAGGCATTGTGAAAGGTGGCAGTGATGACCCCTGGAGAGGACACGGGCATGGGAGCCATGGATTCGGTTCCCAGCTCCAGCGCTGATGCCGAAGCACCATTTTCGCTGCTCGCCAAGCAGGGCAGTGATACCCATCTGCTTTAGATGAGCACTTGGACATCTTTTAATGCTCCACTTGCTGCATTGGGTGGTAAAAGGCAAAGGCAGTGTACAGGCACGTTCACAAACCCCCAGCCCAGGTAATTCAGTCATGGAGGCAAACACAGGCAGCCTCAGAGCCTGCGCTGAGGGCTGCTCTCATGGGTGCTTGCAGGGCAGCTTGCGGGGACACCATGCTGGCCAGGATACGGCCTGGGGAGCCATAGGTGCGGCATGTTAGGGTGATGAGTCTTCTCCTCAATGCTTGAGCCAGATTGCCAGAGCAAGGTCTGCGGCTCTTCTTACTGTTATATATCACTGGTACTGATCCCTGTGCTAGCCTGCTGTGCTGGGGGCTGAAAAAAACAAGGGTTCACTGGTGCACACATGCAGCCTGCATGATACATGCTCGTATTTATTCGTGTGTTCAAATTCGTGTCAGTGGATGCTAGCGGGGAGGCTGAATAGAGGATGGGGACCACGGCACCTTGTCTTGCCACTCTGCTCCACCTCGGTGCCCGCCAGCAGGCTAGCAGGGCCCAGCAAGCTGAGCTTGTGGAAACCTCACCTTGTTAAGCTGATTTAGGCAAGTTAAATCCTGTAAGGATTAAAAACTTCAGCAAGGTGGTTGGTAAAAGTGCTTGGGGGGCATCTTCTCTATGGCTGGGATGGGTTGGTCTGCACAGGGAAGGGGGTTAGTGCGGGGAGGAGACAATGCTGCCATCGAGTTTCAGAAAGAGCTATGTCCTCTAGACCAACCCAAGTCCTCCGGAGCCAGAATCAGCACTGTGAGAAAGCATTTTGTGTTCAAAAAGTCCCAGTAAGACCCTTGCAGGTGTGCTCACCAGCACGGCTCACGTGATTACCAAGCACTGCACCAGGGGCCTCTCAGGACACTTTGCCACCACCTTCATTTTGGCTGCCCTTATCAAACCCTGCCTCAGCAAAATGCTTCTCATTTGGGTTTTGCAGAAGGGATGCCCAGGTTGTGCAGAGCAGTGCCCAACCCACCCCCACACCTCCACCTCTCTGTGCAGCCGGGGACGACACCCTTCAAACTGCAGCAGTGTCGCTGTGCTCTACAACAGGCCCTGGAGACAGGACTTTGGGATCCATCTGAAGGGAACTTCCCAGCAAAAGAGGCAGTTTCTCCCTAAAAATATTCCTCTCTCCTTTCGTTCCATAGAACAAGATCCTGTCTGTATTGTAGAACAAAATTAGAAATTTACCTCAACTGTAGAATAAAATTCAATCAATGTAGAATTAAATTCAGACTGTGGGGGAAAAGAAAAGAAAAAAAAAAAAAAAAAAAAAAAGAGGAAATAAAAAAGATTTTCTGTGCCCAGAGTAAATGCATGGAAACACCTTTTGGCCTTGAAATCTGTGGCATTAAGAAGACAGCCTGTCCTTTCTGCTGTTTTTGCCACTGAATACAAGTGCAGGGATTACAGGCAGGCAATCTCTGACCAAATCCTTTTCTGATGTGTTTGGTAATAATGTGATAGCCCTTTACTACTGAGAAAAGAGTTGCGTCACTTTGCACAATTTGGAACTTACTCATGTACAAGAATAAAGAATAAACCATGGAAAAAGAGCTTTTCTCTCCTGGTACCGAAACCAGACCAACAGCTGAATTAATCCCTGGTGTTTCAAATCCAGTCATGAATTTGACTGCAACACAGAAGTTGCCCTTTTCAAATGAAATTTCAGGAGAAGAGCACGTTGGCCAGAGGAGCAAAGGGAGTAAATCAGCAGAAAACGGACCTGCTTCATAGTTTGCAC
Organism: Netta rufina; assembly: GCF_964035555.1. Taxonomy (NCBI): domain Eukaryota; kingdom Metazoa; phylum Chordata; class Aves; order Anseriformes; family Anatidae; genus Netta; species Netta rufina. Next base: position 142,365,243 of record NC_140123.1, read on the forward strand.
AAGGACATTTTGAGGACATAAAACTAAAAGCTTTTAAGCACCGTCTGAATCTAATCACTGTAAAGTGACACAAAGCTAACTCAGCCTCTTCTGCTCCTAAGTCATGCCTGGCTTTGCGGCACCACACTCGGTTCATCACCAGCTTATTTATGTCTTTGCAAAGGTCACTTGGCTTTAACTCCAGGGGTGCAAAATTCTGCTGGGTCAATTGCTAGCAATGCTTCAGGGGTGCAAGTTTGCCATACAAATCACCTCCTCTTGTCTTCCAGACACTGCTTTGTTTATAAATTGGCCGTGGCATGGGCTTGCTTGCAGTTGTGAGGATGGTTTGGGCTGGGTGCTCCGCCTGTGCATGCTGGGCACATCAAGAAATGCTGGTGGGAGAGCTGAATATCAGTGTGGTTCAGCCTCTCGAGGCTGCCCCAGCCACCTCTATCCATTTGCTCCTGAGCTCATGGAGCCAGCGGAATTGTAGACTGACCTTTTCTCTCACTTATTTATGTTTAAAAAAAAAAAGAAAAAGAAAAAGAAAAAAAAAGTCACAAACAGGAGTCACTGTTGAGTTGAATGCTCAAGCTAGCACTTAACACTTTGGAGACTGGCTTAGACATTATGCCAATCCTGAACTCTTTCTTTCTTTCTTTCTTTCTTTCTTTCCCTTGAATTCTGCTTTTGCCGCGTGTTTCAACATTCACGTGTTTAGGCTTCTTTTAACATAGCCTCAAAGGCTAAAACGCAACCCCCCCCTTTCCTGTTTTTATGAAAGCTGAGAATCCCATGTAAATGCATGGCACCAGGACTTGACGATGTTACAGCCAAGCAGTTCCCTGAGCAGAGGGGCTTGGTTTTCCCTGAAGCTGTGCCTTGTGCTTGGCTTCTCTACTGATTACTAATTGCTAAGCTCATATTGCAAACCTTTTGCCTCAATAACTGCATCGTTCTGCTGAAGCTGCCCAACTACACCCACTAGCCAGAACCTAATATCCCTGAGTCTTCCACCATGTGGAGTAGAAAAATTACTAGGGGTGGTAGGAAGAGGGTCACATGCATGGCCACAGACACAGTACAAAACAAAAAAAGGCACGACCACATACCACTGATTTTTTATTTTTAATTTTGAAAACAGGTAAAAATAAATCTCCCTGATAAAATTACTGTCTCAAACTTCATGTTTAGGTTCTCTCTTTCTGCAGTAGAAAGTGAAGAGATCTGGAGAATATTAGTTAATGTCAGCACAAAACATCTCATATATAAAAGCTGTAAAAGCAGCTGCTGGTGGGGCATCAAGTTAATGTTGGCTCATAGATCCTCAGGCAATAAGATAGTTACTACAGCAGTCAGGAAAGCATCCCACGGGGTGTCTTTGTGTGTTATCCTCTTCTTTTTTTCTGGGTATGGTAGAATAAGTCTGAGAAGCAGCAATAAATCCTGGTCTCCTACCAAATTCCCGTATTCTTTTTGCTCTAAGAATGAAATGAAGAGATAAAAGCCCTGGCTGTCAAAGTAAGATGCATCCCACAATGCCCAAACAATGGAGTTGTACTGGTTTCAGCTGGTGCTGGTTTACACTCGGCAGCTGGAAATGAATGCCTTGTTGCCAATTAAGGAGTGGTTACAAAGGGCACCTACTTGCATTGTGGTCCCTTTGTAGACAGTGAAGAGAGGTGCTGTTGAGAGCAGAAGTCTTACAGAGGCTCTAAATCCCAACCCATGGCTGCCCATCATCCTGCACTTGCCATTGAGGACTCTGAGCAGGCAGACTTCCCTAGGATAAGTCTTAGGATAAGGATTATTCCACTATTACTGCACTGGCTTTGCTCTGGAGCTCATCTTTATATCTGAATATTATTCTGCCATAAAAATGGTGTGATGTGCTGGGCCATCAGGCCCTGGGGTTAAAGCCTGCTGGGCGCCTGGAGGCATCCACTTAGAGCCTTAGGTAAGACTCTGCAGCCCATAAATAAGTGGTATTTTCTGGTAAGCAGAGAAGACCATTTATTCCATTAAATAAATCTCTCTTAAGTGAATCCTTGCTGAAGGAACTGCATGTAGGTGGAACTGCCTAATGTGAATCATGTAACAGATTTCTGATGAAGTGCTCTGTCAATTATGAGAGCCATCTATTTTCATTTGGATGGCTCAGTGTTCAGGCTGCTCTTCAGCATCCTTATGTTCTCCATGTGGTATTGCTATCATCAGTTATTTACAGGATGGCACAAATGCGAGTAGCGTTTTACAATGAGGAGGTGCATAATATCCTCCGGCATTATGAAGCTGTAGTACCTCCTCTGAGAGCAGTGGATTCATCTGCCTCGTTAGCCTCTGCCCCATGCAGCTCTAGCAACTGAATTTAGGGTTGAGTCCTGACAACTTCCTTCAGCGCTGATGCTTATTTCTGTTCAGCTGTCCTGACGTTTGGTGTCTGCCCCTTCATTCTAGGCTCTGTCTGTAATCAAAGAAGACAACTGTCTCCAGAGAGCTATTTATTTTGCTTTACTTAAACAGAGGAAACCAGACGATATCTAAGACCAAATATGCAACTTTAGGACCTCTAGAGTTAGATGAGACAGATTCCACTCTGAGTCAGCAAGCAGTGGCCGAGACGAGTAGAACTCCATGGTGCTACCTTCTGGCCAGTGTCTTGAGGCTGAATATTCAAGACCACCATCTCTTGCTTCTATTGCTGCTTGTCTCACAAGCAGGCTGGAGAGAAAGTGTTATTCTCACTGTAGAGGTTCAGAGAAATAAAAGAAGATTAATGCTCAGGAAGATAGAATTGTTACAGTTTGAAGAAGTAGGCAGTCCTATTGCCTTTGCATTATTAATATTGATTTTCCTCTTTTTAGGGTGAAGTCTTGGGCGGATGCCTTTGGTGGGGAGCTGTACTCCATTGTAACCAAGTATTCAGGCTCTCTCCTGCTGCAGAAGGTAGGCAACAGCTGTGACGATTCCTCTGGCCTTGCTGCTTCTCCCCATGTAGCCTTCCGACCTAATTCCCTCCACAGAAAATCTGGGGTGGAAGAAGGCAAGCATGCAGTTCTCTAGCTAACTTTTAAAACCATGTGGGTTCATATCCATGATAAGAGATATCCCATAGCTATGCTGAACTGCAGAGAGGGTGATCTACTTCATGCCTATCCTGCCTTCACTAGCTATGGCCAAATGCCAGCTAAATTGTCCAATTGTTTAAAAAAAAAAAAAACAAAAAAAAAAACTCTTCAAAGTACTTGTAAAGCTTTCCCTGTGATCACTTCACTCCCTCTCATACTGGCCTTTCAGTCCTCCCTTCCTAACTGCACATCAGTCCCTCTCTGCCTGCTCATCACTCATCTGCTCGTCACCACCCCACTGTCCCCTCCTGCAGCTCTCCAGCAGATACTCCTGTTTATTCCTGCTTCCTCTTCTGTCTCACACCAGTGACTCATCAAGGCACTTTCCCCTCTTTGAATTGTCTTTAAAACTACCCTTTGCACAGGGTCTCTGAGGGACACGTCCTGAAAAATAGACGCTGCTGTTCTGAAGGTTGTGACTCCAGGGACTTTAATTAAATTTTCCTGTTTGCACCCATAGAGAATTTGCCCTGTAGCCTTTGATTCCTTAAGTCAGAGGTGAATGGCTGCTCCTCTTTCCATCTTAATGATCTCTGTCCAAAGCTGCGGCAGGCTGTATTAATCAGGCCCCACGATTGCTATTCCAGGGACCTGGTGGCTGCTGAACACACTTGAGTGCGTGTTTCTCCACCCCATGTGGAATTCCAAATCCTTTGTCTTTCTCTGGCCAACACAATCCATGCATTGCTTCTTAGTCCTTTTGGGCATCTGATTTATTTATTTATTTATTGTCTAATAACACCTACATCCTAGTACGTAAGTAAATAAAACTCCAGGTATCACTGGAGTTGCCTTGCTGATGAGCCCCCTGTTCCCCTGTCCTCACAGCACTGCTTTCTCCCTGGAGGAAAGGGGAGGCTTCTGCAGCATCACCTTTGCTAGCCTCGGCTGAGAAAGGCCTTTAGCATTTGTCACAAAGGTCTATGCTGATCACCAGTCCTTAAGAGGAATGTGCAACCATGCCACAAAAATTTTTCAGCCTGGATATGGGTACCTAATGGCCTAATCATGAGGCAGCTGTGGTTGTGATATTGGCACAAGCAAATGTTTGGGTTTTTAGCAGTTTTGATGGTGTATATGCAGTGCCTTTTCTACCATAGGTTTCCCAAGTGGTAGTGCTAGAGGCAAAGTGTGCAGGACACACAAGTTAGGGTTATCTGATAGTCAGATATCTGTGCCTCATGCTGGATAGGTATTTGCTGTCCAGCAAAGTCTGCAGATTCCAGATTTTTTTTTCTGGAAGGTGTCAACAGTGCTACCTTACATTTTGAAGAAATACTGCTCTCACTGTCTTCTCCTTGCTGCTTGAATACAGCCAGCCTGTGCTATTTCTGTGGGTACTGTTCTTAACAGACTAAGAGTTCACATTTTTTTAAGGTCCAGAAGTCAGTGGGGCTATGGAGAACAGGTTATAGCTTGAAAATGAATTGAAATTTAATCATTGAAACTTAATGGTGGAGGCCAAGGATGGCAGCCACGGCATAGAGAGGTGGGTGTTGAGATAGATAGCTGTGCTGCATTGGTCCTCTGGAGGTGTTGCACTGGGTCCTTTTACCTCCTTCTGTCCACACTGCATGCTTTGTCTCTTGGGATCTTGATCTTTTTTGGAGGTAGGGGTTGCAGGAGACCTGTGGAGGTTGGTACAGAACCACTAGGAGTGACAGTCACAGCAACTGGATTTTGGAGGAGGAAAAAAAAAAAAAAAACAAAAAACCATAACCATCAGATTTTGGTATAATTCACTGAAAGAGAAGAAAACTGATGAAAAAAGAAGTCTGAATCTAGCCAAATCCAATCTAGCGTTTGTCTTGAGGGGAGTTGAGGCAGAGCTATTTTTTCCTGGTGACCTGACAGACCTTTTGGCCTTATAAAATGACATGTGCCTGCCCCAGTCCAGGTTCCTTCTCGTACAGTTGAAGGTGTCTGAATTGCAAGAGCATATCCTGGGGCCTGGATGCAGCACAGGCAGATAGTGGGGTCCAGAGGCAAAGCACAGAACAGGACAGTGTCACCCATGACTCAGAGAGAAAATGTCCTCCAGTGAGTCACTGTCACCACTTCCAGCAGGGGGGAAAAGATGAGCTTGATCCAGCCTACCTCTGTCTACACTCCATCAAAGAGTCATCTCCCAAATGCACGTCCTGCCCTACCCTGGCCGAAGCAGTTCAGAGAGGTCAGGCTTACCTTTCACCCTTCAAGTCCCCCTCCTTAAGCTTTCATTTCTCCCTGTTTTCATGGGATAATGGAAAAGACAGGAGGAACAGCCAGCACCCACATCTTCAGTCCTTCTATCAGCCTCAGCAAGCTCTGAGTTGGACACCTCACAAATCAGCATCTCAAACCAGAGACTGCACAGGAGGGCTCCCTCTGAGCCCTGATACAATTCTGCAGACCAACCTCTTACTAACAGGCAGCTTTTTCCATGCTTCATGCTTCTCACAGATAAACCTTTGCAGACTCCAAATGGCTTTATGGGGATCGCTGCCCTGGTGCACAGACTACAGAGAAGTCCAGCCAGGGGAGAAGAATGCACCCTGGAAATTCAAATATGTGTGCTCCCCAAATGCCTTTCTCATTTTGGGGCCATTGCCTCTTGCTCACATGAAATATTTCTTTGTGGGTTAGTATGTGCAGGCCAGCACAAGGGTGGGGAATGCAGTGCAGAGTGCCAGACAGCTCTTTCCTTGGGGCTTGTTTAAATCAATGGGTATTTTCTCTTTGAGAAAACACAAACAAGCAGTAGCTTTCAAAGTTGACTTTATGTTTCCCTTGTGCCTGATAGGTATGGTGTAACTAGTTTATTGTTCTGAGAGCCATAATTCCTCAGTTACCTGAATGTTTTGCATGTAAACCTTCTCTTAATTTGGCATAAATTTCCTGTTGTGGGTTACACAGTTTGTTTGGATTCCTCTGGGGGTTCTGTGTTGTGTTTTTTTTTTCCTTCAGAAGAAACTAAATGTCACATTGCAAACCCAAACACTCATTTTCCTGCCAGGTTTTATTGCTCACAGAGTCCTGGTGAACCAGCAGCTGTCTTTGAATCCACGAGGGTGGGTTCTCACCCTGGACCAGGGAGCTTTGAGAAAGCCCCCAGGTGGCTCTCAGTCCTGAGCAGACAAGATATGATCAAATTAAACCTCACAGAGATAGAAAAAGCCTAAGAGTTGCTCTGACTTGATGGCTGAAGCATTTGTTGCATTCTCTTGACCATTGCACAGCGGTGATCAAGATAAGCTTGTATGCCTGCCTGGCACATCAGCCTGCCTTGCTGATGATGGATGTGTGCCAAAATGTTGGATGGGGTCTAGGACAGCAGAGGGAAACACAGATGGAGTGAAGCAGATCCTGAACCTGTGGTTTATTAGGTCTGCTCACCTCTGTCCTGCTGCTGCTGTTGGCTACCAGAGTCACCAAAGGCCTGAGGCCACCAACTGCAAGCACGCAAAGAGATCCCCAGGGTGGTTCTCCTCCTCTCCCCAGGGCTTGGCTTGCCTCTGAGTGAAACAAACACCAACTGGCCTCGGCAGGCCCCACAGTTAATTTTTCCCCTGCGATGTTAATGATGCATTATAAATGTTTCTGAGAATTAACTCCTGCTTCCTTCTGAGGTTGAAGTGCCAATTGCTTTCCCTTGTGGATAGGGCTGAGAGAGGACAGTAGGGCTCTGCTCCAGCTGTGTAATTACTAGAAAGCACTACAAACAACTACATGGCAAAGAACAGACAAATAAGTACAGTCAAGACATTTTTCTGGGTAAAGATGAAAGGAACGTCTTTCACACTCTTAATATAGTTTCACTAGCAGTGAGTAATGTAACACTACATACTTCAATGGGCTTAATTTCATGGAGGTGGGAACGAGAAAATATATTTGGTGACATCTCAGTTCACAGATAAAACTTTGGATTCTGAATTCTGGATCTTCCGCTTTTAAATTGCCACCCCCACGGAAGGAGAAGCGTAATGAATTGTCCTCCTTCTTTTAAGGGAGTAAAGCGCTAGATGTATGTGAGAAGATCTGTTATTTCAGTTGCATGTTTGGTCCCTTCTTTACATCAGATCTCTTCAGTCAGTTCTCCCTAGCCTGTGGCTGATTCCCATGCCATAAAATACAGAGATCTGATAACCAGAGCCCTAAACTTGGGCTGTGTTTGGTTGTCTACAAGCGCCAGCATTGATGCTCACCATCTTTCTGCCATGGCATCTGGTGATAGCACTTGAAATAACAGGTGTCCTGTTGCCTACCTCTAGGAACTCTTGCAATAAATACTCATTAATAGTAGGAGACTTTAGCAGCAGTAATATAGATACAAAAGAGCTTGCTGGATCCTTTGTAGGAAAAAAGCTCAAAGGGGATCTGAGCCCAAACCAGGTTTATCCATCACAATAGCCAACTGAAATTTTGCAGGGAACATTTCTTTTGCCACACCTTCCCAGCACTGGCTAGTTCCCAGGGCTGAGATGTGTATGATATTAGCAGGCTGTTCATGCTTGCTTGTGATTGCTTTTTCTTTGTTAACCTCTACTTGTCAATGTGTCAAAAGCACATTAAAAATAATTGAGAGGCAAGAGCTTTGCTTCTTTTAATTCAAGACGTGACCCAAGGCAAACGACGGCAGGTCGCTGTGTAAGGCGTGTGCTGGTGCAGCCTCCCCTTCGCCAGCTCACCCAGGAGAGATTACTCTCCTCCCCCCGAGGAGGGCCCGATTAAAGCGTGGCATGGCAGGGATCACCTCCCTCCTGATGAAACCATGACACGGAGCTAAGTGGGACAGGCACCAGCTGGGATGTGTGCTGCGGTCTCGTCATCAGCCTGGGCCCTGGCTCAGGGGGCCGTTGCACATCCCTCTTTCGGCGGCATGGTTGGGCTAACCTTTGTGCTCATCCTGACCTCTTCCTCCTCATCCCCTGCTGTCCAAGCTACCCGGCTGCAGCAGAGGGGATGTGAGGCCTGGCATTTTTAATCCAGTAAAACCCTCGCTGTTAATCACACCAGGCAGAGCTAGCAGCTCTGCCGTGCATGCTGCAGGCGGGATGCTGCTGCTATTTCTGTCTGACATCCTCAGCCTGCCCCATCCTCAAGGCATTTTTCACTCTGCTTCTTCTCAGCTGCCTTCCCTGATGGTCAGTGAGCTGCTTGAGCAAAAGGAGCTGTGCCTGCTCATCCTCAAGACATGCAAAGTCTTTCCTCCACACTTCTAAATTGAAAAGTGCTGCAAAAGCCCCTGCCATCCCCTCACCCTTTTCACCTCCTCATTTTGTACCAGCACAAGAAGCACAGCCCTGCCTGAGATTGCTGCTAATGCAACATGGAGATGGAGGGGATGTGTACATACTGCAGAGAGAAGTGATGATGAGGGACCAAGGAAATCCAGTCATTTGCCTCTACACTTCCACTGAAGAGTATCATTGCCGGGGAGACAAGGCTCTGTCTTTTTTTTTTTATTATTATTATTATTTTTAATGTTAATCAAATAGTGTCCATTGCAGGTCTTTTGCCCCCTTCTTTCTGTTTATCTCTGTTAGTGTTAGGACTTTTTTGAAAAGAAGACATAAAGACTATTGTATGCAGTCTTGAAAGGGCAGGCTTAGGGAAGTAAATTACAATTATCCACTTTAGGAGTACTCTCAGGTTTTTAATGCTTACAATGTACATGGCCAGAAGAAACTGTTTAGCTCTGAAGCTGTCAGATCCAGGTCCTCTTCCTTACGGTGTCTCTCCCAGTGGAGACAGCATGAAGTAGCTCACAATTCCTAGGTACACCATTTTTTTCAACAACCACAAGCTCATAATTGGATCGGTTGATTTGAATTAGAGTGCTTTGTGTTCTGGTCAATGATCTGCATGCTCCCAAATTACAACGTATAAAGGGAGGAAAGGCAACGATGGGAGGTGGTGCTAAATCAGGCCGGTCCCTTCAAGGCACCTTTCTTTACCCAAAGCAATACCCAGTTGACGATAACAGTCTCACCCTCTCCTTATGGGCCTCCTGCTCAGCAGCATTTTCTGCTTTCCCTTGGGCAGAAGTACAAAGACGTGGAGCCGACTCTGAAGATCAAAGAGGTGGACGGCTTGGAGCTGGTGAAGAAGTTCTCGGAGCAGATGGAGAGCATGCTCCGCAGGAAGGTCGAAGCTGTTGAGGTACGACCAGGGGGGCTGCAGGAAGGAAGTCCCCTCCTGGTGGCCCCACAGCAGTCCCCCTCTCCTGCCTGCACCAGGAGCGCGTGGGCGCAGAGGTAGCACGAGGACTTCCTTGCCCAAGCGAGCGCCTGCTGGTGCAGCTGGCTCCTTCTGAGCTTTAAGTAGACGCTGGTGGGAGGGCGTGGGCGTTCAGACAAGGGAATGCTGGCTTCTCCGTCAGCCCAGAGTAAGAAATAAGATAAAAACAAAGTCTAGGAATAAATATGAGGGAACGAACACTCTTAGGAGGAAAGATGTTTAATTCTGTAGCTGTTTAAAGAGCGAGGGGGGAAAAAAGCCTATTGCAAGTGGGAATAAAGTTCATCCTTGCACGATGCCCACTGGCCATTGAAGACTGGTAGCTTGTTTCGGCTGTGTGTGTGGCTCAGGGGAAATTCCTGCAGCCCCTGAACATGAGCTGCAAGGAAGGCGCTTGGATTTCCAGCTGCATACAGGGGGAAACACGGAGAAGGTGGCAAGTGGACTTAGGATGTTGCTGTGTCGGAGGCCAGAGCAGGTAATCATTATGGCCCCTCTTCTTGCATCTAAGGGTCTATCTTATTCCCTTATATTTACCCACTATAAAAAGCCTATTTCTGTAGTCACAGAGCCTTGACTGTTTAAGGCATCTAATGTGGAAAAGCCATCCAGAAACACATCATTTAACTCTCAAAGTGAAATGTGGGCATAGTTAGAGTCAGGGCTTTGGCCCATAACATTAAATTCACAGCCAGCCTTTTCCAGTGTTTGGGTTGCCTTACCCTTTGTGAAGGAACAAAAAGTAGCTTTGCTGAGACTGTCACTAATTGTGTAACTCTGAAAACATGTGCATGTTTAGCTGGATTCCTCCCCAGTCTGTGCAAAGTGAGAATTGGTGCCCTGAAGCATCATGCTGGAGAATACTAGTGCTTATACTGGCACCCATAGATGGTAAAAGCTTATAAATGGCCCTAGCCTCGCTGAGCCCTCTATGAAATCAAGTCATGGTGTTTCAGTAACAAAAGCAGGCTGAGACTCCCACAAGGCGTTTTCCTTTGACAAGATACTGACATCAGGCTGGGTCTGGGATGCTTTTCCCATGGCTTTTTGGAAAGGCTCATGGAAAATGAGATATGTCTGTTGTCTAATTGGACATGTTTCTGTTTGTGTGTGTGTGTGTGTCCTGTGATGCCTGAGACCACTTGGGGTCTAATAGGGACTCCAGGGTAAGCAGGTGTGAATACACTCAGCCATAAATAGTTGTAAATACACCTCCCGAGTTGTAAAGCTGTGGCACAGGATGGCAGGTCAGCAGGAGGTAGAGAAGAGGGGTTTTAGCCCCATGACTGTGTTGTAGTGAAGGGAAGTGGTCACATCTTCTCACTATTTGAATTCCTGGTAGTGGTAAAAAAGTTTCTGGGGACTTCCCACAGCATCCCTCCTCTTTCTTTATCTGTTTGCATTAGCGGTTGGTGGAAGCAGCAGAGGATGCAGATCTGAACCATGAGTACAACTCCTCACTGGAGGTAAGTTTATCACCATCAGTGACAAAATACATGTATGGCTCATATCCTCAGAGGGACCAGCCCAAAGGCTGGTCTAGCAGCACCCTCTCACCTTTAACACTTGGCATAGCATGCTTAACCTCTGTCTAGGAGCCAGGTTAGGAGTTTCTTTGTCTTCAGGACGTTCAGCTTGTCTAGAAACCAGTGCAACTCCCTTGGCAGATCCCAAGCCAAGCAACACTTGCGAGGTTAGTCCCTTTGGCTCAGGAATGGGAAGGATTTGGGAAGACAGTTGGTTGCATGATGTTATTGGTAATACCCTGATTGCTCAACAGAGTTATTACATGACACGTTAGTGCAAATTAGCTGGTGCTTCCTGAATTACTTTCCTGGAGAATGAGCTAAAAATCAAGAGTGTATGAGCAATGAGGAGGGTGCTGTTGCAAAAGCCATAATGTTACAAATGCCCATAGAAAACCATGAATCCCAGTGAGAAGAATTTCTCACCAGTTCCAATCATCTTTTCTCTACCCTGCAGACAAGCGTGCATCAGGACTTCCCATTGGATGACAGTTTGGTGTTGTCCAATTAGGATAATTGGCTTTCTCTTAATAACTGTTTGTAACTAAGCTAAGGGATTATTGCTCGTGAAGGAAATTGGAGTGAAAACTCTGATTAATGAAGTCCATTATCCATACTACAAACACTCAGTGTGTAGAAGAAGTACAAGCTACCCCTGCAAGTACAACTGTCAATGTTGGAAAAGGCAAGGAATGAAAACCCTTCTTGAAACCAAGCTACCTTATCAGTTTTGCCTCTTTTACCTCTTTGTTTAAGAATCACATTACGGTCATGCTACTTGGGTCATCTACTTTCACAGTGAGTCAAGGCTCATGGCCCTATTCACACCCCTGAGTACTGGTAATGCTTGAATATCCTTAAATATCCTTTCTCTCAGGTAAGCTGAATAAAACACTATAAAATCAACTGTTATCCAAGGGTGGAGACTATCCTGGAGATACTAATGCGTCTGTAGATGCTAAATCCTCACTGGGACTTCACGGAGGAAAATGGTGCTGTCTTCAAGCACTTTCCGCTCTGTCCTTTGCTCTGGATGAGCTCCTGCTGCTTGGAGTCACAGTGAAGGGATAACCCTGGCTGGACATGCATTAGGAGTTAAATCCAGTAGACGACAGCTGTAGAGACTGGACAATTAGGATCAGCGTAGGCATGTCCTGTAGTAAACCTGGGAGCCAGATACACTGAGATACTCCACCTCTCCAGCTAGAAATTCAAATAATGCTGAGGGACCATGGGAATCTGTCACTGTGTCCCTTTGCTCTTAGGTGGCTCTTCGGCTGCTGGCTATGACCATGCTCGCAAGTAACATGGGTACCTGACAATAAGAAATTGGGCAGAAACCATCATTTGGGCAGCTTTACACTTTTCATTTGGTAATGGCTATCATTTGTTGCTCATCTTGATCCTATTCGAAGCCCAGATTCTCCAGATGTCCCATTTTTATTGTTTAAAGTGTTCTTTCATTTTTTGTGTTGTTGGTGTGTTTTGTTTTTTTTTTTTTTTTTTTTTTTTTCCAAGCAATATTGATAAAAATGTATGTCATTCTCTCTCATTGCCTTTCCCTTTTCCATTGTCTTCATCAACAGTTTGATTACTACAACTCCCTCCTGATTAATGAGAAGGATGAAAATGACAATTACGTGGAGCTTGGAGATGAATTCATTCTGGAGCCAAATGAGCACTTCAATAACCTGCTGGTGAACACAACATACAGCGATATCCAGCTCCCCACCAATGTCTACAACAAAGGTAATGGACCACTGGCCTTTACTTTCACACTGCTAATATGTTGCTGTGGAAACTACCAGGGAGTAATAACACCAAAATGAAGGATGGGAAGGAAAAAAGAAAAAAAAGAAAAAGAAAAAAAGCCTGGAAAGGCATTGTTCCAAGGCATGATCATGTCTGTGTTTCAGTCTGTGACTGTGAGAGGGCTTAGGCAGGCAGCATAGTCTGTTAGGGTCCATCTACTCAAACAAAGGAGCTGTGAAATGAACTGTGATGTAAATTTATTGGAAATTGTTATTCTGTATGAAGGGTCAGATCAAGGTCTTTACGTGTTAATGATAAAATCAATTTCAGCTGAGAAAATTTGATTTCACCTTTGTGTTCTGAGGCCCTAACACCTCATGGGAACACTGAGCTCCCAGTGATTGTATTCATAAGGGGACGCAGCTCACAACTGCTGCTGGGACATGACAGTTCCTATCTCAACAAGCCTTTGGCATTCTGGCAGCTGAAGGAGCCTGGGGGGCAGTCACTTGTGCACAGTCTGTCCTCTCCTCCTCTCCCCCTTGTACATTCACACTGCTCCAGCCACGTACCAGAAACTGGCCCCTCTTTCAGCTGGTGGGTGCAATGCAGAAACTTCAGGTTGAGGCACCAGTTACAACTGTTCTAGATTTACTGCTCTTTACTGAAAGAAGAAGAAGAAAAAAAAAAAAGAAAAAAAAAAAAAAAAAAAAAAAAAAAAAAAGCTCTATTATTTCTTTTTGTAGATGGAGCTCATTTTTAAGCCTCAGGACCAGACGAGGCAGGCGCTGTTGACTGATCTCACAACTGGTACATTATTTAGAGGGACAATAGAGGGAGCATTATTTCTCGCCAGATTTTAGATTAATTTTATCTGGTCTGAGAGCCCCAGACACTAAAACCCTGCGCGCAGCAGAGCTGGCTGTGGCTGAACACGAGGTAGGCTGCTGCCTGCAGTGACACACAGAAAGGTGGCCAAATGGCTGCTGTCAGAGACAGCAGGGACGCAGTGCCCTGCTATCTGATTTCTTGTCTGTATGGCTAGACACAAACCGTCCAGCTGCTCTTGCTATGGCTGGAGGACAAACAGGAGACGGAGGAAGCAGCAGAAGCTTTGTATGTGCCGGGGCTCCTCCTGGGAGCAGGTCTGGCAGCTCACGGCCACGGGAGCAGCAAACCTTGCTCTCAGCAGCTCTTTTGGCTCCATTCCTGTCTGAATTACTTTGGCCTCGTTACTGGGGAGCCACAGTTCAGTTTTGCCCTTCCTTTGGCCAAAACTGCATTTACTGAAGTGACTAAGCAGGAAGTGGTGGGTCAAAGCCCCATCCTGTTTGACTTTAATACAGCTAATCCTGTGATGACCACTTTCCTATAATTCCCTTCTCTATTGCTGCTGCTCTGCCTGGCCCCCTGAGGCAATGAGTCAACACAGACGCTGTATGTACACTGCCTCCTACAAGCTCATGCAAGTCTGCAGCTGTATATTGGTTTGGAAGAGACCAGGGGCAAGGGAGGACAGCTCAAGCTTAGTGAAGGAGAGGGCAGACAGAGAAAAAACATGAGGAAAAGAGGAGAAACAGAAACAGCATGCGAAGCCTAAGGCTCCTCTGTCTTTGGTAATTGCATCACGGGGACTAGCATATATTTAAGCACCATGCAAAGGCTGTTCCACTTAGTGGTGCATCAGGCAGCTGCCTTCCAGCAGCTCAGACCTGCCTGCATGGTGCACCAGCTGTACTCGGTGCTTGCTGGTCATCCTGAGGCTCTCAGAGCCTTCTTCCACCTGGATGTAAGAGTATCAGGCATAATGATGTGTGGCCAAGCTGGGAACACGTGTAGCCACCAGGAGTGACCTGCCCTCCAAGGCCTATTTGAGCCATGTGTTCAGTTCCCTCCACAGCCTCTGGAAAGCTGCTGCCGAGAGGACAGGAGTCACTGTGAAGGGAGGGACTATGATGAAGGGACGCACCCTTGTGCAGGACAGGAGGAAACACCTCCACAGATGGCTGTACTCCTGCCTGGGCTTTCTTTGTTCATGTTCCCCTCACCATCCTAGAGGGGTTTGGGGGGGTGCCTTCCCCTCTTTTGCATTTTTTTTTTCCATTTTCTCTCCTTTTTCCCCAAAGACCCCGACATCCTGAATGGTGTTTATATGTCAGAAGCCTTGAACCCTATTTTTGTGGACAACTTTGAACGGGATCCCACGCTGACCTGGCAGTACTTCGGCAGCTCCACGGGCTTCTTCAGGCTCTACCCAGGTAAGAGAGCAGCCAGCAACCTCGCTCCTTCAGCGCCAAGCAGGACAGGGTCTGAGCTGTGCCAAAGCCTGAACTGGGAAGCCTGGGGATCCTCCACAGCTGCAGCATGGCCTGGTATGGCCTGGTGGCTCCTCCATCAGATGGCTGAGGGCCCTAGCTCTGTGACCTGCTGCGTGCTGTGGAAGGGAACACGGGGCACATCCCTCTCCCTGCATCGGCCTCCTTATGCTCTCAGATGTCCTTAGGGAGAGAAAAAACTGGGTGAACTACAGAATGGTTATAGTAAATTCAACTGCTCCCCCAAACTCTACCAGATTGTACTGAGACACCAGCCAGCACTGAGGTGTATTCTTTAACAGAAATTTAATAAAGCTTGCTGAGAACTGTCAACAGCCATGCAGCTCTGCTTGTGCTTTGAATACATCAGCAGGGAGCTGATGCCTACTTGTGCACGTGCTGATTGCTCCCTTTGCTGCTCCCCTCAGGAATAAAGTGGCTACCAGATGAGAATGGGGTCATCTCCTTCGACTGCAGGAATCGCGGCTGGTAAGCATACTGGAGGGACATGGCCGCAGCACCCGTCTGTCTTCCCCTCTCCCTCTTCTCCAAGGTGACACTTGGTGAGCTGCTAACCAGCAGTCACTGCCCCAGGCTGCTCCTGTGACAGAACAGGGGTACATAAGCAAAGGCAATACCCAGTTAGCAAACCTGCCTTGCCCCCGGCCAGTGCCAGCTTTCCATAAGGCGTCTGATGTGCCACATGGACAACACCACCTGTGCGTCCTCCCCCTGCCCTATCCGCCTGAATTCTGCAGCCAGAGGGATGGGGCTGTTCAAACAGAAATTCAGGGCTTTTGTTCAGTCTGTTCTGCACGGCTAAATGATGCATTAACAATCATCACTCTTGGCTGATCCTTGAAGCATGTCTGCAGCTGTCCCACCTCTTGTCCATGTGGGAAGAGCGAGGCTGGGGCCAGCAGGAGAGGCAGGTGGGTGGGAAGGACCCCATCGAGTGCCCAGCTGGACCCTGTGGGACAGCTGTGCTCACGGCATGTGTTATGCTGGGGCTTGCATCATGTTACAGCAGTACACCCAGAGATCCTCCTCTTCATATGCTCACCGTGCTTCCTCGCATTCCTCTTTTGTAAAGGTACATCCAAGCAGCCACCTCTCCCAAGGACATCGTCATCATTGTGGACGTCAGTGGGAGCATGAAGGGCCTGCGGATGACCATTGCCAAACACACCATCGTCACCATTTTAGATACTCTGGGGGAAAACGATTTTGTGAACATTATTGCAGTGAGTATGTCCTATTCCCAGTGCAGAGCTGTCTTCCTTGTGCCTCATATCGATCCCTCAGTCCACTTAGCAAGCTGCAGACATTAAGGTGGAATGACAATGCATAATACCTATGTTGGATGGGGGATTAAAACCAATTACCCCTTGGAAGTCAGCTTTGTGTGGTCAGCAGGGTGACTGTCAAGTCATCTCACCCCCTGTGGAAGGTGTCAGCTGCATCTTTTGGCTTGCTTAGGCATGTGACTGCAGCAGATAACAAAGTGCTATAGAGAGACATCTGAGCTAACAGGAACCTGAGCTTATAAATTCACCTAGCAGAGAATACCAGAACACTGTCCTTGGGTCCAGCAATCCTCAGTATAATATTTCGAGGCTAGAAAATCACTGCCATATGACTTTTTGTGCCCCAGCACCCTATAACGCTGCAATCCAGTTCAGTCAGACCACAAAGGTCTTGGGTCAGGGTCTTGGTGTTACTCTCTCCCTTTTCACAACCCTGCCAGGATGAGGATGGGTTGGTTGCCCATGCAGAACTAGCACCACTGACCACAGAAAGCAAAACGTTCCTGTGTGTATGCTGGCCTCCTTAAAACGAATTCTTGCACCACCTCTTTCTCAGGCCCTTCCATATAAGTTTGCCAGGGCACAATCACCAAGATACAAAGCTTATTTTTCCTTCATAGTTTTCCATTGTGTGAGACGGTCAGAAATTCTAGCGGTGAAAGCTCTGGCTTCATATGTCTGGATGATTGGAGGAGTGAACTGGGTTGGCAGAGAAAGGAAGGGAAGTCATTAAGGAGTTGTAAAACTTTTTAAAAAAGAAAAGTCACAGAAAGATCAGGCAAGCAATATACACTGTGTTGTTACACCAAGAACCTTCTGGCTTAGGCATGTTATAGCCCGACCTAAGCTCCTATTGATCAGCTGAGCCTCGGTAACCATCTGTACCCTCTTAGCCCATGGCAAAACACGTTCCTCTGAACCTTAGAGGAAAAGGTTTGCAATGACATCTCTTACCTCAGGTACATATCAGGCTGGAAGCATACACACCACTGATTATCACAGTTCAGTGGATGTGGGGTAACTCGATATGTTATTATTCAGCTGTGTGCCAGAGGCATCAGATATCAGGCTATAAAACCTTTTACAAGGTTCAGCTGATGACCAGGGATTCAAAGTCTCCAGAAGTCAAAAAAAATATGTGCAAACTGTATAAGAAACAAGGCTAGGGGCACAAGCTTGTAGAGTGTGGAGATTTCTGGAGTGCCTGAATGGAAAAAAATAATTTTGTATGTGTGGAAGTAAGTAAATGCTATAATTAACACAATACTTAAACAAATATGGGATGTATCAAAAATATAATTTGCCATGATCACTACAAACAATTCTAATGGGAAACATCTATAAAAATCATTACGCTTGATACTGTTCTTAATGTCCACCTAGGACATGAACCCACTTTGTGAATTTTCTCCCATTACAACACCTTTCTTTTCATTTTGTATTTGCAGTACAATGATTACGTTCATTTTATTGAACCCTGTTTTAAGGGTATCCTGGTGCAAGCAGACAGAGATAACAGAGAGGTGAGTACCAGGCTCCTGCTGATGTGTCCAGTCTGCTCCCTTAACATGATAAGTATGTGGGTTTAAGATGCTGCAACATGAAACCCTAGGGACAAGAAACAGCTGTCTCCTAGAGGCACGTGGGTCTGTTTTTCAGAAACAAGCACCAGTTCAGTCATGTGCTGGCTCCTTGGTTCATCTTTGGTTACACAATGCTGCCAGGACACAAGGGTTAGCTGGTGGCTATGTGCTGCGCCATTGCTGGTCGAGCATGAGTGGACCGTGCTCAGTGCACAGAGGGCAAAGGCTCTCCAACTTTGAAACCCTGCATCCTCATCCCTCTCCCAGTGAACGTCTTCTCAGCCTGGCCTGACCCTTCTCCAGGGCATGTTTCCAGCAAACAGCCTCTGATTAGGGGACTTTGCTGCTCTGTCCCAGCAGGGTTCAGCAGCTGCAGCCCAGAGGTGGTCAGCCTGCATCTGACTGCTCCACCACCTTCTGGGCCAAACAGTATTTTTAGCTCTTCCTACTGTTTCTTCCTTCATTGTCCTCTTTGTATTAATACCACAGAGGTAACGCGTCCCTCCACATCTTCAACAGCCAGCTTTTTCTCCAAATTTCTTTCCCAGTCTATCTCTGGGCCATGGAGCATGACTCCAGAGGTAACATCTCCTGCAGTGTTTCCCAAAGGAACCCCAAACCTTTTGGACACCGTCCTTCTTGTGGAGTATGCTGTGTTTTGCAACCAGACCAAAGCCACTTAAAATTTGGGTGCTTGTTTTTCTCTTTCCCTATCCTGTTGCTCTCACATACACAAGAATGTTTATTTGTTTGTTTGTTTATTTGTTTGTTTGTTTTTCCTGAAGGGGTGTAAAAGGGAAAGTGTGTTTTCTAATAGTTTTGTCCCTTGTGTGATATTTCATGGACCAGTAATGGTTCACTGCCCACAGGCTGAGAAATGCAGTCCTGTGGCTGTGTGCAACACGATGGCACTGCCTAGAGAGCAGCTGCTTGACCTTTCCCCACCTTGATCCATCGGGATCCATGCAGGATGGCAGCCCACATATCGGGCTCTCCAGGTCACCCTTTCTCCCCCCTCCAAGGACAATCCCTGCCTGCAGCTCACTGCTGCCTTTCTGTCTTCTCGCTACAGCACTTCAAGCAGCTGGTGGACGAACTGCAGGCAAAAGGAGTGGGGACGGTGAACAAGGCCTTGACGGAGTCCTTCAAAATCCTGCGGGAGGTAAGAGGCTCAGTGCCAACACTCACATTGGGCACATCTGTCCCTGCCCACCCCTGCTTTCCCCCTTTTGGCTTAGCACAGCCACAGGAGGGACATGAGTGGTATTCATGGGTCTCAAAGCTGTGGCAAACAGTGTGCAAGAGTGACCAGGCATCAAGGAGGTGTTGGCTTGTGGGTGATGCCCTGGAGCTGCTGAACCTGCCCAGTCTGGCAGAGCTTCTGGGCGTGGGGACCCCATCAATGGGTGCCACTGTGGCGGTCCCATCCAGCCCCAAGCAATCAGCCCCTCCTCACCATCACTGCTGTAATGTGCCACCTTGTCATGGGCTGGGAGCATTTTGGCTCTGGTAAGATTTGAAAATAATTAATTGCTTTATGTGAACAGTTTTAACTTCTGCCTGGAGGTAGATATGTGACTTAGCTCCGTTTCTGAAGGAATTATTAAAAAAAAAAAAAAAAGGTGCAAGAGCTGCTGGATGCCCCAACCTCCTCAATGACCCGTCTGTAGTGGTGTAGGTGTAAAGATGCCCATGCCTTGGATGCTGGGAAAAATGTGTGTGTGGTACAATGCTAGTGGCTGTAATGACTCGGATGGTGTTAGAGGTGCTGTAATAGAGGACTTGGCATCCTGGGAAAGTTTCTCCACTTTCACTCGTTGTACAGACTATAAGTTTAATTGACAATAGTGATGGTGTTCCAAATCTATGCTAGTGCAAGCATGATCAGAGTTGAACCCAGCAGTGGTGGTGGCTGAGCTGACTCGTCAGTGGTAAGAGAAGCATAATGGATTTAATGGCAACCTGAGAAGAGTAATGTAGCATTGTCACTGCAGTCATAGGGTGTTGGCTTGCATAGCAGTAATGGTTTGACATCTTTTGGGGAAGATAATTGCTTAGATGACCACAGAATTTCTGCTAGATTAATCTAAATGTATCCTTGCATTTTATGGCACAATTAATTTTATCTTAGAAACCAAAGATGCAGAGCCTATGTGGGTCTGAGTGGTATAAGTCAGAATATTAAAACAGTTGTTCCACCAGAGGAAAACTGGTTTCTTAATGTCTAACATGTCACTGGTTATGTAGAGTGACAACAGATTAAAGAAGCTTAATGCAGCTCTACTGCTGGCTCTCTCAACCAGCACAGCTGTGAAGATCTCAGTGGAGAAGGATGGAGCATAGCCCCAAAGGAAGCCACTTGTCTCAGCTGAAACAGCAACTGGTACAGGCACTGCTCTGGTCCCAGTAATGAAGAGACTTCACGCCTCCTTCCTGTCCTGCATGGCTCACCCACTAGAGCAGGCAATCCTGAAGCCTGCAGAAGGCAGAACCGTTACAAAACCTGGAACAATCTGAGCCAGGCGTGCCCCTGGGAAGTAGAAAGTACATGCAGGGAAAGCTGAGACTGAGAAAAAACAGTCCTCTTTTGACATAGCTGGCACAAAAATACTCCAGAGAGAATGGTGTCTGTGCAGCTCCATGGATCAACATAATTCCATGGTGGTAACAGACAAGAAACTTGCTGGCAGGTAGAGAAAAATTTCTTCTCTATTCAGCATCAAAAATGCACTTAACAGCTTAGGTAGCCATCACTTATGTTGATCCTTGTTGATTCTTCCTCAGCTAATGAGGTCAAAATTTCTCTTAGACAGAACCAATAGTGATTAAAAACAAACAAGCAAAAACAAACAAACAAACATCATCTGATGTCATTTACTCAGAAGGTGAGGTGCTGTCTCTCGTTATGACCTCAGGAATTAAAGTGACTAAAGAATTTGGCACTGTCGTGCAGGCAGGACTGCAGAAGCTCCTAGGCAAGCAGAAGGATGCTGTTGCCCATTTTGTGGCAGCATGAATGTCCATGAAATAGGGGTTCTGCTGAATTTGTTGTCAAAGAAAGGTGTGAAAGAGGGCTATGCATCTCCGCTGCCCAGCTTTCCTTTCCCAGCAACGCTGGTTGCAGCTTTCTCAGTGTGACAGAAGGGAGCTCATTCAGTAGCATGGACTCTGGTTGCCTCCTCTTAAGCAAACAGGGGGTTAAATCCACAGCCAGAGAAGCCATCAGCTGGGAGCCTCATCTGCAACCAGCTGTGGAAGAGCTGCACATGCAGCAGAAGGTCTGCAGGACCTCCTGCAGCCACTTTCAGCTTCATCCCAGGATTTCTGTCTCCCTTAATAACATCCAGAAGAGGCAGAGACCATGTCTCAGTGCACACACAGCAGCCCCAGAGGCAGTGTGCATGGAGGATGCCAGGGTAGAAGCTCCCCTGCTGTCCTGCAGCATCCTTCACATACTGTGGGTGTCCCAGTAAGGGCTCATCACAGAGTGCTGGGGCACCCCAGGCTCTGCCAGCACCACAGCTGGCCTTTTTGAGGCAGAAGGGCACCCTTTGCAAGTGCATGCATGCTTTAAGGACTCTCTGAAATCTTCCCCTAGAGCCTGTTAAATCCCTATCAGCAATAGGGGAGAAAAAGGGGTTGCATCAGCATGTCCTGAAACAACCCTGTGATCCTGCTGCAGCCGTGCAGGTAAGGCCCACGGCAGTGGGGAAGAAGGAATCAGCCACCCCCTTCCCATCAGACAAAATTCACATTCTCAGCCTGTAGTCGTAGCTGCTCCTCACAGACTCTCCTGTTGCTGTTCACGGGAGCGTACGCAAGCGAATGAAAATTGCTACATCACACTGATGAAACAGGCTTTGCTGATTACAACAGACAACCAGTAATAATATCTGTAATGAAAGTGACTGCAAAATTTCCCTGGTAATTTTCCTTAGCCCAATTGCTCGTAGAATTAATAGCCCAGCAGAGACCTATTCAGCGAGGGATGAGCAGCAGAGAGGGGCTGACGAAGAGTGCCACCTCTCGCCGTCTTTGTTTTCCTCCATTATGCCCCAGGGTAGGCAGGGTGTATTTTAATCTCTGACGCAATCTGCACGACAGCTCCAGGAGCACAGCTAGCCAGAGCTTCCCCTGCCTCTCTGCCATGCTCTGTCAGCCACTGGCACTCTGTTTCAGTTCAGTCACACACCGAGTAGTTCCGATGAAATATGCATCGCAGGGCAACGATGGCGCTGAGCACACATTTGCAGAGCATTTCCAAATTCTCGAGTGCCAAGTGCAGTCTCTCAAGCTTTTTAGTTTATCAAGTTTTAGTCTATCTCGCTGCTGCCTTCTCTTCTTTGTTCCCACATGCTGGGCATGTCTTGTCCTCTCACTCTTTTCTGGCAGGATTTATACCGCTTTGTTCTGGCCACTGCTCTGCTCCACCTCCCCTCAAACATCGTGCTCCCAACAGCACTGAGTGCTGCAGCTGAGAGCTATCAAGTGCTAAGCGGAGCAGAATAATTACTTTCCTTGTCTAAAGCTCCACAGTCCTCTTAATACAACAGAAGACAACAGTTACCTCTCTTCAGACACTGTCACATTGTTAATTCATGTCCAGCTGATCTGCCTCTGTGGTATTCCTCTCCAGCCAGTGCTCACCCTCCTCTTCCTTATTTCAGCCTCAGATTATTTTTTCCAATGCAAACAAATTGTAAATATATTTCTATATTTTTATAGACATGCCATATATACAAGTATGTACATATATACCTATGCAAACACACCCCTAATTCTAGGTGGGAGTCATACATGTGTTCATATATTCATTTTATATGAACTTAGGGTAAGGCAGTACAGAATCTGTGACTCTCATGGGTCCTCCTTCCTCAGGATGCACTCAGTAAGCAGGTGATTTGAAAGATGATGTTTTTCTGACCCCACGGAGGAAAAGAAACCCCAGGTTCTGCTCTCTTAAGCCACCATGGAATGATTTCTGCTTTCAACACCAGGTTGTTTTAATGGTACTTTGACTTGTTGCTGCACTCAGACGTGACATAAATTATGAGGTTAGTAATGACTAGGGCAATCCAAAATAGCTATAAGTGAAAAAAAAAAAAAAAAAAGTGAAACTGTTAATAAACTGGCTTTTGGTGAGATGTAAGGATTTGCATAACATGAGCAGAACTGATGTCATAGAAAGAATAAACCTGTCCAATGTACGAAATCACAGGAGTTTTTATCCTCTTATGCCCAGCCTGTGTGGGACATTCCCTCTGTGCACTCAGAGAGGACAGTCTCAGCCATTCTTCTAGCACTGCATAGATGCTACAGGAGAGTTTACCCATCTAGTTTATTCCCTTCTTGCAAAATGTGCTTTCTGTTGATTTGTTGTTGTCCTTTGGGATCTCATAGAGTCCCAGTCAAGTCTCAGCCCACAAGACAAGTAGTACAGCAACTCCTGCCATTCTTTTCCCTTCCTGCTGAGCACAGATTATCTGAATGCTTTCAATTAACTTTCTTTAACCCTACTAGTTTGTGATCCTGCATGTAATCCTTTCTTTTCTTTGTTTCTTATCATTTCAGGCTGTACCCAGCCACTACAATATTGTCCTTTTGATGAGGAAGCATGGAGGCTATAAAGCATCTCTGCCTGGCAGTTTCCCTGTGCTTTTTTATCATCTGCCGATGTGCTCTTTTTACCCACTTTATTGCTTTTTATCTGAGCATTTATAAGTCTTTTCTTGATTCCACTGACATCTTTCTGGACATGGATTCTGCAGCATATTTATCAGGATATGGAAAGTGCAGAATTTCCTACAGATCAACTCATGCCTTTTTGCTTAAAGTCATTTCTAATTTCTTCTTCAATGTTTTTCTATTTCTTTCTCTACTGCTAACTTTCTCATGAGGTTGGTTGGGTTTGAAGGGACTTTAAAGATCATCTAGTTCTACCCCCTCCCTGCTGTGGGCAGGGATGCCACCCACTAGATCAGGTTGCCCAAGGGCCTTGTCCAACCTGGCCTTGAACACCTCCAGAGATGAAGCATCCACAGCTTCTCTGGGAACATGTTTCAGTGCCTCTCCACCCTCTGAGTGAAGCATTTCCTCCTAACCTCTAATCTAAATCTCCCCTCTTTTAGTTTAAAACCATTCCCCCTTGTCCTGTCATTGTTTGCCTGAGCAAAAAGTTGCTCTCCATCTTTTTTATAAGCATCCTTTAAGGACTGAATAGCTGCAATGGGGTCTCCCCAAAGCCTTCTCTTCTCCAGCCTGAACAACCCCAACTCCTCAGCCTGTCTTCACATGAGAGGTGCTCCAGCCCTCTGGTCATCTTCGTGGCCTCCTCTAGACCCACTCCAATAGCCCCACATCCTTCTTGTGCCCCCAAACCTGGATGCAGCACTACAGGTGGGGCCTCACAAGGGCAGAGCAGAGGGGCACAATCACCTCCCTCCCCTGCTGGCCATCCCTCTGTTGATGCAGCCCAGGATGCAGTTGGCCTTCTGGGCTGCAAGCACGTTCTGCTGGCTCATATCAAGCTTTTTGTCCACCAGAAACTCCAAGTCCTTTTCTGCAGGGCTGCTTTCAATGAGTTCTCCACTCAGTCTTTACTCATGTTTGGATTGCCCTGACCCAGATGCAGCACCTTGCCCTTGGCCTTGTTGAACCTCATTAGGTTCATGTGAGCCCACTTCTCAAGCTTGTCCAGGTCCCTTTGGATGACATCCCTTTCTTCTGGTGTATCGACTGCACCACTCAGCTTGGTGTCACCTTCAAACTTGCTGAGGGTGCACTCGATCCTACTGTCAATGTTGTTGATAAAGATATTAAACGGTACCAGTCCCAGGACAGACCCGAGGTACACCACTCATCACCAGCCTCCACCTGGACATAGAGACATTGACCACCACCCTCTGGGTGTGTGCTTCAAGCCAATTCCTCATCTACTGAATGGTCCACCCTTCAAATCCATCTCTCTCCAATTTGGAGATCAAGATGTCATGTGGGACTATGTCAAAGGCCTTTCAGAAGTCCAGGTGGATGACATTGGTCAGTCTTCCCTTGTCACTCCATCACAGAAGGCCACCAGATTGGTCAGGCAGGATTTGCCCTTGGTGAAGCCGTGATGGCTGACTTGGATCACCTCTTTGTCTTGCATGTGCTTCGACATCACTTCCAGGACGATCTGTTCCATGATCTTTCCAGGCACAGAGGTGAGGCTCACTGGTCTGTAGTTCCCCGGGTCCTCCTTTCTATCCTTTTTAAAAATGGGAATGATGTTTCCCTTTTTCCAGTCATCAGAGACTTCACCCAACAGCCAGGACTTTTCAGATAAGATGGAGAGAGGCTTGGCAACTCCATCAGCCCGTTCCCTCAGGACTGTGACAGATACGGGGTGCGTATATACCAGAGCTATGCTGATGTTTGTATCTCTCCACCGTTGCTTTTGCCAGGCTAAAGCTGCAATGTAAATGGCAATGAGCAAAACAGGGAGTACAAGAGACTGTGACCCTGAATGAATTAGATCATGTCTGTTACTCCTGGCAACACGACTGAAGCTATACAGGGGAATACGCAGCTCCCTGCCTCCTTCGCCAACCGCAGCTCTAGCCCACACCTCTTCAGACATCTGGTCTGTAGGCATCTTGTTCCTCACCGTGCTCTTCTTTCACGCTCCTGAGACTTCAATCAGAGCAGAGAATTATGCTCAGAGCTTCATGTGAGTGCTGCCAGATCATTTGCTACAGCTGCAGTCAGCCACAAAAGGACCTAAAAATCAGGGATTACCTCTTGTTCATTTGTTTTCTCAATCTGTCTTTTTAATCTCTATTTCTATGACACTGATGATCTCATTTTCCCTGTTGAAAATATCATCTACTCCTGTAATTAGGAGATTGCTGGTTCTGATACAGCATCTAATTTCCAGTATCTCAGTATTATGAGGTCTAAAGCAAGCTACGTGAAGAGATGTCTTAAGTAGTTTGATAAAATGGTGGGTGACCTTAATTAAGTGTTAATTTAATAATCACCTAAACAAAGCATGTTGTAGGTTGCAACAGCCTGTTGTTCATGTTATGAAAACAGCTGGTTTTGTAACTTCAGGGTTTGCGTATCTGTGATTTGAATCTCATTCTGACAGCACCTCCTGCACCACCATAACTCTGTGCCTCTGTGATGGAAGCTCATGCTAGCTAGGCTGTCCTCTCTGCTAATCTGGACACAGCTGATATGTGCCCTGGAATAGCTCACCCGAGACTCCTTGTCATCTTCCTATCTAGTGGTCTCTAGCACAATCCCACGTGGCTGTCAATAGTTTTTCCCCTTTCCTTTGCACCTAAGGACGCCCTATGCTTGTTCCTGTTCCATACTCCCAGCCTCTGCCTTGGGTCTCCTTGCTGAGCAGGGGACACTTCTGCTCTGGCCCTCCTGGGGTTCCAGCTACCCTGTAGCTGGCACTTGTTTTTGTTTTGTTTTGTTTTGTTTTTCCATGGTACAAGGTGTAGAAACTTTCTATACGACTGGAAATATCAGACTTTGGGGGCTGTATACAGAAAGACATGGAAATGACCACATTGCATCACTCTTCTCTCTCATGATCATCTGTCCTAATTCTGCTACGCAATACAAATAATGGGATTATTATACAACAGGGAAGGATGGGATCATACCTGTGGTCTAATACTGGTTGTTCAGAAACTGTTGAATCCACGATCATTGGAGTAGAGTAACAAGTACTTCACTGACGATAAGTGTAATGTTGAAGAAGGCAGGACTGCT
Source organism: Netta rufina (assembly GCF_964035555.1). Lineage (NCBI taxonomy): Eukaryota > Metazoa > Chordata > Aves > Anseriformes > Anatidae > Netta > Netta rufina. The sequence goes on from NC_140123.1 coordinate 142,391,821, forward strand.
GACATAAATGGCAGTGGATGGAGACATTGTGGTGACATTAACACTGAACCTGGTATTTTATAAAGAGGAATAAACATAGAGGTAATGAAAGGAGTGGTGAAATGACTGAGGAAATTTGGACTTGCAGTAGGCTTCCCGGTATCAATGGTTATGATGTTAATCTGCAGATGAACCACAGTGAACCATATTGGCAATCACGCTTGCCTTCTGTCCTAACAGCATTACAAAACCAGGAGAGATTTGTGAATTGAAACCTGAAACACTAACAAGTCCCAGCTCACACCCTGCATGCTGTTCTGTCCAGTGCTTGCTTTCATTTTATGCAATTGGTCTTGCCACTTGGAAGCCTTTTCCTGATTTATAAGATATGTCTACGCTCTCCCCACAAAATTGCGGCAGTTTGATGTAAACCTGGCCACCCTTCAATTAGTCTCCCATATGCTCTCCATCCCATTTCCTTGTTCACCGAAGCAGTGAGGCTCTGTGCAAGGGAAAGAAGTGCAGGCTGACACAGAGCTAGGTGCCACAGCAAAGTCCTCACTTCTGTTCCTTGATGCCTTCTGCTACCTCCTCTGGTGGCTGCTAATTCAACACCTGTGCTGGTGCTGCATGGGGAGCTCAGATCTCTGCAGCCAGTGTACCCGAGGGCACGAGAGGCACAGGCTCTGTGTTTGGGAGCTGTAGATAAGCAGCAGCCAAAGGCTGTTTTTCCCAGCTAAGGAGGCTGCTGCTGGCTTGCGTTTAAGAGCACACCCATTCAACTTCCCCTTGCATCTCTGGAAACAGAGCACTGGTGTTTGCACCAGAGTCCTAGCATACCTCTACCTTAAATGCCACTTATGCAGAGATAACGTCCTCTCTGATTACAGCGTGTGGTCTTTCTGTCGGATACATTCATAACCTACTTCGGTGCTGATGGCAGCAGCCTTCTTTTTTCATGTTTTCCTGCTTTTCTCTGCTCTTTTTGACAGATTGATGGATTTACCCTGAAATAGAGTCTGATTCCCCCCTCCTCTCGCATTTTCTGCCATAAAAAATGACAGTTATTGCTGTCAAATCAGAATGGCAGTGTTTATGGTCAGTCTACAGCCATTTTGCATAAATGAATGTGACTGCGCAAGCTGTGAAGCAGCAGGGAATCAAACCCTTCCTCCACAGCTCTTTTTTCTTATTTTATTTTTGTAAAGCCTCCTGTGTCCACATGTGCTAGGAAGGGCTGTAGAAATAATAATAAAAAAATAATAATATATGCAGCATCAAAACATTGTCCTTTTTCAAGCAGAGCTCTTTCTGAACACAGTATGAGATTTGCAAGAGGAAGTTGGGATCCGGCCCATCATGAATAAATGTGCTGCAGTGACACAGAAGGGGCCTGTGCTGAGATAACTAATGCTCTTCCACTCTGCTTGCAGTTCAGAGACGCCGGTCAAGGAGGCTTGTGTAACCAAGCCATCATGCTGATCACAGACGGAGCCGTGGAGGATTATGAAGCTGTGTTTGAAAAGTACAACTGGCCAGATCGGAAGGTTTGTCTGGGAAGTGACAAATAGAAAGGGCGAGGAAAGATGCTATCCTGCTATGCTGGGAGTAGAAGAGGGTGAGCCAGGATGCTGGGCAGAGCTGAGCATCCAGCACCCGCATGCATCCTGCTGTAAACACAATGAAAAGCAGCCAGGCAGGAGCCTACTGCAGTGATTTTAGTGGTGCTGGGATCACAAATGGGTACCTGTAGGTCAGGGCAGGTTGTTTTTCATACACGTCATTTGCCACAGGTGTGGGCAAGCAAAGCATTCTTCTGATAAGATTATAAAGACTGAACTGAGTATTTTAAAACAAAACCAAAACACTTCTGCAAAGAATTTTAATCCCCTCCAGGACTGTGTGTAATTGGTCCTGTCTGGGAAAGGTTTGGCTATTACCAGTCCTTATGGTGGGCAGGGCAATGCCACAGAATCTCTCCAGGTACCTTCCAGCCCTATCTGCTTTGAGGTCTGCGGTTACAGGCTTGTATTTACAGAGCAGACTGTGAAAGTGGGATAGACCAGGCTCATCCTAAGCCTTCCTGATTTATTTGTTTACTTCATCCTAGCTAACAGCAATGCACAAAGGGAGAGAAGCAGCCTGCTGAAAGACCAGAGCACAGGGCTGTTGGAGCTGTTTATTTCGGGATTCACTCCTTTGTTGTTGGTCAAACACAAGAAATGGTGAAACTTGCTTTAAATGATTCACGTGGCCAGCTGTTCCCCTGGGTGAAGGATTCCTGTGAGCTATAAACCTCTCTGCATGTGGTTGCTGAGTGCCTGGCAGAGCTGCTATCATAAAATCAAACAGAATTTGCAGTCCTGGCTTATTATGCAGATGATCCCGGGTGCTACTTGGCTTTCTGAGCTTATTGTAATTGGAAATGAAGCTCCAGCCCAGAAAATGCAAAACAAATGGAGCAAGAAGCTTCCATCTCTGCGTGAAGGCAGAGCTCTTGCCCTGCACCACCAGCGCATGGCAGGGTGTCAAACGTGACAGCCTACTGAGGCTACCTTTGCATTCTTGTTCTCAGGTCCGGGTTTTCACTTACCTCATCGGACGGGAAGTCACTTTTGCCCCCAACGTGAAATGGATCGCCTGCAACAACAAAGGTGCGCTATTGGCATCAGCCCCAGTCACTCATGTCACTTGTAGGCCTCAGCCACGGGGCCCTGGGCCCCTCCAAGGCTTCCCCACCATAGCTGGGGCCCATTTCTGCATAGCTGTCCTCAGCTGGAAGATGTCTTAGGGAAAAAGCAGCCCCTGCTAGTCTGCGTGGAGTGTGCCTGTGTCCAACTAACACAAGTCCTTAGTGCTGAGCCACCACATTTTCCTGTCTTGGTGCCAAGGGACACTGTGACTGAGATCCATGCTGGCTGTGGTCCACCTAAGACCCTGTGCTTATTGTGTCCTGGTTGCTGGCTTTTGACAAGCTGTCTAAACGTCTGTCAGCGAGCCTGATGTCTTTTGGCTGAGATGTAAAACAAACATCTTTTTTAAGGGTTTTACAGCATTTTTCACAATGTCTGTGGGTTAACCCCTGTACCCCTGCCAAATTCTTTTTGTGCCAGTGGTTTCACCGAGGTACCAGGACAGCTTGTTAATCCTGCCCCCAAACTAATATCCTCTGTAGCCAGCATGAATAGGAAAGTCCATTCAGAGTAGGTGAATCATCCTTATGCATTTGGGGCCAGTTAGAAAGTCCAGTTAGCCCTATTAGAATCCACAAAGGTGAACGAAGAGGGGGAGAAAAGAGTCTTCCCTGTCTGGGCATGACTTGGCCTTGGTGTATCTGTAGATGGACAGCAACCTGCAATGCTTCCTACGTCAGTATCCTTCTTCAACAGGGAAAGGAAAGGGAGACAGAAGCTGGGGGCTGATTAGCTAGGAGTATTTTCTCTCCATCTCAGCAGTGTCTCCAGCAGACTATGAAAGGCATTGGTACATTTGCTACTGAAAATATGCGACAGACAAGAATTGCTGGCCCGTGTGTACATGAGCTGGGGATGTCCAAGGTTCATCTGTTAGTGCTATGAATCACATGTAACATTTTTATTTTTTATTAGATGAAACAAAAACTTGGATTTCAGATAGCACATGCAGCTATAATATTAGAGACAGGGATTTCATGGTGCTGTTGTTTCACCATAAAATGTGAGAATGGATTCTCCTTGAGAACAAAAAATATGCTCTTAGCACCTGCATTCTCACTTAGCAAACTTGATCTCCAAGGAAGGCTCACTGATTTTGGCTCTTCTGTTTCAACACATTTTACAGCTCTTGTAGTCCTCATTTTCAAGCACACAAAATGTTTCCACATCACAAGGCTTATCAAATCATGAGTCTTTTCACATGGCAGTGATTTCCTAGTGATAACATCATTTTTCCATGTATCTGGCATACTCAGTGCTACGAGTGCAACCAATCAGATCCATCTGGTGAGAAGCAGGACAAGAGTCCTCGGGATATTGCATTGTTTTAAGGTTTCTTACCAGTTAGGCAGCTATTGTTGACAGTCTTTTGATAACTTGAAGACATTCTTCCATTGTACTCCTTGTTGTACTGTTAACTCTGGAAGAGAAGTTGGACAGGGTAAGCAGGCAGCCTGGTAGAATACTTTGTATATGTTTGGATTTGGGGACCATAGGCAGCCTGGTTAGTGGATATTTTTCCCTAAGACCTAAACCAGCCTTTTACACCTGTGTGTCATGATTGTGATTATATCGAGACTCTGGTCTTGAGCATTGGTCCAGTGTCCTGAGAAGAACAGAGACAGTGTTTTGAAACTCTAGACTTCCCCAGAAAGTTGTATCCACAGAAAAGTGTGGATACAAAGCATATCAGGGCACTTTTTGTAACGTAGACTAAACTGTCTGAGCAGATGCAGGCTTTGGCACCCCATTTTCTGACTTTGTGCAGACACTTATTTATAAATATGGGAGATATATCAGAAGAGTGACTCACAGCTCTGTTTCTCCATGAAGGCTATTACACTCAGATCTCCACGCTGGCAGACGTCCAGGAGAACGTGATGGAGTACCTGCACGTGCTCAGCCGTCCCATGGTCATCAACCACGACCATGACATTATTTGGACCGAGGCCTACATGGACAGTGCGGTAAGAACCCACAGCACAAGTCTGTAGTCAGCAAACAGGAGGGCCTATGAATAACTGGCAAAGGTGTTAGGCATTCAGCTAGTATAATAGGCATGTAACTTGCTCCAGCTTCCCATCTCAATGTCTTATGTGTGTCAGAACCTAAATGAAGTCCTGACATTTACGTAAAACCAGGAGCTGGTTGATTGATAGAAATTACTGGTCTCTGGCTGTGCTGAGACAGGCAATATTTCTCTTCTGCTTGCTCCTGGAGATGAGATATGTGTAGGCTCAGGTCTGGACCTGCAGTGACCCAGGAGCCCAGGACTAATCACACAGACACAGCATGACTTAAGCAGTGCTCCTGCAAAAGGTGGCTAACCTTCTAAAGGATTATTCACACAAAGGACTATTTACAGCTCAGGATATGGGTCACAGAGATGTATTTCCCTCAGCCCAGCAGCTAACTGCACAGTGCCGGTCAGAGATAAGGTCCCAGCTTATCACTCCCTCATTCCTTGGGCTAGCAGGATGCAAGGTCACCCCCTGTAGAGCCCCTGTGTAAAGGGCACATGCTGCCTCCTAGGAGGGAAATGGGACCAGGGAGTCAGGGCTCCCAGTGCCCCTTGCCTGGCCTAAGGGAAGACTGCAGGCCTTGGGACCACAAACTAGTGCCATCGTGGTGTTTTATTGCCAAGGCAGCTTTGAAATTCAAAGAAACAATGGGAAGGACAAAGGAGATCATCACTGAAGGTGCTTTCCCCTACACTTCCCCAGATAGAAGGTGTTCCTCAATCTTCATCTCCATCCATTTTTACACTGCAGAAATGTATACTGGCATCTTCGCCACAGACAGATTTCCATGTAATTGTGATAGAGCTGACCAGAAGTCAGGTTCCCCTACTCCAGAAACAAACCTTGACACTTTGTATGCTTTCCTAGGGGGGGGGAAATATTTTCAGGAGACGCTGGTGTGAAGAGGCTGCCCCCAACCTCTGTGCTGTGGCTGACCATTGGGGCTGCAGTCATGGCACACTGGCTCTGTGAGGGTGATGTGGGGTTGCCTTCTGCTGCAGGAGTGGTCCCAAGGAAGAGGTGGAACTTGGTGCCTGAGTGTGTTAAGCACAAGCTCCAGAAATGCTGCCAGCTCCCCAGCAAGTTTACTCCCGTAGTAAACATGCCATCCCTGGCACTGGTGTGGGGTGCTACATTTACCAAGGCAGCAGCAGGGATTTGTTTGTTGCACTTTTTTTTGCTGCATTTCTTCTTGGCTTGGCTTGCCATTCTCTTCCTCCACTCCAACCTCCCCATCTTTGATTCATAACTCCATTCATGTACTCATTCGTCTGTTCATCCGTGTCTCTCACTAGCTGCCACAGTCCGAGGAGGTAACTGCTCCCCTGTGTCTTGTGAGCGTGCCGTTCCCCTTGTGCCAGTCGGTGTGTTGGTGCAAGCGCTCACAGCCACAGCTGGCCTGTACATCGGGGGGCGGGGGGCTGCAGCTCTCAAGGAGCCCTCTTACACCAGCAAGAGGACAGGCAATGCTGGATGTACTGGAGAGCTGTGCTGTGGGTCCAAAGTAGGGGTGTCCGTGTTGTGCAGTAGCTTAGCTCACTGGATTTCTTCTTCCACGTGTCTGGTAAGTGCTGGACACAGTTACTTGGTGTGTGTTAGAAAGAGTGTGGCTGTGAACAGGAATTTTCCACTCAGAAGCATCCAGAGCAATAACTCAAGATACCAGGCTCAAACCTCCATCAGGCAACTGCACAGATCATTGGCTGGCTGCTTTATGGCTCCTAGCATGCACACGAATGGAGATAGAGGCCAGTTCTGGCCTCGCTGCTTACTTGACCAAAGGAGAAATGGAAGGGAGATGCTACTGGCTTTGAGGGAATAAACCCTTTTTAGTGCTAGGCAGACCTGGGAGACTTCTGTGCATGTGTCTTGCCTGTTTTACCTCATTTCTTGTGTGTTTTTAGAGCATCTGCAGTACTGGGAGCCTCTGCTACCCCACTGCATGTGCATGTCCTGTGTCTGCTGTAGAGACAGCTCACTGTGTTGTACCTGTTTGTATCATGATTTTGCCTCCGTCTTTCCTATGCTTAGATGCCTGAGTGACAAGTTTATATAAGCAGGCTGTGTGTGTATTTGTGCCCTTTAAATATTTGCCTGTGCTGTTTGTCATTCGTGCTATTCATGTGTCTGCAATATAGAATATGCTGTTTGTGATTTTGCTCATATTTGTGTTGTTTTTCTTCATTCTGTGCTCCATGTGTTGGTGGTTTTTACACTTGTTGCATAAGCACCCATGTCTACACACCCATTACTGTCTCCTCCTCAGAACAGCTCTTTAATGTCTCCTGCCTATGGTGGGTATACATGGTGCCACCATTTCTACAGGTTCTCAACACATTTTGCTGGCTTTCAGCCCATCCTCATCACCCCACATGAGCAAGCATCCATCCCACGAGCCTCTTGGATACAGAGTACTGAAAAGTGCTGCCATCTGTTTTCGGAGGGGCGTGGGAGGCGAGGAGGTGTCTGCTTGTACCCAACATCTGGGCTCCCTGGGAATTCCAGCGCCTCTCATTCGGGTTATCTGCCGTATTGCACCTGCTAACACACGGCTCCTTGTTCTGTGGCAGCTCTTTGCATCTCAGGCTCAAAGTCTGTTGCTCATGACAACGGTGGCTATGCCGGTCTTCAGCAAGAAGAACGAGACGGTGAGTGCAACGTGGGCTTTGCTCTGCCTCCCGCCAGCAGAGGTGGAGGGCTGCAGCAGACCTTTGTTGGGTTTTAGAGCCAGCGCACCTCTGACAGACCGCCTGGCCTTCAGGGACCATGGCAGACTTTGGACAGGATGTGCAGATGATAACTTGTCTGTTGAAATGATAGCCTGCCATTTCCTCTGAATGCTATTTCTTCCAAATACCTCTTAAATATGACACTTCTCCCTGTTTTTATCCCTTCCATTTTCAAACCCAGCCTAATTCACAGACCCATAAAGTTTCAGGCTGGAAGGGATCATTACCTTGTCTAGTCTGTACATTTTATTGCAGACCTCTACATTTCATATAGACAGTCCTTCATGAGCCCAATAACCTGTGTTTGGCAAAAGTGTCATTGAAGAAAGGCATCCAGCCTTGAGCTCTCCATTGTGGTTTCTCACTCCCTGTTAAAAACTGGTGTCCAAATTCCACTTTGAGTCTGGCTGGCTTCACTTTCCCATCATAATGACTTTCTCTGATGGATTAAAAACGCTATAGCCCTTGGTATTTTCTCCTGGGAAGCATCTTCTACACTGCAATACAGTCAAACCTGTCTTTCTTTTGATAAGATAAAAAGGTTGAAAAAATTTGGTGTCTTTGATAAGGGCATTTTGAAACCCTTTAGACAGTCTTTTCTGTACCATTTCTAGCTTCTCAGCATCATTTTAAAATGGCATCTTCTACCTCACCATTGCTGTATGAGGAATAAAGTCTTCATCTAGGTCCTGTGAGCAATTGCTTGCTAAATTTCTTTGCATGCTTGCCTTGTCCTTTTTGTTATTTACACTGAATTGCACACTGAATGCAGATTTTTGCCATCAAATCATGTTGCCAGTCATTTTATATTACTTCTGAATCATTACCAAAAATGCAGACTAGTATTGGGTAGTAGAAATACTTCTCTCCACAAACAGTATGTTATTTGGCTTTGAATGAATGTGCATAAGCTTAGAGAGAACACAAGAAAGGTCAGTAGGAAGGCAACAGTGTGTGTTCAGGCAGAACGCTACTGAAGTTTTGCTTCTGAAAATGGGTTTTCCTTTGTTTTCAAGAGATCTCACGGCATACTGCTGGGTGTGGTGGGCTCTGACGTGCCCCTGAGAGAGTTGTTAAAACTTGCTCCACGGTATAAGGTAAGACTGAGATAAGGCAATTTTATTGTACACAGCAAAGTCACTAGTCATTCTTCCACGGGCATGATTCTGAAAAATCATTCCTCCTCCTGTAGGAAGAAGTATGAGCATAAAGCAGAAGCAGTTGGATGTGGTGGTGCATGTAATACATATGAAATCATTCACCACTAGAAAGGCTTAGTCTGTTTCAGAAACACAAGGACTGGATGATCCAGTGGATTCACCACTGGTCACGGAGTCTTTGCACCATTGTGGTCACCAGCTTGGATCCTTCAGAGATGATATGGATCTGATAGCCTGTCTCAGAAGAAGTAATGTTTTATAGCCAGTTCCCAGTGGACAACAGCTGCCATACCAGCTGGCAAAAAATAAACAAGTTTCACTGTCAATATTCTTGGCAGAAAAACAGTACTGAATTCATTTCAGAGACCGAACAGTTCTGCCGTATCAGAAGGTCTTTTTCTCCACATCAGCATGAAGACTTCTTGGCAGGACAGCGTACAGGAGGTTGGCTCTCACTCATTGTTGCTGTACCTAGACAGTGTATTTGCTGTCCAGAATTTATTCCAACAGTTACTTGTAGCTCTGTAATCAATATATCTTAATATATATACATGTATGTTCATGTTCATCCATAGGAAAACACCCCAGAGACGCACTGTTTAGTTTGGTTTCTGCTGTTAGTTGTGTTCAGTGACCTTTTGCTCAATCTTTCTCCATACCAGGAGACCAAGCACATCTGAGGATTGCCAAAGTTATCAGGCAGTTTGAGCCATCATTTCAAGTTTTCAGTTTCTCTTAAATAACTATTAGACAACAGCTACCAGTTAGGCAGTTGTCCAAAACCTGGTCACTAGAGACCTGCAGGACTGGAAGTGCTGTCAGAAGCTATGCATCTGCACGGTGCTTCCAGATCTGGATTCAGGATTTGCGGACTATTTGCATGTAGCTGCTGAAAATGGCCCTTCAGGCAACCCAGAAACCGAGAGCATCAGGGTGCAAGTGCTCAGCAGGCAAAAGCTAGTTGGTTTAGGTTTGGGGAAGTCTTGTCTAGGAGCTTCAATTCTTATACATGTTTATTTTCTGTAGAATACTAGTAATACCTTTTCATCTTCCTTCCCCTGTGTCACTCAAAAGCCATATGTCACAATAAGTTTTCTTCTGAGCCAAGAAGGGACGCTGTCCTTTCCTCCAAGTAGTGCCATGGAAGAAGAGAAAATTATTTGAAGGATTTATTTACATCAGAGGCAGGACATGACTTCCCAGAAGCTCTTTCAGTTCCAGACTGGTTCATAAACCTCATATTCTCAGCTTGAATCCTTTGGCATATGTGCTACAAAGGACTGGTTCCAAAGCCCTTGAGAGCTCATACATTTATGATCCCACTTATTGGGCTGGGAAATTTCATCTTTAATAGGCCAACAAGGAAGTTTGCCATAGTCCTTGGATTCATTCTGCCACGCTGAGTTGAGCTCTATGTGATTGAAAAAAAAAAAAAAAAAAAGTTTCATATAAAGTCCAGAGTTTTGATCTGGCATATGTGTGATATGTAATTCATTCCCTCCAAAAAAGTGCAGGCGGACTGTGAAAGACTTACCTCCCTGCTTCCCTGTTGTTATCCCTCCAGGATTGTTTCTATAGGAATATAAAGTTGCTACGTTTTTTTGAAGATAGAAAACTTCACCATTCTTTTTTTCCTTGAGACACCTCATATTTTGGCAAGCACGGACTATCCATGGGTTTTCAGCAACTCAGGCTTTAGCTGGAATTTGTATTATGTATGGGTTTGATCTGAATAATTGCTCTCATGGAAATCTCTTGGTGGTATTTGCTAAGGAGGCTGGTCAGGCTCTAAGAGGGTGTCTTTCCCTGCCTGTGTGCAGAGATGGGCTACCTGCCCATCCCTGTGTGCACCCGAGCACAGCCAGTCTTCTCCAAGCAGCCAGAAATGCAGGGATAAAAGGGTTGGGATGGAGCCTGTTTTCTGCTGGTCGATATCTTTAAAAAGAAAATCCTGTTGAATATTGATGGGGCCAGGGTATCAGCAGCAGCCACTACACAGCGGTGCTTCTAGCTAAAACAGAGCTAATTATTCTCTTCCTCCAGCTGGGTGTCCACGGCTACGCCTTTCTGAACACCAACAATGGCTACATCCTTTCTCACCCAGACCTCCGCCCTCTGGTACGTATAACAGTAAATTGGAAATCCTTGCTGACTTGGGAACACCAGCTTTCAGGGACGATCCTGATTTCTCATGTTTTATTGATATATGGGCCCTAGGAATATGAGGGCCAGAGAAATCAATGCCACACCCATAGGTGCATATTATGTATACATGTGTGTGAAGCAGGAGGTACCCTGCCTGTCTTCTCTGTATGTGGGTGCTGTATTTCTGGGCACTTGCTGTACTGTGGGCACATGTATACGTATGCATGCAAGGCTCCACTGGAAAACCAAATCCCCTCACTCAGGCACATCTCCTACAGGAAGATTCAGCATGGGTATCTCCCCACTAAAAGCTGCCCAGCAGCTGTAGCGTTGGAAATTTGGGGAATTTGAGGCTAGCAAGGTGGAGTAACACAAATCCTGGTAACATGGGATGTCAGAAACAAGTTAGGGACCAGTGTGCTGCAAATACTTAAGGCTCAGAGTGGACACAAGGATGTTTCTCCTTCATGGTGCCACCTGGAACTCCAGCCTGCACATATCTGCAAACACACTACGGGCTTTCTTACCCAGGCATGCAATACGTTTTCTGTTTCATACACATGCCTGTCTGCACAAATCTCCATGCGCACAGCTTATAGGTGTTAATGTGGTTACTGGCAAGAGGAATTGCCACCACAAGGGCTTCACACCAGCTGTCTTCATAAAGGCAGCTTTGCACAGAGAGACCTCAGACTTGGGTAGTTACTTCACTATGTGAGGAGAACTTTCACATCATGTTGCCAGGATGAGGCAAAGCAAAGCTAGGCAAGGTCGTTGCTTTATCCTCCACCTGAAATTGGCCTCTCTTAGTCTACTTCACACCTTTTTCTTCACCAGTAAGATTAGAGGGAAATAGCTCTCTTCCATCAGTTAACCTGAGGTGAAAAGCCTACTTTTTTGTCAGTGAAGCTAAAGCTTAATTCCCATCAGGAAAGATCTCCTGCTGGTATTATAGTGTTAATGGGATTACACTCTTAGCTGTGGAGGAAAAAAAAATATTTCCTGGAGGTAAGCATATTGTACTGATCTATTTAGCTGAATATTCTCGCAAACCAGGCTGTAGCTTTTACCTGCGAGTTCACCTATGTTCCTGCCTGTCCCTTACTCCTGACACAACCTTTCCCACTTGAACTCTCCCAGCTTTGCACTGTTTGCATAAAGAGATATGTGGCATGGGACTGAGAAGGTACCTGCACCCAAACACTGCTTCCCAGTCAGAGAATAAATGAGACTGAAAAATGCGTATTTTTCAAATTAGAAATTAATACTAAGTTCTTAAAGGATTAGTTTAAAAAGTTATCTACCACTTACTGGGGTGGTTTTCCCTATTTTATCCTCTCTCTCTCTCTCTTTTTTTATTTTCTTTTTTTTTAATAAATGCCAGTATAAAGAAGGAAAGAAACTGAAGCCTAAGCCAAACTACAACAGTGTAGATCTCTCAGAAGTGGAATGGGAAGACCAGGATGAAATAGTGAGTATCAGGAAGTGAATTTAGACTTTTGTAGACCCTTCTTTCGGTTACTGTGTTGCCTGCATGGAATGAGGGTGAGGGAAAGGGCACTTCTGTTTTTTCTGTGCAGAACTGGCCCTTGACTAAGAGAGACTGGTAGTCTACAAGAGGACAAGAATGATGCTCACCTACAAAATGCTTGCCTTCCTTCTCTGTACACGTTTTCCTTCCCATGGAACAGGCAGAGAAAGTGCTGGCAGGAGGAAAGAAGCAGTCAGAGGATGCTCCAGGGAGCTGGTCTGTCTGTACCTGGCCCACATGCCGGTGCTGGCAGCTGCACCTCTGCACATAGCTTAACACAAAGCCAAAATAGCTCAGGAGTATGGAGGCATCCCATGATGTTGCCCATCTGTGTAGTATGTGAGATAGAGCTGAAACCGCTCAACTAATGAGATCTGCAGCAAGAAAGAACGTGCAGTTCCAAAAGAGACTAAGCTTTGCGGTCACTTCTGGTAATAGACAAAAAGCATAAGGAATATAAACACTTGAGAAAAACAGTTTTCCAGAAAACACCTTATTGCATATCTTTGGAAGCAGTGAAAACAATAGCAGACAGAGGGAAATGGCTAGAAAATCCCTTTTTTACTCTCTCAAGCAAAATTATTAAAAAGTAGTAAGCAAGAAACAGTGTGCACCCCAACAGCTGCATGTTGCAGTGTTTCAGAACTGGGTACCCAGATACAACGAGAAGGCAGAAAGGTTCCTCTGTAGCTGGCTTTCTTTTACTCAGAAGAATTAGGAGAGAATAGCTACTTAAGATGCTATGGTAAGAAATTAATTTGGAGTAAAATAGAATTAGCTGTGGGACACATGCTTCTGGATTACAGGGGAGACTGCTGAGATAAAGGGATCTGATGCTATAGATATCACATAAACAGGTGGGACAAGCAAAGTGTCCAGCAAGAGGATTACAGCAGCTACTGCTGCAAGCACAGGGCAAGCAGAAAGGGTCTCACCGGCAGAACTCAGCAAGTGGAAGGGTGGCAGACTGAGAAAGAAAACACAACGGGACTGTGTGTGAGACATGGAAAGTAAGACAAAAATAAGAGATTTTACATGCAGTGAACTTGACAGGTTATCTATGTCTTTTTCTGGGTTTACTAATGTCTCTGCCACTGAAGACGCTTTTAGAGATATTCCTCTCTACAGTTTGCTATTTTACAACAAAATTTATAAAAAAAAAAAAAAAAGCATTGATACCTGAATGCAGATATGATGCAGTGTAAGGTTTCTGCCCTTAGGCAATCAGAATAAAACTATCCGGAGTGAAAATATATATCAAAAGAGGCATAAAAAACAAAGCCACTTTGTGTTCCTGTACTGCATCTTCCAGAAGAAAGAAAGGTTGCAGTCACTGATATCTGCAGTGTGACTTCAGCAAGTTGAGAGTCTCTCAAGATACACCCACTGCAGCAGAAAGATGCCAACGTTTCAACACTCAGATTTGCAGCTATGGTATTAGATCAATGACAGACTCAACATCAGTTGCAGTATAATCTCAGCAACACTGATAAGCAGCAAAATCAGACTGGAAAAATATGCCCAAGTGCTAATGATGTGTAATACAGCCAGCTGCTGAAAAGAAAAAGGGAGGGAACACAGCACTGTCTGTAAAACAGAAATTCATGTACAACAGTGCTATTTGCAGATGGGCAGCAAGGAAGTTTGGGGTTGCTTTTAAAGTTACACGGGGCTATTCTTAGCGTGAAGGGAACAGGGATTGTGGGGTCCTGCCCAGCAGTCTGGAAGCTACCACCCAAACAAGTTTCTGCAGCCTTGACAGAACATTTGAAGAAGAAATTAGCCTGCAAAGAAGTTGAGACTGAGTGGCCAAACACCTAGATGTTATGAGAGCTCCCAGGTAAACCGTATGTCTGTGCTGGTTTGAAACCACATGAGTAGACAGGGGAAAGGAGTCAGCAGCAAACAACCCCTCCATCCAAATTCGGCTACACATTTGTCAAAGTGAAGGCTGACCGCTGCCAGCAGTGTCCTGTGTAATGAGGACTGAGCATTACAGGGACTCCCAGACACCAGGACTGTGGCTGATTGAGTTCTCCATGCAGGAGAAGCTGTCAAGGAAGAAGCAGCAAGCTTGGGCTGTGCCACTGACCTACAGACACTGTCACCTCAGCACTGGGCACAGGCCTGGCGCTGGAGCTGAGGAGATCCAAGGAGATCTCATATCCACTGGTTTACTTCTCCACTGCCTCATGGGGCAAGGAAAGATGGCTGGCATTCGAGAAGATCTGGACGAAACAGCAATAACCGAACTAAACCCAGAATCCAGAGAAATTGCCGCAGGCTGTTCAGGCCAGAACAGAGCATGCCGTGGCTCTGGCAGGAGGTCAAACTCTCTTAGCAAGAAAGGAGTTACAGAACCAGGCCGTGTTTTGATTTCCAAGACATGGGCCTTGGAAAACACAGGCTTTATATTCTAGGTCTGTAAATAACCCACATCAAACAGCCATAATAAATAGAGCTGTGGCCTTGTAAAGCAACTGCAGTTGAGTCTGGCCAGCACCTGAATGGAAGCTTGTCTCTGGAAGTACGGAAGCAATTTGTGTGAATGAATAAGCTACTTCCCACCTTTTTTTCTATCCAGGCTGAAGCAATAGGCTGATATGCTCTGGCAGGCTGGACCTGAAGTCAAACCCTCTGCACTTATGGAAAAATTCCCTGGCTCTTTCTTGCAAGAGGCTGGGAGTCACTGTGAAAATTACATTTTGCCTTTGGAACCTGAATTGAATGAAGTGGTCTTCTCACTGCCTCCCTGGCTATCACACAGCCTTGCTTTGCTGTGTTAAACAGCTGCTTTGCTGAACTCAGAAGTGGTGCTGAATGCAGCCTATAATTTATAAATCAGTTTTAAAAGATGCCAAAGAGCTTTGTACTCGGTCTGGGGGAGCCAGCGGGTTTCTCAGGTGTCTCTTCTTTCAGGCTCTCGGAGCACGGTGCTAATGACTTGCTGGCTGCCAAATGGTGAAGTCTGAAATGTGGACTGTCAGTTTCATAGCTTCCAGGTCCTTTCCTTTAGCTCAAAAGACATATCAACAAGCTTTCAGCATAAGCCATTATTATTCCGTGTTACCGACTGAACAAGGATCCTGACCACTGAGAACAGGTTTTCAGCTTAAAAGAAGCAAGAAAGCTGTGAAGAGAAAAAAAAATGACAGTCACTCTTTCCTGTCACAGCCCCTGTATATTAATGTCAAGCAGCTCTATTAATTCCTGTCCTGCTCTGCCTAGAGATGCTAATGTTGATCTCGTTCACCTCTGCAGCTGAGAACTGCCATGATCAATGGGGAAACGGGCTACCTCTCTATGGATGTGAAGGTCCCTGTGGATAAGGGGGTAAGAAATTATCAGGCTCGGGTCACGTGGAGGGAAGGGAGGGGAAATGGATGCTGAAGAACCATGAAGGATGTGGTTTTAATGCTCAGCATTTCAGAGTGTGAGGATTTTATTGTTTCACCGCATATATAACACATGTGCTAAAGGCATAAAATAGAACGTCGTTAGAAGTGCTCTTTATACCTACCGGCATTCCGTCTGTGCAAAGGTGCTGGAAATGCCTCACAGCTCCCTACTCTGTCCAGGCAAAGCCAAAAAATCGTCTTGTACATTGTTTATAGGGCTGTGAAATGAATCGGAGATCTTCAAGAGTTTAGAGGAGGGGAAGACATGTTGAGCTGATCTAGACAGAAAGAGGTTTGGAGGCTTTTTTTCGACTCCCTTTCCTTACCCAAACGCACTCAAGAAAACTGTTCTTCACTCTGTCAGAATGAGATTTTCTTTATCCAAGTCTGATATTAAATTTCTATGCAAATATTTACAAGCATCTTCTGAAAACTCCTAGTGAAATGGAGACTTCTGAAGGTTCCCTACCAGCTCTAATGTAGGGTTATACATCTTGCCTTGGAATCAGAGCAAAATGGACTTGTACATTTAGGTTCACTGCTACTTTTTCATTCGGGTTTATTTAATTCTCCCAAAGAATTTGGCTTCCATCATTTCCTCTTAGGAAGTATTCCAGAGTCCTGCAAGTTTAACTGCCCAGAAGTCTTCCAAATTTGAGGAAAATTTTCCATCTTTTGTAGACAGGCTTTTTTTCAGCCATCAGGCTGGCTGAGCTGCTCCCATGCAATTCCAATAAAGCGAGCACTCAGCCATTGCTGAGATTATGCTCTTTCCCAGTGAAGACACCCCACTGTTTCCCCTGGATGGTTGTATGGCTAGACCTTATAACTAAATTATCTGTCTCTATTTTTGGTGTTTATAACCATCAACTGTCAATGGATTCGCCCTTCCCCAACAGCTGCATTTGAAATACTTACGTTTCAGTCCAATCAGTTCAGCAATTATTTCTATTCCCTTTGTCTCTTGTATCATTTCTTTTACACAAGTACCAGAGCTTCACTGAATTATTTGAGCACAGTTTCCCTGTTGCTCTGTAGAGAGCTTTGTTTCTCTGCAGTAGGATATTTCTGAACAGGAAGCCCCAAACTTCTTTTCTGCTCTCCCTTCAAATTTTTCTCCATCACACATTTGACCCAGAATTACTGCCTATATTTCATAGAATCACAGAATGGCTTGATTGGAAGGGATCTTAAAGATCATCTGGTTCCGATCCCCCTTCACCTAGTTCCAACCCCCAGTTTCCATGTTTTTTAGCTATTTTTTTCCAGTTGCCTTTTTTCCTTTTTTTTTTTTTTCCCCAAATCTCACTTCTTTTTGTCCCATCTTTCTAATATTTTGGGTTGTTGGAACTTTTTCTCAGTACACAGAGAAACAGTGATTTATTTTATCTTACAGATCACTGTACATAATGGCTCCTAAGATACAGTCTGTCTGTTCCTCTCAAGAGATCTTTTTCTCCTGATGCACTGTTGTTTACTGCTTCTTTCTGGCTACAGTACTGCAGTTGGTTCACTTCACATTTTATTTAAGTCCACATTAATTAAGTCTTTAGAATAAAATTTCATGAAAAGCTGCTTCAAGTGCTTTATATAAACCCAAATACATTGCATGTCCCTTATTCCCTTCATCCATTATCTTTGTTATGCTGTCAGAAAAGCAATCAGGGTTTTCCAGCAAGATCTATTCTTTGTAAGTCTAGATTGCTTATTGCTCTAACTTAACCTCTTTTCTCACCTTTTCTCTGTGCACCCTCAATAACATACCTTCTGAGTCATCCAAAGGTGGCTTTTTAGTTCAGTATTTTAGGGATATCTTTCTGTTCCCCTACCCAGGGAAAAAAAAAAAAAAAAGGCCTTGGTAAGAGATATTACCTGTTTTAGTCTGCAAGCTTTATGAAGCATAATAGGAGACTGAAACTGAGCAAGTCACCATTTTACTATTATCTGAATACGCGCGGAGCAGGGACACGAAGCAAAACGTAGCAATTCCCACCAGTGCTGTGGTAGCTGATGAAGCAGAGCAGCAGCCGAAACAAAGAAATTGCTGACAGAGCCTGCAAACAGAGAGGATGAGGCAGTCAGCAGAGAGAAGGGCTGAGTGAAGTGGATAGGAATTATTCTGTCAGCCACTTAAAAGAAATTCCACGGGTTGATCTCGGGGAGGTATTGAGAGCGGAGTGAGATACAGAAGGGAAAATAAGGTCCAAAGACAAAGGGCAGTCATTGGAGAAATCTGGTGGCAAAACCTGCTTTTGTTTTCTGCTAGGGGACAAATGGTAGGCCTGTGGCAAACCAGTGATAAGGCCACTAGTCAGGAGTGATTGCCTCAAACAGCCACAATGCAGACACTTGACCTACACATGGCGCAGCCCTGCCTGGCTGTCCTCGGCCCTGCTTGGCTCCGGGGTGCTCTGCTGCTCCCCCTTCCCATGGGTGAGCGGTGCTGCCTACAGCTGTCCTGGGGAGGCTGTGCTTTCCCCAATCCTGCAGAAAGAGAGCTCTGCCTGCCTCCCACAAGCCTCAGCCCCTGCTGCGCCAGTTGTGTTGCAGTACGCACTTGCCATGCAGGGAGAAAGAAGGGAGAGAAGGGGCTGAGCTGCCTGCCACCTCCTCACCAAAAAATAACCCCATCTCCTTCCCCCATCTGCCATGTGCACTAACTCAGGGCACGCTGCGGAGCTGGCGCTGGCTTTGCCCTTTGTGCATCACACCTCTTCTGCAGCTGCACGGCCCGAGGAGGTGCAGCTTTCCCCGGGGAACAGTGAGCTTTCTGTATTCACTCCCTGTCTCCCACACACATCCTCTCACCTCGTTTTCAGGCTGGGGCTGGGATTTTAAACATATTAGGGTTCATATACTGCCATAAGGGTTGAATAAAAATTTTCCAACAACTTTTCTCCTTTGGAAAAGAGTTCCACTGAAATCAACACTTTCCTACAGGAAAAGGCCAGTCTGGCAAGCAGCTGAGGTTCTGAAGCAGCTTTCAAAAATCTGAAATGTCTTGAGTTGAAATGTCAGTCTGAAACAAATATTTTTGTGTGAATCAAAATGTCTTGGATTTGAATCAGCACTTTTGTTTCATTCGAAAATGTAAATTGTTTCTTTTGCTGGTGTTGTTTTTTTAACAAAATTGGAATATGTTAATGTTTTGTCCCCGTTTGGCATGGAGGGAAGTGTCAGGAATCTCAGCATTTCCCACAGGAGTGACAAGAGCTGTCCCCAGCTGCCCACTGATGCAGTGGGTAGGGTGTCCGTCCTGCCTCTCCTCCCAGCTCACCTCTAGAGAAAAGAAAGGTTGAACTGGAGACCTAGATGGAAAGACAGGGTGGCTGCCTGGACCCTGAAAGTCACGAGTTGCTGGATATGCTGAATACCACATGTTCATCCCTGCCTCTGGACAGTCCTAGAGGGGTGCAAAGTGTTGGTGATGATCACCTGCTTCTGCTTAACCCTGGGGATGTGGATCCCAGGTCACCATCACCACTATGACCTTGGTCTGTCAGCTGGTCTCTCACTCTCTCATTCTTTCTCTCATTCCAGAAGCGAGTTCTCTTCCTCACCAATGATTATTTCTTCACGGACATCAGTGGCACACCCTTCAGGTGAGCATGGGCTCACACGTCACCAATACAATGCATCAGAAGCCTGCCATCAGGGTTGGGAGATTGGTCTTTAAAATGGTCATAAAACATAACTCATGAGTAGAGCAGTGTGAATAACTGATTGCTTTGTTCCCGTAATCCCACAAACTGAAAATGATAAAAAAATCTAGCTAAACTTTTTTTTTTTTTTCACATCCAAAATGTTTTGAAATTGTCATAGATTTGATACATGTTATTGTTGATTTGAACTTTACATCTTTGGCCAAAAATGTTGTCACCAAAAACGTCTCACAGCCCTACAGACAGGCTCCCCAGCCTCCTGGGCTGCAGTCAGATCTCACTTGATCTTCTTTCAATGCTGTTCTTTTCTTTAATAGCTGTGGAGGGAATTAACACCTTTAGGGGTCATCACTGCAGGGAATGCAGTGTCGTGTTTTGGGATTACACCCCTCCTTGCTGACAAGCCCTCTGTTTCTCCTCCTGCCTGCAGCCTGGGGGTCGTGCTGTCCAGGGGGCACGGGGAGTACATTCTGCTGGGGAACACTTCTGTGGAGGAAGGTAGGTGGCTCTGGAACAGCCCCGCTGTCCCAAAGGACAAGGTAGCTGCTCTGAAACTTACTGCTTCCCTTCTCCCTACCAGCCTGTATCTGTCTGTCTGCTACCTAATTGAATACTCAGCGTATGATCTGATTTCAGGTTTGCACGACCTGCTCCAGCCAGACCTGTCTTTAGCGAATGAATGGTAAGTGGAGGAAATCGTGTCAAAGACGCTGGACTTTGTCATGAGCTTCTGGCAAAGTTCCCAGCAGCTTTGCTCGAGTTCACCACACTCCGTGGCCCAGAGGAAAAGCTGTGCTGTTCAGGGACTGCACCTGGAAAGAGCTGATGGCCTCAGGGTATGATAGCGGTGCCTCCAGAACTCAGTTCCATCTCTACCCTTGGGAGATCCCACCAAGGCCTGGGATGTCCCCAGCAGGAAACATCTCCTGAGATTTATTCTCAGTCTTCTGTACCCAAACTCATTTTGTTCTTCCTCGTGTTGCCCTGATTTGTGCTACAAAACCCGCAGTATGTCAGACCTGTCAGTGCATTTTGTAGCAAGGTTAGCGAGACACTGAACCATGTTTTAAAATCCGAGCTTATTTTTGGTTGGCATTCCTCTGAACTGAGCCTAGACCTAATTTCTAGTGAACGTGGGGGTGATTTATGACCGCTGTTTCAAGAGCATGCATAATTTATGGTTTTGCTTGGTTTGGACATGAAACAGGGTAAAGCATGGCACTTTCCATTTATTGCTGTGAGGTTTGGGATTTTCATGAACCCAACATTCAGTTACACTCAGGCACATGAACCCAGCCTGTACCAAAGCCAAAATAACTATATTCTAGAAGCCCCACAGCCCTTCACACCTCTCATTACACTGTCAAGTTTCATAGGCAGAGCATTTGAGACACATGCAGTGACTTCTCCTTCTTCTACTCCTAGCTTGGGGTGTCAGCTTACCACATTTTACATATTCGTTACTCTTCGGCCTTGCTCATAAATCATTCCTTTCAGTCCATTAATGAGATGTAATTCTCTCTCATAACCCCTTCCTCTCCCTTGTCCTGACAGTGAAGCAGTCAAAACTGAAGCAGGATTAGAAGGCTGGTTTATTTTATCATACAGAGACCCACACTTGAAAAACATTCTCCCATTTCTCCCCGAACTGTGTCCTACAGCTGTGTACCATTGGGAAAGCTTTTGCTGACACCGTATCACACTGAAAGCTCATTCCTCATCTCACATGGCTTCTCTGCCTCCTTTTTTCCACTCCCAAATCAATGTTACTCACACTGCATGCAGCCCCCTGCTTTTCAGGTCTCTCCATCACGTTATTGTGTAGAGATACACAGGTACACACACTACTCGGTGTATAATATAAATGACCTTGCAGGAAGGATTTGGGACTGCTAACCACACTGCATTGTGAACTTCAGCTGGAGGACACACCAGCAGCCCTACTAAGTGCAGCAGTCACATTAATTATTGTTTGGTTTTATTGGTAGGGTTGACTCAGAGCCACATTGTTAGGCTTTGTGTGGCCGTGGCATGCAGCTACAGCAAAATCTTTGCAGCCCAAGCTTTCTCACTGTATTTTTGTTTGCAGTTGTTATTGTCGTGGAGTGTTTGTCTGACTGTGATTCTTTTTGCCCTTTGGGGCTTCTTCTCCCTCCCCACCAGGATTTACTGCATCACGGACATCGATCCCGACCACCGTAAGCTCAGCCAGCTGGAGGCTGTGATCCGTTTCCTCACAGGAGAGGAACCTGACCTGGAATGTGAGTCCTGGCCATCAGAAGGGCCCTGCTGGGGTTTTCTGTAACCTCACGGGCAAGCGGGGACTGTGAGAAACTGATTGGTGTCAGACTGAGCTCCCCTGGCAGCTGCTCCCACAGGCAGGGCTGAACTCTAGCCCAGCTGAATTCACAGGTGGAAATGAGCTGAGTGAGGATCCACCTCCTTGTCTCCAGCAGAGGATTTTTTTTTTTAATTTCAAAGCTGTCACATAACTTAACTTCACTGAAGGTCTCAGCACAGGAAATAGTGATGGACGAAAGGCTTGATTGGGGTGTGGTGGGGGCTGCACACCATGCTTGAGACAGACCGACCAGCTGGGCTAGAGGCTGGCAGGAGGAGCCAAAAAGCTGCCGTCACTATTCTGCTCCCCAGGGCCCCAGCTAGCATCCTCCGTGGGCTGCATTGCGCCGTGTAGACAGATGGAGTCTTTCAGAAAAAGGTTATTAATTCTGTTTGCCAAAGATGATCAGTAATTGATTTTTTTGGGGGGGAAAAAAAATGCTACAGGATGATTATCCTCCCTCCTCACCCCTTGCAGCAGGTCCGCTCTCCAGGTGAAGCATAGGCAGGCGAGCAGCTGAGTGGGACCTCTGTTGAGGGGCAGAGGTGGGCAGCTGTGCATGGGAGCTCCCTGCAGGAATTTAGCCTTAGGATGTCCTTCGGCTCACCTCACTCTCCATGGCTTCAGCCTTCTTAGCCGTGCCAAGTGCTGAACCAAGATTTTGTGTATAATGCTTCAGAAACCTCTGACACAAGGATTTGGATCTCTTAAAACTAAAAACAAATGTAATCCGATAATTGCTTCTCTATTATACCATGTGAACAGACCCCTCCTGGCTGAGCTTTGAAAAGGCTGAAAAGAGATGTAGCAGTTGAAGAAGACAGGAAGGAGAAAGGAAGTTTTGGAAGGGCTGAGTAGAGGACCTTGAAAATTTTAAGTTCTGTGGGGAAAAAGAAATAGGATTAGGACACATCCTAGGCATACAGGGCCTGAGGAAGGAAAGATCTGCTGGTGAACAGGGTGGTATAGAAAAGAAGCAGGTTGAGTAAGTGGGAGTTTTGAGTATGCCATTTAGCACGGGATGGTATCTCGAGAAAGGTAAACAGAGTAGAGGCCATCAAGAAGTCACGAGGGGCTTTGAAGAAAGCTCCTTGGGTGGAACGGGGTAGCTGGTGTCCTCACTATGGGGCACCCAGAAGAAAAGTCAAGGCAGGGATCTGAGGCAATGGCTATAGATAGACTGTTCAATCAAGAAGGCTGGAGTCTGATGAGTAACTTAATTTGAAAGCCTCTCATTTGCCAACACTTTCAATCCTAAATCCTTCCCCTGAGCTTGCAGGGGAACCACTGTTATGATCTTAGCTGTTACAGCTCTTCTTTTGCTTCCCTCCATCAGGGTGGCAGGTCATGTTCTCAGCCCTGCAAGGGGAGGTCTCTTTTTGTGCCATGTAGCTCCAGTGCCCTGGGCCGTCAGATTCTCCATATCTAAGGTACCTAGAGGGGCATATGTCTTCCTCTCCTGATTCTTGTTCCCCTTCCTCCTTAGGTGATGAGGAGCTGGTCCAGGAAGTGCTGTTTGATGCCGTGGTCACTGCACCCTTGGAAGCCTACTGGACAACACTAGCCCTCAATATGTCCTTGTAAGTGTATGAGAAGCAAATATGGGTAAAACACCATTGAACCTGCATTTCCAGATGCTATGGGCTTACATAATGCCTGAAAGAGTCATAGATTCTTTCAAAGTATGTAAGAAATTTTAGAAATAGCTCAAAAGGTTGTTAGAACTAGCTCAATAGCTTTACAAATAGCTCAAAAAGCATTTCTCAGGAGTGGACTCCATCAGGTTGGGCCTCCTCACGTAAGCCTTTAGTTTGGTGAGGGTTTTTCTTGGTAACAGAATATTAATGCCATTCATGTTTGAATTCCACTGGAGGCCAGCAGTGATTCAGTGAACAAAGATCTGCTTCCAGCAGACAACATGCAACTTACACAGATGTGTGGCTATGGGACTCTTGTCCCTGTTTCAGTTACCAGTATCCCTGCTGCTGATGGAGCTTGAGCCAGGAGCAATCATGCTAGGATACCCCGATACCAGTGCACACACCCTTAAACAGCCAACACCAACACACACCTCTTATTTTAAGGTTGTGCCATACCACCACACTGCAGCAGGCTCTCTACCATGTAGCTCTCCCATCTGTGCCCTTGATAATCCAGCAAGACACATCCAAATCAATCTACAGAGCCAGTCTGTTACCCTGCCCATCCTTTGCTTGTTTGAGACAGATATTCTCTCTCTGCAGTCCTTTTCCCTCGCTTCAACCTATGTACAGGCAGCCTAGAGCAGGGCTAGCAGGAAGACAACAGCTTACATCCTCCTTTCAAAAGAATGCAATGAGCAAATTTCCAAGGTGTCAACCTAGACACAGGTCTAAGCCTAAGGTCATCACTCGGGCAGAAAGATGGCTCTTCTGAGAACTGTTTGCTTCTGCTCGTATATTTCTGTTCCACAGGGAGACTGAGGCAGGGGTCGAGATGGCATTTCTGGGCACTCGAGCTGGACTCATGAGGAGTGCTCTGTATGTGGGCTCTGAGAAACTTTCCAACAGGTAAGTCCCTACTCTGCATTAAGGGATTTCTCTCAGTGTCTCTGAAGGGGCACCATGAAATTAACACCAGGCTTAGAAACTTATTTGGGGATGCAGAAATAGAAAGTAAAGGAGCAAGACCCTGGTGGGATGGGTGCTGATTTATGCAGGCAGGGTAAGGGCCCTTTATGTTTCTCTGGTCCTCTTGATTTTTTCCTGAAACACTGTCCCAAAGTGCATTAATTTCACTGTAAAATGGAAAACTTCGATTATGCCCCAAATTCAGTTATCTTAGAGAGGAAATGTCCACAATTACTCTATACCCCCAGGAACATTTTGCAGTGTAAAGGCTCTGCACTCCAGTGCCCCGGTGATGTTCCAGCTTGGCTAGGTTTGATCTTTCTGTCTCAGTTCCTCTCTCCCAGTTTTATTCTGTTCTGAGTCTTACACTGCTCCCATCATAGCATCCCAGTGCCTTCCAGTGATGCATTAAGTGATGTGACTGACATCTGTCATACACGATTCATTCTCTTGTCCTCTCCCTCAAGGCAAAAGTACACATTCAGAGGAGTTTTTTGATGTGGAAAGGGCACAGTTTTCATTTTAGTTGAGGTTTGAACGTGCAGGCTGGTCCAAGCTTCTGTAAAAAAAGGCCAGGCTGCAGAGGCAGCACCAGCAGATGGAACAAAACAGGATGGCGGTGGTCCTCAGCTTTGTGCCAGGTGTTTCGCTGTCTCCCAGTTCTCCAAATACGAATTGGATATTCAAGGCGGGGAGCTTCGTTGTGCCTGACATGCGCTCCCTGACAGCCACAGTCCTCGAGTTTCTGAGGAAGTCTTGGATAACTCAGCATAGCCAGGATCTGGTGACGAGGAATTAAAAACCACCTGCTAAAGGAAGCTAACACGATGACTCCCTACCCCACACAGCGTTGTTCAGTGCTTCTCAACGCTCGCAGTCACTACACCTCAATGAGGGATCTGTCACAGGAGAGGCACTTTCGGAATCTCCTGACGGGAAGGCACTGCATAAATGAGCAATTAGCGCTCTGTCAAAAAAAACATACAGTAAAAGGAGAGCCCGAACACCACGGGGACGTGTCGGCCAGGCAGGCTCAGGCGCCCTTAGCGTCTCCTTCACCCCCAGCCCTGCCCCGTGCCCTCGCCGTGGGGGCGGCGGCGGAGCGGCGGCGCCCAGGGCCTCGGCCGGGCCAACAGCGGCACCTGGCGGGCGGCCGGCGGCGGAGCGGCGGCCGCGATGGCCCCGGGGGTGCCGGCAGAAAATGGCGGCCGGAGGGCCACGAATGGCCCCCGGGGAGCCTGAGGGGACGTGGCGGTTCCCAGCGCGGAGCTTGGCTCCTGCCTTTGTGGGTTACATGGGGCCCGCGGGTGTCCCGCAGGTGCTGAGGTGCCCTAAGTGGCTCCAAGGGGGTGGCCAGCCCCAGGGGGATGCACTGTGTGAAGAGCTGCTCTCTGGTTTCTGCTGGCAGGAAATTCCTGACTCGGAAGGACAAGGAGAGCATCTTCACCATGGACCACTTCCCTCTGTGGTATCGCCGGGCAGCCGAGCATCCCCCTGGCAGCTTCATCTACAGCATAGTTTCGGAAGATGATGCAGGTAACCTCAGCCTGAACACGAGAGGAGAGAAGAAAAAAGGTTTTTCACGTATATCTTCCAACGCCACGCTTATCCCAAACCCTTTATTGCCACTCTTGCACAGTAGGAATTACTGAGGCATTCAGCATACCCTGCGTAGAGGCATAGAGTCAGAACCATCAGAGTCACAGTCAGGACTGATGAGGAGTCAGCAGGGACTCAGGAAGAAGTGACTTTAGAGGGTGGCTTTTTTTTTCCATCACCACTTTCTATGACAGGACAGGACGGGTTTGTTAGGGACAAGGGAGGAGTGCTTGTCCATAGTTTTCTCCTGGTGAGGGTGTCTCGTTGGTGCCCTATGTTCTTTCTATCATGCTACGAAAATATGGCACCTCCTCCTTAGCAAAGGAGCTCAAACACAAGAGAAAAAGCAAAGATTGGCTTTTCAGTGTCTCTTGCTTAGGGTGTTGGTTCCTGTGAGCTTGCAGAGCCAGCCAGGACTTCCTCAAAGGCTGGAAGAGAGCAGAAGAGCCTGGAAAGGAAAAAAAAATATCAAAACAAAATCCTGTTGTGAGACTCCTACACAAAAGGCGAAATCCCCTCTGTGCCCTCCCTAGCCCCTAGCACTCAGTCTTTGTCAGGGAGCTCAGCACTTGAGCTGTTAAAGCTTTTTGTGGCACGGTGGTGGGAGGCTGGTGGGTGGGAAAGCAAGCAGCAACGAGAAAACCAGACTGGGAGGTTGGAGATGAACCAGGATGTAAAGAGGGAGGGATGGGAAGAGAAAGGACTTGAAACCTTCCACCCAAGCCTCTCTCTCTGCACAGCACCCTTACATCTCCCTCAAATGGCAAGTGAAGAAAGGGGAGGAGGAGGAGGCATGGCAGGAGAGACCTTTTACTCCCCTACACACAACAGCATTTGCTCTTTGGAATACGGTGTGGTTTAGAAAAACAGGCAGGAACACCCTGTGGGGCTCCCTAGGACAGCTATTATCCAGAACCTAGTAGGCCCTACTACTGCTGGCTAAACACTGGGATTGTGGCTTGATGTGGCTTTATTTGCCATTACAGGTAGTTTTGCATGGATAAAGGCAGAATAGAAGCTGCCTCTCTTTTTTGTATGACATTGCTATTGGTCAGGAACTTCAATAAAGTCCAGGACCCCATTTGCCTGGAAACCCTACAGGCACTTTATAAGAAGTAATGCCTGCCCCTGAAGACCTTATTCTCTAAAATGTACAGGAGATTATTAGTCTCGTTAGGCATGAGCAGCTGGGATTAGACTGATTCATGAGATCATACAAGATGGCTGTGAAGCGCCTGGAAATAATATTCAGTTCCTCTGAGCCACTGTGCTTCAATGTCAGAGCAGACTCTGAGCCCTTCGCTTGACATCCTTAGAAGCAGAGGTGCCTCACCTTTTGGTCAGAACAGGCCACCCAATTTCTTAAGAAATTCTTGCTGATTAGATCCCAAAGTACCCCTTCCATGCTTTCCTCATGAGCCAGTGTATGCCCACGGTGTGACAGGTGGGTCCATTGCCAATACTCTTCTTGTCACATAAGAGGGAAGAGCCCAAAGAACTGGCGAGGAGTACAGCAGGGAATGGCTGCAGGTCATCAGAAAAATTTATCCAGGGTACACTCCTCCAGTGTCCAAAAGTCCCAGAGAGAAGACAGCAGGGAAAGCTCTGCAAGTCAAATAAAACTGTTCATGCAGTCCAGATGTGTCATGTGATGTTTGTTAGTTTTTGTGTGTGTGTGCTGGGTTTGTTCCTTTGTTTTTCTAAGGGACAATATGAGCATGTTGCTTATTTGTCTCATCCTCGGGGTGAGCAAGAAATTTGGGGTTCACCATAAAGGCAGGATCAGGCTCGAGGCATGTGAGCATAAGTTGGCTGGGTATTTGTTTCATGAGGACTTTACTAGTTCTGACATCCTTGAGCAAGCTAATCTGGCTTCAGTCCAAACAAAAAAAAAAAAAAAGAGAGAGACTCCAGGCTAAACTGCAGTAGCCACTGAATCATGCTCAGGACATGCTGGGTACCAAAAAGAGTGATGACGGCAGAAATGGAAAACAGTAACAAATGCTGTAGCTCTGGGAGAGGAAAGAACACCTGATCCATCCGGCTGAGCAAGAGTTTTCCATACAGCATGCAAGCAAGTAGGCAGTTGTAGGCTAAATTGATTGTGCTGACCTTCAAACTGTCCCCTGGCAGTTTCAGAAGAGGTGCTCCAGCTGAAGCTAATCTAATCGCTTTCCATTTCTGTATTATTATTATTTAATGTAACATGGGCAATTGCAGGCTGAAACAACTGCACTAGCAAAGACAGCAAGTGGGGTTCAGTTGCTTAAATCTATCCATTCGTGCTATTTTAAATGCCTTGTTGGATCCAAAAGATCTGCGTGGGGCTGGCAGATGTGACACAGGACCTACAGGGACACATGAAGCAGCAGCTAAATGATAAAAGGGATGCCCTTGGGCATAACAAAGTTTAGGCAGCTGAATCTATCCCAGAAGACTGTTTTTAAAACAGAGTGCACTCTGGAAGTACCCATGAGTATCACGTCTGTCTCCAGTTTGTAGTGCCAGCCTGACTTGGGCAACAGAGCTGGGCATAAGCCTGGCCTTTGCTGTGCAAGGATCAATGTCAGAATTCCCTGTCCTGCTTCTCCTTTGCCTACAGAGTTTAGCTGGTGCGTGAAGCAAAGCAGTCTTCCAGCCCAAGAGGCGTTCTGCCTGCCCAAAATGCAGGAGGCCAGTCCCTTATATTTTATGCCAAGGATGCTGCTTTTCTCCTGAGATAAACAAGTCAAGTCATTAGCCTTTTAGGTTGCTTATGTGGTTTGAAAGATGCAGTCCTCCAGATTCTTGGATCCTTCAGGGCTGAGGCATAAGTATGCACTGATCTGGATGTGAATCCTGCTGCATGTAAGCTAACCAAGCCTGCTGGTTTCATGTCTTGACAGAGGGAGGAGGCCTTCCAAAAGTGGTGACAGTGAGCACAGCAGTGGCTGTATCCGTGGATGGGAAGATGGGTATTGCTGCAGGTAGGAAATCCTGGTTTTTCTTTTATCTTGAATGAAACAGTAACGTCGTCGTATGTTGAGAGTGGGAGTTGAGAGCTGTTAGATTGTCATTCAAAGGAGGTGATGGGAACCACAATAGATTGTCATGTTGAAAAATAGGCAAAACAGAGAACATTGGAAAAGGTACTAAATGGCTGACATGCCTTTGCAAGGGAAATGGGCTGTTTGAATGCAAGCTTTCCATCTTCAGCACCAGTGATTTCTGTGGATTGAGACTGCCTGTTTCCCTGGAGCATGAGTTGGTTAAGAAGTCAATGTAGGTTTTGAACCACTTTCAGGGCACACTTTTGGTTGTGTAGGATGTAGAGATGCACATTCCTGCATCTCTATTGTTTTCTCCACCGAAAAATAACTTTCTGGTGAAATGGGTTTGTTGCTGGATTTCCAATTTATGCATACAGATTTCTGAACTTCTCTTTGCACCTGAGCTTTGAACCCTGTTTAACAGACTTTCACCATACTCTGCGTCTACTTTTGGAGTACTTGCAGAACACATTATTTCTCTCAGAACCTCAAAGCTTCTGAAACTTTACCATTTTCTGTAGCAATTGCTTCAGGCTTTACAACAGTACAATAAACTCAGAAGTGAATCAGAGTACCCACTTAACAAAACAAAACAACTTTAATCAATAGTGTTGGCTTCAGACCCAAACTAAACTCGCTGTGTACGAGTATTGGTGTGAACAAAACTGTAGCTAAATCTGAGTGGATTTTTTTTTTTTTTTTTTGATGTGGCAACAGTAAGGGAATAGGTTGGCAGAACAGATAATGGAGCAGTTATTAGCAGAAACATGCAGAGATGCAAAGCTACCTGTGAAGGAATGGTTAGTGTTAATGGAGTCCTGTCTGGTGGGAGAAATGACTGCACAGAGCAGATGCTGAACAACAACTTTGAATTTCCAGTTATGTGGGAATCTGTCTTTTAATTCTTAACAGTAAAATCAGTTGCAGACTTTTCTTCTATACTGAGTAGCATTACAGTAGATGTTCTCTAAAGAAAAATTGTGCAATGTTTATCTCAGCATGAGGTTATGCCAACTGCTAAAGAAATATCCAGTAGAGACAAGGTCGTACTGCAGATACCTTCAGATCACAGAGTCAGCCGCTGCTTGTACCTAGGCTAGGTAGGACGCAATGGATGGCCTTCAATCTACTGCTCAGTTAAACTGCAGCAATTTAACTTCATCTGATGAACCATTCTTTAATTTCCGGGCTTTCAATAAGTTGCAGTTGAGAGTGGTGCTAAGTATCACCAGGGGAATGAGAGAGTACTTATAAACTGAGGGAGTGGTGATATAAAATAGTGCTGTTAACGGCTATAACACTGTCTCAAATCCAAACAAATTTATTGTGACGTGAAGCCTGTCCAGAGACCCGTGTGAAATAGAGGAGGTTTCAATACAGTTCATTTAAAGTAGGTGCTTGGGTCACAGAAACTGCCCCCAAAACTGGTACTAGCTGGCACTGTTAGAAGAACTAAATAGCATTGAGACTATGTACCACTGGGGCATTTTTCTGGGCTTCAATTTGGGAGGAGAAAAAAAAATGTTTTTAAATATCATTTTTCATGATTCTTTCTGTTTCCTTTCCTGAGCTGTGAGTTAGAGCAGAGGCACACAAACAGTTGATTTGGTACTCAGCATAAACACAGGGAAGGAAACTTCAGTGTGGAAGAGCTGGAGCAAGAACAAGTGACAGGAGGAGCTGCCCCTGACGGAGCTGTTTTTCTTCTGTCAGCAGCACTTTTCAAAACCCCTGTGGAGATTTCCACCCTCTCAGTTATGCTGAATGCGGAATAGACTCTGCACGGACATGCTGTGAAGGGGCAGAGTCCTCTGCTGTAGGAAGATGAGGGTGGGAAAAACAGCAGAGGATAGGGAAAAGTCCTGTCAAAACAGTGGTGTTAAGGTAAAGTTTCTGTCATTTGTGGAAATTATATAGAACAAACCAGTTTCTTCACCTGTAACCACAGAAGCTGAGAGAAATGAATTCTCAATTGCTTTCATTCCTTAGAGGTACCATGGTCCCCGTCGCAAGTCATCATGCTAGGTGACCTGACCACAAGCATCTTCTGCTTATTTTCACACGTGGTACATTCAGCTGGGTGCTCTTCGTTCCCTGTTCCTTATGTGTTGATGAAAAATACTCATGTTTCATCCAAAGCATGACAGCACCGAGGGAAGTAATTTCTCCCAAAGGGTCCAAAATCCTTCAGGCCCCCGCTGTATCCCCCATTGACTTCAGTGGGAGTGGAAGGGTTTGCGTACATTTACAACTTGGTTTTGGGGCATCCAGGAGCAAAGCGGTTCTGTATCTATTTTACCATTTGCATTTTTTTAGTCATGACAAGGTTCATCATCTGAATCTTTCATAATAGCAGTAGTCTTTAAAAAAAAAAACAAAAAAAAACAAATATTGTGTTCATGCTACCTATTGCAATACTATTTGATCTTGAGGGTAACAACTATGAGAGGAAGGGTAAAGGCCTCTCTTCACTCCCCTCAGACTGACATAATCATGGTGAGTAGCTCGGGCCTGGTACTGGGGGGCTTTACCCAGCGTTAGAGGCTGCAGCACAAATGATGGTGGGCTGTGCTGCAAAACCATCCTACCCCCA
The DNA here is from genome assembly GCF_964035555.1 of Netta rufina. Lineage (NCBI taxonomy): Eukaryota > Metazoa > Chordata > Aves > Anseriformes > Anatidae > Netta > Netta rufina. The sequence goes on from NC_140123.1 coordinate 142,423,310, forward strand.
GCTGGGTACAGGGGAGAGGTGAGGGAAGGGGAGCGAATGGAGACACAGCAAGAGGCAATCAGAGCAGAACGGGATGCAGATTGTTATTATTGTTATTTGGATGGCATCAGCCCTCAGTGGGCATGATAATCGCATTCATTTAGAGTCAGGACACTACCAGAAATCAGCTTGATTCCCAGCACAGGATCCCGGGAAGCCAAATACCTGGGTAGGCTTGCGGTTTCTGGATAAATGCTGTCACCGTTCTGTAGAGGGGGGACAGCAGAAGGCTTTTTAAGTGCCCCTATAAAAGTGCAATTTGTCTGAACTGGCCTGTCATTCTGCCACTGATTGTTACTGGCAGTTGCTTGACTTGATGGTGCTTGGGGGGACTTTGTAAGCGCTCTGAAATGTTCACTATGCGTGCAGTGAAGAATTAAGCTCTAGGGCTTACAGCTCTGCCCGTGGGCTGGGGGCACCCCCAATGCCCCCTCAAGGAGGATGCCGATGACAGGGCCCCTTTCCTGCTGGCAGCTGGATGGCAGTCCCCGGCCGAGGCGGAGAAAGGCAAGCTCCAAAAACCAAGTGGCCAGGAGGACGAGATAGGCCTGGGCTCTGTCAGAGAGCAAGGGAGATGTCAGCTGGGATTAGAGAGCAGCCAGCCTGCAGCGCTGAGGGCAGCGATGGAGGGGGGAGCACAGGGGCTTCCATCCTCCCGGGTCTGCCTGGCATGGCCCAGCCAAAACCCTGCAGCCAGGGCATTGTGCAGACCTTTGGAGGCTTGGAGAAACCCACAGAGGACACCACGGAGCTGCTTGTGCTCGCTGATTTGGGTGCTCTCAGAGCTGCTGGGGCTTTGGGGAGGCCACGCAGGCAAACCTACCGCTGTAGCTGTTACTTTGAGTTACTGTTAGCTACCTGCTCTATTGTGCTTTGGCAGTTCAAAGCACTCTGCAAACATTAAGTAATGCCTGGATGATTAATTATAATTAATTAGCAGGCAGCCAGTCTCCTGGGATGTCAGTCCAGTGCCTTGCTCTGGCGCTAACTTCGCTGGAAATGAAAAATAAGGGCTTGCGATGGCACTCTCCCCAAGCCAAGTCCTGCCCCAGATAGCACTGTCATCTGCTCCCTCCACTGAGTCAGTAGCCTGGGGCTTTATGGTCCTCAGGGGGTGCGCTGCAGAAATCACATGTAGCTGCTGACAGAAGCTTTTAGTGATTTAAAGCCCCAGTGAAACTGCTGGAATCTGCACGGGAGGTTAGCTGTCACTTTGGGCAGGGTATGACGTCTCTTTTATTGCCTGACCTTCTGCCTGTTGGAGTTACGTGGTGGCTGGCTGCTGGTCAGAGCAGGAACAGGTAGGAGGTTTTTTCTGTGAGGCTCCTTGCCACTGCTGCTGTGTCTCAGGGACAGGAGGTGGCCGATACCAGCAAAGCACAGGGCATGGCATGCACAGGCTCCACCGTGCCTGATAAAACAAACAGGACGTGCAAACAGCCAGGTGGGAGATCCAGGTTTATTTTATACAACACCTCTCTCTTCTCTTCATATTCAAAGTTGCTTCTTATTTACAACGATTGGACCACACCAAAATTGTTACCCTGTGATGACAGCAGTATATACAGATGTGTATGGGGAGAGCCCAGACAAGCCCAAAGAAGGACGAAAGAAGAGAAATATCGTTCCTACTGTACAGAGAGGGCTTGGAGACATTGAGTAAGGACAGTATTAAGGCCAGTATTTTCCGAACAATTCTGTACTCCCAGCAGGAGCAGATTTTCAAAAAAGCTTAGATTTTTTTTATTTTTTTTTTCCAGAAGTATTCGAAATCAGCCAGTCTGAAAATGGGTAATGGAAAGTAATTTTGCCATTAGACTGCTGGTTAAAACCCAGCCTTTGTCAGTCTGGCGGAAGCTCTTCATTTGAAAACCGTTTACTGGCCAGCTTGACGTCCCTCTGTCCTCTCCCTCGGTCCCCAATTTTGGCTACCTGCTGTCTGTTACCAGCGAGCAGAGAGGAGAGATGCAGGTGTCTTTTTCAGCAGTTCTGTTGCTGTGGCATCTTTTCAAACTCATCTACACACAATTCTGTATTCCTACGGTTTTGTTGTTGGGTGGATAAAACATTTCAACCCCCTCTCTGTTCCTCTCCAGAAAGTGACAGTTGCACCTGTGAAAACGATGTAAAATGCATGGAAATAAGCTGCAATAACGTGAGCACCTTTTACACTGGAATAGTTGCATTCAAGCTAGAGAATTGAAATTATTTTACTACACTGGCTTGAAAACCAGTGTGACATTGCCAGTACAAAATCTGAGAGCAGCTGATCTCCTGAGCTTTTGCTGCTGTACACAGAAGGCACGCTGTCCCTCTTTTAATGCTGGATGTGGTGCCAACGTCCTCCCAACATAGGAACTTTGCAAGAAACTTCTGCAAGCTCCCAGGGTGCCTGGGTGCCTTTATGGAAGGGCATGATCTCCCCTGCATCCAGGGGTAGAATGGGTAGAAAGAAGGAAGACCTAGCTCATTTTCAGCCCACTTTGGTGTGCCAAAACCAGTCTCTCTCCATTCACGCTGCTTTCCTGCATCCCTCATCCACCTTCCTGCCTGCCTGCCATCCTTGGTGTCCTACTGTATGTACTGAGCCTTTGTGCAGAGAGATCTGCAAGCAAAAAGGCTGGGGTCTCAATGTTTCTGGGGCAAACCCCAGCTACTCTATGAGCCAGACAAAAGTAAGGCGATTGCCTTATTTTTCACAGGGACTGTTCTTACAAAGTCAGCTTTTTGACAGGGTTTGGAATCGGAGCTGGGACCACAGAGTTCCCTGCTCAGAGCTAGTTACCTTCCAGCCAGGTCAGTGAACAGGCAGAAAGAAAGCATCTGCCTTCAAAACTCCACATCTCTGCACGTAAATGGTACCTACTGACAGTGGGGCCAAATATGTTTATTTTATCCTCAGAAGAATGCAAAAGACAGTTATGTGGGACATTTTCCATAGCATTCTGCCTCCTCTGGCTGGTCATCCATCAGCAATTTACTTTTCCTCTACGCTGTATATGCTCTCTGCGTAGACTTTGAGATCTTCAGTGCCTCCCGGTGTGAGTGACATTGCCTGTTGCCTTGGGAATGAGCCCTCCTGGGACATCCAGCCCTCAAACGTCCCCAGCCTTGGAGCCTGTTCCGGGCTGGGGCTCCAGCCCAGGAGCCTGTTCTTGCCTGTGCGTAGCAGAAATCTTCTAGCCTAGGGTTATCCATCACCCCCGCCTCTGTAGCTCCTCTGATTGCCATGGTTGTCACGCTTGAAGGGAAGAGAGCCCTTGACACTGACTCAGGAGAGGCTTGCATATAGCTGGATTTTTAGATTGGCACCCGGCGCCTTCGCCGTGTTCCCTTTGCTTGCAAATTATTTGATATCATTTTAATTCCGAGCCGAATTAGAGCAGTGCGAGGGTTGCCACGGCAACCATTTCCTTGTGCCTTTTGCTCTGACTCATTGCAGACAATTACTCTCGCGCTCCAGGATTCACAGATGTGATAGGAGAAGAATCATGTGCTGGGGTTTCAACTTTTTTTTTTTTCTTTTAATTTCTTCCCCATCCTCTCTTGCATTAACTCCTACCTAGCCAGGATGGTCAGGGGCCTATATCTCTGCCCAGGGCCACGTGAGCCTGAGGGAGCATCTTACACGTAGAATATGTGGAGATGCGCAACGTGCGAGGGCATTTGTGCATCTCTGTGTGGTTTTGCATATGCAAACAGTTTCTCTGCAGCGTGCTGTGTGGTTGTGGTACCTGTCTGCGCATACAGCTATGAGCAGGCAGAGATGCTTATCTTCATGGAGTGATTTCCATATAGTGCTGCCTGTGGTGGGGCTGCGTACTTGCACATGCTTTCTGCATGTACACAGAGGTATGGACATCAGTAATCCGCGTGGATGTGGAAGTGTGCCTGGTGTGTAGTAGATGCGGGTGTGCAGAGAAGGGTGGCAGCAGTCCGTCAGGTCATGGATGGGCCAGGGCAAAGGCTACCAGCCTAACTAACACCTTACTAACCAACCAGCCTAACCAATCTTATTAATGCCTCTGACCAAGTAGGCTGCAAACCTAAATCTCTGTGCGAGAACAAGGCCAGTGCTTTGCCTTACTCACCCCTATCCCCCCACAACAACCCGTGTCTGCACATCTAAAGTGGTGTTACCCATGCAAGGATCATAGCTTTGGCGTGGCTATACTTGATGTCATGAGCTGTGTTAGGACCTGTAGGTGTAAAGTCATGTGAGAAGATGCTAAAAGGGTCACAGAAGCAGTCTGTGACTGTGAGGATGAGGGTAGGAAATATTATAGTAAAGCAGGTTATAGGAAATACTTCGTGAGGTGATTAGGCTTATTTCAGCCAAGGCACAAGCAAACAAGCATTGTGGGTTGAGAAACATGAAAACTTAGCAGGTCTGAGGCATTTCCAGTCTATTCCTAAGATGTATGACTTTTACCACCAAACTCAGGCTATTTCCTTCCTAAGTTGCTTTTCTGCTGTGCCATCCCCTTAAGGCACACATCTCCCCATCACAAGGCTGTGTAATGAGGCTCCTGCTGCAAGGCCTTTCTCTTCATAAGACCTTTTTTTTCCGTTTCTCTCACTGGGATAGAGAAGTCCCATTCGGAGGATCATAGGATACTTCAGCTGGAAGGCACCTCAGGAGGGCTCTAGTCAACCTCCTGCTCAAAGCAGGGTCAGCTAGGAGGCCAGACCAATTTGCTTAGGGCTTCATCACAGGAATATTCCTGATAATGTTCCCAGAAATATTCCTCGTTCCTCCCTAATGCAGTTACACTGCACTCTGGGGCTGTAGAGAGGCTTTACCAGCAGCAAGTCTCTTTTTCTCTGCTTGTCCTTGCCCTGTACAAGGGCTCACCAAGGGCTGTGGAGGTGCTGAATGCAGTGGGTACGGGCCCAGCATTGGGCGTGGAGGCCTGAAAGGTGTGAGAGGAAAGGAGGGCTCTGCGCCCGAGTTATTGATAAGGGCAGCAGTGTCGTCCTTGGGGCAAGAAGCAGTCTGAGTGCTGGGAACAAGCTGCCCAAGCTGCTGAGTGCTCTCAGTGCTGGCGCCTGGATGCTCTCCCTCCCTGCCACATGGAAACACAAGCTTATAGCAAGGGTGTTTGTTTTTTTTTTCAGCTCTGTCCACAGTTGTGTCTCCATGTCGACTGGAAAAGTGAAAATTCAGCAGTCAGGATGAAGGAAGGGGGAGAAATAAGTTTGTCAGTCTCAGACCTCTACGTGTGACCTCTGTAATGTTTGTAGTGCTTTAGAGGAAATCTGGAAGGAAAGTGCAATTATTATCATGTGGTTAGGGAAAAGGGAGTCAGGCAATACGTGTTCAACAATGCTAGCTCATGCCAGGCTAACCCATTAGCTTCCTTTCAGATGATTGTTTTCCTGGAAGGCATAAGAAATTTCAAAGGTCTGATCTTTGTGTATCAGTAAGGCACTTGATACGGTGCCCCATAAGAAACAATTTGTTAAACTAGAGAAGATAAGGAAAGGCAGAGGAGCTGTGAGGGACAGAGAGGTAGAATTGAGTCTGGAATGATGGCAACAGCAAGGTCACCTGTCCATCTAGCACAAGGTCACTTGTGGCACTCCCCGCCAGCATTAACTGAGACCCTGACGCTAATAGGAGCAGGTAGTGAGGAAGTGTCCTGATGATTCAACACTAGAAGGCATTGCTAGTACAGGGAAGGACCAGGATATCGTAGAGCAAGCCTTATTTGACCTTGGCAGGAGTACCAGAAACAGAATGAATTTCAGTAGTACGACAGACAAGGTCATACGCTTGAGAACTAATATTGGAAATCCGTGAGCTGGGAACTCTGCAAGAGCTGGCAGAGAGCACAGCGAGCAGGACTAGAGGCAGCCCTTGTCTTCTGGGAACTGCTGGGTCCATTTTGAAAAATCTCAGTGAGGGTCCTCAGTTTAGGCTGTGTTTGCCCCCTGATGCCCACAAAAAAAAATGAGGGAACCTTTGCCTACCGCAAGAAGATCTGAGATCCTTGCCGAAAGGCAGCCAGACAGACTTGGTGGCTCCCAGCAGCTTTAGCCAGGGCTCAGCAATGTCCTGCTGTTCCCCACCCTGTTCATCACCAACCTTTGGCTCTCAGAAGTTCGTGTTCTGAGGATCTGTCTTCCAAATTGAGGATTTAAAAAAAAAAAAAAAATCTCTTCAGGAAAGAGTTGGTAAATATGTCACGAGAAAGCTGAAAGGAAAAATGCTGAGAACTTTATTAGCTGCTGGTAGGATGATGGCACGTGGTGGTGTGACGCAGTTGTGGAAGAAGGAAAGGATATCCTAAAATGCACCTGGTGAGTTATTTCCAATAACTCAAGTAGTAGTGCTATTGCCCAAAGCCCTGTGAGACCTCTCTGGTTTGTGTTACAGTTTTGGCCAGAGGCGTACAGCCTCAGAGAGGTACAGACAGGAGAGGAAAGGGAAGCTTTGTGAGAGGAGCCTGTGACAGCCCAGCTTGCTTAACCAAGTGGAACCAGGGCTTCAGCAGATAGGCTTGCTGTAATAATGCATCCTGGAGGAAACATTTAAACTAAAGGGCACTGCTAGTGTGAAAACAGTGTAGTATGGGGAGGCCGTGAAAATATTTAGGGTGGAAAACTCCAGGAGGGTTTCTAGCCATTAGGGTGATAGAGCTTTAGAAAAACTCTCCAGGCAGAATCTGAGGTAAAAAGCCACATGGGTTCAATGTGAAGCTTGAAAAGTGTGTAAGAGGGTGATGGTGCTTATAATGGAGAGGTGAGACTGCGTTAGCTTGCAGTCCCTCCTCTGTCACTGGAGACCAGCTGAAGTCCTTGGTCTCACCATTCAGCAATACGGACCCAGTTAGGCACGTAAGCCACAGAGCAGTCATTCAGGGTACTCCCCATTCACCACAGCCCTCCCTTTGGGTGCCAGGCTGGGCCTTTTTGCCGTATAATTCACGTATTCCATGATTTTGGTCACGATGGAATAAAAATAACTCCTGCTGATACAGCTGGAGGCCTCAGCGCAGCGCCAGGCAGGCCGCAGGTTGGCCGGGGCTGACCTAAAACCCTCCCGCAGCCTCTGGCAGCGTGATGGTTTCCCCTGATTGATTTGGGTTTTGCAGGGAGCGGAGAAGCCCCAGCTTATGATAACAAGCCTTTAAAAAGCAGATGGGGACGTGGGGGCTGGCGTGTGTGTGTGGCAGCTGAGAAGTGACAGTAGAGGAGATCAGAGAAGGGCGAATCTGAAAAGCAGCTGGTCAGAGGCAGCCGCTGAGCGGGGATGATCAGTCACAGGAGAGGGAAAACCAGCAGGAGGGAGGAGGAGGAACTGGGGGATCAAAGACATTTATGGCCAGGGGGAGAGGGCTGAAAGGTACCATGTGAGACCAGGAGTGAATGAGAAAGCGGGGACTGCTGGAGGGGGACCATCGGTTTAGATAAAACGCTAGGTCTTCCTCTTGCCAGGAATTGTAGAAATCTGGAGAGTTTTGTGAATCTGTACTACAATAAAGGGGGTTATGAGTGAGATCAGAACCAGTTTACAATTAACCAGCTCCATCAAAATGACTGCCAGGGTTTTGCAGTAGCTTTTCCTTCTGCTGGCATCTTTAAAGTAGGAACAATGCTCACACCGCCTGGCAAGTGTGTTGTGAGGTACGGCTGGTGGGTAGGTGTAGGGAAAGGTGGTATTTACTATTGGGTGGCAATAGCTACGTATTACCTACAATACGGGTCACAGAGTTTGATGGGTGAGGAGCGTACTTTTAAAAGGAGGAAAAACTGGAAGCAGTGCAGCACAGGGCTACATTATTGTTCCAGAGCTGAGGAAGTGCTTTATAGTGAAAATGAACTGAATGAAAATCTGCTTATCCTACCAAAAAGAAGATTGGAAAGTGATTTGATTAGTGTATAAGGTACCTTCACAGGGAGAGGTGCTGGTTACTAAGCATATGTTTTCTAATCTACCAGAGAGAAGCATCACAAAAACCTGTGACAGGAAACTGAAACCAAGCAGATTCAAGTGAGATATTCAGCAAGAACGCTAACAGTGAGCATGAGTAGTTACTGTAGTAAGGTACCAAAGGAAGAGAGTTTTATTTTTCATCTCTTGCATGTTTTCAAATCAAATGTAGATGCCTTTCTGGAAAATTCGACTCAGCTGCATGTAAACACACCCTGTTGGACTTTCTACAGGATAACTTCTCTGTTTTCTGTTTCATAAGCTAAACAGATTGAGCTCTTTAAGCCTTTCACAGCAAGGCATTTTCTGCCACCCTCAAATAACGTTTGTGGTTCTTTTCTGCACACTTTCCCAGTAGCGTGCAATACACAGAAGGTCAGACTGGATGATCTAAAGTCCCTTCTGGCCTTTATACTCTCTGAATCTCTGCCTCTGTGAATTCATTAATGTTTGCAAGCTCCCAGAGAGCTGCCAAAGGCAAGCACTATAGAAATGCAAAGCATTGTTGTTACTCTGGATATTTCCCTTGAGCTTTATGCAGAGCTGGGTGAGTATCTCGGTGTAGCGTCTGTGCATTTTTTCTCAAATGAAATACCTACATTTGTCGCTCTTCCTGTGCCCTTTACGTGTTGACTCTCTGCAGATGTTCTAGCAAACAAGTTTATTCCCAAGTTAGAGCACAGAAAAAGCAAATGTTGAAGGGCCAGATCTCGACCTAGCGCCCCGAGCAAGGAGTTGCACGTTGTCCTGGCTCAGAAGCTCCGTGCAAGACAGGTTGTTATTCTTAGCATTGCTCTTTGCTTTCTCCTTGGCTCCAGGTGCCCTGCAAGTTGGTTTCTGCCTGGCAGCAGCACTGTGCCACTGTAGGAAGGAGAGGTCTGTCTACCCCTTTGATTCCTTCTCTTCCACCTTCTAAAGGGAGAAAAGCCGTGAGGATGCTGCCTTGTCCCTGCCTCCCTAGGGCTGCTACTGTTGTGGGAAGCTCCCCAAAAATGACACAGGAAATTTTTTATTTACTTCAGCTGTGTTCTGTAACTGTAATCATCAGGGAATGCTTATCCTTTGTCTGCATTACACACAGTGCTCTCCAAGGGAAAGCTTTGCGGTCTTCAGAAATCCTATGCCAAGACTTGCCCTTATCTAATCAGTGGATAGCAACTGACCCTCTGACCTGTGCTCCCAATCAGTGCTAGCAAGCGCTGTGCAAGCCTCCAGATCAAGCTGCCAATGATCAAGATGCCGAGGAGGAATTCTATTTTATATATTTCCCATGTATTTTATACATGCATATACCTAATTGCATGTTTATCTACATGAAATTATATGTGTGTGTGAGTAGATATGTATAGGGGGCAAATACACTTGCCAAATGAAAGATAATCAAATTGCAGAAAATCATAGGCTGCTCCCGGATGATCTGTGAACCAGAAAAGCCTGGAGTCATCAGATGAGTGTGTTGGCTTTGCCTTTTCAGCTCTACATTTCTGGCATTGTAGGAGCTGCTTCGTGGTATCTGTGTGCGCTCCTGTACCTGCACGGTAAAATTAGATTAAACTATGCGTCATAGACCCTGTACTGTTAAGCAGCAGCGGTGATTCTCTCACGGCACATACCTCTTCAGCAGGAGGGATGCCTCAGCTGCTACCAGATGAGTAGTACCTGGGTTCTGCTCCCAGTTTCTCTCTGAAGATCAGCCTGAGTATGGTGCCACACGTGCCTCAGGACAAGGTTTTTCGCAGGAGTAATGTGTGATGGATTGTGTGGATAACTCGGGGAGTGGTCGAGGAGGGAATTTAAACATCTTAGCTGCGTGTGATAAACCTAGCTAGTGAACAGCTGGTGGAGAGACTCATTTAGCTCTAGGGGTGACAGCTTGTGTACTTGGGGGTGCAATGGGATTAGACAGAGATTTCCACTCGTTTTAAAATAACCTTGCTCAGGAGGGTAAGAAATCTGGAGAGGTGGGAACCCATCGCTCACTATTTGTTACAGCAGGTTTTATTGAACATTACGCTCTAATTAAAAAAATAATAATAAAAAAAGCTTTTGGAATCAAATTTGACCTGAATATAACTCCATTGGCTTCCGCATTCTTACACTGGGGATTAATTTGGCCCTTTCTACTTTTATGTAATGAGCTGATTGCCACAGTATCTTATCCTTGTTACACAATCGCCCTTGCCTGCCTGTGTCCCTGGAGCCCTGCCTGTGTGTTTCTAGATCCAGGGTCTCACCTTGACTGCCTGCATATTTAGTCCTCCAGCCTCACCCTGACTGCGGGCAGATGCTTGCCTGGCACTGAAGCACACATGCAAACGCTGTCAGTGTTATCTGCATGTTCATTCCACGTTCAGGCACTATGCACAGGCAAGCATGGGGGGAAATTCAGCGTTTTCTCATTTAGCTGGCTGTATCCCTGCGGTGTTTGCTTGAGCAGGGAGCAGGGGAGAGGGAAAGCAGCTCGCAGAGATCTCATTTAAACAAGAAGGAGCATAGGAAAATACATTCTTTATTATTCTTCTGTAACAACAAGCCAGAAATATAATATACCTTTAAAAATGATCTGTCTCATGCCAAAGAAACCTCCATTCAGTCATTTTAGAAAATCTCGATGCTCTTCCTCAAACAGTAACAAAAAGAAAAAGAAATTACAAGTGCCATCTGTTCCCTGCAGGAAATGTGCCTGCCTGTACCACAGGTGGGTGTGTGGGGCCAGGGGGTGGCGGGGAGCAGAAGGGGTGTTTCTGGTGGGCTTGCCAGCCCCTAAGGGACACGCGGCCCCGGCCTGTTGGTTGGACCTGCCTGCTCCAGAAAACCTTTTCCTGAGGGCAGGTACCTCCTCATGGCATCGGTGGCCCTGCCTGGGGCAAAAGGTGGCTCTACTGGGGGTTGCCCCATGCTTAGCCGTGCCTGCAGGGGCACTGGGAGCCCCTGCTTCCCAGGTGTGCTAGGAAAGAGATTAAGAGCCTGTTTGCCAGCAGTGGTACAAAGAGGGCATTTCCCAGGGAACCCCGTTACTCTGCTCTGCGTGGAAGAGGACAGCTCCTTGTCCTTCCACTTGCTTTGCAGCGGGACTCCCCGTAGCATCCAGCCTTCATGTTTCTCAGCAACTCTTTTCTCCCCTTCCCTGTCTTCTTCGTTCCTGGGTGGGTTTCTAAACATAGCAGTCCCTCACCTAGGGTTGAGATGAATCCAGGCTTTCTGCCTTCAAAATGAAAACAAATAGGAAAGGATGGGCGAGGTCGTCGTCAGCCCCACAACACAAGATATAGAAAATATTATTAGCAACAAAGAAAAATTGGTTGGGACAGGAGGTGGTCACAGGGAAGATGCAGAGTCAGGAGGATTTCCCCCTTCCCCAGCCCCTGCACTGTCCCCTGCCTCCCTCCTACTCATGTCACCTCTAGTCTATCTCCTTAAAAACAATCTCTCTCACTCTCTCTCTTGCTCACTCACGCGCGCACACACACACACACACACACAGATCCCATTGGTTTTGTGCAATGTTTCACCATTATTTGATGCAAGTAAAATATAGATCTATAAATATACCGCTCTGACTCAAGTCCCGTTTCAAGTATGATTGCGGAGTCCAGGATGGTAAAGGGAGAAGTTCCCCTGAGAGGGAGGCGGTGGGGGGATTTGGATCCAGCAGGCAGTCTAGTCCCAGCTTGCTGGGAATGTGGAGCAGCAGTAACACACATAAGGAGGCTGCAGTGCACCAGTTCTGCCCTTCAGAGCGGGCTGGGGCTGCAGCAGATGGGATGGTTTGAGTGCCTGTACAGTGCATGGGGGAAGAGTCCTTCCTCCTCACATCTCGCCAGCCCCCCTCCTCCTCCTCCTCCTCTTCCCCACGAGCAGTGTGCTGGGAGAGGGGGGTGCGCTGTGTGCAAGTGCTCGTGGGTGGACTGCTTCTCCCAGGCCTTCTTCCAGGGCAGCCTGGGCTTCTGCTTCCTGAAGAGCATCCTCCTCTGTCCCGTGCAGCCCCGTGTCAAAGGGAAGTGACGCTAAAACAGTTCAGAGCATCCCTGGACAGTCTCTTTGCCTCTGGTGGTCCTGGGTAGGCCAGGAGGGATTTCGCCACGCCAGGCTTTGATTAAAGACTTGGCACAGCATGCCCGTGGGTCAGCACAACAACCTGTCCGGGACCAGAAGGGGTGAGGAGCCGGCGGGTATCGCTCCCACAGGGGTCCAGCAGCAGCAAGCAGGAGGGCGGGGAGGTGTCCGAAGGCTTGGGGATCCAGCTGGAGCAGGAGGAAGAGCTGACGTGCCGTGGCAGGGCCCACCTGCAGTGCCTGCTGCCCTCCGAGCACAGGTGCCTCGCAAAGCCCCCTGCCAAGCTGGGCTCGCTGCCAGCCTGGTTCCTGACGGCGAGCATCACACCATCCCCAGGCACTGCGGATGCACGACCTCCGGTGTCATCTTCCTCGCCCAGGAATACCCACTGTGACGGGTTAGAGCAGGTTACCATGGCAATGTGCGCTCTCCCCTGGAGACAGCATTTTATCCCACTTCCAGTGCTACAAAACGAGTCCTTATGTTGGGTTCCTTTCATTTTTTCCCCCTCTCACTTCTTTATTATTTTTTTTTTCCCCTTTCCTGTCAGGCTGAAAGGAGCTGAGACTAATAGGAGGCACTGCAGTCTGCGGGCTTTAAGATCTGGGTTGGGGAAAGTCACCCTGCACGCACAGGCGTGTGCATGGGCACGCTCGTGCAGCTGTGGGTGGTGGTGAGCACGGCGGTGGTGAGGTGGGCGTCTGTGGGCTGTGCTGCGTGCCACCTCAGCCCCATCGTGGGCTCTCTCACCGGTGCCACGCTGTGGTCCAGGTTTCAGCCTTCACTTCAGGACCCTCCAGAAGTCACCCCAATGAAGTCACCAGCAATGCTGGCTCTCAGGCTGTGTGTCTTCTTCTCCTGCCACCTCCCCCTGCGCCCACACGACCCCTCAGCAGCACTCTCACCAGCTAGGCTGGTGAGCCATGTTCTCCTCTGTGTCTTTCCTGATGGCCTACATCTGCTGTGCCTATCAAACGTTTCCGAATGGAGGCTTCCTATCTTTGCCTTCTCTTTTTATCACAGAAAACATACAAAAGATAACAAAAATGCCATTTTTTTTCATGCTGTGTAGTCATTTCCACTGACTCATGCTCTAACCTCAATAACTCTGCCTCTCCCTGTCCTCTCCTGCCCGTTTCCACTGGCTCTGCACTATGGTGAGATGTTTTGTGGTAGCTCCTCAGTGGCAGAGTTCATGGGTTTCATCCGAAGCAGAAGGTCCTGCGCAGCGTTATGCTAAGAGTAAGGTACAGTGGCTAAATGTGTTCGTGGCTGCATGCACGGGGCAGATCAGCGTGTGCACATGTGGCTCTGCACGCGCAGATGAGGTGGAGCTGAGGCTGTGCGTGTGCATTAGGATCAGAACGAGTCAGGAAGCGTGTACAGGAGGATGGCTCTGTGTCCCTGCACCTGGAATGGATGATGTGGCCGCTGGCAGATTTGGAGTTGGCCAGGAGCAACAAGAGGGACACTGTGCTCTCCGGCAGCATGTTAGTGGTATCTCCACCTTTAAAAGAGCCAAGGACAATCTCCCTCTGCCTGTTATCGCCCCCAAGGGACCTTCCCTCCCTTCTGATGCGCTCTTAGCCGTACTGTGGGCAGCAAGTTACCATCACACAGCAGCAGTTACCCTAAACGATGAGGCACGGACACTTTGGGTGTCCTGCTCCTCACTCAAGCTTTCACAGAGTTGCTCCCTCTGTTTGCAGCCAGCTCTTGACAGGATAGAGGACAGCTCACGACTGAAGCTGAGAGGATGACACAGGTTCCCAGGAGGTGCCAGCTGCCTCCACAGCAGGCATGTGAGGGAAGCTCTGTGCGAGAGCATGAGGCACAGCAAGCACTCGAGGTCTGACTCTACTTTATTTGTCTGGGCCCAAGGGTGAAAGGGCACAAAATGGGCCTGGGGCAGAGGAACAGAGATTAGAGTCAGGTGTCCTGACCCCCCAGAAGCATGTTGCACTGCTTGGGTGAGTGGAGCAATAGCACAGTCTGTCTTTTTGTCTGGGAAGATGTATTTTGGGAGGACCCCATGCTCGACTGCTCTCCGGTACCTTTGTTCATCGCTGTCCCTTCCTTCCTAGAAGAGTTTCACGCCACAGAAGAGATTTGTTTTTGCTCTTCGTGTTCCCCCTCTGTGTCGCCCATCAGTGGCTGCCTCTTCTTCAGCTCCCGGTGATACTTGGCCATGAGGGAGGCGTAGATGCAGCCGTAAGCAGCCGCCACCACCATCATGATGCAAACAATGCCGCAAACCACCCCTGCGATGATCACAGTGCCAATAGCCCGGCGCACGCTCACAGGCCTGTACCGCTGCTTCTGAGGGCACCCCACACTGGGCTCCACCTCTGCTTCTGGGCCCGATTTCGATTTGGAAGGAGTCGGGCTGCCTTTTGTGCAGGGTGGGCCAGTATTGTCCAGCACGGTAGAGCTGTTCTCGTCATCCAGCTGTGAGCAGTAGTTAAACATCTCCATGGGCACCATTCGCATATCCTTCCCTTTCAGCTCCTTGGGCAGGGTACATGCCAGCTGGTCGATTTTCCCACCTGTCCCAACAGAGAGAACAGGAGTGAACCAAGCTTCATCCTGATGCAGCGCTATGGTAAAGCAGTTAAAGACAACAAACAGAGCTAGAGCCTCAGGTGAGATAAGTTCCTCTGACTCCATTCGCACCTGGCCAGGATTTGCCTGACAGGCACAGCAGCACTGCAATTTTCAAGTGGGGAACTGCTTTGTTATAGCCTTGGAGCCATAAATCCAGTGCCTGACGTGTGAATGCATCACAAAAAGAGTATTCAGAGAGCTCCTCCCTACCCCAAAAGGCAGCCATGACCTGGCACGGGATGTTTCTAGAGTTCAGGGCTAAGGCTGAAGTCAAGAAGTGCTGCAGACCTCCGTGTTGCCAGGTCCACAGTGCTTGTGAAAGGTGGAGGGAGGGAGGAATGGCTGCACCTCCATGCACCAGACAGAAAGAGCACATGAGGTATCCTTTAAAATGATTGTTTTGCCTGATTTAGAGATGTTTTGCATGCCTTAGTCCTCCATTGCTGGAATGGCTTGAACCATGGCAGCTTTCTGAGATGCTTCTACCTAGGTGGGACTTGAGAGTACGGCTCATGGCTCACGATACCTGTGTAGACATCTTCCATGCTGAGACATGAAAGCTCTCTGAAACCATCTATTAAGTCAGCCTAGTGCTGTTTGCTGAATTACATAAGTGTCAGCAGAATCATTTTAGAAAAGGAGAAATTAAAGCAAAAAGGTAGGACCGAGCTCCGTCTTCTCAAAATAACAGAGGACACAGAGCACCATCTTCTAACAACTAACCCACCCTCCCCCAGTGGAAACAGTGACAGATGTTGAAACAAATGCTTGGGTGAGTTTGGGCAATTTCTTTTGAAAGGGAAAAAAAAAAAATAACTCTATGTTTTTAATGGGTTGTGTGATATGAGAGTCAAAAAAGAAAAAGAAGAGGAAAGTGGCACTCGTATCCTTGTTTGCTTCTGCTCTCACACGTGCATATTTCAGACTGCAGCCTAGCCATAGGCGCAGATAATCTCTTTTCAGCGTGGCTGTGATCAGCAGGGATGTGACAGCTGACTGCTGCCCTCCACATGATTTGAGACCCTTCCCTACTCATGGGTGCAGTGACAGACGGTCAGGCCTTCGATCGTCATTCCTGCAGACTGTGCCGCTTTGCTTGGAGTCGCGGCTCCTGAAACCGTGTCAGTCCGTCAGGGTTCCTGATGGTGGGTACCCTCCTAGCCTTCGGGGGAAAGCTGGAAACACAAACCTGTCCAAATATGCTTGTTTTAAGGATTTTACAGCCAGTCTGCTAGGATCTGCAGTTCAGGTCAGCCTGATCTGCCGGCCCATGCTTCTTCCCTTCCCGCGAGCAGCTCCCGCTGTGCGAGCACCTACCTCGGTAGGAGAACCACTCCATCCAGTGCTTGAAGTCTCGCAGGTTGCAGTCGCACTCCCAGGGGTTGTCCCCGACTTGGAGATGCTGCAGGCTGGTCAGCGGCTCGAAGGTCACCCTGTCCAGGCTCTGCAGGCGGTTGGACCTGAGGGAGAGGGAGCGGAGAGCGGGCAGCTCGTCGAAGAGGCCCGAGGGTATCTGGGCCAGGCCATTGATGGAGAGATCCAGCTGGCGCAGCAGGGCCGTGTGCTGGAGCAGGTCCTTGTCCAAGGCCCGGATGCTGTTGTTCCTCAGCTGCAGCTCCGTCAGGTTCCCCAGGTCGCTGAAGATGTTCTGAGGGAGCTGGTCCAAGAAGTTGTTGGATAGGTCCAGCCTCTGCAGGGCAGAGAGGTTGGAAAACACCGGGCCCGGCAGGATGCTGAGTTTGTTGTTGAGAAAGAGGAAGGTCCTGGTGTTCGTGGGGATGTCTGAGGGGATGGAGGAGAGGCCCAAGCCGCTACAGTCCACTTCCAGGTTGCCGCTGTTGCACTTGCAGGAGGAAGGGCAGGCAAAGAAGGACTCTGCAGCACACAGCGACAGCCAGCAGCCAAGCACTGCTGGGTGAAAAGCAGGGGAGAGGGAGAGAGAGTGCACATGTTAGAGCACTGCTTCCCCATCCTCACCAACCGCCTCTCTTTACACAGCTGTGGCTACAGCACGACCCCCACAGCAGGACTCCTCGCCACAGTGCCCCGAGGGAAATAAGCTTCCCCACAGACAGATCCTTTATGGCTGGCCTGCACCCCGGCAGCACGAGTTTCCTGCGAGCCTTTTTTTTATGAGCAAGTAAATAAATATCCTCCTAGTTTCACACAGAGGTAAGGACAGCGCATCCCAGATGACTTTGCTGCCAGAGCTGGAGCGCTGGATCCTGTCAGGAGAGGATGGAGCAGAGAGCAGTGGGAGATGTCACCTCTGATAAAGGACAGCCACTTCTAAAAAGTCAGAGTCGAGAGACAAGTCACTAGGATGTGTTTAAGAAGCTCTATTTTTTTTCAAGGAATAAACATGAATGAAAATCAAAATTAAGCAACCAACACCTCAGTTTTAATCCTGTGGTTTGGATCACAATCATTGTGATGGCAAGCTCAAGTCTAAGTTAGGCACTAAATCATTTGCTCTCCATATCTACAACATCTTATGTGGGTCTTGTGGCAAAAGACTTTTATATGAATTAGATTACATTACAAAGGTATGACCAGGAAAGCTATTAGGAAGTAACCATGAGACCCTAAGCCACCAAACACTTTGTACTTGCCATTGCTCTCAAAGTAGTTTCTGAGTCCCACAGCAGTAGCCCCACAAGCATCTCCCCTACCCAAAATTACCCATAGCGAGGGAGAAATGATGAAAACATTGCAGGCTGGTAGTTGAGGAAAGGGGTGTTTGGAAAGGGGTTAGCATGCGTCCTCTTTCTCCTACAGTGCCTCAAATGTAAGGTTGGAACTTCACAAGACAGCAGTTTTTGGATCACTGTTCCAGACATGGGTTCGGGTCCCGTGAGTAGTGTCAGGGCTCTAATTGTCAACCCTCCTTGGGAGTCAGCAGCTTTTAAAACTTCCCTTTCTGTGACAAGGAAGCATCAGCAAGAAGAAAGCAAGCTCTGTGCCTCCTGTCATTAGAGGAGTGGGAGTTCTGTTTAAGCAGACGATGTAAAACATTTGCATCCTTCATCCTAATTCCTTTTGTGGAATTGAGATTAATTGCTTCCATGTGGGAAGCAAATTCAGCTCCCTTGTGCTTTTGAAGATGACGAGTTTGAATACTTGACTAAAACTGAAGTAGGCTTGTCTCTGCTTCACGCCCTATCACTCCTCTTCAGAGAAGGCAGGCACTTGGTCTTGGTAATCTTTGGGGGAGAATGGTGGCTAAAATGAATGCCTTTATTGTCTTGCTGTTCTTTCTTGGACTGGAAACTAGATTCCTCTGCCCTGCCTGCATTCCTGCCTTTTTTCCCCCAAGAACCAGCAAACAGGTGTGTCATTTCTTGACCCAAGGAGAATTCTGAAAAGACAGTCGTAGGAGAGAGAGCTGCTGGAGACCTGTGCTGTGGAGAAGCTCTGGGTTAGTCATGGTTCTTCTCTCTTCCCTCCTGCCACTGTCTCTGGAGTTGAGTCTGCCTCAAGTCCTGTCATCCCGTGTCAGTTCTTCTTGTGTTCCCAGTGATCCTTGTGAGAATTGGCAGATTTTCGGACTGGTAGCCTAAGGAGAATACATGGTTTGGATCCGAAGCTATGTGACTTTATTAAGGGCCAAGGGAGAAGTGTTCAGAGAGAATGTCTCTGCTTTTTTTTTTTTCTCTTTTCATCCATCTTTCACAGTTCCTTCAAGAGTTTTTTTTCTGCCCTACAATTGAGATCTCAGGTGTACATCAGCCCAGGCCACGCCAATCTGCTCTTTTAATGATAATTATAGATCGTTATAGTGCGATATAAGAGAGATCCCCATCCTGGGCACCTCTGTGCTTTCTTGTCATGCAGAGGTTGGGGTTAGCAGCAAAGATTGCCATGAAAGCAGATGACAGCCTGTGCAGTGCAGGTACTGGCTGGCTGGGCGATATTTAATCCCATTCAGAACACAGCGCTCTCTTGTTGCAGGAAAAGAATGAAAAGAATGAGAGCTGGAGTGGGGAGGGGAGGGAAAGACATGAGTCACTCGAGTGACCCCATCTTTTCCTGGATGCTTAACAAAAGTACAGCATTAATAATAGATTGACAGCTGCGATGGTGAGATAACACTGAGCTTCTTTGTATACTGAGAGAGGCAAGGGCAGGCTGTGGAAGGCGATCCAGGTGGCGTTCTGTTCGGGGCTTATCTCTCAAAATACCTGCCTGCCACCGGCCCCCGGCTGCGTGGCTGTGGGGTGCCACCGGTGGCGGGCAGGAACAAAGTCTCAGGCACCTGGCCGTGGTTATCTTCAGGAACTGGACTTAGGCCAAGTTTCTGCAGCCATCAAGGATGTGCCAAAAACATCTTGTTGTTACCCATGTACTGCGCGGTGCTCTTGAAAACATTGTGCTGAAATCACAGAGAGGGGAAAGTTTGATTTTGTTTTAGGTCCCTGTGAGAGATGCATCCTCTAGAACGTGAGCTGAGGCCAAGAAACTCATCGCACCGGTGAGGATTCAGCTTTCCAAGGGAGAGAGGGAAGCAATAGGCAGAACTTGAAGCTCTCTTCCAGCCCTGCAGAAGGATGAGTAGCGTCTGTTTTTGTGTTAGGAGAAGATGAAGTTACTTTGTGTGGTGTTTGGTGACTCTGGTAGGTGGCAGAAAGCTGATCCAGGAATATCAGATTAAGGCAGGACTCAGTAGCATTCGCTGTAAATAATTCATACAGCAGCCCAGACTGTGAGGATGGATTACAGCAATGCCTGTTTTCTGGAGAAGGAAATAATTCCCCCGGCTTCTTACAGCAGCAGCCCCAAATTTGATGGGATTGCAGGAAAAGGAGAAACCACAGGCCTGCCCAGCTGCCTGGGCATGCAGTAGTGATGTGCACTCTCCAAGTGCTCCCTCTCCTCTGTGGTAGTCCCCAGGTGCTTCTCAGAAGCTCGGTACATCCCCTGAAGGCCCTCATCACCCCAGCAGTACTGCTCTGCGCTCAGGAATGCTGTAGCAGATGCCCCGGTCCACTGGGAAGCTGCAGAGGCTGAGGGTTTACCATTTAATTTGAAGCGTCTCTTCTTAATTTGCTCTTTGATTTTCACGACAAGTGGCAGCGCCTAGTAGGAGAATTCTGCATTTGCATCCCGTATTGCCTTCTGAAATCTGGCATGACTTCTCCTGCCACGGAGAGCTGGGAGCCTCGCTCAGCAGCCTACGTGCACAGCCCTAGCACGGAGAGGAGGCTGCAGCTTACACGATGCCGATCCAAGAAGCACTCAGGGTAGATCCGTGTGCGGTGGTATCTGTCTCACTGTTTCTCACCTGTCAGGCCCACTGGAATTCAGCAGCAATCATCACTCACTGTCCCACTTTAAGCCCATCTTCAGTTTGAAAGCCTCGCTCTCCCTCCCAGCTAGCCTGGCCTCTAAAGGAATCAGGAATTAGTTCAAACATCTCCATTCTTAGCTGTCCCTCTCCCCTGTTCTTAACCCTGGCGCGACCTATTTTCTCTCCACTCCCCTGACAAAGAGGATCGTCGCACTTAGCACCCCGGTAGACGTTACTTACGGCAAGCCTCCTGCCACCTCATGAGGAACCTGCTCCTCCACCGCTGGCCGGCACTCGCAGGCAGCATGGTTGTCTTCTCCAGCGTGGCTTCACATCCACCAGCCAGCCTGGCGCACAGCCCCACAGAGCGGAGGAGTCGACCTCGTGGCCTGCCTGCCTGCTCCTGGAGGGGAGAGCAGAGCAGAAGGGGTGGGATTCAGCTCCCTGCCCACAGGATCCAGGGCTGGACTCGGCGCTCTCCTTTCCCCTCCCCAGCTAGCTTTGCCTTTGAGGCCTAACCCCGCTTTGGGAGCAGAGCTGGGGGATGAGGAGGCGCGGCACGATGAAGGCACAACACGAATTCACTTTTACCCTCGCGGCACAGACGTAAGGCCTCATTCTCATCCGTGAAGAGGCAAGCCTGTGCTTGAGCAGCCTCTGCCAGCCTGATGCTCAAGGTCAGCCTGATGAACGGCTGAGGGGACCCTGCTCGCTGCCACCTGTGCACCCCGTGCCCTGATGCACGCTCGGGCTCACGAGGTCTGGTCGCTGGTGGCTGCCAAGCCGCTTCTCCCCCCTCCCTCCTCCCCAGCATCTCCCACCAGCACTTCCTCTCTGTTTCAAAGTAAAATGGATGTGGTGCCTAGAGCGGGGCTGAGCAGAGCACAGCTTCAGCTGGGGGATCTCGCGCCGCAGCAACCGCGGGAGCTGAGGAGCGAGCGAGCCTCCGAGGAGAAGGGAGGACCTGGGGCGGGGGAGGCTGAGTGGGAGTGTTGAGAAGAGAGGAATCACAGCTTAATTAGAAGAAGGAAAAATGCTCAGTCTAATTAGAAACCCAAAGACCATAAACTCTCCCCTGACAATAAGTGACTGACAACAGGTCCCTCCTACCCTCCCGCTTCCCTTTTGGATAGAGGCAGGCAGGAAAAGGGGAAACACCACAGACCCTGCTGACCCACAGGCACTCTGCCATGCCACCCACCAGCAGCAGCAGCTCGATGGGCACGTTTCAACCAGGGCACAGAGATAAACCATCCTCCATCCCCTCTGAGGGGCTCTGGCAGCATCTGCAGCCATTATTTCAGATGGGCACCGCACTCCCACCGGGATGCGCGCCCCACACACGTGCCAGCTGCTCCCCTCCCCCAGGCTCCCGTGACTGATTTATTTGGTAAACCACCAGGAGGTATTTAAATTAGCATCTCGGTGAGACAGATGAGCAGGTTCGGCGCCTGGACTAGGACATCTTGCCAGGCTGCTTAGATCCTTTACCCAAATGCCAGTGCACCAGACAGACGCATGCCTCTCGCGGCACCAAATCCAGCCCTCACCCACGGCAGCCCCCCGCTCCCCAAACTGAGCCGGGCGCCTTCCTGCAGCCCCTGCTGAAGGAGAAACCTCAACAAAAAGCTGTCCCCATCCAGTGCTTCTGCTCGCACCGGCTGCCAGCGAGGCTTCCAGCCTCCCCCGTACCGATGGCTCTGCCCTGAACGCCACCCGAAGTCTCCTCTCTCCGGCTGCCGCTACCAACAAGGGCGAAGGGGAGCCGCGAGCACTTACCTGGAGGGGCTCTGCCCACTGCCACTTCCACCCGGCTCCCCGGGCAGCGCACGGTTACTGCCTCTTCCTCCCCTCTCCCTGCGTGACTTTGGCTGCCGGCAGCAGGCTTTCCGTGTGCTCTATTTAACTCCCTACAGCACAGGAATAAACGGCAGAGTTAAGCTGACAGCCACAGAGCCTTTATCTGGCGGCTGGAGCGCGGGACTCGCTCGCTTCCAAATCCTGCTGCCGAGCGAGCGCGTCCTGGCTTTCAGCATCAGGGGCTGCCTGCCACGCTCTGTCTTTCCCTCGTCCCCACCTTCGCTCCATCTAACTTTGTCTGGGTTATAGATAGCTCTGTTCCTCGCGCTCTTGCCTTTTGGCTCTGTTTTGTAACACCCCATCTGTATCAGCTGGCTGAGCTCCAAGCAGGGGGGCTAAGCTTTTGAGAAAAAAAAAAATATATATATATAAATATATAAAAACAGCTTCCTTTGGGTGCTTCGTGACACCGCTTCCCTCTGCAAGCCCCCCTCACTCAGCCCAGGCCCCCGTTCGGTCCCGGGGCTGGCGTCTTCCCCCCGCTTGCTGCTGCTCTGCCACGCCAGCCCTGGGGGCACCGAGGGCAGCACCCGCGTACCCGGGCAGGAGGAGGGTGCTGAAGGAGTCCGGGCTCGTGCCCCTGCTCCCTTCTGCTCTGGCAGGCAGAGTCCAGCTCCCTTGCTCATCCCGCTACCTCGCCGGCGCCTCTTCCTCCGAAGCAGGGCTCAAGCACCGCGTGCAGGGTGGGAGGAACAGCCGTGTATAAATAAGCCCTTTCCCTATGTTTAGAATTTGTTGCAGTGCATAGTGATTAACACCTGTTCAGGCTTTCGTGCCGGCTCCTGCGCTGCAACATGCACAAAGATGGAGGCGCCTCCATGAGCCCAGGATTATTTTAAAAGCGTGTCGCACAAACACAGCGCTGCCTGCCCCATAGATAGCATCCATGCCTTTGTGCACTCGAACACGTTGCTCAGGCTTAAAGGCAAGTAGCATCATATGCATATGCAGAGAGAGTCGCTAATCTAGCTTACAGTCACAAATACGGCCGCAGAGTTGGGCTGGCGCACACACTTCAGACTTTTGTGACCCATATTTATGGAGATCCGTGTCTTGCACAGAACCCCCCGCTTCTCCAAGCACAGCATATGCTCAGGTGGCAGGGCACTAGCTCTGGAATAGGCAGAGGTTCCTGAACGCTGAATTGAAAGGGCCGGTGAGCTTCTGCACTTTTACCTTGAAATAGAAATGTTAATGCCAAGAGCCCAGTTTTTATCATGCAGGTGTTGCCCATAAGCATGTTGGACCTGTGCCCCTGGTGGTTAATATTGTGCAACCAGGAGAGAGTGAGGAGGCAGAGAGGATTTTTGATATATATATATATATATATATATATATATATATATATATATATTTTTTTTTTTTCATAAAGGTTTTCTCTGCTTTGTCTTGAATTCTGACTTAATGAGCTGTTGTGAAGTGGTCCAGGAGATGCCTTCTGGTCTGCAGAGCACCAGCCAGATGCAAGTGCAGCACTGGGAACCTCACAGTCCTTGGGCTGCCAGCACCTGCCCACAGCCCAAAGCTTTCCAGAGCATCACCAGAGCTGCCTGGCTGCTTTCAGCCTTACAGCCAGGGACATTTCCAGCAGTGGGGGCTCTGCCAGACCTAGGAGTGCCCCAGCCCACGAGGAGAGGCCCCATGCCATCCGTTCTGCACTGGTGTGGGACTGATGCGTTTGGAGCTTAATGCTGATCTACAGGGCTGAAGCTCCAAATGCTCTGAAGTCTTCCGGGGGCTCTACAAGCCCAGCTTTAATCTTTCTTCCGGGCTTACTGCGTGGTTCCTTCTCCCTGGAACAACTTCCCAGCTGAATGCCTTGTGATCCGTGGGACACGGAGTCTAGAGCTTTCTTCCACATGCTCGGAGTTGACTCTCTCTTCCCGATTCTGGAGAGACGAACAGAGTACCCCGCGGGGCTGGTGATGGCCTTTTCTTCTTGCCATTTGGTAAAGGAGAGTGAAACACAACTTTTTTTAGTTTCAGCTCAAAGCAGCAGAATGAAGTCATCCATTTCTTGCCGTTGGCTCCAGTGGCCAAAAATACACTGAGCTGAAGTGCCGCTTGGACATTTGGCCTGCTGTCAGACTTGCAGAGGACTCTAACGAGGATTCCCCTAATTAGCTTAAGCAGGGAACTTTACTGGAGGGGATGCTGGGGAGATTGTAAGGACTCTACAGCACTTGCCAGGGCATGGAGGGTACAGCAGGAGCTATCAGCATCGTGTTCATCCCTTCTCCCTGCCCAGACTCCAGGAATGTTTGCAGTATCACTCTGAAGCCTTAATATTTTGTAAGTAGGGTCCCAAGGAGCATGCTGTGAGGGTGGGGAGGGTTTCTGTTTCCTGCATCCACATCCTGCTTTAGTAACACTTCCAAATTGGGCAACACCTTCCATCCAAAGCTTTCCATCTGCTTTATGAATGGCTTTTACCAGGGCTGGACTGTCCCAGCGTGTCCCTGGGATGAGCCGCAGCCACAAGCAGGGCTCCGTCAGCAGCCAGCCGGCAACCTCTGGCCCTGATCCTCTCTCCCAGTCCTTTGCACTAACGCTTGGATCACGGCTAGGGGATCAGACTCTAACAGTCTGGCTGCCTAGCACCGGCAGGGCATGTGGGTGACCTATATTATGAAAGGGTAGGTAACAGGCTGCAACAGATGCCACTGATAAATTATGAGCGAGTACAAGCAGACGTTCATCCCTCCCCCATGCTCTCCCTGAGGACTGCTGGTAAAGTCCCTTTCCAGTGCTGAACTGCTCTAGCCTTTATCGGAAAACCACCAGTGCAAGGGAGGGCATGGAGGACATTTAAAGATTATCCTTTTTCCCCCCTTTTCGTGTTGCTTTTAGGATTCCTGTTTTATTGCCATCGCCCATAATGGAAGGGGACGGTGGTACCCCAGAGCCCAGTGCTTAAAGCATGTTGTTGTATGTCTGTTCTTCCATCAGTGCTCGGAGGGCAAGAGTCTGCACACAGAGGGCAGGGAGATGCATCAGCCACATCATCTGATGACAGCAACTGGAAGTTGTAACTTGGCTGATGAATCCTAGCAGGGAGTTGTACTCTCCTGCAGTACCACGCGAGGGTTTAGATGGCGTGGACAAGGTGCCCATTCTTGGTCCCTCAACAGACCTAGGTCGGTCAAGCAAATTATTGGCCATGAGAGCTCACCTTGAACCTCACTGTGTCAGCAGCAGCTCCCCGTTTGTTGTTTATCTGGACTGCAAAAGAAGCACCCAGACGTGGCAGCCAGGCTCAGCAGCGCTGCAGAAACGCACAGCGTGTGTCACTGCCCCAAGTGAGCCTGGAAGCTAAATAGCTGGGGGCTTCACTTCCAAGGCTTGCTGATTTATGAACACGTGTGCTCGGGATTTATTAGTGTTGCGCTGTCACAATCAATGGAAAGCACATTGTAAATTCGCACCAGAAACCCAGCTGCACAAGAAACGGTGCCATCTGACTTGCAGCGATCGATCCCAGCAAAGCAAAACACCTCACACAGAAAGCTGTAAAGTAAGTACAAAGCATGCAAAACCCACTCAGCCTGGTAAGGGAAGCTGCCACATTCCTGACTCGGTGTGAATAAACCCCACCCTATTCCCTGCGATGTGAAGGGGTCGAAAAGCTTCTGATCTTTGAAATGACAATGTGTAGGCACCTCTGAAATGCAAATGCGGTTGGTGTTAAAAAAAAAAACAACAACACTCCCTCCCCAAACGCTGCCAAGAAAGGTCAACTTCATCCCCATTTCATGTAGGGGTAAACTGTGCTAGAAGTAAAAATGACTGCTGAATTTGGCTGTCTGAAATATCAGCTGCCCAGCCCTTGATACTTCATCGTGGGCTCCCATCAGTTCCCAGCTCGAGATTTTCAGAGCTGCCAAGTGCGGTGCCTGCACAGAATCACATGAGCCTGAGAATGCTCTCCTATCCTGCAGGAATGTGTAGGGCTTAGCAAAGCTACACAAAATAAAGGAGTTTTGACAGGGCTTCCCCAAAGCTGCCTGTCTGGGCTGCACCGAAATCGGGAGAGGAGCCAGGTGTCTTGGTTCCTCACCCCATGCCTTAGCCTGGAAACATTATTTGCATCCCAAGTCTCCCTGGCCAACGTGCAATAACAAGGCAGGGAAAGGTCAGAGGGGCTGGAAATCCCAAGGGCATCCATCCTCCCGGAAGCCTCTGAGCAAGCAGGGAGCATCGCAGGGGGTAGCACTGGTGGGAAAGACCCAGACTGCTGCGGAGAAGTGGGATTCCTTGGGAGGCTGTGCAAGCAGGTGGGGAGACCGGGAGATCCAAGGCGAGAGTGACAGGAAAGTCCCAGCACAGCGAGAGCGCGGCATATGGAGGAGGCCCGGAGCAGCAGCAGGAGGAGAGCTGAGGGGGCAGTTGAGAGGAAGAAATCCAGCCATGTGTGTGCCAGCATCTCCTGAGTACTGCTGAACGCGACAGACCACGTGCCTGCTTCCTTCAGCAACACGGAGGCAGATGAGAAGGGAAGCGGGAGTGGGAGGGGGGCTCAGAGGAGAGACACGTGAGCTGGCTGCCCAGTTTCCTCCTCTTTTTTTCTTTCCTCTTTTTTTTTTTTTTTTTTTTTTGCCACAGAGCCATGGTTTTGTTCTTCTCACGCTGTTGGCAGAAATTGATAACCAAGCGGGATGTGGAGGGGGGGGGGTTCTGCATGAAGGCTGAGATAACATTTTCTGATCCAGCCGGGAACAGTTGGCTGTGGGTGGTGGCTTGTCACCAGCTCTGCCAGTTCTAATCCAGATCCCAGTTTTTCTCTGCGCTGCGAAGAGCCCTCTCTACAACTTTAATTTCCTACAGGGGTTAATCCCGTGGCCAGTGGTAGCTCAGACCCTTAATCCTTCCACACCGCCCTTGGCAGAAGGACTGCGGCCACTCCCGACTCAGCACATCGGAGGGAGGCACAGTTGGGCTCCCAGCCCCTCTCCTACACCCCACGAGCATCCCTCATCCCGCTGGCATTTAAAATGCCTCCCCCCCTTCCTGCCAAGCCTCCCCAGCGGCTGGGTGCTGGGTGGGTGGCGTGCCCCAGGGACAGGCTGCGGGAGAGGAGGTGGCTCGGTGGGAGAATCCCCGCTCGGTGCTGCTCATCTCCCTCCCCGCCCCACACGCAGATCCCTTTCACACTTCTTAGCTGGGTGGTGCTTGGGAACCAAAATTCATCTCTTTCTTGCGTGGATTTTTTTTTTCTGGCTTGTGTTCAGGAAGGAGAGCATGGGCCCATGTTTGCCAAGGGTTCTCCGAGGGTTCAGAAATCTTGAGATGACCCTGAGTTCTCCTCGGATCTCTTATTAGGGTCAAAGGGGGCTACAGATCCATAACAGGGAAGGCATCAGCCTGTCTGAGGTGAGAGATGCATTTACATGCTCTGAGTAGTAAATGGAAGTGCATCAATTTAACAGCCAGGTAGGAAAATACAGGTTTCATTACCAAGTAGCTCTCCATTCACAGCCGTGTCCTTGGAGAGACAGGCATCTGTCCCCCAGTACAGCCAAAGTGCCAAATCAGAGGTCTTCCAGATCGATGCCAAGACACCTGCTAAGTCTTATTTGGAGCAAAGTGCTCCAAACATCGGCCTTTCTCCTCCTGCTTCCCAGTTCCTATGGTCAGGTGAGGCTCTGCAAGCCACCAGCATGCGAAGTGTCCCTCACCCACTGACCTGCTGCCATTCCTGTCTGCAGTCGCCCAGGAGCTGCTTTTGCCTTTTTTCCTACACTCTGTGCCGAAATGTGTCAGGCCCCTGAGCACTGCCCTTCCCGGTGTTTGCCTCTTGTTACTTCTCCCTCTGGGAGCTGAGATGGTGCCCGGTGGGGAAGCCAAGGTGGTGCAGGATGGCTGCCACCCCGGTGAGTTGCATAGCACTGTTTCCCTTGGTTGCCTCCACGGCCCCAGCACCGTGGTGCTGCCTGTCAGAGAGAGCCAGGAGCTCCTCTCCCCCTACCCCACCATCCCCCATCACCCTCCCAGAGCACCCACGAGGGGCATCCCTGAAAGGTCCCTGCAATCTGCACAGGGTCCAGCGTGCTGCCCGCAGCTCCAGGGGTGCCCGAGGCTCGCTGGGACACGCTTGGGCTCTGCGCCAGCCGGGAACACTGCCCGCAGCTCGGCGAGATGTGGTGACAGCTCTCACAGCCCAGCCAGGAGCCTCGGCTGCGTCTGGGCCAGCACACCCATCACAGCCCCGTGCTGCAGGGCCTGCTGAGCCTGGGCAATGTCTTCAGAGCAAGCGACGCGTGATACTAGGGCCAGCAATGAAGATGTGGTAACAAACAAGGCTATTTTTGTATGGTCACCATAAGATACTGAACCCCAGCTGGCAGCTGGCCACGGTCTGCACATTCCTAATTTTGCGGGTGCCCAGCACGAGACCCTAGGGGCCATTTTGCAGAACTGCTGAGTGCTCACAGCTGCTTTCCAAAATGCTGGCAGCCCAGCCAGCAAACTGGTACTGGTCTGAAGGAATTAGTGGCACTGAGAGCCAAGAGGCCCCGCGCTTGAGTCCTGCACCTGCTGCTCCTTCACGGGCTGGCGAGGGGAGAAGCCTCTCTCCCCTTCCGCAGCAAGGCAAACAAGCCTCTTGCCTCAGCAGCCTCACAAATTCTCCATCATCTAGGAGGCAGCTACAGCAGCGAGCATCTTCAGAGCACCACGAGACGCTGCACGCTGATGTATTGCCTGCGGGGCTGGGATGACAGGCGGTAAACAAACAGAAGAGGCACGCGCTTCGGCACCAAAAAGATAACCACCCCCCTGCTGCACCCCCTGAGCACCGCCGTGCCCTGAATGATCAGCCCCGTGAAAATAAGGAGAGATCAAACCAGTCAGGGCTGCAGCCCTGCCCCGAATCCTGACATTTCCTAACTTTCAAGTGCTGGTTTTTGCAGCGGGAATAAACCCATATTTTATGTAAACCCACACTTCACAGGTGAAAGGAGCCACTTTCCCTTCAGCCTATCCAGCCTGCATGTGAGCTGGTATATGGAAAGAAATGCTGCTTCTTGCTATTGGGGCCACACAAAGCATTTTTGTCAGCCAGCAAAGCCCCGGCAGGACCCAGGTATGCATCACGAAGTGTTTTGGTGCTGGAGAGCCTGCAGCAGGGACAGAAGCAGCCCAGGGTGCTGGCTCCAGCTCCTCGTGTCGTGCTGCCAGGAGCATCCCAGTATGGTCATCCGAATTCCTGCTCCAGCCACCCGGCACTGGGACAGATGTCAAGCACTGTGAGCAGCTGCTCCTAACCAAAGATGGCAAGCGAGGGAAGCTGCTTGGGCCCTCTTTTAAATCCGCAACAGGCTCCGAAGACCTGCCCAGAAATACCCTGCCATGGGCTTGAGCCTTTCCCCTGCTGTCCCATGCTCACATACCCAGCCTCTGCCTCTCTCTGGGTGCATCCACCCAGTTGCCTTCGTGCCCCTGTGCTGCTGCTGGATCTCCCCTCCTTGCCGTGCTGGGGTGGCACTCCTGCCTCCAGCAGGCTGCTCTGCTTCTGGAGAGCTTTGAGAGCCCTGCGTCAGGGTTAGGAAAGCCACAGGATGGGCAGGGAGCTGGATGGAGACACCCGAGCTGTGAGTACACCTTGCTAGCATGTGGCACTCGCTTGGCTGGAGGCAAGGGTGAAGCTCTGATCCGGTGCAAGACTTACATAAGAGGGCTTCCCCCCTCCCTCCCTGCAAACCGCCCCTCTGCTGAGGTTTGCCATCATCCCTCCGAGAGGACAAGCTGCACCAAGAGAGGCAGCACTGCTGTCTGACGGGGAGACAGCTCCCTCCAGCCTTGTGCTCATGTGGAATAAATTCCCTTGCAAATGTTGTTTGCCCCGAGCGCTTAGCGGAAGAGCCTCCCCCCGAAACAGACCCAAGTGGCAAAGCTGAGAGGAGAAACGCTCCGTGACCACGGCAAGGCACCCCCTCCTCACCGCTGCTAGAAACGGCCCCTGCTTCGTGACCAGTCCCTCCGTGCTCCCTTCCTAGCGTGTCAAAACGAGGTCTCCGTTTCTCTCGCCATCCTTCGCTGGCGGATCAGGCACGGACACAGAGCGGTGCTGTGCCCCGCTGCCTGCAGCTGGCAGCAGGGATGCGCTGGGCTTGGCACCTCGGCTCTACCTGACGCTGCACCTTGTGGCCCTGGGGCCTGGCTCCTCAGCCGTGAGCAGCGAGCACCAGGCATCCCCTCTGCCTGGCCCAGGGCTGATTTTACACGTCCCCCTCGATCAGAACAAGATGCAGTGGCAGCAATGAGCTGGGCAGGGTGCCCCGTGCGGGGTGGATGTGTGCACGTGTCCGTGCACGCGTGGTGTGCAGGCACAGACACACACCCTAACGCTCGCGGAGATGCTCCCCGCCTCAGCCGAAATCTGTAGGAGGCTCCACGTCAGCTCCTTCGGGATGGATGCAGCTCTCCCGCTTTTCTCCCAGGCAGATCTGCCCTCTGTGGCAACACTGGGAAAGGCTGCGAAGTTTCCCTGTGCTGCATTTCCCCCCCCTTCCTCCCGAAAGTTCAGAAATCACACGCTCAGCCTGCGGGGATTCTGGAAGCAGCATGGGGACTTATTTTTGGCTCTGCTTGTGATAGGGCAGCCTTCCCTTCGTGTCCTGTGCTGATGTCTGTGAGCCTCGGCTGTGAAATTGTACCTGCATGCACACACATGCACACTCACACGGATGCACACCCCCTCACCCCAACACCTGTTTTCTGACCGCTGGACCCGTCACCTATGCAGTTTTCTCCCCATCCCCTTCTCCATTTTAGGTTGCTCTTACCGAGACGGCTGAGACCTAAATGACACTCAGCCGAGCCACTGCAGCTCGGGTGAGCAGCACCCTCTGTGCTGGACCCACAGCACCGAGGGGGGGACACAAAAAGCAGGGCTCACAGGGACCTGTCAGGTACCCGCTGACCGCAGCACATCGCGTGTGCTGCACCCAAGCTGCCAGAGCCCCGGCGAGGGATGCCGGTGCCATTCATAACAGGGGGAAGTTGCTTCCAGCTGCCCACCCTGGAACTGGACTGGGACCAGTACCGGCAGCCTCGGGAGGACTGCTGCCCTTCGGCCTCGCACTCAGGACCTCGCGGTCCTCCCCGGGGAGGCTGCTGGCTCCCCATGGGCAGCCCCCTGCTCTCACTGGGGTGGAAACACGGCGGGGAGACGGCGCTACTTACCGTGCCCGGGCTGCGACGGAGCCTCCTGAGAGACGGGCAGCTCTTCCAGCGAACCCTGTACAATCCCAAAGCCAAATCCAGCAGCAAGTCCCCGGCGAGCTGAGCTCTCGGAGGGCTCTAGTTGGCACGAGCCCGCTGGCTCGCTGGCCAGCCGGCCGGCCCACGCAGGGGGCCCAGGAGCTGCGCGCTCGGGGGGCGGCGTGGGCCAGGGGCTGTAATCCCCTGTAAATAATAAATAGGGGGAGAGAGGAGGCGAGCGAGAGGCGGGAGCGGCTGAGCGCAGGGCAGCGGTGGCCGGGGGGACATCTGTGACAGCCGCGGTGTGCACCCAGGGTGCCCAGGCATCACCCCGCCAGGCGGGCAGGGTCCGATCCTCAACGGGCAGGGGAAGGGGCCGGGGAGGTCTTCATCTCCCTCAGCCCATCCTGGGGAAGCAGCGGTCGCTTGCCTTCAGCCTCTCCATCTCCCTCCTCCCCCCCTTGCTCCCTTCCCTCTCCCGCTGACCGGAGGGGTCGAGGGGATCGAGGGGGGCGAGGAGGTGCTGGGGAGGGGGGAGCTGCCCCAGCCCCTCGCCGGGCAGATTGCTCCCAGGCGCTGAGGCTGGAGAGGAGCCGCCGAGCCGAGCCGGACTGCCTCCTCCCCGCCTCCCTCCTGATGTGATGGCTGCTCACAATGAGCCCGGAGAGAAAGGCGGGCGAAGGGATGCGCCGCTGTGTCTGCCGCGTGTCCTACAGGGACAGGGAACCCTGCAGGGGAGGAAGCGTGGGGCGTTTGGAGCGGGACCCCCTTCCCATCCCTGCCCCGGAGGCATGGCGCATCTCACGGGGACCTCACCCCAGCGGGCTGCATGCACCCTGCCCCGGCTGCTGTAGCACCACCGCGCTTGGATGGAGCACATCCCGGCCTGGGGATTCAGGGAGAACTTGAGGGATGCTGGCAGGGAGCAGGGAATATTGGTAGGGAGGGGAACAGGTGAGAGAGGGGAGCGTTTACACCTGTGCTGCGCTCCCCTGGGTGTGCTGCTCAGCCACGATGCCTCACCGCAGTGCCAGGGGCATCCCCTGCCCGCTGGTGAAGGGGCACAGGAGGGACCCCAGTGCATGCCACGGCCTCTGTGAGGCGTCCCTGCTCTCCTTTAGGATCCCGCAGCCTGCCCTGATGAACTCAAACCCCTCGCTTGTCTTTCTCCTGCTGGCTGAGGACCTCGGTAGCCAGCGTTTGCAAGAATTACTGCTTTGCAGAGCCACTTCAGCTGCCTCTCCTGCGTGGCTCAGTAGCAGAGGCAGGCTGCCTCGGATTTCAGCTTTTTGCTATTTTTAATGTCTTGAAGTTATTGTTTAAGGCACATGTTTCCTGGGTTTCTGAGACTGAGAGGGGCAGCCCCACTGCTGGCTTGAGCAGGAAAAGGGGAATATTTCAGAGACAGGGAGCAGGGAATGCAAATGACAAGTGCCGGTGGGGCCGTGCTGCTGCTCTGGCACGTCCTTTCATTGGCGCCGCAGCTCTTATTTAAACATCCACAAAAACAGGTTTATGAATGGCAAGGCACATCTTGATAAGCGGGCCGCAGGGTGTCATCTTGCAACTCTTTGTTACGCCTCTGTGCGATGCGGCAGGCCGGAGAATTCAATCTTGAGGAACGCTCCTTGTGAGGACAGCGTATGGATAATCAAAGAGACGAGGCAGGGAAGGCAGACAGGACGAGAGACAAGCAGAGGATGAGCTAATGAGGCAGACGTGCTCGTCGGAGGCACGAGCAGGTGGAGGGGAGGCTGTTCTCGCCGGGCGACCCCGCAGGAAGGCGGCTGCGGCAGTGCGGCGGGTGGCACTGGCTGGGAAGCCGTGCACAGGTCTGGGTAGCTCATCTGTGTAGTGACAGATCTGTATGCAAGGCACGCAGCACAGCTTGGCCTCGTGTTTCCTTGCCTTGCTGGGGAGCTACGGTCGCACAGGTCGTTTGCACAGTAGTGGGAATGAAACGATCAGCCGTGGTCTCCTCTTTGTGGCCGCTGTTGTGCGGCACACCGGGGCCACTCATAATTTCATGGAGCCATGGTACCAGAAGGAGCGTGGGGCAATCCTTCTGCCATGGTTCCCTCTGACGGGTGTTGTCCAGGGAAATTTGACTGCACGTCAGAACAGCCCCCGGCTTTGCTTTTAAGGACCCTTCAGAGAGAGCAGTGACACGAGGAGCATGGACGTTAGAAAGGATCGTGGTGAATTTATTTAAAGCTAGGTACCAAATCAGATGCCGTGCATCTCGGTGGTCTCAGCAGCATCAGCACCATGTCGTGGACTGCTGCTTTGTGAGAGCACCGTGCCGAGCTGTGATAGCCCCGCTGGAGATGGTGAATCTTCACCAGGGCTGGACTTTCTCCTTTTGTTTGGTTCCTGGAAACAGCTACAGATGAATCTCAAGTGAGCATTGTGTCTTGTCCAGTCGGTGCCCCGTGAGGCTTAGGGCAAGGCAGCTGTATGCAATAATTCCCCCACTCACAGGCAGTCAGACCCATCCTACAGCAGGGAGGGCTGGATAAGAAGCATGCCAGTGACTGGGATTTCGTAAGACATGCCAGCCATGGGAACGTGACAGGAAGGACACCGACACCGGTACCAAAGGCAGGGCTGCTGCACCATGGCTGCGATCCTGGCCGGGGCCAGGAAACCTGCGGAAACCAGCGACGCTTCATCCACCGAGCACTGCTGGCTGTGAAAACGGGCTCAAACCTCTCCTTGCTGTGCCTCCTCTTCTCCCTCACTGCCACTGCATTTGCTATTTCGAGGTCCTGCTCGAGGCTGTAATTCCTGCAAAGCTCTTTGATTCACCTAGCTGACACGCAGCCCTGTTGTTCCCCATCACCGCTCCGGGATGCGCACGACTGCCCTGGTTATGAGCTGTGCTTGCAGGCAGCCGACCCAGGGAATTGCTGTGTTATTCGGCCAGGGAGACCCTGCGCGGCTCCTGCTGGTGTGGAGCTGTGCCTTGCCTCGAGAGCACGATGCTGGGAATAGAAGAGAAATTAAGCCGAGAAATTAGGACACTCTTCATTAAGAAACACATGCACTTTTTCAGAGAGGAGCGTGCAGGAGGCTGGATGGGGGGCCTGAGCGGCTCCAGCCATCAAGGGGCATTGATATTTTTGTGCTTTCGGAGTGGCTTTAGAGCAGCCTAAATCACTGCAGTCTCCCCTTGAGACAGGCGGGTTTTCGAACCCCTTCCTCACTCTGCCCTACTTTTGTCTGATTGACACCAGGTTGTGTGGATGAGCCTGGGATGAGCCAAAAAGTCAGTTCTGGCTGGACAAATCCACAAAATACGAAGATGAAAGTTCCCATGCTCTCTCTTTTGTTGTGTGTTTTTTGGGGGTTGGTTTTTTTTCGGATGATTTTTAGGAGGGGGAAGGGTGCGGGGGTGTTGCTGATGCTGTTAATGTGTTTGTAGCTCCGTCGTGTTCAGTGGGAGGGAGGTGTCAGCACCTGGGTACAGTCAGTGCCCACTTCCCCCCCGCCTTGCCAAACCTCTGACTCTCACCTGGCAGCCTGACTCACTGCTGACTCGGAAGCAGGTCGCAATCGCAGCTCCGTCCCATTACTTCGAGCAAATCTTTGCCCCTCCTTTCCTAACTCGTGTTTGTCTTTCCCTCTCTCTCTTGCCCCTTTCATTTCCCGTAGCGGTGGGTGTGCAAATCAAGCTGGAGTTACTCCAACGCAAGTTTTGGGCGGCCATGCAACAGGTAGGAGCACCAGCGGTCACTGTCGATGCTGTGTTACATCACGTGCGGTGCCATTTTGGTGAGGGAGGGCTGCAGTGAAACTCATATTAAAAGATCTCTCAAGTAGATTAGTCGGAAGTCACACGTTTCCCTAATCCTTCGGTGGCACAAATGCTGCGTGAGCTGGGAGCCTGCTCCACAAAAGCTGGGCCGACGGCGTCAGCATCCTGGCCTGGCATTAGCTCCGCTGCATACGAGGCATTTAATTGTGGAAATATGCTTGTGCTCGGTCAGCCTTCCAGAAACCTCATGGAAATCTGAAATTTTGGGCACACGGGGGAAAAAAAAAAAAATCTACTGCCTTCTTTTATCATCTTGGTAATGGTAACGAAATGCTGCTAGCTTGCCAAAATAAAAATGATTTGCTCCGGGGATAAACTCTCAGTGCTGTGCTAATTTTGAATGCTTGCTGGACCACGAGACGTGGAATAATTACAGCAGCCCCCTGGTCCGAGAGGCAGGAAAGGTGAAGCACTGTCCTGTTACCACCCGGGGGCTTTCCCCAGAGGTTTTGGTTTTGGGTGTGGGTAGGAGTGGAGCAGCACAGGGCAGAAGCAGCTCTCGGTGATCAGGAGAGGGAAGTGGCAGCAGATGGGGGCTGTGCAGGCAGGGGAGCAGGAGGATGCTCCCAGGGGCAGAGCATCCAGCGTGGTGGCAGGAGGAGGCAGCCTGGCAGGACGGAGGCAGAGGGACCTCACGTAAACACCGCCTGAGCTACAAGACTTCCTTTTTAGCTTAAATATAAAAATCCCCCGTGGGCCATGCCCAGGCAGCTCTCACACAAACACACGCGCAGGCTTGTTTCAGGTGTTAATTGAAACAGGGGATGCTTATTAGAGGAGCAGAAAGGAGGCTGGTGTGCCAAGTGCCTATATGCCGTGGTCCTGAGAGGTGTTCATATGAAAAAATCCCTTGCCTGGCTTCCTAGGATGTGGCCACAGCCTTATGGAGGGTGACTAACAGATTTTGTTTCCTCTCTCCCGCTGCCACACGTGCCGTGCCGTGCCGCTCTGGATGTCCACGCTGCACCCCCATCCCCAGCCCAATGACACCGATGTAAGTAGGCACAAGCTGGGACAGGGGCATCGCTTTGTGGTTGTGGGGTTGTGTGCCAGCACGGGGCAGGCACTGTCCCTTGACTACATTCACTGGAGGCAGCCCAAGCCTGTTGCAGGCTGTACGTGTGAACCCCCGGGGAGTTAATGCTGCCTCGTTGTGGCCGTGTTTCTCTGCTCGACGAAGGAAGGACCCCACTGGGGATGAAGTCCAGAGCCACTGCTGTGTAAGGCTGTGCTTGCATCTGTGGGCAGAGGGATGTGTTTTAACATCCTCCCTCCAGCCTCAAAGAGCAAGCTGGAGTACCAGCAGTACTGCAGACAGCCTTGACCATCACTGACCCTCCTTTGGAATCGAGCAGGGGGGATGGAAACCTGAAAATACCGAGTTTGTTCTGCAAAACTCAAAATGAAAAACAAAGCCTGACTCAGAGTGACGGCTCTGTTGTGGTTTGAAATGGCAAATTCACCTCTTTGCATTCAGAATCCTCCAGAAGGGGGCTGGGACTCCTGCGTGAGGGTTTTGCAGGAAGAAAGGACTGTGGGGGAGAGCAGGCAGGCTGTGCCACGCGTCAGCATCCTCCCCTGACCCTGGGAAACCTCTGGCAGGAAGGGGACCCCATGTACAGAAACGGCAACACCGTGTGTCAGCTTCCTTTCCTCAGCTGCCAGGGAAAATAGCTT
Organism: Netta rufina; assembly: GCF_964035555.1. Classification (NCBI taxonomy): domain Eukaryota; kingdom Metazoa; phylum Chordata; class Aves; order Anseriformes; family Anatidae; genus Netta; species Netta rufina. The sequence continues at coordinate 142,459,787 of NC_140123.1, forward strand.
TGGGAAATAACACAAAGAGACAGACACGGGCAGCCACCGCAAACCCAGAACAATTACAAAATCAATGAGCACCTGAAGGGCTGTGTTACTCACCACTTAACCCCTCCTGTCCCCACCCGGTTCAGTGTTGTGAAACAGATGTCAAATCCAGTACCCAAATCCTAAATGAAACAAATGGACGGTGCCTGGGGCTGCACAAGCACCATTCACATCCTATTTTATCATTAGCTGTCCGGAGAATAAAGAAACCAGCAGCAACAACAGCAAAAAATCCCCGCCTGAGAGTAATCCTGATCCGAACGACCATGCCGTGTACTCAGACCAGATACTGGCAGCTGCTGAAATGCGTGCTGTTTTCTTGCCAGAGCACAGTAACTTCTGCTAGCAGAGCCGGAGAGCTGGCTGCTGCCCCCATCCTTCCTTCCCAAGCACAGACACCGTGCACGGGCACTGCCTGGCCGACCTGGGGGCTGCTTCTTGGCTTGCTCAAAATGCCAGCGAATTTGCAGGGCTTTACGGGGCGCTTTTGCTGAGCAGCCCCAAAGGGGAGCATGTAAGATGGGAGCACGCCGTGATTCGATTCTGCTTTGTCTTTCCAGTGCAGTGCCTTGGATGGTGCCTGCCCACTGAGCTGCCAGGATGAGGTAAGTTTCCCAGATGTCTCCTCCATACCTGTGGTGGGCTGACTGACCACCTGCTCGCTGGAGGCCTTTTTCTCCCCAGACATCAGGTGTTGCCTCTCATCTCTCAAAACATTGCACTATTAGGGTAGGACCTCGTGCTGTTGAGACAAACCTGCAGCTTAGGTCTATCCCTAGAAGCAGTGTCAGCTGTGAGATGTCAGCTGAGCCCAGCAGTGACATGTGGACTCCAGCCAGGGACTCTAAGGAGAGTCCATCTCTTTTAAGGCGGGCCCACCAGTGTGCTGGTCTGCCAAAGAGACTGGCTGGCAGTGTGACACGTGTGCTGGACACCCTTCTTTGTATTTATGCCACTGCCCTGTATGTCTCGGGCATAGTCAGGACACGAGATGCCGTGCCCTTGATGGTGCGATCCCCAGAGAATTATCCTCTGTGTTCATCTAGGGTCCTGATTTTTACTTGTGAGGCCTGAAGGTTTTCATCTAAATTCTGTGCCGCCATTTCCTGCTCCAAAAACAAAATAAAAAATGGTAAGACCAGAAGAGATGTTTATTTCATGAGTGTTTATAAAACTCTGAAATCTGAAGGTGGAAAATAGTTGATACTTTATTGTTAAAGAGGGGTGCTCTCCAAATGCCCTGTCACTGCCTGCAGGATGTCTCCCTAAATGTGTTTTGGCATTTGCTAGAGACCGTCTCTGTCACAGACAGCTAAATACCTCAAAATTGAAGCAGAAAGGGAAAAATCAACGGCCCAAAGGCTGTGTTAGCTGAGGGAAGGGGCGAGGCGTGGCAGTGCCGGGGCCGAGGCTGCAGACAGCAGTGCGCAGCGGAAGCCACCGCTGTGCCATCTCTGATGTGGCTTCTCTTTCATCTCCACAGGTTCTGAATTGCTTCCTCATTGATAATAATGGCTTTATACTCATTTCCAAAAGACCTGCAGAGGTAAGAGAGCATAAGAGAAGGAGGGGAGGGTACTCTGTGTGTTCCTGAATAACACAGCAGAGCTGGTGAAAACCAGTGAGGTGCACTGGTGTGACAGGTGGCCAGGGCACGATGAAACTCAGCTGCGTGGTGAGGGGACGCCTCCAGGCACGGTGACAGCACATCCTAGGTCAGGAAGGAGTTTGGGAGGAAATCAGAGTCCGCTCCCTCACTGCAGATGCTACTGAGGATGATCTGAGGCAGCCCCAGGGGGCAAGCACGACCTGAAAGGGACAGGGAGGGAAGTGGCGCTTCTGAGCCCCAGTGAAGCTGGAACAGTCATTCTGCAGCCAAGGAAGTGGAGGGGATGGGAACAGTGAAATGCCAAAGGTGAAAGTGAAAATGGCATCATTTAAGCAAATTGGAAACAGGAGTACACCTAAAGAATTGGGGCATTTAGTGGACTCGTGGAGGTAAAATGAGCAAGGAAAATTACTCAGAATATTAATAAAAATATGAGCAACAGAAGTTGCCTCCTTTTTTCCTGCTGCCAGTGCCTCCACGAGCAGCCCTGTAGTGCTAAAGGGGTGCAGTTTATGATGAGACACCCTGTTAACCTTGGGCAAAATCAACACCACCGGTCACTGCGTGGTTTAGCTGTACTGTTCTGCTCTCTGGTAAATGCAGCACAAACCTGTGCATTTCAAAGCAATGAAATGCCACGGATTTGGATGTCAAAAGGTGGCGTGTGAGAACAGCCTCATAAACAACAAAGCAGTATGTCAATGGCAAGAATGGGCTTACAGAGCAAATGGAAAATGAAGCATTTTGGTCCAAACAGAAGTGTGAATTTCAGTGAAATTGTGTAGCACTGGAGTTAAAAAATACAGTGTGCGTATTTCTAAAAGGCAGTACACGTGATGTGAGAAATTACCTACTTCAGAATGAAACAAACAAGTTGAAATGGTAATTAAAAATAAAATAATAAAACACCTGGTGGATGTGATTGGGACAAGCAGTGCAGCCCCTATAAAGGCAGAAAATCTGTCTTATCAGCTGTACTTCTTTGAAAGTGTCGGCAAAAAATGGTAACAGAGAATGAATGGCCTACCATATCTCAGTTTTTCAAAAAACGTGTAGCAAGGTCCCTCACAAGAGGCTGTTCAAGAGGTTGTAGTTATGAGTGGAACGTGAAGTAGCGTCATTGATCTCAAAGGAGCTGGGACAGAAAAGAAAGAAGAGGAATAAAACAGGATTTTTAGAATGAAAATCTCCGAGTCCCACAGTCTCACATCTGAACTTTTCTTGGTGAGCATACCCATAACAGGCTGGCAGAAGAAGCAACTGAGACTGTAAATCCTGCAGACACTACACAGTAAGTTCAGAGAGGCCAAAACGGGCACTGCTGAGGCTCACAAAGCAAAGTGAATCTGCACCATGGTACCAGCAGGGGGGTACAGACATATAAAGGGGGCACATTGCAAGGAAAAACCAGTCTCTTTTGTGTCAGGAAGGTGACCTGCCTGGCACAGCGAATATTTCAGTAAAAGTGCCTGGTCAATGACTTCTTGTGCCAAAAAAAAAAAAAAAAAAGCAAATAAAAGTTGAAGAGTAAGGAAGAGAAATACTGCAAATACACATTGGCTCCCTACTCTGGCAGGCCAGGTCCTGCTGCATGTTCAGTATGGGTCAGTAGTCACTGTTTTGTCCACTGACTTCCATGGCATGTTCAAAGGTGCTGTACTGAGCCCTATCACGTGTCCAAAGATAAAGGCAACTGCACCTTTCAGGCACCATGACTACTGCTCATCCTCAGCATCGCCCTCCTGGGTTCTGTCTATTTTTCCTGCATCTTATGAAAAATGTTTTGTTTTGTTTTGTTTTGTTTTGTTTTTCAAAAAGCTTATCTCTGAAAGATCTGACTAGCAGAAACGTGGCATTATAGTGGATTTGGGTAAATTACAAACATTATCCACATGCCCCTGAGATCAGATGTTTGGGCAGGCACCAGCGCTGTCATCTTCTCCAGCTGTTACCTCCCCTGACCTTGGAGAGTTCACCACTGCTTTTCTTCCCAAATGACTTCTTTATCTTGATCCAATTACTGATTTTATTTCCCAGTGGCACCACTAGTGTCCAGACTCCTAACCCCTGTAGGGAATTCAAGACAGCAGCAGCATTAAATCAGTAGCCTGTGTTCCATAGCCTGGAAAGCTGAGTGATGCTGCATGGGGCTAATTGCCACTCCCTGCCCTCTGGGGACCCTTTGGGATGGGGAACTGGCTCCCAAAAAGCTTCAGGACTGCTGCCTTCTCCCTGGGGCATCTTCCAGGGCTTTTCTGCAAGCTCTGCTCTGGTGGGACTCCAGGGACAAGGGGTGGTGTGGCACCTAGAAGACCAAGATCCCACCAAGCTGAGTAGGGGTTGTGGAAATGGGGTAAGAAAAGGGGTGAGATAAGGGGTGAGAAAAGTTAACGATTGCTCAGACCCCTTCAGTTCTGCCTGGGATGATTAAAATCCCAGGGGAATTGGCTCGAAGGGGAGTTGGTGTTATGTACTGATTTATACAGTGAAACACCTTCTAAGGCCTGTTGGGAAGAGGCTCGTATCCATGCCAGGCTACTGGTAGATGATTACCATATGACCTTAGGTAAACTTGCCTACTTTTTTTTGTGTGCGTGTGTGTTTTTTTTCAGTGGAAATGCCCTACCCCGAAAAAATTAAGTCCTCTGACATCTGGTAATGCATGCTAAATGACTGGGGACCTACCTGAGGAGCAGTAAAACGTCCCCACAGACTGCATGGACAGTTCTGTCACATATGGGAGCTATTTGCTGTGACAAGCCCCATGAGCCAGGAGGAGACACGGCAGCTCATATCTAAATTTTTATTATTTATGAGTATTTTATTTACTTGCTTGTAAACCAGGCAGTGGAGTTAGCAGATTCTGAGAAATTCTGTAATGGATTTGTCATGATTTAGTAATCGGGAAAGCCAGAACTCTCATCTGTTTGAAGAAGTCTCTAAAGCAGTGGTTCCTGGATGTAGGGTTGGGACTGTATTTGAGGTTATTGACCCCAAAACATAAATGGGTCCAGAGGGCCACAAACTCCACTTTTAATGCAGGCATGTAAGTAGGATTTGGGGTGTGTATTAGGCCTCTAGACAGACTGGAGCAGCTGGAGCAGGAGAGAAATTTTACTTTAAAATTGGAAAATTTATGCCTAACAGCTTCTTTTTTTTTTGTTTGCTTTTTTTCTTTTTTTCCCTTTCTTGTGTTTGCAGACTGGAAAATTTCTTGGTGCAGTGGATGGCTCAGTAATGACCCAGCTGCTGAACATGGGCATGTTCAAGAAGTAAGTGGGGGTCCCTGCTCTGTGCTCCTCCTTCCTCAGCTGGTGTGTGGGGCAGAGCACATCAGGCTCCTCCTGTAAGCAGGGCAGGATGCACGAGCGGACACATGTGGCACTTAATTTGCTTCCAGAGCTCCTTTAGATGCCCACCCTCTTCCATGATGTGCTTGACCATCGTCACCCCATACCCTGTTTTTTTCCCACCTGCAAAGCCTTTCCAGGAGAGGCTGCCTGAGAGGCCTCCAGAGCTGGCATTTCAGTTGGCTGAGAAGAGAACATTTCTCTCTCTCCTAAAATACCTCTGGTCACCCCACTGCATCCCCACAGCGCATGTCAAAAGACAATTCAGATTTTTGATGGCTTGAAATTAGGAACTAGAGGGACTTGAGGTAGATACAATTACAATTCTTCAACTTCAGACTCTGCTTCGCTCCTGACCTGTAATTAGGGACATATTTCCTCCTGTGCTGACCCAGTTGCATTAATCCAGGGCCTGTATTTCTCGCTTTTCACAGTCCAGCCCTGGCCAAACAGACAAGACACATTTAAGCAGGCCACTGCATTAGTTCTTCCACGCAGAAACCTTTTTGTAGGATCGGGCCCAAGTAGGAAAAAGCAGTACAGGCTGGCATGGGCGCCCTACAGGTGGTTGTGTTGCCCCACAGGTGATTGTGTTGCCCCACAGGTGGTTGTGTTGCTTGCCTTTGACTGCTTGCTTGTTTTGTTTTGCTTCTAGGGTGACCATGTATGACTATCAAGCAATGTGTAAGATACCCTACCACCACCACAGCGGTGCCCGGCCGCTGCTCAGTGTACGTATCTCTCTGCACCCAGCCTTCCCTGCTGGGACTGTCTGTGGAGGCTTTCTTTTAGGACATCCCCAGCACTATGGTGTAGCATATCCACCCAAAAAACTTCATAGTTGTTTATCTTCAAGTGCTGGGAAAGTCCAGACTCATTCAAGTCAGGTTTCTGAGGCAGTGGTGGCCACCGACAGAGGTTTCCAATTTGGCTCTTTATTGGCATGTAGGATCTTAATGCAAATTAGTCTCTTCCGACCTAGAAATTCTGTGATTCTGTGATTCTGTGATTAAGACCAGAAGGACAGGAACCATACGATGCCAGGCTTCTTCAGCTATAAGCTGTGACACCAGCTTGCAGCTGAAATCAGCAGAAATACTTGCACAGGGTGTAGTTTTTCTCAGCAGCCCAAGAGGGAGAGTCATATCTTATGGCATGACATCATCATTTTTTCTAGGAAAAGAATTTTCGAGAAAATATTCCTTTTTAATAATGTTTCACTTTTTTTTTTAACAATATTTCAGTTTTGGCAATGGCTATACTGAATCTGGATAGATAAAATAATGTGATATTAATTAAAATACTTGCTTGATCATATCCTTGAGAATTTTGGTTACTAAAAAAAAAAAAAAAAAGTCAAAAAATATGGGCTACCAAAACCGGGTGAGCAGGGAAGAGAATAAAAGGGTGAACCTCCAAACTTCACCTCTCTCTTCACCCTCTTAGCAAAATCTTCAAAAAGGAAGAAGTCCATTTTTATATATACACGTACATTGTTCAAAGGAAAAATCAGTCACATCCCCAAGCATTTTACTATTTGCTGACTTATTTTGGTTGAAGATAAGCCAGTTAGCAGTAATTGAACATTCTCTTGTGCCTTGTGTTTTGGGCTCGAGGCTGCATGGGTGTGAGTTGTGAGGGGGAGAGATGAAACTTAGCCATGGTTACCAAGAGAAGAACCAGCAGGATCCTCTGCTGAGCAACTGGCCCTGGGACTGTGCTGGGTTTCCAATTTGTAGCTGAAAAGAAGAAAAATGATAGAAGTCGTGCCATCTCGAGGAAAAGCTGGATGAAAGCACAGTTCAGTGTAATCAATCAATAGCAGATAGCACTAACTCCTGGACAATGCTGTAGCTTGTCCCAGAAACACCACTTGCAATTGGAATATAAAAGCATCCTGCACTGGTGGTGTCCCATTTAGCCGTATTTCTCTCCTGCTCTGAGCTCTCAAGGTCATCCATACTGGAGAGAACTCATCGAGCAATTACATCTTCAAAGTCCTTCACGCATTTGTGATAAACTCCCTGACCCTGACTGGGAGGGGTGAGAAAATATTATTAGCAGCAAGGCAGCTCCGCTGGCTTTTGATGTATTTTGAGCATTTTCCAGTGATGCCCAGACCTTGAATTTCCAGCCTGTCTTTAGGAGAGCTCTGAGTAGTGGAGGGAATTGGTCTGAAACGTGGGGTCCTGCCTAACAGTTATAAACCTTCTGACCAGGTCCTTATGGTGTTTATGGTGTTTCTTCTCATTTCCTCATTTCTTCTTTTGTTCTCCAGCCAATTTATGCCTTTCTAGCTGCAGTGAAATGGCTGATAAGTGATTTCCTCATGTGAGTACAAAAAGATACGGGTATTTGGGAGGCTCAGACCGGCTGGGGTGGGAGCTGAGAAGGCCATGAGCAGGACACTGCTGTCAGCCTTTTTGTGACAGCCAGCCCGGTGCCTCTCTCCTGGGAGGCAGAAAGCTATTACTATTCCCATTTCACACATGCAGAGGCCCTGAGCAGGTCTGGGACTTACCTGAAGTCACTCAGTACAAAGAAGCAGAGTCAGAAATAGGACTTGGGTCTCTGGAGGCCCCGTGCAGGTCCTCGATGCTAAGTCCTCCTCCCTGTCTCATTCGCCCACGATATGTGAGCCAGGAAGCTCAGATCTGAGTGGCAGGCAGGGGAGAAGATGGGGAGGGGAGGGAATGCCTTGGATCGAGCCCTGGGTTCAGGCTCACTTCAAACTCTGTGGGGGGAAATGAGAGTAAGAGCTCAAATTAGGACCAAGCTCAAATTGGGACTGAAGCTGCTCAGCTTGCTGGGCCCAGGCTGAAAGCCTGACCCTGAGCATCTCATCCTGAGAGGCTGAAAAGCCCCAGATCCTGGGCTGTGAGCTTACTGGCACAGCATCATTCAGCGTGCCTTGCAGCTAGTGCCAGCTCCCTGCAAGCCGCCTGTGCCCACTCGGGTGGCTCTACAGCGACTGGATCCAGCTTCAGCCTCCGGGGCTGCCACATTCATCCCTTCCCTGGTGAGGTACCCAGACGGTGTGTCCGTCGTGAAAAAGCCCGCTCAGTTATTCCACAGAATAGATCCCATGATACGGAGACATGCTGTGTCACGCTGAGCAACCAAAATAAAAAAAAAAAAAAAAAAAAAAAAAGGGAAAAAAATGCTCTCCGACTTCCTCTGCCTGAAAATCCACAATAAACATTTTAGAGCTGGTATTTGCCAGGCCACAGAGCCATCTCCCTGCCACCTGCACCCTTCCCGGCTGCTGAAAAAGCATCCTCTGTTCTTGCTCCTTTGACAGCTTCCTTTTGGAGTTTAACATGAGCAGCTTCTGGCACGCCGACAACCTGGCAGACGGTGAGTACGCGGGAGTCCAGCCACCCCTTAGCACGCGAGTGTCACAGCTGCCGGTGGCAGCAGGAACTGCGTGGGGAAGCCGAACCTCGTGCAGGAAGCTGCCAGCCCATCACATCTCCCTCTGTGGGCACTGGACACCAGCTTCCAGCTCCCAACACCACCCATCTCCCTCCCATCCCCATTTCAAGCTGCCCAAGCAGCAGAGCCATCAGGGGGAAGCCTTTTGCAGCTCAGAGCGTGCTCTTTCTGAGCCAGAAAGCTAGCCAGAAAGCCTGTAAGGTTCAGCTGAGAACAGCTTCCTTGCATCCTTTCCTGCAGCCATCCCACTGAGTTGTGCTGGATGGCTCAAATAACGCATTGAGGGTCTTTGCTTTCCCACTGGGCCCTCTCTGGAAGTCAGAAGGTGGTGGCACGTGCTCCTACAGGCAAGGGACATCAGTGGCCCGGAGGTGACCCTAAGGCACAGGTGACGACTGCACATCTACATAGCAGTGTAGACGTAATTATTTCTTCCTCGCTAATTATTCAGCACTAACTGCACTTTGAGTGGACACAGAGGACCCTTCCCTGCTAACAGGGGGTTGAGTCCTCCTGGTGCAACAGGGAAACGCTTGTTTTCAGAGAGCAGAAAGTCCTTGTAGTCAGAGAGCCAGCGCAGTGCCTGGGTGCTGTCCGGCCTACTTAGCTCCTCCAAAGAGGCTCTCCAGACATGGCACTAGAAGCTGCAGATCTCCTCTGTGTGGCCTTGGCTGCTGCTTTAACTTGCATCAGGATGAAGGGAGTGTCCCCATGCAGAAATCAGTGAGGAAGAGAGAGATGAGCAAGTACAGCGCTTCCAATAGCACAGGAGGGACACGGACAGACATGGTGTCCCTGTAGAGAGCTGTTACAGATGCTGGATGGCTGCAATTGGATTTAATTTTTGCTAGAGATGTGAGAGGAAAGGGAGGGGGTTCTTGCTGCTACACTACTCATCACCATTTCCTCTTGTGCTTTCCTCATCATTCTTGCATCACCTCCATGCCTGCTGCATGCCAATTCATCTCTTCGCTGTGCTGCCATCGTGTGAAACTGCCACGTGGCTCCATCTTCACTGTGTGTGTGTGTGCATGCTGCGCCTCCAGCCAAGGCTGTCTTCCATCACTGTAAGTAGAACCACCGTGTAGCCAGAAGAGGAGCATCTAGCTAGAAATCCCGGGCTAGGAGTGACAATTTTACGCCTTTTGGGGAACTTGGAGTAGGATGTTGTGGTTGCATGGCAGTGCCTGGCTCTATTTCCCCACACTGCAAGGAATGAGGAGATGCTGTTGCTGGTTTAGCTGGCTGAGCTGGTGATGGTGAAGGTCTGTCACTGAGGAGTCAACACAAGAAGGGACGCACCAGCCTCTGGCAGGCACAAACAAGACCATCCCTCGTGGCCATAGCACAGGTGGGCTCTTAGCCACTGGAACATGGTTTGGCCTTCACTCCAGCTCCTGGCTGCCCCCATCTTTTCAGGCAATACACCAAAACCACAAGCAACTTGTGCCTTCTTGCAGAAAAATATGTTTGGGTCTTGTCGTCTTCAGATATTCAGAGGCAATTTAAGTCCTCTTTTCCACACCCCATGGCTTAGCCCCTCTGATGAATACCAGCCCAGCTCCAGGATAACACAGAATTACTTTCAAGCAGTTTAACTGATAAGTATGTGCTGTAGCTCATAAATCCACTCTTGCAGGCAAGCTAGAAATCCCTCCAGACAGAGTCCAGACTGCGGCTGTGTTTGTATCTCACTGTTTCCATATCTAGCTCGTGTTTGCTGGTTTGCTCTCTGCCCAGCAAGACGTATGTGTGAGACAGAGATAGAGAAATAGACACTTGGAATGTGCCTTGCTGTGTGATGGAGAGGAAGAGGAGGAGAGCGTGGCTGTGGATGAAAAACCAAGGGTCCATGCATGGGGGAGGGAGTGGCAGGGTGGAAGGAAACCATTGGGGCTGGAAGGAACGGGCTGCACGTGTTGTTAAGAACAGGCTGAAGATTTTTGCCAGGGATGTTAACATTTTCTTGACTGCCTGCCAAGGCTGCCGAATGCAAAACGTATGGCGAGGAGACATTTTCTGGGAGAGAAACTAAGTATACATGTATGTTTATTTGAGGTTATGTACAGAGGAATTAACAGTCGGGGATCTAATGTTCACCCCTGCTGTGTGCACCTCCGGCCCTGCAGCACTGCTCCTATTTCTGCTTCCCAAATTCTTGTGCTTTCTGGAAAGGCGAGGCTGGAGCATGGGCACGATTGATTCAGACTGAACGCCTCATGCAAATCTGCTTCTCAGGGATGGTGAGAAGACGTTTGCTGCCACAGCTTTTTCACTGCTCAGCATCTCTTTTCCCTCTGTGTTTGTAAGGGCTTCTGCTTCTATGGACATCACCACAGATATGAAGGCCTTCAATTAAGCCCAAAATACTTCCAGCCAAGGCACGCAGCCTAGAAAGGAATATTTCTAGAATTCTGGAGCTCAGAAAAGTTTCTCTCTGACTGCATGGTAAAGCGCACAGAGGATAATCAACTGAAATCCGCATTTTGTATTTGTCAGTGGCAGATTTTTTCTCCTTCATACCCGAGTAAATCCATTGACTCGGTGCAGATATTGATGATTTATGGCAGTGGGAAAGAGTTCACAATCTGGGCTGCACTGTGTGCAGCAAGGAGCAGCGGCTGCCTTTGCTGCTCGGAAGGACTGGTTGCCAACAAAGTCTTTCTGGAAGTGCAGATGGTAGCAATGACAGCCAGGAATTAACTCACGCTTTGCTATAAAGTTTGCAATTTGTTATCAGCTCCTCCGACTGTTTACTAATCCCCGGCCACCAGACTCTCGGAGCTGCTGATAAGGTTTTGATGTCCAGCCTGTGCGCACAGAGCTCAGCCCCAGCGAGCTGCTGCTGGTGTTCGTGCTGCCGGGCTCCTCTGAGCTCCCCAATACTGCTGCAGCTGCATTGCTTCCAGGCAAATTAAGTGGCAGCGGGCTTAAGCATAATCTCTGTCTCGGGTCTTGTCTCCGTGCAGAAGTCAGGGATTTGAAAGTGGCGTATTTTCATTTAGCCTGTGCCAAGAAACTGCTTTAAGATGGTCTGTGCAGGGGCTGTATGCCAATGTAACCGCGTGGTGTGCGTGATGAGGTTAACCCAGAGCCAGTCTAATTGCCGGCGTCTGTGAGTCCTCCTCTTAGGGACTCAGCCCACACTGCCAGGGGATGAAGAGCCCCTACAGGGGCCAGCCCTGGTGCATTTCTCATCGCTTATGTCCTTGGTCCTGTGCTGGAGCTGAAGCAGGGCTGGTGCAGGTCGGGGCTGCGAGCGGGGCTGGGATGGCCGAGGCTCCAGGTGTGCCCTGGCCGTGGGTTTGGCATCTTCTTCTCTTGTCTTCTCATTAAGGCCCCATCTCAGGTCACCTTTGTGGTCGTCACAGCTGTCCTTCTGAGCAAGAAATGCCACAGCCTGCCCCAAAAGGTGTCTGCTGCTGTGACAGCCCTGGACAGCACCGCCATGCGAACCAGAGGTTGACACAGCGGGACCGTGATAGTTCGTGGCTCAGGGATGGACATAGCATCTTGCCACGTGCATGTCCCTAAGACAGGCTGTGCCTGTGGCAGTGTGGCTGCAGGTTATGGCGTTAAAGCATTGTTTTCCCACTAGTACAACAAATTAAGGCTGAAGGAAAGAGCTCCCACCCCGTTCTTCAGCCACCTTTAGTCCTTCAGGAACTTCACTGGCCAGTTTATGGTCATCCAGTAGCTGCTCTGAGCTGGAAAGCACTGGCAGCTTTTGTCATCAAAGCAGGAATGGAGATGGTGAGAGGCTTCCGTAGCTCAGTGAGGCCTTGACCATGGTGCAAATTACCCCTCGGGACCACAGACGCCCTCCCGATGCCTTTTTACCACACACTGACCGACCCAAACCTCTGTGGCTGCGTTTTTCTACCAATATTCGGGATGAGCTAGTGGTCCCCAGGTCAGGGGGGCTGCAGCCCCTGGGTCTGGGGGCTGTGAGGCAAGGCCTCCGTGCCCAGCCCCTGCAGCTGGTGTGGAAATAGTCCTCGTGCTTCTTGTCTGTACCTCAGCCACTTCTCCCCTAGCAGCACAGCCTCACATTTCTATCAGAGACACTCCCCTGTGTGCCACAGAGGCAGGAGCTGCCTTTGCTACCTCCAGCTGCAGACAATAATTGCTGGGCTGGCCCAATCGAGCGAGGCAAGGACTTTGCTGAGCGCCCAGAAATGATGCCCTCGCTTCTCCGGGGAGGCTCAGCCAGGCAGCTCAGCTCAGCCTCATCCCAAAATTAGTGTGGGAGCCCCACAGAGTGTGACTGGGGAGGCTCAGCCGGGCCCTCACGGCCACCTTCTGCTCCCCTGTGGGTGCAGGCCAGCCCTGTCTGCTGGCAGTGTTTTCTTTTTAAAGACGCTTTCAGCATCTTTAAAAAGCCCTCTGGGGCAGGCAGGAGGGACTCAGGAGGGTCTCTGGAAGGCAGCAGGTGTGGTAGGACCCCCCCAGCAGCCCCACACCCCAGTTTCTGCGGGGAAAAAAGGATGGGGAATAGCAGGAGCATCCCTCGCACAGCCTGGGTTTCCCACACCACCTAGTGGGAGCCGGCTTGGCTGCAGCGCCCCGTGGTGCTGCTCCTCGCTCTGCTGAGCCCTGGTGGGCACCTGCCTGGCTTGATCCCCCCTGTCACCAGAGCTAAAGTCCCCCGTGTCCCAGGGCAGACGTCCCCGTTACGGCTCTCTCACCCTGCCTGTTCTCGCCCCCGCCGCAGCTCACAAGCACAAGAAGCACGACACGCTGCAGCCCTGCGACACGGAGTACCCCGTCTTCGTGTACGAGCCGGCCATCAAGGAGACCAACGGGCTGATCGAGTGCGGGGATTGCCAAAAGTAAGGACGACAGCTGCCCTGGTGGCACTCAGACACCATCCCCAGGCCACGCCGCCGCCACAGCATGGTCACGGCCCGAGACGAGTCGCCCGCTGCTGTGCCCTGGGCTGGGGGCAGCACGGAGGGACAGCGACCCCGTCACGGCTTCTCGATAGAGAAGGAAGAATTAAAGCCATCTGCTAATAAGCAGAGGTGGCTGCAGAAGGAGGGAGGGAGAGTTTAAAAAAAAAAAAAAAAAAGTCTCTTTTCCATTCCGCAGATTTCAGAAAGGAGCTTTTTTTTCTGTTTTTTTTCACGTTTCTGGCAAAAGTTTTCTCCTTAGAACATTTTCCTTTTTGCAATGCTTTCAGCTTTCCCTTTTCCCCTTTTTATTTTCCCTCTTTTCTGTTTTTCTATAGAAAAAAAAAAAAAAAGAGGGATTAGGGGAAAAAAAAGAAGTGTTAAACCAAAAGCAAGCAAAACGTGGGTACCCTATTTTGCTTTCCGTTTTCATTTTAAGAGAACGAGCAGTCAAAAATAACAGAAAAGTCATTGTGAAAAGAGGCCGTTGTCAGCAGTTGCGTAGCACCGTCAGTAATCGCGCGTGGAAGGGGGAGAGGAGGATGAAATTTCCACTGGCCCAGCTTTTCCTAGCGGGCTGTGACACAGACCCGCACAGAGCAGGCCAAACAGATCTGGCTGGAATCCCTCGTAAAGAAAAGAAAAGCCTTACCTGCCTTGGGTCTTGGACCGACTGCAGGAAAGAATTAAAGGTCAGGAAAACAGCCTGTGCTCAGCAGCTGTATGAAAAATGGGCCTCGCTGTGCGCTGTCGGAGCAGAGGGTGGGTTTGGTGACACAGGGAGCTGTGTCAGTGCTGAAACCTCTGGGCAGAGCCGGAGCAGACCCGGTTGTTTGTGCCTTACACTGTCCTGGCACAAACCAGCGGCTTGCCTCGCCCCAGCGGGGACACGGCCTGGTTCATATTCATCTCTGGAGGTGAATACGAAGAGCCTTGTCAGCTAGAAGGAGAGGCTGGGTGTTGAGCACCCAGGGAAACAGGGCGGTTCTCCAGAGTGGTTGGGTGGTGAGGGTAACCTCACAAACCTGTATGGCCACAGCCCGGTCCAGAAGCCCTCTTCCTTGGCTGAGAGCAGGAGCAGGAGAGACACGGACGAGTCCTCAGGCAGGGGGTGACACCGGCTGGTGAGTGCACCCACAGGCACAGCAGCCTCCTGTGTGCAGAGCCACGCCTGAGCTGCCCACTCACCCCTCGTGCATGCACACACATGCACAAAGCCACACACGGGGCCAAAACACGTGGCTGCCTGTCTGCTCTGCCCACAGGAGTCCTCCAGCTCCTGCACAGCCCCTCATGCAAGCCCTCACACGGATGCCCTCGGGCAAAGGCTTGCATCCAGGCACATCCTCACCTGCACGTGCCCATCACCAGCCCTTTCTGCTGGTCTCACAGGGAGGGACTGACAACCTTGTGGCTGCAAACTGAAGCTGTGCAGGGAGCCTAAGCACCAGGTGGCCAGTCCTGTCACGCAGGTGTAATGCGTGATGTTACTGAGCTCCTCCAGTCATCACTCACATAACGAGAAATTTAGCAGAACTCTGCCCCCTGAGGAGCACAGCGCACACACAGCCTCACGTGCTGCACGCACATGTGTACATGCACGCTGGCTGGGTGCTGGCACACCTCCACGTGAAGCCAGGCCTTCTCAGGCACTCCTCTGAGACGTGCTGCCCCACTCCGGTGTGCCTGGGGAGGGCCCCTGCTGGGTTTTGCTTTTTTTTTTTTTTTTTTTGGTTGGGTTTTGGTTCTGATTTTGGCTTTTCTGCTGGGTGGAGTTGTACTGAGCCAGGTGGGTGCTTCCTGAGGACAGCAAGGTGTGCACTGCTCCTCTCCTGCCTTCTGCTGACACCCCCCTGCCAAGCGTCTCTGTTTCCTTTGGCCTTCTTTGCTAGGGTGAGCAGGGCCAGGCGATGCCGGGGCTGCGATTTCTCTGGTGCTCTCTTTTCCCCACAGGATGTTCGTGGCACAGCAGATTGCCAGCAGCAACCTGCTGCTCCTCGTCACGGATGCCGCCTGCGACTGCAGCATCTTCCCACCTGTGCTGCTGGATGCGAAAGAAGTCAAATATATCCTTCTGCATGCCCTGGGGCTCTGGGGTGGCTAGGGTGGAAAAACGCGTGGTAATTCCCACGGGAAAAGGGGTGGAGGGCATGGCCCGGCTTGTGGGCCAGCCAGGGCGGGCAGGGGAATGGAACTGATGTGAGGGAGAGGAGGCAACTGTCCAGCTGTGGAGCCCAGCTGTGCTATTTTGCCATTTGTAGCTGGGAGGTGGCTGCCTGGCCCCGGTCCTCCCCTGTCCATTTCCCCAGGGGAAATGCCCCAGGGCCCTGTCTCTGTGCCCCTTCCTTCTCCCCTGCCCGTGTCCTTAACCGCCCCGCACACAACGCCTCGGTGAAGTGCGACCGGATGCGCTCGCAGAAGCTGAGGCGGCGCCCGGACACGTGCCACGCGTTTCACCCCGAGGTATGGCAGGTGGGAGAGCACAGGGCTGGGCTTTCCTCGACCCCGGGCACCTCGGCTGGGCACACACGTCCCCTGTTCCTGCACACATCGTGCCTGTTGTGTGCCTGTCCAGAAATGCAGCCTGGTGGATCCCCAAGGGGCTTCCTCGCAGGAGGACATCATGCTAGTGACACCTGGGCAGGGCTTGAGCTCCTGTAGTGGGGGGGCTTTTGGGACCATCCCTCAGCACGCCTTCCTCCTGGCTGTGCTCCATGGCTTCTGCAGCCCCTGCTCTCCCTCCTGAAAGCGAGGGGAGCACTCACACCATGCCACCCTGGCAGCACGCACGCTGATACCTTGTCTGCTCTTGTCCCCCAGGAAAACGCCCAGGACTGCGGTGGTGCTGCCGAGCTCTCTGCCTCTCTGACGCTGCTCCTTCTGCCCCTGGCACTGCTCCTGCGGTGACACTGCCCACGGCAGGGACACGGTGAGGGACGGGGCTGCGGCAGGACAGGAGGCAGGGGCACCTTTGGGGACGCCCTGTGTGACTCCCTGCGGCTCCAGGGACAGCAGGGGTGGCCGGCACGGCTCAGACACGTATCTGATCCAGAAACATCTCCAGGCATGGGCTTGCCTCGAGGACGGGGCTGCGTGTGACCTGCCAAAGGAGCAGGAGGTTCCCCCTGCCTGCTGGATTCACGACAGGAGCAGCTCGGGTGCGGGACTGTTCCCTCAGAGCAGCGCTGCCCTGCTCGGGGAGGCTGCCCGTGGTTATCCGGGGTGAGCAGCCCCTGCCCTGAGCCTGGTGTTCCCAGCCAGGAGGCACGGGCCGTTTGTCACAGAGCTTTACGAACAAGGGGTGGGGAGCACCCATTTTTCTTCTCTTTTTGTATGAACTGCTCCGTACCACCTCATTAAAAAAAAAAAAGAAGAAAAAAAAAAAAAGGTGTATTTGCTATAGATATTGAAGTTTCATCACGTCATGTTTGGTGCTAAACGCAGCCCTACATCCCAGGAACTCCTCTCCCTGCCGGAGAAGAGGAGTGACTGTGGTACTGGGAGTGAATCAGGCTCCGGAGGGGGGTTTGATCTCCATCCTGCAGCTCCAGTGACCTTATCAGAGTCAGACGCAGCTGAGGAAGATGACGACAGTGCAGGAGGAGAAGGGGCTCTGTCAAACCCAAGTTGTTCAGAGCTCAGGCTCAGCTCCCCGCTGGCAGGAGCAGCTCCCCAGGGCTCGGTGCTGCTGCCCTTGGCAAGGGTGACCTCGCTGTCAGAAGGGATAACGGCCCTGGCTCCACGCAGCTTAACAAATTTGTGTCAGCACACATTGCCCTGCCGTGGCTGATTTCAGGTGCATTAATCCACAGCAAACGTGGTCCCGTGAACAGAGCTGTGCTGAGAGTCAAGGCGTGAATCACACCCAGCTCTTCAGACAATCAGTGCACTGGAGGGAACAGGGCAGAGGTGAGGACCCAATTATTTCCTAAACTAATAACTAAGGGTGGAGGTTTGCCTGTGTGCCCTACCTCAAACCTGAGGCAGTGCTGGGAGATGGGAGAAACAGAATCACAGAATCACAGAATTTCTAGGTTGGAAGAGACCTCAAGATCATCGAGCCCAACCTCTGACCTAACGCTAGCAGTCCCCACTAAACCATATCCCTAAGCTCTACATCTAAACGTCTTTTCAAGACTTCCAGGGATGGTGACTCCACCACTTCCCTGGGCAGCCTGTTCCAGTGCCTCACAACCCTTTCAGTGAAGAAGTTCTTCCTAAGATCCAACCTAAACCTCCCCTGGTGCAACTTTAGCCCATTCCCCCTCATCCTGTCACCAGGCACATGGGAGAACAGACCAACCCCCACCTCGCTACAGCCTCCCTTGAGGTACCTATAGAGAGCGATAAGGTTGCCCCTGAGCCTCCTCTTCTCCAGGCTGAACAAGCCCAGCTCCCTCAGCCGCTCCTCGTAGGACTTGTTCTCCAGGCCCCTCACCAGCTTCATCATCCTTCTCTGGACCCGCTCAAGCACCTCCATGTCCTTCTTGTAGCGAGGGGCCCAAAACTGAACACAGTACTCGAGGTGCGGCCTCACCAGAGCTGAGTACAGGGGGACGATCACCTCCCTAGCCCTGCTGGTCACACTGCTTCTTATGCAAGCCAGGATGCTGTTGGCCTTCTTGGCCACCTGAGCACACTGCTGGCTCGTATTCAAACGTCCCATCGAGTGCCCCCAGCCACCACTGGATGCATCAGACGCTGTGAGCATCTGCACGGGCTCCCCACCTCGAGTCACTCTACCAAGCTCGTGACGGAGCGAAGGAGGTGACTGGCCCTTCAGGTACGACCAGACACAGGTGACTTCATGCCACAGAAAAGCTTTTACATCAGCTGCTTGCAGCTGGGAGAGGGCACAATATGTGCCAGGAGGGCAGGCGAAGGACCCACCTGACAGCCCCGCTGGGTTTTACACACACCTCCTAGGCCAGAGCCCCAGGATAATTTCCAGGATGCTTTTTCCAGGGGAGCCCAGCTCCGACCAGCTGCAAGACGAAGCTCAAACCACGCGCCCAGGTCCAGCACGGCTGGAGCCAAACACAAAAGGCACCTCTAATAATTTGCCTCTGTCAGGGAAACACATCGCTGCTCCGGGAACACAGCCAGGCATACATGATTTTTCTCATCTCGTTTACAGCTGGAGCAGTTCAGTTTTCACACCAGCTGTGAGGAGCCTCTGTGCCCGGTTGTTCTGTGCCAGCGCTGAAGCTGCTAAAAAATGAGATCAGCTCGAGTCTCCGGGGCAAACGCCTCCGGGCTCGGAAGCAGCAACAGCTCTGGTGTTCAAACACCAGCGCTACAGGAGGGGAGAAGGGCAAAGGCAGAGATCTGAGCTCCTTCTGGAAACACCAGAATGAGGGCTGAGCGGGCAAAGGCCGCACACCAGGTAACTGCTCACCCACACAGCCCCCATCCCCAAAGTCTCCCCTCCTGGGGTGAGCAGGATGGCCCACACCCAGGAACCGGCCCCACGAGGCTGCCCAGGTGCTGCCGCTGCTGAAATACTTGGGGATGATCACACGTGGTGCTGCCCTGAGATCCAGGCTGGTAGTCCTCCAGCTGTAGCAATTCGGATCTAGGGATCTCCTCCAAGGAGCTGATTTATTTTTTTTTTTTTAAGGAACTTTATCCAAAGCACATCAGCTGGCGCTCAGCACTTCTGGAAATCAGCCTTGAGAATTGGGACTTGAGCACTGAAGACAAATATAGAATCACTGACCAGCGGGAGAGGTTGGCTCGAACAGATTGCTTGATGGCACACAGCAGGCAGGGGAATAAAACAATTAAAAAAAAAAAAAAAAAAACTTGGTTTTGCAGGGAAGCCTCCAACAGCTTCAACCAAAACAAACTCAGGGCCTTCGTCCTGATCACACATTTAACTTACTTCCAGCTCCTTTTAAAAAGTTAGACAGTGGCCTTAGATGTTCACCCCGATTGCAGTGCTTCAGTCCGTGCTCAGGACAAGTCCACCCTTTGCAATGAATGAAGCAAATGATCCCAGGGAGAGGGCAACACACGGCCACAACTACATGCAGAAGAGGTAGGGCATACAATTTAGGACTGCCTGTGCAACTTGTAAGCATCATTCCAGTTTTTGAAAACAAAATAAACCCAATTCATCTTCAAACGTGGTAGCTTTTTTTAGTGCAACTCATGTAATCTGGTGCAGAAGCTCTCCATGCTCCTTGAACTTGCTTTGCATTTATAAAAAAATACCCACGCTGAGACGTCAAGCTGACACAGGTTAGTTACTGGTGCTGGCTCTCTCACAAGGCTCTGCAAAACACCCATCTTGTGTCAAGTGACTGATAAACATCCCAGCTGTGGATGCCCGGACTCAGTGTGAGCCAACCCAAGAGGAGGATCAGGCGGATCTCGTTGAGGCAGCTCGCAGATGGCTGCTGACAGCTGAGGGAGATGCAGGAGCACCAGGAGGAGCACCAGGCTCTGCTCCAGGCACAGAGCTGTTGGTCAGCCTCGCTCCCTCCCCAGCCAAACACGGCTCCTTCCCACACCTGCGTGCCAGATGATCGGTCCCTTACGTGGGTACAGCCTGGGAGACGTTTCCTCTGCACCACTAATTCCAGCCCAGCCTTCCAGGAGAGCTCTTCCCAAGCTCAGCTGACCCAAAAGCCCACCCCAGCTGAAGTCACCAGTGCCTGCCCTCCTCCCTCCCCGCTCTTGTTCTTCCATCCCTCCCCCTTTTCCTCCTCACAAGCTCACATGAGAAACGGTGCCCCAGGCTATTTCCCTGGGGAAGTTCAGAAGAGCTGTGTGCCAGGGGATATCTGACAGCGACGAGCAGCTTGATGAGATGGTGGCACCAGGCCCACCCAGTAACACCTCCCTCCCCCGTGCCACTGCCGGCACTGTACTAGAGCTGGTGACTCCAGAGAGCACAAAGTGAGAGCCTAAACTAGACAAAAATCTTGCTTCTCTGCCAATTAGCACTGCAACGAAAAGGCAGCGTGGCCCACAGACATCTTTGTCAGACAGCGAGCATCAGCTCAACGCTATGTGAACAAGCCCTTAGGCACCAGTTTGGTTTCTGGACTTTTACCTGTGAACAGCAGGAGGGAAGGAAGCCAGCACAACTCCTTCAAGCTTCACACACAGCGAAGAAAAACCCCAGCTAGACAGTGCTCCATTTGGTTCTTTTATTAGCGAAGTTAAGAATACAGCAAGTAATAAGATCCCATCTTACATGGAACCATCACCGGAGTCCCCAACCATCAAAACCCCAGAATGTGCTTCATTGCTTTCAACAGTAAGCAATTTTTAAAAAGAAATATACTGAACAAGGCCACTATTTAATGGGGAAGGAAAGAAGCTGTAGGTCCTAACTATTCTATGGCAATAACCTGCACACAGAGCAAGCAAGCCTCTGACTGCTGAGAGTAAGGCATTCAGGTGCCAACCTGGGAAGAGTTCTCAGCAAGAGCTACAGAAAAGTGCACAGCTAGGTTGCTTTTATTGGAACACACAAACTTCTTGAAGGGAGAGACTGACTGGGTTCAGAATAGCAGGTGGAGTACTGTGTTTCTGTAGTAGTTCTGTGCTGTGTAGGACCAGGTTACAATCACCCTTCAGGGAGTGAACGTGGGATGATCCGGGATGGAGACGGCCGCTTCTGCTGGTACTGTTACAGAGGTATCCCAAAGCTGTACGGACAGCTCTGATTCGGATATGCTTCCATACCCTGCTTCCCTCAGGCACCAGACTGCTTCCTGCCAGGCAGCTCCACACCTTTGCCAGGGACGCCAGTGCTGCTAGCCCTTACATCCAGCTAATACTGCTCTTTACTTCATCTCTGTACCACACCGACCTGTGATAAGCTGCTTCTGGCCCTACTGGCATCCAGCTGCTGCAGCAGCTCTTTCTGCAGCCGACCTTGCTCTCAGAGGCTTTACAAAGACTCCAGTCGAGGGGTGAAGCCTTAATATCCACCAGTCAACTTCACGAAGGCATTCTGCTTCTGCTTGACTCCATTAGGCAGAGTAACTCCCCAAAACACTCAGTAACACCCAGCATACTAAAAGATCTTTGCAATCTACATTTTTTCCCCTTGAAAGACAAAAAAAAAAATCAAATTTGCATTTTATTTAAAAAAAAAAAAAAAACACCCTTTTACCTCCCTTCTTTGTGAACTACAGCATTTTATGAGCTGTTTAACTCATCACAAGAGGTAATTGCTCCGAATTTCCAACTAAACGCTCCAAGCAATACCTGTGCCATAACAAACAAAACGTTCAAGTTTCATCTTACAACTCCAAAGATTCTCCTTCAGCCTGGCTTCTGACTAGGCTCCAAAGATCAAGCTACATCAATTAAGCAAGAGAAGGGCATACACCTCCCCTTATATAGGAGGTGTGTCTGCTCCACAGCAATCCAACTGAACTCTTCGTTTCGGGTTTAAGAAATACCAGCAGTCCCATTGCTAAGGCGCAGATGGGAAGCAGACCTAAGGAAAAAAATGGAACTGCATTGGGCCGATTGTGGATTTTTCCTCCTAAGAAGAAAAACCTGCAAAAACTTCCTTGGCATATGGAGCCTGACACATGAGAAGGTAATGTGCTTGAGGTCTGCAGTAACTGTTAACTCCAAGCCTTGGAGCGCACAGCTTCCTCTTTCCAGTCAATCTTAACCCCATCTCTGTTTCCCCTCACATGCTCAACTATCTTTTGACAAGTGCATTACCATCGGTTGTTCAGACAAAACAGGGCAGGACTCACTCAGACGGCAGCCATCTACTCAGCAGGGGCCTTTGGGAATAGGCAGGCACTGATGGAGTCGGACCTTTCGCCGTTCCACGTGCAGTTATCCCATCACGCTGCAATTCGGATGATGAGAACCAAAACAGCTTACTGTAAGATCCAGAACTATATTGGCCGAGCAAGCTTGGAAGGCAGTTGTCCCACACAGTTAAGCAGAGCACAGATGGATCTTTCAAGTTACTCGAGTAAAACTGGCTAACGCTGTGACCCAAACGACAACACGACTGATCCAGCCTTCACAACCCTCGTGTACGTGTACTGAGCCTACTCCAAGTGCTGGCCAGGACCCCACGCTGCCCAGGGGCATGCCCAGGGCACGATGGCCACCAGGCAAAAACGCAGGGCCAACATGCTTCACTCCTGGGAATTTTTCCTGGTCCTCCTGCAATCATTCGTTTTGTGCAAAATTGAAACAGTGTGTGGTACTTGCATGTTGCATTCTTTACAAAAACCCTTTTCCCCCCACCCATTGTTTAAAACATTTATATAAATTTATTTAAACAGAAAGTTAGAAATCTTATTTACAATTTGCTTTTCTCCCAAAAGAGCATCTAAAATCAACTCCCAAACCCTCCAAGAGGATATAAATTTAACCTCGATTTTTTTAAAAAAAAAAAAAAAAAAAAAAAAAAGGAAACTGCTAAGCTATCCCTCCCCACTTCTACAAATAAATATGGCATTGAACAGAAGCCGATTTGGAAAGGGTCCTCTGTAGCTCAATCTGTAGATCCCAAGAATAAATTAGGGTTTCAGAATTTCCTGGTCTTCAAATTGATTCATTCCATTGCTTGAGGTATAGAATTTATCTTGATTAGTCAGAATCCCCATGAAGCTCCGTGCTCCATCAGCTGAAACTTGGATTCTTCTTAGGTATTCATTTCACTAGCCTGTATGCTTCAACCGCGCGTGCGGTGCTGTTTTGGTTACGACCTCGGGCTGAAGCCTGGTGTTACTGCATCCCCTCCTCTTCTGTGCAGCCTCCTCCCACCATGAAACGGAACTCCTGGAGGTTCGACACCCCATGGAAATGCACAAAGGCGCCAGCCACTACAAAGACGTGGAACAGCTGATGGGAGTGGAACTGCGGAAGACAAAACACTTGTGATCAGCCAGGGGACTTTGAGTAACTGGGGGCTACCCCGTCTCCAAAAAAGCCATACATTCAGCTGAAGTATACAGTAACACGTAGCAGTACCTCAAACCACAAGCTGCAGAAGTAAGGTGTGTGTTAAGCCCAGCCCTCTCCTACCATTAGAGGAAGGATCAAGTTCTCCACACGCACATCCCCACGCCCTTTTCCTTCAGTCATCTGAATCAGCTGATCAATCAGCACATACACTACATAAAGGCTACAGCATATCTTTATTAAGGGACAGGAATAACTTCAAAGCTTTGGGCAAAAGTCTTAAAAATAACACGTTAATTAGTTCCTCAACAACACTGGCTCATTGTTGATAACAAGGGCTACCTCATACAGCTAACACATACAAACTCTGCTCTGGTCACAGGTGTAAGTTCTACCATCTAGATTTTTAGAACATTATTTTACTTCTCTGCCACAAAGAAACAGAGCAGAAAAAAAATGGTATTATGTGAAAACATAGGAACAACCAGATGTTCTCAATGAATGCCCAGGATGCTATTGATTATAATAGAGCAGAATGAAAACCATGAAGGGGCTATTTGACAAAGCACAGCCTTGTTCTAGGGAAGCTATACCAATATGGGTAATGCTCCAAAAATTTCCATAAATGTGTATTTGTAGGCTCCATGGGAAGCTTGGAAAAGAGCTGGTGGTACACCAGTGCTCCTGGATCATATCTTACTATTGTAAGAAGGTTTAGTTTGGCCATTTATATTATACATCACTGATGTTTACACCTAGCAAACTGAGGCCATGCAGAAGTTACTAACAACCCAGGCCTTACTCTCACTTCTGATCATCTTTAAGGGCCTTAAACTATTTTAATGGAAGCACAGTTGCCTGACATCTCTCCCCATAGGTCTGCCTCCCTCCAATCTCTATTCATGCTCCATTTAATTTTTTTCTTTGCACCTTTCCCACAGATCTCTACGACACAGTCTTCATGACCCTAGCCCTCCTCCCAACTTTTCCTCCCTACCCACACCACCTTTCTTTCTTCTGGGCCAGAGATCCCTCCAAAGTTTTATCGGTTCTATCCAGTGTTTCCCCTGGCCTCACAAAATGAGAAGCCAGACATGGTGAAGATATGAAAGAAACAAAAAGGCTCGTGAAGTGTCTCACCTATCTATTAAAGCTATCTAGCACATGTGCTGGGCTGAACTTGTATGGCATCAGTTAACTCAGAGCTGTGATAACTCCACACGAGAGGCACTAGGTAGGCTGGGCTCAGAGAGCCCGCAGTTGTTTGGCCCTTTAAGATCTGTATGCCTGGTGCAGTGGTTTAGTACTTGCAATAATTAAAAAAACACCATTGATATAACATCCTCCAGCCTCAAGGGGAACCAGCTTTCACATTGGTCTCCTCATCCAGTCATTCCGTAGACTCACCCAGATGTCACACTTGCCAGGGAAGAATCTCTCCGGGATGCGGGCAGCATAGAGTGCAGCACCAGTGATGTACAGGCATGCCATGAGTGCCAGCCAGCCTATCTGCCCCATAGTGGCTGCTTTCAGGAGCCCCTCAGAGATGACAAAGTGCAGGGTGGGAATAACCCCACTAAGACCCAGACCTAGAAATACTCCTGGGAGGTAAAGAAAATGTGGGAGAGTCAGCTTTGAACACACTGGCAGTGAAGGGAGACAAAAAAAAAAAAAAAAAAAAAAAAAGCAGTGGAAGGAAAACTCAGTATTGGCCAAAGCAGAAGAAAGGTGACAACTCTTGAAGCTGGAGGTCCCTGAGGTAGCTTTAACAGAGGGAAGTTAAAGAATGCACAGATTTCCTTCGTATACCAGAAGCTACTTAATTAAGTGTTCCAGCAGATATTAACATTTTTCATTTAATGATCGTGTCTGCCAGCTTTCACATATATTACACCAGTTACACAGCTGGGACTGTAGAGGGCACTGAGACTACATGAATTATGTCACACTTTAGCAAATCAAGAGCAGGACAACAAGGAGAAACAAAGACATTATTTATCATATTCTGTGCAAACGATCCCAGTAAACAGAAAAACATCACATGAGCCTCGCCTGCCATATAGGAGAATGTTGTTTACTCAGATTTCATCAGCAAGTACAGAAATCTTGGTGAAAAAAGGTTGGGAAGGGAAATAGGGAGGAAAATAATCATGACCCATCACCCACTGATTATTTGAAGTATAAAAGGCTGAACTCGCTGAAGGTACACCAATAGCTTGTCCAAGAAAACTGGATTTACTGACACTCATATTAAGCAACAAGAAATATTTCTATTCAAACCAGCTGTACTCATATTCTGTAACTGCCCATGGCAGCTTTCGCTTACTCTCTACCCCAGAACATGAAAACAAATTTGTTTTCATTCCTTCTATCCCGTGACAAGAAAAACTAGGCTTTTGGTCCTAAATAATTATTTTATCTAGGCAAATTAGTAAATCATTCAATGATTTCTATTAATCTGCATAGTATCAGAGCTTGGTGTTACAGAAACAAAACAAATAGCAGAAGGAATATACACATACACACACTAAGCAGTCAATCATTTTTTGAGAGCAAAGTTGCTAGAAATGCTTCATACTCCCTTCCTCACTGCGTGTTACTGTCCATTTCAGGAATGCACTTCCAGGACTCACACCAGCCCTTATCTGTGCATCCAGCTGGCTATAAGCAACACTGAGAAAACCCATCAAGTTCCCAATCAGAGAATATTATCTGTCTCTAAAATCACACTCTAAGTCCTGAGAAGACTGTGTTTGTTTTTTTTTGCAGTGACAAGTAGAAAGCAAGGAAAGAAGGCAGACTAGAAGCAAAACAATTAACTTCAGGTCTTACCTGCCCTTACACCCCGGTATTGAGGGGTCGCAAACATGTCCCATTGTGAGACAATTATGGCTGCGATGCCCAGGACACAAATCACAATCAAGTAGATGAAGCAAGGCTGCGGGTTGCAGTAGAAGGAGTAATACAGCCATGGTACAAAGCTGCCCATTATGAGAAGTGCAATGCCAGAGTAGTCCAGCCTAGAAGGAAACAAAAATCAGCTTGACAGGAAACTTAAGCCTTTCGAAGTTCCTGTACTAACACTCTTTCTAGCAGACCAACAGACTGCTACTCACCACGAAAGCAAGTTTTTCTCACTACTGCAAACTAACTTCCTGACTGCAGCTCCTCCACCAGTGCCCTCCTACAGCAATGTATCATCTCGAGAGCACATAAGGTCAGTTTTGAACAGTCATCAGAAATACATGCAGCAGGTTTTAGATCAAGGCCTTTTGAAGGAAACTCAAAATTTAAGCTTTGGGTGAGGAAAAAAAGCAGCACAAAATGCTCTGAACACAAAGAAGGGCACAGTACTTTGTGAGAGCACAGCCAACACAAACTCTTTAGAATCTGACAAGTGAGGGTTTGTTAGGCATCAGCTTAAGTGACCACTGGGGAATAATGTCACAATTTCTCAAACAAGCTGTTTTTCTAGGGACCAATGAAGAAAGGAATTCCTACAGCCACTGCTTACTACCACATCCCAATAAAATGCTCATATAAGAGAAGATTGGGTTAATTCTGTAGTATGGGATTTTAATTGCCAGGTTACTTTAGAGGTGGTCCTGCAGATTACATAATCCCATGTTGAGTAATCTTAAGAAATAAGAGATCCTTAGCAGCTATCCAACAGAAGAATGTGGAGTAAAACCAAAAGACCAAGGTACCTTGATACTTATCAGAGCTGTCTTACAGAAGAAAGTTTAAGATTCAGAGGTACCCAGAATAATTGAAGGGACAAGCAGTGACAGTTGCATTAAAAACTCGAAGTCCTACAACTAAGCTCTGGGTGTATTACTTACAGCAGCAAGATGCATGCGCACACCTGCTGAACAGTAGAAAAGGAAACAGTTTTAAGACTAAAGAGACAGCATAAAATAACCCATGCTGAAACAAAGAACGATTAGAAGAAACTGCAGTGAATCTCTGCTCAATTCTGTTCCAAAATTTTCAGAGCAGTCATGCAGTGAACCACTCCTACACTAGGGAGCCAGGCATAAATTCCAGCCCTGTTTTCCCAACTGTTTCCTATTTGGCTCGCTCTGTCCTCTAGGCACTTACTTGGAGAAGAGCCGGGAAACACCTTCTGAGTGGCAATAAACTGTGTGGAAGAGCCATGAGAAGGAGAGGCAGAGTATGGCTCCCAAGAAGAACAATCCAACAACCACTTTCTCCTGCACAGGTGCTACAAAGGACATGTTTGGCCGGAACATGTAGAATATTCCCAGACACAGGAAGAACACACATCCTGAAAAAACATACGGCAGAAAGGTGTCAACTTCGTGCATACTGAGAGCTTTTCTTTCAAAAATCATGACTTTAACGTACAGGAGTGCAAAGCAGGGGAACTACATGACAACCAGTAGCATACATGTAGAATAAGGTTCCTCCATACTTCAGTTATGTATTCCAACCACATCTGTCTCAAACTGAAACCATATAGACTTGCATGGACTCTGTATTTTCACTCGTTTTGCAAAATGCCTGACAACTGGCTGTGCATTCTCAAACAACAAAAAAAGTCTGCTGCAGAATGAGAATGCTACAGTTTGAAGAAATCCTTTCCCTTCAAAGCTCCTTGCAAGCTGAAAACCACTCATACAAGCTGCAACTTAAGTGTGTTCTTGTGGCAAGAAGGATCTCAGTTAACACTTACACACTTGGAAATAAGGAGCATCTACTGGTAATCTTTTAGTGATTAGGAAATTCCTTAAATATGGCATTCAATACAAATGAATGCATTAACAAACCCCATCCAGCCTTGGTGGAAGAAAATAAGGAGAGAGACACCGAGCTAATTTAACAGGTTCCTAATGGAATGATAATGCTGACCACCCCACACCCCCTTCTATCTTGCTCTCAAAGCAAGAAGGCAAATTGACAGTACCTAGAAGATGTGTCCAGATGTTACCAGTCTCTGTATGTATTCTGAAGATACTCTTGAAACAAGCCCGGAAGGAAGGCATGGGTGGTCTGTGTCCATGCAACAGGTAGTCGTTGTCCTTCAGCCAGTCAGGTAGAACATCGTGGGGAATGACTCTCCATCGGCCCTCCCATACCTAGAGGATAGAAGGTTTTGATTAAATACAGGAAACTGAGTTCAAATAAGGCAAAAGTCAGAAAACCCATATTAGTAGAAGTGTTAGAGTTAATGTAGGAGTGCAATAAACTGAAAAGGGTCTGATGGGATGTCTCTGGGGAAGAGGCTTTACTCTTGAAATGTAACCGTTCAGTCACACTTCCCTATTCAAAACAGTACCATGAAGTTGAGCTGCACCACCAGAAAGAGAAGCACTGCAGTACTTCAGAAAAGAAATCTATTGGGCTTTTTTTTTTTTTTTTTTTTTACTGCTAATGAAGGGAAAGCATTTAATTTATTTCCATGTTCTGTTACGAAGCAGATTTTCACATATCAACCTCTCCATTTAATTGAAGAAGCCTACACATAGCTCTCTCCAAAAAATAAATATAAGTGAAAACCTGTCCTGTGAACCACGAGACAACCTGACTATGTATCTGCTGGCATTTGGGGGCAGTCTAGTAAAAAGGCTACCCATCAACGCTAATATAGGGCAGAACACATGAAGTGGCAAGAGCCCAGCAAGAAGTGTCCAAACCCCTGTCCAAGCTGGAAAAAAGTTCTCCCACACTCCCAGAATAAACAGTGACAGGTCAGTTAGGGCAACAGATCCATGACTCAATTCCATCAGATTTCTTCTTTAAAGGAAGAGATAATGTAAATGCACACATCTATTCTTGTAGCTGGTTCCAAATGAACAAAGTGTGCATGGCTGTTAGCGCTGCTTCGGTGGCTTAAGATACATGTAGTCTTCAGTTTGGCTTCAGAAGCAGCACCACCAAGCAGAGGGGTATCGGGGAAGTGCTTTATGTACCGGGGTTGTTTCTGCAGTGTTCGTTGGATTTGGCGTCTGGCTAGTAATACAGGAACGAGCCTGAAGAATCCTGCAACACTAAGTTTGAAAAAACTACATTCTTATTTCAGTTTCAACATCAAGAGCCTAGAGTTTTTAAGTCCATTCTCTTCACTCCTTCGCAAAAGCAAGACTAAAATACTTAGAATAACCATCCCAGTTACCGACTAGGTGCTTAAATACATTCAGCAAGAAAAAATAACTGGTTTACTTCATAAAACAAGGATTTCAATTGAGGTAGGAACAACAGGAGAAAATTATTTTTACACAATCCACCCTACAAAGCATCTAAAAAGGAAAAGAGATGCATAGCAGACAAAAAACACACCACAAGTAACTTGGGTCCCTCTGTAAAAATATTAAAGTAGTTCATAAAACCAGTAGGAATAAGTATATAAAGGGATAGCACCTCCTTTACCAAGAAAGGAGGTCCAGGGACTGACATAGAACACACCCCATGGCTTTAAAAAGTAACAAAACTTGAGCCAAGGTCAGTAATTACAAAATCTACAATGGATTGACATATATAGTTTTAATACATCCTCATTTTCTATTCGAGTCAGGGACAAAGCTTATTCTACAATGGATGCAAATGGTGCCAGGAAAGCAAAATATTTGCAAGTCTAAAGAAGCCTGGAAAAAAATGACCTTGTAAATGAAAGTGCCTTGAACCAGAAACACTGGAAGCAGAAGGCTTTTATTCTGCTTTGCACTCACAGGTGTTTCTCAAGAGAGGCTCCTCAGTTGCACGATCAGCTTTAGAGTCTCTTTTATAATCCCTATTGTTCCATGCTTTCCAATTTATTCATTTATGACAGACTGAGATCACGGGAAGTTGCAATGTTACTAGTTATAACGAGAGATGTCCATTCAGGGATGGTGTGTACCTGCTTTCTCTCACATTAGCAGCACTGTTTTTGCACGCATAGTCTGTTGTTCACTGGAAGTTCCTGAACAAGGAAGTTACCTTGGCAGTTTCCACAGGCCCTTACCTTACACACGAATTCTTCCATTCTCTCCATAGCATGATGGGCTTGTAGAAGAGGTGACATACCCATAAATCCTTCTTCTTCTTGAGGTGACTCATCATTGTGGTTATTATCCTCAGAACTCTGGGGAGAAAAAAAAAGAAAATGCTTTTAGGAAAACGAACAGAGAAAGATGTTGTTTTCCATACAAAACTATGATTGCTAAAGGTGTTGGCAAATAAAGAAGTTTTGTTTCCTTGTCCTCCGTTGAGGAAGGAATTCAAAATAACCAGCCAAAAAAACAAGATTGCATTTTCATATATCTGAGAACAACTCACATGCCTGATCCATTTCATACTGCTTTCTTCCAAACCTGGTGAAAGTATACGTTCCTCTAAGTTATGCTTCATTAAAGCCCAGATACGGAGCCTGAGGCTTGCCGTCTAACCCACCCCTAGGGAAGGCTTACTACCTATTTTATGTTTCAATGCCGCTACATCTGCCTTAATACCACTATAACATATCTGGCATTTTAAGATAATAAAAGCAAGGCAAGGCAAGGCATCCATTTACCTTGCTATAAATGCTTTTACTTCAATTTTTAGTTTAAATCTGAAGATCTATTCTGTTTAACTGAAACTTCTGCTCAGCTCGTAATCCAGCAATGGACATTCACTCGTTTGTCTGAAATTCAAGCTATTCTAGAAACTACTAAGCTACTTCTGCCAGTTAGGCAAAGGCAAGTTATCAAGTAAACGCAGTTTACTGCATTTACTGCGAACAGACATCCAAGTTTTAAGCAAAATTCAAGAGAAATACCCAACATCCATTATCACAGAACAGTTGAGGTTGAAGGAAGGGACTTCTGGTGATCATACCAAGAGAATTGTGAAAACAAAGCCACCAAGTCAGTTGATCCACATTACTAATAACTATACAGGAAAGAGTTACTTGGTATAGTAATTTTCTACCCTATGTTGCCTTGCCACAACATCAGATGCACTATAGTTTTCTTTTTTTTGGGTGGGGACGGAATAGTCCTACGCTCTTGTTTGCTCATCAATGCTCACAGCCCATCAAAGATTCCATTCAAGGCTCCAGCTTCCAAGGTAAACAAGGAAAGCCAGAAAAGAGAGAATGAGCCTTTTGTACACTTCAGGCTTGACGTAGAAAGCCGCCACATCTTATGATCAAGCCAAAAAAGCCCCACAACCCTTATGGAGACTGGCTTCCCCTATACCACAAGGTAAACACTCATTTTCCCTCCTGTTCCCTTATCAAGATTAACATTTCGTTATCAATAATGCAGTCTAAAGTGACTGGAAATCAAGCATATAACCTCACATAACCAATTCATTAATTATTACCAGTAATATTGAGGTCAGCACCCTGAGTTTTGAGTGAAGAGAAGATCTTGCTGTGCATTTGTCACACGTGACACTTCTCCTTAGAGTAAGGCATTCTTAACTATTCTATCTATCTATTTCCATCAACAAGCAAACTGAATAAGCCTCTTTTAAAAAATTTTAGTAAATAAAAAGACTTCTTTAAACCTACAGAAAGGTATCAAGAGTCTTCAATTTTATTTCTCCCCCACCCCCAGAGGGAGGAATAACATGCTATTACTTGCTCATATCCCCACCAGCACAGGGTCACGAGCAATGCAGCAGCTTCATCTTTCAAAGAGATCCCCCAACCACATCATTCTTGACGCAGTTTCGCTTACCCAGAACACGGATCTCTACTATATAATACATAGCATACGTCCTTTGTGTGACTCCCCATTTGTCCACATTAGACCAACTCAATTGACTGAGTGAATCTTTGCACATAAAACCACATTACTTTTACTATCTACTTACCTTCATTTATCATTCCAGCCAATCCCACCTCTGAGCAAGTCTGGACAATTTTATATCATATGATTCTTATCTTACACCAAAAGATTGATATAAATATTGATCAGCTTTAGGCAAATCCTAGAGCAGTATAAAGCAGCAGTACATACACTCCCACTGCCTAGCTTATCCCATTAATTCTAGTGAGAAAACCATCAGGCAATATGGATGCAATTACATTTAATATCCTTCTAAAATAGGCACAAGTCCTGTTGGGCTAGATAGCATATTATTAAAAAACAAATTTGGCTTCATTCTGACTCTAAGATGTATTTCCCACACCACCAGTTTTACCGGCCTTCTCTGCTGATGGATCTCTTCTGTTAGGGTTCTCAGTTTCAATATCATAAATAATTTACTCAAGGTCTGGATTAGATGTTCATTATGATAACCTGCGTAATCTTACAAATCAAAGAAATCTTCAGGTTCCAAGAAAATCCCTTATAGAAAAGCAAGGCTGGTATCCACATCCCAATGCACTTGCTACAAGAAGCACTGCTATGGCTTCAGCTGCCCTAAAAGTCTCTGCCCCGGCACCATACAATGACCAGCTGGAACGGAGCGATCAAGTTGGTAATCCGGGTGGACTACAGGAAAAAAGGTCCATTCCCTTACTGAATCAAAGCCTGTATTCATTGCAGTCTGTCCAGTGACTAAAAGCCAAAAAAATGTTCATTTCCCCCTCTCCACATACTCACATTTCTAGAATGATGGGAAGGTTTAATTTGAACAGACTGTAAAGCTCGAAGAGCACAGCTATTTATGAACTAGTCCAAAATCTTTGCATTTTGGCAATGTGCCTACAAACAAATCATTAGTGAGCTTTTTAGTGATAAAAAGAATTCATATCATATATATACAGTCCAGATTACTGCCAGAAAATGGAATTGATTTTACTATCTCCTTCCTGCCATTAAGCTGCAAAATTAGCATTCAAGGAAAAAGCTAAAGCTCAGCTTCTTAGTCCTTTTCTTGGTAAGGAAGAAAAATGAGGTCTGTTCTGGAACATCTGTCCTCTCTCAACTCCTTCCCCCCATGTGCCATTAGAAAGAACAGCAAACTGCACTTTTTGGAAGCTGGAAACATAGCTGGAGTGCAACACCAACGCCAGTTTTCATCTGGAAGGCTGAAGGAGTCTATTGACCTTTGATTCTTCAGACAACAACTGAAGAAAACGATACCACTTCTCTGTTCAGAGGGCTTATCATTGCAAGGTTTCCAACGGGACGAGCTCCTTTGTATCTTATGATTTCCATGTTTTCTCTCCTTTGGCTGACCGTATCAGAAATGCAAAAATACTTCTGGAATATAACATAAGCAAGCATATGCTTTAGGACCTGTTTTCAACTATTTCTAAATTCTGGCCACCAAATCAGTAATTTAAAACTGGAGAAAACAATGGGTAAATAATCCCACTTGCCTGACACCTTACATTAAACTGGAACCCAGAACAACACTTTTTTAATGCAGTAGGGTAGAACCTGAAGCAAGTACTTGTGGAATCCTTTTTGCCTTCGTACCTTCCACATTGTTGCTTAGGAGGATTTCTAGTTGGGTAACATTTCAGATGCTTTTTTGCATTGTCTAACTTAATCAGAAGTTGAGAATGCTCTTAAAAGAAGCAAGTCTTTAGAGCATTTGGAAATATTTGATTTTGAAACAAAACCCCTCAATCTCTTGGAATGAGTAATTGTCAGCTGTCATTCTTCTGCCACACATGCATAGCAATGCCTAGAATCAGTCTTCCACACAAACCGGAAATCATGGCTTCTGTATACTTGAGAGGGCCCAGACACTTACTTCTATGAAAATACTAAGCAATCCTTCTAATTTTAAACTGACCACCTTTGCAAATTCATAGTGATCAACCTACCAGCATAGTACAGATACCTAATGATACATCAATTACGTACCAGAAGCATAAATGCAGCCCGAGCTGAATAAATTGAGCCAGAAAATAAACTAAAACTGAAGGATGAGTGACAATGGTTGGAAGAAAAAGGTTTTACTGATTTACTGATCCATATGCACTTTATTTTGGGAAGCTCTCCAGATTCTTTGTGTGATAGCAGTGATGGACAAGAAGGCAAAAGAAAGAGGTGGAAATTAGATTTGATTATACTGTTTTGTCCAGAAGCCGAGGCAGCACACTTCCAGGGACAGATCATCTTCTAAACAAGAATTTCAAACTACTTTGCTAGGGATGGAAAAGGCTTAATGCCAAAAACAAGACTTAGAGCAGCGAAGCAAGCAAGAGCAAGAAACCTCACTAAGAGCTCAGCTGCACAGCGCCTATCCTGAGGTAAGTTTATTTTAATATTGAAATCTTATTCTTCTGTAGCACTAGCACAAAGTTGTTTGTTTGTGTTGTAACAGAAGTTTACATTAAGGACAAGAATCTGTTGCCTGAACACCTTCCAAAAGGCAGTTCACATAGCCAAAGATCTTGTTACGGACAGAGAAACACAGTAAAACCTGCTCTGGTAAAATCAATACACTTCTTGTCTACTACAACAGCTTACCCTTCTCACACAGATTAACATTTTCTGTACTATCCCCTTCCTAACTGTTAGCAGATACTCTGTTTATTAATACACTCACTACAGGAAAGCCTGTCAGGAGTCAAGCCGCAGTGGCAAAAGATTTCAGAAACCCTTTACCTACTTTTGAGAAAGTTGTGCTCTCCAGACTTCAAGTGGTAAAAGTACAGCTTACCGAGGCCTGTAGTTTCTTAACGTCAGTTTAAAGATTTACTGAAAGTTTGAGAATTTACACATCTCCTACCTTGCACAAGTGACAAGCAAGCTCTTTTGTTCACCACTTTAGACTGCAATTTTGCTAGAAAAATCTCCATCTGTTGATTAGAGCGTGCAAACTGAAGCAAGTCAGACAAAGCAACCAAGAAAGCCTATTCTATCAAAAGTGATGATCCCCCTCACCTCCATCTTCCATTGCACTGCTTCTGGCACTCCTCTGACCCTTGGGTTGATTAGCTGACCCAATATTAATCTGGCAGAAATAGCTCACGTTTCTGCTAAGTGAGCTTCTCCTTAAATAATTAAGATGGTCCAGATAACCAAGAGATTTAAGGAGTTCGAGCTAGTGCTGCAGCAACATTTTAAATTGATCCACTACAGAATGCTTTCTGTTGATCATATTCATGGCCACATTTCAGTTCAATGCTTACTAGTTGGATGCCAGATGATTTCCACTCCCTCCTGTACTGTTAACCAGTTAGAAAGAAACATAAGAACCTAGGCAAGCATGGATTACAGAAAGTTATGCTAATACCCACTTCCACAGGCTGTTATATTCCCAAAACTTCCAGCAGCTTTTACGACTGCACCTTGAGAACTTTGGTAGCTTTGTGTTTGTTTTTGTTGTTGTTTGTTTGTTTATTAAGCTGCAATACTAATAATTGCAATACAAGTCGCCAAGACCCTGGAAAGGGCAGAACTGTGCTGTGACAGGTTCCTCTTCAAAGTCACCCCTCGGTTACTTGAGGGCTGCACACATACCTCAATGTGCAGGCATTAAGGTCTGGAGCTAATGAAACCCCATGTCTCAAAGCTCAATTGTTTGTGATGCCAATTCATTATCAAGATGTCACTGGAGCCCTAAAACCACTATCACAGGAGTTTCCAAGGCACGATGCTGTCTGAATCTGTTTTAAAGTTCTTGTTGCTTCGTTCAGCAGCTGACAGATGCTCCCCTGCTCTCTTCCTGATCTGCATCCAGCCAGAATCCTGCCTCAGTATGAACACACCATTGTCTCATGAGCAAGACAATTAAAAAAAATAAAGCAAACGTCTTGAGTAACACTCAGTCATGGGACATTATACAACACAGTACTTGTATACAATTCTCTTCTTAAAATAAAGTTAGAAAACATACATTGCCTCATTTACAATACCACTGTTATCTCCTATATTAAACTGAAGTCACAAAGTCTAGACATGAACTTGGAGATCTTGCTCTTGTTTATCTTGATCTCATCGGATGAATGATTAATAGTGTTTAACATGACATTCAAGTCATTTAATGTTTCTTGGGGCAATGTGCCAGGTTCAGTAACTTGAGAGCATTGAGCATAATGGCCAAGATATGTTGAAGGCTATAATAAAAAAGGCTTTTTTTTTTCCCCCAGTTATCCAGATTGCTTTCTTCAGCAACTCCTGTGTGCCCGTCTCATCAGCTGACCTTTTACCAACTGGCCTTCTGAAAGGGGAAAGCAGTGATAGGCGGTGCCACGCAATTTCTCCTGAAAAAGCTGCTGCACATTTTCCCAGAGTTTTGTCAGCTTACGTTCTTTGGATTATAAGTAATTAACTGGAAAAGCACAGCACTTTTCCCTGACTCCCCTTACCTTTTGTACCTACCAGGTTATTTTAGAACAGCTTTGTCTCTTAGAGTTTACATTCTCTCTTCATCTGGCAGGGTTGTAAACATCCACACACCAAAGTGTCCAAAAGGCTAACCACCATCACCCTCTAAGCTGTTTTTGCTGTCACAATACCAAAAAAAAAGTCATTCATTAGCTCTGTGCCAAAGACCCTTGCAGACTACTGGTCAAAACATTAAGTTGGAGGTTCCTGTAGCTTGGTATTTTTCCTTTGTGGGTCACCTTCCTATAAAAGCTACACTCCATTTAATATAGCACTTGGAAACAGTTTTATACAGCTGGTCACGGGTGGCTGCTTGCTGGCACCTATTAGAAACAAGCACCAAGGTTTAACACTTGTTTAGCAAACAGGACAAAGTCACACTGGCTTCAGCAAGCACACCCTTATTCGAACTAGCTCCCTCATTAAATATCCTCAGATGAATAGGATTTGTTGAATGTGTAAGCTCTAGCAACTACTGATTTTATAGCAATGCTCAGTACTTGACATGGACCAAAGACCTCAGTGCCCACATGTCCTCATCAGTACGCTTCACAGAAAAGCCCGCAAAAAATTGGATCTACTGCAGAGGATTCTTGCGTGCCATTTTCTGCTCCTTTATCATGTTAATCCTGACAGGAGAAAAAGAAAGAAAACAAGTGTGCTGGGTTTATGGGGGAAAAAAACACAGGAAAAAGTGTCTGAAAGTGTATTGCTGAACTGAACAGAAAAGTAAAGTCAAGCAATTTAAAACAGTTGTCAGGTTTTAAGATGCAGGTTTTAAGCCACCAGTACAATACTGTTTTCTCTTCTATCGCTCTGAAGGGCTGCCACTTCCCCCATTACTGCCCAAATCAGGCAGATACGATCTCCCCGAGAACAAAGGGAAAAACTGTGGAATCTAACCTTTGTCCAGGAAAGCAGCTGTACCAGTGAATTATAAATAAAACCACTCCCTCCCTCTCCTAGTTTCAACACAGGACACAGCAAGCAATGGTTCCAATCCCAGCTGACAGGCAGCAAACTCAGCAGAGCACCAGTACTCCCCCTCTCAAAGAGCTAAGGCTCCCCACACTCGGAGGAGACAGCTGAACCCAGCTAGCATAACCTACCGCAGCCTTCTCGACAACTCAGGAGAGGTTTTTGGGAGACAGGGCAGGCACACGGTCACGGCTGTATCCCATGTTACCAACCTTCTGGGCAGAAACCTGTCCACGCATGGTTGACCAAGTCAACATTTCTATTTTTTTTCCCCTGCATTCAAGCTCTAAGAGCCCGTTAATAAACCAGCCCCATTAGTAACTCCCAGTGAAGGATACATCAGCATCCAACCAATTCAAGCCTGGGGTGCCTGGAAACCATCTCCATAGATGCACCACGTCTTCGTACTTTTCCAACAGGAATACCC
The DNA here is from genome assembly GCF_964035555.1 of Netta rufina. NCBI lineage: Eukaryota > Metazoa > Chordata > Aves > Anseriformes > Anatidae > Netta > Netta rufina. Next base: position 142,497,640 of record NC_140123.1, read on the forward strand.
AGAGATACTCCGCTCTGCACATGCAGAAGTGTTTTGCTGTACAAAAAAGGGCATATTGGTAGGGACAGATACTAGATTCAAGTACTTGCTCCAGTGACTAGCGGTCTGAGCAAAATATGCATTACTTCCAGTGCTCAGAACAGCAACTGAAGGAGAATTCAGACGTTAAGATCTTTTGACCTGAAATAAAATGCCAATTCACGTGCTTTCAAATAGCAGTATTCCTTCCCAAGAGCTGCGAAAATGGACATACACGAGAAGTCAAAGAAATCTGCAGAATGAGCAATTTTGAGTATGATCTGCTTTGAAAGAAACACATTTTGGTAGGACCTCGAGTTCTGTTACGCCAGGCTCCTCCCATACACACTCAAAATACGATCTCTAACAACAAAACCTGCAACACAATGCAAGAAGAAAGCAAGGGCAGAAGCAGCAGCCAAGTTTTTAATTGTAACTCCAAGTAACAACAGTAAATGCTAGATGGAAAAAGTAAAGTAGTTTCAAACTGAGTAAACTTGCAAGCAGGTCTATAAAGGAAAAAAAAAAACCTTGAGACAGTCAAAATTTATGAATGTAAGTTCCAGAAAGACTATTCTTAAGACTAGCTTTGGCCTTCAAGACTATCTGAATCATTTTCACTCAGCTAGCATCCACCATAAAGACAAGTTAACAATGCCATGAATATGCATGCATGGCTTTGTCACTAACAAAACTATTTTTGTAGATAATACACTTCTTTAACAGAAAAGGCTCTGAGTAAGTTCTGCAATTCCAGTTAAAACCTCAAATTATTTGCTCACCTTCCAATTATTCCAAACCTTTTCTTTTATACCTGGTATATTTTTCTGTCTTCCTCCTTCACATCTCTTCGGTCTTCACACCCTGGAAAAGCTCTTGTAGCCACACGCTGGTACCATGAATTTGTCAGGGGTCAAGTAAGTCCCACTTGAAGTCAAAACCCATGCTCCCTGAGAAGCAATCCAGACGAGTATTTGCCCAAGTTTCTTCTGCCCCTTTAGATGACTTGAGAGCTGTGTGTACCTCCTCCCAAACCCTTACTGTTTGTTATCAAACACTCCAGGGCGTTGTGTCCCAACTTCAAGGGCACGTTTCTGTGCTGCACAGCACAGCCGCACAACACAGCCCAAGTGCCTGAAAGGGAGCAACGTTCAGGAACGTGAAAGCCTGACGGATGGAATAAAGGCAGAGAAAATGGTTCTTCTGTTCACCTCCTGTCACTGACAGATTATAGTAGAAAAGGAGAGAGTCAAGCACAGGTTTCTAGGGCTGCATAAAGAGCCCATTCATCAGGTTATAAAAGTCACCCATATTTGATTACATCAGCGTAACAAAGCCACAGTAAGAGGGATTTCTTTGGGAACTATCACTGCTGGAATTATGCAGGCAGTTGAGACGCACTAGGAAAGGAGAAAAGATGCCATCAGGAAGGCTAAGCAATCCAGCATGCGACAGGTTGGAAGCACCTGCTGAAAAACGCTTTAGTTGCGCACATACACGATACATGCAACAAATTTGCATTGCTGAAAGGAAGAGAAGACTTACTGCAGCTTGCCTGATCCTCTTCTTACCACCAAATCCTTCACATCCAGATACACAGTCACTATTTCTCGAAGGTACAGAGCATACACCACTCACCTGCACCACGCTAATTGCATGTTTAAACAAGTTAGTGAGAAGTTTACCCCACCTTCAAGTATCTGTTTCAAAGAATAGATAATCCATGAACGTATAAGCACTCTAGGAGGGAACAGAACCATGGATGGAGGAGACTAAGAGGTTCTTGTGTAAAGAATATTAATTTTATATGATCCATGTCTTCTTGTAAGCATCACTATAAAACTGGCAGATTAACAGCACTGGTAAATGGATGCAGCTGTTTTACTATTATTTTGGGTAGGCATGCTCAGTACTGTGATAAATCTCCGCTACATGCTCTCAGTGAATGCCACAATTTACAGGAAGAATCTTTAGTACTATTTTAGTTCACAGCCATGCAGCCACCCAGGTACATCTGCTGGTACACCAAGGCCTCAACAGCTTTTAGCTTTTAGGACTCCATCAGAATTCTCAAGACCACCTATATTTTTTTCCATAAAGATGCTTCATTCTGAAGAGGACCAATATTTTGGACCATCAAAATTACAGAGAGACAGATACTGCAAGCCGTGGAGGAGGTAGAGAAGTAATTCTGCACAAAATACACGACATGCATCCATAAACCTCCTTTTCTAAGGAAAGACTACTAAAATAATTCATTAAAAGCAATTACCACCTCTTATGAGCTCAGATAGCTTCCTCCTACGAGCAGAGTACAAAGTGAATTTGCAAGTAGGCAGAAGAAATGGAATCCTGTAGGAGAGTTTGTGGCGGATTTAATATAAATAACAGAGCTGCAGTGAAATAAATAGGCTAATAGGATCAACAGTTAGCACGCAAGCAACAGAAAAAGGAAACAATTTTATCACAGGACAAAAATACAAGTATTTTACATTAGTGCCTCAAGCTTTATGCCCAGTAAATTTTAAGGAAATACCATAACGATTAATATACACCTGCAAGGCAATATTAAAGAAAGCCAATATCATTAGCTTGTCATAAACAGAGACATTTAAAAGCCTAGTAAAATACAATGGATGTTCTGATGGATACACTATATAGCTCTCATCCACTCTCCTTCACCAGCATAGGAATTCCTAGATTGCTGCAACCACATCGAAGCAGAAAGCATTTGGCAATTAAAATACTAATAAAGGGACTCAAGTGGTGCCCAGTATATAAGACTGTATTTAGCTTATGTGCCTGTAACCCCTATGGGTCAATATTCCATCTACAGCAGAGCAGTAACCTTACAGTTCTGCTCTCTAAACAGGAGCCTCTTTAAAACCAAAGGAAAATCATCTTTTTGAAGTCCTCTCTAAAAGAGTTTCACATTGCCAGAACGTACAGTAGATTGGAAAAAGTAAATCCTAGCGTGTATATCAATGCTTCTGAGTAACAGCTGTGTTGAACAACAGCTTTTGAAGACAGAGGAAGATACATAGCACAATGCATTTTCCAGATTATTTAGAACACTGCAGTATGTCACATAATAAGGGCCATTTGGCAAGCTAACACTGGTACATTTGACAGCAGAGAGTTTTGGGATGCTCCATCTGAAGCATCAAGTATACAGTTTTTTTAAAAGGGAAAAAAAAGTTTAAAAGATACCAGTTCTAAAAGCAAAAAGTCACAAAGAACAGGAATACAGCTTTAAGCTGAAAAAAAAAGTATATTTATATAAAAATAAAATTTAGGCCATACAGGGCAGAGAAAGTGTTGCAGTTCAGGATAGAACAGCCAGGTCCAAGAGGCAACACCAGATTTCTGTGGCAGCATTTTAAGAGACTGGGAAAGAGGGAAGACAGCAAACAAAAGAGCTAAATATTCCTAGTGAACTAAAAAGCAGCATATACTTTTGTCATAAGGACAAAATCATGCTAAGAATGCCTGAAAAAGTAGAGGAGAGAATGAAAGTACTTCAACCATTTTACTTCAAATTCTAAAAAAATGAATACTTACTCAGTGAAATAATGTCTATTTAGCTAAGCAAATGTATAGAATGAATTGCAGACTGCACTTTTACTTTTGTCTATTCCATCTCCAGGTAACTCATATTATTCAACCAGGAAAGTCAGAGATAAGAATGAAAACAGACTTCACAAAGGATGATAACAAACACTTTGTCAGAGAAATGCACATCTGTTCAAGATATCTGCTAGCACAACTCTTCTCCTTTCTAACCTTAGCAAATTCAACTATTGACTAACACTTCGCATATTATATTATATATTATACATTTTATGACTTTCCACATAATACAAGTAAAAAGACTGTTTATTTCCTTTTATCACGATACTGAGAATGGTCTGTATTAGTTATTGCACTGTACACCCATTGGCTCAGCTTCCTGGCCATGAATACCTGACTCTCATTACACAGACACCTTACACTCAATTCAGTAAGGGCTCTCAGACTAATAAAGTTAAGACAGCCTAACACAGACTTACCATGTCAACTAAACCATGACTGCAGTCCATGCACACAACCCAAATCTGTGGCAAATGCAATTACAGCAATAGCCCAACTCTTTTGCCTTGAAGACTGTTACATAGCATCACCATGTTTTTGCTGCTGGCTAAATAACACAGTTGCTGTAACTAAACCGATACTGTCAGCTCATTAAACCACGATAAATTTAATAGTAAGCCTAAGATGAATGCTTCTTCTATTTAACTGACCTGATATTCATCTGTATATACCCTGGGAGAAGCACTAATTACAGTTCTGAAACTCTAACCAGAAGGTGCTTCTGTCCAACACTCGGACATTACCTCCTGACAACATTTAATTAAGCTGCGGAATGCCTTTCCACAGGATGCTGCGCCTCCTAAGTTCTCCAAAGGCTCGTGCACCAAAAATTCAGAAGCATTGCCACTGGCTCAGAAAATCTGTGAACATCCTACTGCTAAAAGCTGGGAGAGCGTCCCTGGGGAGCAACACAGCATGCTTCCCCATCCTTGTCCTCTCCTTAGAAGTCTGTTACTGGTACTGTCAGAGACAAGATAGTAAGCACTGGGGAGTTTTGGTCTAATCCAGTACAGTCACTCCTCCAACAAGATTGCTTGCAAGCAGATTTTTCTGCCCTAATCCCCAAGAGGATAGCAATTAGCCAAGGTTCAGATTATATTCAGCTAGAGTCAATATTATCTTCGCCTTTCACTTGCAATTAACTGGCAATTGCAGAACAAAAATCTGTTGACACAAGCTGCGTCTCAGCAGAGAGCAAACTAGTATGACCTCCATTTTTCAAGGCACGAATATGCAACACAAAGCTGCTACACTTACACTTATGCCCAGGCTTGTCACCTAAATTCTCATGTGTTCAGCTGAGTATTTCTGACATCCTTCTGGTTTTACTACAATTATTTAACAGGCATAAAGTGGTTGTGAACTCTCTATTTGCAGTCCTGTAACTTAAAGCAGTGAAGCACTTGCATCAAAACTCATTTATCCCATTAACAGTCACAGAACTTACATTTTCCTGGTCAGAAGACAAAGGTGGCTCCACTAAAAGAAGCCTCTGCTCAGAGCTGTCATCTTCCAAGGCTGCCTGGGTTGTTGTTGAGCCAGACATGTGTCCCTTTCTGAGCCGTAGGACCGGCTCTGGAGAACCAGCATTATCGAGTTCCGTTAGTTCATTCATGAGATGCTGGGAGCCGTCCCAAATATCCTGCCTCCTCTTGATTCGGTTTGGCTGATGGTGTGTTGATGCTGAAAGACAAACAGTTCGTATAACTAAACTGAAGTTACAATGGAGATCACACACTGGCTGGAAGAAGAGCATCCCGAAAAGCTGATAGACAGCTGTGATCAGTGCCTTTACACGTGCCCAAATCCCCACAAAACCATCTGTATAGACTTCTACGCTGCTGTAAAGTGAATTCTCATCTTGTGACTGCTAACACTTCAGTATCCTAACTGAAATTAAGTTGAAAGATGACAGAAAGTGAGCTCCAGAGATTCACAGTACAAAAGCACAATAGTGTTTTTACAAACTATTTTTATTTTTCACTAACTTGCAAACACTGGACTGTTGATAGTATTTATAAATAAATTACTTGTCACAGGCATTCTAGAGCCATCAGCTTTTTGTGGCTATGAGACTCATTTCAAATCATCTGGGCTAGGTTTCACTAAAACCAGGGCATTAAGTACTGGTATAGCTGTGTGGCTGGTAGCAAGCAGAGCTCAAGAACAACGAGCTATAGTCAGACTGAAAGGAGGGCAGTAGTACACACAGACATCACGTTGTTCCCATTGCTCAAACTAACATGTTCACAGTTACTGCTGGGAGTGGGTCTGTACCTTTACCTGTACAAGGAATTACGCCAGAAAGCTTTAGACACCGTTCATCCCATTTGTTGGGAATCGATAAATTCCCCAGAAAACCACAGAAAAGCCATACTATCTACCCAGAAAATTAACTATATTTTACACTTATAAAACTGCAAAAAGAATATGGGATAAGTTTAACTTAAGGTGCCAAAGATTAATTAAAATTGCAGAAAATTACCTGCTGCCAGCCCATTAATCTGAGCCCTTGTCTAAGAGGCTGAGTGGTTACCTCTTTATCTGGTACATCACTGCGTGGCAGTCACTGCAGCAGCCAGCCAGAAGCTGCCTGGGGAGGCACAGCAGCCAGGGCACTTTTCAACCAGAATGCCAGAAACCAGCAGGATGAGTTAGTGCTCAGCGGAGACAGACTGCAGAGTCACTTTGAATCAGAAGCTCTTCGTTTTGTACTAATACTCACTTGGTATCATTCTATTATTGGAGCATTTAAGTGCTTCGATGTGACTAAGGTAACATGAAGATAACCCGTCTAACAAGCTTGAACTTGCCAGAGCGCATAATTAGACTGGAATTTTAGCATTTAATAGGAGATGCTGAACTTCGTCAGAATGGAGAACCAATTACAAAGATAAGCTGGGGGGTTGATACTGGCGGTCTTGTAGTAAAACGTCACCTCCAAAAAGCCAATAAAGCAAGTACCCCCTTCCTCTAAGGGATTAATCTCCTTTACATACGACCACGGCAAGGTAATTCTCAGCTCTGTCAGATGTGCTATCGTTAATTTTGCTGTAGCACTTTGTAACGTGACATCCCTGCAGCTGCCTGGCAGTCCCCAGGGCAGAGAGCTGCTAATGAGCAGGTGACAGCCTGCAGAGCCCCGGCACACCTCAGCACAGGGAGCTCACCGGGTGCCAGCAGAGCAGATGGCGTGCCCACCTCGCTGCTAGCTCTGCCACGGGGTCCGTGACCTCCCCCGGAGAGCTAACACCTGAAATGGTCACATCTGCTTGCTTGGTAAACCCGAGAGCCACGGGACTTCTCACCCCACCAGAATTAAGCCACGGTTTTAACAGCGTTACACAGGAAGCCCGATAAAGAATTTGAGCACGTGGATTTTAAGAACAAATATTTAGCCGGCTACAGAACAACTGAAATCTTTCATGATGCTTCAAGCAGCCAATTCACAATTCTATTTTTATGCGAGAAGCACGGGGACACTGCCACACTGCAGCTTGCCAAAACTGATCTAGGGGAAGAAGGAAGAGCATGCAATAACAGCTACGTTTTAAAAATGAAATTTACTGGGTAACTACATTTAAAAGGTAACTTAATAGATTAATTTCAGTACAGTGCGCTGCACCACAAAGCAAAAAAGTCTACAAAAGCAAATGGCCATCTGCAAACAAACAGGCGCAGCAAACACCCATGCCTGAGCTCCACAGCACCTCAAACGGGTAGGCCACAGCAGGTTGCAAACTGCTCAGTTTGCATTAGCCATTTAACCAGCAAGTTATACTAGTTTTTCCTTCTGCCAGCTTCAAGCAACAGAGCCAGCAGCGTGCTGCATTACCTGCTACGTTGCCTAAGAGCACAGCCTTACTTCGCCTACACCTCTATGGCATTGCGGGAGCAACGCTCAAAGGCAGAGACACAGCATCAACACAGCAGGCTTAGCCACGCTTGGCCAACAGATTTATGAAAGGTTCTTCTAATACGAGAAGGTGCACGAATGCCAAGAGACTGCTTAACTCAGGCCTTGAGGACTTACTGAACCAGCACTCGCTGCCAAGCGATCACTAGGGTTAAAAATAAAAGACGCGTTTCACCTCCTGCCAGGGAGATTTGCACTCAGCAGGAGGGATGAACTCTAGCTTCACGTGAATAGAAGTCATCGTGTCTTGGCATCACAGTGGACTCGCTCAGTTCAATTAAGCTGCTTCCATGCTGCCCTTGATGCAGGATCGTTTCAGTGCTGGATATCCTTACTGAGTATGCAGGACAAGCTACCCAAACAGTCCAAAACCATCACTAGTTCTTAGTCCGTTCAGAACTTGTACTACAAAAGCCAAAAACATGCACCTGAGTGCAACGTGGAATTGCAAACGGAAGAGTGCTAACAGCCAAAATGCCTGGTTCACAAGTGAAGGAAAGCAAGCTCCATTCTGCCCCTCAGACTGGGCAGTTCAAAGAAAGAAAATAAAAAAAAAAAAAAAACCTCCAAAACACTCAAGGTGTTGGAAGAGATTGTTTTGAGATTTTAAATCTCAAATATAAGGCCTTTAATTTTTTGCAGCATGCAACAACTTCAAAATATTCATTAAAATTAGCTCCTATTTAAAAAGGAAGTTGCCAGGTACAATTAAAACTACTTAATGACTGCATATATAGTAAGCATAATATCAGCATCTAGATCAACTACCGAGTTCCTGCTGCGCTTCAGATCAGCTGAGAAAAGCATCTACAGAGGTTGGTGTGTATATATATTACTTCTTTTAAAATATACAGAACTTCTAAAGGCTAAGTCAGCTTTCAGAAAGGACTTACGACTTTAATACTACCCCAAGCTCTAAAACAAAACGCAGCACTCCACCAGTCCATTGCCCCAATATCCTGCTGCTGCCACCAAGCTCTAATAGCCCAAGTGGTTATCACTCCCAGCTGCTCACTCCTCCCCAGCTCTAAAAAGGTCAACCCTACAGCAACAACAGCCAGCAGCAGTTTCAGGCTGGAGACAGAGATTTGTCATCTCTCTGGAAAGAAATTCAGAAGGCAAATCTATTGCAGCAGCTCACCGCAGTTGTGCAACGGCAGAGTCGTCAACATCCAGAGTCACAGAGCACATTCGGGACACTGCTTTACTCCTCAAGATGACAGAGGAAAAGTAGTTACACAAGCCTGAGTGCCACAGGATGATGATGTTTCTTCATAAATCCTTCCTGGATATTCTCAAGAGAAAAGCCTGTGCCAGCTTACTAACCTTCCCCAAGGTAAGTCATACAGCCCTTGTAAGCTCCCAAACTGCCTGCCACAAGGACTGGCTTTTTACCCAAGCTAAACACCACCACATGGCAGCAAGCAAACAAAGCACTCTAAGGGCAGTTTTGTAGTTAAACGTTATCACAAGGAGTTACAGATCTCTTAAACAGTCCCCAGGTGGTCACATTACCTCCCGCTGGCTAGGCGAAGCAACCTCTCCAACATCCAGCTCCTCCCAGCGTGTTCCTCCCATAAACAGCACGGAAATCCCTCACAAGCCATTTCATTCTGTCTACAGCTGGAGTATTTGAAAGAAGGAAAACGTCATCTCTCTCCATTCCTCTCTCATGGATCAATAGCCTGACAGAAGCCTTCCTGTTTGGGAAGGCGGTGGCATCCACTCTACGTCCTTTCCTTGCTCATCCTCTTCCAGCCAACCCTTAGACCAGCATGAGCAACGTTTAATGAGCAACACAGGACTAATCTTCATAATATTAGTTCATCATCCCCAACAGAGCTTCGTTATTGCAAGAACGAAAGGTCACCATGAAATCTCAGGCTACACCATGTCTCACAACACCAATTAATTTTTAAAGAAGGGCTTAAGTGCATGACAGGTCTTCTACAAGCTGCTATTTCAACCTACAAACTTGGCCTCGCCTGCATCCCTGTACCGCCACGGCTACAAGAACAGCACTCCTCAGTGAGCTACATGCACAGCAGCAACGTGGCACAGCTGAGTGAGCAGTAAAACACCTATGGGCTGACTAACTTTACAAATCCTGAATCATTCAGTCCAGGCCCTGGTAACAGAATAGGTCCAAGCCCATTTCCAGAGCTGTTAGCGCCGATACAAAGTACTTCCAGTACAACCTACGGGCAGACTGTGCTAAGAATGGGGTAACGGAGGGGATTTCTGCAGATAATCTAGCTGATTCTGGCTATTTTAACTGCGATGTTGTACACTAAATAGATCAGTCTACATGCAATGTGTCATGAAAGCTGTAATCTGCTAGAGAGGTTCTGACATGAGCAGCCCCTCCCAAATGATACAGCAACACCAACAGCACTCGGTAGCATCACACAATGGCTTAAATGACTCTCAGGTGACACTGGCATCATCCTGTCACCCAAGTCATACAGCAGGTTCCCTCACTTCCCAGCACCAGCATTTAACTGGGTTTATCAGCAAACTGCTGGCATGTTGGTTGTTTGGGGCTGTAGGATTTTTGGTTGGTTCTGCATGGGTTTGTCTTCTGGTGGAGGTGAAAGCACACAATCTAGCAAAGGGGGAGAGGAAGTCAGAAGAGATCTGTGTCACATGAATTATAGTGTTGTTGAGCTTCCCCCGTATGCGTGGCCTAGCAAACCCACACCAGGTCACTTACTGGGTATGGGGTATCCACTGCTTGGCTGCTTTCTCCGTCACGGATAGAGCAAAGCAGAAGAGATACAAATTCCATACATTTTAAGCAGATTTGTGAATTGTCCCTTGGAAGACCACAACTAAAAAGTTTACAAGCAGTAATATTGAAAGATCCAAGAGCATAACTTGAAATAAAGTTGTTTTTTTTTTTTTTTTTTTTTTAAATTCCCATCCCTTCCTTTAAAAAAACAAAAAGCCTTTTGATGATGAGCCATGTCTTTTTCAATTAAGGAGTACAGATCCGCAGCCTTCCAAATATTCTCCTGAAATACAAGGTTTAAAGTAAACCAAATAAAGGCGCATATGAATGAAGGGAATGAAGAAAAATCACAGGAAACCTTGCTTTCTTAATGTACCCTGACAGAAATGTAAGAATCAGGCTGTAAAAGTTCTTTGGGGGTCATCTTCAAAAGCGAGGAACAATGAGGAGACAATTCAGCTCCTCTTCTCTTGGATGCAACTCCCCTAGATAAAGGGGCATCTACAAGACAAAGATTAGACTCCCGCCGGGGGTCAGTGGCCAAAAAGCCATCTTTGTGACTTGTAAACTGTTAGTGGACACTGCAGCCTAAGCTATTTCACAGCAGGCTGCAGAGGCAAACAATCGAGCACATTCTGATGCGTTTGGATCCAAAGAAAGGGAACAAGCCAAGAGCTTGCCTGCATTAACTAAACGCATCCATTTCAGGGGATCCTATTACAACGTTACAAGGTTTGCCCAATTTGTACTGCCAATTGGGCCCCAGTTTTGTAACTGGGTTAAAGTGTTATGTCAGAGGTTGGCCCACCCCCAGCACACAGGGCCCAGCTCTTACAGACGGGATGGCTGCTGTAAATTAGTTGGACTCCTAAACAAACCAAAGCCAAGAAAGTTGTCACCAAAGCTCCATAAAATGAGGAACAGAAGTTCAAGTTCTTTTCACATCACATTCCACAAAGAGCCACAGCCCAGGCCTGGAAAAATTGCTTTTGGTTCATTTTCTGTTAAGCAGTTTAGCTTCTCCAAGGGAAAAAACATTCAGTCTTTGTGCCCTTTTATGATTTTATTCTGAAGACATCTTACAAGCACACACCAACTTACTTCACAGTTGCCCACGGTAAAGAGATGCACTTGGTTTTCGTTAGTAACACTTGGGATCGCAGGCTGTCTACAGGTGGAAGACTGAAATCAGACAACTTTTCATCTTCAAAGAACTAGACTTTGAACTTCTGCATCAAGGACACCCAATTCACAGAAAAGCTGTTGGGTGATTACGAAAAAAAAAGTGTCTTTGGAGCACAAAAATCCACAGCTCTACTCGTTGTAAGCTAAGTGACATTCATTTCTCTCCTCTATAGAGAAGATGTTGTACGAGAATGTAAACGGCAGCAGATGAGCAGCAGCAACCCCGAGAGCAAACACTGCCAGGTACAACTCTCCTCCCAGCATGTGTGGGTTTCCATCTCCACAAACTGAACGAGATCCTTTACAACTCCAACAAACACTCTAACGCCTGGAGCAACTGTACAAAACCCAACACTACCGCCTTGCTGCTTAGCTCATGGTTTTTTGTGGTTTCATTTCTGTCATTGGAATATTTACAAACTCGTGGAAGGACCTTTGGGACAGAACAGCAATGCCTGGGTCACTCTGCTCCAAGGATTTCCCTCTGGGGGTAGGGTATTACCGTTTCAGAGGGCCCACTTGGGTGCTTGTCCTGGGGCTCTTTCAGACTTTGTTATTGTGTTGTAGTTCTTCTGTAGTGCTTTAAAGGCAGCTAATGCTGTGCAGGATTGCAAAATAGGAGAAGGGATGGAGGGCTCCACCCTCACTGGTACATCCATGTTTATGGGCAAAGAGGAAGCTGTGTGTGTGTAAGGAAAGCCAAGGACTTGTTACTAGGTTGGTGGAAATAATCGTAACAGCCTGACTCAAGGTTCATTGGGCTAGATAGATTTTGTAACGGAAGAACAGTGAAGTTAGAAGACTTAGCTACAGAAAGAAGTTGTCAGATGTGGCCATGTGGCTATGGTTTCTTTTCCTTCTCTGTTACGCTCACCCTTGCCCTGCTCCCCCGAGCCCCAATGCCCGCAGCTCTGGGCTGCTGCAGAGGGTACCACCAGGTCAGCAGCTTCTGGAGTGCCCCGCTGGGAGGGCTGTGATGGTGCCTGTTTCTGCTTCCTGCCTCTGAGATACACTGCGGGTTGTTTTCTGCGTGTTTGCTTGCGTGGTTTTACACATTTCTCTTCACTGGTCTGTGGCTCTCGGTTGCACCTACATTCACTGCATATGGTGCCCTCTGCATATATTAGTTCCTGGTTTTGTAGCCCCTAAAGCCAGTTTTGTGCCGCTTCAGGTCTGCCTTTTCTAACTGACCTTTAGAGAGATGTTTATAGCCAGGGGTCTTCGGTGGCAAGCCCGTGCCTTCTCTCATCCTGTGCCTCTATTCCTCTACACTGCGTCCTGTCTGTCCTGCTCACGGCCTCTGCTGTCCTGCTCATCCTGTATTTATGGCCGTGTAAATAACTCTGCAGAGAGTAACTGCTTGTTACTGCAATCTGTTAAAAACTGTGTTTTGTTTTCACACACAGATGAGCAAAAGGAGCATTTACTAGCCTTAGTGAACTTGCTGTCCCAGCTACACCAAGTAAAGTGAAGCTGTGAGGCAGGCCAGGTCGGGTTTGGGCCAAGCTGCACGGCCACATGGCCCCCTTCTGATGCCCTCAGGCCACTGTCTATTGCTCACGCATCCCGCCAGGGCACTGTGTGCCCTCCTGTGCCACAGGGCTCCTGGCTGGGGCCTGGTGAGGGCTCATGGAGGCAGCCTCTCTTTTTTGTCATCTCTTGCCTTGTGAAGACCCACGTGGGTCTGAGGGCAGACGCAAGGCAAGGGGAATATACATGTTTCAGGCTTAAATGCAGGACGTATTTAAGACCAGGCACCAAGGATGTTAAACCTCAGTGTTTTACAGGCAGCTGTCAGTCTGTAGCAGATGAGGAAAATGCTGCCTGTTGACCAAACAATTTAGTTGTCACATATGTGTACACCACAGTCTTTACTACGACCTGTCGACCAGCTGCAGACCACACATGGCACAGCAAACCCAACACTCAACCAAGACTACCCACTTCCAGATATTGGTCAGGACCTCAGAAGCTAGCTCGCAAAATGCTGACCACCACTCTTCCCAGTTTTTGGGAGCAGCTGCTCTCCAGTTTTGCTGACCATCTCGATAGGCTTTGTCACAGTGTTATGAGCTTGCTCATCCGTGTTTTGTTTTGAAGCTGGCTGGTTTGGTCTGCAAAACATTCACATTCCTGGATTTAAAAAAAAATAAATATGAAAAATCTTATTTGTTTGCTGATGCTCAACAATGGCATTTCTTCAGCTGAAAACAGCACACACTCATCACCCTTTAGAAATATGATGTAGTTTTGCAACAAGTAAGACAATGCTAAAAATCTGCTGCTTCTCCACAGCAAAAAAGTTAGAACACTGTAGGAATAACCAACCTCCTTACCCACAGAGTTGTATCAGTCTAAGATCAAAAAAGCAGCACACCATTTTTTGCAGACACTTTCTTAACATCCAGGAACCCAAGGAAAAAAAGTAGATGCACTGAAGCTAGACTGCACCTAATTTGCATCAATTAGAAGCAGACTTAGTCAAACAGGCAAAGTTCTAGCCAAGACCAGGTGAAGTTACTCATTAATTATGTACCTTTTAATGTACTTAATGCAACAGACAGAGAAGGCAGCCTGTTTTCTGAGAGTTAAGAAATAAGCTTAAGTGAACCTTCAGTACACCCTATTATCCAGTAGCACTTTTTCAGATGAACACAATTACCAGGAAAGAAATGCAGGCCGTCATCTCAAATTTCGCAACAAGACCGGGGACACTGATATCCCAACACACCACTGATGTAATTCAAAAGCAGAAAGGTTAAGTTAATCATTTATTACTTTTTACTGTCCTATAACTAAGGAGACTGAGCAAAAGACCACATTTTACTTATGATACTCCATGAGATTACTGCTAAAACACTAAGAACCAAAATTGTTATTAGAATATGTGCAAGGCCTTAAAGTAGAGATGGAGCTTGAACTCAAAACACATCATCAGGACCTAAACTAAGGCACTCTCACAAACACTCATCTTGCTGTGGTTTGTTTTACCATCTTGGCATAAGAATTTTAGCTGGTATGACTGTAGGGTGGGACAAAGACCCAAGTCTTAACTCACAAAAAGTGCTGCTGGTGAGCTGTGGTGATAGGGAGCACTTCATATCTGTATACTGAAAAATACACGCTCCACACATCGGAGTAGGTAATTGTAAAGCTATCCTTTCACTGAGCTCCACTACTTGTTCAGTAAGATGAGGACCAGCAGAAACATTGCATGGATGGCAGTCAGCACCATTAAAGCAAAATAAAGAAAACTTTGTGCTGGCAAATCTACACGCAGCAGACACCTCCCTGTCCTCACTGAACCTGTATCTTCTGTTCTGAGGTTAAGAAAGAAAAACACCAGGAAGTAGCTAGTACTTACAGTAATAAAAATGTATTACTTTAAAATAAAAATGAAACAATTTTCACATGGAACAGAGTTTCAAGTTAAGACACCCAGGCTGTCCTTGCTGCGGACAGAACATGGCATGACTGTAATTGCAGCTCACAAAATTACCTCTGCTTCCTCTCAGAGGCAGGAAGCAGAAACAGGCACCGTCACAGCCCTCCCAGCGGGGCACTCCAGAAGCTGCTGACCTGGTGGTACCCTCTCCAGCAGCCCAGAGCTGCGGGCGTTACGGCTTGGGGCAGTAGTGCAAGGGTGAGCATAACAGAGAAAGGAAAAAAAACATAGCCACATTGCCACAGCTGACAACTTTTTCCTTTAGCTAAGTATTCTAGCTTCACTGTTCTTCCTTCTTTACGAAATCTATCTAGCCCAATGAACCTTGAGTCAGGCTGTGAAGATTATTTCCATCAACCTACTAACAAGTCCTTGGCTTTCCTTACACACACACAGCTTCCTCTTTGCCCATAAACATGGATGTACCAGTGAGGGTGGAGCCCTCCATCCCTTCTCCTATTTTGCAATCCTGCACAGCATTAGCTGCCTTTAAAGCACTACAGAAGAACTACAACACAATAACAAAGTCTGAAAGAGCCCCAGGACAAGCACCCAAGTGGGCCCTCTGAAACGGTAATACCCTACCCCCAGAGGGAAATCCTTGGAGCAGAGTGACCCAGGCATTGCTGTTCTGTCCCAAAGGTCCTTCCACGAGTTTGTAAATATTCCAGTGACAGAAATGAAACCACAAAAAACCATGAGCTAAGCAGCAAGGCAGTAGTGTTGGGTTTTGGGCAGTTGCTCCAGGCGTTAGAGCGTTTGTTGGAGTTGTAAAGGATCTCGTTCAGTTTGTGGAGATGGAAACCCACACATGCTGGGAGGAGAGTTGTACCTGGCAGGGTGGAGGAGCGTTTGCTCTCGGGATTGCTGCTGCTCATCTGGTGCTGTATTCCAATGACAACATCTAAACACAAAAAAAACATGAGCTAAGCAGTCACTGACTATCTGCACTTTCTAATTTCAGAAAGAAGTCCTAGACAACACAGCAGACACCCAATTCCTTTAAGAAGCCCTATGAAAAGGAAGGAAGCGTGGCCAAGTTGATAAGCAATCAAACTCTTCAGAATAGGAAGGGTAGGAATTTGGGTTGATTTTCTGGACAAGGGCCCAGAAAGGAGGAACACATGCAGAGAGCAAGAACTGGGTCAGCAAACTACTGAATAGTTATTTGTCCTAGTTTTCCAATCGCCACTGGAGGTACTCTTACTCTAGCCCAACTGCATCTGTTCGGGGTATTAATACAGGTGGAACTGCTCGGATAAACTGTTTTGGAAAGGGGTGAAAATACTGGATACTGACAACACCTAAAAGAGGGATCCCATTCCTGTATAAGCTTGGTATCCTTCCAAAAGAGAGACAAGCCATTTAATATAGTTTTGGTGCAAAGGCAAACTACAGCATCCACAGCTGCGACTGAAAGGCAATACAGCCAGCATCAATACCCAGAGGACGCAGGCCAAGCTTCTCACCAGAGGCTGAGTGCTACACAGAGCATCCAGACGCTACTCAGCGTGCCAGGGACATACGTGGAAACCCAGCCAACAATTCTATACAGGGGGGTCAGGTGTGAAAAAGAGGATAAATGCTGCCTCATCCACTTCTACGGCCTCGAGGGATACTGGTAGGAAAGGTATGAAGGGTTCTTACCGTATTGACAGTAGCTGTAAGGATGCTTTCTGGGGAAAAAGTAGGCACTGAGAGACATGTAAATCCTGAGAGTCAGCAAACCACGCTGTGAATTTAGTCATATCAGAACAGAAGTACAGTCCTGGATGACAACCGACCTGCCCTGATAAACAGCCAAGCTCGTAGATAAACAGCCACGTAGACAAGCAGCTGTAGCTAGGGAAACAGGAGTAAGAAGTGACACAAGCCTTGCACGTAAGAAACACAAAATCTGAGATCTATTTTTATCACGTCCTAGCTAACCGGCAATAGTTCAAGTGTTTTTGCATCACATTTTACACATTTGGTAAACACTTTGGGAGAGGACTTGCTTCGCAATAGCACAGAAAGTTTTATTTAAAACCAGTGCTGACCACTCAAAAGCACGGTAAGATTGCAACACAGCACAAGCTTTCTCAATCTTCATGTCTACAACACCAGAACACCAGAAAATACTCAGTGTTTTGGATGTAGACAAGCAAAGGTCCCAGAGTCAGCAGACAGCAACCTCAAACACAGAAAGCCGTTCTCAGCACAGCAAATGGGGAAACCCTGTGAATCCTTGCTCCAGAATGAGGATTCATTGGGAGACTGGTCAAATCCATCAAGGGGTGTTAGGCACGTGAAGTCAGCACTAGCTCCAGAAGCCCCTCGATGTCAGTGCATGCTTTCTGTACACTGTTTTTATATCCATGTTTGGAAGCTACTTGCTTTCTCTGGGAATGGGCATGCTTACTCAAACCTTAGAGCTCTCCCTGTGAAACAACAGGAAGGAGCCTAATTTAAAACAAACCAAACAACAATAACAAAACCACCACCACACACAACAACAAAACAGGAAGAAATCAAATGATTACAAAACAGGAAATTAAAAACCCCATGGACAAAAGGATGAGGGTCAAACAGGAAACTTCTCAGGGGCAGCAGGCAGAGCATCCTACCAATAATACCAATAGCTCCCCAAAGGCACCCAAGGACCAGCAGGCACCATCCTATGGCGCTCTGGCCAAGGGAAAAGAAAAACCCGACAGCTGCCAGAATCTCATTTGCCAAGTTCACCCCTAAGCAACCAGCCTGGCTGGGGCCAGGAGGCGATCCTACAACTTGGCTGGGCTTCAGACACCAAAGGCATAAATGAAAAGGTTAGGGACAAAGCGCAGTCAAAGCCTCAGTACGAGGCAGGCTTGCCAGGACTCCTTCCTGCAGCAGGGAGGTGCACCAAGGGAACCCGACCACAAACACACCCGCACCCTACCACCCACTCATCTCCAGGAAAGGTGAGAACCTGCTGCGCACAAACCAGCCCAAAGTTTCTTGTCTCCCCGCTGCAAGCAGGAGGTCTTGTCACTTTGTGCATGGGTGCAAGAAAACACGAGTGCAAGAAAATCAAGCAAGCAGAGCACGAGCTTGCAGAGATGTTTCTGCAGCATCGATTAGAGGCTCACAGTTGAGAAGCTTCAGCAGCAGCTCCACAGGTGAGGTAGGATCCTGAGGCTAAGGCAGAGGGATTTCTGGTTTGACCCAGCCTGGCTTACATTATAGTTACTCCGGAATTCCAGGTTTCATTGGAATGACTCACCTTTTACCAAAGACTTGAATCAAAACACCCAACATGCCCCTATTTTCATTCTTTTATGCAGATCAGACAGCCAATTGTGATTTTTACATTCTTCAATGAAGAGTGTGCACACTGTCACTCAGTAATTTGATTTCACCCATTTCTATTGCTGCTCCAAGTGGGAGCAAAGGTTTAAGGTAAAAGAAAACAAAAATACAAGAACTCAGCACCCCACCAAGTACCTGACACATCGCTGCAGTTTTCCTCCTGAAATGGAAAAGAGTGGCTAATTCAAGCCCTCTCCCTGACTGGTTTATACTCTCACACACACACCTAGCATCCACCTCAGCTACCAACCCCACACCAGAAGCCAAGCTTGTCCTACTAAAAGTCACCTCATTTCAGAGCATGCACACATTTCTTGCAAGCCCCAGTGCTGAGAAATACAACTTCAAGCAATGGAACAAAAAGATCTGAAACCTTTGTTGTAGAGTACCACACAGCACTTATTTCAATGGCTAAAACACAATTTCCTAAAAGCACAAGCACAGCACCCAGTACTCCTAATCTCAAATTTGCTGCTGCTGTCAGACAAACAGCTGTGCTACCTGTGAGGGAGCAAGATCAGTTTCTCTCACTTCAGATTTGTCACTGGTTCTTGGCCTCTGTATTCAAATTTTGGGAGGTTATAGACCAAAATTCCTACAAGAAGGATGTGAAAGCAACATGGACGCTGTCTCCAAATTAGCTTAAACCTAAATAAGTTTACATAGAAAGGAAAAAATCCTTAGGTTGTGTGCTGCAGAGCAGCTATCAAATGTGTACACTGGGTAATGAAATGCATGCGTTCTGTTTACATTAAAATCCTTTCTTTTTTGTAGGCTTGCCAACCACGATAACAACTTCGACTTAAATAACATTGTCTATAGTCACAGCTAGATAAGTGTGCACATGTATCAGCACAAAACCAAGGGAAGCAGGGAATTTTTCACCATCTCAGATACGGCATTCCCCATAAAATGTTCGGTGGAACTATCCTTTTATCCAAACTCTTGGCTAAACTAGTACTTGTTAAAACTGATTTATTACTGTCAATTAGATTAAAGCACACGTCAGTCTGTTTCAGGTCACAAAATGAGACAATGGAGTTTCACCAAACCATAGACAACACTGCTTTTAGCCCGCATGGGAGTTTGAAATCATAGCTTGGGAGAGATCTGTGACAAATATTGCAGCATGAAAACAGCGAGGAATGCACAAGGCTTTTCCTGCAATCCCCTTCCATTCTTCTCTGCTTTGTTTGATGGCATTTTAAAGCCTAAAAACATCACTAGATGAAGTCTGAGTTTATCTAAGCATCTCGCGTCGCTGGAGTTGTAAAGCACAAAGCACTCCCAAGCCAGCTTCAAACTGACATTCATTGCACTCCAGCGGAGGAGGGAATGTTTACGAGTTAATCCAACCCACTTCAGCCATACTTCACATCGTACACCCAACTGAAAAGCTGGCTCAAACGTTGCACTTCTTACAGTATGGTCAGGAAGTGCTGGTCCTACGCCTGCACAAAGTTTAATCCCCAGCAGCCTGTTCAAAGCCTTCACACTGTATGGCTTCCCTCACTGTTTCACACAGAAAGCAGAATTGGTTTCCAGTTTTGGAATTGGTTTCACTTGCCTCCCAGTGCAATCAACTCTCTAGACCACTTACGAGATGATCCAAGGTCTTCAGCACAATCCAAGAAGTTCAGAGGCAGAGAGCGTTGGGCAGTTGCTGAGGAGAGGCAGCTGTAGTGAACACATCCTGCATGTCAGCTTAGCCTCAGCCACGCCACGTGCTGACACCGCTCCCCTGTGACCTGTCACATCCCCTGAAGAAGCAGCAGTAATGCACATCTTCTGCACCTTTCCTTTTTATGGCTGCCTAGAAATTCATTTTAAGTGCCAGCAATTTGCAATTACGCCATCACTGGTGTGACTAAATGTCATTCTACAACGGGAATTATGCAGCTATGCTTCGGTCAACCCCAAATACCACCACTGTCACCTGTGACTTTGAATGCTATAACAACGTGCTTAAGTGTTCATTTATAACAAAGACATCACTTAAATTACTACCTCATTCACGAGTCCCTTTGGCTTGAAATGAGAAAGCGTTCAAAACATCCTGTTAGCTCAGGCCAGCACCTACAAGAAGGCAGCACCAAATTTGAAGGGAGTTTCAATCTCTCCACAGAATAAAACCTACCAAAAAGGTAGCTTTTTCGGTGCCACCTGAAATCTCACTACTGCACACCCAGCCCGGACTGCTAACGGTAGAGGAATGCGGAATTGTACCTTTTCAAGGATGACCTTAGCCTGCACGAAACATTCATGTGAGTCTTGCAGGCACACAAGCCCTCAGGCACTTCCATAATAATGAACTATTGAAACTGAGCCAAGACATTAGTTTTCAGAGGAAAACAGTCATGAGTTCTGTGATCATGCTTTGTTTTTCACAATGACTTTACTGTGATGTGTAACAAGGGGCTGCTTTGAACCGCTTAACCAGTGCAGAAAAAGTCAGCTGGAGAGGGCTTACACTGAAGAATGAGAAACCAGCGTCCTTCTGAGAGCATCTTGTACCACCTGTCCCACAGCACTTCAAGGCTCGGCTCTCAAAATCCAAGCAGACCTGGTTACTGACAGCCACGCAGGGCAGTACCGTTACATCAGCCCTGGCCTTACCTGAGTTTTTTTTAGGTTTGTTTTCCCGTATCACCTCAGACAGTCCTGTGTCCCCTCCTTTCCCCCCCGCTGACCCGCACGCTGGAGTCCTTCCAATTCAGTTGACATAACTGGCATTTCCAACAGCATCACGCGCTGCCTGGGTATTCTGGACAGAAACATTTCTGCAAGTGCTGTGAAACTTGGCCGGCCTCTCTTGCTCTCCATCAAGGATCGGCTCAACCTGAAATTCTGAGTTTGCCTTTATGGCAGGGCACAGGGAACACCCTGCCTTTAAACTTGTAGGGCCAAGTCCAAATTAGAAGAGAAGTGTTTGTTGTTGTTTTTTTCCCTCTCAGTTATTTTAGCACTACATCTTTGCTTACTGAATCACCCATTACACCCTCCTGGTTACAAAAATCTAACATTTAATTATCGATCCGCCCTCTTTATGGTCCCAGTTGATACAAGAATGCCAAGGCAGCTATGAAAAAAAATCCTAATAAATATCTTACAAATCAAATCTAAGCAACCTAGCAATTTCCTTTGCTGCATTAGTGAAGTCCACAAAAAGGAACAGATTTTTATAACCCATTCATTATTGAACTATTCCTATAACGCTGCAGAATTAATATGGTTGCCATTTATTAAAAAGGTCACAGAGCAGGAAGTCAGAGAGCTGTTAATCTTCATGTCCATGCTTAAGTGCATGAGGACACGAGCCTTTTTCAGCATTCTCCTCTTTGCTCAGACCACATAAAGGTCAGAAAGCCACTACGTAAAGCTTTTGTTGACTTTGTTATGTTTTTCCTCAACTCTCAGCACATCCACCTCGGAAAACAATCCATTTTGTTCCCCACTGGAGGTACAGCAGGCAGAAAGCCAACAGCTGGCACTTTATCACACAGCTACTTTAAGGATAATTATGAATAGGCCCTTCTTTTTATTTCTACAGTCACATTCCATTAAAAATTGCCTGAAAGATTAATACCGAGAACAGCACAATATTGCTGTTATCGACCTTGCAACGCTATAACGCTGTTCTCCGGAATACATAAGGAGACAAGCAACCACTTCAACGAAAGCAAATAAAAGCACTGCTTGCAAAACACACTGCTCTGTCACATCCCCAAATGCCAGGAAGCACCAGGCTCCACCACCACCACCTTACCCCACAGCTCTAGCACTCGTCTACATACTCGTCTACCTGGGAGGCAGGTATCAGTGCATCTGGTGAGGGAGGAGTTTTATCACTCATTAAATCTAAGAAACCAGAGGTGCAATCGCCCTCAGAAGACTGCTTTTACTGCCTGTGTTTCATTATTCCATTCTCATCACAAGTTCTCCATTTTTCAAAAACTCAGGAACAGCATATAGACATGTTGGCTTGAGGTCCCTGTTACAGCATCACCCACCCAGTAGTTTGTACAGGAAATCAAAGTTTGCACAACTACATCAAGTTTCATGCAGCACAAAGGTGTGTGGCACATTCCCTCCAAAAAGACACCTGTTTGTTCAAATATCCATAAACATCCCATTTACTAAATCACACACAGAGACATTTCAAGGAAATTGTACTCATCAAGCACCGAGCATATCCGCAAGTAAGGAGCTAGAGCAGCAACCTCACCAAAATGCTATCACTGAAACAGAGAGAAATCCGCAAAGGATTCCCAGCAGCAAAAGGAGCCTTAACTAAAAACTGCAGGAGACCTGCTCAATGCATTCCGTGATCTAACTGAATAAAAGCTGCCATCCTCTAGACCTAACCAGGGCAGCACAATTGACCTTGCCTTCAAACAAGGAGCAGCAGTCTCTGCAATCCCCTAATCAAATGGAACTGGACAGGCTGGGGAAAATAACACTTAATTTGGTTAAGAAGAGAGAGAGGGGAACTGAGTGAAAACCTATGAGAAACAGCTTTCACGTACTTGTAAGTCGATCTAACCGTGCCTTTGACTATATGCAAATGATCATGACTGCATTCAGCAAAACAACAGTTCACGTTGCAGAGACAACAACCGTAGGCAATGCTGCAACATTACAACACCTGTATCGAGCGTGCGTTCAGCTTTCAGCACCACATGAAGCAACGTGAGCGCTAACCGCTCTGAGATAAAACCCTGCCAGGAAGGAGAGAGTAAGGAAGGGAAAAAAAGGAAGCAGCCTTCCCCACAGCAGCACCCCAAAGAGGCTCACAGGGTGCTTGGATCTGGCCCCCAAACACTGCAACACCCATTTTAGGTGTTCAGACTGGACTTCCAGCCCACTCTGGGAGTAAATTGTCTGCTGTCTTGCTTACTGCTATCTAAAGGTATCTGAGAGCTGGTGATTACAGCACTGCCTATTCCAACACTTTCTTTCTGTTAATAGAGCCTATTTTCTGTTCTCACAAGAGCTTAATTAGTCCTGTTCAGAGCAACAGCAGCTGGCACACCCCAGCAGACTCCACTGCATTTTCCCAGCTAATGAAATCCAGCTGAACCGTGCTGCAAGTTCCCTACACTGACAATTATGTATCCTGTGAACCCTATTCCTACCTACACCTTTGAAGACACCTTTCTGCAAGCAAGTCTACAGCGATGAAGTCCTGAAGCAGCGTGGCAGGAGTACATTTCACATAAGGCCAAAGAGAGCTGAGGCCAGGAAGAGAGATCCCCTCCTCCACTAACGGGGCAGCAGAGGTCTGTGGCACTGGAACACAAGAGCAATCGTGACTACATGCAACAGATCAAATATTAGCTTAATTTATACCTGTCACCCCTACAAATATTTCATCTGCTCAAGGAATCGTTAATATGCACACACACTGAAAAGGCTTCAAAATACTTTCTACCCTGACCACATCAGGGCTCAAACAGATGCCACTTAACAAAAAAAACAGCGAGGGACAGGCAGTTCCATACGGGGGTGAAAATTCAAAAAGAAGTCATAACTGGAATCATTAAACCAGATGACAAGCTGGTATTAAACATATATTCCCTCTTCCAAATTGCAAACACAGTAATTTTGCCCACACCTCCTTGCTTCGAGTTATTTGCTACTTCTCCAACAAAGCAGTGGTGTAAGCTGCGGCACCTCCTTCCCCAGGAAACGCTGCCTGCTTACCGCCACCCCAACAGCCACCCCGCAAAGGGGACAGCAGCTGCTTGCATTCAGAGACTGACACTGAGCCCTGAAAGGAAGCATTGATGTTTGCCTTTAAACTGGATCGAGACAAGCATTTTGACATCAAAACAATCAGACAAACTTCCCAGAAAGCGTGTGTACTCACTGGGCAGGATGAAGTCCAGCTCAGATTCACGATTACCTAATGATGAAAGTCTGAGGCTTATACACCAAACTACTGCCACACACAGAAGGTTATTTTTTTCAAAGTACTGCAACAGGAACTATGTGGAAATAACTTCTGCTTTTTATTATTTTACATCTTGACCTGCAGCATCCTACTTCTAATAAAAAAGTGTTCTGGTAGTCGAAACATACTCAAACAAGCAGAAGTTAAAAATGTTTTCAGAAGCCTGTTTTCTGCAGAAGCAAAACTAGCACTAAGTTTGTCACCATATTCTTGCTTTTTTACAAACCAATTTCTTTATTGGACTTTTCCTTGACAAACGTATCACTTTAAAAAGCAAAGGCAGCCAGTCACTATGCTAGGTGCAACCAGAGAAACACAACGCCTTGCAGAAAGGATGGGCACTCATTTAAAACAAGATTTATCAGAGAATGATACAATTCCAAGTAATCGCCTTCTCTGTAAACTCTGTCCTAAATACTTCTTTGCAATCACTACCATTATCTTGTGTAAGAGCGTCTTTTAAAATCTACCAACACTGTCTGCCAGAAAATTCACTGAATGACTCAGACACAGACACTTTCAGACCATAAATACTCGGAATTGCTATTTCCATTTCAGAACTACTGCTATTTAAGCGTTTGAATTGATGATGGCATAACAGCATAATAATCCAACAACCGCCTGAAGTTTCCTTATCAAGATTTTCCTCATGTACAGACAACATCTCCACTGACGAAAGCAAGCCTGCTTTCTTTGCGCAGCATCTCGGACAACACAGTTACACAACCAGAAACCTGTAAAACTTGCAAAATTTCGACTGCCTCGCATTGAGCATCTTTGTACGGGGAAGCTCAACAACTCCTGGAACGTTCAACCGAAAGCATAAGATGGCAACAGAGGTCCAAGCATTAAAATCACTGGCATTACATGCCCTGCCGATTCCCATTAATTTTCCTTCGTGACAAATCAACAGAACGGCTCGCCTAGAGCCAGCGCAGGCTTTTCAGAGCCCAGCCTTCCCATCCTGCAGCCAGGAGTCAGGCTGCAAGTCTGAATCTCACCCACAACTGCCCAAACTACGGCTCACAAGGCATTTGGGCAGACTTGCAGTGAGGCCACCAGTTCAGTGGCACCGACCCCACTCCATCAGTGCAAAGATGGGTGGGGAGAGCCCTTTGTTTGGCTCAGTTCAGGACCCGATACAGGATAAGCTCCTATGCTCATCGCATTTTACATTTGTCATTGAGAACATATGCATCATAAACAAAAATCTGTTGAAGGAATATTCGCCATGAAAGCCTTTGTTAAGAACTATGCCAAAATACACTCTCTTCCTTCACGCTGGATTATGTTTTCGTATCTGATGTGTACACAGAAAGCTTGATTTGGAAAACTCAGGCAGAGTCTGGATGCAGCTTTTAACTCTGCCATCACCAACTCCAACTCAGTTTCTGCATTAGTGACTGTTCTCACAGGTTTTCACCATGAAGCTGCCAACAGCCTTATCCACAGGCTCTTTAACAAGATTTAGTTAAGGGAGTCGCTTCCGGATGATCAACAAACGTTACGCTTCCAAGACAACAACAAACTTCTCAAGTTGCCTGCTAACCCCCACTCGCAGTCCTCACATAGGACAAGGTGTCACGGTACAGCTGAAGTTTGCATACATAACAGGTTTCTTTACGAAGCACAAACCACAGCCTAACATCATCATAACTGGAATTGCCTGGCACCCCTACAGGAAGAGACAAAAACAAACCCAAAACACGATCACTTCCCTTTCTGCCTACAGAATAACAGTTCCGAGCTGCAGATAAGAAAAGAAAACAGGCTGCGTTTCATGACTGCGCTGCACCCGTTCCGTGACACATCATCTCGCTCTGATAGTCGTAAAGATATTTTCCTCTGCTGCAGCAGCTACCACCCAAACGTGAAGTATTCTTGTGAAGAAAGTGTCTCACTTCTGAAACGCCACAAAACAGCCCCTGGAAGCCGACAGATCTCACAGCAGAGCTCCAGAAGAGGGGGGTGGCTGTGTGGCGCAGCTCTGCGACCTCCAGGAGCGGCGAGGAGCACGGGCAGCACACAGCCTGGAATTTAACACCAGCTACAGCAGGGGAGGGCTCGCAGGAGTTTAAATTACACGTTGGGACCTCAACTCTAGGAAACCAGACTGTGCCCAGAACACGCGCCCAGAGGGCCTTCATGAAACCGGGCCTGTTTTAAGGAGTAAACTGAGAATTGATGGTGTGTGAGACAGCTCAACCACCTGAGGAGCTTCCAGGCAGCGCTAGGACGGAGAAGTCCCTTTAGATAAGGGCTAACACCTGGAAGCTTTTCTGCTGCGTGACAGGTGCGCGGTGCCTCACCTTGAGTTACTCTGACTTACAGGCACTGCAGCCGAAGTTTAACATTAAGGGGTTTCCTACGAATACACCAGCACAGCCATTCTCTAAATGTACTCAATTAGCTGCCTGAGGTTCTAATGAGGGTTAAAACAGATTCAAGAAGCACCCAACACACCGCCCGCACGCCTCGCTATGGCATCGCCTGTCCCATCCCCCTGCCCCAGGGGCCTCCCGTACCCCCCCCCCCACCCCCAACACCGCCTCACCGGGCGGCCCCGGCCTGGACACCGCCAGGGGACCCAGAGGGGACCCAGAGGGGACCCAGAGGGAACCGCAGGGGGGCACCGGGGCCCATCCACCGCCCGCCGGGCCCGTCCCGCGCCCCCCCCGGCGCTCACCTGGCAACGGCCGCCGCCGCCGCCCCCCGTGCCCGGCCCGGCCCCAGCCCCGGCCCCGGCCCCGGCCCCGCCGCCTCCTCCCGGCCCTTGGGCGTGAGCAGCGCGCGAGGCCGCCGCCGCCAATGCGGGACGGGACGGGCCCCGCGCGCCGGAAGGAGCGGGGAGGGGCGGGGCTCGTGTGTGAGGGGAGGGGGTGGGGCTTAGCGCGGCCGCGGGGCATGCTGGGGAATGTAGGCGCTCGGCGGCGGCGAGGCGGCTCTGATTGGCGGAGTGGGTTGGGGGGGGAGGCGGTGACGCGGCGGAGCGGGGGGTTGTTCGCCGCTCAACGCCGTTGCTATGGCAGGGAGGGTGCGGCGGTGCGCGGGGAGGGAGGGGCTGCCGCCCGTCATGGCTGCCTCGGGGGTTTGGCACTGGTGGGGCGGAAAGGGGCCTGCCATGGGTCCCAGCAGGCGCTGAGGGCACCTTCCTGAAGGGACCCGGGCTAGAGCAGTGCTTAAGAAATGCCACCACAACGCCGCGTGCGCCCACAGCCATTTTAACACCCCCCACACACATATCCCTAAACCCGATGCTGGTTTCTGGAGGTTTCTGGAAAGCCCGGCTATTGTGATGCCTCCGGCATGCCTGACACGAGGTGTCTTTGTTAGGCAGTGGGAAGCATAAGCAGAATGGCAGGAAAACCCCTGTTAAGATAACACCTTCTGAAACCGCTTCCTTGGGGGAAATAGTGGAAACCCTCAGCCTGGGTGCTGTACATCCAAACGGGTCAAAACACAAGGGAAATGACCTGCCAGAGGATGATCTTGTGTTGTTGAAGAGAACAATTGGATGATCTGGCAGGACTCATCTAGCTGAAATTTCTGTGGCTCCACTCGCTTCAGTGCTCCTTGGAGGCGCGCGCCTATAAACTTGGATCCACACCCAGAAATTTAATGGCAAACAATCGAGCGTAAACAAGACAGTTAATGGAAGCAAAATTATCCCCATAAATTAATGTTTGAAACACTTTGGCCCCAAATACATACCGACATAAAATAAATATCGCCCATTCCTTAAGACCTTGTTTACAAAAACATGATTCCCTGTTGCCTCCTTTAAAATATGTCCCAACTCACACATTCATTACAATCTTAAGGGTCCATAAGGCACCTGGGCAGTTACTGAGCACCACAATGGCACTATTGCATGTATTTACGGCTCCTAACATCAATCTGAATGTATTTTGACAGTACTCGGGCTGCACAGCAGCGAGCAGCAGCTGCAGAGCCTGCTCCTGGCTCCACCCCTGCCTGTCAGATGAAGCATTTCCTGCCCCATGTTTCAGTATTTCATCTGTAAAATGGCGCTAATGATTTTAAAATATTGCGAGCTCCATCGACTAAAAATGCATGTAAAAACTGCATGTCATTTTCATCTGTCATTTCCTGTCAGCATAACTTAATGCGTACTCAGCCGGTTAAGAGGGAAATTGAGATAGGAACGCTGTTTCATTAAATATTAAATAAACTGAATTAAAGTGGTTTATTCTGGTTCAAAAGCCTGTAAATCAAAAAGCAAAGCTGTGCTCTGCCATACAGGGCAAACTACTCGTTTGGAAAGACACATTTTTAAAAAATGAGTTATGCACTTCTTGGGCATTTAAAGATAATTCCTAGTGCTCACAGCATTAATATAAAATGTTCACCACCTTAATTCCTCCTCTCAATGTTTTAGTCCTAACTACGCAGTCCTGCACTTTGTGAAAGTTGGCAGGTCATTAGTTAACTCTGTTATTGTTCTTGAGCAAGAGGGAACAAATTTGCCTGTGGTAAATGAAACTCAGACTGGCCGGAATAACCACAGTGAATTGCAGTGCGGCTGACACTCTAAAACCCTCACCTAGGTGTTTCCTCAGCCAGAGAAAGGTACTGGCTATTAGTGCAGCTCCTACAGGCTGTGAGCCAGGCTGGGGCTACAGTCAGCTCTAGCACAGTGTCTGTGACATTCAGTAAGTGATGCTGGGTCCACCCCACCTCTGTTGGTTTGGTTTGGTTTGGTTTTGCTTCTGTTTTCCTCTGAAAGGCGTAATTGCAGTGGGCCCTTGCATGGTGATGCCCCACCCTGCTCTTCCTGCCCTGATCACGATGCTCTGGCAGTCATGCAGGACACTGACACAACCGTGTGGCACTCTAGGAACAGCCGAAGACAAATCGTGATTCAGAATAAAACTGCCCTAGGGTGCGGAAGAGCCTGTACATTTTTTTTTTTACAGGATATGCCTTATTTCTGCAAGCCTTTAAACTGCTTCATCTATTGGCAAACATATTTGAGAGGCTGCTGTCTGAATTCCCCAGGCAGGCTGCATCCATGTGACACCAGCGTGGGGCAGCGCTCATGGGGACAACAAGGCCCGGGGTGGGGGTCACGATCGCCCCGTCCCCCAGTGAAGCTGTGCCTGCTCATTCTCTTTGCATTTCCTTACAACAATTAATTAGCTATCAGATCTTCCCCTCTCAAAGCACGAGGGCATGCTCACTGCATGCTGTGGCACTGTGCCGAAGGGTGGTGCTTGCTGCAGGAGCCAAGTTCAAAACAGCCAGCTTGACCGCTGTTGGCAGCACCACGGGGCCATCAGACCTGGATACCTTTGGGCACACAGCGTGGAGAGGTAATTGTGACATTTCTGTGGCCAACCTGAGTGCCACGCTTCTCCCTCCAGATTAACAGGGCCCCTGAATCACCACTGGGCCATTGCAGGTAGGGTAGCGTGCTGTCTGAGCATGGCCCAAATCCAGCCTACCATTCCCAACCCATGCAAGGAGAATAATTTTAAAAATGAAATGCAGAGAAAGAAAACTCTCTGATGTCTTAGAGGTGACTTCCCAGTCCCTTCCTAAGCACTGTTGAGACCTCCCAACATGTACTGTCTACTGGGAAGGAAAATTAAAGTGGGACTCTCTCTTAAATGTAAAGAGCAAGCTCCTTAAGATAAGCCTATCTTTGGTGTTCTTCTGATGTTATAAAACAACGGAAATAAATCAAGGAAAAAAATGTTTTCGTAACATTCTTATTAGTGCTATGGAGATGCCTTGGTGTAGGTGTGCCAGTAGGTAGCCCTGCTCTCTGCTGGTTCAGTACAGAACTGCTGGCATCGCTAGCCCCAGAAGGACCTTCAGGTCAACCTTCAGGGTGCCCAAGGTGTCCAGGGCAGATGGATGGCCCTGCCTCACTGGCCGTATGAGAGACCTGAGTCCGAATGGCTCTGGCATCACCAGTTGGAACTGCATCTGTGACAATTTGGCCTCCCATCATGTCACATCACATCAAAAGAGGGCTGCAGGCACTCTCTCACTGCGTTCCTGGAGGCTGAGGCAGTGCTCAGAGCTCAGTACTTCACTGGAGAGCATTTCTTCTAGGGATGCTCATGATGGAGAGACATGGCTGCAGTGTTACATCCGCTTGGAAAAAAAAAAAAAAAAAAAAAAAGGCTTAAAAAATTACTTTGGCTTTCCATTTTGCAAGGAAATGCTGACTCTTTATAGAGGACAGGTGGCAAAGTCCAAATAGACAAATAGATCCTTTAAATCTGTAGGTCTTATGGAAAGCTCAAATGCCCTGGAGAGAGCTGGTTTACCCTAGCACAGGGCAGGATCTACTACTCCATTTCATGGCTGCCCACCAGTATGGGGAAAAAATAGAGAAACAGCTTCTCCTGGCTCACAGAGGCAGGAGAACTCCTGACCCCACTGTTTGTTCCCTTGTTCTGTCTTTGAGGAAATTCTATGAGTAGGTCGTGCCCTTTTGTATCCTCATGCAAAAATAGGTTTCAACTGTCATTTAAACAGAGCTAAGAAAGAAGAGGGAATAGTAACAGCTTCAGGCCCTGCAGAAGACTGACAATGGGGAATTCGGCAGGAAGGCAGGAGCATACTGTGATCATTGTATTACACCGTGGGTTTTTATTATTGTTATTTTGGGATTTACAACGGCTGGTCATGATTCCTTTTGTCCCTTTCTGGTATGTATCCTGTTGGCCACAGAAATCTGCTTTGCTTATCTTTGAGGTTGGTTATATTTACACTTCAGAGCTGGTATGCTCACGAAATGGTCCCGTCCCTAAGCCACCAGCTATCCATGCTGGGGCTGGGACAGGCTACACGCTCAATGGTCTGTGCATCCATCAGTCTTTGCGCACAAGGTAGAGGTGCCCACACAGCCCTGGCAAGGAGGGCATGGCCAGGGTACACGTCTGGACCAAGGAGGTGCTTGCACCTCTGGGACCCGTAGCCCTGATATAGCTGGAGTCTATCTTTGATGAGAAGTCTTCCCTTTGGTGGGAACAGTCTTATGTTCACATCTGCCCCCTGTCTGTTACACGACAGGTCCTGCAGAGCCTGCCATTCGGTGAATTTTATTTCCTAGAATACCTTCTAGAAACTATTTAAGCTAAATGTAGTTAATGTAGTTAAACAAAAGCTAAATAAACAACAATGAATGCCCATATAAGTGGCTGGTTCTGGACAACCTTGTGACAGACACTTGAGAAATGCTCTTTAGCTGCTGGAAGGTATTTCCCAAGGTCTCCTTGGGATGTTCTGTGTATGTGTCAGCTGATGAAAATACTGTCTGTATTTCTGTAGCCACAGGTGATTAGGAACTGCTCCCACAGCGTAATTCAAACCTACTAGGCTTCTCCCCAGACAGCATCAAGTGAGCAGAGAGAAACCCTTGCATGTCTGATTGTATGAGTGACCAAGATTTGCTTCATTTGTGCTTTGCCAGGGCTATAAAACTTGGGTCCATATAGGCAGGGTGAGGTACACTTAAACAACGCGTCTGGGTTCAACATTGCTGTTTGCTGAGCTGCAAAGGCAGCAGTCTCTCCGTTCGACATCTTGCAGACGAGGAATAGGAACTTCCAAACAACGCAAACAACCTTGACCCTAGTGGTGCTAAAAGGTGCCTTGAAATTTTCTCACAACCCTGCCACTACCTTTTTGCCGTAATTACTATCAAATGAAAGTTTCCGTTTGTTCTGGGGTCAGCTATTGCTTAGCTTACCTTGCAGCAGAGTATACTGAGGCCTCATTCATTCACTTTATAACTTATATATTACTAACCAGTTGGAAAATGATGACAGATTTGCATCCTGTTCTGCTCCGTTTAGGAGCTGATGTGCACTGACTTGCAATAACCGTGTATTTGCATAGTGCCTTTAACTCCAAAATATTTTAGTTTTACATGACTTACGGGTGGTCATTTCTATCAGCCTTGAAGTGCAGCGACTTCAGGGTTGGAATGTGGCAGTCAGTAACCAGCACACACTATAAAATAGCATATTGTGGGAATATCTTATCCATATGAAACTGCAAATACAATTTAAGTAGACAGGTATTTGATTCAGAAACCAGGCTACCTTCTCTAAGCCTTAGTCTTACTACAGGACATTCAACAGCTGTAAATAAATAAGTTCTGATTTTTTTCACTTCTCTGAGGGTCCCACCGAGCCCCCCAGCAATCACGTCTGGACATCGACCCTCTGGGTGCCGCTGAGCCTCTTTGTCCATATCACTGCACCATGGGGACGTACTGACTGCCAGAGTTAGGGAGTGTATGGAGTAGGCCTTCAATTACCTTTATTCATCAGTATTTCTCAAAGAGCTTTACAGAAAAAGGAGGTGTTCCGCTCCCGGTTTTATATAGGAGGAGGCTGGAGACTAAAATGCACATAAATTAACTTGTTGAAGATTACAGAGCAGGCAATTGGCAGAGCTCACAATCGAGCTTAGCTCCCCATCCCCACATCCCCCTACTGCTTTGTGTATCTAACAATACACAGCTTCAAACCCACCACTTTTTAACTTTCATGGTAAAGCAGCAGCTTTGCCAGAGTCTTCTCTTTGACTTTCTTTGGCTTTGCATCAAACCCAACTGGCCGTGCTCTGATTTACTTTATACTTACTGCCACCCTAAGGAGGTTCTCTGATGTCTGGGTGCCATATAAATCAAGGTTTAATTGCGTAGTGCAATCAAAATTTTTTTTGATACAAAACAGACAGAAAGTTGAGACGACTGAAACCTAGATCTTGTAAAAAAAAAAAGTGTGTGTGGGAGGAGGAATTGATGGTCACTTCTCCTGTATTGATATATAGCCCCTGTCCAGTAGGAGCTACTGGCTCCAGGCAGGCTGCAAGAGATCCAGAGTTCTGGGACAAATAGCCAAAATCATCTTTTTTCTATCCAGACAAAATTTTAGGTGGAAAAAGAAGGACATGTCCAGAGACACCCAGATGAATAGCAGCCTTAACAATGCCAACTTTTCCGCTCCCTAAGTTGTTTACACCCACAAAATTAATTGTGGTGCCAAACTGCGAGGAGATTTGGGACTCCCTTAAACGTGTGGTCTTTATTGGGAAGGCCAAATGAAATCATTTTGAATTATTAGACACATTAACAATGCCTAAGGGTGCCATATACAAATAGCTGACACCTTTAAGGACTGATGCAATGAGGATGGACAAGAACATGAGGTGAGAGTGGTGGGAGGAAAGGTCTTTTTAGATGTATCCAAGGTAGAGCAAGTTTTATTACTGGGCTAGAAATGTATAGTATCCCAGGAGTGAATAGCTCACACATTTGATCTGATCTTGGGCTCAGTCCAGCTCCCACTGAAGTTTAATGGGAGTTGGATCAGGCCATTGCACTCACATTTTTTCCATGCATGGAAAACTATTTCCGTTACTTTGAATTACAATACCACTGGCTTTGGATTTTATATAATAAAATAAATCTAAGCCACTGTTTATATTCCAAGAAACTGCATTCTGGGATGCCAGCAAATATATTGCCTGTTGGAGTAAAAAAAATAAAATAAAAACTGGACACATTGGTTTAAAAAAACAACAGCTCCTAATTATTAAACATAATTTTTCTTCCTTGTGCTTTTCTGGAGTCCTCAAATATTTGAAGTATGAAAGGTACATATAAATTCTTCTCTGGTGGTTGAAATGGTGGAATCTGTAAAACTGCAATGCTTTATAAGAAACAGAGGTTTAATATAAAAATAATAATCTTCATGACTGCCTCTTTGCTTATTGGCATATTTTGTGCATTTTAAAATTTACAGTTAAAAAAAAACACCTTGGAATGTCAGTAAGAAAGAGGGTGTACATCAGCAAACCGTTGTATTTTTGGGACTGGCTTCTCTTGATTGTTCTCTGACTGCAAATGAACTCTGCAGATGCTGAGAGGCACAGGAAACGTCTTGTGCTAGGAACAGCATTTGTTCCCCGCTTTATGAATTGGATTCTGCTGAAATTCCAAAGTGGTAACACTGATTAGCAGGCTTTGGTGGTGGCTTCTGCCCTACTGTGATTTTATTATGCTCTCATACTACCAGCAAAAAGCACAGAGAAGACTTCCATTGGTGGCCATATGCCCACGTTCTGGGAACATACTTAACTGTGGATAGTTTGTACCGGGGAAGAGCATGGCCTCCAGACTCTGAAATACAAAGCAGCAAAATAAAAGACTCCCCAAAAGAATAAAACAAAAATACACATATACGCAAGCAACAGAGGGAAAGAAATCTCATCGAGGTGTGTTTAATGTTAAAGAAAAACTGTACATCTGAGAGGGTGGTGAGGAGGGTTTAACAGAGCTGAACAAGGTGAGGACCGCATCCACTTCAGAGAGGAAGGACAGCAGCAGCACCAGGAGTGCTTAAGCAGTCATGCGCGTGCAAAACTTCTGACCACTGAAAAAATACGAAGTATATTTCCTTCACAAACGTCCCTGGGCACTGGCAGCTTCTCCTCTACAATGAAAAGTTAAGTTTCAGCATGGGATTAAAGGAAAAAATGTTCTCCCTCTTGTATATAGCCATGTAGACTGAGCTGGACAGATCTCCCCTTTGTCCAGGCAGCACCAAGGAGCTAGGGCATGGCTTCAGGTGGACTCCCAGGCTGTGTGCCAGCCAGCCACAGATAACACCGTCCTTCCTCACAGCAGCATGCAAACCTTCCACCACCACGTTGCCGACTGTCTGGCGTCCAGGAATGGTTTACAGGACTCTGGATTTTAAGCTGTATTCTTGAGCATGAGCCTTGGCTAACTTTCCCTCTCATGTGACAAAGCCCTTTAGAGGGATCAAGAATTGTTTCCAAAATCCCCGGTGGGTTTAGTGGGGCAGCAGGGCTTGAAACACAGCTTACCAAGTCTATGGCAGACCTGGCTGTAATCTCAGATGTCCAGTAACAATGCAAAATATTGTATCTGTAAAATATCTGTAATGTCTAGACAGCAGAGAGCACCCACCCTTCTCCTTCCTGTTGATTTTATGTCTGTAATGAAATGGTGGTGGTATGTGTACGTGTGTGTGTGCACACGTGTGTGCAGAGGGAGTTCGGTTTGTTGGCACCTCCATAGCCTCTTTGCCCCACCTGAAGCCCCCAAGGGGAGATGCATTCAGAGACAAGCTCCCCAGCAGAATGTGAGGGCTGGCAAACCTGCCGGCCTGAGGGGGGAAACTTCAAAACCAAAATGTCTCTTAAATAAGCTTCTTTAATTATTATCATCATCTGTTTATTTATACAAATATAAAATATATTTATATAGATTTATATAATATAGATTTGTCGCTTTGGTGGCTCTTTTCATTTACAGACGTACTGGTCAACGATCTCTGTGCACTTTTTACACTTGACGTAACAGCACCAATGGAACTTGCAGTGGCAGCGCTCCACCTGGACGCTCTTGAACTGGTCGTAGCCCCGTCCGCAGCACATCAGCTCGCACCCATCCATGCCCTCCGAGGTCTTGTTGCACAGGCGGCCCTGAGTGCCCAGCGAGCCGGTGGTCTCGTTGCGCAGGCAATAGTCCGGGCTGGGGTCGACGTAGACCAGGTCCTCCTGCGTAGGCATGTTGAAGCGGTTGTTCACCAGCTCCAGCTTGCCCTTGCGGCTGATCCGCATGGCGGCGGCGCTGTCGTACTTCTCCTTCAGCAGGTCGCCCACCTTGCGGAAGTCAGCCAGCTGCAGCCAGCAGGTCTTGAGGCTGCAGGAGCCTGACACGCCGTGGCACTTGCAGGCCACGTCCGCCAGCTTGTACACGGCCTGCGGGGAAAGGAGCGCAGTCAGGCAACGCTGCATTCATTCGTGCTATGCCGGCAGCTGGCATTCATTATCATGAATTTATCAGTGCATTTTCATAACTGCTTTGATTATCCCTCCCCCCATTCCTGTTGTTTCGCCCTTCAGAACAGACAAAAGTCTCCTCTTCCTCCCGCCGTGATCCTGTTTGCTAAGTATTTCTGTGTCTGGTCACATTGCCTCTAACCAGAACTCCCCCATCCCACCTTTTCCTCCAGCAGATTGCTGGCTTGATGGCATGGCCAGGAACAGGAAAGCCCTACACTTGTGTTTCTGAGAATTGCCCGCATCTCATGGACCACCACACTTCATGTTTTTCCCCTCATAGCTGATACAAGGGAACACCTGGGAACCTGTTCATTTCCTGTCGGCTAAAACAGGAACTGATGCTATCGCTCTAGAAATACATCTGCATCCTTTAGAAACAAATCCCCTCTCTCTGCCGAGGATCTTTGCTCCCGCGGTTCCCAGAGGAGTCCTTGTTTTTTTGAAGAGCAAGGAGCAGAGATGGTAGTGGATGTGCGAGAGATGAATGCCTTCACATCTCCTCAGTCCCTCTGCTCGAGGAGCGAGCCCTGGCTGCAGATCTGCGCCATCTCGTGTCCAGATACTCCACTGCACTACAACCACCAGCGCTGCGCAGGAGGACACACAGTCCAAAAACCATGCACAACCTCTCACTGCTGTCTTTTCTGAGATACTTTAAGCTCCGTTTTCAGAGGTCTATGGGAGTTTTAGATGCATCGTACCCCTGAAAAGGCAGCATCTCGTGCAGCAAGGCAGAAAACCAAAATTAACAAAGAGTCTTAAGAATTCAGGCCAATGAGCATTAAAGCCTCAGTAGAGCAAGTATGCGATGTAAAGGAAAACAGTCCTTCCTCCCGCACTAGCTGGGAGGAGAGAGAGAAAATAAGAAAACATTTTAGAATAACAAAGCTCAAAACCTACGAAAACAACCTGAAGTGCAGGTCAGGTTTGTTCTTTCCATTAATTTCAGATACATGTACCAGGCTGCAGACTATGTGAGATCCTGTCAGCACCAACAGGAACTTACAGAGTTTACAGAGGGAAGAGCTGGCATCCACGTTCAGTCAGAGCTACCAAGTGTTACAGCATTTGACTTCCAGAGCTCTTCACGCTTCACGTATGAGGCTCACATCTGCTCTCCCATGGCCATCCTGCCTCTTGCAGGTCTGCAGGGCAGCGCCTCTGCCAGATCCCGCATGCCAAACAGAGCTATTTGGCATCGGCTGCAAAACTACCGCCAGCTGTATCTGGGTTGGGGTGATCAAGGAACGTGAGAAAAATGAGGATGTTTTGAAGGAGATGGCAATACGTCTTCTAGCAGGCTTTCTGCTGAAAAAAGCAGCCAAAGACTGAGGCTCCTTTTCTGTCTCACTCATTGACACCAAAGAAAGCTTCCCAGCTCTCCGCATTCACTTGCCAAGGAGTAGGTGATTAAGGAGATCCTACAAACAAAACCTTCTGCGTATGACTGCGTTCTGGACTAGCAGGGAGAGGTCAGAGTTCTCCTGAAACAACCGGTTGCTCCCAGTCTAACAAACACCTAGTGCTTTTGACAGCTAGTGAAGATTCAATTGGGCTTAATGGCTAAATCACATGGAGGCCAACCCAGCTCCCAAGGAAGTCAATGGGCTGAGTCCTTAAAACAGAGAAGCTTTAGTTGTGCTCCTCGGAGCTCAATTTACTGAGGCACTGCCTCACAGCGCAGCGCAACAGCTACGGGCTGGGAGTTAAGCGCTCGCCTTGGACTGCGCTGTAGTTGCAGAGGACCAACCACGCTGTCACTTAAGGACTCCTGCTGTACTACCACCAGACAGAGCTGCAGATGAATTTCCCGAGGCCCAGACACTTACTATATCCTCACTGCACTGCCAGCCTGCTCGTTATAAGCTTGTGTTAGCACTTTTTGGTTATGGTTCTGTCAAATCCCAGGCCACTCATGCCTCCCTTGCCCTTGCATATGTTTTTATAAAGTATTATGGTTCTTCCTAATCCTGGGCTTTGTTCCTTTAGAAAAACACTGCAACTCGATCCCCCTCAGCTAATGTCATGGGACTGAGTTCACTCTGGCTTGGCTTTAAGCAACTGATGCTCAAAACATCTGGCCCATGCGGGTAATAGCCGTGCGGGGGAACGCCAGCCCTACCAGCTATCACAGGTAAGCACGGCGCCGCTCAGCCCCCCACAGCTCCCACTATCAGCGTCCCGCGGAGGTAACCGCAGCTTTACCCTCCAAATGGCTCTCCCCCTCGGCTGCCTGGATGGGGGGAAAGCAGAGGAAACTGGAGAGCTCCTTTCTGACTGGGCGAGGGTCAAGGTAAAGAATAACAGACCCCACGTGTAGTTCTGAAGGCAGGGCCTGATCGATGGCCGTGCCACTTAAGCAGGTTGAAAATGCCTCTAATGGAAAGGCTTAAAGCCCCTTCCCATCAGCCCAAGTTCTCTTCCAATTCTTTCCTCGCTAGAATGGGAACGGGAAGAGAATTAATGGAGGGAATTCCTATGTGGTCAATTAGCCAGACCCCCTTCCAGGCTCTTCTGGCACGGGGCTGAGTGACTGATGACTGAGGCCTGCCATATGCTGGCTGGGTAAATAGCGCGGAAGGACTGACCGCCACAGCCCGCCAGACAAGGGCGACAGATAAGGAACGGGGGGGAAAGAAGAGAGGGTAATGGAGCCCAACTGGAAAAAAAGAGACAGATGGAAGGAAAGAGCGTATTGAGATAACAGCCAAGGCAAATAAACAAGGGCACTAAAGCCAGGAGCACTACCACAAGGACCGCGATGTGGAGTGAAAGGGTGATGGGGTCAGGAGTGCCTGAAAGCTACAAGGGCTCGGCTTCCTTCCCAGCCCTGTCGGCTCCCTCCAAGAAGCACTGAGAGCAAGGACAATCTTCTCTCCTGCCATCAGAGCTCCTCAGGGTTCAAGGAGAACCATCTCACCTAGATGAAACCGAGTGGGGGCACCTGCCAAAAATCAGAAGACATCATCAACTCGAACGTTGGCCGGGAAGTCAGGGCAAGGCTGCACAAGGGACGGCAGCTGGCGGTAACTTAGCAAATGCTCACTGCTGTGTCTTCTTCCTTCACCCCTTTCTTGCAGCACCGTTTTCAGGAATGTGGAGTTACAGATGCATCTTCCTACTCCCAAAACCAGAATCTCAGAAATGAAAACTTAACATCTTGGAATGTAGGACTAGACGGGGCCTTCTTGGTTACTAAGTACGATCTCTTGCTATTGTAGGCACCACTTCAACTAATGTTTTCCTTAAAAGTACTGAGTGCCCTTTTAAAAGCAATTTGGTTTTCAGGCACCATTATTCTGATCACTGTTTCAATGATAAAGTATCTTTTTCTAATTCCCAGCCTAAATGTATTCACTTTATGCCCATTTGCCATTGTGCCAAATTGGCCTTTTGCTTAAAAAGTACTTTTCCTTCCCTATTAGTTCTCCCACTAACATAGACATCAGTCATATCCTCTCTCAGCTTTCACTTCGCTAGGCTAAACATGGCAAGCTATTCTAGCCTGCTTTCTTAAGAAAAGATTCTTATCCCTTGGGTCAACCATAACAACCCTTTTCTAGTCTGAGGTCATTTTACTTGGGAATATGAGAGCATACAATATTTTGGGGCCTTACAAGATCTTAATACAATGGCATTAACATTCCCCTGTGTCTTTCAAAAAGACTTTCCCTAGTACATTCTAGGATATTTGCCACCTTACGAGCCACATTACATCTGCAGCTGACTGCTGCATCCAACTCTTTTCTACTTATTTCCTAATGACTAAAAAAGTTTTTCACACAAGACCTTGAAATGACGGTTTTAATGTTGTTTTATTGGATGTCACTAGTTGCTGTACAAAATTCAGATTCTCCTCTATATGCATAATACCTTCCACCTCTGCATTGTCAGCAAATTTCATCGTCCCATTCCAGCTCTTGTGTCAAGGCCAAGAAACAAAAATATTAAGCGTTGGCCTTCAAGCAAGTCCTTGAAGAATTCTGCTAATTAAGCTCTGTCAAGATCAATATGCATCTTTTCACACAACTTACTGACATCTTCCCTTGAACCAGTTTCTCATTCATCCCACAGTTGCTGTATTTTTCCTTATCTTTTCCAACTTAACCACGTGTTTCCACATGGGAAACACATAAATTGTGTCACAGATCATCATCTAAACGAGACCTATTGGATCTGGTTTGCCTTCAGGAAATCAGTGATGTTCTAAATGACCAAGTGATCAATCTTTGAGAAATTCTTGTCAAATTGTTTCCCTTTTTGCCTTTTCTTCTGAACTATCCTTTCCCCTGCACCCTCGTGTAAATGCTGCCAAGGTTACGCTGCCCATGCTGCCAGGTGCCAGCCCTTTCAGAGTGCCAGACAAAAAAATGGGCACTCCCTGTGACTTGAGGGCTTCAAGCTTCCTGATTTTTGTTTCCATCTTGGTGACAATAATTTCAATTTCCCTTCACTGCCATGTCAACATATTTCTAAGAGACAAGAGCGAAGGCTGCCCTGTACTGGCCAAATTATGATCTTGACCAGACAGCCCTGGAACCTGTAGCAATGCCATCTCGGAGCTGCCTCAGGCCAGATCAATTCATATTCATCTCCTTTCCTGATGCCAGCATCTCCATTCCTCCCTACCCCCAAAATCTTGATCCACTCAATCCACCCCAACATCTTAGTCCCACTTATTCCAGAGCCCTCCATTCTTCCAACTCTTTGCTGCTACCGGTTGACTCCCACCTGAATCATTCAATCCAATCCCAAATGCCTCTCTGTCAGCAGCCCTCTGCACAATCCCACCCATCCCAGGTCTGCTGGCCCCAAACTTCAGTACTTGCTGCTCAGCTCTACCCGTGCTACCTGTCTGAACACAACAGCTGCCTCCTCATGCCTTCCTCACCTCCACAGGGTGCCAGCATCATCAGCCACTGCCTGCCCCCAGAGCACTCTGCCTGGCTTTCCCCAAAAATACAGTCCCAGGGGGATTTACAAATCTACAGCGCAAGCACTGACTCCCCGAGGCAGGAGTGCTGAGGACAGAAAAAGACATCTCCACTGTGCAGCAGACACAGGGCACGAGCAACGCACCATTCTGGCTTGAAGCCCCAGGTAAAGCACTCCTTTACTTCAGGGACCAAAACTACTCTGTCTTTAAACTCAGCCCCATTCTCGCTGAACAGCAGTCTTTTCTCTTCCCATCTTTTCCAATTTACTAAGCTAAAAAAACCTTTTGCTATTTCTGTTACTACCCTTTGCAAGGTCTGACTCAGCTTGCTTTTTACTGTTCTCACTTCATCTTTACGCTTCTTGACCTCTAAGACAGAGCATTTTGTTATTTATTTGCTATCGGTTCTTTTTTTTCCCCCATTCTTAGTAAGCTCTCAGTCTATTCCTAACAGCTTCTCTGTGGTAGTTATTCATTCAGTGAGGTCTGGATATTCTTCCTACAAGCTTTTTCCTCTTGCTTGGCATGCACAATTGTAATGGCTTTAGCATCTTTGACTTGAAAAAGTTCCAGACCTCCTCCACATTGAGCTCTTCAGCTGAGTTTACTAACCGGCTCCCTTAGTTTATCAGAGTTTGTTAATCCACCAGCTTAATTACACACTGGTTTATAGTTCCATTCAATTTAATCTAAAATGACTTCTGTTCGTCTAATCTAAGGTTATTTTCTATGGGCATCTGTTCTCAGCGTCTACCAAAACCAACCTTGAAATAACATTGTCTTTTGCTGGGCCCTTAGGAAAGCTTTCGTCCAGGTCCTGCACTAATTGGAGACAAAGAAATCACCTTGAGGGTCTCGTCTGCAGAGCCCAGAGAAGCATGTGCACTGTAGCACCCCAAGCACAGCTTATTCAACTTTCTGCACTGTAGTAAAGGCGGGACAGAACTGGATTTAGCTGCATCCCTAAAAAAGGACAAAGCTTTCTTCTATCTAAAACCATGCCATAGTTAGAAATCACAGCTCGGTTTCTTCCTTGTATAACAAGAACAACAAGACATGGTGATGTTTCAGCCATGCTGCAGAGCAAGTATCTTCTAATGTGATCTTCTGAGTAAGGCGTTACTAACAGTTTAGCCATCCCTCAAACTATTTTACATGGGACATTTTTTTGTAGTAATCCAAGTTCATGACTCCAGACATACAAGATGTTCAAAGTACGTAATGCAGCAAAGAACATCCCATTTAGGCTACTATTCCATGGAGGGATGGTCATCCTTTCTAAGGAAACGCTGACCTTCTGCCCTCCCAAGCCTAAATAAATAAAAAATAAATACATAAATACCCTAACCAAAAACCACTGAGTTCCAGAGCTTTCAAGTTCACCATGTTCCACCTCCTGCATGTTTACCTCAGTTTGATTTTGCAAAAGGAGTTTGGAGTATATGC
Source organism: Netta rufina (assembly GCF_964035555.1). NCBI lineage: Eukaryota > Metazoa > Chordata > Aves > Anseriformes > Anatidae > Netta > Netta rufina. The sequence continues at coordinate 142,540,092 of NC_140123.1, forward strand.
AGAGCCTCAACCTGACACATCAATTCCACAATCAAAAACCAGAGCAAACATCTTAGGTGGCAAAAGGAAGCTGAAATTATATGCAGAGAAGCAACACATGAATGGGAAAGGGGAAGATAATTCAGTAACAATTAGAAGTTAGAAATGGCATAAAATTGCTAAGGAAACTAAGGATATTAGTTAAGAATGTGTAAAAGAGCAAGGCTAAGTACATCTAATAGGATTTTTTAATATGGATTAGAAACAAAATTAACTCTAGAACAGCTTGCTACTAGAGAGGAATGATAAAATTCTTAAACATTCTGTGGAGAAAGCAAAAACATTCAGGCATTTCTGTCCTGCATTTGGAAAGAAGCAGGATTACAGAGCTGTACTGCATATGAATGATGCTACACCTTGCAGGCTGTTAATTACAGAAGGAGGAATTGCATGAAAAGCAGATGCACAGACACTGAAGGGGACAACTTCACCTATGTTTACGGCATCATTGAGACCAGTACCAGAACTTGACGGGTAATTTTGGTATCTGAATTTTAAAGGATGTGGGAACTGGAAAGGGTACACTGAAGTGATGGAAAAATGATTTGATGACTGTTGAAAACATCTGCAAGCGAGAAACACTTAAGTTCTCAACTTAGTTTGTCAAAACAGAGTGGTGAATAAACCACAGCAGATAAATATTTCTATGGAGAGGAGATTCTGTTTACCAAGGGGTTTTTCAATCTATCTGTACAAGTCAGAAAAAGAACCGACTGGAAGCTGCTGCTGGATAAATTTAAATTGCAATGATGTACAGTGTTGAAAGAGCAAGGATGATTAATGACAGTAGCATTCTACAAAAGGAGGTGATGGATTCTCCATCTCTAGAGGTCTGCAGATCAAAACTATGCATCTTCTCAGAAAAGGTCTGTTGCCTCGGTGCAAATTATTTATTTTGCCAATATCAAGGTGTCTGAGCAAGGTGTAAGTTTAAGAGACAGCCAGGCAGCTTGATTCAATGTTTGCTTCTGGCCTTATATACCCCAAAATCTTAATGATGGCAGTAGAAAAAAACTCCACCTGCCAACAGACTGTCCTTTTTACCATTGCCCTGTCCTTTTGGCCGCTCTGGGAAGCACATTTCTGAGACTTAGACCTGGAAAGTGGTCTGTGAGAGCACCTGGTTTATTTAGTAAGGGATTACATGCCTGCACACGTGCCATCCAGTATCTCAAAAGACCCCAAATTCACAGGCTTTAGCTGTCAATGGAAGCCAGCCTTTAGAGCTGGAACATCATAATGTGCATTGTCTGTGCTACTTGTAAAAAACGGAGGAAATGAGACCATACACTGTTTCAAGGGAGTTACTGGGGGATGGCTGGACTGTCCCTCGCCAAACCTCCAAGGAACATGGCATCCAGCTACCCCATAACATCTGCTTCTGCCCCTCCAAAACAGGGAAGGGTCAGTCTTACCCTGCGACCAGCCTCGTTGTTCTGCAAGTTCATCAGCATGCGCGCCTGCTCCTCCGAGCCCCTCACGTAGTTCTTCTCCCGCTCCTTGGCATCCACAAACTCCTTGGCGAAGCGGTACCCGTACTCCACGTTATCCCCGCAGCCGCCCCACAGCCAGTCTCGGGGCAAGTCCTTGGGCCGGGCAGTCCGGCTGCAGCCACAGCTGGAGAGCTCTCCCTCGCGGCAGGCCCGGCTGATGGCGTTCACCACCCCGGCGGCGCTGACGGCGTAGGTGAAAGCAGTCTCTCGGCTACCTGCAGGAGGATGCAAGGAGGAAATTAACAACAGGCAAATCCCTTCTAGCAAACAAAACGCGCATCAAAATGCAACCAGACACGCTCAGGACAGCGGGAAGTGCTGTGCCATGAGAAAGTGCATTAAAACGAGCTGGGTGGCCAAGTATAGGAGAACCACCCTGCTCTGGTAGAGGGGGAGCTGCCATAACACATCCCTCTGTTGTTTTCACTCCACAATAGCAGCCCCAGGCGATTGCCTGCCCAGTGCTGGCAGTTTGTGTGTGACCAGGATCAAAACCAAAACCAACTCTGAGACACACGAGGGAAAGGGCTGAGATTCCTGATACTGCCTGGAGAAGTGTCCTTGGGAAGAGCATGTTCTCCATGAATTTTTAGGTGCTGCTCCTCATTATTATCTTTATTATTTTATGTTTGTCCATATAAGAGCCATGGAAGCCCCGAGCCTTGCCCAAAAGAAACAGCACCACCACTGGCAGGGACTGCTCAGCCTCCTTCCCCCTTCTGCCTCAGGTCAACCCTTCAGCATGCTGATTTTAACCCGGAGGAACCTCTCAAGCAACAAGGGGGTTATTCATTTGCTGAAAATGCAACTGCTGCCACTGAACCTGCCAAAAATCGTTGAGAACAACTGGTGAGGTTGGAGCGGTGCAAGGGGAGCACTCCCCGCCAGCCAGATACCTCTCTATAACTGCTTCAAGCCAACCAGGACAAGCTCTTTTTATGGGCACCTCACCTTCATCTAGTTTCACGTTGGTTAAACATGGCCAGCTGAGACTTGATTCAAGATAAACTGAAGGAAACCATTTTTACACTGAAACGCCAAGGCAGAGGCTCTCCCAACACCTAGAGAACCGCAGTGCTGGAAGGAGTAAAACTTTCCCATGTAGCCAATAATAAATGAAAAGACTTTCCGCTTGCACATGTACGGGAGGCTGCCCTGCTTGGAGTGCATCTCAGTGCTGCTCAGAGGCCAAGCCGAGCAGCTGGAGCAGGTCTCCTGCTCCATTCCTGGTTCAGCCCCAGCCTGCCTGGGGCACCAGCTTAGCCAAGAACATGGCACGAGGCCAAGCGTGCAGCACAGTGCCGCGGTCGGAGAGGGGGGAGGCAATCCACACCTGCACTATCACCACACGCTGCAATAAATACCTAAACCAACACCTCCAGAGTCATCGCGTGCGTCACCACGCTTCCAGGTGATAAAGGGAACAACTGCCAAAGCTTCATTGGAATAAGCAGCCCCATCCTGAAGAGCTACCTACACCAAATCCCAGCAAGAGGTGACCTTTGGATGCTCTCGAGCAAATTAGGATGACTTCAGAGGGCAGATGCCCTAAGAACAGTTTGTCACCTGTGCTCAATGCCAGCTCCCCCAGCAGGAGGACCCAGCTGATGCTTTTGGTATGCTCCTGCTCCAATTTGCATGTGTGGACAATCTGCAATTATTAGCACCTTATCACCAGCTTAGTGGTAATGACCCAAGACAAAGGCAAGGCTGTGAACGGCACTCACCTTGCAGAACACCTTGGGATTTATTTATTTTTCCCTAAATGAGGGCTGTATGCTAAGGGCTTCTGCCATGTGCACCAGGACTGATCAAACACAAGGGGACACACAGCACTGAAGGGAGGACCTCACTAGCAGGTCATAAGGAAGAGGACTATGCCCCTAGAACCTTCCTGGTCCAAGAAGCAAAGAGGAGTGACTCCGAGTTGAGATAATCCAGCTCAGAGGGGCCGTGTGGTCCTTCTGCAGCAACTAATGTCGACTTTTGCAGCTTATGGGCAGTGTTAAGGTAACACCCAACGTGCACTGTACCACTACCAGCCTGTGCCCGTGTGGTGGGAGCCCTGTGGCCATACCAGCCTCCACATTGACTTGACCTGCATCACATAGAGGAGCTCCCAGGGCTGCACTTTGTTCAAAGTGACTGCGTGACTCCAGGTGCTTAGGATCCTCACGGCTTGCTTGCGATTCCTGTCCCAGACGTGGAGGCTGGCAGCAGTGGTTTTCCCTCCTTGCTGCACTCAAAGAGGAACAAACCACGGTGCTCAGCTGATGTCCTTTTGGTTTGGGAGGCAGGATCGGATCCGTGTATGGCATCCCAGGCTAATACAAAGCAAATTTGTAGCTGGTAACTGGGGGCTGATACATCCTAGCTTTCGGCTGGATCCCTCACTGTGTTGTCTCTGCTCTCCTGCCACACACCCAGCCTTGAAAAAGCATTGGGACATTAGCTCATCTTCTTGAAACTCACCCCGCTGCCATCTTCGTGCTGTTTTTCCCTAACCTTGCAGTCACAGCAAAGGTCTCCTGCACAGTGGGTGCCCCGGCGGGGCTGCAGCCCTGGTGCTGCCAGGTGAGGGAGGCTGAGCACGGGGCTCTGCTGCCCTCCTCCGCCTGCTGCCCGACCTTCCAGAGCTGGAAGAAGGAAAAGGGAGGAGGACTGACCCCAGAGGGGCGACTGAAGTGAAAGAGACAAAAATGTGTTACTCTATTTTTTTTTTGATGGAAAAAATGCAGTTTCAAATGATTTTTTTTTTTAATTCCCTAAAGTTTTCCTGTCTCGAGGAAAAGTATTTCTCTTTGTCCTGTCTTTTATGACTCCTTTTCTCCTTTTTGCATTTGAAAAGGCAGAAGAGATAAAAATCTTTGGCTCCAGAAAGGACTGGACTAACCTGGACACCCCAGTCTTGCACTTAGGATTGTGCTGAAGGAAATCACAGGCTGCATATTCTCTTCTCCCCCAAGAAAATACTAACACTACCTTTTTGGATGCTCTGTCTTCTCCCATATAAACATAGAATTTAGGACTGTATCTGTATGTAACTTATAGGTGTGTATATACACACACATGCAGTCTAAAATCTGTACGGAAAGGACACGAAGCAACTTCAGAAGGATAATTTTTGTACATCAGCAGCTATTGTTACTGAATAAGGCAGAGGGCATGTCCAAAAGCTAAGGGCAATTCTGACGATAATACAAACACGAGGAAATATCAGTGTTAGATAGCAGCTGACTTCTGTGCTACAGATGCCCCTGAACATTTTTTCTATCATTGGCCTGCCTCGCCTCTATAAAATGCACAAAATGAAGGTGTAATGATTAAACACAGACCAAGCAGGTCTCCCGTTTCCGAGCTGAGCCAAGCTCTGTGAGGTGGAAAGGAAACCAATCTTCCAGGTTTCTGAGTGAACGCTCTCCCAAATTTCTCCCAGGCTTTGGACTTGGCCAGGGCAGGTTCTCCTCCCCTCCCCTCCCCTCCCACAACCCAGAGCAGCTCAAGAAATCACATAACATATGCCATGCCTGCATCAGTGGGTGGGCAGCCTAAGGTTGTTGGCACACAGCACACCTTCTGGGTCCTTATCTCCTTCCCCCCCTCTCCATGTCTCTCTGGCATGCCTTTGCACTCTCGCAGATATACTGGTCTCCAGCCCCTTCTCGTGCTGCTGGCACAGCATACAGCAAGAGGGCTGTGGTCCAGAACTGGGGCTTAGGGGTTGAAAACAAGAGAGAGGCACACGGTGTGAATGAACCCAGGGAAGAATGACTTTATAGCTGATGTGACCTGAGAGACTGAGAGGGTTTTTCTTCGCTAGCGTGGAAAATGGACCTGCTGAAATGACGAGCGATGCTCCATTACAAACTCAGAAAAAGTAAAACCAGAGGCAGCATCCCCCTTTGCAGCAACTTACCGCCGACTTACACAACAGTGGTGAACCTTCATAAGCCCTCTAACACTCCAGGCCACCTTTGGTGACAATTTTCTTGCACTGGAGAACAAACATCACCTTCTGAACATGCTCTGACTGATCAAAGTAGGGGGTCTAGAGGAGCCAGGTTCAAAACTCCTTGCTAGGACAGGTTTTGGAACAGGGGCAACCACAGGCCATCGCCTCACAGACACCACCATCAGCAGATCCCTGCCAGAGGTCCAACAGTCCTCCTAGCAAACAGGCGTGCACATGCACAAACCAAACAGCAGGACTACTGGACACAGCCACCACATAACCACAACGCCTCCTTCCTCATCAAACCCCGAATCTCAATTTAAGCTAATGGCATCAAATCCATTTTAAAAAGGAACTATCATCTGTCTTCTAATATCCATGCTCTTCTCTTCTTCTCATACACCCGCTGATCCTTCCTGACTGCTTTTCATCCTCCAGCTCTGATCTTTATTTTCCCTTCAGATCACACTTACTTCCTTTTTTTTTTTTTTTTTTTTTTCTCTTTCTGTTTCTCAGGTTTGAACTTATCCATCGGACCTAGCTGGGGCTGCAGGAAGGTACTGAAGAAGAGGATGAGGTTTGCTCTTTTCATGCATCCTTGTGGGGTCAATAGGATCTCTTTGGGAATCTGAACTGTGCCCTGTTTTTTGGGATGTTAAATTATATGGGAAGGAGGGACGCCAGAAGGGAGAGATGGAGGGGTATTTGCTGTCCTTTTCCTCTGGTGGCTGAAATTTCAGTGTTTGTGCCCTGAAGCACGAGTTCTAACAGCCTGGGATTGCACAGAGCCTCATCTGGCCACCACCCTTGGTATCAGGCAGCAAGAGATCAAGGATGCGCAGATGCCTTGGATGTGTGTCAGCAGCTGAAAGTATGTGTCAGGAAACAGCACTTCCCAGGGGAGCATCCCAGAGAGGCAGGGATTTGTTGGGGTGTGAGCTGGACAGATGGGCAGGAGGGGAGGAATTGAACGGCTCCAACGGGCTGGATTAGGGATTCTGAGAGACAGAGCAGCACGTGCAGGAAAGCCCCTGAAATTCTCCAGGATGATGCCACATCACTTCAGGAGCGAATGGAAGTGATCACAGGACTCGGTTGCCCCAGTGCCCTATTGCCCCGATGCCCCAGAGGCATTAAAGATGCATCTCCGGGTGTTCTGCTCCCCGTGCTGCTTTTTGAGAGTGAGGCCAAAAAGGTGCAAGCAACGCTGGGGGCAGCTGGGGCCGCAGGAGGTCTTTTTTTCCATCCCCTATTAAGTGTTTTCCCCGACTTTACAAGTGAGGAATAGTGCTGGCCCTGGATTCTTCATTGAGAGCTTTGTGGGTGGGAAACAAAACCCCCTCACACAAAGGCTGGTGCGTGTGCGTGTGTGTGTAAGCGGCTGTTTTAACACCTTTTCTTTATTGTCCTGGCTGTCGGACACATCAAACCGAGCCCGGATTTCTCAGTTTCTTGCCATCAGATGATTGCATTTCAAAAGGAGCCGGGACAATGCAGCTAGGTCACACCTCAATTCAAGTGCAGCAATGGCCTGTCAATGCGCCTCTTTCGGCCAGCAGGGCAGGAATTATAAAAATCCCTTCGGTTTACACAGAAAACAGCAGAAAAGGGAGGAGGGGGAGATCCCAAGCCGGGGAGTCCATATTTCCCACATCTCAGGGCTGCATTCCCCGTCCAAGGGCACTCCAGATGCTGGGGACGATAACGTGGGTCCATTGTTCCTGGCTCCAGCTTCTTCCCTCCCTACCTCTCAGCAAGCACAGGGAACAAAAGCAGCCCCCTCGTCCTCACCTCCCCACGGCCCCCCCAGGGGAGATGCCCCCTGCCCCAGCTGCGGCTCAGGTGTGCTGCTGCCTCCGCTCAGGTGCGGGCAGCACCAGGGCATGGAAAAGCTCCTTAAAGGGAGCTTTAGGAGCAGTGCTAACGGGGCTTGGCTCCCAAACGCACATTCAAAGGAAGGGAGAAAGCTGCAGGGGGACACCCAGCGTGCCCCCACCGCCGTGGGTCCCACGCGGGGCGCTCCTACCTATCTTCATGACCCGCCCGAAGACGGAGGTGTTGTCCACCGTGCTGCAGTTCCACCTGCGCTGCCGAAACTGGTACTGGCACTCCTTGATGGCGCTGCGGGCCCCCTCGCCGATGAACACCATGTGCTCCTGGTAGAGCTGGCACAGCTTGCGCTGCCCGGGGGAGAGCCCCGGCAGCTGGCTGCAGACGGGCTGGGCGCCGATGATGTACATCTCGGGCCTCTGGATGGGGTTCATGGCCAAAGACCTGCGAGGAGAGAAGGGCGTCCAACGGGGGCTGCCGGGGGAGGCCCCAGCACCTTTCCCCAGCCTTGCTCCCAAAGGCCGGCCGCGTTTCGGCTGTCAGCTGCCTCCCTCCGTGCTCTGCCAGGCACGAGCCTTGCTCAGGAGGGAAGCACGGGCTCCTTCCAAACCCGAATTGAACCAGCCGGGATGGGGAAGGGGAGCAAGAGGGAAAGCTTGGCTCTTTTCTCCGCAGGAGGGGAAAGCGGGCTGCCGCTTCGTGCGGGACCGCCGATGGGCGATGCCTCCAGCCCAGGGAGGTTCCCGCTGGTTCGGGGAAGGGGCTCCGCGGCTGCTTTTTGGCAGCGGCTCGGAAACCTTACCCAGCCTCTCCTTACGCCTCGCCCAGAGCCCCGCACAAAGCCCCCCTTGAAACTCCTGCGGGAGAGGGGCCACGTCCCACCTCCCCAAAACCCAGGGAAGGGGCTGGAGAGGGAGGGGGGGGACCTCGCAAGAAGCGAGCAGCAGCGAGAGCAACCCGGGACGGAGCCAGCAGCCAACTTCCCCACCAAGCCCCCCTCCCTGGGACAACTCCCACCCCCGGCCCCCCAACCTGGGGACAAAACCATTTTGGGGCTGCCCCCCCAAAAAAACTCACCACCAGGAGCTGGCGTCGGCCACCGGCGAGGTGCAGCTGCAGAGGAGCGCGGCGGCGAGCGCCAGCCTCGGCCCCGTCATGGTGGGCTGCGGGGGGCTCCGGCGGCTCTGGGGCAGCCCCCGCGGAGCCTGCCGCCGGGACGGGGCGCCCTGCGGAGGGAGAGGAGCCGAGGAGAAGCCCTGCAGCGGGGCCTGCGTGCGGCGGGGGCGCGGCGAGCACGGCCCCCTGCCGCCGGCGGCCGCCCCCCGGCCCGCCCCGCCGCCCCCTCCCCCGGCCGCGCCCCCCCGACGGCAGCCCCCGAGGAGCCGGGGCCGCTCAAGGGGGGGAGATGTGTGGGGTTTTGGGGGGGATTTTTGGATTTTGGGATGGGGGTGGTGGCCGGCTTTGATGTGCCCCCCCCTCTCCCTCCCCCCCTCCCCGCCGGTGCCCCTCGGCGGCAGGTGTGCGAGGAGCCGTCGGGGAGCATCAAAGCGGCCCCGCCGCCTTTGTAATGCAGGGGGCGGCTCGGAAATGTCGCCCCCCTACACACAGACACACACACGGCACCCCCAGCCCTGCGCCCCCCGGGCAGGGTGAGGGGCCGGGGGCCGGCAGCTCCGCCTGATGGCCTTAGGGACAAGGGGAGGTGGGAGAGAGGAAGGCTTCAAAGGCTCCTCTCGCCCCTACTCCCCTCTCCGCTCATCCCACTGGGGACCTCGAGGGACACGGCTGCACCCACGCCATCCCCAGGCAGCCTCCCCTCCACCGTGGTGACCCCAGCTGGATGCGGGGGTCCCCGGGGGTCCCCTCCTGCGTGGCCTGAGAGCCGCGAGCAGCGCCCAGCCCTTTCTTTCATTTCTCCCCATCAACACTGCCCGAGACGTGAATCACCAGGCTCGGCAGCTCGGGCTGCCCAAGTATATTTTCTATCGAATTCCTCGCGCCCGCCACGGTGGAATCGCGGCGTTTGTTCGCAGCACAACCCGCTGCTGCCTGCCCCGTCCAGATGTGCTGTACCTGCAGCTGGTGGCCGCCTCACCTGGCAGGCAGATGTGCGGCCGCCGGCGCCAGAATGAGCCGCGGGACAAAAAAAGCCTTGTGTGACCCGCTGCCTCCGCGGGAGGGGAGCTTTGCCGCTCGGGCACAGCAGGATCCACGGCCGAGGAAAACAGGGTGACTTTATTCACGTCTTGGGTAGCCTCCCTCTCCCTCCTCCCACAGCCCCCAGCGTGGCGGAGGGATGGCGAGGTGTCTGTGTGCGTAGCCAGGCATACGTGTTTGGGGTCTGTTTCTATAGGGAACAGGCAGAATGGAAAGTTTATCTCTGGGAGTCTGGGGAGGAAGGAAGTTGTGTATGGATGAATGGCTTTTCCATGACAAACAATGAGTCTGCACAGACACGGCGTGATGTCACCTAAAGAATTTCCAAGCCAGCCTCGGATACAGAAAATCTTTTCGCTGGCGGAGAAGAGCGCGTGCCACCTTTCCATTTCAACACAGCCAGAAGGGAGGATTAGGGCAAAAAACAAAACAAAATACAGAGACAAAGCCCTCGCTGTCTCACGCACAGACACAAGATGCACGATGTAAATAAAAGACACGACGGGAGAGGTGTACCTCCGAGCTTCGCCCTCACCACGTCTCCTCATGGGTACTGAGAAAGGAGCGAGGAGCAGCGAGGCGTCCCGTGTCCGTGCCGGGCAGGAATGCCACATGGCACCTGCCCATGTGCTTCCCGATCCTCACGGAGCACAACGTGGATGTACCACCAGCTGCCATGGTCAGCCCACAGCACTGGGGCGTCGTGGGACTGGAAACCCTTCAGTAAAGCCCGTGAGATGCTCACGTGGAGCCTGGTCTAGAAACACACGGCACTAAATAAATATCTCAGTTATTAATATTCGAAGGCAGCTGATGATTAACAACAGCAAAGCGCTGCGAATACTACTAGCAGTGCCCTGACCACCAACAAGCACAAGCAAAGCATGTTTCCGTCTTATCTTGAAACATGAGACACAAAAATTGCTGTACGGGATAAGATCACTTATCCAGCCAAGCTAATATCCTGTCAAAGGCGGCAACTGAAGGAGATGCTTCAGTGGAAAATGTCTGAAACTGAATTCCTGCTCGAGTCTGCCGCTGGCGAGAGTGGCTGTGGGTTACGGAAGTGAGTCGTCTTCAAGGTCCTGGAAATAATTTCTTCACTGACCGTGTTTATGACTCCAGATAAAGTGGTAATAGCAGGTGAGGTGTTGTTGCAGGCATTTTGCCTCAGCCAGCAGCTTCCAAACCAAAACCAAAAGCTGCGAAGTATTCGGCCGGCGGTCTGAAGAATGCCATTGATCCCCCTACCTCGCTGCTTTCTGTTTCTACCCGCCCTGCAAGTCTTTAAAATGAGATTTCGGTTTTATAAATACAAGGCCTGAGTTACTTTTCAAGCCCCAACGCAGGGCTGATTCTAACAGCTTTGGCAAAGGTGTTTGCCAAAGCAAGGCTGGGTGGGAGACATCAGCGAAATTTGGCAAAGAAGAGGGCTGAGGGGCAGGAGGGTGCTGGGGGGCTGAGATGAAGAGGGCCAGCGAGGTGCCAGGCAGGAGAGGTGGGTGATCCTCCACGACTGCCTGGGGTGCTGGGAGGGCCAGCAGGACTCGGGAGTTCGGGGGAAGGAGGCTGTGACTCCAAAACCACTGGCTGCTATTGCTTCTGCTGGAAGAGGCCTCACCCCACCCCTTTGGGAGGGGCTGGCACACCCAAAGGTGGTGGCAAACCCACTCTGTGTCTGATGCTCGCACCCAGAGCACTGAGGATCATCAAGCATGGAGCTGTCACCTGCAGAGGGGACATGAACCTCAGCCCTCGGGGTGAAGGTCTGACGATCCCCCCCCTCAGAGCAAGCAGCAGTACCAACAAGCCTGCACCTCAGCAAAGCCTTGGCACCCTGCTGCATTCAAGCCCCTGCTGCCCTAGGCAACCGTCTCCCGTGCTGCCTAAAATTAGTGTCCCTGTTTGTTCAATTTTCAGAGGCGACAGCCATGTGTGAAGCTGGCGCGTCGAGTTTTGAAAGTCACGCTGACGCGGCTGGAGAACGACCGCCACTTTCCCAACGCGGTTCGTGCCGCGTGCGCCCGAGCGAAGCTGCAAGGCTCCAGGAAAGAATGGGAGGTCGCGTCCATGAGATCATTCCCAAAGATTTGGCAGACTGTGAAAAAGTTGAACCCTGGAAGACAGCCCCGATAAATTGGAAACGGAGAGTTATTCACGCAAACTCCTTGTGCTATACTTAGTGTTTTTTTTTAAGTTTGGGATGTCCCCAAGTGCCACACAGACCTTTACTGAGTGCCATATGGAGAGCTGAAGGAAAATGCACGTCTCTTTCCATGCAACGTAAATGCTCGCCATTTCTGCATCTGGCCCAGTTTCTCCCAGACTGGGGAGAACTGGACATGCATTCTTCCTGTTATGATCAAGAGCCTCTTTCAAGTTCCTGTTTATTTTTGCAACTTGACTGTGGTTCAATGCCTGTTTCTCATGCCTTGCAACATCCAGTGCATCCAGAAACATTCACTGCTCTCTCCCTCTAGGCTGACATAAGGCACTTACTCAAGATGGGAAAAATATTCACTTAAGTAGAGTCTCGTCTACTTGAGGAGCCAGTAGAGATGCGTAGGGAACCATTCCCAGGAAGGAGGGTTTACATGTGTCAGTCCCTGCCCTCTGTTTCTGCGCCGGGGACTCAGGCGTTGACAGCACCAAGAGATGCACCGCACTGCCCTGCCACATGTCTGGTTCTGGCAGCCAGGCTTGGTTTTAACCACAGGTCTTACTAAGACTTCAGGAATCTCATTAAAGTCACACACCTGCCCATTCAGCTCAACCAGTTCTAGAGGGAGTGTAGATTTTATTTTTTTTTAAGAAATCCCTTGCAGCTAAATTGCAGCTTTCACCCAGGAGCCCACACCATCTTTTATCCCCCTCCCCACGCTTGTCTGGGATCTGTTCTGCTCCCCTGCTGCTGACCCTTAGCACTGTGCCACCATGCTGATTTTTCCCACATTTGCTGACCTAAACGTGCTACTTCATTTGTATCACAATTATTACTTAAACCAGCAGCTAGAGTCACCTCTGCAGGCCCAGGCCCAGGCCCAGCTGGGGCATTACAGATGGTGTGATAAAACCTCCTCAAAGCACCCCAGCACATCAGTCCTTCAGGCCTGCCTCTTTGTCTTGACATTGACTTGTTGCACACCGTCTGTCTCCGCTGGAAGGGCAGATTATTCCTGTCTATGCCCCGCTTGTTTCTTTCGGTACTTACGAGCTCGGTTTTATCTTCTGACGTGCTCATGTGCTACCTTCTTCTGCATCTCATCACCTGTCACCCCTGCTGACAGATCCAGATTTCCTTTCACCGCTACCTTGCTCTTTCATTTTTCCATGCCTCCCCGGGCCAATGACATTTGGTCTGAGGGTCACCGCGCCGTGTAGGGCACAAATGCCAAGATATACCTGCCAGGCTCACAACCCCGGTGACAGCCGTCCCTGAAGGGACGGGCCAAGGAGAGCAAGAAGGGAGGAAGGCAGCAAGAAAAGCAGAAGTATCAAAAACAACAAAAGAGGCCAGGTGTTAAATCTTTCTACCATTTGAAACCAGAAGATGTAAAAACAGCTTCTCATTAAGCCAGCCTGGCTGCTGGAGACCTGCACCCGGTGGTCCACAGGAAGGTGCAGGAGACTCAGCTGCGACCTATGGAGCACCCGCAGCAGCTGCCTGTGCTGAGGCAAGATCAGCTTCACTCAGCTGCAATGCCTCATGGCTGAGACTGGGTTTGGCCCAAATTTTGCCCTTTTTGTTCCCACAACTTTCAGAATCCCGGAGTGTATAGGGCTGCATCAAATAGCCTTTGATGTCAAACCAAAACCTTCCTACTGTCATTTATTTACACGGACAAGCCTGTATGAAATTAGACAAGCTCCACTACACGTAGCCATAATCTTACAAATGCATGTATTTAAATAAAGGAGTAAGTATTATCTGATGGCTGTTCCGTGGCTTATTTACCATGCACGCAATGTCACGGTCTACTTGCCAGATAGACACCCCTTCTCAGCTCCTTAATTCACCCAAATAATTTCTCCTTCAGAGCTCCCCAGGCTCCTCGGAGCAGACCCAGGAGGCCAGGGCTCAGCTTATGGTGCCTACAAACAGGTATGTTGGTCCTCCTTGAAAGTCAGGCAGGACAACAGGACAAAGTTCTCCAACAGCACAAGAGCAACTTCGCAGTGAATGGCAAGACAAGTCAAAGCCACCTCTCTGCAGAGGTTTCAGAACAGGCCAGGGGAAGGCAACAGCTGGGTGACTTTAAGCGTTTCCCTCCTCACCCTGACCTTGTGAAGCACAGAGCACCCTTCATCCTCCCCAAGGCGCTGTGTGGCTCCCCCAGTCCCACCCAAAAGGATCTACGTCTCTGCATCCCACAGGTCTGGACCTCATTTTTGCTCCGAGTGTATTTTCCCTTTCAGCGTGTCCCACGCTCTGGAATAATTACATTAACTGGCAAAGGCAGTTGAGAATTTAAAACACAGATCAGCTGCTGCTGCTGTGGTTCTTAGCTGCCTGGGAGTGAAAGGCCAGGGGGAAACACAGTTACTGCTCAGCCCTGGACCTCAACATAGGTCAGAGGGACCGGATCCATCCGACTTGGATCAACAGCCTCCTGTCAGCTCCTTTTATTAAATCATTACCAGCAAAGCTCGATACACGCCTTTCCAAAGGAAACAGTAAGCCATGGAATAAATTCTAATCAGATTTAATTTCTCTCTCCTTCCTATTCATCTTCAAAGACGTTCTTACAAAGTCCAGTCTAATGAGAATAACATTAATGATCGGCTCTTCCTCCACTCTAGAACTGCCAAGCACCACACATTAGACCCCACAGCACTAGCAGAAACTATTTTTTCCCTTAGCTTATATGAGGGGCAAAAGAGGTACGGGAAGGGCTGGCTAAGAGGTTCAAACCAGTCTGCCTGGTGCTGACTTATCTCCATTCAGCAAAGCTTTAAACCAGGCGCTTAGAGGTGAGCACACACCTACCCCTTCTGCTGAATCAGGGGCAACATTAAAATATACTTTTTTTTTTCCATTTCTCAGACCACCAGATACTTCTGCCCTCAATTAAACATTGTTCCTGCTCAAGTGCAGTGCATTCAAAGCCACAAGTAATAAACAAAACATTTTGGGAATAATGTCCCAGTGAACTGAATCATCTACATAGTTATCGCTGTTTCCAAAACAAAGAAAAAAAACATTTTCCAAGCATGCTTATTAAGCTTGAGTATTAAAAAAAAGGCAGAAAATGCTGAAACTATATATAAAGCACTATCTATATCAGAAGATTACACCGATTTAACCAATTTCAGAACGTATCTATCTTCTTTACATGATGTTTCCATCCAGGGTAGGAATGTCTTGTTAATTCTGGATGCAACAGATTTAAGCTAAACCTGCTCAAACTGTCTCAGAAATAGACTAGGCTGCATATGCATTTGTATGGAAAAGATTGTTTTATATCTCACCCTTATTTTAGCACCAGTCACATGTGTATGATTCTAACTGCAGAAAAAAAAAGTGTACTTAAGATTATTTCTAAAATGCTATTTTAATATCATTACCTTCTTAAAGAGTTTGCAGATATAAACGCTCAACAAAATGTGCCTTCATGCAAACTTAATCTGAAAGTTGTACCAGTACATCAGCGTTGTGTAGGTTAGTTACCCTTTAAACCAAAAGCAAAGCCTTCAAAAGTAAGATCTGCACTGATTTAATTAAACTGTTCAGATAAATCACTACTTTTTCTTTTTTTTTTCCCACTTTAAGTTGATATTAGGAAAAAGGGGCTGTGCCTCTTTTGGGGAACACAATATATGATCCCATAACGCAAACTTTTTGAGCATCCTGAAAGCTGCTTGTTTTATGCGGGGTCGCTGTCTGCAATCTTGCCATGTGAAAAAGCTGTGACTCCTTCTCCAATTTCCAGCCTGAATGCACTCACGGTCAGCTCACACCCATTTGTTCGTGTGCCAGCTCGTCCCTTCAAGCTCAGTACGCCAAGACTGAGGCTGCAGCCTGACAATATGGTCCTGCTGGCGGCATTACCGGGGCAATAAATACCTCTCTCCCACCTCCGGGAGTTCATCCCAGCCCTGTGCCGCAGGACACTGCTCTTGCAAGGAGATGGCATAAGCAGATAGAAGCAGCTCTGCAGTGATATACGCAGATCTACATCGGCACTAGTCCCAGGCTCCCGTCTGCCTGCCCCTGTTCCTGTACCGGTACTGATTTACATCTGCCCCACAGTGAGCAAAGGCAGGGCATTAAAAAGGTTCAGAACTGAACTTACGGAAAGAAAAGACCAGGTTTTACTTAATATAATTGCCTTGGCTGGTTGGCAGAGCGGGGCAGGAATGTGTGGCTGGGGGTCTGAACTGAGACAGTGCCACTGTTGCCCGATGTGAACTCGCATGGAGCCACGCCGGCACTGCAAGGACAGCTCTATGCCTTGGAGGCTCTGGGATTGTGGCTCCAATCCCTGACCAATTTCACAGCATGCAGCTGTGATGAGGCTGTGATGAGGATGAGGCACAACCGAGTGCCTTTGGAAAGGGCACAGCAGAGAGGGTGAGCACCAGCATCTCGGATGGGAGCTACTTAGCCCAATATTGCTACCAAAGCCATTGGGGAATCAGTCCAAGGCCTGACGTGCAAGAATATGGTAGTAAACAACAACAATAAAAGTAATTAAATATAAATCTTAAAAAAAAAAAAAAAAGATAGTAACAAAGTATTCAATTGGAAGACACTGCTGTAAAATCACCTTCTTGGAACAGAGGAGGTTTCCAGTGTAGCAACTAGCGTTTGCTGCTTTGTAAATCCTTTCCCGAGCAAGAAAGAGAACAGAACTGAAAAAGTAACCCAAACCACTGGTGCACTTTACTCGAATTTATTCCTTTTCAATGACTTTGAATTTGACTCAGTTTTCAAAGCATATTATATAGATACTTTAACTGCCAAAGCTATCCAAAAGCTTTCCAAAAAAAGCTATGTGTTTTTTTTTCTTTCTGTTTCTCTCCTCAGCATGAACTGCACTGTGACGTTTTCACTGCTGGTACAGACACTAGAGCAGAACCGGTCTTCTCCTCCCACAGCTCTGCCAGCCCAGCAGGGCTATCAAAAGCAAAACCTTGCTTTGTATCAACAAAGAAGCCAGCACGAGTTGCCACCAGGCTGGCTCTCCACCCATCCCGAGTGTTTCTGAGCACAGCGCTACCCTTCGCACATCCTGTGCTCCACTGCTGGGGGCTTTATCCTCCCAGGAGCTCAGCTTCAAAATGAGGAATCCGATTTCAGAAGTGCCTGTGGAAAACTGAGCCTTCCCTTTCCTGCTTTTGACACACACAAAAAAATGCCATAAACCACCAGAATAAAAACTCCAAGGGTTAAATCCTCTGGAAAACGCGGGTGCTTATCTCACACCGCATCTACTCAGAAAGTGCCGTGCAGGATGTACCCCGGGGAATTTGACCCTAGGCTGCGCTGAGCATCTATGAGCATCTAGTCCTCTCTTATGGCCATCAGGTCGGGTCCCATGGGGACAGCCTGCTTCCCCTCCCGGTCACGCCGAGGCTGCATCACACCCGTACACTAATGGTGCTTGTGACCGCCTAATGTGCGGCACTGAACTGGAAAGCAGCAGCATTTCCAGCCGGGAGCACGTACAGAGCCCATGCTTTGGCACAAGCAGCCCTCGACGTGGTGGCTCTGTCTGGAGCTCGGCTGGGCTGGAGAGGTGGGGATCAGCCCCTGAGTCTGGTGCCTACAGCACGGGGACAGGTCGGGACCTTGTCCTCCCAGCTCTGCTGCTGACCTGCTCAGCCACCCCATTTTAATTCTAACTAACTGCAAATCCGAAATGAGGTCTCATTATTGACCAAGGAAAGGTAGATTTATTTCAGACCACTATCGTGATACTGCCTGTGGATGCTGTGATCCACTACAGGCTCTAATACCTGTAAAGATCCTTCAGCGACACTGTGTAAGCACAGTTATCATTAACTCCATATTCACAGAGACACCCCAGGCAGAACTTTCCATATGCAAGAGAACAGTCTACAGGTGACAGCTTTTTCCAAAGAAAGAAATGTGCTTGCTCCACCCTTCAAGCTAAAAGGAAAGCATGCACCCAATGGGTGAAATTAAGTGGGTTTAGGTCTTCCAATTGCCACTCAAACAGAGAAAACTAAAACCACCTCTTTTATCCCACCACACAAAAGGACATTCACAGTACTGTAGGTGGAACGGCTTTCATCAGGAATGCAATCTTGCTTTTGTTGGACAAATACGACGTCCTTGCAGTGCGTTCTGCAAAAAAACAGGGCATTTTCAGGGAAGGTAAGGGCTGCTTGTCCTGCGGGTGAGGACAGCACGCTGCCTTGCACAGGAGGGTGGTGTGATGTGGGTGCTGTCTTGTATGCTCGCTGGCAGGCGTGGGGCACAGAAAGCTGGTGAATGAGGACATACGCACCCACCCCTGTGGTGGGCAGGGTGTAGGAGGAGAGAAGGAATTGCCTGAGTCTCTATATTGCAGGGAAAGCAAGAAATCCTATTAAGGATTTATGCTGTTGCAGCAAAATAACTTCCTCACTTCCAGCAGAAGCCAGCTTTCTGATTGTCTTCACTTCGCTCGTGCTGACAGGGTGTAGTTCTTCGGTCAAGCCCAGCGCCGTGTTTGTACGGGGAGATTCATCACTATCAGATGGGCTACCAGCATCCCCAGCTCCTCTGCCACCAGCCCTGCTTCTCCAAAGAGCTCCCAGCCTTTGAAATGCGTTTCAATGGCTTTGGGTGAGCAGCACTTACACTGCTGAACACTTATACAGCGAAAGCAGAGTTATTTAGCATGTGAATGTGCCTGAAAATATAGCGATGTGCACATTCATAAATATGTTCAAGAGAAAGCATGCATGGGAGAAGTTTGAAGAGAAATTTGTGTGCGGTGCATAGCAATTATAATATGTTTTCATTTACGCAGGGTCTCCTCCACGCACAAGGGAATAGAACAAAACGTAACTAAACCCGCATATCCTTGCAAATAAAGGGAGAGCGAGCATTTCATACAAAGGTTAAACAAAAAAATCTGTTTAATGTCACTTTGGGGATTAGAGGAACTGGAGTAAAACAAACATGCAGAACAAACTTTGAGGGGTTGCTTCAGGAAAAGCACGTGTGTGAGTGTGTGCCATCACATCTGCATATTCAATACGTCTTGCTGGGACAGCTAGGGGAAAATAGGAAGCTGGAAATTTTCAGTGTGGGAATTAGATGGAAGAATGTGAACCATTCGAAACAAAACACGGCGAGGCTGCCAGCTGACTTGCTAAAATGCCAGCACTCTCTAGGATCCACTGAAACCCAGCAAAGGACCAGCCCTGCAGCTCGGCGCTGGGTCGGCAGCCAGCAGATCTGGGCTGGAGCCCCAGTCCCACGAGGAGCTCAGCACACGAAGCTGGGGCCTGGATTTCCAAAACCTGATCTCTTGCCTGTAATTCTGGGCACTCAACGCCAGGCAGCGCGAGCCCAAGCACCCGGCACCCAAGCAAGCAGGGACGCACCTCCCATCCACGTGGAGATACCTTCGGGGCCTCCGTTTCGCCGCAGATGCAACGGGGCTAAAACCGGCTCAGAGCAGCCAGGAACAGGACGAAACTCAAGGTATTAAGCGCTTACATAGAGCTCTGAGCCTGCCAAACGAAAGGCACTGTGGATATGCAAAGGAGTATTATTTAGTTACCTGCCGCTTCCCACGTCCTGGCAACCATCGCCATTCTATAAATATTTTCACAGGTTTCAATATATCTAAAGATTTTTTGTTGTTTATGTTTCCTGCTTCGGGGCATTAAGGAATAATCTTCAGACGAAAAGATTCCCTGTTCCAAGAGGAACGTAAAGAATACAGCCTGGGTCTGCTGGCAAAAAGCATGGAACAACAACACCAACAAGACTAGGAAAATAGTAGATCTCAGGGGTGAAATAGTGGAAAGTAAGCTGCTTTTCCACATAATTCAGTCCGCTTGTACGCTGGGAAAAAAAAAAAAAAAAAAGGACTAAAAGCAGTATTTCTAACTTGTGTTCTCCTGTGCACACACGTTTGTTGGTTTGTTTGTTTGTTTTAATGGGGAACCATCTGGATTAAGGAAAATTGTGTTCTCATTGTATATGACAGAGTCTGACTACATAGAAGGTTAATTAATAAAGAAATATATGGTAGGCCAAGGATTCTGGTGTTTTTCTGAACGGTACAGAAACAAGTTGGGAGAGCAGGTAAAAAATAACAGACTGTTTTACCCACTGATTTTCCACCTCCAACACCATGAACTCCATTCGCTCCCCGCGACATGCTCATGTCTCCCCTTAATTTCACCTCCATGCTTTTTCAGAGACAATTTCCAAGATTTTTTGTCATGCACTGCTAGATAACGTGTTTTGGTAATTCTGGCGGCTTGAGTGAGGTTTTAGAGTGTCTGCATGTACCCAGGAGTAAATGCAGGTTCTGAAAGGCACCTCCTATTGCTACCACTTCTCTATGTATCTACTGGGGTTGCAAGAAAAAAAATGTAAAAAAAGACTTTCAGAAAATCAGGCAAATTTAGCACCGATGGTTTCTGCACTGTTACTTCTAGGAACGTGATATTAAAGTAACTTTCCTTTGGCCAGGACTACTACGAATCCTTCGTTCTGTATAAAACATTATTTTGCACCTTTCTCCTGCACTCCATGTGAAATTGCATTTTGTAACTCCCACCTGCAGCTTCTGTTCTATGCGGGGCTGAAATTGCGACTCTGATTTTCACTGCATTTTTCCAAAACACTACTACCCTATTTTTCAGTTTTCCTCCCAAACCTTACTTCGGAGCCAATGCTTGTAGGGCAGGTGACATAACCTTGTCCAATTCTAGTGAACTGCCAATTTTAGAAGGCTATTTACTACCTGCAAATGTGCTGGTGGCCGCAGTCCAGAGAGGGAGGAGTTAACAGTTAAAACCAACACTGCAGTAATCCCTGGGTACAGAAATATCGTGTTTTAAGAACCGTACAGCTACAACAGTACCTTCCCCGGGCCGAGCTTACCTTCTTGTGAGGTTACATCTAAGAACATACATTACCCTGCCCTGGACCTTGCTCCCAGGTGCCCCTGGAGAGGGACCAGCCCAGGTATCGATGCCTTCTCTTCCTTGGAGCTTTTGGTGGGGGGAACCAGCTCCCAGCCCCCCTGATGGCCACATAACCCTTGCTTACGAGCTGGCTAGTGCTGCTACCTCTACCCTGGCTGTGTGTGGACCTGTTGGGTTGCACCCACTTTTCTCCCATCTCTGCCAGCACCCCGAGCGTTTCTGTGCCTTATCTGCTGGATTTTGGACAGAAGGGCTGCCAGGGGGAGGCTTGGGAAGCGCACTGCTGTAGCAGGTACTGCGCAGTACATCGGACGTGCACGTCTGTGCTGTGGCTGCAGGGGCTGCCGGCTTAGCTCCAGTTGTAGAGGTCTCAGAGTTCAATCCCCAGGAATGGCTTACGAAAGCAAGTACTACCTGAAAGGCCTCTTTGTTTTTCTGCCCCTGCTTTTAATAATAACGATCACATCGGATACTTTCTGCCATCTTGATCGTCTTTGGTACTGCTAATACAGGAACGGCAAAGCCCAGCACTTGCAACAGCAGCTAGTGCAAGGAACTGGAAGTGTTGAGGTTTGAGATCTGACATCCTGCCCTGCCAGAGCACTTTCTCTTTGATGATTTAACCACCGTGTACCAAGGTGCGTAGCAGCTACATAGGGTGTGACATGCGTGGCTTCCCCCAGCCACCAGGCAGTCCTGGCGCACAAGGGCAGATGAGGCGTGCACGACAGGTACATGGCATTCGAGTGCAACTGCCTGGACCATAATTATTTTGCTTCTTCAAGCAATCCTTTAATTTATACTTTAATGAAAAACTGGGAGTAGAACCCAGAAATACCATGCTTTACATCCTCTGAGCATTCCTCCCCAGATGAGCATAGTTATATTCCTGTCGGCTACTGGCTGACAAGTAAAATCAAAACCTAAATTAAAAAACAGCTAATTCCACAGGCTCAAAGTCAGAGCTGCTGTTTGCACTAAGACAACTCTGAATTTTGCCCTGGCACCTAACCACATATTCACAGCACGCTGTATTTTGGCAACACCATCCGTGACACCAGAAAATACATGGCAGAGCAGAATTACCCTGTGCAGGAGAAACCGTGTAATCCTAAAGTGCAGAGTAATGTAGCAGCACCTCACCATATCAGAGACACGATAATTGTACAGTAAAAACATTGTTTTAAAATTATTTTTAAGGAAAGCTTCATTATGACCCAAGCTTCATGAAAAAGCCCTGCAATGCAAGCAGATCCTAAAGCTACAAGTTCTGCATAACCCCTTAACTAGTTACATTTTCTTTATCCCAAAGGGAATCCATTCACTAACAGCTCCGTCCTGATTTATAAACGTGCGTATGAGTACAGGAATATACGTATATATATAAATGTGCACGTTGCACTTGTTCTGCCTACATTTAAATGTGCAAGCCTTAATAGAGATCTTTGTCACATAATTACTGGTTATATCACAGAAGAGTTCCAGGGGATCGGTTTTGCTTCACGTTCAAGGAAGGAAAGGAGCCTCTAAGTCACCCCACCTACTCGTCTGACACTGCTAAGCGCAGAAAAGCTCTGTAGCAGCACCCAGCCTGACTCGGCGTGTAACCCTGACGGCAGCATGTTCTGCCACAGGTTGCTGGCACCCTCATTTTGCTGAGCCAGAGTATCGTGGCTTAGCTATCAGCAGTGCACAAGGATGGGTTTGATCTTATCCTTGTAACAAAGCCATTTCCCAAGTTACCTCTTAAGCAGATCCACTAGACCAGCTTTAACCCAGTTTCAGACACCGGGCTGTCCCAGGCTTAGCTGAGTTTTGTGGACACACTTCAAATCTGACGAAGTTTTGGAAACCAACTTGTGAAGTTGATTTCCAACAACTGCAGCCACCTGGATGTTTGACAGCGAACCGGTGACATTAGAACTTGAACCGGTCCCAAACCAGCGTCAGCTGAACTGCTTGTTAAGCCAGTTACAATTTTTTTGGAAAGGAGAAATTTCCCCACTGCAGCTTGGGCTGTGGAGAAACACTTCAAACTGAGAAGTAATGTAGCGGTGGGCTGGACAAAAAGACTGAAAAACCCAGCGCCTGCCAGTCACAGGAAATTAGCTAACGGATTTTATCAGGCTACACCCCAAACAGCACAAGCCTGCAACTTCTGCAACAAAACGATAGAGGCTGAGGCCATCCATGCCTTGTTTTTTTTCAAGGGTGGGAAGTAAAGCACTGCCGTTTTAAATGACAGCCTAGGTCTCCAAAGCCTCTGGCATGAATAAAGGACACCTCAGGGCTCCTACCTGCCTTGGATCACCTTGGGGCTCCTACCTGCTAGCCCTGGAGAAAGGCTAGCAGACCCCAGGCCTTACCGTTTAAGCAGTTTTGTGTCATTTCTCTCCTGCAATCCCAGTGGCCACCACTGATTGGTAAGGAAAAGCCAAATGCCAAGAGATTCCTGTGAATAAGTTCACAAGTTTTCCATTCTGTGGATGAAGTTGTAAAAATGCACAAAGCATGTGGAACAGGGTGGCAGAAGAAAAAGGAGACAGAAGGAATATGTATTTGTTGCCTCTTAAATGATCAATTTGAGCTAGGTGCAGAACAGAAAAAGAAAAAAAAAAAAAAAAAAAAAAAAAAGCCATCTTGCAAACTGAGAAGCAAAAGAAACAAGCAGAGAGACACTGAGATGGGAACTGCAGAAAGACCTGGTGGTCGTTATTCCCAACCATGCAATCAGAGATACGGGACAGGCGATGGTGCAGCTTTATCGGTACCGATTGCTCCCAGTCGCTGAAGCCACAAGCGAGTTATGCAGATCCTCCTGAACCAACGCCAAGGAAAACTGTCCAGCCTCCACTGAACACCGGTGTAATTGGGGAAAAAAAGAATGAAACATTTATCTGGCAAGTGCTTTCAAAAAGAGAAAGCGGCTGTTGGGAGCTGCTCAAGGGGCTGGAATGTCAGACATGGTTCCAGCGGGACAGATTAGCTGTCAGAGCGCGTATGAGGCAGGCAGAGATTTTTAATAAAATGCAGTTTATCACATGGTGATTACCACCTCCTATTTGTACCATGAGATCATGATAAACATGGCACTTATTTCTTTACTCCTGGAAACGCAAAACCAACCGAACAGCCATGTGATAAATTGCTCCTTTTCATGTACTTTTACTTTTCTTTCTATGCCTCTATTTCCAAACATCTGTCACTTAGAGAAAGCAAACAAAAGTCTACTAGAAGAATATTTTCTGTCTTTACTCTCCACAAAAAGAAAATGTAGATTAGGATTAGGAATCCAAATTCCAGGGCAATTCCATTTAACACGTAAATCTTAACTACTCACAAGGAGGCACAGGCACTTGAAATATACCATGTGAGAAAGGGAACTTCAGGGTCTCCAAAAAATGCATCATCTCTTTCTGACCCTTGCTGGTTACACACAACAGGCGCTTAAAGACACAGCACGGTCAGATATAAAGAAAAAAGTCTTTTGTGTTAACTTTCGTGCCTTACAGTATGCCCTTCCCCGCTTCCCCCAAATGTGGTTTCAAAGTAAAAGGTTAAGAGATGGGAAATACAGCGTGACTTCCATGGTAAGGTTCTGCAACCAAATTCGGGATAATACGGTAAAAGACTTCATTAGCACTCTCTCGGAATGACTTGTATAACTTGCTTGTAGCTTTGCCAGTTATGAGTAATGCACCAATCACCGAGAGATACCAACACCACCTTTGTGCTGCTTTCTTTTCACGTGTTGCCTGATCTCCATGGGACTCATCCTTCTTGTAAGCGATCCCTGTCTTCAGCTGAACGACTCTCCCCGTGTCAGCCCCACGCAGCCCGTGAGCCACAGAACATGCGCTCCTTTCGCCTGCTCCTCACTTCACCTAAATTTTCCCTTTTGATTGCAATGTTTGAGATTTATAGTCCTGCTGCTCAGCAATACTCACCTAATCATCTTCACGCTAACCCGGTGGTTAACCACCACCCTTGACAGCGCAAAAATACATAAATAACACCACGAAGATAAATTCCTATCAGGCGATACCTGGTGCAGTGTCTGTGTGGAGCCGTGTCTCTGTGATCATTAAAACCAGACCTACACTTCGCTGGATCACCCAGGAGCACAAATTTGATCGGGATCAGGCCAAGGCACATGATCACACTTCTGCTGAACGAGCCAGAGCACACGATATGGAGCCAGCGCCAATTTTGCGCTGGCTTTATGCCAGCTGCAGGGGTGCAGACGATACCTGATCTGGCTGGAGCTGCGTACGGCGATACCTGATCCGGCATAAAGTCTGCTAGTAAAATGTTAACCTGTCAAAAACTTTGCGAGCTGACTCGAGCAGGCAGAGTGAATGAGCACCAGGTCAGCACTTCGCATCGTGCGGCCGGAGTGTCTTTGAGCCAACACTCGGAGCACTGCCGCTGGACTGCGTGCGCTGCCAAACCACAGCCTAATGTCAGCGGCGATGCTTGTACGCGCGGGGATCGTGCTGCCGGATCACGGCCTAGCTGTCCTTCAGCTCTTGTGGCCTCCAACTTAAAGCAGAGAGGAAAGAAGGCAGAACGAAAACAAAGCAGTTAACCTCCGGGTGGTCAACAAGAGCCTACTGATGTGGAATCTGTGTGGAGACGCAGCCGCAGGTGTTCCTGTGGCAGACACTTAGATGAGGCGCGTGTTCCTTCAGGTTAGTCAAAGAGCCTGACGTGTTGAGCTAGAGAAAGCGTGTTGGTAACTAGGCTGACCTGAGCATTGTGGCAATCCAAACACTACTAAAGATGCGACCTGCTGTGTTGAACAAATACAAACTTTATTTTTATTTTTTTTTTTCCTTTACAGCCCTTTGGCACGGAAGCTCTTCGGCACAGCCCCGCTCCTCCTAACACCGTCCTGCAGAGCCCTCCCCGGCGTGCAGCAGCACCTGGCACGGCTTTTACAGGTGCCCGGGGCACCGGGGGCTGCCACCACCGGAGCCCACAGCCCCAGGCGCTTCCCCCTGACACCGCTGCGAGCCCCTCAGCCGCAGGACACCGCCACCCGGCAGCCACTCCCTCGAGCTCCCCCATTCCCTCGGAGCCCCTCACACACCCCCCGAGCCCCCCACAGCCACACACCCCTGTGAGGGGAGGGGGGGGCGCCTCCATTTTGTGCGCCGGGCGGCGCCGCGAGGGTTAAAAGCGGGGAGGGGGGGGAGCAGCGGCCGGGCCGCGCTGTTGCCGAGGCGACGGCTCGGAGTGTTCCGGGCCGTACCATTGCGCAAGGGGCGCGGGGAGCGCCGGCTCCTCCTCCTCCTCCTCCTCCTCCTCCCGCTCCCTCCCTCCCGGCCGGAGCGCGGCGCCGGGGCCCAGCAGCGAGCGGCGCAGCGGAGCAGGCGGCGGGGCCGGGCCCGGAGCGGCGGAGCCGGTACCGGAGCGGCGGGGCGGGGCCGTGGCCGTGCCGCTGCCTCCCTCCCTGCCTGCCTCCTGCCCTCCCTCCTCCTCCTCCTCCTCCTCCTCCTCTCCCCGCCTCGCCGCCTCCTCCGCGGGATGCGGGCGGCCCGGGGCCGCGGGCTGTGAGCGGCGGCGGCGGCGGCGCGGAGACAAAGGGAGGCGGCGGGGCTCGGCGGCCGGCGCCGGGGACGGAGCGCGGGGGGCCGCCCGCCGGGAGGCGGCACGATGCGGCACGGCGCGGCAAGGCGGCAGCAGCAGCAGCAGCAGCAGCAGCAGCAGCGCGGCGGCAGCAGCAGCAGCAGCAGCGGTAGCAGCGGCAGCAGTAGCAGCAGTGCTCGCAGTAGCAGCGGTAGCAGCGCGGCGCGGCGGTAGAGGCGGGCGCAGGGCCGGGCCGCGCCGCGCAGCAGCGTCTCCCGCGGGCCGGGCCGCGCCGCCCGGGCCGGCGATGTGAGGGCGGCGGCGGCGAGGAGGAGGAGGAGGAGGAGGAGGAGGAGGAGGAGAGCGGCGCAGCGGAAGGCGGGCGGGCCCCGAGCGGAAGCGGGCCGGGCCCGGCGGCGGAGCGCGGCGCCGGCGGGGGCGGCCGTGCGGGCCGTGCGGGCGATGGAAACGCACATCTCGTGCCTGTTCCCCGAGCTGCTGGCCATGATCTTCGGCTACCTGGAGGTGCGCGACAAGGGCCGCGCGGCGCAGGTGTGCACGGCCTGGCGGGACGCCGCCTACCACCGCTCGGTGTGGCGGGGCGTGGAGGCCAAGCTGCACCTGCGCCGCGCCAACCCGTCGCTCTTCCCCAGCCTGGCGGCGCGGGGCATCCGGCGGGTGCAGATCCTGTCGCTGCGGCGCAGCCTGAGCTACGTGATCCAGGGCATGGCCGACATCGAGAGCCTGAACCTGAGCGGCTGCTACAACCTCACCGACAACGGGCTGGGCCACGCCTTCGTGGCGGAGATCAGCTCCCTGCGCTCGCTCAACCTCAGCCTGTGCAAGCAGATCACGGACAGCAGCCTGGGCCGCATCGCCCAGTACCTGAAGGGGCTGGAGGTGCTGGAGCTGGGCGGCTGCAGCAACATCACCAACACCGGGCTGCTGCTCATCGCCTGGGGGCTGCAGCGCCTCAAGAGCCTCAACCTGCGCTCCTGCCGGCACCTCTCCGACGTGGGCATCGGGCACCTGGCGGGCATGACGCGCAGCGCGGCCGAGGGCTGCCTGGGCCTGGAGCAGCTCACGCTGCAGGACTGCCAGAAGCTCAGCGACCTCTCGCTCAAGCACCTGGCCCGCGGGCTGGGCCGCCTGCGCCAGCTCAACCTCAGCTTCTGCGGCGGCATCTCGGACGCGGGGCTGCTGCACCTGTCGCACATGAGCAGCCTGCGCAGCCTCAACCTGCGCTCCTGCGACAACATCAGCGACACGGGCATCATGCACCTGGCCATGGGCAGCCTGCGGCTGTCCGGCCTCGACGTCTCCTTCTGCGACAAGGTGGGGGACCAGAGCCTGGCCTACATCGCACAGGGCCTGGACGGCCTGCGCTCCCTCTCCCTCTGCTCCTGCCACATCAGCGACGAGGGCATCAACCGCATGGTGCGGCAGATGCACGGGCTCCGCACCCTCAACATCGGCCAGTGCGTCCGCATCACCGACAAGGGCCTGGAGCTCATCGCCGAACACCTCAGCCAGCTCACGGGCATCGATCTCTACGGCTGCACCCGCATCACCAAGCGGGGCTTGGAGCGCATCACCCAGCTGCCCTGCCTCAAGGTGCTCAACCTGGGACTTTGGGAAATGACTGAGAGCGAGAAGGTCAGGTGAGAGGAGGGGGGTGCCCCGAGACCTCCGTCTCCTCTGGAGGGACTCACGGACAGACAGACTGACTGACTGACTGACTGCTGCAACGGAGGAGAGAAAGAGAGAGAGGGGCACGCACAGAGCCATGCTACCCACGCACCCTGGCACTGGAGGGAGGAACACGGAGAAAGAGTATATATCCTTGACCCTTCTTCTCTGCTGCCTAACAACCCTTGCTCTGGAGGAGGAGGAAGGGGGGGGGCAGGAGGAAAGAGAGAGAGCACCTCTCCTTTTTCCAGGTCGTGCCTCCAGCTCCACAGTGGGGAAACGGAGCTCCCCCACACCCACCCCCCAGCATCCTCTCCTACAGAAGAGGTAGAAGCCCACACTTATGCACTGGGGCTAGAGACACCCCTCTTTATCCCCACTCCCTGCTTCCATCCCCTCGTGCACTAAGGATGGATAAAGATCGAGACCCTTGTTCTGCCATGTATTAAGAGTAGCTTATTTTTGGTTTATGTCAAGGAGAGTGGGAATGGAGATGGGAACAAACAATAGCAGAAAAGGCTTCCTAGCTACACTAAAGTACCTGGCCACCCAGTCATCCTGCACTGGGCACAGACACAGCTTTTGTTTTTTTAAAAAAGGAAAAAAAAAAAAAAAGCTAAAATCCCCCCCCCCCCCCCCCCAAAAAAAAACAAACAACCATTCCACCTCTGCGCTTGCCCCTCCCCTATCAACTGGGAATTGTGACAGAAATACTGCTCCCTAGGTACATTGATTTTTATTTTTATTTTTTGGTCTGTTTTCAATCTCTCAGTTCCATGTTATTCTCTGCTGTGGGTGGATACAGTTTCCCACTACTCCAGTTCTCCACTGCACTGAGAACAGGGATAGCTACAACCTCTCCTTTTGTCAGTCTGTTTCCATGTCATCCTGCACTATGGTGAAGGGAGAAGCCTAGGCACTCTGTTTTTTCTCCCATCTCTCTATACTGGAGATGAAGATGCCATTTCCTCCTACGCCTGTTTCTGTAGGGACTGGACACAGACCCCGGTCTCTTAGACCTTCCCATCTACTGGGGGACACTGAGAGTTACCGAGAGACTCGTCTTCCCTTTCATCATTCTCTCTCTCTTTCTCCCCTCCTTCTTCTTGGCAACAGGGATAGACATATCCAGCTACATATCCATTCCTCTTTTTGGATTGGGGGCGAGCGGGTGGAAGGGGTGGCTAGCTGCCCTCGGCCCAGGGGGCTTAAGGAAGAATCTCCAGCTTCATTTCTGCTTCATTTGAGATACTGTGACCTGTTTTTATTTTGAAATGCATAAAAAAAATTACTGCTACAAAAACAGCCTCTTACTCTCCCATCTATCCCTTGCTTATATCCTGTAACTGATCCCACTTTTCCTCATTCATTCTCCTCTTTACAGTATTCGTTTTCTCACATGGTTTTATTTTTAAAGACATTTGAAGTTGCTGTTCTTGTGGATTTTTAAGTACATTTTTTTTCTGCTGAATATATTCTATATATATAAATATATATATGATGTCTGGCTACCTCGTTTTAATTTGTTACTTTTTTTTTTTTTTCTCCTCAAAAACCCTGGAATTCTTACAGGAAAGAGATTTTGAGACTGAAACATTTTTGTGCCTAGACTGGAATAACGCCCCTTGGGTTTGTTCTTCTTTTTCCGCCCCCCCCCCCTTTTTTTATTTGTTGTTTGCTTTTAAGCTTACCCTGCTGTGTCCCACCCTCACATTCTGGTTGTGCCTCTCCGTCCCTCTTCACTGGGGACCGGGGACCCAAACTGTGCTTCTGCATTTGTTACTCTTCTAGCACAAACATGCAACATGAGAATCCATGCTGAGGATTGGGCTACTGTTAACAGAAATGTGTAAAAATGCAAGTTGGTTTAAAAAAAAAATTTATATATATAGATATATGCAAATATTTCCCCCTCCCCTCCCAAATCACCTACAAAAGGTCACTATGTAAGGCTTCCTGTTTGTGAGTGGAGAGAGGAGCAGAGCAGGCCTGCAGGCCCTGAGGCTGTAATGTGAAGGGGAGGAGACTGAAGTTCATCTGTCTTATCTCTGTTCTGTCAATAAAATGGAGCTGGTTCTTTAGATTTTTTTTTTTTATTATTATTATTATTTTAAAGAGGAAGAGTAAGTTTTTGTTTTGTTTTGTTTTTTGTTTTGTTTTGTTTTTTTAAGAACAATATCTTGGCTTTTTTTTTTTTCTTGTGTGTTCAAAATCTCAAATCCTCCACAGTAACAGGCCAGACCATGGAGTTAACGCAAACCCAGAGACCCCTATGGATTAATTGTACTGTTTGTGAATTTGTATAAAAATAACAAAGATCCTCTTAAAACATTTTATATTCTTACAGTAAAAGGTTAAACTGATATTTATATAATAAAAGAGGAAATATGAAGTATGTTTTTGAAAAAAAAACACGCCGTATCTGTGTTGTCTGTGCTTTTTGAAGAGGTATCGACCTGCCTGGGTTTCGGTAAGCGTGCTGTGCAGCGGGGTTGGGGCTGCTCTCGCTTCAAGGAGTGACCGCTGAGGGAAAGGAAGTGGAGAGTCTGGTCCCTCCTGTGCAGGATGTTGAGTAACATCATAATTAAAAGTTTGTAGGGAAGGGTTTTGGTAGGACCAGCGCTGGCTGCAGGAGCGTTCAGCATCTAGAGAGAAGCCGAGTAGGACTGCTCGGTGTGAGGCAGCTGCTCTGTCTGAGGTCAGGCAAGCTGCAAGTGCTGAAGTTTGCTGTCAAGCAAATTAAATATTTCGTGGTAGGGGAAACCTGACGTTTGGAAGGGGGAGCAGAAGGACTGGGTTTGTTAATTCGTTAAAGCTCCAGGAAGATGGCAGAGGTTTTCTGTACCTAAATTGAGGCCTACCCTCACCATCCCCTGTGGAAGACCCATTAAATAAAAATGCTTCCCAGCTATGACAATCACCTAAAACTGTGCTCTCGCAAGCACATCAGAACCTGGGAAATCTGAAATGGCTCGGTTGGTTTCCACTGCCCAAGCAAAGATGAAAGTAAAGAGAAAGTAAAGTGGGGATGTTAACAGAGAAAAAAAAAATATCTAAGGTATCCTTTGTACTATACCATAATCTTTCTCTTTAATGTATGACTTTTAACCTGACAGGGTCCCTTTTAGACTTCCACGATGTGGGTTTTTTATTGTTGTTTGAGATGGAGCTTAAGCGGTGTTTATAGGGCACGAAACAAAGCTTTTCTCCCTCTAAGTCCTGCAGCAGGGCTTTCTCTCCCCCGCTGCCCCCTTCCTTTCTTAAAGGAGGAGTTGGGGTAGACAGAATGCGAAATGGTGGAAGAAGCTGGAGCCATTGTTCAGGAAAGTTAAAAGAGGAGCTGTCCTTGCTTGCTTGTTCAGTCATGCATACTGAATCTTGCCGTGTGAGGGTCCCTATGGAAAGGAGGAGGGTGATTCTTCCCCTCTTTTTAACATTCCTCTCCAGGCCTGGCTGTATTTAAGCTGCTTTCCTCTATGCCGAGGAGGGAGGGGGATGGTCTGAAGTTCCTGTACATTTGCATTTTAAGCACTTCCAGCACTGAGCAGGCCACTTTGTTCCCCCTGCGCTATCCCGCTCGCCCCGGCGCATCACATCGGGTGCTGCTCCAGGTGGGTCGGCCGCCCCACCAGAGGAGGTCCCCTGCGCCTGCAGGGCCAGCCTGGCCTCCACGCCAACCTCCTCGGCCGCAGACACTTTGGGCTGAGGCTGGACTATCTGCACTTCTTTGTCTCCAGCTCTAGCCACCTCTCTCTCCCCTCGTGTGCCGGTGCCTCATTTCAAAGGGGAAAATAATTTCTTTCTATGGGGGCCACAGCTGCGCGCTGTCTCCTCCCCACCCTGAGGAGAAGGGCCGGCACCTAGGCTATCTCAAGATTTGGGCTTTGGGGCGGGGGGGGGGGGGTGTTGTTGTTGTTCCCCCCACCCCAACTTCCAAGCTTTCTGCTGGGAGTTCATCACAAAAGCTGCATTGTTCGCTGTAGGGAAAGCCACCACAATTGGATCTAATTGAGCCTGACACTATATCCATCTTCCTTTACTTGCAGGGAGGTGTGGGGTCTTTCTTTCCTGCGTTAAGGAAAAAAAAAGTCTACAGTAACTTCTTGACTGAAAAAGAGGATGTACGAGCACTATAAACAACAGGAATTCAAGATCAGGTTCCCACTACCTCTGAAATTTAAATTCCAATAGGGGTAGTCAGCAGTTCTATCAAGGGACAAGGGACTGAGCATGATAGAGCTCTCAGGACAGGTCCCCTATATGGTTTGTTTCTGCTGGGTTTGACTGGAAATGCTATCTATTAAGGACCACGTTCAGATGGGTTGGATATCTGTGTCAAAAATGCCTATAATGCGTGTGCTCTTGAGTTCTGTAATCAGAAATAGGATAGTTTTTTGTCCTTCCCTAAAAACAAAACAAACAAGAAACAGCCAAACTTCCTTTCCCCACTTAAAAAAAAATAAAAATAAAAGAAGAAAAACACAACCCAAAACATTGCCCACATGGCTCAGTGTGCTATTTAAACGGAAGCCAAGCCTAAGGACACTGCTGAAACCAAAGCCTCCCTGAGGCCCAGCGCTGAGGCACCGCGGGCTGTTCCCGCAGAAGGAGCGAGCGCTCCTCACGGCCTGCCGTGCTCTGGTGCCCGGGAATGACACTTCCTCGGGCACAGATGCAGGCCTTACTGTCTGGCGAGGCCAGAGCTGGGAGAACGCATGTGTTTACTAGTAAAGAGAAGGGTTTCTTAAAATAAATAACCCATTGCCAACAACCATAGACCAATTACCATATGACTCCTCAGGGTAACAGGGAAACTTAATTCTCACTCTGCAGCCACTCTCGAATTTTTGAACATGACTCAGTTGGCAACTGAGGTAGAAAGCAATAAAAAAAAAAAAAAAAAAAAAAAAAAAAAAAAAAAAAACACTATTTGGAAGCCAGCTGGAAATCTCCTGTCTGTGTCGCCGTGCTCACAGTGCCCCCACGCTCCTCAGAGCCCCACCGGCTTTGCCCTGCCTGCCCCAGCCGCGGTGCTGAGCCCAGCGAAAGCGTGAGGTGGTGGCAGAAAGCAAAGCAGGCATGACACGGAGGGGAGATGGGCACAGGCTGGTGGCAGAGGATGTGGGCTCATGAGCTGCAGCGAAGCGCTGCTGTGCGTGGGGTCCCTGCTTGCTGCCGCAGCTGCGCCCCTGGCCACAGCCTGTGGCTGGCTCCTCTCCTGTCCATCCTCCAAGGCCGCATGTGGGGAGGGGGAGATGGGGAGAAAAAAGGAGGCTCCACCTGGGTCCTACTGCCCTTGGACTAGCATATGGGAGGCCTGTGCGTGGAAGATTTATACGTTGCACGCCCTCCAGCCCCATGCTACAGTTTCGCCTGAATCCATTTGTTGCGGTGATTCCGGGGTCCTTTGTTTTCCCGTTAATAAATCATGGGGGACCGGGGACAGGTGTAACGCAAACTGCCTGGGGTCCGTGCTAGGACGAGAGGTTGTCTCCATGCAAATATAGCTACTGAACCTGCCCTTGGCCTGCCAGCGAAGAGTTAAACTGAGAGCTGGGTGACCGAGACACCCGAAGTTTTTGGAACCAAAGCTAGAAGTTCACAGAGGCTGCCATTAACAGCTCCAAGGTAAGCGTCCCCCGAGTCTGGCAGCATCACTACATATGTGCATGGGTAGCTTCCAGCAAAGCACACTCTTTGTCTTCTCTCTCTTGATCCTCTACCTTAAATCCCAGTATTTCAGCCAGCAGCGATTTAACAGCGCCTTCTGTGGAGAACAGATAATCGATAAACCCAACTGGGTGGCTCTGGCTGTGTCTGAGGACCCCTAAGGACATGAGCAAGGCACCATGCCAGAGCTGCTGGTCGGGTTGCATAATGCTCCCTGCTGCGGCCAGCCAGAAAGGCCGTCCCACTGAATTCCCCAGCCCTAAGCTGCATGAAATAAAGAGCTGGAGAGGGTTTGCCGGGCTCCTATGCCAGAACTTAGATTCCAGCCACGTTTGGCAGTGATACAAGTGCTTCTCCCCCTCTTTAATTAAATCTACCGAATGCATTAGCTAAACGTCAGCCCAACCTGAAACAGCACTGCAAGGATTTCAAAAGGTCCGAGTCCGATCTGTCCTTGCGACAGAACGATGAACGGAAACGGGATTTTCCTAAAAGACTTCCTCAAATCTTGGGTGTGTTTGGGAAGGGGTGTCAGAAGTTTAGTACCAGGGACACATGCTCCAAGCACGTATTTCCGTAAGAGGGTTCCTGAGACATAAACCAAGCTCCTGTTCTGCTACAGAAACTAAGGCGGTCAGACCTAGAAATGGCAATTCCTTGTCATTTTCCTCCCCATGATTCTTGTGTCTCCAGGATTTGAAGATGAAACAACTCCCCCTGCCCCCTCCAAGCTGAAAAAATAAATAAACAACAACAACAACAAAAAAAACAAACAATAAAACCCTATAGAAAGATTTTATTTATCTGAGGTTCAGCCTCTTCCTCCCCTTTTCCCCAAGCGCCCAAACTTTACAACCCCCAGGTGAGTTCAGCGGGTTGGCACCACAGGCATACGGACAGCACTGCGAGGCCACGCCGCTCGCAGCCATGTAGCCAGCGGCCTCTCTTCTTGCTCAGTGAACTAAAACGCCAAGCACTCAGCAGCAATAAAACCCTGCCATTATCTCCTTTCATGACAGCTACAGCTGCACTCCCGGCGCCCCAGCCTCAGAGCGAAGCGCACGCACCCTTCGGCGCTATAACCCCCCCCCTCCGCCACATGTCAAAGGGAGGTCCCCTAGGGCTGCTCGTGCCACCGGGGAGCCGGCTTCCTCCTCTCCCCCGGCGGCGTCCGAGGGAGCTGCGGCTCGGCCGAGGGTGGCGGCAGGGCCCCAGCTCGGCTCCCCGGCACGCCGCCGCCTCACGGCCACCCCGCGGCCGCCGGGGGCTGCAGGCGCGGCGCCGCCCCGCCAGGCGGCAGCATTGCCCGCCGAGTGCCGCCCTCCGCGGCCCGCGGCCCCTCAGGCGACGCCCCCGCGCCTCGCCGCTTCATTAACTAACTAACTAACTAACTAACTAACTAGCACACGCTGGCGAAGCCGCTCCCCAGCGCGGGTGGGGTGCCAAGCGTGTGACCGTGGAAGGCTGAGGGTGTCGGGGACGCCTCGTCCCCTCTGAGGGCGCCCGTGCCAGCAGGGAGCCACCTGCGGCTCCTGAGGGTGCCCGGTGGCTGTGTGGGCACCACCAGTGCCGTGGGTGAGATGGCCGCCATCAGGGCACCACTCTGAGATGGCACCACTCTGCCACAAAACAGAGTTTGGCATTGTTGTCACCAGCCCTTTATTTCCCTGCGGTTCATTCCAGTGAGAGCTGCAGCGTGTGCCTCCAAGCAGACGAGGCTGCTGTGGGTTTACACCTTAAACCAAATGGGAAGCCACACAGACAGAGCTGTCTCTCCTGTAGAGACAGCCGCCAGGTCACCACCAGCACACCTTGCCCGTTTGAGTCCTGTGTGTCCAGGCCCAGGTTGGCTGCAGCTGGAAACAAACTCATTCCCACAGCAAAAGCCCCACCTGGTTCAGGACCAGCACCACCTCGCCCCATCCAAGGAGGTTCTGCCTCAGCACAAGCCACCAGCGAGCCTCCTCACGGGCTCCAGGTCTAGTAGCACTGTCTCCAACACCACCCAGGCCACCCTGCATCTCTATAGCTTCACACTTAGAAAATTATGATTATTTTTATGAAGCATGCAAGTATGGGAACACAAACAGATCAGGATCAAAATAATGGTTGGATTATGTTAGCTCAGTGGAGGGCTTGGTTATGTTGTTGGCAGCTGCTCAGTGGCTTACCTCCTTAGTGATTAAAGTATCAAGGGCTGTATGCACATGACCTTTTTAGCACCTAAACTGCTTCCCCCCCCCCACTTCTAACGCTGCTGCTACAGATAGAGTTATGGTGTCTTTTTCAGAAACAGCTGTAGCTAATAATTTACTAGAATTAGTAATTAGCTTCTGCATGGCTCACGCCATGCACAGACATCGGAAAAGGAAGTATAGTCACTAATGGGGAAGGAGGGTTGGAAGCAACTTGACTAAGGTAATGTCCCAAATCAGCAAGTGGCCAAGCAATGTCTGGTATCCACTCTCTGCCTCCAGTTCTGCTCGCTCTTGGCACTTGGAGCAGCAAAGCCTGACATGAGCTTTCCAACCTAATGTAGCCCTGGAGAAGGAAGATGAGGACAGAAACACACAAAGTGCACGTGGCATCTTTCTAATGCTTTCGTAGCAGGGTCTGCCACCCAGAGCCCCAGAAGTGCTGATGTACAAACACAGGTTGTAGAAGAGCTCCCAGCAACAGGAACTACTCCAACCAAACAGCCCTCTCTTCAGATTCTCCAGCCATTGTAGCTTTTATTTCAGGCAACAGCTCGGCTCACAAAACAAAGAAAGCTGACAAGAAGCGGTGCCTTGACAGTCCTGAAGGCAGACGTCTAGTCACAACAACAGGTACAGCTCAGATTGCAGCGGTACCAGCTGCTCTATCTACATCTTCACCACAACTGTCTCTGCAGTGACTCAGAGGGACCACCCATGCGGATCAAAGGCGCAGGCAGGACATGGTCCTTAAGGCTGCAAATGGTATTGCCCATCACGATTTTCCATCCCTAGGGGCACCTGTCCATTAGCACACTCGCGCAGACCACACCAAAGGCCGATCAAATGGCAGCAGCTTTTGGTTCAGAGACCACACTGCACGAGAACTTGCGTTTGGGCTGTTGGCTCCCTTCCCCTTGTCTCCGTCCGCCTGGACGCGGCGTGCCGGGATGACATCTCCCTCACACACCTGCCAGGAGCTCCGACAGACAGGGGGAGGCTGCATGTGAGCGGCTGGGTGTAACTTCCACCCTGTCCCTAGTGCCAAAAACAAGCATGTTAAAGCTAATCTACCCCTGTCTCAGCTCAACTGCTTTTCTGTGACTAAGCCCCTTATAATGGTTTTACTAAAATCCCCTTTTGATGGAAAAAATCCCAGCTGGAAGTTTCGGGCAGCGGCACAATGTGCAAGTCTGCGTGTCCCTTTCCCCAGCTTCACAAAAGCCTCTAATCGAGTGGAAAATTTGCTGGAGGCCAGAGGTTTAGGCCTGCAATTATTTTTTAAGGGATTATCAAGAGAGAATGGGGGGACTTACGACCCTCCCTCTCTTTGTGTTTTGGTCTGTGCCGCTTTCAGACAGACTCAGCCAGAAACCAAACCACTGCAGCTGGATCCAGAGAAACCACCACCGCTCATCTCAGCAGCAAGCCTCCTCCCAGTCCTACAGCCAGACCCCAGGCTCAGAGTCCTACTCCGCACCGTGCACCTAACAGAAATTCTTTCTCACAGAAGCAACGCTGCACACTAAAAATTTGTTGTTATTTTTTTAATAACAACTCAAGAAAAAGCAACTGATTCCAGTCCTGAGAGCCTCGCTGAACTGGAAAAAAGAAAAAAAAAAGGGCAGGCAGTCATATGGTCCTCCGGACAGGCAGTAAAGGCTGGGCTTTGGCTCTGCAAACCCATTATGCAGGAGGTCTTGCACAAGTTCCTTACGACAAGTTCCAAAAAAGACTTGGCACAGAAGGCGCATGCAGTGCAACACCCAGCTTTCCAGAGCCTTGCTCCAAGGGTGGGACCCAGGGTTAGGGTCCTTGGTGCTTTCACAGCTGACACACAAGTCAGACACTTCAGAGGCTCCAAAACAACTTCTTGCTGGGCACTGAGCCACTTGTCAGCACACTCAGCATGGGGCAGCCGGAGGAGAAGCGCTGCCGGCTCTCCTGCCTGAGGAGCAATGTACCTTCCCGGTAGCTCTGAGCAAGTGCCTTCGCTCACACGCGATCCAAACCCATGCAATTAGGTGCTTCTCCTCTACTGTCAAATTGCTGCGCTCACACCTGTGTACAAACAAACAAAACAAACCCCGAGGAAGCAGCGGCATGCCCTGCTTTTAAACAATAGCCTAAGGAAGCAGGAGACCTGCTTTAATTCCTTCCTCTGTCTGTGGCACTCCAAACCTACACCTCACCAAGAAAGTATAAGCACCAGCCCTCAGGTGAGGGCCGGGAGAAAGGGCCAGTCTTTGTCTTTCCCCTCTAAGCCACGTTGTGGTACAGATGGTCATCTGGGATTCGTGGCAAGGAGAAGAGTACACAAGGAAAGGAATGGCTGCAGACCACGAGCATTTACTCTCAGTCTGTCCTTGTGGAAACCTTTCTGGGTGTTGTGTAAGGCAGCTGTTGAGTGAAACAGAAGCAGGTTCTGATCCCCGAGCCTTCCAACCATTTGGTTGGTACATAAGATGTTTCAGAACAAAGCTGCAGCCGCCACCGTCTCCGATCTTATCACGTCTACATGTGCTAGGTGTGCTCTGAAAATGCCTGGGGAGGCTGAGGGGCCACAGTGTTCTCCTCCTGGATCGTGATCAGACCCAAGCAGTTTTGGGCAGGCATGTAAGTACAACACTCTCAGCACCCGAGGGGCGTTAAAATAAAAAACAGACAGACAAACAAACACAGAGGAAGAGGCAAATGAGGCATTTGTGGAATTTAGATGCCCCCAGGAGCTAGGTGGTGCCTAAGCTGGGGATTTTGATTTTGCAATTTTGAATACTGCCTAAATGTCATTTGTTTCGCCTTTTTTTTTTTTTTCTTGGATGAGGTCTCTCACCTCCCTCTCGTTCTTTATCCACACAGATACTGTTTTTGTGAAGAGCTTTAAGATGGTAAGATAAAGAAAGAGGCTAATGGCCTTGCATTTTCAAAATTGCTCATTAAGGCTGATGTGCTTCAAGATACTCTGCATGTGTCTAACTTTCAGAAGACGGATGAGTCCACTCTCCAAGACAGCTTGACAGCTTCAGCACCCAAAGATAAGGAATCCAGAATCACCAGTAGCTATTAGTACAGTATGCGACCTGTATGATTCACTAGGGTTACAAGAAAAGTAAGGTCAGGTGAGGAGTCAGCTCTGGTTCCAGCTTCTTACCCCAATGAATTGAACACCAGGCACAAGACAGCCACCTTCTACTGCTCCCTAAAAACTGAATCTTTCACCCAGCCTGCTGCTCTAAGCGCCACAGGCAAGCCTCCCTCCTGGAGTTCCCAGTCTATTTATACATAGCCCGTTGTCCATGGTTAACCTTGAAAAGCCCTTCTTAGAGTGTCACTGAAACATAGGGGACTTCCAGAGATCACTGTCCAACATCCTGCACAGAGGCAGGATCAAGTATACTAGGATCATTCCTAACGAAGTTCATCTCACCTGTTCCTAAAACTCTGCTGTCGAGGCACAGCCTGCAGCCCCCCACCTAACCACTTCCAGTTTCCTTCTAATTCTTCTCCAAACCCATTTGAAGTCTTTCATTTTCCCTGCAGATTAAGCTTTATTTATTTATTTTTAAATGTTTGCCACAACTGACAGCAGAAAAGACTTTACCTCTCTTCTTCTGTTTAGGACAACCTCTTATGGTCTTGCACACTACTCCCTTCCCTTCTCAGCTGTCTGCTGATGCGCTTCCAATGCAACATGCTTCACCTCGGTGCTGGGTTTGTCTTGTGAAGAGCCTAATTAGTGTCTTACATCACACAGGTAAATTTTTAGATATATGATAAAACACGTCTGGAAACTATTAGAGTCTTCCCAAATGTTTGTGGCCTGCAAGGCTTGAATCCAGAATCCCAACAATGTGAAGCGACTTCCTCACAGGGATGTTGTGAAGATCTCATATATTACAATATTATTATATAAAGATGTTGTTACAAAGACAATTTGCCATTGCAAATTATTAACAATTCCTACTACATGTTGGTAACTCCATATTCCCCGTCCAACACAGCATACCCGCTACCTTCTCTTACAGACTCCTGTAAGCCTTGCTCCTTTATCTTTCTTTTTGGTGATCTATCATACTGTGGCCCCACTAATCTGTGGCAGCCTCCACAGGAATCACCAGAGACAGTATTAGTGGCCCCTGCCCAGGGACCACTAGTGGTTAAAAGATGGATGCACTTGTGCTGCTTGCACTACCACCACTATTTTCAAGACACAATTGCATCTCCAGCCTCATCGCTAGTGCAGCAGAACAGAGATACTGGGCTACCATACAGTACAAAAGTGTTATTGTTCACCCAGGAGCATAAAACTGCACGTCTTAAACTGTGTATTGCCCTCACATGTAGCTATGCAATGCACTGGGCATCAGCACCAGTAGGGTGAGGTAAGTGGCATGGCTTCTGGCTTGAATTTTTCAAAGTCTAAGTGCTCAGACACGCTAGAGTGGTGTGGGAGCTTCTGGTGACTTGCACCTCTGAGGAAAAATAAGAGCGTGCCACCTGACCTGCCACCTGGCTGCACCTCAACTGCTTCGTGCACAGATTGAGAGTCCCACCATGTATCTACGAGAACTGAAAAGCTAATCTATGGAAGTTCAAAAAAATACTTCAGATCTCTGCAAGGAAGCCACCAGAGACAACTCAAATATAATCACTGATATCCCCATGCCCAGGGCACAACTTCAGGAAGTCGTCAGAACCTCCCAACAACCCTGGAGGAGGTCCTGGGGCACGTTCATTTCTGTTCCCCTTCCACACCATTTCCCCAAAGAATGGTCCTTGTAGAAATAAGTATTTCAAAACACAGCTTGAGTGCTGTAACTACAGACAAGTTGTGTCAGACGGGGCTTCTGTGTTGAAAGAACTGTCTATATATTCAGCTGCGTATTGTTACAAACATTTGAAGAAGCTGCTTTACCCAAAAAGGAAGGACAAGTTCTTATTATTATGAAAGCTGGGGGGCTTCCAGCGTTGCTAGTATGCCAGCAAGCGATCCGGAGCCAGAATAGATAATCACGGTAGAAATGATAGGACAATCTCCAGGCATCTGAGGACCACCTACGCAACATCTGCACATGTCTCACAAACCAGGTGTTGCTCCCTGGAGCACATAATTTGGGCATGCATTCAGTGTGCCACTCCTACCACCTCCTGCCTCAGACGGGATGTCGCTCCCACCAGCACAATGTCACGCACTGCCTACAGCTACGTGCAAAGCGAGGGGCGCTAAGCCCAGCTCAGGGAAATCTGTCGTTTACACAAGAATATGTCGTGTCAGTATGAAACGCGCCCACAGCTGGGAATCAGCAGGAACATATTTGAGGTATAACACTCGCAGAGGAGGAACAGAAAGCTGCGTTGCCCACAGCTGCCCAAAAGCAACCGTGGCAGTTTAAATCAAAGACCTAAAGGGAGGCACGCAGCAGCGAGGGATCAGCCTCCACAAGAGGCACAGATTTGTACTCCAGAAAACAGGCTGCAAAATACTAAATGCAAGCAGGAATTTATCCCAGCAGCAAGCTTCACACTGTGTACAGACATGCTTTCTTTGCAAAGGCAAATGCATCATCTCCATGCATCCAGCATCCACTGCAGCCCTGGTTGCTCAGTACGTGGATCCCACCATGCTTCAAGGATGGGAGAATTCCTCTCCTGCATGCACCAGCTGTTCTCAGGAGCCAAGGCTGAAATCCAGGCAATAGTTCCCCGCTCTTGTTAAAAAACAAAAGAAGAAAAAATAAAACCCAATTCCTAGTCAGGAGCCTGCTTCCACCACAAAATGAAAAAAAAAAAAAAAAAAAGTGCTTGCTTTTATTTAGGAAGAGATTACATTTCTTGTATCAGATTGAAGGTGGTTGTGAAATGGGGCTCAGTAGTTCTACAGGATTTTTGTTTTAATAAATAAGCATAATTCTGGGGGAAACCTCTGTCAATACAGACCCTATGGAAAATATTGCTCCCGTGGACAGAAGAGAACAGTTCTGTTTGTGTATTCAGGCACTGTATACATGAAGATATTTTAGAGGCCTCTATACTTAGCCATTGTGGTTTTCATCTTTCCCAGGCCAGAGGTAGCTGTGTAAGCATATAGTCAGCACTGGCTAAAC
This sequence comes from Netta rufina, assembly GCF_964035555.1. Classification (NCBI taxonomy): domain Eukaryota; kingdom Metazoa; phylum Chordata; class Aves; order Anseriformes; family Anatidae; genus Netta; species Netta rufina. Next base: position 142,581,913 of record NC_140123.1, read on the forward strand.
AAGTACTTTTAAAACCATACTATTATTACCAAGTTAGTTAGAGAAGGCTTTTTTTTTCTTCTTCAAATGATTTCATCTTGAATTACAGATCTTACCCAAAAAAAGGGGAGGGAGGACGACACTGACACCCTTCTAGCCCTTAAAACGAGCTGTGCTTTTTTTCAGCATCTCATTCCATTTAACTGCAGCCAGACCACTTCAGGTCACGAGCTCATCTGATCTCACCAGGACGGCAGTGCTGGGTCTCGCCGATACTCCCAGGAAAACCCAGGGTCCCTCAGGAAGCGATGCGGGGTGACTTAGTCAGTGTAACTCTTTCCTCTGAGTCAACACTGCCCCAGTGTTTCAGCACCATGCCAGAGGGCGCTGACCTGCTCGGCGTGTTGTCTTTCAGAGGAAATAAATGGGTGCCTGACCACACTTGCGGTTATTAAAGACAACACGTCGCTTTACACAAACATTGGCATTTGGCTACGTGACCGCTCCTATGCGCGTAATTGCATTTCTGCCTCCCTCCACTTTCTGTCCCAAATTGTTTCAATGGCTGCTGTGTTTCACCCAGACCCAAAGGCACTTCAGCGGTTGGAGAAGCAGTTCCAACAGAGCACAGAACTAAGAACCTGAAATTTTATTGCAGACCCCACCTTCGGTTGGCCACATAACCTTGAACACATCCCTCCTACCTTGCCCTTCTACCTTGGTTTCCCCACTTACAAAACAGGCATCGTGAGAAGAATCTCTTCTGTAAAGTGCTTTGAGAGCTGCTGATGGAAAACCCCATGTAAGAGAGATTAAGGATGAATTATGCAAGATGGTACTGTTAATTAGGTACGCTTATTAAATATTCTGGGATTATTTTTTTTCCAGGAGAAAAGGCGTTAGGGAAAATAAGAGAGATTTCTAAAGACAGCAGGGAAGTTTTCTGCATTTGATATAATTGTGACCTATGATCTTTGTATAATGCAAGAGTGTGCTGGATTACAGACCAGACTGGCATTACACCCTTTGATGTACAGGACTGCAGGGATGCCTGCGCTACAAGGCAAGTAAGTACTCTAAAGGTGCTGAGCATTAGCAGCATTTTTGTCCACAGGCAACTCAGCTGCCTATAATTACCTGAAGAAAAATTCCTCCTCTTCTTCCCTAATCCCAGTGCCCCGATCACATACTACATTTGCTCTGTGGACTAAATTTCAGAGCCACGTGACATTTACAACACACAGTCCTAAAAGCACATGAAAAATACACCTGATTTGGGGATTTGGCACAAACACAGCCCAGGTTCACTGAAAGGTTTGTGACCCCTCTGAGCACAGCTGGGACCAAGTTACAGTTTTGCATAGTACTTTGTGGCTTGAACAGCAAGATCTGATCAAACTTGGAAGCTTTGACTGAGATGCACTTGGAGAGTTTGAGTTCAGTTCAGGCATAAACCTGGTTCAAGAACTCAGGAGCTGCAGACTGCACTGCTGAATGGAGAGCAGATGGAGTATCTGCAGTCACCTACATCTCAAAGAGGGTCAGCCTGATGCTGGAGATTGGGACTCCATAGTAGACCTGACCTCTACCAGAGAGAGAGCCACAAGCATGCCAGTAGCCTAGTTCAAACCAGGATTCGCTTCCTAAGCAAGTCCTCCGTCATTCCCACTACCCATGTGTTGATCTGCAACTTGGAGCAGCCTTTGAACTGGATTCCCTTTGGATCAAACCGAACCAGCGAACATGCTCAAGGAGGACACCTCACACACCTCCACCATGCCCATGGGACCAGAAGGAAGCCAGCCCAAAAGAGAAGCCCCTCACCTCACTGTGCTGCTGTGCAGATGCCAGGTCTTTGGCACCAACCATTTCACTCCGCAGCCCTGCTCCCACTGGCTCACTCCACCTGCTAGCCTGGAGGCACCCACCCAAAACTGGGGCTCAGATGCAGGAGAACCAGCATGCAGAGGTACCCGATTGCTCAGGCTGTTTATCAGCACCCTCTGCTGGATATTACAAAGCTTTCTTCCCTCCAGGCCAGTAATGCCAGCAGGCTACTTTGGCTAAACCAGCGAAAGGTTAGGGCATGGAGGCAGGAGCCTACCCTGAGTATCTCCCTGCACACAGTGCCCCGTGCAGCAGCACTGCAGGGACTACCCTGCACTGGTATATCTGCAGATATTAGTCACTGTGCATCAGACACAGAGCCCAAAGACATAACAACAAAAGGGTAAACCCGAGGAGAGCCTTCGCTACATGATTAAGTTGCTTACAGCTCGTTTCAGTCTGAATGAAACAGCTTGCTGACAAAAGGTGCTGATGTAACACCTGAAATGCATCATTCCCCAAGAGGAGGGGAACGTATAGGTCCTGCTGTCATCAGGTTTTCTGCTGCGCCTCAGACCTGCAGAGGTCACCTATCCCCTGCAGCACTGGGATGGATGACGGGCAAAGAGGTAGCGGAGCCAAGTGAGTTGGTGGTTTGACATGGTGGATAATTATCATCTCAAATCTATGGTCTGGGAAAAACAACGTCCTTGTGTGCTGCGTATCAGCCTTCAGGTGATTAGAAACTCGTGGTCACCTCTGATTCCAGCCACATTTATTGTGCCCGTTTGATGCAGAGATGCTCGGGAATGCAAGGCTCTGAACTAGCGTCCACTGTCAGACAAAGGAAGGTACGACACACGATGGGGCCATTTAAACCAACTGCAGCTGGAAGACCGTCCAGGAACAGGAGGCCTGATACCTTCTGAAACAGCTAGAGTAAAATTCATAAACTGTAAGAGTTTCATCCATATAAATGTCCAATGCTTTCTGAATTCTACTAAATTCTTGCTCTCAATTATTTATGTGCTGCAAGAAAAAAGTAAGTTTTACCTATGTCAGATGTTTTGTTTCAATTGAAAACCTTGTACTGCGTAAAAGTACACACAGGAATGCCTGGTTTACTTCTCTGTACTTCTAAGTTTATATACCTCTGTCACGTTGCTTTTTATTACCCTTCACTCTAACTACAGATGCATAATCTTTTCAGTCTCTCCGCAGCTCTAAGCATTTTCATCACCTTTTTCTGCTAAATACTTGTAGCAGAGTGACCGGAAAGGAACATAGGATATTTTATTTTAAAACCAAAGGCCGGGCCAACAGAGAATCACACGTCTTGCACCCACGGCCAGCCAGCACATCCCCACGCTCAGCAGCCTTCCAGTCACCTAGAGCCAGGGGAGCGATGGAGGAAGCGACGCCTATTACATCAGACCCTTTCACACTGCAAAATTCACGACTGCTGGAGAGGTTCTGTACTCCAGCGCCATGCCAGCCAATGTCAGCTGTGGTAATGCAAACGAAAAGGCATTAAACCCCATTCCCCGCCAGAGAACAAAGTCTCCCACTCATTCCTTCAAAAAAGTTAAAGGTACTCATTTCTGAGGGACTTGCGGGGTGGGCAGATATGTTCACGGCAGTTCTCCAAAGATAGCTCAGAAATAACCTGGGAGGATCCCAGATGAAGGCTGGGTGTCTTCTTACATCTGTCTGGTTTGGGAGATGGAGTGTAAACAGTGGCACATTAGCTTAGATTAATTACTGACTGCCGGTATTTTCCTTTCATGTAGTGAACTCTGGGAACATAACACCGCTGATAATTAAATAGCGCCTTCCATCAAAAGGCTCCAAACCACCCAGCAAACCAGTCAAGCCGTTAAGGTAGGACTGCTGGAGCAGGACACAGCAGTGGCTTAGCAGGACAGACGAACACAGCACACCAGTTCAGGAAACAAACAAAAAAAAAATTGACCGAAACTACAGAAGGAATTATTATATGCTTTGCATTACGTGCGCCACAGCAAGACCTGGGAAGGGTTAGCAGGAGTGCCAGGAGACCTTCACTGGTCACACACAAAGTTTTATATCCCCTAAATAAGACTTTCTCCCATGACAAAACACCCATTTATTTTTTTTTTTTTTTCCATTTTCCTGGAACACTGATTCAGTACTGATGAAGGAAATATAAAATATCTCCCTGCTCTGCCTTCTGCAGCTGTAGGGTTTCTTTGCAGCTTTAGTACACAGAATATGAGCAAAGCCCTGTTTTAGTTAAAGAGATGACAGCCCTCAGGTAAGTATGGGTGAGAAAATACAGAGCAGGAGGTAGGTGACAACTGAGAAGAGCTCACAGCGGTGGCGTTAACCATCTGTCTTATCTCATTCCCCATACAAGCACTGCCTGTTGGTTACGTGGGACTTCACACTGGGGTCACCACCACAGCCTGCCAGTGTGGTGTAGGTACAGGGAAATGGATAACCAAACCTGCACCCTTCCCATGTGCCACATCCCAGCTGGGTTACCACCTCCCCTCTCCCTGATCATTTCCTCCTCTGTCCCTGCTCTTTCCAGCCCAAGACTGCTTTATCCTTCCTTCACCCCCCTCCTCATCCCCTGGCACTAAATGTCTGCAAGCTGAGGAGAAGCTCATGGTTACTCCCACTGGCACAGCTGAATGAATTGCTGCTTTAAAGCCAGACCGCTCCCAAAAACTGCAACCCCGACTTGTCAGCTGTTCTTTCAAAGGCACGGAAACACGAGAGCCGTGCAGCAGGCAAATGGAGAGCCGGGCTGCCAGCATCCACCCTGCTGTTTGACATTCACACGCACAATGGGCAGTGGAACTGGCGGAGAGGAGCAGATGTGAGTTTCTCCTGCCCACCACATCCTCTGGCACGCTGGGACCCTGCAGTTTGGGAACTCAAACCCTCCAGACTGGCTGCCCTTCGCAGGATGTTTCTTGCCCCTGTGGCAGCACTGCTGTGCCAAAGCACCAACCAAACCCCTCCAGTGCTCCAGGAGCCACCCTCAGTCACTCCCGCTGGAGCATCAGCAGATTTTCTGTCAGGACACAACACCCTGCCCTCGGAGCACGGCGTTATCTCTCGGTGTGCTCACACACCCTGCCCTCCACACGGGCATACCAGCGGATTCAGCCGATGCCACCGTCCACAGCTGGGATTCAGGGCAAAGCCATGGCTGCCTCTTCACAAACCTGAGGCCTCAGCCTGCCCACTGCTGCTAGATAGCAGGGGCACACAGCCAGTTGTCATCCTGAAGGGCTATGAGGGTAGGGAGAAGGGCTTAAGGGGGAAAGAGGGAAGGGAGCAAGCTCCATACATGAGCAGGGCTTATTTTTGAAGGGTTAATTACACGTTATTATGGCTTAGTTAATAACCTGAGGTGGACTAGAGAGACGCCAACACCATCCAACCGGTACCTCCTCACCAAATAAAGGTACCTTTCTGACACGCCGCACAGACAGGCCTACTTTCCACATAACCATTGAACAAAACCCATGGGTATTCAGCCCACACCACAGCCCACGGTGCAGCAGGTGGAGCACATGGCCATGGGACGGCTGCTCGTGGCTTCTGCCCACCTCCACCAGCAAACCCGCTTCCCCCAGCCCTGCCATAACCCAATACAGCAAAGCCCCAGAAACCACGCAGATTTGAACAAAACACAGGAGATATGAAGAGACAGAAAACTGTCAGATATCTACCATAATATCTGCTAGAGACTGTTCATTTACCTACCTCCTTCCTAGGGAGCATTGGGCAGCCAGGAAAGCAGGACAGACACAGAGCCCACAACAGAAGCTGAAGAGAAGTATTTCTCAGCTGTTCTCCCAGCACCCCTCTGTTACAGAGAGGATAAACTACAGCTGGGCAGGCTCAGGTGGTAGTGGGAATCCTCTGCCCTCCCTGCTGCTCACAGCCATTAGTGCCAGGTGGAGCCCACGAAGGAAAAGAGGCGCTCCATCTTAGCAGAAGCCACACAGCCAGGGATAAACCCCAGAAATCCCAGCCCTCATCCTCACAACTGAATCCTCCCAGAGAAATTGGGAAGATTTTATTGTCATTGGCATGAAATGCACATCAGGGAGCCAAGGGATCCCTTGCTGCAGCTCAGGACCCTGGCATGCCCGGTGCCCTACGTAGGTAGAGCTGAATGGCCTTGGGCTTCAAAGCTCAGCTCACACTGTAAGAACATCCAGAGGCCCCAGCTTGCCAGGCACTATAAAGCACAAGACAGGAGTTATTTCATCATTATCCCACTGGATAAATATAAGACCTTATACTAAACGGTCTACTCATCTCCTATTTTAGTAAGACAGCCGTATACAGGCACTGACGTTCCTCTCATTTATAACAGCACAGGCAAGAGAGAGAAAAATATATACGTCAGCCAGAGACTGATTGCCATGTGTTAGACATGCAGGCAGGAGCTCCTGGCTAGCTCTGGACAGACAGTGAGGGTTTCCACCTTCCTATTTGCCTGGGCAAGTCCCCAAGAGTCCCCAGCACACTTGTGTCACCAATTTGACCCTGCTGAGGTCAAATGCACCAAAGCTAGCTCAGGTGCTGGACCTGCACCTCGGTGTTTCCACACTCTGGAAGCATGGAAGAAAGGCAAGCTAAAAGTCAGAACTAGAAGTTGCAAATCTGAACCCTCTTCAGATGCCAAATTGCATCTGTTCATCATGTATTTTCTTGGAGGTATGCATTTCTGACCCAACATCATCAAAAGCTCAGGACTTCAGTTGTTGGTGTGCTGCCAGAGCTGGAGTCCTTCCTGATATATTTAGAGCATTCAGCATTATACCAACTCCTCTACTCAATAAACTATGATATTCGAGCCATGATTTTTTTGGTTGTTTTAATGTGACCTATCCAAAGAAGCTCTTGGATCTTAATTCTGGTTGCTGAACAAGAAAAATAGGGTTGCTCCAATGTTATTTTGTTGCTGCGATTAGCTTGTTTTTTTATTTAGAGAGCAGGTCGTATGTCTCTTTTTCAAGGACAAGCTCCTGATCGAGACTAAAATTCTGGGTGAGACAACTGACCAATGCATCTGACCCAAGGCTGAAAATAAAAGCTGGCTTCCCACCTTAGTTTCCAAGTAAACTCCACCAAATGACGCAGTGCCCCATACTGCATTTCACAGGCAGCGCGGATATATTTAGCGTGGGACGCCCCTCCCAAAGCGCAGCTTGGGGCACAACTGGCCGAGCAGAACCCAGGCAGGAAGAAAGGAAAACGAACCGCGCAAGCCATCCTCTGCGCTCGGTAGTGTGACTTTTGTTTATTTGCTTTGCTAAAACAAAACAAAATAAAACAACTTTGGAAGAGGCGTTTTATTTTCAGGTCAGGCAGCAAACCCAAGAAGTGTAATTAGGCCCTGGAAATTAGCAGTTGAATTTATTTGTGCGGTTGAGCGTTCTTTGTGTTTCCCACAAGAAGAGAGAAGACGGGACAAGACCACCATCTCCACTTGCTTCTCAAGCTTGCTGCAAGAGAAAAGGGAGCAAGGACCACATGAGCATCACAGAAGCAGCATGCTGGGACTCCCCTTTCATAGGTGTGAAACCAAGGGACAATTAGCCACCTTAACAGCGATATTTAGGTGCCTGAAGAAGCACACTGGTTGCTTTGGGGATCTATAGAAGTGCCTGAGGAAAATGGATTTCAGTGGTGTATAGCTGGTTAACTTGCATTTGAGCAGACACCTCACTGGAGAGATGCTTCTGGGGGTGACCACAGGGCCGTGGTGGTCTCTCCTTCTGTGGTCACAAAGACAGCTTAGCTCTAGGAAGTCCACATTTGCCCTGAGGGCCCCAAGAGGTGATCTCCTCAGGCAAATCAGATAGGCAATAAAACACATTTTAAAACACATTTTGAGCCCTCTCAAGAAGGGCTCCCAGCTGCAGTGCAGTAGCCCATGGAGTCTTCTTGACTTCCACGCTGGTAAATCTCTTGAGCTCAAACTACAAAATCAGACACCACAACTTTAGTTGTAAAGGACTTTCTTTTCAAATCAGGACAATAATCTATTATTACATATTAGAAATTAAAAAAGAAATCACCCCAAGCTTGCGTGAACAGGAGAACCCAGTCAAGACCCTTATCCTGCAGCTTTCCCTAACATGGGTGGTTTTTCTGTAAGCCTTTGGGAACCTTTTTTGTTTAAAGAGGGACTTCCAGTTCAGGGTTGGACAAAGCAGAGCATGATTCATTAGGGAGACCTCAGTGCAAAACACAAAGCAATTTCTCGTATTTTCTTCAGCCCCGGATGGGAGGTGGATAGGGCCAGGGAACATTCATGGCCATGAAAAGTCTTAAATGTCTGAATGACACCACAAGCACAAAGACAAAAAGATTTTTCAGAGTTGAACTGCTTCAGCCTCTCCTGTGACAAGTTAAGAAGTTGAGTGGAGTAGCCATCTCCTAGATTTCCCAATCTTTCTTTCCTTTCCCCTATACAGTGCTCTCTCAGGGTGTCCTTTCCATGGCCTTCCTTCAGTCAACAAGGGCTGAACATAGCTTTTTGCTCCTAGGACACGTTATCTCTGCCCCAGGCCAGCCTGCAGAGAAAGAAGGCTATTATTTAAAGAGGTGCAGAGAAGAACTGGGATGTGATCTTAACCACTGACCCTCGGGTATCCTAGAGCAAAGGACCACAATATGCTGAGACATGAATAACTCTCCTCTGGCAGGGAAAGTTGGGCACTCGCACTATACATGACAACGATCCAAGAGTTAACCAGGTTTAGAAATCGTTCCACATCGGTGTCCTGTTTCACAGCCATGCAACCAAAGAGAGGAATAGTAGTTGGAAACACACAACTTGAGGAAACTTCTTTTTCTTCTCAGATTTTTAAGAAGCAGTACAAGTTTTTTTTTCCCTCTAACTTGAGATAAACAATTGTTTATGAGAACTCTTGCAAGTAATTTTTTCCCATAGATTGCTTGTGTGCACGCTGCTGAAACTTTCTGATAACTGAATACACCAGAAAAACAGACACGGATTCCTATCCCAAAATGGATGAGTGCCATTCCTAGAATCAAATTTCAGATGCAAATATTTGAAGATATCAAGAGTTAGGTCCCTTCAGTAACGTTTGCTTTAGCATGTTAACATGGTATCTTTGAGCATTTCCATTATTAAATTCCTTCGTTAAAATATTCTCAAAGGGTACGGAAGAGTCTTCAAACACAATCAAACACCCCTGTAAATACTGGCCAAGATCACAAGAAAAGTTTAAAACGTTCACCTAGCTCATGGTTGTTCCAGTGATGTAATGTTTGTAGCAGGCCCGCCAAGGCAATACACAGGGGAAGCTGCTGTGAGAACCGCTCTTTTCTCCTTCAGGAATACATCTCCTGCTCGTTTAGACTAATTGATTTCACACACAGTTGTTTATGTGTGTGGCCTCCCCTGATTTTCTGAGCTCTCTTTGCTCCAAACAAAACAGCTTAGGGATGTAGATGGAGCCAAATGCATTTTGGAAGAGTGGAGATAACACCTCAAAGCCAAACAGAAAAAAAACATTTCTTGGGTCAGAGGCTCTCTCTGGATTATGCTTTGAGGCAACTTTACAAAAGCATGCTTCTGAGGAACACCATAAAACTGCTACAGAGACACAGCGCGCAGAGCCCGGCAGGAAAACATTCCCCACAATGGTGGGAAGGGGAAAAAGTAACTTCTGAGCAGAAAGATATATGGCAGCTTGCAAGATTGCAAACAATAGACAACCAAGAAGCTGTCTCAAATTTGAAAGCATCCTGATTTCATAGAGCTCGTAGCTGCACTGAGAGAGCATCGGAGTCCTACTTTATGCATGGATTGTGTATCAGGAAACTGCACTGACCTACCAAACACTGGTTAGAAAGGAAAATTTATCTTGGGCAAGAAATCTGGATATTAATTTGAAAGCACAAAACAGAGCAAGAAAGATTAACTGCCCTCAGCCTCTCCAGACCAGCCATGTGGACGCACTGCAGATTCAATCTGCAGTGAATTACAAGTCATCACACACAAAGTATTGAAGTAGCCAGCCAGCAAAACCAGTGGAAATATACTTTTGTGGATCTGGTCAGAGAATGGAATCTCTGTTCCCCAAGAAGGTCTGGGATTTCAACATTTGCCTTCATCCCAAAAAAAGATGAAAGGTCAAAATATTATAATATTTCATGCCATGAACAATTCCAAACGCTTTTGCATTGAAAATGCGAGGGAAAATAGAAACAAAGCATTCAACAAGAAATGTTGATCCGAAACAAAAGATTTCAGTGTGTTGACCTGAAATTTAAACTCTTGTTTCAGGTTTCAACTTAAATATCATTTTAAGTCTGAATATCAATTGGAAACAGAAATCATTAAGTTCTGAAACATCACTATGGAAAAATATGTTTCTCTTCTGAAAATTTTGTTTTATACCGAAGCATGTTTTCTAATGAAAGCTTCTTTACTTTGCCTGCTCCATATTTGTTTGTGATGCTGCGTGAGGACTGGGCATTTGCTCCAAGCATATGGAGGTCCCAGTGGGCAGATTCACCAGAGGTACCTCACAGAAGCTCAGGAACTGGTACGCCTTCACCCAGACTTGTTTAGGAACATTATAGTCCAAAATATTACAGAACAATTTGCAGATTTTGGTTTCAAGAAAAGGGTCTGTGGTGTCAGATGAGCACTGGACAAGCAGAAACCCACTTCTACACACAGATGATGGGTAGGGTCTGAGGATACTCCTAGATGCCCTGCAGAGATCCACCTCTTATTCAGCACGCTGGATTACAGACCACTTTCCAATGGTCTGTCCTGCGAAACTTTGGAAAGGAAAAGGCAAATGGGACTCCAGAAATTACCTCTAATCATTTGTTATTTATTTAATATTGTCTTTGAATACAAACACAAGGCAAAGCTCTAAACATCCAGAACATTTCTGATGTGTTCATTCTGTCTGAAGACATCTCTAAGCACACACACAACCAACAGCAATTTCTGCCCCATGCAGAAATAACCAACCAGTTTTTCCTGCAGAAATGGGGACAGTAAGAGAAAGCAGTATACCACCAACAAAGGGTTGTGAAGTTTGACCAAAAAGGCACCCACACCACAAATGTCTGCTGCCTCTGACAAGTGGGATGACGGGCACGAACATCAAGTCTGCACTGCACAAAAGCCGCACATTGAGTCAGTTCTCAGCAACCAGTCACAGACACAAGGCCTCAAGTTACAAGTGAACAAGACAGTCTGAAAAAGCAGCTAGAATGATGCTGAAGTGTATTGAGAGAAAGCACTACCAAGAAAAGAGTGGGAGGATCAAGTGATGAATTTAACACTGTTGGCAGTAAAAGCCAAAGGCTCCTGCCCGCTTGGGCAGCAGAGTTGGTGGGATAAGCAAGGCTCAGTTAGGAAGAGATTTCAATACCAACAGTGCTCAGCAGGGCAGCAGCATCTGCCTGAAACCAAGCAGGGAATGGATTTTGTGAAGGTGACTCCATGGCTTTCAACATCAGACCAGTATCTGCTATGTTGATAGACGTTCTGGATGACAATCCGTGCCTTGGGAACAGGCACTGGTTCTGAGCTCTTGCAATCCCACAGGAACATATCCTCCTCCTAAGATTCCTCCATCCCTGGTCCAGCTCTGGCATGCCCTGAAGGCTGGCATACAAATGTCCTCTTGCACACAGGTTCAATGGATAACCCGAGCAGGGGTCGGGGCCCACTGAAGATCACCACCTTTTATCAGGCAGGATAATGAGTTACTGGACCAGCTGGGAAATAAGAGGACCAACTTCCCTGTTACATCAGGGAGGTGCAGAAGCTTGTACAGGTGCCAGGCAAAGCTGCTTACCCCTCCATCCTGTGATGGTGAGCGGCACCTTCAATTTATTCATCTCAGGAAGGACTGCACGAACCATAAGGTTCACCAGCCCAGATCTCAAGAAGGTTTACCAAAAGTGACAGAGCCTTATCTCTAACATATTTAAAATACATTTCCTACTTTGGCCTTGTCCATAAGCCAAAGTTAGGTTTAACTAACAAACTAACTTTGTCTAAACATACATAACCACTTTTCTTATTGCTCGTAGCTTGGTTTTATGCTCGACTTGAAGTGTCACCTAGCATCTATACTATGGCCTGATCCAGACTATCAAGTTTACCCCATAAAACTTCATTAGGTCATGAAGGAAGAAGAAAAAAAGTCCCATGCCTCTGTACACCCCGGTTAACACCATTATGCTGACAGAGATCCCAGCAAGGCCACAGCAGGAGGTGTTGTTTCTCCCAATTCACCAGAGCCATGCTCTGCCATGGACAGGACCTAACAAAAGCAGTCAAATTCAGACAGAGGCTGATCAGAGTCAATTGTTCCATCTAGGCAAGTCTGACCTAAAATGGTGCCATTTTCTTAGAAAATACAGAAGTTGTACATGTCTTGTAGTTAAAAAAAAAAAAAAAAAAAAAAAAAAAGGCTATTATGTGCAGCGGGTTCTTATGCTGTTGGAGTACAACTGTAGTTATGCAGAAATGCAGACTCGTAGATCATCTCAGCGTGCTGTGGAGAAGACAGCCAGCTCTCGAGCCTTTCAGGATTGTGCAGACTCCTTGGAAAGCAGCAGAGATGCTGAAAGAGCCCGAGCAGCTCCAGTAAAAACTGCACATAAACAGCGCTGCGCTCACCGAGTTCACCCAGCTGAAAACTTTCTTGCCATTAATAAAGAATTATTAGAAGTTCATTTTGTCCTTTGGCAAAACTCCCGAACAGCTTGTTAAGAATGGGTGGAAATGGGGAATAGTTAGGAAAAGAGAGGAGAAGTCATGACAGGCATTTGGTCATAATTCCCGCAAGCACTAATGCAGCGCTACCTGCGTGGCGGGCGGCGAGGTCTCCGCAGGTGGAACCACAGCTGCAGTCACACAGGGCTGCAGATGTCAGGGAGAAACCTGCTCTGTACACACCCTGCGCGTGAACAAGCAGCAACACTCTGGCTCAAACCCTGAAGCCTCCGCTACAGCTTGCAGGGTGATGGGGCTACCCCACGAACATCGCCTCCCTGCACGATGGTAGGACTCCAGCTAGTTTTTTAGCATCCAAAGATGGGCAGAATCAACAGTGATGACGGTCACGGGATACTCAAACCCTCCCAACTGCGACACAGAAATGAATGATAATGGCAAATTATTTGCCAAACAAAACCCTGGCATTCTGCCAGCTGTGATATTTACAATAATTATAGCAAATCTGGACCACAGAATATAATCAGGGAGCTTCCACACTGCTCAATCTGTAAAAACAAAACAAAACAAAACCACCTTAACACCTTCGTTTTCTTTTGCACAGTAACATTTTTTTCTGGCTACAGCCAACTCTGGAGTACTTTGGAACACCTCAGAGACTAATGAACCTGACAGCCACAAAACAATATTTTCCAAAAACATTCTCTTAATGAAGACATATTGGGGCTCCCATGTTTTTCTCGCCATTCTTTGATGTGTACCAAAGCTCAGAGAGGTTTTAACAGCTAAGCGAGGGATATTCTCAGTTTATTTGCTTTCAGACTGACTCGCACATAATAGAGGTGCTACAGTGCTTTGGGACTCAGTGAAACAATGATGCTGAAACAGCCAAGAAACTGAAAAGAGAACAATTGGAAGATAAATTTAGGGAGACCACTGAAATACCAGTATTGGTATGACTTTTGTTAACCCTCTGCCCTTAATGACTAAAATAAACCCCAAACACATGCTCCACCCAACCACTTCAGTCTCCATGTCCAATTGAGATGGGAGAGTTTAGAGAAAGCACATTATATTTTCCCCAAATCCTTCAAACAAATTAAGACTTAAACTGTATATGTATTTTATATATTTTATACATATACATATATATATACACACAAAGATACAATGCTGCTCTCCTTTTCTTTCCCTAAGAGAAAAACTATCAAACCCTTTGTATGACCTACTGAAAGCCAAAGATTACAGCCAGAACTCTTTTTTCAAGTCTCTGCATGCAACAGTGCCATGAGCTCCTTGGTCATGGACAACTGCTCACTCTGGGATGATGTCCTCCACCTGAGTAACCCTGCTAGTATCACCTAAAGAGTGCATTATTTTACCTAATTTTGTTTTTCTTAATGCCACTCCAGAACCTGAGACAAAGCTTTGCAAAACTGACCCATCACTTTGAGCAATCAATCCCAGGCTACTTAAGCATGCCCAAGCATCAGAAATAGCTGAGCCTCGGAAAAAATCGGGACCTTTGACAGCGTTTCAAGTCGGATACCCCAAATCACTAGTCACTGCTGGAAACCTTGGCCTTCAATACCTTTCCTCTGAATACAAGAGCATTAAACAGAAGGCCACCGGGTTAGCTCAAAGAGTGACAGAGGAGGCCAGGATTCAAACCATCTCTCTCATGTGGTAGACCACAGCATTAACTGCACGACAACCAGGCATGCCCGGAAAAGCAGAGATCAATTAGGGGTCTCTTGCAGGGTTATGCAGGACACTAATGGTCTGATCCTGCCGTTTTCATTTAGATGAATAAGGCTGCCAGGTCAGGCCATATTTACTGTACCAGACTCTGAAACTCTACAGAAAGTTAATTCTGCCCAGCCTGACAGAAATAGGAACGCTTCCTCTCCTCGGCTTTGCCCTCTCGCCAGCTCCTTTGAAGCAGAGGTGCACATCAGTAGGTTCCCAAACAAACTGGGACCAAAGCCAGCCCAGGAAAGCCCAGGTCTGTACCAAGCAAAATAAGGGAGATGCATCCACCAGGAAGGACTGACCGACCACCCGCCTCGGTCCCGACAGGGGCCAAAAGAGGCACTGTCCCTCTAGAGATGGCCATGAAGCCCTTCAGCATGCCGGGTCTCCATCTGGGAATGACCACAGCCAGAATGAAAATGTCTGAGGGCTGCAATGGGACAAGGGGAGATTTCCCAAAGCCCGCTGCAGCATCAACAGAGCAGGAAAGAGCATCTGGAGATGACAGAGGAAGAGACCCTCCAGCCCTGAGGGCTCTGAGGTGCTTTCTGCACAGACAGAATTAAAAATAAAGCCAGGAACAGGAGGATTGGCTTGCCCAGGACCTCGAGAGAACCAGCGTCTGCTGGAGAGAGGGACTGAGCAGCAAACCGCCAGCCCGAGGCCGCCAGGAAACGCTGCAGCACGAGCCAGACCCACAGCTCAGCCACAAGAGAACAGGTCGGCTTAGGAGGGATGCAGCCGGCTGGGGAGTTAAATTTAGACAGGTAAACAGACCGAGGGGAAGAGGCAGGGTTCACACAGCTCCTACTGCCCGTCTTTGCCTGGCCCCGGGGAGGACACCCCAATAACCCTGCCGGGGGGCTGCAACCATAGACGGGGGCTCCTCCACGTGGGCTGTCTGAATGGGCAGGTGCGGGAGTGCTGCTGGCACGGACACTGCTTCCCCAGGGAAGCCAGGCATCTGCACCAAGAGGTGTGCAAGACTGCAGCCTGAGCTGTGGAGCCACAGCCCCGCGAGCTGGGTACTGATGGAGGGGAGCTGGGGCTGCACACACGGGGAAGGCACCAGAGAACACCCAAGGAGAAGCCAGGAGGCCACAGGGCTGGTGTAGCCGTCCAGGTGCCAGAGCCCTGCCGAGCTACCTTTCTGAGGGAAAAAGGCATGACGGAAGAGGCTTGGCAATTGCTTGTGACACTTAATGAAAGAAGAAGGAGTTAAAGTCTTGCAAACTCAGCCAAATTTTAACTTGAGTCTTCCCGGCCCAGAGGGCTCGAGGGGATACACAGCACTGCCTTCTCCAGGCTGTCTGCAGCCTCGCTGCGAGCCAACAGGCTTCACGGCGTGTTTTACAGCATCCAAGGACAAGTGAAGGATCCCCACAGAAGGGCAGGCTGCGCCGTACAACGGCCTCAGCTTGCAAAGTGCTTCTGCGAGGAAAGGCTGCGTAATTACAAGGGACTCGGGAGCATCCCTACTTTGTGAAGCAGCTGTGCTGCAACGCGGCAATCTGCTTTCAGCGACCCTGTTGCTCTACCTCCCTCACGGCAGAGGAAGATTTGCGTAAGCCTTGTCAATTTGCAAGCCAAGGCTTGGAAGGGGCAGGGGATCGCAAGGCCCGGTGCTGCCCGTGCCTCTGTACGTGTGCTTCATCCAGTTATCTCCACAGCCCCATAACTCATGGGCGAGCGACGCGTGTTTTCCAAAGAGGCGGTCGGTCCTTATCCGAGGGTTTTAAGATCTGTAGAAGCTAACGCTTCCTTTGGTAGTTTGTTCCAATGGGTGATCACCTCGCTGTTAAAAATGTTGCCTAATGCTAATGTGAACACATAATGCTTAAACACCAGCAACACGTTGCTTTGTGCAGTTCTCTTCTTGAACTGGAAGAGCTCTCCAAGTACCAGCCACTTCCCACCACCAAAAGCACACAGGTACTGCACTGAGCCACCGCTTGGCTCTCTTTCTGAAACGCTTCCTAGGCCCACATTCCTGAAGCCTACCATTAGAAAGGATTGTTTCCTGCCCAGGAACAATTCCCCTGACTCCCGTCTGCACTGCCTTCAGCTCTAATGGACCCGTGTTCCTCTTTCCACCAAGCTAACACCCCTTCCTCTGTAAAAATGGAAGCAAGTCATGGACTGCGCGGTCCTACATGACAACATGCCTTGGCTATCCGCATCCTGATTTTAAAAGTACTGTGCTTAAAAGTCTCTCTGAAACGCTCATTGTGTGTGTGTCCAATTAATTTTGAAATGATGAAATGCTTTTCACTTGAACTTTGATCAGCCATTAGGAAAAAGATCTTATGAATAGAAACAATTTATATTCATTTAGATGAGCAATCATGCAGTCTTCAGAAAAGACTGGCTTCCCTGCGCGCCTTGAAACCCAAGCCCAACAACTTCAGGACAAAAGGCTCGAGATATGAAGCAGTCCAGAAACACAGAGGCCCACTGGGCTAGAGGAAAGAACAAATAGCATTAAAGGTGACTGCGCTGATTTATTTGTTGTGTAAATTTCACAACGTTTGGTTGCTCGCTAAGAGCCCAAGCTCCCAGAAACTTCAGTACATGAGAACTTGAATTTTTTTCTTAAAAAGTTATGTTTCTGGCCTTTGCAGAAAAAGTCTTGAAAAGCTTTTTCAAGAGATGTATGTCCTCTTGAAAAGGGGCATACCTTACTCCCTAAAAGCAATAAATCAAGAAAACCCAACTTTTCAGACCCAGCTCTTTCAAGACTTCAAGTTTTTTTCAGCTGCTCTCATGAGTTCTTGCAGGCTGGGAGGGAAGGGGCTGAGAAAGAAGACTTCTTGGTGCTGGGATCCCGCAGCAACGATTTCAGCTTCAGCATGCCCCAAACGGAGGCGTGTTGGTTTTACGTACAATAGAGACGGAGGAAAGGACAAAGGGGCTGCTTAAAGCTACCAGGAGGAGAGGTGAAACATTCCCCAAGTCACCGAATGAGCTAGGGAGGGACTTGCTTCCAAAAAGGAGGAATCTCTCGCCGACACTCCTGGGCACAGAAACGCGAGTGAGGGATGGAGCCTCGGAGCACAGGAAATCCACAGCTGGGCAGCAGCCAGCTCGCCTGTCCAACTCTGCCTCCTACCCTCAGCTGGCAGTTGAGCCTCATGCTTTTCCCTTCATATACTTGGCTAATTTCTTTCAAGAAGAAGGAAAAAAAGAGTGCTCGGGCTGGCTTTGCTGCCACACGTGGTAACTTATTCCATACTGCACGCACTAGGAGTAAAAAAAGTCCACCTGAACTCCTTCAGCGCCCAAGCTTCACCTACAAATCCGTGTGCCTGTGGATGGGACATCGGTTTAAGAGGAGTCTGTCTCTCATGTGAAGAAGAGAATCCTCTTCTTTCTTTCTCGAGAAGAGCATATACCAAACTTTGTTCTGCTTTTAAAACACAGTGCACACAACACAAGACAGGAGCGCACCTGAGTGTTAAAACTGCCACTACAGGAAAAAGGGCTTGCTTCAGACCGCGCTCTGATGCACCATGGTGAACGTGGGAAGGAAGGGCAGAGTGGGAAGAAAAGGCAACGCAAGGCTCGGGAGTGAGTGCTGGTGTCCCCCTGCAGACCAAAGGCCTGGGGAAAAGGATGGGGAAGACCTCGTAACATGCACATACCAGATGGGGTAAAGGCACAGAACAGGAAGATGCAGATGTAAAGGAAGGAGATACCTGAGCCCAAATAAAGAGCATGGAGAAAGAGTGCTTGATGTGTAGTCAGCAGAGGAGGCATTGGTGCAAAAGGCAGTCCCCACGTGCTGGTGAAGTGCGGTAGAGCAGATTATGAGAGACGTGCAAACCAGGAATGTGATGTGTGTGCACCAGAGTTTCTGGCTATGAAGAAAATGAAGCAAGAACACAGATGCTGGCACACGGGTGAGCAACAGCACTGTCATGAAAAAAGGATGAACAGGTGAGTACAGGGATGCAGAGAGCAGAGACAGAGTGGTGATGAACACAAGCTGGAGCGTACGTGCAGGAAAGCATTGAGAGGAAGGAAAAAGTTGGACAGAGTCCGACAGGGATGCTCAACTGGTGGCAGAGGGAAAATACGAAAAACATGGGGCAACAAAGCATGTCACAGCACACGACAAGATGTTTGGGGAAGTTCTTCTGCCTGTACCGCTAAGGGAAGTATTGCACCATAATTCCCAGAATATATATAAAAAAAAAAAAGCAAACAAGTCTCATGAAACACAATGTTTGTTACGGGTACAGCTGGGATGCTCACGCCCTGGTACCTTGGGACCAGGCAGGCCGTCGCTGCTCGCCTGTGTCTCGGGGTGCACGAGCACCCCTCCTGCTGTGCCAGTGCCCGTGCGGGTGCCACGCAGCAGGTTTGGGGCGAGACCGACGGCGCGGGCAGGGGGCCCGCGGGCAGCCGGTGCCCACCCCGGGCAGGGAGCGGACCCCCACCCTCCAGCAAGGTCCGTCTTACCGGGGCAGCATCTGCTTTGCCAGCGCCTCTCCTCTCACGTCAGAGCACCATCTGCCTCAGCACGGCCGCGGCTGCCACGCCGAGGAGCATCCCTCACGCCCCACCAGCCTCCCTCGTGCCAGGGCGAGGCCCGGAGCCCTCCCCACCGCCGCACCGCCCCCGTCCCACCACGGCAACCCCGCCGAGCCCCGGGGACACCTTCCCCCGACCCTCCGAGCCGAGCCCAGGGGCTCCCGGAGCCCCGCCGGCGGCCCCGACCCGCTCCCCGCTCTCCCCTCGGCGCCCCCCGACGGCCCCGTCCCCTTCGCCGTGCGCTGCGCCCCCGCGGCGGGGGTCTCGGGGACCACCGTGCGGGGCCCCCCTCGGAGCCCCCCGCCGCCCCAAGCCGTCCGGGGCCGCCCCCTCCCTACCTGCATGTCCCCGGGCGGCGGCGGCAGGTGGGCACGGGGCTGGGAGCCCCCCGGACACCGCGAGGGGACGCACCTGCCCCGGGGGCCGCGGCCCCGCGCCGCGCTGAGCCCCCCGCCGGCGGCTGCGGGAGGGGAGCGGGGAAGGAAGGCAGGCAGGCAGGCAAGCGGGAGCTGGAGGTGTTTTGGGGAAGGGCAGGCTCCCGGCGCTGGGCTGCCGCGGCTCCGAGGGCGCCTCCCGGCCGAAGTTGGCGGCGGCGGCGAGTGCCGGGCCCGGGAGGTGCCGGCGGATCCCGGGGGCTCCGGCCGCCTCCGCTCCGCCTCCCCCCGCCCCGCGCCCGCCCCCCGCGCCCTGCGCCCGCCCCGCCGCCGGGAGGGGGCTCGCCGGGGCCGGCCCGGGGGGCTGCTGCCGTCGGGGGGCTCCTGGGGGGGCTCACTGGAGGGAGGGGGTCGCCAAAGTGCGAGGGGACCAGGGGAGGTGGCCCGCTGCTGCTGCTGCTGGTGGTTCCCCGAGGGTCGCTGCGGGTGGGGAAGGGGGCGAGGAGGAGCCCGGGGGCGGGTGGAGAGGGGCTGGAGGCGGATTTCGGGGGGTCTCGGTGGGGCTGGCTCCCCACCAGCGGGTCGCACCACCGGGCTCTGCCTCCCCCTGAGCCCGTAAAACCTCGGTGGGTTCACAGCCGGGTCCTGCCCCCGCTGCTCCTGGCGGAAAGCAGCGGGGAGAAGCCGCGGGGGCACGGGCAGGATGGGTGCGCGCTGGCACTGGTGGGGGAGAGTGGTGCCCAGCCCTCGGGACGGCCTGGGGAGCAGCACACACACACAGGGGCAGGGATTACACGAGCTGGGTGGCAGCTCCACAGCCGTGAGCAAAGCCACGACTTGCACTTGTTGCGTTGGGGTCCCCACCTCTGGTCCCCGCAGCAACCCGAGGTCTGGGGCTGCGGAGCCTGGTGCACAGTGCGAGGAGCTGCCAGCCCCCGCCTCGCTGCTCCCCCGCGGGCGTACGGAGGGCTGGGTGTCGGGGGTACATCTGGGAGGCAGCTGGCCTGCTGGAGCTCCTCTAATTTGGGCCAGGCTGCCCCAGCCGGCACAGCTCGACAGCACGTACCCATACGCGAGCATCTCCTTGCAACCAGCTCTGAGCATCCCTTGGTGTCCGGAGTGGAAACACTGCGTGAGCGTGTTTAGAGGAGCAGGTGAGGGTTTGACTCCAGGATGCACGGTGCAGCTAATTGAAGGCTCTCGGTGTCTTAATTTACAACCTGCTATTGCAGTGTTTCCCATCACGGTAGTCATTAGTGATGCTTCCCTTTAATGTGAGCAGGGGAGAGAGGAGGTACAGCTGGAGGTAAATAGCAACCTGGTGTTTGTGGTAGGAAATAAGGAACCATTGTCCCCAGCACGACGTAACCAGGAAGATAATAGTTGGTAGAGCAAATACCAACTAATTAGAGGGGAAACGCTGTCCCGAAATTGCAGCTGGCTGCAGGAAATTTTAGGTGCCAGCTTTTCTCCCTCTGAGGTAAAGCTGCTTTGTGATGCTTGTCTGCCAAGCTTTTAGCCTGCACGTCCAGGCTTTGCAGAGCAGGTGCAGGGTGCTCCTGTGGGGAACCAGCAAACACCAGGGGCCTCTTTTGGGCACCTGGAGGTGTGAGGGGGAGCATCACGACCCGGGGCTTGGTGACACTGTTGAGTGATGTGCTTTTGCAGTTTTAGCATTACAAGGGACAGCTGGCCACAGCGGGTTAGCAGGCCTGAGATCCTCACTGGCACCTTCTGTCACAGGAATCCTGGGGCTGGCGTTGCTTCACACCCTGAGATGCCTCAGGGTTACAGGTGGCAGAGGAGGAAGGCAGAGCTGCTGCAGGACCAGCGGCAGAGGCAGACAGCCAGGACTGGATAGATGTGCTCCTTGAAACCTGCAGCTAGGAGCTACGTGGGTTATTCAGAAAGATCTTGGCTTATTGCAAGATCATGCTGGCTTCAGTGCAGTCCATGAGGAGGATGGGACTTCTCGCAGTTTTACTCCTTCCTCACCATCTCCACAGCTGCTTTGGTGGGACAAGAAGAGCAGGAAGGCACGTAGGCATGTAGCAGTGCTGGGTGCCAGGAAGGGCAGGAGGGACAGTTGGGGGCGTGCACCTCAAAAACTGGGTGGGATCAGGCCCCTGGCTGGCCACATGAAGGGCTGGAAGAGAGGAAAGGGGTCCCCAGCCAGCAGTAACGAGGTGCGTGACACATCTGGGGGTGCTCACAAGGGAGGGCACCTGGTACCCCTCCCTGCCAGGGCTGAACGCAAAAATCACGGATGAGTTGGTCACAGCTCCCCGTGGGGCTGGGTGAGGACAGCAGGCCACTTACTGCTTTACCTCATGCTGTCCTTTCTGCTGAAATCACTCTGCTAATTTTATTTCCAGGAGAGCAGTTAGTTGTCTACTTTTCATCTGTTTTCCCCCAAAAGTCTGCATTATCCTCCAGCAAAACACCAGGCCTTGAATATCTTATCGTAGTTTATCCTGGGAGGATGGAAGAGGAAAGAGGCACTTGTTCCTGGCCAGATCTGATCCTCGCGAGGTACCGGGGGCAATAGCTGCCGGTAGGAGGGGCCCCTGTCTAGCCTCCGTTGCTGGAGATGTCGTCCAGATGTTCTCTGCAAGATGTCCTGATATGATTAAGCCTCACTGATTTAATAATGAGCTGTGTCCACAACTGGAGCTGGTTGCGGTTTGGACTTTACGACCAGAGCCTCAGATGTGACTAATATTGGTGGGAGATGGTGTCACAGCACGCCCAGGGAAGCTCTCGCATCCGAGTGCTTGCGAAAAGTACCTTAACCCACGCAGCTCCTTGGACACCGCAAGCACCACTACCGCTCCGGTCACCCTCAGGTCACCCTTTATCCTCTCCTACAGCAGTGGGTGTCATGTCTCACCTGGCTGACCTCTGCTGTTGGTGAGCAGTGGAGACCGAGCTGATGCCCGTCCTGTGACACCTTTCAAGGAGTAGCTGCTTCTCCTTGCTATGCTTCTTTCATCGGGATGGACTGGACACTTCCTGCCCTTTAATTAACATTCGTCCCGCTCTCCTGTGGCAGCATCAGTGGAAGCAGTAGGAGCAAGTCAAAGGAGGTGAATTTGTTCAGAGGAGCTGAACAAGTTTCCCACAGTGAGATTTTTATGAGTCAAGGTGGAATTCATGGAATAAAAATCTGGAAACGGAAAAAAAAAAAAAAAAAAAAAAGTATCTCCAGCTCCTGCCAAAGGAGGGCTTATTCCAGATGAGTTACCTGATCTGACCTGCCTCGCAGGTGTGAAAACCTTCATTGACCCACCCCATGTTCTCTACCTGCCCCTGCAAACCCCAAAGAAAACCACCACCTTATTCCCAGCCACTGCCCTCATGGGAAGCAGCCAGTTTCCCGGAGGCATAAAGCTCACGACCTGAGAATTTGTGGTGCTCCACAAAAGGAAATATAGGCTAAACTTCTGAAACGTTTCCTCATGTTGACGTCTTTCAAGCTGCGGAGTTGTCCCCCCGGGGACACGTGGATGCTCTGGAGGCTCCTTGAGTCAGTGAGACAGGACCGGACAAGGCATGGGGGGGACACATTGTTGGGAACGTTACTGCCCCCGTCCCCAGGAGAGACAATGAGGGGGGAGAGAGGAAATAAATTAGATGACTTGAATCATTTCCAGCTCTAATTGCTATGATCCTGCAGTAGTTTTCCCAGCCTCGAGTATAACATTAACCATCAAAGCACGATTTCACCCACGGTCAATTAAACCAGGATTCATCTGGCCTGACATCACCGAGTAAAATCCATCCTGGACTCAGGGACACGCGGCTGAGAAGAGGTGGGAGCCGAACGGGGGCTCTGCAGGACGGACAGCAGCTGCTGCCTTCGGAGGTGGACGCTCAGCCTGCTCTTCCCCTCCACCAGCACAGGGCACAAAGGGTAACGCAGCAACTGCTTGATGCACGTTTGCCTTTCCTCACCTTGGCGGTGTGATGGTGGGGTCCCGGGGAGCTCCTCAGGTGTCCACAACGGGTCTGAGCATCCAGACCTGCGCTTCTCAACGCTGAGCTCCACGGGCTGGAGGAGAAGTCAGGGCATCAGCGCTCCCTCCTCCAGCTGCAGCCCTTCTCCTTTTGGCTCCTGTCTCTTCTTCCCCTGTTCCCTGGACGAAAGGGCGAACTGAGACGTTTATTAGGTCTTAAATACCTAGAAATCAAACAGTGAGACACCCTCTGCCAAACACCAGGATTTAAAGGATGCGGTCGTAACCAGCCGGACCCGGCGGCTGCGGCGCAGGCCTGACTTGCCTGGCTCCACGTAACCCGGCAGCAAGGCCGGGGAGAGCACGCAGAGTTCATGCCTCCTCGTTTAGCGCTTTAATCATTAGACAGGCGCTCCCCACAGCGGGCTCCGTGGGCTCGGCGGGTTAAAGTGTAACTGCCCCCCTCGGCAGCCCCTGGCCAGGAGCCCCGGCTCGCCTGACCACGGGCTCCAGCTCCCCACACCGGGCCTGCCGGCTCGGGCAGGGATGGCACACGGGGGGTGGTAGGTGTCCCCAGGGCCAGCACGGGGCACCGAGCCCATGCTGGGGGTCCGGGGCTATGTGGTTAGCGGAGGCGTGAGGCCACGGCCACTGCCATAGCCAGACGGTGAGGTAATCTGCCCCCGGCCCCCTCCTCTCGGACCAAGCCTCTCGGCCTCTTCTGCTTGGCTTAGACCCCGAGGCGAGGAGTTGTGCATCCTTTCCAAAATTTTTATCGGCATGAATTATGACAACTCTGGATATTCTTGTTGTCTGT
Organism: Netta rufina; assembly: GCF_964035555.1. Classification (NCBI taxonomy): domain Eukaryota; kingdom Metazoa; phylum Chordata; class Aves; order Anseriformes; family Anatidae; genus Netta; species Netta rufina. The sequence continues at coordinate 142,605,904 of NC_140123.1, forward strand.
CCGAATGGCCAATCCCTTCCTCAAGTCTTACTTAATTCTTGGCCTCGGCTGCTTCCTGTGGTAACAAGCTCCGCAGCATAATTAAACCTGGTCTGGGACAGCAACTGCGCCAATGGCTTCAGCAGGGGCAGCAGCGCATGTGTGTGCATGTACCCGTGTCCATGTACCTGGGTGTGCACACGTGTGTGCAGACTGGGGCATGCAGGGGGAGCAAGCATTACCTTGCCACAACAGGACCAACCCCAGGAAGCAGCCACTCCATCAAGCCCTCCATCCAGATCAGTGCCACGATGCTGATGTCCCATGAATCTGGCAAGATGTCCCCAAACAGCAGAGTATTCGCTGTTGGTTTGGGGGAAAGGCCACCAGGACTCCATCAGAGACAGCGGAGGGGCTCACATCAGTGGGTAGTGGCAGAGGTTGGGGCTAACAGGGGCAGCCCCTTCTCCCTGCCCGGGCCCCAGGCCCCATGTCACAGCCCACAGCAGCTGTACCCAGCCCTATCCCTAGGTCTGATGCCCCATGGAGGTTTCCTTTCCACAGGGACCTCCCCATTGCTTCAGCTGTGTGTGTACAAGGTCGGTGGGCATCCTCATCCTCCCCTTCACCCTGCTGAGAGCCTCTCCACACCACTGCTGGCACGGGGTGATGCAAGCTGGCTTTTGGGACAGGCATCCTAGCTGGGCAGGTGGCCGGGAATGTGCTGATGGCATCAAACCAGGAGGGTGTGACTGGTGCCACCAGGGTGTTTGGGAACTGGGCAGTGCTGGGTGGGCAGGATGCGTCACCATGCAGGTGGGGAGGGTGGCACAGGGTGGCGATGCAGGGGGTGGCCAGGAGGGACGTGATGCTTGTCTGCTGGGCACGCAACTGCCCCTGGGTAGAGCTCACACAGCCCCAGGACAAGTGCTATTTAAAGCCAGCAAAACCACAGCACGCTGCCTGCTTTTATTTCTGGGTCCCACAAAGCCCTGAGATGAGCTGAAGAGCGTAAGCAAGGCTTGGGGTGATCTCTGTAGCTGCTGGTTTGGCTGCCTGCAAACCAAACAAATGACAATCAAGCCTTTGTGTGAAAATCATTGCATTGTGTTGGCTCCAGAGCGTCCTTTGATGACAAATGCCTTTGGTTAATAGTCTCACCTTCACAGCTCAGCCCAAGGGGAACATAAAAACAATTCTTAGACACAGTGGTTTTTAAACAAGTATGTATAGCAGTGGTAATATTGGGCTTACACAAACATCAGCATTAAAGTTTCCTTGTCTGCCTATTTTGTGTGCTATGACAACTGAAGCACCAGTGCAGCCACAAGACACGAGGAGAAGAAACCACGTGGCAGAAGATGGTTCTCTTCATAGGCACTTAGATGTTGTGTTGACTGTGTCTAAGGGCCCAGGCACTAGACAAAAGGGTTGCACACAGATACTGGTGCTCCCCCTGCACATTTCAAGGGCTCAGTCAGGAAAATTGTGCCCACAGTGTATATTTGTGCATGCAATGAGCTAAAGACTTAAAACAAGTTCCAGCTTAGATTGCAGTCATTTATCCCTGTAAGGGTAAAATTAAAGCCAGAGTTGTCCCATGTAGTTTAATTGTTTTTGTGTTCCCTCTTTTCTCTGGTCAACTTCCTTAAGAAAGTCATGAATGAATTTGCAGCTCGAGGCACTGATCTTCCAGGATGCACAGAACACCTACTGGCTAACACCAGCCACGGCATCTGAAGTTGAGCCAAAATCACTAAATACTTCAACAGATCCTGGGACTGTAATTATATACACCTGCCAAAGAGGAAAAAAAAAGAAAACCTTGTGATTCATGCCCCAAAACATGATGCTAGCTCACACACACCAGATCTTGTTTTCACTTGGGAGGCTTTTTGTTTGGTGGATTTGATTCTTGTTTCAAGGCTTTCAAGTTCACCGAACCTCCATTTTTCTTTGCCTCTCTCCAGCAATGAGAGCTGGATTTTCTCTCTCTCTCTTTTTTTTTTTTTTGGTACATGCAGCTGGGGACCTTCTTTCCCTTGCAGTGCACTGGGGCTGTGTTTTGAAGAGCCAAGCATCATGAAAGATCATCACATCATGTTCAACACTTCCAAGTTGTGTCTGGTGTATCATCTATTTTATAGAAGCATGAATAACCTGTGCACAAAACCCTATAGGGAATGAATGGGTTTTTGGGTGGTGCAGAGGGCCCAGATCTATCTCTGTTGATATTTAATGAATCTATAAAACTGGGCTGTAGGGCTGACTGCATCACTCATTGCCAGAGTTGTAGGAACCTTTCCAAGCACATGAAAGAGATACTCCAAGCATCAGTCACCATCTGCATGTCAGGCAACGAAAAGATATGTGTGGACAGAACCCTAGCAAAGACAAAGAGGGGAAAGTGACCTTCAAATACTTCTTTTGCTGATTTGACCTCTATCACCTTCAATTCCCTTGGCTCTTCCTTGCTGAGGAGATGCTAGCAGTTAATGGTATCAGCACTTCAGTAAAGATGTGCTTTGAGAGACCTGAGAGGCAGGAATCTGGTCATGGCTGGCTCTGAGCTGGGCACGAAGCAATTGCTGCTCCCCTGACTCTTCACACGGTCAGAGGTTCCCAGATGATCCCTTACAGCCTCGCTGCACAGTGCCAGGCTGCAACACACCCCGCAGCCATGCAGCTCAAAAGGTCTCCATCACGTCTGAACTTGCCGAGATATCATCTTAAGATTGCACACGTAATGATGAGCACAAGCGATATTGTTGTGCTGAACAAGGTCTCTTCCCCGAAAAACAAAAACAGGGAAAGTTGGCGTCATCGTCTCTAACCCCTGTCGCTGCTCAGCCGTGAGCAAGTGCAAAGAAAAGCTCTGGGTCAGCGTTAGCTGGGTGACTTTGCTGTGTGGGTCTAAGACTGATTTCCCAATGAAGTCACACTCCAGTCTGTCACCTCACACAAAGGGAGCCTCTGGGTCATCCGTGGTGATTTTTGTCTGCAGCTCTATAGATAGCTTTGATCTGCTCTTCTGACAGATGAACATAAATAATTGTGCCGCCGCTGTTGTTTTCAGGAGTCATCACTTCATGCACAATGGGATCAAATTAAAGCCTCCAACCATAAGGGCGCAGATCAGCCTTTCACTGCCACCTTGAAGTCATTACGCCCCACTTGGGTCACTCACAGGCCGGGGAAGGTTGCAGGGGCTGGTGTGGCACCAGGAGCTCCACATCTGACATCGACTTTGTGGCAAAACACTTTGTCCTGCCATGGCGCTTCTCTGCCTCTCCTCGCATCTCTAAAATCACTGGAAAAAACAGGGGCCTTACAGCACTCTGTAACTGGAAAAGCTCACAAAAGAGTTTGCAAAAACCAGAGAGGACTGAGCAGTTTGGTTCCTGTTTTCACTTCAGCCACCAGCAGCACCATTTGCTCCGGGGCAGCAGCTCCTCCATCTGTCATGCCCATCCGATAACTTCAGAAGTAACCAGCAAACCCCTCCACTTTAAAAATTCAAAACTGTTAAACTTAAGATAAAAAAAAAAAATAAATGTTGTTTTCTGAGACACACCAAAAGCTGACAGTACTGAAGAGTTGGAAGCCACCGCCTTAGAGCATTTTGCTAGCCTGTCATCCGAGCAGACAATGCAAGCAATTGAGTTACTGCCCCTTCACAAATTGCTGCAAGTTAGCTGTGCTTTAGCAATTGGCAGAATGCATGCTCTTACCCCAGTGCTAATCTAAGGCAAGTACGTCAGCCTGAACAGTAGCTGCCAGCTACCATTGTCCTCTCCTCGCTTGCTGAGTAGCAGAAAGACCTTGCCACGGTCATATATCATTCTCAGTGGAGATTCTTGTTTGTCCATACAATCCTCTGTTGTAGGACCTACTCGTATGCAGCGAATCAAGGTAACAGCATGACTTCCCGCTTATCCCGGGTCATTTTACATCTCTGGGAGCCCTGAGACTCTGCAAAAACACCAGTACTCGCCGGTCACGCCAAGCACAGTAAATAGGACATCTTGGGAACAGAGCCAAGCCCATTAATATCTCTGTAGCATAATGTAGCTGAGGTGGTAGCAAAGTGTTTAAGTAAACAAAACAAAAAAAAAATCCACCCCACTTAACAACAACACAAAAGAAGAAGCTAAAGGAGGGCCAAGCAATCTCACTCCCGTCTTCAGTAAAGATCCCTGTCCTCTACTGAGCACTGACCTTTAATGAAGCCAGTCTTCTCCGTGTGCGCTCTGCCCAGAACAGGCAAAACCAGCCACGAACTGCACTCTCTGGCCAGGGCTTTGCATCCATCCCCACCCACAATAACCCAACACAAAGCTATGTTTCCTAAGAGGAGAAGAGAGGAATGATTTTTACAGTTTCTGGTAAAAATTGTGGTGTTTTCTGCTGCAGCTGGAAGCATCTTGGAGCATTTACTATTAATATCAAGCAAGTGCTGATAACGCTCAGGTTGCAGGCTGCCTGGTCCAGGTGGAGTGACAGTTTTATTGTGCTTTCACATTTGATCTTATCTGCAGTAAGCGATGCACAAAGCACCTTCCCTGTGAACAGCCAAGCGTCCCTTGGCTCCAGTGGGTGCCACGGATGGGTGCTGCTGAGCCCCAGCGAAAACAGCCTCATGCAGCTACTGCTTGGGCTGAGAAAACAACCCTGAAGCTGAAGTGAGCTACTTTACAGCAGCCCAGAGTATCAGAACAACATACTCCTGATTTCAACATGGCAATAAATCAAGGGAACCTTGGTAGCCACACTTTGCTTGCTCCAACTTTAATGATTATTACCACCAAAATACTAATAGAAATTATTAATGGTAAATTAATCTAAACCACAGCAGCAAGAACTGCAGACTGAAGTCAAACAAGGACCAAAAAATAAGATGCTGAAATCACTTACCTCCTTCTGCACTTCACACTCAGTCTTTAAGTCACACATGCATGTATTTCACATGTCCTTCAAGTCATTAAGCACCTGACAGAGCATACCGCTGCTCCTACCAACAGCAGTGTAGAAGCAGATGCAAAAATTTGCCCCCTCTGTGGGACAGTGGTCACTCCAGCAGGCAGAGCCTCATATGTATTATGCAAGACTCTGTAGGAGGATGGAGGAACCTGGAATAGCCTGGCTGAGAAAGGCAATGGATTTAGGAGCCAGCAAGGAAAACCAGAAAAAGCACATCACTACCACCACACTAACATCAAGCCAACTGTCCCTCTAAGTCTTTGCCTCCCTAGCAAGACTCAAACAGCTGAGATGCTAGAGGAGGGTTTCAGTTGCCAGACCCATTGGGAACAGGTGGAGGCAATTCAGTCAAAGACCCACCAGGTGTGGAGGTGCCCATGTGTGGAGGCAGAATCAGGGCTGCTCACAAGCACTGCTGAGTTGTGGAGGGCTTTGCAGCCTTGCACATCCCTGCCAGGTGTTTGGTGGAGAGGCGTTGGACACCTCTGCCAAGAGGAAGAGATGAGCACTGAAGCACAGTGAAGGCTTGGGCACATCCAGGGGTATGGCTGAAGGGAATTAGATTGCATTTTTACACCTGCAAAACTAAGCTGAGACGAACATCCAAATAAGTGCTTGATACACATATCCCCCAAATAAAAAGATTTTTCTCATAGGCCTGAATGAAGGAACACAAGCACAGAGAGATGTTCCCAAATTTAGCTCTGGATCTGGATGATATATATGTGCTTGCTGTGCCAAACTAAATCCCCTGTTCCAGGCACTTGTGAGCTGTGGAATTTGAAGTCTGGGTCTTCCCAAATGTCAGGATCTGGTTCATTTTAGAGTCAAGTCAGAGCAGATTGAGTTCATGTCTCCTGAAAAGTGTGGAAGGACTCTGAGGCAATTCCTTCTTTATAGGAACAGCCTACTTGGTGTCTGGGAGGTCACTGATGTGAGGGACAATTTACCGAATCAAAGCAGTGAGAGGTTTGCAACGCAGAACCGGTGGCCTCGGAAAAAGCACAGATGACAGCAATGCTAGGGCTTATGTGGTTACTGAATTGAAGAAGTCAGTGCATCCTGCACACTTAATGAAGGAAAGGTTCAGCAAGAAAACACTTGTGTAAATACATCACTGAAAATTGCATCATGGACCCATCAGGCATGGAGTCATGTAGACGTTTTAATTTCCAGACCTTTGGCATTGCAAGCTTAGCGTTCTGAACACGTTTTTCTGTATGCAGCTGTATATATATATGTTTATATACTATCACACAGATGTAGACAGATACGCAGAGATACATGCACACATGCACGTCAATGCACTGAGCTACAGATGACACGCTGTTTAAAGCTAAAAACAGTTTCTATGTGTTATATAACTGAGTTTAAGTGCGTTCATATACATTCCAAGACTTGTGGTTCTCCAAATGGTGCGCTGTTACAGAAAATGAAGGGTTTACTCAAGCTGAACAAAAATCCTTTTAGGAGGGGCTCTGGACTAGGGCAGCAACCCTTCCTTTTTCCCAACGCAGAAAGAAACCGAGTGACTTAACTCGCCCTGTCACAAGGTTTGCGTTCGTAGATGTTCCAGGAGCTGAATTCCCATGAAGAGAGCAACACGCAAAGGGGCTGCGGATCCTGGGCCTAAATATTTAACTTCTGGGTGACTCATCCAGAACAGTCCTAATGTTTGCAATTGTAACCCTTTGGTAAATGTGGCTGGTCAGGGATTTAAAAACACATGGATTTAAGGCCCACACCCACAGAATCACTTGCTATAACCCTACTGCTACACCCTCGCTGGTCCTGGCTGGCCCACACAGACATGACAGATCAGCAGAACATTCCAGAATGGAGTCTACCAACAGAAGATATTTGGCTCTGCTTGCCTGACAAGGAACTGTTGTTGTTCACAATTATTTTTATTATATGCAGCTACAATGTATCTGTTTTTCTGGAGCATGCTCCCTTTCTTCAGTTTGAGGGCCTTTAGAGACAGTTGCAGGAGGATTTTGGCCATTTGCCCATGATTTCCAAACACCCTGAAGCCCAGTGAAAAGAGCAGCTACTTGATATCTCAAAACCCTGCTCTAAAGGTCACTTGCCATATGCAGATCACCTCATTAGTGCAGGCAATTAGTTTGCAATCACTGTTTTGGGTAATCCTGTACACGCGCAGTCCGGCTGATGCGTCCCTACAGCATCAATCTACAGCAGCAAAAAGCATCTACACAGCACAACTGCAGCTGACCCCGCTGGAAACAGGAAAACAGGAGACCCAAATACATTGCTCTTCCCAGCTGCTCGCTGCTGTGGCTTCAGCTGTTTCCCTGACCGGTGTGATTTAGAAATGAGATGGGGCAAGTGTCACACTCGCCAGGAGGATGCATGGGTGGGGATACGAGAGGCTGGTCAGTGAGGAGGGGAGCCCTTCCTTCCCCATAACCCACCTTTGCAATGCCCACCAAGCAAGAGAGGAAAACATTGCACACTGGTGTGTGTTTGATCACAGGGCCGACCATTTTCCGTCTTCACTGCAGCCTTGCCTGTTTTTTGTCACAGTGACAGCAGTCAACACGGACAATTTTATTCAGATGCCTCGTTGCGTTTTACTGCAGAATACATGAAATGTAACCTGATAACGCACAAAAGGGATTTGGCATCTTCACTTTGTAGCGTGAACAATGTTATTGTTACGGGCCATCCAAGATATGAGTCAGCCTGTGGGGATGTGGTGCTGCAGCCCACGGAGCAGCCTGGGCCCTGCGCGTCCTGCCTCAGGCCTGCTCTCTGCTGCTGGCGGCACCACCCTCACCTTTCCCTTGTCCTGCTAGAGGGGATGAGCCCCTCAGAAACGGCACCAGGAGCGCTTGCAGGCTTGCCAGCTCTCCCACCGTACAGCAATCGGTTAAATTTATGTGGCATGTGGTTTCGTTCAGCTGATTTGGGCTCTGCTGCGAAAGCCAGGCACACCCTGGCCTGACTGGAATCGCAAACCCCCTTCCCAGTCAGACACTTAAGTGAACATTAAGCAGACTAGGCACCGAAAGGCCGATGGACTCTTCCTTTCAAAGCTCCTGAGACCCTTAATCCCCGTGTATCCTTTTTCCACACGCAGCTTTGGGCGTTTGATTGAAGACCAAGTGATTGAGATTCAATTAGTGGCGGGAAGGGACCCTGCGGGCGCTGGGACCAGGGCGCCTTTTCCTGTCACGTGCAAGGTCACTCCGATGGAAAGAGCAAGCTGGGACCTTAAGAGCCCCTTAAAATGATAAATCTAGTGCGAGCAGAAAGGACAAGGCCAGCAGAAAATCTCAGCAAACAATCTGCTGCACGGATAGACAAAAGGGGGAAGGAACGGAGAGGCTTTAAAAGAGAAATTAATTGGAAAGTGTCCTGACGTGGGGAAGTCTTGTCTCCCTGGGCTTTGGGATAGCTGCAGAGAATCTGGTGGAGTGTGTTTAAAATGGACATTGTTCTACCACTGGGACCTGGTGTTGCAATGCTATTCTCTTTAGAACAGTTAAGAAACGCCAGAAAAATGAGATTGTACAGTGACATTACTCAGGCAATCTCCTGTGTCCTCAAAATGCAGCTGGAAGCTGGACACTGGGTTGAATTCGTTTCCTCCAATGCTGCAGGGGGGCACGGGCCACCTCAGGTGACAAAGCTGCAACTCTCCAGTGGTGGCTGGTGCCGCGGGGACAGGACTCACCTTCAGGTTTCTTGTGAAGCACGCTGCTGCATAAGGCAGCCTTGCTGGCCTTTGCACAGCAAGTCTTTCCAAGCACATTACTCCATACGACGTGATCCTGAAATTGGCTCAACGCTCGATGTACATCTGGGATTCAGTCACTCATTAGCAACGTTGAAGTCACATTTATTTGGAAAATAAGCGAGAGACAAAGGGAAGAGCTCACCATAAACACAGTTGCTTTATCTCCACTTACCTGGCCCATGAGGTCCCAGAGTATCTGGGACACCCCTACGTTGATGCTTGCTCACGTTTACCTTGCGGCAGCCCCTCTACGCCCACCCACACTGCCAGGTGCAGGGGGAGCCAAGCCCCCCAGCAGGGTTGTCCCAGATCTGGGTCAGCAGATCCGACCCCAAGCCTGCTCTCAAGGAACTGCCACGCAGCCGCCCAGACCTCCTGCATGCCCACTGATCCTTGCCGTGCAGGGAGGGTACCGAGCAAGATGCACTGAGAGTCACTGAAATGAAGACATGGCACAGAATTTTTAAATAATTTTATAATTTCCTGATGAACTTAGTCTGTGAATAAAAAAAGAAGAAAAAATGAACAAAGTGTTTATATTATCAAGGCAAAGTTGAATATAACACATTTTCTTTGCAGTTTCATTATCCTGTCAGTAACATGACTCCAGCGATAAAACACATACAAGTTGAAGGCAGCGTGCACACTTGCATCACGGACATCAATGTCTCCCGCTGCTGTTATTTCAAAAAGGAATTCAAGTACACTAGATCCCATACCCAAAGCCTGTCTCCCCCTCCACTAAAGTGCAACATGTCTCTTCCAAAGCAAATGAGGGACCCATATCTGCAGACTGGATGGAGTATCCCACAGCTTTTTAATCCTTGGGGCAATCCTCCAGATTGCCTCCCCCCAAACACACACTTTGTGAACCAGAACCCGCTGTGTGGCCCTCATCATTTACTGTCTTGGAGGGAAACAGCAATGTACTAATGTAGTGGGCTTGGAGCGGCATGTTAGACTAGCATAGAAGTTATTCCCCCATTCATGGTCCCATTTGATACATCCTCCTTCAGACTCTGAACAGATAAAGGCATTCGCCACCCAAACTTCCCCAGATATACTGTAACAAGCATCTCAGAAAGGGCCAGGTGCAGCCAGCTGCCCTTGAGCAGGCACAGAAGACAGGGCACGTCCCATGTGCTGCCAAATGAAGTGCAAAGGGTGGCCACGCTTCATGAGGACTGAGGCTTGGCCGTGTCCACGTAGAGCTGGCAAGGTGAGGGAGATTAAAGGAATGAGGCTGACTTGTAAAATCTGGCTTCAAATTTGGATTTTAGATGATACCCACATTTCATAATAAAAGAGACTACACATGACTGATGAAGAGATCAATTTTTTGGTCAGTCCAAATGGAAAAAATAATGTTTTGAGCAGTAAAACCACATGAGCATCGAGAACCGAAGGCAGAAAAATCTACTTAAAAGCAAAATCAATTTAATTGACTTTCAAGATCCAAACTGGAAGTGCAAGTAGCATATGATAATTAAATTTGAAAGAAAAAATAATTTAATGAATTACTTTACCTATATCATAGCAAAGCAATTTGTGGTTTGTTTTTTATGTCTCTCTACGTTACATGCCAATTTATCCTCACATTGCTCCTTCTAGCTCTGAGGTAACCACAGCAGAAGGCAGCTGCTAGTCCTTTAAGGTAACATAAACTGTTGTGGATATGTGACCATGACTGGACACAAGGAGATAAAAATCTGAAAATGGGCCTACACTCCACTCCTAACTATTCCAGCCAATCTTGCACGTGTCCCTGGCATTTGCAAGTGCAGTCCAGAAGACTAAAAATTTGGCCAAAGTGTCTGGTCCATTTACATCAATGGTTCATATTTTAAGGGACACCCGATGTAGGCAACTGTTACTAGAAAAGACTGATTTCCAAAATACTCCTTCATTCTGCCCATTTCTGTATTACACATGTAGCATGTACAGTATAAAACTGGGAAAGAGGGAATTCACGATACAGGGTTCGTAACATTTCCGAAGAGGCCAAGCTCTCCTGGATCTCAAAAGCCTGTAAAAGGCCACTTGTTATAATTATGAGCCCACAAATCCTTTTCCGTACAATCCTGAGAGGAGGAGTCAAGGCTTTGTTGCTTCTGTACTTGAATTCCTTTTGATGAAACTTATTTTTTTTATATATTTTTAAAACACATCTTTTTCGGTTCTACTACTATCTTTTTTAATCCGACAACAGACACACATTGTTGGTAACTGCCCCAGCCTTAGGACCACACAGACAATATCGACAAGCAGAAAACAAAACAGGAAAAAACGCCCCTGAAAAAGTCAGGAGAGATACTGATGACAGGGTTACAGCACTCACCACACACACTGGAAAAAGTCAGGATTTCTGTGTTTATGCTTTTGACACTAAAAAGTTTCAAAACAGTTTTTCTTTCTTTCTTTTTTTTTTTTTTTTTTTTTTTAATAGTCAGTGGACACAGCCATTTTGTTCAGAAGGATTTGCTGATGAGTAAGGTTCCTCCCGTATATGTGGAAAAAAACAATTAAAAACATCATTTTGCTTAAAAATCCCCCCAGACACTCGTTTTCCTCACCGCGCTGACAAGACTGATTGGCGGGGCTGCTCTCGCCAGCGGTGGCCGCCCAGGCCGCCCTTCGCCTGACCCTTCCACCCCACCAGCTTCACTGGGGCAGTGTTAGTTATCCATTGCCTTCTGCTTCCTCCCCGATTCCCTGTTTCAGTGCCGACATTGAGCTGAGCAGAGGCTTCTTTTAATGTCAGATGCCTTGATTGTACTCTTTCCCTTTTTATTTCATCAGTGTCATTGAGAAATGCATGCGTTACTTTACGTAGTGAATTTTTTTGCTTTACAATGGTATCAGCACACAGCTCTTCACATTCTTTGTAAAGAGCCCTTCAGTGGCATTGATTGGCAATTAGTACATGAGTGGGGACTCAACCCTGTTAACCTTTTATCAGTTGCAGAAATTTCCCAACAAATTGAGCATTAGCAGCAGAATGGGTGGAATTAGAGGGCAAATGAAAATAGGTGCCCCTTTGGTTCAAAAAACAGGGTTATGTGTACAAGCTTATGACATTAATGCTCCCTTGTGCAAAATACTGAGAGCCACAAAGTACCAGCAAATCTGATAGAGAAGGTGTATTCCAGCAGTGCAACTGGAAACTGCAACAAACAGCCTTGTGCATCGCATGACCTTCGCCTTCCATCCCCTGGACTTGGCAAAAATCAGATACTCCAGAGAGAGTTTGGCATTTTCTAGAGGGATAGCTGGTTAAAGGCAGTCAAAATGAGAGAGAATACCAGAAGCTTAGCGTTTCGCTTGGGAGCACTCCAGTCAATTCTTCCAATCACAAATAGTGCTAATGTTCTCACACTGCAACTCTAGTGTTATAATGTCCTTTTAGTGTTTTAAATGAGGCTTGATTCAGAGGAAAATATGTACTTGGGCTCATGGATATCATCAACATCATGGTTGGGGTGTCAGCTTTTACACTGTACATGGGCTTCAGGCTTGAGTTATTTTTTAGCCCAAACACAGCTAAAATTACCTATTTAATTTTCTACAGACAGCTTCTCAAGTCCTTAAATCCCTGTTTCTTTATAAATGACAGCTTGTAAGAAAAAAAAATATCAAAGCAATCAAGACTTTCACAACTCCCAGAGCAAATGGAAGTTCACAAAAGAGGAGAAGAACAAGCAAGTTTCCCCAGGCACACTGGGAACTGGATGGGGGCCCATGAAGCAGGAAGGGCCCCTGAATTTCCCAGAAGTGCTGCAGTGTAGGACTGTTGTGTTAGGAAACTGTCTGCATCTCCCTGGCTGCTGACACCTGAATAAAAAGATTTTAAAGGAGCTGGGGAGGGTTAGGCAACTGGATGAGTGTCATGGTATATGCACACATATGGCCCTTCTGATATGTAGTTTCTTGATGGATTACAATAACCAAATCCATTAATTACCCTAAGGCCAGCGGTGTGGCACTCACTCCATACAAGCAAAAGGAAAAGCTTTCACTGGTCATGCTCAGCAGTGACCAGCAGCATCTCCCAAATCCCACAGTTTCCCAAGCTATTCACTGTGACAAGATCTCTATCTACACAGGATCAGGGAGATTATCTGAAATAGTTCAATGGAGATCAAGTCGGATCAAGTCTGTTCCCAAATGAGATCTGCTCTCTCCCTGAAAGCACTTTACTGAGGTCTAAGATCAATGTTTAAGATGGTAAGTCTAGAAGCGCCAGAAGATAACAGTAGTTAACGAGAAAACTTACAAAGGCCCAATAATCCAGATGGGAAGAACAGCAGGTGTGTGGCTTGCAGATAAAGACCAAATGGCCAGTGTGAAAACTAGCCAGGCTTGACAAATCCTTTCAGGGATGAAGCTGGGAGATGTGTAAACAGTGAGATTCACCTGGTTTCAGATGCATGGGTCCTAAACATGCTGTCACGACAGCAACATGCCTTTTGCTGAGGCACTCTCCAACCTAGAAACAGAGCCTCAGGCTGGCAGCTGAGTTAAGGATGCACGAGAACCAGCACTGAAACTGGGAGCTTTCCTGTGATGTACGGGCAATGCAGCAAACAAATGCAATTGAAATAACAGCCAGAAATGACCACCCCTTGCTCCCATCCCCTCCCCCTTCCCCTGCAGCAGAAACGCTATCAAGGAACATCTCAGTAAGAGGTTTACAAGCAGGAGTCATTTGAACCATCGATAAGGGAAATTCCACAGCTTCTCACAGAGGAAGGATTGTTTTACAGCAGGGAACCAGGGCAGCTGGAGATTTGACCATATAAGTTAATGAGATAGTCAGGAGTGGTGGTGGTGGTGTGATGATGTTAGGCTGATGGCCCTGATGGTTTTACAGGCAGCATTAAATTCCTGGAGTGAGTAATTAGGGGTGATGAAGAAAAAGCAAGAGGAAAGATTTCAAAACAACTGCTCCTATCAAAACGTGCTGACTCAAATAATAGGACCAAAGGGGTGGTTCTGGTATGAGGCATGGCTCAGTGGTATGTACAGTCACTGTCTACATACCTTCCGGTATTTCCCCCTTGCAAACATTCAGGTTCCCATTACTCTCCTGTTCCATGAGAAAAAAAAAGCTTTGGGACACAGGCTATTACTACACTGAGGACTAAAGCTACGTGTCCCGATTTGCAAAGCGCTGGCAGTTCAAAACACAGAAAAGGTGTGAACCACCTCTTCTTTGGAGACTTAGATATTTCTTCCCAGCAGATATGGTTATGGATGCTTCCATGGTTGCTTCTTTGGAATCATTACAGCTGAATGAATTTGGGTGTGATTTATTTTCAATCAGTTAGTTTTCAATATAATCTATGAGTATATAAGTTTTCAGTTTTGCCCAATTTTCAGTGGTTGAAAAGAAGACAGGGTACAGCTTCACTTATTCAAACTTTTGTTGGTCTCCTTTCTATTAGAAGCAATCAATCAGTCACTTCTAAGTATAAAAATACGGTGTGAAGGACCTACAGGGGAGCTGTGCCATGGATTTGAAAGACATAAGAAATGCAGTTTTTCTGAAAGGGTTTGAAACATTTTACTTAGCGTAGCAGTTTAGTGCTTAAGCTCAAAATAAAGTAAGTTATGGAATTAAATTGAGGGCTCTGAATGGGAGGTTTACTGAGAGAGATTATGAATGCTATAATCAGCTGATGTTTCTAAAACTTGTAAAATCTGTTAGAGTTACAGCAATGGCTGCAGGAGTCACAGGGTTTAAAATTAGCTGGTGACTAGAAAGCCAAGATTTCATCCACTGCTGTGTTGATATTTGGTCTCCTTTCCCCCTCCCCTTGTTCTCTTAAGTAATATGAGAAAGCCCGAGGAGAATACCTCCTTTAAGGAGCACACGGGGACATGTTAAAGGATTCTGTCCTGCAGATGCCCTCAGAAACACATAACCATTGGCAACCAGGAGAAAAAACATGCCTCCCCTTTAACGCAGAGTCCAAGAATGAACGTGAAAGTCCTACCCATAAAATAGGATTCTGATTTGCTACCACAATGACAAATTGACCTGCTATTTCAGGTCATATTACCTATCAGCAGGGGCTTTAATGAGTGTCAAAGATGGCTGGGAGCAAGAGTAAGGCCTCTCATATACATATAAGAATTGCACTGGTTTAACTAAAGCTGTGATTTTATACCTATCTACTCAGAGGGGTGCCAACCCCAGTAGAGATGCTCCTCTTTATAAGAAGGGGTTATTGCTCTGAATTCAAACTCATTCCTTGTCAACCTAAGCTAAACCAAAATAAATTAAATTATAATTATAATAAGAACTATGTTACCAATTTACCTAAATTAGTTTTAAAATTATACTTCTAAGCTAAGTGATGCAATCTGCTCATGTACAAAATGCCTGAAACTATTCTGATGGCAGCTAGTGTTCACAAACCTGTGGCCTGAAAAAATAGCAACGGACAAACTATACAAATTGATCCTGGGAGCTGACCTGTTGACCACACCTGCTTGAATGGAGAGAGCTCTCTATAAAATAAGAACTTAGGAGGTACAGACCTATGATGAGAAACTTCAGCTAAAAAACAAACAAAAACCCAAGAAGCCGACAGATGAAAACAGTTATATGAAAATATGCCCCACTCAGCATTTCAGAGTCAAATCAGTGAACAATAAAAATCAAAGTTAAGTAAACAGAAAGTACCAGTATGCCTACCTTGTTTCCCAGCTGCCAGACGAAGTGACTAACAGGGCCAAATTGGGAAACTTTCCTTTCCTCTCCTCTCTCTGTTATTTAAGAACATAAGAAATATTGAGACAGGCAGTGAGACCTGAGCTAGCTAGCTGATACTGGCCAGTTGTGAGCCATAACCAGAGCACACTCAGGTTTAGGTTTTAGCACTATGAAATTGAGGCTTTCAGCTTTTATGAAAAAAAAAAAAAAAGAAGCAATAAATGAATGAAAGGCAAAGGCTACCCTTCTGCAACCTTATGGAGTTATGGAGAACTAGAGCTTCTTGCATTCAGTGGATCCCCTCTTCTTCGCTCAGGAGACTTGGAAGAGCTCTGCTTAGCTGCATCCAAAATCACAATACCATCAACAAAGTCAGTGGGGAATTGGATGCTAAAGTAGAAAGGCAGTGAGAAGCTGAACACAAGCATGATTGATTAATCACAGACTGGAAGAACCTAGAGAGCAGGTAGTTTTTAGAGTGTGTTGTTTGTTTGTGTTTTTTTTTTTTTTCTTTTTCTTTTGTTTTCCTTGTAAAAGGTGCACCAGAAGTTTCTATTCCATTTTCTGTCTTTCACCCTCCTCTCATGGCTCCTTGGACTGACTGGGCTTGGCCACTGGTGTGCTGCTCCAGCGGGGCCAGTGGCCGAGGTCATGATGACTCCTCAAGTGCATTGACGACTTGCTCCAGGATGTCAGGGCAGTGATCCGCTATCTGCTGTAAGATGGCATTGGCAAACTCCTGCAGCTCTGCGCTTTCCTTCTCGCCCTTTTCTAACTCGTCACGAAGCTGCAAGAAACACACAGAGCCACGATCATTCTCTGCTATTAAACACGTTCACTGCATAACAAGTCCTGCCCAGCAGGCTCAGCTCTAAGCTAAAACACCAGCTTCAGAAAGGCAGCTAGCAGAGTGCTCCATGCTGGGCACTTCCAGGATTGACGCCTTCCCTTGGTGACTCCCTCATCAGCCTGCAGACACTGGGCAAGTTCCCCTCTCTTGATGTCACTTTTTCCAGTCTGCGGGACCAGATTTGTGACCTTCCCAGTACAGGCCATGTCAACATGGGAAAACTAAGTGGCTTAACTACTCCCAAGTAGATTGTATTATGATAAATATTAGAAAACCTTCCTCTGTAGAATGTTTTTTTTTTTTTTTTTTTTTTTTTTCCTGAAAGCAACTGTGTTCCAGAAAAAAAAATATACTATTTTGCTAGTGTATTAAATAGTTTGACTTTTATTCATGAATAACAGGATGCAATTACTTAGGAATTACTTCCTATATGACATCAACAGAAATGTTACATAACTGTACGAAGTGCACTCAGCGACAACCAGAATTCTAATTTGTCTGTGGAAATAATCACTTTCAGATATGGTGCTTCCTCACTCAGTCATAAGGGTACCATACAGAACTGTGGTGGAGCATACACATTTGTTGTTTACTGACTATAAACTTCCTATTGGATTACTCTTTGTTCAGAGTAGTTGGCTCAGAATGAGACGTGAAACTTCAAAACTTTATCTTATGTGCTTTTTGTATCATCTACAAACTGTTTGTCCAACAAATGGTGTTACAAACCACACCACACAACACACTGGAGTTTATGTGAACATAGTTTTTAGCTCTGAATCTAATGGCCCTGCCAGAATTAGGGGCCCGCAGCCTTAGCAAAGAGCAGGAAACATCTGCCTTCAGTAACCTGTTTATCTGACCAGCAATTGATAAAGCCCATGCTGGCCTGTGAACTGTGCAGAAGAATCCCAAGCAAGGCTGTAATTTGTGCAAGCATTAAGGGATTACTGTAGTCACAATGGTCTGAGGGTCTAACGGAGCAAGGAGATGCAGCATCTCTTACTAGCCCAGACGATATCATTAAATAGATTGGATAAGCTTTCAAGCATACAGCTTTGTCATATACCATACAGCAAAAAACCTGCTCTGTTTTATTAGTGGTATTATTTCTTCTAATTCATTCTCCATAAACATAAGACAAGTATATTTGTAGCAGGTACCTATACTTAGATTGGCTTCTGAAGTTCATTGCAAGCTGTTGCATTTAAACGTCTTTGTCATTTTCAGCAGCCGTAGTGATTACCTTATCTGGTTTTGAACCTTCCTTTAAATATTTTTGAGTTTATATTACCACCCTTCAGCCCCATAACACTTCTTATTCTTAAGTTATTAATATTTTTATTGGAACTCTACGGTGTTCATATGTGACACTGAAAGAATGTCACACTGGAATTTCTCATCCGTGAAGGGATACCTGCTCACCAGCATATTTTGTACTTCTGTAACACTGATTGCTGTAGGTTTTAATGAGGAACAATGGTCAGATGGTAGGACAACAGATCAGTTTACCCCAGTAAGAGCACAATGCAGGGGGAAAGGTTTTATTTCTACAGCTAAAATTCTGTTCAGATAGGACAGCGTGTCTCTGCTTAGAGGTGGTATCAAGGAAAGTGTAAGATTGCTATGCTGTTACTGCAAGAAATACTGCGTATAACCAAACAGCCTAAGAATGACTACAAAATAAATACAAATGCTTTTTAGGGAAGCTATGGCATACACTTCTATAGACAAAAGTGAGAGAAAGGAAATTAAAAGGGCAGGCCAGCTCTACTACTCCCTTTACTAGGCAGGGTAGCATATAGTAAATTATTTGGGTTTTGCGTGCTGAATGTTAGTTTAATGTGCTCTTATGTGCCTTGTTCCTACTGGCTGCCGTACTCACAGCACAGCTATATGAATCTGAGAGGGGCTGATGCCAAGAATCACAAGGCAAAAGCAACCCGATCCTGCTCCACAGAATGACATGAGCCGGGGAAGGGGGGAAACGAGCGGGAGGGGAGCACGCGGGGCTCCGTGAGGGCTCTCGGGGGAGCGGGGAGGGAATCCAGCAGGAACCCAGCACGGCTCAGGAACGGCACGCTGCGGTTCTGCGATTAGCCTAGTTCCAGCAGCCTGGCAGAGTTGTTAGTCGGAAACCTGCAATGGGTGGCTAAGCCTAGGGGAGGTCCATTCAGCAAGCAGGATTGAAAGAGCTGGCGCTGCACGTAAGAAGCCAGGAGATGCGGTCTGAGGAGCTATGTCCCGAGTTGCTGGTTGCTCAGCCTAGTGAGATGCCAGCAGCTCACGTGGGCCCAGAAACAGCAGCCTGCAAACCACCTACTGCTGGGAAATTCATGGGACTGGTTTCAGTACAGGACTCTGAGGCACGGCTTCCTTGGCTTCTGGGGCCAAAGCGAAGATTTCAGTGTCATTCATCGGAAGGGTGGAAGGTCATGGAGGCTAGGGGAGACAGAAGGCAATGGGAGAAGAAGCAAATGATGTCATTCTCCTTTTCTTTATCCATCCCCTTGCAGGAGCCTGTTCTGGGCTCTCGAGTCACCAGAAGAGGACCAGGAGAGGGCAGTGTTAGCAGGGAAAGCACAGCCCGGGCTCCCCATGGGCCATGCTCCACCACCACCTTCTGAGCAGAGATCTGTCCTCCAGGTACGCCAGCCAAATCTTCCACGTGAAACCCCAAGAAAGGACAAAAAAATGTACAACATCAACAGAACTTAAAAGTACCTCGGTGGGATTAACCTTCAGAAGTGAAAGGAGGTTGGTGGGCAAGGGGGAATGCTGTTGGCTGTTGTCCTCAGCCAAGCAGCACAGCAAAGTCGGTGACTTCTCAGTTTCTTGCTGCATAATTCATTTATGTGGATGTATGTATAATACGAATATTTCTTACAAAATCAAGAGAAGCCCAACAGCATAAGCCCCCACCAAGGCTGAAATAAATCAAATGCAATCAAACAAAAGTAGCAAACTTAACCAGATGAAGAAAATAGATGAAGAAAACTTTCTCAAAAAGTAAGTTTTGGGCCATCAAGAGGAGACTGCTCTGAATGCTGAAGGCAAGCAATAATACTCTGTAAATCAGCATAGACAGAAAGTCTGTGCAGCTGTCTCGCAGATGTCTGTGATGCAACATCTTTGAAATAAATAGCAATGATAGCCTTGCATCAAGTTTGCTAGCTTCAGAACATCTAGGTTTAATAATGAGATTTCTACTTAAACAAAGTCATCTTAATTGACTGTGTGGCTGGTACAGCATTTCTGTATCATCTATGTCATCTCTGTTTACATCATTCCTCTCAGAAACAGCTGTGACCAGCATACGTCACTCCTCATTCAGACAAGCTTCTTAATGGGGAACATCCGTGGTATAACTTGATTCACCTAGATGTTTGGCAGTCCAAAATTTAGAGAATTTCTTTAAAATTATTACTATCAGCTCTTCTCCTGGTTACCTAGGTTTTCTTGTTGTGAATGCAAACATAAAGAGTGCCATGCCATTTTTCTATGAAAATAAAGAAGTGTTAACAGTCTTTTTCAGTTGGTATTTTCAGCTCAGGATATGATAAGACTCATACACCTGCCTCATAGAAATGACATAAAAAGAGAAGGTCAGATATACTTTCCCGGTTGATGATAAGTAAAAATAGGCGACCTGGAAAGAAAGGGATAGCAAGGACTCCCAAAGTGCTTCATAGCATTTATGCTTTATCTAGGGACAGAAGAACAGAAGGGACATTCTGTGTCTCAGGGGGATGTAAGCTTGCAGATAACCTGCAACAGATTCAGACACTTTTCACCACTGCTGCCTTCCTGGGTTTAGAGCAAGTCATGATACTTTGCCATTTATAGTTAAACTCCATTAGTGAAAATAAATAAACAAATATATTCACCATGAAATTACCTTGCATTTGTACTTCTCCGGAAGTTATTTAAAGATTAATTGTCATTCAGAGGGAAAATAAGTTCATAGTTTTGCAATATGATGCCATGGTTTTACCCGTGTACTAGGTGAACCACGGTGCTGCTCTGCAGAGCCTCAGTGGCCTTTGCTTGCCCTATTATGTATGCAAGGCAACATTAAGCTAAGAACCTGCTATATTTATTCATATGGAGGATATTCCCTCTGGAATGCATTATTCTCCTCTCAGTAATTCTGCACAAACGGTGATGAAAAAAAGGCAAATAAAAAAAAAACAATGTATCGCATGCGGATGAATTCTGCCTATGGACAGTAAAGCTGAAAGTAGGAAAGGAATTGCTTGTAGAGAGAAGCACAAAGGCAAATTAAGTGCAGGGCTTCTACAAGGCTACAATGTTGGGATCTGTAATCACATTTTCCCCAAAGTTCAGGTGCTTTTGTATCAGACTATGGCTACTCTGAAAAATAGTGTTAGAGCTTAAAATAACAGAAGTAAGCAACAAAAAGAAACTCAACTGATTTATCTTAGCCTTTGCTTTGTCTGAAAATCAGTTAAACTACAGTGTACCTGGGGCAAACATCATCTTTGCATCTTTCCAGACACATCAGTCTAAATACATATGTTTGGAGTAATGAGAGCTGATTATATACTTCCCTTTATTTCTCAACTTTATTAGACTTATAAAATGGACCAAAGAATGGGTTAGGAATATAGAACTCCCAGTCTGCCAAACATTTTTTTTCAAACATATATAATTTTTTTTTTCTCTATCTGGAAATGTTTTATCTTTTATCAAAATATTTAAAAATCATTTAAAAATTAAAATGAGATTTCGAGGTAAACATTCTGGCTTGCCTTTTTAGAGTAATGTCTAAACTTTAAAAATATGCTTTAAATATATCTAAACACAGCTGAATAGATTTCACCACCTATTTTGAGAAAGAACACCCTTAAGAATTTGTTGAGGGATACCAAAGCATATATTTGACAAACTTTGTACATGTGATTTATCCTGCATTTCTGAGCATCACCAAGCTTTGCAAATAGCAGAAATATTATTTCTTTGGTAGTTTAGGAAATTTCAAAAGAAATGGGAAGAAGGAATTAAATAAGTATTTGTATGTTATATTTTGCATTTGGCTGGAGAAGTTTGCCTGTGAATCCTGTCCTTGCAGGTAACAAAGAGTAGTGCATGCCTGTGTCACAGGGCTACCAGTGAGGGCAAGGCGCCGCTGTACTGCACGTACCTGGTACAGGTGAACCCCACTGCCCTCATCTATAGCGACTCACAGTTTGGCATCTTACTGGGACCGTTGAAAAGCAGTTAGGCAGCAACTTCCCCTGGTTTCGGTTGTTAAACATTACCTTATATGTCAGCTTGCTCTTGTGCAGCAAGATGACTAGGCACTGCGATTAGTCTGTAATCCCCGCTTCATTCTGTACCTACACCTCACCCCTTCCCTCCTCTGCTGGTGAATGGGGCTGCAGGGCTCCATGGGGACTCTGTGGGTTTATTAAAGGCAGTGACTGATAGCAGCAATCACATGACAGGGAAACTCACCTATCTACAAGACAAATCTGAAAGAAAACTCTTTTAAGTCCTTGCTTAAAACTTTAAAAAGCTAAGAAGGCTTAGGGTCCAGTTTTTGTTGTTGTTTTTTTTTTTTTTTTTTGCTTTGTACCTCCCGAGTGCTAAAAACAGAGGAGAGGACAAAGCAGCAGGTTGTTAAATGAAATTAAGTTACATGCATCCATTTATTTTAGGATCAGAGCTTGAGCTCTTCCTACTTGTTTCACATTACGTATTTCTCTTTAAGAGGAAGTTCAGGACTTTTGTTTATTAAGAAGTGATGGAGAATCCTGTTAGCTCGGAAATTTCTGACAGATATTCCAAGAAAGAAAATTCTGTGGAATATTTTGTTTTTGTACAACCCAGTGAGGCCAACAAGCAACACAAGGATGCAGCTGCTCCTGCGTGTGGTTACCTTCACGCATGAAGGACACCCCGCAGACCTCCCCAGCTGTCCCTCTACGCAAGCAAACCACAACCCCCTAGCGATGTCTCATGCCAGCGGAGGCTGCAGAAAAACTCCTTGAGGACCACAGCATCTGAGAGAGGCACGGAGTAGCGGAACCTGTTACTAATAACAAAACACATGGAGAGGTGAGTTGTCTTTAAACAAATGCAGTAATAGCTCAGAGGTTGTCACTCCATCTGCTTGCAGGAACTGCTTGAATTGAGACCACACAACATTTTAGGCACTTGTCCCACCGAACACTTGACCTTATCCTGAAAGCAATGCTTTTCTCTTTAGATCTCTCTCCAAAGTATGAATAATTAGAGTTATTGACTGACAGTATATATCTCAATTAACATTAATTATACTAATTCCATGCACAAATAAAAACGGACACTGTTATATCAGAATCAACTTATGGATAGTGTTTGTAACTTCGATCAGTATTTAAGAATTATGACACTGATTCCAAGTTCTTATCCTCACCCAAAACATTAATTTACTATAAAAGCTCACGATGCTACATAATGTAATAATTTTAGAGAGATCCCGTATCCATTATTTTCCCAGCTAACCTCAGCAAATGCATTTGCACTTAAAGCAGTATATAAATTGTTGCAATTATTACTTCTAATTTCTAACAGAGACCAGAAGTGGGCTGTTTAACTTTAACATACATTATGCATTCCCATAGGATTACAAATTAAAAATAAATGACATAAATCAGGTGGGGGAGATAACAAGCTAATGGAAGAGCAGTCCAAGAAGGAACACAGGATAAACTCTGAAGTAATGTACTAACTTGGAATTACTCAATGCAAAACCACACAGTAATTTCTTTACAGAAACTAAATAAGTAATTTCTCATAGATGATACAGAAGTAGGAACACGAGATGACTCTGAACAAAGAAGTATACAGGAAGTTTATAGAATAGCTGTTTGTAATTCAGAGTTAAGTTTATCCCACTTAGGATATTGTTTGTATAACAAAATGTGTGTTTAATACTTGAAAAATTCAGCAGGCATATATGCCATTTTAAAACTGATTTTTAAAGCCATGTATATGCAGTCTGGTGTCCTTCTGTACAAAAAGCTTAACATTAACTCTGATGAGAGTGAAATGTGAGTCACGTACGATGTAAATTATGCTGCTCCTTGGAACTAAGCCACGACTAGTTAGCTGATGCAGCAGGTTTTCACTGATACAGTGAAGTCACATTATTATCTTTTTCCTTCCTCTATTTTGAGCAGCCAAGAAGAGAAATTCCCAGTTTCTCAGGAGAGGATTAGTAACCAGGAATCCCTAGACAGTCTGTGCTTTGGCTGAAGTTTGTACACGGGGAGAGGAGATAATGTTGCTTTACTACAAGGGCTCTTCTACGACAATGAAGTTTTTCAAAAGTGCTTCCCTCTCTCAGCTCATGGCCGAAGCTATGGTACAACGCTGGACCAGTAGTGGTGTGAGACTGCCTTCCATTGCAGGTGTCCCCTGAGAGAGTATCTCATGGAAGTAAGCCTGCCCAGCTCCTACAGGCTGCTGTTGATGCCCAGGTGACAATACAAATGGTGCTGGAAACACCTCTGGAGAAACAGGAAGAGGTCTATTGTACAGAAAAAGTGGTGCCTGGGGGTGGGCAGGAATAGCCAGGATGAAGCCTGGATATGTCAGACATGGCTGGGAAGAGCCACTGATGGCAGGGAGCTAGGGAGCAAATGCCACCCCCTACTACTTGCAGGGCTAAGAAAATTATTTTAATCAGACTTTTCTGATATATATATATTTTTTCCCCCTCAGAATGACCTTCAGCTGGATTTGAAGTGATGAGAAACATTTTTTATATTGGTTAAGCTACTGGCGGAATAAATACTGTCGTCTATCTGGTTGCTGTATTAATTTGTCTTTTTAGTTTCTCACACTGCTGCCTTCCAGCCACAGTGCAGCACAGCCCCAACTTATTTAAATGATGGTTTTCAGCAAGTTCCTGTTTCTTTTCCATTCTCCCCTTTTGTAAAGATAAGAAAAAAAACAAAAACTGAACTATAAATAAAAATGTGGAACATATCATTACGTTCTTAATGTCATTTCCTTTCATATAGGAACAAAATCCCTCACTTCAAGGCAACCCACTGAAATGTGAAACGTAGTTGAAGTTCTACAGAGCCCAAGAATATTAACATAATGATATGTTTAGGGCAAAGTGAAAGAAAATATTATATTTAATAGAAATTGCTAGCATAATGCAATTATTTATAATGAATGAATGGAATTTTTATTTCTCAGTGTCAAGATTTGGAACATTCATCCTTCTTTCTGGTAACTCCAATTTTTTAATAAGAAAAGTTGAACAGGACATGAACTAGTCGAAGGAGGACAGTTCCAGCAACAGTGCTGGCTAAAATGTTTGGGTATATTGGGTCAGAACTGACTCAGAGTAATATTTTCCACCACATGAATAACTTAACGACATGGTTCGAAGCACCGTAGATTCCCTACTGCCCACAACTTAGTCTCGTATACCCAGTTTAGATTAGTTTTTGAGATACCATATACTCGTAAAATACTGCCTTCAGGACTTCATTAAAAGTGCACCAAAATTTTACTACAGTAATGCAGCTTTAGAAAATGTCTTTGAAAAAATGCCAACAAAGTTAATTCAAACAATTATATAGCATTCTGGTCCCAGATTTTGATTAAAATCAATTGAAGTCACTAAGGAATACAGTTGAACTCAATGGTATCATAAAGAAACTATTATACATGAAAGGTACCAATTATCAATCAAACTTTGAGAATCCACAAAATTATTTATGTGGCAACGTAATCCCCTTTGAACTACGGTGTTGATGCTGGCAGATGCTTTTCCAACAATGACTTGTACATTAGTTTCCGTGGGTCACTGCATATGTGCTAGAAGAGTGAAAATCTTCCATCTACTTCATACACTGGTTTTACCTACCAAAAGAAGCCACAGAAAACTCCTACTATTTGTACCCAGATCTGCCCAGCAGGTATGAAAAATCTAAACAGTATTGACTACGAAACTCATCAATCTAAAGAGTATTGACTATTGAAACACAGCAGGACCAACTTTCACCAATAATAGTTGCTGGACTGGGAGATCACAGCTCTAAAAGCAACAGCATGAAAATGAATTCTCAGCTATTTGTTAAAAAAGAAAAAAAAAAACACAAACTACTATATAATCTAATTGGTGAGAAGTGGATACATTGGCATCACTCTTAAGTGTCATTGGTTTTCAGTTAAATGTATCCTCCCTAACTATGGTAACACTTCTTAACGTTCAAGAGGATTAATTTTTTCCCACTGAAGCTTGTGAAGCATTATCTACAGATCATATTAGAAGGGACAGGAGAGAATTTAATGCACTGGATTTGAAGTCATTTACAAAACTCATTAAAATTCCAAAGATGCAAAACGGGTATTCTGTCGTGGGCTTCTGCAAATCTGGAGAAATTACCCCTCCCTCCCATGGGAATACTTTAAACACAAAGGAAATTCTGCAGTTAGAAACAGAAAGGCTCCACAGAAGATAAATGAAAAATGTGGTTTGCAAATTGAAATGTATCATTAGTTTGTATTTTCCAATTGAAGCTTGTTAAATGCAATCTAAGTGAGCATGGGAAAGCAGAAGAGACTGCTACATTTTATTTTAGCAAATATTAATGATATATGGCAATCACAAATGGAATAGTAACTTTAAACAACTGGGGGGATAGTAATGCACAATTAAGGCAATAATGGGAGAGGACAGAAAAATCTAAAGACAACTTAGATAATTTCTTTTCTCACAATTTACATTTGAATGCTTTCTTCACTGGGTAACCCATAAATGTTGCTAGTAGACTGGCACAGTTCAAATAACCTTTTATTAGACCAGTACACAGAACTGGAAAAAAACAGGTAACTGTTTTGGGTAGACTGTTTATTCAGAAGGACTTGCCAAAGAAAACCTTTTCCATTTTCTTCACCTATGCCTCTTGATTATAGAATCACAGAATGTCCCAAGTTAGAAGAGACCCACAAGGATCATTGAGTCTAATTCCTAACAGACCTAATAGAAGACATCACCTAGCCACACAGGTCTTATATTCAAAGACTGTAACAGATAGCAGACTAGCCAATTTCAGGTGTATCCAAACTTTGCCCACATACAGCCTTTATTTTTTGTTGTCAGAGATGGCCTCCCATACCAGTTTTACATTCATTGATTCATCTCAATCTGAAAGACATGGTGATTCAAAATCATGTGCCTCATGTTTTGATCTATAATGTAGAAGCTGTACCTCTTTAATATATGAGGATGGCATGCATTATACTGAAAACCTTTTAATCCTGGATCAGTGAGTACAAAATCCCAGAGACAAAAAAATGCTGACTTGGTGCATAGGGGATAGCAGGGTCTGTTGGAAAAAGGAATGTGCCAAGCCTATAGAGACAAATGTAGATATTGAGTGAGGCACACAGCACATGTTGAATCAAGGAAATGTATGAAGACAGGTAGAAAGACAGAGACCAACTGTCTTGTACCATCTAGGTCCTGTTACAGGCATATTTATCTCTAGAGGTCTGCTCTTCTTTCTGAACTGTTAGATGTGCTCCTGTTGGCTTCCTGTAATTTAGTTTCCGAGCTGCTGTCTCAAACTTTTGAACAAAAATTCAGCCTTGAATTGAAGGAAACATGCTTAAACATCACAGAAGAAGAAAACCAGAGCTGAAGTATTCAGGTTAGACTCAAGATAGTGTTCACTGACCTGCAAATCCCCTTTTAATTACATTGGCCTTGCACTGTTTCATCTACATACTGGGTGTGGTGTATGTATATATATATACACACATACATATACATGGAAGTGAATAATTTAGTAAAAGAATTGGCATTATAATCCAAAGTCAGGGTCAAAAGGATAAAATTAGTCACATCTATTTCTGGTACAAACTTCTTATATTCATTTAACTAATGTGTTTGTAATATAGGAGTAAAATTAAAAATTAAAGTGTTGAAATAGGAAGGAATGAGAAAAAAGGGTTGTGGAGAATGATGGATTATAGTATGAAAACAAGAGATAAAAACTGCCAGTGAAGGGATTAAGGAAGGCAAGACATCACTAGAGTTGGGAGAAAGGAAGATTATTTCTGCAGCTGAATTATAGCTAGATTGACAGTCTTTGTAGAGACTTCATCAGAGAAGCTGTTATTAAACCCTTTCAGTTCAGTATTCCAAAACTTCTGGAAATACAGTGTTGGATTTCTGAAATCACTCTATGTGTATGTATGTGTGTGTGTTCACATGTGCATGGGTGTGTTGCACTTAGCACAATGGGTCCAAATCTCAATTCAGGTATCTGGGCAAGGTGGTAATACAAAAAAGTATTGATAGAACATACTACTGCAGATGGTAACACTGGTTATATTTACGTAAAGTGTGTGACTCATAAAAATGTGCCAATTAAAATATAAATGATTAATGTCCTCTAAAAAAGATTTAAGATCCCTATCACTATGTTAAGTTATAAAGTACAGCGAAAATCTGTTAACAGGTAAAACATGGCAAAAGTGGTATCTTGTGTTAGTGGGTTAGATTTCCCTTGTGTGTAAATATATGTCCTCAAACAGGGAAAAAAGGCAAATAAAATTCCACAATAAATATTAAAGGCAATTTCAAAAAGCATTGGCTCCTTCCTCCAACCGAACAGTGGGTCTTTGCTACCTGTTTTCATGACTTAAGGAATGATTTCACGTTTTGATGTGGTGCATCACTAAGACCTACACCAACATTTCAGGCTTTTGTTCAGATCTTCAGATGACAAACTCACCTGCTCCTGGGACATATTCTGCAGCTCTTTCTCCCAAGCTGTCCGGTCATCATCCAGGTGGTAGGAAGCAGGTGGGGTGAGTCCACGCAGAATCAGGGGGTCACGGTCATGGCAGAGGGCTGTCAGATGTCCAATGTATAACTTCAACTTGCTGCGATTCTGATCGAGTTCTAAGAGGGGCTGAATTGTCTGAAATAAGAGAACAGAAGAAGTCAAGAACTGTCTGAGACACAAGCAATGATGAAGGAAAAGATCAAGGGCAAGGTTACATACTTGTTCAGCTTTATACTGAAAGAAACCTGAACACTCTCCCTCCCCACAGTATTCCTATCATATAGTCGCATAACCATCCAGCACTGAGGCAGAAAGAGATGAAGGACATCAGGAGCAGAGAAAGATGACAGCCATCTTATTGATATATGAAATAATGATGATATGGGGAGAAAAATGAAACAGTATGAATTAAATGGATTAAGTCTATTGATTATCCAGCAGCACTCAGTCAGCTATTTCCACTCCCTTCTTTAAAGAAAATATATTTTTTTGGATTAAAGGTGCCTGTCAACAGTAAAAGCAAGTGCAATTGAGATTCTCCCTCATTTTAAAAATAACCATTTCACTATTACATAAGTATGCATTAAACATGTTCCAAAGAGTGAAATTTCCAATGATGTCAAGTTGCTGGTTTCAAAGATGAACATCTCTCTATGGTAGAAAATGGAGAGATGTATCTTAAACAGAAAGTCTTCTATTAGTTTTGAAAAGGTGATGACTTTCAATTACTATTGCAAGCCAGATTCTACACAACAGACTAAAAACATAAAATCAAAGAACTCTAATAAGTACTATTTTATTTCATTATACATTACCTAATCTGAATGCTCATTGCAAGCCCTGGCATCATCCAGTTCCCACAAAAATTATCAGAAGAGCCATTTTTCATTTGCTTTACTAAAAAATAGAGTTCAAATGGATAAATACATATGTGGGAACCCTCACTATATCCCCACCCAAACTATTTCATATTGTTCTAGGTATTCATGGGCATATATTCAAAAGTGCAGTATACAAAGCTTTGACTCTAAGGTTTGCAGCTGATCAAAAATTAAAGAAGAACCAGGCACTGTGCCTCCACTCCATAAAATGAGGTGTTGAAGCTATAAGCACTGATGCGCACCAGCTACAAGAGTTGGAAAGCCTTGCTACAGTGCTGGCAACTTGTCTTTGTGTTCCCAGGCAGAGGCTGCACCTGCTCTCTGCTAACAGGCTTGGGATATCTTTTCAGTAGGACACCTCTGACCCCACTAATGAATAAGGAGTGAGATAATCTCTGAGTCAACAGAAACAGGGTGCTGGCACCACTTTCAACAAAGACCCTGGCTTCGAGCCCTTTTAATAAGGCTGTCAGGGCTCACTTATTTTGTTTCTAACACTGTTCTACATGGATTAATTTCTGTAGAGTGAGAGGATCTGAGAGCATTGGCTAAGCAGCTAACTAATGTCAAACTCCTTGTCCCACAGAGAGCCAGCTGCGCTTGACAGCCGACAGCAGAACATCAGGGTGGCGGCAGCGAAGACAAGCCAGCAGCAGCCAGGCTGAAGGGACAGACAAGAAACCTGCAAAGAGAGTAAGCTCGCATGCCCTGTTATAAACCTTACCACTATGTGTGGCCTCGGGGCAACATCTGTTTACAGATATGAACACGTATAAAAATATGGTTTGGTGTATCAAGACTGCAAACTGCTGCAGGGCAGAATACTGTTCTCTTGTAGAGGGCAGTAGGAAGGGATATTTTAGTAACATCAGCACAGTCACACTTCACTTCCATCACCAAGTACAATGTTCTTTAACCAATTGCACCCATCAGCTTTGGTTGCTTGGTGAATTTACATTACCCATCTCAGTTTCTTATAATGTGGATCATGTGGATTATGATCTGAAAGTGCACTGCCTATACAGGTGTAAAAAAAAAAACCCTGTGACATTTCTAATTTAACTGATGTCTTTCCTTACTATACCGTTTCTCCGCAGGGGGGAGAATGATGGGAGATCATACCCTGAAAAAATACTGTTTCATTAAAATGTGGAAAATAAGTCGTCAATGTCTAATAAAGCTGACCAATCAACACAGTAGGTGCCTTGTATTCTCTTACAGATAACACATTCTATCAAATATCCATCCGATGTGCAAATTCCACTCTGTAAAGACCTGGACTTGCCAACCTTCCTGACTGTTCTTTGTGATAAAGAGAAAGCAGAGCTATCTGGCAAGTAGTGATGGAAGACTTTAATATAAGAGTTGAATTTGATTGCTTGGGGATGTTCTTTCTGTACCCTTCCCCCTTACCTTGAGCAGCACATTTCTCCCTTTCTGGAGATAGGCCAAATGAGGCGTGTGAAAGTTCTTAACTAGCAGCGCTCCCAAAGCTGTTCACAGAGCAATCATTTCTCTCACTTGGGATCCATTAAACCCTGCCAGTCAAGTAGGAAATGCCCTTCTATTTGCGTTCCTGCCGTATCTACTTTGAACTAGACACTTAGCAAAAGGCACCGTGCTTCCCACGCAGCAGAGCTGCCACTGTCTTATCTCAAGAGGGTGTAAGAGCACTTGCTAAGTGGAAAGGCAGGGCAGTACTGGACGCATAAACCACATCATGCTCCCATGTTCAGCTCAGAGCTGTAGAGCTTTCTAAGAAAACAACGGGGAGACAGGCCAAGCCCAGGAATCTCTTCTGAAGCAGCCAATCTTCATTAGTCGCACTGATACGTTTGGACCATCCTCATCAAAGCATGGAATGAAGTCTGCTTAATGTACCACCTAGTTCTGAATATTGCAAATAGCCAGCTATGTGTGAAAGTTCATTTCACTAAAAAAAGCAGTCACTACAATGCTGAAGTGGAGACACAAAATGCCTTAACAAATCTCTGATACAAAACCAAAGCATCTCTTCTACCAACAGAAACAGACATTTGGGAAGGTGTTTCCAAACAAATCCAACTTGGAAACAACATGCCCAGTCTTTTCTGAGATTTCACACACACAAAAAAACCTTTGAGCATGACAAATAGGAGTCTATTTGTAGCTCTGCAAGCCATTATGACAAAAATACGCTTTAGAATAAAATTAATACTGCTTCTTCAACTGTAGTTCTGCTGTTGCTGTACAATGGTCAGCTTAAATATAGGCAACTGTATTTAAAAGATTTTATGATAAAAGCCTGCATTTAAATTCATATATGCATTGCATAGATAAGAAAAGGTACTAGTAACCGAATCTGGCTGGAAAGACTTATCTAAATGTTTAGTCACGCTTATTGTGAAAGATGAATACACCTTAGATACAGAGACTGTTGTGTCTAAAAGTTTGTCTGAACAGTGTCTAATGTAAATATGCAAAAACACGTAGGTAGTTATATGAGAAAGAAAGCCAGTGAATGGGTGGTATAAGTGCAGCAGTGTCGAACTGAGACAAATGCGATATTGACTATCCGTAAATGTCTGCAGAGTAAAGTATGGTTTTAATCAACATGTAATAGGACTCAGCCACCACAACCACCAGCTTTAAATTACTGGTTCTCCAGGCAAAAGGACTAATGACCCAGTCACCTTTCTCCCTGCTAGAATTCCCTTCTTCTCCAAAGGAAGCAACCACTTTTCTTTGCCAGAACTAACTAATTAACTTTAGTTAGTTAACTTCAGAGAATATGTTTTAAATTTCTACTTTGCAATAAATCTGCAGCTCCCCATTTGGAGTGGAAGGAAGTCTTTTATGTGTCCAGTCTGTTTTTCCATTTGCATCTGTTGATCTAGAAAAAAGTTAGTTGCTTACAGAATCTCCTTACCCCTCAGAATCATGCATATGGATCAACAGCCGTAATCCTTTTTCTTACAGAAACATACCTCTGAATCCTCTGGGCAAACAAAAAGAAGAAAGTAACATCTTGACACAGCAGTGCTAATACAGAGTACCATGCATACACTTGGCATTGGCATGACTGCTGTCATTAGCTTGCCTATGCTGCTTGCAACGTAATGTTGCATGCATTTGTATTCACTACAGAATGCAACAAGGCAGAGTAATGTAGATATGTGGTCTTCATTTTGCAACCAAATAATTCAGTAAACTTTTCTCCACTTACCCATACATATTTGAGAGAATCTCTGAAGAACAGCTATACCAAGAAGAAAATGAAGAAAATAAAATGGAACTGATAAATAATCTCAGGGTCAAAGTAAATAAAGTGAGATCAAAATATAACTAGATTTGCAAAAGTGTTTGAAAGAAGTGTGCATGGAAGGAATCAGGAAGTTTCCAAGGAATTAACCGGTTTGAGTAATGCTCTAGCTTGCTAGCCTGGTCTGTGGACCTTGACTGTACTTTGTAGATTCTGCAAAGGCACAAAACCAATGACAACGATGACACCTTAAAAACTTCAGACTGGATATAGCAAATAGGCTTTGAAAAGAATCAAGTTAAATCGGGTAGCCCTTTATCTCGTATCTAGCACATTTATCATGCAAGCACAGCAAATTATTTTCAGCTCCAGTTTTTAGCCTTTGTTGCTTACAGACACTGCCCAACAAAACTTACATGTACTTCTCAAACTACCGTTACACAGAAGATGGGCTTGAAGTCTCAGTAAATAGAGACTTGATTTGTTAAAAAGAAATTATTCCAAGGAGGACCTGAAAAAGCCAACAAAAGATGGAACAGATCATAGTGGGCCCTCAGATGCCTAAAGAAAAAAAAGTCTCCTGTATCTGGGTTTTGTTACAGATATCATCATAAAAGAAAATTTTGCCAATATAGCAAAATTTCTCGTATTGTAAGATATGGAAATAAACTAAGAAACAGAATGATACAGTCTGGAAGTATTTGCATGGCAAATTGAATTATGCCTTTTCTCTGCTCAAACCATTTGTGTTTGTTTGGCAACAAATGCAAGGGTTCAACTATGATCATCGTGCAACCATTGAATGCAGTGGAGTTTTATGAGGCATGAATTTGGCTCAGAAAGTGCAAAGCTTTCCCAAATTCAGAACAATTTATCACTGATGTCTTCCCTTCATTATTTTAAATGGAAACAGAAGAAAGTTCTCAAAAAGACTCTGCCTGACCTCAGTTCAGTTCAGCTCAGTTCACTGCTGTGCAGAGATACTTGGTTTCTTCAAGAGACCACAATACAAAGGCTCAAGGACAGGCTCAGTTTTCTTTAGATTTGTTTTAGAGACAAAAATGGATTTAAATCTAACCTTCATCATTTTCTCCTCATAAAACAAAACAAAACAACATGCGTGAGGAGGTGAAAGAGATTCTGGCTATTTTGACAGAGCTGTCTTACTCAGTTCATTTCTGACAGAATCAATTAGGAAGTCATTTTTATAAAGCAAATTCTTTCTGAAATTTTTATACACCATGAACAAATCCCATGGATTAATGATTTCCAGAGTTCACCCTCTTCATCTTGGGAAAAGTCCAGACCAGAAGAATAGAAAAAGCACAAAACAGGGAAAGTAGATTTTTGTTCTCTCATTTAAGTAAAATCTTTTTTGCCATAATGTAGGTGAATCAAATAATTGAAGTGGGTTGGTAGGATTCCTAAAGCACTGAAAAAATATTTCGAAAATATTTTTCTACATAACAAATCCAGAAGTGCTTTTTCATAACACTGGCAACTTTTGCTTACATGGGCTGTGAAGCAAAATTTTGTGGGGAACCATGTGCGGAATAGCAGGGACTACTAGAGATCAGAACTGAAATACACTGGCAGGACTGTGTGAAGCTTATAATTGGCACATTGGGAAATACTAAAGTTCAGCAAGGGGGTACTTCAGCAGAGCTGAAAGGTTTCTCTACATACGGCGACTCCAGCTTGAATTTTACCTGTTTCACCAGTCCCTTGCTTTCAAAAGCAAGAGCATTCACCGAAATCCTCACCCACTAAATATAACTAACTGCTCTATGCACACATGGCATCTCTTTCTTCTGTAACAGCCCATATGTCTCTTTCCTAGTTGAGTCAAAGGACAGAAATTTGTGACTTAATTGCAAGATGAGATCAGAACATGCAAACTCAAATGTTGTATTTATTTGTCTAAGTTTTCTTTTGTTTTCAAAATCTCTTGGGAATCTATCAACCCAGCAACTTAACTCTCCCAAAAACAGGTGGAACAAAGCAGAGTAAGGTCTACAGAGAATCTAACATCTTCCACTGCTTTTTAATATGTCAATATCCACTTAATTTGAGAGTGTCATTCCTATAAGTTTTGATAGTTACCAGGTGAAAATTTTCAATAATAAAATTGATTACAGAAAGCTGTGAAACTGGGTAGTCAAACTTGGGATACTGAAAATTAGGATATCATCAAGAAAAAAAAAAGTATTCCTGTAGCCAATGAAAATGGTTCAACAAGCAAAGTGCTCACAGCTTGTACAATTAAACCGTGGACTTAAAAAAGCATCCTCTTGATCAAACTTCTGAAGATACAATTAAGGAAGTGAAAGTTTTGATTTCACAGAACACATTTTATTCAGATTCCTTCATCACAAGAATATTGCAACTTGAGAATATGTAACATCAACCTGCTTGTATTTTTAATCTGTTAAAATTTTCTAGCACTCATTCTCTTATTAAGAGTGAACAAGAAAGCACATATATTCCTTGCTATGCTGTAGTTTGTCTATTACTTCTTCCTATTACAAGAGATAAAAGGAAACAGCAGCTAAAATGCTTTTGTTTGAAAGCCGAAAATTTTATCACATATACTGGGAGAATCTGTCCATGTGAATGCTTATGTATCAGGGACTGCATTCTTTCGTCTCCCTGCTGTCTGATACATTGTTAATGGAAAACAGAAGGCATTTCTTAAGTAGTCTACCAGAGAACACAATCAGTGCTCTTCCTGTTCAGATGAACTATAACCTCCCTGTTCATGGGCGATACGAATCTTCGTCTCGTCCCTCTCTAACACTGAGTCTTCATTCAGTTGTTTCAGCTCTCTACCTGCTACATGACACTTTCAAAGCAAAGCCACATGAAGCCACAGTCTGCCTGGTTTGTCTGTCATCAAGATTTCCTTGTGGAATTCTTTGCTCTCCATTCAAATGCAAATTTCCATCAATAAATATAAATATACACATATAAATATCTATATAAATTCTTCTCTATAAGTTGCATTAAATTAACAGATGTAGTTGGATTGCCTGTGGTGAGACTACTATGAGTTGGAACCTGGCATCTCTGTCAGTAATTACAAACTTCACCAGCCAGGAAAATACAGCGTCTAGGTTGGCTACATGCCCTTATCAGTTTTTATTTTAGTCATATTTCTCTCAAGCTTGTTTTCATAGTTAATAAATTGGAAAGCAGGTTTGGGCTTGGTTCTTTCTCTACTCTAATGCTGTTCATCCTCCCTCATTTCTTTTCTCCAAACTGCACTGGCACACCCCGGCTGGCTGCAGCTACTCCACTCCTGTCTCTATCCCGTCTATGAGTGCCAGAGCTCAACTTCACTCTCCTTTATGCTACCAACAGCATACTCACAGTGAGCAGAAGCTTCCTCCATGGTTGCACACTGGCATGTGGATGAAGGCTATAAGAAATCTAAATGACTAAGTAATTGGGAGATAGTACAGACTATCAAAAAAGTCTGTAAGTGACAACGCTCTCCTGGAAGCAGCCAGAAACAAATAAAAATGTTTGAGTATAGAATTCTTACTTGCTACAAAGAACAAGCTGTGAGTAGAAGAACATATTGAGCTGTAAATCAGAAAAGAAAATAAGACACAGACCTGGAATAATCTGATTTGGTAGATATGAATGATAGCCTCTTTGCAATTGTTTTGCTGAAAAGCTCAAATCTCTACAAAAAGAAACCAGCCATCTGTTTTGAATGTTTTAGAATATAAGTATCTATTTGTGTTCTACTTTGATCTGTAAGAATAATAGGAAGACAGTGATACAATCCAGTTACACCTCTGTTGTGAGTGCTTAATTCATCCCAGAACTGCAGATTACAAAATTCCATCTGGAAATCTTAGCCTTATCTTTCTGGGATCAGAAAGAAGACTAACAGTGTATCAAGATCAATTCTTTTGTGCTGGTAGATAAAACATTCTTGGACAGAGAATATATTCTTCCAATATAAAATAGTTACTAAGATAGCAAAATAGTATAGTTAAAAAACCAAGCTAACAAAAGAACTGTTCCCAGGGAAAGGACTGGGAGCAGAACTTAATGCCTTTTTAAGGATAGCATTCTTCTCAGGCTGGCCCATCCCAGTCTAACAATACTCTATTTACTGGCTAAAAGATTGCATGCCAGTACAGGAACAGAATAAGAGAGAAGGTGGAAAGGAATGGTTTCCAAACTGGGATGACAGAACATTAATCATATAACAAAATACTAAGGTTGATTTCACTAACTCTTAAATTGGTCACTCCAACGAGATGGGATTGTTACTTACACTGAAATAAGAAAGTCACTGCAAAAGGCTTTTCATTATTCAGTCATTACAGTCAAAATGCTTGAAAAGTCTTGAAAAGAATAGATAACTGTTTGATAGGTAAATCAAACATTTTGATTTTGAACTGTACTTCTTGAGTGAACAGCTGTCAGTCTATGCACCCTCCTTGTGCCTCCTTGCCTGAGCTTGATGGCAGAGAAGTCTTTCAGTTTCATAATTAACAATGACGCCCACATAAACAGGACTCCAGAAAAGCAGGGATGGAAGGCAGGTCCTGTGATTAACCAGGACAACTGTATTCAAAGTGCTACCCTTGTAAGGATTAATTAGTTACATCATCTTATTGGAGTGCATCGCACCAGGGTTCTTACTGCTACAAGTTTAGCCCATCTGGAAAGTGGGAGTGAGGAGTCCTGACTGTTACAGTATGACAAAACAAATCTGGCATCTTATCTCTCAGTCAGGCCAAGCGATAATGTTTAAATAAAGTAAGATTATTTCATGTAGCCGCCTTCAAATTTTGCACAGTGAATGTCTCTAAGGCAAGGCACATTCTTTCACAGTGATTTTACACATATGAAAGAACTATAACAGATATAATACAGATACACCACACAATTAATTTGTAGATTTTTATGGAGGAAGAAATAACCCTTCGGAAAACAAAAGATGACAATGAAAAGGGAGAGAGCTGTCTAAAGAGCTTTGTTCAGTATGCTATAATTGGAGCTCCTTCAAATATTTAACACATGGGTTAATGGGTTATTATCCCTTTTTTTGTGAAGGAATAGGATCTTGGAAAGAAAAATAAAATAATTAATAAATCAAGTTGAACACAAATCTAACACAATTTTGGGAACAAATTCAAAATGAGGTATCAGAATCACCATTATACCACTGTAACAACACAGTTTTAGGATGTTGTGTAATAATATTACCTAGCACTTATGTAGCACTTTTCCCAAGCAGAACTTACACTTCACAAAAACTTCAGCTCATTTTACGATTACAGAATTTGAGACAGAGAGAAAGAAAAGAAGCGAGTGGTGGGAGACAATGCCAGGAAAGAATTTATCTTCTGAATCGTGGTCTAGTACCGCATCCAGTAAAGTATGTTGTAATATGAGTCAGGCATGAAAGCTTGATTTTTTTGACCTAACAATTAAAAAGACCATACTGAAAATAAATTTATTTAAAAAGCATCTGCAGAGAAGTTTATTAGCTCACAGTGTAGTAAGTGACAAGACTGAGAACCTAAAAGAATTGTGACAGTAGGATGAGCAGCCCTCTACATTCTGCAAGCATAAAATGTGCTTCATGTTGAGAGAAAGATCACATTTATGCAGTGAATGAATGTCCATGTAATCATCTGAAAATGGATCTCATCATGAATAAGATATATCCTTTGCTGAAGGAAATCAGTATATTTATTCAAGCACCAAAGAGTGCATGAAAAAAATGAGTATTCCTCTCAAGCTTCTCAAGGTACAGGCACTTTTTCTTCTGCAGTGTTCTCAATAAGAAGTTCATGGGTGTTAGCAACTGTGGTAAGGGTTGCATTAAGTCCTGAGATGTCCTATCCTATCTCCCTCAATATCATTACTTCTGTCCCTCTTACTCTACCATCATACTAGCCACAGCTCTTCAGACTACTGTCATTTGTCTCCTACTTCTGCCATCATCCTCTAAATCTGTATGAATAGCTAGGTGTGCTGACTGACTAGGTGCCCATGCTTATGCATTTCCTTTCAGCTGTCAGATGGAAATAAATAAATACCCCCTCAAAAGAAAGAAAAAGGAAATCATGAATGTTCATCTGGGGCATTCCTGAGGGTGAGAGAAAATTGGTCTTCAGACACCAGAAACATGGCTTACAAGCTTGAGCATTCAGTTGTTGTTTTTGTCTGCATCTGCTTGTATCAACTTCTCTGGGAGCATAACTCTTTCTATTGTTTTTACTTCAAGACTTTTTAATACCTTTATCCCAACAGAAGGAACACAGAAAGGTCATTCAAGCTACATTACCCTTGAATAGTCACAAATGTCTATTTAGTATAAGACTGTTTTTGGAAACAATTTATTCACAAGAGATGTCCTTTAGAATATTATAATCTCATGATGAGAAACTATACCTTAAAAAAAAATCAAACAATTCGTTTCACAAAATCACAGAATGGCCAAGGTTGGAAGGAACCTCTGAAGATCATCTAGTCCAAACCCCCTGCTGAGCAGGATCACCTAGAGCACATTGCGCAGGGTGGCATCCAGGCTGGTTTTGAGTATCTCCAGATAAGGAGACTCCACAACCTCTCTGGGCAACCTGTTCCAGTGCTATCACTCTCACAGTAAAGAATTGCCCTCTCATATTCAGCTGGAACCTCCTGTACTTCAGTTTGTGCCCATTGCCTCTCGTCCTGTTGCTGGGCACAACTGAAAAGAGACCAGCTCCATCCTCTTGACACATTCCTCTCAGATATTTATACACATTGGTGAGGTCTCCCTTCAGTCTTCTCTTTTCCAGGCTGAACAGGCCCAGTTCTCTCAGCCTGTCCTTGTACAACAGGTGCTTCAGTCCTCTAACCATCTTAGTAGCCCTCCTCTGGACTTGCTCCAGTAGTTCCATGTCCCTCTTCTACTGAGGAGCCCATTAAACGTATTGATGACTTTTTTTTTTTTTTTTTCCCCAGTTCTTAAGTTTGGATGACTCTTGTCTACAGGGAAACCTTAAGCAAAGCCAATTACAAAATTAAAAATATAGCCTTTGCTATGCAATACATACGTAATCTGTTGATGTCACCATTATAATTTGCATTTTTTGAAAAGAAATCTATAAAATTTACTTGAGTTGACTGTTTTTCAGTTCTCAAAAACAATTTAAATATTTTCCTGTTCTGTCACCCTCCTCTTTCCACCACAGACATTAACTCTGAAATCTTAAAAAGATGTGTTAAATTATGCTAATGTCTTCAGGAGTCAACTCACAGTACTTATTGTTTCTGTGTTAAAATTTGTGAAACTCAAGTGTTGGAAAAACATCACAAAAAGAGGTCTTTTGTCTTGCAAAGTTTTTTTTTTTTTTTTTTTTTTTTTTCTTACAGTAATAGTAATGTTCTAATATTTTCATCATCTTGAAAAAGAAAATTTTATGTGCTCTAGTTTAATGCTAGCTCTTTGGCTATTACGCTGTTACTTTAATAAGCATGAAATTAATTTTCAGATTTTGTTCCTGGAATTCAAGCACAGCAAAGCCAAATGTTTTGCTCCTTAGCAGGCATATCCGTGACTTCAGATTTTTTTGGCAATCATTATTAGAAAACGCTTCCACAGAATGAGTTCCAAAATTGTATGGTGATGGCATCTCTTAGGTTCCAACTTCTACTGCAAGCCAGAGCCATGGAATATGGGAAGACGAATGCTATATAACGGCATGCACGCTCAAAAACACAGACATAGTATGTATAAATTATAAACTGGAATAAATGTCTCAGTTCTCAAAGTTTCACTTTTGCTCTTTCTGTATTCTTACTCTTAGCACTTTTAACTTATCCTTGCTTTTCCACGTGTCCTTCATTCTGATTGCCTTTCACTCTTCTGACAGCTTTTATGGTATCCTATACCCACAACAGCCATCCAACAAAATCAGTTCTTCTTTTTGATGTGCAGAATTAACACAAGCAGATTTCTGAACCATGCTCACACTTTCTCACATAGTAGATAGCATGGCTGTACTTAGCAAGAAAGCTAGATGAGTAGAGCAGCTTGAGAAATTTATGTATGGAAGCTCTGCTGCTTCTTTCCCAAATATAGCATATGCACGGCACATGTTTACAAGAATATATGCATGCATACATACATATCGTTAATATGTATTTGATATCATAAAGTTTAAATCCCTTTTAATTTTGATAAAAGTAATAACTGATTAAGCCATTGGCCAGACCATTTTAGTATTTGAGAAAGACAAAGGGGTACCCTCATGAGAAAGCACATTCGAATATGCTTGGATATAGAGAAGCATAGAGCTCCATCTGGGGAATAAAAGGAGTCATGAGAAATTCAGACAGAAAGGAAATGAGAGAATCTGTCCTACAGAAAAAGGCTGGTATTTACACTGAACTGTAAATTACCATTCTATGAAACTACAGGTAGGGCGCATATGTTTAGAAGTAATACTGCATTTCAGTGGAACTGTATCTGATAGTGCTGTCATTTTTAGCATTAACATTTTCAGTCAATTCCAGAATTTAGAAGGGAAAAGGCCTTTTGTAATATATATATATAAATAATGTAGTTTGTTACTGTACATATTTTGGTGAATTCCATTATCTTCAGTATTGACCAGAGAAGATTGCATCTTCAGACCTAAAGGAATCTTGCAAAAATAAAATTATCTCCAAGTCTTACAGTATTAGGCACTATTTGAAAGTCATTGTAACATATACATTCCATTTAACACATGCAGATTTAAGTACTTCATGGCTTAAAATCTTCTCTTTACAAAGGGAAGGAGGAGTTTTTCTCTGAATGTACGTGGAATATCATGATAAAAACATGTACTTTGTTAGGAATAACAGGCTTGGGAGGCATCAATCGGCTTTAAGCTTTTCTCTGTTGATGTATGCAAGACAGACTTGAGACTGACGTGTTTCTCAGATGGGATGCCTGTTAGCTGAGGATGCTGGGTGCCTCATTATTTTCACTAGGATATTCTGTAACACGCTTTCCTTGCTCTGCTGTCATAATGAGGAAGCTAAGGAAAATGCCTCAAGTACAAAGCAAAAGCATATAACATATTTAATTGGTATGAGGAGCACCTACTAATTCAGTAAACTAAGAAGTCATTCTCTTAGCACAGGTACATTCATAGATGAATCAGTAGATGGGAGAAAAAAAGAGAAAGATCTTTCTATCAGTGTTTGTTATATAATCTTCATTTTTGCTCTGGAATGAAAATCAGAATAATCCCTACCTTGATTGCAAGTGTCTTCTTTCTTTTCATCGTTTTCTTACCTGATCATTCCTGTTTAATTGCCATGCTTCAGCAAAACTTTACAAGCATTCTCTCTAAAACCTTTAGCATCATATACTAACATGTAACCATTACAAGAGCAGTGATTCAAAAAGAACGCAAAATCAACAATGAGTCTAAATTAATGAAGCATAGTTTTTTTCACTAAGAGATTTTCTCACTTCAAACCCCAAGGCATGAAATTCAAGTTTGACAATGCCACAGTTGGATTAAATTTTCAGATGGTTGACTTGAAAAGACATATCTGATCTATAGTCAGACAGACATATAACCCTGCAGTTAATTGAGCAAGTGTGAAGAGATGAGAGTAACTTGCTCTTTCTTTCTTTTTTCTTTTTATTTTTCACAAATCTGTTTTAAAGTAATAATTTCCACAGAGTTTTTCAGAAGAATTTTCTTACAAATAATTGATATGGAAAAATCAAATTCTGAGAAAAGCTACAAAGAAACTCATGTGGAATATTTTTTCTTAAGGATACATGAAAAAGTTCCATATAATTTTTTAAACTAATATCATCACTTCTCAATCCTTTAAAATACTTTAAGTAGTTAAATAAATTTATTTTGCTTTAAAATTGATACTACAAGGCTTAAATTAATTCTATGCACTGTAGCCTTATAATCCATATTTGATCTTTGCAGCTCTGAATCTCAAGGCTCCTGGACAGGAAAGCATGTTTTCTTCTTTGCTAGAAAATGTCTCTGTCCTGTGCACTGCCTTCTGTTCCGGAAATGTGTGTTGTTTTTTTTTGCAGAGACAATTTGACAGCAGAAAAGATAAAAGTATAGGGGCAGATATAGGGAAACAAAACGCAGTTTAAATGACAAAGAGCTACCAATTTCTTCCCCATTTTTTTTTGAAAGAATGGAAGATATGGGAGGAAGAGAGGAAGCTTAAGGGGATGTTACTCTTTACCTTCAAATTTACAGACGATTTATATTCTGAGTCAGTATCAAGAATCATCTGTTCTGAGCTGATAAATATTTGTGAGTATTTAGGTCAGCCTGCATGGCAGCAATCTCAGCAGCAGATCTCAACATGCTTAAAACCTTTAGGAGGAACATTATCTGCAGGAGGAACATTATCTCTGAGCAAATTTTTTACCAACCAGAATCGAGAAAGCATACATAGATTTGGCTACAGTGCAAACTACTTTGAAAAAGAATCTTACTGAAAACATTTCCTCCGTGAAGTTAATGATAAATTATGAGAGACATTTCCTGTTCTCTCATATGTACTAAGAGTTTGCTTTGCATATAAACTCAATTACATGCCCGGGAAAGTTTTCCCCACAACATCATGAAACAATGACATGATTATTAGAAGAAGAAAATCGCAAATGACAAATAAACACACAAGAAACACCCACATGCAGAGACTATGCAAGCAAGGGAGAAGGGGTACGCCCCGGTTTCACAATGCACGCAGCAGCAAGATGGCAGAGTGACTGTTGGAAACTTTTCTAATGGCAAGAGAAGTTGATTCTCACCGTTCTGAACAAAATGGCTGAGCTAAGAGCATCTGACTGGTTATGCCCAAATACCCTCCTCCTCATCCTAGTGGTGCAGAGGTGACATTGGGAGAAAAGCCCCAGAGCAGCGTGGGAATGAAATAAAGAGTTGGTTAGTATTTAAAGCACATATGTAAGTACAAATAGTAGTAAAAAGTGTGGTCTTAATTCCTTACACAATATTCAAAGTTACACTTTGAGGTACACCTTGCTTTGCTTTCTTGTAGGCTTTGCTAACTTTTAAAATGCCCCTATGCAAAAGGGAAAGTACAGTTGGACCCTCCTCCTGCCCTCTCCTTCCAGCTGCCCTGTCTTTGAGGCCTTTGCAAGAACTTCCTTAAATATTTAATCTTTTCATTTAATCTGTCAATGCTACACTGCCTTCACTTGCAAGCATGTACTACAGTTACACCGTGGAAATGGCTTCATTTCACTCCACACTTGCAATTCAGAAACAACAGATATTCTAATATTTCATCTAAAACACAGTTAGGAAAGCAATTTAATTTGTAGCCTTAACAATTGCAACTTTCCTGAAGGAGCTAAAACCAACATTTTCCAAAAACATTTCAGGAAAGTTAAAGATGCTCAATTTGTAGTTCTTTCTTTATCATTTAGAGGAGGGTATTACAAGATGCAGAAGGAAGTTGCTTTGAAAAAGAGAATTTTTCTGCTTTCCTTTGCATCCCTTACTATTTTCTGATACAGACATAAAGAGAAATATTAATTATTTGTGTTGTTTTTTTTTTTCAAGGTGAATATATATATATATATATATATATATATATATATATATATATATATATATATATATATATACCACCCCTCCATTTTCCTCATAACTCAGTACCTTACTCAATTTCTGTATTTCACAAGGTTGGTGCTTAAAGGTCTAGAATGAGATGCCTTCCCTCAGTTCTCAACAATTTCTAGCTCAGCCAGAGGGCAAAGAGGAGTGCCAAACATTCCTTCATTTTGTCAAGGCAGTGATTAATGATCGCTAATATTTTAATTAAATTGGAATGGATGAGATTACAACATGGGATATGCAATTACGTTGGCATTCTCTGTGCTACCCAAGGGATAGATAATCTTTCTGATAGTTATCAAACACACGGCTGTGCTTCGTAAATGACACAAGAGGCTCCTCACTGCCTTGGAGATGGTAAATTGATTTTCCTTCAGTTCATGGCCCATTGAGTTTGTGAGGGAGTAGTCTGTGCTCATTTGGCACAGAGGCCAGGATTTCCTCATGGGAAATGAAGGGAACTGCTCATATGCAATGCATAGATCAGAAAGCTGATCCTGGAGCATGATTTCCTGCTACTGAAGACAAGAAACAGTCCTGGACACTCCACACATTCAAGCAGCAAACCCGAG
This sequence comes from Netta rufina, assembly GCF_964035555.1. Classification (NCBI taxonomy): domain Eukaryota; kingdom Metazoa; phylum Chordata; class Aves; order Anseriformes; family Anatidae; genus Netta; species Netta rufina. The sequence continues at coordinate 142,650,352 of NC_140123.1, forward strand.
TTATTAGATCTGAATATGCTACACAGGACTCCAGTCTTGCATTTTAAGACAGTAGCATTTCTTTCTTCTCTTTCATTGTCTGCCCCCTCTTCTCCACCCACTTAATAACAGCTTGGTACCAGGAACTGTTTGTTCACATTTTGGGAGTTTTCAAGGAAGCCGGCACAACAGCAACATCAGTTTCTGCTTTATAACTGCACTGTGGAATGCTATTTTTGTTCCAAGATACTGCAAGCATGTTGGGGAAAATTACATATAACTCAAAATAATCAGCCACCATAGTAAAATTACTTGACAAGAGAAAAAGAGAGACACTTTACCTGGTCTGGGGAGGGCTTGTGGTTGGTTTGGTTGGAATGGGATGAGGATTTGAGGTGGTCATCCTCATAGTTGTCAGCCATCAGCTTCATACGGTTCTGAGTCTATGCAAGAAACAGAAGAATTTCAGCCTAACGTGGTCATAGAGACTAAAGGGACCATAAGCTACTTAGGCTATCCTGTATATCCAAAATCCATACGTGTAAAAAAAAAATTCAGATATACACACAAAACATTAGTAGGTATTACTATACGAATAGGAAACACATTCAAACTAGTTTACTGCGAGGCAAAGTTAGTTTTGCAATTAACTGGCTCATCTGACCTTCACCTAATAAAACTGGCGCTGTAGATATGTGTACAAAGAAACCAATTACTTGTTAAAGAATCTTGGGATTAAGATTGAAACACCAGCTTGGAGAAAAAAAAACAATTAAAACATCAGTTGGATGTACTTAAGTAATTTAAAAAAAGAAGTCGGCTTAAAAAAAAGGTAAACAAGGTGATAATAGTAGGAAAGTTGAATATTGACTATTTACTGAAAAAAACATTTAATCTAAATATGCAAAACCATTTTCAGTTAATATACCAGACAGTACAAAAATCCTGAGATTACTCAGAAAAATCTGAACAATAAAAAAAACTTTCCTGTGAGGAAGTTAGGAAGTTAATAAATTAGTCTTTGGGAAGAAGAGGTGATGTAATAAAGATGTATAAAATTACAAACTGCATACAGTCAAGCAAAGAATTAACAAAATTTGAAATGAGTTTCTTTACTTTTCTTAGATTTTTTCAACTTCACAGGAAATGTCAAGATTCAGAAGATATACATATATATTAATCACAAAATATAAAATACATATGGAATTATTGACTACAATATATATGGAAGATACATTTTGTATGAGTTTAAACACAAATGAAAATTCAAGGGGCACTTCCACCTTGCACAAGGACAACTGACTGAGTACAAGGTTCTCCTGTTCTCCTTATTTCTAGGCAATATATTGTTTAAAAAAAAAAAAAACAAACAGGTAAAATAAATTGAATACTACCTTAACATTACCACTCTAGTTAAGCAATTTCAATGAACATGAGAATACACTACCTAGCTTTGTCTGCAAAGGAAAAAGTCAGCGACATGAAGCCCTGTTAGTATACAACTATCCTGAAAGGAGGTCCCCAGGTACCTACAAACACACACACATTGCTTACAAGGATCATTCAGACAGAAATAACGCTCTGCAAGTAGATTTCAAAAGACAGCCGGATCTTGGGTCTTGCAATATGAACTGCTGCCTTCGTGTCAGCTGCTTCAGTTGAGGTTGTCTGGCTGCCACTGTCACTGGGCTCTCACATCTGGAGCAGACCCCAAATGGAAAGATGGCATTTCACAGTTTATAATGTAGATGAAGCCCCACTTTGAGCTTTGTAAAATTCCTGTATTACAAAAAGCCAAAAAGGCTAGCCAGACCTGTGTTAGATATGATACATAGTAAATTATGTATAGCTAGACATATTAAAATCATCAAAGATTTACTAAAATTAAATGTCTTAAATGAAAGCTCAAAGCTCACTGTAAAATGCCAGTTGTTGATTCAATCTCTTCATAACTGAATGAATTTCTCATGGAAAAGTATAATTTTAATGAGCCTCAAAGCTAGAGAACGTAGATTCTAATTGACTGCATTCAGATCATTATAAAGAAGGTCCAGGGCTTGAATCTGGATTTGATTTTATTTTGGATTAATTTAACAAAAACTAATAACAAACTGAGCTTAAGCAATAAGCAATTTAATCACACGAAATCTTTATATTGTTTGCTCTGTTTTGTCAAACAAGTTTTGAATTCCAAGTCTGACTCATCATTCATAAATCATTACTTGAAGTGTTCTACATTAATACAACCAGTTTACTGTCAAGGTATATTCCCTATATTTATTATTTTATTACATTTAAGACTGGATATTTAATAAATTCTTCTCTGCAAGGAGACCTAATGATTTTAAATGATTTTGCCTTTCTTTGGAATTTTTTCATTTTGATAATAACTTTCCACATGACTTTCAATGTGTATGTGAACGGATCTGTTAAGAAGCAGAAGTTTACCGGAAGACTGGTACAAAACATTAACTTTTGTGACAAAAGAAAATAGCTACTCCCAGACAGAGGCAGCATGCTTTATGCTTTTGCATGTAAAAAAACCTGTCTTAGTGCCAACATAGGAATGAAAGAATATACAGATCTAATCATCTGAAGCACAACATCGCTCACAGAAAATTCTGAAGCGGAATTTAAGAGGTTGCATACCCCTGACATTTAACTTCAAGTAGAATATCCTACTGTTAATACTTAGCAGAAAGCATGACATGAGGCTGAGAGAATTGGACAGGTTTAGCCTGAGAAAGAGGAGGCTTCCTCAATTATTTTGATAGGAGGAAAGCTACATTCTTCCTGGAGGGGACAGGACAAGAGACAGTGTATACAAATTAGAAAACAGAAGGTTCTAGTTAGAGATCAGGAAAACCCTTTTCATAACAAGGATTATCCAGCACTAGAACAGGCATCTCCATCCTTGCAGATTCTCAAAACTCAACCGGACAAGGTCTTGAGCAGTCTGCTCTGATCAGACATGCTTTGAGCAGGTGGTTGGACTAGACGGTATGCAAAAGTCCATTGCAATCTAAATTATGCTGTAATTCTTAGTATTTGGACTTTTCAAATAATTTTATAGTTATCAAGGCTGGAGTTTTCAAAAGTGGAAAAAGCTCAGTTCCAAAATACTTCCTCTTTCCACAAATATTTAGCTGCTTAGCTCCATTACAGCCCTTTGAATATTTAAACCAGACCAATGTTTCCAACACCCCAATGACAAACCTACAGAATCAGTTCACCTAGAAGGAAGTTTTCTATGTTGCTCCTTTAATCCAACTTGAGCTTCTACTGTTTCTGCTGTTATTCTAAGAGAGCATGTGTCTGATACAAATATCTTGGCAAGAAAACAACAAATTCAGCACTGTGATTTCTCCACAGGAACTAATTGACACATATATATCCTTGGAATGAGGCAAAAATTCAGAAATGGAAGAAAAAAAGTTTATTTCCTGGTGTATACTACAAGTTATTTTCCAGCATTAAAGTTCTAAGCAGTGTTGCAGACATATTTCTAATATAACGTAACAATTTTCTAATTCTCTCTATGTCAAACATGGAAATAAAATGCTTCTGCTTTAGACTTGAATGCTAACTGAAGAACTTCTAATTGGGAGATTTCAAAATAACTGGAAATACATGAACTGAATTTTCTCCTATTGCTTCTCTCTAGAAAAAAAAAAAAAATGTTCACAAGGATGGAAATTTCTAGAGTACTGGCATATGGCTGTTGTAATGATTTAAAAACAAACCATTTACTTTACTGTGGGGAACCACTCCAACATCCTGCAGTCCTAAACTGCGTGTCATTGTGCTATTATACAATCCTCTCCCACCTTATGAGGTTATGGCTCAGATCCTAGGGCAAACATTTCTACATCACTGTAAAAAATGTGAACAACAAAGTGGTTTAACCACTGTGTCCTGTGAGAAAATAAATGAGCAATGCAGACAAATCAGTTGTGTCAGGAGAACGTTTGTCTAAAACCTACAGAGCTTGTAATCAGAACTAGTGATGATAAGAACTGGATGCCAGATCCAAATTTTGCTTAAAACGTATCATTTGCCACTATAGGTACCTTCTTCATGCATGTGAAGATGAAACACTAGACTGAAAAAAAGAGACAAAACCCCACAAAACTCAGTAGGTTTCTTGATTTTTTCCAGAAGGTTTCTTTCTGTTTCGACAGAGTGGATTTCCTAAACTTATTCTTTCCCCTCCAGTCACAAAACAAACAAACAAAAAGAAAAAAGCACCAAAACCCCAAACAACAACAAACACACACAACACACACACACACACACACGAAACACTCCCCGTCAGAGCCTTAGAAATCACTCTTCAGTCTCCCAGTAATCACTGCACAAAAGAACAGTCCCACAACCCTTTAGACTAGCGTCAATCCTCAAAATTACTGAAGAACCAATGTGCAATTTCAGGCTCCTAACTGAAAGCCAGATAGTTTGCCATAAGAGATCTGCGGGCCACATACAGTGAACTGCAGGTCTAGGGCATAACATATGACAAAAGCTTTCTCTAATTATATACGACTATGCTGAAAACAATCAGATCATGCCTGCCACCCCCTCACACTTTTTTTTTTTTTTTTTCCCAGAACTTCTGCTGTCCTTTTATCACCTCTCTGATACACATATCCTTAATGCGCTTCCTGCTTCTAGTCATAATTAACCTCAGCCCTTGTCCTATTCCTTGCTATAACAGGTGGTTATTTTAAAAGAAAAAGCACCTGAGAAAAAATGAGATAAACTTGTTTTTAATAGTAAATGTGAATGCTCAGCATTAGCACTGCTTTTAAACATGCTCTTTTCTTCTGTTGTTTCGTGGTTCTGCACTACACACTTATTGTTAACTGTATATTCCCCATACTTTTTCTGGTTATCATACAGTTTGTTTCTGCCTGTGCATTATATTCAATAAATGTTTGGGTAAACAAGGAAATTACCATGGAGTAGAGCAGTTCTAATGCAGCCAACACCTGAAAGCTTTCATTCCAAACAGCACTTGTATAAGATTTTAGCTGCCAAAACTGTAGCCATGGTGAATTTTGTTTAAGTATCATTATGTTCCTACTTCATGGATGTACTGCTTCCAGGCAAACTCACCTGCAGGTTCCTAAGAGTAAGCTATTTTATGTTCATTGCAGGCTACACCAGTAGCATGTTTGTGCACCTGTGTCCTGAAGACCAAATTAATAGATTTTATCACAGCTAAATTACTATAAGAGAAAAAAATAGACCTCAAGCTGATCCACAATGTAGGAAAGTCAGATACATATCCTGCTGGTAAAACCTAGAGGAGTGCTGCCCAGGACTGACAAGCTCTCTATAGTGGAATTCCACACATAAATTTGAAAACTACAATTTTATTTTCAGACATCGTTTATATTTTAGAGAATAGTTTTATTTGAAAGCTTGTACTACATTGTACATTGCAATGAGAATACAAAGCTTTCTTAAGCATTTCAGTGGGATAGCTAGTGTTCTGGTAACCACGACACTGGCAAGTTTTTGAAACCAAATTTTATTTGAAGGAACAGCATACTTCTGTATCTCTGGACAAGACCTCTAATAAACATCAGATACTAGCTCATAAGCTATGCATTCCCTATATTAATTTAGGCAGCTTCATACTCACATTGCATTAACTTACTCAAAGAGTTCTTGTCAAATCTCCTTCTCCACCATGGGACACTGTGGAAACCATGACATCAGTGACTGCTTCCTCATTTTTTGTAAAATACTTGAGTAATGCAATTCTGGCTTTGCTAACCAGTCTAAACAAGCTTTATTAATCCTTTAATGTGGAGCTTAAAAAAGCCCCACATTAAGTAAACATTAATATAATGACTGTACTTGTGACAAATGGATATGCGGTAGAGAGAGAATGTCAGTGAGTTAAAGGAGTCATCCCATTTCTTTCATAGAATCATGATTCAGCTCTCAGAGCTGGATGTTTCACTGAGAGCAAACACACAGAACTGCAACAGTCTGAAAACTTTTTCTCTATTAATAATGTAGCAATATATATATATTTTTCTAGGTCATTAGCCAAATCCAGTAACTGAAAATCATGCTCCTGCAAAGACTTTCAGATAGTCCTTTTTTCCTTTCTGAGAACACGCACTGAGACATACTTTCTGCAAATACCCAACCATCTCCCTGCTGGAATCTGGCTGCCAGAAACAATGAGAACAAACCCTCTTCACCTCTCATTACAACGTGATGCTGTGCATAACGACCTTGGGCATAATATCCACCTTGAGCATGGGGTCTCTGAGAGACTGCATCAAGTGTTTTATTGAATGTGCCCTTTACATTCATAATATTTAATGGTCCAGGAGACATTTTTCAGGTCTGTGAAGATATGGTACATGCTGAATTGTCATTTTTATTTATAATGTTTAAAAGACACGTCATTAATAAGGTTTGTTTTTCCTTTTGGCTATGTTTCATATTTGCAACTGAAATTGCAGTATTAGCAGCAAACAAACACAATGTTCATCTGAATGCAAATGAAAAACCTTTTCATTACTGAAATTCTGTACATCCCGGAATCTATGTTTTAGCGATGGCGACAAAGAGCAAGTGCTCCATGCAGCTGACAGGAGTTTTTCAAATCCCACAGGATTTAACACAGATTCTACCTGAGATAAAGGCTTCTCCATCAACTATTGGCAATGTTACAGCAATGTTACATTATAAAGTGAATGACTTTATCAGCTCAGTTAATTTCTCTATTTAGTTATTTCATTTTTCTGTTCATCTCCCCACCTGCCATAATTACAGAGAAACTTCGTTCTGGAGAATTCATATTCAACTTCATATTCACACTTTGAACTAAACTAATGGAGATCATTTGTATAGGAAGTCCTCTCTGAGGCTTGACATATGCAGATATATGTGGACGGATTTAAAAAACAATCTTTGAACTGAAACCTTCCTTGAACAGGAATGTGTCTCTTGGAGCTTTAATAGTTCCCTAGGAGATGAACAAATAACCAGCTACAGGTTTGCCTGCTGACAAAGTTCACTGAAGCCTATTGCTCTGGATCCTCTCTGGTATTGAGAAAACCAGTGGTACAACTGACAACACAAATCAGACCTTGTGCTTAGGATGCATTATTGTGTTATATCCACACGAGCATTATTCCATCTGTTCTTTTAGCCCTCTTGTACTCTCTTTAAGAGACACATCAAGCTGTGTTTAGGTCTGACTAAACAGTGGTAATATAACTGCTTCTCTTGTATTTCACAGAATCACACAGAATCACAGAATTTCTAGGTTGGAAGAGACCTCAAGATCATTGAGTCCAACCTCTACCTAACACTAAAGTCCTCCACTAAACCATATCCCTAGGCTCTACATCTAAACGTCTTTTCAAGACTTCCAGGGATGGTGACTCCACCACTTCCCTGGGCAGCCTGTTCCAATGCCTAACAACCCTTTTGGTAAAGAAGTTCTTCCTAACAACCAACCTAAAACTCCCCTGGCACAACTTAAGCCCATTCCCCCTCGTCCTGTCACCAGGCACATGGGAGAACAGACCAACCCCCACCTCGCTACAGCCTCCTTTAAGGTACCTGTAGAGAGCAATAAGGTCACCCCTGAGCCTCCTTTTCTCCAGGCTTTGTTTCACAAGGCCTGGAATCTACCAGACACAGATTTAAAAGATAAAAAAACTAGAAGAATAAAATAATAATAATAAAAAAACCCTTCTCATCTCAAGGCTAACTACTCAGGAGTAAAACGTATTTTTGTTCTTTGGCATCTTTTCATTACATATAAGGGTCTTTGGCACAAAGATCAGTAAGGTATGTTTTGCTATGCCTTAAAGACATGTCAACAAGGACTGAAGTCTAAGACCATTTACCATCATATTGTAAACCTAATTTATACAGACTAGGTGACTTTAAAGCAGGATCTAAAGGCCAAATGCCATCCTGTGACAATATCCCCAAAGAATACTGGATCCCTCATCCTACACAGCCCCCCAAAATTATTTATTGAAATTGATCTGAAGACAGCAAGCAAACCAAATGAACTGCTGTTTTAATTCTTAGGACAAAATCAGAGAACTGGTTCTATATATCTTCCAGCAGTGAGCATATACAACCTCTACTTTCTAGGTTTAAAGTAAGCAGGTATTTTTTACGAGCCTGCCCCATGGTGCTGTCTATCAGGGCAAGTCTGATCTCAGCTCCATGCCAGAGCAGAAAAGAAGGTCCTTACTGTGCCTTTCCTGCCAGAGAAAGTATGAGCTGTTGCCTCTGCTGCCACATGCCCTGAAAGCAAAAATCGACTCATTTATTTAGATCAGCTTAACATCAACTGGTTGTTGCTAAATCACGCTGCTACATCCATTCTTCATCTATTGTGTAGTCCTCATTACCTCTTTCATCAGTTAAGAACTGATTTCTTTTGCAGACAGCATGGCTACTCTTGAAGAGCATAGGAGTCCACTTTATTACTCATTTTATGCTAGCTAATGAAATCTGCGTGCTTTGGATTTGTATTCTACGTCTTCTAAGCATGGCCTTCAGCCCTATAATAATCTCTTTCTCCAGTCCTCCTCCCCCATGGTGTCTCCAGGCAAGAGTCAACTGGGACCAGTGTGAAAGTATGTATGTTCTGAATGCCCAGGCATATGCATATGCTATAGCCAAACAAAATACATCACGGCGCAGTTCTTCTTGCCTTTCCCTGTGTGGGAGCACTTCTTTAGACTTTTTTCTCTTCTACCCAGCTGTGGATGTTAATTAATTTCCTGTAAGTTTCACGATCTTTGAGACTTCTTTCCTTCCATCAAATTTGGTTGGAATGGTCGATAAATTCAAAAGCTACTTGGTGGGGACTACAGATTGGATAAACAAATGGATAGTGCTGTCATTTAAACTCTGATTTGCAGGACATTAAGATAAAAGCTGGTCCAAGCTAGTATGTTTTGCTCAAGTTGTAATAGTTTGTATGTACTCTCCATGTTCTGTAGTTTTCTGATGCTACTCTCCATGCCTTTTCTTTAAGACTCTGGGAGGCCAAATTGCTACGAATTCTCAAATGAAGAGCAGTGAGACTCATGTTTAGCTCATGTGTCTCCTGAATGTTTAATGTATACAGTTTATTCAGTCTCTTTAACTTACTTTGATGCACACCACTAAAGACAACTGACTTCAAGAAAAAAATGAAACGCTACTTCTATAGTAATGTGAAAGGAAATACCGTTCTTTGTCATGGTCCTCATTACTCAAACTGCTGAGAACTCCTGATTGTACTTCTCCTGCTCATTTCCCCCCCCCTCATAGTGTGTTTGTGGGCCCAAGCTAAAAATCCCATTTTACATTTTATCATCTGTGAGAAAAATAAGGTGAAGCACAATTTGCTTATACATAGAGCATAAACATTTCTAACAACTGTTGGTGATACATGTAATTTACAAAGGAAAAAAATCAAAAATAGTCTCATTATGCTAATTAATTCCAAGATATAAAAAAAGTGATTACTTTAAACTTGAGCAATTTAAGTAACAAGGTTAAGCACCAGAGATAGGTTTGTCTTACAAAATCTATAAATATCTGAAGGCAAAAACTACATAGTATCGCACAGAACAAATATTTCTATTGAAAACTAAGAAAGTTTTTGTTTGTTTGTTTGTTTTGTTTTGTTTTACATAGATAATGGGGCTTTCTGTTTTATTATAACTTGAAATTTCTCCTTCCCTTTTCACTTCAGCTTATCTCCACACCCTGGTCATTTTATTCTCTTCTATATAACTTCATCCCTCTTTCCTTCATTATTTTTTCTATTTGGCTCTCCTTTCCAAAGGAAACCCGCTTGCTTATGCTCAACACAGCTGCCTGTATTACTCCAAATGACTTACTCACTCTGCTTCTGTGTCATAGTCTTTCAACTAGTTTCATTCAGAATCTTTCTCAGTGCAGCGGTACTTATGAAAACTGATTGGCAAAGTCCCACCTAGGACTTTATATGGAAGATGCATCCTACTGTAAAATCTTAAAACCTAAGTCATTATCACCTGCTTTGACAAAATCATTTGTAGGCCATCTGCTCAAGTACTTATACCTTTCCTAGCTGATATAATTTGAGTTTTCAAATCTTTGTCTGTTGTGGCTGTGTTTTTACAGTAAATATAGTAAAAGTATTCTTTTTTCCAGGTGTTTTTACTTTTTGAAGGTATATACTAGTGTTTTAACCACAGCTCTTTTAGCCTTACATATTTTCACCGTTATTTGACTCACCACTTCAATTGCATTTGCCTGCAGCTTCAAAGAGTTGTTAATAGCAAACCCCCTCTATGCATGCTGTTCTTGGCAAAAAAATAGTTATGTACAGATACAAATTCCTAGATTCTAAAGCGATGTGAGCTGCTCAGTATCATCTCAACACAGACTGTCTGTAACAGCCCAGAACCTAGCTCTGGGTGTATACATGAATGTGTCTGTGTCTACATGATATAAACAGTGTTGATAGCAACATTTATGGAAAAAAAATAATTTACAAACCTTTAAGACCATTTTGCATGTTCTGAAATTAATTTAAAAAGCTGTTGTGTATGAAAGATAGAAGAAGAAAAACAATGCTATTATTTTTTTGGCCTCACTTTCATCTTTCAATCTAGGCAAAATTCCCCATATCATGGAGGGAAGAGTTGAAAGGGCATTTCCTCTGACAGCCAACAGGGCTTTGCTGCCCTGATCTAAATTAATGCTAAGAATTTTCTTTGTATGGCCAATTATTAGGGCTGACATCCACGTAGAACAGCCCTGTCTCATAAGATTCATACAAACACACAGACATTACATTCCTGTCTGTCCGCACCATCTGTGCGTGTGGTCTGCAGACACAGAATTCCTGTCCATCTACACTGTCCCTGTGTTTGGTCCACAGAGGCAGAATTCCTGCCCAAGCACATAGCAGCACATGTGTAATACAAGGTTGCACAGATGATTCCTGTCCATCTGCCCTGCTATTGCATGCACTATAGAAGCAAGGGGAATCACAATAAATTAAAACTTTTTTTCTTTTTTCCCCTGCAGAGGTTGGTTTTTAAGTCTGCATCAATGCTTAATTAATAGTACTAGCTGGAAAACCTGAGAAACAATCAGATTTTCTACTGCATTTGTGCCAAAATTATTCTTATTAAGGAAAAATAAATTCATGGCACAAATATGCCAGTTTGGTCAGATAAGTTTCTCTAAGGTGTATGCATTTCATACATTATTCCTGCCACTGCCTTCTCTATTTCTAACCTGTTGTCTTTCTCTGGTTTATATGATATTATGCCATGAGACAGCAGTAGAGGCTCACCCCCTGGGCACCATAAAGCACACTGTAAAGCTTAGAAAAATCTTAGAAAATTCCATCTCTCCTACAGAACCAGCAGAAGGAAAAGGTCTGTGGAACAAGATGAAAAACTAGGCAGATCATACCTTTGCTGTTTCTTCCTTAATGATCATTTTAGTGCAAAGTCATTAAACTTAGAGAGGTGATGGGAAAGCAGATATGAGAAGAGAAAGAGAAATCTTTTCATCATCTGATAGCAATGAAAAGGATAGAGATGCATAATGAGGAACTACTCTTAGCTTGTTCTCCCTGGTATCCCCCAGTCTGTGGATCCTTCTTTTTCCAGTCTGGGAGCACCCACTGATACCTTGCCTGTCTCTTTGTGAGATACAGAAGAGATACAAAATGAAAATTTGTGCGTATAAATATTTTCCTGACAAAGAGAAGAAAAACATAGAACAAGAAGGTACAGTACTTATTACTTCCACAGAGCAAATAAACCCATGCAGTCTTCCAAGTTTAAACAACTTATGTATGCATGTTTTCTTAAGGATCTCTATATTGGTTTCACTATTCTTTTTTTTCCCAACAACATTAATGTCAGCAGTTGGCAGCAGTTTGGGTTACGGGCTGAAACAAAGGAGGTGAGGCCAAGGTTTTATCTAATAGTGTTTTGGAGATGGAGGGCACACTGGCGTGGTGTCAGAAATTACAGTTAAGTTTCAGCTTAATGTGAAACAAGTGGGAAGATTCATTTCTTAAACCATTAAAAGGATCAAGTATGGTGTAACAGTGAAACCGAGTGTTTAAAAAATTAAAGTTCTCTCCTTAGGAAAAATTCCGCTGTAAAAACAAGAGATGCCCAGGTTGTTCAAATCCTATGAAGAACTTGGTAAGGGTCAGCTGTGAGAGCTCCATTTATTTTTTGTTTATTCAACTACAGGAAATATTTGTATTCACTCTAGGAAAGACAGGAATCGGTGGTAAACAGAAAGGGAACAAAAGACTGAGTTCTGTGATTGTAAAGTTGTGATCAAAGAAAGAGAACAATACCCCTAATAAAGCAGCCATCCCTTAACCAGGGCTGTATTGAAGATAAAAGACCATTACTTCCCCCAGGCACCAGTACCAATACTTAAGATCAGACTTAATATTCATTTGAAGACAAAAGCATTATGGAAGTTGGGAGACTAATATTCACTTATTGATAACCTAAAATTGTGTGACATGTTACTGCAAAGGCAAACTTACTCATATATGAAACTGAATGTGCTTTAGTACCTCACTGATCTTATCTCCGTATGATAAATGTGTGATTTCACCATGTAAATTCAGATAGTAATTTTCTGTTATCTGAGTTTGAGACTTATTTGCCTTTACGCACACAATCTTTAAAAGCACTTCTTGGTACTGAAAAGACTCAAACCTTTGGTACCATGTTTTAAGGCAAAGAAAGGGCAGGACAGAAGCCATTCGTTTACTTTGTGTTCAATAAAAGTCCACTCAGAGACAGCAGAACACAAATGCCCTAACACAATCTGTCAAAATCACTACCTCGTATTTGACAGCATTGTCCACAGACATGCATTCACGGGAGGAACGGGAAGCGGGATTTCCATCAGTATCAACTTTCTCATCCTTATCTTTCAGAGTTGGCAGCTGTTAACAGAATCCTCACAGCTTCCCAAGTCAGAAAGGAGCAAAAAAATCTCCATCCTCTCCTTACACACATTTATAAATGTCAAGTGGAAAAAACATGATACCTAGGGAAAAAATGCATGCCTTTTCTTTGGTCATGAATATTTTTTCATCTCAGAGAGCAGGGCATAGAGAACATACTGTACATATCAAGGAATAAGAGTCATGGATTTACTTAGCACCAAAACCTGAATAAAGTTTTTTTTTTTTTTTTTTTTTTTTTTTGTTTTGTTTTTTAAGACTTTGATTCTTCAGAACATAATAGCATGAATTTAACAGAACTGAGGGGAGTCTGCAGCCATCAGCACCCGTCCATTTGCAGATTCTATCATAAGTAACTGATACCTAATTTCATAACTCTGTGACTGGTTTTGATAAACCTGATATGCTATTCTACCAATTTAGTATGCAAATTAGTGAAGGGTTAGAATCAAGAAACTAGATCTAATTGCCAGCATATATCTCAGTTTTCCAACTGCAATATGAAACTTCTATTTTATTCTGCACTATCTGTGCACTAGCCCAAGATACAGTGTACTGGACTAGGTTCAATTGGATTGATTCAGAAAGGGGAATTATTTTCAGAATTTCATGGAGCTTAATACAGTATATGATGAAAAACCTGTAGACAGAGATATTGCAGGGCATAAGCTGAAAAACATCCAAGACCGCTGTTCATCAACAGCTCACTATTTACTGAAGCTGAAGTACATTCTGTAGAGTTAAGACTTAATTTTGATTTAATTTGATGATGGGGATTACAATTCTCTATTGCCGGCTATGTATTTTTCCTTTTGCAAGCAAAAAACTCACTGATTTATTATGTCATTCCACAGCTAAAACCCCAAATATGCAACATATACTATCTTATAGATCATTATTTTTCATTGCATATTTCTAGGCGCACAATTCTTTCCACCATTCTTCCTTCAAGTAAAGAACACAATTACTTGCATATTAATTTGTACAACTGCTAATCTGCAATCTACTTGAAATCTTCTACATCTTTTGTTTATCTCTAGAAGACAAACAGTCAACACAGATCTCTGACTTTCACATTCTCCTTAAATTTTTTTGGAACACATGTTGCATTATCTATCACCTCACCAGTTACAGTTCTTATATGAATTAAAACCAGTACTAAAGCTGGTAAAACGGTTTTGGCTTTCTGCCTCTACCTTTCTACCAACTATCAATATGTGAATTTGATATCAGCTGTTCAATGGCATCTTTCACAATTAATAGATTCAGAACCCCTTGGTAAGGAATATCCTCTGGAAACTCAATGCAAGGCTGCTCTTCAAAGTCATTTTTGATTATTTTTCAATTCTTTAAAAACATTTGAAGAAGTGGGGACTTCCATCACTTTTCCTGCAGCCTGATCCTTAATCATTTAATGCTACAGACAGAAAGTTGCTAATTTTTTCCTTTCAGCTTACCTCCTCACAGTTTGTAAACTAATTATGTTTTACCTTACTTAGTAATGATTAAGACAAGTTTCCAGAATACAATTTTACAATACTCTGCTAGAAAAAAACTGTAAAAATGAACTAAATTTTGTAAAAACATGTTATGCGAGCTGTGCCTGTAGCAAAGATTCTGAAACTCTAAACTGACAGAAAGGCATCAGCAAACCCACTGAAATGGGTTTCAGACAGTTGAAAGGCGAATTGCTATTTATTTAAGAGAGAACACTGAAGTGACACGTTCACTAGACTTTTCATCCAAACAGAAGTAACCACAAGTAAAGTCTTGCTTTACAGCATAAGTATGAAACTGTTCAATGTGTTGTGTCTTCCCTGTGGAATAATACCAGTAAATGTAGGAACAGATAATCATAACGTACCAAGTTGGCACATTTTGACTGGAGATGAAGTTAACAAGACATGTGTCTTCTAGACAATTGCTGATGCCAGGTAAAACAGCTTAAACTAATGAGAATTGTTATTATAGAAAAAGACACATCAAATCAATTAAATATTAAGGATGATCACATGCTCATCTTGGAAAATCACTGTATTTTTACTGCATTACAAGTCATTCTAAATTTTCCTTTGTTAGAACTGAAATTTTAGCGTTAAATCCCTTTTTATTCACACACAATATATTCCTGGGTTTGTTTTTATCAGGATGAGATCTGATCTCATCCTCTTTGTCATCAAAACTTCAGAGTTCAGTAAACAATGTGTCTAAATGACAAGACTTAAATGTAATCATAAACTCTCTGTTTTTCCGGTCAGCGTTCAAACATCATCAATCCAAATACCGAAACTGTGATGCCAAACCAGCTCAGCCACAAGAACCAGTTGTTGGAAAGTCTCAAATATTTTATCCCTGAGGCACATCCTGCCACTGGACAGCAAACAGGAAGTCATTGTGTATGGACCCTTCCCAACTACCGCACAAGCTGTAACAGTCAAGCAAAAGAAGATGCACCCATAATTTTATTCCTTGAATTAAGGACTATTGGCAATCTTGAGCGCTTCTAAACTGCTGGTTCTAAGCTTTTGTATCTATCTCATGAATTCCTCAGCTAACAGAAAGACTGTCAGAAACTGAGGGTAACTGCTTTCAACATAAAATTTACAGCACAGAAGTCTTACAAAAATTAATAAACACATGATCTGTTCCAATATCTTCTCTTTATTTAACCACAAAAAAAGGCCTATCTGATTAGTGGTTTGTGCCACGATAACTACAGAAAATCACCATGTAGTACAATTCCAATGTGAAATGACAATGACTATATCTATATTGCACCAATGTCCAGAAATAGTATTCACAGACTAAGGAATTACTATTTTTAGGTCCCAAACTAGATTTCCTAGTACAGTCTTCTGGAGCCACTGAGCTCATCCATTGTTCTTAACTCATTATTACAACTCACAAGCCAGTTCTCCCCTGTGTGGGCTTAACAAGTATAACTGATGACAAGAACCATCAGGCTGGTTGTCACTTCATGGAGAAGGCACATAAATGGGATGTAGGGTCTCTCAACTGCTAACCTAGATTTGTTCAGCAATCCTGATTTTCTAGCCAGGGACAACGATGCTTCAATAACTTAGGATGGGACTTTTTAATCCTTGAATGAGAGAGACTGTAAATGTGGCAGTGGATGCTGTCAACAATTATCCTATTAATGTATATTAATTTGTGCAAAGTTTTACTGAATTAAAAAGCTGTAAAACCATAATATGAAAATCTTAACACATTCAATAAAATGGAGGAATATTTCTAATAGACTGAAAGAGTTTATTTTTGAAAACTGAGATCAAACTTGGGAAAAATATCAGTCCATAGAGTATTTCTGTAATGTTACAAATGTCTGGAAATAATGGTAGCAAGCGCTGCTTTGTCATCTGAGTTCCAAAGCAATTTTATAAACCTCAGTCTTTCAGTGAGGAAATGAACCTCAGCCTCCAAGCAAACCTACAGAGCCACCATTGCAATGCCCTAAAAACTGCTGACTGAAGTCCTAGTCAAGGCACAAGCAGAAAACAGGCATGGCTGTTTACAGCAGGGCCAACAGGCAGTTTATTTCTCTGGCACCATGAGGCCAGCTACAGCAAGGAACTTGCTTGAACATACATCATTATTTAGTAATACAAGAGGTAGAGGGTAAAGGTAAAAGGAGGAAGGAGAGGGGAATGAGTGTATATGTAATACCACAGGAAGATGAAATGCTGCCACAGAAGACTGCTGACACTGCACTGAATGCTGTTACTGTGGTAACTGATGATTAAAAATGATGGGAAAAAAGTCTGGAACACATGGTAAGGAGAAGGTAGTTTCTTTATGTTGTACTTCAAGGCTGTGTTCAAGGGCATGATAGAGCCTCGCTTTCTGTGCCTGCTCGGCTGTTGTCAGGTTGCTCAGGTCTGTTCCTGGCAGAAGTCCCTGCTTGACAGAAACAATTACCGAGGAGCAATGACTGGCAAAGCAAGCAGTGCCGTGATTGATAATCTGGGTGGATTACAGGCCTTCGACAAAAGCCATGATGCTTAACTTTGACAGCTGGCAATGTTTGATGAGAGCCAATTAGTGGATATACATCACTTCAGCCAGAAGTCTCTTCTGTTTCTAGTCCAATAGCTTCCTGAATAGGAAGTGCACAGAATGCTTTCCCTCACTTCTGTCTGCTCACATATATGCCAGCTACACCATCATAACTGCTAAAACCATACTATAAAAACTACATATTTTGGCATCTCTGTATATTAAAGACAGTAGATTCAAATTTTGTAAAGTTGTGTTTGACTCTTTAGATTGAGGTGGTAGAAGACCATGAAAAAAGTCACTTTACCATGACTCTACATGCCTTAGACTGTGTAATTGAAGCTGTAACTGCACCATTAAGGTAATACTTCCACTACAAGTGGCAATATTTCACAAAATGCTTCACTACTTAAAAATTTTCTAGCAAAGTATCTGTCCTTTGCTGTTTCAAGCAGGTTAACACAACACTTGGAGAATATTAGCATTCAAAGAATACCTTCTGTTTTGCCCAATACTTGCAGGAACTTTTGATGTGAAAGTTCCCTTCAAACCCTTCTGCCTGTTCTTAGCTTTCTTATCGCATAGGTTTTATTTCCCCATTTTTTCATCTATTTCCACTCTTGTTAGTGCAAGCATGCAGATACTGTGGCAAAAAGATCAATAACGGAAGATGAATCCAAGTTCCCTGATCTCATCACTTATTTCAGACATTTAATTTTACCTTGTTTTCTTGGCTACGAAGAAGCCACCACTACCACACTCAAAATAACTTAAATACATCTTCCTCTATACTTCCTAAGTCCCCTTCTGACAGTGTCATGATTTGAGAGGTACCTCCACTCATTAAACTAGGTGAGCAATATGGCACCACCAAGAACTCTCAGATGCTCTTGGAGAACAATGGCAGTTCTGTCACAGAAACAGCTACATTTAGCAGTTATCTTCTGGGATTGTATCCATATCACCTAAAGATGAAGTTCTTTTGCTGCTAGGATAATCTGACATGGTTTCAAATCAGTGCAGCTAAGGCAAAGCAAAGACTAACTGCATAACTTGCAGAATCTGTATTATTTCATCAGCAGGGTGGTAATAAAAACCTACAGAAGTGTGGTAGTTCTGACACAACTCCATGGCAGTGAGAGAAAAAAAGCTTGCCTGTCAGCTGCCTCTGACCCATTTTACATTCTCCTGTTACAAAGAGAAATCACGCTAACCAGTGGAACTTCACTTTGGAAAAGTTCACAGCAGAGAAGTGTCAAGTGTCAGTGTGCTGGGTTTCCAGGGAAACAAGCAACAGTGGAAAACGAGTATTTTCAGGGGGGAGAAGCTATTCTGGAATCTAAAATTCTTTCCTTTTCCTCATGATCCCACGAACCACATTTACTTGAGAAACGAATCTTTACAGTACCTTGGCCTCATAAGGAAAGTCAGCCAAAATCTTTGCAGGAAAGAAGCACAAAGTAGTACAGAAAAAAACATCTTTGGGACTTGAAAGTCTAGATTAAATATGTATTAAATATTGCGTAAATGCTGAATATTACTAGTCACGACCAAATAATTTCTCTCAGTTTATGGGAATGGTAAGTAAAGCCCCTCAATTCATGTTGGCCTCCAGAGGAAGGAGTGATTATGATAAGGAGACAGAAGCAGAACGGAACAACACATATCAAAGATTCCTCTGAATGGCAAGCAGACTTAGCACATAACCCATACTTACAATAGCACGAGGTTTCTTATCTCCCTTTGCTAAGATAGAAATGAACTTTTTCACAAAGTTGAGAGTAACTAAACAACAAGAGTGTATATGGGTAAAACAGGAAAGGTGAGGTGCCAGATGAAATGGAAGCACTGAGGGATAAAAAGTAGACATTACTGATGTAGATTAGAACGAAAAAGAAGCCAAAGACAATGGTTTATCTTCCACTCTGACAAAAGTGAAAGCTATCAAAAGTAAAGCCAAGAAGATCAGAATGCTCATGCCTTTTCTCTGTCTATATTCTCTAAAGACTGTACTCAGTTGACTAACAAAATTAATTTCAATACCCAGATAATATCATTTTAGGTCAGAAAAGAACAAACAGGATGGTACTCAGAAAAATCAGATGTCTTCAAATTTACTAATCCTGATAAACTCTTTCCTACTATAGTATAATCTACTATAATGAAAGCTATTAATGGTTATTTTTGGGAACCTGTGGGGAATGGTGGGGTTTTGGAAGACTCTGTTAAGGTCTCTGACACTGTCTCACATGACACACTCACTAACAACTTCAGGCTAAGGAAAAGCCTCATTTTGAGTTTTGTCCAATTTTGGATACCACACTTGGAGAAAGAAATAGACAAATTAAATGAAATCTGAGAAAGCACAACAGGAGGGATCAGGTATCTAGAAAACAAGACATGAAAACTGGAAGAACTGAGACTGCCCGATTTAAAGAAAAACACAAGAGGAGATACCATCAATAAACCAAAAGGGCTGCTAAAAACAGCCATGAAACAAGTCTTTTTTATTATTATTTTATTATTATTATTATTATTTATTTATTATTATTTCTTTCTTTCTATGCTCATACCAGATAGAAAAAAAAAAAAAAAAAGTAGTAATGTGCTTAAATTGCAGTAAGGAAAATTACAGATGCACAATGACATTATAATGATAAAGACAGATGAGCCATAGAAAAGATTTCTCAAGATTGAAAGTCTCCACTAAGAGTATTTAAGAACAGATTACTGGCATAATTGGTTCTGTTTTAAGGTGAGATGAATTTTCTATGATTAAAATATAAAAGTGTGGGCACTAAACTGTTTAGGAAATTATACTCCAAAGTACTTATCAACTGTTCACTAACAAAATGGATGAATAAATCAAGTGTGTTACATGAAACTCTGTCCTGAGCCCAGTACTATTCAGTATTTTTTCATTAACAACCTGTGTGATAGAAGAAACTATGTTTATGAAATATGAAGGAAGAAGCTTAGGTGAGTGATTTTGCAAGCATGCTAAAGTACAGAACCAAAACTCAAAATGTTCTTAAAAGGCTATGGAACTCATTGCAGGCAGAAGGGATACTCAATAGAGGTGTTTCCCTATCCTCTCTCCACCCAGCTGAAAGCACTAAAGGCCAATGAGGCAGATGTCCTGGTGGGCATCTGTCATAAAGTGCCTAACCAGGCCAAAGAGGCAGATGAAATATTCTACAAACAGCTGAGAGAAGTCTTGCAATTGCTAGCGCTTGTTCTCGTGGGGGATTTCAACTTACCAGATGTCTGCTGGAAATACAACACAGCAGAGTCTAGGAGGTTTCTATAGCACATGGAAGATAACTTCCTGACACAGCTGGTGAGTGAGCCAAATACGGATGGTGCCCCGCTGGACCTCTTGCTCATTAGTAGAGAGGAACTTGTGGATGATGTGAAGGTTGAAGGCCAACTTAGGCACAGTGATCGTGAATTAACTGAGTTTTTGATTCTTGGAAAAGTAAGGAGGGGCAAAACTGCCACCCTGGACTTCTGGAGGGCAGACTTTAGCCTGTTAAGTAGACTGGTTGCCAGAGTCCCTTGGGAGGCAGTCCTGAAGGGCAGAGGTATCCAGGAAAGGTGGACCCTCTCAAGAAAGAAATCCTGAAGACACAGGAGCAGGCCATTCCTACATGCTGAAGAATGAGCCAGTGTGGAAGAAGACTGGCCTGGCTGAACAAAGAGCTGTGGCTAGAGCTCAGGAAGAAAAAGAGGGTTTATGACCTTGGGAAGAAGGGGCAGGCCACACAGGAGGACTACAAAAATGTCATGAGGCTGTGCAGGGACAAAATTAGAAGGGCCAAAGCCCAAATTGAACTCAATCTGGCTACTGCTGTTAAAGACAATTAAAAAAATGTTTTTACAAACACGTAAACAAGAAATGGAGGACTAAGGAGAATCTCCATCCTTTATTGGATGTGGGGGGAAACACATTGACAAGAGATGAGGAAAAGGCTGAGGCACTTAATGACTTTTTTGCCTCAGTCTTTAGCATCAAGATCAGTTGTTCTCCAAGAACTCTGTCCTCTGAGATGGCAGGTAGGGATAGGGAGCAGAATGATGCCCTCATAATCAAAGAAGAAATGTTTAGTGACTTGCTACTCCACTTAGATGTACAAAAGTTTATGGAGCCAAATGGAAGGGGTACTGAGACAGCTGGCAGAACTGCTCACCAAGCTGCTTTCCACCATTTATCAGCAGTTCTGGCTATCATGGGAGGTCCCAGTCAACTGGTGGCTAGCAAATGTGATGCCCATCTGCAAGAAGGGCCAGAAGGAGGATCCCAGAAACGACAGGCCTGCCAGTCTGACCTTGATGCTGGGGAAGCTCATGGAGCAGATTATCTTGAACACGATCACACAACACTTACAGGACCACCAGGTGATCAGGCCCAGTCAGCATGGGTTTATCAAAGACAGGTCCTGCTTGACGAACCTGATCTCCCTTCTATGACAAGGTGATGCGCTCAGTGGATGAGGCAGAGGCTGTGGATGTGGTCTAACTAGACTTCAGTAAGGCTTTTGACACTGTTTCCCATGGCATTCTCCTAAAGAAGCTGGCTGCTCACGGTTTAGATGGGTGTATGCTTTGTTGGATTAAAAACTGGCTGGGTGGCCAGGCTCAAAGAGTTGTGGTGAGTGGAGTTAAATCCAGCTGGAGGCTGGTCACTAGTGGTGTCCCCTGGGGCTCAGTATCGGGGTGAGTTCTCTTAAATGATCTGGATGAGGGGATCGAGTACACACTTGGCAAGTTTGCAGATGACACCACGTGCACAAGTGTTGATCTGCTCGAGGGTAGGAGAGCTCTACAGAGGGATCTGGATAGACTGGACCAATGGGCCAAATGTATGAAGTTCAATAAGCATAAAGGCGTGGGGCACAACAACTCTATGCAATGCTACAGGCTGGGCGAAGAGTGGCTGAAAAGCCATCTGGCGGAAAGGGACCTGAGGGTATTGGTCAACAGCCTTCTGAATACAAGCCAGCATTGCGCTCAGGTGGACACGAAAGCCAACAGCATCTCTTGCTGATACAAGAAGGCTTGTAACAGAAATAGTGGGGCCAGCAAGACTAGGGAAATGATTGTCCCTCTGTACTGGGCTCTGGTAAGGCCATACCTTGAATACTGTGTTCAGTTTTGGGCCCTTCACTAGAAGGAAGCCATCAAGGTGCTGGAGCATTTCCAAAGAAGGGCAAAAAAGCTGGTGAAAGGTCTAGAGAACAAGTCTTATGAGGAGTGGCTAAGGGAGCTGGGGTTGTTTAGCTTGGAGAAAAGAAGGCTCAGGGGAGACCTTATTGTATTTTACAATTACCTTAAAGGAGGTCATAGTAAGGTGGGGATCAGGCTCTTATCCCAAGCACCAAGTGATGATGAGGGGAAATGGCCTCAAGTTGCACCAGGGGAGGTTTAGATTGGATATTAGGAGAATTTTCTTTACTGAAAGAGTTGTGTGGCATTGGAACAGGCTGCCCAGGGAAGTGGTTGAGCCACCATCCCTGTAGGTGTTCAAGAAACATGTAGATTTAGAACTTAGTAGCATGGCTTAGTGGTGGACTTCAGTACTAGGTTAAACGTTGGACTAGATGATCTTAGAGGTCTTTTCCAACCTGAATGATTCTATGATCTGAAAAGTATGTTAAGAAAAGGCAGTATAATACAAATGTACCCAGGAATCCAGTATGCACTGTAATCTAGATTCACACAACTTAGAATGAAAATTTTGAGATTCCATCATCAATAACACTGAATCAAGCTAGTTTCTGATAATTTCTGCAACAGTATATTAAAAAAGAATTGGGAATAATTGTGAAATATATATAATAGAATCACAGAATTATAGATGGTTTAGGTTGGAAGGGACCTAAAAAGTTATTTAAAAACAATTCAATTGAATAACACTCCAAGCTCAGAAAACAGACACTGAAACAATTCAGTACCTCCTAACAATTTCAACACTATTACTTAACATTTATGGCATAGTAGTGCCTCGAGATGTTGGTGAAGCTGGGCCCCCACTGTGCTAGACACTGTACTAGACACTGCACAAACACAGAAAATGACAATCTTTGCTCCAAATAACTCTTTGTAGAAAACCCCAAACTTTTGAGACTCAAAGCCCACAGACAGGAAAACCTCAGCCCATTCATATATGCCTTCCACTTAAAACTCAAGTCTACAAGAGTAGGACTTCACACTGGTATAACAAATATATCTTGATTTTTAAAACTTAGCCTGACTAGAAGATGAATAAATGGCAAATAGGCTCTTTTCTAACAGATGAGTGGTAGATGTGCTGCCACAAAAGAGGCCAGTTTGTTGGGACTCTTTCAATTCCAGCATGACACACATTGCAGGGACTTCTGTATGGCATATAATCTGAGCACACTGGCTGGCGCTCGCCACACTACATCTGGACTTTGTTAGGTAACCTTCAGCTCTGTTTTCTTGCATCAGCTCTGGCCCCCTCATGTGAAGCAGCCTCCCAACCACTCTTTCACTATGAGCTAGTCAAGGAGACAAAGTACTTTGGGAGGAAGTAAATTGGGACCACATTAGCTGGTGACCCTCGCCCTGCAATTGGCCTCCCTTTCCGATGATAGAGGAAATCCCTCATACAAACTGACAACCAATATGAAACAGGCAGCTCCATTTACTGGAAAGCCTGGTCAATGCTGAGTGCCTCATTAGGAAACGGTCTCTATATTGAGGCACATTCCTGCAATTCTGAGCCTAGAAACTCTAAATTAAAACAACATTGATGCCATATCCTCTTTCTGAAATGCCTCTCTTCATCCAAACTTTAACATACATACTTAAAGAAATTAAAGACCCAAAATGTCTTTGGCAGTACTCCTTCCTTCTCTTTCACAGTAATACCCTTCCTGCACAAGTGGCTTGGAAAGTGACAATGTTGGGAAGGGACAAAGGAGAATTAAAGCAAAGAATAACTGTGGAATCTTCCAGAGTCGGTATAACCTTTTCTTGATGAATCTGTGTGTCTTCACCTACAGTTTTAAGTGAGTAAAAATCACCTGAAATTGTGGGGCTGAAGAACTTGGACATTATTTTTTAAGATGCAAATTGAGGCTTATCAATAGACAGTTCAAGTTTTAGGAAAGAACTGCATATTTATACATCCTAAGAAAGGTAAAATTAACTGTAAGTCAGTCTACTAACAGCAGAAGCTATTGTAGCCACACAATGATTATCAGCACAAGCAATGAAAGGGTATAATCTGAACCCCATGCATAGACAATTTGATCTATTCACATTCATTATTGCAGGGTAGTCAGAAAAAACACTTTTCTAAAACATTATCTCTCTCAGAGGCTTTTTACCAGTTTGCAGTTGGGTTCAGAAATAAGGTCTATGGTATGTACCACAGTATGTGTAACTCTTCACACAAACCACCCACTTCCGATATTGCTCAGCACTTCTGTTTGTGTCCTACATACGTGGAAACGGGAACCTCTTAGTCAACTGTGCCTACCAGCCAACTGGAAGAGCTGCTTTCCCACAACAAACTGTAAGCGTTTCCTAGAAATGGGATGGACTGAAATATAACATGATTATCAGGGAGGTCAACAGTTCTGAAATAGTATTAAAAACACAAGGAAGGAATTATCAAGGTCAGAATTCCAGATCTGAATCTGAAGGGATGAATGAACGTTTTAAGATCCAGAATTGATTTTCAAAGTCTTCCAGAAGATCCTGATTAACTAGGATCACTTGCCTTTCTTGAACAGCTGTGTTTAATACATCTGTAAATTTAAACGACTTTTCATTCACAATTTCTACTGGAAATTTAGGAATTTCTACTGATGAAGAAGCACAGCAAAATACAAGGCTGTTGACCTGTTTGACCTGCACTAACCAAAGAGGACCACAAGGGCCAAGTACACTGATAACTTGCAAAATGTGGAAAAATGAAATTCCCTTTGACTATATCTGTAATGAGGATCGTGGAAAATTTAATAGCCTCTCTGCTGCACCACCTTCTACTTCTGGAGCTGTTAAATTCTGTACGATTTGAGTTGGTGACCTTAGCACAGAAAAAGTACATACCAAAGCTGCTGGTATTGAACAAATAAATGTGATGTCATCCCCTATAACTTGGTGAGTTGTCTGTTGATTTAATTACTGTTCCATAAGTAACTTTGAAAAGCTTTTCTTTCAGTAGTATTGAAGGTGGCACACACACAAAAAGGATAAAAGATAATACTTACAACCTTAAGATGTATGATAGATTTTAGGGAGCGTATGTCAAGTCTCTGTTAGGTCAAATAAATATCTCTCAGGTAGAGTTTAAATATAGCACAGATTGTTTATATATAAACATATATTCTGCCTTAGGGACTGGGTATGGACTAGACAATACCTTGCAGTGCTTTTATATGTGGTTTTGTATTTGTTCTTATATTCCTTATACGTAATACTCATATCAGGCATGTTTTGAGGAGATTAGGATTTACTATTTGCTTTCTTCACAGTTCTTTTTAAGAGAAAGAACAATGACAAGTCTCTACAGCTGATGGCAGTTCTGGAACCAGAAGCTTCAAAGGCATTTGGATATTCCAACAGATTTTTTGAAGAAGTGCTACTGTTTCAAAACAGAGCACGTCAGCCCAGAATTGGTCTCACTTCATAGCAAGAACAAATTCAGGTTAATTTCTTGTGCATTTGAAGTTTATTTTGGAAATGAATTATCCCACACCTATGCACAAAAGCACTTAAAATGGGCATCCTTAAGGGAAATGTCTTTTTAGGAACAGTATATATTATGGGACTTACCATCACTGAAAAATAATGATGTGAACTACAGCAATACTAAAAATCAACTAAGTGAAACCTAAGTCACTACAGATCACCACAACATTAATAAATAAATTGCATACACACAATCTTCGGTAGAAAAAAAATGCCTAAAGATCATTCTGTCTACCAGCCAAGGATAATCAGAAGGAAACTCAGAAGGACAAGTTGCATGAAGTAGCTAGCATTTAAACTCAGGACAAGAACTGCTAATAAAAATTTCCAATTTCTCTTAGAACAAGTATTAACATATACTAAGGCTGTTATGTCTACCAACAATTAAATGAAGAAAATAAGTACTTTACATTGCTGTGAACACTTCTGAATCCCATTCTAGTAGGAAGTCATCTGGATGACAAGTGAAAGTAATTGCAACTGTTGCTCAAAAGTAAATAAGTACACTGTATCTCCCACTCATTTTAAAGCTGTTGTGAAACTATACAATTACTGTTGTAAAATTAAAATTTAAATAATTGCCATCTTAAAAATACACAGCCAGTAACCTACTTGTGTTTCCTAAAGAAGAAGCAGAGAAATCCCTTATTACGGCAGAGACCTGGTTTTGTCTTAGTGTTCTTGACCTCAACAGAAATGATCTGTTTGACAGATGAAATGCTGTGCATGATAAAACTTCTTGAAGATGGAATCAGTGGTACTGAAACAGTTGATACTGGGCTGACAGCAGTATTACATGTTCTTACAGGGAATGTGGCATGGCGCTAACACAGAAGAATCCAACAAAAGTGCTGAAGTGAAAAATCTACCCAGATCCTGGATCTCTTATTGTCAGGGTTGCCTTCTGCTTCCACAGTGTTTTATCAGTAATGTATTTTTCACTTTGCATTTAATACTGAAACAAAATTTTATGGGCTTGAATAGAAACATAGTTTTTCTGATTGTTGTACTAACACAGAAAGGTCTTAGGAACAGGAGAAGGACAGAAATAGAAATGGACCGATCTCCCCACTCACGTGGCCTCCCAGATTCCACTCAAGTAACCAGCATTCCTTTATGAGCTTCTGTCACAGATTAGAAACCACAACAGAGACCGTGTGGTGTAATATGGTTCAATTTGACCTTTATGGCAAGGACAAATTTCATCCATTTATGCTTCCCCCCTGACAAGGCAAATATAGAACACCAAAAGAAGTATCACTCAATTTCCCTGAGTCTCTGGAAGTTAAGAATAAATGTCTTTTTCATTCACAGTTTCCTACATAGTGTAGCACGTGTACGACAAAAGCAGTGATACAAGGAAACCCCTCTGATTATGGTGGCTGTTTAATTCCCACCATGTTTTAAAGTCTTCGTGCTCAGTAGCTAGTTTGAAATTGTTATTCATGTACTTTTTGTCCCAACAGACAAAGGGATTATGCATTATTATTTCCATCAACCAAAATAATAATGTCACACCAAATTACCAATTGGTTTCTCTCCTATCCCTCCTCTACCCACCTGCTGCTTGAGCTGTTGTACGAGGCGGTCTTTCTCTCGCTTGAGTGCAGCCACTTCATCTTGGGTCTTCTTCTTGGAGGATGAAAGTTCTAGCAGAGCAATATTGGCATCTTTTTCACTAATGGCAGCAAGAAGGGCTTCCTGTCTGAAAAACACAGATACATGATTATCCTGCAAAACTAGGAGCGCTTAACAAAGAACCATAGACATACCATATACCATAAACATTGTAAGAGCATGCAACTCTGCTGGGCAGAAATAAATGCGGTTGTCCCGGTTATGTCCATTGGTGGACCTGGAAGTCAGACCCAGCTGCCTACCCCAAGGTGATAGTGCTTATAGGATAAGAAAAACATATAATAAAGTTATAATTTTGCATTCAGCTCCTAATTTTTTTAGCAACAACCATTTATTGCTTCTTCAGATGAACATTTTCATTCTTTATAACGTTCTAAACATTTCCAGAATGGACTTTAAGAATGCATACAGAAATACTTGACTAATCGTAAGACTTCCGTGCTAAATTATTGTTAGGTTATACTGTGTACTCATGCAGCTATTTTAGAAGGAAGGTGGCATGTGACAAGTTTATTGAAATCACTTGAGCAACACAGTGTATTCCCAGAAGCATACAACGACACAGACACTTTTGTGCTACATGACAGATGTTGAAATAGATGCCCTCAAGGATGCTTGATCTATTCTTTGACTTTTTTTGTGAGCAACTAACTTAGTGATGAGCTCTTCAGATGCATGTCGGAAGGGAAAGATAGGCCTGCTCTCATCACAAACCTTTTTCAGCTTTGCAAAAATGCTGTAAGCAAAAAAATTCTGTAGTAATATAAGAACTTGATATAGAAATAACTCATCACACTCCTACCCAATTGCAAAAAAATTCTCACAAATACCCTTGCAGTTCAGAAACATTTTGTAGATACTGGAAAGAGGGGAGATACAGATAATAACCCTGTCAATAAAATAGCAGTTCTCAAATGTACTCAAAGGATTTCTATATGTTAGGAAAACCAACTATTTCTGCCCTTTGACCTTAATTCTCACCTTTAGGTGCTGTGCTTAAGTCAAGATGTGCAACAGGACATAAAGGAAAAAATTGACCTTATTCTCCAATAGGGGTGGCTTGTCCCCCCTCTCACAACAGAAGTATTCACCTTGTGAAGAAGGGATAGAATAGACATCCTTTCTAACCTTTTGTGGCCATTTGAAAGATGGCATCAGGCAGGAGTGATGAAGAAAGAGGAACTTGGAACTTACAGCTTTCATATCTACCTTTTCTTTAAAAATTTAATTGCAAATGGAGTTAAAGTTGTAAAGATCCCAAATTCCCAAATAATCCGAATTTTGACCTAATTATATATAAAA
This sequence comes from Netta rufina, assembly GCF_964035555.1. Lineage (NCBI taxonomy): Eukaryota > Metazoa > Chordata > Aves > Anseriformes > Anatidae > Netta > Netta rufina. Next base: position 142,679,000 of record NC_140123.1, read on the forward strand.
AATAGCATATTAATGTTGATAATTCAAGAAAAAAATTTTAAAGAATAACCAAAGGTGCTAAAATTATTCTGCTAATCATGTCAACAGTAATTATTATGCTAATGCTGTTGCATAAACAGTTGTTTATTAAAGATATGATAAATGTTAAAGAATCTTAGTGTAAACAATTAAGATTGATGTTAGTTATACCATTACATCCTTCTGTTGTCAAGATCTTTTTTTAATCAAGCGTCACCATCACAATCTGGTGATTTAGGATAACAATGGCAAACTGTTGAGGGTAGTATTGACACTTAATCTGCTTTTTCTAATTCATCTATTATCAATCCTTAAGGAGACTAAGTCAGCTTTCTCATTTCCTTTCTGTATCTCCTTTCTAAACAACTTAACTTAATTTTAATCTTAGTTAGGAATTTTTAATTGTGACAAAACAAAAATACTTGCTGGAAAAAGTACTCATCAGGCTCCCTGTGAGTGAAGAGATGACTGAGCAAATTTGAAAAGAATGGGACAAATGGACGCTGCTACCATTTAATATTGATGTCTTAAACATATACATCCAATATATATATCCACAGGACTTTGAAACTGATGGCTTAGAAAGGGAAACAATTGGTACTACTGGAATACAGAAAATTTTATGTTAGATGCTGAAAGCCTCTCCATTTTTATGACCTTGCATGAAAAGATGCATCTATTACTGCCATGTGTCTGAGAATGGGGAGTGAAATAGTTCCATCAGGGAGTTCAGGGCTTAAATCAACGGTATAGGGAGATGCATACCTAAATAAGTAGGATGTAATCAGATAGTTTGCATTGGCTGCAGCTGAGTTTGATGAAGAATTTACTGTCCTGGATAAATACTAATCCCCCCTCCAAACTGTAAGAATAACAGCACATATATTTGCTTCTTGACCTTGCCCTTTTAAAAAGTCCAAACAATAGTTTTTCCTCTTTAAACACCCTCAACACATCATTTTAATAGAATGGGACCAAGCAATATCTACACATGCAGTTATGCTGACAGATCTGAGTAGACAGTAGCCTCTGAGAAACTCAGGGTTGCAACCCTTTAGCCGAGTGCAGCAGTAGCCAGCACAGCACTTTGGACCACAGATAAAGAAGAGTTATGTGAACGGCGTGTGCACTCCACAGCACCAGAGCAGAAGCCACTAGTTTCTGAAGCAGCTTCTCTTAGGAAGTTGTAGGTATGAGACATCCCTTTTGAAAAAACTCTTGTTATTTTTACAGGTGAGAAAAACTTAAATACACATCTCTCACTTGAAAGGTGTGGAGTTTTGCTAAGACAATAGGTGAATTGATGAGATTCATTGATGAGAAAGTTCACTGCTACTTTCACAGCAATGATAGTTGGGAATGGAAGAAGAACTTTTTCTTATGGATTACAGTTTAAATGAGAAGAGGATGATGATGTATGACCTGGCTTCCTTCTGATCCCAGTCTGTGACCATGCTCTTACAAATATTTACACCAGTTAAAGCTGAAGACCTGCACAGGCAGAACATTAAAACAAGCAAACAAACAACAAAAAAAAAAACAGTGCTAAGATTTGATCTCTGTTTGTCTCTTCTGTTGGTCCAATGATTACCAGTTTTGCTGAAGTTACCCGTATGCTTGCTCTTGTAAGGATCTCAACTAAAGCCATATATCCAGTATATATGTATATAAAAGCAAAGACAACAACAACAAAAACCCCATGCATTTCAAGAAGAAAAAGTGTGTATTTCAACAGACAAAATTTTTCACTATCTGACAGCAGAATGGAAACATAATGGACTTTCGGTGGCTGGAATTCATCTCTGGATTTATACAAGCATTTCTTGTACATACTAACAGAGTAAGCTTGCTTTAGGTGGACTACCAAAACATCAGAAACTTGACAAATCCTGTTTAGAGGGCACCTAGATATTGCCTAGACTGTATGTAGAAAACACAGCACCTTAAATTATTCCTTGTACTTCATGACACGATACCACAAAGTCAGGCGTTTCTAGATGTTTCAGAATATTTGAAAGATAATCCAAATACATTTATGCTATAGAGAAATACAGATATTCTGGTGATCTAACAGAAATGAGAAGAAGAAAGGAAAAGGTGCACCTCAGAATCCCAGTTTCAGTGTCAAGATTAGAGGTGTGGGAACAACTGATAATGGTTGCACTATTACTGCAACTTTGGTTCTGTTGCTTTTGCTGTATGGAAAAGTATCCAGCTTTGGATGTCTGCCTGAAACATGAAAAATATCAATAGAATGAAGTGACAGAACATGATACACGACCTCTGCTTTTTCTGGCTATCGGTGTCCTGGGAAAGACAGACTGGTTCAGAGTTCTGGTAATTTTCACTTTCTTTAGAGTAATCTGTTTTGATTCTAAAGAAACACTTATTCTTTTAATAGTAAATCCACAATCCTTGCTGATGATTCAGGACCAGAGCCAAGAATATCTCTCTAACAGTATCTATGTAGCCATTACTCTGGCATGGAAATTTGAGGTGCCTCAAATAGCATATAATGCATACCTTCTGCAATCAGATCCTTTGTTGCTCATCTCTACTTAAATGAAAACTCCAGGACCAGGACAATGAGATATGAGAAGCGATCTGTTATCAATTTATTGCTGCATAATACTAATCACAATGGCTTAGAAAAGAAGCATCCTACTATCCAAAACTTCAGTTCTGCATTGTGTGTGAAATGGGATTGTTGGTCAAGAAGTGGGGAGAAAGGAGTTGTGTCTTTCTGAATCTTTTCTGGAACTGATGCAAGATGAAGTTTGAACCAAAATAAGAAAAATATCCTCTGATGTGATACATGCATACTAGCTGTACTTTTTAATTCTACAAGCTAATTGGATAATCTTTAATACGGGAGAAGTATAAATTTCACTGTCACCTCTGCTGAAAAGGAGACATGTCTGTAATGGTGCACTACTAATGGTGTTCAGCAGAACCTGGAATTGCTAGAATGCTTCCAGAAGCCAGGAAAGAACAAATATCACCACGTAAAATAAATTTTTTGTGTCTGAAGAGCAATATTAATTTCTAGTAGTTTCCCTTCTCAAGTGCTGCTATCCCCACACAGGCCAGAAGAACTTATGGTAAGAGAAGGTGAGGTTGTAAAAAGGAGAAAATGGGCTGCTGTGAGAAGGGTGTAGTAGCACATGAACAAACCTAGGTCAGAAGTGCTGGAGTCAGTAGTATAGGCTCAACTTCAGCTTAGGTAGCAGTCAGTGGTATAGCCTTTGCTTGGTCTGCATCTCTAGTTTACAACACTGCAAATGTCCTAAGAGGTAGGCAAAGCATGTACTCGTTGCAAAACCCAAGATGGTTGATCTTTTACAATAACGTAGATTAGGTCGAGTTTCTGTAGCAACTGTAACTCAGCAGGGGGAACACTGTCTTAGGATTCAAGGAAATAGCCTCAAGTCACACCAGTGGAGGTTTAGGTTGGATATGAGGAAGAATTTCTTAACAGAGAGGGTGCTGTCAGGCACTGGAAGGGGCTGCACGGCGAAGTGGTGGAGTTCCCATCCCTGGAGGTATTTTAAGAGTTGTGTGGACATGGCGCTTAGGGACATGGTTTAGTGGTGGACTTGGTAGTGCTAGGTGAATGGTTGGACTTGGCGATCTTATCAGTCTTTTCCAACCTAAATGAGTGCATGATTCTATTTATCCCCCCATTTGGGCAGGTGCTGTAGCCTGTGCCAAGGCTTTACTGCCACTCATAAGCAGTAAGGAGGCAGGAGGCTTTAAAGTGGCCTAACATAGTATTATGAGAACAAGAAAATCTAGTGAAAATAGAATCAGGCTGAAGCCTTTTCACTGAATGGGAATTATGACTGCTACAGACTGGAGTTGTACCAAGACAGGTAAATTCAATTCTTAAGAGACAGTGGTGGATATATTCTGAAGCTTGATATGGCAATATAGCTGTCCTCTGGCATACCTCTGGATTCACCCATCAGCCTCCCTTTTCTCAGCATTTCAGCTGGGTCTGAGAGTTCTTACACTTGATACCAAAGACACAGTGATAATGAATGACTCCAACTCTAAGATACAGATGGATTCAGAGGATTAAAATATTTTATGGAAGGTAGTGAAGACTGCAGAGGTGAGAAGTCATTGAAAATTGCCATGATTGAATTCTTCCAATGAGAAATATTCTAAGCCTATAAAGCACTCCTGATGAGGTTGTCCTGTCGCATCTATTGGCTATCCTAATACTTTTGTCGAGACACAACAAAGAACAGTATGCAAAGACACATCTCTTGAATGTAAATGTCTGTTTTTGAGAAGATAGCGGGACAAGATGGCAACAGTTTAAATTTCATCTTGGTTTTCACTATGGGTCTTGAATCAAGGTAAAGCTTTAAGAATGTCCCTCAGCCACAGAAAGCATTTTTATTTATTTATTTATTTTTTTGATGAAAGCTAAAAAAGAGAACAATATACTATTATACACTAACATATTACTAAGACTGTAGAAATAGAAGGCATTAAGCATATCAGTATTTTCTAAACCTCTCTGCAGCACAGCAGAGAGGGCTTAAAGTTATACAACATTTAAATTAAGATGCTGAAGAGTATTATTCTTAAAGATCACTTCAGCTGCAGCGACTTTAGTAAAAATGGCAGGTGCTAGCATCTCATATACCTGTTTACAGAGGCCCTAGAAAAAGACAAACACAGCTGAGATGAGATTTCTCACATGGGTCTGGGTGAGGATAAATAAGTGATCTGCAGCTTGAGTGACCAGGTGTTTGAATGAGCCTGGAAAATGGCAAACTGCAGCTCATACAGATTTAGTTACCAAGAACCACAGCATATTTTTGCAAAGGGGGACGTGAGACTTTCTAACTAGTCAGTAACCCTCAGCACTGCAGGACTAATATTCTGGATTCCTAGATAATGAGTTGTAGCAGGATAAGCCAAAGAAGATTTAAAAAGGTTCATCAACAACATTTTAAGTGTTTTAACTACCAGAGTAGCCATGCGTGTTCTCTGGCATACAAATAATAATCACATCAAGATGTCTTTAAATGGTTCCCTATAGCACTTGGTTTTGGGAGACCACATAGTCCTTTACAGCTCTTTCCTAGTGAAGGAGAGGAATCCTTTTGGTAAAACCTTATCAGAAAATGAACTTTATAAGGAGGTTTTAAACTATACAGCGCAGTTCTGAGGATGTTAACATAGGAATAATTATTAGCTGTATAATTAGGAGGAATAACAGGCTGCAGTCAACACTTGATGATGCTTCAAAGCATAAATATTTTAAAAATTCATTAAAATAATTTTACATATTTCAGGAAGAACACAAATTCCATATATAAATATTACAAACATATTATCTATGTAATTCCAAATTATGAGATTCATTCCTACATGGAATATTTCTGAAAGTGCAAACTAAATAACTTAAAAGCAGTATTGAGACCATCTGCAGCATTGATCTTAATGCCACTGAGGACTTGGGTTAATTATATGAAACCTGATTTCATTAAACCCACTCAGGCAGGTACAAGCTCTACAAGCTCACAGCAATCCAGTCAGCTGCTTCAACGGAGACTGTTGCTCTTCTGTGAGGAATGACTGACCTGCCAGGGTTCTCAAGTTGGTATATTAGGATAAACTGTAATTATGCCTGGAATGCCTTTAGTATGCAAGGTTTAGATGTAGAAAGGTTTTGCTATTTTATAAACTGTTTAGTCTCCAGCTGTTCTGCCATCAGTCTCCACAGAAAGAAAGAGCTACTAGTTGGACAGTACTTGCTTCAGTTGTGTGATTTTAGTTCACAGCATTTACTCAAAGCCTACAGCAAATGCTGATCGAACTTCTAATGTTTTTCTATCACAGATATTTTTAAGACTCAAAATGGCAAATCACCATTAAAATAAGAACTATATTATTTGCATATGAATTAAAAACACCCTTCCCTTCAAAGTAACAACATAAAAAAATATCAGACAAAGAGATTCTGATAAAATTTCCCGTTTTATGTCAGATAGACAGTTAGGCAGCAGCTTAGAACATAGAAGTGTTAGGACACAGTATTTAGTAATTTCATAAGTTTAGTAGAACAATACTGTTTGGCTGAGTGACATTTGATAAACTATTAAAAAGTAATTACCAATATAATACACAAAACATCTGACCCAATGGGATGGTTATCCTAGCGTTAATGCCATATTTTTCATAATAAACTGTGTCAATGCATCTACAATGGTAGTTCTAAACTCAGCGTTTTTTTCCCCACTTTTTTGTCTGGTTACAGAATATCTTCAGAAAATTAAGAAACTTAGACTGCTCTGGACCACATAGAGAGAATTCCAGATTATGACACTCTGAGGCCCTGGCAGCTGGAACTCACCATCCTGCCACTCTGTTTACTGCACCTGCAGTACCTCTTAAGGTAGGAGGCAGCTCACACAAAGTTCTAGATACTAAAGTTAGGTTCTTAAACAGCTTGGACAAATACAGACAGGAAGATCAGAGAACACCATTTTAATATACTAACAGACCAGAACTTTATTTGAAAACAGCTGCCAAATGCTGCACCAGCTATAATTTCATCAGCATTTAAGATGCTGCCATACAAAAAACACAAAGAAGGAGCACAAACCCCCATTTATCTAAAAGAAACAGTAGCAACATCATGCTGCAATAAGGTGGTAAAAATGCAATATACTACCTGTTCTTTTAATTACAGCTGGCAGTATTCAAACCTCAGGCTGGAATTAATTTGGGAAATTAATTTGGAAATGGCAAAAAAAAAAAAAAAAAGCAATTACTTCGGGAAATTATTTTTCCAAACACAAACATACACCCTCAATCAAAGGGATAATATTTCTTTCATTCTTGTACTTCCTTTCTGAATCAACAAGTTACCTTTGTCTTGTGTGGACAGCATTTCAACAGTCTCTCAACCCCATGATCTAGATTGTCACAGCTGCCATATTTACTCATGGCTTACAGAAAACACTGATCAAGATTTTACAGCTTTTCTATCACAGACATTTAAAATGTGATAGATTCAAATTTAAAATGCCTGTGATATAAAATAGCAAATTACAGTGATAATAAGAACTGTATTCTGTAAGAAAGAATTCAGATAAACTGAGAAAAAAAATCAGAAGTCATTTGCCATCAGCATATTGAAGCCTCCTGAATTTACACCTTTTCACTGTTCTCTTCAATGTTATCACATACAAGTGAACACAACTGGAAAACAAGAGATAAACACGTACATTCTTTGTGACTGCAGTTGTGTGGTCACAAGAGATGCTCCTTTAATTTTCTATTGCACGAATAGTGTGATAATAGCAAATGTTGCCTTTAGAAACAGGTAGCATTATCATTTGTGCCACACTTGTTAAAAAAAAAAATGTTGCTAATATCATATTTGGACTTTTCTATGCAACTTTTCTCTAACATCCTAAATGCTTAGAATCACAGAAGCATCATAGTCATGCTCACGTCTCAGCTCTGAGTATTCAGAATTTCAGTACAGCTCTTTACTGTGCCTGCCAATGGTTCCAGAAGAAATTTGAAGGTTTTTGCAGAGGGATTTTTCAATCAACTCCTAGTTTACTGAACTATTTTTATTGATTAATTACTCCAGTGAGAAAGGGGCTGCTACACACAGCTGCTAGACTGACTGAGTATGAGCCTTACCTACTTGCCTCTGAAGAGTGGTAGATTCTGAAGATGGCACATTTTAGAATCCTAATATTTGATATTATAAGTGATTTGTCCCTATAAAGAGTAGTAACTATCCTTGTTTGACCAGCCTTCCGTGTAGAAACCAGAGAGGAGGCAGATGTACTCACAAGGCTTCTGAGTTCCACAGAGCTGACTTTTCTGAGAGGGAATTCCTTGCACTGTCTGCCTTCTTCTATAGTTTAACAGCAGTCCAAATAGAGCATAAATTAAGGTATAATTTCCATCCAAGCAATGCAGTCCACCAGAATATGTACAGCAGATTTTGAAAAATGACGTTATAAGAAAGGCAGCTCTTGTTTCTTTCCTGTGACACAGTAAAGTACAGGTTGAGCTTTGGCTTAGCGTGTGGTTTCACAATCAGCTTAAGCTGACATAAGACAGGGCTCTTGTTGAAGAAGATGGTTCCTTTTCAGGTTCCTGCTCCCTCCCTGGTGTCAGCACTACTGACTGTGTATCCCTGAAACCTGTTGATCCAGTTAAAACTTCACCCTGGCTAAATAGGAGAAACCAAAATCTGTCCACAGGTTCCTTATCCCTAAAGGAGCTCAAGACACTGCTACAGCATCAAGGCTAGTACAGTCTGAGCTTAAGAATAAAAGTGAATCATGCTATTCACATTGATTATAACACATCAAACAACAAGAAGTGCTAAGGTGAAAACAATTGTTCTTTAATTAATTATGTCTGTGTGAATCACCCTCCAGATGAAAGCTGGTAGAAAGAAATTTCAGCTGTGTCAGTCAACAATGATTGCAATACTGCGGTCTTGGTGTGGTCTTTGATCCTGTGAAAAGATCAAGCCATGACTTACAACATAGTTGGATGAAGAAACTATCCAACCTACAGACTTGAATCAAAGATTTTAACTGATGGAGAATTGACCTCCTTGCTAAATGACTATCATGACTGTTATTTCTGGTTGGTGTAAATATCACTTACTTTTGCATCTGTCTTGTTTCCATAATTGATTTACTCATTCCAATATGTCATCATGCCTTCTTTTCTTTATATTTTATCAGTCTGCTCACTGGAAACTAAGGTGAAGGCATTCATTTACTTTCAGTATGATATGTATAGTGCTGCTAATCCCAGCCCTGTCCCCACTGCATTGTGAGTTCCACTTCTTTTCCTGATCTTTTTATTTCATACATATAAAATGTCTTATTATTTAATTTCCTTTGGATAATATAATACAACATTAGTTATGACAATTCTCACTTTATTCCTATAACATCTGCCTCCAAAAAACAGCTCTCTTTCTTGGTTATTTTTTAAGGTGATGTGCATACTGCTGCACACTCCTAATTTTGTTTGGATGCAGATAGACAGTCAATTAGGTTTGTAATTCTTCCTTACACTTTCTTCTCTTTGTTTGGGATGCAAAGACCTCAAAGTTTTGTTGGACTTTTCATTTATAAACTCCCTTCTTCCTTTACACTCAAATCCTTGAGTTCCTCTGTTCAATTTACTTGCAAATACTCTTATTTTTTCAAGTATTTTGTACAGCTTTTAAAAATTTAAATATATGTATACTCAATTCATGGTCACTCCAGCTGAAGTTGGTTTTGTTGATGATTTCCTCTCTAGCATCATCAACACTAATTACCATCCTGAAGTCTTTAACAACGTTACTTTTTGGTGATCAAGTAAATATTTTGTCAAGAAGTGCAGCAATTTCTCTGATTTGTATCCAGTAGTTAATGTCTGAGAAAAACATGTTTCTCCATTGCTATTTACCTCTACCACACCTCTATGCCTAAAGTCAATAGCAGGCTATCATCCACTCCTTTTATGGTCCTTAAGTTATTAAGTCCTCATACTGTCACTTTTTTTTTCTTTTAAATTTCCTCAGAATCTCCTGTATCTTTAATGTATGCCTACCATTTCTAGGTTTCCTGAACAACTTCTACACACATTCTAGCTGTGCATACTATCCTATTATCCATTAATTGCCATTATCCTGGTGACATCTGGTTTCATTTTACATACCAGATGTGTAGAGCTATTTCTTTTTGTTGTTCTTTCACAAACATCTCAATTTTCCTCTGCTCTTCAACAAATTTTCTCTCTAGAGTTACAGACTTCTTTCATTACTTACTGACTATTTGATGACCAACCTGGATACATCTCTCCTAAATTCCTCCTCCTTCTTTGAGGGTTCTTTTGTATGCTTGTGCAAGCCTTTCTTCCAGAACCACTTTGTTTCATCTCTAAAAGATATATTTCCTCTCAGGTCAAACACAGCTTATGGGATTGTTTACATTACCTCTGCAAAGGGTGTCTTAGCATTTGGTGATAGTAACTACGGCAGCACTAATGCTGACATCTGTTCCATCCTAATCCTAACACTTACTACCTGTACTTCAGGCTTTTCTCGTTGCTGCTGCTGCCCAGGGGATGGATTGAAAAGGGAGTATAAAAACTGTCAAGTGCCTGGATATGGCTGGGGATAGCAGCATCAGACAAAAAAGATGATAGATCATTCAACACTGAGGCATCATTTTGCTTTCTGCTCGTGGTAGCTTCAATGACTGCTGTATTAGTGCTTAAAAAAAAAAAAAAAGTGTTTCTAAGCAAACAGAAGTTGTTGAAAGGTTCAAGGACAGGAATGGAGCAGTTGTCAGTGGTTATGGATAAAATTTGGATATGCTTAGTTCTGTAATTGCAACAGAAGAGGCCTGAGAAGTTTCATTTCCTTTCTTTTTCCAGACCAAGGTAGGTGCAGCTACTTGCAGACGCTCAGTGCAGATTTGTTTGAATTGGCATTACAATATATTCTGATGAGTTCTGAAGATAAACAATTTTCCAGATGCTTACACTAAAGCAGCTGGCATTCAACAGTACGTAGGAAGCATCCCACCGTCTTCTGTTTTTATCTCTATCCAGTCCCAGTTCTGGGGAAGAATGAGAAGAAACTGAAGCTATATGCTGTAAAACAGTTTAAGAGACTGAGTATGCATGTTCTGCTCCAAAATAAGTGCTGTTAAGCCTGATCTAAACCTTGAAAATAGACTCCTGACAACCCTTTATTATCAGATCCCTGCTCATCATGATATATGATGTTGTACAAAGCTTTTTTTTTCATGTACAGATTTAAGGTTTTATAAACAGATTAATGAAGATCAATAATCTCAAAATAAGCTGTTATTGTCTATGTTTTATAATGAGAAACAAGTGCATAAAAATTAAGCAACATGTTGAAAGTGACAGTAAGTCATTCATGTGTGAGGGAATTTGAAGAACAAACAAGCAAACCACCACCATTTTAGCACATATTCCAGTTCACAACACCTTTTCTATTGAGCAGATTTGAAGTTGTGTTTATCCTTTACTTTAAAACTACATGAAGCACCCATGAAAATCACTTCATTGAAGAAACATTATCACACGTAAATGGACCTCTAATATCTTAGAAAAAGTAAAAAACTCAGATTTCAAGCATATGAAATAGAAAGGAATATGATTGCCTTAAAACAAACTTAAACCTGCTTGCTATCACAGAGTCCATCTCTCCAGAAATCTTGTCTGCATATAGATAACAGAAGGCATGGGAGTTTCCATTTAAATAAATTCTTGCTTGTTTTGATATAGATGCCCTTTAATTGGTTGTACAATTGCTAAGAAGTATAATTTGGCATCTGCTTAGGTGTAAGATTTGTGGCTAGGTTAATTTCTTGCAATAAAAATTCTTGCTAAATTCCGAGTTGTTTAACTTCTGTCTGCTTTACAGAAGAATTAAACATATTTTCCAAGGCTGATCTCAGGATGAGAAGGTTAAGGCAGACATTTGAGCATGTTGCAAAGAAGAGGACTGCTTTCTAGGTTACAGCTTCTTCATTCTAATAGTATTATTTACAAAATATTAGACTTCTATTGGTTCTTTATAATGTCTAAACTATTTTAAATGATAAAATTAAGACAGACAAATTTGTTACAAGAATACACAATGGAGATTTAAACTCAGTTGTATAGAGATTCACAGGGAACAATGGCAGAAAATAATTGAGGCAGGGTGATATGGACAACTTTTGATCCTGAGACTATCCTTAAGTAATGAGTATTTTGCATAACACCGGGGAAAAAAATCTGAGCATTTTCTGAGGTATATGGATCAATGAATGTATAAAAAAGTATAAAGATGCTTTATGTAGAAAAAATCTTTTAAAAACTGAGATGGAAAGACCACCAACACATCTAACACAGGTGTGAGATTTTTAAAGCTAACAACTGCTAACTGCAGAACACATAAACAAGCATAGTCAGTTGAAATAGAAACATGACTAAGTATTTAAAACAGAAATGGAGCTGAGAGTTAAGATCTATTCTTCATGCCTATCACTGGTGGTCTGACAAAGAGCACATCATCTAACCGCCTCTGTAAATACACAGTACAGTGACATCCTGAGCTGAAGAGTCAGGTATTGTTTTGTTTTTTTTTTCCTCTCTCTCTCTTTTTTATTTATTGTTAGCATTAAGGAAAAAGGGGATTACCAAAATCTTGCACACCTAAAGCTGCCTTGTTTTTTGCTAAGAGCACCATGATTTTCACTTCTTCACAGAAGAGGCTGAAAGCGCTACACAAGGTCACAACACCGAAGCAGTGAAGAAACGCCTGAGGAGCAAGAGGATCCCCCTATCGCCAAACCCCTCGCAGACACACAGCACAGACCTCTCGGGCAAGACAAGTGAAACTGCCCGCTCCGAGCAAACTCACTTTATGGATTTATGGCAGCCTCTAGTTAAAGCCCATCTGGGTTGGACGGGGGGGCCGGGACGACCATGTGCTGGTTACATTTTTGCCATTCCTGCTGCGGTATGGCATGAATAAATCACAGGGCTGAGGTCAGAACAGCCAGCCCATAAAGTGATTCATGGACCCAGCAGCACATTCCCCTAGGACTATGTACTTTATTACAGTAAACCTCAGAACAAGATACAATTTCCTGTCTCAAGGAGCAGCCTTTAAATCAGGACACCTGGACAGCCCTGCAACCACTTAAAGAAACAATAGGCCTCAGCCCCACCGCTGCCTCACGCTGGCCTGCGCTCGCCCCAGGCCTGTTGCGTTCGACACTAAATACCACCTCGAGGAACAACCTCCTTCCGCAACACATCACGGGGGGACGAGACTGTGGAGTAAACCTTCTGATACCATCCTGTTCTTCAGACGTAGCTTCCTCACCCAAGAAATGCACATTCTCCAGCTGTTACTTCTCTTTCCACTTGAGCTTTTAGTTCTCTTCTGTGCTGTCAGAATTTGACCCAAAACGTTAAGACAGCAAAGAAACTTGAAAGGTAATTCACTTGTTTCTCTACTAGTAAGCAGATCCTTCACTTACAGCATTACTTATTTGCAAGCTGAAGAACCTGCTGTGCAATTTCAGTTACAATACGGATGTTCTCCTTGCAGTCTAGGGCACTGATCTGACTTTTGGTTTTGGCACCTGGAAAGCAACCCAAGTGGTGACAGAGATTATGGTATTGTTAGGCTTCTGAAAACTCACAGTTTCACCTAAGAGTAATGTTGCCTCCTATGCCACAAGTTACGTTTTCAGGAGAAAGAATAACAGAAAACTCATTTTAAGCCAAGAAACAAAGCACTGGGTATTTTCTGCTCTAATTATCCTGAGGAGCCCTGTTTCTTAACACTGAAATCCCATAAACCTCTTGGCTGCAGAGGAGCAAGCTATCACTGACCTGACTTATATTCTTATAGTCCCTCGGACTTGTCGTGCCTTGGTTAGGCACATGCTGGATGTATTTTTGCTGTTCTCCTTAGAAACAACATGAAAAATTGAAAATGGAGGCTTCCCATGTCCACACAAATTGTGGCTACTAAAGTTGGACAGAAGAAAATCTGCTTTGCTCCTTCAAATCCATAATGGATCATATGAAAGAAAGTTTCACACAGGTATACTTGTTCAGCAGACATCATTCAATGAGGAACGTGAATAAGAAAAGAGAAGGAAGCTTCCTTCCAAGCATTTCATGGCTATGGTCATTCTGTAGAATCACTCTGCAAATAGTGGAAGAGATCCTGATTATTTTCACCCATCAAGTTTCTTTCAAATCTTAAAATTGTAAACATAACAAGGTAACATTTCCTGAGAAGCTGCCTCATAAAAACCGGCCAGGAACATAAAGCTTACATATACCGAAACACACCTAAAAGACTTGATGACTTGCAGAGAATAAGACTTTAAGAGAAAGTGATAGAGGAGAGAGAGTTTTACGGAAATTTAGGGGAGAATTCAAACACAGGAAGTAAAGAATGCTATTGAAATGATCAATGTAGAAAAAACAATCTAGATAAGGAAAGAGAAGGATCGGTAAAGCAGATGTAAGTAATACTAAACTCATCAGATTTGTCCAGGATGGAACCCTCACGAAGCTATTTGCTTCATGATTACTTTTCCTACAAGTGAAAACAGTTATGTAGAAAACTACTTCCACCACCTGCTTATTTTCTTTTATTGTACTTAAAGGATATCCTTCACTGTTGTAGATTGTTTCAGAGCTTACAGCAAGCAGAATCAAGGCTTATTCATAGATTTTATCCTATATGATTTCCTGTACAGAACAAATACTTACATCGTATTCAGTTACTCCCACTGAACCCAGTGACTTGCTCTGGAGGATAAGAAAATCTCAGAAAGACAACCACTTGTGACTGAAAGCCATGAAGAATTAACTGTTATTCCTCTGAGTTTGTCCCAGTGGTTAGTCGTTTCCAGTGTCAAAAAGTCAGGTCTCTTGCTAATCCTATTTTTTCTGGCTTCATTTGCTAGATACTGATCCTTGTTTTGACTGTTTGCTGGAATAAACATTATTTTAATATCATTATTATTTCCTTTCTAGACATTAGAACTCTACAGAATATCATGATAACCAAGAACTTACCATAAAAGTAAAATTCATATTCTATTCCTAGTCATTAATCCTACTTTTATATAGCCAAATTTCTTTTGCAGCCAATGTCACACTGCATTTTTCCATAACATCCCAGTATCTTTTCCAAGCCATTCCTCTTAAAACAGTGTATAATATTTCCGTATTATTCTAATTTATATCCCTAGTATTCAGACGCACTTTGTGTAAATGCATTCACATTAAAAGAAGCAATTTAAATTGTTATACATGACTTTTTAACGTTAGGTAATGTTATGATGTTTTATTTATCATCTGCAGTTTCTACTGACTGTTATTTTACACTTATTTACAGCTCACTAATAAAATGATTATTAGCATCAAGACTAGTACCAATATTAAGGAAGCTCAAACATAAATAGCTCTACTTAATTTTAATTGTAAATGGTAAATACTGATAACGCTCACTTTAAGAATATCGTCTATTCAAAACTGATAATATGATGGTAGAATTGGTCATTTAGAGAACTCAAATGTAAGGCAAGAATTAGTTGTATTGAACAAGTGGTTTGTTTTCTTTTAGGCAAACTTTGGATATAATAAAGGAACATTATGTGTTTTTGGCATGACATATTTTACACAAACCAAGTTGACTGATATTAATTATCTAATTATTTCTTTACACTATAAGAATTCTTTATCAGATTATTCATTATTTTGCTCATAAATTGTAACAGTTAATCCAGTTAATCAACTTACAGCTAGTTAGTCATCCTGCCTCCTATTCTGCAACACTTCCACAACTTTAGCATTTCCTTAACTTCTAGAATTTCACCAGAATTCCAATATTTATTAATCTTTCAAGAAGCCAAAATTCCCTTTAGCCAATTCCTTTAAGTGTTCTTAGATACCAAAAATCTTGGCATACCACCCCTAACACATGCATAACATCTTCAGCAGTTTCTTATGTTGTAAATGGAGAGATATGGAATGCCACAGTGCTTTTCTAAGAAGAAAGGCAAAACATTTCTGTTCAATTCACATGTGATCCAAAGAAATATGAAAAGATGTCTAAACAAGTGAAATAGTAGTTTAGTCA
Organism: Netta rufina; assembly: GCF_964035555.1. Lineage (NCBI taxonomy): Eukaryota > Metazoa > Chordata > Aves > Anseriformes > Anatidae > Netta > Netta rufina. The sequence continues at coordinate 142,694,709 of NC_140123.1, forward strand.
TACTACAAATACCCAAAAGGGCTTAATTGAACTGAAGAAAAAATGGAACAAATTAACTTTGCTTTTCCAGTAATCTTAATTAAGCTGACTACTTTACTTTTACTTAACCAAACCCAGCAAAGTTTTATAATTAAAAAGCTTTTTAATAATTTGAATGCTGGCATAAAAAAAAAAAAAAAAAAAAAGTCCATCATTTCTTCACCACAGCATATATGAATGATGTTCTTTCTGAAACCAAAGACAATACTCCTCTTGCAAGTGGGGTGCATTACTAAAAGTGTTGCCAGCACGTCGAGGGAGATGATCCTGCCCCTCTACTCAGCCCTGGTGAGGCTTCACCTGGAGTACTGTGTCCAGCTCTGGGCTCCCCACTAAAAGAGGGACATGGAGCTCCTGCAACAAGTCCAGCAGAGAGCTATGAAGATGATTAGGGAGCATCTCTCATACGAGGAGAGGCTGAGAGAGCTGGGTCTGATTAGCTTGGAGAACACTGAGAGGGGATCTGATCAACATATACAAGTTATCTGAAGAGTCAAGAGGTTGGTGCCAGAATCTTTTCAGTGATGCCCAGCAACAGGACGAGAGGCAATGGGCACAAACTGAAGCAGAGGAAGTTCTGTCTGAATATGAAGAAAAACTTCTTTAATGTGGGGGTGACAGAGCTCTGGAACAGGTTGTCCTGAGAGGTTGTGGAGTCTCCTTCTCTGGAGATACTCAAAACCCACCTGGACATGATCCTGTGCAACATGCTCTAGGTGATCCTGCTTGGCAGGGGGGTTGGACCAGATGACCCCCAGAGGTCCCTTCCAACCTCAACCATTCTTTTATTCTGTGATTTCCACTGACTTAATTTAGTAAGGGCTGTATTAAGAGAAATAATTCTCTCTGCCTTCTAAATGGCTTTAAAAATCACTAAATACTACTGAAAAATTTCCACCATTTCAGCTATCTACTTAAAAATACACATAAAATCAGAAAAAAAAAAAAAAGTTGCAAAATGAAACTTGCAGAAGTTAAGAAATGTAATCATAACACTATCTACTTGTAGGTATGCTTTATGCATTCTATTTGTCTTTTATTAAATGAACATATATAGGTTTGACCAAAGAGTCTATATGTCATTCCATCTCGACAAGCTTATTTATTGTAACAGCAATATATTCAGCGACTGGCAGGAGAGCACCTTAAACTGCTTAACCAAATCAGATGAAACAGAAAGTAGCACTGGCGTACTTCTAAGAATTTTCTAGCTAATCATTTGCACCGAAGTTTTAACTATGACATACAGAATGGCCTCCAAGGCTGAGTGAAAAAGCAAGTTTTTATTTTTAGGTTTTATCTAGAAAGGTATAATCCTATTTCTGAAAGCTCTGCCCAGTAATATTCTATTATCAACATAAGTCCAAACCATAACAAAGTCAAGAAGCAAAAGGAAATATAATCTATACTTTTTCTTTCCTCTCATGCCTTGCTTTTTTACTTACTGATGTGGTAAAGACAAAGTAACGGTAACTAAGATTATGGTAATTAAGTAGAATAAATTGTAGAAGTGAGATCTCTTCCGTTCTCTCCATTTTATGGCAGCACTCTATATAACTTTCTATTCAAATGTAATTAATATCACATCTGCTTCTATCAAGACATTTGTTTTTGGTGTTTAGATCTGAGAGCTCAGTTGTGCAACATCAGCACATCAGTGTGCACATCAGCGATACTGTGAAATGCTCAGAAACATGCCAAATTTACCACATTTTTCCTGGTATTTTTTGGGTTGGTGGTATTTTTTAGGTTATAGCAAATACCAAATGGACTCTTTTTTTTTTTTTTCTCTAGATGAGTGTCCTATGAAAGCTTTACCCGTGGTGTAGCTTGGTAACCAAAGTTCACCACAAGCCATAGCAAGGGGATTAACACGACTAGCTTTCATGTGGCTCCAGAGCCGTCACTGTGCTCCTCGGAGAGATCAGCGCCTTTTCGTCTCACTGCAAAGAGAGCTGTGTGCTCAGGGGTCTATGAAAGACTCTCTTCCCCATCAGGACATTGACAGAGGCCACTGCATGTTCATAGCAGAGGTCACACCGAGGGGAGAAAAGCAAAAACAACCTGGCTGGAACAGACACCTTCTTCACTGAAAAGTCAGTCATTCACGCTTTCAGTCTTGTACACCTCACTGCAAAAGATTTTGAAGTAGTTCACTTAAAAATAGAGCAAGGAGCCTGCTCTTGAAGCAGAAATAAAATACACACTCTAAATATAACCTATTCCACGCTACTAGAAAATACTGCTTTGAGTAATGGCCCAAAAAACTCTCTGGGAAAAGGCATGTTTCAGAACAAGAAGGCTATCATGCTGTAGCAGTTTTACAACATTAAAGCTAATGGCAGTTTTTCATTAATATGGCTAGTCAATATTATTTTGTTTAAATTAGCATTTCACAATCTTTTGATGTCCTGAGTTAGCTACCTAATTGTAGACGTTTTCTTTTCCTTTTCCAATAGCAAAGACTACTGAAAAGAGCAAAAGAATGCTACCTATGGGAGAATTCATAGTTCTTATTGAGCCCTCCAGAATGAGGAGTGCTGGAGCCATAAACCAAAGCAGTGGAGGAAGAAAAATAGAGTTGAGAAGAAATTCCATGTTCTCCAAGAACAATGAGAATGGGTGGCAGAGGTCTGCCTGACCTAAGACAGTGCATTTCTTCCTCTCTCAAACAAAATGCTGTTTATGTCCAATGAGCAATTCAACCATGAGAAACAAGACCAGACAATTTGCCTCCCCAAAGGTGGCAGATAGAAGCTGTGTTTATATTCACTGACAAACTCTCTTTTTAATTTTCCATGCAGTTGTATCACTAAAAGCTCTCATAGGTTCTGTGGAGTTTGCACAGTCATAAAAAAAAATCAAAATCCAACAACATAAAATGAGTGGATCCAAATACTGTGTGTGTACGATACCCACCCATATGTGTATGGGATGTTGAATAAATACACCTAAATGACATGGTAACTCTCCATAACTCTAAATAGCGTTTTCTTAGAAAGTCTGAGAACTTTTCCAGAGTCAGAATAGGTAAAGGAGGAATGTCCAGGCTACTCAGCAATTTTAGGAGGGGAGGGTGTGGGTAGAGAAGAAGGGGGTTTTTCAGTGCAATTTGGTTACAAAGCTTGTTTGCACAAGGCTGTACTGGCCTCATGGTGACTATTCATAAGAGATCCCCAGAAGAGCTGTAAAGTCTGCCTATAGCCCAGGTGCTATAATTGCTGTCTGTCAAAACAGAGCTGTTTTCTCAGCAAACATTTCAGAATGCCCAATGCTAAGTTGATTAGTTTGGGGTTTTCTGGGGAGGAGTATAAGGATGATGATTGAGAGACAGAGTAAAACTGATGACTCGGAGACAAAACTTTGATTTCATTAAAACACTCCAGAGAGTGTTTAATTTCTCAGTTAAAAGAGAATTCCTGCCCTTTGAAGGGAAGGGAAGCAGGCAGAGAGAAGGAATTATTGCCAATAACATCCAATGTAAGAAACATGAATCAGTTCAAGAGCCAAACAGATTGAGGTGCTATCAGTAATGAAAATGGTTCAGCTGCCCCCTGAGCATAGCGTTCATACAGTGAAACCATTCCCCAGCCACAGAGATGATTCCCTTTCAGTACACCCTGTGTTCAGCACAAATAAAGCTCCTTCTTGGGGAATTTCAGACTTTTCTTGCACACAACAGCTTTGAGAGGCTCCATCTTCACACTAAGCCTATTTTGAATCCAGCCTGTTATGTGTTTGTAATGGGGAGAGACAGATCTGGCTCCCTCAGGTGCTGGCAGCAATGCTGACCACACAGAGCCTATTCAAACCACATAATGAGATCATCTACAGGATTTTTAAACAGGCTGAGCCTGTGCAGGTTCCAGACACCTGAGTATGTGAACTCTATAAAAAAACACTTCTTGCACGAAGCCTCACGCAGAAATGTTCGGGGTGGGAGAGGGGGGATAGTAGGCGGAGTTGGCACTAGGGGAAAAGGAAGGAAATGAGGAGCATATAACAGAGTGAGACTTCAGGCATCTTTTGCAATTAAAGAAACTCTTTACAGGCCCTTAAAGTGGCAGAAGGCATTACTTGTGCCTTTAGGCTGTGACTTACAACTTCCTACCTGGATAGCATGCTTAAGAAAGGCAACACAGATGGCAGTCACCTACAACCATAGTACCCTCTCGCAAACTTCTTTAGGAAGGACTTGGTGAAGCAAGTTCATAATCGCTCTTCCTGTACATTATCTGCACTTCTGTATTTTCCATCAGAAACCATTGCTCCTGAACATCCACAGTATTAAAGCAACTTCATTTGTACTGCTCAGGTTACATCAATGTCAACGCTTACTTGAAGTCCCATGGTTTTCAGGGTTTGGAATTTTGCCATAAAAATTCACTTCAGACTGAAACGTGGCAAATTAGGGCTCAGCCCCTCCTCATTTCCCAGGCAGTTTCATACAATTTTTTATTTTATTTTATTTTATTTTTACAAAAAAGTCTCTGCAAACATTTAAGATATTTTTGTTTTTCTCAAACTAGAAATGTCTTCAATTATTATTATTATTATATTTGACAAATGTTAAATGTAAGTCTCAACATGTACATTGAAGGTTTTAATTAAAAACAAACACCTTGTTAAATCCAGTTCAGCATATGTTCCTACCAGCGTGCACCTTGTTTTAGCAACAGTTGATATGTCTAATAACTATAGAGTGCGTGAGAACGGGTAATTAGAAGAGTAGCCCAAACTGTACAGGGAAAAAGTAGTAACATTTTATGAGTATTTAGAAAAAAAAATATAGAAAGGGTAACAATGCTTAAGCATAGCAGCAATTTTAATAAATAATAAATACTGCGATGGACTGATTAGAAAAAAAAAATCTGAGATTTAATACTGATTAACTAATTTAATGATTTCTAACAACACCATGTGAAAAAGTAGACTAATATTATTACTGGACCTTTTCAAGCTCATGGTCGTTCCCAGCACTATGGGAATGCACCTGTGAAGCAGACATCATGCCAAAGGTCTTCAGAAAGCTCTCTGGCCCACTTAAAAAGGCATTTTCTTGTTATCACTCTCAGCGTTGCAATGCCTCAAATCTTGGAGGATCTACTCATGGAGATCTTGCTCCATGAATAGAATTCACCGCCCAGAATTAAATGTACAGGTTCCCTTGGCAGCTAAAGAAGAATGTCATGCACCTCACGATGGGATTAATGACATGCAACAAAATGGTAAACACCTTAATCAACAGGAGAGAGATCTAGAACTTGTTTCGTTCCTAGTTTTTGGAGTTAAAAATACTGTCATGAAAGGATCTAACTGTAAAAGACAGATTCACAGCCCTCAAGTGCTCCTGAGGATACACATCTGAGACAGGCATTTGTGCGCAACCGCCTGAATCAACTTCTTTTACAGCATATATGTGAGAACTGAATGATGACAGAGGAAGGACATGGCAGTGACCACTACAGTGGCTGTCTACAGGAATCCATTTTATAACACTGCCCAGGAACTGTGAAATTCAGTTATGGTCCCTCCTCAGTCTCAGAAAGCTCAAACCCACACTGAAAGACAGCTGCTGGAGTAACCAGGCTATCAGTATTCTAGGATGTGACCTTTTTATGCAGAAGGAAATACAAAACTGTAATCTTTACTGACAATACTCAACAAAATTCCTCATTTCACGTTAAGCTATTACAAATGGTATGTCAGTTTTTTTATTGTTTTGGTTGTGCATTTATGATTTTTATGATCTTAAACAAGCTTGTACCAGGTAAACAGAATACCCTCTTAAAAATGTGTAGGAGACAGGTTTGTATTAAAGAACAGTAAAAGAACATGTGGACTCTGCAGAAAACCTCCAAAGCCTCCTTTGCACATCTAGCCAAAGGTGGAGTTTGAAAGTTAGGCCTCTGCACTCTGAAAACAACTGTATCAGATATAAGGAAACCAATAAAAGTTAGAGCCAATGCCAGTAAAAAGATGAAAGACCTGAAGAGTAGTAGTCAAGTTCTTAGCCAGTGCAGTGGACGTCATAAATGCCAAAGGGCATTTTTGCAACATTCAACTATGAATGTATGAATCTGTATGTTAATATAAAAAAATGGATGCAGTTATAAATACAGAATTGTATTAGACAGACTCTAGCAGGTTTTTAAGAGCAATAGTCTTACATGCTGATTTCCAGTCTAGAATTTGTTTTCCTTCTTCTCCTTTCTTTCCTAACTTGCACACAAATATTTCTCCTTTTGAATCAAGGAATTACCACATCAATGACCCTGATGACCACATCAATGAAAATGAATCACTTCTGACTCCTTTTCTATAAGGTTCCAAAATCAACCAAAAGGGGGTGGGGGTGGGCAGGGAGCCTCATTTGCAGTTGGATAATCAATGTCAATACCAACATATCTGAAATTTAAAGTCTACAACTGATATCTGAGCTGGCAAAGGACCTTAGGACTACAGCTTTAACAGCACTGTCCCACCATGAAGTACATTCATTTAATGCAGATTGTATGCTGATCAGATCAAGACCTTATAAGACATGCTAAGAAGTTACAGTAATAATGATTTTTCTGGATGTTTCTTTCTCAAAAAACAAAGCAACAACAACAACAAAACAAACAATAGACAATTCTTGTGGTTCTCTATTAGCATCCTTTGTCTAAATCACAGGTTATTGCACAAAAAGGAGGATCACATGAATGATCAAATTAATGTCTTATCAACTAAATGGCTGCCACTCACTTCAATTTTTCTGTGTATTTCTATTTTAGTAAGTTCACCAAGTTCAATGCATTGCCATTACAGACAACCATACCATATAATCACTTTAAAATGCAGTTTAATTTTCTCCTCAGTTCACTGCATCTATCTGAAGACTTCAACAACTGTCATCAGTTTGCTGTCTAAGAGAACAGAATTCCAAGTAGAACCAGAATGGGGCCTTAGCATGAGATTTTCTTAGGCTTGATGTAAAAGATGGAGAGGTTTACAGTTCAGGATTACTCTACGGTTTGTGATTAGAAAGGATGTTTCTAGCCAAAGACACGTTACACTGCAAGTTGTGGTAGCATCATATATAAAAAGAGGAACAGCAGGAAGGAGATTTTTTCTTATGAAGTTCCCTGAATAATCTAGATTAGTATGCCAGCAGAAAGAGAAATACTTTTAGAACTCTCAGCTGGCATGTATATGGAAGTCCTCCATATGCTCAACAAGTTACAGTGAAAATTACACAGCTCAAAATACTGTATGCAAGAAGCTGAAATACAGCCTGCAGCACTATACAATTTTAAGTACTAAAATTGTATAGACCCAGGATTGGGCTCCAGTCAATTCTGTAGCCATTCTAGTATCATGGATGTAAATTCTCATGTTCTTACACTTCAGCAGATGAAATGACCTCTGCGATAACCTTTTCCAATCTAAAGAGACATTACAAAAATATAACTCACATTGCTTTTTGCATACATATAAACAGTAGCAAACAGGATACAGTGGGGAAAGTTCACCCTGCAAAAACTGAGATGTCTCATTGCTTCAGCCACAGGACAATAAAAGAGATTGGTTGAGATTTTTACAAGTTCTGACGGCCAATTCCACTACTGCTGGCTTGCTCATAGGATTTAAATATCTGCATCTCAAGTTTTATAACTTGCCTCCCTAAGGAATTACTAAGCTTTTTTCCAGAGTCTGTTTAGAAGGGAAACCATTCAGTTTGGAAAAGACAGGACTAATGCGCTTACTCTGGGGGCTCTGGTTTTGGCTTAGTCCCCTCTTATTCCCTGTCAGACACAACAAGAGTGCACTTGATTGCTGGGAGTCAACAATTTTAATCCATAAAGTTCAAACACCAGGATGCCAAGGACCAGACTTCACTCACAAGCATTACCATGTCAGGCTCTTATTTCCTGAAATTAATGGAAAAATCTGAGGTAAAGTAAGATAAAGTTACAATAAGGAGGAATGCAATCAGTGATTGCAGTCGTAGCAAAAGGGAATCAGATATTTCCACTGTAGGGAAACCTAAAGCAAGTATCACTTTTCGTATGAAAAGAACCACTGTGTGATCAAATTGCTTGAAAACTATTTGGAGGCACTTCTGAAGAAGCACCAAATCTGCTTCCTCCAATCAATTCTTGCCTTTTTTTTTTTTTTTAATTTCTTCCTTTTTTTTTTTTTTTTTTTAAATTAATTGACAAGGTAATTGAAGCAATCTCAAATCCAACTAAAAACTTAGATCTGATCCACTTTGACACTTGATAATATACAGAAGCACTGTATAGAAGAATGAGGCATTCTTAAGAGAAGCTGGATTAAAGCCATGTGACAAAAAAGATCTGCAGATTTTTAATGTTATCCCATACCTACCTACAGAAGAAATAGAATTCTGCTGCTTGTCTTTTCATGTAGAAAAATATGATTTCCTTAGCATCTTCCTTGAATTATGCCACTGATTCCAAGTCTACTTGGCTCAAAGCTGTTTCCTTAATTTCAATACTTCCACAGATCTATTCCAGCTTTTTCTAGTTCTCTATTTCATATTATCTAGCAAGAACTTTTCTTTCAATGTGTAATACTATAACTCTGACTAGTACTCAGTTCCTGCTTCTTAAACAGACTAATCTTCCCTTATGGCCTGTATCTTCATTTCTCTTTCCATTTGTTATATTCCTCTTTAAATCTTTTTGGCATTCTTTATATTGACATTAGCCAATCTGGGTGCCAAAAAGGGAAACACAATGTTTTACAATGATTTTTTTAATACGATCTTTAAAATTCCTCAATGTTCTCTAATATTTTTATAATTGCCACCTCTCAGATTATGGTGACAATCACCATTGTGCTTTTTTTCTTGGTTGTATTATTTTTTCCAATCTCAAGCAATCTGTAATGTAGCATAGCATGTATACATACATCTACTTGTGCAACTTTGTTCCAAAGCTTTATCTCAGCTTTCATCTTCATTAGCACAGTAACAGACATTTGCCATTAGTATTGCTGTTACTAGCAATTGAAAGATCTCATTTTGAATTTCTGGCATTTGAATTACATTTTTATTCCTAATATATTCAGTGATGTAAGTCTGGATTCTAGTGGTACAAGTTAATAAAATGTTACTGCTTATGAGAATGTACGAACACGAGAAATGCCATAATGGGGCAGATGAATGATCCATCTACTACACTACTTTGTATTTGAAAGCAGCAACTGAGATGCCGTTTAGGGAGATCACTAATCATTTTCTGCGGTCTATTCACCTCATATTCTGTCAACATTGAGGATTATAGTATTAAGGATATTATAGGGGACATCCCTGTCTAATCTCATTCTAGTATCCACTTACGGACCTATTGTCCATGAATCTGTCTAAACCATGTTTGAACCTGCTGTCACTTCCTCTACAGTGTTCTGTAACACAAACCTTCACTATCTGCTGCATAAAGAGGTGCCTTGATGGGTTTTAAACCAAACTTTAGTTTCACTGAGTAAAGCCCAATTCTATTGCAAATTTTGGTTTATAGCAGTCTTGCACTAAGTTTATCTGCAGGTAAGCTTTCATGAGCTCCTGCCTGCTCTGCAATGGATCCACCACAGGACACAGCTACGCCCATCAGGCAAGTTGGTGGCATCTCCATGATCTTACTCAAAACTTACTTTGTCTCAAAATTGAAAAAACAGCCTTTTTAGTCTCTCCTCTTAATGCAACTTCTCCATTCCCTTCATTATTTTATCTGCCCTCTCTATACCTTCTCTAATGCATTGCATCCTCACCTAGATGTGAAAACCAGAAGTGTCACAATACTGAAAATGAAGTCACTGAAAATGAAGCAGCTAAATTATATCATTCTCTTGTTCTTGATAACTTCGCCTCACAGTATGGAAGCTATATTCTTCTTTTCAGAGCAGGTCGTTGATATTCAGCTTGCAGATCAGCTATACACCTGTGACACACTGGTCAAATCATTGAAATTTATTTTGTTTATCCTTGATTTGCCTACAAACAATATAGGGATAATACATACCTTGATTCAAGTAACTTGATTAATATTTGGAAAATACTTCAGGCAATTTTAATTGCTTTGCTGAAAGAAAGCAATGCCATATCTCAATTCCCACTAAGAGAACAGATTTCTGTAGCTTCTGGAAAGAGAAATAGCTGGAAAAAAGCCCTTTCTTCTTACTGCTAATCTCCTGAAGGAAATTACATCATTTACCCTGTAATATCACTGTGAAATCTATGCAACCTTGGCTATACATCTATGCAAAATGTATCTATTACATAAATACAACACAACAAGCATTACAGGCATCACTCATTCATAAAGGACACATAAGATAATCCTCCCAAAAAAGAAGGAATCTTAACAATTAGGATTAAAATTATCATTGCAAATACACAGCATAGAAATGGCTGAAGTGCTTGAGAAGAGACACACACACACAGTTCCTATAATTTTTAACAGCTATATGCTTGACCGAACAAAACCATCAGCTGTAGAATCTGATGTTTAAAACACCATAGGAAAATGTGAAGACAGAGTAGCTCTTTCTACTGACAACATTCTACTAAACTCTTAATGTGGAGCCTGATCCTTTTTAGCCACGTCATACAACTTAACAATGCAAAATACAGCATGAAATGCAGGGTCAGCCCACAGGAAAGATCATCTGAGCTGAAAATAGAAAATGCTCATCTTCATCTCAGTCCTCCACTTATCAGAGAAGTGCAGCCTCCACACAAATAGCCCTGTCCTCCTATACAACATCTGTGTCCTCTTGTCAACATCTGTGCAAGAAGAATCAGAGTCCAAGGTGATGAATACGCTCTTCCTGTTAAAAGCACATCCTTCTTCACTCAGAAAGTGGCACAGTACTACATTAGTTAAGCATTGTTATACTGCCCTAACTTCCCCTATAAATACAAACTCAAAAAATAGTTTCTTGCTCTATTGGGTGTCCATGGAAAGGTGTTGGCAGAGGGGGGGCTGCAGGTGGAACCTCTGTGAGAAGAGGTCATGGGTTGCCTCTATGCCAGACACTGCCAGCTCCTGCCTGCTCTGCAATGGATCCACAACAGAACACAGCTAAGCCCATCACACAAGTGGGTGGCATCTCTATAAAAGGGCAAGGAATGCCAGACAGGCAGAGGAAAGGCAGAAAGATATATACCAGAAAGAGTGAGAAACAGCAGTGTGAACACCAAGGTCAGAGAAAAAGGAGGAAAAGGTGCTCCGGTTTCAAAAGCAGATACCTGCTGCAGCCTGTGGAGAACCCATGCTGGAGCAGATTTTTTTTTCAAGAAGAAATGCTTCCCCTTGAGGAGAATTCATGCTGGAGCAGGGTGGTAAAAGCAGGAGAGGGATGAAGGGGCAGACAGCAGCTCTGCTGAGGATACCCATCGCGTCTCTCCCTGCACCACTCAGAGAGGTGGGTAGAGGAGTCTGGAGTGAGAGAGTCAAACCAAGTCAAGACTGTTTTGCCCTTGACAGTAATTGGTAAGCAATCTCCATCTTCATCTCAACCCATGAGCTTTCTCATCCTATTTTTCCTATTTTCAGCTCTGCCATGAAATATACTAAGAATTGTAGTGTAAAAAAAAAAAAAAAAAGCTTCATGCTTTCTAATATGACACTGAAGATACAACAATCAACTTTCCAGTCTCAGCAGTCCTTTTTTTTTTTTTTTATTTTCTTCCCCAAATACATTTTTTTTTAGTCAGCCAAAAGTAACAGTGATTTTGGCTCTATGTCATTAATATAATCAGTGATACCAAGAAACTTAATCACGATGACAGCAATGTCAATAAAGTCCTGGAAGAAGCCAAAGAAGTTTCTGTACAAACTTACTCAAAAGGAAACGTTCCCTAGACTAAATTGCTTCTCTGCAGCTGTACACAGTTTCATGAAACATAACCTCATGCTATCCAGATGCTTTCTGTGGATGAGCAACCACCTTGTTTTCTGAGGACAATCTTCCAGAAGGAAAGAGGCATTCACTAAACAACAGTGAGAAACTATAGCAGAAGAGAATGGTTACTGGGCAGGACCAGCAGCTCTGACACACCCTTACTCCTGAGTACACTTAACAGAAAATGAAAAAGAAGAAGAAGAAGAAAAAAGGGGGGGAGTGAATGAAAAATGATTTCTGGGCAGATAATTACTTGGTATTTTCTAACCCATAATCAAGTTTAAAAACAGTGTGCTCTGGTTTCCTTGAGAGAAAAAATATAGAAAGCTAAATATGAATGGGCTGTGAAAGTTTGGCGATATTCATCAATATAAGCTCCTTCCTAAAGCACTAAGAAGTGCTTTTAATCAAGGCATGTCTGCTTTTCTACTTAATTTTTTGTTAAAATATATTGTTATCCTAATTCTCCTGAGAGTTAGAAGACATTACCTGTAGGCTAAAACCCCACAAAACAGTGAAAACTGAAAGGGAGATTAGATAGGAGACAAAGCTGATCTCCCTTATGCCTGAATACTGCCTAGAAGAAACCTGGAGATGAATTTTTACTTTTTATGCAATGCCTCCAGTTTCCAGAGTGTGTTTCCTCCCCCGCCCCAGACCTTGCATAGAGGAAGGTGAAGAAGTTAAGGCTCACACAGATAAATGGACCAACAGGACATCAGAGTCATTCTGAAGTGTGCACAAATGGCTCGTCTTCTATGGCAAACATTTCTATTTTGTATTTTGTCTCCATGCTATGTAATTCCAGAATGAATGAGAGAATTGTAATTCTGTTCAGACAAGAATATTCGAACCCACTGCTCCAACTTATTTTCGGGGAAATTCTCACAATACCGACCTGATCAAAACCAAAACCAAAAACAAAACAAAACAAACAAAAAAAAACCAAAACAAAACAAACAAAAAAAAAAAACAACAAACTCTTTTCTGTGACAGATTCAAGAATGCTGTTTGACAGCCTTTCATTCTGTTAGAAGAAAAAAAAAAGATTTAAAGAAATAACATAGCCAGAGTTTATTAGCAACTCTACCCAATACAACTGCTGGCTCTATTTGAGCGAGGCTCTTGAGATAGAGTTGCAAGAGGTCAGACTAATTTTAGGGATTCATCAGTGGGCCATTTAAAAGCTAAATAGGGTAGCTATTGGACAAATACATTCCCTAAAAATCAAAAGAATGAGAAAACAGATATACTCACTTGTATATTAATTTGTTTGTAAATGCTAACCCTGCTACTTCTTCCAAATGTCTTGGGTTAAAAATAATTCCTTCCTCTTCTGAATCACAACATTCATGTTACAAAGGAGGCATCATGAAAAAAGTTATTCCTTCAGTACTGATGAGTTGTTAGAACACTGACTGTACACCGTATGAGATGCAGTGGTATAGGTAACAAAGCTATATACTTCACCATTTAAGAAAGGACAAATCTAATCTGAAAGTGATTTGCTGCTTAGATGGCATAAGCAGGGCTATTTGCTTCCCCATTTTTGCTAAAATTGGTAAATGTCTATGTGAACAAGGCTGATAAAGTAAGAATTTCTGGAATTCCTGAATTTCTTCCTGTGGAGGGGCATGCACAGGAATCAAATAAATTGTATGAAAATAGTCCTCAATTTAATTGCTAACAATAAAGCAAGCAAGTTTCTTATGAGGTCTTTACATATTTCCCTCCACTCCCAACACCCCTCACACTCCAATCCCATCCACTAGAGTTAACTTTTCTCAACGTTGGAATTTGGGTACCTACAAAACATACCAAAGTAACTGACATACAGTCTGATAAGTGTAAATATTGTCATAGTCGTATAGACATACAGAGACAATTTGGGTCTACTGAATTAGGAAAAGCAGCTATATATATATACTAATACAAGTCATATTTATAATAACAAAATTGAATTCAGTCTAAGGATTGTACAAATGATTGTGCTGAGTTAGCCTGTTTTGTTAGGGCCAGAAGGGGAGTAGGGAAAAAAAACAAAACACCACCTTTTACCAAAAGAGTTAAAATGCTATAAAAAAGTCTGTGTATGCAGCCCAGGTCTTATAAGGAAATGTTCTTAAACATTTATTTCTTGAAACACAAGGTTTCAATCAACAGCCACTGGAGACCCTGGGGTCATGATCTTCCCTGTATGCAACCCCCTCAGTGTTCTGCATAAAGGTCAGAGAGGTTTACCCTCTAAGCATGAATTTGCCTTCCAAACACTTTGACTATGGAATAAACAGTTTCTAACTCAGATTGCGAAACTCTTAGCATTGTTTTCTAAGAAAAATGCAAACCCCATACTAAGAGATTTCATATTCACTGTCTGTGGACTCTACAAATTAAAGGTCTGTACAATCTCGAACCTTTATTAAGTCTGCCAGCAACAAGTTGAGAACACTGTATGTTACAAAGTCCACTGAGTGCATATGCTGTATTCCTAAGTTATCTGAAAGTGCTTCTTACAACTTGATATGCTAATATATCCGTATTTATTAATGTATACTTATAATGAATGCTCATGCTTGCCATCAGCTGGACTTGTATCAAAATTGAAATATTGTGAGGTTACAGCTTAAATTGGAATATGATCTGATGGAAGACAGAAGTTTAAAGAATAAGTCAGAGAAGTAACACGTTTTAGCACATAAAACAGTGAGTGGAAATGCAAAACAGTGCCTTAGGAATGCATCTGCAAACCCTGATCTGAATATTTTAAGGATTAAAAATTAAGGTCAAGAAATTTCTAATCAAGCACCACAAGAAGTCCAAACTAAACTGGAAGAATTATCTCCTGAAGAACTTCATACGGTATTTTAAAGGAAGCTACATTTTATTTTGCATTTGATAAACATTCCAGCCCTGTTTCCACCATTGCTTCCATTTGATTGGGCTGTCTGGTGCCTGAACCTTACAGAGCTGCCATACTGCACATAACACGATATATATTTCTTTAGTATCCGCTGGTGATAAGTTACATTACTGAAATTCGTCCAGGAAAGTATACCTGTTAATTTTACTTTAGATGGATTCTATTAAAACGTGAAAATCTTGGCAAGAACTGGGGTGAGACTTGCCCACTGTCTGGGTCCCTTTCCCACCCAGCCAACAGGGCAGACTTTTTAGTTCATTATCACCTCATCAGTGTTCCTGTCAGCTGCCAACAGTGAGAAAAGACTAAGCCACTCACTAATTCCTGGCCTTCCTGCCTCCACTGAAGCAGTAGTAAATCCAGAACAGATGGATGCTCTTTAACCCCTCTCAATCCAGACACCTACTTTAATCATTCTAATCAACCTGCTCAACTCAGAACAAAGATTGACTGGCAGATGCACAGTGATGGAGGGATCAACTTGTTGCAGCTCAGCTCCAGCACTGAAAGCACTACTCTATCTCCAATACACTACTGATACAGGAGGAAGCTGGAGAAAGGCACCAGTCCAACTGGGTCAAGAGTAGGATAGACCTTCTAGAGAAGAGAGGAAACCAGCAGAGGAGGGGATTGTGAAAAATGAAAAGATTATTAAAAATTAAGATCTCATCACGAGAAATCATGAATGAATGAAGACCAGGAAACATTCACTCAATGCAATGGCCATTTCTTATTTTATAACAAGTCGCACTTCAAGCAACTTAACAGCTTGCTGTCAGTCTTTTCCCAGTACACAAGACAGAAGAACTACCTTGACTTGTGTCATCTCAGACTTTCCTGAACACAGATTGCCATTTCAATGCACTAAGCCAGAAGAAAAACAACTTCACAAAAATTGGAACATTTTTTGCCAAGTTAGTATGCTGAATTATACAGTGGAATTTTGTGAGTGTTGGGTACCATCATTATTTCTATAAATATTCTTGATTAAAGAGTAAAAAGACCATACTGCCCTATATCTTTGATAAGAAAATTGTGTCCCTTCTCTTACAGTTTTGAATTTTCAATTATAAGCCATGCACTTACAAATTCTAGGCTACATCACCATAAGGTTTGAAATTTATTTATATAACTACAACATTAAAAGTTGTCAAATGGGGAATGTAAATCACAACAGTCCATTTATTCACTAACACAATGTGTTTAGTGCAAAATTTCATTCCAATAGTGGCTTTCTATGCATCATTTGATAAAATTTGTAATTTTGCTCCCTACCTTTAAAAGTCTTCAATAATGCTTACTCAAAGTTCCAGGATTAGAAGGTTCTTCTGGAAAAATCGAACAGTCAGGTTTGTGTGAGCAGGAGAAAGGCTGTTTCAGCAATTGGACAACTAAATTAGAACACAATCCCAGACTACCTTTAGGAAAACTACAAAGTATAGTAACTACAGAAAAAGATGTCAAGTTTGGAGATATTAAGACATTTGGTTATCACTCCAAGATGACCTCTTTTGGTGCTGAGAAGTTGTCTGACCAGACTGTACTCTCATCCCTTAATTGATGTCAATAGAGATGGTGGTAATTCAGTCATTCCTGGTGTGTGTTTTGGGATTCAGTTACCCAAATAATGGTATCTAATGCCATGTTAGCTGTCCCAGGATATGTGAGACATTCACAAGAGGCTGATAGTGTGACACACAACATCTGGAAGGTCTATGCCATTATGAAGTGGCAATAGAGGTCCAGTGGGATATTCTAGTGCACCTGAAATGGTAATAGACACCAAGGTTCAGACAATGGATCTGCAGTACCGTTCTCCTTAAAACCAGTAATCAAGTTATCAATAGGTATCCCGGAGATATAAATTGGGTGAGAAAGGAGCTCATTTCTATCTTGTATGTACAGTGGTGGAAGTCTTGAAAAATTAATTCTTCAAGAGCAGGCACACTTAGGGCACTCACTGGTAGGTAGAAGACCACAGGAAACAACACAGGTGTGCATCTTTTGGTGTCTGTCCTAATCAAAAAACCTTTTATCATTAATATTACCCTTTCTACACACTTTAATAACTTTACTTTATTCACCTGCAATGGAATATAAACCATATTTATGACAGAAAACCCTCACTTCCTAGTAAATAAAATTTTATATTGGAGTGCAAATTGCCTTTTGGAACATAGTAAAATGTCTTCAGTGTGGTCTGGAGGTCACTCTGCTAAAGCAACCCAAACGGTTTTTCATGCCATTTAATTTTTCCATGCTGAGTTTTCCTTATCCATAAATAAGATAAACAATACTGACTTTTTTTGCAGAGGAGCATTTTGAGAATTAACATGGCACTTTTTAGATTTTCAGATGGAAATTGCTCTGTAATGTAAAGTAGCATGGTTAAGAACTGAATGCCATAGCATAAATTAAAATTATAGAAGGTTGCATATATATATATATAAAAATCTATTCCTAGAGGTATTTTTTAAGGTCACAAGGAGAGAAGATTTACTATTCTCTGTTCTCTTTTGGTCACCAAACTCTTGTTCATTAAAAGTTTAGGTGTGTATTTCCAAGTCCCATGAGGCTGCCACCAAGATCAACTGGAAGAACTGACAAGTTAGGTAATGAAATACTTCCACTAGACTATCCTAACTCATACCTCAAAGCAAAACATACAGTTAAGACATAAACTAGAGAAATGTATCAATGCAGTACATGAATTGTAAGAGGAATGTGATTTTTTGGTTGTTGTTGTTCCTTCAGTTAATACTTTTAAAAGACTTTTTCTAACACTTGTAGGATTTTCCTTGGGAAAAGAGCAACAAAAAAGTTAGATTTTGTCCTTCACAATACATGTTCCAGATATATTAGTATATATGGAGATCAAATTTTAACCAAAGATCTGTAGCTTTTGGTCATGAGAAGTCAAATTCTCAATCTTTTCCAAGCAGGCATCTCCTGACAAACTTATGAGGCGAAAGTTCTGCTTATTAAGGTACAACAGCTTCAAAATATGAATGATTTGACGGTGGGAACAAGGAGTAAAGTAACTCTGAAAGACCAGTAGAGGGTTTTATTCCATGCCTCATTCTATAAATTGACAGTAATTAAATGGGTATTTAACATGCTGCAAACATGTTAAATAATCATTAAAGCATTCTAGTAAAATTATCAGAATCTCAGCAAATTAACTGTACTCATTTCTAAAATAAAAATAACACATTCTCTACACAGGTCAAACAGAACACAAGCTATGCATGTGCATCACATATCCTTGAGTTTCTGCACAAAGAAAAAGTAGAACAGCAATCGGGCTAAGCTCTGTGCACTCTAAGGAAAATGCATTTCATTATTAGGACTCATTGGTATGAATAAAGCATAACTTGCTCTACTTTAACATATTCATTCCCTATTGCTATTTTTTTTATTAGTCAGTAAAACAAACAAAAAAAAAATCAGAATTAAAAGATAATGCATCTCCCATGTATGGGAATAAAGCTTTTTGTTACTCATATCACTGAGACAAAAACCAGATCATTGCCCAGAGTAATTTCTGTCCCCCTAAAACTGTACCTTTATTAAAGGTCTACAAGTTCTGGTTCAGAAATAGGTAACAAAATAAGAATTCCTTACACTTTGTTATATTTAAGTTACACTGAGAGCATATTTGCCCATAAAATGGAACAAGAAATGTAGCATTTGTATAAATAATACACTTGAGGTAATGGAGATATAAACATACACATCACAAAGCCATCTGGAGCACAGTTTTCCCCAAATTTGGGCACAAAGAGTATAAAGAAATGTGTTGTCCGCTAGGTTTTCTCTAGGCATCTTTTGTACTTTTCAGCTTCCCGCACCGAGGAAGTGATACTCCAGTGCTCCATGTTGTAAAGGAGGCAAAAGGTCCAGCAGTTAGGACCACTGGAGTGAAGCCTTGGTAAGAGGTTGCCTGAAGTGATTCTGCATGGCTCCATAGCTATTTGATTAACATTGACTCTAGCCCACAGGCTCCTTCTGTTTGGGCCAAATGCAATGCTGACACACTCTGCAGCTCAGCACCAAACACCCTTTCCATTCTTCAACAGTTTACTTGCATTTCTGCGTGCTGGTTTCTTTTGGCTCCAAAGACAGCTTCACCTGCAGGGTTTCATTTTTCTGTTTGACACCTTGCCGTTGATTTTCCCTTATTGCACAAAAGAACTTGGTCCAGTGCCTCTTTCACAAATGCCTCTTTGTAGTAAACGAAAGCCTTAATGATCATATTTTGATTGTAGACTTGATTAATTTTGACTTTGTTTAATTTGTGACCTTTGCTGAGATCTTTAGGGCTGGGAATTAGAGAGCACACTGTACCACTGTACTTCGGACATTGCAGGTTTGCCAATTTGTTTCATGCCTCATTTGTCACAAAACCTATGAAATTGTAGTCCAAAGCCAGCTTCATATTTTTCAAGGTGAGGCAAAAATGTTATTTGTTTTTGTTTTAAATTAACATCTCCTTGCTACATTCATCTGGTTTTTCAAACTCAAGACCAAAGCCTCACTAACAATGAGAATATAGCAAGCAAGACAAATCTAAAGATCAGCTTATCAAAAGAGAACAGCTTGCTTCTCTGCAATTACAGCACTAAAGTGGTAAGATAAGCATACTCAATTTTAGGTACAGGCATACAATAAAGAAAAAAAAAAAAAGGATGTAGAAAGGATTTGCATGAGAACATACTAGAAGAGAGAATTAAATGAAGATTTATATATCATACTTGCACAGCTTTTTCTGTTAAACATTTGTCTCAAGTTATTTAAAAACATAGAAAGCTAATAAGATTTTGATTTCTGACATCACTGAAATTCTGTGGCCACACGATTCCTTCATGTGTGAAGGAATCACATCATGTTTCTGGCTTCAGTTTACTTCTTTGAGAAACAACAACAAAATTTCTCTGTTTTTATGAAAAAGAAGACTTTGATAAACAAGATCCTTCAGTGAAAAGAACTAAACTGCACAGTATTAAAACTTGCATTATTGATATTTTTAGAAAATAATATGGCTAGCAGAAGTCATAACGACTTTCTCCAAATACCAGGAGATATCCCTGGCATTCTTTATAAGCTAACCAGGCTTAACCCTTTCACATCTCCAACCTACTGAGGGCTTGACAGTGAAAAAGAATTTTTAGCTATCTTTAACCAACAAAGTGAATGATCTAAAAAAAAAAGGTAGTTTCCCTTACATGAGGAATATTCAAAATGGATTACATGCTAGGACAAAATTTCTCTTTAGAAGTTGAATCTGCAAACCTAAGCTGGTATTAATAGAAAGAACTAAGCCCTCAGCGTGATATGTAAAACAAGTTCATATATATAATCTATATATTTTTGAAGAGACAATTTTGGTTCTTATAGACATCAACTCAGGGAAGTATATGATCTGTGCTAAAGAATCTGCAAGACAACACCCTCTCTATTCTGTTTCATCTTCATGAAAGCATGCTCAACCATACCTAAGCTATTTGCAATAGGTTGGTGTCATTTGTGTGTAAAAACCTGCAGGGAACAATATTCTACACCCTACCCACACCCTGTTCTTCAGTTTAGTGAGATCATTTTGAATTCTCATCTTGTTCTCCAAAGTGCCTTAATACCCACATTGGCATTTTGGCAATATGTCTTTTGGCTTGTCAGCCACGTCATTACTGCACATTTTGAACAGTAGGAGACTTGGAGGAGACCTTTAAGAAAATCAGGTAATACAGGTTTCCATTTTGACAATGAACTAATTGTTCTTTTCCAGCTACCTGCTTATTCACTTTATAGTAGTTAATCAGGAACATAATCCCTACTTTGCTGATGAGACAGTTCTGAGAGATAATGACAGAAATCCTCCTGAGGTCAAAACATATCACATCTACTGTATTACCAATGGCATATGGAGACACCTTGTTGATTTGTCATGATTTAATCTCCACAAATTCAGGCTACCTGTTACTTAACACTTGACTATTTTCTGAGTATTTACAAATAATATTTCTTATTTACTCCGACATATAGCTAGGAACTGAAGGTAGACTGATGAAATCCTTTGGTTGCTTACAGCTACCTGCAGTTTCATAGCAGTATTGTTGGCCTCAGAGCTTTATTTATGAGATTAAACTAAATGTTCAAACTAGTTGTTTTCTAGATTATTTAGCAAATGCTACTTTATCATTTAGTTCAACTTAGAATCACAGAATCATTAAGGTTGGAAAAGACCTCCAAGATCATAAAAAAAGGTTGATCCCTAGATTACAAAGTGGATATAAACTAGTGTGATCTTTTAGTTTCCAATGCTTTCTTGACGTAAGTTTTAAAGAGAAAAAAAAGCTGTAAAGTGCCAGCAGACTGAAAAAGAAATACGGGTTTATGGAAAGCTATAGCATTATCTGTTTCGTGCTTGAGCAAGGGCTATAAAAAGGGATCTAGGGAACACCAAATACAACATTTTGTTGAATGTTTCAGTCTTTCCTACAATTCTGTATGTCCTAGTTCCTAGTACTAAGAACGATAGCTCTCTCTCTCCTGTAACCTACATGAACTATAATGCTCTATATTGGACTGAGAGACCTGAATAAAACAATGACAACAGCACATCTTAAAAAAGATGCTTTTAGGGTATTTATTGTTTTCTCTTAGGATTTCCAAGCAAACAGTTCTGGTCAATTTTCCTGTTTTTAACTCCTCTTATGATAGTCCCTTGTGCTGCACACAAGACACCGCCAAACAAACCAACAAGCTCTCAAACCCTCTCACTATGGGATTTTCTCAGAACTTCCTTAGACTTGCAAATGATGTTTTTTATTTTGCCTAAAGATCTCAAATATACTGTTTGAGAAGGGAGGAAAACAAAAAGATACACTGAATATTACATAGTGAATATTCACATTCAGAGCGATTTCAAAGATTATAGGGGCTGCCAACAATTTGGGTCATTTCCCCATGTTTCTTATATGACTCCCATTTCTTCTCAGTTTGTCCTCCAGGACTGTAGGGAACCAATTATTTGCTTTAGAGGTTATTTCTGTAATTAAAGTAAATTGACCTGACTTCTCTTGAAAAAGGAATTTCTGGTCGACTACAGAAAATAACATGAAGTTAGTAAGCTTTGCCTTACCTACATCCCGCAAAGCTTCACTGCTATTTCAAAAACAATAAAAGAATGACTTACATATGCACAGTGGCCATATGAGCACATCTAACCTTTGAGATTTCCCTCCTTGTATTTTGAACTATGTTGACGATGTCCGGATGGGATTTACAATGGCTCAAAGCTACTATTGTTCACACTACATTAAATCTACAATATATGCAATGAGATACCATAATATTTTCACTTGGAACTTCTATTAACCCACAACTTGACTGTATTTAATGAAATATGTAGTGCTCACAGAGTTGATTTATATGCATCACTATTTACAGTGCGCGTTTATAAAAGAGTAAAAAGCACCCTAAGGAGCTCATGGTTCTTTCGACTTTAACAGAAAGTAAAAAGCGCCTGATTTGGTTTAGCTCAGTAACACCCCTAGAAGCCCCAGAATCTTATAGCAGGATTAGGAATGGCGACAGGAATCACTGATGCAGCTGAAACAGCTAGCATAGGAAATGTACTATTGCTACCAAACCTGCACCAAAAAACACTCATGCATATTTTATTTTTGAAACAAAGACCACAGTCATATTTATGTTTGTTGTATACGTATATATCAAGTATACAGAAACAATAAAAAAACCTGCTGAAAACCAGGAAGTCCATTTCTGTCTGTGCCGTTCTAGAAATAATTGGAGTGGAGCATTCATACACCCAAGGGAAAAATACATAGATTCTCCTGAACAGATAAACCTTTACTTCTAAGAGAACTTCTGATTGTCTTTCATTACAGAAAGTGTATTTTAGAATATAGCAAGGGGAACAGTGCTTTTTTACTGAAAAATTCCTTTTCAGTATCTAGCAGAAGGTGGTATGTTGGTGCCCTCAGAGCTATTTTACAAGCAATCTGCTTTAAACATTAGTCAAAACAAATCTGTCACTGACTCCATTCTTCTGCCAATTTAACATTAGTTAAGCTGAGTGATTATATCTAGAAAAAGGGATTATTATTTTTATTCTTTTAGATAAGATGATCTGTACAATACGCAGGTTATGGTAAACACAAACTTTCCCCAAAGTAAAGTCAGTTGGGCAATGAAGAACACAGGGCACTAATGACTTCCAAGACACTGTCTTGTGCTGCACCTGCTCTAGGTTTGCAATAATGAATTAGAAAACTGAGAAAAGACAGGAAGGGTGTTCATTTGCTAATGCTAGGACTGTGTTAGCCTAAAACGTTACACATTTTAGTACTCTCTGTGTATGCCAAAGATCTCTACTGATGAGATTTTTCATCCTAATTTCTATAAGAATACTGTAATCTGTAAGTAGAAAAAAAAATGAAACCTGCGCATTGTTAACACTGAGGTTATATGCTATGCTTTTTGCATTCTGTCTTGAAAGAGGTGTAATTTCATTGCACCATCTAGAAATTGGGTTCCCAGAACTACTCAAGGGATCACCTAGACTCAACCCAGACCCCGGAAAACATCCAGTAGAAAAAACACCTCCCATGGAAAGGCATGGAAACAAGAGCACAGTGTAACTTACTTTTCAGGAAGTAAATGACTGGACCTCCTTTCCCCAACTCCTCCCTATAACATTAATAGCCGTAGGAATTACTGAATGGAACAAACCCCTTTAACACCACCTGGTGTACTTTTCAGCAGTTGGTCCTGCTTCCAGGCCTGTCATGCCTCATTAAGATAGTACAGTACTTTCTCTATATAAGACTGTTCTGGGGGACCATAGAATTCAAGATAAAATGAGATATGGAGGTTTTATCATAAGACAGAATGGGACTGGGGCATATAGTGCCAAGATTTTAGTATCTGAGAAAACCACAGAAGAAAAAATTTTTCAAGGAAGGTGAAGAGTGAAAACAAACCAGTTACAAAAGACATACATAACTTCCCGATAGTTAAAGAAACAGAGGAAACCACAACAATCCAATTCTGTCTCTGCTCATATGGGGCACCTTGTTTACACAGGCTTCACTAAAGGTCTCACTTCTTTTCCTACTTTGCAGTTTATCCTTTCTGCTAAACCTTAAGATTTACATTTAATAGTTCTCTCACCCATGTGAATCATATGACCAAAGAGCTTTGTACTGGTGCCCATAAATGGGTTGAGCTTTTCTGCTTCTTTCCATGATTTAGGACATTCTACAGTTGGTTTCACTGAAAACCAAGTGGCAGGCTGCCTCTGATATTACCACCCTACTGATATCTAAGGCTGCTTGAAGGCTCACTGACAGTGCAGCAGGACAGAAAGGATAATAGACATCAAAACCTTACTTGCCAAAAGAGGGAAAGTGCATAAGAGATTGTTTTCTATCAAGCTTTCAGCTGAATGAAATAATTACAGCAGAACCCACCAAATGTCGAGGTAACCGAGATTTACTGTCACGTTTATGAAGAGCTTAATGGTTCACTATAGTGAGGAGAATTGTGAAGCCAAAAAAAAATGAAAATACATTTTCTGGCCCTTCAGTAACCTTTATCCTTACAAGACATACAACATATCTACACGTAGCGTTTCAGCTTTCCTGCTGGCTTCTGTGGGACTCATTTTGAGATTAACAGCAGCTCCAAGTTCATTTTATTTCCAGTCATTCAATCTTAATGTCTCTATTTTCCAGTAATTAGAAATGGGCATTTTTTCACGTTTCTGACTACTGCAACTGAACTTTTTACAGCTTAAAAGTCAAAATCTTACTGGGTAAGTATATCAAAATAAAATAAACATATATTTTTATGCTCAGGAATTAAAAAGGACAAAACTATGGGAACGGGATATTTTTTATGTTCATTTTTACTTTGTGTCCTCCTCTGAAATAGGCATTTTAATGAAAAAAAAAAAAAATCTAAGCTTGGAGGGGAAAGAAGAGGCTGCTGCCATGCACTTGTTCAGCTTTGCCCCAGACAGTAAATCCTATGGACATGGAGTGCCCCCTGTGGGACTGGAGATTACTTAAAATTGCAACAGTAATTACAGGAGGAGCGCTGGCACCATTGCTGTGATTGCCCATTGGCCTGATATACCAAGTGACTCATAGACCTTACAGTCTAGTTCAACATGATGAAGACTTCGAGCTTACCCTAGAAAGCCATACCTTGCAAATGCAAGGTTAAGATATTACTAATTTGTAGCACACAGGACAAATGTGAACTCACTTCAAACTACAGAGACAACCGTTTATATACGTAGAACATACACATACTTCCTTTCTTCCTTTGCAACTAGGAATCACTCTTCTCCTCTGGAGAACTGTCATAAGACCATAGGCATAAAATACGACTCTATAGTGACTCAAACAAGTCTTTAATTTCCAAGAGCACATTTTCCAGTGCGCTGACAAGCTATTGGATGGACACTGATACTTTTTTTTTTTTCAAGTTTTGCTCATCATGGATATATATAGCATGAAAAAATTTTGTTTGTTGAGTCTGTTTGCTGCATTTGAATTACTTCACACATCATTTTGAACCAGCAAAAATTACTTTTCTGGCAAATAAACTCTGTGCCAATTAATCAGTTGCTTTTGGACCACTTTCAATTTCAAACTCCTACTCATACCTCCAGACAATACTGCTTTATTGCTGAGAGGATGAACTTTTTCGAAGATAAACAATCATGGCTTTTGCTGACTTCTTTTTCTTATCTGACAGCCAGAAAATGAACATGTGGACTTATCAACCATCTACCAAATATTTTAAGCAGACTTGCATGACATACAGGAAAACTGTAGCAGAGAAGGATGAACATAACACTGCCTAGGTTGGCATCTTGTTTTTAACAGTAGCTCTCAGCAGGCCTTCCAACTCATGGATAAAATAAAAAACAAATGCAATCGACAGCTTAATTAAGCGACACAGCCCTGGTTCATTTCTGATCACCACCTACCCTCTGTACCAACAATCTTAATTAAACACTATCTGGCGGAAAAATGGAATGCATTCATGTAATCAAATAGTACCGTGGTAAATATTCAAAAGACCACTCAAATAAATTAACGAGTAGTTAAAACACATTTATGAGAGCTTGATTTTGAAACAAATTATGTTCCACTGTAACAATCCCTTTGTAATATCCTTGATTATTTTTAAAGAAAAAGAAAAGATAATAGTAAATTATTCTTGGATAAGTAATACACTTTGTGATGTGCGCCAGCAGGATCAAGGATTCAACTCTGACACGCCAACTACATTATATAAGTCTGCATCACTTGAATTATAGAGCTAGCAAAGACTTCAATTAGCAAGAAAGGGCATAATTCAGGAAAGGGCTGTTGGACAATTTTCTAAAGGAACAGATTGAGAAATGCTCCAACTGGGATTTATTGACCTTGAAGCAGATGACTTGGGAGAATCTTCTGGTCCTTCTGACCAAAACAAAAGGGCTGCCTAGACAAAAAAAAATAAAAATAAAAAAGTCTCTTCTCTACATGCAGACACAGTGTCTGTTCTCCTTCCCTATAAGTAGAGAGTCCACTGCTACAGTTTTGGCAATTGCATGAACTCGGCCCCAGATTAGAATGTTTGTGCTCAGTTATTTTCACACACTGCCAAAATTTGCTGACAACACCAGGAGAAAAAAAGGGAAAGGAAAACTGGTGATTTTCAACAGTTTATAACTCAGCTCAGCCTAAGCAGGTTTTTATGGGACAAAGAACAGAGATTTCTCTGTAGACAGCACTTTATTCCTGCCTAATTTAAAAGATTTGCTGTGAATGATGGAAACATTAGAACTTAAAGAAAACATAACAAAACAAAAATCCTAGCAGTTCACTAATGTTTTTTTTTTTTACAGTAGATCATGTTTGTTGATATCAATAGAGAGACCATTATCTAGCTGCTTCATAATTATTTATAACAAAGATAATTTTTTTTTAAGAAAATAAAAATATTAGACTTAAAGGCAGAGGTGTTCAAAATACATAGTACTTCTTTAAGGAGTGAAATTTCTTCCTTGGAATACTTCATATTTCTGCTGTTCCAATGCCACAGTAGTCCCTAAAGAGTGTGAAATGATCTTCTCAGAGTTACAGAGTCAGTAGTAAACACAAGTTGTACTCTAAGAAATGCTATTTCAAATGTATATTATCACTAACATAATACATAACAACTTCCTAGCACAACCCCAAGGTAGCTTTCTGGAGTAATCTTGCTGCTTTAACTTTCTTTCAGTCCACATCTAGAATCTCCTAAAGCAACATAATCTAAGCTATTCTTCTTGTTCTTCTTCTTCTTCTTCTCTCATTCTCCCCTACCTCATTAGTTGACTGTAGGGCCCAAGCTGTTAAACTTACACCTCTAACAAATTGCAAATTTAATCAGAGCTGCATTTGAGTATCTGAAACTCTTCCACTGAAGTGTGCCCTAAAACTTGGGCAACAATATTGCTTTATGGTAATCATGAAAAGTAAATGTACAGCAATTACTGTTTTCTGTTAAGGATATCAAAATCTGTTCAAATGCTTCACAAAATCATTCAGTTGCTGTTATTTTTTAATTAAGACAGTAGAAAACATTTTGTCAACATTAGAAACTTCTGCAAAACTGGAAAACAGCTGAGAAGAGTACTTTTTAAAAGAGGCATGGACTGGGAAAATGTGGCAACAAAGAATATACTGAGGTTCCTGTATATAAATATAAGATATTTAATTGACTGGGAGTCCTCACTAGAGACTTGTTTGCAACAGAGCCTCTCAGTGAGCATGAGTTTTTGAAGTTTGGATGCGTTTGGCAGCTTTATAGAACTTTAAGACAGATCAGCTATGTCTAAAACATGTTTAGCTAGTTAACTATACAAATGTAATGTTTTTTCCATCTTTCCGTCCATGTGCTGACAGCATTACCATTCTCTCCAGTGTTCTTCTTCCTTCTGAGGTACAATGGATCTACCAGTTTATGCAGTTCCCAATACTAAATTTCAGTACAATAGCTTTCCAACAATAACTTACTTAGCTAAGAGAGGTCATCATTTAAAAGAAGTGAGTAGTTATATTGAAAGCGCTGGAGCTACACAATTTGAAATACATTTCAGGATATACTATACAATACGTTTATATTTTAATGAGAAGGTTTGGCAGAGCAGTTTGGCAGAAGAAAGTACTGCCAAGTGATTGGATATGGGATATATCTCCAGTTGCTTTGGATTCCCACATCACCTTAAGAGCTATTCTTCCCATCCCCCAGTACACCAACTCTCAAGCCAGTCAAATTTATAGCTCAATAAAACTTTTTTATTAAAAATAAGAAGTGTGGCTTTCAAGTACTGCAGTCTTCCAATGTCCCTATGCCAGGTCTAGATCAGACTGTAGTAGTTGAATATGATGCTGAAGAAGCTTGGCCCACTTTGCAGAGCACTCCTAAGTTAGAGTTTCAAGATCTAAGCCACCTCTCTTTCCATTTTGTAACAGCTGTTTTTCTATCCAAGAAAATAAAAGGAGGGGAAAGGGGAAAAGAAAAAAAAGGAAAGAAAAAATGAAAGGAAAATGAAAGAAAAAAGGAAAAATGAAAGAAAAAAAGGAAAAAAAAAATATAAAAAAATAAAAAAATAAAAAAAGAAGGAATGAAAAAAAGAAAAAAGAAAAGAAAAAAGAAAAGGAAAGAGGCTAGTATAGAAAAGCTAAATAAATAAATAATGGCTCACAAAAACCACAGTGGAGGAACCACTGCTGGTCCTGCCAATAAAAATGTTCCTTCTCTTCAGGGCTGGCTAAACAACTGAAAGTGTTTCTAATGAACTGCTGGCAGCACTATCCATCATTGCACTAAATGGATTCATGTCTCCCTAAACTAAGGATAACTATTCATCTATAATGCACAGTCAGAAATTAGGAAGTATTTAAGCCTTAGAAGTCTAATTCCTCACTTTTCCCCATCACAAAGCTTGGTTTTATTCAGGTCTCCTTATGTAAAGATGACAAGAGAAGTCTGATAGAGAAATTCAGTCTCAGTTCAAGTACTAATGAATCATCCACATGAGTCTGAAAACCACTTTAGCAGACTAGACATCTGCCGTATCATTTCAGCATTGCAACTATCTGACAATATGTTTGTCTCATCCCTCCTTCCTTTTTATCATTTGTTACATTGACTTGTGCCTTCCCTTTAAGTAGATCATAGGCCACTCTAGACAAGATGGCACATTCGTAAGACTTAAAATAATTGGGTCACAACAATTGTTTAGGAACACTGAAGATGCCATTGTGCAGATAATAGCTTTCTACTGCAAATGTTCAGAAGATGTGTTTTTGAGCCCCAACAGAAGTATGAAAGTAATGTAGATAATCCCTAGTCAGAAGTCACTTCTGAAGACTTGACTGATTATATAGATAGCTGCCTACAAAGGCATACTCGTAAAATGGTTGTCTTTAGGTCACTGGGGATCAGAGAAGAATTCAAAAATATCAATAAAACATGCTTACAAAAAATGGTAAGAAACACTTACTTCATCTCCAGGACTTCCTCCAAATGTTTTCTTCTTTCTGCTCGTAGGTTGGTCAAATGGGTTTCCTTCTCAGCCAAAGACTGTTGAGTAGAGGACAATTTTGCTTTCATAGACTCCAGCTCCTGCTTAACCTTCTCCATGGCCATCATCAGCTCCTCTACCTAAAACATTTTTGAGGAAGGCAGGAAGAGAGAAAAAAAGTACAATGTGATCACCTGGAACTTAAAGGTCACAACTAAATCAGAGTCCGAGGTTACCAATGCATGTACACTGCATAATACTGTAGACCAGAAGAAGCATCATCTAGCACTGTGGAAACTACATCTACACTTGATGGAAGCAGCATTATATTCTGTGGCTTAATATGCTCTGCTGACTGGAACATTACCGTTATGATACCGTATTACACATCTCCAACTCTTCAATATTTCTATTTTAGAAAATGTACCACAAGGATAAATAGATGATCTATATGAATTAAATTAGCTCAGAAAATTGCTAGGTATTAAATAGAACACATGGATAATATTCTGAAAATGTTCTCTGTAAGTAACCCCTAAAAAGAAGCTACGTATGTACTTTAAGAATGAAGTTAACAATGTTTCTGAAGTAGGGAGAGGACTGGGTTACCATGCAGATGTAAGTAAGGATACTTCCCTCAAAATAAATGTTGAACAATGCTTATAACCACATTTTGTGATTTAGCAACATAAATTACCTTCAAAGAGTTGCTGATAGCAGACAGGTAAAGAACAACGCTCTTATCTCCAGGTTATTACAAGATGGGAAAGGTTCACAATTATCATAATTGTAGGTTCTAGAATAGATGCTGCACAGATGAATCTATTTGTATTTTGTTCTGTACTATGAGCAGGTTTTGTCACAGCTGCAGTTCATCACTTTAACATGCAAAATCACAATAAATGCTGAAGCATAGCTATATGTAGTATAAAAAAATGGATATTTTAACAATAATTTTATAGTAATGTTAGATGTCACAGAGATTTCTTTCACCAACATCATCCTTATAGATTTTATCTATCATAACCAATCACTCATAAATAATTTTATAATGTGTTTCAAATGTGAGAAACTCAAATGTTACTATTGCACACGATCAAACATTCGTATAAATTTAGTATGACATTACAGCATTGTATTGCATATCCCCAGACAACAATCAACTTGTGCTTCAACCTAGAAGTGAATTACTGAAATTATATTAAGCTCAATTTCTATTTACATGGTTTTACAATGAGTTGGGAGCATTACTCACTATACAGGTACTAGAGGATGTAAGGTGTGGAGTCTACCACTGCTTGCGGTAATAAATCAAACACTCCAAAAGGCAGAGCTATTGGCTCAGGACAAACATTGATAATCATCCTCAATCATTTATAAAGCAAAACTGTAATTTAGAATTGGAATATTCATAAAATCTAGCATAGACATACACTGCTTAAGGCAAAATGCCTATCTATTTACACTAAACTGCAGCTGACAATAGAAATTCTTGTGCCCAGCAAATTAAGAAAAATTTAAGAAATGTCATTGTCAAAAACTATTCAAAATGTACAGCCAATACTTCACCCAGCAATCAGCAGACTGAAGGGGAATTTCAGTGATGCATAGTCAAAACTGGCTAGCATGCATAAAATAACCCAGTTTTCCTGTCTTGTTCATGTGCAAAACAAGACCAGAACCTCTGTCAATTTTTAAAATAAACAAAGAGAAAGCTCCGTAGAAAGAAATGGGGAAAAGTTAGAAAAGAATGTAAAGAAAAACTGCAGAAACAATGAATAGCAAAAGTACTTCTGGGAAGAAAACTGATACCTAGAAAGAGAAAAATGGCAACATGCTGGACAAGTGAAGGTGTACTAGTATATCAACTTCTACTTCCTATGGCTGGATCAGAATTATCGACATAAACATTTTCCTTTAAATCAAGGAGAGAAGAGGCATGGCATCTATAAAATCCTCCGCTTTTAACAAAAAGCAACCTCAAATAAACAAGTCCCCAGCCAACTGCAACAACCTAAAAGGTTTGTGTCAATCTGTCAGTTGCCAAGATAAAACAATCTTTGAAGCAACAACTTTTCCATAATGAAGTTTGAAAGATTTCTGCCATCTGTCATTCCAGTCCCAGTCATCCAAATTTGTGATATTAACACCAAAGGATCCGTTTGCTTGATGCAGATCTGTAACATAACAGCTCTGTGCTACTAAGACACAATGAAGCTGGAGGCTAATAGCTAGGGCAAGGCAGTCACTGCTGGGTGGCAAGATTAAACCCTTCAGCAAAGGCTTATATTAATTGGAGTACTGACTTCTGTGGGTATTATATTCTTTTTCTAATCACTCCATTTGGTAATTTTTTCATTCTGAGGTTTTATTCTATGTTTGTGAATGTTAACATAAAATTGATCTAATCATATATTGGGAACAGACAAAATGTGAGTAGATTTCACGTGGCACCAACAACTTTGCTTACTGAACTGTCACTACCTTCCATTCTGTCTAGAACCCATCATTTGTCATGCTACTTACTAAGGACAAAATTCACTGAAGTAGTAATGTCTGTATTTACAATAAAGACTTAATTGTTTGAATTCATCAAGCTATAGATATTCCACGGCAGCATTTCCATTAAACTTATAGAAAAGAAAAACTTTTTATGTGGCAAGTTATGAATCTTAGTGCAGATCTGTTTACATGTCCCTGTAAGCAGTCCTGTGAGAAATGATACAGAAATAATCACTGGAAGCACCTTCCTTGCAATAGATGTCTAATTTAGCCTATACATGAAACTTTAAATCCACCCTTGATTTTTTTTTTCCCCTGAGAGCATCTAATTAAATAACAAAGAAAGTGTTTGCCAATAACCAGAGATTTCTGAGACATGCTGTTGACGTTTTCAATTTAACTCAAGGTAAGCTTGTGTCCAATGCCTAGAAAGCTCCTATTTCAGAATGTGTAAAGAGCATACTCTCACTCCTCTTCTCTCTGTGCTGAAATGATAGTATAATGGCATGAAAGAATCCATAGTTCAAATGTATATGGGGTTTCAATCATGCAGATGGTCCAAGCTGTTATTCTTGTTATATTTCTTTCCTTATTCTTTTTTTTTTTTTTTTTTTCTCCTTCTGGTCAAGTATTTGAATACTGTTATGATCAAGTGAAGAAGACTTTTAATGAAAGGTCTCAAAGGGCATGACAAAGGGACTTGACTATTAGACTAAGAACCATGCATACTCCTAAACTGGAGATATGGTACCTCAGATGCAGTGATACATGGGAAACTTACAGTTTGATGTCTAACTACTGAAAAAAAAAAAATAGATACATTTTCATTTTTCTGACTTAGGGAAAAAAATTGTATTCCAGTATAAATACAGGTGCTGTGGGTTATGAGATAGCTGTATATGTTCATTAATGTATCTCAAAAGTTCCAGGCAGAAACAAAAAGATGGAATTTTAGAAAACAAAGATACAAGGACCACTAGGAACAATTTATTTTCAATGAGCATTTCATAAATCAATCACTAAAGATCTTGTTTTCAAAACCACCTCAGGAAGCTAACTTACATATTTAAAATTATTGGCTTTCTGAACATAGGCCTTTCTTGAATAAACAACGGATTAGTATTACAAGACAAAATGTACTAGAAATCTGTACTTCTGTCCAAAATGAATTAGGCCACCAAAACAAAAGGTCTTGAAATTACAAGTCAGTAGTAAGAATACTACAAGTCCTGAAAAAAATAATTAACATTTCTCATGAAGTTCTACTCAGTGTCTCAGAGGACCCTCTCCAACTTTTTTTCAGATCCTGAGTTTTTAAGCTATTTTTCATTTCACTGTGTACATTAATGAAATGATAAAGGGACTGCAAATTTCTGCATTATCTTTTACTGAGCTGATTAGACTGCAGGACAGAGAGAAAAGAAAGAAACAGACATGCAAAGAAAGACAAAGACAAGAGTTCTGGCTCCATGTAAACTTGTTTGGATACCAGAAAATTTTCCCAGAACAGATGTTAAGACATGGAAAAAGCACAGGCCAGACTTGGGACTTAAGTATGTAATTTAACTGCCTCAAGTAACATATTACAGGGAGAATGCATTGAGTCTGACATAACCTGGATTGCCAGCAGGACCAGATGGTTTGCTTAAATCACGAGCTAATAAACCTTTACACAAAATAGAAGGAAATGAATTATGGTTTCATCACAGCCCCATTTTTGTTAAAGCAGTAGGGTGGCTTTAGGTACTCCTAAAGACCATAACCAAGACACTTAACTAAATTCTTGGCTATTCTGAATTGAGGGAACAACTTTCAAATTCTTATAGCTATTGGGACAGCTGATGGGTATAGCTTTTTGAGAGCTAAAATATCAGGGGAGAATGAGAGAAATAAGTAAGCAGTAAAAGGAGAAATCTTAGTTTTCAGTAAAATTAGAATATTATTTCTGGTTTGTATATTAACGACAGCCATTAGCTGAAAGACCTGTTTAAAGCTCTGCCACACTGGCAGCGGAGCAGAATGGCACAGAGCAGAATGGCCCTGCCCCTACCACATGCACAGCTCTGGCTCTGCATCAAGCCCCTCTTACTCACTACCACTGCAAGAACATGCATATTCTGGAAGGCATACAGAGAAAGTGGGCGCAGCTACTGGCTTCTCTGTCACGACAATGCTGTCACATTGTCACTAATCCTTTTGAAGCACGTATGTGAGGTTAAGATGCTTTACCTCCGCTTTTATTCTGTAACTGTAAGGATACTGTAAGGATATCCTAAGGTGAACAGATGTTCATCACATAAAGAGAATGCTCTTCCCTACACTGTACATGCTCCACATGGTCATTGTTGATGAACACTACCATGAGATCCTACACAGACAAGTGAAAAAAAATTTTTTTTGAATGTTGGAATTCCTTAGCTGAGATCCTGCCTAAAGAAACTGGGAAATAAACATAGCAGAATGTTGTGCAACAGTTACAGTGTTTCTGCATATCACATTTTCCTCCATCCCAGAGGACGTCAGATTCGCAGCACCCCTTTTGCCAAAGTCAACTGTGTATAGTATTACAGGGCTGTGGCAGACTGCATGTACTGAGAAGAACAGTTTTGTTTTTTTCACAATGAAGAGGGGAGTTGGTGTCAAATCTGAGAAACTGGCTGGTGGATTATCAGTTCTGAGACAAGGCAAGGTTTCTGATTATCTGTAATATACAGCAATAATTTTAGTGCTAAACTATATATACAACAAGACTTTTAGAGATGAACTGCGTGTTTCTTTACATTAATGTGTATCCTTCTTAAGTCTTTGAGTCACTGATGACTCTAAGCAATGAAGACTAATAGTCAGACTGACCAGAAGATATCTGACATTACAAAGTCACTCCTGTAGTACCCACAGAAACACAGGAGTACTTGAGTACCATCAGGAGTGATTTTTGCTCATATTCTGAGAGCCTTGTGTTCTTGGTGTGAAGGAG
The DNA here is from genome assembly GCF_964035555.1 of Netta rufina. NCBI lineage: Eukaryota > Metazoa > Chordata > Aves > Anseriformes > Anatidae > Netta > Netta rufina. The sequence goes on from NC_140123.1 coordinate 142,729,656, forward strand.
AAGGAATCAAAGCTCACATATGTTTAGGAAAGAGAAATGTCTCCTGAGCTTAGATGTTAGGACTGAGGAAGTTACAGCTGTGTCCTGTTCAGATGTTTGGAGGTAGCTTTGACAGTTGTATCTCCTAAATGAGGGCTATAAGCCATATAAATAAGCAATGGCCGGCTGCTGGGACAAGAGCTCTTGAGAAGGAAGCAATAATCCTCTCTGCTTAACACACACACACTAAATGAGTCACACTAGGAAAAAAAAGCGAAAGACTGAATTCAGATTTCTGTTAAGGACAGAAGCCTGTTGCAGTCTCCATCATCTGAAGACTATAATAGGTTAAAATTGTATTTTTTACACTGTATTGAGCTAGAACCTTCATCTGATGAAGTATATTCACTATGCTTTTTAACCCTTGCAACCATACCAAAGGAAGCTGACCAATTTTATTTTACGTGGATCTACAGTCATATAGTCATATGTCTTGTGTTCATCTTCGTGACTAGCAATGAAGTTCTCCAGTCCCTTGAGAACAGAGCAGCAATGACTACTTTGAAAGATAACAAACAATCTTGACAAAAGTTGGATTTAAAAACTGGATTTAAAAATTACTACGTTAGTACCATTTAAAAATCACTACAGAGGTAGACAAAGTAGAATTTAGCACACTTAGCACTTTCTGCAGAATTTTGCACATACAAATTTAGCACTATTTGTTAATCCAAACAACTCCTTCAGAAAAGTGGCTAATTCATGATACTGCAAGCACAGCTCTAAACAAAGACATCTTCAAAATAGCTTGACCTTTCTTAGGGTACATCTGTGATTGCTGCTAAGGTGGTAGTAGTAGTAGTAACTGGGCCAAAGGAAGCATTTCAGCTCAGACTTATTACCAAAGGATCTAAGCTCACAAGGAGTCTGCAAACCACACTGGCTTTCCTTTTGTTGCATTTTAGATAGTTTCATGTTAACTGGGGTATGTCATCATGGCAGACTTAAATTTAGACATACCCTAATAATATTCAAAGTAAATATTTAATGCTGTGCTACACAGCACAGATTGTCAATTTATATAGTTACAGATTGATTCTCCAAAGAGAAAAATTCTGGGATGATATATTAACTCACTACATGTAGTGAAAAATGGTATGCTAATTCACCATTCAGCTTCAACACTCTTCCCAGAAGATGTTAAGGATTATGAACAGTTATTATGTGAAAGCACATGCATTTACATGAAGGTTGAACATATGGCTAAAGTTTAACTGAAGAAGTACAGTCTCATTGGCAAGCTCAGGAAAGTTTCCACCTCTGCTAACTTGAGGAAGCAAATCTTTAGCATTGTAGTTAATAGAAAACAAAGATCAGAATCTAGCCACAGCAACTAAAAAGTAATCCCACTGTTCTGAGCCAACTGAACTAAGGCTACAATTCATTGAAGGCTTTGAAGGAATCTGATGATAAACAGCAGTACAGCAACGTCTGGAAGCTTTTGCGTCAATAGGAAATGTTTCAGAAAGAATCCTCAATTAAATTAACCTCAAATCTCTCTCTGTCACTCTTTTGTGTTTTTCTGTATAGAAGAATGGTCCAGAAATGAATACAATTTCTTTTCTTGCATTTAATGTATTTTGATGAAAAATCAGTTGTCACAAAAAAGTGTGTGTTTTTCTAATTTATAAATTTAATATACAAGTCTTATGATTTTTTCTATTGCTTTAATCTACATATTATTGTATTAAATTGCAACCTTAGATGCAAGTGTAAGATCACAACTGGAACATGGAAAAGAAATTCCAATTGGAAAAGTCACAGCACTAGCTTTAAGCAAATATTAAAGAAAGTATTTGCTCCAGTCCTTACAATTCCAAGTGAGCTTCACTGTAAAAATCTGCATGACTTTCTCTTTCAAAGCAGACTTAAAGGCAACTCAAGACTTTTTTCTTGAGCCAGAGCAAATACAATACTATGTAGAATTAGGCACTTGAGAAAATACCATATCAGATAGAGAGGTGGCAGGATGGAGTTTTCTCTAGTATGCTTTACTATATTAAAGGAGATAATTTGAGATCAATACTTGTCTATTAAAAATTTAAAAGGAATAAAAATCCAGAAAAAAACATTGTTAAGATTCCTCTTTGCACCAAATTTCCATGAATCAGTTTCCATCAATATTTCTCATTTCATTAAAATGGAAAGCTGATTTAAATGGAGAAATGCTCAATGTATATTTTGAGCAGAAGCTAGCTATAATTTCAGTATCCCCAATTCTCTTAAAAGTCATCAAATTTTGCTCACTTTGCAACTGGGCAACAAGTTTAATAAAATTAAAAGATTTGGGTTTGTTTTTTCCTCTATAATGTTAGAAAAAGATTTCTGTCTGAAAGTCATCTTTGGTTATGATATTCTATTTGATATTACAGAATCACAGAATCACAGAATTTCTAGGTTGGAAGAGACCTCAAGATCATCGAGCCCAACCTCTGACCTAACGCTAGCAGTCCCCACTAAACCATATCCCTAAGCTCTACATCTAAACGTCTTTTGAAGACTTCCAGGGATGGTGACTCCACCACTTCCCTGGGCAGCCTGTTCCAATGCCTAACAACCCTTGCGGTAAAGAAGTTCTTCCTAACATCCAACCTAAAACTCCCCTGGCACAACTTAAGCCCATTCCCCCTCGTCCTGTCACCAGGCACGTGGGAGAACAGGCCAACCCCCACCTCGCTACAGCCTCCCTTGAGGTACCTGTAGAGCGCAATAAGGTTGCCCCTGAGCCTCCTCTTCTCCAGGCTGAACAAGCCCAGCTCCCTCAGCCGCTCCTCGTAGCACTTGTTCTCCAGGCCCCTCACCAGCTTCGTCGCCCTTCTCTGGACCCGCTCAAGCACCTCCATGTCCTTCTTGTAGCGAGGGGCCCAAAACTGAACACAGTACTCGAGGTGCGGCCTCACCAGAGCCGAGTACAGGGGGACGATCACCTCCCTAGCCCTGCTGGTCACACTTCTTCCTATGCAAGCCAGGATGCTGTTGGCCTTCTTGGCCACCTGAGCACACTGCTGGCTCATATTCAGCCGACTATCAACCATCACTCCCAGGTCCTTCTATGCCTGGCAGCTCTCCAACCACTCATCTCCCAGCCTGGAGCTCTGCTTGGGGTTATTGTATTTCTGTTAATTATTCATTGAAGAAAAAAAATCCGTAAAGACCCCCAAATAGGTACAGCTGAACACACCTATGACAAGAATAAAAACTGTACTCTGTAACACCTCCTGAAAAGTACATTACTGAAATCAGAAGGAATTCTATATTTTCCCTGACATACTGAATCACCCCTCCCATGTATGCAGTGTGACTTGATACCAATCTGGATATTTGTAAAGGGGCTACACAATCCATTAAATTACTCTGGGAGGACAAAGTAAATTTAGGGAGAAGCTTCACATCTGTGAAGCTGGTGGCAGTCATTTTTACCATGCACTATGTCCATTTTTACCATGGACACAGTGCACCTTACATATCCAAAATACTTCCTCTAACCAAACAAAAAGAATCAGACAAAAGAATGAAAACATTCTAGATCTTGAAAAACAATTGCAAGACTTCAGGCTAATCATTTTGTTAAAAAGTTCTAAAAACCATTTATATCAGTACAGGAAATTTAAACCTAACTTTTTAGTACATATTTTAACTTAATATGAATTAAATACACATACGACTTTGTATGTGTATGTATATACATACTCTCACAAAACAGATTGAGTTTGGCAGACTGTTATAGAAAGGAGTTTTGCAGAAAATATTCAAGAGTTCAGCCAAATAGAGTGTAGACTGCTTAGACAAATCAATGGGAAGCAATCAGGCTCCAGCAGCTTCACCCCCAAACCATAGCTTGGATAACTGCCTTGATCTTCAATCACTTGGTTTACCAAACTTCTCAATAAGAGATAGAGAAGAACAGATGAAAACGTTAGTTAAAAGCAAACTATCCAGCATCTGTTATAGAGGAGACAAGATTCTGACATTTCTACTGTGCTCAGAAAACAGCTGTAGGTAAGCAGTTCGTGAGAAATTCCACTTTATATCTTCCACTTACAGAGACCTATAGGAAGTAACTATGTGTAAGAATTTGGGCTGTGAAATAACTCCTACATTAGACATATTTTAGAAAATATTTTAGATCTGTTCCAATAACAGAATAGCACAGCAAAAAGGAGATATGTTTAAATTTATTTCACATTTTTAGATGATACTTGATTATAGTCAGTGCTGAATGTTAGGGTCCAATACATAATAATTATGTTGTAAATGTATTTTCTATTCTTACAAGAAAAATAGTTAAAGCAGTATATGTTAGGAAGTTTAAACAGGATCAGAACGGTGGTCTGATGGCAAGTGCAGATGAGGAGTATCATCCAAAACTTGGGTAGACTTTTTGTATAGAACCTTACAGATACAACAGAAAAGGCTCTTGGAGGCTGAACTGTATATTCAAACCTCTGCAGATCCTGTACTTACAATAGGGAAATCCTGATGAACAGGAGGTGGGGAAAAATGAAAGAACTGGGGAGGAAGTTCTAGCTGACTGACTTATTAACCAATTCCATATTTTCCTAATAAACAGATGCAAATTCGAAGTGGGCACATATGACAGAGGATTTCAATAGTTTTGTTATCAACATATTTTACACATCATATTTACATGACTGAAGATTAAAACCTGCTGAAATAGCTTATAAAGACATTGGGAGGAACAAATTAGTTCCTCCCAACGTATTGTTTAAACGTACGTTTAAACAATACAGTACTATTACAATATTCAGTGTTTTGTTTCTTCTCAAAAGGCTAGGCAGAGAAACCTGCCATGTGCAGGATAAAAAGACACAGTGTATGACCACAGATAAAGCTATTTATAGCTATAAGTTTATATACTTAACCTAAGTTAAAATTTCCCACTGAGAACTGTAACTTCAAAAAATGTTGATGGAAGGTGTCAAAATCAGACCGCTAACTCAGCAATTTCAATTTAAGGAACTACTTAAGGAAGAAAGCAGAGAATAAGCAATGGCTAGTCTTTCATGTGTTTATTTGCCATAACCTCTTAGGGTACCAAGTTGGATGTTAGCTGACACTGTATAGAGTGAGATAGCACTTAAGCAGGATTTGATATTCATGAGAGAACAGAGTTACCATATTATCAGCAGAGATACTACTGAAAACTCTGAAACTATCGCTTTTCAAATTTGAAGGAAATAAAATAGGACAGATGATAAAATGTGATGTACACATTTTACAGTACACCACATTTTGCAGTACACCATCACACTCTTAGAAATATCAGCCTACTGTAAAGGCCACAATAACAGCTTTTGGTAAAAACATTTTTGTCAATAACACTAATACAATTTTGGTAAAAATAATACTAAGTAATTCCTGGCTCCATTTCTGTGTCTTGCTCCCACAATTCAATGCCTTCTCAGGTGTGCTTCTGTTCTGTGTGGGGATCCATGAATGAGATTAGCAAATAGGTCCCTGTGAAAAAACTCATTCAAAACTGTAAGATAATTACTAATGAATTAGGTCATTCCTCCATTTCACAACATGGCCCCAGCAAGACTCAGGCTGGTAAAACTGAAGGGATGGTCACTGAAGCGAGGGGATAAAAGTGAACAAAGAGAGGGAGGGCACAAGCACCTCAGATTAGTACAATTGCTAATTTCCTCTATTTGTGAACTATGCCCTCCAGTAATTAGGGGTCAAAATGCAAGTAATTGTAATACTGTGTTCCATGAGCCAAGGACCTGACACTACCTATTACTGTCACTGAATTATAAAATCTGAACTTCTGTTTCACTTTATTGCACAAAAAAGCCTTATTTTTTTTAATGAAGAAACACATTCCAAGCATTGTTCTGGGAATGGTCCTGATTATGATTTAGATGATATATACAATAAATTTCTGCCTCTTACTGCAATCTTATGGAGACTATTAAAAAAAGAAAAAAAAATATGTGTCCATATATCCGTATACTTTCAGATTTCAGTCTAATGGGTTGAACTAATGGGATCAGGCACAGTCTATAGCTATAAGTAATTTACAGTAATATTTACATACAGGATTCAACATGTGAAGCAACAAAACCAGCTGAATATACTGGAAATAAAGAAGTTGTTGAAGAACTTTCAAACTTTCGTATCCATGAAGCTTTTGTCAGCTGGAGAAATCTGGCCAAATATAAACTGTGTGTTAACACACTTAACCCTAACCCTTCACACACATGGTCAGGATATTCTCAAACACTGGATTAAAAAGAGCAAGGTTTTAGTCTGAAATGGGTATCTGAGGACCATGAAATCCTGAGTAGCTTCACATGCAGTGTATTTCAAATCTGAAGCCTGTAAAGTAGCAGGAAACCACATATCATAAGATGATGGAGGGTAGGATTACACAACACAGGACTACAAGAACAACATTAAATATTGGGGTAGAGGTACACACAGATGAGATGTCCTCATACCTTGAACCACTTAAAGCCAAAATGGTTGACCTCATGCACTGATTCATTAAACAGCTTCAGACAGGCAGTGAAGTGGCAGAATGGTAGAAAACAAGATAAACAGAAGAGAGGAAAGAAAAAGCATGCAATTAAAAGCAAATTATAATCATTTTGGACAATATTACAATTTCAAACACACACCATTCATATTTGGTCTAAGAATGTTTCTAACCTATTATTATCACTTGTAGAGATCAAAAGATTAATATCCTACACAAAACAAAGCCTTGCCTTTGTAAAACTGTAAAGCTAAGAGTGTTTCACGATTCTAAAAAAACAAAGCAAAACAAAAAAAAACACCTCACCAGAACATAAAACAAAGCAAGCATTCTCTTAAGTTATTGAAGAAATTAAAAATATTTGAAGGAAAGTTCCTTCCTCACTTTTGAGGTGTAAAACAGACACTTGCTATCAATCTGTTACTTGACTAATCAAAACCAAAATCCTATCGTACCCCATTTTGCCCATCAGCTCTCCTGATGCTGACTGGAACAGGACACTGGTTACTTTTCCTTTGTGCTGCATTGTTGGTCATATTCTATAAAGTACAGTGTGTCACAGCTGGTGGTTTAGTTCTTCTGCTGGAGTAAGACACAGTTGTCATAATCAGCGCTGGTACGGACTAGAGCTTTTCCTCTTCTGATCCCACTACTTTCAAGCCACCCTTCTTCCTCCTCTTCACTTCCATCCTAACTACTACATTTCTTTCCTGTTTACGATGCTATTGCCCACCATATTCCACCAATCTTTTCCCACACATCTTACTTCTTTTGGCTCCCTTCCTGTCCTCACAGCCTCTCAGTGGTCCTCATGGCTTATCGACCCTCAGACTGCACAGTTCCCTGCCTTGCCTCATCTTTCACATTGTAGACCCATTCAATCTATTTACCAGTTGCCCCCCATTTTCTCCAAGCTCTGACCATCTGACCTCATTGTTTGCCTCGCATCAGGCTTTGCTGGTGAATTGTTTGAAAAGTTTCCTTGCTGACAAAACTGAAATTTGTGGATATTCCCTAAGCACTAATTTCTTTCTATATTTTAGTTTTAGGATGTCTCAAGTATAAATAAAATTTCACTTCTATAACAGTTTCCTGTTTTACTAACCCAGACTTATCTCTTCTCCACAATAAACCTGCTGCTAACAGCTCACAGTGGACAGACATCCATAAGGAGCTCATGCTAACAGGCTAAAAATGAGTCCCTCCTGTCCCTCCTTTCCATCCTGTGACTGAAACGTTCCTCATTATTTCATTTCTTTTCATCTAGGACGGAACAGATGTCACATTTTTGTTAATCTTGATATCTTTGACTCAAACATCCTTGTACAAAGGTTATTGTGAAAAACTTACTTGCAGAATTTATTTTATGGAATATCTCTAATACCTGTTTTCCAATTGCACTATATTGCTATAATTCTTTGGCTGGGTTTCTTTTGTTTCTGAGTCTGCAGTCTTGTGCAGATTGAGACAATTTGTGCAGTAAACTTGTCTGTAGCTTTTACTGCGTTAATCTTAGTAGCATGCTTCTTTGCTAGGGAATCAAATATAAGTTACTCATCATCTACAAACTGTACTTCACCCACCCTTCACTTTAAATACTGAGATGACCTGTAATCAGCCACTAATACAAGCCAACACCATAATTATATTTGTGTAAATTTACAAGTTACATTTACCTTTGTAATTATTTCCCTAACTTCAGATACTTCTAATACCTACAAAATCAGCCTACAACCTTCTTCAGAACTCTCTCTCATAAACTCACTAAACCCTAGACGCATCTTGTTTTGCGTCTATAGCATAGCCATCACAAAAGGTTGAATTCTACATGGCTTCTGTGTGCCCAAAAGTACAATTGTCAATGTCCTCTAACAAAGAAATTAAAACATTATGACACCCTAGGTAACAAATTGCATGCTATTTTGGTTAATTTGCATCTCAGCATAGAACTTGCTCCTTAGTGAGATACATATTTTTCTTACAAGGAGATCTATTCTTTGATGTCCTATTCACTACCAAGGTAACATTTCTATAACAACTAAAAAAAAAAAGTTTAGAAAGATGGCAGTCTTTAAAGTGAACTCCATAAGGTTATCCAGAATCTTTTAAAATGCAGTTAGTCTGATCTTTTTCATTTAAATAACAAACAGAAAAAGTCATTGCAATGTAACTGACCAAATGCTCCTTGTTTGCTAATTATGGTCAAGTGAGGAACAGTGTAACTGTGGAAAAACACTGAAGAGGTTCACAAAACACACAGTAAGAATGCCAGGTTCAGCTTATTCTACTCAAAAACTTTATCAAAAGCTCACAGAAATTTTATTCACTACATATGTTGTGGTTTCTTAATGACTACTTATGGAGGTTAAAAATCTGACACATACATGATACTTTTATCCAGTCTGTGGCACAGAATAAATTAATGCATAGAAATTTACACCTGCGGCTTCAACACACAAGTGTCTGTTTTCTCTGTGTATTCTTGCCTTAAATCAAGAGAATTGTCTCTCTATCCTGTAGCTGTGCAACTGTAAATGACACGAGGCTGCGGTCCACACATATGGCCATGCTAATAAAAATAAGCTTCTTCAAATATGTGCAATGAACAACACAGTGAGTGTAAATATCTTTACACGTAGGAAGATAGACATGATGGGGAAGACTGGTCAGAAGAATTATTACGGAAAATAATATCTTAAAGCACAGGATACCTTATATTTCTATTTTCAAGAAAATAGTACTTACAAAAAACAAATCATCATGAATGCTTTGCAAACTTTATGGGTTCAGTTATGCTGTATTTGAACAGAGATAGCTGATCATCAAAGAAAACCATCTGTGTTTCACAGTAAAGCAAGGGAAACAGTACTTTACTGTCTGGTTAGTTTCCTTAGAGAACTACCGTTGACTTTATGAGATTGCAGACCTGTTTCTCAGCATTGATCCTGGCTGACTCCTCTTGTGCTAGCACCATTTCCCGCTCTGCAGTTATCTGAACACTTTCTCTGAGTGCCTCTTCCAATTCTTCAATCCGATCATCCTTTTTACGTAGATTGTCCTGGAAAATGACGGGAGACTAGGTGAAGAAGACTTGTTTGGAATGACAGCCTTTTAATCAACCAAGTTTTATGCCAAGCAAAATGTGCTTCTCCCTACCAAGGCGCAACTGCAGGCAAATTATCTTCACACAAGGGAAAGAAAGATGAAGGAATGCAAGAATAGGAGGAAGATCACAGTAAAGAGAAGGAAAAAAGCTAGCAAAGCAGGTCCTCAATGCAAGAGTGTTTGCCCTCTGCATCAGACATACCAGTCTTGTCAGATCACGCAGCGCAGCGTAGCTAAGCAAGGTTTGTTTGTAAATAAAGATTAGTATGGAGTTCCAAAGAAGGAGAGTAGCCAGAATTGGTGGGAAGGCAGCAGGCACGCAGAATTGCCCATTTGCTCACACATTCAGCAGCAGTCATGGTACAAAGGGAAACATAGCACTGTGGTCTTGCAATTTGCCATTTCCAGGTTAAGTGGGAGAAAAGTAAACATTAACCCAACGGAGTTTTCCATTGTTCACATAAGTCTTTAAGGAAGTTTTTCATTAATAAGGAAGTATGAAGGGTTCATCTGGGAAGTTTGAACCTCAGACATCCAAGTATCAAGATAGTCTTAAAATACATCCTTCAGTTAAGAGCATCTTCACAGTTGCAGGTTCGGAAGTCCAACCCATGTACGAAGACCAGTGAAGAAAACTGTAACTCTCCTCAGAAAATATACTGTTCAATTGGTTTATACACGCAAAATAAGTTCAAAAAATTATATACAAACTAAACAGCATTCTTATTTGTCTAGAAGACCCTCCTTATTAGCATTTCTAAGGAAATAAATGTCTGTCTCCTGCCTCTGCTGTAGTGGCTTGGACAAAAGATTGCAGAACAGGCTATCCTGACAGATATATGTGAACGTCTTGGAGCATGGCTGCTTAACAAATCCATCGGAAAGGAGCAGCTTGACAGAAGATTTCTGCATTTCTCATCTTGCAGATCAGTTTAGATCATATGGTTCAGATCAGATATTAACGCATGTTTAAGTTAACACAAAGATTTTTTAGCCATCTCAGCAACAGTGGAGGAATGAAATATTTTTCTCTTTGGTTTTTGCATTTCACTTTTTGCCAGATTTACCCCTTAGTTTTCTGTCCTTACAGAAAGTTTCCACTCTCTCCACGTTTCACACCATATAAAGAATAAGGAAAAAAGACATCTAGCTTGGAAGAAGTTAACTTTGCAACCTTCGTAACACTAAAATCAGTCACTGGAGTTTAAAGAATGAACCTTATACCTTAATTGCTGCTTCCTAAAACTCTGGATACCAGGGATACTGTCATATGAACATCATTTCTGGCAGTCTCGTGACTATCACTTCTGAAGACAACCTTTCCGCTGAGATGCAAAGCTTTGTATCAGACTAATGCAAGACCCCTGGCACCCCTGCCCTTATGTAGATGAAGGCTAGCATTCAACCACTAGCAAAGGCAGAAGAAATTTGTTACACTTTGCAGATGGACCAGCTTTCCGCTGTTGGTTACTTTCCAAAGTGGACCACAGGGCAAGTAATTGCTGATTTCTAAAGAAACAAATGGAGAGACTTCATTTCAAAAAATCAGAGTTGCAGAACATGTTTTCATACTTTCTGAATCCTTCTGAAACACTGCTAAAGTCTTCCAAAACCGCTTCATGGTTACGATTAGCCTAACTGAAGATTCAAAAAAGTTTACAAAACACCCAGCACAGAATACTAACTGTGCCAGACATGAAAACTATTTACTTGCCAATCTGCATTCCATGAGAAATATCAGCTGTACTTCTTGATGTATTATTCATGGACAGACAAGGAAGTGTGAAACTGCATCTCTCCATTTCAAACAACTGAAGTGGGAATGGTTCATTTGAACAGCTGCATGTAAAATGGAAACTTTTAAAATAACATTGCAGAATAAAACATTATAACGTGTACTGTGTGCCCACTTTTCCTCATTACAGGCAAAAATTTAAGAGGATAATTTGACACAGTAGAGCGCTCTGTTCAGACAGATAAATCCTTTAGGGACAGGGGGAAGAGTAATTGATGGTACCAAAACTGTTCAAGACAGTACTGCACTACCTGCACTTGAAAAATCAGTAGTCATATATAATAAATTAAATGTGATTGTACATATAGGCTCAAGATTTGCAAGTTAAAAAAAAAAAAAAAGACAAGTGTTAACTTAGAAAAAAATGCCTACAAGTGATGATATTAAACTTCAGTTTGATATGAATTACCCATCCAGTAAGGTAAGTTTAGTTACAAAAGTTCATCTTCCATCTCATAAACAAAAGAGCTCTGAGAGCATATGTTTTTGGTGCCACAATAGGTCTACCTGCCTTACAAAATGACATCCATGTCTGTCTGGGTGGAGCATAAGATTGCTGCTTAGCCAGACACCAGAAGGACTCCAAAATGCAGAATAATTTCAGGAGACTTTTAAATAATTACTTTGTTTCCAACTCTTTTTTTTTTTTCCATGCTTAAATAATCAGTATTTGATATTTTTATTTTTAATACAAGCTGCTGTTTCAAACCAAATAGAGAAAAAGTAAAGAAGAGCATTTGCCTTTTAATTTACCAGCAATATTTTCCCAACTGTTTGGCTCTAAAATCTAAAACATGATAGGCTCGTGTTAACCTTCAACCTGTGCTGCTGCTTTCCTCTTTTTAATTACATTAAATATTTTATCCTTATTGTTACAAGTATTTGGAGAAAGAACTGGGCTAATCATAATGACCACTGCCTACTAAGTTATACTGAGAGTTTTCTATGGAAATAGAAGATTTTGATTTTTAATTCTACAAATAGTTCTGGCAAACTCAAAAACAAAACAAAACAGACAAAAAAAAAAAAACACAAAAAAAAACACACCCCACCCTACCAAATAGGAACAAAATAACAGCTTTAGAATGGAACAGAGATCTGAAATCTTTCAACATGAACAGGATACAAATACGCCCTATCCAGATGACGAGGTTGTGATAATAAAGTTTTTAACTGCAGGAAAAAGATAACTGTCATCTCATGATTTTTCATATGCTGCTAAAGTAGGTAACCCCAATGGTGAAATGGATTGATCCTCTGAAGTAGAGGATTAGAGTACAACTTGTGTTGCTTCATATATACAATAGTCGTGACAAAGAGGGCAAGTTTATTTTAATAAAATTGCAGAATGATAGATCATAGCAATCTCCTTTCATGAAACTTATACATGTGACTACAAAGAAAGAAAAAAAGTGTTACTTACCTGTAGACTACCTGGATTCTTCATGATGTATTCCCTACCCTACATCTCAATGACTCTCCCTTAACTCTGCTCCCAAGTTCCGTAAGTGTGAGAGGCCATGGCAGAGAGGGAATTAAACCAGGACAGGGGAGATAGCTCTGCCTTTATGCTCATTGGTAACACCACAACGAAAATGAAAAACCCAGTCGACACTGTGGGATTGCCAAGAGTTCAGCTCCAATACACATTTTTGCTACAAATTACTATGATCCCGTAGCTGATTTGTAAGCAAAACCCATTCCAATACGTGTCCATCTTAGGGCCTGAAAGGAAAAGGAGGTGTGACTGACACACATTTCTGGGCTTTTTCTTTCACTTCAGGAAGGAAGTGGTAGGATGTCCAAGTGATGCATATTAAAAGAATGTATCAATTTAATCTTTTCTGCATTCATGTAATGTGTAATCTGACATGAAGCTTTGTGAAAATGCATGAAATAGGATGGAAGTTTTCACCAAAGCATTTAGGTTCAATGAAGTCTGAGGTATCCTGGCAAACTTCTTTGTAATCATGTCTTGAACTAGATTCACAGAAGTCTTTATTGCTTAATTTCACTCTTTGAATTGAAATTAAGACGGATCTCTCCAGTTTACTCTTGGGAAAGATAAGTTAACAGTTTGTGAAACCAGTGAACTGCTTCTTTTGACTGTTAAAAATATTTCTAGGACTAGCCAATCACCTAGTCAGGGCAAGACCATTCTCATATAAACCCATAATATGTGTAATCATTCAGATTTTGCCTTTTGGGCTTTCATAGATGAGAAATGAAGAACACAATACTGCAGTGCTGATTGCACTACCACATTGCCAAACCCAGAAGGAAAGATGCTATGACAAAATCAGAAGGCTGAACTTCAGAATTTTGCAATTGATAATCAATTTGTTAATGAATCTTTACTGTTTTTTTTCTTTGAAAAAAAATATTTGTAAAAACCTGCAGGCCTTTTCAAGAAGGACCTGAACCTTGAAGTGAACATACAATGCTGCAGTACCAAAAGAAGGTATTACAGTCTCATCTGATTTCAGAAGCAAATAATCATAGTTACTTTAAAGCTCAAGAGTACATGGTGAATTTCCTTCATTTGGTTCCACATGTTGATAAACTACTTTTAGAAGTCTCTGAACAAGAAAAGCATGAAAAAAAAATGTTGCTCACAAACGGAGAAATCTCTCTTACACTGATTAGAAAATATTTTGACTTAGTAGGCTTTCAAGCATATATATATTGGGTAAATGTTGAAGGACAGAACACCATAGTACATTATCTGAATGGTAGTTATCATAGAATACAGTTCAAAAAGAGCACTTGGGGTCCTTGAGCAACTCATCCAAAGCAGGAGATGCCCGTGGTGAATTGTTTCTCTCTGTATTCATTATCATTTGCTGAAGAATATGGCAATAAAAGAAAAAAACATGCTGTCTTGAAGAGTGGAATAAAAGAAGACTTTGTAAATTCCAAATGAGGGAAGCATGTCTAGGGTAGTTTATAGCTTTGTTCAAGGATGTTCATGAACCACAAATAAACACAGACCCGATATTAAAGATTCTGAAAACATAGCAGCAGAGATGCTGGTACTTTATATGTTGCTGGACACGAGCAAACAGTGGATTTGACAGAATGGGAACTACAAGTTCTAATGCTAGTATCAGTGTTGCATATAGCTGCCTCCCAAGTCCCTGTCTCTCACAAAGTGAGCCAAAAAAGATTTATTTGGAAGTATAGCAACAGCATATACATGTATAGTTACCGTGAGTTTCTGAATGAAAGAAGTCTGAGAGCTGAAGAGAACTGCCAAGTAGGAGATCCTCAATCAATGTTTCCGTATCATTGGTGAGATCAGGGACTGAGATGCAGAATGACCGATTCATTAGGACAACATATGTTGACAACTGAAAAATTATGTCTGCCAAATAAGACATGTGGATTAGAAATCAAGCCTGACATGTTGCATAAATGCAGAAAAATAACTTCAGGAGACAAAAGAAGAAAAATTGCAGTAGAAGAATTTAATTCCACTAGGGGTTGAGAGGGAAGTGTGATGAAGCTAGCCACAGCTTTACAAACATGAGGGACAGCAGAAGGGGTTGAACACATTCTCTTGAGAGTACCATAACAAAAACCGAGAAGACACGTACATCTAGAGCATATGTACATTTGCGGATCATCAGTTGCAGAAAGAACAAAAAGTATTTTTCTTGCAGAAAGAGAATATTGATGAAAAATTATTTCCAACACACAAATGATAATTGAATTAGTGCACTAAAATTCACTGTGAAAGGAAGCCAACAGTTTGTGAGAAATGGCCTGTGATTTTTTTGTTTTGAAAGAGAATGGTAGTAGAAAAATGGAGTGGTGTTTGGACAGCGTTGTCCTTTGGGTATCACTGCTGCAGAGTGGGAGGACACAGAAGAGTGATGTAGAGCTATAAAAGATGCTGCTGACAATATCTGCTCTTGTACATGGGATGATCGCACAATTTAAGTGTTACGTGTACGGACAATCACTTGAAAGAAAATCATTAACTTCTGTGCTTGAGCATATTTTATAAAATGCACGGTAATGAAAACAGCCATATGTCTGTTCTACCCTGCACAAAGTCCTCATGAATGTCTACTTCACGGCTTGTAAGGAAGTCCTCATGGCTACTAAGGAAAAAATAAAAATATGTAGATAGTAAAATAAGTCTGTAAGACATCATGACAAGTTTATGATGGGAAGCACATTGGGTGTTAAGATTACTTACGTAGAAGCTGACTGGTGTGTTAGGCATCTGTAAGAAAAGAAACACACCATGCTCTTCTCTTCACGTTAAGAAAATGAATACGGAACTAATTAATCTATTGGAAGTTATGTGCACTTATTTCTGTTCTTAAATGTTTATGTCACAAAGAATCAGTAAAACAAAGACAGAAGTGAGAATGCTATACAATGGTACTAACACTAAAAGATATTGAAAGCAACAATTTTGAAGTATTTCAAGATGTAAATAGTGTTCTGTATGTAACACATGTACAATTGTAAGGGCAAAACAAGCACACATTGTTCCCTACAACACATTCACGTGGAAGAAGAACAAAAGCCAAGAAAAATATCAATGGTAAAGACACATCGCAACAGATAATACCTAGATACATATTACTATTAATGGATCCACTTTAAATGAATGGGAAACAAAAAGTAGGAAAAAAAGTTAATCAAAAGAAGGCTTCGCAAGGAAAAAAACTTAGTTAAGAGAAACTTCTCACATTGTCTGTTTCTTGAACACATATGAAGTGCTTAGTAAAACTCGTACCTATCATTATTTCCTGAAAGGGGCTAGAAATGTTTCTGAGCACTATACAAGTACACAAAATGTGTGAATGGTGCCAGCCATTCAGTTTTTTTTTTCTTCCAACATATTTTATGTGCTCTCACTCACAGCTGTGTTATTTTCAAAAAGTGTTTCCAGTATATATACAGCAGTTTTGTTCAACATCAGCAGCAATCTGAAATACATAGAGCTTGTGGGTTACAGTAACAAAGGATCTTATCAATATTATTTTATTATCTAATAAATCAATATTAGTTTAATTACGTCCACCCTAAAGCTCTGTACTTCCAATCTCTCTCTCTGAAACTGAAGTGGAATTCCACTGCAGTCTAGATTATTTATACACTACTTGAAGGAGGATGGAGAGGAAGGAGAAGAAAAGGCCCAACAGACAGCATTACACAGAGAGGCCTAAAAGGGAAAGGCATAAGAGATTAAATCTATGAGAAACCGGCAACTTCTCTTACTGATAGCTACCACGCTTTTGACACTTCTTTCCTGTTACTACTCTAAGTCTGGCGTGCCAAACGCAGTAATCAGACAGGTATGTTGATTTTGTATATGTACTTTTCATTAGTAACAACCTAGACAGACTAAAGAACCTCGCCAATATTAACAACCAGGTTTACCATTTAGCAGCTCATGTAGGGTGCCAACAGCTTTAACATTTACTTCAGCTGTTGCAAATTACCACATTTGTATTTTTTAAAACCTACAGAGTCTATGCTTCTTTAAAACCATGGTGGGTCACTGCACTGAGTATTGGAATGAGACCTGAGGCTGACAATGCTGCTGTGAAAGTGTTTTGAAGTGAGCAAAAGCAATACATTTCTCTTTTATTTTTCTGTGAGAGGCTAATTGGGGAAACGCTACTACAAAAAGATTTCTTCTTCATACACAAATCAATATTACGACTCAAGGCACCTAAATACATATGAGATTACAGCAAAAAACAGTGACAGTTTTAACTAACCGCACTGTTAATATGAAGCTTGAACCCGTAAGTTATTCCCTTGATATACCTCTATTCCTCTGAACTCTCCTTCACAACATCAGTCCTGTCATCATAATTGTACTAATATATCACAGTAGCTGTAAAACCTGCCTTTCTTTGCTCATTTTCAATTATTCAGCAGAAAAGAGCAGCGGAAGCAGCATGCTTGGACAGCCAGCCACAAGACCACGCTTATCTCTTTTCTCTTTTTCATAGCTGAACATTCGACAAAAAATGCTAGTGATACACCACCACTGAGGAAATGTTTACCCAGCAGTTGATTCCACTGAAACTCTCTCTTTTTTCTCAAATTAGAAGGGAATTCCTGCAAGTTACCTCCTGTCTCGCACATTCATTTTAGTCTCTGATACCCGTTTCTTGATTTTCATCAGAGTAGAATAGCTATTGTATTTGTGCTCTGACTGCAGAACTGTTTCCTTTAAAGCAGCCATCAGTTCCTGGATAGGACTAACAGTCTAGTGAGATGCAAATGCTAACCACTATTCATTTTACTTAATGTAAAAAAGCTGTAATTACTTTCACCCCATGCAGGCCTTCTCCTACCTCCCCAGCTTCAAACAAGAGATGATCAATACCATTTCACATGTCAGAATTAAATCATCAGTGGGTCTCACACCATCTGGGAACACAACACCCCAGCCTACCCGCAATCCCTCTGGATGCCAGATGCACCAAATGAAGTTAATTTCAAGGAAAAGATCTGTCTCAGTACATGCTGAATTCAGCTGCTAACCAAACATATATACTGATTTAGGGAAATATTTGCTTAAAATATTAAAAACTTATTTTTCTTCTCTCTTCTTCTTTACCAATAACTGCACAGATCAGCTTTATCGCACATGAAAATCTAAGGATACATTTGCAAACAGGAAATGAACATGTTTATGTATTTAAAAAACAAATCTGTCATGTACTTTAACCTATTGTTTATTACACAACTCAACAATAATGATTAATACTGTCCCAAAATAAACAGTTTTTCAACTTTAAAATGACTAGGTAAAGAAAAGAGAAAAACATAACAGCTCATTTAAAAAATGAATTTCTTATGTTCTTTTCTGAGAAAACAGAAAATGATGACTTTTAGTTAAGTTTTGTTCTGTCTGAATCCTGGTCAAAGGTCATCTAAGTCAATGTGAATTATGCTACTAACCAGAAACCCTTTAAAGAATGATTTTCAGCCTATAATCTTCATGACAAAGTTAGGTATGACCTCATCTTTATGTGGAATTCCAAGATGTTTCTTGCTCACTGGTACATCTTTCTGACTTGGATACAGTAACAATCTTTAAAAAAAGAAAAGGCAAGAAAGACTGAAGAACTAAATGACTATTTAGCTGCGTGGCAATAGTCAATTCATATGCAAGTATGGAACACTAAACCAGTTAGATACCGCAGATAAAAAGAAAATACTGAAAAAGATGAAAACTGGAATTTTAGGTATTAACATAATGAGAAAATCATGAGTTGAAAATACTGAAAGTGAAGTATTTGAAAAGCTTCTTGTTGGTATATTTTCACTGCTACACTCATAATATGATTTGAACAGGCAACAGCACCACAGCATGCAGAAAAATTGCCACAGCAATTCAGTGGTATAAAAACCAAAAGGATGAGAAAGTGTAAATTCTTCACATTCTGAGATATTCTTCATTTTTGTATGACATTTTTACTGTTTCTATAAATGCCTGAAGTAGATCAGAGGAAGGAGAAAAATAGTTATTATTTTTCTTTAGTCCTAAATATTCCAAAATTATCTATTGTTCTCAGCCTGCAACGTTGCAAAAAACCTCCCTGGCTCCTGACTTCACTCATTTCTTTTCCACATTCAAGTGTTTAAATTTATTTAATATCTGTTTGAATGGAAGCTTGTTCTTATGTTGGTAACTTTTCTCCTTTTCTTTAACTTTTCTACATTCACTATGTGCTTTCTGAGGTGGACAGCCCACATCATTACCCATTATTCAAGAGGTGAATGCACTGCTGATGTACTTACTGGCATACTGATATTTTTTATTTTGTCCTTTAGTACTTCTCAACATTGTTGTGTGTTTTTTTTATTTTAATAATTTTGGTAACCAATATTTTCACAAAAATTTTTATTCTAATTACAAGATTGTTGTCAAATATTAACACAGCTAGATCAGAACCTGCCATTGTACACCTATACTTAAGATTGTTTCTCCTGACATATTAATACATTCTCAAACTGAATTACACTTGCCAATTTATTGATGACTTATAGTTATGAGATACTTGTGGAACTATACAGTTTATCTTTTATATAAGTATCGAGAATCAATTAATATAACTCAGAAATTTAGCCTCATTTACAGAAAATGTTACATTAGCCATTTTGACCAGGTACATTACCTCAACATAAAGAACTGTACCATATAGATCTAGGACATTAAGACATATGAACTTATAATGCAACAATTGTTTACAGTTTAAGAACATTCAATGGTTCTTCAAAAGGAGGAAGAGAGAGGTCCAAGCATGGTGATTGGCATAGAAAAGAAAGCTCTGCATAAGAAGGGCACAGATGAGTGTTGTTGGGACACTGAATTCCATTAGCTTTTACTACCTCTCTTCATGCCTGGCTTTGGAAAACTATCTGAGCTCAAGGACATCAAGACTTAAGATTTAGAGCATCAGCAATAAAAGATATTGAGTTGCTGGAATGCATTCAGAGAAGAGCACTGAAGCTGTTGAAGGGACCAGAAAACAAGACTCAGGAGGAGTGGCTGAGGGAACTGGGGTTGCTCAGTCTGGAGAAGAGGAGGCTCAGGGGAGACCTCATCACATTCTACAAATACCTGAAAGAAGGTTGTAATGAGGTGGGTGTTAGTCTCCTTTTTCAGCTGGCAAGTGATGTCAGGTTGTGTCAGGGGAGGTTTTGGTTGAATATCAGGAAGAACTTTTTCACAGGAAGGGTTGTTAGGCAACAGAAAAAGCTGCACAGAGAAGTGGTGGAGTCCCCATCCCTGGAAGTATTTAAGAGATGTGTGGATGTGGAGCTTAGAGGCATGCTTAGGTGGTGGACTTTGTAGTGTTAGGCTGAAGGTTAGAATTGACAGGTCCTATCCAACCTAAATGATCTTATGAAATGATTCTGTGGGGAAAAAAACACAACATCCTCAACTGAATTTGCTGGGAAATTTTAACTGAACAGACATTTTCTAGAATGTTAAGAAGATAATGCTTTAGTCATCAGTAAAAGACTAAGTGATATGAACAGAGGTGTGATTTTTTCCCACCACCTGTATTCAGATCCCACTGTATCTCAAAATTCAATAGCTGAAAGGACTGATGCTAAGTATTTCACAGCCTTCTGTCAATTACGAATACATGACTTGCAGCCTAAACTTCAATGCCAGATAATATTTGCACATCACAGTAAGAGTAGTTGTTCATATATGTATGTAGAGTGTGTAACATTTCACTGAAGAGGAAAATTCAATAGGGAAAGTGCTCATTAAAGGCAGAATAGGCTTATTTCTACAGGAAAACAAAGAGTATTTTAAGAACGACAGCAATTTGGGCACCTTGCTAAGCAAGATTAAGGAATAATACTGAATTAGAATGAAATGAATCAGGTTTATTACTATGTGAAATCAATCAGAGGAAATGCCAAAGCACTTGTTGCCACAGGTACAGATCATATTAAAAAAATAATCCATGTATATCATTATGATTTTAAAATAAATTATGAACATTGTTTTTAGGTTCCCAGCATCACCCTATCCCCACTTCTTTTCTGTTGGTCAAGCCAAGTAAAAGGCAGAATTGCATCTTTATTCACCAATGAGACTATGAAATGAGTGGCAGCAATTGAACATTTTTTATTCCCAGGCAGAGATGAGTTAGAAACAATTTTCAACACAGCAAGTAAAAAAAAGCCTAACAGAGAAAGAATGAGGAAAAAAAAAAAAAAGGAAAATGCAAATTTATTGCCATTTCTCAGGCTCATGAAATAAAACACCAAAGTGAAAAGAGAGCTGTTTTTCCCCTTGAATGTACTCCTATTGTTTGGCTTAAATCTGGCCCTCAGTGTTTTCTGCTCTCAGGAGAGACCTCCTCACAGGAACCACACCATGTTGTCAACAGTTACATTAATCTCTCTGACAGTTTTTAGGAAAGGAGTTTGAACTCAGATACTAATCTTGGAAAAAAAAAAAAAAAAACTTGCAAAAAACATCTAGTGGTTAAGGTTGCTGGCACACACTCAGCAGTCCAGTCTTCACAGTACTTAGTTTCTGGCATATTATAATGGGTACCAATGCTGCTCTTTGCCAAACAGGCAACAAGAGTACAAATAACAGGTTTCTTCTTCCACTGACACCTAATGTTTCTGCAGTAAGGACTGGGTGAAAGTGTGTCTGGAGAATAATATTCCTGATGGATCACAGGGAAATGTAAGGATGGAGGGAGTCCTCTTTCCTCTATGAAAAACTCTCAAGCCTTATAATAGCTTTCTCTCACTACAAATCTCAATTTGCAGTTAAGGAAACATTGGAATAATTGGGAGACTGCCTAATTCAAGTTGTAAGTAGTGACTTTCAGGACTTTTTTCCAGCTGTCTGTTCAAAACTGCAGAGCATTTTTACATTATATAAGAAGACAGAGTAACATGGTTCATCTTTTTTAAAGAAATGAAGGCAGTGTGTTACATCTAGCCTGAACATAATAAATGTATGGTAAACTAAACTGTAAAGTGAAAACAAACAGAGCAGATGGTGGAGTGTCTGTCCAGGGAGACACTGATCCATTCTAAATGTCAAGTCTGTTCTCAGGCTTAGTTTCTGTAAACTTTACAGTAACAAGTACTCTGCAAGGAGTGCTCTCATCTGGTCAAATACAGAAGAAGGCAATTCCTTAACAATTCTTTAATGGCATAAACGTCTATTATAGAGAAATGACAGATTCTGTCTCTATAAAAACTGCCATAGCAAATCTAAGAATAAGGCCATATATGTATTCCAATATTCAAAAATGTATAATCAATTTCAGTGGGAAGAAAAACACACATCTCCCTCCTTTAACACAAACAATTTGTATTGCAACAGAGAAATACATTCCTGAGACAATCATTTTTCTGTTCAAAAGTATATTATTTTTGTTGTTGCTTCAACGTGCAACACTGCACACAAGAGCAACAATAAGGTTATTCAGACCTTGTAAATATTCATCAGAAAAAAATGTTTTTCCTAGAACTTGACTAAAACTTGTCACCACAATTTGCTCATGGCTCATAGCTCACATTGTAAGAATGCTAAAACATCAAATCTCAGGAATACTAGAAAATTCAGAAATGGGATAGATAAATTTACATTTTTTAATGGTCACCCACACTACCACATACTCTGTCTGTATGCAGTGATTTGGAAATACAGATATCAGACTTTTGTACAGAAAACCGGGAGAACTAGTATTATAAACAGACACAGATAAATACTCCTGAGGCTTAATGAGCATTACAGGTTGTCTTGATGAGCTTCCTTTTAGTAAATGAAGACCCACTGTCTTACAAAGTCCTTCAGATCTGTGTGTAAAAGTCTAAGAGTTGAATAGTACTAATGCTCCTAATAATGGGACCTCATCTGAGCAGACGCTGCAGAACTTGACTTCAGTCCTTTTTGTTTATCAAGATGTTTTTGCTACCTTCTCCTGTTTTCCTTCTGACAATGTTAGCAAGTCTTCATGATCTTCCTTGAAATAAAGTTGTGTTTCATTACTTCAAAAGAGAAAATAGAATTTTCCCATTTAGCTAGAAGCTCATTTTTATGTGTACTACTATTTTGATGCAACTGGAATCCAGCCATGCCTAATTATGAATTTTTAATTCATGAAAAAAGGCTAAAATTCAAAGTAATCCCCAAATAGAAACTTCCCCTCACATTAAGTCATGACAAGCTTTGCTAAAAGGTCATCATTTTTGGAACCTCTCCCAGACATCCAGGAAAGTTAGGAAAAGCTCTCTTGACAGAGAGAGTTATGACATGATAAGAACAAGACCTAGTTTTTCTCCAGGCATCTGCCAGGGTTAAATGTTTGCTTGTGTCTACAACAACTGTACAGTGTGCTGAAAATTAAAACCCTAAAAATAATCAATGTTTGTGGAACATTGTATTTTCTGTAACATATTGTAAAAGCTGACGGAAATTAAAATTACTACTGGAATGTTACATCACTAACAAAGCATGATGCATATTAAAGTGGCTACTGCATATGCATAGTTGGTTTTCTAATGCATAGCCAGCTGTCACAGAATGTGTCAGAAAAAGGGATGGAGGGTCAATTGATCCCCAAGCTACTTACTGGCTACCATTGCATAGCCCAAATCTAAAAGGAGAAATAATTTGCATACAGTCGTCCATTAAGATTTTTATGAGCCATGATTGTCCTTTAAATTAAGTATTTGTTCATATCTGTTGTGTTTTCATTAACAAAAGTTCTGTGTAATACTGGAAGCCAGACAGTACAAATCCCATTCAGACTATGTGTGAACTTAGAATCATGGTTTTGCTTTATTATAAAGAACTCAAAACAATGTTAAGTTCCATCCTTTGTGGTAAGCTGTGGAATGATACAGTGACTAACAAGAAAAGTTAGCCCTTCAAAAATGCCAATGAATTTCTTAAAAACTGAATTGCAAAGGGACTTCACATTCTCTCAATGCTTTAAGTGCTAGGGGCTCTGTTCTAGAGGACAGAAGGATAACCTAGAATTGAATATACTATTTAATGAGACTTGAGACACCTGAGTATGTGATAATGACACCTAGTCAGACCCAGGCAAGAATGACACCTTCAAAGCTGGGCAATACTGAGAACTATCCACTAACAGTGGATCCACTAAGGCCCAGACTTCTTTCTGAGGAGGCACCTAAAAAGTACTGGGAGAGGAAGGGAAAGAGAAAGAACATTTTGATCTGAGTAATTCACAAAGGTGGACCTGAGCTCAGTGAGAAAATACGTCTGATAGGTCAGATTGTTTTTTGTAATAAAACCTGTAGATGCAAGATGGCATGAAAAATGGGTTTCTACCAGGCTGAAATTGAGTATCTGACAGTTTCATGGGCCTTAACATGTTGAGCTGTACTATCCAACGGATAAAGAAAGTACACTCCACTTAGCTGGCAGGCTGGGTTGGAATTCGATATGTCAGCGGTCTATATGGAAGAGAAATTAGCCAGGAACTCAGCACTTGAAATTCACTTATCCTAGAAAAACATGTAACACCATTTTACCTAGCATAACCAATTTGCTTCAAAGCTGATGATACCTACTAAGTTATGGAGGAAATCTTGAACTTCAAGTTTGGAGAGCTTTTCTTTAAATCTGTTTAAATTGTTTCTTCAGTAGCTTTATATATACTGTCCAAAAGCAAGTTAATTGATTAATTAGGGAAGCATGATCTCTCTTTACTAACAACTGAAAGAAGACAAACCATCTTCTCCTTCATCACGCCATGTTACCATCAACAGATCAGACTAAAACACTTTAGCTATCTACCCTCAAAATTCAATAAGCATGTCAGGATGAAGTTCTCCAGTAATTTAAGACCAAATGCATTGGGCTTCACTTGGCTTTCCAGAGTTTTGAATTCTATACCAACTGTATGTACATGCTTTGGTGCCTCATTACAAACAGTTCCTGATATGTGAAGAATTCAGAAGGTTCATTTGGTGAGAAGGCAATTTGATTACTATTCCATTTTATCCAGGTAAAATCATAACTGAACAAAAGGTTCCCCCTCAAAACTCCAAATCTGTTTAGTCTGTAATTCAGTTCTTTTCACAATAAGTATATTTTTTCTTATTGAATACTCAATACATAAAGGAATTATATAATCACGAGAAAAAAAACAACAGCATATATTTGCCTCTTTGCATATAAATTGTGGATTATGAACTATATATTAAATTATTCAAACATGGGTGTGTAAAAAAACAATTACTAAATTTATGCAGTGTTACAGCTGTGTATTAAAGCATCCAAATATATTTTACACAGCTTATGGATATGCAGTTCATCAGCAGCAATTTGCTTGATTGCTGGATAGTTGCTGAAATATAGATACAACAGTAGACAACTCCAGACACAAAATATTTTGAAAATTCCTCCTGAAAACTCTGGAAGATGCTGGAGGGATAGGACACGAAAATACACATACTACCTTCCAAATATTAGTTTCAAGTTCCCATTCAAGTATCTTGAAAATTCAGTAAATGTTACGTCTCTACAAAAAGATAGCATATCAGTTCCTTTTCACAATAGCCAAGCTTTAGTTTCTTGAAGCAAAAATTTTCTACACCAGCCCAAGAGCCTCTTTTTTTATCCTGTTTATAGACCAGACACTCGTTAACCTCTCAGATCCCTGGAGAATTGAGGTTTAAGGGAACCCAGGAGGAAAAGACAAATTTGGAAACCCATTTATCCAGCTCACTAGAATTGAGACATTATGGTTTTCATTCTTCCCCCACTCCCCAAAATACCAAATTTCCATCATCAGAGCTTTCTGAATAAACGAACATTTTGTTACTGGACTCAGGAAGAAAGAAACCACATGCCTGTTAGGGACAGAGAGAGGAGGAGTGGAATATGTGCTTGGGAGCGTGTTTATTTGACTGGATTGCAGACGGTCAACCAAAGAACATGCAGATCATATATTTTTAAGCATTTCATAATGTCTTATTATTAATTCCAGCCAAAACCACCAAGACCAAAATTATCTGAAATTGGTGCTTGTGTGTCCTGACCCCAAAGCCAACAATGGTTGCATAAAAAAAAATCTATGTTCCTCTCAGGTTTAATTTTTTGTAATCAATTAGAAAGCAGTGCCCTTTAGAGTCTTTAGAGAAGACAGGTCTCCATAACTAACAAATTGAAATGTGGTCCTGGGTAAATTTTACTTCCAGGAAACCAAAATGTTGAAATCCTTGAGAGAGGGAGGCTATAAGCAGAGGGCTCTTCTAAAGGAAGGAGTTTTTATTGAACCTGTCACTTGTCATTAAACACTCCATATTTTACCATAGCCTGATATTTTCATTAGAGCATACAGACCTTTTTCATCCGTGAATGAAAGCATTCCCTTCAGCCTTATGTTGAATATGGGGAAAGACTCTTTAAAATTGAGCCCACCCAAATGGGACAATTAGGTTCACAAAAGCAGAAAAGGAACCAGCAAAGGTCAAGTAATATTAACACCATGATAACTTATTCATTTTAATTTGGGGTATCACATGTTACTTCAATCTTAAGTTCTTATTTGCATTTGTTAACATCTATTTTTATCTCAGAAATACTTACATATGATTATAGAGAAAGCAGCAGAACTACCGAAGACAGCAGTGCAGAATAAAACACAGCCTAAGCAAAGTGGAAAAAATGCATATTGCTGTATAGAAATATCTGATTGGAAAAACCTGAATGTAAAAGGGTAAAGATAATGAAATTACACACTTTGACATATTTGTTCTCAACTTTACCTTCCCTTTTAGACCTCTAACCTGCAACAAAATAACACTAGAGAAAAAGAAAAAAAAATCAAACTTGGCTTCCTCAAAAGAGACAACTGTTATGTGTCTAGTTTCTAGATTTAATATGGTTATTCTGACATTGATATTAAAAAAAGGAAATATTTACAGCAAGTTTATGCTATCTATGCTACTCCTGGTTTTATATCTATGATATCTCTACTGCTAAAACACTTTGCAAGTAAAGAATTGGATAGTACATTCAAAGGACAAGTGTACATTCTTAAACAACTCTGATACAAAGCAGTGCTGTTCATTAACGTGACAATTTCCGAGTAAAAGCTGTCTCACTGCTGTCACCAAAGCTATAAAATCTCATTGAAGTATCAGAAATATGTCTTAAAACTTAACTAATTTTAACAGGACTTAAAGTTCAGTAACCCGAATATCATTGTCTGTCCATTTCTATGTAAAGTGTTTGTACAACTACACATAACTTATTGTTCTAAAGAAGGGCAATTTTAATATGCTAACAGGAGCTGTGAGAGAACAAATTTCAGGCTTTTTTTTCAATGCATTCCATTTGTGTAACAGAAAGAAAAATGAAAAGGGAAAGAATAATGTTGGGGGAAAAAAGGCAGTACAGAAAGCCTTGCATTTTAGAAACTGGAAGTACTACATCAAAAAAAAAAAAAAAGACCTTGTGGAATAGTATCACCTGATAAATACAACATGCATAGAGCTGAAAGACAGATGTCAAGTACTACTTTCCTTTTCAAACTTAAAATATAGATTTATACAATACAGATCAGAAATCTAAACAAATATTAGATTATTTTTAGAAATTTTAAGATATTTCGCTAATACAAGGAGGATTGTGTTATTTCAATTGAAGCTGTCACATAACAAGAGCCTTGTGGATTGCCATAGCATTACAGCCACAAAACCCATTAGCAGATGTAGAAAACCCACATCCCAGCCTTTTATAAAAGTCTGTAGTTATGAAATCATTTTCATACACTTGGAAGTTAACTATTTCAGTGCACTGCACATGTAGGACTTGAACTGAGGGGGAAAACCACAAAATGTTGCATCTGAGAGCATTCCTCATGGACACATGTTTCTGCGGTTCTTTCAGAAGTTCTTGAAGAGTTGAAACCACCCCACCGGAATTCCACAGAACAGAGTAAAGAAGTATCTGTTTAAATTAAGGAGGGGATTTGCCTCAGCTAGTGAGCTCTTAGGATTTATTCTACGTCCTTAGCGTAGATGTAGTAAGAAACATAGCTGGTAACAAGAACCAGGATTTAATCTAGAATAACAAAGAAAACACCTATGAGAAGGCTTGCTCTCTAAGGATTTAGAAAACAATTTTAAAAGGTCTTAAAGGTAGATTATGATTTCCATGTTTATTTTCACTTACCAATAGGAAAGTTATTTTTGTAAATTCAAGAAATCACAGGCGAAATATTTATTATCTCTTGGCATCATGGGATCTTCGTTTTATTTCATGGCAATAGTTTAACATTTCTATGAGAACACTTGAAAACTTAACTGCTTGATAAACCATCTAGAGCTGACATCAACATAGAGGAGACTGAAAAATATTTCACTTGGTTTCATGGTGGTGACTTTCATATGCCTAGATATATTTGAGATAACCAGTTAGTTCTGAGCAGCAGGAGCATGTTATGATTTCAAAAATAATGCAAACTGTCTAGTAAGCATACTGTGAATTCATGGAGTAGGGTTTCATTGTCAAGCAAGGCTGAGTAAACACAGAAAACAAGGTCCTTCAATTACCCCACAACAATTTCAATTTACTATAAAAATACTTACTTGGTTATCTTTCATTTGCTGAAGAAGAGGCACCAATATAAGGCAATATCAGCTTGGAAAACACACAAAATAGCTAAAGAAAAATGCTATTAGAAGAGCAGTGAAGGAAGAAACATCACACCAAACTCAATGTCAAAATGATCAAACTATTTCAATGATACACTTCATAACCAAGTTGGCAGAAACCTTTCTTCTTTTTCTGAAGATGGAATAAGCTATGAAGAAAATGGGGAGGCTTCTTTCTTTGAAGTGCTCTGGGATAGACGTGTCCTTTTAAATAATGAATAACAAACTTGTATGTAACAGCTACAAAAATAGATCTGGGAGTGATGTAGCTATGGCTGATTGTCCATACTACTTTTATTCAATTCTTATGTTACCTGAAGCTGTTGGGAGCTGTCGTTAAGATTATCCTCCCGTCTCCTGGCCTCCTCCAGCATCTGTGCACTCTTCTTCTTCTCTACTTGCTCTTTGTGCTTCAGATTTGCTACCTTCTTATTTTGATCTTTAACTTGCCTGTAAAAGAGAAGAATACTCAGAATGCAGTCCAGCGTATGCTTCCAGTCAGGCCTGGTGCTTGTGAGTTGTACTGATGAGAAGTGGTACCCTCAAATGTGGTGACTTTGTTTGCATGCATTGTAAAAACCAAGTTTATCCTCAAGTGTTAACCTCAACTGTTAAGTCAACCTAAAGAACACTTGAATTTACTCACTACTATTAACTTAAATGTGGAAATTTTGCAACAAGAACCTTAAAATGATTATATAGTATATAACCTATTAATCAAAAGACACATTTGTCCTCTTATGACTATGTGGTATGGGTTACACAGAAATATTTTCTCTGTTCATACACATGTGCATATAAAAAAAAATGCACACATCTAATAGTGTGTTTTGCTTTAGATACAGGCTACCACTGTATCTAATATAAGGATAATAGGAGGATTGAAAGGAAAAACTACTGCAACATGATTTAAACATAGAAGAGTTTAAAACCTACAAGACCTAGGCAATTTGTTTCCAGAACTAAAGCTATTTATTTCTTTTCAAGCTCAAGTTCTACTTGTTTACTAAATATTTTGAGGAATTTTATTATTTTTTTTTTTTTACAAAAGGGACCAAGAAAGAGCAAGTAAGAGCAAACTATTTCAGAAGGCATGATAATTTCCTTTTCACTTGCATCTATGAATTATTTTTGATGATCCTGGCAACTACCATTGCCTGCAGACAGGGTTTGGCCTTTCTGGGCATTAAGACACATGGAGTATTGAATCTAATTACAGACCCTTTAATCTCAGCCTCCTGACCACAGGGAACTTAAGTTTAAACTTTTAGTCCAATCAAAACAAAACAGGCTAGCTTTGCTTCCTCAGCCCTTTTCTCCATAATTATATCTGGAGTTCGGATTTTGGAATAAAAGACAGATTCTTTGGTTGCAAGATTTCCCCAAAACATCATACAAGTAGTAGAGACAGCTCTTTAATTTACTGTTTAGAAAGCAGAATGATATACTAGCTTCCTATCTGGTATGTTATCCACACAGAGAAGGAAGAATGTTTCTTCTGTAGTTCAGAATACTTTTAGAACAGATCACAAACAACTTTGCTTTAATATTTTCTCCAGAACTCGTAACAACAGTATCATCGAGAACATATCTTCACTATATATATATATATATATATATATATACATATTCAAATTATGTGGCATATGGCTAGTCAGTGCTTTAAATTCTCGCAGAAATGTAGTTTCAACACTGAGCTCTGCTTTTTGCAATGTAGGGCAACCGGAGCTGGAAAAATTGCAAAGATAGCAAATTTTCCTTGGTGCTAAAAAAACTTCTATTAGTGAGAAAAAGTGCTGACATCCTCCAGAGACCAAGAAAAAAGGAAACTCCTTTTCTGATGATGTTAAAAAATTATTGGCATACTTAACTACCTTTTCCAACAGTTACAGCTGATTCGAGTCAGAATGCTTTTTAAACACTACTAGTATAATTGTTAAGTTGCTCTAACCCAGTGCTACACACTGGTAATGGGCACACTGCCCAGTTTGAAAGCAGACTTGCTCAGTGATTAAACAACTTATTGGAAATATTATGTTGGCACCAGCTCAGCTTGTACAATACACGGCTCTAGCTGTCCTATAAAATAAACAGAGAAAGTACAGCTAAGTTAACACAGAAAATGAAAATATGCAAGCCTGACACATTCAGCTCCACATAAGGATTCTTATTCAACACCTAAATTAAAAGTAAGGGAAATAAGTATTTTTGATATACTTGCAAAACGCGATTCATCTGCTGCAAATATCGTATTTGTTACTGTAATCTACTGGTTAGATAAGAGAAAACAATATTAATAAAGCTATAACCCTGATCAAAACACGTATAGGGAAGATCATCTCCTGCACAGTCCAAAAATGTCTTCAAACAAAATATGCACTTCAAAGAAAGGAGTAATTATAAGGATCTGTGCTATTATGTATACCTCCTCATGTCTGAACCAAAATTAATGTCTTCCTAACAATTAGGTAGATATTCTGAGACAAATTCAAGCTTTCCTAAAGCAGTTTGAAAGATGTAGTCTTGAAATTACCTAGTGCTTATAATACTCATAGTAATGTTGGTAATTGCCATATTCTTTGGAAACTTGAATTTATATTCAGGATACAACCATCACTCTGTTCCTTTTTCAAAAAGCAACAAAAAGTTGGAGAATGAACCTTTCAAATGATACACGTATCCACAGCTTTATCTCACTGCTGGGTAGTCGTGGCATTGCTAGACCAAAATTTTGGATAACAACATTTTTTGAGGTATGGCTCCTAAAAATATTCTGCACTCAAAAGAAAAAAATCTTTTCCAGTGCTTAGAATCTTTCTCCATTTTTGCAATATGTCTTGCCAAGTACTGGTAGAATGGATCTATTGGAGAAAACAAAGTAGAATCAAAATCAGGCTTCTAATATAAAAAACAAACAAACAAAAACAACAACCAAAAAAAAAAAAAAAAAAAAAAAAACAACCACAACCCGCAGTCTTTCAACTAAAGCTGGGCCAAGATTTTCAGAATTAATAATTTTACAACTTTTAATTCTAGGTGCCTAATTTGTGATAGTCCTGCTGGAAAAAAAAATAATAAAATAAAAATAAAAATAAAAATAAAAATAAAAATAAAAATAAAATAAAATAAAATAAAATAAAATAAAATAAAATAAAATAAAATAAAATAAAATAAAATAAAATTTCTGAAACTGGACAGTGAAAATAACTATTTATTTCTATTTAATTTTCTTAAGTGAAGGATAAAGCTGTATCACAAACAAACAAAAATCCATGCTTTTCCTTTATGAAATTTTTGAATTTCTAGCAATGAGGAATTGCTGTTATCCTAAACACCATGGGAAGTGAATTAAAATACTCAAAATAAAACATAAAAATTTTCAAATGAGAAGATTCCACATTTTCAAAGACTTTTTACATGGGGAGAATAATTTAAGCAATGGAAAACCAATGGAGAATCAAGTATTCCTGAAAAGTGGAAAGAAGACTGATCTAATTCACTTTACTACCTGCAAGTGCTTTGGCATATTTTTCATTCCTTTAAGATTCAATTCCGGTAAGATTAATTGCTTTACAGGCCCTATTATTTATTAAGGTTTTAATGAAATGAATTTATTCCATGCTAAATTGAATATTTTTGCATTTTAATACTAATCTCATCATCTTTTACTGTTATGCACACCAGCATATATAGCTGTTAATTCTTTCCTCATATGGATTTTTCATGCTACATGTTAATGTACTGTAAGTTGTTATCCTCATCTGGCTGTCTTTTCTGGGGTAATTTCAGATGTTCTTCTTGTGAAACAGAAGGTGACAAAATCTTAACTGAAAGTATGCAGAAGCTAATTTTGAATTTTCTAATTAAGTTTTAATGTTGTTCTTCAGTTATATACCTAAACCACAACTGCTTTTGTACTAATCCAAGTGTAAGTATACATTTACAATGCATTAAAACCACTACAGGAGCTTATCTTCAAAATAAAATGCACATACATACTGTATTTTGAATAATGAATGCAAGTATTAAGAAAAAATGCACTGATTTCATGCACACCTAAAGATATTGCCTGTTTTATTCATCTTGCTTAGGTTCTTGGAAAATATTTCTACATTAAAAAGTAGACATACTGTCAGTCAGCCATGTCAGAAATACTGTGTTTAGCTAGAGCCTTCATTGATGTAGCATTACCACCACCCACAGGACAGTCCACAGTTGCTGCAGCTACTAATCCTGATGGACAGAGGAACTTCACTGGCTTTAAAGCACACTGCTTCCCAACATAATCAAACCGGTGCAATATATATATATATATATATATACACACATACATATATATATATGTGTGTGTATATATATATATATATACATATATATATATATATACACACATATATATATATGTATAATCAACATTACAAAAAATGTAAAATGCCTGTATGCAATGAATGAAGATCATAAGCACAGTGATATAGCTGAGGTGTGGGATTTTTTATTTGATTTTTTTGTGTGTATAGTCTTGGTGCACAAATAAAAATGTTTACGTTTTGGAAAGTATAATAGAAGGAAAGGATGAACTATTCCTAAAAATGCCACTTAACACGGAATAGAAGAAAAAATATTTTCAAAGGTGTTGCTTTAGCTTTTAGTTGCTTAAAACGCACTTTACCTTACAAGTAGTTGATCACCTAACCACAGAGAAGAATGGCAGCATTTGGAAAGGTTAATTGCTTAACCTCAAGAAAAAGAAAATGATGAATGAAAGCTAAATAAGCGATGTAGGAAACAGGACTGATCGCATCACACAGTCTCATCACCACAGCTGCATGTCTGATTGACAGTCAAAGCAAAGCTGCCAAAGCTCAAACAAAGCTCCCTATCTTACTTATTGAAAAATTAGGATCAGGGAAGTAACATACTGCTGAAGATCTATATGAAAGCTAGTACATCTGGACTTTTTCTTTAGAGCCTAAGCATTATCTGTGGCTGGTCCTTTGCTTTGTAGGGCAGTATCAACAATCCCAGCTTCTAAAGTAGTTCTACTACTGTTAAAAAAGAGGTGCATTAACTTACAAAGTAAAGGAAACAATAATTTCATTACAGTTTTCAGACAGCTTGGTCTAATGTTATTAACTCTATTCCACTTCGTGTCTGAGATAAAAGTCCAGTCAACATACTTTCAATGAGCTGCTTTTGTTCAGATGCAGAGCTGGGCTAACTCCAGCATTCAATGACTTCTTCTGCTTGTGAGTCTCATTCAACAACCTCTCATCATTTTGTTGCACTGTTTCTTGCTGTTCTGTGACATTTATATGACAAGCTAACACATGCCAATGAAAATATTAACAGACCCTGTGAATTTAACTGGTCTGCTGTATGTGAGTCAAGAAGTCCCATGGTGGTTTTAAGAGATGGAGATGGTGGACTTCATTTCCTGAAGCTAGGAAATTTGGGTTTTTAAAACAAAGTGAGTGTTCAGATCAGCA
The DNA here is from genome assembly GCF_964035555.1 of Netta rufina. Lineage (NCBI taxonomy): Eukaryota > Metazoa > Chordata > Aves > Anseriformes > Anatidae > Netta > Netta rufina. The sequence goes on from NC_140123.1 coordinate 142,763,755, forward strand.
CTGGAGGGGGCAAGAACACCAGGAAGGCTATGGGAAACCATCTTACCCCAAATTTTCGGAACAGGGGCCTAACAGTGTCTGAAACAATAGGTAGGGAAGTCAAATACTAGATGAAGATCTCAACTCTACACAGGTTGTCTTCCTTCCTCAAAGTTATGAATCATATACATGGTATCAATGGATGCTTTCTGGTGCTAAGCAAGCTAGTCATCTCACCTCTGTCTCTAGCTTTAAAAAAAAAAAAAAAAAAAGAGCAATTTTTTATTTTTTTTTTCCAGAAACAGCTGATGGGAAGATAGGGAAAGTGAAGAACATGGCATATAGATCGGGCAAAAGTTGGAGAAACTCTGTATAATCAGAAACACAGTCTAAAACCCTTATATTGTTTAAAACCACCTCTAACAGAAACCCACTACCTGACACGCAAGCAATACATAAAGCTTATAGATAACACATTCTAAAAAGTGAGATAGCACAAGTTATTAGTGGTATATGGTATGTTTCATGGGAAGACGTAAGCAAGTCCTAACCAGATCACTCTATCAGCCTGCAGCAGAGATAACAGCACCAACATGCTACCTTGGAACATTATTTCTCTGAGTAACGAAAGGCCTTCAAACTCAGGTCCAAGCTTCTCTGAGGTAAACGCATCAACTGTCAAACACAACCAACCTTCTGTATTTCTCCATACAATGCATAATTACAATATGCATTAATACATAATACATATTAATAAAATAATACAATATATATTATGTATAAAAGTTTGCTTTTCATCTTGTTGTTCTAAGCTCTCTGACTCATTCTAGCAGAAAACTAAAAAATGTAATCAAAACTACACACACTAAATCTGAATGTTACAGGTGCTTCCACTGTGAAATGTTATTTCTCAGTGATCTCTAGGGAACACACATTTATAGAAACATGGAAATAATTTTCCTCATGAAATGATGCAGCATAAACAGCCAGTGAATTTAAAGAAAGGTATGTAATAAATACAAGAACAAATAGAGAGATTTTACTAAAGATGAGAAGCACATGTGTCTCCACTGCATACTCTAAGTACTATCAAGCTATTCTATTTCAGAGAAAATAGATTTTTTCCTTTCAATCTCTTGACTGAACGAAAACATAGAATAAAGCAGGCTATTCTCCAGTCAGGAGGTAGCAGCCCAATTACACACAAACAGTGAAGTGTTGTCTTAGTATTCTCAAAACAATTGGAAGAAAAGAAAAATGTGCTTTAATGAACTGGCTATAATCGAGGGATAAACAGCAGAGATTAACAGGAGATCCTTCATTTTAGTTCAACAAGTCCATAATGAATTAAAAAAAACAAATGTTCACTTTTAGACAGGGACAGATACAACATGCTAAAGAGAAGACTGAATCAAAAAGCTTCAGCTAAGCATCTATTGCACTGCGTGTTTTCATTCATCTCTATCACCTATTATTGTTGTAGATATAATCTGCAACACGTAATCACACCACTCTTTTAAAACTAAAGTGCAGCTTCCCAACTATTTAAACTCTCAAAATCTACTTAGTAGGAAGTACGCTTTGTGATATGGTATGTATAATAAATACATACCATAATTTCATAACTGATGATAAATTTGAAATTAGGTTTCAGAGATTAAATGTCAAATTAATTCAACATCAAGTTCGATAATTACCCTTAACCTTAAACCTTGCATGCTTTAATTTTTATTGAAACTAAGAGCTTTAAAAGTACAAACTCAGAGTAAACCCTAAAACAGGGCCATAAAATAATGATAGGGGTACACCTTTGTTAAGAAAAATACTAATGCTTTAAGACCTTATGACCTGTTATGACCTTAATAACAGTATTCAGTAGTTCAACAAATAAGTTTGTTTTGTTGTATTTTTTCTTCTGCTTTTGTTAATTGAGCAAACAGATGCAAAGCCAAAAATGACATTTGTAAAATGGTTGATGAGGCCTCAGTGTGGATTCCTTCTCCCTGCTACATGCTGAGTTAGTTGAATTTGGCCCTAGCAGTGTAGGAAGAACTCCCAAAAGTGCTGTTCTTTTTACCTTCAACTCCAAATCATGAGCCAACCACCCTGTGAACAGATCACACACAGCCAGTCACTCTCTGCTCAAGAGACCTGCACAATTTGGCTGAAAAAAGTATTTTCTAAACAGCAATAAAATCTTCCTTATGAATGGCATTTTATTGAGGTTTCAGAGGGTATTTTTGTGATCTAAGATCACACACATCTCTTTTAACTGCAGTCCCACTAGCCAGAAAAGAAAACAAATCAAAACAGAGCAGTTGTTTTCTTTCATAAGAGCATGCAATCTTTTCATTCCTGCTAGAATAATACCTGATACATACAATAAAAATAAAAAATGGAATGTAAAAATCAGTCATTGAAACAAAAACAAGAATTAAATATAATGTAGGGGGAATAAAATTCTAAAAGCAAAGCATTAAAAAACTAGGCTAGAGTAGCTTATGTTTATTTTACTGCATATATTGAACAAGCTATCAATAAAGAAAAGTCCTCTTCTAAAAGCTTTCATAAATGTGGGATAAGGGTTGTATATTATGCTGTTATTTTGAAATAGGTCACATTAAAGAATCAAAATACGTCTTATAGTTTAAAGCTGACAGCTATTGAAAACACAGTTTACAATGAAAGATATTAAAACAAGCAGTTGTTAAGGACAAAAAAATAAAGCAAAAGGAATGTACCAATTCAGTGGAAAAGGATTTCTGATATCAAAGAAAAATAAGCACGAGAACATTCAGAATCTTGACTGTGTAGGGAAGAAAAAAGTTAATAATAGCTCCATGGAAATGATGTGAGACCAGAGATGCTAGCAGGACCATTCTGAAAAAAATACAAAATGGTTTGCTTCAGGGCTAAAAGCCTTCTGATTTTTACTGTACTGGGATGCCCAAATAAAGATAACATTCTTCATCTGTTCTCCTTAAAGACAAAATTGTTTTCAAGAAGAATCTTCCAGACTCTCACTATAGATGTAAATGGATAGGTGTTTATCCTGCTGGCTACAAAGAAGCAGTACCAAATCTGACGCTTCTGACAAGATCAAACTCAGCCATGCTCAGAGACCATACTGGGAAAAGTATGCAAAAATGATACGGTTGATTGCAAAGCAATGGCATCATGGCCATCAAATTGTATTTTGCTACAGGGTCTTCATTAACATCAGAATTTGAGATGGGGAATATATAGCTCTATTTTGGTATCCAGTGGGTGAGACTGATTGCTGGTATGCAATGCAGACTACAATGTCTCAGGACTGCATGTTTGGCATATTTCCTTCTGGTGCTTAACAAAGAGATTTATTATTAAGAGGTAACTCCTCATATGAAATACATTCTGTAGCACTGGCTTTGACAGCTCACATCAGGTTAATATGAAGAGTGCCCACAGAGATCATTTGTTACAGACTTTTGATTGCTTAGAAAATGGGGAACAGCAGCATTATTTGTAACAGATACACCACATACAGGGCTCAATTGCCTATCTAAATAGTACATATGGCTTAGTTCTTGTTCCTCTAATATAGCTGTAATACTGTCTTCTCAGTCTGTAGCTCTAGGTCTCTGGAGTTCAGATAGGAGAACTTCACAAGCCAAGTGAATGCCATGAAGTTTTTGGAGAACTTAGTGAGTACAGAACCTGTGTTGCAAGCAACACTTGAGAGCATCTCTTCATCAGAGGTTTCTCGTCTTGGTAATGTGTGCGCGCAATGTTACTGGCTGTGCATTTCAGGACTTCCACCACTTCATAAGTGGATCTTCTGCAGAACAAGTACGTCCATGAGCATTTTGAATAAATACATTCCTTTGGACATTATCTGCATGAGCACAGAAAAAAATCTGCTGAAGTGAGTCCACAGTTACAAGACATGCCATGCTCCAGATTCCAAAGCATATCGTCACTGATATCCTTGATGATCATGAAATTTGTTAATTAAGTTATCGCTAGTTTAGAGTTTCTGCTGAGGAAGATCAATTCTTTATCTAGAAAATTATATTACTCCAGTGAACTATTTTTTATTCCGTGACCTTGAGACAAATGAGACAAAATGAAGATTTGAATTGATTGCATTTGATCACTTTACTAAGACAACTGCCTTGATGCAGCCTGTCACTGAGTTACAAGCAGGTATGAATCATTTATGACTCCTTCAATGAATTAATTTTCCAAGTAATCAGGAAACACTTATAATCTTATGAAAGATCAACGAACAGCCTTTACTGACAAAAGGAATATTCCTAATAGGAATCTCATGTGTTTTCTGTAAATTAAGTGTCTCTGTATATGAAGTTATATGGTGCAGGTTGAGACTATAACCAGTGTTGAAAATTTGACAAAAAATTATCGAGGCTATGGTCAAAATGGGATACAGAAAGACAACAGAAGCATTCAATAATCTTTCTACTTCAAAATAATATTAAGAATTTCTTTATCTGTTATTCAAAAAGCATCCTCCACTATTCTAAGATGCAGAAGAAAATATGCTCCTTCACCTCTAGACAATTCAAGAAACCAACTACAACTCCTTAAAAGGTTTTGGTGGTTTTTTGTTGTTGATAGCTTTCAGCATGTGCAGGTAGGTATAAATAAGCATAAATATAAATGTATTAGTGGACACTCCTTTTAACCTAATTAAATTAAAAAGACGTGACACTTTAATCAGAAAATCATTATCTCTTGGATTAGGGCCAGATTTTCCCTGCTGATATTTTCAAAATAGTAAGAGATGTATTTTTGTCCAATTGAAATATATATATATATATATATATATATATATATATAGGGAAGATTATATCTGTAACTGAAAACTATTAGCAGTTCATAAGCACTCCTGAAACTATTTCACATCCTTCAAAGGAAATAAGACAAACATGCTGATTTGCCATGCTGACGGGATCTCAACTGCAGCTAATTTTCAGTGAGACCATTCTTTTTATTTTTATTTTTTTCCTCAGCAGGTGTTTATTCTGAGGAAAACAAACTTCAGCTTGATAGCAGAAATGGTTCTGAGTTTGGGGATCTGCAGTTTCTTCAGAGACATGGAAAGGAAGCAAATAAAAAAACTGCATTCAATAAAAGTCTGAGGTACCCAAAGTGTAACAGTGTTTTCTAATTTGTTAAGCAAGCAGTAGAATTATAAAATGTGAACTGGTGTTCTAGGCACTGTGTAAAACACCACTAGGTCCTGAATATGTGAATTAATTTCTGGAATGTAATCACAATTATTGTTTTTATATATTTGTTTGTTTTTAATAGCGTCTGCCATCACCCAAAGTCGCCTGGAAATAACTTCAGGTTATCAACCGCATCTTTACCAGTGCTATGAATAACAAAGAAATAACTGGACAAACACCAACCGCTTTGTTCCTGCACAAGAGAAAGGTGTTCTTTCTTTGAGCTTTTTGCACTGGAGAAGACATGGGTAGTGAAGGATGGAGCAATGCTGTACTTTGCATCGCAGAACATAAATCACAGCCTATATCCCATGAGAAGAGTACGACTACACTAGGGACCCTAGGAGAGAAAGTGCTGCCGCATCTCAGTTCCTTGGACAGGACTTTTCTAAGCAGTTCTAAGACAATTCATTGAGGGATCCTCTATGTTTAATGATATTAACAATAATGTGTCTACTGAAATATGTATTTCAGGTGTTGGCGTCCAAATCAAGCACTCCTGACAAATTGAAAGTAAGTTGCAAGGCCTTGCTTCTAAAACAAATCTTCAAATGTAGCATGGGAAATGTAACCAAAACAGACTGCTATCAGAAGCATCACATCATAACTTAGGAGAAAAATTAGAATAAATTGGGCATAGCACATATTTATTCATCCTATTAAACTTTAACCAACAGAATAATACTTTAAAACAATCCTCTAAATATTAGGATTTTGTTTACACTATAAGGTTTTTGCCCAAGTTACAATAATTTTTGAAGCTTTAAGCATTAAATAATACAAATCAGACTCCTTCAGATACATTTTAGCTGTCATTTGTTCATGTGATCCAAGTATACCCATAAAAATCATGGAAGCAGGCAAAGGAAACAATCAATTACTGAGTGCTTTGACCCATCCTTTTGAGCACTTGCATATTCCACATTAAATGTGAAATTCGTGCTGAAAGCAAGAGATATGAGAAAGGGAAGAAGGAATATCTTAAACTAAGAGTAAAAAACAACAATTACTTGCATCTTCTATGATCTAAAAAGATCTTCTATGCAAACTGCTGGAGAACAGACAGCAAGCAATGCTAAAAGGAAAAACAAAAACCACCTTATCCTAATTAATGATATTATCATCCTTTAAAATATGTTATGTGAAATAATGAAGAAATATTTGCTTTTATATTCTTTATATATATTGCTACAAAGAGTTAGTACGGAAAATATTTCTTAGCTGTTTATTCAGATCTCTATATGACATTGCCACCATGTTCTGCCAGTAATATCAATGTAAAGTTACAGAATACACACTGAAAAGTAAAGTGAGGGTCTATATCTATGTAGTATTCGGTTACAAGAAAAAGCTATTAACAACATTACTGCTGGTATTTATTTGGTATGATTAGCTGAGGAATTCAAGTACATCCAGCATAACCAACAATACCACCAGCTGAAAATTCAGATTAAACAGGCATACTTTTTCTTTTTTAAACACTGCAGACTAAAGGAACTAAGGCTTTTGGTTTATTTGGTTTTTCGGAATATTTTGAAATTTGTGTCTGTTGGCTCTTGTCATATTACTGAGCAACATGAAAAGAGTCTGGCTGTCTCCTCTGTACCTTCCCATTAGATAGCCAACAGACCACAGCACGATGTCCCACAAGGCTTGAATATAGCCAGTTCTCTCTGCCTCATCTCATATGTCACATGCTCCAGCACGTGGTCAACCGTGGCTGGGCTGCCAGCTGGACTCACTCCACTATCCCAACATCTTTCTTCTACTCAGAAGCCCAAAAAGTCTTCCAGGTGCAGCCTCACAAGTACAAGGTAGAAGGAAACAATCACTTCTTTTGACCTGTTGGCCATGCTCACGGTAATACATCCCAGTAAGCATTTGGCCTTCCTCATACCAACATGATACTGTTGACTTGTTCAACTTGTCCTCAACCACACTTCTGTCCCTCCTTTCAAACCAGCCTTCCCGCCGGCTGGTCCTCAGCATGTACAGATGCAGGGGTTACTCAACCCCAGATGCAAAACTTTGCACTCACCTTTATTGAACTTCATGAGGTTTCTGCCAGCCCATTTCTCCAGCCTGTCAAGGTCACCCTATAAAGCAAGCCCTGCCCTCCAGCAGCATATATTCCCTGTAACCACTCCCCACCATTTGCTATCATCCTTGAAATTTTTGAGGACACAGAGTCTCATCATCCACATCATTAAAAAAACATTAAACAGTGCTGATTCCCCTCTGAGCCGGTAATCTCATCACTGAAGGCAATCAGGTTGGTCAGGCATGATTTACGCTTGTAAAACCATACTGCCAGCTCCCTATCACCTTCTTGTCCTTCAACTGCTTGAACACGGCTTTCAGGAGGATCTGCTCCAAAAACTTCACAATGACTAAAGTGACACTGGCTAACCTGTAATTCCTGTAATTCGCTGGCCACTCCTTCTCATCCCTTCTGAAAACAGGCATGATGTTTCCCAGACATCAGGAACATTCCCTGACAGCCATGAGCTTCTGAAGATGATAGAAAGAGTCCTTGCAATGACATCAGCTGGCTCCCTCAGCAGCCTTGTATGTATCTGATCTGATTCCATCAGCCTGCATACTCCTAATTTGCTTAAATAGTCTGTAACTTGGTCTTCCACTTCTGTGAGTAATGCTTTACTCCTGCAGATCCTGCCTCTAGGCTCAGGGACTTGGAAGACCTGAAATCAGTGATTATCAGTAAAAATTAATGTAAAGTTACTGAACTTCTCATCTTCTTCAGTAACATTTTAAGAAAGTCTCCTGCCCAATTGAATTCTCTGTACCTTTAGTAGTGTTTTCTTACTGTTATTGTTTTTTCTCTGAGTCCAGGATCCGCTAAACCTTTTGGTAGTCAGTAATGCAAACATTTGTACCAAGACTAATCTAAAACACAGATTCACTATCTGTCCATATACCTACCTACCTTTCAGAGTTATTGCAGAAATAAAAATCCAGCCATTTTCAAGGATTTTTTTTTTTTTTTTTGCACAGAAGTAAGCCATTAAAGAAGAAAAATAACATTCAGATTTTATTCCTTTGACTAAATGTGATGTGACACATATGGGTTAGTCAAAATGTTTAATGTTGCATGAAGTTTGAATGATAATTTCAGCTAATCTTCTGATGATGACATGCTAGACAATCTATTAACTTTACAGTTAACATAAAGACATGTTTTAAAATGTATTCTAAATTATGTCACATTTTGATTTTTCAAATAGTACGGTAGGAAGCTATCTTTTCTGTTATATATATATATTAAAAAAAAATTATGAGGGGCTGCTCTAACTGCATTTGACTCAGAGCTCCTCAGAATTCACAGCCTACTGTTGCCATAAGAACATCCCACCAGTGCCATATGCAGCCACATGTCTTTCTGTGCTCCTTCAGTTCTAATTCCCACAGGAAAGCTGCATGCTTTGGGAATACACGTACTGAAAACAGTAATAACACAGAAGAAAAACAACTCATTGGCTAATTAATTAAATTGATTTCAGCAGGTAATAGGAAAGAAATCAGATCATACAAGACTGCAGAAAAGGGAGAATTCTGAGATGATAAACAGCTGTGGATAATTGTGCTTTGTTAAGATGCAATCAAATGAGGCAAGAAAAAAGGCCCTTTCAGAAAAGCAAGATTCCTCTTCAAATGGATGATGAAAATTCTGATAACCATTATTCCTAAAGCAAATGCTAAAGACTATGCCAGTGAACTGTTTTAACAAAAAACATAGTTCTATTTTGTGCTCTACCCAACCTTAACAGCCAACAAGTCTGACTCCTTCGTTTTTTCTTTTCCCACTATCATCTTGTGGATGCTGTACTTCTTTTCCTCACTCAAAAGGAATGGAGAACTTCTATAAGTAAAGAGTATTCTTCTACATAAAGAATTCCATAAAGCCATTACTGATTTAAGTAGAATTAAAGGAAAAATATGTTAAATTGAAAGCAACTATTAGAGGTCATTACATTTTAAAGACAACCAAGGAAATTTAAATGGAAACTCCTTTGAAAACAAAACTCTGCTGACCTAAAACTAACCACTGCTGATTCTACATGCTTGACATTTTTATCACTTCCTGCTGTGGTAAATGACCAGCATCATGGCAGAATAAAGACCAGAGTCTCCTGAAGGTAAGAAATTAAAGAGCCAGCCAAACTTCCAGTGAAATTGGTCCAGATTGCCCTGGCACTTTCTCAGAACACAGAAACACAGCTTCCTAGAGATACAGTATATGACACAGTTTATAAAGGTTATTTCCATAAGAATGAAAAACCTTTAGCACCTTAGACTATTCATTTGTATGCCTGTAATCGACTACTCAGCATTTATGTATTATTTTACAATTATTGAGTAGTATCCTGAATTTTCTGAATTTGCATAACTTTCTATGAAATATTATCTATCATTTTCTTACAGAAGGATGCTACGCTTTGGTGGTTAGATACGTAGCAGAAATTTAGGACTCTGGAAAAAGGACTGAAACATTTCTTCGCATTTAGTACTTTGTTTTTACTTTAATTTTATAAGGCTATAATATCATTGAGTTGCTATACAGACATTTAATTTTACATGGACACTCATAACAGGCTTCTATCTGGATCCATGCCACAAGCCTGCACTTATCTAATCGCCAAACCACTCCACTGTGTGGAAATAAGGTTTACAGTAGTTTTTATTACTTCCTATTGCATCAAATTCTCTTTGGTATAGCAAAGATTCCAGAAAAATTCTGGTTTTCTGTATCTTGCTATCTTTTTCTATTTTATAGTAATACCATCTCGACTTTTGTGACATGTATCTGTAAGGACTGCTTGAAAGTACTGTAGCATATAACTTCATGGTGTTTTTCTAATTTTTCCACTACTGGGGCTGATGACACCAGAGTAGTTTTATTGTTTTTCTTTTCTCTGGAACTCAGCATTAGATAGTTCTTTAAGTAAAACTCTCATCAACAGAGATGCTTAGCAAAAAAATCCTTACAGAAAACTGAGTTAACACCCATGCCTTCTAAGTCTATTTTATTTACTATGAACCATTGTGAAATCCACTCTAGACCCTCAGAATTTTAAACAGTAAATACGTGTCATAACAGCAATGATGATGTAGATTAAACTACTGTTCTTGTCCAACAAGTTCATCAACAGGAGAGCTTAATAGATCAGACAATTCAGAGGTTTTGCACTGGTTACAGTAAGCAAAGCTGTTCTTCTTCATTCTTCATTCAAAGTATTTCTTCCTGTTTCTAGAAAGCACACATACCTAATGTATTTTTGCACATATTCGGTTCTTTTTCAGGAAGACACATCTGCTTTGATGTCTGAAAAAAATAAGTGCTTTTACACCATTAGGAGAAAAATAAAGTTATGATTCCCATAGTAGCTCTCAGTATAGGATGGAACTTTATGGGATAGAATCTTAGAATCATAAGTAAGCTATGTCTTCATATCTTGCAGCTAACAGTAATTAGGCAAACAATTAAATGCATAGGAAAGAAGAAGTTCTGCAACCCCTGTAATTTTCCTGTTGTGCTTAGAAGAATCTTTTCATTGTGTTTCTGGCCAGCAGGGATTTTGTTGTTCCAAGAGCAGTCACTCCACATATTCCCTTACACTACACGTTTATTTTAACAAATACAGGAAAACCTCAGCAACTAGCCATCATAGCAATCAATTAAAAATATGTATCAATAATAAAACCACTAAGAAACTATGTGGACTGAATGGAGAATCTCTTCAACACCAGTCAGAAAACTTTCCATCTCTTCAAAGATCCTAACGCTTGGACACCTCAAACTGCAGTCATATCTCCTCTGGATATATTTTACGGTATGTTCTGAATCAGAAAGAAAAAATCACCTGAACACCCTAAACCCCTCTTTACCACAAAGTCCAGTATACGTGCAGATTTGATACAAGCCTATAGTACTGAAGCCGAAATGTCTTTGACAGATGGCTTTTATAATATTTAGGATTCCATCAGCCAAACAAAGCTCATCAAACTCCATCTTCAGGGGCAACCAGAAAACACACACAACCCTACTACTGCTACTACTCATGCAAGAAAAAACATGGTATGCATTTAATGATGAGAATGCTCACAGGGCAGAAAAGCTTCCTGGCAGTTCTTTTCTCAGCGAACTGAAAAAAGAGGGTCATTCAAGGATGGTCCTCCTCTCAACAGAAATAACAAGTATGCCAGTACAACACACTAAATACAGAAGGTATTGATGGACAACAGCATGATGAACTTCCAATCTTTTTCCAGTTTGTGGGAGGAAGGAAAATGTGCAGCCAAGGCCACAAGTGCACCATCTGTGCCAAACCAAGGTCAAAACACTGACACAGTTTAAAGGCGTCAGCAGCATCACGCCATCGTGGGATTCCATTAACCACTGCATTTTTCACAGTGCTAATCAGGAGTAGAAAAGCCTGACATCGGTCAGTAACTCGGAACTTTAGGCTTTAAAACAGAGGCTTGCTGGGCAAAGACAGTGCCTGAAACAATTTTAGTCATTCTCTCATCAAGAGTCATGGATGCTTTCTACCAAACAAACTTAATCAGCAAAGTCAAGAATCCAAAATGGTATTTTGATTGTTTTAAAGGTAACTAGGGGTTATAAGGTCATGCACTCTGGCTTATTGCATTACATAGATCATAGAAGTTTGTTCCTAGCTGCACCTCTATTGAAATTCTGAATCTATGTTCAATGACTGCTTAAAAAAAAAAAAAAAAAAAAAAAGACTCAAAAATCTCATTCATGGCCACAAGACTTCAAAACATTGTCTCTTGATTTTTTTTTTTGTAGCTTATAAATTTTTTGAAGGCACAAAGTAATCTTCTTGCTAATTTATGTATCATCTTTAATTTCATTCTGATAACACAATGCACTGAATATGCAACAATTATAGTATCAAAGTTTCTAAAATTTCAGTTTCTGTTCTGAAACTGCACCAAAACTAGCTCTACAACAACAAGATTTCAGACACAGATGCAATGGTAAAAATTCAACAGTTAAGAAAGCACACTGAATAGTATTTTAAAGCAACTAGTTTTGCAGTCAACAGCACATATCATGGCCGAGAATATGGTGATGTTCAAGCTTTTTTCTTCTTGACATGACAGATAAAACCACAGATATTTAAATTGTTTTACGATCTTCTCCCACTTCTTCCCTGTGTACTACAACATTGATATACAGTGGCTTTAATACATTTTTTTCCTTCAAGCACAGATTTCTTCTGAACATCTGCCCTATCCAACCCATCCTCCTACATGGACTTGACCAAATCTCTGATTTTTTATTTTGTGGATCATGCAAATTAATGTGCAATCTTCTGTGAGATCTCAAATTTAGCTTAATAGACAATAGTGTTATAAACACCCTTATTAAAAATCAATACTGACCTTGATGTGAGACTGAAGGAAGCAGCAAATCCAGGAAGGAGATGCGAAAGAAAAAGAGTTAGAGTTTGTGAAAACAGTGTCCAGAGATAAGGCAGTTCAAGAATTCAGGACTAAACAAGCAGATCTACATAAGGTAATGACACAAAGACATACAATCCTTCACAAACACAAAGAGCTGCATGTTTTATAGACATTAAAAAAAAAAAAAAAAAAAAAGAAAAAAGAAGAAAAGGACACTTAGATTACACCATTTCACTCAGAGGAAATTTTCTGTAGACAAAATAGTCTATAAGTCTATAATACACATATCAATTCTTGGAAAAAGGGAAAAAAAAAACAACTGTAGAAAACTTTGGAATTACATCACATCACTAGCAAGTATCCTTCTTCCAGAATTCTTGCTAACTTTTCAAAAACATCAAAGTTGACTGTCTGAGATGAGCCCTAAGATGTTCCTTAATGCCATCTTCTTCCAGGGGCTTATTTTGTCTCCATAATCAAGAAACATTTTTTTAATTTTTCCTGCTGATGACCCAGACTTGTCAAAAGGGAACAGAAGGTAAAAAATACATGAAGTCTTCAAGTCCTGAAGACCTGTCAAAGCTAAAAGTTCATCTTTCTTAATGTTGACATTGAAGTCACCTTTCCAATGGCAAAAAAAGGAAGCATCTGCCTCTTCCTACAACGTTCTGTCTCAACTCTTCCATGTACGGTGCAATCTAAAAACAATAATGACCGAACAGGCATATCTTTGACAGTTCTCTCCAACATTGTTCAATAGCAGGATTGGACAAACCAAAATGCTGGAGTTCTCTGTAAAACATGAGACCCCATAGGTTCATTATTGCTTCTTTTCATATATCTTCAATATCTTTTCATAGGCATCTGCTGTCAATTTCACTGATAACAGCAATGTAAGTCAACAAAGAGCCATGAATACATATTATTTTAATCTGATTTTAAATTTTATTCTTTTTCAATCACCGGAAGAGAAAAAAAGTAAACGTCCTGCTGCCCAAAACATCAATTTGCCTTCTACAGCGCATGTTGTGCTTTACCGATGGACAGATTTCTCTTTATAAAGGCCTAAAGGTAGGCTATTGTCTGGAGAAAATATTTCTATAGAATAGTCTAGTTGCTATATGCCTTATTACTCTGGCTATAAGGAACTACATAAATGGAATTTAAAGTCCTTACCTCTGGCATAAATTTTACAACCAGCTATGTTGGATATCGAATTTGTACAAGGAGCAGTTTCAAAGTGAATTTCAAAGTGTATTGTTGTTCCATAACGTACAAACTAGTGTAAAGATATATTTCTTAGGCTTTTAAATTCATATCCTTCAAATGAGTTCTTCCAGGATTGCTCTTTTAAAGGCTGTGTTATTTGGGGACTTCAGGAAAGATGAGACTTGGAAAATGCCAAATACTACATACTCAGTGTTTGATCTTCAACTAAGTCATAATGTTCCAAGAGCCCCAGTTAATTTATATAGAAAATGGTGCAACTGTAATTCTGACTGAAATCCAAGATTATGCTCTCTAGGATGAACTATAGAACCATGTCTGGTCAATTAAATTTATCAAAAGGGAACAGAAAAGTGAAAACAACGGCTTGGCTAGATGTGGGACTAAATAAGAAAGGGAAAAAAAAAGTTTGTCTCTTTTTATAGCTGTTACTGAATCCAGATTGTGAAAGCTTAAGAATTCTCATTTGTGTTACAGGGACACTTTGTAGTTACTGTTTCCATTACGATAACATTATGATATTGTTTCTTCAAAATAACAGCGGAAAAAAACTATAGGATAAAATTTAGGATAGTTCTGCAGTATTTGAATTAACCACAACATTCTTGCAACTGGTATTAGAAGTTAGTGTCTTTTGTTGGCATAAGATGAAGGCAAAACAGTATCTGAAAAGCTGTGCTGAGGTCACTTGCAATTTTCTCTACAGTACAGAAATATTATTTAGCCAGCTGCACAGGATTTGAATGGAGAGTAATTATTGCTACATCTTCATTTTGCTATGGAATAAATTATTTCTTAGTAAGAAAAACGCATTTTGTGTAATCACTAGTCCCTTTTTCATGCTTTTATAAGGGTTCAAAATATTAAAAAAATATATGAAATAGGATTTCAGGATAATCGCAATATTTATCCAAACAGAAATGAGGAATGTGTCAGTTGCCTTTGAAAGCACATTACAATTAGAAATAAATCTGGAATAGTGCTGGCACTCAAACTAACAATGAGGCAGACAGCTACAGTCGCTAGCAATATATTAGGACAGTGAAGGGCGATCTGCAGCAGACCAGGGGAGCCCCCAGTGCAGGGGCCACATCAGTGAAATTGATCAGCACAGCACAGAAAGCACCTGCCCCACGGAAGCAGCCCAAGCAAGCAGACCCAACGCAGGGTGAAACACACTCATGACACGGCAAAGAAGTACTTTTTGGTTGGCACTATTTCACTCTGAACAGGAACACACATTTGCAGCATTCCTTACAAGATCCAGCAGCAGCTCTTCAGCCCCGCCCCATTAATTGCGTACCCTGATGCAATCGTCATACAGGGACACAATACATCAACTGGTAGTCTCAGAGAAATCCATTTTCTTTTAAGATGCTAACTGATTAATCTTAAAGATCTAGCCAATTTAAATATGATTTCTGGGTACAGACCAAAAGGTCGTGAAGTGTGAATATTCAGTATTTTAATTAATGTATATATTTGAAAAGCTGTTTATCATCCCAGCTATAATTTTTTCCTTGAGCTTGCGTGTTATTAAGTGTGGAATAGGTCTGCCTTGTTAATTTCAGATGTACTTAGGGAGACATTTGTGTAATGATTTCTAGTCAACCTTTGAATTCTACTTGGCAGTGAGTGATTGTGTACATTTACTACTTCATATTTCCTTCAAAGTAATCTGACAGATTTTCAAGAATACACACTTGATTTTCCTTGTGTCAATTTGGACGTAGAAAGGCAATTTATGCTTTACCACTTCTGAAACCTTTTCTTGGTAAAAAAGAATGATGGTTGGTCTTTTCCTTTCTTTTTATCTGATATTTAGAGGGATGGAGAAGAGACGGAAAGAGGTTTTTTTGCACACACATAAGCACAAATGTGAGCTTGGTTGTCCCTGGGAGAACTACCATTATTTCACTGGCATAATGGTTATTACTGTGTTCCAAGACAACGTGAGGATTTATCACTTTTATCCTTACTGTGTCGGTTGTACAAAAAGGAATATTTTTTTTACTCTTTACATACTAGCATTGTGAGTATGGGTACCCTCAGAGTGCTTAAAGATGTTGACTTAAACAATGCAATACAGCTTTTTAAAAGGTGTAGCCAATGCAGGTAACAATGAAACACTGATACACACACTAGATTCATTATTTACATAAATTTCTTTCTCCTCTGATTTTATAATTATTTTAATTATATCACAGTTCTTACACTCCACTGATCTACCAGTTGTGTTGGGAGGTATTTGCTAAATAAAACCCATCACTGGTATAATGCAGGCATCATCAGATGACAGCTCCTATATTCATTACAGTGAATAGATTTGGGCAGGAGAGGGAATGCTTAATAACAACGCTGATTTAATGATAAAAACAATCAGAACTTTAATGCTACAGTAAAGCTGTAGAAGCTTTCTAAAAAGCTCACAATGGATGCTTCTCCCTCCTTATAAATATTGCTTTAGCATAAGGTCCTCCTTGGAGGGCACAAGATAAGATGCTTAGTCTGGGAAGACCAGATTAACTAATGCTTTTAGGCCATTGCTGAATGTAATCGAGGATACAGTCTGCACATAGCTCTGTAGAGACAAATCGCTCAGTTGAAGAGTATCATTCAGGAACAGGCTGCCCAGGGAAGTGGTGGAGTCACCATCCCTGGAAGTCTTTAAAAGACGTTTAGATGTAGAGCTTAGGGATATGGTTTAGTGGGGACTGTTAGCGTTAGGTCAGAGGTTGGACTCGATGATCTTGAGGTCTCTTCCAACCTAGAAATTCTGTGATTCTGTGATTCCTGCCTGCCTGAACATGGAATTTCATGCTTGAACACTGGATTAGGAGGTTCAGTGATGGGGTACCATAGGCAAGCTCATTCAGCCATAGCCTGCATCAGCTCTGACTTCCTGATGTGCCAAGGGCTGGGCTATTCTGGGTTCTGTGGCTGTGTATTTTTAAGCAGCTGCTTCTGCAGTAACACAAAGTTTCGGTTTCCCACAAACGAAAGGAAAAGGGAGAGAATGGGAAATAAAGGACAGCTAAATAAACAACAAACGAGAAAAGTTTATACTATTATAAGAAAAAGGTGAGGATGGATTGAGAAGTCACTATAAAATCATTGTGAGGGCTTCTTTATCTGATCCTCTCTACAGTTACTGGCAATCTCTCTCTCTCTCATCCTTTCTTAGAAGTAGGTTTCAAAAGTGATTTCAGTGTTGATCTTAAGGCATCTTAACAAAGGTTGACTTTCTGAAGGCAGACACTTGCCTTCTGAAAATCAGAATAATTTCAAATGTCGGAATTTAAGTACCTATGAGTAAAACTGTTTGTGTCTTGTATCCTTATCTGTTTACAGCAGTTATAGTGTTATAAAATCTATTACTTTATCCCTTGTGAAACTCCATGTGGGACTTCAGGCCTAATGTTCATTTTGTATGATGACAAAACAAGACTGAAAAGAAAGGACTTCTTCATTTCCAAACTCGGAAATCATGAAAATCTTTACTTTCAACAGATTTGTGCGGTCATTGATGGAGCTGGACTAATTATGGGCCTAACTACTTCTTTCTTTACAAGACCTTGTTCTCAATTTCTTCTCAGGTATTAACAAATTCTGCTGAAATTGTCCATGACAGGTATCAGTCTCACCCTGTTTTCTGGGCGACAATTACAGATGTGCCCTTTACACACCAAAGGCAACATTCTTATGGAAAAACGTGTTCATGTGGTTAAAGACTGTGTCACTTCACTGTGATATACAAGCTCACAAAGGAGGTGAATTAACATTATATGGCAATCTTCATTTTGGAATATCTGAAATTTTGAGTGATTAAACTTAGAAATTTAATACTCACTTAATCTAGTGATTTTTGATGGGAAGCAGATGAAAATCTTTAAATTTTGAAGGAGTTGAAGAAAAAGAGATAAAAAAAAACACTAGTATGCACATGCATGCATCTGAAAGCATAATTAACAACAGAGAATTCTGCTCTGTATTCACACCATTCAACCATGACATAAAAATACACAATTTGCCTTTGTGATTTAAGGTACCCAAATGCATTAACTGTTTTAAATTGATACTTAATTATTTCATTTTTTCCTGTGCCTGAATAAGAGTTCACATTATTTTTGGATTACTTTAACAAGCCTTCCCATATTATAACATAGAATTATAGATATACCATCTCTTAAGGTTAAAATTAACTGTGATGATTATGACTTTATCAACACCTTCCTGTTCTTTAATTTGATACCATCCCTTTCATTTTAAATTCCTTATATGCCCTGATGCAGTTCTTGTTTAGAAATTCTCTTTTAAAAATCTTTTAAAATGCACAGAAGCAACTTGAAAGCCCTGGACAATTATTGCAAGATATCAGCAGTAGTTTGAAAATATGTATTTCAACTTCAAATTGTTGACTTAAGATAAGCTTAGGGCACAATTTACTACTATAGTTTTCTTTATACTAATTTAGAAAACCACAAATCTGATGGAACATGCAGTTAATTTCTCTCCTCCTCTACCATCCACAGATGCAAACATATTGCCATCTTATAGGCAGAGTAAGATACTTCCTCCTACTGTCCGTGTTTTTCAGCATTCCTTCTGTATCGCCCTACATTTTTGAATCTTTTATTCTTTCTTGAGAAGAAATTTTTAAGATGAGGAGTATCTTTTAGCTTCAAAAAAGCTATACATATCAAAAGATCTAAGGTTTCTTCTTTAACAAGGCATCCGTAAATTCTTTCTAGAAAGACTCACCGAAATCTCTCCCTTAAAAGTCATCATCTTCAGCTGTCCTTAATGGGACTGCTGGTACTCCAAAGGTGGGCACTGTCTTCTTTTGGTCCCCAGTCAAAGTCAAGTTTCCTTCAGAAAAAAAGTGGTAGTGCCCTATGTGCTTACAAGGACTACCTATCCAATACAGTGAGCATACCAAGTTAAAATCTGGTTGAAGTCTGTAACTGCTATCATGACTTCCATACATACAGTGCTTACTTCTGAAACAACATCTACATATGTATTTACTACTGCCTCTTAAGTACATACTTTTTGTTTTCTCCTCTTTTTTTTTTCTCTGTACAGGACAGTAACCACAAAAAAATTAATAACAAGGCAATACTGACCTCTATTAATGGCACATTTTAGAGCACTTGTGTTTTAGATGGTTAGCAGAACTTATATCGGAGATTAGAACCAAAGGTAAAACACAGCAGAAAATTAGACTAAAAAGTACCAGTTTCTACAGAGTTTAAATCAAGAATAGCAGCAACCCTGCTTTGGACTGTGGTCATAACCACCGTGGCAGGACTTGAACGCAGAGACTGTTAGAGCTTGTATTTGGCATAACTAGTTCCTGTTTAATCTAAGAAAACAAGCGTAATTGCAGCAGCCCCAAACAGCAGCAGCAGCAGCAGCAGCCAGCAGTGACATTCCACCCCGTACGGAACAGTAGCCTTACAGAGCACTCACTTTCCCAGGAAGTCCCACACAAACCCCCCTACGTGTTGCGGTGCAGGGACCGACACCTGGTAGGGAGGGTGCAATTTGCGGGAGGCGTGCTTTCTGAGAAAAGGCATAGTCAAAAAACCCCCACACGTACAAAACAAAACAACTCGTGGAACCAGGACGTGACAATATAAATGGAAAGAAAAAGTGAGGAAGGAAACAAGACACAAAATGAAAAGTTACAGAGAGACAGGAGGTTATGGAATGGCAATGCAAAAAGCAAACAGTTCATTAGAAAAAAAGTGAATAACCAGACAGCTACAAAACCTCTACACCACCACAACTGGGACAAAACCAAAACTTTTTGGGCTGTTCACCCACAAAAGAAATGGAAATTTATGGCCCACCTCCCCATAAAAAAAAAACAAAATCCTGCCCACAGAGACTATAAATTAGTGAGTTTGTGCTCCAAATCTGATGTTGATTCCAAAGTGTTTTTCAAAAGTTTGCATAGCATGCACCACATTTAATACATTATTTTTGGAAATCTTCCCTCCCATTCACAAGTGAAAAACAAAGTCCCCCACCCAGTAATTGCAACAGTTACTAAAGAGTGGAAGCATTTCCCTATTTTTTTTATTATTATTTTTTTTTAATCTGAACTAAAGGCAGTTTTGCAATCATTGAAAAGGTTCATAATGACAGCCTTCTGCTTTCCACTTCATCTTCCTCTCCTCCTACCTTTTCTCCTTCTGCTTCACTGTACATACCTCTCTAACAGGTGTTTCATTTCTTCTCTTCTACGGACAAAACCAAGTTATTATTTCTCTTCTCCTCCTAGTCCAGTTGTCACATATAACTAGCATAAGGAAAAACTCCAGGGAGAGACTGTCTCTTTTGAAAAATCCCATTTTCATGACTACAGTTACTCTCTGAATGTGACTTATTTCTTCTCATGTTGCCCTACATGCTAAAATAACAGTTCCTAACAGACACAGCTATATTCACTCCTGTTTGCTGACAAATGCTTCTGCAAGCATCAAAGTTCTTATTTACACAGAAGAGTTTGAACAGCTGTAGAGGCATTAGAAGTCATGATTTCTAGCTTACTCTGCATGGACTGGTTTAGGAAGGACTCTTACAAGGCAACATTATCAATTCTTGCCTGGAAACCAAGACTGTAGCTCTAGAACGTCCTCATAACGTGCCTGGATATATCCGTTTAGCATGAAACAATAATTTATAAACAAACATGGTAAACACCTATATTGTATCTATGTATATTAAAAAAAAAAAAAACAACTATATATTTAATAGGCATGTTAAAATCTCTGCTTTATGTAAAAGCTCACAAGTAGAAAGCAAGCGTTCAGAAAACAGAGATGGGGGGGGAATTGAAAAGAACTAAGGCAAAATAGAAAGTTCAGCAATTATTCAGATGAGAATGTACTCACTTTGTAGTCATGTAGTCACTACAAAGTATCTGAAATGATACTTTGTAGTATAAATGATATTTATAAATAAAGTGATTATATTGCAGTTCCACCTGAAAAATCATTGTTATTTTGCTAATTTACCACACTAACAATATGTACCTTGGGTCTCCAGAACTTGAGGACCCTTTCCATTCCCACTTACAGTGGTTAATGAATATGAATATTTTCAGATTTTTTTTTCCTTGATTTACATAGCTGCAGTAAATCACATA
Organism: Netta rufina; assembly: GCF_964035555.1. NCBI lineage: Eukaryota > Metazoa > Chordata > Aves > Anseriformes > Anatidae > Netta > Netta rufina. The sequence continues at coordinate 142,784,800 of NC_140123.1, forward strand.
ATAACAAAAGTAGTCTCCTCTTTGACACAGCTGAAATACATGTTAAAATTACTAGAAGCAAAAGAAAAGAAATATTCTATCTCAGTACTGGCAGAAAAGAAAACAAGCTAAGAAGTGAAGAGGGCACTCACTATATATCTTTTAATAATAGCAGAGATCAGTTGGTAAGAAGGAATGGATAGCAGCAAATAGTCAAAGTATTCCACAAAGTTGTTATGGAATGATATCCAGTCACTTTTGGGTTTTATGCTTTCATTGACATAGCATAACTTTGTTTTGTGACTGGTAAGCAGCAGCAAACAACCACTTTAGCACAGAAAACTTAGTAACTGCTTTGCTGATCTCTGGAATTTCATCTTTTCAAAGAAAAAGAGTCTCTATAACTCTTTAATGCCTGGGTGCCAGTGCTTTTATCTATAAAAGAGAAAAAGGTCTGGCTTTGTTTCTCTTCTTTGCTATCTTTTTATAGACTATAAGCTATTTTGATTATAAGCCATTTATATGTATTCATTCAGTTTTTGACACTGAAAGTCCCAATCTGGACTGGAATTTCAGAATGCTAACATAATTTAAAAAAAAATAAACAGTCAGACATATTAAAACCACGCATAAGAAAATTCTCTTCCTGCCATTCCATTCTCCTCTACGAATCAGATTGTAAGGAATGATTAATATTTCCAATTCGCTTTTCCTGGTCAGTAATTCCTTCTGCATACAGAAAGAATTAAATCACTAAGAACAGATTTCTTCCCCCTACCTTAGTTCTTTTTGATGTTTGTTGCTCCTGACCCCCTCATCAACTCGTAATACTTACATTGGGAATTCAATGCCTGAGATAGACACCTGTAAGGGACTGAAAAATCCTGCAGCAAAACATGACTTGGAACTACTATTTATATTTCTTTAGCTATACTTAATGCACCTTCTCTACCAATCTATTGCCCAAATGCTCTTCTGAATACATGATATATGGAATGGGCTGAAAGTTAAATCATTCAGAAAAAAGGGAAGATGGCTAGGAAGTTCATTATGTTCACTTTTGAGTGTTTGAACTTATACCACAGTTGTAAGAAGTAACAAAACAAGATGATCCGTACAACCACAAAGAGAGAAGAAACCTAGCTGACAACCTGAACTGCTCTATAACTTTCAAGAAAATAAGAATACATCCTACAGTGAAAGATACAGCTGAGTAAAGCTATTCAGTCCAGTAGTTTCACTGCAGTACAAGCAAATTATTTGAAGTTAGTGGACTCAGAGGATCTTCTCCCCACATGATTTATCACTGAGATTTTCTTACACAAGATGAAAGAAGAAAAATGAAGGCACACAGCAGATGCTGCGGAAGTTAAAATCTCACCTTCCTGTTAATGCTTTCTCTGAATATCGTGAAAACAATCTCAGATCCCTAGGGTGGCCTTTCTATTAGCAGAGCTTCTTAGAACAGAATTTTTCAAATCATTCAGAGGAGCCCATTATTTGACTATCATCAACTCAATGAAAATCACTATTGCCCTCATGAAGTACCTGAAATATCTTCTCTTTAATTTCTCTCACTTCTCGGACACTATTCTGGCACAAGGCAAATGCAAAGGGGAATAATCAAATTTCCATTTTTCTCTTCTAAGTAAGTGATTCTTTATCATGAATGGTTGAGTAAAAAACAAAACAAAAACAAACAAACAAAAACAAACAGGTATTTCTGCTTAGAAAATCTCTCTCGATCCATTAGAAGGTGAGAAAATAACAGAGAAGAGAATCTGTTTCAGGTCATTCTCAAGATCTACTGGATTGTGATGCAAATGTCATGGAATCATAATACACTACCATTTTTGTTTGGGACACTCAAGAGTAGAAAAAATATCTCAATATCCTGTCTCCAACACAAAGATGGAAAATGTTTATTACATTTGGTTTGGACAAAACCTAATCTATTCATTCAGCTTTACATTAGCCAAACTTTACCTGTGTCTCTACCATAACAAAGAGTTTCAATGCCATCTGTCAGAAGAAGGTAACCATCATGAGTTCGTAAAAGTAATTTTTCCTGTTTGATTTTTTTTTGTGTGTGGGAGAACCATACCCGAGGAATTTATTAAACAAAATGAATAAATTGTTCTTCAAATACACTACAGTGTTGGCAACTTTTCCTACCATCTCCACTCCCTGACAGTTCTATCTACCCTTCTAGTTCTATCTTATCAGCTCTGCTTTTGAGGAACTAGTTAAAAAGAGCACCCAGTAAGAAAATTTTCACTACTAAAATTAAGTACTGAAGCAGAAAAACACTAATGAGACTTTCCCAAAATAGACACTCCAAGGTTTCTAAGACAAGAAAAACGGAATACGTTATCTCTAACTTTAGGCAGCTCTTTTGTGACTGTAGTAACTTTATACCGTTCTCACCTTTCCAGTTCTGCAATCTTCTTATCCTTATCATTCTTCTCATTTTCCATCTCTTTCAAGATTTCCAGAAGACGATCCACTTCAGCCTGAGCCTTGCCAGATTCTTCCCGATACCGTGTTACCTCCCGTTCCAGCTGCTGCATACGATCACTCAGCTCTGGACTGGCCCTCGCCTCAAGAGTTGCCTCATGAGCCTGTGAGAAAAAGAGTCAGGAAAAACACTTTACTCACACACATACTTTACAGATATTACAATGACTGCAAAACTATATCTACTTCAAAATGAGAAGATTAATTATTAAAGAGAAATGAGCATAGTGTGCATATACCACTTTAAGTATGGGAAATATTTTCCAGGAAGAGAAAAGTTCAGAAATGTTTAAAAAAAATATAGAGAGAGTTCAAAAATTTTAAGTGATTTTTTAACTGAAACAGAACTGACAAAAAAAAAAGTAAACATATGAAAAACATTAAATCTCTTTGAAAGGAAGGAAAAAGAAAATTCCTAAAATACACTTCTATAACAGTGATATAAACATAGAATTAGATATCTGAGATATTTTTTAAACTGGATAATCTAGAAAACCAAATCACAGGTTAATAGCTTCCAATTACTAAATCTGTATGTGAAATTTCAGATAGATTTGCACAGACAGTGCTCTTGAACTGATGTCCTTGTTAGTTATCTCAGAAATACAGATTAATATGAATATGGCTACATAATGAAATTATCTTTGACTAGTTCTTTAGGAAGCATGTTTTAAAATCAGGCTATGAGCACAAGAAGCATCAGAGGACTGAGGACAAAATGGCCCCAGCTAAGACTCTTTTAATTAATTAATTTAATTATTTTAAGTGGCCTGATTTGTTGTAAAAATGACTAATTTATTAGTAAAATGAATTCAATGGTTCCCACACATAGCAAAGGAAAAGAAAAGGCAGTATTTATGCTTGAGTTTAAACCAGCAGACTGAGGACTATCTTTTCAGGGTCCTAAGGGTAGTTGTCAGCTTGCATCAGGAGAGCTGGGCAAACCATACCTTTGTAAGACATTCCCTCCCTCCCCCTATGCCTGTGGATCTTGAACTGCTATTTGATATTAATCAAAGCTCCTTCAGAACTGCTCAAATTTGCTTCAGTGAATAGCAGGTTTGGCGGAGCTATTCCGCCAACCAAGACTGCCTGTGAACTCAAGGCCTTGCTTTTCCCTGGAACAAACCTACAACAGAATATAAAACTATTGACCTTTCCCCCTGTTGTGTAGCTTGGAAATTTATTTTACAAGCTGCAAATGTTCTGCTCCAAAGCACAGTAAGACTAGATCCAACAGGATAGGACTCTGTTACTTTTAAAGGCAACTGGACAGAACTGCAGCAACATAAACGTCTGGGTTTAAGCTGCTGCTTCCATAGAACCAAACAACAGCAAAGACACGCTTGGAGAAAGCAGTTTAGTTATTCAGCAAAATGAGACTGAAGGAAAATACCTATTCACTGACCTCAGCATTTTAACCTTGGAATCTCCTGTTTTTAATTAAAACTGTTAAAGCCCACACCCTGTTCTAGTGAAATTCTGCTGAATCTCAGAGCAGAGTGGTCCAGGACAGAAGCATGCCTCAATGCCGCTCTTTACTGGGACTGTGAGATGAATCTGGGTTGCTCGAATACTGGAACACAGAATCACCTAGGTTGGAAGAGACCTCCAAGATCACCGAGTCCAACCTCTGACCTAACACTAACAAGTCCTCCACTAAACCACATCACTAAGCTCTACATATAAATGTCTTTTAAAGACCTCCAGCGATGATGACTGAACCACTTCCCTGGGCAGCCCACTCCAATGCCTAACAACCCTTTCGGTAAAAAAGTTCTTCCTAATATCCAACCTAAACCTCCTCTGACGCAACTTTAGCGTAGACCAACCTCCACCTCGCTACAGCCTCCTTTATGATACCTATAGAGAGACATAAGGTCGCCCCTGAGTCTCCTCTTCTCCAGACTAAGCAACCCCAGCTCCCTCAGCCACTCCTCATAGGACTTGCTCTCCAGACCCCTCACCAGCTTCATTGCCCTTCTTTGGAAAGGGCACACTCCAGCACCTCCACGTCTTTCCTGTAGTGAGGGGCCCAAAACTGAACACAGTACTCACGGTGCAGCCTGCCTGAGGGCCTATGCTAAACAGTCTGGGGTTTGTTTTATTCGAAGCAGGAGTTCCAGATAACTGGATAACCTGCACAGTATTTTATCCTAGAACAAAATGCCTGACAACTACTAGGTCTCTGGGGCTGGGCTCTCTGCAGGACTGCCCAACAACCACCAATCCTGGAAGAACAGAGCCCTTTCTGGAGGTCGTGTGTTTAGGCTCCCCATTTCTGAGAGACTTCCATGTCAAACCTCCCCACTCCTCTGTCACTGAGCTGTAAGTCTGAAAATCCTGCTTCTGAGCTGCTGAGCCAGCTCCAGCTCCAAGTGCGTCCCTGGTGAGCCTGAGAACTTTGTGAAACCTTTTGGAGTTAGGGCTGCCTACGTTTCCACATTCCTTACCGCCAAATAAGCAGTATGAATTAGAGCGCACTTTCCAAGGGTTTATGAGGCAAGTGGAAGTCTAAATAACGTGTTGCCAACACAATTTTAAGGCTGGGAAGACCTTGCAGCAATGAGACAGACAAGTGCATCAGTTCCACTGAACAGCCACAGGCATCAGGGAATGTACTTCGTTTTTGAAAGAGTATCATTGAGTGTTCCTGAAATGCTTTATCAGAAGAAAATGCAAGAAATCTGAAATGTTTGATCTCATTTCCTTTTCAATTATACCTACATTTCAGACAAAAACTCCATCATTCTCTCCCACTTGCTGGTTTGCAGGAACTGGGAATACTGTTTTTGAGGGGTGTCTATGAATGCAGGCATCTATTTTTTCCTAAGAGACACTGTGTATAGAGTTAAGTCTAGTTTTTCACCAGAGGCACAGCCTGAATTCTTCTATACTGGATTTGGGTATGTTCCCAACATCTCAAATTGTTTGTTTTAACAAATACTCCTCCAGGTTCTTTAAAGTCATCCAAAATACATACTCAGACAGTCAAGAACGGTGTTGTTTTTGTGTGTGTGTGTGTTTTTAATAAAAAAGCAAAGCTAGGCTGTTAGCATGGATTACAGAGTTCTCTAGTTCCAAAGAAGTTATAAGACCTAATGCAATTCTACAGTCAAGACAGTTCTGATTTATATTACTCCATGCTAATAAAAGCATCTCCACAACAACCCAAGAGACACTACTGAGAAGAGGAAATCAATTTTATTTTATAGAAAATTAGCCAACAACTCAGTGTGTCTGGTTCTTATAGAATGAAAGAGCTATTTACACGACATAAATTATTAGTTAAGACACGTAACACATGTTATTTGTATATAATGCACATAAGTATGGATACTTTCACCTAACACAAAGAGAATGTTATGTGATATGGTGTAAACTGGAGACCACTTCCTGAGCTGTGAATTACTGACTGAGTGACTTTGGTCCATTTTGTGGCTTATGTACAAAATACGTGTTACATGACCATATCTACAATCCTACTGGATTCATTTATTGTATAGAAGAGAAAACCAATGCATTTGGAGGTTTCCCACAAACTCACATCAAGATCTGAAACAGATGAAATTGGCTGCCTTCCCAGTGTAACATTGTGTGAAATAATTCAGCAGTATATTAAAAAAAAAAAAAAAAGTTGAACAGAAATAATGAATTCCTATATTCATAGTGGGGAAAAAAAATCTAAAATCATACACAAAAAACTTCCCCGGCCCACTAAAGGTACAAAAATTCCAAATACCATTTTCAAAACAGAATAGATATGTAAAGTGCCAAATGAACTAAGACAGTTTCTGCTGTATTAAGAGACCATAAAAAGTACATATTGATAGGTCTGCTTCCAGCTCTGACTGAGGCTTGCTTGTAAATCTGCAGCCTCTTAATATAGTTACAAGCAAGTACGAAAATGTATAAATATATGATTAAAAAATAAATTGAAAAAACAACTTGCTTAGGGTGAAGGAAACACTGTATTTTTCTCTGACAAACGAGGTACATAAGTGAAGGTGTGTCTACACAGGCCATTGAGTTTACCTGATTACAAGCTACTTTAAGTCACTGTTACTATTACTGTTGGCCCTGTCATTAGCTTTTCTCATCTCATTCAGCATGGAGTCCAACAGGTGATTTCAATCTACTTTCAAGAGTGTTTTAAGCTTGTATGTTTCATTCTCCATTAATCTGTATGAGAAACACACACACAAGTTTTAGCCAAAATGCAGCACCTTCTTAAACTATGCTAAACTATGATTAACAAAGCTCATCTGAGCAGTTTTCATCCCTTTCAGTGTAAATTTAATTCCAAATTCAAAGTGGTTCGGGACTGAGAATAGTTGATCTTAACACTCTGGATTTGCTCTCAAAGTTCTTAAGGGTGAGTATAAACTAAGAGGTGGTTTAACAGCTTTCTGCTTTTCTGCTCTTAGCCATTTCCCATCTGGAATGTGGTAAGTGATGGGGTGAGCACTTCGGGTACCTACAGAATAAAAGAAAGAGTGATTGTTCTTCAAATAAATGTACTATAGCTTCTATTGCTTCCACAGAAAATCATTGTATAAAGCCAATTTCTGCATCTAGAGCAAAGACAAACAATTTTTCACAGAAATAACCACTATTTGCAGATGGAGAGGAGAAGAAGGCAAAACACATTGAAAAGAATTTTGTAAGCTAGCATTTCTCATGCCAAAAAATTCTTTACTAAGAGGAAAGGTGATCTTACACAGCTTAATGTATGTCAGAGGCAAGGAAGAAAACAATAGCACAGATCTAATTCTAAAGTCCTAAAATATAAGTAAAAATTCCAAACATTATGACTAAGATTCCAAATCAATATTCCTAAAAGGTTAGCTAAATCAAACAGCAAATAATTCACAGCACTTTCTACTTTTACCTATGAGTAGAGACAGTAAATTCAGTTTAACATTTCACATACAAATGTTGCCAAGAACTTTTGGCCACAAAGTAGAAGTTCCCAAGAATATGAAATCCCTTTTTAATTCACCCTCATACCTCCAAGTGTGCATCACATCTCCTGAAAACAGTAAATGCATACACAAATATGAAAAAAATATCATTACTATTTATTGAAAAAGACAAGCACATATAACGATTCTTTTCCTATTGTGATGGCAGCAATTTAAATGATGAAAAATTTGCACTGACTTCCACCATGCCTTTATTAGTTTCAACAAAATTATATATTTGAAAGCAATCCTTTAGCTTCAATGCTCTACACAACATACTATGATGGTTTTTCAAAAGGGTTGTGCTGGAAGTAAAAGGCTTAGCGAACTCTCTGATATACTTAGTACCAGAAAAAACTTTAGTCTGTCACAAGAAGTTGTTTTTTTATCTTATTTTTAACAAAGTCTTTTAAATCCCCTCCAGGAACTTTATGATCTTTATTAATGTGAATGTAAAATTTTGACACTTCAAAAGCAAGTATTTGGTTGGAATAATTTTATAAAGAAGACAGAAGGTCTAAATGAGAGGAAGATGTCTCAAGAGAACCCATTACTCTAAAAAAGAAAACAACTATGGGAACTTGCATTTTTCTGAAGAGATCAGAAAGACACGAATTCCCATAGCTGATACCAAACATTATCAATTTGCTCTCTTTGGAAATTCCACCAACACAAAAAGTATACAAGGAAAGAAAAGAAATGTCCAAACTATGGTTGTCTTTGCAAGCATACTTCGGCATCCTTATGCATTCCTCTTCTGAATCAGGCTTTAGTGACATGGCCAAAACCTAGTATTTTAAGAAACAGTGTTTCATTCTCTCTCTTCATGCACAGAAGAGATTTACTCAAATAATCAGCAGATACTCAGTATTTGTGAGGATTTGGGGGGCTGGGAGGGTTAATATTCAGTGTGTGGCTCTATGCCTTATTTACTCTGAAGTATACAAGCCACACTTTAAAAGAATGTATTTTCCCAGTTTTCTATCATGCGAATCCTGATATTCACTTAATGCTTTCCTACTATTAGAAATATATATATACATATATATATATATTTATTTTTTTTTCTAAATGGCAATCTTCTTCCTTATATACCTCTGGCTCATTCTCATAATATTTTTCACACAATACTGAAGATTGCAAGAGGCTGGTAGACAACATTTTAGTTATGAAATACTATAACAACCACCTCATAATCAAAAATTAGGAAGGCCACACAGTGTTGCAATGGCCATTTCTTAGCTTTTGGATGTCTAATTTTTTAAAATGAATGTTATATTCACAAGGCTTTTGGAAGGGGAGATAGAGTTCATAAGTTTAATTTTTTTAGGTACGATAAAATCACACATGGGGAAAAACACCTCCCTAATATTATTTAAGATGATGTTGATAATATCATCATCCACCAACAAGGCTTGTACTTTAAAAAAAACCCCATAGCTTCTGCCAGTTCTCTAAAGGGAATGCATCACTTGTACTTTAGCTTCTTTATTGGTTATATCATAGGTGGGAATAAAACACAAAGTTTGTTCAAACATTTTGTATTTTCTGACTTTAGAGTAATGGAAATATTAAGAAATCTTGCATTTTATTAAAGATTTCACAAAGAATATGCTCTCCTGGGCACAGATTCTCCTGCCTATTTGCACTAAGTACAATCCTTTCGTGCTATAATTCATTTCTCCAAACTTTTGTCAGTGTTATTTGGCCAGGTTCAAATTCCTCTTCTCCTACCCAGGCAGATTCCACTGATCTGCCAGGTGTCCCCATCTTTCTCCTTTGTCCCCATCTTTCTCCTTTCCACTTTCTTCAGGTTTGGGGACACAACCCCTTCCTCACACCATGTGCTCCCTGAGTCCCAGGTTCAATGCAATTTTCCTGGTAATGTTATCTACTCATTCCCTCAGCAAAATCCAATCTGTTTTTCTCTTCCCAGGGGCTAAATTCCAGTACTGGCTTCCAATCCTAGCAGATTATTTGTCCTGACCTGTTCTGCACAATGAGATGCTGCTTCTTGCTTCTGCTGTATTTGTATCAAGCAGTTGCTTGGAACCAGCAAGTTATTCGTTGAAGAGTCTACTTAGCACTTACTGCTGCTTGCTCAAATGACCAGACATAGAAGGCATTATGGCAATGAAGAGAGAAAACAATAAGTTCTTCCTCTCACTCCACGCCAGGGCATAATCAATGCAGATATAACCTCTGGGAAGTTCAATTGCTAAATCTGTATCTCTACTGAGCACGTGCAATTAGGCAATGCAATTAACTGTTAGCCAGTTTAGGTAGATTTAAACAGGGGCCTAATAAATGCCTGGTATAAGGACCATATCCTTCCATAAGAAAAAACTACTGGTCTAAAAAAAAAAAATAAAGATTAAAAACCAATCTATTATATATTTTGTTCTTGAAAACACTCAACTGTTATGGCTGAGAGATTCTTTCAAGAAGACACAATATCAGACAAAGTCTCACATTGAATCAAACAACATCCATTTCAAATGACAGCTTTTACAAAATCATAATTAATTATAGAATCTATTTAATAGGATGCATTAAACACATTTAGTAATAGATTGTACCTATAGCCTAAGCTATAACAGAAGAGGATGGCAAATTCCTTGAAAGTGAATAAATATATTAATTTAACAGAAAATTCCTGAGTGCCTGTTTTTCATACCTGAATGCATACTACCTTTGGGAAAAAAAAACTCTCTGTCATGAAATGCTAAATAATGTAAAAGCCATATACACTAATCGTATATCATTTAAGGACGTTACTCTAACCTGTATGCATCAAATACCTTAGAATACTTATTAATGACTTTTTTTTATGTGTAATAAAAATTTCAAAATGCAGCATAGTAGTTTTTATGCTCTAGTTGACACTTTGTTGTTATTTCTGATACTTCTAGCAACTACTTTACCCTGTTGCACATGTAACTTTTTTTCTAAACCTAGTCACATAAAGGCATACTAGTGTCCCCTTTACTAAAACAATTTTTAATACAGAATGCCAGAAAAACTGGGGAAAAACAAACAAACAAAAAAAAGCACTGAAAAAGCACTGGGAATTTTCTAACCTTCCGATAATTATTGTCAGGATAGACAGCTACATTTTCCCTGAACACTGTCAAAAGTAACAGCCTTCAGAAAGTTTCGTAACATGATGTTTTATGCATGCATTCACAAAAGAAACCTCTGATGAAAAACACCTTGGATTACATAATCTGCAGCACCAAGATATTATTATACAAACACTCCTTGAAAGGAGTGCTCTTTGACATCAACCAGAAAGTTGGTAATACAATCCAAAAATAAACTGACATAATACCAGTGAGCTTATTAATGATTTATATTTTTATGGAATCTTTTACTTGCTCTATCTTAATTATTATTCCTAATGTGATTCTGTACATGGTGTTTCAGAATACTTTCACACAATAAGCTTGATTTGCATGGAAATTCCTCTGCTTTTTTGGTCTGAAAATGCACAGGCAATGGAGATGAAAGAAAAGCTACAGGACATCACTGGCAGCAAAGGGAAACAAAAACATTGGCACAACATTAAGTTGTCCAAGCAAAATGAATTTACTAACACAGCCAAAAAGTAAAAGCATCTTAGAAGACTTTCCTGAGCCTGACTAGTCAGATGTACCATTGCATTTGTTTGTATCCCACTACATTACCCATACCCACAGCACTAAGTAATTCACTGATATACGCTGTGGTAGCCCAAATATGAAAGCACAGGTGAATACACGTCCAACACACAAAAACTTAAATGGAATTGACAATGGCCTTACAGCCATTACAATGGCCTTATAGCCATTACTAAACAGCTTTTGTAACAAGGACAATATGGAAAGGTACCCTTGTGCAAGTTCTAAATTTGATAATGTTTTCTTGCTGTAAGAGCTTTTTTCAGTCCTCAAATCTTTAATGTAGTCCAGTGTTTGATGACAAATGACAAACAGCATCAGAGCCTATATAAAACTAACCAAACCAGATCTTGGGAAAAATACAATCTGGGTCAATACCTCATTTAGTCTGTTTTTCCTGTCTTTTGAAAGATATTACCCTCTTTAACTTGAAGGAAGAACACCACAGCAGGAAAAAATCCTACAAGTGAGCCTGTTGAATCTTGAGGTATTTTCCTGGCAGGGAATCACTGTTAACATTTCTCTTATGAAAAGTCCCCAGAACAGCACCAAGGGGAAGTTTGTTAACATATGGTTTGGGACTCTTTCCTTTCTCTACTCTTGATCCCTTTCAAATGAGCAAAATATCTAGAGGGAGAGGAACTATTCACTGGCAACAAAGACCTGCTCATCTTTGCTGGAACAAATTCTAATATTAGTAGGTCTCTCCCAGATTAGAAAAACAAAATGAAACAAAGCATATTGGCTGGGAAAGATGAGAAAGAAAAGGCTAGGAAAAGACGACATCCTGAAGACAACACAACTAGAAGAAAACTTAGTCACTAAAAAATATTACCAACACACTTCAAAAAAAAAACATCTTAGAAAGAAACGCTTGGAGAGAACCTCCCTATGTTTGGTTTCCCTCTAATAATTCCATCTCAGCATAAAAGGAGACTGTTTAATGTATGACATCAAACCATGTAAACTCAACAGGGATTTATGGCTAGCTTTCAGCACGCAGAATGTCCTATAGTATCTCCTGGTGGTAGGTTGAGTGCAGAGGCAATGGCAGTAGAATAGTAAGAACATTTAGCACAGAGCTTTGCATGAACATTATGTTATTACTAAAGAAAAAACATCACCACCCACAGGAACCCTTCCAAACAATATGAAAAATACTGAAGTTCTATTTGCTACAAAATAGTCATTAGTAAGAAAAAGAAGAGTAACGGTAAGAACTAGACAGCTAGAATCAGGAATTGCAGACTGCCTACATGGAAGAAAAATAATATCAGCAACTTTTCAGCATCCCTGTGCTGCACTTGGTTAGTAATATTTCACTTTAGTATAACGTTAAATATCTTTTACAGACAAGGTGGAAGCTTGCACTTCTCATGATTTCTGAAAGGCTCACTTTTTAGAGATTAGTGAGAATTTTTTCCCAATGACTGCCCAAATCTTATTTACCTCATGGTTTAACAGTGCTCCAGTTCAATCTCTTTTGAACTTCTGAGGCTAATAAAGTTAACTGAAAGTACTCAAATTGTTCAGTAGAAATAAGAGGCAATGGAACCAACAATGATATTAGACATATCTCTATTCATACTGTAAGGGAAAGAACTTAGAAGGAAAAGCCTCTTGCCATTTACTGTTAAGAGCTACACATGTGTCCTTCATTCATGTGTCTTATGCAAAAAAAAAAAAAAAAGGCACTATGTTATTGCAATAAAACTTAACATAATAAAATTCTTCTGATCATTTTTAATTCAGTTTTAAACTGAATCTCTTGTGTAGCCATTAGTAGTAAGGTGACAGTCATCTGCAATGGTTAGCAACGCAGATGTGTAAAACTGGGTTTTTATAAAAGTTTTAAATTGGAGCTGGATTATCTATCATATAATTGTTTCAAGGATGACAAGAAACTAATCCACCTTGAAAACGTCGAACTGCCTGAATAGCTAATGCACTTAAAGAGAGAAACCTTTTAAAAATATTTTCTACTTTTCTGCAAATGACAAAAACCATTGGCAAATTAAAAACAGCTGGGAAAAGATTATTAAAGAAATACCTAAACTTACTCATAACTATAAAACATATTCAAGTGGTTGTTAACTATATTTTCTGCTGTAACAAAGAGAAACAGTAACTTGATTCTAGAAAGCAAGGAGGATCAGTGGTAGAAGTGGGCTCTTTCATCCAACATGAGGAAAGCAGGAGATAGTTAATTACATGAAAGCACAATGGGGTCCTGTAGCTGTAATTCCTTTCTAAGAAGCCAGACTAGAGTGACATTATCACCAAAAAATCTTTCCTTTGAATTTTCCCTTGAATCAGAAGGATGCAGCTGTTGAATCAGAAGGATGACAGAATATTTTTAAAACTGAAAAAGATATTGATACTTTTGTCTCAGCAGGACTTCAGAGAGCATTTTAGGCACTCTGGAAATAATTGCCTGAATGTCCCAGTGATCAGTAATGCCTGAAGCAGAGGAGATATCCCGAGTATTACAGAAGTATATACAGACAATATAACGAATGTATATCATTTTTCTCAGAACCAAATAAAGAATACAGTTATTTGTACCACAGCTGTCTTGCATAGTTAAGAGTGATCTTTACATTTGAACTATTTTCCTATTTTCATCCTTAGGATAAAGGAGAATAATTCATTCTCCTAATTATTTCCTGAAACAAAGAGAATAGATTATAAAAAGATAGGGTCTTATGAACTGGCTCAGTGTCCTCATGCAACATTATTGGATACCAGTTATTAAGCACAATCTTCTCTAAAATAGAATGAGCAGAGGTAGGCCTGAAAGTACTATAATGTAGAGCTGTCACTACAGTGCAAAGTAAGCGCACATTCATCTTCTAGATAGCAGTGCTTCACCAGATTTTGCTCACCCTTCACAGGTGCTTGCTTATACTATAGAGATACTTAGTGCATACAGTGAGAAAGTGATCTCTGGAGAAGCAATTAAAAGCAGTACATTTAAAAATGCTCAATATAAAACCACATTCCCTAAATAATTGAATTTCCACAACTGTTTTTTCATTATCTAACTTTGTTATGTACTCTCCCAGTTCATACTATATTTGTTATTTAAGTAATTGTAACAACATTCTCCACTGCATTTGTGTATCTACAAACTATTACTGTTATCCAGATGCTATAAGAACATCTGGCTAATCTTAGGTACAATAATATATTCCTCAACTCGTTATCAGTAACACACTGACAAGGCATGAAACTGCAACTCAAATGAAAGGGTCCTTCAGGACTTCTGAAGCACTCACCCATTCTGCGGTACATTGAAAACAACCTGTAAGAATGATCAAATGTGCACAACAACTATTTATTCTCGCTAATGTACATTTCTGAACAATAGAACTGTTTCTTGATGATAATAGAACTAAAAAGAAGGGAAAACTTCTTTTTCCACTTGCCCAGGGAAGTGGTGGAGTCACCATCCCTGGAAGTCTTCAAAAGATGTTTAGATGTAGAGCTTAGGGATATGGTTTAGTGGGGACTGTTAGTGTTAGGTCAGAGGTTGGACTCGATGATCTTGAGGTCTCTTCCAACCAAGAAATTCTGTGATTCTGTGTGATTCTGTGAAAACATGAGTCTAGATATGTATATATGGAGTTTCACTCACAGAATTCTTATGTGCATTACTGTTGCGTCACCTTGCACTCACACAAAAGTACTGCTAAACAGCTCTTAATTGTTGCCTCAAAATTTAATCTCATATTCATCTGAAAAATTAGGACAGAGTTCCAGACTAGAGAGAGCACACACATAATCTAAAACTTAAATTTCTTTCAAATGTTGTATTAATATACAAATATAAATGTTTGTCTTGTTCTAATTTTATGAATAAAACCATTATCACTAGTTCGCTTACTGTGTTTTGTGTTTTTTTATTACCTACTCTTCTAAGTTAAAATCAAATTAATATTTCTCTTAAAATATAGTATATGGGCTACTCACATCTAAACTAAAGAATGCTTGCAAGGTTCTGTTCAAATAAATTAGCTTGCCTGTAATGGTGTACTACTCTGCTAAGCTGTATATTCCTGCTTATCTACTGCAACTGGCAATGAGATTAAAACAAAAGATTAGATACTTCACTGGTGACATTCTTTTCATTTGTTTTTACACATTCCCATGTGCCAACCATGCACCTGTATTTATCACATTAACACCTACATGTGCTGATAATTTATAAGTGAAACGTTAAAATGTTAGCTGTTACACCAGTTTAATGGTACAATTACTACAGGGAACTGTACTGAAGCAAGCTATGTGTCTAACTTCTAGTACCTGTTAAAATATACACAGTCAATAGCACTGTTGTTGCATGAAAATGAAGTCCAAAATTAGCACCAGAGTCTGAAAGTTACTTTCTGATAGGCTTAACTTGCAATATGGTTTGCATGGACACAGCTCCAGAGTACTTGCTGAAAAGCAACTCACAAACCCAAAGTCTTCTGTGTAGGCATGGACAATTTGTCTAACACTTGATGTTTATTTTGCATATATAAATATGAAGTAAGATTACCTTCTTCAGTTGAGTTTCCATCTTCAAACATTCTTCCTTTTTCTGTTCCAATGCAATTTCCAGTGTCTTGAGCCTTGAATCTTTCTTCAGTCCCGATGAAGCTAAGGATGAAGCATGTTCCTTCAGATCCAGTAACGATGTCTAAAATAAAAGATGCAAAATAGCTATCAAATAAATACTTTCTATATGTAGCAGCTAGTTTTTTTGTCTTCATTTTCTTCCTATCCCTTCACATGATTCTCAGGATCCAACTTAGAACTATGTATTTTGTTGGGATGTTCACTGGATGTTCACAGAGCTGATTTAAGACAGCTTGATTTAATTCAGGTTCTCAGGATCAAAATGAAACATTGTCTAAATTTGTTCCAAAATCATTTTTAAAGATGGAAGATTTTGCAAAGATTTTGCAAACTAGAACTAGCTCTTCAGTGATAGTCATATGTAAGATAAAAAGCTTTTAAATAAAACCATATTCAAAAGTCATATGTGTTTAGCAGATTTGGTCATGTATCTAAAACTTTCAAAGCTTTTTTTCCATAGAGCTGCTATGGATGAAACTGATTTAAGCCACCTGTGTCCAGAAGAAATCTCAACTTCTTGCTTTCTGAACTATTTTTTGATTATTTTTTTTTCCTGTAAATGTTGACTTCCCTGTAGCATTTGTAGATGCATTTTTTTGTATCATTTTAATTTGATAGTTTTGAGATAATATTGTAAGTAGACTTGAATGTTATTATTCCAAGAAAGGAACAGAATACTTTGATGTATCTCTGATATAGTCAGGCTATCTTTTCTAGCCAGTTGGTTCATTAACAACAACTAACCTAGTTACCAAAACCAGGCTCTTGTGAGTCAAAAGAACTACTTATATTGTTGGCAAAAAGGCATAAACACTATCTACTATCTGTATGCTTTCTGTGCCCACAGCTTTGATCTACCTCTGTCCTTCCCCTTCTATATTTAGCTAGGAACAAGCTCGTTCTCAGTCTTCTATAAGCACTGCTCCAGTAAATGCTATCATTGACCACTGGACATTCACTGGTATAATTACCTGCTGCTAATAATGGGACTGTGTGCTATCCATAAAAAGATCGTTCTGAAATGGTTATGATTTGAAAAATTCTCTAACGATGTATTTTTACTTTTGAAGATTCCTATAAAGGAACCTTTCCTATAAAGGAACAGTTCATTTTCTTCACCTAAGATACATATACATATGGAACAAACAACTCAAATACAACAGATTCATTTCGCTGGTCAACCTCTTTCTCTGTGAGATCTCCTTGCAAAATGCCAACTTTCTCTTTCAGGTCCTTAATGTCTTTTTTGTAGTTGTCAATCTCTTCCTGTTTTTCCCGTTCATCTCGGTCACGTTGCTCCTTTAGGCGCTCAATGGTCCTTTCCTGACAAAAGAAAGTACTCTGTGAGGAAAATCCCTCTTAGTCATTCAAATTCTGAGGCTTCTTATCACAACACTTTACATAATGTAGAGAATGATGAGTGTAGGATACTGCAATTTATTTTTATTTTGTATAACACATCCTCAAGAAGGAGAAAATTTGTCTTGAAAAATCTATGGATTCATTGCTAAAAAAAATCAGGCTTTTTGTACCTAAAAGTTCACATTACTGCTACAGTGTAACACAATTTATCTGCTTATGATAAATAAAATTACCCTAGACTAGAACATGTTATATATTGCTTCTTTATTTATTTAAGTCTTATTTTTGAAGCATACGGTTAAGCCTGTGGCCCTTCAGATAGAAAGGGTGTAGTGCCTACGTGACATCAGGATCAATGTGTGCTAAGAAAGGCAGTAAAACAACTTTTCCGTATACCAGATACCAACAGAGCCTTGGTTATCCTGGAAGCTGAAGAGGTGCAAGTGAATTCCCCAAGCTCAGTCAAAGCTTTACCATAGCTTTAACATTTATAGAATCTGACAGGTGCTGTAACCCTGGTTCTCCAGGGATCAAGAAAAAATATACAGTAATTCTACGAACCACCCCACCAAAACAGAATAGACCAGGTTGTTCCCTCAGTCGGCTATCTCCTGAGAACTGGGCAAGCGTACAAAAATACAATGAGAATAAAAAAGCTGCAAATGAAGTGAGACTGAAATACAGCTACATCAGGATAACTATGCATTTTGATTCAATACTTGGAACTAATTTCATATAGCTAAACTTTATTTTTAAAGTTATTAAAATATCTGAGGAATGAACATAAAATGAAATTAGATATTGGCCAGACTTTATAAAGAAAGAAGGAAAAAAGCAGATGAATGCACAGCTGCAATGTAGCGCATCCCACAAGAGCATGCAAACAGAGGACAGCATGAGCAGTACCCAAGCATATAAGATGATATAAAGAACACATTTTTCTTTCACAAAAAAGAAAAAAATATGGCAAGTAGCTAATGACTAGAGAAATAGCTTGTGGCTCAGCTCTGTCCTCAAGCCTTACTCGTAGTACTACAATCGCACTGTGGGATGCTATACAGGAGGGCAGCCCAGGCTGCCACTCAGAATATCCTACAGTGCCCTCTAGTGAGAGATGCACCTCAGCAGAAACATCACTCCTGATGCCTCAGCTGTCACCGACAGAAGAGTTGGTATTGCACAAAAGGCTTCTTTTATGCAGAGCCCAACAAACACATAGTAAAGCTGCCTATAGAGAGGTTATTAGTAGAAGGACCTTTATTCACTCAGGGGCTTAGGCGTCAAACTCACTTTTTCTGCAAGTGCTTCTTCCAGCGTGGTCAAGGCAGTATCAGTATTTGTGGTGTCTGCCTGCAAAGATTTCACTCGATCCTTTAAGCTGCTCATTTGCTTTTCCTTGTCTCTTAACTGTTCTTGAAGATTTTCAATCTTAAAGAAGAAAATTACATTTTAAGAAAATAGTGATCAAAACCATTCAAATCATCCAAAAATATTACATTTTTAAAAATGCTCTTAAAACAAAGGAAGTAGGTGAGGGCATCATTTTTATAATCCTACATGGAAACATCAAGCAATGTAATCAAAACCATCAAATATTAACAAAGAATCAGCAATTTTTTTGGAAGCTGGGATAGAACTCAGGGCAAGAAAGTCTAAATATTTATCAAGGAAAATAAACTGAAATGAAGAAATGGTATTATACCTAATTTCTGAAGACGTTGGGCACAGTATGATTGAAGGAAACAATTAGGTTTGATATTAAGGAAAAGCTGTTGATGTAATAACAATATAAAAGGATAAAAGCTGATAAAAACATTATTGCAGATATAAACAAACAAACAAAAAGGTTCTTAATTATTACGAATCTGTTAACTATTCTCCTAAGTATTTCCTTTGACACTGCATTCTTCACAATACTGGTATGCTGCTTTTTCATCTTAAAGTGTTTTGCTATATGGTATACTAACACCAGGCATCATTCTCTGGGTAGAAAATATATCATCCTTGTTTTCTCCAGGAATAGAATTCAATTGATTTATGAGATCTGAATATATCTTTTGACAGACCGAGAAGACCCAAAGGTAAGCTCATATTATACACACACACACGCATCACAAAGAACAGACACATTAGCACATTATCATTGCCTGTCGAAAACAAATTTATCAGCAAAGGATTAAAGTGGGTATAGATTTTCTTTCTTTTGTTATTGCTGACAGGTTCTTCTTGCATCAGCAAACATAAATCATACACTGGAGAATGACATGTGGCAAGTAAGGTGCCTGTCTTCAAAACAATTGTAGCAGGATATTATTTGAAATCAATTTATACAAGACAACCCCAAGGACTATCTAGTCCATTATTTAGTAAACTTTTTGAAAGCATTACTAGCCTTTTTGCTTCACCTGTCTAACAGCAGTTAGAAGCTCTTCAGTTACGGGAAACACATCAGATATCCCCACTTTTAACTGCTCTACCCTGGAAGAACTGAGACATCGTGATCTAAGAGCAAACAGGTATTTAAAGCCATCAGCTACTACTTTGTTCTCTATTAAAATCACCTCTGGACCACTGTTTTGTGAAACAGTCTAGATCAGTAATGATATATTTAAAAGATTCTGCAAGAGGCTGAACATTTAGTCACAAAAATGGGAATTTATTATATGTGGAAGCTAGAAGGAAGAAAGGAAGAACCACCTAATTCAGGGAAACCCTTGCTAATGGTCTTCTGTTATTCAGAGCCACTGAAGAAATCTCCTGGTATAAGATTCTCCATACTGGGTTGGGTTTTTTAATTTTTCTTATGTAAGCACATGTAAACCTATGATCTAGCTTTATACACAATTTATATATTACTGATAGCAGTAGAATGCCATACATGTTTTGTTTTGTTTTTCCTTCCAGTTTTTAAGGAATGTACTAAAATCGTTTTCAGTTTATCTTCCTCATCATTTTATCTTAGAGGAAAAGTATTAGGCCTCCAAACTATGCTTAAAATTTTAAATTGAGCACAACAGAAATGACTTCATAAATTTTGAAGATCACCAAAGAAGCATAACTTAGTAATATCTCATGTGACTTGGAAATTACTGAAAATTCCAACTTTTTAATGCACTCCTATCTATTATTTAATGCCCTAATAGCATATGCATGTAGCACACGGAGCCTGAGAGAACTCCAGCAGTTGTGAATGGAAGCCCTCACGGTGCCCACACGTGCAGTTACCAACTAGGTAACATCCCTGAGAGGAGCCTACGTGGCTGCTTTCGACCTTCGGAGCTTTCAGTGTCGTCAACTGTCTAGACAGACTGGCTGTTTAGACAGCCAGCCATGAAAATATACTACAAAGAAGCTTGAGCTATTCTTAGACTCATGTTTACTTCTGGAGGCGAAACACTCCAGCAAAGGCTCCAAGTGGCTGGAGAGGGGAGAGTGCAGAGTGACTTTCTGCTGTGAGCAAACTGCACACAAGAGAAAGCTAAATAATTCACACCAGCTACGTTAAATGCTTGCCTGGGGAGCACAACCATTTGCACGAGCACAACATGCATTTACACGTGTGACAAACACTAGTTACTGTGATGAGAGTAAAATGACAGCTATGTAATAGTACTGTGTATGACTGAAGCATCTTCCCATTACAAACGCACCCTGTCATATATACATGTATATATATATTTTTAAAAAGGTTATATGCAAAGAAGATGAACTTATCTATTCTTTCTGTCTACATACATGCTTTGCCGTCTGAAGTAATGGATGTTTTCTTGCTCTATCCTTCAGGGAACAGCAGGTACAATAAACTGTTCCAAGTCACACTAATACCTAGGCACTATCAAGAAAAACAAACAAACAAAAAAATAAAACAAGAACACACACACAAAAAAAAAAAAAAAAAAAAAAAAAAAGCTACCTACAAATGTGCCTTTTGCAGCATGGGATAACTGATGGTTCCCAACAAGGATGTGCCTTTCAACTACAGAAACCTGGCTCAACTCATGAGTCCAAATTTAAACACTTACACAACACCAGATGCAAAATTTCCTTTACAAAATCACAATGAACAATAACTGAATTTCTTTATTCCATTTTTCTCCCAAACGTGCACCACTTAAACAAATAATAGCTAAACTACAGGTTATCCAAAACTATATAATCAGAAGAAAAAAGCAATTAATATTCTACACTTAGCCTTTGTAGTCAGTTAATATAAGTGACGTTGCTATTATGACTTTGCAAGTTGTCTGAGATCCTTCATTGAAAAGAATATATGATGTACCTCATATTTGTTTTACCATCCTCTTTTCCTATACAACAGAAAAAATGAAAAAGTAACACCAAGCAAATTCACAAATAGCTGATAGAAATAAAGCAGATGACCAAAATAGGGTCTTTTTCCCCAAAGAAAGATGAAATAAAATGCAATGGAATCTCTCTGTATTCCTCTGGAATACAGAAAGGGACAAGAACTGAAGGAGCACTGTTTAGTCTTGAAACAACCACAAAGTGACAAATTTTCCCTGAAATGTTCTAGAAACCTAGGAAATATACATATTTATGTACAAAAATTTTTAAATAGGAAATATATATATATAATATCATTAGATCATTAATAATATTTACTCTTCATATACATACTTATTTTGAAGGGTAAAGACAGGGATCTTCTAGAAGCTTAGAAACACTAAGCTTACCGTAAAGGTATACATACATACACTGGAATGATCTGCTCTGCATAGCAATTTCTTTATCAATAATGATTTACTGAAATCTTTTTTTTTCAATTTTACCTGGTGTCAGGCACTATTTTGTTTCAACCTGGATGATTTACTCCTAGTTTTGTGAAACCAATTATTTCACTTCCCGGCCCTGAAGCACAGGAGTAGAGGCAAGAGAAGTTGCCTCTAGCACGCTGATCCAAAGGCAAGGAAGCTTCTACTTTTTGCAAATAGTTGTCCTACTGAAAACCCCATACAAACGCAAAGAACAAACAACAGCTCAGGGAATTAAAATAGACATATCTAGTTTAAGACTCATACAGACCATTACATTCCCTAATTTCTCTAGTTACAGGTTATTAGTAGATCCTTTGTACTATGCTTCAGCCAAGAAAAACTTTTGTAGAACCCCCATAAACCCTGAGGTGTGGATAAATACAACACTCGAGAAGCTGAATTCTACTGTGCCAGTGACTTCTGCATCAGAATAAATACAGTGGGTTTGTGAATTGGTAATTCAATTTCTTTTTCTCTTGCTTCCTGTTACTGGAAAATATTTTTATCCTCCTTCAAAATGTTTGTTTTTATTCAAAGATCAATAGCTTCCTACAGCTTCTTTCATTGACTGAAACATGATTTAACTGTATTTATGTTTCACTTCCAACTTTTTATTTTCTCTTTGCTATTTTCTTTTTGTCTTCTAAAAGGAACAAAGTGATAAAAAAAAAAAAAAAAAGTTTTAAGAGCCCTTTAAGTTAGATCATTCTTTGGCATATTCAAGGTCCTTTTCAATCTTGAGACATTTCACATTTCATTGCGTATTCTGTTTGTAACTCCAATATCAAATAACTAGCTATATCACTTACCTACAGACAAATCTTTCACCATTCTTTTTTTGTATAAACAGGGGAAAATGCTTATGTTCTGCACTTCCCCAACACAGCTCAGCAACGAGATTGCTTTCATCAGTAATATTTCATCTTCATCTTAGTGTACACTGAATATATAAAAGACAATCACTGTAACATAGGATAATATTCCTTGATTGTATTACAAGAGCAGATGTACATGACAATCTCAGGGGGCTGCTAAGCCTCCCACTTTTTTGATCCCAGGTTTCATGCAGTGCAAGCAGTACTGTAAAAAGGACCTAAATAATCAGGTGGGACGAGAAGTTTTCTCTTCTATTCCTATGGCAGAGCTGCACAAACAAATAAAAACTTAATATAAGTTGCGAGTTTTCTGAACAATTCTTCCATAGTTTTATAACAGCACTATTGGCCAGGTCAGCTTCAGGGTCATTGACTAGAATATGATGGAATCTCACCAAGTACAGGCAGAGGTGAGTCTGTCCGTGTCAGGAATAACAACATGGAGGAGAAAAAAATAGTGTGGGAGACAGAGTTGGCAGCTTAGCAAGCATGTGATGATAAAACAGCTCCAATTCTTTCTGGTTGAAGAGAGGTCGCTCCCTTCAATGGCAACGTAAGAATACTCATCCATTGCAAAAAGTTGATAGTCTGTAGTCATATTTTATTTTGCTATAATCTCATGATATCTGAGAAGCTGAGAAAGCTGGGGTTGCATCAGAATCAAGATGAGAACAGAACTGTTAAAATAGACAAGATCACATCATTGTGTCTGACATATGCAAAAAAAAAAATGTTGCTTCAGAAGGGGTAAGGCATTTACACCAAAAAATTGAGAGGGAACTGAACTCATAAAATTTTGTTCCTAAAATGTGTTGGTCACCTCAAGTCCCAAGAGATTGTTAAAGAAAAATACACTATGAGTTTTATAAATATTACTATGCTCTTAAAGTAACTTTTGGAGACCAAAATGACAGCACATAAGCAAAGATTAATGGTCAGTTTTATAAGATTAAGCTCTAGTTTTATAGATGTCATACTAAAAACCTCATCATTATGATTGTCTTTCTATTGTGGATGGAGACAAAATTTGATCTTTTGTACGTGTATTGGCTCTGTTTCAACCTCCAATATAAGGTGTTGCTATTCAAATCCAGAGTGAAATAATGTATGTCATTTGCGAATATCAATTGTATCATAGAGTTGTATCATTTAGACTGAAAGTAATATTCTTGCTATTAATTTTTATGGTTAAATTTTGAAGACTAGCAACAGTGTGCTACGCTGAGGTTTCAGGCATACCATGTCTTGTTCCAAGGGTGAGATTTTTAACCTGTTTTGAAGTTTAGTATAGATCAAAGAAATTTTTCTTTTTTTCACTAATGTTTTGGCAAACACAAGTGAGAGTTTCTTCCAAAGTTCATCCGCATTCAATATGCTCTTTTTACTTTATGATTTAAGCAATGGATATAAATGCAGTTAAACTATTGTAAAGTAACACTCTTGTTCCTGAACAAGAATAAAAATGAAGAAGCTAAAACTGATTCTGGAATACTTTGTATATCAGTTAATTTCATAAAATCTGTGAAGCATTAAGTCAATTAAAGACACTCTAAAAATGCAAGAAACCAGTGGTGGTCTCTCTCTTTTCTGTTTTCTCTAAAGATCAAATTCTGGAGTACCAGTTAACACTTCAATGTAGAGATGGTGAATGTTCAGTTAAGTGCTAAATCTGTTTGTTCAATTTACATTCCTCTTGCTACTCGTTGCAGATATGATTACTTTTTATTTTGCCTCATGGGTAAGATGTTTTTTTTTTTTTTAATTTTTACCACTCTCCTACTTCAGTGCTTACCTGGAACATCGCTCTCTTTGCAACATATCAGAATATCAATTCAAAATGCCCTGATGTTGCTGAAACTAGTATACTGAGATTCTGGGATGTACAATGGGATTCCTTAACACCTTGATCTGTATTGGTGTAAGAGAAACAGGCTAAAAGGGATGGGGAGAGCATGGAGGAGGACACAACTGAAAAAGAATTTGCGATTGGGAAACTCCAGCACAGGGGTACATCACATTGACTTCTACCTTCAGGGCACTTCTACTTCAGGGGTACATTCTTATTGACTTCTACCCAGGTCCAGTTATAATTCAGAATAACTTCCATGGGTGGAGTAAAAACAAAACAAAACAAAACAAAAACAATTGCTTGCTTTTTCAGAAGATTAAATCTTTTTGTCATTTTTACTCTCATGATCTCCAATCTGATGAAAATCCTTAGAAATCAGCATGATGATCTTACAGTATTTAGTTTTACACACAAAAAAATTTGTAGCTATGCAGCTTAGAAAGCACAAAGAACTTATTATTGTGGTTTCTGTTTAAACAAACAAACAACATCAAATAAATCTATGGGCCACAAACAGGCATGTTGCTTCTGCTTCTAAAGGAAGAAACGGTTACAAAGTGAAAACAATGCTTAAAAAGAAATCAGGGAACTGCTAATCGAATCAACATTTTATTCTTGACCTGACTTTGTATTCACATTTATGCAATAATACTGACTTGAGAAAAGAATGGTATGGAGAAAGAAGAGCTGCTACAACAAAGCCTGACTTAATAACTTGTATAGACAGTTAATTATTTTGTACCTGTGATGAAGGAGTTACAAACAATTGACACTGATCCAAAAGACTATTCTCTTTTCAGTGTTTTTTGTTTGTTTGTTTTGTTTTTGTTTTCCACACAAAGGTGCTGTGCTAGTATATTTATATCTACTAGAAAAATAGTTCATCTATGTTTACAGAAATAATCTCCGAGGACATTTCCATCCCTTTGTTTTCTCTTGTTCTCCTTTCCCTTGCATACTTAATCACCCTCTGGTAGCACCGGTTTGCTGACAGATCCCTGCAAAATAGAACTAACGAACTGTCGCCATAAGCTGAGTTACAATTATAGCATCATCTGAATAGAAGAGAATTTTTCCTGCGCTATTGTATTCCCTATATCAAGCAGCATTTAAACCAGATGTTTCAGATCATACTCTCAGAATATAACTATTGTCTTTGTAGTCTTTCTGTCCTGCTAGTAAATAGATTGAATTTCCTTCGAACCTTCCAACACAATGTTATTACCAAACTTTTCAGTTTCTGAAAACTTACGCTGAGAAGCATTTTCCTTACAAGCTTCTAAGGAGAATCTTGCAGAGTTCAAGTCAGAAAAAACAAAAAACAAAAAACAAAAAAACAACAATAGAAGGAATGAAGACCTACAGACTGTAGGCTGACTCTTGTGTTGGCAAATAACCTGAAATTCACATTTTCAAGGGAGCTAATTTACACATTCTTAAACATTGTCTCTGTTCCAAAGTATTTGCTTAGAAAAAATTACACATTAGCAATGAGTCACGTCCTTAGACGGCCATAAAACAGTTAAATTTACTTAAGAAATTACTTCATTCTGAGGAGGTTTAATAATATCAATAGCCCAATCTAGTCAGAAACAGTCTTTGTACTGTAAAAATCCTTCCATGGTGTGTTGGCCAATACAAGAGAGGTTTTTGAAGAGAGGGGTGCAGGAGGAGACACTCTTTTTAACCCACAGATATTGGTTATATTGCAAAGCATACAGGTTTTAATATGAACGGACAATATTTAAAATGCAAATTAAATAATGAAAGTATAAAAGCTGATCATAAGAGATTTGTTTCAGCACTATCTGAGCCAAGTGGTTAACTACATAAAATCAAAAAAAAACCACATCTCTATCACTGTTTTATCTTAAAGCCTCACTTGGTGACCTCTTGTTTTTGCCAGTATTTATCAGCTAAAAACATGTATGCATTACCCACTAATATCAAGATTTCAAATTGGGTTGTTTGTTAAGACAATTCATTGTTTCCAACTTCAGGACAGTACTTTCATTCACCCATGTAATTTATTACAGAACAACACTATCTTAAATAGCAAAACAAATTCATTTAGACTCTGCTTCTCTTCTTCTCCTAAAATGAAACGCTAAGCTTATGTATTACTCATTTATTTCACATGTGCTAAAATGTCACTTATACTGAGAACCATAATCGAAATCAGCTGGTAATTTATTTCACAATCTAATTATGGATGACATCCATTTTGTTAAAATCCTGGCCTAATCATGAAGAATAGCATCACGCTAATTTCCCTTTCAGCTGTGTCCTGACATTTTGAAGCAATGTCTGTGACTGTGCTTTCTAAAGATTTCCTCCTAAGAGCCACCAAATACAAATACATTGGGAAAAACAAACAAAAAAACCTGAACAACAACAAAAACACCAACAACTGTTTTGGGGATGTTTCCTCATTCCTGTACCAAGTCCCAGGAAGGATTTTGCTGATATATGTGCAGATTTGATTTAGGAAAGTTCCTTACAGAAAAAAAAATAAAATACTATAATTAGGAGAATTTTTCTATTGATGGTATCCAAACATTCAAAATAAAGAAAACCAAAACTACGTCACTGTGGAAGAGTCTCTCCCTTTCTTACAAAAGGCTGATAAATCAAGGAAAACTTGGAACCAGTAAATGTTAGCATAGATCTTACATTCTGTTTTATAAGAAACAGAGTAAAACTAAGAAATTGTGACATTCCTTTTGGAGTAGTTCAAGCTTTACAAGGCTACATAATGCTTAAAAAATTTAAAGTGAAAAACTTAGTAAATTATGAATTAAACCTCTACACTTGAATAAACCCCAAGTGCAGTGTTTCATTGAGTATTATTATCAAATATTCTTCATTCTATAGCAATTTGATCTCTCATACTCAGAAATACTGATGCTATTTTCTTGATGTGCTTTAGACTTTGATTTTGGTTCTACATAGAGTACGGATACCATAACTAGTGAAACACATCCACCTAGTAGTATAGTGCTACAAATCACATACATACTCATCACAGAAAAAAAAGAAAAAAAAAGAATGTAGAGGCTTAACTTGCAACGACACTGCAATAGCTAAGAACGGAAAATGGAGAGCAGAGAAGACAAACTGAGGCAGTGGAAAGGATGGGAACATGGGGATTTAATGTTGACTAAAAGGAAACCCTCACAGCAAACTAAACTTCATTTTCATTTACATTATCATTAAGGATCACTCAAGCAAGACAGCTCTACACCTTGAACAAAGATTTTAAATGAGATTTAGACAGTCAATTACACTGTCCAAATCACTGATTTATTAAAATGATCAAAGAAATACTGTAAGATAAAACTGCCCTAAACCAGTGAGGAGAGCTCTGGAAAGGATAGATGTTTTTAATTCCATTATAAAACATGCCCAATCCACTGCCATTATCCTGCTTCATTCTCCTTGAAAGGAAATATAACGATGAATAACAAGGGAGGAGTAAGGTACTACTGCAAATACTAAACCGAAGAGTACGTATGTATATTTTGAGTATTTACCTCTTATTGCTTTTACTGAATTTCTTCAGAACACACAGTGACAGCTGACAAAAATATCAAGCTCCCAAATAAAATTCTTTCATGGCCTGTGCTCCGAAGATGTATGAGCCTAAGAACTCAATCTATTAAATTAGTATCATCATTTGATAACACTGTTTTCCATTTTATACACAGACTGCTTTAGGCAAATCATCACTCTACTAAACTTAAAGGCTAGAAGAGTGGTTCTCTTTATGCAGAAGTTCTGTGTTTACAACCATGCTCTTCTCATCTTTGCTTGAAGGTAGGTAAGACCTTCGTCATGCAGAAGAGCATCCTAATTATCAAACTCATGTTCTAGGACAACGCAATCTTAGTTGCTCCTTGTGACACTGCTCCATAGTGACCACACACTGGAATGAAGTTTTCTTAACCTTTGCGTTAGAAAAGTCACAAGCCTGAAAGCTATTCATACACTTGTGCCTTATGTCAGTCCTAATGACTGTATAAATATTGAACAGACACCCAACCTAGAAGATTACCTAGCCTAGTGGATTCAAAACCCACTCTTGAAACCAGGAAATATTGATTTATACTGAAAAATTACTCCTGCCCTGTTGTAGTGAAGATCATTAAGTTGGCTAGTTGTATCAGTAATGTCTGTTCCAGACGTAGCTCAGACAATCCCCTGAGGAGCAGAAAACGCCTGGACAGCAATTCAGCGGTGACCAAAGTGTTGGAAATTGTGAAGTCTTGCAACCCAGAGAGCAATGAAAAGCCGTGTGAGGAACACTGATGTAAGCAACCTCAAAAAAGGCATACGCCCTTGCTTTTCCTGTCTCTTCAATCATAGGGAGCTTTGTATTTGTCTAGCATGACAGGGAACACACCAACAAAGCTTATTAGCTTTATCTTGCCAGAAAAACTACACGTTTAATTTATAATGAAACCAAGAGGCCCCAAAGTTGGCTGTTTTCCCAGATCCCTTCAAGAAACCAGAATTTGTCAGTCCCACTACCTATGAGTAATGTTCTGTCTTGCCAATCAAGAGGTTATCTCAAGGCACAAGAAGGATGTAATATTAAAATGCTCCTCTTTGAGGGATACTCAAAAAAAGATCCCTTCTGTATATGACAGATTTGCTGAATTGTGGTTTCAGTTTTTTGGAACATAGGAGCTGAGATAATACCAGAAACCCCACTGAGTTTTCTTGTAACATTGCTGGTGCTATCAATCTTATGTAACACTATTACAGCAACGCATATCAGTTGAAAACCCTACATTAGCCAGCTACAACAGCTGAACTACAGAACCAAAATCATTAACCCCACAGTCCTGTTTTCCCTCTCTCTTTGAAATTACCTATCTAAAAGGACAAGTGAATATTCATTATCAAAAAAAAAAAAAAGGCAAGTACTCTAGTTACCAAAGGCAACAGGCAAGATTCTTTAGTAACATCAGCATACGTCAAGAAAATGTTCTGTACATTACTATATCTCAGAATAAGAAATTGGCTTGCTATCTTTCACACACATCAGAACAGCACCTGATTTTTGAAAAGACTATTATCATTCATGTGGGAATACAGGTACATATGTTACATATGATCCAGATGTTTTTATTTTTACTGTGGTATCACACGGTGCTCCAAGCAAAAGAGGGAGCATATATTAAAGAGAGGGCTGTATAAAAATAAAGCAACATATGCTCCAATTACAAATTCTAATTTATAAACCAACCAGACATAATATTTGTTGTGAATCCAGTGAGTTCCTCTAACATAGTTGCTGCATTGGCAACCATAACTATACACTAAAAATTACTGAATAACATAAAATGTGTTTTGTTTAAAACTGTTTTTTCAAATTTAAAATTTTCTTTCTGCACTAGGTCAAAATGCTCCATATAATTTACTAAACAATCTCCAAAGTGCACAAGTAAATTCACTTACATATTTCACTACACTGAAGTTTAATAAAAGTGAGTTTTATGCAACTTTCAGATTTATTTTTAAAATGTGCATTTAAAAAACACATTTTTTGAGTTATTTTTCCAAATCCATGCAGTATTTATTTGGGATTCTCCATCCATCTTACATTTTAGGCGACTAGTAATAATACTTATTTAGGTTATAATGATAGCATTTTCTGAATGATTCCACAAGGCAGCCTAAAAAGAACAAGTCACAAATCACATAATCCTTGTGGCCAACATATCAAACATCATGGCCACTGTTGGTAAATTACCTTTTTTAATGCTTTTTAAGAATGACCAGCCATATCATTATTATTTTTTCTTACAAATTTCTTAGAACTCATACATGTAGAAGTTAATAGGTGGCAAATTGCTTGAATAATGATTACAGTGTTAGGGTGATCCTACTGCAGCTGCTACCCTTATGAACAGATAATTGCAAGGAAAACAGCAGGAAATGCATGCACTCTAAGTTCATATATGAAAACCTAAATCTAACTAAATGAAGAGAGCACTATTTGGATAATTTTATATAAATACAATTCTATATAAATCCTAACTGCCCTCTGATTCTTGAAAAAATTCCATGAGAAGCTTAAGTGCTCTGGAATAATTATTTGATATTCAAATATACTATTTCTGGTATACTGTAGAATCAAAGAATGTTTTGTTCTAACTGATATGAAAAAAAAAAAAGGAAAACACCAAGAATAAAACTGATATATGTTGAGCCTAGAACCTGTATTCAGAAAGATTTTTTTATGAGGCTACAGAGATAATATTCAAAAAGAAAACTGGATAAGCTCCAGGTTTCGCCTACTCTCCTGCATGATAAAATCACGATCTGTAGACTGATAAAACAAGGAACTAGATGCTAGTGACTTGAAGAGGAGATCCACAAGAGTCCCAGATACAAAATTTATCTCGCAAGTAGAAGAGGAAACCAGACACCTGAGGGATGCTAGAAAGAACAGACACATTCTGCAGAGTGCAGTCTGCCATCTCCAGGATATAGTGCAGAATATCAGAGGCACAGCAGGAAGGATACATCTGTGGAAACACTGAGGTAGCAACTTGGCCAATGTGCCTGGTGCCATCCTGTTGGTTAGAAAGTCCTTTCTTACAAGACAAGTGTGCTTTGTTCACAAAGCTACTAACATCCATGCGATGTGGTACAACATGGCCAGGTGCCAGAGTGTGTTAGAAGTTTATGTAGGTCTGGGAAGAGGGAGTAAGTAGCTGGACTTGAAATTAATATACCAAGAGAATCCTTCCACTAGAACTAAACCATGGTCAGATCATTAACACTTTTCCTAATCAAAATTCTTAGAGCAAGGAATGACAAGAAAAGGCACAAGACATTAGGAGGAGCTCTACCAGCAGGTCAAGGAAGGTGACACTTCCCTCTACATTAGCACTTGTAAGGCCATACATGGAGCACTGTATATGTGTCACCCAACTCAGCTGTGAGACATCTGTTCCTTTGGAAACCAAAAGCCCTTAAAATGAGAATGCTGGAGTGCTCCTCAAGCTACAACAAGGCATCTGCCGTGACTAATCTGGATTAGGCAAAAAGATCAGAAATATATTCCTTGCTGAGTCCCTGAAGAATACACTGTCACCTCCACCAGCAACTGTAAACTAAGGATACCTGCCACTGAAAAGACTGTCTGAAGCTATGCTTGTGAACCTTCTAGGGCCAATATTCCAAATCAGAAAGATATGTGTTATTATGTGGCTAAGAAAGTATTTTAAAAGATCAAATCTCATGGGCTAAAGCCTTTCCTGAGAGGTATATGATATCTTGCTGACACTGAATCTGAAATGGTTTTAATAAACTCTAAGATCTTTTTGGTAATCAGACATCTTTAAACTTATACTAAAAACCCACCCTAATAGACTCTTACTAGCTACTGTATATTTAGAGAAAAACAACAAACAAACAAAAACCATCATGCCAGCTGAGCTGGGCTGCAACTGCTCAAAAGTCTCAGTGGATTCTCAGAGAAGTATAAAGTCAACGAATAAGGGTAAGGGATCATATTTTCAAAGTGTTCATGGCTCACTGTCAAATGAAAGTAAATTGTGTTTCATCCTCATTTCCCATATGGGAATTAAACAACTAATCTCCCTGAATAGTGGAATTAAGAAAACCCACAGGATCATTACGCTAAGAGGGTGTTCCTGAAAAGAACAGGAACTATACCTCTTGTAAATTTCTAAAGGCCATACATTTCAAGTTTGCTGTGTTCAATGATAATCAGTCAGCCTGTAACAGAACGGTTGGAGTGAAGGAAAAAGCAGCAGAGGTCTGATATCCCTTCAGGGACACGGAGGGACAGGTTCCCTCATGACCCTCCAGGACACATCTTTGAGGTCACGACTGTCAGTTTTTTTAAACAAGCTGGCACAAGCCTGTGGGGACTCTACGTCCTCTTTGTGGTAGTTGAAATCTCTAAATTGGGTTTGGAACCAGTTCAGTGACATGAATAGGGACATGGTGTAAAATGAGTGGAAGAATGGCTTTTTCTGTCAGAAAAATATTTATGGAAATACGCCCAATCCTTGCTTATTAAGACACATTGTTCCCGAAGAAAAGTAACTATTTTATCAATCCTGTCTGAGCAAAAAACACATCAAATACTTTCATTCTGCCTCCCTGCAGAAGCTGGGCTGATTAGCAATCTAATATGACCGTGTAGCACTGTACAGTGCTCCTCCTTACATGCTCATAATTCAATCATGTAAAAAGCAGAGAATAAGCTTGCCCACAGGTATATTACCAAGGCAAAAAATTATCCGGTCTTAAATGAGAGGCCATATGATTACTCACTCTGTAAACATACATCTTTGATGGGACGTTCTTACTTTGTTCTTTTCTACAGAGAAAGCAAAACCTGAAACTCAGACACACACTGCAGGTTTGAACAGGTCATCAAGTGAAGTGTTAGTAATACAGGATTTTTAAGCACTAAGTGTCATCTTAGAAAATCTCAAAGGCATATCTATAATTCCACCCTACATTTTATTAATTCTTAGAAAATCATATACATGTATTCATTAATCTGATAACCAACATGAAGGCCACACCAGGGAAGATGAAACTACAATAAACTGAATTAAGGTTTGAAAATGCAGTTCCTTCTCTATGTTCTCTTGTCTCTTCAGAGTTGTATCAGAAGAGATGCTTGAGGAGGTGAATCTACTTCATGGATGAGGGAATGGAAACAAAATTACCCTTAAAGTAAAAACACTGAACTTTAGAAGTTATGAATACTAAACCAACTCCGTTCTTGCAGTAAATATGACCAATACTGATTTTAAACAACTGAGTTATAAATTCAATTTGTAGTCTTTCTCTCCTGCTATGTAGTATTTCTTATCATTAAGCATAAATATTTGTTTTGATTTCTAAGCTTTTTGCAAAGTAGACAGAATTTATTTTCCTCTGGGGAAAGGTAATGCTTCTTACTCAAAAGAGCAGGAGGAATGCATCTGGAGTCTTCCTGAATACTGGCTAAACAAGTAATATCACCATAGCCACAAAAAAAATCCGTGTTCTTCCTCTACTTTATCACAGGTCAATTACCACACTATGTGTGGGGAGCTGCCAAAAAACACCCCTATGTTCAGACACTAGAACTTTATTTGCCTGCAGCTGCATTGCACAATGAAGGAGTATTAACTACACTCCCAAAGATAAAACATGCCCCTCCACCAAGCAAAGGGTGAACAATTAACTGCTTTTATATAGAGGTTTTTTTTTCTTCATTGTAACTGTTACTTACCTTTTGTCGCAAATGATACTTCTCTAAAAAGATTTGATTAGTAAGCATTGACTTTTTTTTTCCCCACTCCTCTCCATTCTGGTCTACCAGCACTGACAGACAGATATGGCAGAGAGAATAATGAAGCACAACTTAATCTTTTTCAGGTTCAGACTTGCTCTGAATGCTCCTCATTTTATTTTCTGATGTTTTCCCCTCATTTGGGTTTCTAACAACTGAAAATGAGATTTTATGCTAGACTTATTTTCAATGAATTAAAAAACAATAATCCCAAAGCTCTACGAAACAAAGATTTTGCATGAAATTTTCAGACATAAAGACCATTTCTGTAATGTCCAAATTTCTAGCATTTCTACTGCTTCTCTTGTCTCAAGTAAAGATGCTATCAACCACCTCCACTGTAGAAGCTTCCCATTTTGGAAAGATTCCACAACCGAAGATATGAAGCACGTGTTTTTCTCAGCAATTGGTACCTATTGGGTATCAGTAGCGATGCCCATTGTCATGTTAATTTTTCAGATTTTTGTTGCTCATAATCTTCTTCTGTGTCTTTTATTTGTTTGTTAATCAACCAGTAAACATTACTTTCTTCATCTGGATTTCAGAATGACCAAAAAGTATACTTTATTATATTAATAAAAGTGGTGAACTAGAATGATACTAACAGTTCATAAAACAAACCAGGCAATGACCTATGTCAATGAATCCAAACAGAGACTCAATATTAAAGGGTGTATTTAAAATAATTTTTG
Source organism: Netta rufina (assembly GCF_964035555.1). NCBI lineage: Eukaryota > Metazoa > Chordata > Aves > Anseriformes > Anatidae > Netta > Netta rufina. The sequence continues at coordinate 142,819,429 of NC_140123.1, forward strand.
TCTCAACAATGGAAATTGCAGAAATTTAGCACAATGCAATTTTGGACACCATACCAAAGTATTTCTTGTCAATGTCATTAGAATAGGTGATTACACATCTAAAACAGCCACAGAAAATATAAAAATTAAGAACAAAAGTCCAAATGCCATGATAGGCATCATTTGGTTATGCCTATGTTATTAGTAGAGGTGCCCTATGTAATCTTAAAAGAAAGTAAAAAGCTTTTCCTAAATTGATGACATGTAAGTTAATGATTTTCCAATAAATATTTTTCTTTGAATGTCTTTATGATTTTAGTATTTGATACAATTTAATTTTTTTACCTAGCATTAAAAATATGTTAGAGTTCAAAATCTAGTTCATGAGAGCACACACTTCAAAACTAACCTCAATCTGAGCATATGCTGAAGGAAAAATAGTTGGTAAATTCTGATTAAATAGTATCTATTAATCAAATACTTTATCTGGTTACATTCCTTCAACATGCCAACACCTGTACCCCATTCTTCCTCATAACTGCAAGTAGTAGTTTTATGCTGCTGCTGTTTTCAGAAATCCACAGAAAAACATTTCTTAACACTATACAAGATGAACACTTTTTTGTACCACACAGCTTTTATAATCATTCACTGTATTCACTTAAAATGCCTAAATACCGTTTAAATCATGCTGTAAATTTAAAATAAGCATTTAATAACAGATAACTACGCCAGCAGAAAGATCTGCTGCTACCAGATCATCCAGATCTTCAATTAAAAATCTGATCTTTCTGAACTTACCAGTTTATAATCAGAGGGACAAATAAAAAAACTTATTGTCATTGTATGGATGTGAATGTTTAAAGGCTACACATTTTTTAAATGTAAATAAAATTCTGAACTGCCACTAGAAGATCTGAAAGCACGTGTATAAAGCATAAAAGAGGCTGTGCACTTCAATAAAAATGTGTACTTAAGAAATACAAAAAGGTAAAAAAAAAAAAAAAAAATAGAGGTTTTTTTCCTCTTTAAGAGAATAACATTCACATTCACATGAGAGTAGATACAGGCTTATGAAGTTTCAGGCAGAAGGCTGACATAACTATCTGTAGAGTCAAAAAAAGGAAAGACACATGTACCAGATAAAATGAGAGTTCAAAATTTTCTCTAGCACTTTAAAGTAACAGATTTTATGCAAGAAAGTGCAAAGCACAATCTATAGAGATTCTCAAACTTAGTCTTAAATTTCAGGTCTGAAGTAACAATTAAGAAAATCAATTGAAAGTTTAAAGGACTGAATTTATGCTTATTTACCTTGGACCATACAAACCAAAAATAAATTCCATACTGCTTCAAAAACCTCAGGTTCAAGGATTGTCAGCTGAATTCTCCATAAAAATATTCTAGGTTTGCTAATGATAGATACTGAAAACAATATCTTTGGATTTAAAAACCTAACAATTTAACAGTTCATGTTAAAGAAAATGATTCCAACAACTTGAAGGCTAAAGCAAATTCAAATCTGTGTGTGATTCTAGTTAGCAGCAGGAAAGAGATATTTTTCTATAGACAGAGTATATGTTTCTTTGTTTAAGAAGCTCATAGACAGGTTTTCAAAAACAGCTCAAATTATTTTTACAGTAATATTGTCCTTTGTTGAGCTATATAGGAAAACAAGAGCTCAAAAACTCCACATCTAAAAGTTTGGGACCTCACTTTCTTATCTGGAGAGATCAAGTACTTTTACTTGAAAGCAGCAGCAAACAAACCTCAAAAAACAGGGTAGCCACATGAAGAGGCAAGATGAAACTGTCTTAATAATTGTTAGAGTGGTTTCAAGAAGTACAAGTAAAGAAAATGATCAAAAATAGAACCTTCAGCACTGCTTATGAACGAACCAATAAAAGACCATTCTAAAGAGTTAAGTAGAACAAATAAGAAAAAAAAGCCAACAATGTAAGAGTAAACAGAAGTAAAATAACCTTGCTGACATTTAACATTTACAAAAATGTCTGATTCCCTGCTTCTTGGTTAAGCATTCTGCTGGGATCTCAATCAATGTTTGGAGTGTACATGACCAATTTTGAAAACAACGAGAAAGTACAGTACAAAAATTAGAAGTCTTTAAGTGTATCACAAAGATTAAAAAAGTCAAAAAGCGAGACCATGAAGACTGGGAATAAGGCAGTTCTAGAATTATTAACAACACATATATGGCTAAACTCCATGGCTGAACTTCCATTCCCACATGAAGTTGGCTGTAATGGAACTGATCATGACCTAAACTTTCATGATTTATAGATCATAGTCAAAGAAAAGGCATTGTCCAGGCTTGAGAAATTAATCAATATTCTGAACTATTAAAATTACAAGAACTCCACAGATTGCTAAAGCGTTTAGGGAAAAAAAAAAAAAAAAAAAAAAAAAAGCACATTCAGACCCTAATACATACATAACAAGATCCAAGAACATCTTATGTACAAATGCAAACAATGAGAAAAAATTATTCTATAAACTAATATATATATACACATATTATATATATATATATATATATTTATTTTTTTTTTCCTTGCCCTAGGATTCTAAGTCCTTTAGGAAACCTCTCTAATTTCTGTGACAGGGTCTACATCTTTTTTTTTACCCAGACCTCCCTAGTTTCACTGACAAGGTCTACATTTTCTTATCCAGAAAGCTATGTAGGATAGTCTTAACTCTGATTATCCTTTTCTACAAGTTCCTGAGAAGAATTTAGTATGATGTAACAGCATTTCTAATTAAAGTTATACCTACTGAATTCTTCTGAATTTTTCTCAGTAAATTACAGAGAAATAAACCTAATTGCTTCTACTGAGACAACCCTTCATTCGTTCATTCACATACTGGTATCAGTCACACTGTACCCAATGCTTCACATCAGTTCAGCTTTAAGGTGGTTGGTGTGAAAGGATTGATTTTCCATGAGACATGCCTCCTACAAATACTTCAGGCATTTTTTAACAGTGCAGTGGAACCAGAAGCAGCACCTGCGCCCACTGAAAGGGAACATTTGCTTTGAATTTTTTTCTTTTTTCTTCACAACTTTAAATTGAAATTCATCATTCACCATCTTCTCATTAAGTGAACAGACTGAATCACTAACATCCAAAACGTAAATTCTAGTTCAGACTTCTTGACAAGCTTAGGAATGAGGTTGTGTCAAAGATGGGTATCTGACTTAGACGTCTACAATCTTACCTTCTTCTGAAGAACGTTAACTTTGCGCTCCTTCACCTCTAGCATGTCCTTCAGGTCATGGATCTCTCCTGCTTGTGTCCCTTTCTCCTCTGCTATCTCCTGAATCTGCTTTGTCTTCTTATTTAGCATAGTCTCCTTCTCTTCCAGACGTAAGCGTAATGCATCCACCTAGATTCAAACATACAGAAACGGTTTGTTTAACAATGAAGGAGAGAACTTTTAAAAAGATAAACTGCTCTTCTACAAGGAAGTGTGTGCTATCAAATTACAAATAGAAAGGGGACAAAACACTGAAAACAATCATGTTTTAATTCCCAGTTATATGACATTAATGGTCCTTCCTGAAGTATCTCGAACTATACTTCAGACATAGCTCAGTCTTACAGGATACAAGTTAGGCATTTTCCCCCCTCAAAGTAGATGCCAGAAGAATACGTTTCTTCTAAGCTGCAGAGGTTCTCTCATGCGTAGGAAAATCAACCCTTTTATTTGAAACACTAACAATGTTCAGAGATTCAAATGTTTACTATTAGTACCAAATAGTCACTTCGTATTCAGGTTTTAATTAAAGTATTAGCTCAGCTTGGAGGTAATGAAAACACAGGTCTGTGTGGCCACTTCAGATAAAAACACGGAAAGAGGGTTACTTTACAAGGGCTAAGAATATTTAGTTTAAATAGCAATAAAACAGTTTGAGTATTTTTTTTTCTGTAGGATGCAGCTTTGAATTAAAGATAAAATGGAACAAATTACATGCTATAGAATACTGTGAATGCAATTTGGACACACAAACATATTTAGAGTCTCGATAACCTTAGAAACACTGAGAATTCTGAGGTACCCTCAAACTTCAAAACTGCACATTGAGAAGCTTTTGCTTTTCCTTCTACAGTTATCTTGCACAAATGAAACACAGAGCTCACAAGACAAAAGAAATGGGAGAAGGAATCAGAGCTACCCGAATATAAATTTGATGAGAAAAAAAAGGTCACCACAGAGCACAGACTAATCTCAAACACCATTGTAGAATACGAAATCCAACACCAGCAACCTGCTCAAGATAGCAAAAGAAACCCACTGACCCCTATCCACTCAGCATTCAGACAAAGCTCAAATCTGCCAGCTTGGCTGCTAATCTTATTTGACAGTATCAGATTTGGTTCCTGTTAGCTGAAGCCATTACAGGACATCAGTCACACAGAGTAAACAGGGTGATTACTGAACTTCTTGGTCCTTCTGCACAGTGGAAACATGAAGTTAAAAGACGACATGGACAACTCCAGCTAGGGAAAGAGTTTAGGTAGTCACTTGCTTACGGCATTTTGAGCAACGTTTAGTTTTAATGAGTTATTCTAATTCCACTTTATTTCAATTTGCTAATGGAAAGGTTGCCTCTAAGGCTCTACGTTTACAGTATGTTACACCCACAAAAGCCGTTGTTGTTTTGTCTGATTCTTTTTACATGGAGCAACAAGTCCTTGCCAGAGGGAAAAGAACTGCCCTGTTCTTCCAATCAGCACTGCGGTCCTGCTGCCACCTCGATGTCTGGAGCCTTCTCACTTACACATACATTATTAAAAGCACATTCCTAACCTCTCACCCAACAGGCAGTGCATGGAGTATATTTTGTAGTGATATTACAGGAACAGGTACTACCCAAATGTGATATATGGAATTGACACTGTTTGTAATGAAAAGTTTAGCAGGTGGAGCAGACTGCCTTCTTTTAAGAAACAGATTTAGAGATCGATTAGGTATGTCCTTCTCTGCATATACCTATTTACTATATAATAGTAAAACTAATTGTCATTTTCATTCATACTTGAAGGGAAACTGAAAATCTCTCTCACAAGTATATCTATATACCCTCAACATTTGTGTTACAAAATATTTGAGACACTCCAGATGTCTACAGCAAAGTATTACGTGAACATAGAACATCTGCAAACAGAAATTTATCCACAAAAAGCTTTCCATTTTCTGATTGATTATCCTGTTTGAACTCTGTATTAGCTTACGGTTTGGGGTAAATTGCATTCCTGGTTTTATTTGTGTGAGGTCCCTGCCTAGGAAACCACAGAAAACACTTTCAGGAATATTTTCAAAGGCTGGCAGGATACACAGTCATCACCTTAACACTATTCCTGGCAGAACACTGCACTTGTTTATTCATGTCAACTCAGTTTATGTATGGCATCCTCCCACAGTGACAAGAATTGAGGTCTGTGGGAGTCAGGTGATGCCAACTTCAACAAAGCCAGCTTAAGATTTTCTCTGCACATGGAAACGACTAGGCAAACAGCTACTGAGGTGCTGACGCCCCTTCTCCTGACTTCTGTGTCCTGGATGGTGTTGTCTTAACCCAGACTTAACCCAACTGCTTTCACAGTAATAGTCTGCTATGTCTTTAATTACGCATGGCAAGTAAAATCTTACAGCACAGCTCAGGCAACTGCTAGTTCCTCGTATAACAATGTGCTTGCTAACTTGGCCTGCACATACCATCCAATTTCCCAAGAAGCTTTAGTAAAACAAGAACATTTCTGGCTTCCTTCAACACAATAGCCTTCCTAGACAGGCACCTCTCTTCAGCTGCGTACCATACATAAGATTTTTCAATTTCTTCCTTGTAAGAAGCATGTACGAAAAACACTGTTAGGAGCCACAGAATTTTCCTGTAGCAGTAAATAATACTCGATGACTGTTCCTAATAGCCATATATGAAGCATGCAGAATTCTGAATTTCCAAGAAAAACTAGAACATTAGTAACTCCAATAATTACCAGAATTAACATAAGAAATTACATAATATTTAAACTAAATTTATTCTTAAGCCATTTTTTTTAATCTTGGGTTTTATAATTAGTCTTAACTTTAAGAAGCAAATAACCAATTTATAGCTTGGGGAAATCACTAAAATTTTCAAAAATCCACAGAAATTTTCAGAAGTGACCAAGGAGCTTGAGACAACAGGACTTAGGTTCCACATATTTTTTCTTATTTTTCCCATCATCTCTAGTGTGCACCAGCAATCAGGCTATTATTGTGATGCTGGTGGTTTGCACTTGGGTTTATGAAGATGTTAGTGATGCCTAGGAAAAAAACATACTTTACTCTGTTCCTTAGACTGAGTGACTCTTCGCATCTGACTGCCATGTGATCAAACCATGGTTGAAACATTCATTTGGATCTGTGAATGAGGCCATGCTCTATTCAGTCACATCAGAAGGTAGAATCCCACAAACATTTTATCTAAGGTCTGATTTCCCTCTATTGGCAAAATTCAAAATATTTGTTCTCTGTTGTTCTTACTACACTGTTGGCAGCAAAAGACACAGACGGAGTATCAATCCTGAAATGTGTTAAGAGCTTGCTCTGACTTCTAACTAGAGCCAGCTACTTTATAAGGTAGATGTTGAAGTAATTCTCTCCTATCTATGTCAGCACTCAGAACACAGAAATAATTGAGAAATGCACAAAGGAAGACATAAAAATATACTTGGTGTGTGAGGTGAAATGTTATTTTTATGCTGCCACGGATAATGCTATATAAAGTATCCAAGTACCTGAAATGAAAAACGACACTTTAAAAAGGATCACTTTAGTGATATTTTACTATTTGATTTGTTTGAAAGACAGTAAACACAAAATGAGTTCAGCTATTTCCCTGAGAGCATGGTCAGGAGTCAAACCTTAAAAGCTATGTTTACTGGCTGATTTTGCATACTGTGGCAGTTCACAGGACTTGATTCTCAATTTTTGACATTGATTATCTTAAAAATTAAATTACATTTGACTCTTCAACTTGCTGTACCAATTGCAGCAACATCCATTCTGGCATGCAGAAGTGAATTTGTTATGAACATGCAGCTCCCAGTTATCTGGGCAACTAAGATGACATGAGTACCTCACAGAACTGAGGCACACACACTGGGCCGAGCCTGTTTGGTTCTTCCTAGGCCTCTAAGCCCAAGGCAGGACTGCTGTACTTACTATTTTCAGGGCCTGCTCAGGTCAGAAAACAGTTCCAACTCTTCTTCCACAATCTCTAGTACATGGTATTAAATAAACACAGTGAACACAGTTTTGTGCACTGAGAACATTTGCAGGTGTCTGTGTAGGTCTTAATGGGGCCTGTGCTAACAAGTCTTGCTGGAGACACCCAGCTCCTGTTCATACACACCTCATTAAATGTGATCCACTCCCTAAATGCCTCTGGTTTGGGAGAGTCTACTACTATAATTCCAAAATGCTGGTAAAAGCCCCAGTAAAGTAAGAACTGTAGAGAATTCTGCATTCTATTAAGACATTGAGAGCAAATAACATATGTCCTGAGGACTGAATTCATTTTTCTATTGAATATAAATCTGAATTTACCATCTGGAATAGACCAGTTACAGTACCATGCCAGCATGGGCAGTATATAAACGGAAAATTCTCACTGATTAATCTAACTTCCCATTGAAGTCACATACCTGCCAGCAATGAACTAAGCTAAAGGGCTCACTGGGACATAATACTAACTTTATATGGAAAAAATCCAAAATAAATACTTACTTTTTGTTTTATTTACAAAAGGATTGTACACTTTAGAGTTATTTTTAAAGGCTCCTTCAGAAAATGAAAAGTTAACCACAATATCCTCTCCACCCAATAGCCCTCAAGATAAACACCCCACAAATAGGACACTGTTCTTTGTAGTTCTAGCAATGGCAGGTGTCAGATGCACTTTTGAGACATTTTACTAACATCTTTTCCTCATCTATCTGCAGTTTTCTTTAATAGAAGACTAACTGGCAAAGGCTCTTTTCCCTCAAAATGCTTATTTAAATACAACCTTAAAATACCTCTTCCCTGTAAGTATTTCTGCCAATATATGGCAGAGAATGTACCTTTCCTCATCCTCCTAATTTCCTCTAGGTGTCTAAAGAGAAGGCCTAGAGATATTTTAACACTGACTGCTGCTGTCAACAACTCAGTGAGGCCAAGCAGGATCTCATGCTCCTACCCTGCTGCTAGTGAAAGTTATTTTATGGAAAGATACACTTTCAGAAACAGTTGCATCGCAGGATGCAACAAACATCTCAACAGTGTACTTTATCAATGTGTTTCAATCTTATGCTTGAGGGGATCACTCCTGAAAACAGAAGAAAGGTAATGTGCATGGTGATTTAATTGTTGAGCTTTCTGTCAAGTACATCAGCAAGGATGAAATAGATGTGATTACCTTTCAAAAAGTATAAATATCTTGGAATTACATAAAAATTCTCATGAACATAAATGGATAATTCTAAATATTCAACTTAACTCTGACACAAAGGAGTGCTCTGATTAATCAACAGCACTTTTTATGTGTTCAATCCATGCCACATTGCTACATTTTACTATGGAAAATACCCTAGGCTGTATTTGAACTACTCTTATAGAGAAGTTACATCATTTACAACTCCATAATCCATTTAACTCTGTCATAGAAGCATCATTCTAAAACACTACTGTTAATGTTTTAATTCCACAGCATCTGCTTACTGAAAGACAAGGACAGGAAGACAGACAGAAAATCATCCTTCACTGTTAGTGCAGTTATTTCAGCTAAGTTTCAGTTATGGTATCTGGAAGCAAACTATGTGAATAACCTAAAAGCAGAGAGTAGAAAAACTCTCTTTTCAGGCACTTTTTATTATTAAAGGTGTTCTCATGTTTCAGAGAAAGTGAGATTTGGTTTTGCATTCTAGTGCTATATGAGAAACCCATTTGGAAGAAACCAGCGATGAATAGACATTATCAGTGATTATATAGAAATACAGCAAATCAGAGAATAGAACCTAAGGATTTTCTACAGTAAAAAAAGGAAAACAAACAAACAAACAAACAACTGTGGCCTTCAGCTAAAATGACATCAAAATGTTTTGAATAACTATCATGAGTGTCTATCAAAGGTATATAAAAACATCTTTTTGTTTTTAAATAATTTAAATTATGCACATTTTAGTTGAATAAATACATTTACCTCCCATAACAGCTGAAATAATGACAATCAATGTTAAGACATTAACTTTAATAAAATCTACCGAAGCCTTTTAACTTGTTAAAAGTTAATTCTTCCAGGAACTTCATGTCATGAGCAGAAAAGTAGTGCTTTTTACTATATATAAGGAAGAAGTGAAATGTTTTTCTAGCTTTGCAAGTTTGCCACAATACTCAGTGATTTATTTGTAATACTTTGAAACATTATAATGGATTGAAACCTACTATTTGTATTTTTTTAATTGTTTGCTTACCTAATATCTATATATTAGGTAAGCAAACATTATATATATATTATATATATAATATATTATATATATTATATTATATATATATTATATATATATATATTATATTAGGTATAGATATATAATATCTATATCTTTCAATAATATTCTGAAAGGTAATTTCTATTCTTTTTTAATTTTTTTTATTTTTCCTAAATAAACATATACAAATCCAGGGTACATTCCTGACTAGCAAAAAATAATGAAGAAATTTTAAAAGGATTTTATGATCGTAAACTAACACATTTTCACAGTTACACCAACGAATACCAATGAACCTAGTTACAATAATCTAGAAGTATCAATATAAAATAAAAACAAATGCAAAATTAAGGTTTCTAGCTTGTAGAATTAAACCACAACTAAAATGGTCATTTAAATTAACTCACTCTATTTCTACTGCCAACAGGAAACTAGAAAGGAAAGGGTGGTTGTTGTTGTTTTTATTTAATGCATTTTAAAAAATAAACCAGAGAAGGTTTTGAGTGCATACTTTTCTCTTTTTGTTCCAGAGAATCTTAACAGCTCTTCATCTGCTATCTCCTCGGTCAATCCAAGTTATTTACCCATGTCAAGTTGTCTGTTAATAAAATCAAGTTTAAACACAGACCTTCATTTTCAACTTGAGCTTAAAATTTAAAATTGCTGCCTTTGACCTGGAGATTATCTTTGTGGGGTCTCTTTGCATTTCTTTCCTTATGTCAGTTAAATTTAATACCTAAAGATATTCTCTTTCCTGTAAGACTTGGATCGCTTATTGATGTTATGTTATGACTTTTATAGATGCTTTTGTTATGACTTTATAGATGTTGCTTATGACTTTCACTGTTATATCTACAAGACTACTGTGTTAAAGGAACTACTATTTCAGCTCTCACATAAACCTGAGAACAAACAGAAAAGCCATCTTAGAACATCAAAGGACATTTGCTGCGTAACTTGATTTCTGCAGATAGCTAAGGCCACTTGCACCCATAGAGTTACTGAATATGGCTAAAGGAAAGCTACATGAGGGTAAAAAGTTCAAATAAATTCTGTCGCACTCCTGTATTATGAAATCTTTCTACCAGCTTTAGCCACAAAATTTCTGCATGCCTATTTCATAGCTCTTAGCTTTTTGCTATTTTAGCAGTAACAACCCAAAGATTTTTTGATGCATGACCGCCATCTTTTGGACTTCTCCTATCACTACAATTTTCCACGCCAGTGGATTGAAATGCTGTCTTCACTCAACATGTCACGCTTGTTTTTCAAGAATGTCCCGTCATGTATATATTCTACTTATTGCTCATTTGCTATTTAAATATGCAGTCATCTTACACAATATGGGAATTTATTAAGAATTTGTTAGCAGTTTCGAAAATATTATTCCTTTATCTTTGAATATGCTTCGTAAAGCATGAAAGCCTGTATTTCAGGTATAAGCACAGACTCACATGCAAGAGTTCCAGTACATGCTGATAGTAGTAGTAAAGCCACAGGAAGTTGTATACTTCCTTTCTTTGATCTCTTTTAGCTACGAGATCACTGAAAATAATTCCCCCTGGCTCAGGCATTGCAACTTCCACTTTAGCTGTGCCTTGGAAAAATTATTGACTATATGTTAGAGGAGCATATTGTACAAGTGTACATTCATCCACAGGTACATATATTCACTTACACATACTTTCTTTACCATCAAAGCTCTGGAAAGAGAACCCAAGTATGTAAGCAAAGAAACAATGTGCTCAAAACAAGCAGTATCGCATCATTATGGAATTGTATAACCTAAGCAAGAGGAAAAGAAATAATGCTGTTCATCTCTTGATCTATAGAAAGTCATAAAGTACAGAAAGTCATAAAGAACTGCCCATTTTACCTCTGTTTGCAGAATGGCAGCTCTTTGCTCTTTAGCTGTAAGAGACTCTTTCAGGACTTCAATATGCTGCTTGCTGTCAGAGAACTGATTTGTGAGGGTCTCCAGCTTTGTCTGCAAGGCTAGCAGCTCTGTGTCTTTGCGTGACAGCTCCTGTTTTACCTGACCGATCTGAAAAAGAAAGAAAAGATGGGTAAAGGAAAAAATAATGATCAATTTGTATCATTGCTTCAAAAATAGTGTTAAATTCACTTAAGTACCAACAAACAGTATTATACCCTCAACTTGTCTCAAATAATTTTAAAGCCTTCAGTTATCTTGAATGGAGAGCCAGCAAAAAATTGTGTCATGAATAGATGGTAGAAGGAGAAAGAGAGGAGAGCAATAACATTTTTTTAAGAGATGTTCTTTTTTGACAGAGTCAATCTATTCTTAGCCATCTTTCAAAGGACTGACCAAAACTAGTTACTTAGCAGGGATAAGATTTTAATGAAGATGAAGCAAAACTGTAACAGGAACGTACCCTTACCCTGCTGCATCAGAAAAGATGAGATAGCTACAGGTTTCTCTTCAGAAGCATGACATTTGCTTTCAAATGTCAAACCACTGAGCTTTTCTATCCTCAATCCAGACTCATATTTACAAAGTATGTAAAGATGCCTTTATTTTTCACACTCTTCAGGAAACTAGGATTTCTCTCGTCTAAGAAACACTTTTAAATTTAGGAAAGATGCTTAAAGCAGATGCAGATACACTTCAGAACAACATAACAATGATCAGAGGGCTGGAGCACCTCTTCCATGAATAAATGCTGAGAAAGCCTGGGCTGTTTAGCTTGGAGAAGGGAAGGCTCCAGGGAGACCTCATTGCAGCCTTTCAATACTCTAAGAAAAATGTATGGAGATTTTTAACTAGGGCCTGCAGTGAGAATTTTAAAGTTAGAGAGGGAAGGTTTAGATTAGATATTGGGAAGAAATTCTTCCTTATCAGCATAGTGAGGCACTGGCACAGGCTGCCCAGAGAAGCTGTGGCTGCCCCATCCCTGGAGGTATTTAAGGCCAGGCTGGATGGGGCTTTGGGCAGGAAGGTATACCTGCCCATGGCAAAGGGGGATGATCTTCTGGGAACTTTCCAACCCAAACTGTTCTGTGATTCTGTTAAAACCATTTTCAGAACCACATGATGCTGAGAGCAGTTTCCTATGTTTAATTTAGTGAATTAAATCAGTATGGAAATTCATATTTATTTTAACAAATGTAGGATGGATTATCATTTAAAAATATAAACAGTATGAACTTTAACAGTAAAGCACTAAAATGAGATGAAATCTCATTTTCAGCACAATGATCATTCAGGACAATTTTGATGTAAACTTGGAGAGTTATGTGTTTTTAATTCAAGAGGACAGGGAACTCTGAAGATAGATTTTGTCCAAGTTTATAACCAACTTTCTGGCTTGTGTTTGATACACCTCAGAATAAAATATGAATATATTACTCTTGCATATTATACAGTAGAGATGGGCATCTCTCTAAAAACTAAACAGTTTTCCCTTTTTTAGCTTGAAAATTCTGTGATACAAAAAAAAAAAAAACATCCACCTCAAAATTGGGATTTCTGGGAATGTGTCAAGAACAAAATTAAATAGATATAAGCTATAAATCGTATTTCAAATCAAAATAAATGCAAGTACTACTAGAAATTACTGAAAGGCTTGGGTAAATGTGAATTTATCTTGACAACAGTGTTTCAATAATGGACAGTTCTTTAACAAAGAGTAATCAAATAGCAACAAAAGATTTCATCAAGGACTCTTGTATTCCAGTACGAAATGGCACATGGAAGAAGGGGAGAGACAGAAGGAGGACATGTATCTCTTAAAAAAAAAAAAAAAAAAATCAAAAAACAACCCCACAAACTCTGTCTTTAAGATGGAATTATGTGAAGGAATATGAAGAATTTAGTTTAGAGAACTATTAGATAGTTGATTGTTCATTTAATTCAGACATTAATTGGTTGTTTTTTATACTTTTACTAAAAGCAAATATGTCCACAGAATGATTTCACCATCCATTTAAACAAGAGGATACAAAAGTATTGATGCTACCAGGACTACTTCTCCTGTCAGCTACTGACCAATACAACCAGTTATAACAACTTGTTATGTTTTCTGCAGTATCTAAGTAAAAAAGTCTCTTTAAAAACTTCAAATGGCATTATTTTTTCAATTACTAGGTTTGCTAAAAATATAGCAAACCTTTCTCAACCCAGTTTGGTCTTTCTTTTTTAAAATAAATTCTCTTTGGAATAGGCCATTTTAGAAGAGATGCTAACCCTAAATATTTGTGTTTTGATGAATTGTTCTCATCTGAACAGAACCACATTCATTTACATTAAAGTCCTGAAGTAGCACCCCAACATAATTATATTTAGAAATCCCTGTTTCGAAGAAGTAAGCCCACACTGCAAATGCATTAAAGTTCTTTTGGAAGAATGCAGTGCAAAGGAAGTTAAGGTAGTAATGGGTTCTCCCATCTCCTTGATGGGACATTATGAACACTCAGCAAATGCACTACCTTCACAGCAAAGGAAGAGCCTAAGTTCATGCTGCTAATATGAAAAAGTCAGTTTTAAAAAGCGTTCAGCATCCAATTTCTGCCATTTTCTTGTGAAAGAATGTTAAGAGGATTCAGAACATGATTTTGAAATGTTATAAATTATTTTTATTCCACTAGGGAAAGTGAATCTCTTTGAAAGTCTGGCCCCAGAATGGGTGCTGAATGCTTTTGAAAATCTGTTTCAATAGAGAAAAATAACTTACTGATTAAATGAATCATACCATTAAAAAACAAGCAATAGAACTAATATAAATGTTCAGTTGAAGAGTGATGTTATGGACACCAAAACCACGTGAATAAAATGCAGCTACAGGGCTGAGCAGGCTGTTAGTTCTATGGTTATATAAAGTTTTAAGGAAGGTAAGAGAAGAAAAGTTACCCCGAAAGCAAGAGAGCTAGAAAGCCCCAGTGCATGGCCACTGCACACAAAAAATAAATCTTACGGCAGAGACCTCGGCCTGGAGACCAGCCACTCTTTTTTTCAGGTCCTCCCCTTGAACCTCTTTGGCACTTAGCTCTTCCTTCAGTTGCTCTACCTGTCACGACATTGTTATGCTTTAAATATTTATCATTTGCCATCTTCTAGTTAGCCTGTTTTAAACAAGTAACTAAAAGTGACGAACTGAACAGAAGGATCAACACTGGTCACTCATTTTCTCGTCTATTCTTCATTAAGTCTTCTCAAAACAGAATTTTATGTCTCTGTGATTTCACATAGGCTGCCAGACAAATATTTGGTTATGAAACAAAGATGTATAGTTATGGTTATGTTTATATATGTCAAATATAGGGCACTTCACCCAACAGTTTTGAAACTGGAATTCACCAGGAAATCAGGACAGGAAAAGGAAGGTTTTACAGTAAAAAGAAAAAAAAAGTTAATTATCAAGATACAGTCACATATGACTATACAATACAATATTGAAAGAAAACCCGATAAAGTTTTGTGCATTTAAAAACCAGAGCAGGATAGCAAGATATAAAGAATGGAGCTGGTTATGACTCATGAGCGAATAGTTACCAAAAGGGAACAAATTTTCTGCAGGAAAAGTAATGAGCAGATGCAGTAGACGGAATAGACCCAGAAATTAATCAAGTTGCTGAACAGACAGATCTGTAAGAACACAGAGGGAGAAGAGAAGGAAAAATAAATTGTTGCTAATAAGGGAAGAAGAAAGGAAGGAAAGAATAAAAGAAATTAAAAAGAACAAGGAATTTTTTTTTAAAAAAAAAGGATAGAAAGAAGAAAAGCATCTCCCCCATTCCTAATTTGGAAGGGGGTATCCTTCAGTTCCTAGAAGCAAAACAGTAGGATAAAGGAGGAAAGTGTAAAAGAATAGATGTGGTTATCTTGAGGTAAATCAGTGAGCTGATGTGAGGGAACTGGAAGAAACATATACTTACTTAATGTTTCTTCTTTAGGGCAAGTAGTAATTTTCCAAGAAACTTTCTCCAGCATTCTTTATATAAGACAAGTAACTTAAAGCACAATAAATGCAGTAGGTCGGAACTGTTCAGGACATGGTAATTTTCAACCTCTGTTCCAGAGATTTGTGCAGTGCTTTTAAGGAGTATGCGCAAGTTACTATGAAAAGCAGGGCTGCTGACAAGAAACCTAAATTTACCGTGCAAGGGAGTTCTACCTAGAAGACTACCTAGAAGACTACCTAGAAGACTACCTAGAAGACTACCTAGAAGACTGAGAAACACTTCTTTGAGAGAAACAAAGAAGCAATTGATATTTATCTATAGTACAACTTTGGCTATACACTGACACTGCAGTGTTCATCTTTATGTCTGAGGACCAACATATCTCACTGTTGTATTTGTCCTGAGGCACAAATATTCCCAAGTGCATAAATTAATAGTGGCATGACCACTGTTGTAGGATCTACTCATATTCTGACTCCACTACAAGAAGAGCATAATGGAAAGCTGTTACACTGACAGTTCATGTTCTTTTTAGCCTTTGCATAATAAAACATAATTTATTCAACAGGTCACAAAAAGAAACACACTTTTTTTTCTCTCTCAATAGACTACATTTGAGAAGACTATAGACAAAATAAAACTTGAAACTATAATGGATTATCAATAGTCTAAACATAACCACAAAATACTTCTGAAATAAAAGAACTATCATAATGCTATTTTGAAATTTGTCTTTAAAATTCTCTTAATTATTTTAAAGGTATTTTATTGGCTTAGGACAACATACAAATAAACTCTGACTATTTGCCAGCACTTGAATGGGAAACCTGATAACAGGTACTTTCCTTAAGATTTATTCTATCTGTTTCTTAAGGCTCATTTTATCTTACTACTGTCACAGTTTTCTCAATACCTTATTTTTCATGAATTTGGAATGACTACGGTACACCTCCATTTGCTTCATTTCCTCTTCACGCTCCTCTGTACTCAGAGCTCCATTTGACTTCAACATCTGAATCTCTTCTTCCAAATCCCGGAGGCCACGCTCCATGGAAGAAATCTTTGAATCCTGAAAAGGATTAGAAGAAACAGATAGTGACATACAGCTAGATGATTTGGTAATATATCTTAAAAGTAAAATATGAAATGATTTGTTGGACATGTACCCACCCTTGAAATCTTGTCCCTAAGTTTTTACAGAAACAAATCTACACCTCCTTGCATAACATCTGTCTGAGTGCTCAAATACTCATTTTTCATTTTTTTTTTACACCTTTCAAGGCAAACAAGGATTTAGTACTGAGAGGAAACATGGCTAGGGGCTTGGACACACTATACCTAAAATAAATAAAGGACTACGAAAAAAGGTTGCCTTGTAAGGCTAAGCCAGCATAAAACAAAGAAATTCAATTCTAACTGAATGACCAGCATAACATGGCTGCAAAAATGGGGAAAAAAAAAAAAAGAAAAAAAGAGGGGGGGGGGAGAGAAGAAAAACAAAAGGTTTGTGTTGATAGTAATTTGTGTGCCGGGTCACAAATGGAGAACATAAAAAGCACTGTAAGCAAGGAAGACGTGCAGCAATCTTTTTTGTGTATATAAAGCAGTAAAGGATGTTCATGCATTCTGATTCATATACACAACATATAAAACATGTCCATCATTTAAAAATATACACCTGGAACAATGAGAAAGCCTATCTGCCATTATCTTCATGGTTCTACAGAATGAACAGAGGTTTTCAGTTTACCTGATTTACTGTTTCTTTAGAAGTCTTACGTGTTAGGAACAGCAAAACCTGATTCATACAGCACACAGAGTTGCACACACATTTTCTATTACATGCATATGCCTTTATGAAATGCAATCCATTAGAGTAGCTTTTTTTTTTTTTTTAAGTCAGTGTCTTCAAAATATTTTGTCTTTCCTGAAATACAAGATTTCAAACTATCCCCCATTCTTATATAGACCAATCCTTCATTTTTTGTATGTGTGTGATAATCAAAGCATAGCTGAATAAAAGCTTAGAAGACCTTTTTTTTATTATTATTATTCATAAGATATGATTGTTCTAAAGGACCATTTTGAAGATGTAGTCTGATTCCCTGCTTAATTTTTGATGCTCAAGTTAAAATTGGAAAAGCAGACTTTTGCTACAAAAAATTACAGAGGTATCGAGGTAAAGTTCTACACTGTAATTTATAACAGTATCTTAATTTCAGCCCTCATATAATTTCCAAGAAATACCTGTGTTTCTCTTTTGATAATAAGACTGCTTATTGTCACCAGATGGTAAATTAGTTCTCATTGCTCTGAACCATAAAAAAGACTAATAAAAGAATGACAGTAAAAGAAAGGCTTTGAAAGCACAAAGATGGGAAATGACTACGGAAAACACTGAGATGGAATGGACTGAGTTGGAAGGGAAAAAAGGAAGGAAACCAAAATAATAAGGTTCAGACAAAGAAGGAGGGAGAAAGAGAGGAAAATTCATGCAGAAAAGCTGCATTTAAGATGGCATACAGACATCTTTCTAATTGTAAGACCCATTCTTTAAGTGGATTTTGAGGTTGCAAATTGCTAACATTATTAACACATGGAAGGTGAAGCAATGACATTTCAAAGGTTGATAGTGTAAAAAGGAAGTAAACCACATCATCACAAAGAACCACTAGTACATCACACTCATCTTTGCAATACAATGGACTATTAGTTAACTGAAAGAAATCTCTATATGCTGTTGTAGGCAGGCAGTAAGCAGTTTTCATTGTGTTGTGAAGCAGTTATGTGTCTTCCCTGATCAGTAATATAAAATAAAATAATAAAAAATAAATATATTTCTTTTAAATTAAATTATTGAATTAAATTCTGTGAGAAGACTTGCAAAATAGTATGGTATTTGATACAGTTGCTTTTCCTATGAGAATCTGTTTTACAAAGCATATGCTCTCCTACTGGCTATATGCAACCATTTACCTTCATCTCAATAACAGTTTGCAGAGCCTTTGTCTTGGCTGAGTCAGGAGCATTTTCAAATCGTCGATGTATCTCCTGTGTCAGCAGAAAACAAAGCAAGAGTTAGCCTAAAGGCATTTTGAGCCATTTATCAAATAAAAACAAAATTACTACAGCTTTCTCTTTCTAATTCACGGCATAATTCAACACTGCTCTCTGATGTTACCAGTTCCTTTATTTTGTTTTATGATCTCTCATATGAGAGAAAGGATACGCAAATGTTCATTCAACAGAATCACCATCTCAGTTGAAAAGGCACAATACTTACCATGTACTTACTCAAAATAAACTGCTAAAATGACAGATGAATCCACTAAAAGAAAACTATAATCTACCTGGCAAGCTAATCTAAACGGATACTATTTTCACATGGAAGTGTCTACATCATTTATTTGACTAGATGCTTACTGAAAACAATAATGCTGTAGTTTCTGTTTCAGCAAGCTATAGGGTGCAGCTGTGTTGATAAACCTTTTTCAAATTTTTTACTCCAGAGTAGCAATGCTTAATGATGTAGGATGAAAATCTTTCTCCACTGGGGTTAGAATTCAGCCAAAAGTACATGACTGGCTATCACATTGCTCTAAAGATGGGAGTTTGCAAACAGGAGGATACAAATGTCCATGTGATATTGCTGTTGATACCAATTCACAGAAGCAGTATGCTTCAGAGAGCTCTCTATGAAATAAAATGACAGAAAGCAGAAATAGCTTGTTCTCCCATATGCAGTAGGTAGATGTTTCAAACCAACAAATGGAAATACAAGAGAAACATATTCCACTTTTTCATTATTTGTGTTAAAATAATATTGTCCTTACAACAAACACTAATATTAAATGTAGGCATGTGAATACGTTTAGGATGTTAATATTATATGACATGAAAGTACTTTGGTGCCCAAAGGCACCAAAGGTTATGAACTGTGATACCAGTTAACCTAACAATCTGAGTACACACGCATAGTTTAGCCACCCAGTCCCCTGAAACCCCTGGAACACAAATCCAAAAAGCCATCCACAAGCCTGTATTTTCAATACAGATGGTGAATGAAGAGAACATACATGTATTATATGGTAGTCATACATGCAACTTGCTCCATACGATCAATTACTTGAATGAGAAAAGTAGAGTTGTATAGTGTTTTAAAAACACTGAAAACATTACCTATTTTTAAGTTTCCAGAGTGGACACAGTAACTCTATTCATGCATTCACCAAACAGCATATTGTTGGAAAAGCATCCAGATATTTTACTTCTCTTGAATGGCAGTTCTGTAGTCTTTGATGAACTCTCAATGCATTTACTACCTATTTGGTTGAAGTGAACAGCACGGCTTGGAATGATCCATTGTGTAAGAATACACAAACATTTGAATGAGAGTGACTTCTAACTATTCTTCAGCAGGGACTCACATATCCCACATCCTCCACACCCTCCTTAGATTCTCAAAGTCTTTTCCTGTGATTCTCAGATTGAGAGGAACCAACAAAGTAAGACACATGGTGGCCTTTTTGTAAAGGCACATGTAGCACACTGAGTGAGGTGGTATTTGAGAACACTCTTTGTAACACACACCCTATGTGCTGTAACACCAAATTATTCTGTAATCTTTGCTTGACTATGAGAGCATCAACTGAAAATACACACATAAAACAATGCCTCTCAAAGAATGACACAGCTTCTCTTCTGTGTCAAAGAATGACACAGCTTCTCTTTTCAGAGAGAAAACTAGTAAAAACTGTCCACAGCTGAAGACACCCCAGTCACATGTTGTGGACATTCTCAAATTCACGTCCACTTTAAAAAAAAAAAAAAAAAAAAAAAAAGGCTATGGGGGAGGAGAAGAAAAGAGGGTTTGAGTAACACAAAATACATGTATGGGCGAAAAGGAATCATTTTGAAAATGATTCTTCACCATTTTAAGCTTTGATAAATCAAAAAGGTGAAAAGTATCCTATTCAGAATAGCATGAACTTTCACTAAATGCAGAAAGTTATGTCCCCAGCTGTTCCTGTCACGTCAGCTGTACAAGCATCCAAGGACTGTTATTGTAGAAGAAAATGAAAAAGCTTGATAATAGAAAAGAAAAACAAACAAATTCCTGTGAACTTTTGGAAACTGAGAAAATGAAAGATAAAGAGGTCAAAAACGAATATGTCAGAAATCTATTTTGAATAATATATTGTTTTTATTTTAGTGGTGCATTTATGTACTAGATCATTTCCAGTTGTGCAGAGACATGGTCTCTGACCTTAGACCATACAAGCAACCTACTACGGAAATGCAGTAGATGAAACACCCAGTATGAGAACAGCATGTCATTAAAGGGATGCTGGCACAACAGCGTCTGCTTTTGACATTGCACAGCATTTTCCCAAATAGAAAATTATTTTAGGCTTTTTCTTTAGAAAGGCTGTCTCTCCACTGTCTGAAACGATGCTTTGCACAACAGCAAACGATGTGTCCTATTTCTATCATCTTAAATAGCTTCACTGTAATTTAGGTGAATTATAACCTGCAGAAAAACAACACCTCCCACCTCTCAAGTGCATAGTAAGGACTTGATTTTGGCAACCTGCCTATGATTCTGACAAGACTGAAAATAGGGCCACAGTCACACCGAACCTCCCTATAACACAAATTTAAGTACGGCTGCTAGAAGAACATCATGCAAAAACATCCTTCTTAACATTGAAATATAAGTTATGCACTTATCCTTGTGGCAGAAAGGAGAAAGCTTAGTATCTCTCCAACATATTCAGATTATATTGTGGACAAATGCCACATAGAAGCTCGAAAATTAGTACTTTCATCATCAAAACAGGACACTGCACAATAATTAAAGTGCAGGGCCACATGTAGGTATCAGGGTCAAAAAAATACAAAACTAATCCTTTTTTCTTGTGACTTATCCATTCTGATCAAGTAATAAAACATCCTTCATTTCTTCTATCTTCATGCAGAAAGAACTTTCATATCTAACTGATACTGTTCCATAACAGATTGGTAAGATTCAACATCGTCTATCCTTTGAATCAAACTTAAATTATAATAAGGGATGAATTTTCACTTCAGCATTTCATCACTACCAATTTCTAATTAAGAATAGTTATTTTCCTTTTCTTCAAACAAGATATAAACTAAATGTTTGTGTCTTATTACCTTGCATCTGCCAACTAGGTCTGCAAGGTAGTACTGTATCCCTGTGAGAAATAATACCATAACTTTCTATCTAGCATAATTACATAGAACAGCTGATCAAACGTACTAAGAACATTAAATATGTAAAGGATATCTGTGATAATGTAATTTTAATGCACCCCAAAATATCTGAAGGATGTCATATTTTAAATGTATTTAGTTTGTTGCTTTTTTTTTCCTGACCAAGAAGTGCAAAAACAATTGGAAATTACAGATTATAGTTCAGAATTGAGGGAGTCCTCAATACTGAGCAGTATCAGCACTACATCTAGAAAATATTAGCAACTTATAACACATGCACATGATGATGAAGGGAGGAATTTATTCAGAACCTTTTCTTCCTAAATATCCTGGCCATATCATTCATTGCTACTCCCCCAGTTACTCCCACATGTGATTTTGCAAGGAATTTCTCAGAAACATGAAAGTGCACTTTAAGTGATGACATTTTCAGGGAAGTAGGCTTCATGCTTAAAAATACAGCAACTTATCTTTCAGTATTACCATGAGATAAGCACTTTCCAAATGCAGAAGAGGACACGCCTTCTATTTCCTGCAGAACCCACCTATAATCAGGCAGCATATATCACATGGAGAATGAAGGAGAAAAAAATATTTGAAGGTGTTCTTCCAGGCATTAATTTGTTTTTAGTAAAAAATTGCTAAAAATGATACAATGTGCAATTCAAAACACCACAGGAAAAAAAAATAACTAGCCTAGCCATGCCTTTATATGGTCAAATACAATTTTCTGTCCAGCATGATCTTTGCATCATTCAGCAGACCGGGTAGTTATCTAATGTTTGTTTTTATTCTCCAACATGTAGTCCAGGCCTTACTCAGAGAACATTACACTTGTACTTAAAGTTTATTTTCCCAGATGGCTTCTGTCAATCTTTCACGTTTAAATTTTTGAAAGAATTTAGCACCCTGGTTTCTATTATAATGAAATGCAAATATTATAAACCAAAAGAAAATTTCAGGAATGTAGTTCAGTGTCAGCATAAACTATCATTGTTACTTTTAGAAGCTATTTAATGTACCAAATGGATCTATAATTGTGTAGAAGCGCAAATTGTACCTGACTAACCTGATTTTCCTCTACGATGAGATGACCGGCCTCGTGGACAAGCAGTGAACAGTGGGTATGGCATATCCTGAATTACTGGGGCCTTTGACATTGCCTCCAAACATCCTTGTAGCCAAATTGGTGACATACAGACTGGATAAGTGGTTTATAAGGTAGGCAGAAAATTAGCTGGACTGCCAGGCTCAAACTGCGTTTGGTGGACAGCAATATAACGTCCAGTGGGCAGCTGCTTACTACTGCCAATCCTTGGAGCTTGATACTGTGGCTGATACTGTACGGTGCTTTTATTAACAATCCAGGTTATGGGATAGGTTGCACTCTCTGCAGGTTTCCAGAGTATATCTAATTTGGGGAAGACACGACTAGTGTGGTCTTGCTGGAAGGAAGAATAGAAAAAAAGACAACTGTATTCTCCTGGGCTTTATTAGCAACAGTATAAATACCACGATGAGGGAAGCAGTTATTTCACTCTATCTGGCTCTTGTGAGACCACTCCTGGAGTATCGGGCCCGCCCAACTTTGGCCTCCCCAGCATTAGGAAGACATTGAAAAGCTGAACAGAGTCCAACAGATCAATATGGATAGGATCTGGAACATACGATGTAAGAGAGGATGAGAGAACTGGGTTGGTTCAGCTGAAAAGAAAAGGCTTGGGGGGTGAATCTTGTTGATGTCTAGAGCTATCTAACCAGACACTGCAGGGATGATGATGACAAACTCTTTACAGAAGTGCACAGTGGAAGGATGAGAGTCAACAGCAAAAGATGTAAATTTTGACTTACAATATCACAGAATCACAGAATTAGGTTGGAAAAGACCTTTAAGATCATCAAGTCCAACTCTTAATCTAGCACTGCCAAGTCTGACCACTAAAGTGTGTCCCTAGCATGCTGGAATAGGACTCAGAGCTGTTGCAGAATCCCCATCACTGGAGAGTCCCAAACTGAGCAGGAGGTTGCATGAAATGACTATTCTGCAGAATCCAATTATCTCTACTAATTGGGAGCAGACAGCAACTGAGTATCACAATTGTTTAGTTTCAGGTTTCCTACGAGTATTTTTTAAGAAGTGCTCAAGCCCAGTAATTTGATCTATATTTCAACAACACATAAAACTGGACTGAAAAAAAGAATGTGCAGTAAGAGTCCTCTATAATTTATCTCATTAGTATTAGAATTTTGCTACTGAAAAAATACAGTTATAGAAGTTTGGAACCAATAATCATAGTAGTTTCTTCAGAAATTACTTCTGTATGCCTCATTTCCTGTATTTGTGAACACAATCAATGTAATTCCCTGAACAATAAATTATTCATATTAGTAATGAGCATAACTTTGAATCATGTGCTGGAAATTCAACACAAATCAATAATGGAGGGCGACAGTTGCTTTGAAGCTCATATACTCCTAGCTAAAGAAATTCATCTTGATGTTTTGCAATTTGATGAATACATTCAGCCAGTGATTTCAAAATCCAACCAAGAACTAAAATACCAGCACACACAAAATTCCTTTACAAAGGTATCACTTAAAGTGATAACTAGCACACAGTTTCTAGTTCATCTCAATGTTCAAATCAGCAGAAAACAAACGCAAAATCCTCCAAAACTTCAGCAGTAGATTAAAAGCAGGAGACAAAGATGAGAGAGACCAATTCAGACCATCTTACTAGTTTTAAGTAGTAAATCATGGTGTTGAAGTCTTGGCTACAGGAGTATAAATTCAAAAGCTAAAGAAAAGTTGATTAAAAATTAAAATACTGTTAATTTATAACTTTATTTAATATATGTGCTATTCAATCTTTTCTTCTCTCCTATTTAAAGAGCAATAAACCTATGTTTTCTACTTGTTTCTTAAATTAGCTTCCAAATTGTTAATTGTATTTTCAAATTTTACTTTTATACTTTCCTGTACTGAGAAGTTTCACACTTACAGAAACGAAGTTCCACAAACATCAGCTCTGCTGAAGAAAGGTGTAGGATAACATTAGCACTTCCAAAGAAAGTATGCCTGAAGCTGTCATTTGTAAACAAAGACAGTCATGTAAAATATACTGACAAGCAAAATCTTTGAATATAAGGAGATATCAACAGGCATTAAAGCTTAATTATTTTACTTATAAACCTCAGACTGGTTTCTGCCTCTATAATTGTTTCAGATGGTTTTAAAAATGTCACCTAAGGGAATCAGAGGTGCTAAAGTGAACTATTAGTCAGAAATTTTGCTTTGTCTAAATAAAAAAAAGAGACATACCTATTTGAAGCTTCAGTAGCTCATTCATATAGCAATAATTTATTTGAAATAAGTGTATAACACAGTAAATAAAAAAATGTAAATTCATAATTTTAGGCCTGTATGCTGAAAAAAAACGTATGAATAAGCACATTGAAATTTTTGTAGATTATTTCATGTTGATGAGATCATAACTATTACACAGAGAAAAAAGCTTCATGGATAGCTGTAGTTCTGCTTTTTTCTATTCACTTAATTACTGCCGATTATTAAATAATTAACTAAACTCCACAAAAATCAGAGATTTTCTATATAAGAATTGGAAGGTGTTTATGATTTCTTTGTAGTCTAGAAAGACATGAAAGAAAGAAATAATTTTTCACCCTAATTTTTCAACCTATTTTTTGGGGTTGGAAACTAGTTCTGCGAAGAAATGTCATGCAACCAACCCCTAAACCAAGGAAGGATGAAAATAATTACTTTAAAAATATTTAGCCATCATTCTTTTATTAAGGCCACATAACACATTCCAAACTATAACAGGATCAAATAAAAGCATGCATAATTTGTTCTTTGCACATTTTGCTCTCACATTGCAATAGCCCAAATTCTCAACTTTTGTTCTACAAAATTTCAATATGCTTGAAAACTAAAGAAATCCAGTGATTCTATCCAACACAGGAACTATTTAAATTATCTTGATTTAAATAATTTCTCCCTGCTATCCTTGGCTAGAAGAATGAAAAAGCAGCAGAACAAAGCAGAAACTTCATTTTTTAAGTCATTAGAAAGGTGTTCCGTACTACAATGGCATGAAAGTTCCAGCTTGTGAACCAGGCTATATACTACTGCTAACCTCTCTCTAGAAGTGTGTCTTATTTATGTTGCAAAATCTTGGAATAGGACAAAAGCGTTCTTTGAGATAACTCTAATTGCTCTAATTAAAATTGCTAAATCCTTCTCTAAGCCTGGAGCAGAAAAGGGTAAGAATTTTAACACATGCATGGAAAAAGAACTTCTTTGCACAACTTGTCACAGTTAATTAAAATCTGCTCAGATAAGGCAAACAACCTTTCTTTTCACAGGGCATTTTAAAATGGCAAAATCACTGTTCAGCAGTCCTCAGATGGTATATTCACACAGCACAGCCTACCTACCCTTCTCACTGAGCTCTGTGCTCCTCCTGTTTAGCTGTCACTGCATCAAATTAGATAATTTAAAGCTAAGCCAGCTACATCTGTATTATAGCCTAGTAGGTCTGCTCTCTGCTGTGCCAGAAATATACTCTAAGTGGAGACACTGGAATGAAGGCTCACAGAAATGCTGTGTTACTTCCTATAATAAAGTAAGCACTGTTTGATTTGAGAAAGCTACAAATACGGATCAGTCCTTGTAATAATGCCACACTAGGTTACCATAAAATAGTTCACAAAGTGGATGTTGTGGGGTTGCCATTTCAATGCACTCTGAAGATGAAAACAAATAATAGCTTTTTCTGCCATAACCTCTATCCTTAAGCCCATTTTAAATGTCTACCCCTATGAATGATCCATTTCAGCAACTACCTTACATACAAAACCACCCTTTACCTGTTAAATACTGTATTCCTAACTCCTTAATTTAGTTTTGCACTTGGAAGTATTAAAAATGCATCATTTGAATGGACCCAATTATTTTAAAAAATCAAAATATCATTCAACTAAACCTGCAATTTACTAACAAACAGTTTTTGTGATGCAAAATGCAAAGCTACTGCTGCTTACTCTTTCCTTGTTCCATACCACGCTATTATGCAAACCTTGAATCTAGAACTGACCCAGGAAGAAACCTTCTAGGAATATTGCCTCCGTTCTCTTTTGGAATAGAAGGCGATAGCCAGCCATCTGTCCCAGGGCTGGATTCACAGCTTTCTTTCCTATATTTTTATGTCTAATTTTTGTCAATTAATTCAAACGGCTGTTTTCCTTCATTACGATGAAATACATCACCACTCTGACTACTACATTGGCATCTTAATGAACGCCTCACCCCACTTTTAATGCCTGCTTGGCCTCAAAGTTTGCACCAACCACTCCCCTCTCCCAGGAGAACCCTAAGGCTACAAGATCACCATTTGACTTAAACAGAGAGTTGCTTCTGACCTCTTGCTGAAGGTGTTGACAACAGCCTCATACAATCTCGGCCACAATTCGTTTGCAGGACTTACATATCCTTCATTGCAAGGACAAGTTAGAACTTCTCTGCAGTAAGAAGGACTAACACTGTGCATGACTTCTGTGGCACCTTTTCAGGAAAAGCCAAAGGTCAGGGCTATGCATGTTGTCAGGACCCTCAATGCATATTATACAAGGTACTATGGGATTAAAGGCTTCGGAGGAGGATCAGGTAGATACCACTGAGCACAGTGGCCAATGAAAAGAGAATACATTTGGGAACTTCCCCTCATACACCCTTCTCGGTCCTTAGGATAGCAGACATCAAAGGCTATCCCTATCTGAGCGTAAGGAATGCAGTGATGTGTGAGTATATTCTGAGGACTCCAGTGAGTGCATGCCATAGCACTGCTGTGAGCAAAGATAGATTCGCTTGGTAGCGCGTATGTGTCTGGTAACAACCCAGAGACAAACAGCTCATCATCACATGAACTGCTGTTGGAAAGTTTGTCCTGATATCCCTTGTGAAGGAACATGAAAATGGGACAACACTGCTGAAGTCTACTGTATCTGACAATAATACACACTGAGCAGCCTATTTTTGTTCCCCTTGGGTAGAAACAATGCAGATGGTTTTGTTTTTATTCTTTCTTCTAGGCAGATGGGAAATTTGGGCCAGTTTTTTTTTTTTTTTTTTTTTTTTCCAAAAACTCTCAAGAAGTTACTCTTTATTGGCTGTGACACCATTAGTGTATAATCACAGGTCTTTGTTCAGGTAAATATATTCCTAAACACAGATAGTAATGAACAATTCAAAAGAGAAAGGATTAACCAAGTTGGTGTAATTGTGTTGGACTGTCCTTATGAAACTTAGTTTGACCGTAGTAATCCTAGTCTCTAGAACATCAGATGTGGACACAATCACACAATATTCTTCCATAAATTGCACTGATATTTGGTGTATCTATTACTCTGTGTAGTGGAGAAAGGACATACATCTACTCAGTGCATTTAGCATTTTGGGAGGAGCGGGAAGGATGTCCAAAAGAGCACAGCAAGCTTCGTTATCTTTAGAGCTATGTGCTGTCACTGCCATCAGTGATCATTCCGCAGCAGGTGAGTTTGGAACAATGAAGTGGCAGTTAACGTCAGTCAGGAGCTATTCTGAAAGTTGCAGGTCCAGCTGCTGGATTTCATCAAGTATTTCTTGCTGGTATGATAATAATCTTGTTTCTGAAAGTTAGGTCTAAAATACCAACAGCAATATGAATAATTTTCACTAAGACTTGAGGGGTACTCAAAATAGCAACATCTTTTTATAAGCTATGAAGCTTAAGCTTGTTTTCCAGGGAAGAGGAATGTGATGCAATCGCACTGTCATCTGCTGAAGTCACTGCATCCAGATGTTCAATAAGACATTTAATTTTTCGTTATTTTATGTTCATGAGAGACTGCCGTCTGTATCAGTGAATTGCCAAATGCAGCCTACATTATGCTTGATACAGGATCTTTCCTTTGGAAATGTAAGGAGAGATTACTTGAGCTTCATGGTATTCAGGACAATATTCGGAAAATTTTCAACAGAGCCAAACTGATAAGAGATACCTCACGCTATCTGAAGGAAAATCCGTTTCATAGGCTGGATATGGTAAACTGAGACAGTTCTCCGGGAGATGGGAAAAGACATGAAATATCTTCTGTATGAGGAACAACTAAGTAGCAAATGACTTCAGCCTGCAAAAAGAGAGAACTTGAAAGGGATATGACAAAAATCCAAACTCACAACTGGCACAGAGAATCCCAGTAGCGATCACCTGTGCACTGTCTTCCAGTACACGAACAAGGAGCCATCTATGAAGCTACTGGGAGACAGGTTCAAACCCAAAGGAAAAGAGGCAGGTTCTTCCTGCAGCAGAGAGCAGAACTACAGAACCACTTACAAGATGATGCCACAGATGCAAAAGTTTACACAGGCTGAGTAAGACACTGACCAAGTACTTATATGGCAGATCCATGGAGGATACTTAGCTGACAAATCACAAGTTCAGGAAATACCCAAGGTGTAAATCGTTTGGAAGATGGGAGAGTGTTAAAGAAAAGTAATGTGTTTACCCTGCTCTTAGCTTTTCCTAGATGTCTGTGTACGGTCACTATTTGAAACAGAAAACTTTCAATAAAGTGATCCTTGGCCAGATCCAGTACAGCTATTCTTTAGTTGCTTTCTTAGCTCAGACTTGTGGTTCTGTTAAGAATTTCTTTTCCTCTGGAAATTAGTGCAAACCTTACTTTAATCACAGTAATAGCAGTAGCTGAAGAAAGCAATTAATTTACTTTTGAAGGTCAGACTGCTGGCCGCTGCACCCGCACCATCTGAGAGACCATCTGATGACCTTGAGTCACAACATCACCATCTGAATTACACGTAAGCCTCAAAGCTGGAAAATGAAGGGATACCTTTCCCTCCAGAATGCAGACTTCTATTACTATTCCTAGTTTTTTTAATTATTTTTTTAACCAACAGCGTAATACACATGCAACCCAGTACCTGTGAATTCTGACACCTCAGAACTTGCTTTGGCTAAGATGGTCTGAGCTAAGATGCTACTGAAGTTTTTCTCAGCTTTTCTGATGTGTTAGGACATAAAGTATCCACAGTGACCTCCCAGCTCTTGCAAATCCTTTGGGGATATTAATGTTTCTTTTAACAGCAGTATTTAAAGAAGAGTTTAGCACACCTTTTCAGATACTGGAAATACCAGTTAAAGAACAATCAAGAAAGTAGATGGCTTTCTTCAAGACAGCTCAGAAACTGCATAGTTAGTATTTGGGGTATCAAAAGGCTAAAATACCTTATGGATTTGGAAATACAGATAAATATTCAGATAATGGAAGATTAAGTGGGGAAGGTGATGCAGATAGACCTAGGAAGATCTGCACGCAGACCACTTCCAACTGTGGGACAGTGATATTAAATATGAACCAGATCTCACAGAACACAGCAGCATGGTGCCCAAGAACTCTTCAAGTTTACCAGCTTGAGTCTATAAGCTTGAGGTAGTAAACTTGCTTCAGAGGCAGTCAGTTACAGTTCAGCAACATACCCTAACTTTCCCCAGCCTTCTGGACCCCCACACATGAGACTCATTGTCATGGTTTTGGCTGAGATAGAGTTAATTTTCCTTGCAGAGGCTTTTATGATGCTGTTTTGGATTTTTGATGGAAATAGTTTTGATAACAAACCAATGGTTTTAGTTGTCGCATAGCAGCCCTTACACCAAGTCAAGGACTTTTCAGCTTCTCGTGCTGCCTGCCAGCGAGGAGGCTGGGGGTGCACCAGGAGCTGGGAGGGGACACAGCCAGAACAGCTGGCCCAGGCTCACCGAAGGAATGTCCCATACCACGTGGCATCATGCTCAGAAATAAGAGCTGGGGGAAAGAAGGAGGAAGGGGGGGATGTTCGGGGTGATGGCATTTTTCCCAAGAAGCCATTATGCGTGCTGAGCTCTGCTTTCCTGGAAGTGGCTGAACTCCTGCTCGCTGATGGGAAGCAGAGAATGAATTCCTTGGTTTGCTTTGCTTGTATGTATGGCTTTTGCTTTACCCAGCAAACACTCTTTATCCCAGCCCATGAGTTCTCCCACTTTTACCTTTCCCATTCTCTCCCCCATCCCACCTGGGGAGAGCGAGTGAGTGGCTGGCTGGTGCTCAGCTGCCTGTTGGCATTAAATCACAGCTCTCGTGCAGACAAGCCTGAGTTGTCAACGTAGTCGAGCTTGGAGCTCAAGAATAACACATGGGTGCTAATAAGCCCTTCGTGATAAGGCCCAGTTCATTATGGAAATAGTTTGGCATCTCCCACATAGCACCATGTCTCTGAGGTTCCTACAGTGCTCATCTCCAAGGCTGTTTTTTACATCATATCAACAGCTTGAGCTACAAGTTGCAAAATTCCCGGCTTATCCTTCTCAGTGCATTAGCCATGGGTTGGCAGTAAAGAGTAATTAAAGTATGTTAGATAAATGGCATTTGCACTTAGAAAATCAATGTCATCTCTACCTTCTCCAGGAAATCATTTACCATAAACATTAAGATTTAAATAATTGATGATTTCCAGACGTGTGAATGAAGTGAGAATTCTTATCTTTCAACATCTACTCATCATTGAGCAGAAACAAAAGAGACCGCATTCCTAAAAAAAATTACACAGCTCCCGCCAGCTTTTCATTTACGTTGCCGGACTTAGAGCAGAAACAAATGGAAGCCATTTGGGGCTCTTCCTGAAATAGATACAAGAATTGGAACAGAATTATCATTGGTCACTAAATAAAGGAAAAACTGTAGTGTAGAAACTCTGGAATCATATTATCTTCACTCCAGACACTCAAGAGATTACTGCTCTAAAAAAAAATAAATCTGGCCTAAATCTGGCTCAGAAATGCAATGGGGTCTTGCTTTCTTATATAAATGCTTACAAGAGCACTAGTACAATGGGTTGGGCCATGGAAAACATATAAATAAGAGGTATTAGGAAGTATTTATTTGCTCACAACACTCATTTCAAAAACCTTTTTGCAAGACCTTGCTTCCCCACCTTCTTAGAGAGGGGGCTTAGATCTTGCGTATATGTCAGGCTTTCAAAAAAAATGCTGAACCACAAAACAGAGATACAATGTACAAAACCAGTCATAGATTCACATGCACACATTATACATACATCTATAGCCATCAATTCATGCATTCAATCTGGAGATGTATATTAAATAATCTTTACAGAAAATTGTACAATTAGTGAATACATGCATATAAGTACGTACCTGTGCACATACACAACACACACTGAATTACTAGCCTTTCAGAAGCATAGCAATTAGAATGCTTTAGAAGGCTGGTTGACTACAAGTGGAAAATGCACTTAACGTCAAGGAATTTAATGACACTGGCTACACCATACCTTATTTATTTTCCTTTATTTTTCTAAGATGCTCGTATTATCTGTATCCTATATTTTACTGTAATCAGTTTGGGATAGTGAGTAGTGAAGAACGCCTGTCATCATACTCCCCTACTGTGCGATACAGACGTAATAGCACGTTTTCTTTTCTGTTTTAAGAGAGGTGGGGGAAGGGGTTGCAACATTTGCAGCAGTGTCCCTTTAAGTAATCTTTTTTTTGGCTGTGCATCCAGGGCAGCTAATAGTTTTATCAAATACCCTTCACAGCAAGACGACTGTTTCCATGGAAACTGTAGAGCAATCATCCATTACTCCTGCAAAGATTTCTCTCAGCTCTCTCCTAAATACAGGTAGCTACTTTCACTGAAGCTAAATTTGAATGGCAGAATATATTTTACCGTCCACGTTTCAATTCACTTCCAGAGTTTCACATGGGAGCAATGGGGAAAGTGGGGCCTAAGGCACAAACCCCAGGAAATCACACACAAGGAATTTTTACGACAGGGAAAAATTCTGTTGTCTGCAATATAAAATACAGCTTATAGATGTAAAATTCTTTCCTTACAGATGTGAAATGGAAAGGATGGGAAATTGAGAACTAGAAATGAAGACCGGAGATGAACCCAGAGCTTGGTCACTTACCTCTCTCAGCATGTTGTTTTCTTTTTCCTTCTGTTCAAGAAGGCTCTCCAAGTGGTGTACGTGCATCTCTGCTTCAGCCAACCGTCTTGTTCGCTCATGATCTTCCTCAGTGGCTTTTGCTGACAGACCTTTACTTTGCAGCATCTCCAGCAGCTTTTTGATGGACTCATCACGTGCATTTAAGGTCTGTTTCTGTGTCTCAATACGCAGTTCCATCTCTTCTAAGGTTTTACGTAGCAGGAAGAGTTCCTTGGCCTGGCGTTCATGCTCTGCATGAAGCCGTTGGAAGTTCTCCTCTGTCAGCTCTGCCACAAAGGGCTCACTGGTTCTAGTGCTGCTGTCCTGCTGAAACAGTTGGTTCAGGTCCCGCTGGATCCGCAGTTCATCTTGGAGAGCCTGGATAGTCATCTGCATATGCTGAAAGAATAAACAAACAAAATCAGAGGATTCCCTCCACTGAAGAAATAAAAAGGACAATATGAACCACTTCAGTCTTCCTCAACTACCAACAAAGAGGAAACTTCAACACTGACAGAACAATATTGTTTTTTGAAAGCAGAATTTTAGAGAAGAAACCGGGTTTTCTATAGTACTTTCAAGTCCCTCCTTTTATGCATGGTAGAGGTTGCTTAACACTAGAAATCTTCTTGAGTGATACTGCCACTTCCACCAACCTGAGTGAGTCACCATTTCAAATCCAAAAATCCAGATTTTGCTGGTAGGCAAAATCTGAGAGCTTCAAATATTCTTCTTCCAAGTAGTTGTCTATGCTACAGGAGAATTTTGCATAAGAAGTCCTGGATGAAAATTACTCTCTTGGCAAAGCAAAGGGACACATGTCTATAAAAATATATGTACTATTTAATAAAATGTAATCAGCCACAGAGGCTCCTCTAGGTCTTCAGTACTGACACTATATATAGTCCAGATCTCAGTTGACTTACAGATGAGGCTTTATCATGTCAAAAAGAAATACAACTACAGAAAAATGGGTATATGCTGACTGGGGGGCATACAATTTTATGCACGAGGATCTTAGTAGAGAACAGAGACTGCTGTCTTACAAATAAGAAAGTGCAGTCAATCCAATGATCAGCAGTAATTTGTGGTTGTGCAAGACAATAAATCCTATCTCAATGACTATGAATACAGTGAGATAAGTGTGATAAAATAGGAGAAGCACAGTTTGCCTGGGAAAAAGTCTTTACTTCATATATAGATAAACATTTGTGTTCCTCTCTGTAAGACAGAAGTATTAAGACAATAAGAAGGAAGTACTAAGATGCTGAACAAAGGTCTGATTACCAGGGATGAGATACCCACTGTGTGATATATCTCAACTCGCTTCTTGAGAGTGGCAGATGTGCTCACAATTTAGTCTGAATGTGAACAAGTCAGATGGCTTGTTCTCTGGGGTTTACTTTTGTATTACCGAAATCAATATCTGCAATACAGCTATTTCCAGTATTCACCAGGACTAAAGTATAAGTTAATATTATAAACTGTTACCAGACTTAATGCTGGAAACACACTGTTAAGGTCTGTAATGTAAAGACGGTGCCAATTTTGTATGTTTGACATAAATTCAAGTAGCTCATTTCACTCAAACATTGTGCAAGAGAAGATGTAAAAAGATTTAGGTTGAAGTATTACTTCAAGAATGTATTTACCACAATTGCTATATAAAATTCCTTAAGGATATTCACAAACTGTCTGGACACAGTACTGAGCAACCTGCTCCAGGTGGCCCTGCCTGAGCAAGGGCGATGGACCAGATGGCCTCCAGAGGTCTCTTCCACCCTCAGCCATTTTGTCATTTTATGATACTATGAAAATACAATAGCTAGATATATGTACTGCAAATACTATATTCTCTCTTTAACTCGTTTTAGATTTAACAGTCAGTTTGGTTGTAGGGAATAATGCATAAAGGCAGTCAAATCCCATTTTCTTTACAAAGGTCAAAACTCCAGAAGTACTTCTCCTTTTGTGTTCTGGCCTGTTAGAGGACAGTTCAGTTCTCTTAAGTGGTTGTCACTGAAAACTTGGCTGAAAACCAGCCACAGAGTCTTTCCAGCCAGATCTCTGATGCAGCTGTTGGAGTGACTACACCAGTGCTGATCCTGGCACAGTGTAGGGTTGGGAATGTGCAGCCAAGGAGCTGGTAGAGAGAAAAGTGGAACTATCCCTTATGTTATCAACATAAACTGAAATCAGCTTAAATGTGTAGCTTCATGACTGATTTAAGGTGCTCTAATTGCCTTTTCTTCTATTTCAATAACACAATTCTTGGCAGTTAGTCATGCTATTAATCTAAAAAAATAGGTCACAGAATTTGTGTGATAACTTGGCATAGGTTTATTAGGTTAGGGGATAATTAATTACTCTTCTTAAATGTAGATTGCATTTATATATTGGTAGGCACTTGGAATTTATTTTCAAGTTGACATTCAGTAGTACAAGAGAAGAACAGAAACATCTCAAAGGAATCAGTTTGGATTTGGAAACCTTTTTAGCCAACACTTTTTTTTTTTAAATGCAGATTTCCATTTTTATTCCTTGTCATTCCTCCAAACCACAGTCAGAGTAAGAATGTCAGAAAACCTCCAAGCTTTCAACCTGAGGCACTACTACAAGTGTGCCAGTGTGCAGGTAGGCAATCAAAGCTACTACAATCTGTTCAATTAATGTACAGTGATCGAGCTGTAAGAAAAAATCCACTGTGCTCATGAAAAGGTTTGCCTTATCTGCACCTATATAACATGAATAAAACCAGTAGACCTTACCAGCAGAAGCAAGAGAATATCCTTCTATTTCCTTAAACTTAAAAATGAATTACCTAACTAGATACAACTTTACAATTCCACAGGAGTTAATTCCATTTGTAAATATGGCTTTGAGAAGCCCTACTTATACAGAGCCCAGCTGTGTGTTGTTCTTCCAGCTAACAAGCTCCCACATGCTTCCACCTGCCTCTCCACATACTGCCTCCTCAGCGTTTCCTTTCTCCCAAGCAAGAAAAGAGCTTCTTCTGAGCAACCACATCATCTACTAAATGAGATGACTTCCTCTACTCAGTGTTGTCTCGGAATCAAACTTGGGTTATTTATAAACATCAATGGACTAAACCACCACAACCAAATTCCTGCATTCGAATTTTAATAATTTGATCTGCTGTGAATCTCATTGCGGGTTACATAGGCAAATATTCCGTCTCATAGACCCACAGGAATTATCTCCCCCAAAGCTGGGAAAGACCCTATTATCACTTCTGGGCCAAAGAACCAAAATCTGTCATACAATTCAGAAACAGGATGTGAAATAAAATTGAAATCCAATGACAAATGGTACGCAAGGGAATCCATCAGTTTTAAGCAAGGACAGAACTGGTCAGCAACTGCAATGAATGCAGTTTCCCAGGGAAAATTAAGAGCTATGGAAGAGAGGAGGGGTTAACCCTGATCACTGTTCTCCAGGCTGCTCAGCTGAAAAACTTCATTATGTGCAAAGGAGCTGGAAAACAAGCCACAGAATATTGTTCTGTGCTTTAGACACCCACTCCTTTCTAACATGAAAGAGGTATGCAAAATGGGTTCTTTGCTCTGCTTTCCAACAAATTTTTATGATTTTCAGAATAATGAAACATTATTTAACCAACTTTTATTAGTTGGCATCATAAATAAACCAGTTTTTCAGTTATCATAGCTCTCCTTTCACATCATTTCAAAGAAAACATCCTTTTCCCTCTGAAGGAACAGACAAGTTTTATCAGCTTCTCATCCATTTCTTAGACTTCACTTTTAAATCAGTAACTACCCCAGAAAGGCAAAATCTTTTCCACGTTCACATAACATTAGCCACTGATGTTAATTGGATTTCTAGGACCTTCAATCTGACTTGAAAAAATACTGCTGAAATGATCTCATCTAGGAATAGACAAGTGAAAATACCTTTAATCCCACTGAGCTTGGTTACATCCTGCCGGGTAAAGTACCAATCTCACTCCTCCATAGTTTAATAAAGATAACGTAGTTAAAGTCAAAGCAATTATATTCAACCTGTACTTTGCTTGAAGCTTATTGCTTATTTCAGACCTTGAGGATTCCCTGTTTTTTTCCAGTAATGTAAGTTGGTCTTTAAGCCTCACTACAAATTATAACTACATCTGCAAATTACAAAGATATTTTGGGGAGCACAGCTCCCTAGTTAGGGTATTTCTGGTTTTATCTAACGTACTTCTGTCTTTGCAGTACTAAGCCCCTTTTGGCTCATCTCAAATGTTAACACCCAAGGTGCAAACAACCTCTTGCCAGCTGTTCCTCTGCCTACACTACCTCCATGGGGCAGCTTAAAAGTTTGCTAATTGGACTCTACACAAGGGCAAGGGCTGCTTTTCATCCAGCAGCACAATATTTACATCTGCAAGAAGAAGAACATGATTCAATCTCCTACTCCGCCTAGCAGGATTCAAATTCACATGTCCCTCACTTTGGCAGATCAGTCAGATGAGTTTCCAACCTACAGTATGAATCCAGTCAATGATACAGAAGTTCCTTGTACTCGGTTCACCAAAAATCCCTGTTGTTGTGGGCTCAGGGTAATGCAACACACCTCTTGCTACACTGGTGAATTTGGGAACCTTGCTGCAGGCAGCTCTTTTCATCTCTCCCCATTGAAGCTTTTCTACTTTGCATGAAATATTTAAAGATTCTGTAGGCCTGATGGAAAATACTGAACAGAGAACAGCTTCATATTCTAATTGGTTGCACACACGAAAACAGAAAGACCTGAAGAGCAATTCTTCCAATTAATTTGAATGTTTATCGTCTTACCGTTCCAAAGGCAGTGGAAGAAGTGGATTTTAACATCCTAAGACTGAAAAGGGAATTTAGTCAATACTTTACAGCCAAGATCTCCATTCTAACCCTAAATTTTAGATCAAAAGGAGGCAAGCATTGCTACCAGCATGATTTTGATAGAAAGAATTAAATTGTGACATACTTCTAAAAAGAAGGATTTCCATACTCACACTGCCAAGACAGAGCTTGACCTACCAAGCTAAGGTGTTTCAGAGCAGTTGTGTGTTTGTTTTTAATTGCTTGGTTTAGGTTATTCGCACTGCAGATACTGTCTTTGCAACTACCTTAATGAGATGCATAACTCGTCCCATCCTTTATTTGAGAAGGCTGAATGCCTAAATTAGAACTGTAGGATCTGCAATAGAGGCAAGGCACCTAGGCTTTGAACACTTCTGTAGTTAAGTTCTCTTTAATCTTCTGGATTTAAATTCTAAGTAGGTTAAGCACAGAAATCATACTTTTTAGAATACCAAGAAAAAAACAATCAGTATGTTCAGGGGATACCTGTCAACAATCAGGAAAAAAGACGCTAAGAACCTACTCTTTCCCAGAAACAAGGAAAAACATGACACACAATTATACAACACTTTGTCACAGAAATGTGTCACAACGGGGCGGGAAATATTTTTACATTCTGCAAAACACAATGCCATACATACATATACGTCCCCTTACTCTGGGAGAACACTGAGGCCTCTCATGTTCAGGAGCAAGGAAATATGGGGTGATGGCAAGGAAAGGGAGGAAAGAGGTCCCACTAAGATATATGTGGAGTATTAGCAGAGTTTCAGCCTAGGAGATAACTATTTAAGCTCTTGTTCACCATCTTCATGCATCCAAAGCACGTATGTTTGCTCAGCGGACAATAAACTGGTTTGGGGTGGATCTCTAACAAGGTATTCTTACAGAAATGACTGAGAGATTCTACTTTGTATAAATATCTGACTAGTGACTGGCTTAAAAATTTGAACCTATGTCTCTCGAATTGAAGTGCCATAAAGGGAAGCTGAATCTCAGCTCAAGGTCTTTGAATTAGGCAAGATGCCCCTTACAATCTCTCACACTCTAGCGTGCATCCCTGAATAAGTCTATTTCCTGCTCAAGGGTTGATCTCATCTCACTCTTTTCTAATTTTTAATCAGAAATTCCACTCCAGAGAGAAGAAATCTTTTCCGAACACAAGTTTTGCTGATATTGGCAGATTCAATAAATTTTCTCATTAAAAACATTATTGACAAACTTAGCTACTGAAAATTTCCTGATTACTTCTACTGTAAAACCACAATGCCAAGACATCCTGTACTGAATGACAGCTTTATGATGTACATGTATTTGGCAGTTTTCTGTGAATCTGCTCAGTGATCAAGCTGTTCTGCGTGTAGAAAACAGTAAGTGCTTGGAAAGACATAGGACAGGTTTGCATTTATTGTATCACATATTTCTGGGTACAACCCAGGGCTGAAGGAAAAAAAAAAAAAAAAAAAAAAAAAAAGAAGAAAGAAAAAGACAGATATAATGTGCTAATTGACCAAAAAACAGGTTTCTGAAGATGCCAGTTTATAGGTAATCTCTTTTATTCAGCCACCTATTTTTATAGTTGGGGGTGGGGAGAAAAAAAAAAAAAAAAAAAAAAAAAAAGAGACAAACCTAATGCCAGGAAAGCCCTTCAAGGTCTGAAATAGATACACTTGGAGTACCTAACAAAAACTGCCTTATTTTTATCTTTAGGTCATCATGACTACATTGCTACTACTCTAAAAATAAAGAAACAGTAAT
This sequence comes from Netta rufina, assembly GCF_964035555.1. NCBI lineage: Eukaryota > Metazoa > Chordata > Aves > Anseriformes > Anatidae > Netta > Netta rufina. The sequence goes on from NC_140123.1 coordinate 142,858,781, forward strand.
TAGAGTACGTTTTATGTCCAAAGGACAATTCAGCAAGGTCTACCTTCAAATGTGGAGCAGCAGCAAGTGACAGAACCTACAGGAGCCCGTGAATGCACTTTTCTTGCCAGTAAATCTGCATGCACAATCACAAAGTTTTGTATTATGACGATTCCTTTAGTGTTCTTCACAATGAAGGCGTTTCAAACTTTTGTAAGAGGATGAACTCCATTAAGCTCAAAAGCGATCCCATGCCAAATGCTAGAATAGAGTTTGGTCACAATGGGAAATCACTCTCTCCCATTCTCAAAGAGTTAATGTTTTGGCAGCCTTTCTGGGAAATGGATTCTGCTGAATGCACAGTAGGAGCAAAGGCCTGGCTATCTGAGGGAGTCCCTGCTGACATTCAGCTGCAGCCCACGCAAAGAAACTGAAAAAAGGGCTAATGTCAGGTGTCCAGCAGGGCTGGGATGAAACAGAACTTGTCAGTTCCAGAAATGCTACATATTCCCTTCTAAAATGGATCAGGGGCTTCAAAACCCTTATTTGAATGGAAATGAATGGATGATTTTTATAATGTTTTGCTCTGATAGAAAATACAGCTATGACTGTAATAGGATTTAATTTGTGAGAGTCAAAGAAATAGACTTGTATGTTAAAGACAAACATACATTGCATTACCTCGGAGACAGCAGAAGGGCAAGATAATAAAAAATGCTATAAAGAGCTTAAGTTGTCAGCAATACATTTTTCAGCTGAACTAGACTGACATGAAGTGACTCACTTGGTTTAAGGGGGCAGTGTGCAGCAGCCTAAGTCCTTCTCCCATCTGTACAAAAACAAATGAAAAACCCCTACATGCACACATACAAAACAGCAGAAATGAATTTAAACTCCAAAAGTAAGCAGACCAGAAACAACTGGTAAACTTGTAGCCACAGAAGAACCAAAACTGCAATTCATTAGCTTCATACTAAGTGTACAGGTAGATGGCATCAAAATAGCTGCAAGGTAAAACAATAAACACAGTATACCAGTTATTCAGTGGCAAATGCTCACCTGAAAAATGTTTATCTACAGTAAATACAAAGCAGCTTATCTGGCAAAGGAAAAAAATAAGCTATTTGTATTTTCAAGGAGTAAAACAAGTGTATGGGAAGTTTCTATAGAATACCTGATGCACTAAAAAGCATAACTTATTTTGAAGCAATTTGTGCACATACTTTTTTTTTCTTTTTTTTTTTTTTGATATTGTTTTGAATATTGTTACTCCGTGTTGATGATGGAGATTCCAATGAGCCATCATCGTACAAATTTCTTGATCCATCTCTAGAAATAGATCATGATGTTAGGCTTTTCACACAATCTTATTTTATGGGGAACAGGAGAAAAGAGATCACTTAAATGTATTATAGACAACAGCAGAATTTCCATTTGTTTTTGTTTTTTTTTTTCTAGGTATGCCAATATGTTCTCTATAGTCACGGGGTATAAACCTTGTGATCATGATCAAGAGATATCTGAAAAGCTGAAGTTATACTGCTGCAAGCATCATCCTGAAAAGGGGATTACTTCTTCTGACTAATAAGCGTTATCATCATACTAGCTAACAGTTTCCAGGTTCTGAAGATGAGTTCAGTTCTTAACTGTATGGGAGTAAAGGCCAAATATTTATTGTAAGAATCATAATCTATCAGAAGAAAATGTAAGTCCAGTTATCAAGTCACAGAATCATAGAATCATAGAATATCCTGAGTTGGAAGGGACCCTTAAGGATCATCAAGTCCAACTCTTGACACCGCACAGGTCTACCCAAAAGTTCAGACCATGTGCCTAAGTTCATAGTCCAATCTCTTCTTAAATTCAGACAGGCTCGGTGCAGTGACCACTTCCCTGGGGAGCCTGTTCCAGTGTGCAACCACCCTCTCTGTGAAGAACCCCCTCCTGACGTCCAGCCTAAATTTCCCCTGCCTCAGCTTAACCCCGTTCCCGCGGGTCCTGTCACTGGTGTTAATGGAGAAAAGGTCTCCTGCCTTTTGTCCTTGGTTTACAAGATTCTGCCCAAGTCTAGTTTCAGAAGTCTACAATCCTGGGCATGGGAGAGGGGAACTGGGTGGGTAATTATCTACTTTCTCATGTGCTTCTACACAGAAAGTGACTGCAGAAACCAGGAACATAAGATGCACTTCTTCTGTATGAACATAAGCTCTATCCTGCACATGCTTTACCAACACATAGGGCTACCAAAAAACAGCAATGAAGAGTGAAAATGGGTAAAAGAAAAAACAAAATGTATTTTTCCCTTTTCAGAAGTGTGCTTTTAAATGCATTTTAATATAGAAAGTCTTTAACAACACGTCTCTGTACTATCATAAACTATATTTTTCACCATGCAATACCAAGGAAAAGTAGATTCGAGCGTTAAGGGATAACAATTGTCTGGTTAAGAAAAGAGGCCTGAGAATTAATTTTCCTAGTTGAATTGTCTCAAACATTTATTTCTGCCATTTTATCACTGTCCAGAACCTCAGAAGATTCTGATGATGACAGTCTTCATCCCTAGTTCCCCAGGTGGAAAAGAAAGCTCATCCCATTCTGGGTTGTGATTTCTGTATTCTTCTGTATCAGGGAAGGGAAAAGGAGATGATAAGGAAAGAGTAAACAGCGTAACAAACACACCGGGAAGCTCAGCAGGTAAGGTACGCTGGGGAACAAACAAGAGACATGTATTAAATACGTCAGATACTATTGAGAAAATCCCTGCCCAGGATATATTTACATGTATTTGTTCACATTGCTAGGATTGAGGCATCTAAAGCAAATAGCTAATGAAGGTAAAGAGAGTGCCCTATCTATCTACTTCAGCTTTTTAAAGCTGCAGTTTTGCTGTAAAAAAGGATCGATAGTAGATAAGCCAAGCAAACGACCAATACTGCTAAAATTAGTGTGTCGGGACTTATTATTGCCTTATCTAGAAGAGTGGGTGCACAGAAAAGCTGTTTCTCAGGGCCAGAGAAACATAATCTGAGAAAAATCAGAGAAAATCATCTTTGACAGACAATAAAAATAAACCTGTCATCATATGGACTGATAGAAAACATAAGAACATACGGAAATAAACCACATTGATTTCATCTGGTCCTGTATCCTACCTTCAAAGTTGCTGAAAGAGAATACCTGAGGAAAACCATAAGGGGGTGAATATACAGTAATAGTATAATAATTCTTTTCTAGTATACTCTCCCAGCATCTGTAGCTGAGGGATTTCTTAAATCTGAGATGGTATCTTTGTGACAAAGCAATAATAAAAATAAAATATAAACAATATGAACTAGCTCTATCCCTACACTGATTTTCACCAGGAGAAAGACTGGAAAATCAGAAATGGTCTACCAAGAAGCTACTTCGATGGTATACCAATGTCTGCACAGCAGAATGAAAAATCAATTCAGTCAAATGTAAACATGTTTAATTATTTAAACAAACAAAAATTTCTTATGAATGAACTGTCATTTGACAAAAAAAATGACATTCTACAAATGAGCAACACTGACAATTTCTGTACTGATTTTAACCTCATTTAATTTCCTGTGAGACTACCCAAATTGGGTTAGTACTACACCACTTAAATATCATCTTTTATTTATATCCAAATACAAGCTTTGATTATTTGCTTCTGTGCTGACAAAGAAGCAAAGCCCTTATGCATATGCAGTTTTATACATTACAGAATCACAGAATGGTTGAGTTCGGAAGGGACCTCTGGGTCCATCGGGTTGGATCCCCGCACAGAGCAGGTTGCCTGGGACCACCTCCAGGTGACTTTTGACGGTCTCCAAGGAGGAGACACCACATGCTCTCTGGGAAGCCTGTGCCAGCTCTCTGTCACCTGCACAGCATGGAAAGGCTGCCTGGTGTTCAGAGGGAGCCTCCTGTGTTCCAGTTTGTGCCCACTGCCTCTTGTCCCAGCACCAGGCACCACTGCAAAGAGCCTGGCTTTATCCTCTCTGCACCCTCCTTTCGGACAGCAATAAGATTCCCCCTGAGCCTACTTTCTCACTGCAGCAAGATAATTCATTATAAGTTCTGTCTCCTTTATTTGGCAAGCACCAACCTCCTTTGTCACAAATTGTGGTGATTAAACGGATCTTAACGTAAGAGGTTTCTGGAGGAGGAAAACCAAAAACCAACACACAAACATCAGACTGATCCATACTCAGGCCAGCCACGACACATCTTATAAAACTCCATCTTAAGGAGTTTTGCAGGGCTATACAACACACTAGAACTCAATTTCCATTCACATTATAGATTACTTCTAAATATTGCATGAACTGAATAGGTGGAACAGGTGTTTAAGTGCCAAATACAGATTTTGTGAAACCCTCAGCCCATGGAAGTAGTTAGAAATTATAATGGTACTTGAGAGAAAGAGAATATTAACATTTCCATATGTAGAAGTGCCTAATATTTTCAAATTAATAGCTTCTATATGAAACATGACTCATTTTGTTAATAGGAGCTCTTCTGCAAAAACGTATTCTTATTAGCCAACTGTATTAGGGAGGTCAGCAAATACATCCTTCCATTAGCTGATGCAAGGAATCAATCCAAGATAAAAGGTGCTCTGCTACGGAACCTTTGATCTCATGTTCAGTATTTTCCAGGATATGTGCACACATCAACCCTGAGCTCTAAAAAGGAAAAACAGCTGATCATTGATAATGAAAGGATAATATATAAAAAAAAAAAACAAATGCAAGGAAAAACAGTTGACTGCTTTATCCATATCAACTCCTGTGCCATCTCCTTCCCAAATTTAAAACCTTTTATACTAGCTGATTTGGGGAGAGTGCAGTATAAATATCAATACACATTTGCAAGAACACACAAGAATATGACCACAGTATTTTGAATAACTAAATCTGCACGCATAAACCCTATTCTTCTCATATAAGGATATACCATACGGAGTAGCCCTGATATTTAAAACTTTTTGAGCATTTCAAGCTTGTGATTTCTGTGGATTGATGCACCATTCACAGGGTAAGCTGTAACCAATATGTTGATTTCAAATAATTAGTTTTAATATCGAACAGTAAGCTTTTCAATTTTTGCTTACCCACACACAGCAAAGCATTGTAAGCAACTCACTGCAGGCAAATACAATATTTACTTCTTCCTGTCAGTCTGGAACACAATGTAGTGGCATCCTACAGCTGTAAGTAATACTAGAAGATCTCATGAGCTATCTGATGCTCACAGACTATAATTAGTGACCACAGCAGTATTTTTTCCAAACGTGTGGCATTTTGGTGGTTTAGGAAATACTCTCTCCAGATGATAGGATTAAGGAGTTTTCAAACTACAGCAGATTAATAAAAAGCATTGCTGTCCAGAAATTGAGTTACTGAGATGAGATTTCAAGAGCCCACTACCCAGTTGAAGAAATGAAAGATTTGCTAGCCCCACCAGACCAAATCATAAAACTTGGACAGAAGCTCACCAACACTCTGAAAGTACTGAAATTTGTTGTTTTTAAAGAAGTTTTCTTGAGAAAGAAGAGCATCAAATGACCAGATATGGCCACAAATATGACTCCATGAAGGACTTGATTCTTTGATCCTGTCAAATATTAGGACATGTAACACCCAGGATCTCATAAACAACAAATGGCTGGTACTGTGCTGAAACTATGACACATGAAAAGTTTTTGCCAAGGTTGTCTTTGCAGTGTTCAACCAAGACAGGGACAGAACCAACGGCACAGAAGAGCTGCTGTCTCTTGGCTGCTCAGCCTGCGGGCAGAATGAGGTTTTGCCAGCCTGCTCACATCCTACCCTGGGTCAAGCAGTTTGCAGCAACTGGGTGCAAGTTCATTCCATGGCCAGGAGATGGAATTGGGAGTGGGAGCAAGAAAAGCATAGGAGATGGACAATAGGAATTAGGACATTGGCTGCTTATAATTTTCCTTGTTCCTTGGCAGTGTTGCAAGGGAAAAAGGGAAAAGTCAGCTTACGGTGCTGACTTTTAAGTACAGAGTGCTGAGACACTGTGTGCCCAACACACCATCCCACTGCTTCACAAGAAGATAGGACCAATTTAGTTACATCATGGTAATACTTCCATTCTTGCTTTGCTTGCTCATAGTTTCTCCAATATGCCTTCTTAACTGCTTGCTATCCAATATGTAACTGTAAGCATTGCATCTTCTCACATTTACAATCCTGTCAATTCTTCAGCAAGTTTCCTGAAAAAGCATCTATGTGTCTTGCTTGTTTTAAGCTGCAGTATGAAATAATTGAAGACTTCCACCCTCAACTGGCCCCAAAATTAGTCAGTCATTCTCCCTTCTCAGAGCAGGAAGTATGGGCTTTTTTGACTTATCAGTGCACCAGTCAGCCACAATGGCAGCAATCACTTGATGTCCATCTTGCAAGATTAGGAGATTAGGGCTTTTAGTTCTCACAACAAAATCACCTCCTTGCCAAATGAAATATATGAATCCATTCCATCCTCATAGTTTTTCTCATTTTCTTCCAAATACATGAACGAAAAAAGTAGAAATTCATTATTTGTGACAGAATTTACAATAAAAAGCAACAAGCAGTGAGCCTCAATTAAACCTTTTCAAACCTGTTGCTATTTGATACTATACATGTTATCTTCTCAGCTCTCTGCCACAAAATATTGGCTACACTCACTGACTAAGGGACTTGAAAATGTTTATTCTGGGTATGTCAAGTCTCTTATGCTGAGTGTAGTTTTGGGAAGACAGGCAGATGAAATGTGTTACTGGAATTTTGGGATAAATTTAGAATATGGTTACAGTAATCATTGTCCCTGTGAAAGAACATATTAAAAAAACACTGATCCCGATGTTTTGGCACCTACCCTCCTGCTGAAATGACAGGAGTGCCTTTGAGGGCAAAGCAGAGTGCAGCACATTGCACTACGCGATAAAGGAACTTTCTGTGACCTATAAGAGGTAACACAACATCCCTTTGATTGAGTTCAAGCAATAAGCTCCCGTGCGAAAAACATGCGGTTCAACCACGCCAAGTGCAAAATGCTGCACCTGGACATTGCACTGGGGCATTCAAATTCCTGCTGAATGTACCGTGACAGCGATCGATGCTTGGCCCACATGCTGCTTTGGAAGCACAATCAAGGATTGTCATTATGAAAATCTTTATTGGATCTTTTCATCTGTGATGAAAATAGCAACTCAGCAAAGTTTTCCATGTAGAAGAGCAGTTCTTCCCTGTAGACATCTTCCCAGCACTCAAGCCATGAGGTGCAGTAAGTTGGGTTCTCAGTAAGCATCAGAAATGCATCTCATCAAAACGCGAAATGGATAAGCTAAAATGAACATCTGCGATAGGACTGACAACAAGAATGACTTTTGTCAGTGGAAAGCTTTACTACCATCCTGCCTAACCTTGCATATCACTCAAGCAATCAAGGAAATGGATAGAAGAACAAAAATGAGATCTGGGTTCACCATAATAAACATTAAACTACCAAACACTGAGAACTGTCTTGCATTTCCCATCAAAATGGATAGTTGGTGTAGACTGTGTTGATAAAATGGTTTAGAGTAAAAATTGCTCTCCAGATGAATATTGGCTCTTAATACATTTTTCAGGAACTATGTATTCCTGAATCATTACTACATGGTCATTCATGCTGTATATGTCATGCTCTTAGGCTTCCTGCAGAGCAATGACTAAAGTCTCTTGCTTCTTTATATACCAGACTGAGAACATAAATGTTCGAGATCTGTAAAAACAGAGATAAAATAGATAGAAATGCTGTACAATCTAGCTTTTTGGGTCTGGTTCAAATGCATTTATGCAAGTTATCTTGGAACCAAGTGTTTTGCATTTAGAAATGATTCAGAGAAGCATCTTCATCTGTTGATACATCTCTATGAACAACTGTCAAGACAGAAAGGAGAATGGAATTCCCTGCTGTGAGCATGAGGTGTCAATCCACCGACTTGAGCAAGAGTTTAAGCATGGCACAAGCATCTGAACAAAGATACTAATCTCAGAGTCTTTAAATTCAGAACTATGAAAAAGACTAGAAAGGGCTTGTAACATTGAGAATCTCTTAACCTCGTTTGTCTAGTGTTATGCATCTAGCTTCAGGGAGACAGAACAAGAACAAGGTGGCTTCTGAAGTCTAGCATTCCTGTCTGTTGGGTGTGTCCTAGGACCTAGAAGAATTAGGGAATGGATTTCCTCTAAGCCACCTCACTGCAAGATTGAAGGGCCAATGTTAAGATGTATTTACATTTTAAGGTACACTTCAGAATAACTGACTGAACTTTCCCTGAGAAATAAATATCCCCCCTCCTTCCCAGCCCCACACACTCTCTTGGCTTTACAGAGAGCACTCATTAATCAGGAAACAGAGCAAAAGTAAAACGCAGCAGCATTTAATTCCTTTTTTTTTTCTTTCACTCAGAAAAAAAACAGATGCCTAGACCAGCTTTACTAGACACAAGACTTGTACATCTAATTAACACAGACACCCGGAACATATTACTAAGGAACCACTCCACATTCCTGAACTTTATAGTCCTTGCATTCCTTTTAGATTCCATCTAACATTACCATATGTTGTACAACGCTCCTGCTGGTAGCACTGCTTGGAGATACCCTTGATATAAAGATTGTCAGCAGACGAGCCACAAACTCAGGACTGAAATGAAGTGTCCTGAATTCTTGAAGACGCATGCACATTTCTCCCCTCTAATTAGACCCCCAAACACCCAAGTCCGGTAGAACAAACCTCAATTTCCATTAATGCAGCTGCAGCACAAACATATAATTTCCAATAGATATTTTTAACTAATGAGCACAAGCAGATAAGTACCTAAGCTTTCAGGGCCATTTGGTTTTGGTGTCAGGGCAAAACTGGGTTTTGCATTGTTATGTTTTGCTTTTTTTTTAAGAAACTTTTTTTTTTTTTTTTTTTTAGAAACTGCTTACAAACACGCTGTTCTTGGAGAACAAGATATGAGAGAACAACCTTCTGTTTCCTTTATGCCCTTTGCTACTGAGAGTGGACAGCCTATTTGTCATCTTGCTCTGCCACCAGATTAATTAACTGCTGTTTATATTGTATCCCTCCAAACAAAATTTTGAGGGATAATCTACCTAAACTGGTAACTGCGTAACAGCTAGCATCAATAACAAACTCCAACAGACAGCAAGGCTAGAAGCTAACCTATGCAGTTTTACAATTACCTTCTGGTCAGAACCTAGCTATTACGTTCAGGCAGGCATGTGGTGGTTTTACCCTGCTGGGCAGCTGAACACCACAACTACTCCCTCACTCCCTCTCCTAAAAGGGAAAATGGGAGAAAATACAATGGAAATGGCTCAAGAGTTGAGATAAGGACAGGAAGATCACTCACCATTGTCACAGGCAAAACAGACTTAGCATAGGGAGATTAATATGATTTACTACCTATCACTGACACATTACTCACCTCAATTTCCAAACTAACAGGGCCTAATATTGTTTTAAAGGAGGCAGAACTGATTTTAGAAGATCTCAACACTTTGGTGCCTAGGTAGAAGATCCCAGAAACTGATTCACCGAAACACAGAAACTAAACACTAGTCCAGCAAATGGAAAGCAAAAAAGCATTGTGCCAGAACATCTGTACCTGTATCTAGCTACACACACAAAATTCCTACAATTCTAGTTTCCTAACATGTACTTCAGTTTAGCTAATTTTCACAAAAGAACATCTTTCATGCCTGTAATTTAAATTTCATAGCTTTCATATCATAGTTATACCATTCTTTTTAACTCACCTACCATGCTATATCACAAAATAAAAGCCATTTTTGAAGTTCAACATTCAACTGCAGGCATGGTTTGAGTGTTTTTTGGTCACACTTGGTAATTTATTTGATTTTTATTCTGTTTTTCTTATCCTGAGAAAAATCTCATTAGATATTCTGATATAAAACATTCAATAAATGTTAAAGGATACTGGGTACCACAATATGCCTTTTTAAAAATAAAACACTGTTATTTGACTAGGTTTACAATTAAAGGACATAACAGCTTCTCTTAGTTAACTTATTATGATCAATTCAAGAAAAAAAAAATCAGCATCAATTTAACCTGAAAATAGGTGACTAATTTAAGTGATAGGAGTTGAAAAAATAACCAGTTATTAAGTGGCTTGAAATTGTATATTATGCAGAATATGAGACAAAAGTGCTATTTTTAAAAATCCCTACTTCAACTAGAGAAGAGTGACTTAGATCCTTAAAACACAGAAACCGTCAAAAGAACAGAATATATATAATAGGGGAATAAAACCGTGCAAATGTAACCTTTCTTTAGTCCATATATAAAACGTAAAAATTAAACATCTCTGGAGAACGCGCAAGCAAATGATGCAATCAGACTTCTATCAGTCAGAAATCATGATCATTTTACTATCGTGGCTTTCCTTGAACCCAGATCATCAACTCTTCAGGCAGCACCTGTCATTTTGATGCCTGTGCTTGTACATCACGTGGAACAATGCAACGCCAACTGTTACACACAATCACAATATAAACAGTAAGTCAACGTGTTAATGGAAAAAAAAGGACTTAGAGAAATAAATAATGAATGAATAACGGCTTTCACAAAAACATTACAGTTCTCGTGGTCTAAAGACCAGAGCACAAGACTTATATAGATAGGCAGTAGCTCTAGCAGCTGATAAACCAAAACCAGCTTTCACAACCCTAGTCCTGTTTAAGGCTTTGCTGCTTTTGTATTAAATATTTGCAGTTATACACAAGCAAATAGAAAACCTTGATTATATACTATAAAAGCAATATTTTATCTAAATTATGATTTTTAGAATTGAGTATTGCATATTACATTCTTCCCATACCATACCCATCATTAATTTGTCACTATCCTACAGACAATTCTCTAACTCATGAAAGCTCGTTACATTAATAAGGAGGGGATATTATAAAGTGAGTTTATCTACAACTACCAGCCAGAACTCTTCTCTACTGAAACTGAGAAACATTACCCAGGCCAAAATTTCTCAATTTCTTCTTAACCTAAAAGTGGCTATTTTCTCCACCTACAAAAAAACAACCAACCAAGCAAACAAAAACAAAGAAACCAAACCAAACCAAACAAAACAAAACAAAAAAAACACGGGAAGTTTGTGTCCACAAATTTGGTCTTCTCTCAGCTACATCAGTCAGTACTGTTACATACTCAAAAATTCTTTCCTATGAGGGTTGTGAGGCACTGGAGCAGGTTGCCCAGGGAAGCTCTGGCTGCCCCATCCAAGGCCAGGCAGGATGGGGCTTTGGGCAGCCTGGGCTGGTGGGAGGTGTCCCTGTGCATAACAGGAGGTTGGAACTTTAAGGGGATCTTTAAGATCCCTTCAAACCCATACCGTTCTGTGATTTTATGATTCTCTAAAAGCAAAATAAATAATTAAATAAATAGGGAATAGCAAAATAAATAGGGATTATTATATAATACCTACATAATAGGGATAATAACTTAGTTCTTCCTTGCACCTGCACCAGAAAAGGTGAAGGTATTGCTACACAGATAATAAGGGTATCTTACTGTAGCTCCCCAAAAAGGAGAAAGTTTGCTTACAGTAACATGGACCTGAGTAGAGCAAATTCATGACAATGTCTAGCATCTATTTTACATTAAGTATGGTAGCTCAACCCTGTAGCAAATATGGTTTCTGAGTTCTCTTCTGAAAAATAAAGAATTTCTGTGGAAAAAAATCTGCGTACTAGTGATGTAATAGTTAAGTAACAGGCATAACAGCACCTAGACACTAAATAGACCTTCATTTTTATGGAAGACTATCAGATCGCCTTACTGGGACATTCGACAACATATTTTGAGGAAGACTTTAACCCTTAACATCTATTTGCATCATTTCCCTTGTAACAGAAGTATCCATGACTCACTGTTGACACCATCCCATGGCAGGACACAACAACCTTCCTGTGCTTCTCAACACTGTGGCTGGTGATGATTCACCAGTAACTCACTCCGGCCAAGATTTCCTGTGATGCAGACTTCTGTGTGCACCAGTTCTTCAGGAGCCTTGCTTATTCTCAGTTTAACATATCCAACATCCACAGCAAGGTAATAAAGATGATGCCACGTATCTTGCCTCTATTACATAAAAGCACCTCTATTTATTCAGCCCAAACAAAAGCTTTGGTTACTTTCTAAAATTAAATGCAATTCAAATGCTCAAAAATACTAAGACAATTATGGATTTTTTTTCCTCCTCAGAACAGTTTGTATTGAAGACCAAGTTCAAAAGATAATCACTTGTCTTAGCCAACCGCATTTAAGGTTTTCCATGAGAAGTTTTGAGAAGATTCAACCTTTTGTTGGTTTGTCTGTTCTCCAGATGTTTTCAGCAATAGGAAAATAAAATGAACAATAAGGCACTAAAAATAAACAACTATACTGCTACAGTGTCTTAAATGGAAAAGTAAGTACTCTTGATAGGTGATTTTAGGAGCAAAAAGATGTAATTATCCTAAACTACTCTGACTGAAAAAATCCATTTATTTCTTAGGAAAGAATAACACAAGAACCTTGATTTCCAACAGTTCTCCTGCAGCCAATAGATGGTTATTATGTATGTTAATTTTACATTATGGAAAATTAATGGATAGCAGCTAAGTAATGAAACCAAAGCTGAACTATTGATCCATTTACTGAATCCATTCATACACTTTCATAACTGAGTTCAAAAGGCAGTACTAAAATTTATGGAGAAAGCTTTTCCTTTCCTAAGAATGTATGAATAATAAAACTAGAAATAACTTTGAAATAAAACTGTTTTCCACAAATTATAATAGAAAAAAAAAATCATTGGTAAAGACTGATTATGTATTTCAGAAATTAAAATTTAAAAGTTAAAAAAAAATCAAGGATGCTTTTAACAGACGTGAAACTTCCTGAGTAGTTGTCTTAAACAAGAAGAGGTACTCCATTATCCTCATTTCCCCTATTTCTATCAAACTTTAAGAAACAACATCCTTCAAAGATGCTCTTCAGCCTCATACTATATTTTAGAAGCATTTGTAACATAAGCTTGTTGTCCATGTATAGTATTCCTCAGTGGCAAGACCAGCTATAACTTAAACGAACAAAAAAGTACAGAAATAGCCAAATGTTCAGAAGCTAGTATTCTTGATTTAAGTAACAAAATCAACCCTAGAAAGCATAGATAAAGCTCCTTAAACAATGAAAGGATTTTCTTACAAGAAGTACCAAAACAAGTGGTTCTATGCTATTCTAGAAAGGATGGAAACTGTATTTCCAACCAACTTGTCTCTCTTCTCCAGGAGCCTGACTTTACTTTAAAATCCACCAATCTTTTTCCAGAGAAGACGTAAAGGCTAAATTCCTTGCTGTTCCTTGCCAATATAACTGCATAAATATTAACTTTCTTATTGAATAGCTATACATTTACTAGTGAGAACATTCTTATGCTTCTTGCCAATACTGCTCTGCATATAAATTTTAACAGATGACTAATCACCATTAACCATTTTTTGTACCAAAGCATTGTCTAATGCACTCAAGACAGAGACTGTTAGCCCTAACAGTACCTCGTTAGTACATGCCTAATCCCTCCATTTCCATGACATGTTTTATAAATGAACTCCCCATGTCTTCCTGCCACCAGTTTCTCCTTGAACACAAGGATACCCTGCTTTAAAAAGAGTTACCTTAAAAATAAGGTAAGGGCTCCATGGAAGCAGGCAAGACATACAGGATGTTAACATAAATACAGACTTTCAAATAATCTCCATTTGTAATGTTCCTTCTCTCTTTAAATGATAGTCTACGTGTCATCCCACTGCTGATGATCATGCAGTACCTGCATATTGAATGGATTATCAGAGAACTCGTGGACTGTAGCTAGTTAAAGCTTTTTTGTTTTCTAGACCCCTCAGTTAGTGGCATGCTTAACAAATGTATGCAGAGAAGTCCAGTCCAGTTATGAGAAGAAACTGTCAAAATCAGATTCTGTCCATCAGGAAAACAACAACAACAAAGACATACTTTCAGAAATGCCAAGTTCTGTATAAATATGATGACGACGTCCTTTACAAGGTAGCCTCTGTAACGTTGTTCCCAGTAAGGATGAATGGATTATTTTGAAAACAGGCAAAGGACGATACTCCACAAAAACTACAGCTCAAACCACATGGGCTAAAGCCTCCGCAGACGTACAAAACTCAACTGCATCCTGAAAGAACAAGGCAGCAGGAAAGAGAGAATCAGTTCTCACATGCCTGAATTTCTGCAGTCCTGCCTGCTGAGATAACAGCTATTAAGAAATCCACTCCTGTGGACAGATAGAGAGGAAGACAATAACCGCATATGGTTAGCCTAACGTTAATACTTGTTTCCTGTTCTGTTGTGGGTTGGTGTTACTGACTTGTGGTATTCACAAACAAGTAGCACAAGAAGACTTTCTTTAGAAGAAAAATATCAAAGGTTACTCCAAGACTATTGTTATTTCATAGCTGAATTCCATCTGGATGGTAATCAAGAGTCAGTAATCAGCTACATTCATTTAGGACATTTTAGATATTTGTATCAAATGTCTTCTTTTATGAATACATTGAATACAAACATATATTTCTGGGCATGGAGACATTTACCAGGTGCTAAATCTCCAAAATAAATGTTGGGAGGAGTACCTCTTACTGAGTCAGTCAGTTGATCAACCAATCCAGGACAAGAGACAACATCTGGTCTAAAAGTGAAATGAAAAGAGGAAAATGAATGGTGCTTATTTTAGTCAGACAAGTAGAACTTCCTCGGAAGTTGTAAATAAATTTCTAAAGGAAAGAATGTGCAAGGAAAAAAAAAAGTCAAGCTGTCTGGACAGCACATAAAACTTCAAGAAAGCAATTATAAAAAGCAAATGCTATACCAAGATGAGGTTCCCTTCAGTGTATGCACATAGGGGCATCAGGTATGCAGAGAAACTACCCAGCAAGGCTCATCTCACAGAGAGGCATTCAGTGCAGGAGCTGCATGTCCTTTGAAGGAGGTGTGGGGTGGAAGAACTTCGAGATTCAACTTTGGCATAAATAAATAGTACTGTGTTCAGTTTTGGGCCCCTCGCTACAAGAAGGACATGGAGGTGCTTGAGCGGGTGCAGAGAAGGGCGACGAAGCTGGTGAGGGGCCTGGAGAACAAGTCCTACGAGGAGCGGCTGAGGGAGCTGGGCTTGTTCAGCCTGGAGAAGAGGAGGCTCAGGGGCAACCTTATCGCTCTCTACAGGTACCTTAAAGGAGGCTGTAGCGAGGTGGGGATTGGTCTGTTCTCCCACGTGCCTGGTGACAGGATGAGGGGGAATGGGCTAAAGTTGTGCCAGGGGAGTTTTAGGTTGGATCTTAGGAAGAACTTCTTCACTGAAAGGGTTGTTAGACATTGGAACAGGCTGCCCAGGGAAGTGGTGGAGTCACCATCCCTGGAAGTCTTCAAAAGACGTTTAGATGTAGAGCTTAGGGATATGGTTTAGTGGGGACTGTTAGTGTTAGGTCAGAGGTTGGACTCGATGATCTTGAGGTCTCTTCCAACCTAGAAATTCTGTGATTCTGTAATAAAGAAGCTTCCTCTTCCATTTCTGTGTTGCTCTTTTATAAGCCATTTGTAATGGTGTACTTCCATGTTTATTCACAGTGTTTATTTACTGTTAACCAAGCATATTTGAAAGGCGTCTTCAAGATAGCTTAGTTACAGGACTTTTATAACTCCATGGCTGCAAGAAATTTGTAAACACACCATTATTTTAAGTAGTGTTCAGCCTTTAGCACACTGCTCTGAGCACCCAAGCAATGACAACGTGCTATCAGAGAACATGAATGGACTAAGTTGAGAGCTGGAAGAAACATCTTCCTGTGAGCAGTAGTAGCAGCAAAGCTCTCCAGCATGGAACGAAGCACTGAAGAACTCATCTAGAGACCAAAATTTTTTGAAAGCTCTTCAGATTGCAACACTCTTTCATTCATGTGCAAAGATGCTGTACTAAAACTGTTTTCAAAATTACTTGGATGAAGCTGACAGATCCACGTTCTTGAGACCTATTTTAAAATGATACAGAGAAGTACTGTCAGAACAAGGGACAGGCCCAGAAACCCAAAGAAAACCTTACCACATCACATTCCTACTAACGTGTGTATGCTTTCCCATCATTCATAAAGATTCAAGAAAGGAGCCTCTCTGCAATTCTGAAGCAATCCTACTAAAACCTTGAGTAAACACACCATGTGATGCAGATTTTCCATCTTTGGCCAGATTCCCTGCACTGCAAGTTCCCAAAAAGGAGCTTGCTTTTATGAACAGCATTCAAGACATCAGCATGAATATATGGAAGTTTCAAATCCATGAGTACCCCAGAAAAGCCAGTACAGCTGAAATCACATTAGACACAACCTGTGCTACCTTCTGCAACACTGTGGGGCTTACAGAAGAAGAGATACATTAGCTGATCAGACCCACAGGTCAGAGATAAACTCAAGACAATCCTGGAAGAAAAATCAATAATATTCTCCTGGAATTGAAAGAGGCTGATCTCAGGTCTTTCCTAGTTAGCAAATGGAAAAAAAAATCACCCCGTGAAAGGCATTCTGAATGCCTCAGTCATGATGTGTCACTTAAAATGTCTCATTGTACAACTAGGATAATGACTGTTCCCTGCAAGCAGATTGCCAACTGCTAGTCCCCATTTTAGATATATGAGAAGCTAGTGAACCAAAGCCCGAAAACGTTGTAAGAGGGGGAACTGGAAATTATAATTTACTGAAAATGCTTTAGCCATCACCTGCAAATGATGCTTTATGACAGAGAGAAACGTCTGGCATGCTTCCCACACTCCTTGTATCTTAAGAAGATTTATGCAAGAGAAGCATCTTTAGCAGACCAACAGTCCCATGAAATATAACTTGACCTAGCAGGAGGTTTATTTGCTTATTTCTCTGACACCAGATAAAAATAGTACCCTTCATATAATATGATTCAGACTGTGTGGATGGGAGGGGTCCTTCTGAAAAGGGAGGGTGAAAAAGAAGCCGGATGTTATATGCATGACTCTCAGCATCCAGCAAACAGGGATCCAAAAGCAAGGCATTTCAGCCAGACACATTACTAACCAAAAGTGACTACCGATGGTGGACAGAGATTGAGGCAAAATGAGTCATGTGCTTCTCAATGAACACACGAAATATGCCAATGAGAGAAAACAAACTGAGCATGTGGATGAGTTATAGCTCGTAGCCTGTACATAAAGATCACCAAAGATGACATTTAGATACACTGCAATATCTGCCCAACATTTAAAAGGTTAAAGTAGGAGACACAGTTGGCTTCTCTATGCAGTCAGCTGCATAGAACTATCTGCCCCATCTAGAACTAGAACCGCCTCACAAGACCAAGCACTCAGTAAGTGCATATATATGAGGAGCTTTCACAGCAGGGGAATCATCCAGGAGTGCTTTGAGCTGATCCCAAGTTGAAAATAAGTACAATCAGTCTGAAGAGCTTCGTGTTTTACAGTCCTACACAGGATGATGTTAGAAGAGCATGTTCCCCCTCCATTCTTAACACATCTCGTCCCTTACAGTCCATCCTTTCAGACTTGCAAACCTAGTGAACTCCCTGTAATCTCACCACTGCAACAAAATAATTCAAGGACACGTGAAAAAAGAAAATGTGCTTCGATGCCAGGATTTAATCACACTCAAGACCATATGGAAGCAAGAATATCCCACAGGGAAAAAAACAGTTTCTGCATGGTCAGCTTGTCTGGTGAGGCACACAGTTTAGAGGAAAGGTGCAGAGTATTTGTCAGAGAAGCACGGAGGGGCAGAGGGCAGATTTCTGTACGGACTTTGAGGTAACTAGAATGCACTGACCACTTGCTATAGAAGATCCACAGGAACTGAAAACACACATGACAAGGGATACAGACATCCCCCTAAGCCCTGAGCACACAAGAAAGATGGTCTTTATCATTTAATAAAGCCATAAACTCAAGCAGGAACAACCTGACACAGAGCGCTAAGTAATTCTTTGACTCACCTCTTAGACTTGCTCCTGTACAGGAAGAGATATGAAAGATTTCAAAGACAAAGGGCTGAAGCAGCGAGCTCAGCACCCAAAGAATCAAGAACAGAAGTGCAGAAGGCTCAGTGGTTTGTGACCAGTGGCCCAGCAACCAAACAATGGAAACTATAAACTCATGCCAGTGCCCGTCTCCGTTACTGATGATATTTAGTACAAGAGTTGCACAGCAGCAAACAGCCTGGCATTAGACTGTTGAGAAAGAGAATTTCTTTCTCTAGCTTATTAGATTCCAGGAATAGAACTGTACTGCTGGTAAACCTGGCATTTACTCTCTTGGCCTGTGCCTCCAAGCAGAAAATGTAGAGGCCTATGGCCAGGCAGTCTTTTTGTATATTTTCAACACCTGTATCAGTTTACTTAAGATGACTGGAGGAAAAGATGTTAGAAGGTAGTAGAAGACTTCAATGAAATAGGCATGGTTTTGTGAAAGGAAAACCCCAGTGCTTTAGAGCAGAGGATAGTCTAGAAGTTGAAGGCAGATCACATGCAACTGGAGGCCATTATTTGGCAAAAGTAGCAGCTTTGTACTTTCTATTATCCTCCCTCTATATCACTCAAAAATGGAGCTGATTCTTTCAGGATGGAAGGGATCTTCGCTCGATGCCGCAGGTCTTAGGAACAAGACTATATGGAGACACTATCAAAGGACTAACTTCATGCTAGACTTGCCAGTTATGGTCTACAGATTGGAGGAAAAATCAGAGTTGAACGCTTATATACACCTCAAACACTTAAGATCGTTCTGGTTCAAGGCCAAAGCTGATGGATGTTTCCCGCAAATAACTATGTAGCGTTCCCTCCTTTCCATGAAAGGTATTAGACTTGATGCCTTTGTAAAACAAAGGTTTTCTCAGGAATATGGTCCTCCAAGAAAAAAAGAAGTATTTGTAAAGCAAAGAGAAAAAATGACTTAGAAACAGGTAAAAGGCATGAAAGTAGAGTATGTGATGCCAGCTGTTGGTCAGCCCTGTGCCACTAAAGATACCGTGTCAACTGGAAGCAATATTTCTTTTATACCTTACAGATACATAGAAATGTTGTTCATAGTCTAACTCCGCCTCCCACTTAAAGCAGGGTTAGTAGCAACACTAGATCAGGTCAGCTCCTCTCAAATATTTACCATCATTAATGGGTTGTGCCATAAAAACATGAATTAGAAACTTCATGTATATATCAAGCAATCATTGACATATGCCAATAGATTTTTCCTTTTAGCTTGTTTAAATAGAAAATAATTTGTATAGCATTTGTGCATAATCAGTCTTGCTCATATACACAAGCAGTATTTCAAGCTAGAAATCCAAATTCTGTATATGTGCTACACATATATATATATAATAATACTGAGCACGGTTTATATCTGTTCAATAACAACTTTTCAACGTCACCATAAAAAATTTAAGCTCTATCCTACAGACCTGTATTACAAAAGCATATAGCATAGCACAACTGCCTCTGTCTCAGAAAAGCAAGAATTCTCAGAGATCATCAAGAGTATTAAAGTAGCAAAACTTTACAGTACTGAGTTTTCAGACTCAATTATTTTCTCGCCTTGGTATTTTTCACAATTTAGTTTGATTAAAACTAAACCAAGGCAAGAAAAAGCAGTGAAGATAATCCATGCATCAGTGTTCATAAATCCCTAGCAACAGGGCTAAGTCCAATTCTTCCCCCCCAAAAAAAGAAAAAAAAAAAACAGTTTATAAAGATTTACGCCTTCAAGACCACAATAATGCTGTACTTTTCACCAAAGATCAATAATACCACATCTTTCAATGCACCATCTCCTGCTTTTGTAAAAGCCGCTGCACTCCCTCAGGCAGCCTCATTTCCTTTTCTATTTATCTGTTTGGAACAGTGGCCAACTTCTATGCAATGGAAAACAGAAACCAGCTTAGCAAAAGACAGGTTTAACCAACCCAACAGGCAACAGCTGGAATAAAAAAAAAAAAAAAAAAAAAAAAAAAAAAAGGAAAATAAAAATAAAAAGAAAAAAGACTTTAGTTTACTAGGATAATGGTTAGCAATGTTGGGATTTGTAGAAATATATGGGCACATAAACCAAGACAGTGCAAAATGAAAGTTATAAAAGCTTCAATATATCAAGACTTAAAACACTCTAAAAGACATCAGAAAGGATCTTTGCTTTCCTTCCATTAACATTTAAGGTTTCTTGTTACAGATTAATGTAATGTGTTGAAGACCTTGCTGCTCCCTCCCTCTCCTCATAAATTGCTCTTCAAGAAGTGTTTTCAGACAGCAAGTGAACAAATTATGTTTGTGTTGTGGCACAGTAGATTAACTTGAAGGGAATCTAGCAGGCCAGGCTGCACACAGTTATTTTTACAATAGCTATTTAGAAAAGCTTACTTCAAATTATCAGCTTTTAAAAAATCTGGCAGCCCAGACTAAAAGTACAAATGCAACAAAACTGGTCTCAAGTAAGCTGCTTCCTAATCAAGGGTCAATAGTCTCTCTGCATCTCCCATCAGGAGCAAGTTAATTAGTAAGCAGTGAGCAATTAAAAACACATACAAAATACCATTCCGTCCTGAGGAGGGTCTGACTCCACCATCACTGTGTCCCTGAAGACACTGTTTTTTCAGAGTTCAGAACATTTCTTCTGTCAGACGCTTTGTACCTTTGGAAGCTGATATACCACTGATTGTAAATTGTAGCAGTCATGGCTGTTAGTAATGCCATAGAGATAGAGCATTTGGGACGGCTTCCTTAGTCTTTTTGGTGTTTATTGTTTTGCCTACATGCCGCTTCAAGTTCTTTTACTCTTCAACTGTTTCTCATACACAAGAACAAACAAAATTCACATATATATGTGAATAAAAATACGTTGATAAAAGATATCATTAGAGAACTTTTTTTTTTTTTTTCTGAGAAAATGATGCTCCAGAGCATGTTATATTTCCAGTCCTTCGATTAGACAGGTATTTTTTCTGAGTCAAGACAGAAACTGAACACCTTAACTGCTCCTAACTTTATCCCTGAGGTATGAAGCTTCATTTCTTCTACAGCTTATGCAAAAGAAGTAGCAGTTAAAAGAAATATTCAATTTTTTCCACCAATAGAAGTGACAAGAGGACTTTATTGGAACTCATTTGCTTGTGAGCACTAACTTGGTATTACTGCCTGCGGTATTTTTGAGTCAAGCTGATTCTGTGAGATTAAGTACTTGGCTGACAGGATTTTTTATTTTAATTTTTTTAAAAACCTCATAGTTTAAATTTTAACCTCAGCAAACTAGCCTGGATTCCAGAAGCTGCATACTCCTACGAACACAAAAAAGGACATTACCAGTTTCTTTGGATATCAACCTTCTGAAATGTACAGTTACTGAGGCTGCCCGGCATTGCAGGTGCTAGCTAAAGAGCCTACCACTCAGACTACCACTTCAGTGGCAAACAAGGAAAATAAGTGCCTGTACATAAAAAAAAAAAAAAAAAAAAAGCAGAACAAACATTAATTTGTTCATGAATTCAAAATGCCCTTCATAGCCAAATCGCACAAACTCAGCAGAGACCACATGCCCTGTAGATCTCATTCAAAAGCCACACAACTTAATGCACATCTCCTTTTCTCTTCTGCTCCCTTACGGCATTAGAGATACATATTAAGATAGGCAGGAAAGCTTTAGGTTTATCTCCAACTTACCAGACTAAGAGGGTAACAGCTAAAAACTTCATATGTTTTGTTGAATATTTAGTTCTGTAATAGGAATTGAAGTGTAATATCACTAATTGGACTGTATATTTAAAATTCACAAGCATATTCTAAAATTCAAGTAAACTAAAGATGTATCTAGCACGTGAAATCTAGGCCTCGGTGTAAACAGTCATATTTCCTACATATCCATTATTTTCTGCTGTTTTTGTTAATTACTGTCATTGACAAGCATGTCCCTTGTAATTTTCTGCCACGTTAGCAGAGGACAGGTGAAAAAAAAAAAAAACAACATCAACTTTTAGGTCACTCAACCATGTTCACCAACACTAAAACACTAAAATAATGCAGTTAGACCTCTGGAACACCAGTTTGTCAGAACAACCATAATCATTTGTCAGGGGGTACCTACATTTCTCCAGACCTGACGAGCACCCTGATTCATCCATATCTGCAGAACATAATTCGATTACTTTGTTATAAACTTACATTTTACCACTCTACATTGAGTTCCTCCCAGAGAAAGATATATTTAAAGACAAAAATGTCTGCTGAAATTCAAATTAAGCTTTAGCATGCGGCACTATTTTACAGCACTGAAATGTAATTTCAGAGGCTGAAAATTTCCTAGCTGAAAGAGGCACTCACTCCTTGCCAATTAAACACTTGCATCCGTCTAAGAGATCAATCCGTCCTCCAGACTGTATTGAACAAAGACCCTTAGAAAAGCCTCTGCTCAGGCTATGTAGTACTGAAAAAAATACTGTAGCTTTGTGAATTAGTAAACAATAGCAGTTTGAAGCTCACACATTTACTTTTTCTGCTGCTTTGAGTATAAATTCCTGTATGTCACATCTTTGAGTTTAAACATTTTCTACAATAAATCGTGTCAATAATTTTTCATTACTGATAAATGTAATATTGAAGATTTATAATTTTTAAGTCTTGAACAGCCAAACTCATACCTAAAGTTAAAGAAATACAGAATTAATAAGTCAGTGGGAGCCAGACATGTATATCCACAATTGCCTGAGATTGACTTCCTTAGGAGTATCTGAAGAATATTCCAGCTATAACAGAACAGAGAATATCTTTTTAGCTACGTATTTTAAATTATTATTTTGAAGTCTGCAAAATGTTTACTATACCAGAAAATGGCACTTTTTTTTTTTTTTTTTAAAGAGTTTATATATGCCATCAAGAAGATGAAATGAGAAGCCTTAAGTTCATTTGAGACTTAAAATAATTTTTGGAAATTATTTACTAGCTAAGTTTTTCTTCTTGCAATATGACTTTTAAGATCCAGAGCAATATCCACTAGTATATTGCCTATTTTCAGGACAGTCAAATTCTACATGAGATGTTTTTTTTCCCCTTTTTAAACCTCAGAGTTCTCTGTAAATTCGAACCACAAAGCTATACAGCCTAGCTAAATATAGCATATAACAGTATCTTGTTTATATTGATAAACCATCAACAACATCAAACATCTAGATCACAAGATACTGTAGAACGGTTTCTCAATACTGAAGTGTCAGTTATTTCTCCCACCCCTTGTCAATTAACAGCTAACAAAATAAAAGTTTTATTTGTGGATATTATTAATTTGTCAACTAGATTCTGCAACAGCTTCTCAGATCTGTCTGTTTCTATATGGGGTCAATAAAATTACAAAAGCTATGGATAAAGTGTGTAGAGAATAAGGAAAACTATTCATTTGTTTTTGTAATAAGAGAAATAAATACCATATAAAGTTGTTAGCCAGTATGTTAGAAAACATACCAAATGGGATGAAATGAGAACTGTGATACACATTGTCACATGGTATCAGAAATTTACACAAGTTCATTCATGATAACCAGTAACAGCAATATTTACCTAACCACAAAATACACAAAATGAAGATAAAATGGGTAGACTTTTTAAGCTGCTTATGAACATTTCTTTCTATGGCTAAAGGTGGCTCAAGAACTATAAGCTACATATGTAATAAGAAAACAGTAATTTCTAAATAATTGCAGGATCCAGATCTGCTAACCCAGTTATCTAAGGTGTATGTGTATGCATATATGCATATATGCATATATATATATATATATATATATATATATATATGAATAAATATATAAAGTTCCTAACGAGTCACCAAATGTTTACCAGCATATTAGAGGAAAAAGACTAATAATGACAGTAGTTAAATGCATATTCATGTTGGAATATGGCCATTATACTAAAATCAGCTACTGAAGACATTAACTCAAAAAGAATAATAATATCATTTGTTAAATCAGAAGCCAATTAATTACTTTCTTTCAGAAGCATCAAAGGATTCATTAAGCACGAACATGAAAAGTACAGAGAAATCCAGATCTCGCTTAACGTGATTTATTTCCATGTTATTTTGTTAACTTAAAAAAATCCATTAAATTACTAACAAATTAATTAGCAGTTTGTTTTTCAGGGCAGGGAGGTTTTAGGCTGCTTTTCAGAGACATTGTTCTTTATACATGTCCAAATTCTGCTTTTTCAGATTTGCTTGATTATACCACCTTATTCCATTATTTACTCACTGTGATATTATTTGCAGCAAAACCACTCTTACGTAGCCTTAGCCAGGCAGACAAAAGGCACCAGAAGTATTTTAGAAACAGAACCCAAGAGTTCAGCCACTAAAGAGTTCTTCAAAAAGGCATTTTTTGAAGATTGAGGAAGCAATCCAGACTTACACCGAACTGCATGAATGCTGAAGGCAGCATTAGCTTCTAATGAGGAAGTGCTTATCACCAGTTATTCGTAATATTTAGCCCAGCACTCCCTTTTCCACATTCCCGGGATGTTATGGACTAGCCAGCAATACAAGCAGTTCCAATTACAACTGCAGGGTGTGCAGGTGTCAAGGTGCTGGTAGCAGGGGGGCCGCAGGCAGGGAGGAGGCCAGAGGCTGCCCTGTGCCCGGTGCAGTCAGTTCTATGGGGTCTCAGGTGGACCCACCGTATTTAAGAAAGGGCAGAAAATGCCAGATGGAGAGAGGAGGAGGAGAGAAGAGAACAGCAGAAGCAAGAGAATAGCCAGATTGGAGCTCCATGCTAGAGCAGATACACCCTAAAGAGACTGAAACCCATGGAGAACCCATACTGGGACACATGAAATGGGTGGGAAGGAAGGAGCAGCAGAGAGAAACTGCTCTGTCCTGGCCCCAACCCCTGACTGCCCCCTGCCTTGCTGAAGGCGTTGAGTATAGCCTGGGGTGGCAACAAGCAGTTGGGTGACTGGGGTAGTGAATTGGAGAGCAGAAGGGGGGGAGGAGAGGTGTCTGGAGTGAAGCTGAGCCTGGGAAAGGAAGTCAGATGTCTTTCCCCAAGTACTTTAATGTTTGTCTTTTTTTGTTCCCCAGTAATTAAATATTTATGTTAATTTGCAACAAATTAAGTTAAATTCCCCACGTCAAGTCTGTTTTACCAGTGACAGTGATTGGTTAGTGATTTCCCTGTCTTTATTCCAACCCACAAGCTTTATTGCTCCTTGTCTCCCTATTTTCTCCCTGTCCCACTGGAGCGGAGGACCAGGAAGGCAGCTGTGCGGGTGCCTGGCTGCTAGCCAGAGCCAACCCAACAGGGTAGCATGGTAACAAGGTAATACTAAAATGCCACAACAACACTATCACATTTCAACCCAGTTCTACATCACTAAAACTTACTATCCTTAAAATCATGTTACTTGATTACCAAACGCATGGCCGCTAAAGATCAGCTCTACTTCAGCTGGGAAACAGTACCAGATAATGGTCATACTTGTGCTCGCTTTCTGAGAAATCTTTGTTTCGCTGAACCATGACTCCAAAAAGAGGCCTAAAGATTTACATTCCAATTTCTTCACAGTTAACACAGCATAAGCTGCAGAGGAAAGATAAGCACGTGGTAAAGTGCTTATGACAAACATCACCAAAAAACGTTCAAGGCACTAGTGAACAAATCTGTCTAAACTGACTAGTTAGAGTAAATAATGAACAGCAATCAGGCAGCTCTATTTCCACTGGTTTGGCATAAGCACGAACCTGCAACAAAAACAAAATCAGTTTTAAATTTCTTTAATAGTTTTATGATTTGTGAAATCAGAAACTATAATTAAAAAAGCCAGAGCAAAATTCTACCAAACTTAAGGGTCACCTGCTTAGCATCTACACAAAGCATTATCGACATAAGGATGATTTTAACTTCTACATAATCCAAAGAATTGGATTATTAATATTGTTGTTAATATTGATGATGAATATTAATTAATATTGTAAATATTAATATTGTAATTGTTAATATTGTATTATAAATATTGTTGTTTACTAGTCTTTACTAGTGGTCTTTATGTACAGTCACACTCTGGGTATCCATACATCACTAAAACTGAAGATGAGAGTTTTATCAGATAGTGCCTGGACAGTGAGCACCCACATTCTGAGAGTACAGATATGTAGAGCCATAAAGTAATATGGGCTGAAAGGGACACCTGAAGTTTATTTAATCCAATGTCCTGCTCAAAGCAGGGCAATGAAACCCATTTGCACAGCAGTTTGCCCGATCAATCTCTGAATGTCTCCAAGATCAGAGAGGCTGGTTAGCTTCCTAGAGTGTTTAATTACTCTAACGGTGAAAACTGCTGTTCCTTTTCTGCTGCACACCTCTGAGAAGTCTGCCTCCATCATCCTCACGCTTTCCCATTGGGTAGCTGAAGACCACAAAAAGATGCCTGGAGCCTTATTTTCTCCAGACTGAGCAAATTCAGTTCTTTCAGGCTCTCATATGCCCTACAGTTCCCTAATCATTTTGGCTACCTCGCTGACTCGCTCCTGAACACCACATTCCTTGCTGTAGTGCAAAGCAGAAAACTGGATGTAGTACTCCAGATGTGGTCTCAAGTGCTGAATAGAAGCAATATTTGCTTCCCTGAATCAGCTGACCATACTCTTGCTAGTACAAAACAGCATACAGCTGGCCTTCTTCACCACAAGGGCACACTACTGCTCTACATTCACTTTGAGGTCTACCTGGACCCACTGGCCCCTCATCAGGACTTTGTAGCCAGTCAACCCCAGATCATCTTGAGTGGATGGGGTTTTTCCCATTCCATATGCAGGACTTTGCACTCACCTTTACCAAACTCTGTAAGGTTTCTGCCATTCCTTTTTTTCAGCCTTATGAGGTCCCTCCAAGTAGCAGTGCTGCCCTTTGATATAGCAACTGCTCCCCATAATGTGGCATCTGCAAATATGCAGAAAGTACACTCCCATCCTATTATCCAGGTCATTGATACAGACACCGAACAATACTGACCCAAGAATAATACTAGTAATCCATCATCAGTCAGATTTTTTGTTGTTGCTGACCACCCTTTGAGCCTGGCAGCCCAGCCATGTAAACGCACTCATTTGGTGCGTATTTTGCCAATTCGGCAATAAGCATGCTATGGGAGACCATGTCAAAGGCCTTGCTTAAGTGCAGGTAAACATCCACGTGTGTGGCTTCCAAGAGGATCTACTACGTAACCTTTCCAGAGACTGAGATTATGCTAAATGACCTGCAGTTCGCTGTATCCTCTTTCTTTCCCACATTGAAGGTGGGCATGGTGTTTGCCTTTTCCATTATCAAGTACTCACGTGTATGAGTTTTTTCATGTGGCACTGACCCTTTCATGTAGAACGATCCACATCGGATGAGGCACTCAGAAGTCCTGGCAGGTAGATGGCTGACAAATACCACGTCGGATACACTGGTTCTGATACTGATTCTCTCTCCAGAGGGAAGATAGCGATTCTACACTTTATTTGTTGATATAAAATGTGGTGGCAGTGGTGTCTTTATCTAACATCACAGAGGTGTGCATATAGCAATAGTCAAGAACAAACAGGGCCGGGGGGATGACACACAACATGACAACAACTTTCAAATCCCACCCCATCTCTTGAAAGAGATCGCTGGGGGTGGATGACTGAAGGGTCTGGAACTACACAGTAAGTTCAGATACTTACAAATATGCTGTCTCGCTTGCTCACATTCTTTACAGAATTGGTCTGGCTCTTTTTTATTATTATTATTATTATTTTATTTTTTTGAAACAAAATTCTATTTCCCAAACAGGGATTTTAAGTGGGACAAAAAACAAACAAACAAACAAACAAAAAAAAAAACAGAGAAAAGAGTTATGTTTCTTGGATACACTAAACACCCACTTTGATGCAGAGAAGTTAGAAGTCTAAGCATTTCCACCATTAGAATCTCTGGCATTGAAAATGAAGCTCTCTGCAGAAAAAAAGTAAGGATACCCTCAGTGTCAATGGTATGACCTCAGTGCTGTAGGGAACGGAGAAAGTAGGCTCTTCTAAACAGATTCACTACACTGAACTGTTGAGAAGATCTCAGACATATTTAAGCAGGTGCAGACAAGCATGGGCAATATACAGAACGGGTGAGATTGCAACAGTGTGTTTGTACTTTGGTGCTAATGGTACACGAATATCAACAATGCAAAACTGAGCTATCACTTGAACAAATTAAAGACTATGAATGCAAGAGGAATTCAGAAGTGCTAGAACAATAAAACTTGTATGAACAAGCTGAGTAAAGGAACTGAAACTGCTTACCTACAAACCAATTTCATAAAATACAGTGGAACTACGAAGGGAAAAATCAAAAAGGAACAAGCCAGACAGAGATGAAAACATACAATTGCTTTAATGATGAGACATGCTAAACAGATTTTAGACTTTTAAAACAAATGCATGTTTTACACATAATATGCATACATATGCGCTCACACATATAAACATATTTAATAGAAAATAAACAGAAAATGTCTTGATATATCCAGAAGACGTATTTTGAGTCAGTCTCACAAAGAAAATTAAGTAGAGAATGCCTTTAAAGTCTGAAAATAAAAGAGAAGGGGAGTGGAGAAAAAAAGAAAAAAGAAGTTTCAGGACAGTAGTTCCTGATCAAGATTCCCAGATCTAAATGAATGCAAGAGCTGGGAAGAAGATATCCGTATAAATGATTGAAGGTCAAGTAAGTGATCAAAGATCTTTCACAGCATAAAACCAGGGAAGGTTTAATACTTGCAAGGTACTTATGCAAAGTACCATTTTTACAAGACAGTCATCATAAAGAAGCTGAATCAATAGGCACTTGAAATTAGTGGTGAAAGATGCAAAAACCAGATTGATTGTTGAGTATCTATTTGATAAACTTGAGAAGTGTTTCTGACAGCATGAATACACTGTGCAGCAGCTGAGAGGGACAGGATTGAGGAACACGCAAGAAAAACAGCCCTGCGGACCCCAAGGTCAGTGCAGAAGGAGGGTAGGAGATGCTCCAGGCACTGGAGCCGAAGCAGACATCCACGCCACAGCCTATAGATACATCCCAAATGATACTGCAGCTCACAGGCAGCCCACACAGGAGCAGCCTTTTGGCAGGAACTGTGGCCCATGGAGAGGAGCCCACGCTGGAACAGGTTGTCTGGTAGGAACTGCAGCCTGCGTGGGACCCATGCTGGAGCAGCCTGTTCCTGAAGGACTGTACCTCATGGGAAGGACCCAAGCTGCAGCAATGTACATAGGACTGTAACCTGTGGGAGGGAATCCATACTGGAGCAGGGGAAAAGTGTGAGGAGGAAGAAGCGGTGGTGATGAAGCGTTATGTACTGAGCACAGCCTCCCTTCCCTACCTCCCTGCACCACTTGGTGGGGACAAGAATAAGACTCAGGAAGGAAGGAATTCAAGCCTGGAAAGAAGGTGTGGGTCGGGGGAAGGCATTTTTTACTGCTGTCTGTTTCACACCATCCTACTCTATTTTTAATTGGCAATAAATCAAATTAATTTTCCCCAAGCCATCTCTGTTTTACCCATGACAGTAACTGGTGAGTGATCTCCCTGTCCTTACCTCAACCCACAAGCTTTCATCTTATTTTCTCCCCCATCCTGCTGAGGAGGGGGAATGCCAGAACAGCTTGATGAGCCAGCCCACCACAAGAGGTGATAAAGAAGGAGCTCCTTTCGCTATCCTTGTTCTGGCAGGATCAGGATGAAATAAGATGACTGGTTAGAAAATAAAGCAGAGGGAGACTCAGCATGGTTTATGCCAATTGCTACAAGTTAAACACAGTTTGTATCTTCCATGACGCCCACACACTGCAAAACATGACAAACACGAAGGTGACAGAAACTGGAATGGAAAGGTTGTTAAACAAGAAAGACAAAACTCACCGAAAATAACTGAGGAAAATAGATCATCTAGACAAGAGTAAATTTAAAGGCTTTTCGCTGATGCTGGACAAGCTGTTAGCTTATATATTATGTACATTCAGCTTATGTATTTATATACATTCAGGGGTGCTGAGAAAGACTTATTTTCCAACATATAGAAAGTAATTGTCATGATAACTGCTAAATCAGTTTACTACAAAAACAACAAAGATAAAATTTAGTTTTTTAACAAAATGTAATTTTTTAGCAGATAAAATGTATACATGATATAAAAAGTTTTTAAAAATTCAAGTCTTTAATATTTAAAATCTGAACAAAGGCATAATAAACTGGCTAAACTGATAGCGAATGAAGAATTACTAAGGGTAAATCAAAATAAAATGGCTAACTGTACTCTGAAGAATTAATCTTTAAGGCTATCCTAGGGAAAACCCTCAGGAGACTTGGAAGGCAAGGCAAGGCTACTGAAAAGGCTAACAGGAAGATGGTCTGACCTGAATTGAAATTGAACAGTGAGCCAGAGGCAGAGCAGCTACGGAACTGCCATGCAGACTGAGTGCTCTTCTTGAGGTTTAAAAAAAATAATAATGTGACAACCTAAAGCTCACCACAAACTCTCATACAGATATGCCTCCATGTTGATTAGTATTTGAAAAGTACCGTCACCATCTGTACCATGAGAATATCTTCCTCCCTCACAGAAATATTTAAAAAATAATGATTGTCACGAGCATTTGTTCAGTGCTATGAAACACATGAGTTTTGTGCATAGGTGTTAACACTAAAATCATAAAGAATCTGAGAAACAAACAAACGCATCTAGTAAAGGTATTATTCAATGTTTATGAAATAAATCTGCAACAGAAGCAAAGCCAATGAAAAGCTGGGAGACAAAACAAATCAAAGTGATCTATGTCCTGAACCTGGGATTTGGAAAGATAACAGTCACACTTCTACAAATAACCTTGGATTTGTAGGAATACTGTCAAACGTAAGACCTGAAGGTCAATCTGGATCTAATGCACCTGGACTAAGGCGCCTCCCTGGAAAGGCTGTGTGATCAGTGGAGAAAATGAACACAGCGATAGCAACAGCGCAGAAGCAATCATCATACCTGACATGTTTTCATTTCACCTCTAACAAAAGAATGGATGCCCTTGACTGTCAGCACAGAGGAGAGCACTCCAGTTGCTGACAGAGAGAGTGTGCAGCAACCTTTTAAGCCTGGGCAGCTGATGCTCTCTCAGCACCAGTATGTCCAGCAAGAACACATCAGTAATACTGGAAACAAAAGCAGGCAGTCTCATCAGTACCAACCTACTCAATACAGCTTGGGGATGCAACGCTTTGGCTGTCTGAAAGTCCACCTAGTCCTATTATATTTTATGGAACGTTTTTCCAGCTAAACTGATATGGGAAGCTCAGTCACTGTGGAAGAACAGGAGATTTATAAAGGCTATATAAAGGTTACTATAAAGGCTTAGACAACCATAAAACCTAGATCACAGTAATAAATGCCCCAGAGACCAATACCTTCTTTCACTGAACATTTTACAGACTTTTTTCTATCGTCTCATGAAGGTGAACCTAGCACTGCTAGATGGGAGCCGTACACTTCCCTTTCAGACCCAACCTAGGTCTATTCAGAAATTAAAAGGAAAGATGTCTTTTCAAAATAATCGACAATTTTTGTACCTGCTTAGAAAAAGACTTCCAGAAAATCATAATCATATAACGGCCTGGGTTGGAAGGGACCCTAAAGATCACCTAGTTCCAACCCCACTACCATGGGCAGGGATGCCACCCACTAGCCTCAAATACCCCACATGCCCCAAGCCCCATCTAGCCTGGCCCTGAACACCTCCAGGCAGCATGGGGCAGCCACAGCTTCTCTGGGCAGTTTGTGCCAGTGCCTCACCACCTCATTGTGAAGAAATGTATTTTCTGTATGCGTTTACATTTGTTCTTTAACTAATGATGCTGGTGACTGTTAGTATCCTTACTGGAAGGCATAACTGAAACAGAATAAGGAGAGCTTTCAAAGCCTGTCAATTTAGTGTACAAACAATTACACGTAACTTGATACTGTATTTGTATCATATTCTTTCCACACCTTTCTGAAACAAGATGAGTACAGGAAGTCATCTTCATTTCTGATTTAGACTAGAAACGCAAGCACACATAAGACACTATACCAATCAGTGTTTCAAAGGAAAATTATGACAGAATAATCCCAGTTGGAAAGGACAGCAGGACGTCATCTAGTTTAACCTCACGCTCAAGGCAGGGTCAGCTATGAGATTATATCAAGTTTCTCAGGACTTTATCCAGTCAGATCTTGAAAACCACCAAGGTTTTTCTCATATCTGAACAGAACTTTTATGCCCATTGTTTCTCACCCTTCCACCATGCAACACTGTGAAGAGCCTGGTTCCACCTCCTCAATAACCTCCTTATAGTACAGACTGCTATTAGGTCCAAAGACCTTATCCAGGGTAAGCAAGGCCCATTTCCTCAGCTTTTTCCCACAAGGCCTGTACTTCAGCCCACTACCCAGCTTGGCACCCCTTCAAGGAACTCACTAATTTGTATTTTCTTTGGATAGGGCAGCCCAAATCTGGATACAATATTCTACATATGGTTTCACAATTGCTAAACTGAAGGAGATAATGACTTCGCCTGTTCGTAATAGCCTCCTCCTCCACTGCCAGGGCACACGCCTGGCTCACACTCAACTTGCTGTCCACCAGGCCCCCCAGATCCTTTTCTGCAGAGCTGCTTCCCACGCAGCCCATCCCCATCCTCTGTTTCTGCAAGGAGCCTTCTTCCCACTCATTGTTGCTGAATCCCCAAGACTCCAGCCTGCTCATTCCTGCAGATTAGGTCTCTCTGACCAGCAGCTTTGCCCTAGAACATATCAACTACTCCCCCTGCTTGGTGTCATCAGCAATCTTAATGAAAGTTGACCATGTCACTTTCATCCAGGTCATTGATAAAGATTTTAATCAAGACTCAGCTCATTACAAGAAGTGGAGTAGATGTTAACTCATTAATCACTACCCAGGATCTGAAGACACTAACAGCTTTTTACCCACGTGTCTGGCCAACCACTCTGACCATAGCATTCTAATCAGAATTACGAGAATATTGTGGGAGACTGTGATGAAAGCCTTGCTAAAGGCAATGTAAATGATACCCAGTTCCTTATTCCACAAATTCAGCCATTTTATCAGAGAAGGCAGGGAGGTCAGGCATTATTTACTCTTGGTAAATTCATGCTGACTGTTCCCTTCTTGTCTTTCACTTGTGCTGAAATGTTTTCCAAAGGAACTCATCCCGCAGAATTTCCAGGGACTTGCCTGTGATCCCATGCCTTATCTTTTGACCTAGGCTGAAGACCAGATAACATCTACGTTTCCCCAGTTGTTTGAGACCCCTTCCTCTCATCTTTAAAAGAATATGAAAATAGGGAATAAGCCTTCCACTGGCATAAGCCAGCAATCTCAGCACCCTCAGTTTCATCCCATGATCTCACACAGAACAAGTACTTCCAAGTACTCCCTGACTCAATGTTCATTCAATTCACTGCTGATAGGTCTCCTTGAACCCAGGTTCCCATCAAAAAGGCCTGCTAGATCTTCTAGAGTACCTCAGCAGACTTGCATAGCACAGAAAGATGCAACATTTTGTTCAGATGTGTTCTCTCTCTATTTGCATACTGTGGGAGAATGTAGGAAGCCAAGTGGGAAGGTTGAAGAGATTGAGTAATCGATCTAGGGGCTCAACACTAGTCTGCATTTCACATTAAGAGTTCTTGAATAAACACCTCAGTTCCACATCCAGGAGTAAAGAAAAGAATTCTTCATTCCTTTCCTCCATACTCGCCCAAGAATACTAATTTTTCAGAAACCGAAGCTTATTTTTACTCTGTTTATAAAATTGAAAGGAAAATTCTATCGTGAATTCTCCTGCTTCTGTCCATACGCTGTTTGGAAACAGAGATATTGAGTAGGAAATAAGTGAGATTTATCTTGTTCTAGAGTTTTTTACAAAACATGTTTTACAGTAATAAAAACATCATTATAGTTCTAAGGTTATATCTCAAATTTATTTCTTTCAGCCTTGTTGTTTAAGGAACAAAGTCAGATGAAAAGGAACCCTTTTTTCCAAACGACTCCAACCAGAACAGTTCCCTGACACTCACTTCATCTGAAGCTATATAAAACCAGTACAACCAAGAGGGGACAGCCATGCCAAGTTATATAAGGTTAATGATACTGGAAACACAGCACTTTAAAAAGCAAATTCCATCCAAGAACTACATTAAAAATATGTGCTAAGTTCAGGACTTCCTAATAATTGGATGGCTTCATATTGAACTAATTCTGCTTTATTCTACATATGTTGAATGTGTTCTCACATTATTATAATACCAACTGTTCTCCATTTGGTACAGAGACTGAATGGTGCTAATTAGGGGACTAAAATCGTATTGATTGTAACCACTGGTATTATCCACAGCATGTGGCAATTAAATATCCACCAAGAACAAGCAGAAAACTTAGATCAGTGAGAAAATATAATTAGGGCAACAGCTATTTTTTGCTTTTGTTTTTGTGTTTATTTTTTTTTTGCCCAGAGTTCTTGTCAGGTGTCAATCATCAAATTGGTCAAACATTTCCCTACAATTTATGACACTCACACTCTTCTGTTGGAGACCTGACTAATGGCCATTCAGAAAATGTACAAATCATAGTCAATATAAAATGTGCCTTGAACATGAGGTATTATAAGATCTCCATGATACAAAGGGCTCCTCTTGTTTCCATGCAGACCATTTAGATGTGTAGCTTGGATACACATGGGTGTGCACCTTAGGGCATAATCTGTTGCACAAAAAAAAAAAAAAAAAAAAAAACAACTTGTGCAATTTAAACGATTCCAGTATCAAAAGTGATGTAAGAGCAATTGTGCTACTCACATCCTAACAGCTAGCCCAACGCTGAAGGGAGGAAAAAAAAAAAAAAAAAAAGAATATGTATTTAAAAAACAAGTAAACAGCCCCAAAGATAACAAATCAAAAGACAAAGTACTTTGTGGGGAAAAAAAAGAAAAAAAAAAAAAAACAGTTTTAGCTACCAAGTATTGCATATGAGGCTGCAGCTAATAATTACTATTTACTTCATTTATCAGTACATCTCTCATGCCTTGTGCTTAATGTTTTCCATAGGTTTCCTCTTCTCATGATTTAACATTGTACCGTTTAATATCACCTTTCAATGATGAAAAAATGACATGACAGACAATAATTCAGAACATGTTAAGAATAGGTTAGTAAGGAAGAAGCTTCCTACTGGAAATTTAATCAGCTTATGACAGTAGTAACAGTTTTGTCACCTGAAGAAATCTAATACAGCATTGCTTATGACTTGTACTTCTGGTTTATGACTTATACAAGGGAACGCATAGTATAAGTTACACCTGGCAGAAGCTCAACCAGTTACTTTAGGATTATTAAAGACCATAAGCCACCAAATTCACGTAGTCACGTGCTACCTTTTTAATTATGAAATATCTCACTACCTATTCTGATTTCTATTGGTTAAATTAACCAAAGATACCTATCAGAAGGGGACACTAACGGCAGAAATATTGTCCATCCAAAAATAATTTTCACTTAAAAAAAAGTTCCCTCTTGGAATGAAAATGCAATGAAAATATAAAAATATTGGAGTTAATATGACCCATTTTTCTGGAATAAATGTTATTTCTGCATTTTTGTAGTCTGCTATTCATGAAATACTCACTGTCTGATCAGATATGAAGTCCAAAAAAACTGCAGTGCTCAGCAGCAAAATCTCATCTCATTACATACAAGTCTGTATTGCACAGTGACCCATCCTGTTATTGATACACTACTAAAAATTGATACCTCACCTTACATGATTAACAAAATTAACTGTTACAGTTGCTCAGTTACAGAGAAATACATGTTAACTCTGCAGGACAGATAAAGCTCAACACATTCAAGAAGAGGTAGGAAAGAAAATATGTCCTGCTTCAAACCTTAGTTAAGGATATGGCAAAGCTCCTATGAATACGTATCTGAAGAGCTCACAACACTCGATACATCCAATTACCTTATGAAGAAGGAGGCAATTTTGCTGTCTAATGGTTAGCACTGAGGACAAAAGTTCTCCAATGTCTCAAACTACAGGAACCACTAACTGCATGATTTTGAATAATCACATTATATCTAACCCAATTTAATGGTTTGGAAACATTTTGCAATATGCATTCACTGACAGAAATAACACTTATCTTCCTGAGTGCTGAAATACTTAACTTCATCAGTATTTAAGTTCCTCTGAAGGCTCAAGCATTAGAAATTATACAAATGTGACTATATCCACAACAGCCTTTTATTTGGCAGCAGTGGCACTGGCTGAAAGATCCTCAGATAGTCCGTACTTGTCACATGTTGGCTGGTTTCACACAACAGTTTTGGTGCACATGAAGTATGTAACAAAGGAAACTAAAAGAGCAGCTCTGCTTGAGATGCATACCAAACGCATCCCAGTCCCTAATGGAGAAACGAAGTGAACCGTGTATCACCCCTTTGGATAACATAAAATCACACGTGCAGTGGGTTTAACAGCCAAACTGCATGCAGCATACATGAAGAGGTCCTACCACCACCAACTGTCTATCTATAATTGGGTGTTAAGGTGTTACTGCACCAAATAACTTGCTAACACATTCAACCTGGGAAGTACAGACCCACTTTTTCCAGACCAGCCTTCAAAGACTGTCTAGCATTCAGCACTTCACAAGGAAACATTAACATCTGTATTAACTGTAAAGGGAAGTGAATTAATGATTTCTTCCACAGGTTCCCAGTCTTTCAGATTAAAGAAGTCTGACATGAAACACTATAAATGGTTAATTAACAAAAAAGTGATGCTAAATACGAATTCATGATGATTCTCACAAAGAAAAGAGACAGACCTCAGACCTCTTAAAAGCAGACAGATTTGAGCTGATTCAGCCAAATGGAAAGAAGAATCATCATTTCTGAATAACTATATGCTAAATTGATTCTGCTTTGGGAAAACAAAGCATGCAGTTTTAAAAGGCTAGCCTTGAATGCATTCCCAGCCCTAGCAAAAAGTAAAAGCTTTTGCTAGATAGAAATGCTAACTTGGAACTTTCCTTAAATAGCAAACATTGGATTTTGAATCTTTTTTCTAGGGGGATGGGGAGGTAGAATGTAATGACAGTGTAACTATCAAATTCATTCAGCTGTTACATGTGAGGTGCAAAGTCCAATTTTAAAGTCAAATTGTGAAGATATTTAGTGATTTAAAACCACAATGCACAAAAAAGCCAGGTTTTGTAAGAGCAATTAGAAGACATTATTTCCAGCTATAATAGCTTATAAAGCACTAATTGTGGAACTACTAGTAGGATTTTGTACCAGAACACAATTGCCAAAAGCAGATACCTCTGACATTACATACAAACCATAACCTGAGCACACAGCAGTACCCACATTCACTTCAACTCTTGGTCAGATATGTGCACAGTACTTGAATCATGGCCAAAGCACACTTATTAAATTTTTTCTTAGCGTCAAAACCATCTGCTAGTTCAAACCAACATGAATTTGCTGTTAAGAAAAGTTTAGATCAAATCATTTTATTTCAAAATAAGGGGGGGGGGGCTGTTTTTGTATTTCCCCTCCAAAATACAGCACTGAGGATAATTCCATTCCTTGGAACCTTCCGCACAGCGAATGAGACCGGAGTAAGTCCAAACACTCTGCAAAGAGGATTACAAAATGGTTGAATGTTTCATTTTTCTTCTTTCACAAGAAATGCTTTTGATTGCATATACATAGCATAATATTTGCTTTATAATATGAAAGTATATCTATGCTTCCTTAGAAAGTTCCCTCTTTTGAGTAACTAGGCTTAGGGATCTATTAAAATGGTTACACATTAACAGGCTCAAAACCATACGGCCAAACCTGACCCATCAGATACCAGCTGAAGGAGAAAGCCTTAAAAATTGTCCTCCAAATCAAAGCATAGTTATAATAATAATTTGATATTACTCAACTGATCTACTGGCCAATAAAGAAAGACTGGGAAATTCCACAACCCTCAAAAATAAGCAGATCCTGTGGGTTCCCATAAATACACTTACTTCATGCTGGATAGAGCTAATCTTCAGAAACAACTGCATCCATTAATTTTAACATATACAGAAGAAAGTTTTCAGATATGCACATGTATTTGTTACCCTAATGTAGAACACACAAAGATTGCCATGCCTGGTCAAATTAAAGAATTATCTAGATTTTTTACGTATGCCCTCTCCCAGAGCTCTTCTGTCCTTCCTCATCAGAATCACTGAGCGGAACTACCAGAAAAGCACTGAAGTCTTGATTTTATGCTCTAATCTATTACTGTGCTCTACATTGTAAACACAACAAAGTTATTTGTATTCTTAAACTCAATGGGGACAAATAATGAGTCACTTAACAGTCTGATTCTCTGCATTTAGTCAAATGAAGGAGATAAGCCAGTTGCTTCCTACCACTCCAGTGCAGGGCATAGCATTTCCTAACAATTACCTAATTAAAAGCTTTTACTATAATGCTATTTTTATTTGCTCCCACTTCATTTTTCTAGGATTCTTCTGGGGTTTATCATTTCACTTAATCCTAATCCTTTTGTCATCCTCCGCATGGATTTGTTTCTATCATGCAGCAAACACTGAAACCACTTGCCAAAACCATTTTAAGGAACTTCATATACACATTTCTAGTCAATGTAAAAGCCAGACCCATAGTTAAGTCTTACTATGAACTGAGGGATTTCTTGTGCATCAGATAAAAAACTGTCCCATAAGGCTTCCATAAAACAAACCTTAGCCTTAAAAGAGAAAGGAGCAAATCATGACCTAAATGTTCCACTCCTTCTATACCCAAAATGCAAATAAACCCCCACTTTTTCTTCTGTATAAGAGAAAAACAAATCCAAGTCCCCTTCTATTTGTGTGCATAAGATGCACCTTCTGGCTCTTGAAAAGGAGGAAAAATACTTTCATTTTGTACTCTACTTGCAAGAAATTATTTAGTTTCAGCATGATATACATGTAGAAACCTTCAACCATAAAATCTAGCTCGCCACAGGGGAGCTGAAAGGATCTAGCCCAGGTTGCAGAAGTATGACCTCTCTTAAAGCCATGGTCTGTCATCAATCTACTGCTTCTTTAGATCCGTTCTAAGGTGTGAACTGATTACAGAACATCGGCATCATCTACAAATAAAACTTTATTTTCACAGCACGTTGGAGTTTCTTAGCTCTGTTACTTGTGACATTTCTAACATTTCCAGTAAAAGCTTAAGTAAAGTTCCAGTAAAGCTTTGGCACAATGCTCCAAATCCTTTAGCAAATCAAGCGTTTAGTATTTAACACTTCAAATTCTCAAAAAAGATGTAGCCAGAAGAATAAACCTCATGGAGGCTTATAACTAAGACTGCATGCTGCAACAGGCCATGTGGGTATCTTGTTTCACTGGTGAGGCAAGCTCTAGTTTTCTCAAGTTGCTTTTGTTGATTCATGGTTTATTTCTGCTCATCTGAGAATCAGAACCTGTACACAGTACCTGAAGAAAAAAAGATTTTCACCTCTGAATGGTGGCAGTTTGGGTGCTGCCTTGGCTTAATGGTCAGGAAAAAGCAACCAAAGTGATCAGAAGAAATACAAGACCCTTTATTCTTTGGAATCCATATCAGTATCTAATTAGAGGACCATCTCAAAAGTCACCGAGTAGCTAGGATCTGGCAAGGATCAAAACCCCATAAACTTAATGTCAGTCACTGCTTCCTCATGTAGAAATCCGTGAGGGAATCCATGTAGAAATCTTGTGTCTGTGAAATGCTCAGATGGCAAAGGAGTTATTTAGTGAAGTGCCTACTCCTTGATAGTGCTGCTCCTAAGAACATGAAGTATTTATTGGCCAGGAAAAAAACACAACCATATTTGGCTTTGATACAGATACCAACGAGACTTAGTTAATCTTGAACTATCATTCATTACTTACTTGTTTTTCCCAAACCTTAGGCTGTGTCCCTGTCTCTCTCCTCAGCCAAATGGGGTAGAGATGCAAGGGGTAAAAACATAAGGCAAGAAGCAGTAAATGGCTGCCCTGTAGAAGAAAGGGATGGCATTGCACTATAGAACTTCAAAATAATGGAGGTACACAGCAGATGTTAACAAAGCACTGTCTTAGAAAAATATAATTTATTGTAACTTCTCTGCTTATTTGCAAAGCATTGAAAAAGATCTTTCTATTGGACAGCTGACCTCCATCCCTTTCTCCCTCCCTCAAGAAAAAGCATGTTTTTATTGTATTATGCATGAGATTACAAAAGTCATCACCCCTGTGAACTAGTTTTACCTTGCATGCTTGCAATGAACTGCCTGAGATTACTGGGAAACTATATATTGCCTTTAAATTGCTTTTGATGTTGTGGAATCAAATCCTGGAAGAATCTAAATGCCTCTGAACAGCTCCTCACCCTTGCTGACTTACAGTATTTATTTTCCAAGACACTGACAAGAATCATTAGATCTCAAAAGCAATCCACACAGGAGATGCAGGCAGCATAAAACAGCAAGGACTCAATCGTTTTCCTCTGTTTCAAAAGGATTCTTGACCAGCAGTCCCTACTCAGAGAAAAGCAAAAGAAGACCAATGTGCACACATTTAAACCATTTAAAAACAATAGGAAAAAATAATGATACACGATCTTTTTCTGTAAAAAAAAGCTTATATACAAGCAAGTAGCAATTTTTAGCATAAACATCAAAACTTAGGTTTACCAATGATAATATATTACTTTGCATTCATGAAATTGCTGAAATTAAACTGAAGAAGTCAATCATACGGTATTTTTTCCAGTAGCTATTATACACTGCTGGAAGCTGAACTTCTCTGATTTCTGATGCCACGACCCCTGAAAGAACTCTCAATAGGTGTCCTGTGCCAGTATTTTGGCATCTGATTAGGTTAATTTCAATTAGCATATATGCAATAAGAAGAGTATTTTATGCTTTTAATTAATTTATTTTAAAATAATGCAGTCTCTTCCAAAGGTGAAACCATAAAATTAGTTTCTTCATGGAGTTCAACTGAAAAAATTCAAATTATCATAAAAAATCCTCAAGTATCGATCTGGATATTGCTAATGAATCCTTTCATATATTCTTTCTTTTTGTTATGATTGAAATGTAAACACCAACTCTGCAGTTGCAAACTATGATTTATACTGGTATGCTTCAGTTTCTCCCAATCAGGGCAAAAGTTTTCAGAGTTTAATCCAAGGCAGTAAAAGAAATACTGTCATTCCCTTAGGATAAATACAGGAAAACTATTTAAGAATTTTTTTGGAAGCGAAGGTGGTGACCATACAGGACAACACAACAGGGCATGACTGAGTTGCAAAGCTGTAAATGCACGAAGAAACTACTTCCACTTTGCAGTCTAAGGTACTATTGCAACCACTAGGGAGGTCAATCAGATTAACTCACATCAACACAGGATGATACTAACCATGCTTTTCCTTGGATTTTGTTCACTACAAAAGGTGACTATGGTCCTTCCAAGAGGACCCATTATAAATATAAAAATACTGTCTAAAGATACAGTTATGTATATCTTGTACGTTATGAAACTAGTTTTTGCTGAAAACACTTTCTTTTCAAGGTGTAGTAATTATCTTCAGGGGAAAAAACAACTGAGGTACAGTTATGACCCTCTGCATTTAGAATTCTTGCCTTTGTTCATTAGATTATGCTAAAATAATACAGAAAATGTAGGAAAAACAAATCTGTAGTACCAAATAGCTATGCATTCGTGCTGACATGCCATTGTAATTTGATTTCTGTCAAGAAGCTCAAATCACCAGAGATCACTACTACCTTTGATAACTTATCCAACACAGTAATTTCTTTCAAAGTACAGAAATATCACTTCTAAACTCTTTTGCTCTATAGCCTTTATCAGAGACTATCATATATAGAGAAATGTATTTACACTAAATACATAAAGCTTCTGTCTTACCAATGGCTCAAGCATTACACAGACAGTTAACAAGATCTCAGGTACCTACTGTGCTTAAAAAAAGAGTATTCCTTCCAACCATGAGCTTAGGGATGGTGGCCCATTCTACTGTGGGCCACCTTCAAGTCTGTGAGACTTTCTAAAATCACCAGATTGGGGGAAAAGAAAAAAAAAAAAAAAAGAAAAAAAGCTGCTCAATTTCAATTTTTGGCCTGGAAGGCATACATGAAGACTGGCATGCGTATAATCGGTAGCGCTTCAACCCTTTTTCCATGGACTGGCATTTCCATCAGAAGTGCTCCTCTCCTTTCTACTTAAATCAATACCACACAGAAAAAGAAAGACACACAAGAATACTACATTTAGTATTAGAAAGCTCTAAGAGCAGTACAAGACATCTACTAAAATGAACAGGAATGTAGAAATATCTCTGTGCTACTGCTATCAGTTCTCACTGTTCAGCTGCTCACTGAGTGACGAGCAGGAAGCTCGATCTGTTCCAAACCTGAGCCTGACACAGTTTCAGGATATATACCACATACTTTAGATAAAGAAAGAACACTTTAGGGGAAAAAAAAAAATAAGGGAAAACGACTCAAATACCAGAAGAAAGATAATAGAAAAAAAAAAAAACAACAACAACAACTTCTAGAGAAATCTAGTAATTCAGATATGATTTTTGAAAAATATAAATACTGAACGGTGAAGTAATATGTCCCAACCCCAGTTAGGAAGCTGAACAGCCTCACTGCACAGCAAACAGAGAATTTAAATAGCAGAGTAGGGGAACAGTCTACTATACGTTACTTCAAGTAACTCCTCTTCCAGCTTAACAGAAAAAAGCACAGGCAAACTACTAAAGAAATTCAACTGATGCCACCCACTTTATTAAAAGCTGCTTTTAAGCTGCCAGTGTTATCCCCCCCCCCCTTTTTTTTTTTTAATGAAACAAGTAGGGACCAGCTGTTCAGCCTATGCTAAAGTTAAAAGCAACTCAGGGATGACTTCAGATCAGTAAGAAACATGGAAGAAAAAGAGCATTAGGGAACTTTGATAAGTGCAAAACATCTAACTTTTCTTTCCATGTAGAACTGCAAAGAGGCAGAACACAGAAGGCCCATCTCTTAGTAGATTACGTGATTCAGTAGATTTCTGAAGTCGCTACACAGTGCTGCAACTTCATAAATGCTTCATACTAAGCACTCCTCAGGAGATAGCTTTGAGTCACTCCAAAAGAGAATTAAGTTATTATGTCAAGTTTCAACTGAGGAAAGACAGAGGGAACCTCAAAGCTAGCAGTGTTCTAGAGAAATGACAGATCTGTCATTGCCAAAAAATATCTAAGTGTGATACAGATGATAACTTTAAGCAATGACTATGGAACTGCACATGGCACAATTAAAGATCCATAAAGGGAGAAAAATCTATCTTTCTATTAACTAATAACCAACTCAAGAATGATACTAATATTAGAAAGATACAGTATGAGGACAAACAAATCAAAACTTTCAATATATAATTAAACAAAACAAAAAGTAAAATTAGTGGAGAGGGAGAATGAATCTGATTTTACTCTGTAGAAGTTCAGCCAGTCTGACAACAGCAGCACCCAAAGCATTTAAGAAACTAACTTATGGATGACCGTGTTAAAAAGTGAGATGCCCATTCCACACGGCTGTTAAATGGAGACCACTTCTGACTGCAAGGATGTGATCACAAAGATCTGGAGAAGACTGCTGGAGAATGCCAGCCACACTTTTCCACCTCAATAAAGTAGAATATTCTGTAAGTGCTTACCCCAAGTAAGGTGAAATTCCTTTCAGACGTATTTTCTTGGTTAAATTCTCTCACTCAGACATCCAAGGCCTCTAACCACAAAGAGACCACAAAAATACATCAAAGTAGAAAGATGTTTTCAGCCGTACTGCACTATTTCAGCCAAAACATAAATCAGATCTCAAACGGATCAGACAATGTGGTTAATTTCAATGCAGGGTGCTAGACATCAAGTTTGCACTGCACTAGTTATTTTTAAGGACAATGACCTTGGTATATACAAGTTTCAACTGAAAGGAGTTCCTTTTTTCTCTCCAGTTCCACGTAGTCCATCACGGTCCAGTTTTTAGGGAAGTTATCAAAGTGCCAAAAAAACCCTCTGTTTTTCCTTCACTCTTCTGGCTTCTAAGGAAAAGATTTTCAGGTAGCCTTTAAACCACACTCACACTAAAAAAAAAAAAAAAAAAAAAAAAAAACACACTACTTTTCAACTCAGAGAAATATACTTCCTACGAAAGCATGCTGAGGAGAGCAACACCATGCCAAAAATGAGTTCCTCCCTGGATATGCGTGTGTTTGTTAACCTTTGAGAAATCATGTGGACTCTACTTCTGGCTTCTTGCAAAGCATAGCTG
This sequence comes from Netta rufina, assembly GCF_964035555.1. Lineage (NCBI taxonomy): Eukaryota > Metazoa > Chordata > Aves > Anseriformes > Anatidae > Netta > Netta rufina. The sequence continues at coordinate 142,903,416 of NC_140123.1, forward strand.
GATAACTAACCCACACCAGACTGCAAACTACTGTATTTTTCCAAGAACCTGCTAACTCCAGGAATATTTCCATTTTAAGTACTGAGCTCCTCAAAATGAGATGACAATGACATTCCCCACGTACCAAAAGAAAGTACTTTGTCTCTTCAAGATCAGTAACAAAAGGATGAAAATGAAGTTCAGCATATGCTGTGCTCCACAGCTGTTAATACTTGCTCAGAGTAGCCGCTGAATACAGCTGTGCTGCATTACAGCTAAAAACACCTCAACCGAGCAAGGCTTAAGCAGTCTCAAACCAAGAGAGGGCTACATGGATCCATGTGCATTACATTTTCAATATTATATCTAAGTTAGCCCTGCTAAGTAACATACTCTTTAATCTCCCTGTTAGTTTTTTTCAGGAGTTCTGTTCCAATAATCACCATTTATTTGCACATGTTCACAAGAAACAGGAAAGAAAACTCAAAGACAACAATGCATATTTCACAGGAGACTGAGGTAGCAATTAACCAAAGGTCATGTTTTCACATTTTTAACTTCCAGGACTAAAAGACAACAAAGTCTTTCAAAGTTGAGGTGACAAGAACAGCAGTAAAAAAAATCCAGAGACAATCAAGTGTACAGAGAGGAGTAAAGCGCCAAGATCACAGCAAAGAGATGGCGATGACTACCAGATAATGGCATGAGTCAGCCAGCATCCTGGCTCCGTGAGTCAAGGCAGTTTTTAAACAACACATTTGTCCTTAGCTAAACTTAATATACCACACGAGTCCTGCCCATGACAAAAGGCTTTATTGAAAGGGATGTGCTGAAATATTGGTGTACAGATCTAAAATACTAGTTCCTGCAAGTACACTGAAAGATAATATAGCAGGAATATATTAAACGTGTTTGGGGGAGTGTAGGGGGTGGTAATGAACAGATTTTTCAGGTCCCCAACAGACCAGAGAAATCCCTTGTCTGTTTAGACACTGAACAAGTCTGTTTAATTACAGTAAATCCTATTAAACTGGTCTTCCTTATAAAGGCTGAAGTGACCAATTCCAACAGGCTATAGAAGACATAATGAATTCAGAGTTTAATTAGGACACACTGTTAGCTAACTATAATCTATTAATTAGCATTCTTAGTTTTTACAGCTCATTGCAATAATACCCTTTTACTTTTAAATTGCACCCTTCTCTTTTTGGACCAAAGTTATACAATTCTACCAGTGTGGTAGTAATTATAGTGATTGCCTAGAGAACAGCGGCCTGGAAATATCTGTAAATGTTTAATTAGGGGATAAAGGAAAGACAAAAAAACCCCTCAGATAGCAAAATCAGTGTTCTCCACTCTATACATATTCAGTAACCACTTAATCCATTCTAAACCAAACACTCGTTTCTCTTGCCAGATTTTCCAAGCATCCTCAGGTGTCAAAACTGATTTGATAAAAACATTGTCACTTTCAAAGGCATTCTCTTCAACATGAAAACAGAACTTTAAAACCACGAAAAGGGAATTTGGGGCTTTAAATACCCACCTGCAGCTGAAATACAAGCAGCACCAGAAAGCTGAGTGAATGGCATTTCATGTTTTCATTACACATTTCACGTATTTCATTATACTATTTTCGTTATTACAGCAGCATCCTGGTTTTGGCTGGGATAGAGTTAATTTAGAGTAGCTGGTATGAGAGTTAATTTGCTTTAGAGTAGCTGGTATGGTGCTGTGTTTGGATTTAGGATAAGAATAATGTTGATAACACAGTGATGTTTTAGCTGTTGCAGAACAGTGCTTACATCAAGCCAAGAACTTCTCAGCTTCTTGTGCTGCCCTGCCGGCAAGGAGACTGGGGATGCAGAAGGAGCTGGGAGGGGAGGCAGCCAGGACAGCTGACCAAAGAGATGTCCTGTGCCACGTGGTGTCATGATCTGCAGTAAAACTGGGAAGAATTGGCTGGGGAGACTGCTGTTGCTCAGGGATTGGCTGGGCATCAGTTGGCTGGTGGTGAGCAAATGTATTTTGCATCACTTTTTTTTGTTGCTGTTGTTGTTTCTTTTCTTTGTGTGTTTGTTGTTTTTTGTTTGTGTTCCTTTCTTACTAAACTGCCCATCTCAACGCACAAGCTCTCACATTTTAACCTTTTTCAGTTCTTCCTGCATCCCACTGGAGAGGGGAATGAGCAAATATCTGTTTGGTACTTAACTACTTACCAGTTTAAACCACAACCACCAGTATAACTGAAATTTTCACTGGGCTACTCCTAAGAAAATACTTTTGTAATAAAATTTTTTAACTTTAGGTTTTCTCCAACATGACATGAAAGTGAATAGAAAATATCACACGCATTAACAAATACCACACTGTGGTACTGTTACTCAGTAAGAATACAGTTATAACTGCATAAATTCATTACATTGTTTCATGCAAACTCAGAAAAAGCAACTTACTGTATTCAATTAGGTTTTTAAAAAACGTGAAAAGTCGAGACAGTTTCAGTGCAGCAGATTATCACTAACCAAAAAGAATCTACTGTTTAAGTCACAGGTCACCTGAAAGTACAGTGTAACGTGTCAAGTACTACCAGTACTATTTTTTTCCTCCAGTACTTTCCTTCTCCCTTTCATCTTCCCAAGCAAAACCAAAAAAAGCACTGCCTAAAATAGTAAATATACCTAAACAGCTTCAAAAACATGACCATGCTTGAATTATAGAGGCCATTTCATTAAACCTCCTTGGATACTTTAAAAGCTTTAAAAAAGGGAAAGTAATTTTTCCATGGTGAGGACTGACATGCATTTCAGGGAACCTTTCAGAACTGGACACTGGGCCTGTTTTCCATGAGGGTGGTGAGGTTTCTTACTGTTTGGCCACAAACAACTATACAGGAGTATACCAGTAGCTACTTCAGTATTAAGCAAGCAAAAAGGTCTAGATGAGAAAACCGAAAAAACTTACTGTAAGTAGAGCCGACTACAAAGAGACCTCAATTTTAACCAACATCTCGGGTTTATTTTAATCTAGAGATGCTTGTAAGACAGACAAGACAAAAGATGCCCAAGATTCTCTGTTCTTCTGCCTATTCTCTAACTAGCCAGACCACTACAAAAAAGAAAATGTGGAGTGCTTTATGAGTTGCATAACAAGATATGCACTGCTTATGACAAAAGATGAACAGGTATTAAACAGTATTACTTAAATGTAGCCAAGAACGCAGTTTATGTATTTGTGAAAGCTGCGGGACTGTAGGTTTTAACTAGAGATCTAAATTAAGACCAGCGTCATGTGAAGTTTGTTTTACTGGCAAGATGTCAACGTTCAGCACCATTCCGCTGTATTTGGGGTCAGCAGTTAGTACATTCTGCCTCTCAGAGAATGCTTCATGAGGTAAGCACTATAGAAATGATTATGAGCAGGTTAAATTACTTCCAAACGGAAAGCGAGTGGTTAGCATCAATCCCAGAAAAGAAGATGATAAACAAAGAAAAAACACAAGAAGCAGAAACCAGCACTGAAGAGGAAGCTTACAAGTCTGACAAGAAACATTTAAAAAGAGGCTTGCAAGTTGAAAACATTTTAATCATACCAATTGCCTGGGAGAAGCACCAAAATAATTTAGCTGTCTGTGTGACATGCAAGCTTATTAAACTCATTTAAATCATGCTACTGCACTAACACAACAGTGACATTAGATAACAAACCTGGTTTTCTTCTTGCAAAACTCTATACTGTTCCTTCCAAATGGTGATTTTTGAAGCTTCATCTTTCCTCAGAGCTCTCTCTTTTTTTAGCTCAGGACTCCAGAAGGTCTTGATGCTGTTCATGGAAGAGCTCAGCTTGCTCTCTTTCACCTCCACATCCTTGCGAAGCAGATCATTTTCCCGTAATACTTCTTTGAGTTGCGTCTGCAGATCCATTATCGTGTTATCCCTGGCCTGGCGCAGCGAGTGAGGCACGGTGGATGCCATACTCACTGGAGGGAGATGGTGCTCCCCAAACGCAATAGTATCGCTGGCAACTCCACTGCTGGCAATGTTAGGGCTGCTACCCATTGCAGTCATCCTAACACCATAAGGCAGCCGCCCCCCAGATCGGCCCAAAGTCATGGTGCTTTTCGGGGTGTCTGCACCCACGTTCTCATGGTCACTTAGATACATAGGGCCAGACGTAGCATAGGCAGCGTTTAAGGACTGGATATTTTCCATAGAAAGGGTTTTCCCACTGCCGCCCCCAGTACTACTCCCAGAACTGCCTCCCGTGCTGTTGGTTCGACGATGGCCCAAGCGTGGTGACCGTGGCAGCCTTGGTGAACGCCCTGGGCTCTGGTTGCTTGGCTCAACCTTGCCAACTGACCGAGCACTTCCATACATGATTACGCTGGTGGTGTGAGGCAGTTAGACAGGCATAAATCAGGAATGAGAGAAGTCCTACAAAGTTCTTCAGTGGTTGTAAGTCAGCTTAAGGCCAATCACAACTTATAAAAGATCCATTTGTCCATCTTTGGAGTCACATGCTCACGATGCTCAGGACCATATCTGTGCCAAGAAAAAGAACACATTAAAGATCCAGTTTATCAGAAAATATTTCATCCCATGTTAGAATAAGAGCATATTCTACCACCATTGTATTCCTCCAGCATCCTTTTAATTCCCACCAGCAATAAAAGCGATCTTTTATTTCAACCCTAACAGTTGAACTCAAAAAGGAACTTCTATTCTTGTTTTTCCGTTGTCATGTTATAAAGGTAAAGAGAATGAAAACCTCATCAGTTTTCAAGCCATAATTTTGTTGATCATGATCTGAACTCTACAAATGTTGAGTAACTTCTTTTTTCCCTGCTATTTCTAACTCACCCTTTCCTTCACCTGTTACTTTTCTGAGTAAAAGAGACTTAACCAAAATTTAAACCTCATTCGGTTGTATTTTTTCTTTCAAGCACTGCTAGCTCCTATAGGACAGTTTCTAAATCCAGTGTGTACCTACACTGGAAAATGGTTCCAATCTCTTATTTGTTCTCTAAACAAGACTTAAATCTTTGTTCGGGTTAAATAAATATTTTAATCGAAATATACTTCTCATTTATCAGCTCAGATTAATTTTATTAAATGCTATCATTCCAACAGCAGGGACCTCTCCAAAAATAGAACAGCATGACAACACCATGCTGCAGTTCCCCCTCCCTGTTATTTTTGTATTCCTTATTTTATGCATATTTTGCCATTTTGTAAGTGTGCTAGCAAGTACCTCTTTGGTACAGGCACTGGGCAGACACCACAGATAGTCAAGATCTATCACAAGGGCAAGAAACAGGGGTGAAATCTATTCTCATGACTGAGCTACAGCACTGTGGGACTATTTCCACCACTACCCAGTTCTCACTTTTTTTTTTTTTTTAATTTATTTGTTCAGTAAAAACTATTTCAAGCTCAACTAAAATGAAAAATAAAACAAGACTGAAAGATTTCTGGTCTGATCTCTCCCAGTTTGATGAAAGATGACCTAGTGGTGTCCAAAGTCACCACATATATCGTAACATATCTCCTTTCACACTGGCTTTCATCCAGCCTCACCTTCTGCTAGGAAGTTTGGTTTGCCAGATATTAGGAACCAATCAATATTTGCAGCTCCTATTGCTGAGGGCATGTTTGTGAGTTGAGCAAGCAGATAAAGTATTACAGTTAAGAGAAGAGTACACTTACAAAAAAAATTTAGAACTTGGGGAGTATGGGGGGAAGGTAGAAGAGGGTTGAAAACAGATTAAAAAAATATTTGAAAAGTACTGGATGAGGGTAGAAAACAAGAGGGGAGGTAGAAGTCTGATGAAGGAAAGACACATGATTCTTGCTCTCACTAAACAGTCACTACAGGAACACAATGCAAGAAACTGTTTAAACATGGAGTTTTAAATCACAAAACAACATCTGAGTAGAACAGCTCCATTTACACGCTATTTAATGGAAAATACAACAGCATGAGTAATTTCACAAAGCTTACTGTGTAGCTGCTACTGTGCTTCATGAGCAGTGCTCAAGAAGTTCAAGTGCTCATTCTGTCTTTTTTTATAAATGACAACCATAGCTACCCTGCTCAGTCTACCAACAACATTGCTATGGAGCATTTTAAACACACATGTAAAGTAAAAAAGGCCATGGAAAGATTGCTGGTGGCATTCATAATTAAAGTTAGCTCCCAAAATATCATCTACAGGTTTGTTTTTTAAAAGCAAGTTACAGATAGGAAGTTTCTCATACTTCAGCCAGGTATCCTTATGCAAAGCAGTACAGAAATACAAACTAAGAAACAGTGCCGACTTTGTTGCACTGAAGTCACTTCAATAATCAAGACACTGTGCCCCAGATCTGGAAAGAAAACACTTTTTCCAAATAGAAAAGCTAGTTCAGACTAATCTCAGCGTTTGAGGCATCAAAATGCTAAAAATGCTGCCACAGCACCCACTGAGCACTCAAAACAAGTTAGATATTTCTTCGACACTACAGAAATTACCTTCATCTGAGAGCTTGTCTTTATGAGGATTCTCACAAAAATTAATCCATAGTACTTAATTTGCTAGAAACTCGCCACCGTAACTCACTGTGAACACTCATTCACTTAAACATCTTTAAATGTTTCAGCCCAAACCAAAACTGTTTTATTTCATGAGTTTCAGCTAAAGCACTTTCCCCTCCAAAAACACGAAGTTTAGATGTTGCTAGCAGTACGTTACTGAGGCATGCAGAAACATCACCTAGCAAGTGCTTAACAACACACAAGAAGCATGCAAAAGATTTTAGATTATTTCTAATCAGCTAATCACCCCCAAAAAGGGAAAAGGGGGAAAAAAAATAATGAAGAGTTTAAACTCATGGAATTACTCTTTGGTTTAGGTAATATTCTGTCAAACTATTAATAGCTTTTGAATGAATGAAAGCGACTAGTGTCCTTGGCAGGAAAGTCACTTCCCACGCAGCTGAGCGGAGCTGGTCGCACACAAGGCGCGGTTCCGCGGTGATGTTCTGACACAGCAGGCAGCAGATTAATCCTCTTCCAGCGCAGCTGAAAACACCAGTTCTATACCAGCTCATCTCCTACCCCTTTTTCACAGGCAGGCATCCTCTCTATTAGTCCAAAAATAATAAAAATAAATTAAGGAATTCAATCTATGAATAGCAACTGCTAGAATTTGCTACTGAGTTAGAACATCATCAGAAGTAGAGGCAGGACTAAGAGTGGGCACATGTGGCAGCCAGGAAAAGACACCAATTCCATACATTACATGGCACTCGCTTTTCTAAACAAGCAAACAAACAAACAAAAAAGTCTTTGGAAACAAGAAAACTTAACCCACCGCTACTTCTCTTCAAATAAGAACTTTCACTATATAATTTTTAGACTTGAAAATTGTGACTATTCCAAATACTAACTAAATACACCTTTCCAATCACGCAGCCAGTTCCAGTATTTTCACTAACACAGAAACTTGTCATGGTTCAATGAGAAAAAAAAAAATCACATTACAATTCCTCTTTTTGATTTATTTTTTTTCTAGTAGCATTCATCACTGATTATTTCATTTTACTGCTGAATCCAGAAGCAGAAGTAGTTAAAGAGAATTCAGACTAGCAAGAATATCTTTCATCCTGGAAACAGCAAAGTGAAGGAAATGACAGAAATGCCTCCTCCCATTTGCAATAGCAATTGATCAGGAAGAAGGAAGTTATAGATCTCTTCCAGTAAGCATGGAAGACTTCAGAAAGCACCATAACCAGAAAATGTAGCTTTTCAATATTCTGACCCACACTAGCATTTTATTAGGAGTCTCAGAAGTAGGGCCTCTTATCTTTCATGAATCCAAGATGCAGCACTTTCTTTTTTCCTCTGTGACTTGAGGTTTACTTGCAGATAGATCATCCCTTAACCTTACAGGGTGGTCAAAACCACAAGGAACACTGTTGAACTGTGACACGAATGCTTTGCAAATTCCCCTGTTGGTTTTAAAAAATTTCAGTCTTTTCTGTCAATACAGGAAGCCTCACCTATGATTACAAATAAAGATTATAAGCTGAAAGCGTTTAAAAAATAATAATAAAGTGCTGAGGTCAGTGCTAAACCATTTTTCCCCTCAAGGTACAACGCATACTTCCACAGCTACGAAACAAAACTCTTTTGTTCACTCTTCATTAGTGAACAAAAGCTTCCAAAGGGTATCATATCTGCAAGCTAATTAAATATAATCCTAAAAAATTAACATCAGTCAAGCCAAAAACACCGTACAGGTATCTAAAGATCAGCATAGCAGCTTTGCCAGAACAGAGACATGCAATCAACCTGCTTTAGGTGTTAGTTGTAAATGCCATCTTGTGATCATGAATGAGATGAACACCAAGAACGGTTTAAAAAAAAAAAAAAAAAAAAAAGTATAGTCTGACAAACATTTAAACATACTACAGTGTAACTCATGGCAACAAAAATTAAATAATTTCATTAACAGAGCCCAGTTACACTCAGTGAAAAGCAACAGAGGATCGAGTCGCGGCCTTCAAAACAGCAAGGCAGCTACTTCTCCAAGAAGTCTATCATTATCCAGAGCCATGCATCAGTACAAGTGGTTAACTATCTGCTGCCCCAGAAGCCAGCATGCTGAAAATGCAGCCACACCAATTCTGCACGGCTTCATGGAAATGGATGTGTACGGCAGCTACAAAGTGAGGGAAGGCACGAACAGGTCGTCTTGTGAAAAGATCTAGTGGTTTTCAACAAAAGAGCTGTATTCGGGCATTCCAGAAGTGTAAGAATTGCTGGAGGGACCAGATTAATATCAGGTTCAGGATAAAGAACCCAACAAAATGAGATGCATTTACCAACACTGTCACACTCAGCCCCTATTTCTAGCATCAGATGTGGACCAATGGCTCAGAAAGCAGACGTTCCTGGCTACACCTATCAGAAAACCTCTGTTAATGGTGCTTCGGTTTTGTCAATCTCCAGAGAATCTTTCTTATAAATATATAAAGCCTCTCACACTCCTTCCCAAATCCCAGATCTCCAGGAACAACAGTAATAACACAGTAACTACTTTTAGGTAAGGAAGCAAACCAAATACAGAAAAACGTATTGCGAAAGCATAGGAATATCCCTGCTTACATTCGCTAAAACAAAGAGACGTTGAGGATAACCTTTGCTGCCTTCAATAGGTAATGCTTCCTCGGAACTGGTTTGCTGGAGTTTCCATTCAGCACTGCCACAAGCTGATGGACAAAAGCACATACAGAGCTAGCTCTGTAAGAGCATCACTGCCCGATACTCAGGAACCAAGCAGTCCAGCAGTGAATGAGGCAGGAAAACCCATCTTACAGCACAGTGACGCCTCCAGTGTCTCCCATCAGTCACATACTCAGCTTCCAGAAGAATGAACTTGCCTGTTCATTCCCTGTTTGCAGAAGGAGAGCTTTGTACGTCAGTTCTACTACAGCAACAAAGAAGTCAGCCTTTCCAAGGAGCAGCCTGAATCTGACAATGCAGTGAGGCAGACACACTGCACTTCATTAACAAAGGTATTCATTTTTCACAATTAATACCCTTACAGTTAATCAAGATATGCAGTAGGACCTGGACTTCCCTGTTACTTTCTGGTGTGCACCACAAATTACAAAAGCCAGGGTATGCACTTTTTATAAAGAATGAAGAGTATTTATCTTACAGTTTGACTTGTTGGCTTGGAAGTTATTAGGTTTATCTGTCCTCTAGGCTTTAGATTTGCCCTTTTAGATTTGCAAAGAAAGCTTGCCAATTTTCATAGCAAATTAGTGACTACTACACAGAAAAAGGGCAGAAGAAAGTTATCTTGGAAATTGTTTGCAAGCCAGCCAGTGCTGGATACAAGGCACTGAACCCGTGGAATTCAGGGTTGTTTATCCATATCAAAATACTTTTATCCTCACAGCCCTGACTGCAAGAAAGCAAAGGAGATTAACAAAACTAAGACAGAAAGATGACAGAAAAGTTACTGTTCATATTGTGATTGATTCTCATTCCTAGATGTGTATGAAAAGATGTCAAAGCACCAACATCTGTTTATGTCCAAGCCATTTTAGTGGTGTTTTTTTTTTTTTTGAGTTCACCTACTTGAACATCTGCTGAGTTGACTGAAAGTCATAGTGCCCTTATTCTGCTTCAGTGAACACAAGAAAATGTAAATTGATGTGTTCTCCCTCACAAATGCAGACAGAGAAATCTTCCTAAAAAAAGAATCTCAAAAATCACTGAGAATGTGGCTTTGACATTTTGAGAACCACGTTCTGTAAATGTAGGCATCCGTGAACGCTGACCCTAACATTCTGAGGAAAATCCCAACAGTTGCACATTAAAGGTGCGTTTTGTTTCAGAACCTAAACTGCCACTCCTGTTACAAATCTTCTGAATTGGGAAGGTTGGCATAAATGGTATGCATGCACTTTAAATCATGGCGTAACACAGAAGCATCTTTATTATCTGTCCTTTGTAGATACAGTTCTGTTTCCCATTCTTCTCTTCCACGGTTTCAAGGTATTACATCCAGAACACACTGAACACAAAGCAGAACTATGCACTGGCTTCCTAGTGAAGTCCTGCCTCCCCAGCATACATTTCCTTTCAGGAGATCTACTTGCTCCGCAAGGAGGACATGACTAGGACAGCAGAACACGCCCTACCCTACAGCAGCTTCTCTGCAAAAGCAATTTCAATTGACATCAGGTTTTGCTGCTTATAATTCCAATTATTATCGGAAATGATAAAAGCACAAAGGGTACGTTTTCACCATCACAGCTTCAGACAAAGCTCACTATTATTAGAAAGATGCACATATTTCAGCTATGGCTTTGTTCACTCCTATTTACATACTGTGTGATACACCACTCGCTTATAAGCATGTTTTCCTGCAGCTCTGGAGATCAGCCTCAACCAGCAAGGGAACACAAGGTACTACTGATATTTCTAAAGGCCTTATCTCATTTTTCAGACTAAGGTGGCTCTGCTCACAACAAACTAAGAGTTAACCTGTCACTCGATTTGCTTGCACAAGCAAATTCTTCCCCCTTGTCAGGGGGTTGTGTGCCAGTAAAAATTTTTCTGTCTTCCACAGAAGAGTGGGGCACAAAGTTCTTAAGACTATCTGGACGCCATGCTTTAAGGTTTCACAGGTACGGCACAAGTCTTGGACACTGTTCAAGCACCTATTCGCTCCTTCAGTTTTGTCTTTCACTAGCAGCTTCAAATTTGTTACAAGGTGACTGGCACATGGTGCAGATACCATCACACACCGTGAATCGGCCTCAGTTGCGGCTTCTTTCCTGGGTTTACCAGAGATTGGACCCAACAGTCCCTCCCAGCCCTACCTTCTTAACACAGAGGTACACTGACAGGTCCGCAGGCACGTCAGGATTTGTGCTAGGCAATGAACTGGAGCTAAGTCCCTAACTTTAAAGCAAGTATGAGATGAAACCAACAAAATTTGGTATGTCTTTTTTCTTTTTAAAGACACTACGATGAGAAGCAACAGAAGTCAGAGCATGCACATAAACTTACTAGTGATGAAACAGCCTCGATTAAAATAATTCTCACTCTTCAAATTACCTAGAAGGTTAAAGACCTGTAGACATGGATTTACTGTGTATGGCTAAAGAGTTTATAGCCTGATTTTCAAGCATACCATCAATAAAAATCATGTGCATGTAGTACACACAGCTGTTTCTCTTTTTCCCCCAGGTGGCACGCAACCAACAGCCAACTTCCCAGTACTGGAATCAGTAAGAAACAACCCTGGAAGTGATAGAGATGCTTTAAAAACCCAGAAGTACCTAGAAGCACTGCTGAATCTGCATAGACAGCTAGCCTAGGCTCTCCACAGGTAACATCAGCACAAAGCATGCTCCTTCTACAGAATTAGAACCACAGAATGGGACCTTAAAGACCATCTGGTTCCAACCCCCTCTCATGGGCAGGGACACCACCTACTAGATCAGGCCATCCATCCTGGCCTTAAACACCTCCAGGGATGGGGCAGCCACAGCTTCTCTGGGCATCTCTGGATCTCTCTCTTAACATCTCTAGATGTTTCCCTTAGGAAATATCACTTTTCTTAAATCAACACCAGATCTTCTAGGCTCTCTTGATCTATTGCTGCTATACAGCAGCCCAGGAGGTGACACGGTTACTCCAGCTTAAGCAGATGCCAACTGACAGACAACTCCTCAACTGAGTGCTCATACTGCAGGGTGGCCAGCAAGGATCACGAACTTTATTAATTCTAGCAACTGGCTTGATTATTTGAACAGCTGCATTCATGCATCCATACAGTTCCGGGCGTACCATGCTCAGATAAAACAAGCTAGACCTGGTGAACCTACCTACAATTTTCAAAAGCCTTATCCAAGGAAGGATGACAGGGAGGGGTGAGGGGAATAACAGTGGGAGAGTATCCCGGGTATTAACCTGATAATAGAGATGAGACAAAATGTGGACAACATTTCATAAAAGGACAGGCTCAAAAATCTCAATGCTAAGACTTAGTAAAAACATGATGCCTTCACGTAGCGCAAGTAACACAAACCCAAAGAGAAAGAAAACTGCTAACATCTATGGAGTGACCTGATTACAGCAAAATTGGCAATGTGGAGAAAGTTCAAATTATATCAAACATGACAGACTCAGGTTTTACTCAGCAGATCTGCAATTTTTCTAGTTGAAGCCCTTCTTATGGATAGCATAAGATAGATAAGAACCTACAACTGCTTTACCAACTCTGCTCATGCTAGCATGGGCAAGGTGGTGATTTTTCTCATGTAGCCTCGCTCGATACACTGTAAGGGTGCTGACTCATACGTGACCCCGAACTGGGGCACACATCTGAGCTTCTGCAGTTCTCAACCCAAAATACCAAAGTGTGCCTTACAGCGATCTGTCAGGCTGCAGTAACTCAGGGGGAGAGGTTACGTTCAGCCACCTACAGCTACGGATGCAGCGCTTGCTGGGAGAAGAGGAGGGCAGGCAGAGGGTGGAGGTTACCGCTTCAGACATCCGCGCCGACCATTTCCTAAGAACCAGCGCTGTGCAGTCCAACCAGACAACTTCTTCTGGCTACGACCTGTTGGGTTTGAGGCAGCACACTGCTCACCCCACCTCCCCCACCGTGCCCCACGAGCAGCCTGCCTAATCCGCAGCGCACCCCCTGCCCTCCCCACCCGCTCGGTGCCGGTGCCCCGGCTCCGTGTGCCCCCGGGGCGCCCCCCGCCGCCCTCCCAGCTCCGCGGCCGCTCCCTGACACCTCCCCCGGCCCCCAGCCCCCCCCGGCTCCGCGGGGCTGCGGCTCGGAGCACACCCGGGAGGACCGGCGGCAGCACCGGGCCGGCTGCGGGGACAAAGCCCGGTGCCCGCTGACACCCCCCTGGGGCCGGACACACGGACACGGACACACGGAGCGGGGCAGCGGGCGGTGACAGCGTGCGGGGCCCGGCAGGGGCGAGGCCCCGCTGCCCGCTCCGCTCCGCTCCCCCCCCACACCCCCACCGCCTCCCCCCCAGCCCTCGCTCGCGGCCGCCCCGCCGCCCCCGGCCCCACCTGAGCGGCGGCTCCGCGGCCCCAAGGCCCCGCCGCAGCCCCGGCACGGCCCTGCCCGGCGGCTGCCCGCGGCCACCGGCTCCCGCAGGCCCCGCCCCGCCCCGCCGCTGGCTCCCCCCAGCGGCCGCTACCGAGCAGCGGCGGCACCGACACCACCAGCAGCGCCCCCGCCCTCCCCGTTAGCCGCCGGCTCCCACCGGAGCCCCTCACCTGCACGGCGGCTGCCCCGGCACCGGCACCGGCAGCGGGGGGAGGAGGCGGCGGCGGCGTCGCCCCGGCGCCCCCCGCCCCCTGGCGGCCCCCCCCGGCGCTGCGTCAGCCCCCGCGGGCCGCTTGGCTCCTCCGCCGCGCCGTACCGCCCCCCCCGCCCCTCCCGCCCCTTCCTGCGAGCAGGCGGTGGCGGCGGCCGGGCCCGGCACAGGTACGGGGCGGGAGGGGAGGGGAGGGGAGGGGAGGGGAGGGGAGGGGAGGGGGCGGCCGTTGGTGGGCGCGCGGGGCGGCCGTTGGGAGGCCGTTGGAGCCCGCCCCGCCGCGGGGCTCAGCCCCTGTGCAGCGGCTGCCCGCGGGCACCGTCACGCAGGGGGTGCTTCCCCGCTGCGGAGAGGCGTTAAAAAGCCTCTCCTCGCTTTTCTTTTCTTGAAATATGAAGCAGTCTGGCTGCTTTTAGAAAGAAGTATCCCCACATAAATAATGTATTCTTAGGTATTTGAGAAATATTCTTGCCAGATCTTTTCTCCAGAACGAGCGCCTTTCTTTCCATAGAATCATTTACGTTGAAAAGCCTCCAGGACCATCTGGCCCGACCGTCCCCTACCACCAGTGTCACCCACTGACCATGTCCCCAAGCACCACGTCCAGCCTCTCCTTGAGCACCCCCAGGGACGGTGACTCCACCACCTCCCTGGACAACCCGTCCCAGTGCCTGACTGCTCTTCCTGAGGAGAAATGTCTCCTCATTGCCAGCCTGAACCTCCCCTGGGGCAACTTGAGGCCATTCCCTCCAGTCCTATCACTAGTTATCTGTGAGCAGAGGCCAACCCCCAGCTCCCCACACCTTCCTTTCAGGTAGCTGTAGAGAGCAATAAGGTCTGCCCTGAGCCTCCTCTTCCCCAGACCAAACACCCCCAGCTCCCTCAGCCGCTCCTCACAGGCCTTGTGCTCCAGGCCCTTCACCAGCTCCGTAGCCCTTCTCTGGACACGCTCCAGGGCCTCGATGTCCTTCTTGTATTGAGGGGCCCAAAGCTGAACACAGCACTCGAGGTACAGCCTCACCAGAGCCGAATACAGGGGGACAATCACCTCCTGGCGCCGCTGGCTGCACTATTCCTGATCCAAGTCAGGATGCTGTTGGCCTTCTAGGCCACCTAGGCACACTGCTGGCTCATCCATCTTTACAAACGTGAAATGAGTTGTTCAGCAGTGAATTGTTCACATTTTGTTTTTGTAACTGTGAGGTGTTCAAGTTTCACACCCGGAAAAAAGCTTGTGTGCCAAACAAATTGTTTCTCCTTTCCTAAAGTTCTGTCTGTTGTCACAATAAGAGATCGCCTCTTGTAAACCTAGCTCATCGTTTGTTATAAGAGATATTTTCCTTTATAATTTCATTAAAAGATTCTTTGGGAGTGAGTGCCAGGTAATTCATTCGATGAAACATCTTCTTACAAAATTATGTAGGAATGCAAATAAAGTGAGAAGTGACATGAGGTACCTATATCCTTAGAAAGCAAATAAATGACAAATTTAGAACATTTTGGAATAGTCTGTGCTGGTATTGATGCATTTTTAACCAATAAAACTTTGTGGATCCTTTGCAGGCAAAAGTGACAATGGGGCACAATTTTAAAACAGTGAACAGAATCGTGTAGGAGTGAAGTAATTTATACCTAACATAGCTATTAAGAATGCTTAATAGTCATGCATGCCCTAAAACCAGAACAATATGCAGTCTCAAGCACAGCAACACATACATTAAACTAATCCGTTTGTATTGGAAGTGGGTTTGTAATTGCAGGGGAGGTAGGGTCCTATAACTGCTTTCAACTGATGTATTGATGTTCACAAAGGCTGTCATAACAGGAAACTCACCATAATGGGGAGATAATTTTCTTATCCTGTGTTCCAGAAATGCAGGAATTTACTGGATAGGCTTCATTTCAGATATTGGATGGTTTTGCATATTCTTAAAGAGAAACACTCCCTCACAAATTTACCAAGTTTATATGCTGAAGCTGGATAAAGGTTATAAAAATCTTTATGAATTATTGTGTTGTGGTTTGTGCAGGGAGGGTGTCATCATCCCAGACATTCCAGAAGTAAACCCAGTCCTGTCTGATAAACCTGAGGGTTAAAGGGATTTGCTTCTGAAGACACACACACAAATTCCACTGAATTAACTGGGACTGCTTGAAGGTACGTCAAATCTGAAACGTGCGTAACTGAGGAGAAATTGTTAACATTGTGTTCCTATGCCTTGAAAGCAAATATGTTTTAACTACTGCAGACAGCACAAACTTTCTGTGTTAGATGTTTTCATTCTCTTTTTGGAGTGCTTTTACTGTAAAACATAGCCTAGGTCAACAGCAATGAGAGGCATTGATAGGGTATAGGCAAGCATCAGAGGCCAACACCCAGATTTTTCTCAGCAGCTGCTCCGTTCACTACCCCCATACAAACCAATACGCTCTTTAGAGTGCTGCTGAAAATTAATATTTCATAGCTGGTTTCCCCAAACAGCCTTTTTTTGATTGAATACCTAATTTGTTGAAATTTTAAGCTTTTGCTATTGACGTTTTTAAAAAGCAACATTAAACACAATAGTGGTAAAAGCTGTTAAGATTCTTTGCCTGTTCTAGCCTACCAAGGCTGTGTTCTGCAGCGTTGTGCAACCTCTGTAGTCTTATGTGTGTTTTTCTCAGCGATAAGAAAACTTTCTGAGAATATTAGCAGTTAAAATGAAAACAATTCCCCGTAAATACTAAACAATGGTCACAGATGTAATAAATTATAATTACTAGGTATCTCTAAACCATCCTCTAAATCATCTCCATACAGGGCAAGAATACATGAACTTGAATTTGTAGTATTTAAAGGCAGATTGAAACTATGGCTTTTTAGAACTGGTTAATGCATCAGGAAATCTCCTACCGCTGCCCTGGAGGGTATTTGAGGCTCTTTTGTTCTCTAGTCAATAGCTTATCCTTATTATCTACTTCAATATTTTGATGTTTCATGTGAGTTAAAATATACAGCAAGAAGGGGAGTGAGGAAACAGCATCCTACTGAGGAGTGGAAATCTTGCCTTTCCTGGTTCCGGTGTCGAGGGAGATTTATAATTCCATTTGCAGAATTAACATTTCTTTCTTCTGAACTCCTGCTCAAATAATTTTGAAATTGAAGTCCTGTCACTTTGAAATGTTCTGAGAATTGCTTAGAGGCTTAGGGCCTTGCTGTGCTGCGTTTCACCAGCTTGAAAAAAGAAATCACATTACTCCAGTAGAATGTTTGGCTTAAACAAGATTCACAGCTGAAGCAAACTGTTGGTACAAGCAAAGCCTGAAACTAAACCAGCATCAGCTGTCTCATTCACACAAGCTGTACAGTAAATCATAACTTGAATACAAACCACTGACATGTTTAAACTGTTTATTGCAAAGACGCATACTGCTAGAATTTTCTAGTGGAATCCGATCCATTAGATTAAAACCATATGATGTGATGCTATTTTTAGTGGAATTCTGTTTCCTCATTCTCATTCAAAATCAACCCCCATACCTTATTCAGAGTTTTGTTAAAGCTATATCTCGTTTTAGAATTTAAACTGACAATGGTGCACACCTGATAAAAACTTAAAGGGTTTAATACTGATTTCAGTTAAAGCAGTATTACTTCAAACTGGCACCCACCTGCTGTGTATATAGATTTGTGGCAAACTGCTAACAGGGCTGTGTAGGCACATGCACACATTTCTTTCATTGTTTTTTTTCTCCCACAGGCTTTATACCGATTAGGATCTGATTTAGGCTGCCTGGAGTGAAAAAATATGCAGTATTGTTCAAACTTTGATTTCCTCCACCACTCCCTCACCTCTTTTTTTCTCTCCCTAAATGTCTCCCTGCTATGGATGCAGTGGACTCTGCTTAAAAAGGCGAATAGCCTACTTAAATCACGAGTACATCTCCTGGTAATATGAATTTCTATATGTTCTGTTCCAAAACCAAATATGCTAACCACAAATTGCAGCTAACCTTTGATTGCAACATATTTAACTGTATAAGCTCTGTGAAATTACACAACTATGGAACAAAAGGTAAATAATTGTAGCCAAGCAAAATTAAGGAGAAGTTGAGCTACACCTGGTATAATTATCGGTATTCACACTTGCCGAGGAAACGGCTACTATCCTTTTTTCTGAAAACTGTTTCTAAGTTCTTACTAAAAATTTGGATTCCTTGTTTAGAGATCAGAAAAACGACTTGTTTGAAAAAATGCTGAACGTAAAGTACAGTAGCAAAACATAATATTTATTAGGCTCCTACTGACTGTCAAATATCACTATCTGTAGAGGAATTTAAACTTTATCCAACTGTTTTGATATCCCATCTGTCCTGTGTGTAGATTGACTTGCCTTATATTTGTGTTGTATACAGAAGTCTTACGGACTGATAGACTAAAGCCAGCTGTACTCAGCATTTGTGTAAGTACAATCGAGATTGCCTCTGTGGGCTTATACCAAAGTGTTGCTGTATAAGCTCAGCACTACTTCTCCAGCAGCACAGTGGAGTGGAAGCCCAGTTACCACTGGGCAATTGTTGGATACTGACTTGGAAAAGGGTGCCATCTACTGAGTTATCAGCACAGCTTCTTAAAATGTGTTCTGTACAGCTTCTGTATGATTTTAAACTCTATGTGGTTTATGTGATACCGTCATAACCCAAGGCAGTTATAGTCAAAACAATCTAAAATGGAGACGAACAAGTCAGGGTATGGACAAGTACAATTTTAGAAAGTTCTTCCTGCTTTTTATCAAAGTATTGGTGAATACTGAAAGCAATGTAGGAAGACAGTGCTGAAGGATCTGAAAGAGTGAGATGTTTTGGTTTTCCTTACCTAGAATGGTACAATGCATTCACGCTTATCTAAAAGGAGAAAAATATATATACATATATATGTTACCAGTTTCATATTTAGAATAACGACTCAAAACATTTTGCTGGTGTTGTTCTAGTCTGATCTTATACGAGATCCAGATGCTGTGGAATTTTTACTTATTTATTTTACTAGCAAAAATAATATATTTGTTCTTTAAATAAAATAATCATTTAATTCAATTCAAGCTCACCCTCATTGTTTTTAATGAAGGACCAGAGCAGCACCTCTGCTTCTCGGATGAAGCTAGCTATTTCTGCCTACACAGTATAACATATTTAAGAAGAAGAATTTCGGCTGTTACAAAACATCACAATTTCTAATTGGTCCTGCAGAAGTTCCATGGAGTTAGAATTATAACATTGATGTCTAATTTATTGCAGTGGACTCAACGCTTGCTGCGCATTGGACTTCAACACCTTTTTGATATGTCTTCTTATGGACTGTTGGTCCTGTTATTTTCAGTGTTTGTATTTTCTTTTATCTTCAGGGATGCCTGAAAGTCAAGGGAAAGACAGTGAAAGCCACATCAGCAGCAGCAGTTCCAGCACTAGCAGTTCAGTTGCTCACTTTGGACAGGTCAGTTCCTTTGTCCTGAGAGGGAAGTGGAAGTTCTGTGCTTGCACTTCTGGAAATCTGCTCTACATATTTATTTCCTCCTTTTAAAGTTGGATGCTGTGCCATAAAATGGCTCATTTTATTCTCTTGTATTGGAGACGGCTTGGCTCATGTTCACACACATTCTCAGTACTGGTTCAGAAAAGTAAACTGTTTTCATTCACCTACTTAAAATAAATAAATTGGGGAA
Source organism: Netta rufina (assembly GCF_964035555.1). Taxonomy (NCBI): domain Eukaryota; kingdom Metazoa; phylum Chordata; class Aves; order Anseriformes; family Anatidae; genus Netta; species Netta rufina. Next base: position 142,922,947 of record NC_140123.1, read on the forward strand.
AAATGTACAATAATCAATTTTCCTTTTTGGAAGTGAATTCCATTCCACGCGATAGGCATTTATATGTAGTTTCTTAATGTGCACGTACATTCTCCATTTTTCCTTACATCTTCTAGTAACAACTTCACATTCTAGTACCAGAAAAAGACCAAGTTATTCCCTTAAGTTAAACAGAACCAAAGATAAATGGGTGAGGTTTGGCAGGCACTAGAACTAAATGGCACATACACACTGTCAAATACTGTTCTACTGAATGATGAGGCAGCCAATATGTGAATACACAATACTTATGATACAGGTGGTGAAATCTTTGTTCTGTCCCACATTGTAGTGTAGCAGCACTAGCTTTATCATGTTTGAATCCTTAAACATGCAATTAGGCCTCTCTAACCTTTGCAGAACGTAAACTGTATTTCTGCTAACACATACAGCAAAAGTTACAGCACTCTGGGCTTCCTAATGATACCAATGATGCTGGAGTTACCCAGAGGACCTTCCCTGCACTAGGGGAATATGCTGAACACTACTCAATAAATTTCTAGTTTGACTGGTTGCCTGAGCTGCTGTCCTCTTTGCCTTTGATGGAATATGGTGATAGAGTAAGGTTAAACGTTGGTTTTGTTGGAGTTTTTAGAGATACTTTTCATGTGAAGAATTATATTTTATTTTTGAGAGGTATGTGCAAACATATACTTGTATGCTTATGTCAGGAAGCCATGACTAAGACTATGACCACATTAAGATTTTGATAGGACACTAACAGACCTGTCTCATTTAAGTTCTTCTAATATAAGTGATGCTTATGAAAAATTGAAAAAAAATGCTACAGTTTAATAATTAGTGCTTGTATACATGTGACCCCAAGAATAAGGGAAAAAACAAACAAACAAACAATATAATGCACAAGTGTATACACACACCCCAACTTGTCAGTTACACCCTGATTCTAAAAATGAATCATACACCTCTTGAAAGGACAGTATTTGGAAAAATAGAATTAAGAATTGAAATGAGAAGAAGAGAGGGAGCTAATATGGAGGGAATGAGAAATTTTGTCTTTGTTTTCATCAAGTGTCAATATACAGCAAGTGAGTATCAAGCTATCCAACATGCTCTTCGTCAGAAACTGGGTCCGGAATATATCAGCAGTCGACAAGCTGGAGGAGGACAAAAGGTATGAATAAACTTGCACAGATATTTCAACTCACTTTTTTCTTTTCCAGGAGAACTACTGTAAAAATAATAAATAAAATGTTTTTGAAATTAATTTCCCACTGGTAGTGCAATATGCAGATATTAAAGTAAAATAAGGATAGAATGAACTCTGGCTTTAACTTAGCCATAGGTCCTTATACACTTTAGGAAAAGCCACTTTTTAGTGCTTCATCCTTTAAAAGGGAATATTTGTCTACTTGTGGAACGTTAAGTTTTTTTTCCAGAACTGGAATATATGAATCATTATATGACATTAGATGTATTTTTACCTCTTTAGCACTTGCTACCTCTACTTCCATTAATTCACTTCTATTTTCAGTCATTTCCCCCCACCACAGTTGTTATCAGGAGAAGGTGAACCTAAATCTGTACCATCATTCACATTATCCTAAATTTAGCTGTGGTTCTTCAGTGTAAGATGATCTGTGTAATTTCTTTTTAAAATAAATCATGTATATATGCGTGCATATATGTATGTGTGCCTTTCTTTTCAGGTCTGCTACATTGAGGGTCACAAGGTGATCAGTCTGGCCAATGAGATGTTTGGCTTCAATGGCTGGGCTCATTCAGTCACTCAACAGAATGTTGGTAAGTACCTCTTTAGGATTAAAAAATAAATAAAAAATCTGTCTTGTTTCACTATGAACCCCTGAAGGAAAAGTCTTTCAAATAAGGACAATGGTATCTATCCAAGAACACGATCACTTATGTGTTTCTTGGTATGTACTTTAAGTGTTAGAACCTGGCAAAAGGCATGTGGAATTTTCAGGTGTCTTAGTAGCAGGTAAGAATGAGAGAAATTTAATTATAATGTAGGTTTTCTTTTCTGTTTAGCTCTTACACAGGAATATGTCAAATTAATTATTCTAAGGGTGTTTATTAGCTATTCTAATCAAGTTTTCTGATCTCCGTGGGTGGGAACACCCAGTCAAGAGTTACAACAATTAAACCATTTGTTTTAACACCCAGCAGCCCTGAGCCTACTGTCATTCTCACCTGGAATGTTTACATTCTAAAAAGTATCTCTGAGTTAATATTTCCCTAATCTTTAGCGACTTTTTCTTTTTTCCCTACCGATTCCTCTTCTATATTTGTAGTATAAAGCTTTGAAAAAACACTTTCTAGGAAATGATATTTAGATGTTCTTAAAGCTTAAGCTTCCCCTGTCCTGAAAGTTGAAATAGTGGCTGCTAAAGAAGCATTGTCCTTGCAGATCTGTTATGCTTAGGCCCAGGTCAAGTTGTTGAAGTAGCTCAAGCCAGCTGATTGAATGTACATCTTTGCTTTTCTGCCCCACTCACTGCCACCCCATCCCCACCCCACCGCATGCCACCCCCCACACTTTCAGGAATACTTCATATATCTGGCTGGTAGATTCTAGACATAGAACAGGTTTTCATGGTTTTTCACCTAGTACGTACCACTTTATTTTTTTCCTTTTCAGTCAAGAAAAGACTGATATCATTCAAACTTTTTTTCCCCAAATTATCCTATAACAAGTCATGCCTTAGCAATTCAAAGACAGAAGATTGGTATACTTGTTTATAAACCCGTGTATCAAAAAGTGATTGCACCTCTGGCAGGTTTACAAAACAATTGATCAAGCAGACTAGATGAGTGCAGAAGTTTATATGCATAATACCAGGGTGCAAGTGTTTGACAGGTCTAGACGCTGATAACCAGAAAACAAAACATAACATACAGCATATATTCAAGTTATTAACTGTAGGCTGAGAATGATACCTTGTAAATCATGCTCCATTTTGTAGAAGACACAGTATCTCGGGCCCGTTCAGCAAGTGTGCTGCATGTTTACAAATATCCTGAACAAATAAAATAAGATCTACATGTGGATCAGAAGTCTTTTCTGTTATTTAGGATGTTACATTTTTTCCCCCCAGATTTTGTTGACCTCAACAATGGCAGGTTCTATGTGGGGGTCTGTGCATTTGTGAAAGTTCAGCTTAAGGTAAGTGGCTTTTTGTTTACTCTGGCTATAGCTGAGCAATTGCTTAAAGCTGGGAAAGAAAGTTGATGCGTTGGTCAGGCTGTGGTTCTCAAAAATATTGCTGTATACCAGAGAATATAGCAGCGCCTATAACATTGACCTTGTTATAGAATATCCAGCTAAGAGTGAATAATCAGGCTTAGGAAAGCACAACATCTAATGAGAAGTGATAGATGTGCAGAATCTCCCTTATACTTAGCTGTTTGTTGCTTTGTGTTTTTTTTTTAAATCTTACTGCAGGATGGGTCATACCATGAAGATGTAGGTTATGGAGTCAGTGAAGGCCTTAAGTCCAAGGCCTTGTCCTTAGAGAAAGCAAGAAAGGAGGCAGTAACAGATGGACTGAAGAGGGCGCTCAAGTAAGTGAAGATCAGTAGTTGTATATTTGCAGAAGGGAATTGAGAATTAACTTGTTTTCAGTGACAATGAACTGTCTTTGTTTCTCAGGTGCTTTGGGAATGCTCTTGGGAACTGCATCCTAGACAAAAACTACCTACAAGCTGTGAATAAGCTTCCACGTCAGGTGCAGTACATGGACTTTTACAGCGGGGACTGTTAGATATTGATTGTTCCTGATCATTCATGTTAAAAGGAATGTAATAACATAAATGCATCTTATTCCTGAATATTTCCTGCTATGACACCCACAGCCTTTCTGTGCTAGTTTGATTGCATGAACTTTCTCTTACTGAGTTGTTCCCTAGCATTTTACCAGAACTACTCCAAAGTTTAACCATTTGCATTAGGCAAGCTTACTGTGGTGAGGAAACAGTATTCTACTCAAGATCTTATTGTGCCATTTGGTGCCATGTTGTTTAAGTCTCTCTTTAGTGCCAGTAATGCATACAGTTACATCTGTGTTCATAACACGTTAAATGCTACACCAGCAATCGTTCACTCTTTAAACTAGCTTTTTCTAGGTGTCATCTCCTACACGAGCCCATTTAAGCTTTCTCAGTTTCACCAACTCATTTCATCACTCTCATCCAGCCACTTGTGCTTGTTCATCAGCAATGATCCCACTGGCATTCATAGACGTATCACAAATGAAATTGAAATCCTTGGGAGAATAGTGTTTGTCAAGGTAGCATGCATGTTATTTTGCCCTGTATAAGACAAGAGGCAAAACTGTTCTTTGTTTGTTCTCATTGACAGTGGTGGCACAATCTAATTTATTACTTGGAATTTTAAAATCAGATTTATATGACATATTACTCTCATTGCTGGACTTTTTCAGGAATCAAAAAAAGGATAGGAGTTGACTTCATACAGTGACACAATAGGCAGTTGCTGGAAGAGGTGATAAGAGGTTGTAGGCAGGGCAGAAGAATAGCCAGACATTGCATCTATTATCTGCATGACCTACCTTCAAACAGATAAAGCTCCTGTGTGCATTTCTGCAAAATCAGGACAATTTCATTTAGTCCTGAAGTCTCTCAAGGTGACAGCCTGTATGTCAACCAGTGATTAGCAGGAAGAACTGTTCTCTACATTTTAGTGAGCTCTGGCAGAAAATAAGGAGTTTTTCCATAAGAAAGACTCCATCCTTCGAATAAAGTTACTTAATTTTAAGTAAAATCCACACAGTAGCAATATCAGTATGTGTGCTGATGGTTATCTTGTCCCTTCACTAATCATTATTCAAACCTCTGCAAAGCTCTAATGCACATCACCGGCTAGATAGAAACTATACTTAGCATGCTCATTGCAAAAAAAAGTTCACAGTGTGCCTGTATTTTAGCTCTCAGAGGTCTGTTCATTGTTCTGTTTAGAATAGTTAACAAGTAGTTATTTTGGTAACAGTATTTTTGTACCGTGGTCTCAAGCAAAGTTAGTTTCAAAAGGTGATTTCAACTTTCAATGTAACCCAGTTGGGTCCTTCCCAAAAGAACACTGCAAAATACTAGATGCATTTATGTTACAAGGAACCTAAACATTTAGACTGGATTCTAAAAAACCGTGGCTGTTTCCAGTTGCTTCAAAGTTGTACCACAGAAAAGCAAAAGAGGTAACTGTATTTTCTTCTCATGATACATTAGCAGCACACAAGTGTCCCTGAAACTATCCTCTGCTTGGCTTCAGAATGTGTTGGTACCCAAAATTTGCAACTGAATGAGGAAAGCTGGGTGCATTAGACTTGGCTGCTGGAGAAAAGAGTAGTGTTAAGAAAATACACATTCTAACTTGCTTTAAACGCCTCAATAGTATATACTACTTAGCAAATGGTACCTCTTTAATATGAGAATAGTTAGCTTGTACAGCTGATGGGTACATGCCATTACTTTCCCTGCCATCGCTACAGTTGTGAACAGTACAGGTCTTTCTGAACAGTAATAAGCCACGTTACTTCTTGCTTTGCTTTTCAGGCTCCTTACTTACCTTTAGGTTTCAGTTTGCAAGGAAGGAGCTGCAGTTACTCTACCCTCTGAAGTACTAGGTCAAACAGTGAACCTTCCGAGGTAACCAACACCCAGGAGAAATGCCTCTTTTGGAGGTCTCTGGTCCAGAGAGAGAAAAAAAATGCGTTGTACATTCTGTCATTGGCAACAGTACTGTAAGCCTATTCTTTCAGAGCTATCACAAAGCATGCTTTGGTATAACATAGCAGCCCGTATTAGTATTAAAGGTGCCCTGGCTGTTAATTAACATTAATCTTGTTAGCTCCTGATGTGTACCAGCTGGGGGCAGTAGGCCCCTAGGCAGTAACCTACCTTGCACGTTGGGGAACAAGCAAGCCTTATACCACTGCTAATCCATGGAGCTGCATAGGAAAGTTACCTTCATCCTAACCGGATCTACTAAACTCTGCTGGTCGGCCTGGAGCTCTAATATGGCTCTGTCCAGCGAACTTAGGCTGTAGGAACTGGTCCAAATTAAAGATGAAACAGATTTCTGTTTTGCCAGGGTCATTTTCTATTAGTGGCATTGCCACAAACTTATAAAATCACAGAGACAAACCATTCTGTCTTTAATAGGAATGGAGTACCATACCTTCCTCAGTGACCACATGCTCACAGAGCTATGCAAATGTCTGCCGTTGCCCTTTATACACATGTGAAAACAGAACTGGCAAAAGTAACAGACACCAACAACAGACTTGTGAGACTGAGGAGCTACAGAAGTCTTCCTCTATTCTCAGATGCAGCAAGCACAATATGGGGAGACATGAAATATCTGCCCTGAAGCACTCAACTATTAAGCTGACACAAAGTTGCATGAATTCAGTGATAAACTACATCAGTGATGTATTAAAAATGCATTTGGGTTTCCTATCTTACTGCTCCACTTCGGGCAAACAGAATAAGATTTCCTAACAGCACCATATAGAAAAAGCCTGTGCATATTTCATTAAGTTGATTACAGAAATTTCTGAATATATTTTCTTTTTTTTTTTTTTTTTTTTTTTTCTTTTGTAGATGCCCCCTGAGTTAGATTTGGACAAAGCTAAAAGACAGGACTACGAGCCTGAAATTGAGAAAGCAAGATACAACAGCTGTTTGGAAAGGCAGAACACAGGATGGAGACAGCATTGCGAGGCAGCATCTACTTGCAAACCTAGTCACACAGAGGCTTCTGTAGTGACAGAAGATCAGAAACAGCCAAACAGTTCCAGGTGAGACCACTGCTATAAATTTATTTCACATGATATGTTTGAAGTTACTGTCCCCTTTAAAACATGGGGATGGCCCAAAGTGGAAGATGCCATAAAATACCAGTTTAGTGGATTTTGCTTGCTGTTATTTCCTTATACAACTTTCTTCATAAAAGATAGTTGCTGGAATCCTATTTTAACTAACTTTGTGCTTACTTGGGGGAGGAGCAGAAACTCAGATTCCTTGGCTATTGAGTGCGATGCCACTTACCAGCGGAAATTGCGCCAAAAGCAGCTACAGCAACAGTTCCGGGAACAGATGGAGAAGAGATGTCAGGTTACAGAAGTCACTCCTAGCAGCAAACAGGGTAAGATGTGGCATTAAAAACTGACAGTTTTAATGATAGCTACTGGCAGGCACGCGTTATTCTTAACACAGGAGCCTGACAAGTTTCTTTTGCTTCTGTACCGTACTATCACACACCTTTGAGACCAAAGGAAAGAAGATCATTGTACTCGTTTCCCCAAATTCTCAAAGTGGCAGGAATGTCATCTCCAAAACTGCATAATTAAAACTGTAACTCTACAACCACTCTAAAGCTTCACGTAGCACAGCCACTGATACCTGTACCATTAACATGCTGCATCACAGCTGAGGCTGTGGCACTTCATTGAGGCTGGCAAACAGACCTTGTATTAACCACTAATATGTTGGTCCTCACTCATGGGGAAGTCTGGACAGCTGTGTTGTAAGCAGGAACTTGGGGGCAGGGTAAAATAGGCTAAAAAAACAGCTTATAGTAATGCAATTGCTCTCACCAGTCATCATCAGCATCTCACCATTCCACATACTGCTTCCAAAATGTAAGCAGCTGTGGGAAAAGGGGGTGCCTGGTGGAACTGGTGATGATCATTTCAGATTATGCTCTGTTAGGGAGGAACAAGAGTTCTTCTGCACTTCTAACTTTAATCTTTGTGTTATCTCTGTCCAGCAACAGCCCATCCTCCTGTAAAACAGGACTCTCCAGCAGCAGTACAACAGGAACTAGCAATAGAAGAAGATTTCTTTGCAGGTCAGCCAAAAATAATTAATAACAGCATGTTAAATCATTAACATTTATATTAACACTTCAAAGTAGCATAAAGGTAAAAGTTGTGAAGAGGTTGGAGTAATAGAAGTGTGAGTCTGATCCTGAGAGCTTAGCAGTAATAACCTAGCTTGAATAGCAGGAAAACGATATTAAAAGGTATGAAAGATGAGATGCCCATCGCTACAAGGGCCTTCACAGCATGCCTTTCAGTAGAGCATGGTTATACACGTTTGGTAAACCCTTTTCTTCAAGCAGTGCTGCACAGAAACAGAATATCTGCAGGGGCTGGGAGGAAAGTGTCTTTGCTTAACATAACTGGCTGTTTGAGTTGCATACCACAGCATGTGGACATTGCTTAAGTTCAGAGCACAGGGGGTAGTACTGTTCTCTGGTAGTGCACTGACATTTCACTTTTATAGTGGCCACCACGCACTACAGGAGAGTGGGCTGGTCCTGCAGTTGTTGTTCCTGTAGTACCACGCTGTTATCTGTGGTTTCATCATCTTTTCATTCATTCTAGATGATCCTGAACTTTGGGACATTTCCTTGGAGACCACTGATCTGAACAAGATAATGGGTCACAAAATGGCAGGCCCATTAGCTGGACACCAGTCACCAAAAACACCCTGTGGACGTCATCAAATGATTACTCGTAACAGGACCCCTCAGGGAATGAATTACCACAAACCTTCTGCGAGACCTGCACAGCTGCAGCCGTCTGCTGCTCGCATGAGCAACAGCCACAGTGCCGACCAGCACACACCAGGTACGTGCTGTAATAAAATGTCTGTGTTCTTTCTGTCTTACAAACAGCTCCTGACTTTGAAAGCATTGCTAGATTGCTTTGAACGCACTCGTTGGATTATTAATCTGGAGAGGGAGAAACACCCCTCTTTTTTTGGACCTGGCTGCAGACTGCTGTGATAGCAGGCTAGGACAAATATTTTTTCCATCCAACTGTCCTCTGAAGGGAGAGCTAAAGAATGAATCGATGAGCACTTACAGAAGCAGAGAAAAGCTTTAAGAAACTTGCATTTCTCACTGTCTCCCTGTTTCACAGAGCCCAGCCCTCACAGAAGAAGTCAAAGCTTGAAGAAAAGGAGGCTAGAACCTACATAGGACACCTGATCGTATCGTTACCTACATACCAGGTTACATCAGAAGACTGCAGCTGGCTGTTCAAAGTATGTGAGGAAGACTATTAATAGATTGTCCTGTGTGTTACAATGAAGCAACACAGAAGAGGCTAATACAACCAGCAAGAACTTCACCTGCTTTTGGGTTGTTACATGTATCAGATTTTTTCTCTGAACAAGTAATCATTTGTGCCTCTGCAGTATCGACTTGTGGCTCTAGTACAAGCTGGAGTTACAAGTAATTTGCCTGAAACTGTACCACAAGTAATGCTTAAAATGAGTTGCCATTCATCATTTCTTTCTTCCTCAGTGTTGCATTTCAGCAGAGGGGAATGTTTTGTCAATAAAATGAGGGGGTGGGTTACAGTCACACGAAAGCATACATGCTGTGCTCTCCTGGTCCGTGTGGCTGTTTGCAGCTGTGGCAGTGCCTGCCTCCTGTGGAGCCCAACTGTTTCCCCTGGGCGGTCAGAAGCGTTGCCCTGACACAGCTCTGCCTCAGATTCTTCCTCAGCCAGACCCGATTCCTGTCCAGCAGCAGCAGCGCAGCGCCTTTGTTCACCTGTGCCAGGGCAGCAGCGTGCTGGGATTGCTGCTGAGGAGTGCACAAAGCATCCCAGGCTGTTCCTTTGGACTCTTTGTAAAATGAATTGGGAGCTGCAGGTTTTTTAAATAAGCTTATAGTCATATTTTTAACACAAAAATAAACATGAAATTTGGAGAAAAAACAACTCCTTGCTCTTCGTGCCTCATTATTATTCAAACAATGACAACTCCTGTCCTGTTTAACATGCTCAAAGAAGCTAATGTGCTCTGACCAGGTGTGAGCAGGAAGGTAGAGACACCACTGCGCACAGCATTTGCTTCAACAGGGGGCAAAGTTTCCAGTGGGTTTTAAACAGAGCAAAGCAGCAGCTATTCCTTCAACTAAGGTCAAAGAAAAAAATTGAGGCAGTGTTTCAGAACTACTCCCATGTCCAGCGTGAGAAGCCCTGCTCTGGAGGGAGCAGTTCTGCTGGGCAGGAACCTGGCAGCACCACGGCAGTGTTCAAGCTGGCACCTGCGCTGGCTGCACGCTCCCTGGCAGGTGGCAGTTTGAGCTCCCCACATGCTGAAGCTGGTTCTGCATTACCCGAGGCCCGGAGGATGGATGATGATGATGCAGCATGGCTGGAAGCTCGAACTGCACCAGGAAAATTTACAAATGTTGATTAATCCAACCCCAAAATTGATGTCAGACTTGAAACAGGCCCTCGTTCCAGGGCTTTGCCATTCCTGGGTTATCTGGACGTGCCTCTTAAAGCAATCTGTTACATCTGAGGCAGTAAGCATTTATTCCTGTTCCTCCTGCTTCCCCTTCGCCACTTTTCCTTTTTCCTTACGCAGACTATTACCCACTTAACTCCCAAACAGGACAAAGAACAAGCATTGATTTAACTATGGAAATAGAAGACAAGTTACAGTTAAATGTAACGTATTATACTTAGAAAATAGTTTCAGATTTCACCAATACTGGTTTCTCTCCAACTCAGGGCTGAGGCTCAGGAAAGAAATACATACCACATGTTTGAGTCATGCACCCACTGTTGAAATAAGATACCTGTAAGGAAGGGAATGCACAGACATACAGCGTTACTGCATTCAACAAAGCCTCCCTCTCCAAGCTTTTACAAGAGAAAAACCTAGAAGTCCAAAACAATTTCATCAGCTTTCTTGACTCCAGAACAGTGCAACTGTAGATACGCCTCTGCTAAGAGGAATCATTGCAATATACCTCATGGATTGGTCCTATAAAAAAAAAAAAGAAAAAAAGAAAAAAAGAAAAAGCAGTGAAGATTATACTTGGAGCTTTTTCTTTAAGGACTTGAGCAGCGTGACTTGTAACAGAAGCCTTTCTTAAAATGGAAAGAAATGCAGCAGTAATTAGTGTTTAGAAATGTCAAATAATTCCTGCAAGTTACAGCTGCTTGAGAATGACTCTGTAAAGTGGTTCTCCTCTTATACCGTACCAGTAGAGTCTCATATTTGGAGATGGAATTCAGATTAGATCTGGACTACAGTTAGCCCCCCGCACCACAGGTGCTGCTCCCTTCCACCCAAGAGGAGGAGGGTGATGAGCCCAGCAGAAGAGGGAGTGGGACTGTTCCCTGCCAGGGCAGGGGCTTCCCCAGCCCTTTTAGCACCCCTGCTCAGGCTTCATTGCCAAAGAGGAAGCACCGAACCGCAGCTGGGCACATTTCACCTGTGCTGCAGGCTGGGAGAGCAGCCAAGTCCCCGAGTGGCCCAGATATGCATCGATAACTGCGTGACAATCGCAGCCATGAGCGCTCCCCTACTGCTCCGGGCATTATCCTGCACACCTTCTCCCTCCCTCTTCCTTCACCTCTGGGACTCCTCTCTTAAAGACTCATTCTGTGAATGGCTCTTTGCAGTACCTTGTTCCAGAGAATTTTATCAGAAGGTCCAAGGCTCACTGATTGCTGCTTTTGAGATGTTAAGGCTCTCCTTGGAATGGGTTTCTTGCACTTTCCTGCGATGAACTGGCTAACAGTTACATCACTCCCGGAGCAAGAAGGAAAGGTTGGAACCTGCTGTTCTGCAAGAAAACCCGCCGCTCAGCAAAAGCAGGTTGGGATTATTTCAATGACTTTGTTTGATACTCTACAAAGGTAACAAACAGCAGCACAAAGCGCAGTCGTACAAAAGCGCAGTGCCTGGGTTTAGTGCAAAATATACAACTAACTACTACGGCCAGGGAAGCCCAAAGTTTCAATTCTTTTTATTTTTTTTATTTTTTTAATTTTTTTACAGTGTACATTGTTAAATAATGTAAAGAAAACGCTTGTAATTCAGAAACAGATTTTATGTGGAAAAAGATACTCAAAGTGTAATATTAAACAAAATAATTTAACAGTTCAGTAGCATTAGTTTATTCCTCTAGACTTCAGTTATTCATCCACAGGAGGGGAAGGGGGAATCAATGGTAAATAAAACCAGTTCTTGCATAACATGAAGTGAAAACGACCTCAAACTTATTAGATCAAAATTAAATAACCACGTGCTGCGTTCAGCTGATTACTTCCCCTGTCATGAATATTCCCCTTGTTTCATTACTGCCGCGGGTTTGCAAAACTGCTCCTTTTCCTCCAGCACACCTCTCCCCTCACACTGGGTGTATTCAGGAAACCTCTGCATCTCGTCAGACCAAAGAGCAGAGGTTTTCTCTTCAACTTCAGCAGCAGGAACCCCTGTTTTCTGCCCCCCTTTCCACCACACTCACGCCGTGAGCCTTGAGCCTCCTCTCCTGTAGCTCCAGTCTGCACTTTAGTTACAAAGAATAAACCCCCAAACCTAAGGAACTCGGAGCCCAGCCTCCTTGCCACTGGCTTTCACCCTCAGGCATTCCTCTCCACCTTGTACATGCCCTTGCTGCCAAAACTGCTGTAAAAAAAAAAAAAAAGTGACAGGAAAGGAAGGGATCTTGCGTGTTTCTTTGTAAAAATAAAAGCGAGAACATCCACAGACAGAAAAAACTCCCTATTAAGGCTCCACGGGGGAACAGCACTCAGGGAAAAAAAAAAAATAATCAGGCAAGTAACATCTCCTTGATGCACCACCTTCCAGGATACCACTGAGCTACTCCCAAGTACCGGGAAGCAGAACTCTGATCCTTCACAGCTTTTTGCAGCACTACGTAAATACTGGCTGGTATTATTTTTACTTTGAAGAGGAAACCAGTATTTTTAAATATGAAAAGGGAAAATGAACAAAGCAGAAGGTACAGTACAGTTACTAAGAGGTGACGGTTAGCTACAGTCCTGGTACCAGCTTGGAATTTGTTAGAGTGAACAAAATCATAAATCCTCCAAAATGAGACTGAGGAAACTTCTTGATGCCGGCTGTTTCAAGTGCATCCATTGCCGGCAATGGACGTTGCACCAGGACAGTTTATTCCTGGCTTAAATGGATTTAAAAAAAAAAAAAAAAAAAAAAAAGAAAAGGAAGAAAAGCAATCCCAGCAGACAAGCCCATGCCAACGAGCAATGGCACCTCTCCCTCAAACCACATCCTGACCAAACATCTTCACCACTTCACAGGTGGAGTCAAACTGCATCTGAAATGGGACCTTTCCCAAAGACACACGTTCTCCTCAGCCTCTCCATTTCTGATCCAGACCTCCTGCCTCTGTAGACAATATTGGTTAGTCTCAATTTGGCATCACCCGCAACCCTCCGTCCCACCCCCACCTGGCCCTCATCACACCAGCAACTTCAGACCACCCCTCGGACAAGTTTCCCCCACACGCGGCACCTTGTTCCCATCCCCTGCCTCAATGACTTTGCCCTCCACGCACCTACTCTAAACAGCAACGGTATCGCTAAGAAAACTGCAATGTCCCGGTCTCTAGGTACCAGTAATCCATCCATCCTTCTCTGAACTTGCCCTCCGTCCGCCTCGGGGTCTGCTGGGAAGACGATGCTAACTGCAGAAGCAAGAGAAGTCCAAGGCACTAAAATATCCAGCAAGCATACTGGGAGAACAGACAAGTATTCAAGTACATTAATTTATACAATTTTACATTCACATTTATTTATCTAATACAATGAAAATACAAAGGAAAAAGTTAAAGTGTCTCCAATAAGTATAAGGATATAGCTAGCTTTTTTTCCCATTTTTTTCTTTTTAACTTTTTTAACCCTCTATATTCCACTCATTTTTAAACTACTGTTGTCCAACAACATTTATATATCACAGTGTTTCCACATCAAAACTGATGGTAAGTACATGTCCGCAGGGAACTTTTAAAATTTTTAAACAATTTAAATTGCTCTAATGCTGCAGTCAAAGCTGTTAATATCTTACTTAAAGCAGTAATGACCTATCAAGCACGGGCTGCACTGCAAGTCCATTCATGTGCCCCACCATTCTGGAGCCAAATACAATTGACTGGGGAGAGGGAGAGGAGGGGGATTTGGACAGCTTTTCTCCTGGTCTTGGTTCTTCAGGGAGAGAGGAGAAGTGTGCTAAAGCCTCATGCTAGGATTCAACTCTCCCAATCTCAACACGCGTGGATTCAGCCTCAAACCAGAGAGAAATTTTATAGCAAGACTGCGTTAACTGACCCCAGAACTGATCTTCACAGCTCTCGCTCCACACAAGAGCGGGACCCCTCAAGTCAAAAGAACTGTCCCATCGTAAGGATGCTGATCATCCTCCTCCCCCTTGCAAGCGTGTGGGGAAACCCCCTTTACATAGTTAACAGCAATGGTTGGAAAAGAGAAAATCATTCCCAGTCTGGCAAGCCACCAGTTCATTGCAGCACTAGGAGCTGATACAGGGCCCCGTCTCCCTCCCCATGTCCTGTCCCGAGGTCTGGCCAGCACGGTGTCCGAGCGCGGCTAAGTGGTCCGCAGGTTGGAGCCTGGAGGGTTGCTGATCGATTTCTGCAAACTGCTGATGTTGAAGCTTTGCAAAGATGCGGCACCTACGGGCTGGAACTGGCCAAGTGGCTGCTGTGCTGGACCACCCGTCCCGCTCCACGGAGCGGTGAAGGACGCGGCCGGATAACCATACTGCTGCGGAGGGCACATGGCCTTCGTGAAGGGACCTAAAGAGGTAGCTGATGCTGCAGAGATGGGCGTAGCACCCAGGGAAGATGTCATAGAGATACAGAGCTGACCTGGAGCCGAGAATTTTCTTGCCATTCCAGGGCCCTGAAAGAAAATCCAACCCTTGAGTTACACAACTGCTTAAAATCCACATGCTATCCCCTCAGCCCTTCCAGATGGATATTTGCAAGGACACACTATGGCCTTACTCTTCAGTTATCCCCCTTCCCTTTCACAGCATGTAATAAAATGCTGCACGGAAAAGATATACCCAACATTTTTGAGGCACAGTTGTCCATGCTACGTGGCAACCATACTCTGTTTGACACACTAATGAGACAGCAGTGACAGTTGACAGTTTCTTCTTATAAACGTTAAATCTTGGGTTAAATCTTACCTCATAGTTGCTATGCCCTTTGCCAACTTTCTTGCCAGACAGGTTCATGGCATCTCGGGCCCAGTTATCTACCAGCTTGTGCAGGTCATCTGTGAAAGTCCCTTTTCGGCTAGAGGCAATAGCAGTGGGCTGAGACTGGGGTGCTTGGCTGTTGACTGTCGCCCCGACTGTGTTAGTGCTACTGGTCCCTAGAAGTACAAGAAACAGGAGTCAAAACTCAGGTTAAAGATCACCTTCCTCTAGTAAATGTAGTAATTGTGGCAGTGGTACAACAATAGAGAGCCAGTTAAAATGCCATGCAGATCAAGTCTACATTTCAATTCCAAGGCACGCTGAAGTAGGAACTACAAGGACTCCTACAGGCACATCTGTTTCAGGGGTATGGTTGCTTTTCAAGAAGAGCTGCAAGTAGTCATCTTAAGAGGGGAATGGTAGCAGCCTCTAGGTCTTTGCAGAAGAAAAAGAAGATTAGATTTTGGCACCAAATGACAGAAATCACATCATTCTCTCATCCTATGCCTTTTAATCAGCAGCAACCACTATCAGCACAAGTCAACACCACCTTGGAGGACACAATGCTGGATGCTGAACAAGGAGCAGTACAATCAGCATAGCCAGCTGCTCTGTAGAAAATTATCTCCACTACGTAAAATGAAGAGGAAAAATTCACCCAGATTACACAAAAAAGCCACAGTGAGAAACAGCAACTGTTGTTCCCAATAGCTGCCATACTTCTGTTCTTGAGAATAACCAGATGGGACTGTCTGCATCCACCAAAGAGCCAGGATCGGCATGGGAAGCCTGCACTGCATTACATTTTGCTTTTTGCCTCTGAAGGCATTTTTTTGCCATTATGTTCACATTTCCTATGTCAGAAGAACAAGCATTTCAGATGCAAATGACTAATACAGCTTAAAGAAGGCAGAAATGAGAATTGTTCCTTGGCCTTGCTGTGAAAAGTTTTTCTGTTCACTGGGCTGACCGCAAGAAGACAAAGAGAAACCTTCACAGAAATACCAGGGCTCGGTTCTGCTACAAAGCTTGCTTAACAGCAGCCTGTAGAAAACATCACAAAGTGTTGTTTTGGATAGCCTCCCTGCCCTACCCCTCTCTCATAAACAAGCAACTTCACTCAAGTTCGAGCTTTCCAAAGCTACCAAAATGGTAATCAAAGCTGTATACCATCAAGGAAGCTTTCTGAATTCCTAGTGGTACTGCAAAGTGTCTTCACTTACAGATGTGGAAATGATGGTTAACCACTAGGCCTATAGTTGTGGTTTTTGTTTTTGTTTTTGTTTTTTTTTCTGAAGGACACAGTAAAGGCAGAAGTAATCTAGATTTCTCAAACCTATTTAGTACAAAACCAATTAAAGCATCAAAAATAAGCATCCTGCCATTGCGGTGCACACCCCCTCACCTGTTTGGTCTTGGTTCTCAAAGCTCCTCAAACCTTTCTACTGACTTGCTCTGAAGACTGCAACCGGCAAGTCTAAAAAAACTTGAGTGTATGGAAGGATTTCTGAAGAAAACTGATTAAAAGTGGAGCACGAAAAGCCCCAGCAAGGCAAATCACCTCTGCGTTGTAAGGGCCAAATGAGAGTCCCTGTCTCCCGCCTGACAGCTAACCCACCTCCACCTGGCCACCTGCCCCATTGCTCGCAACCACGGTACCAAAGCGAGAACTGGCTCCAAACCCCTGCAGGAATGCTTCACGTTGAGGAGTGGATCAGGAAGGTGAGGTACTTACTACGCAGGACAATTAAGCAAAGTGTTACTGCCTCTAGTGGTGCTGAAGAGGGAAGGATCCGCATCCCTCCCACCAGTTCCAACTCGAGCATGGGCACTCCCGGGCACAGGCAGGCAGACACATGCACCAGTACCCGCGGGAAGGAAAGCGTTAGGTTCCCTGACCAGGGTGTGCAGCTGCAGCTCAGATGGACAAGTAACAGAAATTCACTGTAAGGCAGTAAAGAAAAATCTACAACAAAATAACGAGACCCTGAAGCATGCAGTGCACGGAAAGTGCTCAGAATACAATTATTTCATCAGAACTATGACATGAAAGGTGAAATTAAAGACAAAACAAGCAAAACCGACAAAGAGGTACTCAAGAGGAGGCATCAAAACCAGTAACAACCACATTCCACCACAAGGGTTCATGCAGAGCTTGACACACTCACTCTCACACTCTTCGTGATGGCCAATATCTGGGTTTGGTATCTCACATTTCTGCTGTGACGAGTAAGCATACAGCTTACAACCTAGGCCCTAAGCTGAGGAGCTTCTTCAGGCCACAGAAAGAATAGATTTATTCACGAAATATAATACTGTGCATTCATCTGAAAATGTGAGAAGTCTTTTAGGGAATCTCAGGGGCTTTGGAATGGATTGGTTTAGGGTTTGGTTCAGGGTTTAAGGCAGGTGGGAAAGGTGAGAGGCAACGAGAGCCTTGTCTACAGAATGATTTTGTTTTGGAGCTCCAGCCCCAGGTCGCAATGTGAAGCAGACCAGCCCGTACCATTAGAGGCAAGCTATAAAATTACGGCAGCTCCCACAGTATCAATTTTAAAATTTCCCTCTCAGGAATTTCACATTTTAGCTCTGATGTATTCACCACCTACCGAAGCTGCCATCCAGAAGAGTCTGAAAAGGAAGTGTTTCAAGTTGTAGCGTTCAATGGGAAGAGCCCCCCGCATTCCTGCTCGGTCACAGCAGCCGTCCCCAGTTCTGCTCTGAGGTGAGTGATCAGAAGTGAAAAGGCTTCTCCCTCTCCAGCCTGCTACCTACAATGCCTTTATTCTACTCTTTTTATTTTTTTTAATCTCCCCATAAGCCAGCAGTGAAAAGGCACCTTCAAAATCTGAAATGGCACAACCACATCCAGGCTTTTCTCAACATCTCTTACTTTCAGACACAGACCGGAGATCTGGGTCTGATGGCTCGCTCTCACTCTTAAAATGCTGAAGGAGTCTCTGCAATTGGAGCTGTCACCGAGGTGGCAGAACCCAGCAGAGAGGCAAGCAGGCCAGCTGCTCAAAGGTATGGTTTTAGCACATCACAGTGAGCTGCTGCCCCTGATGCTCGATTCACTGTCATTAGCAGTGAGCAAAGAGCTCTGCAGTGAAGGTGAGGCTCTGCCCGCCTCCACCTTCCTGCAGCAGTAACAGCCACGCTGTATAAATATGCTAACAACAGAGTAGACATTAGAGGGCACAACAGAGACAGACAGATGCTGTGCTGGAGACAGAGTCAGGGAGGTAAGGCTTCGGTGACCAGAAAAAGCCAATGAACAGCTTCACAATCAGGAATTGGAGATAACAGAAATAAGATAATTACTACAGAGCTGGTTGCAAGGACAGACTTTTTTCACCATCTTCCCTGAAGCACAAAGAGAGAGTCGTTTGTTAAAGATAAGAGAAACAGTGAGAAGTGTTTAGTATCAGCAAACAGTACAAAAAGCTTGGGGAGAAACAGAGGACGCAGCACAGCATGGCTCTGGAAGTTACCACTGGGACATTCTAGGAACAAATCCAAAGGCTGGTCTGACAGCTTTATCAGTTGTACTTTCGGAGAAAGAAATGGTTCAGCCTCCTGCTTTTATTCTTCAGAATTCCCAAAATAGTGAAGAATGGCAGGAAGCAGCATTGTTATCACAAAAGGAAAAACAAGCTCATCTGCCATTTTTTTCAGGACATAGAAAGCGTTTCACAGCTCTCAAGTTCAACCGTGTCACAAAACGAGCAGAATTTGATAGGCCAAGTGCTTTCATAGTTTGTCACCCTATTTCCCCAAGTCTTCCCAGCTCCGTGGAGCAGTTCAGACTTTCCCTGCCAAGCTGTACCGCTCTGTTTCTCCAGCTGCACAGTGAAAAGCATCAATTACCGCACTGTTTCCTCAACACTGCTGATTTTAACCCAGCATCTTTTCCAGTTGTCACTCTCCACGACAGTCTGCAATAGCATTTCAAGGACAAGACTCCGGGAAGCAAGCAACTTGTAAGAAGCCGGGAGCCAGGCCAAGCCGTGCCATACCTTTACAAGTATTACCTGCTTTTACAGGACAGCTACAAAACACTTTTCAAAAGGAACCCATGTCCCTTAGCACCAGTCCCACAGGCAAGGGATATACATGCCAAAGTACTCTTCTAGCCAGATGATGTGCAATTTGCAGCAAGGCATATGACGCTCGTAGGCATATGACACTAATATAGTCAATTCACTATCAAGTCCAGAAGCAGAATGGTCATTCTTTATACTCTTTATACTTTATACTCCCTACCCCAAAAAGGACAGGCCAAACCAGAGAATTTTAAAAAGCTAGCTTTGGTAGGCATTCCACTCCTTCTAAGAAAGGAGCCATAAGTCTTTGGATTGCAGATGTTAGTTACTGCACACCTGCACAGTAACGTACCTAAAATCCAATGCAATGGGCTAGAGGTGTAATTGCAAAACTCAGCAGCCAGGAAAAAATCTCCCCTCCCTCTGACTCACTCCTGTCTCAAAGGACTGAGTTGGTTGCATTGCAGCTGTCTCTGCAGAAGGCCAGGTCGAATTCCTGCACACAGTTCTCTGGCTGCCAACTGCATCGAGACAGATGCTACAGGTGCGTGGTACCGTCGTGCAGTGCAGCAACTGAAGGTCTCTAGTCAGCACTTAAAGCTTTCTCACACCAAGTCATTCCAGAGGGTGGGAAATAAATGTCAGAGCATTCGAAAGGTCGGGTCTGCAGAAGCAGCATGGGGGATGTCACAGCACTCCCCATCAAAAGCATCACATCAGCAGCCTCAGCTCAAGCATGGCCTTACTTCAGAAAATCACATCAGAAGTTTGAGGCTCTCATTTTAATCTGGCCTAACGTAAGCACAAGCGAAAGGATTTTGAAAAAGCTGCAAGATAACTTGTGAGTGCTGACAGGATGTCTGACGTTGGCTATTTCCCCACCTTTACTGCTATTTGTGTCATATTTAGTCTGTCTCCAATTCACAGTAAGAACTTCTAAATCTGGGGCTCATCCAAGTGTGCCTGGAAATATCCTATGAATATTTTTAAAACCCTCAGCACTTCAATCTTTAGCTATCCATCTGCTAATGAACACAAGAAGTCACTGCTAACTGCCTACAGGTGGCATCAATGCTCTGCACTGCAATCAACACTAGTGCTGACAGCATGCAGGAACACCCAGCTTGCACAGTAAGCACACTACTGGAGGAAGACAACACAGCCCTCCTGCGATCAGTTATAATAGTGCCCAACAAAGGAATAATTTGGAAAACAAACCTTCCTCTGTGTCCCACTAGAAAGAGTGCTTCCCCTCCAAGTCTTATGTCAGCTAATATATGCTGAAACATAATTACTAAGCAGGCCAGAACAAAAGGCCCAGGCACCAACGTCTTACAAGCTAACCCTGATTTCTGGTATCTCACTGAACTGCCCAGAAAAGTTTCTGCCAAAAGCTTGGAGAAATCAGTGTTTGTTGTTATGGGTTTAACAAGAGAACACCTGAGGTGAGAACCCAAACTTCTAACGGCGTGCTAAGAGCAGCTCAGCTGTGCTATGGAATGGGAGGGAATACAAGGTGGCAGATGAGGATGGGCTGCATGAAACAGATCCAGGCAGCAGAAGAAAACAAAAAGACGAAACAAAAAAAAACAGACAAGGAAGGAGTAAAGGTGTTACACACAAAGAGCCAAGCAGGGCGTACTCAGAAATCGGGTCCTCCTGCCACCAGGCTTGAAGGTCACTCTCTCAGATGCACAGTTAAACTTCGCACAGCCTGTGAGAAAACAAAAACGGGAAGAACAGAGGAAGGAGAGGAGAAGAGACAGAACACCACTACAAGATGTTAGCAACTTGAGGTTGGAAGGGTGAAATGCATTAACATGGCACACAAGAATAAGCCTCAAAAGAGTGGACCAAAGAGTACGCAGACAACATACGGAGTGGAAAGACTTGCCTTCAACAGCTGCAGACATTAGGCCAAGTTTGCTGGGTTAACCTCCAGTACATAACCCAACAATAGGGTTTCAATCAAAGCCAAATGCCAGCAAACGTATCTAACTGTAAAATATTCTGTACAACTCTGGATGTAGGGAGATGAAAGTAGCTCCAAAACACTTGGAACAGTTCATTAAAAAAAATCTCTAAAGAAAATTCTTCCAAAAAGTCCATTTCTGTTTTCCATTTGTACTTCTCCAATTTCAACAAAAAGTCATTTGATTTGATGCATTCAAACAGTCTATGGTAAAGCTTTTCAATAAGATAATAAATCAGAAATAATGGGAGCAACTAAGTTCACAGAAGTAAAAGAATCCCCTTAATGAGTGGCAAGGAAAAAAAAAAAACCTTCCCAAATAAATCAGGGCTGAGTGAGAAATGCTTTGATAACATACTAACTAATTACAAGCCATTCTTAACTTGAGTAAAATTAACAATTTATTATTCCTACACCATTCCATACTCCTACACTCTTATCCAGCATATCTCTAACCCATAATGCACAAAATGGGCCTCTTTCCTTTTATTGTTTTTATCATTAACAGAAACAGTCCTTTTAGATTTAACTGCTTTGGCTAAGTCTTCTTAAGTTTCCTACCATTTCAATCATCTCTTAACACCAAAGCTGTTCTGCCCCTTCCTCAGTCTCACTTCACATTTGCACACACCTCCCCCCCGGCTCCTTCTCATCTGTCTCCTCCTCATCCTTCCAGCCAACACCTTTTCCCCCAGGTCAGAAGAATATTGCTTGCTGCCATCACACTGCATTCTTTGTGTCCTTCTTAGTGTTTTCATTAGGGCAGATGGGGCCATATGCTATGTATTCACAACCTCAACACTCTCAACATGCCTTACTTATGTGAGAAGCCAGAAAATTAGTTGCAAAAAAAAAGTTGTTATCAGTGTCCATGCATATGGGTTAAATTCCCTGTCTGTTTCACAATATGTATTAAATATCAAGTGTCATCAAGCAGACCATTCTCTCACCAGCAGCAAAGGTGCAAGACTCGACACTAAGTCCGTTTAAAGTCTTACCTTGGCCTGGTGCAGAAAGGCTTGGTACCGAAAGGGCACCGTCACTGGTAAAGGCAGAGTAGAGATTTTCGCTAGAAGGTGAAGGTTTGAGGGGCTGTAACAGATGGTTCTGTCCAGTCTCTGGAACGCTACCAGGAGGATGAAGAGTTTGCTGTGGGGGTAAGACTGATGGTGCACTCTGAGCTGATAGATTGCCTATAGGAAGAACAAAGGCAAAACACACTGAATATTTCAGTTTCGTCAAGTCATTTTCTAAGCTTTTGTCATTGTTTCCAAGTGAGAGGAAAAAAAAACAACAGAGGAAAGTATGAGTGAGCTATTTTGTTAGTAATGCAGAAAGAAATGCAGGGGCAGGTTGTGGGGGGAAGGATATCACCCTCTGGACAAGCATGACACTCCCAGAGAGAGAGAGGTGCAGGGACTACAGCAGTTTGTAAGAAAGGAGTTAAGACTGGAATAATTTTATGTACTTTGGTCTTAAGGGAACTCAGTGTTAGCTCACTGTCACGCTCACACTCAGCCCCTCTACCAAATAACAAAACAGAAGTGAGCCCACAGTGTGACTGGATACAGACCCTGCTGCATGACATGGGGCTGACCCTCCAATGCTGTTTACTCAGTGCTACGGGATTTGAGGGACATATACGATTACACAGCAAGCATCTGACAAACACATCAATCAGTCACAGAACTATTTTCCAATTTGTTATAAATACTGTTTTAACGAGAAAGGAAGCCTTGACAATTGAAACTTTCAATTTGGTAAGTATAAAGAATTGTGACTGGAGATGAGTGAGATGGTGATGAGAGACCGGTCCCACTATACAAAATCATTTTCAGGAGAAAATAACAATAGTTTATGAAAAAAATCCCCGGTACAGTAAATTTACACTAATTTACACTTTTCACTCTGGATAGGAAGGATTCCCAGTCCTCTTAACCAGACACATACCACTAATATAATACAAAAAAAAAAAAAAAACTCAATTTGATAACTGCTCTTACAAAACTACATGATATACTTTCTGTATGTTTCAGTAGATTGCAAAATCCACAAGCAAGACCATCAACTAGCAAAAGCGATTTAAGACTTCATAGTCCAGACAATAGAGGAACTTGGCGGGAGAAGGAGAGACAGGAGAGAAGGGGGTGGACAAATCACATCTATCTGAAAGTGACAGACAGCACCATGTCAGTACTATCTTACCTAGAAAAAATGTAGAAAGCCTTACCTGATAGTTGAGGGCTCTTATTTCCCTGGGAACTGCTACGGCTGGACTTGCTGCCTTTTCCTTTAGTGGGTCGTCTTCTCCTTCCTGAAAGGGGTGCAGCTGGGGGAATAATTACTGCAGGCGGGACCTTTCCTAATTTTGTGTACAGTGATTCAATCTCCTGCTTCTGGCGACTCTGCAGCTCCTGGATCTCTTTAAGGTGCCTGACAAGTAACAAAAGAGTATGACTTAAAAAAAAAAAATAAAAATGTATGCATGTGTGCATACAATCCTTCCCAGTTTGTTTGGTCACACTTCCATTAACATTCAAGAACAGAGGAAATAAATCCCTTCCGCAAATAACCACTGAATGCATATGGCAGAAGGCCTGTCTTTTTCTATTGTGCTTTAACGCTGACTAGAATTCCAATACAAAGCTCCCAGTGCTGTATCATAAAACCAGAATAAACAGATGTACCGACAAGAACATACAGCTACCATAGAAGATCAAACCATACATCATAAATGTTGCAGGAACAGTTAGATTACTCATTTTATGGGCCTTGGAGGCCATACATTTGTATTGCACCATTCTTTTCAGATCAGAGCAGTTGCCAGCTGTTCTAAAAAGCCAGCTTTCAATATAAATTAGGAGGTCATATTCCTTGATTTCTGAGTTTTTTTTCTAAATTAACAGGGATTATTCAGGAAAAGGAGAACGAATACCAGAATGCATATTAGAAATGCCTAGTTGTGTGTCATTTTCAAGTGACACCAATATTTCTACTAACCACTGAATTTCAGTCCTATGCAAAAACTTCCATGCATCTGCATAGATTTACCCAGTATGGCAATCAATCTATATATAAACACATGCAACAAGATTACAGGTTATAATATTAAGCATAACAAGTGTGTACACCCATTGTTTGGAACTTTTTAGTTCTCACTAAAGGATTTTACTTTCCATATAAACACCAGCAATGGGACCTGATGTTTAGCAAAGGTTTAGTGTTTTAAAGAAGTTAACCTTTTTTCTTTGTGAAAAGTAGAGTCCAGAGGAAATGAAAAGATATTCATACTGAGCATCTGCTACATGTTTCATACACACACAAGGCAAAATAAAGCCTTACTTCTCCCGTAATCGACGGAGTTCCAATTTCAAGTCTTCATCTTCAATATCCGACTCGTTGTCACTGCTCATGTAGGAAGAATTGAACGAGTTGCTAAGGCTCTGAACAGGGAGGCTGATCTTTGACCCCATGGGCTGGAGAGAGTCTGGGCTCCCTGAGCCGTCATCCACATCCTTAGCCATTCCACTCAAGAAGGCGGCCTCCAGCTCAGAGGATGGACCATTCAAGTGTGGGGACTGCCTTAACTCCAACTCTTTCTTAGGAGCTGCGGCCGAAGAAGCAACTTGTTCCAAGTCCACGGAGAGAGGAAGAGTCATTGGCTCTTTCTCTGCACAGGTGACCTCATCCTGAGTCTTTGACACTGAAAAGCGCCCCACTTGGTCTGTTGTTGTTGTTACCTGAAAGCGTCCAACCTTCGTCGGCTGACCAACATCTACTGGCAACTGCAGCACAGGAACTGGCTGAGGAACACCACCTCCCACATCCACAGAAGAGTCAGTGATAACCTCACTTTTCCGACTGCCAGCCTGCTTTACCAGTGTACTCTCTGGACTACTGCCAGAAAGAGGCGAAGAATCAGAGGAGGTGGTTTCAAATTGCACTGGCTTAGTTTCAGGTTTGTCACTCTCTTTTAGCACATCATCCACTGCCACAGATACCTAGAACAGAAATGTTATCACACAGATCTTCTTAGCTCTTCCTCAACATGATGCTCTTATTTACCTTAAATACTTAAAATCATATGGGGGGAAAAAATAACTAGTTTCCCCGGAATGCCACAAAGCAAGCTTCTTCCCTCCAAGTAACACATGACCACACAAAATAGCAGGTCTAGATAGGCTGGATGATTAACTGCCCAAAATCCCAACAGATTCAGAGGGGACTTGCATCACAGTCAGGACTTCCGTCACATAAAGGCCAAGGCCAACAGATACGCAATTAATCCTCGACATGATGAAATGCTGGATTCACAAACTAGACTTTGTATAATCTAGTGCAATCCCTGCCAAGAATAAGAACAGTATCTGCACAAAACCCTCCGATCACAAGCTCATTATGGGTATTTTCTCCCGATAGGAAAGCCTTCCAAGAAGCACACTGAGCTGGCACTAGGTAGTAACTGCTCAGTGAGGATTCCATATCAACAACTACATCAGTTTAACATCTCCCACCTGAAATCGTCCCATCTTAAGAACACCAGCTCCTGCTGCAGCAGCCATACCACTGCTCTCTCCACCACACGATGCTGAAGCTAAGAAAAAGGAGAATGGGATTGAGAAGAAAATTAGCAACAAGCTATTTACACTTCAACATTTCAAACTCAACTATCAGCTGAGTATTTATGTCATGCTTTTGAATTCATGGAACCTGATCTCTTTTCTCAGCTTTGACATATAGAATTTTAAATTTGCATTTTGATATTAAGTATTTTTCTATGAAGTTTCCCTGTGCAGTACACTTGCCACAAGTGCACTTTCTGATTGCAGTAAGAAAGCATACTGATTTCTAAAAAAGATGTGAAGTAGCCAAAGAATCAAGAACAACTGAAATTTATGTAAGAACACACTTACTTTTAGTTCAGTACCCACAGTGACTACCTAAATTTCAAATGCTGGAGATAATTTCTTAATAGAAAAATGGTACGTTAAAGAAATGCTATGAACGACGTTTACTCAAAGCAGTCTGAAGTCTGCAGAGCTGGATCCTTATATGTTGGCTCCTAATTTTATTGTTGTTTGCACTGGCAGCATAAGGTTACAAAGAAGCTGAGAAATAGCATTCTATATTTAAACTAATTCTATTGGACAGCTTGCTGTGTTTATTCAGCAACTTCCCAGTTCTTTACTTTCACCATCTAAACTTAACCAGGCAAAAAACATTCATTTTCTAGCAGTAGAATGACTTCTATGGTATCGTTACCTACCGGCATACTATAATGGGACTATTTACTCTTGCTTTTATTAGCTTTTGAAGGTTTGTCATTGAACGTGAGGCACGTGCAATTTTAATATCATTTACTAAATTAACCAGAAATAATGTTAGTATCACATTAGTGGTTTCTTTTTTAAAAAATGAAGGTTTTTTGTTTTTGTTTTTTAATTGAGATGAGTAGGAGAATACTGATTGGAAAGCCTCAGGCTACTTTTGCAGTTTGGGTTGTTTGATTCTACCCCCTAATTCCATCCCCAACAATAAAAGTCATTTAGATTTGAAAGTCATTGATCATCCAGTATTCAATTGCTGATCATCATCTAGTCATTCTTCAGCTGTTCTAAAGCAGCCAGAAGAATCTTTTTTGTTACCATGTTTCTTTAATTTCTAGTTAACACCAATTTCTCTAACTAAATAGAAATAAAACGGTGATTAGGAGGAGATATCTTACATGCAGAACAGCATGACAACACAAAAGTTCTTACTGCAAAGAATATAACGAAACAGAAAGCAGTTCCTTCAAATCCTGAAGCTGTACCTCAGAAGCATACTGGACATTCTTT
Source organism: Netta rufina (assembly GCF_964035555.1). Classification (NCBI taxonomy): domain Eukaryota; kingdom Metazoa; phylum Chordata; class Aves; order Anseriformes; family Anatidae; genus Netta; species Netta rufina. The sequence continues at coordinate 142,949,862 of NC_140123.1, forward strand.
GGAAGTCTTAATTTATTATTTTGGTCAGCTTTGAATACTAAATAATTTATTATAATATGCATGCATCATTCCCCTCTCTTCATCTACAGTGGAAAAGTTCAGTTTAGGTACTAAAAACTAAGACAATTCTTAAGGAATTGTCATCGTATGATGGCTATATCCTTTCAAATTGCTAGTCTGTTCAATTCTGTATTATATCTCTGTGCTAAGGAACCACCTGAAATAACAAAGGCTGTCTTACCTTCTTTCAGAGACTGTGTGGCTGTGGACACCAGTCCGGTAACCGTTGTAGATGCCACTGAGGGCACAGACTACAAGTTCAAGGGGGGAAATAAAAATAAACTTATGAGAATCACAGTCTGATTGAACCCTCAACAAATCCACCATATTGCATGTTACTGAATCTTTTAGTTCCATCAGGGCTACAGAATAACCCATGATAGGACTAATGCAAGATCTTTTAATCTGCAAGACAAGCAACACCAGCAACGAATTTTGCATGCCTTACAACCCAAGGCTGTCAGCAGTACCTCCCTTTTTACTCTGCAGAAGTAATGCGTAAGTAGCCACCTGGAGATCATAACGTTAACCACTATCATTATTTTGTATCAAACTTCTACTATAGTCGTGAGCATTCAGATCCACACGTTTAACAGCCCTCCCAAATTTAGACTGACGTAGCACATACTGCTTCTTTAACACCCTCTTTCCCCTTATCCTATAGTCACTTCCCCTTCTATTTCAGTGATATTAATGACTTTGCCAAAAAGCTATTAAGAACTAACACCAAAACCAGCCTCAAGAAACACAGTATCTATCGTGATCTATGGATTTTCCCTATTTTGTTTGACTCAGTCTTGCAAGCTGAAAGATGACTCTTCATTTTTATTTTTAAAAGTCTATGGACTAGTACAATGATATTAAAGGCAGTGATCTAAGTGCATGAACATGAGAAAACACTGACGTTACTCAGGACTATTAACTGCTACCATTGCAAACGTACACAGGCAGGAGCAGATGTCACTGGAACCGTCTCTGGACTAAGGGTTCTTCTCAGCTTAGCATCCAGATCTTCCAGTGGCTGCTGGGACTGATGAGAGAGGAAAAAAGTAAATAGGTGTCCCAGCTCAAGAGAAAAACATGTCACGTTTCAGAAAACAGCCGTATTTAACATTAAAATTTAAAGTAGTCAGTACAGCTTCCATATTTCTACCACGTTCTGTTCCTGTATGCTCACATTTCACATTTATAGCACAGTAAGACTGGGAACAATTTAAGCAATACATTTGGTAAAAATAGAAAAAGAAATGTTAACAGGAACTTCTGTTTTTCCTGAAGACAGAAGTTTGCATTCTTCCCTTAAGAATTTTGTAAAGATGCCGTGATCAAAATACTTAACAGATAGGCGGGCTAATTTAATTCAGTAATACTGTGAAAATGACATTTTGTCTGAAATACTGTATAGTTCTCTTCACTCATGCTTACAGGAAGAGATTTGATTCAAGTAAACAAATGAGGAGCTGAGATATCAGAACAATCAGGAGATAAAGATTTCTTTATGAAATAATAGTAGCAAAATGAAGCTTGAAATATTATTCTAAACACACCTTAAAAAGGCTTATTTTTATTCCTTATTAAGGAATAAAAAGAACAGGTACTTAAGACTGAGGCACAAACTGTCCTAGACTGGTCTTGGGATGACACACATTTGAACTGCAAATTAGGAATCTGATACTAAGGAAAAAAAAATAGTGTAATGAGCTATTGACAGAATCAGTAAGGAAGGCAAGCCTGGCTATTCCAAGACAAGTCCATAATTTTCCAGACAGTTATTGTGTGACAGCAGCAAATGCTCTTCACAGTCAACTAGATTTGATCCAGTAAGTCTTCTCCAATTCTGTCTCACACTCCTAGACAGGCTTTAGAGTTCAAATGAGAGGTGAAATTAGGTCAACTGTTTGCAAAGGACAAGCAAGAGATCTCTACTTATACCTTTTTTACCACAGACCCTACCAGAAAGACCTATGAGAAACCTCAGGAAGCCTTTTGGAGTAGTCCTGTGGTTTGAGTCACTAAAGTGGCTACAACTGCTTTGAGTTTGGGCAAATGATTACTAAGATACCCAGTTCCAAACAATGACCAAAAAAATTACTGTGAACTTAATGGGACTTATTTTGAACCAACTGTTTTCAGATCCATTTGCTAGCATTGCTTGTGGTAAGAACACCTAAGAATTGTCACCAAATTGGCATCTCCTCTTCAGCAAAATCATACTTCAAAAAGAACTGGCTGACAGGCTCATAAAAAGCTTCTGCCTCGAGGTAGAGGAAAAAAAAAAATTGCTTGCTAACACTACCACCTCATAGCTCTACATAAGATGACCAGCTTCTCGCTCAGCTGGAGACAGAAGATACCCATGCCTAATTACTCATGTTCTGCTTGCTAGTAAGAATTACATAAAACAAAATACAGTAGCAGTCTCCTTTCTGTTACAGGTTTTGAGAGCAATGCCTTCACTTTCATAGTCTTCTTACATACAGAGAACAAGTATTTGCCTTCTTACACTGCATAAAACTCTCCCAAGCAGTGGGCTGATCCTCATTGCTTTCAAAACATTGAAACATACTTTTTGGAGGGAAAAAAAAAAAAAGAAAACCAAAAAGTAACTCTGGACATGAAAGCCATCTGCAAGGACTCATCGATTAAAGCTGGATGTAGTACTGTCATTGATTTGCATGTGCTCCATCAGGAGGACTGAGAAGGTGATCGAGCAGGAAAAGATAGGGCGAGATGCCAACTTTCAGCATTTTGCAATTTAGGCCTTCTAGGCCGTTCCCATTCTAAACTCTAGGACACACTCTGTGCAAACTTGTCTGAGAGATTCCTGGGATCACAAAATAATTACATTTACTGGGAGAACTGAACAAACTATTGAATAAAGACAGCTGCTGCACAGACAGCACTGAAGGAAAAAAATGGAAAACAGAGGGACAATTAATGTCATAGCCGACAAAAAACACACGAAAGCAGCTAACGCCCTGCTGTTCAACTCTATTCATGCCCTTGGAACCAGGGAATACCATATTTCTCACATTTGAAAGATAGAAATGAAAATCCAATTAAAAAAGTATCTTTGAAGATCAGAATCCTAATACATATAAATCTGTTTTTACAGTTTTAGTTATAAAATGAGTCATGATAGCTCATTAACCAAAGCCGCTTTAACAGCTTAAATTATTTACAATTTTCTAAAACTATTCCTTTGTATGATAGTCAATTTAAGTCCTTTCAGATAGAGAGGTTCTCGCAGACTATTGTAAATCCCAAAAAGGAACAGCTTGCAAAGAACTAAAATGACCTTTACAGTTCATTTTAAATTCACTTCCATAGGTGAAACTTGAATTTGAGAGCTCTATTTCAAGAGATGAGAGGGAGACTGTTACCAGGGTGTCAAAGAGCAGGACTTTATCAAGGTTAGCTCACAGTCTGCATTAAAATTCAGTGGTCAAGGAGATAAATCAGACCATGATGCTCAGAAATACTGTACAAGCTTTCATGCTGTAGTTATTTTATTGGAAATAAGAAATAAAATTTAAAAATATTTTTTTAAGTTATTGAAAAATAATTATACTAATGACTTAAAAATAATCCCATTCTATGAAAGGACAGATTCCAGTTCAAGTGTAGCTTTAGGACACGTATTCAAGGACTATTCCCTGTGGACCAAAGCCACAGATGGAAGAGGTAAATACTATAAAAAGTATACATACATAGGTAGTGCTAAATTTACAACAAACTTACTTTGAACCCTAAGCAGGCACCACTAGGTACACACTGGAATGAAATATCGATCAAATAAAAATTGAATTTAAATTTAGGATCGTAATTTTCAATTTGAATAGAGTTCTATAAAAAGCTGTCTGTTTATTCAGTCTTTTTTCTTTCACAAGTAGCATATTGCCATCTCTTGATCTCATGGGTTTTGTCTGGTTATTTTTTCAGCCTTTCTTTGCATATTGAAGTGTATTCTTCCCATGTGACATTTCCTTGCACAGCATTTAGAAGATCCATAAAACAATTTTGCCTTAATTTTTTTTTCATCTAGTTTTTTCTTTTTTAAAGAAAAGTGAAGACATTTTATCTTTGTGATCTTGAGTTGACCATCTGTCCAATTCACATATAAAACACCCAAGCTAACTGTTGCACACAAGGACAGAAACTGAATAATGTTAAGCCACTGTTACATTTCAGCTCTTGTTTTGGTCTGGAGCTTCACAGACCTTTTACAACTCTAAAAACCTACTGAAATAAGTGTCTAGTAATAACTGCAAAAAAAATAAAAAATAAAACCAGGATTTCTCAAAGCCAGGAATTTTGTTGGTTTTTTTTTTTTTTTTTTTTTTTTTCATTAACATTTAATTACAGTATATAGCTATTTAGGGAAGCATCTTTTCATCGTAAGAAGAAAACAAGTTCAAGTTTATGCACGTACTCACCTGTGTTACATTTAAAAAATAAATTTAAGGTTCAGGTTAAAACACTAAATAACTCCAAGCCTGATTCAATTGCTTTTGTACTTCAGACACTGCGTACAGCATCCCAAAGGGCAAGCTGTACCTCTAGTGCTGAAGCAACTCTGGCCACTGCTCCATTTACACAAAAGGGGTTACTCAGTCAAAAGAACAGAAAAACAGACATTAATAACATGCAATGGAGAGTTTAATCGAAACATGCTCTTTGAAAGAAAAAGAGGCAGATAAAAATCTGCTGAGTCGTGTAGCACCTGAGTTAGTGAAGGTCCCGGAAAAGGTGGCAGCGGCTCACTGGACGGAGTGCCAGCTGGAAGTTCAGAGCCTACTGGTAGCACCTATGATGAAGAGGAAACGCGAGTCCATCAGACACGGCACAACAGGAGGATCAGACACCACGTTACAGTCAGTCGTGCTATATGACAGAGGCCTCTACATTTTTTCTGTGGAGACTTCCTTCCTGGAAAGTTAGCATCGAGTCCTTGGGGAGCTTTGTGACAGCTGAAGCGTGTGTGTCAGGGCTGGAAGGGTTGTCTGGTTTTGTTGTTTTAATTCAGGCTGCCTTTGACTGGCCACAATTACCAGTTGAAGCAAGCTGCTCTGCCCAGGAGCAGAGCATCTTGGCAATTGTATTTTCAAGTCTGCGAGAAATGCTACAACAGCATTTCTTCATAAATAAAGCCTCTTTGAAACGTTTTTGGAAGGGTGCAGGAATGCACTCAACCTCCTCACAAAAGATCTCTTTTAATGGCCCACTAACAACACCAAGCCATGTGCTGCTGGCAAGCTGTTCCAAGCAATGACTTGATCAGAAACTGTCACACTTGAGGATGTCTCCACTTGTTGAAAGCCCATTCGAAAGTTTCTTACACCAGTCTCCTGATCCATTACTGGCCTTGATCCTGAGGATATTGATCACCCACAGAAGATGACTAGGCCATGCAGCTGAATAAGGGGAAGTCATCCAGGTTACATGGAAGGGGTTAGAGAGACCGGAAAGGTTAGAATGAGGGATCAAAGCCTCCCAGCAAGGTTGGAGAGCACATTCCAGTTAGTTATGTCCATTGTTAGGGAAGTGGGAAGTCCTAGGAACTAAGCAATCCATTACACAATTTGAAATTCTTATTTTCAGCTGTAACCGTGAAGGTTTGTCCGTGACTCTGAAGTTTCAGAAACACAGGATAGCCTTATGAGTTCCAGTGCTGGTCAGCCAGCTTCCCATCTGTGACAGGAACACTGCTGGGTACGTGTCACCAGCCCAAAGTCTGCTCTGGTCCTTGCAAACAGAACCAGTTCTCGCCTGCAGTCACGTTACCACAGCTTACCTAATAGTTCAGACTGCAGAAATAACTGTCCAGTGAGGATACCTGCCATAATTATCCACCCTTCCCCAAATGTTGGGGTAGGAACTTAGCCAAGTTGTATTACCTCAGCTTGTGTGCGTGTGCTACGAACATACACATGGGCATTACTGTTTCTGATGCATGTTGACTTGTTCAGCTGTGGTAAATTAATCACTTTGTTTATAAGTAAGAGGTAAAACATACTTTAAATACATTCGTAAGACAACTCAAAACATATTTACCGTGCAGGCTAACAGGCTGACCATAAACAAAATCAAATACCCCCCTCACCCCCCAGTTTAGTAAACCCCAGATAACTAAAGCATTAAGCTCCTTAAAAACAACACCAAGTGAAACTAAAGTTAAGTTTTGGAAGAAAAAAAGAAAAAAAAAAAAACAAAAAAAAAAAACACAAAGTAATTTAGAAGTGAAAGACTCAGAAAGGAGCTAGTTTTCCTAGAACAGACATCAAAAACCCCAAATATTTACTACATTTAAATCCAAGCATTTTTAATTACAGGTTTGCAATTAGCAGGTTTCTAACTATTCCCAACTGTTCCTGAACCAGCAACTAGGTTTTACAGTTTTTTAATCTTTCTTTAATTCTCAGCTTCATTTCAGTATAAATGCCTCTGCATCTAGATTTCTTCCCTAACTTCCTTGGCATTATTCATGCACCTCCACAGCAGAAATTTCCTACTTTGCATTTGAAAACAATCTAAAAGGGAAAGAAGTGCCCCACTGGGCAATAACACAATTTTGCTTAAAATGTAACTTCTGAGTCCAAGTTGGTGAATCATTTACAATTCAAGGCAAGTGTTATACAGACATGACCTCCACTAGGTAAGAGAAAAGATGCCATTTCTAGTATCTGCTGGGGTTCAGGGAAAAAAAAACAGATGAATCTCCACAGTCTTAGCTCCATTCATTCAGTATCCCCTTTTACATCTCCATCTCTTATTTCTCCATTAAGTTTACTCCAGTGTGGTCTTTGTTAAAGGTGGATTTAGAGGTCAACGTGTAACCCATGGGATAACTGTAGACTTATACTCTCAGTAGCATCAGTATGGTTTACTTAACCTTCAAGGAAGAAAACCCAAGGTAGGGAAACAGAATATGAATGCAGCTGAGAGTAGTATAGCAAAATCAATCAAATAGAAAGGGATTCCTAGAAAACTGTAACAAATAAAATAAGGAGAAATCTTGGAGAGGGTGGTGAAATTCTCAAAGGTTATTGCTATAGCAGCTATAAAATTCCCTCAGGTCTCAAATTTTACATGTTAGTCTACTAACACACTATTATGATTAGCTGTAACTTCCTTATCCGATATAAAATTAATGAAATTATTTCACCAATTCTTTTCAGTGATCACATCTGGTTTCGTCCTAGAAAAATATCTATCTCTACACAGGAATGGTACCATATTCATACCCCATCTGTTCCTTCACCTTTGTAAAAACAGCTGGGAAAGTAATAACATCAGCCTGGTTGGCAAGGCACAGGAGTTCTGCTCTCTACCTCACCCTAGAAACTTAATTTATTTATCGTAGGGCAAGGCAAGAAGCCTTAAGTTTGTTTTCTGTTGCCTTGCTCCCCTGAACAGAGCATTCAAGATTCCCCAAGGGGGAAGTATTAATGATTCTACCACTAGCAGAAAAATACAGCAGCATCAGTGTTTTACAGCATGGGAAAGAAGCCTCCAAGGACTTGGATGTGCTTCTCAGAGAAGCACAGAAACATAAAAAGGGGAAAAAAAATACGTTTTGGTTATGAAATCAGTGTTCAAAATTAGAGATAAATAAACTTAGATTTTCAGGTCCCAAGGAAGTACTGGCTAAAATAGTAAGGGAAGAAGCATTTTCTACATCTGCTACATACACAATCACAGAGGAAGTGGGAGGAAGCTGTATTAGTAAGAGTACAAGGGAAAGACTGCTCATAAATGGAGATGGTAGGAGCATTAACTCAGTTAGAATGCCTTGAACATTAACCAGCTTCAGGTCATTTGGGTAACTCTTAATAACGTGCTTTAACTTTTGGTTAGCCCTGAAGCGGTTGGGCAGTTGGACTCAATGATCTCCGATGGTCTCTTCTAACTGAACTATTCTATTCTAATAACAAGGTTGGCTGAAGACAATGAAGTGTTGGTGAGTGGGAAAGAATGTTACAGAAACAGAAGTGCACATTAAGGTTTTTCTTTTGTTAAAAACCTGAATGCTTCTTCAACCATTTGCACGTAAGGTTTGAAATGGAAAGAGCTAACTATGGTTTAAAATACTGAAATGCACTGGCAACAATTCATAAGATAATCGCCAGCCTAATTTGACATACCTACACTTCTGGTTAGTGAGCCAAGTAGCAACTTCATGACATCTCAAGTTGTTACTATACAACGTAGCTCAACACTTTATGAAACAGTGCTTGCAGAGCACAATTCAGAAAAAAAAATACTGTTTATTTTTCCAGATACTCTCATCTCTTCAAAATTTTTCAGAACCCTGTTTTCACAAATCTAGCATTTGGAAGAAAGAGACTATCAGACTATCCAGGCACTATGTAAGGAACAGAGGACTTAAAAAAAAAAAAAAAAAAAAAAAAGAAAAAAAAGCACTGTCAGGTTCATCCTTGCTTTCACAGATCAGGCTAATGATAAGAAGCAAAGCTAAGCAATCACAACTACTTTATGAAACATAAAACCTCCCTGACTTGTTTTACCTATTATGGATAAAATAAAAACCTATTTAAAGCAAGACTCTCAAACTTCTATTTGGAAAAAGATAAACAAAAAAACCACACACTTCATGGTGCTTCACTCTTCATGGTAGGAGTAAGAAAAACGAACAGTGACATTTGATAGCTCAGACACGATATAGAATTGGACATTTGTTTCAGCATGGACAGAAGAAAACACCTCTTGGGACAAATAAAACAAGACGAAATTTTCCTTCTGATCTTATAACCAAAGACACACTTGTCTAAATAAATACTTTGCTGTAAAAAAAGGGATTCTGTTCAAAAAGGCTGTTTTCTACAATACTTGAATATTCACACAAACGTTGCATTTCTTACCGGTACCCTGCTAAGAGGGGGCTTCGAAGGAGAGGTGCCTGGTTTCACTGCTGCTGTTGCAATGCTGCTTGGTGCCGAAATATAGCTGACTGGGGTGATCACTTGCCCAGGGGTGGCAACTGGTGTCAGCACTGGCAAGCCAGTTGGTCCAAGAGGCAAACTGCTTGGAGGTATACAAGTGCTAACGGACGTCAGGGGTTTAGTTGGTGCCACAGCGGTGGTTGGTATCCCAGGAATAACAGTAGTTTCCATTATCAGCGATGTCTCCAGAGATACTGATGGATGTGCTGTTCCCACGTTACTGTGTTCACTGAAGAGAGACCGTAGCTTTTCTTCCAGGGTCTTGATATCGTCAATACCAGGTGCTTTAGACTGAGCATCAGCATCAGCCTCCATACAGTGAACGTGAGGTTGGTTGGGTAACGGAGCCGGCTGAGGCTGGCTGTGTATCAATGTTTGCTGTACTGCAGGCAAGTTAGTGACTGGCTGTGGTAAGACACCAGGTAAGGGAACCTGGGGCAACATAGGTGTTGCACCTGGAATTTGGGGCAGGACAGGTGTTGATGTAATTGCTGATGGGATGAGTAAGGGATGTATAACGGGCTGAGTGACAGAACCACATACGCTTGTTGCTACAGAGGATGATAAAGGTGCAGAGACTGGGAGAGGTAAGCCAGCTGCACTGCAAAGCTGTGATTTATCTACAGGCTGCCCACTCTCAGGTAGTGATTGTGGAGCACTGACAACTGTTGTTTCTGCCAGACTGGAGACAGAGCCACTAGTACTAAGCTGAGGAAGCTGCAAAGCCACATTCTGAGCCAGAGACAGGGCAACAGATGTCTGTGGTGCTGCTACACTACTCACAATTTGAGGAGCAGACTGAGATGTCACAGCTGGTGCAACGACACCAAGACCAGTGACACCAGCAACCTGGGTAGCTGGCAGTGCCAAAGAAGCCGGTGTGCTGATGCTGGGGGCAATGTCTGCAGTTACTGGCTGAGCAGGCTGGGACGTGACAGTTAAGGAGAAAGAAGCAGGGGCGCTTGCACTGGAAGCCACACCACTGGACTGCTGTCCAGACTGCGAGGCTGGAGGAGGGGAAACAGAACTTGGCACACTTGCACTTGGTGCAACTCCAGCAGCTGCACTTTCTGAAGGCAAAGTAACAGAACCTGGAAGAGAAACACCTGTGCTAGAGGGAACAGATATTGAAGGAGCAGCTGCAGATGTGGGAGGTGCACCACTGCCTGCCATGGTAGAAAGCGCGGGTGGAAACGGTGGTATTGTTTGGTTGAACACTGGAGGAGCTGTACTAGGTCCTTCTGTCATCTGAGCATGCCCCATCTCAGAGAAAGCTTGCTGCAAGCTCAGTGATGATGCAGAGTGGGAGAGATTCATTCCAGGACCATGTAGCGGAGATGCAGCAACTGAAGGAATAGAAAAATATCAACACTGTAATGAATTTTGCTAAGTGAACTATCTCCTACTGCTAGACTAAGACCAAGCTTATCTCTCTGCATAGCTTAGAAAATATACATATAAATCCAGGAACAAATTAAAACCACTGAATTAAGGTTTCAGAGTCTTGCAGACAGCCCATCAACATTTTTTCCTGCAGGAATCCTGCATATCATCATCCAGATTATAACCACCTCCTTACCAGCCCAGTCATTTCCCTACTTCCAAGTACTTTAAGTGCATAGGAGCTTGTCTGTTTAGTCAACTAAATTCAGTTTTGAAGAACAAGTCTTAGCCTTCAGATTTTAAGAGTTTAGATAACTTACCCATATCCGGAGTTTCTTTTGCTCCAGGAATAGCAGAGGTGAAAAATCCCTGTTCTTTTAACCGACTCTCAGGGACAGGGCTGACAATAAACCGTCTTCCTGCAGAATGGACAACCTGGGTAAAGGAGCTAGGAGGAACCCCTAAACAGAAAGAAGTTGGATATTCAGTGATACAGAGTTGCAACAAAATACATCACCTGCAATATGGAATGTGAACTCCATCATACAAAATAAAAACCTGGCTGCACCCATCCGCTGAAACAGAAAAGGTAACTGTCGAAAAAAATCACAAAAGACTTACCTATTCTTTGTGGCATGGAAGATGTAGGATCTGGCTGTTTGAACTCTAATTTCTGTAAAGTAAGATAAAATTTAAAGTTCTATTCTGAAACAGAAACCCACAAGATAGTTCTTAAAATGCTAGCTTACTGAAATGTGGGCATTTAAGGTATGCAGTGCCATGGACCCAAGCACCAGTACTAGACCAGTAGAATTTTACCTAGACAAATGTCATCTAAGCGCTTTTATAACTTCGTGGTTTAGTGACTGTCAATGTAACAAATTGATCTAAGCATCTTTTTTTTATAACAGGAAGTCCAGCCTATTTCCTTAAACAATCCATAGGTAAATAAATGGATGTTTCAAAGTAGTTCTAGGTGGAAATAAGGCAGAGATTCAGGAAATGTCACCCCTTATGATTCCCAACAACCAGCTTCAATACTTGTGCTTTCCAATTGACCCATCCAATCTCTTAGTAGCTAACTGACCACAGAGGGCCTGAATCCAAGCTCTCAGTGTTCATGGAGCAGCAGAAGGCTAGGGATTTTAGTGTCCTACTTTACAACAACCTCAAACCCAAGAATCCTCAGCATTTAATACTGTCTGCCTAGCAGACATTTGGTTAATTTCCTGTTTGGAAATTCAGCACCTTCAGAAGCATTAGAACATGTCAAAAAACAATGGTTTAAGTTATTTATCTTTCTAAATGAATTTTAGGCTTTCATCCTGATCTGAAGCTCTGGTTATCTTTTCATTTCATTTTTAAGCTTTGATATTTCCCATGAAAGGATGTTTCAGTTCTAACTAGCTCTGCTCACAAAACAATACCACCCAAAACTGAAAAGGTGAATAGCTAAAGCAATCCATCTTTTACATACCTGCGACCCTGGAAAGAAGCCATCATCTTTTGTCCGCATACTCTCCAAACCCTGATCACCTTCTGGCTCCACACTTACATCCTCACTCAGCATTTCATCTGCTTTCTCAATGATCTCTCGCACCTGTTCTACAAATGAGTCTCTCTCAGTTGCTAAAATAAACTCATTCTGCACCTGTAAAGACAGCAAAAGAGCAATATTTTTTATTTATCACAATTTATTTCAGAACTATGTATTGAACATTGAGTGACCATAATTTAACTTTCAGTGTTACTGTTTGTCCTCCCTTCACCATTCTTATGCACAAATTAAAGTTGATGACATCCTGAAGGGAAACAATTGTTTCTCATCATCTCCAGCACTGAAATACTTGCCCTTGTTTTCTCTTTACTGTGGAACAATATTCGATCTCATTTTCTACCTGTCACCTCAATCTTTCCTTAACACAGTGAAATTGAAAATTAGCAACCCCGTTTTACTGGCACATTTAAAGAAAGATATATTAAAAAAAATAAAATTCTATATTGCAAGATGGATTCTGTGCTACTCTATTTCCATTGTGTACTGAACTAGCTCTTGAAAGTCTGACTGCAGTACATAAACACAATTATTACGTTCCCTATTTGGTGAGAGGAAGCACATTCAGCCTATCTAATTCCAACACACTGTACTGCTTTATAAAAATACACACTGCTGCTTATGTTGGGGTAAATGAGATTAAATAAGTACACTGTGCATTTAGACAAAAATTCTTAGTTTGTTAGTCTGAACCAAGAAAAAAATCTGTCTCCTGAAATACTACACAGTAACATCCTCCCAGAGTCGGTTACTCTACGAAACCTAAGTAAAGATGTCAGTCAGAGTATCTCTGTGGGGAAAGAAAGTGCCTTAGAGGTAAAGCATGAGGCACTGTTCTCAACAGGTTTTTGGGATGCTGGTTCAGAAACCCAAGAAACAGGCATGATGTACTTATATCAGCCTTTGCAATGCAGAATACTTACTAATTAAAAAAAAAAAAACTTCAGTACTTTACTTAAAGTAGTGCCAGATACCTAGGAGGTATGTGGAATAGACCTTGTAAGTCTGACTGAAATTAATATTGAAAAGTCTTATAACCAAAAGTTTCCTCAATATTCAACAAGAAAGTGGCGAGCACAAAATTCTAGATTAGGTCATGTACTTTTGATGATGTGACTGTGCTTTGGAAACAGTTCACTTACTTTGTTTGCACTCGTCAACCATCTGCTCTTTAATCAAACATACCGTTTTATTCCTCCATAGGATCAGTTGAGACATGATACAATGTAAGATCTGTATCGCCTGCATATTTCTTGACACTTAATATCATGTAACTGACTTGTTTACACTGTCAATACAGGTACATAGGCAAGAACCAACTTCCTTTCCTGGAAAGGCTTTCTCTCCTGAGTCTCTAATTTGGTTCCTTCTGAAAAGGTAGGAACCCAGCACAGACCACCTATTATTATTCTGCCACCTTTCTGTGCCAAACAGTGAATACCACACAAGTGTCCAAGAAGCTGGGGAAAAGATACTGCTTTTTGTGTTACATCCCGCTTCAAACCACTTCTTCACTCCATTTCAGTAACGCTAAAGTGATCTCAGTCTCATTCAGATTGTGCCAGCATGGGAATATAAATCTAAATTAAAATAATTGTGGGAGGCTCTATTCTACACTACATGGTACTTGCATTTAAACATGTCCTATATAAATATGTGTGTGTGTGTTTAAATGGTAAGTTCTTTTCTATGTTTGACCAGTATCTGCTGAATGAGAGGCTTATTTGTTTATTTTCAGAGACATTGGCTAGCTTAGTCAAAAGCAGCAGTCATTACTAACTTTCAGAAATGAGAAAAAAAGTGATTTTCATTCCTTAAAAGGGCAGAATCTTGATGTTTCAGTTAAGAACAACAAAAACTCAAACCTTAAGCAGAAGTTTTAAAGATTTAGCAATGTTGTGGCCTTGGAAAAGCAAATGATTTATTTAACTTTGTGGTGTTTTCAAAAAGTTGTCTGCAGGTTTTCCAAAAATTAGACCGTGAAGAAATGAAAGCAGATAGACTCAGTAAAGCCTGAAATTTTAGGATTAAAAAAACCTGACTCAAATGCTCACATGAATTAAGAATGCAATATTAACTGTCAATTTCATATTCCACTCATATTCCAGTCTCTAGCTGTACTTACAAATCAATAAAGTGAGCACAGGAAAAAGAGGAAGCAGGCTATGCTACATGGAAAGAAGCAAGTGAGAAAATAAGACTGCTTATATTATTACTGTGATTAAGACTGGATTCAATCTTTTATTTCTGAAACGTATCTTACCATAATCGAAGCAATTTCCTCAGGGTTGTCACCATCCAAATCAAATTTGAAAGTAACCATTTTCCGATTATGTGTCTCTAGCTGGCATTCCACTACCCGATCACCTTTATTTGAAACCTAAAGTAAATAAATTATGAAAAGCATGAGAATATAAGGCTTGAGTTTTAAAGCCCATGGAGGCAAACCAAAAGTAGTGCTTTAAGATGAACACATTCTCTTTTTCTAGACTAATAAACGGTGCAATTTACTGCACTATTTTTCTGAGGATCTGCCAATTATTCAAACATCCAAGGTTACCTTGTCCACGTTTCTCTAGAACTCCTGATGCTCCCTTGTTCCTTACTAGCTTACAGGTCACTGGCCTAACTTTACTAGTAAGATTAAAGCAAATATTCAGGAATAGTCTGTGGAATCACTAGTGGCTAAGCAAGCTGATTTTGCCATCTGTAATGCTCCCAAAAGCTCCTAGTTATGACTTTTGGAATACTGACTCCAGAAGCAGAAGAAATATAGTGGATAGCTTGTGTGCTTAGAGGTGTCTGGGGGGAACAGCAACATACCAAACAAGCACACAGAAGACACATACTCCTCAGAAGAAAAGCAACTTTTGAAGTTCAAAAACAGGCATCAACATTACCAAACTGTCACTTAAGTTAAGAACAAAAACCACAACACTCACATTTAGAATTCTCAGTTTTGGCCTAGCAGTCTTCTCATGGCGAGAGCGACTGCGGACAGACCTCCGCATGTGACGCTTGGTAGTCCTCCCTTCGTGCCTCCCACTAGAAGCTGGAACATTCTCATTGCCATCACTCAGTCCTGAAGCAACATCAGAATGTGCACTAAAAAAGGCAACTCTGTATTAGTACCCGTGCACTCCATAGCTGCACCAACAATACGGTTTACCCTGCCAGATGATATTCTCCTCAGGATAGCAGTGGCTGCCTGTTAATCACAGAGCAGGGGAGAAGAATCCTGTCAACCAATAAAGCTGCTTGAATAGTAATTATAAGAGTAATTAATTATGTATTTCTTGTAAGCTGAGCTGTACATCTTCCAAATATGTTTTCAAGCTGCTTGAATTTTAAATTCTGTTTAAGTGCCAAAAGGACAGAAAAGCATCCCTTATAGTCAATACAAATGATTAGAAGTCACTATGCATGAACCTATTTACTCCCTTCATAGTCTGCTGTAAAGCAAACCTTTCTTCAACTCTCATAAACCTATTTTTCCTCTACGAAGTTTATTTCCTCCTGTCCTCAGAGAACACCCCAAATGAAAAAGAAACATTCCCTGATGAAAGAGAGGTATCTAAAGATTTTTCTTCCTTGGATAATCTGCCACATAAAGTTGAAATTCAATATGGTGAAAAGAAATCCATGCTTACCTATCCATAGAGGAAGCCAAAGGAGTGGACTGGGCAGGCTGTGTTGATGGCAGCGACTCTGAAGGAGCAGTCTGTGAGACTCCTTGAGTGCCCTATGGATAGAAACCTGCATCAAGAACTCCAAAGAATCCCCATCCTTTTGAAGTCACCCCTTAGTTTTCAATTTTTCCTCCCAAATCAGTTATAAAGCTAAAAGCACTGCCTTTTTAGAACTTCAAACAGCTGGCATCTAGAAAGCTCTAATTTACAAAAAGATTGGAGAGCAAACTGCAGTGAAGCAAATTGTCATCCTGGGGAGGAGTGGGGGAAGGGCAGAAAATCAGCCATCCTTTCTGCTGCTACGTGTCACTACAGTTTGCCATGCAGCCATAGTCTTACTAACAGAATGTGCAAAAGGCAAGCCAATGCAGAACTCAAAGACGATTCAAATTCTCCCTAGCAACATCAACGCTGCAGGGAACGGGCATAACGAGAGGATCTCAAAGGCTATCAGTTGCAGTTTCTCATTGATATGGCAAAATATTCTACAGTACTAGCAAGAAGTGAAGTGTTAACAGGTTTTTGCCTGTAGGAGGCACACTCACTTCCCAACAGAACAGCCAGTGGCAACAAGGTCCCCACATTGGCATGACATTCTGCTGTAAGAAAAAGGTTATTTGAAACATTAATTTCCATCTGAAGACAAGCATGGAAGGGATTAGTTCCCCACACACGTACATTGTACCGTAATTTAAACACCCTAAATGTATTGTTACATTATATTCAACATAATTACCTCCACAACTGCCTGCTGTGAAGAGGCTGACGAGGCCTGTTGCGCTAAACTCACTGTAGGCTGGGGCACTTGAACCTGTCCTCCTAGGTTGCCCATAGGAACTAAAACATTTTGCTCCACATACGGCTGCACAACAGGGGCAAGATAGCCTGGCTGAGCCACTACATCTGTGGGTAAGGGAGGGGACAGTACAGCAGAAGGAACGCTAACAGAAGCCACAGCAGAGGAAGGTGCAACACTTGAGTCTCCTGGGTACTGAGGCGGCAGCCGAGATGGAAAGCCCTGCAACAGAAATGAAGGAGTCAAGTTAGAGAGTATCAAAGCTAATTAGGAAAAAATAAACAAACAAAATAAAAAAGTGTCAGTTTCAGGGGCATTTTCTAACTTTCCTTTCTGTATTTATTCAAGTTCTTCCAAAGACCATCCTTCCAGAGAAGCAGAGCAGCTGCTCAAGTAGCCAAAGCTCAGCTTACAGGTCATCATGCTACAACGAGCAAATTCCCACCCAAAATTTCAAGTCTCAGTTGAAACAATCTTCATCTCCCAACTCTCTCCAGTTGCCTATGTGACTTAATATTTTAAAGACCTGAGACTTGAAATTAGTTTGAAGAATTTTCAGGCTGAACTGCTCAGACTACGTTATGCAACTGCTGCTGATTCTCGAGACTATCAGTACCTCAATGCAACTTTGTTCTAAAAGAACAATCACACGCCAAGTCATAATTTTTGTCACTATTCATATTGCCATTTTTACAATGATTGCACAAAGTAGATTGAAACAGTCCTTGCTGACCAGTCTAGCACTTCATGATTAGCATCAGGTACTTACTTTATATTCAAGATCCATGTTGCCTTATTTCTAGAAAATCAGTGTAAACCCCTCCCCACCTCCCTTCCCCTTCCCAGACTTGGTATGAAATACTGACATTGCTGAATATGCTGCCACAGATTCTCTTTCCAAAACAAGACTCCCATATTTAAATCACAATGTTTTGGGTCTCTTTTTTTATTCAACTTGGCAGATCTCTTGGATATCCTCCTTGACACAGTTGTTGTCCAAAGTCCTGCACTATGTTTGTCATTTTAGACAAATTCCACTGCCAAATGTAAAAAATAAAAATAAAACTCAAAACACTAGGGTGTTGGAGGACACTTTTTCCTCTTTAAAAACGTCCTTGACCACAAAACAGAATTCATCTTTGTGGCTCAGTGGCTCTCTTCTGAGAAGTGAGTTGGCCAAGGCACACAGTTCTGAGCTGGCTCCTTAGAGCAGGTGAATGTGGAGGGCAGGGGTGGGGAAGAGCTCTGCTGGCTTGCAACAATACCTGGTAAAGAGCATCTCCAGCAGGAAGTGAAGCTTCAGCAGCTTGTCCAATGCTGACTGGCAATCCCACGGACTGGACAGCCGGCTGTAGGAGCTGCGGGAGAACCTGGCTGGGCAACTGAGCCACAGGCTGCATCAGTGTGGGAAGCTGGCTAGGGACAACAGTTGATCCTACAGGGATAGCAGTAGCCGCAGCAGATGTTGCCAGCGTGAGCAGTGGCTGATTCATGCCACCTGGCATTGAAATGGGCAGCGACTGGAAACCCGGCTGAGCCACTGACACGTGAGGAGCTGCTATGGGCAACTGAGAGACCGAGAACTGGGGAACCATGGAAGTTGGCAAGGGCTGTCCCATGGGTAGAAAGTGAGAGCCAATAGGGACTGATGGGGCAACTGATGGTTGAGGGAGAGAAGGTGCTGCAACAGGTAATTGAGGCTCGCCTTGGATGATCGACACTGGTTGGGAAACAGGAAGCTGGGGAGGTAAAGAAAATAGAGATAGATTTTTTTGTTTTTTAAGCAGGGTTGCAGAAAGCAGAATTTTTATGCATTAGTCAAAGAAAGGATTATTCAAGTTACAGCACTCTGTTAAAGTGGGTGGGGAGCACAGTTGGCAGAGTGGCTGGGAAGTTGTCTGGAGTCCCAAAAGGTCCTCACTTCACAACACTTCCCCTGAAGAACTCCACAAGCTCTTGAAACAGACACCCACAGAGGGTGAAAGAGCAACATTAGAATACCCTGAAGCACTGACTTGTGCATAAACAGAATCCAATTCCCCTCAACTCTGTCCCCAGAGCCAAGCCTGTCCTCTTACAGGAAAGAAGCACAAATCTTTCAACAAATCTCTTAGCTTTGGGTATGGGGACTAAAGCAATGGAGAATGAAAAGCCACTGTGCCAGCATTCAGAGAATGGCAGGGGATATGTCAATTAAAGCCAGCAAATGATGCAACTTGAGAGACAGTTTAGATGAACAAGCAACAAAACAATAATTATAAAAACAAAATCAAGGCTCACATGTTCAAGATAGAGATATGAGCCAAAATGAAGTAATACTCAGTAACAGAAGCTTCTTGATCAGGGAGTAAAGGAGAAGAGCTGAGTAAGAGAGATGACAAGAGTGGAGAAGGCAGTCCTTATGGTTCACTACCTAAATATGTGAACATGTGTTTTACACACACAATGGTGCAGAAGATGTACATTCTATGGGAAGCAGAGAAATGACAAGTTCCTGAAAATGCATTCATAGTACTCCATTCATCAAAATGCCTCATGATATTTTTGACAGTTTAAAGATCTTTGAGCATGGAAGCGCTATCCCTCCCTCAAATAAATTATTCATGACTGCCATGTGTGAAAGAAAGTTTCCAATACATATTTTCCAGCCAACCCGACAGTTGTAGTATACCAAGAACACTACTATCTGGATGAATGTTTTGGAACTATTCAGAGAAGACAATAAAAGTGAAAGTAGCAGCATATTTAATTTGCCAGCTGTGAAGACAGATCTTCTGCTGGAAAGAAAAATACTGCTTACCTGTGTCCCAGCTGCTGCCTGAGGCATTGGCATAACCTGTGAAGTTTGAGTTTGAGAGACAGTTTGTGGGGGAGTGGCACCAGTAGAAACTGATGGCTGCGGCGCTAGGTATTGTCCAGGTTGCTGAGAAGAGGCTGGCTGCTGTGCATTCTGTAGCAGGGAAGAGAGGCAGAAGCTATTCTTAACGCCCCAAAAAGGAAGATTTAACATTATATCTATTTAAATTTCAACTTTTATTCCCTGCTAAGCGACCTTAATGGTTCTTCTGAACATACTGAGTGAATTAAACTTTAACATTCCTTAGTATTACTAATAAAATTCCATTATCAGCACCAAATCTTGCAACAGGATTTTTGTTTCAGTGAAAACAAGAATGCAGATTCTATAAAGGGAAAGAGACAATTAAGAAGATACTATTTCAAGTTGGAAGAACTCATCAGAATGAGGTCTGTCTGTCTAGACAGTCCATTGCAAATCCTGATGTGCTCTTCCTTGCATGGCATCTCCACTGCAAGCTTAGTTAGGAGTTGGGGAAGACAGACATATGAGAAGAAGCATTAACATGATTCTAAAAATAAATTTCAAAAAGTCAACGAAATTTGTCTCAGAGCATGTTAAGACTGTATAACAGACAGAGGATTCTTCTTTTCTTGTCCAAAACTATGAGTTAAAGAGTAGACAGGGAAAGGCTGCTCCTTAAGGAGTCATCAAGTTCCCACACTGAAAATATTTTAGTTCCAGGTTTAGAAACTGATCATACCTGCTGAGTGTGTTGGGTAGGCTGAGAAGGTACCGATGCACTACTTGAAGTAGACTGGCCTTGCACTTGTGTCTGGAGGGGAAAAAAAGAATCAGCTTAAAAAAACATATGGTTTCTGCAACAGGCAGTTAAAATCATTTCTGCCTGGAACGAGCTGGTTGTAATAGGTTTCTAGCTGTTCTTTTTGGACAAGTAGTTCATTTGGCCAAATTCCACTATGAAAACCAGAAC
Organism: Netta rufina; assembly: GCF_964035555.1. Lineage (NCBI taxonomy): Eukaryota > Metazoa > Chordata > Aves > Anseriformes > Anatidae > Netta > Netta rufina. The sequence continues at coordinate 142,970,099 of NC_140123.1, forward strand.
AAAGTAGTGCCATCTGGAAAAGTACCAAACTCCATTTTAAGTCTTCCAAGACAAACAAAGTCTTTGCAACCCAGATGCCCCTCGATTTGAGACAGATCAGCCTACCATCTTCTTCCTCCACTGATGATGTGTTAAGATCAGGATGCCTTGGTAGGTATAATAACTGGAAATAGAGGCATTAAAGTTTACCTTTTCGTGTGTTCTGAACACAGTTGGAGGGGAGGGGATAAAAGAAGGCTAGAAGAAAAAACTGTTTAAAAAAAAAATCAACGATATACAGACTTCTAGACCAATAACAAAGTACTCAATACATGTATGTATCATTTGTTCTTTTTGAGAGGCATGTCAAAATCCAAGCCAAAAGTCATTTCCAAACTCACTACCAGCCAAGAATTAGATTTGGAAGAATCTGGAGGCCCACATTCTAGCTGAGACAGAATTTTGAATGAATAAGCAACAACAAAAAATGGCTGAGTGGCATACAAATGAATGTGAAAGATGCAGAGGAAAATGGAATGGATTTTCACCGCTGTTTTTGTGAGTGACCTTTTTGATCAGATTCTGGAGACAATTAGAGACCTCCAGATAAGTTCCCTAAGCACACACCGCTTTGGTGAACTGCCTTTGTAAGAAACATCTGGTGCATAGGTATATCAGGAATATCTACTAAAATGTCTTAATTCTCTGTATATTTAGCTTGCAGAAGCTTATTGGGAAAAAAGTTTATTAAAATCACATTATTTTAATTATAAAGATTTGGGGGGAAAGATGGCTGCCATTGAAAAAAGCCTTTTTTTTCTTTGCAGTTTTAGAAGCTTTTTGAGGCCCTTATTGGCTACAATATAAATATAATCTATAACCCATTGCGATAATATCTTTTTATTGACTCAGCTTGTGTCTTTTAGATTCTGATCTTTAGTGAATTAGATAAGAGCTCCTGGAACTTATATTCTGTAAAACAATCTGGATTCCTTATTATGTTTTCCAGGTGTATTTTTCATCTTCTGAAGTTCAGCAAGTTGTTTATGGAGAAACAATCTCAAAGTAATTTCAAACTGCTTGCACAGAAGCTTCACTCCACAAGTTCTCCTACAGCACAGAAGTTACTATCTATTACGCTAGTGATTAAGCTGTTTCAGCTTTAACAAAACACCTTTATATCCCATACAGAAAGGCTTAAGTACTTAGCTCTAGATCTTACCAAAAAAAACATAAACATTCTCCTCTTTCATCCAGAGGAATCACAAAATTGCTAATACCACAATAACTGAAGCGTCAGAGTCCTCAATTCCAAGAACACCAGAAGGAACAAGAGAGAAGCTTACTTAAAGTAAATCTTCTCTTTTCACCACAAAAAGAATAATCTCGTGAAAAGTTTCAGAATACAAGCACAGACACAATACACATACTCCTCACATCCATGGTGTACAAACACATTACTGAAGGACATTACACTCACTACTGCAAGGACATTTACCATATATTGATAAAACACACACCTCCAGCTATGCTTCAGGTCTCAAATTTTGCTTTTTCAAAAGGACACCACGTTCTAGGCTTATAAGGAAGCAAAACCTACAGTAGCAGTCATTTGTGCCACTAGTTTACTACTCTGCTTGTTTCCTTTTTTTAGTGATCCTGCAAATGCACTTCCAAATCCATGTACATGTAATATATACTGCGCTCCATTCCATTTTCTCCCCACTTCCTTCCCCCAAGCCTACGAAAATCTTTCACAGCTTTCAACAATCAGCAGATTAATTCTTTTCATGCTGTTGTCCACTGTAATATTGTCCATACAAATGCTCAACTCCAGATAACACATTGTCATCAAACAACTGAAGAGCAGAAACAAAATACAAAGCAAATTTTACTATCAGTACTGACTCAAACTGCATAGAAGATGCATTTCATTAAACCCATTGGTTAACAGCCAGTTTGGTACTACAGCTATCTCCTTCCAAAACAGTAACTGGAACAAAAAACACTGACCACTCGTTACCCTTAACACAGAAGCCCTACCAGTATTTCACCCGAAGCTGAACACGGACTGAGGGGTTGCTGATGCCTCATTATTTAATAGCAACCTGTTCAGCTAAAGAAATCCTAGCACACCACTGACTTCTTGTAAAGGCACCCCCAATGAATGCTAAAATTTGAACCACATGGAGCAAGCGTATGAGCAAGGCTCCCCTTTAAGTGCAAAGTATGACTTATAAAAAGCAAAGAAATTCTGGAAGGGTTTGCTCCTGTAACCTGAGGATAGAGTGCAGGTGGTCCTGATGAAAGCGAGGTGGACAAGGCCTGCTGAGTCGAGGCTCCCTGTTGGAAGCAGATGAAGAGCTGCGACTCTTGCAACACCTTCTGAGGCAGCTGAACAATGGGCAATGAGAAGTCTGAACCAAAAGCAGAAGATGAGCCCCCTGTAGGGGGAGGAGACTGGAAATCGCCAGTGTCAGAGGAAGTCATCTGTGAGGAATCACTGGAGTATTCTGGGCTTCCTTCTGGCCAGCTCCGCCTGGCAGAGCCCCCTCCGGGACCTGCTAACTCAGGACCAAGATAGTTATACTGCTCCTCTGTCACAGGCTGAAGCCGACCGTGCAACCCTACACCTTGAGTGGATTCCTCTTGACTGGTCTCCATAGAGCCCCGGCGACTTCGGTAGACCCGTTGGGTTAAAATCGCCCCGTCTGCTGGAGCAGAACTCGGTGTGTGCACATGGAACTCAAAGACACAGCTCGTTCTGCCATCCCCGCTGTGCGAGAGCACAGCTGGGGCCGAGTGCGGAACAAATACCTGATGGAACGTCATCTGAGCAGGGTCTGCACTCAGAGGAGCTGAAACACTGGACAATGGAGAAAGGGGACTCATCCCAGAATCCAGCCTCAGGTTCTGAACATGTCTTGCCAGGAATGCTTGCCCCGACTGATAGTCAAACCCAGAGCTTTGTGGAGGACCACCTTGCACATGCTTTGACTCAGGGACCTGCTTCAAATGTTGTTCAGTCACGTGAGAGTTATAAGCTACTTGATCATACTGCTCGGATACCTGTGATGGATAGTGCATGCCCACCAAATATACAGCTTCTGGATGCATTCTGTAGTGAGCATCCTCTGGAGGCGTTGGTCCAGATCTATAGTCACTGTGTACAGGAGCTGGCTCAAACACAGGATTAACTTGCACATGCAGAGGCTCTCCAGCGACTCTATGAGCTGTTGTGCCCAGCATAACCAGTGCCTCTGGTGTCCAGTTGGTGGGACTACCACCAGGTGGAACTAAACTCTGGCCAGTCTTCAGCAATGGCTGGAAGTGGCAAGTTTGGGCTTCCAAAAATGAAGTGCTCTTGCGCCGCTGAGCGACTGCCACCTTCGGCGGGCAGACAGGTGGTGGTGAGAAAGACACCGGCCGTTCATGAACGGTTGGGAAAAATATCTGTGAATCTGGGAACGTTGGTGTTCCCCCACGCGGATGCTGAGGCTGTATCGACATGAACAAGACAAGTAATTCATACATTAAAAGTGAAGCACATTAACATGCACAGTTCACTAGGCAGTTCTGTGAAGTAACTTTATAGAATGGCTACTCAATTCATGGTCAAAAACATACAATACTTAGGAAACTTAGATGAGTTGTAAATATCCATTAAATACATCCATGGCAGGCATAGCTACAAATGGAAACATTTGCTTGTGTTAAAGCTGCTTTTCCAGTCCAAATCCAATCATCCACTAAAAACTAGCTTTGCTCATGACAATGGAATGAGATTTATTGTCATGGGCTATCCGTTGTGGTCATTGCTTGAAATCCAATATAACTCCTGACATTGCTGCCATATGGGCATATAAAAATTTGGAGTTTGATAGCAGCAACAGTGCAGAGCCTTTAGTTTGCATTTAGAAGACAAAGATGACATGAAATCTTAGTATTATCTAATGTAAAAAACACGGTGCTAGTGTCCTGTCAGTAGTGTTCTCTGTATGATATCCAGAGAGCTAAAGACAGACCTTTTATGAGGTAAGATTGAACCATTCCAGCCTACAGCTGAAAAAAAGAAAAAAATCCACTATAAAACTGCATGGTCTTTGGATTCTACCAAATTCAAACATCTCTTTTGATCACTTTGATCCATTTGCATCAGACTTTTTCATATAAGATATCATCAGTCATTGAAAAAAAACAACTTTTTCCTGGACAATATGACACTCACGGGTTTAATAACAGTAAAGTCCTCAAGCAACTCCACTCCATATGATGTGCTATTACAGGTTAGACTTATGTTAGTCAACACAACACAGGGAAAATTTCATTGGAGAGAGTTCTGTATAAGAACACTAAACAATTTAGCAATGCTGCCTTTTTTCATCTTTGCCTACAGTATACTGAGAGAAGGCATTATCAACCCTAAAGGAAAAAAAAATTGTTAAACTCAGCAGCAAATATATTATCTTTAATACAGGTGCTACTTAAAACTTTTTCAAATTGCCATTTCCACATTGTTCTGTTTCTTTTCCCCTCCCATCTTACAGAAAAGCAGCAGCAAATTTCCATATTGACCAATACTAACAAGACAGTCCCTACTCTTGTACTGCTAAAGAATTCTTCCTATGCTTTTAAAATTAGTTCCATATACTTCAACTACAAACGAAAGTTTTCCAGAGCTTATTTTATGTAAATTAAAGCCCCAAACTGAAAACAGACTACCTCCTATCCTGCAAGCTATATTGCATCTGACCTTTTGAAACACATGGGGGTTTTTATGGCTTCTCTCCATCATGCACCAGCCAAAGTGTCAACTCCAATTAAAACTTAAAGAAAAGTCCTCAAAAGTATTAATATTCTGAATTTCTACTATCACTACACTACCTCAGCAAACCAAAGTTTCTAGAATAACCAGCCACAGCAACTAAGCTTTAAAAGCTGTCTGGTTTGTGCAAGGCTTAACTAACATTGAATGCCTGCTTAGAAGTTTGAAAATAAACAGTCTTCTGACATCAGGGGATAAGAACTAGTCTTCTCTTTACCTTCTGTGGTACAGCTGAATAATTTCCATTTATTTTTACTATCCTATCCTAAAATACAAAATAAAATGTTATCAGTGTTTGACCATTGAAGTGTACCACTTCTCAAGAAAACAAAACAAAACAATAATCTAGCAGCACAGTAATTAGGAATGAAAAATTAACTTTTCATTTTTTCATTTAAAAATGCCCGAAGCCCAGGATGTATTTAATGATAACTTATCTTACTGTGCCAGGAGGCAAATGGCAACACATACAGGACTGACAGAGAGGGAGGGCAGGCTGGAGCGTCGATGCTTGCGTGGAGAGGCAGAGTGCATGGGCAGGACACTTTCCAGGGCTTTAGAAAGCTTTTCTGCAAAGGTTTCTTCAGGGACAGTCCGAAGGTAGAAAGGAGAAAGAGGTGCAGACAGCGCTGGTGGTGGGGTGCAAGGAGCACTGAGAGGGATGCAGGACATAGAGGGAAGAGCAGGAAGGTGGGGGACACAAACTGACATGCTACGACCACGTTGAAGCTAAAGGAGGGAAACAAAAGTTAAGAATTGAACACTTAAAAAAATAAAAACAAAACTAGCAAAAACTCTAATGAGATAGAAAAGAAATGCAGACACACAATGATAGGCCCAATACTGACTACTATGTGTGCAAGAAGATATGAGAATGCTGAATGAATGCCAACATACACCAGGAACAGGATATGCACCCCTAGGAGGGCTCAAGTTTGCCTTAGGTTACTGAACAAGGAGGAAAGTTTCCTAGCACCCTCACAAGAGGCATGTGGAAGGCAGAAAAGACAAAAGAATGTTTTCTCTGGAGCCATCAGTGTGGTCCATACTGTGTATTCACTCCATTTGGGAGTTTGACAAATCAAAAAGCCCTTAAAGTTACTGATGAGCTTTCGTTTGTTCTTAGTTTAGCGAGTGGATGTGTTTGTACTTATCACCTCACCAGTCTCCCTGCTTGGGCACCTCCCTGAATTAAGTGAACTGTTTACAGTTGGCTTCTTCATTAACTAAGATGTTACCATAAAAGCTTTAACATTACATATTCTACAGCAAAAGTTGTGGAAAAAGTTGTTTTAAAATGTGGAAAATTTAGGAAAAATTAGTCTCAGACTAGCATTTTCCAGACAGTGGGCCAATAAAAGCACCAAGATTTTGTAATATTGCCACAATCCAGAAGGCCACAGGGTCAAAATCCAACCAACCTGGAAGAATCAGAATTAGACTTTTGACTATTTGTTTTTAGTGTTTTTTGTTTTTTTTTTTAGGGTGAGTGGATAGGTTATGTTTTAAAGAGACAGCCTTCAACTGCAAGATCTCCTCTAATTATATGTGCTCCTCCTATGGATGTAATTTCTTAAGGTAATTGAAATCAAATACACAACTCCAACAAAAAAAAGTCAAGATCTCTAGTGGAGATCTGATTTTAAGTATTTCTGATAAAAGAAATATTGCTAGACTGCTCAAGATTTTGGAACAGAGGCATAAGGAACCTCAAGGAATTAAATATTTTACCCTTGTTACCTGTTCCAGGTCAGTACTAGTTATACATGTAATTCCTGACTGATTTATCTAGCCTGTTCAGAAACCTCTCCAGTGATGGTGTCTACAGTATGTCTTCGCTGGTTAGAAAAAAAACCTTTCCCAAACAATAATTCCTTGCTCCTATTTAAGCTTTTGTTGTTGTTGTTGTTGTATCTGACAACAGTGTTGTGACCTGATTAGCCTCTTCTTGTGTTATGGAAGCCTTTACGGCATTCTCTCTCCTCAAGCTCATCTTCCATGGACTCAACTCAACTCCTTCAGTCTTCTCACACAAACCCTGTTTTCTGTGTTCCTAGCTGTTTTGTTTTTGTTTTTTTGTCACTCTCCTCTGAATTCTCTCCCAGTTTACCCTCAACTTTCTTCATCAGGCAGGGTGTCCGGAATAGACTTACCAAAGGCCAAGAGCAACAGAACTACTTCACATAACATGATGTTTGCCTTTTTCACAACAGCATGATGTTTTTGACCATGTCCAGCTTGTGGTCCAATATAATCCCTGACTTTTTTTTTTTTTGGCAGAATTGCTGCCTAGTTGGTTGTTGCTCATCCTGTACTTCTGTAGCAGATTACTCCTGTTTAGGCATGAACCTTGCTCTTGTCCTGATTGAACTGCATTCTACTTCTTTTTAGGATTATTTCTCCAGTTGTCAATATCATTTTGACTTGTCATCCTGTCTTCCCAACAAACTGTTAGTAGTTCTTGCAGTGTTCTACTCCGTTCTGTCAACCTTCTGGTACCGTGGTCGTCACCATAGAGCATGAGCACATTTTAGGAGTGAACTAAGCAGCTTGACTTTATATCTGTTATGTGCTTGTTTTCCCATCCCTCTCAAAAGATCATGGTCTTTCAAGCTGGAAGCTAGCCATCCCAAGGCAGTGAAATGGCTTCTGGTCCAAGACATGCTCGCACACCAAAATATGTCTTATCCAGAGCAAGAGCTTATTTAGAGGGCTTGAAAACTCATTTGCTCAGGGACTAGCAGTACCACACAGCTTCAGGCTCTGACTGAAACCAGGATGTTTTCCAAAAAGATAGGACCACTGATGATTCTATAATGGAGTCCGCAAGCACAAGTACCAAAAAAGTGAGGACCCTCAAGTCTAAAGTATCGCATCATCTCCCTGCATGGCATTACCACATAATAACATAATGTCACTGCCTCAGGTTTTGATTTAAAAAAAAAAAAAAAAAAAAAAAAAAAAAAAGACAAGGGAACCACTGAAGACAATGTAACAGTAGCAGAAGTTCTACTCCAGAGTCGGAATAGACTTCTGCATGGTCTCATACTCTTACCTAAAACATACCAAGGAAAAAACATACCAAAATAAAAGGGCAACACAAATGAACATAGTAGGAAAAGTATTTGTGCCCAGTGCAGACTTTCCAGGGTAAAGGAATATGCATGGCAACTGATGAGCAAATCAACGCAAGCTAGAAATAAAATTGGGAACAAGGGCATGGGGTCTTTTCAGTCTGGAGTTCTCACATGCAGCATTCTATAACAGTTAAAAAGATCTTACCTTCAGAATCTGTAATAAAGTCTCACGGAACACACATAGCAATTTCATATTTAAACAGCAGCTTAAATTGTTCTAGCCCCTCCTTCAAATCAAAGTAACAGCTTAACTTTAGCCCCAGTAACTTCATATACACACAACACACCTTCCCAAGTGAGATTTAATGCTTATTTCCATAGTCTTGTACTAAGAATGTTATTTACATCCATTAAAATCTCAACCCAAAAGCTTTTCTTTTTAAGAAAAAGCTTTACTTTCAAGACAAATATACCCTTGTATTTTAACTAGACTCGGTCACCTTATAAAAACAGGCCACTAATTGCTCCCATACAGAATTTGTATTGCATGCAAACCAAAATATACATGGAAGATTGCCTGACAGACCTTCCTCTCACCTTTAAAAAGAAGGAAAAAATCACAACCAAGTAATTCCATGCATTTGCAATACTGTAAGTTCTGGCTTACCACTGCAGGTGGCTGATATCCTCCATGCTGTTGTGACTGCACTTGGCCAACTGAAGCTGCGTACCCCTGGACTGCAGCTGTTGAGATTGGCTGGTCGTGTTGGGAACCATAAGACACAGTCTGTTGACTGCTCACGCAAGATTCAGTATAAACAGATGACCCTTGGCCACTGTCAACTGTCCCATCAGCTGCAGAAATTAAAAATAAAAATCCACATTTCAATAACTGCAGTCTTGTTTCGTAACTTGAATGTATTATAATAGAATACTAGATTGCATTTGTTTCATGTCACATAGACTTTATAAGCATTTTACCTCTGCTAAAAGTTATGCTGGTAGAAAAACTGAGGTATATTTTTCCTTTCTCAGTATAGTAATTCCTTACCAGTATGCCTTCACTTAACCTCTGAAAATCAGTAATTTCAGGAGTTCTTTGGAAAGATACTTAAAAGTAAATTATGCTCCCTATTAAAAGCTGAACTAGAAATGAAAACTTAAATTCCATCCATCATGAATGATCTTTCTGTTTTGTTTTATTATTTTTACTTATTTTTATATAGAAGCATAAAACAGGTTAGGTGTGCTGGCTGGTAGATGCACCTGAAGTAGGCATAATAGAGAACTTAAAATCTCTACTTCCTTAGGGCAGATAGCAATTTGCTAATTTCATCACTCTAACATGGAGCTTATCTAACTTTATTATTCAGGTAGTTATTCAAATGTTGGGATGCCGGACAACACTCCCAACTTTACCTCATCTGTTCACGTTAAGTATGTGGAATAGGAAATTAAACTTTAAAAAAAAAAAAAAAAAAGTTCTGATCTGAACTGCTTGCAACAATCTAATTATCACCTTAAACAAAAGTTAGTGACAATTCGTAGAGTTGTTTCTAATATAACTGCACTGGTGCAAAACTATGCAACCTTCTGCACAACAATATATTGCCCCTGCAGGAGGGCAGCAAGAACTAGAACATACGTTCATACTTCAGGTGCCTGAGTTTGTTTAGTTTATTAACTTATAACAAAGGAAAATTATTTTGTGTTAAGACTGAACTGCAATTTGCACTGTTGACTTGGCTCAGCTAAGGCACACGAATGCATCGTCTTTTGATGTACATTCCAGTGGCCTTATTTTCTTCAGCAGACAGCAACATCGTAGATTAATTAGTGCTATATCCACCAGAAGTTCAAAACTCTCTAAGGGTGGGGGAAATAGTGTAAGTGCAAGCGTTCCTAAATAAACCAACTGACACACTTACAAAGAATAGATATACTGGGTTGCTGGAACTGCAGTTGTTGGTGTTGATCAGCTTCTGGTTCTTCAGGCTCCACTTGTGTAGAAACTGATGCTGAAGTAGTGGGGACAGGAGTAGTACCACTGACAGATACAGGATGCTTTGACCCTGCATGGGAAGCACTTGAGGGTTGCTGTTGCTCCGGCTGCTGCTTCTGACTACCTTCTTCCTGAAGCTTCTTCTCCTGTTCTTCTCGCACCAACTGACGCTGTTCTCGCTTTCGCTTAATCAAAGATACCCTGTCCTTGATAGCTTTCGCCATTGTCTTGTGATCCCCTTCACAGACATAGCCAGATTCCACCTGAAGGAGGATATATTCACAGAATTCAGACTGTCATAGACAGCCACTGTTGCAGCACTACAACATAAGCTATCACTCTCTTGCACTAACTTCTCAGTCACAAACTTCTGAAGTAGTTTTATTTCTAGGCATTAATGGTAAATGCAGAGGCTGATGGGCAATATTTCACTGTCAGAGAATGTCAATACCTTCAATGTTTTGCAAGACCACCACCACTTACCATTTCCTGTGCTACATCCTCTGGGACATCTCTCTCCAAGTCAAAGGAAAACTCTATCGCCTCATTATCTTTATATTTGCCCTTAAGTTTTTTGATGTCTTCAATTCGCAGCCAGAGTTTAATGGCAATTTTTTCTCCATCATCTTCCTCTGCTAGTTCTACCCGTACTCCAGTCTCTTCTTGGAAGAAAGCATGATTCAAAAGGTCCTTAATAGCATACCTAGCGCATTGGGAAAGAATGTAGAAAGCACTCAGTTATTAGGTTTTCATAAATTATTAAGGAATGTCCCTGCCTGGTGATCCACTAAATTTATTGTCTACATTTCATGTTTCCTCCCATTAATCCTCCCATTAACTTGACAGCTTATCATCCAGATTTCTATATAAAATCATGATAGAGAAATAAAGTACAGATGCAGGAAAAAGTCACACATCGGTCAGCAGAAATGCCCACAGATTTTACGTCAACAAAACTGAATAGGCGATGTGTTAACTAAAGAAGAAACAGTTTGGCTTTACTGAAGATTAAGATCTAACACAACCCACAGTCCCCAAATCAAATCAGTAATCACGAAGCATATATTTCAGTCTATTTCATGGTATTGTCAGAAGTCTCATCTAGCTAATTCACCACTAGCTAAGCACTACATGATTTCTTTCATATTCTGTACTATCTTGAACCACTTCGACTTGTATTGTTTGGCACAAATACCTTTGTCCAGAAGGTACCAAAGGTCAATTATGTTCTTATATACACAGAGTAACAGCAGTAGTCAAAAAGCTAATTGTTTAAGCTAAATGGCAAGAAAGAAGTGACATGCAGCCACAAAATTAACTCAGAATGGAAAAAAAAAAAAAAAAGATAATTATTTTAAACAGCTTTTAAGCTGTTGTTTTATGAATAGAAATTAAAAATACACAGCAACACCATCAGATGGAAAACTTCAAGAATGAATAGAATGAAATTAATCTACATCCATAAACTGACAAAACAGGCTCCAAACGCAATAGTGGGAAGCTATAGAAGGACAGAAGGCTGAGGCATTCTTAAACTCAACACTCAGTAAGCAACAACTATGTAAATGCAGAAAGTGAAACAAAATCCATCAAATAAGCCATTAGAGCAGCTACAGGTTTTCTGTAACGCTACAAGCTAATTACTTCAAGTAGATGTCATCTTGCAGAAAAACTGAATGAAAGTGAGCAGCAAGAACTTATAAAATAAAGAGCCCTCGAAATAACCAGCTATAAATACCTACAGAATCGAAGGGACAACAACAAAAAAAACAACACAGGACTATGGACTGATGAACCAACCAAATAAACCCATTATTACCTGGTAATGTGGAAAGACTGTCATACACTATTTTACTGATGAGGTCAAAGCTTTACAGCAACAGTAGAATTTGAGTAAAACAACTTGGGTGGTTACCATAGCTTTTGCACTTTTTCTGGCACTAAGGCTGTAAAGCAAGTGTTAAATAAGAACCTACCAGAGAATAGATCCTGCAGAAGTAAAAATAGCTTCCTAACTTTCATCAGACCCCAACAACTAACTGTATCTGGTATTAACACAGTTACAGAGTCAACGGTAATACCTCTATCTGGACTAGAAAGAAAACTTACCTTTCGCCTTTGTTTTGCCGAATGCATCCCTCAATAATCTCCTTCACTTCAGGGATTGCTACTTTATCAAAGCTGGCTGGCTTGACACCCTGGAACATACAAGTAACAACAGAAAAACTGAAAGGCCCACTTGATTTAACTTTCAATTGTGCAAAAGTTCACATACAAACCAACTATTTTTATTCATCAGGTAACTGGCCCAACTTGCCCACTAGTGGAAATTACCATGAAATCTGCCCCCAGTCTTACCATTCATCTGTTTGCTAGTGAGTTTTTCAAACATGGATTTTTTTTCCCCATTTCTTAATTAGACCTCCATTACAGTAGGAATTGGCAGTTAGGTGCCAAGGTATGTTAAGCATACCATTTAGTTTCTACAGAAGGCACGATGGTTAGAGGAGCATACAGACACTAGACCGGGAATGGAAATGTTTCCTACATAACACTAATGCACAAACCCACATGATTAACTTAACAGTCTTCAAAGGATTCTGCTGCTTCCCAGAATGTTTCCAACATGCCATTATATGAACTAATTTTGGCAGAGTGATTTTAGGGGAAGAACATTAGCCCAGAATGATCTGACTGAATCATTAAATAACTTGGTCGGTGTTTAAAAAATAAAAAAAAAGACTTTCTTGTATCTTAGCTCTTCCTGGATCTACTAATCTCCAACCACACCCTTGCACGATTACTGCTGAACTCCGGAAAGTTAACAATATGCACCTTTCCAATTGCTCTTCAACAACACATGACAATTTCTCCAATACATGTTAAAGCCATTGGGGACAGAGGGAAACAAAATTTAACTTCAGTCAACTACTTATTTCAGTCAAGTAAATAAACCATAAGATATGCTCAGTTGGGTATCCTGCAAGCACTGCAGGCACAGAAAGCCAAACTCCATCATTTAATCATGTTCAAAAGCTCTATTTCAGGAGGTCAGTTGTCCAAAACAGCAAAATTTGGCACTCAATTTTACTTGATTCAGCCTTTAGCTTCAAATTCTGTATTTTAGGACACAAGAGAGGGTGGAGCCATCTTGTTTAAATGCTGTTATTTGAAGTGCCCAAACTTTCAAACCAAACAATCCTGAAATCAGTACAACTTGGCACACATTACTACGTGTTACAAGCCTTCAGTTCCTACCTACCACCTACACAGGACACATCTGACGCCATGTCACTGGCGAATTGCAACTAAACAATTGAAAAACCACAGATAAAGTGCAGATACACATGAAGCAGTAATACAAGCAGCATGATCTGTGTCCTAAGAAGGCAGTATTTCTCTCAGTGTACCATTAGATACCCCTCTCACCATTCCTCTATTGTCAGTAGCAAGGAAGGCTTGAAATGGAAAGGGTCAAGTCTCCGAACCAGAGCCTTTGCAACTGCAGACCGTCATTTAAGGGAACATGGACTTAATATTATAGTAATTTTCATCTATATTCAGATACTGTTTTTCTTCATAATTTTCACCTATGTTCAGATACCGTTTTTCTTGGCCAAGCATTGCATTACATTGAATTCAATATGCTCACTACCTAAGATACTCTCTACCACACTCTTCCAGGAGAGGGCACAGTGGACTTTAACAGATGCAAATGCAAGACTGGAGGTGCACAACCACCCAGTCATTCAGTGAACAGTAGCATTTGTCTTTATGTTGTACAAAGGTGTTGTGATCACATCTGGAATTTAAAAGAAAGGACAAGAACTACAGAAAGACACAGATCTTTCACTTAATAAAAACTTCCTGTTAGAACAGCATTCTGGATTTTCTATTTCTTTGGTCTAAGATTTGTTCCTATGAAATTTTAGCAATTGAGATTCACAGAACTGAGGAGTATATTGTGACAAGAGTAAGCCCTGAAACACAGCCTGTCAGTGAACATTAATTTAATTCTTAAAAGCTTCAGTGAACATAAAACTTCTGAAGATCAGTGCCTCAGCTGGTAAGACACCAGAGCAAAGTTTGCACAAGTAAATTTTAATATTGTAACCAGGTCACATCGTAAGTCTCCAGCTACATGTCACAGAGCAAAGCACTCTAAGAGATTCATAAAACTTGTTTTTGCATTTACTACTTGCATTTATCTCTGCTCATACAGCAATGATGGGTCACACAGACATCACCCTTAACCGTGGCCAAGCTTAAAATGGTCCCAGCAGCTCACGTTCATAAATGTACAAGATAGATCTTTCTATATAGAATAAAATGCTCACCAACGTGCATATATATGCAGGCATAGTCTGTGCAATAGTTATTTGTGTGCTTGTTGAATAGATTTATATCTAAATTTGCCAGAGAAGTCGCCTAAAATTTACCACATTCAATACTTCTAAATAGCTCAAGTTCCAGCCATACCAGCAGCCCACACGTACGTTCATTTATACTGTGGCAGTAAAAGGAAGGTGTCGGATCTGTGCCATGATCTCATGTCAGAAAAACTGAAAACTAAGATGAATACAAGACAACTGGTACAACAATGTTATTAACGTAAAGAAACCAGAATGTGAGCCGTCTTGTTGCCCGTTTGACTACAAGCGCTGCTCTTGCACAATGCCAGGGTGGAAAGAAAAATAAATAAAATCTGTGATTCAGTCTGATACTATGTGCATCTCTATCCTGAGAAGTTAAATACTTGTGCAAAGTGTTTGGGACCTTCCATAGAGGCCAGTTTGGATTATTCCAATTTGTGAGTTCCAAACCAGTAGTTCAGTTAAGAAGAAAACCCCTCCAAGATTCTTCCAGCACACCTTCCACATTCCTAACTGTTACTCAGAAAATCTGGGAGACCTTCAGACTAGGGCCTAAAACCAATGCAGGACTAGGTATTCAAGCACCTTTCTTAGCTTCTTCCCCAGAATTGCTTAACTCTAGCGCTGGCCAAGCATCCCTTATGCTAAAGTTTAGGCTATTTAAGCAGCATCACCCTTAAAAAAAAAATTCCCCTCCAAGTGTTGCAAATGTCAGACTACTTCACATAGCAAGACAGAAGATAATATTAATGATAATTAATACATCAACACAGAGTTGCTTTTACACCTTCATCACACCATCACAGAGAAACCAAAGGGGAGCCCTACAATGCAAATAACCTTGATGTGTCCTTAAAAGCTGAGGAGCTGGGCAGCCAAGCATACTCTCACTAGATTCCAAAGGCACAGGCGCTCAAGTACATACTAAGCAACTCAGTGCTCCTGGTTTTAACACTTCACACTTACTGCAAGACTGTCACGTTCTTACATGCTTCTCCTCATTCTCTTCCCAGTCTCCAAACTGCTTAGAAAAAACACATAATCCAATTGTTTTTTAATCTATTTGTCCCACTAATCAGAGCTAAATACCCAAATCCTACTAGCTTTTTTTTTTTTGTCTTAATAATTTGCTAAGGAAATGAAAGGAAGAGCTCTTGGAAAGGAAAATAAAAGCGTAAGCAGGTAAAACAGGCACACATAAAATCAAACATTTTCCCAAGCTATTATCTACAACAGCATGAACTGGCACTGGTGCTGAAGGCAGCAGCCTCCTGCTCTCCACTGCCCATTTCCACATCCATGTCATTTCCCCACTCTTGCTGGCACAAACCTTTATACAGCTGCATAATGAACCAGATCACAGCACTTATCAGACTTGAAACAAACTCGGCCAGGTTCACTACATCGTGGCACGAGCTCTGAGGCTTACAAAAGGAGAACTAGGGCTATAGCTAACAAGGGCAGAATCGCTTCCCTTGAAAGCAGTGCAAACTTCAAGGAAACTCACTAATTTTTACATTTTGTAAAATGTAAAAACCTTTACATTTAAACCTTTAAAATATGGGCACGTATGTAAAGAAGCACAAGGTGCAACTGATGCAAAGTTGGGTATTTACTAACACTTATCTTAGTCTTAATTTTAAGCACAGGAAATTTCACGTTTCACTTAACTTAGACATGATAAATTTTGTGATTTTTATCAGATTTTAATCCGGTAAAAAAATTGAATTCCAAAATTGTAACATCCACATTTGTATAGTTATATGATTCGCTAAAAGCAAGTTCTATAACTCTAAAAAATTCCGTATTTTCAAAATATTTTAAGCACAAGAACTCCTCTTCGCAATTTTTGCCTAGAAACATGGTATTTTGCATCAGTGCTCACCAAATAACTGAATCAGTGGTTTAACATCTCACTGTAATTCAAAAGATACTGAAAATATTGTAAGAGAATATACAATCAATGCTGTATTACTTATTATACCAAAAAAAATGAAGAAAAAGCATCATGTACCGTCAGCAATCCTAATTATATAAAAAAATGAAAATAGCAACACAGCTTGGAAATAGCAGGAGCAACAAGTGTTCTAGCTTTGCTGTTCAGGATTTTAACGTACATTAGGAAGTTGCAGAAAAAGTATCATCGAGTTTAAAAGCTGAGGAGCGATTCCATGCAAAGCAGTTCAGACTTGTTGAGAATTCGGATCCACCACCCCCCAAGTCCTTCACTGCAGCTACACACAATTCTTCTGGAGCTGACACTCTCACCTACCTCTTTAGCGCAATCCTTGTGAGAACAGCAACAACAGTGGGAATTAACAATTACAAACACGGGACAGATCTCTCTTTTTGTAAAATCCATCAGGAAAAAGAGATGCACACACCAAAGAGTTAGCTGGCTGTTAATTTCCGAAGGGAATCCGTTAGGCTGTGGACTTAACGCACAGCGGAGGGAAAGCAGACATCAAAGTTAGAAGGAAGCATTGTTTTCTGTTTGATACCCCTTGTACTTTTCCAAGTCCAGTACATGAGGCTGCAGAGGTTCAAGCTCAATATCTGCTTTTGCCACTCAAATTCTGAATGGAAAGAATGAATATAAGCAAGAGGTAAGCTTCTCCTTTCCTGCCTGCCCAGCTAGCTGCGAGGAGGAGGAAGAGGAGGCAGCACAGGGAGCCTTTACTTCCTGCATGTCCCCGCCTCCCCGCTTGGCTGTTCTCCTATTCTCCACCCAAGTTTTCTACCATAGTTTAAGGCTGCAGGAGGAACATCACCCAGCTCCACGCTGGCTGTGGCAGAAGTACACTTGGGAATGGATCAGTCAGTATGTTGCTCTGACCCAAGCTTGCTGGCACTTATTTTGTGCTAGGAGGGAAGGCAGCTGCTGTTTCTCCTCTTCTTTCCATGGAGCTACATAAGTGTACTTCCCAATTTAATCCCAAAAGAACATAAACTTGCACTAGGATAACATAGGATAGCCCATCTCCCTCTTCCCTAACAGTTACATCTGCTACCAGTGCTACCATCACCTGCTCTTCTTTTACTAGGTTCTTAACGTAAGGGAATAGGTATTTAAGGAGATTCTCAAACTGCCGGACAAATTTAGAAGGCTGTGTTGTTGCTTGTTTTACATCACGTGCATGAATATAATCTGGAGTTATATTTCCCAACGCCTTTTGCTGTATTCCAAACCCAACATGAAGTCTGTTGTTTTTTTCTTCCCCTGGTATCTCGTTTCAAACAGCAATTGCAGAGCTTGCTTTCTAATAAAGTGAGTTGTTCACAGCTTCCAGGCTTTTTTTGGAAGGACAAAAGCAGCAATGGTAAGAAAGCTCACATGCACAGCTTTAAAGTGCAAAGTGAACAAACACATTTTGATAGCTAGTAGGGATCATTTAAAACTCAATATAGTAACAGTTTATCAAGAGCGCTTCTCAACCCACAAAACGGCAGACTCAGTTCCCCAAGTATACCAAAATTATACCAATATTGTTATACCACAAACACCAACGTTGCAAAGCAACACCTTCTGATCCTTCACTGGGCGTTTCAGAAATCCCCTTCACCAGCTGCAGTGAAAGTTTAGAGCTATCAAGGGAAAAGAGGCCCTCAAAGATACTGCTATGTTGCGTGGCCTTCCAACTGCTTAGCTCTTACACCCTCGCATCAACTATTGATTATCACCTCAGTTTTAACGGTGCTTACTGGTATCTTCAATAAAGCACGTCAGAATTTCACTTGACAGTGTTTATGATCTGTTTGTCACTGTTACAGTGGCACTCAAACCCAATGACAGCGGGTTTTGTGCAGTCAAAGCCAATCTACTTCCTAGGAACAGCACCAAACATTCAACACATTAAATTAAGGCTGCACTTCTCTGGGGTGCACCGCGTGAGATGTGAAGAATATTTGAAGCCTTTCAGCTTTTAGTATGCACACAGCGTACCTGTCCCAGTCTAACCATGATGTTTGCTTGGCTCTTTGCAGAAGTACTTTAACTGCAGAGCTTGAGAGGAATTCTACCGTAACTGATTAATCTTCTCAAACAAAATGTTCAAACTCTGCAGTCCAGAGGCTAATAGAATCAGTAGCAAAGTCAAATCTCAAAAACAAAGTAATTAAAAGTCTCTATATTTTCTTTTTAGCGAAGTTGGTACCATGCTAGTTTGAGCCAGATCCAGGCTGCCACAACCCATTAATTCAAGGAAACTTGACAGAGCATATGATTCCAGTGGAAAACAAGCCAGGGATCCTACCTCCTTCCCATAGTCTCACAGAAGCCCTTGGGCAACAGTATATATAGCATTTAAATTACTTTAACCCTATGATCTTCTAAAGGTCACCACTGGCTATTAGTTACTCACCCAGCCCTCAAAACCTACAAGTTTAACTATTTCACCCCCTTCTCCACCTCTAATCCCTCATCCCAATTCTGTTCTATCATCTAGAAACAATCTTTCAGATTTCTTTCCTTATCTCACAGAGTATATTTGTATCATAATTCTCATCCCAGTTCAATTGAATACCTGCGTATCTATGACGAAAAGACCTCATTTAGCATTTACTCAGTTCAGAAGAGATACAGGTTGCCTACAGAAGCTGCATTAAAAAGAACGAGATACAGTAGAGTTCAGAATAAAATTGAAACGATGCAGCACATTTAATGGAAATGAAAATTGAGCTTCTCTGATTTCAGTATTTCCATAGTAATTAATTCTGGACAATTGATAATTCTGTCAGGAATGAAATCGGTAAATCCTGCAGAATAAGCTCTGCACAAGATCAATATCCTAACAGAGTAAACAGTAGTACTGCAGTACAAGCAACAGAAGCCGATGAAGGCTTTCGATGAGCCAGTCAGCTCACAAACCTCTACTTAGACCATTGTCTTGGGACAATTTTGCCCTGTTCTGAAGAGAAGTAATGACTGCACATTTTGAACCTGATACCTTTTGAATTTGCCTAATCTACCAGCAGCCAGACCAGAATTCCCCTCAACTATTTAAGAAAGCTCTACACCACTAAAATAGCTCAACCAGTGTCTTCAGTCTGCAGAGGCTGGAGATACGACATTCACCCCCCTCTCCCCTCATCGTACTGGCATGCAAGTAATCTAAGTCCCATGATTCTTAAATTTCTCCAAATCAGCAGTCTTCAGACTTGCAACAGATAACCGTGTATGTCCAGATTTCATGCTCAGTTACGAAGGCAGTGGAGGCAACGCTGTATTTATACAGGCCTGCTTGCCACAACCTGACTGATCAGTTTGGGAACTGTTTTCTCCTCAGTGTACCAAGTACTCTCAAACAATTTGAGATGTTAATAAAAACAAAAGGCTCGTCATATTTAATAGCAAAAACATCCCATGCATACATGATTGAAGCTGTTATATGCACAAGATACATTTCCAATATAACCATTCTACCCACACTGAGTGTTATTCTTTGAGTTGTGAGGTTGCGTAAGAGCAGCGTCTAGTTATTTGTATGATCATCTTTGGTAAAAAGAATAAATACATATTCCTTGTCTGAATAGCTATAACGTCTTGCTGTCATCTCCACATCCATATTCTACAACTTATCTCCAAGCCCACAAGCTGCAGGACAATTACACTGTCTCCTTATCCAACTGCTCTGCCAGCACCTCTATACTGTACATTTTACTTACAGCCAGAGAATTTAGTGTTAAAAGCCTTACAATTCCACATACTTAAAATCCATCCTATCAGCAAATCTAATTTAAGAAGCTGAACTAGTACTAGTCTTAACTCTTTAGAGAAATCCCTGGTTGTGTTCCTTTCCAGCATTCACAAGTAAAAGCTTGTAACAAGGTAAAAACCACTGTATTTGTGATAATATTGAACTGTAATTTAGACTATGCGCTACTGCTAGATATACTTCATGCCTTACAATTACCACATTGACTAGTTACCTAGCCCAGCACACAAGGCTTTTTGATTTTTCTTAAATATGCAAGTTCTCACATCAGAGCCTCCAGGTAAGTACAAACATCAACCTATTTCAAAAGTTTTAAGAAACTGGAGCTCTTACAACTGGTTGAACGGAAAGCTTTAGTTAAGAAGCAGATGAACTGATCACAGCACCTCTCGTAGCTGCAGCATCCCTTTCCAATGAACAGAAGAAATCACAATCTCTAGAATAGGAAATTTAGTAATCAAAAGGCAAAACACAATTCCTTAGTGTACAGTTGTCAAACCATTATGATATGGCTGTGTGAAATGGTGAAAAGGGCCTTGTTTAGAAACACACACGATAAGGATACAAGTTCTTCCAAAATGACAGTGACAGCACAAGCAGACTGAGAACAAACTTGGCAGTTTTTATTCTTCCACAAGAGTACAAAGGTAAGATCAGCTTAATTTATCACACAGTTGTTAAACTTGACACTTAGAAGCAGGAGTACTGCCTTTGTTATCTGAACAAGAACATGCAATGGTGCACATCTTGAGCTAGCTAAATGAGCTGTCGTTTTGCTGGGATTTTAGCTTGGAAACGGCTTTCAAAAAAAAAAAATGGGGGCATGCCTAGACACACATCTCAGTGCTATAAATATAGAAATACCACAGTGACACAATATCAGAAACAAAAATGTCTTTCTTCTATTTTCAGTATGGAAAATATATTTTTGAAAAATCAAATTATATTAGTTGCATTCTCTGCTTTAATTAGCTATCATTCTGACAGAAAAACATCATGTAGCACTCAGTTTAAAATTTAAGTACAGCAATAATAATTCTAAAGCCACAGATAAGGTCCAGTGGACTTGGAATTGAATTAAAAAGAACAATCCAACATTGAATCTTTTCCATGGGGCATAAAACCATATTCACTGCCAGAACTACTGCTTAGAAGATAACTACTAAAAGGCCTAGGATAATGTTGCAAACTCCAAAAATAGTGCACAATTCAGACAATGCTCCAAAAGTCACTATCTCACTATCTCTTTTATTTTCTGACTTACTAGAATAGGAGCGAGGGACTTCTATTTGTGTACCAAAAGACTCAGTTTCAGAGGAGGATCCTAGGAAGTATAACTCTCTGCTACTCAGAGAATTATGATGGTAATAGGTGGTAAGGTAGAAACATCTCTGAAAGGTGTTTACCTTCAAAAGGCACAAGCTCGGTGTTAGGAAGCAGCAAAACACCTTCACTGGAGGGAGAAGCAAGTCTTTTTCCCCTTTAGCATAAAAACATTACGCACAACAAGCAATGAATTTTCTCATAGACGCTTTCAAGCTTGGTGTTTCTCTCATCAAAATTAGTGTAGGCAGGAAGACCAGGGAAGAGATCATCCCCTTGTACACAGCACTGGTGACACTGCACCTTGAATACTGTGTTCAGTCTTGGGCCCCCTCACTACAGGAAGGATAGCGCGTTGCTCGAGCACGTACAGAGAAGAGCACTGAAATGTCTGAGCCCCCCAGAACTGGGGATGTTCAGTCTAGAGAAGAGGAGACTGAGGGGAGACCTCACTGCTCCCTACAACTACCTGAAAGGAGGCTGTAACAAGGAGGGTGTCTGTCTCTCTTTGCAGGTGAGAAGTGATAGGATGCAAGGAAATGGCCTCAAGTTGCACCAGGGAAGATTAAAATTGGACGTAGGAAGAATTTCTTCACAGAGAGGGTGGTCAGGCATTGTTATGGACTGCCCAAAGAAGTGGACACATCACCATCGCTGGAGGTATTTGAGACGTGAATGTGGCACTAAAGGATGTGTTTTAGTGATGGGACAGCAGGTCAGGTTGATAGGTGGACTTGATGATCTTGAAGGTCTTTTCCAACCTAGACGATTCTATTATTCTCTACTTTTGAGAATAAACTACCTGCAAATTTTCATTCAATTTTGGTAGCCTTCACTGTTCTAATATGGGAACAAAACAGAATCACAGAATCACAGAATTTCTAGGTTGGAAGAGACCTCAAGGTCATCGAGTCCAACCTCCAACCTAACGCTAACAGCCCTCCACTAAACCATATCCCTAAGCTCTACATCTAAACGTCTTTTGAAGACTTCCAGGGATGGTGACTCCACCACTTTCCTGGGCAGCCTGTTCCAATGAAAAAACAAAGCATTCAAATAGGCATATATGCTCACATGTTATTGTCTGTTCTGGGAACAGCTCGGGGTAATTTTTAGAGACCTATATAGGGTTTCCATACAATTTTAGCGGAGTTCTGGCCTATGAATCACATAACATCTCAAAATAACTTCTTTTGTTTTGTTTTTAAGCTCATTGCCGCTGTGAGCTTCTGCAAGACTAAAACTTTCCTGAAGTCAACCCATTTCTACCCCAGTGCAACTATAGCAGCACAGTTGTTCGGACAAGAAATAGAAGCCCATCCATTGTTAACATCAGTACTTTAGACTAGTGGCACTATGTTGACAAAAAAACTATCAGTCTCCCCATGGAAATCCCGAGTTTGCGACTTCAGTGATTCATTAATGGTTCTTGTAACACTGCAAAGCCAGGCACTTTCAAATACTGACCACTTCTCTGTTCTTAAGAAAAGAGTCACCTTCCCATCTTCTGGTAAATTAAATTAACCACAGTTAATGTAACAGCTATATAAATGTCTGTACAGGACAATTTTAGATATTAGCATCACAATTTGACAAGGCCAGATCCTTTAGAGATACTGAAGTGTGTTGGTTTTGTGGTTGTTGTTTTTGTTCTTGTTTTTATATATATACACATTGTTTACTCAATATACCATGGGCTAATGTAGGCTTATAAAAACACATATAAGAAGTCTGCAGTATAACCAAATTTTTGAATTCCACATTGAAAAAAATGTATTAATCTTCATTTTCTGCACCTCAGCTGATAGCCTTCCCCCATTTTAGTTCCTGATCATTTTAAAATCATACATAATTTAAAATTAAGGCAGATCCCAAGCTCAGCAGAGATCAAAATAAGAAAAATCCCCTTTCACTTGAACTAAATTTGTTTTAAAATACCGATATGGACATAACAGTTTTAGTTGTAATCTAGGCACTTTTGATGCTAAATACGACAAATGCCTCTTAAGACAAACCCATAAAAGTGATCTACTTTTAGAAAGGAATTCAGCTGAATGAGTCTTTTTCCTTCCAACTTCATATATCTACCCCAGTTTTGTAAACTGTGTAGCATGTTACATCACAGTGTTCTAGCTGTTTCCTGTTGTTTCTTACTTAGATTGTTGTTTTTTCTCTAAAAAGAGGGACTTAACTAAGACAAAACTTAAGATATTATTAATGCTTTGAGACCTAGTATTCCTATTTTGTCCCCCTTCCATTTGTAAGGCTATGTATTTCTGAACTGATGAGTCAGTGACTGTACTTCCACTCAGGAAGATTCCTCACTCTTAAAGAAGTGCTGTTTAAAATGCTTGCAACTGAGCTGAATGGCTACAGAAGACGAGCAGCAGAAGCTTACATACTCTTTAATCACAGAATCGTATCACACAACAGCTCTTGTTGGAAGGAACCTTAAAGATCATCCAGTTCCAAAGCCCTGCCATGGACAGGGACACCTTCCACTATATCATGTTGCTCAAAGCCCCATCCAACCTGGCCTTGAACACCTCCCTCTACGTGCTGGCCACTACTCTGTGGATGCACCCAGGATATGGGTGGCCTCCTGGGCTGCAAGCGCACACTGCTGGCTCATGCTGAGCTTTTGATCCACCAGAATCCCCAACTCCTTCTCTGCAGGGCTGCTCTCAATGAGTTCTCCCAATCTTGCACAATCTTCTCTTGTACAGGTTGTCTAGACCCAGGTGCACCTTGCACTTGGCCTTGTGAACCTCATTAAACTCACATGGGCCCACTTTCTAGCTTGTCCAAGTCCCTTTGGCTGGCATCCCTCCCTTCTGTTGTATCAACTGCACCACTCAGCTTGGTGTCCTCTGCAGACTTGCTGAGGTGCACTTGATCCCACCATTTGTGTTGTTGATAAAGATACTGAACAGTACTGGCCCCAGGATGGACGTCTGAAGGGCGTCACTGGCCATCCAGACACATTTAATTCCATTTAGTGTGATACAGAGGAATTACACCTGGTGTGCTTTTTTTTTTGTTTTCCATTTGATACTTAAGTGCCTGAATTTTCTTCCTTCAGTCAACACAATTACAACAATTTTCCCTTTCTTACTATGTCTCCTGTGCTTGGTTGAAGGCTCAGGGATTTTCAGTATGTGCTTTAACAAAAGACTACTTGCTTTATTTGAGGGTTCCCTTTCCCTGCTTTTCCAATGTTCCTTACCAATGCTTTTTGCCTGAGAACTTGGTAGGAAGGGTGTCTCTGTGTATATGAATGAGGCTAAGAAACCAAGTTATTCAAGGTAAAGGAACAGAGCTCTATGTACACTTAACAAATCTCAAATTCCTTCTAGAAAGTAAAATAGGATATTCATCAATATTCATTAGACAAGTAAAACTAATCACAAGTCTAAAGGTTAAACATTTATATTTGCTGCCTAGGATTCTTAAGGGAACAAAAAAGAAGACAGAGGTAGGATGACTTGACCACTTCATCTCTAAGGAAAATAAAGAATTTAGTTGATTAAGTTAGGCAATTATGATGTCTAACTTTTAAGTCACTAAAGAAGAAATTAATTTAATCTCAATTGACCAAACTGCAGCAATTCATAAGTGACTGGTTTCTAGCCAAGACAATGACCTTCACTCTAACCAGTAAGCTTCAGTTCCCACAAGCTAGGGAAATTACAGCTTTTCAAACCAGTTAGACACTGCCTGGTCTGGTTACTCATTATGTACCTTGTTCCCTCAGGCCTTTTTTAAGCTCAGTACAACAGAGATGAAAAAAAGCTGTGCCCATTCTGTGGAACATTTCAGTACAGAACATTTTGTGTTTTGCTTTGTTTTCTTAAGTCAAAATGCAAAATGTTTTTTTTTTTCTCATCCTAAGGCTCAGAAGGCAGATATTTATTTAGAGAAGAGACTGGACTTTTGATGAAGGCAAGGACGAGTATAAAACTTCACTTTGTCCAACTAAGCATGAAGAAAATTAAGTACAGAGAACAACACTAACGGGAAAATTTAAAAGGTAAGTTTATATAACGGGAGGGGGCAAAAAAAATGTTCTGCTCACACTCACGTTAGATGATCAGTACATTTAAAACTGAGGATGGTCTTAACTTTTTTTGGAATTAACATGTTTGGATTTATGTTAGTGATAGTCACGCAAGAATGAGATGAATCTGCACAATAAACCCCTTTAAGTGTCATTTTACTCATCCCAGGACTAGTCAATCATCTAGCAAATTTCAGACTTAGATATACAAGCATTGGAGATGGAGCAACCAGTACCTCTATGCACTTAGAAAAATAATCTCTGTGCTACAAAAAGAAAGCTTGCAGGAGGCAGAGAATAGAAGTGGCCAAGGTCTGTACCACATCTGTGAGTGGAGAGCAAATGTAAGCCAAAAAAAAAAAAAAAAAAAAACTAGCTTTTGAAGCAACTGCATGGGTTACATGTCACACTGAGACAAAGCAGCTGCACCTATGCAGTTATGCCTCCACTGCGTTGCTTCCCAAACAGACTAAATTAAGAAATCATACTTATAGAACAGACATCTTAAGTATCTGTTTTCATTTAAATACACATATAGCCCGTTTCAAATATATTATTGTGACAAAATAATTGAAATATGCATGAAACAGGTCAAAGAAAGAATACCAGTTGAGAGAGAGGAACGGTGTCAGACATGAAAATCTTCCCAAATTTTACCAAGATCTTATTTAACTTTTTTATATATATATATATAAATAATTACGTGACAATTAAGTACCATTATCACATTTTGTATTAAACTGCCTGTATTGCTTGATATGGTTTGGACTTGCAAAAAAAGGCGTGGGGCATTGCATAACCTAGTACTGCACCATGCAGTTTGACACAGCTGTGTCTGCACAACTGGGCAGGGGCAAAAAAAAAAAATCACAGGAGCTGACAACACTACCTTCATGGGTAGCTTTAATTAATAGGTAGCTTACTTTCCAATTAAAAGCTTAAGTGTGTTTTTTCTGAGGTTATGTAGACAGCAGTAAATGCCCACGGGGTGCATTCAGTCCCAGCTGAAGAGACTTACTGCTTAAACCACAGATTTTTATTTTTTTTTAATAAGATAATCCTCAAAATCATAGCTTCTTTAAGTACTAACTACTCATTTATTTAGAGCCATTTCCAAAGAACAGTAGAGGATAGCTTCAAAGAGGGATATATGCTTTTGGTGGAGACAAAATTACAACATTACGTTCTGGTGAAAATAGAGGGAGGCTAGACTCTTATACCTGAGCAACAAGACATGCAGGTATTTTCTATTCTAAAGAAACTGCTAGTGATAACGTCTGGACTGAATGTGGTAGAGCGTGCAAACACAACCGGAGGTAAATACTTTGTGTTAAACTCCTCCTGATTTCTTTACCAGAAAGGTAAAACAACGTAACACCTTGGCCCCTAAAAATTGCAGACAGGTTTTTTTTGTTTGTTTGTTTTGTTTTTTTAAAAAAGGGGACTTTTACTCAGACTCTTCTACTAAAAGAATTCTTCTGAACAAAGTCAAGCCAGAAAACCAGTTTAACAATTGTTTTCCATGCCAGGGAAAATTCAGGATTTTTACCCCAGTGCTCCTTTATTAAATTAAAATAAGAATCTCTCAATGAACACATAGACAAGATGGTCATCCAGTGAAACGACAGACTTGTGCAGCACTGCTGTTGTACACGATGCAAAGCAACAATAATCAGCTGGGCCATAAAGTCTCATCACAAAGACAAACTTCAGCCTTTAGATCTGATATCTAGGTCTCTGCTTACCTAACTACATTACTTCATCAGAAAACTGCTTCCAGAAAAAAAAAAAAAAAAAGAAAGAAAAAAAAAAGAGAAAACCCTGAAGAGGTAGAACCACCACATATTCTGAGCAATCTTGGCAAATGCCTCAAGCCAATGCTGCAGAATCAGGCATTGGCTAGAGCCATCCTAATCACAAAAGGAATAAGGTCAGAAAGCAACGCAGCTGAAGGCCATCCTAGAAGAGAGAACAACATACAGACAAAACAGGAGAGAAGAATGTAAGCTGGCAGTACCAAGTCCAGAGCTGACAGGACCCCATGGACATTAAGACTCCTTATACAGGTTTCTCTCCTAAGCAGTAGTTAGGGTCTAAGCTAACACAGCAACTGTGCTTTTTACCAAGCCCAAGAGTTGCTGCAAAAGGGTGGAGGGAAATCAAACAATTTAAATACTTATCTCCTGCACTCAGTGTCTGTACATTTTGTCTTATTGCCTTTGGAGTTTCAGTGTTTATGATCTTTTATGGTCTTTTTTCACGATCTTTCAAAGACAAACTGCCATTAGCATCTTCCCCTCTGGTCTTTGTGTATGCATGTAGATAAAATAATCCTTCCATTTAAGGCACAAGCAGCACTACAGCTCCTACCTCGACTGGTCTAAACATTCCTAGAAAAGCAGCAAACTAGAGGTTAGAATTGGAAGTGCTAACCACCTACCACAAACCACAGTCACCTTCTAACCTAAGTTAAAAGGAAATGTTTTGGTAAGTACCTTTGGATGCATTCCTACAGGAAGTTTTCCCAATCCATTCTGTTATTGATGGTTCACACAATGTCCTTCTAAGTGCTGAATTTCTCTGCTGGTTCACCCCTCAACCATAACTACAGATACTGTCAGAACTCCTGAAGTATCCTTCAAAATAAGAGTAAGAGAATCTTATTTTCTTCTACAACGAGTAAAGGACAAGGGTAGAAAACTGTTTTTTTTTTTTTTTTTTTTTACCAATGTGAAAAGAGCCACAGAGTATTTTATTTCGCTTTCATAACATGCTTGTGCTGCCCGTGTTATGGAAGAACCACTGAATTCTCCATTGTCATTTAAGACAGGTTTATGCTTCATTTCTAGATAATATCATTGTTTCTTCATTGAAAGTATTCCTTGAAAGCTAATTCAAGTGTTTGTTTTGGCTTTTGTTCTTTTTGTTCGTTTTTAAATAGACTGCTTTGTGACTGTAATGCAAAGAACAACAAATCCAAAGATACCAAAATACACAGCCTTTCATTCTCTGCCTAGAAGCAGAGAAATGTACATTTCATTTTATTTTCTTGTCCTTTACTCCTTCTGAAATCAAGTAAATATTTTCTTTCATATAAAAATGCATTTTAGAGATACCAAGCAGCAGATGAAACAGCAGGAAATAAAATCAATGAAATTCAATCTGTGAACCACCAAGAGCAGAGAAGAGTAAAAAATGTGTTAGGACAGACCAAAAAATTACCATTCAATGTTTCTTGTCCACTTAGAAGATCAACAGTCAACCAAACACAGTGGGGAGAAAGAAGTATCAAGTTTGTTAAAGGTACAAGAAACAAGTGGTAAGTAGAAATCCAGTAAGTCTGTATATAAATAAGTCTGCTACAAACCCCTACAAGGCTTTCCAATTGCTAAGTACTTCACAGAGCAGGGAAATGACAGACCTGGGGACTTCCAAGCCTGGGACTGTCTCAAAAGCTGATTATTCTCACCATAGCCCAGTTCCTAGCACACTTTAAGGAATGAAAGGGCAGCGGCATCAGATACCCGTTTGATATAAAGTACCCATCCATACTGAAATTATGTTTCTTTGGCTCTGGTCAATATACAAACCTAAGCATACTGGAAGATACCCCTAGAACTGTTTTGCTAAACTAGTTTGTTTTCTTTCACTGATCCAGATAGCTTACACATCAGAACATGCACAGTTAACCACTAGATTTTACCCTTGTTCCTCTTGACTGAGAAGATTACAGCTAAGTTCACCATCATACTAGAAAATATACATATATATATATATATAAATAAAACATACTCTTAACACCTGTTCAAAAAAACACCTATTTTTCCTCTTCCTCCTCCTGTCCCTCTCCCACATTCCCCTTCAAGCAAGAAATCACATTTTATTTTACCAAGCCTTCCTTCAAGAATTTATTGCTTCTGCCATGAAGGCCCTTTCTCCCCCTGTCTGCAGTCAGCAATTATATCTGCCTTTGATACTCTGCGGTATCAGGAATAAGCATTTTTTCCAGCCGTAAGCAAGCCATTTGTTATTAAATCCTCAACTTCTCAAAGATAATACACACTAAAAGATTAACATGAGTAACTCTTTCCTCAATTTGTAGACTAGTGAAAGTCATTTTCTCCCTTTGCATGTGTGCACAGATATTCTGAAAAAAATCAGTGCAAGTTTTTGCTTCTCCAAATGGCCTATGTTCCTTCTGAACACTTAGATAAGAAGGCTGAATGTATGCAGTTAGTTTTACTATGCCGCTGTACTTCTCATGGTACTGTTTTAGAGACCATAAAGTAAATCAGCTACAACCACTCTCAGAATTTCTAACATTAGTCTGCTTTGTATGTTCAAGGTCTGTAGGCTCTACTTAGTCTAGTCAAATGGGCAAAATTCAGCTCTTGGTCACCTTTTCACCATTATTTGGTTTCATTAGTAACACTACTACCGCATTTACCAGCACTTTTCACAGTGAAATATCTTCCTGCTATTGATTAAGTACTTCCACTGCATAATTATGAGAAGTGCACCTGACACAGTAGCTAAGAGCCATCTGGTATTCAGTAAACTTAAAATCATTGTAAGTAACAATTTATGATTTGTCTTGGCAGGCTGCTACAGCAAAGTGCTCTGAATTTGTGAACCAGCTTTATTTTAGAGAACAAAGTTGCCAACTAGCTTTCAGGACTAAAATACTACCCCCAACCCTTCAGTCGCTTAGAAAATAATGTTATTCTAATGTGTTTTCTTGTTGTTGTTGCTGGGTTGTTTGTTGTTGCTGTTGTTAAATCCCAAGCTATACCTTCTAATATACTGAAGGAGTATCAAGATATGCAAAATTTTATTTCCATTCACATATTTTACAGGCTTCTGATC
This sequence comes from Netta rufina, assembly GCF_964035555.1. Taxonomy (NCBI): domain Eukaryota; kingdom Metazoa; phylum Chordata; class Aves; order Anseriformes; family Anatidae; genus Netta; species Netta rufina. The sequence goes on from NC_140123.1 coordinate 143,000,315, forward strand.
AACCGTTTGTACTCCCTTGCTAGTGGCCATAGCTTTAGAATCAGAAGCGGGGAGGAACTTACGCTGGTCACTCGACGGTAGATCTGCGCAGCATTTTGGCACTCAGAATAAGGATACTCAGACGTTGCCATCTCTAGCATACACATCCCAAAAGCATATACATCAACGGATTCATCATATTTCTCCTCATACATCTCGGGGGCCATGAACTCTGGGGTACCTTAAATTAAAAGAACGATTCAGACTCTAAATGTCTCAAAGCGAGCAGAGGCTGCTGGCGTTACTCACCGCAGGAGGAAGCAGTTGGGCAGACCTGTGAGACAAGAGAAAGTGGAGGCAAAAAGAAGAGGGAGGAAACCCTTAGTCACTCTGTTCCATCAACATACTTTTTGAGTCTTCCATTGCAAGGTCTTTATGGAATAAGAATGGCATGAAAGGGCTGATGTAATTCTTGTTTGATGCATGTTAGTGTAAGAATCAAAACAGACTGGATCAGGCATCAAATGGAGGGAAGGGGGATAAGAAGAGGGGAAAACAGTCAGACTAGCCATAGGCTGCAAACCAAATACTAAAGAGAGTTAAGACACTTACCTTTTCTCCCTGTAAGAAAGGAGGCACATTAAACCTGTTTTCAGGAATTACCTGACTGCCCTCTGCTGCAAAAGAAGTAGTACTGGTAGGAGCCCACAGCTAGTCTCTGACCTAGTGCTCTCCACCTATTTTTTCAGGTAGAATAGTTCAGGAAAGGCCTTGCAATGAAAAACTCTGTCGTTAAAACATAACTCTTCATGAAAAAGGATAAGAAGTAATTTTCTGCAAAGGCCACTCACCAGAGCCCTCTTCTTCATATACTTACCTTCCCACCTGCAGTATATTTATAGGCCTACTGCAGATACAGGCATTAGTGAGGAACATCCTACAGTCAAAAATACTTAGAAATACAGAGAGATTGAGTTACAGGCATAGAGCGTGAGATTCAACAAGTCCCATTTAAAGAGTTTGAAGAGAATTTTTGCTCAGGGAAGCATCACTGCACCCTCTTTGCAGTCCAAAGGATTGCGTTGTATGATCAGATTTACTTTAAGCCAGAGATGCAAGTTTGCTTGTAAATTTAAACACAGAAGTATTTCCTGCAGACACCAGATTCAAGACAGTTTACAAATCATTCAACAACCACATTGCTCCTTTTCACCACATGAAACCAGAAAAAGAGAATGCAGTTGTAGCCACTTATCCAAAGGCTAACTATTAACAGCAGAATACAAAGCTGTAATTTTTTAAATAATAAGAGTATGTTTAAGAAAATCTTTTTTTTTTTTTTTTTGGTATGGGATATTTTTCATTCCTACTAATACTATGACCTGGTTAAGAAGCAGGAAATATTTCAGTGACTACTTGCAAGATAGTTTACAGGTATACATCATTGATCCCATCTGGGAATCTAGAACAGGACTGTTGAGCAATATTGCATTTTAGCAAGCTGAAATACTAGGAATAAAAGCAACTTCATTTCCTGCAGCCTACTCACCCAACTACAAGAACAAAGCTGATAAAACCAATTCTATAAAGAATTCACAGGAAAGGTCATCCTAGTTCTATCAGCCCAATAGTTTATTTCTCAAAAAAAAGGTCATTAGGGGATACTTAAGAACAGACTAAGTACAGGACTACACTTCCACGATGCATCCCCTTCCACTGTCTGGGGACTTCCTGAGTAAGACATTATACCACAGTTTGCAGTATTTTTTTTTTTTTTGATACATCTTAGTTTTTGATTACTCGCAAAATGTAAGAGATTTAATATTAACACCTGGTGACAATCAAAAATATTGGTCATACAAATTATTGCTAGACTAAATATCAATGTTGTTTAGTCACCAAAATCCATTTGGACATTTCTTGAAGAGGCATATTAAAGGTGAGGTTTATAGTTAAGAGAGGTTTTATCAACAATGTTACATGAAATTGTTGGGCAAGGCAGTATATCTGTACTGAAATACTTAATATTAATACAAAAAAAATCAAAAACACAACCAGCATTTCAACATGTAATCTCAACAGACGGGAAACCCAGCCTGCACATCTACAGGCTTTGACCATGTACCTTTGAAACCATATTTTTAAGGAAAGCTCTTAATATTCAAGTTCCCAAGTACGTAGACTGGCTCGCCAGCCTTCAAAACAGTAGAGGCTTACCTATCACACTTTTGGCAAAAGAAGCTCGCTTCAGGGTTGCCAGACCAAGGTCTCCAATCTTGACTGATCCAGTGGGGCCAGTAATGAAGATGTTGTCACATTTCAAGTCTCTATGAATAATGGGAGGAGTGCGTGTGTGTAGAAATTGTAAGCCTTTCAGTATCTGACGGCACCAGCTTCGTAGTACTTTGATTTTCATCACTTTAAATCTTTTCAAATACCTAGTGAAAAATAATAGTACATTAAACAGGTTCCAACGTCAACCCATTGTCTTTCAAAATCAAGTTCTGCTACCAAGTAGCAGATTATGCTGTACCATTTGATGTTCTGAAGTGAAAAAGCAGTAATTAGATTCAAAAATTTCAGCTTCACCCTCTATTTTAAAAATTACCCGTGCATTTCACAATTGAAGAGCTAAAGATGCACCCCCCTCCTAAAACAAACTGCCGTATTGAGAATTTCTACCCAATTCCTTCTAACCAGGAGACTATAATGCTGAAAGACAAAAACACTCAGTTTGCTAAGTCTCAAGGCACTGCTTCCCCAACAAAGAGTTAAAAATTTCTGTATTACACCTCCCTTATCTACTTATTTGAGAGGATTATTTCCCCCTACTTTTCATCCTGTAACCACTTACCACTATAAATAGTTATAACCTTTTCCTTGATGGAACAGGGGGCAGGGGCAGTAGAGCCAAAGATGCTAACAAAGAACAACCAAGTACTGAGCTGTTGCAAACTGTGCAAGAGCTTTGAAGTCATTATACCCCAGTTATCAGTATTAGTCCAAACTTTTTGACCAAGCACCCCAGATTACACTTTAAATCTGATTCAAATTTACTTGCTGAGTGGCTAAGCAAATCAGAAATTCTCAGAGATCACCTCCCTAGTACTATCCCACATGAGATGTGATCGCCTGAATCTGAGCAGTTGCTATTTCAAACCTACAGACAGGTAAGAATGTGAGAAAAAATCTTTTAAAATGTTATGCCAAAGAATTGATGGGGAAGAGTTCGTACATAATGTCAGCATCCCTTAACTGTTCTAACAGCCTTAACTCTTCTAACATTGCTGCTTTCTAAAATCCATGTCAGAAGAGTCAAAAAATCTTTTCCAATCTTTTCCAATCCTTGTGACAGAGGAGCGTGATCTTATCCTACTCCTTGACTTCAACAGATTAGAGATGCCACAGGGTGAACAACCTATGACAGTATTCAAGTGTTTTCCAGCTGTGTAGTCCCACTATCCCTCTCCAGGTAGAAGAGTTTAAAGTGAAGAGTTCCTTTCTTTCTCCTTTTTAAAAAATGCAGCCTGAAATACATTTAGAGAAGGAGCTGCTGAAATAGCTGCTGCATACAGCAGTAACTTTATTCTTATGTAGCCAACGTTACTCAGTTAAATCTGACCAGTTTTACACTGCCACAAGACTGGTGGTAAATTCCGTGACCAGGATGGAATTCAGCAGACATATTCTTAAAACCAAGTCTGGTTCCATTATTCTGTGGCAGTGTTCAATCTCTTCTGCATATCCACTTAACCAGGAGCATAAATCTTGATAAAATTACTTAAATCAATGCCAACATAAAAATTCAATATATAAATCCCTGTTACTTTAACTTCTCCGGTTCAAAGGAAGATCTGGAAAGCAAGTTGCGAGCAATAATTCTGCTGTGAAAGCAGAACTGTAAAAGCAATCAGGACCTTATTCCAGAAGGAGTCTCAAAACAGAACGTAAAGACGGACAGGGGAAAAGCCAAGCCAAGGAAGGAGACAAGCTGAAGGAGGTCCTGGATCACATCAGCTACCACTTGAATTCTTGCTATTGACACAATCCTCATTCATCTCTCTTGAGCCCGTTCCAAAGATCACATGGTAGGGGCACTTCAGTTCAGCATCTGGAATCCCTAATTACATTCTTGGTTTCAACTATGCTAGCCTACTGCCAGCTCCTCACTGTTAAAGGACCTGGGTCCAACCATCACCCAGCATCCTGCAGTGTTGCTATAATTTTTCCATAACACTGGCATGAACTAAGGCACGTGTCACTTAGGGCAGAAAGCATTTCAAAATGGAAATGTATAAATACTTAAAAGTACACGGACAGCCATATTAGCCAGTATGCTTTCAATTTTCCTAACGTTATATGGTAACTCGGGTTAGGAGAGACCTCGGGAGGTCTCTGGTCTAAGTGCCCTTTCCATGCAGGGTCAGCATGAAGTCAACCAGGTTAAATTTGGGTTATATCCAGTCAGGTCTTGGGAATCTCCAAGGATGGACTTGGGGCAACCTGCTCCATGGCCTCAGTGTAAAGGATTTTTTCCTATACCCAGTCTGAACCTCTCCTGTTTCAGCGTATGCCTGCTGTCTCTAATCCTCCTGCCATGCACTAAGGAAAAGAGCCTCTGATTTCTTCAGAGGCACTGGAAGGCTGCTTCGAGGTCTCCCCCAAAGGCTCCCCATCTTCAGGCTGAAGACGCCCGGTTTTCTTAGTCCCTCCTCAGACAGTAGGTGCTCCAGCCCCTGACCATCTTGGTGACCCTGCACTGAACTTGCTCTTAATGTCGTTCTTGGCTATTTTACATTAAAGACAGGTATTTGATCTGAGCACAGAACACTCCTAATAGTTAACTACAATGAACAGAGAAAAACAGGAACTAGAGCTTGGCTGTCTCAATCTTTTCTTTTTTTTTTTTTAAACAGGAAGGCTCGTGACCTATCACAGCATCTCATCTCCAGGAGCTAGAGGAAACCCTACTAACTTAGCAGAAATAGTTACGAAGGCACGTATCCTATCAGATAATTAACACTTTCTTTTTAAGTAGATCAGAAGCACATACTACAGTGTCCTCAGGAAACAAGACCAGAGGTTGAAACTTAAGTCTGGTCATTATTTTTTTTAAAACAAAGTGGCAACGATGGCTATGTCCCTAGTCTCAAAATGAGGAAGATACCACTTACATGAAAAGCAGATACTACAGACATACTGAAAGTATACGGAAGTTATACTTCGTCAAATTTCATATGCTAAAACAAGTGCGCAGTACAAAACCAGGAATATGACACAGGTAAGCGAAATATGATATTAATCATATTAAATTTGGTGTTTCAGAAATTTCTCATACAATTTACCTGTCAGGTCTTAAGTGAAGTGGACAAGAATAAACTAAAATATAACGAAGTACACAATGGTGAAAAAAATGAAAGTCTACAGTTTAAGAGATAGCAATTAAAAAGAAAAATAGTTTTTTTTCTGGATAAAAAAAAAAAGGCCATCATTTAGAGTAGAAAATAATCCCATGGCCAGCAAATCTAAAGTATTTATTCCCATCAAAACATTATCTTATGGCTGTCTGTTACTACTGTATTATGTTGCTTATGCTACTATACAACAAGACAATCCAAACATTACATTTGTGAGGGAAAGAACAGGCTAAGAAAGGGAGAAAAGAAAGTTACATCTAACACTATACAGACTATCATGAAAATAGATAACTGTAAATTAAGCACCTGTCCAGAGCTGTAAAACCTTTATACTGCTTTAAGTACAGGACATAGAGCAATTGATCTATTACTTAATCTGAAATACCTTAAACAACCTTTAGAAAAACAAAAGCCTTTCTCAAACATATGGAGAAAGAAAAAGTTGTAACATCTTTAAACCTCCAGCACTATTTCAAGAGACAAACACTTCCATACAGTCCAGACTCCCAGTAGCATTTTTTCCTGCTTTAAGCATGTCCATTTGTGGCTATCAATAAGCGTCACAAAAAAAAAAAAAAAAAACAAACCAAAAAAAAAAAAAAAAGTTCACAGGCTATTTTAACCAAATAGACTGCAAATTGTTTCCAGCTCCTACAGTCTGCTCACATATTTAAGATCTGAATGCCTCTCCAAGACTTAAATGGGCACCAAATTAAGACAATGACCCACAATATATGAATTTCAAATCCTGGCAACTTTAATTCCAGTAGATTTATGACAACTGTATGCTTCTGAACAAGCTCACATCTCTGCAAGATTGTACAGTGCAAGACAAAGGCATGATTTCTGTTTAACTCCCTCCAAGCTTTACACACCACTAGAGGGCCCTCACAGCAGTTTGATTTGCTGGTGTCTGACTTAAAGACAGATCTAGCTTCACTCAACTACTTTACATGGCAAAATTGCGAATACTTTCAGGTTATTCTCAAGTACTACTTCATGAAGTTTCAACTAAATAAAAAGGGTGTTTTTGGTTTTGTTTCTTTTTACATCCAAAGCCTCACACCAAACAGAAGTGAGCTTGACAGGAAAGGGAAAAGGTCTGAAAAGTAAAAATAGAGCATTCTCTTTATGAGACCACAAAATCTTACAGTTCTCCTGCATGTGCTTACTATCACAAAGAAGAATCTGACAATTTTGCTAACCTAAAGAATAATCCATTGTATCCTGCAGTACCAAGACTCTTCTTAAACAAGAATTTCTCTACAGAAGTTCAGTTCCCACTAAAAGGGCTTTGTTCTTATCTATTCTGAATTATCAGCTGCTTCTAGTGCTCTAATTTTGTGCTAATGTTTATCATATGCTTTGACACGGTCGAATTTACTTACGTTTTCAACGTTCCAGATGTCATGAGTTCCGTCACAAGAACAATACATTTTTTTCCTTTGACTGTAGACTCCCAGGAATCATAGAACCTGACAATATTGGGATGCTGAAGCCCTTTTAGCATCCCAGCTTCCTCTTTAAATCTTTGTCGCTCTGACTTGGACAGTTTCCGATCCTAATGAAAAAGAAAAGAAAGCTTTGCTTTATTGCTTAGAAAAGCAACAATCTGAAGAACAATTATGTACAGGCAGTGAACACGCATCAGCATCTTTTAAATGCCATTTTGCTCGCAGTTACCCTTAAATACTTTATTTAGAAGACATTCTATTATTGCTTGTTTAAATCTTAGTTTCCTTTAGAGTCTGATTGCTCTCAGAGGTAAGTCCAGGGAGACTGGGAATTTTCTCTTCCTGTTTCCCTCCCACACTTCAAAGAGGTTGTCTGACTTGAGGTAGAAGGGGAACTTAATGTCCTAAAACGTTCGAGTATTCAAGGACAGGCAAAACAGGATCATTTGAGGCACATTTCACAGATATTCTTTTAATATATATATAATATGTATTGTATATAATATATATATGCATTATATTATATATAATATATGATATATATTTATATTATATATATGTATATCTATATTATATATGTATGTATGTATAAAAGTTATTCCTTTGTTTATAGAATCCAGACCACTGGTAAGAGATTGCATTAACTCTCCATGAAGACAGTAGAGCAACAAACCTAACATGTTGGATGCACTTACGGTAGACAAATGAATTTGGGTTAGATTTTCTTAGATTAAAAGTATGACCTCATGATTGAGCAAGTTTCCTGTAATCTAGCATCAAGGAAAACAAAGACATAATTCACGTTAGAGAGACAGCAAGCTTTTGGCCAGAGACAAACCATGAAAAAGCATTCCTGGACAATATTACTGTATTATCTACCAACAAATGGCTATCCAATATCTTCAGGAGTCTGACCAGCTATTTCCAGAACAAGTTGCAAGTCTCAAAAGAAGGAGAAAAGGCCTCCTTCCATCTTTCAGTTTTGTCAGTTTCCCAAGGCATAGTCACACCAGTCAGCCTGATCAACTGACACGAATTGGATCCATATGTAGTATTCAAAACATCTCAGGATACACTTAAAGACAAGAATTTTACAATCAGCATTTCTACCCATTATTTACGAATAACTTAGTGACCTTTGTCAAATCTGGGCAATGATTTTAAGTCACTCCATTTCATATTTCCTTTTCAATTAGAAGGCAGTATAAGCATGCAGGGTTTACTCATACTGCTCACAACCTTCTATTGTCCACCAGGCTGTAACTCCTTTTCCTTTGTTAACAGTTAATGTGTTTTCTCAATATAATTCAGCCACATTAATATCTAAAACATCCCCTAGTCACTTAAATTATCAACATTTTCTAAGAGGCCCACAGAGTATCTTTGTGCACGGACAGCCTACTTCATTTCTAGGTGAAGCTCCAGTTTTCAGGTGTGTAAAAGTCTTCCAGGTGAAAGTTTGACAACAGGTTTGCAATTACTTCAGAGATCAGTGCTTATAACTGTCAATCACATATATTTCTGTGTTTGGGATTTTTTTGGAAGATGCCAAATTCATGTCACGAATTTAACTAATAGGTATCAAGAGTTTTCAATCCTGAAACTATTTTTCTCTGCAGAAATTAGCGCTACCACTTCCCCTCTGCAGAAATTAGCACTACCACTTCCCCTCACGCCTAAAAGAAAGCATCCTTGAGCAAGTGTAAGTTTTGCTAGATCATGTTTGCAGAAACACTAAGCAAATACGTAAATACTCACATCTGATGAGATTGTGTTGTGTTTTTATTTTCAATATGGAAGGAATGCTTCCATTTGAGCCACCTTATTCTGCTAATAGTTTTCCTTTCTTTACAATAAGCAGCAGCACAAATTCTGTCCAAGGCCAATTTAATCCCAGCTGTTACAAACAGCTGCGATGCAGAAAAGCAATGAGCTGCTACAGGTACTTCAATCAACAGATCATATGCACATGCCTTAAGAAACTCAATCCTTAGAACATAAAATTACAATAAAATAATATTTTTACAAGGGAAATGAAGCAAAGTGTTCTCAGCCTCTGCACTTGGCTGCAACAATTACTTTTTTACATTACTTAATTTTAGCTATGTAATATGAATACTTGCATTTATGTTTGTCTAAAAGAAGTAGACCGTGGATGTACATTTGGATAAGTTTCCTTTATTTTGTGCATTTTTGTGCATGTCATCTACCTCAAACATGACTAACCAATTTTAACCCACACTTGACATTAAGTTCTCATCTAAACCTGCGTAAGCCTGATCTCCCTTAAGGGCCTCATTCAGTCTTCCCTAGCACTGCACTGCTAGCCCCAAATAGAAACTAACAAGTGCTAATCACTCTTATCAATGAACAGACTCCTAATGGGCACACATATTTTGAGTCATTTCTCTTTCTGGTCACATTAATGGTAGCATCGTGTTCCTGCAAGCATATCTGTGACGTTCAAAGCAGACACTCAACACTTCAGTGCTGGCGTTAATAGAAGAAAAAAAAAAATCCAGACAACGACAATAGACTAATTCAACACTTCTTTGAAAGTCATAGTGCCCTAATGAACTCAGACAAGTCAGGACGCAAACACAGGCAAACAAACACAAATCCCACCCAGAGCAAACAGCTATGTTTTTGCAACCAAGGGAACATCACACCTTCCAGGAGTGCACTGCAACAGCAAAAGTTAACATTAAACAGAGCTGTAAGAAAAGGACAGAGAGGCCACTTGTTTCATAAGTCTAGCAATGCACACTGCCTCTAACTACCCTCGTTGCCTTGGATCCCACACTCATCCATGACACGTATTTCTATTTCTTTCCCTAAAGGAACAACTAGGTAGCAGAAAACCATGAATGCACCTGAAAAGGCAAGAAAACCAGCAATCAAGAAAATACTAGACCTCACGTACAATTATACCAACCAAATTAATCTGTATACACAGACTGGTGCTTATACTTGCACAAACTACCTTCCAATGCAAGCTGCAAATAGCCTACAGGCTAAGCAAAAGGAAGGCAGTGGAGCAAGGGTGGCTCTTGCACATCTCCACCTCTAACAAAACCATAAAAAGCATCATTGTGTATCATCTAAAGTAAGCTATTACCTTTGATTAAATTGTATTAAAGGTGAATCAAATAAGATCTATATCCTCTGCAGCCTTTTTCCCTGCAGCTTGAGGTCTAAAGAGGTATATAGAAAGATCAGAGCAGCATCTATTTGCTGCTTCCATCCAAAAGCAAAAACAGATTCCACAATTTGACACTTCAGTATCACAAAGCATAAGATTGGGTAAACAGTTTTAATGTTTTAACTTACATTTTTATTTTTAATAGCCAGAAACAAAACAAAAAAGGCATAAGATGCTTTTCTTAAGTCTGAGAAACAAATTTATAAAGAAACCACTTTAAGAACAGCTAATAATATATGGCTTGATATCCTATCCTTCAAAGACCAATTTGTTTTGGAATTTCAACTAAAAATAAAAAAATTGGATATCCTCCCTCCTCCCTCAGTCATTCCTTTTTTACCATATAATGAAGCAACCCCAGGCAGACAAGACGAACTCCTAAGCCTAGACATTAGCAAATCACATTCTCGCATCTCAGTTATAGCATGTGCTGAGCCGATATAGCACAAATATTTAAAAATATACAAGCTGTCAAACTCGAGGAGAGCTTGCTTCCTAAAATGGACTTAACTATCCCATAAATTGGGCAGCATTGTTCTTCCTGAACCGATAGCTTCCCCGAAGGACTCAAGTGCCACATCCCAATCACTGGGCTGCCCTTCCAACAAACTGAAACAGATGCATCAAGCCCACTCTGTTCATTTCATTCATTCCTTTCCACCTACATTAAATTGTTTTGACAAGCCAGGACAAACAGCAAGGCTTCCCAGCACGTGACCCACGGCTCTGCAGTGCCAGGGGCCTGAACAGAGAGAGGCAGTAAGTGAAACAATTGTTTGGCTCAATACCATTCAATAACCTTTCCTCGGCAGTTTTCATTTATCCACGTACTTCCCTCTGACTTCTTTTGGTCAGGAAACAGCTATCAGAGGTACTTACATTATTCTATGTAAGACAGAAATCTTGGCCATTCGTGATAAACCAGGTACCCCATCTGGAGGAGCGTGACTTCGAACTGTTACTACCTGCTTTCTATCCCCGTGCCTAGGTACCTTATATAAATGAAGAGGAAAAAAGAAAAACAAGACACACAACTAAAAACACTCCCCCACATAAATTAGCTGGTTTGCCAAGCCACAGAAAGTGAGGCACATCAGCAGAAGTTCTCTATATTCCCTTGGTGACTTTTTCCAGCCAAAGCTCAATATCTGTTCAGCATCCTTCTGAACAAGGAAAGGAAATGCATTTGTCACCTAAATTAATCTTAAATTTCAGCTGGGTTGCTCATATACCAACTTCCTGCAGAATTTTTCAGTGCTGTCTCAGAAACACAGTGACGAGAAAGCCCACCTACCTGCACAGCACATCTGCAGCTGCCTTCGGGAGGCACCATGCTCCACTCCGGCCACCCTGCTCTGCTCACAGCGAGCTCAAGTAAGGGTCTCACCCTCTGTCTTGCCTCAATGTCCATTTTTGCTAACTATGAGCAACCCTACGTGATATTACAGACAGAATTGACACACTCAGCGGGACTTAAATGGACACAGGTAGGCACTAAAGACACACCACGCTGCTCTCCAGCACATGGGCACAAGAAACCAAGCAAGTGGACAATGAGAGAAATACCCCACATGGCAGCAACTAGATCCACTCTCTGCTCATGATATACATCTTAAAAGTTAATTGTACTCTGCTAAGGAACTGAAAGAGCTGCTCCCTCTTCCACAGTATGAAGAAGGTACCCAACAGAGGAAACAGACTGAGCACTTTGCCTACTAGAGACAGGTTTTGCTAGCTTTCTGCACGTCGTGCCACTAGATCCAGAAACTCTGCATTGTTACACTGCTCGCATAGGCAGTGGGCTTCGGCTGGTTTGGGGTTTTGTGTGTGTTGTTTTAAGAACTACTCTAGAGCTGCACTGTCTAGATTTTATCTAGGAGAGATGTGCTAGAAAACACCAGGCAAATTAGTAAGAAATTCCTCTTCAAGTGATGTGCTCTGACAATGTACGGTCACGTCAGCTTTCAAAGCATTGTTGAACAACAGATAAACTGACTCACAACCAAGGTGAAATATCCAGCTCTGCTGAGGTTACACCAAGTGGCATTTTGTCAAGCTTTCCAAATGGCTGAAATCTGGGGGGAAGTTACTGCAGCTCCCAGCCTATTATTCAAAGGAAGAAGTAGTATACAGAACAGACAAATGTTCTTCTGTGTGCATTTGTGCAGCATATGAGAAAGGCTTTGCAAGCCTTTTAGGCAAGGTTAATGAGGGGTCATCAGAGGAGAAGCTAGCAAGACAGTGCTCTGATATTCAGCGCTGCTAATGGAACCAAGGCTTTGTAGGCTGCAGTGTTCTCATCCTGAAAAAATCTAGCAGTTAAGAGGAAAAATGAGTACAGTGACCATTAAACTAGATTAACAAAATATCAACAAAGAATCCACTGAGCTTAAAAATCATCCAGCGTTATGCAGTCCCTACCTAGAAACGGAATTCTGGCTGCACAAGAGCTGCATCTACTTTTCTGTGTCAACAGAAACCACTTTAGACTTCCTAATGTTAAAAGACTAGGTAGAACATGAGAAAGAAAAAGGAAGGGGGGAGATACTGCTTAAAATGCATCTCTGTACAGCAGCAGACATGAAGATTGATTAAGGATCTGCACATATCCTTCCACCAATGTACCTTTCTACAAGCCTCTGAACACAAAGAACAGATTAAATGCAGCTGAGCATCTGCTGTTGTAAAAGCATGCAAGAGGGGTTTTTTTTTGTTGTTTGGCATACAGTTTCTCAAATGTTCAGAGCATTTGAGCACCCTGTTTGGAAGCTTAATTGTATAACATGATGTTTATAGAGTTACATAAATCTTTAGCTAACCATGGAGCTACAAATCAGGTCTGCAAACCATTTGCTGTTCAAGCAACTCCTGCTTCTTTGCACAGCTCTCCTACCTTCCAATAGCCCAGCCTTTCACAGGCAAGTCTCTGCCATGTAAGATAGTAGGGGTTGCTTCCAAAATTTGAGTTTGATAATAATTTGGGGGCTCTGAGCACACGGGGGAAGACCATTAGCTGCCAAGGTTGTCAGCTGCTGAGTAAAGCATTTAGAAAGGCAATATATTAACACTGTGGCTACTGAGGACAGTGAGTGCCACATTTGGATACCCCAACACAGTACACAAGAAGTCACTGTATCAAGCATTGTCAGAACACAGCTCTCAGTGCTTCCAGGCTGCACTCCGCACACGTGGAATAATTTATTAAAAACAGACTGTCATCTTATACACACTGGTTGTTCTTCAGATAAATCAAATGTTATTTCTGCCAAAAAATATAAATACATTGGCCAAAAGATAAGCTAAGGAAAAAAAAAAAAAAAGCTGCTTGCCAAAACAGACAAAATTAAGAAAAGAGTCAGGCTTCCTTGCCACAAAGCAACATCTAAAATTCTCTTAGATTTCAGAAGGCTAGGCATCTCCCAAACACAGAACTCCTTAGCTGTCCCTCCAACAGCCCAGGCCATTCATCCCCAGAAACAGCTCTGCAAAGATTTCTGGAAAGGTTTTTGAAAGAAAGGGTTTCCTTGCTACTTCAGTGTTGCTTCCTTGTCCACACTTAGAGAAATTAGAAACCAAGATCAATCGTCGATCTCTGTGCTTGCATGAAGTCATGTGGCTTGCTGGAAGGGAAGAATATCTTCTTCTTGATATTAGGCTGCAAGTCCCAAAACAAAGACGTGTAATGGCAGAAAAGCAGGCAGTCGTATCAATACAGAAGGATTAGTTAATAGGTAAGTAAACCTGAGGAATTTAGTACTCCTATATTCTGGATGCTAACAAGCAGCAATTTTCAGTCCCCTTCCTCCTCATCCTCATCTTAATTTGAAGACTGAAGACAAAGCTCCTGGGATGGGCTGCAGAATGAAAGGCAACGCCAAGGTAATGCTTGCTCTAAGTACCATTTCATGTCCCTGCTTGGGAAGTCTCCACAAAAAGATTCAACCTTATATAAGCTACAGACAGGTTAAGTGAGCACACAAATAATCCTAACACTAAAATATAATGTACATATTTAACACAGTGGAAAGGAGGATGGTTAAAACAGGGATCTACTACACCTTTTAAACTTTATGATTATGGGTAAATAGTTTTATGTAGACTTCTCCCTGCTCAAGTGAAGTACTCAAAAATGCTCTAAATTTTAGGCAAATACACAAGTCATCATCCTAAGTGAAAGGTCAGGGGATTACTCACACAAAGTTGTATGGTTTCCTGGTGAAAAGAAGGTAATGTATAGGTTATATTCTGCATTTTCATTTCTAGCATTTCAATGCACAAATCAGAATAGCACAGCAGAATCTTATAATCAATAATCTTATAAGATTATAATCTTATTATGATCAATAATCTTACAATCAATAGAGAGAAGCAATACAGCAAAGATGTGCAAGTTTAGTGCTGCTACCCAAAGGTCAGAACTCAAGAAACTGTACACGTTATCTTGACAGAGATGATACTTGGGTGAACTGATTGGGGGTGGAAGGAGAGGAGGCAAATGCAATTTAATAATCAAAAAGGGAGCAGACAAAACTTCATCACTCAAAATGTAGACAAACTTCTCATGAGAGTTTAACTGTTCTGGTGACTGGATGGAGAAAGTAGGTCAGTAAAAAAAAAAAAAAAAACCTCTGGGCTTTCCTTGTTTATTTTTCTTTCCGAGGTGATTACTGATTCAGGGCTTGATTCAATAGGGTTCCTCTGTTCATAAAAAACCACACCACACAAGGAAAAAAACAACACAAACACAAAGAATTGGCAAACAGCAGACCACACAGGTCAGAAGCAGTCTGCACCACGGAGGTACTTCCATGTATCTTTGCACAACTGACCTTTTCTGCTAACACACTGAATACGAAAATGTACGACTTGGAGGGGAGCTTCCAATTCTCTCTTGGAAGAGAATTATTTTTCCTGTTGTCTAAGCTTCACGGCAATAAATCCTATACAAATCCAAAGCTAGATTTGAAATAGTTTGGTGATTTACTGAAAGCACCGGTAACTTTTTACTTTGTACTTAAAGACAGAATAAAGGGTGTTGTATCGTGGCATTTTTTTTTTAATGTTTGTGTCAGAACTAGCAATATCATGCACACAAAAAAAAATATTGCTGTCACTAAAAGGATTTAGTCTGAAGTCAACTACACATTTTTGAAAGAGGTGATGTTGAAGCTTCAGAAGATAAGAAATACAACTTCATCTAACATTAAAGAGGGAGTATCCACAAATAAAGCCTACACATATGATTGAAAGATACTAGCACTGCTCCCCATTTTTCCTGCAACTGCTTGTTAGTTTTGATGAAGCTATGATTCATCAGCATGGGGGAAGCAGGGAGAACACCACCAATAATTATAGTCCTCTGTTGTGGTCTTTTTCCACTTTCATATATGCAGCACCCGTGCCAGCAGGCACAGAAGCAGCATCTAAGACACCTGGTGGCAGCAATGTCATAGACTTGACCTATGCTTGAAGAGCCATCCTCACTGAGATACTCTGATAACAAGGCATTAACAGTGACCTATGTGCTTGTTGGTACCAAGTTCTAGCATTGTTAAACACAACTGACCTGTAACTAGTCACAATTACAAGCTTCTTCCAAGTCTTCAGCTAGAAAAAAGAAAGTTGGTTTCACAAGGACACTCAGAACAGGCCTAGTTCTAATACAGCTATTGCTGTACAGGAAGCAGTCAGTACAGGAATAACTGCATCATGCAAAAACAAAGGGCTTAAACAAAGGAACGCTGCATCAGAGCTGATCTCACTGACTCAGGTAGATATGAAGTCATTCTGCCTCACTTCCTCACGCTGAACAAACAGCAGAAGTGGAATCAGAAGATAAGGAGCGTGTAAATACAACGTGCATCAGGAAAACAGCAGCAGCAAACAAACTTTTGCCCCTGTGCAGGGCAGCAGCAGGTTGGAACGTTTCCTCTTTATGTAAGGTGGCAAAAAAATTGCAACACTACCCTCAGAGTTTATCTTTTTGGACAGCAGCACTGGGAGGAATTTGTATTTCCAGCAGTGCCAAAGATGGCACACCAGTGCACTTCGATACCATGCTCACTGGAGACAGAGGAAAGCATGCTGCTTAAAGGCTGGGACAACCAGAAACATCCCAGGTCTCTCCAGAAAAGATACTGATGGAGAAAAGACCCTATACAGCTCCAAAAGAGCTAGAACAGGGCTGGCTGACAGGCTACCAAGATAAGGACGCTGTCTGATTTCTTAGCTTTCCACTTCAATTTTAAGAAACATGGGCACGATCAGGCAGTAAAGCACCGAGCTTTTCCCAGGAAAAATAAAAATAAAAAAATCACACCACCTGTGAGGTTGCTCCAGGACTGCCCCGTGTGTAAACACACATTAATACAAGTCTGTGTTACTCCTCTCCCCTCTTTATCTTGCCAGCCTGAATGTTTACAAGCAAAGTAAGCAGGCTGGGTTGAGGAACTGATCCAAGAACCAAATTCTAGTTTTGCTGAAAATAATGACAACAAATCGATATACTGCCTAATCCCACAGTTTCCTTCAGGAAATCTCAATTATTTCACTTGCACTCTTCACAGTGCAGAATACAGCTACGACAAATACACAGTAGCTTCAGAAAACTTATATTCATACTTTATCAAGTCAATTACGTGTTTTTTCTTTGCTCTCCTCACAACCAATAGGAGGGAAAAATAAAACAGCAGATATGAAACCTACAGCTTAGGCATGACCTTCTCTGGAATCTCTCAGGTCATTGAAAATGTGGTCTAAAAATGGCAAGCAACTGTTTAGGCTTCAGTCATTTCTATTCTAGGATTTCTCTAGGCAGCATTTGTGTTTCCTTACACAGAAGTCTGGGAAAAAAAACGCTGAAAGTTTTAGTTAGTTTGTTCAGCCTCAAAGGATGAACATAAGGGACAGTAATCAAAATGCTGTGCTACACAGAAATAAGCAGTACTAGAACAGAAAACTCTATTTATTTTCACTTTAACATTTCTATTTGATCCATGGAAGATAAAGGGGTAAGTTTGCTATCTGATATCAGCTCACAATAGGGCTTATGTCTAATATATATAGCTTATTAAAGAGTTGAAGTGCTAGCTGAACTGAATTCTTGATGAGCTATTAACAAGCTGGACCATCTTATCACTTGGCTCAGATGGCTCATTAAAACTTTCAGAGCCCATGTCAATTCTCATTTTGTGCTGAAACGATTGCTTTGTTAGAGAGGGGGAAGTTACATTCAATCACCTCAGTTTAGTTTGACTGGGAAAACCCAACTCTCCATTTAGGGGGTGACAATACTGCAAGAAAAAAGCCTCCTCCGTAACCCATTCTGTTTCCCTTACTCATCTATTAACTCACGGTACCTAAAGAGCAACTGTCATTATTTTCATTTCACGTATTTCTGTATGACCATAAGAATCCTTCATGAGTAGGCAAAAGCCTGGAACAGTAGGGTGAAACCTTACCCAGCTCTGATAGAGGCCAATCAATTTAGAGAGTTGAAAACATACTGCAATTCTTCATCCTAAGTATTTCACAGAACTAGTGGACAATGAGAAGAGTTCTCTATCTCCAGTTTCCATTTTTCTGTATGGTGCCAAGCTGAACTGATACACTGGTTGGAAATGATACAGAAGTGCAAAGATGGCTCACAAGATTTATAAGCAATACTTAAAACTATAGAATATCAGCAAAGATGGACAAGCACACAAACTAGTAACAGTCCCGTGCCACTGACTAGTTCCCTTACAGAAATCCCAGCATAAAACCAGAAGTGACAAACTTAACCTGGCTCAGGCATTGAAGTTTTCCCTACGGGCCTGCCCATGTTCTTCCAGTCGTAAAATTAACTCACATCAGCCAACAACACACATTAGCTTCAAGTTTATATACAACGTAGGTACATACCCTGCATATGCAGCCTAATTATATCTTCCTAGCTTTGCTGCTTCTTCTGTAAACACATCCAAAACGAGTACTGGAAATACTTTACAAAACTGGGGATTATCAGTTTTGACATACCAGGATGACACATGAAGTATAGGCCAAGTACTGGCAGTCAGCAGAAAATCCTTACGTAATAGACAGAAAACTCCCCGACAGATCTTTCATTCAATATTAGATCTCTCCTTCAGTGTTCCTCCCAGGTTCATCACAACTCCCCCCCAAGTAAGGGGGATGAAATCATAAAGGGATCTCGTGTAGGGAAAGGTTAAAGAATTCCACCATTTACCAATGGAGAGTTTTATGAGGTGACCAAAATTTGCATCCCAGATGAGGTCTTAGAAATGAGTTGCTTCCGTGCTAGTATTAGTGCTAGCATGCCACAAATATCAAAGTCCTAAAATGAACTGGAGGAGCATTATCTTTCAATAAAAATAATAAAAATGCAACAATAATGTCATCTTCCTATGACCTAACTTAATGCACACCTTCCTCTCATGAAAGAAAGCAGAAAGCAGTAGTAAGTCTTCCAGGGATACCTAGCAGGAAGGCTTAGAAAATCATGTTCTTCCACCACTCATATCTTTACTAGACTCTTGTGATGATACCATATACATGAGACACCTGTGTTTACAAGTGACAATCAGTATCAAAAATAAATTTAAACATATCAAATATAAATTTACAAATATGCACATCACCTTTCATAGAGGAAGGAAAATGAGCGACGTTGAGCCAAGAGAGAGAAAACACTCAAAAGTTTAACAGTGGGAAAGCAGTAGGAAGAAAAACTACAAATAGTGGTGGAGTCGAGCATACTAAGTATCCAGAAGCATAGCTGGCTTTACAGTGCACCTCTGAATAACTTTATAATGAGTTAAAATACAAAAGAAAACAATGTAATTGAAATGCAGCTGGACAGAGCAGTCAGCTTGTATCCTCTAAAGCAACTCAAGATGCAATACATAAACACAGTGACTTTGCAGAACGATAAATCAAGGACTAAAATAAGTTGAAAAATACTTAGAGAGTTGGCTTAACCTCCAGGAAAAGGTTTCAACAACTAAAATGTGGTATTGTAAGAGTTGAGATGAAAGATTATCAACAGAGTAATCTCCCAGGTGATTCAAGGCAGACAGCTAGAGAAAAATACTAGAGGAAGTTTAGGATGAATATTCTGAATTCTTCTTAGCATTTGGAGAATATATATGGTACTACCACCATGGGCAGGGCTATTCTGTATTGACTAAGGCTTTCTCTGAAGAACGCTACTGGGAACATCCTGCATTGCTAGAAGGTCAAGCATGACCTAAAAGACCTCAGATACTCACCACAACCTAACGTATGAATCAGCTATTCAAATTTTTACAGCTTATCCAGAAAGTCTGTCATTATATTGTGCTTTAGTTAAATACTGTCCTTGGTCTGGTGCCATTATTTCAATTGTTTGAACAGCAACACTGAACAAATGTCAAAGTAAAACCGTGAGATCTGTGGATATTGTGGTCCAAAGGGTCTACCTTAAATAGAACATCAGAATCTGTAAAAATGTTTCCTTGTTTTCAACATACCTCCTCTTTTGTCACACTGAAGTGTGAACTTTATCTGCATTTCAACATTACTTGTGGTTGTGAACTGAAGAGCATCATCCCCCAAAGAGTTAAAGCTTTACTCTTTCCATACACTGAAATATCTGATGTTCTGCACATCATGCACCAAAGTATTAACAACGTTAACACTGAAAAGGTTCCCTTAGCCAGAAAGTTATCTGGAAACATTTTTAGCACCATGGCTCCATCTAAAAGACATTCCTGTGTTCAGCAAGTCTGCATACACAAGAAGCCACAGAAGTAGGAATTCAAATAGAAGTGGTTTGTCAGAAAAGCTGCACAAGTGTTCTGGTACTGCATCCCTTGCTCCAGTGGCAATAACTACATTTCTGTGGGTAAGAGCAGTTAAGTGGATTTGAGGCATCCCGTATTTCTGTTTAAATTAAATTCCGTGCTCTATTTCACCACCCCTTGCAGCATCCCAGGAAGGCAATTTTAATGAAGCTACAGAGTGTCATGGAGACACTAGACACTCAGAGCTGGTTTTAGTCTCAAGTCTAGCAGTTACTGCTTCATCAGGTACATGGGCTTACTCTTGCTAGAAAGGATTATCCTTCCCCACCCCTGAGACAACCAAGGCTACCCAGGAACATTATTTATCACAGGCAGAAACAGGATCTGGATGGATCTCAGGATAGGTATCTTGCAGAGCAGCTATATTAATTTCCAGAATAAAAGCCTTCTGTCCAACGGGATGCAAGTAAAAGCAAGAAGAAATCCACATAAGCAATAGTCCAGGAGCACCCCAGAATCAGGTCCTGTTGCCCTTCCCACACGTTCAATTAACTCAGAAATGACCCAAATGGCAAGATGAAGTTTCTAATCAAAACTGCTGGTGTTTGAATGCTTAATATCTAGAGATATTGATGAGAACCTCACCGATTCTTTCTGAAGCAATTTCAGGTAGGTTTGTACTTTTTCTTCCATGAGATGCCACGACAATATAAAAACTTCTGCACAGGATGGCTCTGATCCAAATAGAGACTTAGTGCTTCCGATGGACAGCTGTGTGAAACAGTCCCTCGGGGATCCAATTTTAAGACTGCTTTTGCTAGGGGATCAAAAGTGGAAGCATCATAGATTTACCTCCTCAAAACACCAGGAAGTTCTTGAGAAGACAACTGTCTCCTTGCCACCACAGCACTTCTGTGCTTAGAGCTTCCCATCTCAGTGCACTGTAGAACACTTCATACTAATTAATACTAATTACTTACAGCTTGGGCCACAAAATTGGATCCTTCCAGGAGGGGCATAAAGGAAAGGAAAGTATCTGCTTCTAGTTTTCTCTGATTACCAAAAAACAAGGGCCAAGCACAAGCACCTGCTGCAGCAGCACCTCAGAAATATGGGAAATAGATTTCAATAGACAACAACAATATCAGAGTACAGAGTAGCAAGTTTTAAAACTCTAAATTTATGGTAACCGCACCGGCATCAATACTTAACAGCCTGTAATTGTGAAAGAAGAACAAGACCAAGAGGCTGCCCAGTAAGCAGGACTTGGACAGATAGATTAATCACAGTCAAGAGTTACAGTCCTACCTTCAAAGTTGTTAGCAGGCTGAAAAATTTATGAACAGGCTTCTTCAGAATCAGTTGCAACATCTCTGTCCACCAGAAACAGACATTCCCCCTTGTGATTTCACTTTGCAAGTAATAAAATCCAGACTCCGTTGCAAACAAAGGGCTGCAGTTCCACCCCTGCTTGCTCTTGCCCTGAGCACTTTGGCTACAGAGGCTGCTAGTTTTTTGATGCTATTTTAATCTCTTCTGTGCTTCCAACACATATTGAACCTCTCAAACTTTCTTGCGACTTGTCATTTTAAAGCATGCTTTCTCAGACAGACCCAGTGCCCGCGTTATCTACAGCTGAAGGTCTGCATAACCAATCATTTGGATCTCCATCCGCACAGCAAATTAACATACAGCGCAAAGCAAACCAAGATAGCCTGAGTACTGTCAACTAAAATGCTGACTCAGTCCAAACAACTCCAGTTTGGAATTAGTCACACACGTAAGGCTGTAAGGTAGAAGATGAAATTTCTGTGCCACTATGAGCTCTTATCTCACTTGATTTCACAACGCTTACACCTAAAGAAGGGCTTCACGAGAAATCTACTGGCAGTGATCACCTTTGTAAAAATTGGACACTTATCTCCAAAATTCACGTTTTTCCAAAAAATAAACAGTGGAACAAGATGGTATTGTAAGAGCAGGGTGAAACCTTAGGACGGTAGAAGAGACAATGGCTGCAAGCATCCAGAATGAGGTAAGAGATGGAAAGGTCCAATTTCCAGCTAATCCAAGGGATAACTGCCTCTTCCTACTGCAAGCTCCTGCCAACCCTTCCTCCCAAAGCACCTTCAGGTTCCTGCTTCCCAGGAGGGGCACACAGCATGAGACACAGCACAGACCTGACTCTGAGCTAATTAAAAAAGCATTTCCATACAGCGTGCTAGATTCTAAACACTAGAACAAAACTAAAAGTAGGCAAGTACTACTCCGGTTGTAGCTATGTTTAGCCTGTTTAGATTTCTTGCACTTGTTTCATTTACATACATTTCTTTCCGACTATTTTTCCTCTGCGCAATCATGACAACTCGCGTTACACAAAAATCAAAACATCTCTACAACCCTGCAGCCTGTATAGCAACAGTGCTCGCTGGCAGCCCTGCTTGACTTAAACCCTGAATTATCTAGTCCAGTTTGACGTGAAAAATCCAAAAGGTATTTAAAAGGCCAAACTGCAAACATATGAACTCCTGTATTTTACAAAATATATTGGATTGAAAGGATAAAGAATCTAATTGCCAAATACAGTAAAAACATATTATCCAGAAACATCTTTCTCTCAGGCTTGTGGGAAAGCAGATGGATTTTAACAAGAGCATTTGCTTTTAAAATAAAAATTACTTTGCAAGATCTGTATTTCCTATAATTAAGGCTATTTGAGCAGTGTATTTTCACAGATGTTTGCATCAGACCATCTACAACATGCCAGGCCCACAGCTAGCTCTCCATCACTGGAACTAAGCTGCAAAGACTGCTGCTTCTGCAGAAATAGAGGCTGCTGTTCCACAGAAGATTTTCTACTTGGAAATTTCAATCCTTATTCCTCAGAGGAACTTATGCACTGATGGAGTATGCCTTTCCTGAGGATATCAAACTTTAATAGCTTAAACATCTGCAACAGAAACACGGGAACTGAATTATATCATACAGCCTACCTTGTATTTCCCATGCTGAGTTTGGCTTGTGCGTGCTATATAAAAATAATTACGCCACGTGCATTGGCTTTATGATTTACAAATAGATGCGGAACAAACTCCTTCAGAGGGCATCAGAGACACTACCACATACCACTGGTAGACTGTAACATGGATCAAGACTTGGAGTTTTAAAAGATAACAGAGGTTCCAGGTAAGTCTCTCATCAAAAACGCCATCTATTTTGAAGCAATATTCTCAAGAATATTTATTTGGAAATACTTCCTCAGAACAAAGGCAGCTCACCTGTCTCAACGCTGCTTTTAGGTCCCCGCTTGACAACTCTGAAGTGCAAAAGCTCAAGAAGGCACTGGATGCAACCGAGTAAGCACTTCTCTGAAGCACCTGCACCACCTTGGCTGAAGCTTCTGAAACAAGCTTGAAACAGACACTCAGCTTGAAATCCTACAGCCCAAGTGGTTGAGCCATGCCAGTTGGGAAACAAAGCAGGATCTTATGACAGGAATCAAGTGGTGCTACCTGATGTATTAGTCCCACGTGTGCTGGTAAAAAATTGAACAGGAGATGACCATTATGTAAATACAGAGCATTAGCTACGCGTTTCTTCCAAAGTCAGCTGGAAAGTTATGTATTTGTGCTACAGAGCTGACTTCTCAATCTGCTTGACTGTACAGTCCAAAAAGTGCAGTGAGGAGGGAGTTCAAAAAGCAGCTTCTAACACTGGATGAGGGACCTGTATTCATGCTGTCAGAGGAAAAAAGACCTGACTGACATTCACGTTAAGCACATGCATCACACGCAGTGCACTAACTGAGAGCATTACAGCAAGCATACTCAACTGATTTCTCAGTTCTGGGCTCTCACACAGAGACTCTTTTCATTGCACGGCAGCCTGGGTTCAAACCAAACAGTTTTATGGCATTAGAAAAAATATTGCAGTAGTATTTCTAATGATTGAAGAGGATAGAGCTCATCTGGAAAGAGATGCATGTTGTCCTTATACTAAGATCAGAGGCTCTACTGAAGGAATCCAGCCTATCATGAAAGCAAAGCGAACCCATTTTCATACTTTCAGAAGCAGCAAAAGATAGCAGCTTGCACACTATGCAAGCAATGCCTAATGGTAAGGCAAAGAGTTTCAACTATATACAGCTTAATAACCATTTGGACCATCATTTTAAAAATTGTCACGAAGTCCTGCTCTGAACATTCAAACACTAAATCATTGTGGTGGGAGGTTTGCCAGCAAGGTCCAGAGGAGCTGCACAAGTATGAACCATGTTTCTTCATGCCGCTCCATCTCAAGAACTCCCCCAAGCTACTCCTCTGTTGCAGCTTCTGTTCAAGACCAAGAAAAGACAGAGAGGCAACAGCTATCCTTGCTGTTTCCAAGAGCACGCGCTGATGAGTCCCAGACTCTCAAACTGAAAACCTGACACTGAACCAGAAGATGGCTGTTCAGATGAGACTCCAGTCAAAGGCTGGCTTGCGCTCTGATACCAGAGCAAGAGGTCACCCCGTTATATGGCTAAAAAAACAGACATTTATCAGAACGTGACATTGCAGACAACTTAGCCATTTTTAAAAAGTCAGAAAACAGTAAGAGCTGAAGTCCATCGAGATTCTGAAGCGAGAAAGTTGCAGACTTGTTTAAACATATCCATCTTCTAGCATACCCATAAACACTGTCCATATGACAGAGAAAAGCATGCTGTTTCCATCATCTAGACCAGCCATGAAGATTCGAACAACAGGCGTTTTCGCTGAAGGACAGCTGCAATTCAAAGGCCAGAAAATTCTCATTGAAGGAGTCTAGAACAGCTTCAGCCTCCTTAGCTCCCGTTAGATCTCCCAAACCTCTCGAGCTGCAAATCATCTGTTTCGTACTGGCTGCAAGGGCTTCTATCCCACAGACACTGCATTAGGGAACTCTACGAGCCGTGAGAAAACCCTTTCTAAAAACACAACATGAATGCAAGAAAAAGCCAGATCTGTGTAGACAAAACAGCTCAACCAGACAAGGGTTGAGGTTTGGGTTGGTTGTCTTTGGGTGGGTTTTGTTGGTGTTTTGTTTGTGGCCTGTGAAGTCTAGAAGCTCGCATTTATTGTTCCATTTTACAAAAGGGTTAACCATGGACATTCAGAATGCCTTAAATACCCCTTGGAAACTGAAAGCTTTTTAAAGCAAGGAGCGCAACCCCTCTGAAAGGTCTGAGCAGCAGGTAGTTCAACCAATACATGACCGATTTCCATGCTTTTAGCAGAAGCCTGTAGTTATTGCAAGTTTTTGTTTTATTTCTAATTCCATTTCCTTCCTATACACTGCAGTGCTCATTAGTCAAGAACTAAGATCTCACTTTACAGAAATTTGCTGCAGAGAAGCTATTCTAAGTTAATGGCCATGCCCATTCTCCCATTAAAGTGTTTTTTTTCAGTCATGTACTTAGCACTCAAGTTTTTTATGGCACTTTGTTTCACATTATGCTCAGTAGCCCATGCAACACATTGCATTTTGCAAACACATAGCCAATGGCCATTGGCAGACTTCCATCTCCCCTTTCTCAATATTATTGGAATAAATCAAGGCTCATTTACACATGGATAGCAGCAAAACCCTCTGCAATCTGCAAAGTTAACCCCCTTAATTATCAGCATCAAGTAGATTTATTATCAACCTTGTTACTCTTGATTCATCGTTAGCTAGGATCACAACAAGTATCTCAGGTTTTTCCACCAGAAATCCAGATCACTGGCCAGTGGTCTGGATAAATGTTTTAACCTAATAAAACTACAAAAGGAAAGGAGGCAATTAGAAGGTTTCAGAGCAATCCTTTTAGGAATAGCACCAGTAAAACCCAGCAACAGTGGCTGAACCATCACCATCAGTGTAAGATTTGCTTATACTCTAGGAAAAAAAATAAAATAATAAAACTTCACCTGAAAAAGAAATTCAAACTTAAATGCTCCAACTTCATTTCTTCTTCTTTCCATGAGTCTAGTGCTAAGATAGTTCCTAAGAGATTCGTAGTACAGCTTTATTTACTTCAAGTTGGAGCAATGCTTTCAGCCCTCTAAACTAACAATTTGGTCACCAGCTTGTGATCCCAGTGACTCCTGATAAACTCACAGCTGTTGGATGGAGTATTTATACATGAAACAACTGACGTATTTCCATCTGGTCTTCATGACAAGAGGATGACTATATAGAACAGCAAATCACGACCGCTTCCAAACAAAACTCAGGGAAGAGGAAAGGGAAACTGCTGAGCTGGACTGCCCTTGACCCACGGCACAAACAGACTACTCAGCTGTCACTTATGTTTTGGTCATCTGAGAAGCAGCAGAAAGTGTATCTGAAATGAGACACCCTATCCAGCTGAAGCTCATGCTAGTCCATGGGTCCCCCCCCCCCCCTTCCTAGAAAGAGATTTGGCTGGAAGAGGGGGAAGAGAGAAGGCAAGAGTAAAAGACAAATTCCCAAGAGAACTGTAAGCACATTTCCATAAGACCGATTTACCAGCTGGAAAAATCTGTTTGGAAGAAGGCAGCTCCGGGAGATAAAATTGAAATGCAAGTTTTTAACTCTGCTCATCGCTCTTTTACATATGGCAGCCCAAACTCAGGCAGAGGTACAAAATCCACTTCATCCTGGAGTAGAAAGGAAGGGAAAAAAAATCCATGTTTTGCCAGACAGTGTCCAGAGACCACAGGACAACACAGGAAGGCCGAAGCTAGGAAATAAAGCAAAGTGTCATTGGCAATGACCGACACAGTGTTTTGTTTGGAGGGCAGAGGAGTGGTGGGGAGGAATGAGAATACTTCCTGAACAGGTAAGCAGCAAGAACAATTACCATTCCCACACGCAGGAACCAGAAAAAAAAGATGCTGTTTCCGTGCGCATTATTGCCAGAGAAGATAAGGAAAGAAGTCAGAGGGAAAGTGGAAAATACTTTTGTACATCGTCAACTCATTCTTTCCATTCAAAATTCCAATGCCAACTTCCTCAGATTTCATGCTCCTTAAGTGACAAAATATACTTAAAACATCACCATGCTTGCAGCCTGCAGATTTTAACGGCACCCACCCAAACCTACCTAGTTGATGTCTACCAGTGGAGTCATTAGGCGGTAATTATCAGTGATTTTATATCGCAGTTACGCCCCTTCACATTTTACAAGTTTACCCGAGCCATGTGGTTTGTTGCAAAAAGTCACCGAGATGAGAAGTTGAGCAACATATACCCTTGGATGTGATACAAGAGCAAAATCACAGAACGCGAGCATAACTTGGGAATTCAGAACTGTCTTATAAGCTGCCACAGTAGAAGCCACAACTGTTTTTTGACAGAGGTCAAACCACCAAAGAACTCGAGCGAAGCAAACCTTCAGCTAAACCATTCAGTACGCCAACCAGCAATCCGCAATAATCGTCAAATGATGTCTACCACAAAAAGACTTTGGGGCGCTATTCTGCTGATGTTGAAAGTACAAGGATCTGTTTTAGCAGGGTGGATTCTGGCACACTCCCTTTGTTTACCCCTTCCTAATCTGAAGCTGCTTGAGCTTTTTTTTTTTCATAGAACTGGACCATTTCTTTACTTCACCGTTTCTGAGAATTACCGCTTCACTTGTGTTAACGTTCACACACAAAAACAGGACTATCAGAGTTCTTACAGATTCTTTTGGACCCGTTTATCAGCAATCTAAAACTCAAAACACTACCACCATGGTCTAAAAACTAAGACTGCTTTGCTTTCTCTGAAAAAAAAGACAAACAATGGGATTTCACAGCGTGGCTTTATCCAACAGCAACACTTTATTATGTTGGTAACATTAGCAGCTTTCCCACATCTCTACGCTTGCTGCTGCAATACAAAATTGCACTTTTTTCCCCAGTCATGTTCACGTTAATACTTTACAGCTCTTCATCTACAGACCTTAGCAGACAGATCCAGAAAGCCTTCTGAAACAGCTAGTTGTTCACCACTAGCCAAGCCACAGGTGCTGTATTTGGGATAGATCGCTCCAAATCCAAAAATGGCCTTCAAATATCAAAACTCTGATCACATTTTTTACCTTGGAGACAAAATCTGCAGGAGCATAATGTATTACAAAATACTAAAAAAACAAAGAGCAACAAAATGTTCATCCGTACTGGCTGCTGCCATTATATAGCTCAGTCTGAATACATGTATAAAATGACTTTACATGCCCAATGCAATTAACACAGATACTTAATTCACAAGTCTCTAAAGAACTGAGAAACCGAGGCATGTTGAAATCAGGTGACTCATTAAAGTGTTAGTAATTTAATAACACAAAAGGAGGTATTTTGGCAAAATAAATCCACAAAGTACTACATTAAGACTACTTTCATGAACTAGCCATTCAGAGCAATGGCAATTTTCAGAATCAACTCACCCTTTTAAACTTGTATAGTCCTAAAGCTTTACAACTCATGCCACGTACAACCCAAGAAACAAACGTTTTTGCTATGCCCCACCTATCTTGCAAAAGCCTCTTCAATTCTCAAAGTCCCGTAGAAGAAACCACTTAAGTCAACCATAATGACAGGTTTAAGCACCTCCAACACCAATTAATCATGGTTCAATTCCACCTAATTTTCTGAGATTTACACAAATTTGAGAAGTAAGATTTCTTACAGGGTGAGAAGAGAAACATTTTTGGATCCTAATTGCAAAATACATGCAAGAAAACTGGCTATCTTTCTCATTTGAAATAGATAAACACTATCACATATATTTACAAACACACGTCCACCTAATTGGTCCAATTAGTCCTGTCCAGTTGCATTGATATGCTGCAATTTGTGCTGCATTATGCTTTTTTTTTTTTTTTACCCTTACCATATACGCACACTTCCACAAACCCTATATCCCATGCATCCATACAGACACCCTAAAAACTCCAAGGACACCAACTATAGGGAGAATGACCAGTCCGTCAACAAAATGAAAGTAGAAGTGAAAAGTGTGTGACAGAGCTGCATTAGTACAACCTGACTACAGGAAGTTTTGGTTGCAAGCGTATTGCCTCCATAAATCGAGAAGTTAATTTTGGACATGATAGTTTTCATTACTCATACCCGGATAATAGAGACAAAGTACTTGGACATTCTGAAATACCTGAATTATACCAGAAAGCAACTGGAAAGATTTCCTCTCTTATACAGACAGAAAAGATGTAGTCCATAAACAACCAGATGTTCACTAATTATTCGTTCTGTACATGAAATTTACTTCAGCCACGAATGTAACTCAAACCAGAATTCCCTGGGATCTTTTCCCTTTCTGCAAGCACAAAATGACTGCAACTGCAGGCTGAAATTCCTTCTTCTTCCCCCTCAGATTTCTTCCTCACAATTTCATTTAGTTGCCACTACCCCGAGAAGTGCTGAACGTTCAAGCATGCAAAAGGGCCACAAAAGAGACAAATACATATTTTCCTAGAAGAATACCTATTAAAGGCAGTTATTTTTAGGCAGATCTTCAGATATAGACCACACACAATCTATTAATATACTACAGTATTTAAGCTTTCAGCAGCAACCCAGAGCTGCTTCTCTTCCCCTGTCCCTTTTTTGATCCCACGAGTAAATACTGAACCTCTCAGATACGTTAAGGCTTGGGTAATGAGAACTGCAAAAGAAATCCTACCATCACCTGAGCTGGCTCACAGTTGCCATCAAGAGGCAACAAAAATCAAATTCAAGTACCACGTGAGATTTTTTTTCCCATGTGCTGACAACCTGCATTTCTGCTTTTCAGCTGCTTATCTGCAGACAAAAGCTCAAGCTGCTTGCAAAGGAAGTAGAGAAAACCACAGAAGAAATATGCTAACAGTGAACTTAAAGTCTTCTCCTACCAGACGTTTTTGCAGGTTCTCCATTTTCAGCACACTGTTCCTAGCAAACCTAACAACACACTAACCCTAAAGCAAGATAAACACAAATAAAGACCATGCCCTCACAGGACATCCTACACATTACGTCCAGAGATGACAACATAACAATAACTCAATCTTTTCAGACAGCCTTTCTTACTCTAAGATCCTTGTCTGAACAGACTGCTTTCTAAGAACCCTCCAATTCAAATTTAGTCTCACCTACCATAACTTTTCCTTAGGGAATACCCAAAAGCTCAGAGTCCGTATCGGCTATAGAATAATGGAGCACACAAAGTTACCGCCTTGCATTTTTATATAGATACACAATTTACATTTCCTGAATGAAAGTACAGTGCAAGCAGCTGAATAATGAAAGATGCAAACCAAAAATAGTTTCGTGTTGGAAAATAACTGTAAGAATAAGATAAAGAAGCAGATTTGAGAAACAGACATAACATTTTGCAGTATTTCAGCAAAACCTGCTAACAGTTCAAAAATTGCCATTAACAGATGCGTATTACATAAGTGTATACAGATTTGCAGATCCTTAAGATAATCAGCCTGGATTGCTGAAGCTCTTAATAGCAATATTCGTGGGTTATTGTTTGTGTGTCATTAGTCTTCGCCAGGATAGAAGCTGTTCTCATAGCAGGCAAACGCATTCATACTGGGGTCATAAACTTGCCAGCAACAGTCAGCAAAGAAGAAACACATCACATGGTTACTCAGAGGAAAACGTCCAAGGAAACTGGGTAACACCACCAGTTGGACAGACATAAGCCATCATGAGACTCTTATCGACCAGCCAAAACCAGATAAAACATACATAATTGTTGGTATTGCTTTGTACCATCTTCTATTTAGCCAAGCCCTACACAGTTGTTTCAAAACTACCCTATTTACATGGAGAGCAGGGTTCCTATTCTTTTCATGTTCTTCTAAATGGTGGTAATAACCCGCAGTCACTTAAATGAGGGTGTTGTGTTTTTTTTTTTCCATCTGTATTTGCTTGCTTTCTCTCGCTAGCCCCCAAATCTGCTATCAGAACCCACCATCTCCAGCCACTGATGCCACGAAGTTAGGAATGGCTGAAACCATGCAGATAAAATAGATGATCTGGGAGAACTAAACAGAAACCACTAAGCTTGAATAAGGAGTCTAACAAAGCTTGTTTTCCATACCATCTGCTGTCCTACGAAAAAAAAAAACAAAACACAGTGCGGTAGGTGGCCATCAAAAGCTTCTATCCACGACCTCTTATTAACAAAGGTGACAGGATCCAAAGCATTCTGGAATACGGCTCGAAACACAGCATCCACATCACAAGTTATCAGTTGTCAAAGTCTCCCCTTTGATTTAAATCTTACTGGTAACATGCTCAGAGGAACCCTGCCAACCACTGCAGAAATGAGAAGACTTGAAAACCACCATACTGATCTCGTCCTGCAAACAGGTAACTTCAGAGAATTGCTGCTCAGACTATGACAAATCATAGACCGGATGATTTCAGTGCCACATTCTTGGGCACACCAAGTACAAAAAGAAAAAGGATCCTCCATTAAAACACCCAGTCAGGTCCAGGGTCGCTGACATTGCTTGAGAACTCATAGGTATTTTGTCTAAAGCACAGATGGCCATCAAGCATCAAGCTTTTTGCAAGATTTCTACATTCTGAGCAAGTATGCAGGTAGCAGCCCCAAAGATTCTGCTTAGACCTAAAGTGATAAATCTAAAGGTTGTAAGTTTCTCTGCCCGAGTGATTTAGAAGGATTTAGAAGGCATTATTCTTGTGAAAAGTGCTTATCACTTTAGGTGAGCAATTCTTAAACTGAATCTGGAAGACAAAGAAAACCCCAACACAAGTACAGTTTTGACCAAGCTGCAATTTCCTTTGCCAAAAAAATAAGTATGTTAAATTGCCCGTGATTCAGGCAACGTAAAATGCAGTGCTGCTGGGAATTACCCAGGCAAATCTGGAAGCGCTTTAGAACAATCTGGATGTGCGTAATGCATGTGTCATCACCAGGTGAAAATGACAACCGAAATGATGTTCAGAAGTACGTTTAAAAATGAATCTGAATGCTTCTGCTCACTGCATTCCCTCCCATTTTGTTCTGAATTATTAAAAAAAAAAAATATTTAACAACATCTGTGATGATCTTGTCGTGAGCATCACCTTTTAGGGTAAGAGGAGAGCATCACATGACCTACGACATTATTAACACGCAGTTTGTCCTTTGTAAATTGGGAGTTCGGGAGTAGCCTGTAGGTTGTGCCCATAAAACAAGAAGTGAGCAAACTGCCTTTCTCAAAGCTGACCTCAAGTGCCTATTGCCTGAGGCCACAGATTCAATCCTCATCACCTCTCCTGCTTTCCCAAAGGGAATAATGAGGGAACTTTTTAGAACTTGCAACCAAACGCACACATGACATTTCTAAGTTTTTTGGAAATTCCTAAACATGCTGAGGAAACTACAGGTAAAGTAGAAAGAGGATGCTTGTAGTATCTTGACCATAGACATTTGAACCCTGTTTAAGTTTCGGTATATAACCTAAACTGTTCTCAAAAGCATTTAGAAGAAAGCCTTGGGGACTGCAAGCAGCCTACACAACACTTGCAAGTGCCGGTGTGAGTTGAGTCTCATTGGTTAGGACAAGAATTTTCACACCTTACTTGAAGAGACTTTCAGATGCCCCAGATTAGGTAAAAGCCCTCAACTCCTCCAAGAACTCAATTTTCAAGCAGCACAATAAATCCTGCTATTTAGAGGAGGAATTGTGTATTAAATACACTGCAGGAATGTTCTTCCAGACATTGTACATGCACATCATGATCAAGTTAAAACCATGGAATCGTTATTTAAAGTTTAAGAGTCAAGAATAGTAACTCAGTACCATCTGCTATTAAAAAAGCACATGCTCTGCCAAGAGAAAGTCTTATGCCCAGCTGCAAACTTGCATGGCATTTATTATTCCTCTTAAAGCCCAAACATTACAGCCATTATGTCTGCATTTCCCTTTTTCAACAGTTTATAGTCCTCCAGATCAAGACAAGCTTAAAAATGTGAATCTGAGGAGCGTAACATAAAAGTACTTGGCTTTTATTTCAACTCAGTTGTGATTCAGGAGAAATAGTTAGTAATCTCTGAAAAGTTGCTAGTCTTTACAGGATGTGAAAGTTTCTGAAGACATGCATGACAGGAAGCACCACGGCTGCCCCTGCTTAGCACAGGCTTTGTCACATCCAGCATGGAGAAGCCGGGTAACAGCTGGAGCTGTGCTGTTTAACAAGCCGCTGGTATGAAACAAAACAACAAAATGAGAAAGAGGACATGTGGCCCTGAGGGAAGTTACTAACCAAGAAGTACTGAAGCTGCGCTGCACCAGGCACTGCATCCATGGAGACAACCAGATCTGTTACTGCTTGTTTTATTTATTACTCTGCTAGACAGCTCTCAAAGGACCCTACACAGGATGTCTCCAGGGAGCTTTAGCAGGTTCCCTCCCCACTTTCAAAGATGGATTATGGCCCCAATATTTTCCCTTTAGCCCTCAAAAATTAGTTACAGAGCCAAGTTTTTATTTTAAGCCACAGCAGCCCAAAACAAATCTTCTTTAAGAGCATTAGTTACACAGCTCTCCAACGCACATGAACTGACAAACATGACATTTCCCTAAGAAACACTGCATTTTTCAGAAGGTACATAGCTGGTTGTAGTTACTGTCTCGCAAGCAGCCAACAATAAATTGAACCACAGCCATCCCCTAAAAGTGATATCCCTTTGAGGTAAGATTATTTTCCTAAGTAGAGGTCTCCTAACAGCTGCAGCTCCAGAATGCACTTTAAAGCTCCCTTCTCTCTTTTCAGGGTCACCTTTGTGAAGTCTGAAGGAGTCTGTCCACTGTTTAGATTTCTGCAGGTAATTAGTCTGGCTCCTTTCCCATGTCATTTATCAACTTGTCAATTGTATCAATTACAGCACAAACACTCAGGAATATGGCTGGTTTTGTTCTTTAGCTAAA
Source organism: Netta rufina (assembly GCF_964035555.1). Classification (NCBI taxonomy): domain Eukaryota; kingdom Metazoa; phylum Chordata; class Aves; order Anseriformes; family Anatidae; genus Netta; species Netta rufina. The sequence continues at coordinate 143,034,070 of NC_140123.1, forward strand.
GGAGGAGTTTTCAAATCTGAGACGTGAAGGCAGTAAGTACCAGTAACTTGTTCTGTGCCACAGCAGGGAAAACAGCTGCAAATAAATTTAGAGCTGATTGCAGAAGACTTCAAGCTCTCTAAATGTGCAGACTTAATGAAATCCAGTGTAACCTGAAAGTGTCATAGTTTTACAGCTTTTGCTTTCAGTGGTTTGGACTTTATTAGCTCCTCTCTTCTTAGCTCTGCAAAGCCCCAATGATATTCACAGGAATTGTCATGTACCTTCATTTATGAATATTTACAACAATCACACATCTAGCACAAGTAGTAATGAACAGGATACATTACAATGACTGTAACAGAAGCATATAACAGTTATGCTCACAGACCACTGGAGTATTTTAAACACTGATTAGAAGTACAGGGTAGGAAGAGGAGTCACAATACTGGATTAGATTCAAGTTTGAACTGTTTCAGCAACAGTTTTGTAAAATATAAAATATTCAGAACTAAAGCACAGTCACAATTGTCAAGGAATGCACATTTATTTCAGGCTGTTGACTATTCCTCCACAAGCAGAATGTAGTTGTTTTCTAGTAGCATGTCAACAGTCAGATGACTTCCAGGTTCACACTTCTCAGCTTCCTCTCTCTGCACAGAGGTTTTGATCTCGTTTTCCATTTTGTTTTAATGCAGCTACATGTGCATCACAGCTAGCATCTCTGCACTCAGGCTGGCCAGTGAGCAATATGCAATCAGCTTAAAAAAAAAAAAAGACTACAGGATGCCACAGTTATGTGATACAAGACCTTTTTTGGTTGTCAGACAAACATGCAGCTTCTGAAACATTCCCAGCTCAACCAGTTGAGAAAGCAAAGAGATTTTTTTTTTTTTAAAGAATTATTCTATCAGTAAGCTGATACTTCTCATGGTGAGCCTGCAGTCAAGTGGAGCCTCCTGAGTACAGAGGCTATACTCCGTCATTGTCTGCGCAAATAAAACTCATTTCTAAGTATAGCCGTAACTAAGAAATAAAAATGGGTAGAATTAAAACTAAAGTGTCACTAGAAGTGAAGATGTACCTCATATCTAAGCAACTTCCTGTATTTTGAGCTTAAGTTAACTTTTGCACATTGCTACAGTCAAAAAAAAATCTGACATATGGAAATATTATTCAGCACCTCACTACTTCCTGTAATAAAGAGTGACGAGCAGCTGCATTATCATTCCTACCAGACTGCACTAAGAATCTCATGGTTCACATTCAGTTATGTTTGTTCTCAACTGGTTTTCATAGCTCTTGCCTATGGAAAACTCCACTGGTAAGCCAGGACATTTCATACATGATGCTCAATCTGTAACTTACAGTCTGCAACAGAATCGTGCTTCTTGTATCCTCCACTAGTTTATTACCCAGAAGATTCATAACTAAAGGTAACCAAATTCACATTTGGCTTCCCTTCAAAGTATATCTAGCACAACATAACTCCTTGTACCATTCACCTTTCAAACTCTTTGCCTAGCTCCAGCAGCTCTGCCTTGCCTAAGGCAGCCAGCACTCGGCCTCCTTTCCCCCCCAGCAGCTCAGGCACCCAGCATTAAGCACAGCAACCTGACTAATGCTGCTCTGATGACGGAGTAGGAATGGCAGAGACATCAGCAAGATGTATTTCCTCTCGAAGAAGGGAAGGCTGGTCAGGCACCAGATACAGTTCATGAATACAAGGGACAGGAGTGATACAGCACTTACCAGACAAGCAGTGCAGTTCTACACATGCAGTTTACACCAGCAGTGTTTTCAACTAATGTAAATACCATTCTAGGAACAATTTCTAGATCATGCTTCCTTTAAAAAAGGAAACCCTGTCCAAATGAAAGAAGGCAAGACTTCAAATCCCTGACAAATACACAGTTCAAAAAAGAGCTCAATTCTCCTCCCATACTTAAGAGTTAAGTATTTGATTGACAGCACCCAGCGCAGTAATTCTGCACAAAGTTTTGCAGTCCAGCCAGTGACTGGACTGGCCTGTATTGCTCTGTGAACCAGAGGTTAGGTGACCACCTTTAGTTTAACACTGACTCAAACTGAAATAGAGCCTCAGAGAATGACACATTACGCCTAAGATTTGACTTTTATGGTCAGCTACGTGACTACCACCTTTGGCATAAGCCTATTACTTAACACAGATAATACAACAGGAAGAGGCAGCACATTTTAGCCATATTACCTGAGCTGTATAGAGGTATAAGGTGGCTCACTGCTCAGAAGTGTAACTTTTTAAAGACTGAAGAGCAACACAATTGTACAGGAAGAGATTTTAAATTAAATGGGAACAGTGGCAATAAGCACTTTTGCCTGCTTCTGCCTACTTAAAGACCATTAAAGCAGGAATCTTAACTACTACTTCACTAAATTTATGAGATGTGCTAATGACAACAGTAGGAGGCACACTTGACTCAGAATAACTAGAGCCAAGATGAACATATACAATGGGAATAAAAGTATGTTAATTCAGTGTGAGCCTTCAAATTTTCCTTGCAGCAACTGAAGCTGAGCACTGGCCCTAAGCAGTTCCTGCTGAGCTCTTCACAGCTCCGCCATGCTCCTCTCCATGCAGGGCTGTATTTCAAATTTGAATATCTGCATCCAATATTTAAACTGGGTTCAGCTACAATCTGCTAATACAGACAGCTAAATTTAAACTAGGATTGCCTGTCACTCATACCTTCCTTAGAATTTTATTAGACATCTATGAGCAACCTTTAAACACTTAATTCCTTCAAGTCAAGCCTTCCCATCTTCCTCAAATGGAGGAAAATTAAGCCTTGGCCAGGACCTCCCATGCTGAAGGCACTAACACCATAAAGCTAACCCCAAAAGTTCATTCTCTCCTATTTCCACCACAGTTCAGTACATCAAGCATAAGGGGCATTAGAGTGCCACTGAAAAGCCTGCTTTTGGATATGGAGCAATATACTCCAGGGAATCATCAACTTGGGAACCTGAGCTGCATGTGGTAAACAGCGCCCAAACTACTTTTTGGTGAGATGAATATTGACACTCTTTGGTTTTATCCTTTATCTCTAGAGAACACATACACAAAAGTTAGATCCAGTTACACTGTCCATCATTATAGTCATTCTGCCAGAGACCACTACAAGTTGTTCCACGCTGTCCTTGATCCACAAGGTTCCTACTACAAGATTTGCTCCAATGTTTAAATGCTAATTCACCTGAACTGAAAGCAGCTGGCATATTCCTGCCTTCCAAACAGCAGAGAACTTAAAGAAACTGAAGCAATCAAGGTGCGCTAGAAAAGCCTGAAAAGAACATACTTCCAGAGAACTGTGATATACCTCTATCAACTTTGGGCAAGCCCAGAGAGGGAAAACTCAACCTGCATAATCCTGCCAAGCAGCCTCATCCTGACAGCGCTACAGTTGTACTGTAGAAGGCTCTGGAGAGGTGGGATGCCTACGGATGCCTATGCTTGCTAGCATAAACCCTGGTAAGAAAAGATGCTTTATTGGTAAAGAACACACTTCAAGGCAATTAAAAATAAACACAAGTCAGTTATGGCTGCTATAATATAGCATGGAAGAGTCGTTCAAAGAAAGCAATTCACGTTTCCAACATAAAATAAACAGGCTTTGAAGGCTCACCCATCCTTGAGCCATGGCATTCTGGAAAGCCAGTATGACATTTAAGTTTGTCTATTTTTGTGAATCTAGATTTTATTTTGATACAAGTCATGCATAAGGCATTTCATCACCCTGTCAACAGTTACAGTTTTCCTAGATAAAAAGAAGAGGATGTACCCATCACACCAACAACTCCCAAGTTCCTCCTTTTATTTCTAGATGCAAACAATAAAACAGGATTTTATCTTAAAATATTCTACTAACTGTACAGTCTAGCTCCTCTGGCAAACACTTCAACAGCTATAAAACTTGTATTCATGTTTCAAAGAGGCATTTTGTATGCACTCTCCTTATGAGAGAAAAGCTACCGCCTTCAAAGTAACTTAAGCCAGAAGGTACTCTAATATACTTAGTCTCCAAGCAAAACACCAAATATTTCCCCCCTAGAAACATTTTCATTCGAGCTTTTTGCAGCCTCACTGTCACTTAAATTATTCAGTTCTTCAATCAGCTGAAAGCTCTGCTACACAGTCCCTGAAAACAAACTTCTTTATTAAGTTACTTCAAAGAAGGTGCTTCTTTAGGCAATGCTTGCATAGTACTGAAGATGCCTAGGACACTTCAGAGGTAGTGTTAGTTGAAAGCGACTGATGCCAAGCTGACATTAGTTTCTGATCAGTAAGTACGCTGTAAAGATGAAAACAGACCCAGGGGTTAAAGTCACAGAACTCCAGAACTGCAAAGATTATGATTTCAAATAAAAGTCATATCATTTTGGTGGATTACTAATCTCCTCTCAAACTGCATATGAAAAGCTTAAGCAGAGCCTAGCACTTTATTTAAAATTAATGCTCAAAGGACCACCACAGCAAGAACATAACCAGCATGTAGGAAAAGTGCATGCTGAAGGGTCTCAACGAAAACTGAAGTTGATTCTACACTCACTGACTGTGGAAATAAGGGCAACAATATAATAATCAACCAAGGTATTGCTGAAATGCTTGAGCAATCATCCAAAAGCAAGTATCAATACAAACAGAGATCTTTTAATATATTCCGTCTGTTTCACTGGAACAGACACAGAATTGCTTTTGAGGGTAACAAAGTTTTGGCCTAGTACCACACTTCACCCCACTGAGCTACCTGCTTAGAGCCTCCTCAGAACATCGTGGGATTTTGACCCAATGCTCTTTTGTCTGCCCTAAATTGCATGAGAGCACACACAATAATAAGGCCACATTACATGAGTCTCCCTATAGATTGCACTGAAGCCACCCTAAAAACAAGCGCTATCCTTTTAATTTAACACTGAGGCTTCAAAAGCCAAATACTGCACCAGGTAGTTGTTCCTGGTACTCCAGCTCTTCCCACTTCTTTTAAGGTTGTTGCACAGCAACCTGCCTCTCAGTTACACAAGCTCTGACTCGCACGAAATAAGGGTGTTCTTGTCATCATCAGGCTGGGCTTCTGCAGAACGCTGGCTCTGCTCTGGCTAGAAACTTGGTAGAAGAACAGCTTCTTACTCAGTTTAATCCACTAGTCACTTGCAAACTTTAAACTTCAGGTTTTGCAAAGCTTCAGAAAAGAGATGATTATTTTCCTCCTTGTTTTGCAAAGCTTCAGAAAAGAGATGATTGTTTTCCTCCTTGTACCTGTATTGAGCAAGAACCCTACATCTTAGAATGAAACAGTAACTTGCAAAACTAAAGGTGATGAACTACATGACTTTGGGTATATCCTAAGGTTACCTCCTACAAGGATCCCCTGCCACAGGCACAGTAAGTATCTGTGAAATTTACATGTTAATATTTTTCTAAGAAAAGCACCTAAAGAAATTGTGAAAAATTAATTCTAGCTCAAGTGGACATTTCTTTACATTGCAACAGACACATTTTTCTTCTGCCTCCCTGACGCTATGTGCAAGTATTTCTACGATCCTCCAAGTTTTATTTTGTGGGTGTAAAATATAATTTTATTTCTTATAACATTTTGCAATGTATTTTCTGAAGATAAAAAGCTAAACAAATTATTCAGACTCTGAGGAAAGGCTGCACCACCTTTCTTCCACAGGAGAGGCTCAGCTGAGGTCTGCAGCTCCCCGCCTAAGTCAAGCAGACCTCAAAAATCAATGGATTTTGTCGTTGTCAAGCATGCAGCCGAGCACCTGGGAGACGGAGCACGCTTTGGCGATGCCGAATTTTTATTTACATTACCTGTAGCTCGCACCAGGCGACTTCCACAGTGGTGTCCGTATCCAGCCCTTTGTACACGGTCTTGAAAGAGCCTCTTCCGATCTCGATGTCGAACTTGAGGAAGCGGCCGTCGGGGGAGATGCCCACCGCCTTGGTCTCCAGCTCCTCGATGTCCTCCTGCTGCGTCCTCCGCTCCTCGAACTCGCGGCTGGCAGCCGAGGCGCTGCCGGCGGCGCTGCTGGGGGGCAGCGCGGCGGCCTCGTCCTCCTCCTCTTTGGGCAGCAGCGGGGCGGCATCCTTGGCGGCGGGGGGCTCCTGCGGGCACTGTCCTTCCCCGGGGAGCGGGGCAGGCGGCGGCTGCTGCTGCAGCAGCAGCGAGCTGGGCTGGGCGGCGGCGGCGGCGATGCCGGAGGTCCGGCCGGCGCACTCGGGGGGCGACACGGAGGGAGCGGCGCTGCCTCCCGACACGGGGGCCGAGGGGGCGGCGGGCTGCAGGCTGGGCAGCTCCAAGGCCGTGGCGTTGGAGTCGCAGATGACGCTCCGGCGGAAGAAGCGGTGCTCGGTGGCGGCCGCCCCCCGGCTGTCCTTGTCCATGGTGTGGCGGCGCCGCCGGTACTCCTCGCTCCGGCCTCCGCTCCCCGCTCCGCCGCCGCCGGCCCCGCCGGCCCCGGGGGCTCCGTGCTCGGCGGCGCCCAGCTTCTCCCCGACGGAGCTGTCCGAGCTGGAGCCGTTCTTGGGCGGCGGCGGCGGCGGCGCCAGGAAGCGGGGGGCCGGGGGGCCGCTCTCGGCGGCGCCCCCCGACATGGCCGAGGGGGAAGGGGGCACGAAGGGGGAGAAGGGGGGAAGGGGGAGAGGGGCCGAGGCCGCTCAGCGAGCGGCGGGCGGGCCGGGCCGCCGCCGAGGGAGCTGCGAGGGGAGAGGAGGAGGAAGAGGAGGAGGAGGAGGGCCCCGGGGGCTCCTCACGGCGGGGCTGGGAGGCGGCGGGGTGCGGCCCCGCTCAGCGCCGGCATCCATCGTGCGGCGGGGCGCCGGGCAGCGGGGCCGACATGGGGCACCGGGGGCGAAAAAAGGGGGAAGGGGAGGTGGGGAGGAAAAAAAAAAAAAAAAAAAAAAAAAAAAAAAGAAAAACACAAAAAAACCCCGAGCCGCGGGGCTCAGCCCCGCCTCGCAGCGGCGCCCATGGCGGCCGCGGCCTCCGCCCGCCGCTCCGCAGCCTCCGCCCGCGCCAGGCCGCGCTCCACAACGGCGGCGGCCTCGCGGGGAGCCCCGAGACGAGCCCGGGGCCGAGCCCGGAGCCCTCCCGCTCTCCTCCTCCTCCTTCCTCCTCCTCCTCCTCCTCCTCCTCCCGGCCCTGCCGCCCTCACCGCAGAGCCGCCCGGCCGCCGCAGGTGAGCCCCGAGCCGAGCCGAGCCGAGAGGCGGCGGGGCGCGGAGCGGAGCTGCCCCGGGGCCGTCTGGGCGCTAAATGGCGGCGGGCGCCCGGAACCGACACACGGCGGGGGGGGCGGGGCGGGAGGGAGGGGAGGGGAGCGAGGGGAGGGGAGGGAGGGGGAGCGCCGCGCCGCGCAGCCCGCCCCCTTCCGCGCCCGCTCCTTCCCTGCGGCGGAGGGTGAGAGGGGAGATGGCGGCGCTCGCCGCGCGCGGAGCTTCATGGGAGTTGTAGTTTTTTGTGCGGGGTTTGCGCATGGAAGGCCGCAAAGGGTTTTGTTGTTTTTTTTTTGGGGAGTCCCTTTGTCAGCAGGGGGAGGGAGCGGCTCACAGCTCGCCCTCCTTCATGCAAGGGCAGCGCTCACCATGCTGGGTGGGAGCGGGTGGTGGCACCACCGCGGAGCAGATGCCACAAGAATGGCGGCCAGCCATGAGTGCCACAGAGCCCGTGTTGCAAGCCTTGGGGGCGTGAGGTGTTCGGCTTCACACCACCTCCTCGCCTCCCTGCTTCGAAATTTCGAGCAAAGATAACCCCCTTAGGTGCACACACCACGTATGCATGACAATCTATTTTGGGCCCTTTTTTAATCTCGGTTTACATCACCCGCACATGCATCAATTGGCCAGGTAACCTAAAATGCAAATAACCAGCATGTAAACCATGCTCACAATTGCCTGAAAGAGACAGCATTTGCAGACTTTGCCCTGAAAATGATCATTTGAGTCAAGGCTTTGGCAGCTATAGTGGCATAAAGGATGTACAACAGTCAGAAGAGCAGGAAGAGCCCACGTGAACGCTGACACAAATCAGGAACTGTCAGGTTAAAAAAGCCTGGGTACACTCGAGTCATCTACTTATTTATATCATGTTCCGCTTTCATAGTCATGTACCAAAACCAAGCACTTTCCTTCTTACAAGAACAGCCACTTGAAGACACTGGGAATGTACTGGAGGAGGCGTGAATGATTTGGTACCATGCCTTTTAGGCAACTGTAATTTAAAAATACGTCAAGAAATAAAATGTTAGGAAATCTCCCTATGAAAATAATATGTTCCCAGGAGACACTCTGGCACTTCAAATACCTTAAAAAAAAAAAAAAAAAAAAAAAAAGGTACTTCTAAAACAGCAGTTTAGAGGAAGTTGTACATTGTGTGGCTGGTGTGAGGCCCGAACTCATCCTGCACAGCACAACACAAACAGCCCCTACAGAGCCCCGCAAGCCCCCAGTCACAAAATACCAACCGAAGCAATTCTCATATGCTTGTACTCCTCACCTAAAAAATGCAGTACTCCACACTAATTGGAAGATTGCTGTTTTCCCTGTATCAGCTACTCTTTGTAACAGGAAACAAAATAATGATACAGTCTTCACAAAGGGGACAAAACGTACTTTGTTGTACAACTCTTCAGCAAAGACTTCCGCACTGTGTAAGCATTCTAGAGCTTGCCTTCGCTGCAAAAGCTGATCTGAGTTAGTATATTCTTTGTGCTCCAGTAGAACTGCGTTGGCACAAGTGAGTAGATACTCTCCAAAACAAAGCTGAACTAAACAGCATGATCTGATTAGCAGCAAAGAGTGACCGGATCAAAACTGATTAACTCATAACTCAATCTGCTGTATCTTCACTGCCCTGCCAGTTCCAACAATTGGCCATTAACATCTTTAATATCAAGCAGGGGTCAGGTTCACTCAACACTTGCCTACAGGTATTTGTGTATCTCTTCATCACGGAATGAAGATTTATTTGTAGTGTCAGCAGGCACATCCTTGGAAGCTTTGCACTATTAAGGGCAGTGGGGCATAGCAGCGGGACTCCCGCAAGGGTTTGTAGCCAAGGCCCCATTATCCACCCTGGTCCATGCCACCCTATCCTCACTGCTGTTGTTGCCTTCTGGAGCTACATTCAAGCAGAGGTCTGCTTTCCTCCCCTGCCTGCTACGTTTTTGCAAACACTTTGGGTGGGATAAGTGGCAAACTCAGGAGTACACAGCAGACCTCACTCCAGCCTGATGCCTGTTGTAACTTAATGAGCATACACCTAAAATAACACAGTGATAAATCATGCCTTGTGGTGCAAGCCTACAGCTTTCTTCGGTGAATTCCACTTGCAGTATCAGTCATCTTCGGCAGGCAGCTCCCAGGCCTGCGCCCAGCCACGTACCTACCGTATGATCCACTGCAAAAGGTGCTTGGGCTGCAGCTGGGGAACCACCTCCCTGCGGTCTACACGAGTGGTTTAAATGCAACCTCGCATGCAGCCCCTCTCTTACCCAAGTGCTTTTCACCCATTGTTCTTAAATATATTTTCTCTTAGTTAATTAAGCAAAATCTTTGTAGAAGAGACCTGAAGCCCTACAGTGCATAGCCACAGGGGGCCCGAGGCAGCCTCCTACCAGAAAATTGTGGTAATTATGCAAAAAAGCACCTCCCCAGTGTCTGATCCAGCACATTCCTTAGTGCTCTTGAAATTCGGTAAGGTTAGGCGTCTGGGCACAACGTGTTCAGCGAGGTCCCTAACACCCAGGTCTTCTCACTGGCTCCTCTTCTGGGCAGAGATGGGTATAGCAGTCACCCTTGGGCAAAAATTTAAAAAATAAAAAATAAATGGTTGAGCAGCTGACCTGGAGGTGGGAATGATGTATTTTGCCTTCTTTGACTCACAGAACGAAGTGGAATGATTTTGGCAACTAAATTTTATGTGGGTGTTGTTTTAATTTTGTCAACCTAAAAAAAGATGAATATAATAAAGAGCGTGGGGTTCCTTGCCCTTCAATTTTATTTCGTCTTTTTTAGTCTGTAAAAATGTGTTTAGGCTAAATGGAAAATTTCAGTATTTCAGCAAGATTTAATAAAGCATTAAGTAAATTCTATTTGTATTCTATGTTTAGAAACAAGTAATTAAAATAGTTTTAATGCCAGAGGTCCTCAGCCAATTAAAAATGTCCTTTTCTCCTGTTGCTGTAAGAAAAATACACTGAAATAAGGAGTCTGACTGTACTTGAGAAATTACAGGCAAAGAGACTTAAAAGATCTTTTGATTAAATCCAAAGGGCTGACACTTGACATAGTAAAAATATCCTCCTTCTATCAAGCCTCTTTTAGTTACTGTCATCGTGCTTGGATCAGTAATAGTTTAAAATATTACTCTGAACAAAGCGTGATTTTGAAGTTGACTGAATCAGAAACTTTTTTTTTTTCTGTTTTACTTTCTACAGTGAAATTTCATTCACCGTTAGCATTCCCGACCTGCCCATGTGACAAAGTATTAATGCGAAACAGCTATTCTCTATTTTCTCTTATGCAATGCATTATGCAATACAGAAGGCTATGCCATAATTTTGATGCATGTGATTTTATTCCAGAACCTAAGTGCTTTGCAAAGAAAACTGTTCATGTCGGTTTTATTGCAGATTACAACGTTGCAGCTCCAGTGCCATATAACAATAGTGACAAGCCAAATTTTTTGAGCAGTTTCTTCTTTTTTCTTGATGCTTCTGGATTCTAGGCTTATGCCACAGTGTTCATTTGTGCTTCCTGATGCTGGAAGTTAGTGAAACCAAGTGTTTCAGGACTCCATGTTTGAGAAATTAGAGTATTTAACTTTCCAGATAATCTGGTTTGTTTTATTTTCCCCCAGAAAAGCCAGCTTTAATTGGAAACATTCTAAAACCTTCCATTTCTTTTATTCTTTTATCTTTAATGAAATTTTGTACTTTCAAGTAGCTCTGGAAGTCAGGTCATTGATTATGAAATCATTCATTCTGAACTTTGGAAACATCTCCCTGATCCCTGGGTAGATTTAATTCTTCAGACTCTGTAATAGGTGATTCATCAGATGATGTTGGATGGTGAGTCCTGCCAAAACCTCTGAACGTGGGTAGTCTCTCAACAAGCAGAGAAGATGGGAACTGGAAAAAAGAGCAAGAATTACCAGTCTCATAGGGCTCAGAAATATGCATCTCTCCTGAACTCTCCTGACCTGCAGTCTGCTACTTCTGCAGCAAAGGCAAGAACACGCCAGGACCAAGACACCTGGGCAGAGTGAGCTCTAACTAAAGGACCAGTGAAAGAGGCAGCCAGACAGCATGAGAAAGACTCAATTCAGAGATGTTGATTTTATGTGATGTTTCTTATGATTGAGAAAATGTTGACAGCCCTGCCATAAGCCTGGTGTGGAGCATGTTTTTATTCATCAAATGGAAACCTGCATTTCCCTTTCACACCCCTCATCCTAGCTGCTAGAACAGAAAGCATAACTCTTTTTATATCCTTTCTTTCACCATTCTCTTGATCTAGGTTAACAAATATGTTCCAGCCACGTGAAAGTAAATCAGTCAGAGAAACAGTTGACAGATACATTGCTGGTTTGTTATCTGTGTTTTTTAGTGACCAAAGTACAGATTTCAGTTACGTTAGTAACCATTTTTAGTCTGGAGCTCATCGTAGCCTGTGCTGCTGGCTCCCTGTTGTTTATATCTTATCAACTATTGTATATTTTATTAGCATATCTATTTGTCTGTGTATGCTCTCTAAACATAATCCCTTCAGATAAAGTCAAACAACAGGAACATGATAAAAAGACATTAAAAAAGCCTCAAATATTAAGTTTTACCACAGGTGAGACTCAGTTATTATACATGCACTATTTCAAACTGCATCAAGCTGTAATGAGAGGTGCTGTGGCCAAATTTAATGTCATCCATACTGGGGCCAGTGGAAAATGTCTGTACATTTTGTTCTTTATGTCATCTTTGTGGCTATTCTTGCAAAATTTCTTTATATAAAAAGTTTGTTGGGTAGCCTAATAGTGAGTAAGCGTGGAAGCGTGGCCATTTGCTGAAATCAGCGTTGTGTTCTCCTTTTTTTCTGTCTGTAGTGATGGCTCAGGATGTCTCATTTATCTTTTTCTCTCTGAAGCTTTAGGGAATTCTGTGCTTCACAGCAGTGTCATAACACATCTAAAGCAAGCACAGAAGCAGGGTACTGCTTTAATGAAGAGGAGCTCTTTGATGAAGGTAAGCGGAGAAAAGTGTGAAAAAGATGATGATGCTGTGTTTGCGACTGAATCTGCCCATGATGCTGTGGCGTGGCTAACCTGCCTTGCTTGCTGCTTGCCAGCCACAAGCTGATGAAAATCAATCACTCACCCAGCAGGCCTGATCCTGTTCCTCTCTACAACAAAGTACAAAAATCAAACACTACTCATCTCAGTCAAGGGAAGAGCAGGCTAATAGTCTAGCATAAAGAATTTCTTCATGTCCTTCAAACGAATACTCTGGGCCAAATGCAAAGCGTGACCTCTTTCTGTCCTATTTAACCCAGAAGCTCCAGCACTGTAAGGTGCTCAGCATTTCTGAAAGATGTCAAACATTCCTGAAGGATAATGACTGCCCTCCAGCACCACTGATGGCAGGGAACAAGAAGCACTTGGTGCCTCACAGCAGGGCTCAGCACCCTGCAGAATTGAGCCTTGGCTAAGGCAGAAGTTCTACAGAAAAAAAAAAAGGAACATGATGATTTGACTGAAGAGACCAATATACACCTGGAGTAAACTCCTCAGATGACTTCTCTCCTTGCAGAACAACAGTGTGAAAACACCAGTGTGTTGTGCACATGGCAGCACTCTGTGCACAGCCCTTACCACTTGCAGGCTCACTCAGCTTGCTCCTCTTGCATGCTCTTGGGATCAGGAGTGAAGGCACAGACCTGAAACGTAACGCTGGCAATCTTCAGCCGATGCATGGCCTACTGCAGCTTTTTGTCAGTAGTGAGGGGGGTTATTGGTGATACACCATGCTGGTATTAAATGTGACTTACAACAAAACCCCTTACCTGTTTGAACTTTGTTACACGTGTAAAGTTTTCAAGCTCATGTAGTTTCAGTGGTGTAATTACATTCTAATGAAAAAATACCCAGTGTAAACAAGCTCTTGGGGACCACTGCCAGATGACACAGGTCAGAGAAGCTCTCATGTTGCTCAAATCTGTGTCCAAGGCTGGGCAGAGAATCAGGGAGCTGCAGCTGACTTGCACACAGTGATGGATTTTTTGCTGCACTTGGTCCTAGTGACATGCTCCAGGGAATCTACCTGGTGTTTATCAGAGATCTTGTGAGGCTGATGGGTGTCTTAAAGCTCCAGGTTAGAATCCTGCTGGAGAGGATATTTGGGTGGATTTGAAAACCAACATAAGCTAGAGAAGTTCTCAGTTTCCTTTGCATCCATGTGATACTACCTTAACGCAGACAGCCCTGGCAGAACTGTCACAAATTGCTGGTGGATGACCCCGTCACAAAACACCAGCCTCTCCAAGCTAATGATGTACACAAGAACTTAACAAGTAGCTTCAGATGAAGCAGAACTGAAGTCCATAGTATGACCATCTTTGAGATGTGACACATTTTTAGAAGTGTTTAATGTACATATATATGACATCTATATTTCAATGTTTTTCTCTCCAAAACAACTCGTTCAATTCATCTGCCTCTGATATCAACACAGTGGTTCTGCTGTTTCAGTCCTGAAACCTCAGCCTTTAAAAATATTTTTATTTCATATTTTTTCTTTGAAAACAACTCCTCCTCTCATACACCCCTCCACAAACTATTTACTGCCACCAATAGGTGGAATGCAAAGGTTTTGCCTTGTGGGAATAAAAGCCAACATCACAGTGAAGACCAGACTATGCCTATAGTAAGGGCAATGTTTTTCTGCTCTGATAACTCCTCAACTGCCTTAGGTAGACAGGACAAAGCCTCAGGAAACAGGTATCTTTAGACACAGCCTTCAAAACTTCAAAACTTTCAGCTACATAAACATTAAGGAGGCAGGTTGTCCAGAGAAAGGTCTGTATAAAGGGCAAATTATTAAAGCTTTCTGATGAGTCAGGCTCATTTCCTCTAGCTGGTGCCACCCTGCCTGGGATGCAGGGCTTAACTACTCCTGGTGCCTCCAAAGGAACCATGAGTTGTTTATTCCCAGCACCTTCTCCCCCCATCATTACCCCCTCCACTGTGTCTGGAGACAGGATACAAATCTGCAAACACTTCAGCTGGGAAACAGTACTTAGTCCTATGAACAGTCCCATTGACAGTTTACATTGCAAACAACAGTAAGTGTCTGAAGGATCAGGTTCCCAGTGATTATGTGATTACAGGGACAGCAATTAAGATTCAAAACAATGCAGGTCATGGAAATGCAAATCATTCTGATCTCTCCTAAAGTACAAAAAATCTCCAAATCAAACATCAGTACCTAAAATTAGATCCACAATCAAGTGACAGAGATTACACAACATTCATTACAAGGTTTGCCAGGATTTTCAAGCAAAAAGCAACCCAGAAGGAAATATAGATCCACACATTAGGACTCCTAATATCACAGTAAGTAAATTACTTTTTAAAAACATCTTGCATTACAGGGGATATGTAATCTCAGGGGAACCAAACAGTCTCTGAGCAGCTTACACTTTTGGCTGGGGCCCAAGATACCATGAGGCACAAATCACACAAATGTCTCAGTTTGTGTAAATTCTGCACTCAGCATCTGCAAGAGCTTTCTTCTTAACTGTAAAAAATTCCTAGTTGATGCTTTGTTTCTTTGCCCAAAATTCAAACATGATATATGTTGTCAGACACAGAAGAATAAGAATTAAGAAGAATAATGGTTATTCCTCAAATACGATTTTTTGTCCCCTCACTGTACCATGTATGTAACATATCTCACACGAGGTATCACGTATTGCCAGTCAGTTCTAACAGAAAACCATCAAAAAGGAGGACAGCTACAATGCTGTGAAGATTTCTTCTTAATGAAGCCATCATTTACCTCCTTCAAGGGCTTAAAGCTCTGTTAAAATGTAGGTAATTTTAACATACAATTATTCTTGAGGACTTGACATGTGATTATTTGGGCATTATAGCAGTCTATAAATATTTAAAGCATAAAACCACAGAGAGGGTTCATGTAATACAAGAAAGTAATATTAGAACTACCACAGTGAATTGTGGAATGGAAAAATGGAAAAGTTTGAATATGTTTGAATGTGAAATAATCTCACAGTAAGACAGAGCGGATAGTGCTTTACTTGACATTATTTCGGTGGCAATCCCAAAACAGCATTCAAAATCTCCTGAATTAAAACACATAAAATGAGAGACACATTGGAACGTGAAACTGATTATTTCTGTAAACTGAATCCATCATCCTGGTTGTAAGAGTAATAAGTTCATCACTGTCAGTAAGTGGTATAGTTACAAATATTTGCTTAAAACAGCAACAACAACAAAACACATCAGTTTACACTCTGAATATGGACACTTGGTCATCCACCCCTCCTGTTTCAAAGCCAAGATGTACAACCTCTTTAGCACCTGTAAAACTGGTAGCACCTGTGCACTATGCCAACGTATTAAGCTGTTCATATCATTTTATCAATGTTGCTGAGGTCTTTGTGCAGGAGAGAGAAGTAACCACCACTATGGCGTGGTTTCTGATCTGCTTGTTAACAGCTCAGCTCACTCAGCTGGCTGGTTCAGAGTTTTTAAAAATGCCAGCTGATAACAATATGCTCTAAATGTTGGAGTAAGCAATTGCACAACATATATTTAGCTTAGTGTCTAGATTCCTTTTTCTTTCAAGTTTGCTTGTTAAAAATAAAATATTTTGGAGAAGAGAAGAGAAGAGAAGAGAAGAGAAGAGAAGAGAAGAGAAGAGAAGAGAAGAGAAGAGAAGAGAAGAGAAGAGAAGAGAAGAGAAGAGAAGAGAAGAGAAGAGAAGAGAAGAGAAGAGAAGAGAAGAGAAGAGAAGCTGACCTTAGACAGACAAGCAGCATTTATCTAAATCTGTACTATACAACACTATCTAAATCTGTACTATACAACGCAGGATCTGCTTGTGCAAGGGACACTCTTAGGCCAGACACATAATGTTGGGAATGCTAGAATCCCAACTACTTTTCATTTGATTCTCTATAAACCCCCCAGAAGTAAACCAGAAGTTATTATATATGGGAATTTTTCTTGTTAAATCCTCTTTTACCACTCAGAAATTTACTATGTGGATTTTGAGAACATTATACTTGCTTGAGGTCTGTCCCATATCCCTAGATGGTTTCCTCCCACCAAACTGGCTCTTGTAACTCCAGGATTTTGAGAAGACCAACAATAAAGACCTCCAGAGAGAGGTTCGGTATTCCAGGTGCTATGAATTCAAGAGGAGGATGAAATAATGAGGCAGTAAGTGAAAAGCAAAAGGAAAAGGAAAAAGGAAAAGAAAAAGTGTTATTGAAACCCTCACTAAAGCCTCTGTATTTTTTTTTTCTGTTTAGAGAATGTGGTTTTCATAATATGAATAAACATCACCACCTTAATAATGGGTTTGACACTACATGGTAGATGAGATTTCTATCGGAACAGAAGATTGCTGAAGGCAGATCACTGAACACTTACGTGAGAAACGAACATGAAGAGCTTAGCTGAGCACAAGTAACCCACATTTTCTCCAGCAGTGTCAGCTTAGTAACTTCCAGTCTAAAAACTATGCCTTGTTGTTCTTCACACTTGCCAGCATGAGGTTGCCCTACTAACACATTCAACCTTGTCCCTTCTCTGTGCTTCTCAAGTAGATCACATCTTTGGATGGTTGAGACACACGCTGCCTCTCTGTTAGCCATCTATGGATTGTTTTTCTACCTGGATTCCAGATTGCACAATGGGTACAGTTATTGCTTACCTAATGTTTGTTACAAAATCTGTGACAGCATTTTTTCCTCACTGCTCTGCAAGAGGAAATAGCATTTTGTTTGAAATGCTGTGCTGAGTGTCAACATGAGAGGTGTTTTAAAAGAGCTGGGAAGTATGCTGTCAGGAAAATGTTTTCAGGCCTACCTTCCTCCCACATCCAACTGTGATGAAATAATCAAATGTTATACCATTCGTACTTGGGAAGAGGATGACTAACAGCAGTTAATTACGGCTCAATCTGTTGCCCTCAGCAGCTATTGGTCTGAATCACACCTGTTGGCATGGAGGGGCACAGTGTGCAGTGTGGTGCTCTGGCGGCAACTTCATTTTCAGGGGCAGTGACTGGGATGAGGACTCCACATGTTAAGAACCCTGCCACAGAGGTGGCTAATACTGTATCTGACGCAGCAGAAGACCCGATCGCCCTGCCTCTGAGCCTCTGCAGGCCAGCCATGTCCTGCTGGGGGCCCTGGGCCAGCCCATGTTGTGTTGTGTGGAAAGGAGAAGGTGGTTACTAATTTCTTCCTGCTTTACCCCCCTCCAGCCCAGGCTGAACCTAGCTCAGTGGTACTGGATATGAGATCCTGCTTTCCTCACCAGTTTGCTGCTGCAGTAGCAAAGAGTTGGCAGAGGGCCTTCTGTATCATATTTGATCTGTTGACACATGCAGCAGTGCTGGACTCTAACACTGTAGGAGTTTCCGTCTGGAGAAATATGGTAGCCCTTCCTGCCTCCTCATTCCACTCCCTACGGAAAACCTCCCTCTTGTTTTCCCAAATACTGGGCCAAATAAAATATACCAAAATAACACTGGAGACAGAGAAGGAATCTCTTGCCTCAAACTTGGCCTTGGAGCAACACATGCAACCGTGACTCGTCTCACAAGTGAAGTCAGACGGGTGGAAGCCAGGCAGGGTTTCATCAGCGGGGACTGCAGGTTCACCCTGGCTGCTATGCAAACAGATACCCCCCTTGTTTGTGGTGGCCAGAATGACCACTTTTGTCTGTTTTAATGCTAGGTTGAGTTCATGAGAGTTCACCCATTATACACTTCAGCTGAATAACTTAAAACTTTCTAGGAAAGAAAGGGCCAGCAGGTCTTGAACCATGGTGGCGTAGCTGCCTGCTGGCCAACGTGTGGTGACACTTCACCATTGCACACAGAAGAGGCAGGAAAGTGATACTTTTATCAGTGTTAGAGATTCTGCCTCACCCTCAAAGCTTTTTATTGCTTCAAGGGCGTTCTCCTGAGTAATCACATAATTCTGCTGCACTTGAATAATGTATTCAACATCTGACATGAGCCAGAGGCTGGATTTCTATAGCATTACCCACCCCTCACAAAGCAACCATTATTATCCTGTCTATGCAGAGCACAGCTCTCTTCTAGGAAGTCTCTTGCATGTGGGGCAGCAAGGCCCCACACAGTTACTACAGAGCATCCTTTTTAACGTAGAGCTCCCCAGTATCATTCCAGGCCCGAACCGTTACATCGTCTCACCATCAGGGGCTGGGATTTGGCCCAGAGCTGGTGATGTAGTATAGCATTGTTCTTTACTTAGCAGTAAGATAAGCATTATTATCAAGCTTCTGTCATCACTATCCAACCTGGGACACCTTTAATACATCATACTCCTGCACAGTTAGATTAATGGTGCAGTCCCTTTAAGAAAGCCAGAGGCAGGTTTCTCTAAAATGCAGCTTTTCTGTCAATTTCTGTTAGGATGTGTGAGATGTGTGTTTGAAAAGCATATTAGGAAGTAAAGCCATATTTAATTTACCTTGTCTTATGTGGGTTTTCATTTCTGCGTGCAATAAGTGTCAAGACAATATGTCCAGTGATAATGAATGACCACGTACTGTGTGCTGTAACTTCAGCTCTTTTTAGAGAGTTTTAATCTCTTCCTGATTTCCATTTGCCTCCTGTTCTAATGAAGGCCATATGGCTCTTCAGAGCCACCTATGTGCTAGCTAGATTGGATGTGAGTGTTTGAAATATCACTCTTCTTCTGAGGAAATTTCCATTCCAGGTATGAGCTGGCAAGTATGGGCTTACTGACTAGTAGCAGACATTTCTTGGATTCATGAAATTAAAAGTTGGTGAAAAGGGATCATCACCATAGTCTCACTGGACACCCTATTTAACTTGAGCTGTTCTGTGGGAGAACCTATCCTCCCACATGACATCCCTAACTGGTGAAACCACATTGGAACCGTAGAGGTGTTCAGTATCTAAACAAAGTCCTGAAGATACCATTCTGCAATTTATCTCCATCCCTCGGTGAGTGATATTGTGTTGGCTACGACAGGCAGCAAACTAATTTACACCAGGTGAAGTTGTCAGCCTCCATTTTCTCCTCCTTTCTCTTACTTTCCTCATCTGGTACTGGCCTTACTGTTTTCAGGAGATTCAAGTTGCTTGTAAAAATGTATATATGACATTTGTGTTCTGAGGAAGAAGTTTTTCCGGATGGCTTAACAGCCTTTCAGTGGTAGCATTGTTTGGCAGATGCCAAGGAAAGAACTTCGTGTCACCGGCTAGGTTTTCATACTTGACTCTGTTGTGCTCCCACCTTTATGTGGAAACACTCCAGTGCCAATCACGAGACCCTTCCTTGTGGATCTGGCGGTTACAGCAATCACCACGGCAATACAGGAAGAGTGCTCTGTTCATCTACAGAGACATCGAGTTGACAATTGCATGAATATACATGTGATCACTGGCGAAGAAACAAGAAGAGTACTGTTAAAAATAAATAAAAAATAATAATAAAATGTGCAGGGAATCCAGCACTAGTCGACATTTCCTGCTACACAAGCCCTTTTCCACTTACCTAACTTCCTCCCTTGTGAACTCCACGTTTCCTCACCTAATTCCTGACAAACAGCTTTGGCTTTCCTATTCTATGCCCCACATTCTTTGGATTTTTCTTATAGATGTTCTGGCTGAGATTTTTCACTTTCTGCTCATTTTTAATCACACTCTCTCGCTCTTGCACTCAGCTCCTCTGGTCAACTGGTTCTCCACCTCTGCCCACCTTTCCACCTCATGTATCATCACCACCTGCCCTCTCCTCTCAGCCTGCAGAGCCTCTGTCAGTGGAGGCCTTTAAGAACAGGTTCGACTCACACTTACCAGAAATAGCATAAGTACAGTTCATTCTGCCTTCAGGCAGGAAACCAATTAAAGGACTTACCGAGGCCCCTTCCAGACCTGCATCTTTCTCATTCTATTATCCTTCGCATTAGTGGGAGAGCAGTAATGGAGCCATACTTCTTGGCACAAGTGTTCCCAAGTGATTGTTATCTTGGACTCTTGGGCTTGCAGCTGGAGCTCCCCTTTCAGCTGCCTGCAGGCTGCAGCTAGTGCCAGCACTCACGCTTGCCATTTCAGCTTCTCTGATGACTTAAACACCCAACCTTCTTCTCTCCGCACAGTTATCGAATTACTTTCATTTTCAGTCATTCTACATTTTCCAAGCACAACGTCCATAGGTACTTCTCTTATTCTACCAGGGGTCTTTCCCTGGAACTTCCCTGTTAGTCATCAGCGATTCCCTCCCACTCTTATTTCAGGCCTTTTGAGGCAACCATCACTTGTGTGCACTAAAACCATGCAGCCCCCGCAGAGATCAGTTGGACTGCGGATATGTAATTGAGAATGGTTTCATTCTTTTTGTGGTGTGGTTTTCTTCTCATTTTCATGCCATTCTGATGATATTTGTCTTTGCCTTTTCTGGTAATTCTGCAGGTAAGCTGGGCAGCACGCAGCACTCCGCAACACATCCTGCAGCCGTCTTGATTGTAACTATTCTTCCCATCAGCAGCCAAATTTGCTGTCAGGTAGGCAAAGAGAACATCCCATTCAAGGAATCCAGCCCTTCCAAAATTATTAATTTTCTCTTGCATTAAGTTCCTTGGTAAATAGGTTTATAAAGAGCAAAAAATGGCTTTACTACATGTAAAAAGATTTCAGAATAAATACCGCAGTATAGCCATCCAGCTGCAAATTGCTGGTATCTCTTCAGAACAATTAGCCTATTATACATCCTCTTAAAACCTGATCCCATCCCGTAACCTTGGAGCCCAAAGTATGAAGCCATCCACTAGCTTCCTTATACTTTGGATCAGCCTGCAAAAACAGCTTACTGTTCCAGGATCCTTCGCAATAGGGTTGCTCATTATCAGCCCTCAGCTATTGTGCTAACTGTTCCACACCGAGTACAAAAAGCAGCAAAAGGGTTTGCCTGTGGTTTTCTATTATTTTAAGCACTCTGGACTGAACTTACATCAATATTGTTATTGGTGTACTTAAAATAATAGCCAAAAGAATAGATGACTGGAAAAAGGTGAGGTGGTTTGGGGAGGAGGAGGAAATGCCAATGCTGCTGGAAAAACAATTTATTTTTTTAAAAAACAGCATTTCACTGAGGCAGGTTTTATGACAAGCAACACTGACTTCCATGGAATTGCTCCTAATTTGTACTAGAACTCAGAGAAGAGTAGAAATTTTAAGGAGGTAGAAAAAAGTTGAAGCATATAAAAAAATGAAAAAAAAAAAATAGGGATCTTTGAAACAAACAGAAATTTTCAGAACCCTCATACAGAGTCCAAAGCTCATGAGGTCTTTGAGCTTGTGCAGCCCTCTGAAGTAAAGCCATGCAGCTCACTGGGGAGGGAGCTCACAAAAGGCATTTTCAAAATCAGAAGTCTGACTGCTGTATGGTTTCCTTAGAAAACCAGGGTTGTCCCTGTGCCGTTAGTTAGTGTTTATTCACAATAGAGTACAACATGATGGGTACTAGTGGGTCATAATAATTCATTCCTTTGATTTTTGCCTATTCCATAACACTATTTCTGGCTAAACTTCAGTCTGAGAGGGAATCCGTGAGTATAAAACATGACCTTTTTTTTTTTTCTTTTAGTTGTGCTCTATTTTATTTCTTTACACTCTTTTTCTGTAGTTCAGTTTTCTAACTGTTTTTATTATTGATTTGATCTCTGTTATGCTGGAATACAGGAGCACCTCAGATGGTCAGGTACATTTAGTCAGGTGTAAAAAACAAAACCAAAACTGAGACCAAAATTCTGTGATGTGAACGGAATTTCTCTTTTTCTCCCTATCACTTCCAAAGAAAAGCTAGTTGTTGTCACACCCTGCTCCACACAGGAGACAGCTCACAGCAGGCTGCCCACACCACGAGGGTCCTCCTCCATGTCCCAGTGCTTCTGGTAACACCACCACTCTCTGGGTTCCCTTCATGTCTGCTTTAGGGCAATTGGAAGGCAAAAGGCAACTTCCTCTTTGGGGTGGGCGCTGGCAGAAGGACACACCATCCTTCTCCCCTGGGTGTTGCTCCAAGAAAGGCTTGCTGGCCCTCTGTGAAGCTGGTGGAGCAGCTGGTCCAGCTCTGTAATGAAAAATGCACAGGTGCCAGGAATTTGCCCGAGGGTATGGGTCCCAGATGAGAGATGCAAATTAGGAGGAGTAGATGCCACTTCAGTCAGGGATGGATGGAGAGACCTGTCCAACACAAAGACAGGCCTTCCCCTAGGGTATCTGACGCTTCTGCTGGGGCTGAAGGAAGACAGGGATTTTTCTTATTTGATTGAAAATCCACTTTCCTTTGATTTATTATGGGAAAAAAAAAAAAAAGAAAAAGAAAAAAAAAAAGAAAAAAAAGGAAAAAAAAAAGCTTAAAATGAGATGCTTTCAGGCAAGTACTTATGCTGTTCATTATCATAGGCTGGCAGGAGGTGAGATGGGCCTGTGATGGTAAAGAGCTGTGCCTTTCCTTTATCAGCTGCACTTTATTCAAACTGCTTGTAAAGCCATTCCTATTTCTCCTCACTGACTGAGGGATGCACGCTGCCAGCAGCCCCTGGTGAGAAGGGAATACATCTGGTTGTGGTATTTGGAACAGGAGAACAGGTACTGAAGGCTCAGAGTCTCAGTCTGCACAGGTGACCAGGATAAAATACAAGTTTCTAAGTAGGGTGTTTTCATTCAGGGCTGATGCTGCCTGACAGGAAAAAAATCTAAACCTGTTCTCAAGTAAGCAGAATGGCACCTGAAACAGAAGTTTTACTGTTGTGTGTAAATCAGGATGAAGTTTGATACTTAGAAATAGCGGATTTTGGAAGTCCTGTTTCAGGTATTTGTAAGCAAGATGGTTACTTTACCATGCTAACTCATTATCTCCCAAACACTTTGTGTTTGCTATGGATCATATATTGGGTGAGGCTATGATTTTCCTTTGTCTGTAGAGGTCACGGTGCCCTTGTAACTCCTACATGATGGGCAGTCACAGATGCCTGACATAATCAGGTACCATGGCCAGTATTTCCACAAAACTGGTGATGTTTGTGAGAAATGCTTTTGTTATCATATTTCTTGGCTCCTACAGTCCGGTCTTTTTTTGGCAAAAGAAAACAAACAAAAAACAAACAAAGTACCCTTCAAGTTAGTTAATGGGCATATAAAAAAAAAAATCCTTTGGGAGTAATTTTTTTTCTAGCATAGTGATAGAATTCACTAGGGAAAAAAAAAATATTTATTCCAAAGTAAACTGTTAGCATTCTAGGCCATTTTTATAGGTTTCTATCTATTATAATCTAATCACAACTATTTTTAGCACACCAGTGAATAATAACATTAGACGGCGCTGATCTCCGTGAGACAATTTGAGGCTCCCAGTCGAGTATCTGCTGGGGAAGCACATCATAAATAGCACCATCACAAATTTGCACCTTTGTTACAGAGGCTGGCAGGCAGATCAAGGACTTGGAGGGCCTGCCATCTGAAGTCGCTTCAGCAGGAAGATGTACTGTCAGGGATCAGAACGGAGGGGGCTTTTGTTCTGCTGCTGGAGGAAGTGTTTGTAGATAAAAGGAGGATGCTGTGCCTGGGCCATCAACCTGACAGTTTTCAAGACATGAAATTCACTTAGAAGTAAGCACGGGATGGTGGGCTGGAAAATAAAACGCATGTATTTTTACATTGCTTCCTACCTTAAGTAGCATCCCAAACACCTTATAAATGAATACTGATGCTTAGTTACCTCCTGGAATGGAGGATTCACAGCATCATGATTAAACAGCTGAAATTGCACAAGCATGGTAGCAGAAGTTTCAGGGCTACATGATAGTCGCTGGGGATGTTTCCATTACCTTTACTGTGTTTCAGTCAAGTTCTCAAGACTCCTAGAGTGCAAACATTTGGCCACCTGCCACAGATTCATATTTACAGACCCATCACACCTTTATAAACCTGAATACAGGTACAATGTCATCTCTTATTCCTTGAGCAGCCCCTTCAGATCCCAGATGACATATACTGGGTAAGACATTGGAAAGGGGAAAATTTTAAAGCCTCAGTTCATCTTGTGCTGTGGCTAGAGAGATGATTTTAGCTTTTGAACATCTTTGCTATCTTTTACATATGCAATAGAAAAAGCTTTTTAGATGCACTTTCTTTTGTATCTCTGAAAAACAAAGAGTATGAAAAGAAAGAGAAGAAAGGATGCCTTACAATAAGCCTTCAGCTTCCTTTGTTCAGTTCTCAACACTCCTGGAATTCTCACTTTACCCATCATCCGTAGCCCACCTATACTCCTGCCATATTATATTACACATATTATATCCTCCATCCAAAGATCTCCAAGCACCTAGTGAAATTCAGCAGCTGATTATTTACTATATAGACAAAGAACATTTTGCTCACTACTGCAATTTAGACACATCTAGGACGGTACTGTTTTAGGCAGAAAGCAAGTATTATTTGAGGCATATAGTGGCAAATACCATGTTCTCAGTGAAAGAAAGGGGGATTTTAGACAGAAATGAATTAATTGCACATCAAGGATGTTACCAGGATAAAAGAGATTTATATTTTGATAAAGTCCAGAAAGTGATACAGGATTTTAACTGACACAATTAGTTAAGTCCATGGTTTTACTTCTGAGCTGCAAGCTGCCACTTTGCAAACCATTCTCCTTACTAATCCAAATGATGGAAATTGGCTGAGAGGAAAGCACTGCCAACACAGTTTTCTAATATTTTTTTCAGAGAAGGACGACTAACCGCACCTATATTTTGAGTGTCTCACAAGAAGAGCTTGTGCCTGGAGAAGCAGACACAATAAATGACCACCCCGATACAATCCCACCCGTAGGTCTCTGCCACAAGGTCTCTGCTTTCTGCCAGAGGATCTGAGTCATTTGTGGATCCCTTGGAAGCAAGGCTGGTGTCAAGGATTTCACCTTTTCCCCCTCTCTTCTATCTTGGCAGGCCCCTGCTTCACAGCTCAAGCAGGATGGACATGCTGTCGCTTGGA
The DNA here is from genome assembly GCF_964035555.1 of Netta rufina. Lineage (NCBI taxonomy): Eukaryota > Metazoa > Chordata > Aves > Anseriformes > Anatidae > Netta > Netta rufina. The sequence continues at coordinate 143,059,392 of NC_140123.1, forward strand.
AATACCAATGCTTTTGTTCATGCCCATGCAGGGAGGGGCTGGGTCTTATTCCTCTGGCTTCATTTGAGTGCAATTTAGTGGGTGCAGCAAGAAGTGGATACTCACTCAAGTAGAGATTCTGGCATCATCTGTACCAGTGCTAATTTAAGGTAAATTTCTGACATCAAGTGATCAACTCCAAATATACTACAGTATACATGAGAGCAAAACATGTCCTTAAAATACTAAATTTACTGTTGCTGCCTGCGTGACTGTCAGTGCTATAACAAACATTTCAAAACATTTACAATCCCCAAAGGCTAATTAAAGGTAAGCAATGCTTTAGCAACAGCTCACCCTTACAAACTGAACATTAATTTCTGACAGGATACATGGCAGAATATCACTGTTGATGCTCTCTGGTTGTTGTTTGGTTTTTCCATTCATTCTTTTCCCTTACCTACAGCCTGGTCTTCAGTGACAACAGTGAACAACTTACCTCAAGATGGGAGAAAACAATTCCCTGCAACTTCCATAATCAGCAAAGGTGCCTCAGACCTTTTAAGTAGATGACTTTGTGAGTAGCTAGCTATAGCTTGGCTATTGTAATCAGATCCCAGATTCAAGCACGAAACATTACAGGTGATCACACACAGCTGTGGCCTCCCTGCTCACACAGGGCTTGGCTGTGCAGGTTGAGGAGCAGATGGGTGTTCAGTCCCATTACTCATTCACCTAAAGCTCAGCATTTTGCTTAATGCTTTGCTGTTTGAGATTGGAGTGGTCAGCACTCTGCAGATTTGAACCTGCTCTTCCTACCACATCAAAGGGTACTGGGGCAGATCTGGATCTCCCACCAGTTTTAACTGGTATAAACTATGTGATAACAGATATGAACTGTGTTATTTAATAGGTAACTCACTAGTGAGTTATGCCCCACTTAGCCTGTAGTGAAAGAGCAACAAAACCCATAATGGTTTGGAACCAGTAAGTAATATGACTGAAACACTAGAAAAGTGATTGGAAAGCCAGAATTAGTACACACTCTGTGGCCAGCATTGTATATTTAAGCATCAGTTATTACACAAGCTAATGCTGAGCTTAGCACAATGATCCTGATAAGGAGCTACTGTAACAAAACTCCTTACACTAGGAAGGATTATAACTTCACTTCCCAGCTGTAATCAGAAACAGCCCTATAGAAATGAATGCATTTATGCTGGTGTAAAAGCTCAGTATTAAGACTACAGGGCAAAAGAAAATCATGCTTTGTTTAGTGAATCCCTGCATCTTTTTTTTTTTTTTTTTTTTTTTCTGTATTCCCTCATCTCACAAGCACATCTGGTGTTTTAGGAACATTGTATTCAACAGTGGTAAAAGGACACTAGGGCCAAGAATAACAAATGAAAAATGAAAACACTGGGGCCTCATGCTGATCTCATATGGGTGTAAATCAGAGGGATTCCAGCAAAGCCTTTGGAACCACACCAATGAAATACTTGTGTCTGATTCAGAGTGAAAACTGTAGAGACTAGTGATTTTCATCACGACTCACACTCAGGCCTGAAATTCTCCTATTCCACCAGGAAATGTTACTGCAAAAAGACCTCTTAAAGGGCTGCTCACAAATATCACAAATGCTGCGGAAGTGATGAAGCTAAAGCAAAAACATTTCAGTAGCTCTTGTGTCTGCACCTCGTAACTTAAAATACCTGTCAAACCAGATTAAGCATAAGTTTTTGATTAGCAATTTGCAGCCCAAAAAGGGCGTTTGTCAGCAAATAAATACATATTTTGCACCTAATTACTGCATCAGTGTATGCTTGCTATTAAGCCCTTTAAAGCCAGAGAAAAGTCTTTCCCCTGACTTCAGGGTGGGTTGGATGGCTCTCCAAACACAGTCTTCAGTAACATGACCTTCCGAATAATATACATTATCGAGCTTTGCATGTGGGGTCTTGACCTGAGGCATTGTCCTAATGGCAGCACTTGGAACACGTGGCAATTTAACTAAATAGACTGTCTTTAAAGTGTCAACAGGTCTCAGCTGTTGTTGATAAAACTGTTTGAAGACAGCAGACATTAAGACCTCTTCATCCCCCATTTGTTGTGGGGGAGATCTTAGGGCGGGGGAATAATGTAATCATAAATGTCTGTACAGAAATAATCTGTGAGACTAAAAAATCTATTTTCCCCTAGAACCCAGCAGCAAGAAAGCAAAAGGACGTTCAAGACACAGATATGATAGCAGCATTAAGTTTCCTAATCCCACTTTGCACTGTGAAAATCGATTATTTTATCTTGTTGCAATATACTTCCCGGAGATAAATCATGTCAAATCAGAACCATTATAAAAACATGGGTCTTCCCAGACACAGGATGCCAAACACTCAGTACGTTTTGTGCAATTGCCAGGTGCTGCTGTTTTAATTCAGTCCCATTGTACCTGTATTTTTACCTCCCTAAATAGCTCCCTTCCTCCATCCTGTTTCAAAAGTAGGTGGAATCTCCCCCTCCCCTGCTCTGTCCCTTCAGGGCTGCTTTAAAGCTCGCTGTAGACAAGAGGACTTTTTGTGGATTTAAGGGGGCTTTGTAGGAGGCCTTGGCTTTAGCTATCCTCCACATGTTTTGTTCTTAAAACAGCTCTTTGCAAATTATGGCTTTCATTATCTTGTAGTCTTTGCTTTTGGAGTTGTCTGCAGTTCTTCAGTACCTGGAGGCAAAGCAGCCCAATGCTCCAGTTCCCACCATACAAAATCTCTCCTTATTTTTCTCTGCTGTCCTCCAGGTGCTTTCCTACCTGAGGATGCCCTTTTAACGTCCCTTTTGCTGGGAGTCAGCATGCTGCTTGCTTTGTAAACAGAGGAATAACCTACTTAGGCTTGCCCCTTGTTTGACTTTGTATTCAATGAACATCAAGCCAAACAGCAGCTCAAATACCTGACCTTAGAGACTGAAGTTCAGTAAGAAACACTAAGATCTTGAGACAGAGGGTTTCATATTACTGACTCCTATGTCTTTCATTGATTAGGGGTTTTACAACTGATAGTGGGTTTCAAGGTTTATTTGGAAACTCTGTCAGGAGGGCAGGGGTGGGGGAAGGGAGAGAGCAAGCAAGACTGAGGGTTGCTTTTATAGTTAATGTGCGGTGTTAAAATGGGAATAAGCAAGGATGGCAGAAGGGAATGCCTTTAACAAGCCATTTCCTGACCTATCCCTCAACTTGTCCTTAGGTCAGTTCTCTGTGGGGTCATGGGGTGGAGGACTGGACACTGGAGGGAGGGAGGCTACAGGAGAGGGAATCTGAGAGGGGTTCATTGTAGAGGGTTGGTTCACTTTCTGCAGAGCGTATTTAGCTCCAGATGAAGTAAATGGGAGTGATCTGAATATTCTGAACTAGTCTGTATGAGTAAGCCACTGCTGGATTTGAGTTCCCAATTCTCAGCTGTTGGGAAAATGGCATACAGGTGAAATGCTGTTGCCACACAGGGAACTTTGCAGCATTTGTTCGCAGAGTGCAAAATGTGCTAATGGCAAGATCTGCTGCCAGGGACAGGTTTGGGAAAGACTCCTTTCAAGCAGAGAGGAACATCAGGAAAGGTACTAATATGGAAAGGGGCAAGAAGGGCGAGCATCCTTAGTTTGCCCATTTCCCAAGAGCCATGTTCAGAGAAGAATTCCAGAAGAAAAGCAAAGGAGCATGTACGAGGGAGTTTTAATTAGCTGAACTTTCCAAATTTTACCCTGGAAAATGGCTTCAAAGCTGCCAGGTCCAGCAAGGCTAGGAAACACTGCTGAGGCCCACACGGACAAGTCACATATGGACCGAGGCCATAAGCGCTGAAGTCAGTAGAAAGATCCACAGGGAAATTTAGATAGCAGCGAGTTTTAGGTTGAGAAGTGTCACAGAGGATGTTTAAGTAATCACTGGAGGACTCAGAAAACAAGAATTCATTATGACTCCAGAAGACCACGCAATGTTAGCAGTGCTCATGTAACAGGGGTGTGTGCCTCGGTGTGTGTGCACACACACGCGTACGTGCCTCCTGACCCGCTGCTGGTGAAGTTTCAGGTATCCATCTGTCCTGAACTAATGAGATGAAAAGAGAGCGTGAAGCAACCTGTAATTTCTGCAGGCTGCTGCTGAGGTGCAGCAGAGAAGGGGTGTAGACTGGAATGCACATAACCCCTTCCTAACCTTTCACGCCTTCCTCTGGAGGAGATAAGGACTGACATGGGATTTCTTTGTCCAGGTGAGCTCCCAAAGAGCTCAAGGAAACACCAGTCAGGCTGGAGTTTGACTTGGCTCCCCCTTTTTGGAGTGGTATCTTCTCCTGCCAGGCCTGTGGTTAATTAATGTTCTTAACTCACCTCTGCAGTGGCAGGTGTTTGATTAAGGAAGATAAACGCCAAGAGTTCAGCACCCAGGAAACAGTGCTTAGGCTTCAGGAACCTCTCTCTGAATGGGACATGGTCTCATCACTCCAAAGCAAGTCTGGGCTGCTAGGATTTCTGGGAATTATCAGTAGCTTCTTAGCTATACGACCTTCAGCTGGTGGTCAGGAGGTGACCTTGGGCTCCCTACAGCCTGCTCTACCTTTAATCTATTCTCACTTTCTGATTGTGGCTCACCACAACATTTAAAAAATGTGAAGAGTGTGCTAGAAGAATCTTTTTGGTCTAGCATCTGTCCTGGCTGTCTAGCTGGAAGTGGTGATTTTCTTTCAAGGACAGACAGAAAATTTGCTCTTAGTCAAACCCCACAAAAATTACAGTCTGTGCCCCAGACTCCTATTATCAGTCCAAATCCACAGAAGGTTATTCTGCTATTATGTCTCTCACTTGCACCCCTATGACCATTTTCACCTGTGCTGAATGAATGCAGACTGCCAACAGTTCAAACCTCTCCAATTATTCAACTGAAAAGAGTTTGGAGAGCAGCAAGAGTGCTCGGAGATCTATGAAATATAACTTATGAGGAAACTGCAAAGGAATTTTTGTTTTCTTAAATATAGAGAAGAGAAGACTGAACAGAGACATGATAACAGTCCTCAAAAATGTAAACGACTTCACTAAAGAGGAAGGAAATAATCTCTTCTCTCCCACATGGAGAGGATAAGAGTAACAGTCTAAAAATTGCAGCAAGGGTTTGGATTTTTTTTTTTTTTTTGGGGGGGGGTCAGTATTAACAAAACCATTTCTAGCTGTAAGGGAGGTGATATAGAAGCACTGGGACAGGACACCTTGGAAATCTCCACAGCTGGAATGATTTTGGAGCAGGCTGGGGCAACATCTGTGCTAATGGGACAGGGACCACTGACCTACTGGTACAGAAAAAGCAATCTGTGACCACTTAAAATCCCTTCCAGCCTTGCTTTCATATAATTTAGTGATTGATTGGATAAGTATACATCCATTTGTCACCCTTTGGGAGAATTTTAGAAATATGCTTGCACCTTTGGGTTCTTAGTTTCTGCAGCCTTAAAATTATTCCCCTTCCAACTACACTCTGTGGTTCTCTCCTGCTAAAGGTGAAACTAGGCCTGCCAGCTGGGAGCTAGAACCCTACCACTCATTGATAGACAATGGGACTATTGCACCTAAATAAGTTGCAAAAAAAAAAAAAGGTCCTTTTGGCCAAAGAGTTGCTTGCCTTCACTTTTGAGGTGGCATGCACAACAGCATTGCCGAGTTGTGATCTTCAGAGATGACCACCAGTAAAACACAGGAAATGGGATTTGGGCCCAGAATGGTTAACGGGTCCAGTCTCTGGCTGCCACTGGCAACCACATTGGGTAGTTCTCTTGGTAGGCTGAGCAAACCCCATCTCCAGATGGGTTTGGTTGCTCGTCCTTGCTGCTTGCACTGTCTGGCTTCTCCAGCGCCTGCACTTTGACAGCTGAGAACCTTCCTCTAATTTCTAACCTTGCATATTTTCTTGGCCAGTTTCTTAATTAGGTCCTGTGCTAATGCTGTGTTTCTACTTCCTTGGTGTTTTCCAGCTTAGTGGGTTTGTAGATGACATCAGTATCCCTCTTGTTTTTCATTTTGTTAAGCTAAATAAACCTAGCTTTTTTCATATCCTCTCAGAGGCGCAGGTGAATGCACCCATAACAGCAGCATACTCCTTTTCTGATATAATGAAGAGGTGGCCCAAAATTGTAGGGTGGAGAAAGGGTGTCTCAGAAACAAAACACAACCACTTTCATAACACAAAATGAAGGCCTGGGAAGGGTTAAGAAGTGAAGTTGCGCTGTTATTTGCTCTGTTAGAAATGTAGTTGTCCTACAGAAACTCTTGTGGTCTTGGTTATGGTTCCCTCTTGAGCACCACAAGAAATCTGAGAGTTGTGGGGAGGAGTAATTCTTGCATCCATCTTTGCACAGCACAGCCCACTTTCTGCTGCTGGCAGTTTCCGCTGGCCAGAGCTGAGGCCTGAGAATTGCAGCTCTTCTTCCCACATCCCCCTTGCAGAGGCCAGCCCCACTGGTGGCACCAGCACTGCAGCGCTGTGGTTACACATCCAGCAGCAATGCTGCTTGAACCGGCTCGTCCCCACCCTTCTCCACTCCCAGCTGCTTTTTCCATTTCCCGCTGGGCGCCCTTCTACTGCCAGCATAAGTGTTTGTGCAGTTATGTGCAGAACCAGGTCAGGGATCTGATCCCAGCCAAAAAAATAGCCTGGCAATTTTTATTTATTTATTTATTTATTTATTTATTTATTTATTTATTTATTTATTTTCCCCAGCTGGAATAAGTTCTTCTGTCTGGTTTCTTGGGTGGCTGCGCAAGAACTTTGGCTGGCATATGGGAGGGAAGAGGACGGGGGTGGAAATAAGCAACTTTGCCATGCGTGCTCCTCCCAAGTGAACGCGGCTCTTCCACTGAGCCTCCCCTCCACTCTCAGCTAGCGTGGGCTGATCTTGCAAGGGAAATCATGTACTCGCTCTTTGTCATGCCCCAAGAACTCCCCACCCTCCTTTCAAGGAACGCTGCTCTTTCCCCATCCATCTGTAGTACATATTGCCAAAAAAGACTCTCTAACCAAATCAACATCCATTAGAACAGCCGGGTTTTGGAGGTCTCCCACTTATCTCATTTAATAAAAGCAGTCTGGAAGAGTCAGTGAGCGTAAATCTCGTGAGCGGTGCCACTCACATCACACAATCCCTTTTAGATGTTGTGCTGAACTTTCTATGCCTTCGTCCTTCGACCACTGTAATAGTGCATTATGGCATCATAACAATTACTAGAAGGACAGTTTGAAAAGTTTAGCTCTTTGCCATCAGATTTAGCAACAAGTAAATCTTAGTTATATCTGTGTTCATTAGGCATCCTTTCTTGGTAAGCTATTACAATTCAAGTTAAAATAAACCCACTTCATTCTTTTCTTTCATTTTCCAGTTCTGAGCTTTGCTATTAGTGACATACACAAAAAATTTCCAAGAAAAATGTTATTGTTTGAAGTTTTCTCATTCTAATGTGTTTGGCTCCAGACAGTTCAAGGGAGGTTGATACAGCCATTATTGCTAACATGCTTTGCAGAAAAACTCTTTCATGCTGTCTTGGGAGAGCAAATTGGGAACCTAGTTTGACTGAAGTGATGGACACAAGGATTACTGCAAAGTTTGACTGATTTCTGTAGGTATTCTGAGGACATAGTGCAAGACTATTACTCTTTGCAATACTTCTTTGGAGAGTGTAAGGAAAAAACACCCTATCATAGCATTTAGATACAGTGCTAAGAAAAACTAGTTATAAAAGGGCATATTGTTATAGATCACGCAGTCTTGTCTGAAGATAGTTCACTGGTGTTATTTGTTTATCTACCAAATAAAGTGACAGATACTTCATTCCAGTCTGCCTACCAGAAGCTATTTTGGACTTGTTTTTATGCTCATGACATGCGGAGACTCTGAAACTTTGGCCAGACTTCATGGGTCATTCACTGGAGATTTGTCCACAAAGAACCTGCACAACATGAACTCCTTTTGATTCCCAGGAACAGCCTCAACAAACACAGTATATGCAGTATAAATTATCTATTAATAAACCAGACATATTTATTTATTATTTATAAATAGAACAACCATAGATTTATTTATTATTTTTGCATAGACTAATCTAAGAAAAGTATTTTAAAACAGGTAACTTTCTATATGAACGTCTCTGCAGTAGTGTACTTTCAGGGAGTTGTTTTTTAACATACAGACTCCCATCAGCACAGCAAGTCAATGGCAGCAGATGCCTGCATTTTGGTTTAAGTGCTCCTTAAAAAAAATAAAAAATAAAATGAAAAAGTCATCAGTTGCTGAAAAGTAGCAATGAATAGCCTAACATAACATTCAAACAATCACTTAACTGACAGCAAGACACGGGGATCTTAATTCTCATTCAAGAGTAGAAGCCATGAAGGTGGCTTTCATTGTGATTGCAGAGTCAGCCTCACCTAAACTTGCGTAAGCAGGGCATATCTTTTAAATGAACCAAAATCTTTTTGTCTCATTCTCTTTCAGAAGACGACGATAAATCTGAAAACTGACTGTGTTATAGAAACAAAAGAAAGCAAGAATACAGAAGCCAGTTGCTGTAGCTGCTGCTACACATTTTAGAAGGGAAGTTGTTGGTTTATAGAGTGCATGTCTAGGTGTTGGACAGGGGCCCAGATTTGGCCCAAACGACAATTCTGCCTTATGTTTTCAGCAGAAGAGTTATTGCTTTATCCCTTACTGTAAGTCACGATTGCCAGGGATGTGGAACCTCCATGTGGCCCAAGGAGCTTGAGGGGAAAAGGATCTGAACTATGAACTGCTGCTCCCCAGTGAAAGAAACCTTGACCCACTGCATGTAGACACGTCATGGAGCAAAAGAGCTTCTGACAGTAGAAAAAACCTTTCTCCATATGAATTGTATGGGTACGCCCCTCTCCTTGCCCCAGATAAGCCTGTGGCTGGGTCAGCTCCCAGCTGGTTGGTGTCAGCCCAAGGAGAGGCCAGAGGTGAGGGGTGAGCTGGGCAAAGCTGCAGCATCCCTAACCAAGGTGGGCTTAAGCTGCTGTGGAGCCACAGCCTGAGGGTCAAAAGAGCTGTGTCCTAGTCCTGCTTTTCTGCATGGTGTTGGCCACTTACTGGACATATCTCACCTCTTCATCTCATACATCTGTAAGGAAGAAAAAAAAAGCTGGTAGAGAGGAATTCAGGCAGAGTAAGTTCATCAGCACTTTGAAGCGAACTTGCAGTACTAAGCACTTGGTATTATCACTGCAAACCTAGGCCTTTGCTGGGAAGCATCAGTGTGACAAGATCGTCTACTGACAGAGTTGTCAGCACTTTTTATAAAGCTAGACTACTAGGACATACATTTGGTTAAGCTGTTTAAACAGAATATATTACTTAGCATACATTTTCCATGCTACTGTGCAGAAATTGTCCTTCAAAAAGCCAAACAAGCCTACCTGATCTGCAGGCAGTGCAAAGTAGCAGAATTTATCTGAAATCTAGAGAATTGCACTGATTTTTCTGAACATTTCACCTAATACTTACTTATTTTTCTACGGTATGACTTGATTCTGGCTGTATAAATTTCCATTCCAGTGTCATTTGTAGTTGTTTTTAACTTCAGCGAAAAGCAGGATTTCATTCCAGCTGAGACCAGCCATATCAAATTCAAGCTGGAAAATGTGTTGAGGAAGGGAAAGGAAGGGCATTTTGGCTGGGGAGAAAAATGAGAAGAAGTGACTACAAACAGAGTGAAGTGGAAACTTCATCTCCGCTGTAACAATATCTTCCTTGCAGCAGCAGCAGCTAGCTGGCACAACTTTCTGGACCTAATCTCTTTACCCGTTAGTTTTTCATCCGTACTCTCTGCTGCGTGCTGGTGAGGGAGGGCGAGCTGGGTATCGCTGCTGTGGCCGCACAGCCCATGCCAGGAACCTCTTGGTACACCGTCCGCATCACCGCGTCCCAGCCCGAGTGAGCTCATGAGGCTCAGCTGGGCTCGGAGGTAGCGCCGACACGTAAGGAACACAACTGTCATGGAAAGTCTAAGAGGAACACTTGTTCCACATGCTGCCTGGACAATGAAGAATCAGCGTGCCACCCCCTCTCAGCCCCCAGCTGATGCCAAGGCGGGCGGCCGGCCGCCGGCAGATGAATAGCAGGTCTGTTCCAGCAGCTGCGCGTCCCGGTCCAGCGAGGAGAGAGGCTGCAGGAGCACACAGAGTGCCCTGCTCCTTGCGTGGTCCGCCGAGGAAGGGACCTGGGGGCAGCAGGATGGCCTCAGAAGGGGAGAGCATCAACCTGCAAGTGAGTCCATCTCGGGGAAATACCCGGGGGAAGGGGAAGTGGGAGGGAAGATCCCCGCTTTGGGGGAAATATCCATCCCTCCTACCACTTGCTCCTCAGCTTTCGCAGCTGATTTCACTTGAAAATGCAGTGCCGTTTTTTTCCTCTGCTGTCCTTTGAAGAAAAGCCAGTGGCAGGATCTCTTCCCCTTTTCTGGCAGGAGTTATTATGAACCTTTTTCCGAAAGAGTCTGGGAAAGAAGGGGGATATTACTAAGAAGGGCTGCTTTTTGGGGGAGTGAGAGGCAGCAGGGGCAGAAATTAAGAGTTCAGCTCTCAGAAGGAGGCAGCACATACTTTACAAGCTGCAAAAATCTGTGCCGTTCCTCATCTTACAAAGCCTTTCTCTGTTTGGCAGAAAGTGCTCCTGATCTGGAGAGGAGGAGAAGAAATAAATACAGAAAATGCTGAGGGAGCGCAGAGGCCAGGGTTTCCTATGTAGGGTTTATAGAAAACAAAACTTCTTGATAAAGCTCTTTCAGTTCTCTGTGTTCCTCTTCTGAGTGTTTGTGTTTTTTAAGAAGGGTGTTTCTTGTGCTCAGCATGTGTTTTAGGAAAGGGCAACTGCCCAAGGCTTTGGAAAAAGAAACTGTTAGAGATGAAATGGAATCAAAAGCCCAGATCACAAACACCTGTCAAACATCAGAAGTTCAAGCCCAGATTTGCACTTCAGCCAACTCCAGAGAAGGGGAGACCACGAAGCTTTGCCTGGGTCACAGCTTCCAGCCCTGGGAAGGTCAGCAGCAGTGTCCAAATTCTGCAGCTGATTTTTCTGTCTGTAATGGTCTTAACAGCCCTCAGACTTGAAAGTGGGGAAGTCTGTCTCAGTTTTTAACTCTTTGGCCCACGTCACAGAGGCTGTAATGTAAGATTAGAAACCTTTGGGAATAACCACATTATCCCAGAGATAGGTAAGTGGTCTAGAAAGAAGGACCAAAGATCTCCGATCCTGCAGAAAATAAGGCTCACGTCCCCTAAGATACGAGGTGCAGAGCAATTTTTTAAGACCTTCTAGCAGTTAAGTTCAGATAAGAGATACCATAGCTGAGGAAAATATACAGGTGGCTTTGACAATTGTTGAAAATGTATTCTGTGTAGCACTCAGAAAGAGAGAGGTTAGGCTTTTCTAGAACTAGGTAAAAAGGCAAAAAATATAGAAATCAGTAACACAGAAACTGGGGAGAGAGGGCACAGGGAAAAAAAAAAAAAGGCTAAATAAAAAGCCAAACTAACTCCTTGGATATTAAATATTTCCGCACAATGGAAAATTTCAGGTCTATATTGGATTTTTATCCCAGGTTTTATAGATGAAAAAATCAGCTTTGCAGATTAAAATGCTTATAAACTATGGAAAAATCTGGACTTGAGATTTTTCTGCCGTCAGACTTTTCTCTTTCAACCCATTTTGACATTAAATGAGAGCCAAAAGTGATCCATGGAACCTTCAGCCAAAAGCAGTCTTTACGATACTCAGAAAAGGTTGGTAAGCCCTAAAGGTCAATGTTCCCTTGAGTTATAATATTGAAAAGAGCATACAGATCTGTTTCTAGAGCTGAAAGATACAGAGTGTTTCTATCTACCTCTAAACAGGTTGCCAGAAGAAAAATCATGCTACTGAGATTTTCGTAGTGACACCTTGCAGGGATGAAGCTACCAGAAAGAACAAAACACACACAAATGCACACAGATTTCTGCATTCTTAGGACCAGAAAATATGCAGGGCTGGAAGGGGAGGGAAAGAGCATGGCATACAGCTGCACAGCTGGGACAGGCAAAGGGTCCTGGCATGACATGACTTGAGAAGTGGGGGATGTGGGGATTGATGGAGGGGGGTGGGGAAGAAGTCTTTCAGTAGAAAGTAAATTTAAAAGCCTCTGTTGAGTCCCTGCTCTGAGCACTGCCTGCAGAGCAGGTGTTTTCCTGGAAGTTTCCAGCTGTGGGTTTACGAGGAGCTGGTGGGAACGTGTGCTGCACACTCTGGGGCGGTGACGTGTGACCCACTTCTCCTCAGCTCCTGGCTGGAGTGGCAGGAACAGTTACGAATGTTAACTGTGATACAGTACAGAAATAGGGATTTTTATTTATAGGGTCCCAGAGCAGTTGCACCGTAACTACGAGCATTTCTTACACAACACTCACATAGCCAGGCTGGAGAGGTAATGAGAGAATAAAAATCATATGAGCCTCTAGCCTAGCACAGTGGAGAGCTAGAAGAGATCAAGATTTAAGACATTTCTAAGGATGATTGATCGGTCACCCACTTTTGTGCTCCTCCTAAAAGAGGAGAACAAGAGCTGGTTTAGCAAAACTAGAAGTCTCCCTAACAGGAGGCACTCCCTCGCCCAGCGTGTCATCAGCCTGTGGAATTTGCCATCTCCTGGAGCAGGTCAGAAAGACAAATATTGGAGCAACATTGAGAAGAGGTCAGGAAAATGTTATGACCAGTAACAATATTTACAGTTATGCAAGTTAAAAATGGTACCTTCAAATCCCATAATCCAATGGCAGGATAAAAATAAAAACCCTTTTCAGCTCCCTACAGGCAATAGTATGGTTGCTGACCAGACTGCAAGTGGTGTCTTGCATTAGAGCATTAGAGAAGATCTTTGCCAACTGACCAGAAGTGAAACCTGGAACAGGTCTTTACCAGCAAGAGGTATTTCCCATTAATCCACTTTCTCCCTCACAACATTTTTCTTGTTCAGCGTGTTTCAAAGGAGTCTCTTTTCCAGTTTTGACTTCTAGGAAGACTAACAGAACCTCAAATTGCACAGAGAGATGCTAAAGGGAAATGAGGCTGAAAGGAAAAAAGAGCCACAAGGCTGTACAGCATCCTCGCCAGATCTGCGCTAGCCAGCCAAGTGCTAAGACAAAGCTTAAATTAAAATCTTTTATTGGAAAGATTAGCTTACCTGTTAAAAGATAAAACTTTAACACAAATTAATTTCAATAATGGATTTTTCTTACCAGACGTTTTTATTTGTGGCTTCCAAGCAAAAGTTTCATCTTCCCCTATTTAACATCTGCCATTGACAAGAAACTGAGCAGGCAGACCAATAACGTGATGAGATATAACAGAGTATATTCCAAGATAGCTGGGATCAGAAAAACATGTTTGGGAGAGAAACAAAAGAAAAAACATACAAAGTCCTATCACCCATTCTTTTTTGCTTCAGGAAACAAAGGCTTACAAATCAAGATAGTAGTACAGCTTTGACAGTCACATTCTGGCTGATTTATCTGCACCTCTTTATGCTATTACTCCCCCTGACTCTCATCCCCTCCCCTTGCACAGAGATTTGCAGGGGGAGTGAGAAAGAGAGAGCCATACAGGGCCATTCTTTTCAGCAGCAAAAGACCCATTAAATCTGTTTAGCTGTGTACCTCAGCTGCTGCAGCTCATAATTTGGCATCTTAACACAACCCTATTTCATTGGTGATTTAAAGTAATATACCAGGCTTTGAATGGGAGCAACTGCGATGACATCCGTTCGACCACTCCCTCCGCAGTGGCAGTAACCAGGGGAAAGTCTGTGGGCAGCTGAAGTCAGTAACACTCACATGCTATTGCCACAGCTTAGGTTTGTCAAAGCCCAGGATGAACGCTGCAAAATGAGGCAAAGATTAGTGTTGAATCTAAATGGCTCCAGCATTTTATTAGGTTTGCATTTTTATATTTTCTAATTCATGAATGAGTGTTATGTTCTGCATAAATGAGTGTTTAAAGGATGTGCACTGGATGAATGCCATCCACATTCACATTGCAAAAGAGACTGTGTAGTGTATGTTGCTTCTTTCTTTTTATAGTTTCTTACTCCTTGGTTTAAAAAAATTACAATCCTCTGGGATGAGAAACAGAAATAATACATCACCATTTAGGGAATCATTCACACATCAAAAGTAAAAAGAGTAAACAGATAAAATAATCACTCCGGAAAACAGACCCTATGCTAAAATTTTTGGCAGAAGCTGTTTGGTGAATGCTTTGAATGCTATGTACATCTGCAGAAATAAAGACAGGTTTATAAGCAACTTGCAAGGGATTTTTTTTTTTTTTTAAATCATTGGATAATTTATTTCCAGTGCTCAGGTTTTGACCAGGTCAGCAGCAGGAAAATTTTAGACATGCAGACAGATTGAGTTAGCTGTAGGCCTAACAGGAGGGATTTTTCTAAAACGCCCACAAAACAAATGGAAAGTCCCACTTACTGCTCTAAATCCCATCTCCCACATCCCACTTTTGGTCTAGGCCTGATGAGGGAATGCAGTGAGTGTGTTAGACTTTTGGTTTTGAATTTTTTGTTTCACGGCTTTAGCTTGTGCCTCAAGGCTGTGACGTACTTACAAGTTCTTGGCTTGGGCACTTATTTGCCTGCTTCTGCAGCAACAGCCAGCTTGTGCTTTCTAGTGCTGTAGGACCTTTACCCTCATTTAGCAATTTCCTAGAATGATGGCAATATAACATCACCAGCCAAGCAGTGTCCCTGCCCCAGTGGACTTCAGTAGTGTTGTTTGGGTTCTGGGACAATCTGTGTGATTTGTGTTTGTATAACACCAGTCTGCAGTGAGAGAGAGAGAAACAAAAATCTTTCAGAAAGAAAATCTCAAGTGCTTCTAAAATAATTATTCCTGTGACATACATCACTGTAGTGTGTGCAATTCAATCATCAAGAGTTTGTCGAACTTACTCACCATGTTTTTAACAAAATTAGTCCAGTTATTACAGCCCCTCTGGCATGATCCCACTCCCCACTGCCAGGGTGCACTCCTCCTCCTGTGCCATTCATTTGACCATGGTACAGCTGATTCTCAGGGAGCTAAACTCAGAGAAAACTCATCTCTCTTTGTCAGGGTTTCTGGTCTGCTGTGCTGAACTGGTTCCTGGCAGGATCAGACAAGGGCTGACACCCAGGAGAGGTAGGTCTGTGTGGCCAGGAGAGCATGGAGAGGTAGCAGGTTCTCTCCTTCCAGCAGAAGCTGCCTCTCACTTCAGATCAATCAGCTGAAGGTCCAAGTCTGGGTGTAGCCAGCAGTAGGAGCAGGGAAGGTCCAAATGGTAGCAGTGATTGCTTTCACTAGTGCACATCACTCAGAATGCAAGATTTCAGATTGCTGCTCAAGACTAAAGCCTTTATAGGGCATGCTAGAGGTTAAGGTGAAGAATCACCAAGCGCTAGTCAGTCGACAGGCAGATATGAAATATGCTATCACACTTAGGAGTGAGAATGATCCTGTGCTCTTCTCCCTCAGTTGCAGTGACCTGCAAAGTCTGTGTAGCATTACCCGTGCTGATTCCAGAGACTTGTAACTCCGACACTAGCAGACAGACAGCATGATGACAGGACACTGAGAAGAAGGAGACTTTTTCTTAAGCCTGTACTAATGGGTCCTTTGTTCTCCAGCCAGATGTGGCATTTCTCCTCTACCCTGTACATTCCTCCCACCAGCTCTAACTGGTCCAGACTTCCCACGTAGAGAGCACATTCGTTTATGCCCTTCCCAAACAAGGGGATTTTCTCATCTTGAGCAGCTGAACCTCACATTTCAGGGTATATGGGGAAAATGAGGCAAGTGGAGTTGATCAGATCCTTGGAGTTATCCCACAGAAACCAGTGGCTTTATGTACTGGAGGCTGATCCAGCCCTGGCACTCCACCTTGTTGTGGGGTGGCAAAAGGCAAGTACCAATGTCTTAGTGAGAGAGGGAGTCTGATCCCATGCTAGCAAACCACATCCACAGTGAAATTCTGGGTGTGAAGGTAGAGAAGGGCAAGGGATGTTGATAGGAAGCATATCAAGTAGTGAATTAGCCCGACTGACCACTCAGTAAATCTGGTCTCACTGAAACAATAGGCATACAAAGGCTTCCTATGCAAGAGTATGAGGGACTCTTGTTAGAAAGGGTTCTTACACTGGGTTTAGGGCTAGTATAGGAGTCTGATAGCACTGCAGCAGAAAGAAAAGGCAATGATGTGCCATGAGAATAGCAATTTCCTTTGATGTATCTAAAACATTGCCTGCCAGGACTTGGTGAGAACCTGCCAGCAGTTGAACATAGGTCCACAGCAATATTACGTGCCAGAGCACCTCTTGGGAGACAGATTCATCTTTGACATGTCTTCTCTGAAGTCACGAGAGGCTCACAGGAAGAGACCTAAGTTTTTTTATGCCTGTTGTGGCACGAATTTCAGAGTAACCCAGCTTAACTGGGCAACCCAGCTTAATTCATATCATAATCTTTGCTAGGGTTGTTGAACACTCATACTGCCTCAGGCCCATACTGAGGTCCCACTGTGCTCTTTGGTGACAGTCCTTGCTCAGAAATGGTTCAGCAGTGGCCAGTGAATAAGAAAACAGGGCACAAAGTAAGGAGACAGAAGAAATATATTACCTGCCTGTACTGCCTGCTGTTGGACAGGGGTACTGCCACTTCCCTGAGGTAAGGGGAGAGGACCACGGAGGTCAGTGGCTACAAAAGCATAATACTTATAACAGATTTCTGTGCCTACTATATAAATATAATACCACTGAAGCGGGGTAGTGGAGAGGGAGCAGGCCTGGGAAGCATGGGTCTTCCTGGGGGGGCAGGAAGGACATGAAGCAGTTCAGGAGGTGACAAGATGGCGCCTGTGAGTGCCAAAGGCTGAGGGGATGCTCTGAGCTTTGCATGGTGGTGGCCCCATGCCCTGCCAAGAGAGGCAGTGAGCCATTGCTGCTGCACCCCATTTAGAGGACAAGGTCAGCTGGCAGCTGTACTAAACCAGTCCAGGACAGCCCTTCTGCCACCTCCTGTGCATCAGGGCCCCTTCCCCCTCGTCCTGCAACCTTCCCCTCAGCAGCAGTCTTTAACGGCCCCATCTCTTCCCCTTTACCAGTTTTACACACTGAGATACAGACAAGTGTCTCCCACACCTGCACATCACAGATTTGATGGCACAGCGCATGGGTTTTATTTAGTGAGTATTCATGAGCCTGGTTATGGTCATGGTAACATACACTTCTCCTGGCTGGCCAATGTCAAACTCTTCCACTAAGCCATCTTTGAGTGTGGGAGTCCTTTACAATGTGAAGCACCTGCTAAACCATGGATAAACTGATTTTTGTGTCTTTTGTCAAAAAGTTGCCTCCTTTGGCTTCATTCCATCCCATGCCTGAGAGCTGAGCCATGCCTCTGCTTCTCTGTTCACCTCCATCTGACAAACAGGTACAGTTCCTCCGCTCATTTAGCCAGTAAAAATTGAAGCCTTCAGCCCAAGCTACCATTTCTCAGCTCTTTCTGAAAAATACATATTCATTTGTCATGTCTTTCCTTCTGAGAGCCAGCAACAGGTGATGCTCCATGCATACAATAACCCCCCCACAAAAAAATGTGAACTTCTCTAAGTATGAAAGGACATGTGGGTATTTTCACTGCCATTTCCCCATCCCTGGTTTGTGAGTCAAATGTTTATAAAACTCTCTCTGAGAGAAGGGAGTACACGAAAGGAGCTCCAAGAAACTTAACACTACTGTAATCTGGATCGCCCCAGGTATGTAAACATGCAACAGAAACTTCTGAATTGTACACCAGAATGATGGAATAGCCTCAGTGCAGATGCTGCAAGATTCACATCACCAGTTACCATACACCTTGACACACACCTTTGAAGCAGGCAAGTTATAATTCCTTGTCAAATTACATGAATCAGCTGTGTGATTCTATAATTATAGCTGTGAAAACCTTTATACTCGGGATCTTAGAACTTTCTATCCAAAATAACCCTTAGGGAAGAAATTTCTCATGAAGCTTCTTGGGTCAAGGTTCAGCAAGTGCTGGAAATTCTGGGGGAATCCTATCAGCTACTTTAGAGAAATGAGAACAAGAAAACGAGATGTTGTGTTGTTTTGTGGATTGTTTGGGCTCTTTTCTTTTTCTTTAGGTTTTTAATTTTTGTGAATATTTATGCATATTTGCAGGACTCTTCTCTTTGTAGCCACACAAGTCAAAGTAGTATTTTTGGGGAAACGAAAAAATCCCCAAACTCACCACAAACCCTAGTTATGTGAGAAAAACATCTGCCCCAACCATTCTGAAAAGAGTCAAAGGGCAATCAACCATTCTTTTGTAACCTATGTTTTTCTGAAGGAATGTTTCCGCAGAAATTAAATACACTGAAATAATACGTACACGGGACTTCTGTGAGAACCAAGTTCTGTTGTCCTTCATTCTCCAAGCATTTTGTGAATATCAGTGGATTTAATTTCACAGTCCCTACCAGAAGAAATAAGTGCTTTCCTGCTTATTTTGCAGACGGGTAAGTCAAGGCAGAGGCAGTTAAATGACCACTGATGTATCCAAGAACATACAAACAGAAAATGACAGAAGCAGGAAGAAAAATCAGATCATCTCTGACTGAATACATGAATTGCCATGCAGCAGCGTGGTCTGTGGTTCCATCTGTACTTTTCACTGACTAAAGTCTTAATCTCCACTTTTCCTTTTTTTTTTTTTTTTAAAAAAAAGAAATTGTTAAAAGATTGTTGTATTTAGTCATCAGAGAGCACTCTGTTACTTCACACAATGTAAAGTAAAACATTAATTGAGGAATTGAAGCAAACACAATTCCTACCCTGTTGAATGTAACTTTAACATCAATTGGAAACAAATTTTGTTGACAAGCTTTCAAAAGTACAGGCACACAGCTGTGTTTGCACCTCTTTCTTGGTGGAGCTAGAGTCATGTTCAACCATGTTGGTGTAGGAAGCAAACCCCAAAGCCAAAGTGAAGCAAGCTAAATTAAATTAAACATAAATTCTGACTCAGAATGATCACACATGCTCTTGATGCCTCTATTCTACTTTAAGTTTGCACCCTTTTTTAGCTGATTCAAGATTAAATGTTCCTCCACATCCCTGTGTGACTTCAGGCTGTGTCTACGTATTTTTGCTGACTGGAGCTGAAGCACTGACTGTGGGGAGGTTCATCCTCACCACCACCACCAAAGCAACTGCTCAAAGTAATCACTCTATCAAGACTGTCTGGGCTAGGAAACTTCCATTACTGAGTTTCTAAGCTAACCCAGATCATTGTGAAAGAGCTTGTTTAGGGAATGCGCAATTATGTCTTCTTCCAAGGAAGAATTAAGTCCCCTGTCTTCACGAGTCTGGACAGAGACAGAAATGGCAGCTCCTTTAGACAGGCCCTCATCCATCTTATTGCAATGGAATAATTGTTCCCTTTCTTGGATTTTTCTTGGCTGGTCATCTTAGAAAAAGATCTAGTTCTTCTGGGATGATTTGGGAAGATCATAAGATTTACAGTCTGGGTTCTTTCTATCTTAAAAATAAAGAATAAGGAAAATAGATACAAACAGAAATACAACCCAAACCATTCCTGCATAACACCAGTGCTTGTTTTTCCTTATCTTTAGCCCACGGCATACCTCAACTGGCAATCCACACTGATCAGAGAGACATCCAGCAAAGAATTAATATGCCACAAGAAAATATAATAAGCTGCTGTTTTCCTCTCTTTTAATAGAAACAGATTTGAACTCCATTTTCATCTTCATGTGCTAGATTCTTGGGAGTTGATTCTGGACCAAATCCTTAGCCAGTCCCCATTTCTGGCATGTGGCTGTGAAAAAGTTGCCCAAGGGAGTTGTGTCAAAGGGCTTTTACTTTGCTCTTAATGGCTCCACGTAGGGTCTGAAGGAATCTGAAGTGCTCACGAAATGTGGTTTCCCCTCTGGTGTTTGCTGTTCAGCTTGCTCAGCAGCTCAGTCCTTTAAAACCATTGTGAGTGGATTTAGCACTTGTGAAATAATGCTGGCCTATTCAGATCCAGAGAGGGATGGGCAAAATCCACCAGCACAATAGAAGCCCCTCTTCCCTCCTCCTCAGATGAGAAGCAAGGGTGCAACAGAGTTCAAGGGAGAAAACTACTCATACCCAGGTGCTACACAGATCCTGGGGGAAAGAGATATGGGCCTAACAAAATAAAAACGCTAACACGCGTTCAGAGGAGGTAAAAACCTCATCCTCATAGAAAAACAAACAAACAAACAAAATCCTTACGTATAGAAAGCAAATCATGAAGGAGAGGAAAAAAAAAAATAGGGATAAGGTGAGTCTTATCCCTGATTAAAGGCCTGTCCCTCCTCCTGCCCTGCAGCCAGGAGAGCAGACCCAGAAGAGGGCTCCAGTGGGGTGTGGTGCTTGGCAGCACAGCAGGAAAAGCTGCAGCTCATCTTGTTTTGAGTTGCTTTGGTTGTGCAAGGATATTGACTTTCTTCTTTTGTGCCCGTGATTTAAGAAACGCCAGAATCCCACAAAGCTCACAATATGGCATGATCACGGGAAGAAAGAAGGAAAATCAGCACTCGGAGACCTATTACCTTCCTAGGGACACAGGTAAAAATTCAGCAAGGCTCAGAGTCCACAAGTGACAGATTATGCCTGCTAGTAAACAAAATGGGGTGAATAGATAGAGAGGACTGAAAGTCATGGAAGCCTGTCCCCAGAAATCAGAGAAGATGGAGCCCTCCGCTTCCTCCTAGCCCGAGCTACTAAGTATAGCAAGAGGCATGTTTCATCTCTGAGCCATCTAATGCACAACTGTTCTGCTGAGAGCTTGAAAAAAAAAATAAATAAAGATAACTAATGTCATCTCTGATGTGGACAGCGTGGCAGGCATGCTATAGATCTGTATCTGTATGCAGAGATTTGAACTCAGGACCAGGCTCAGACAGGCAGCTCCAGAGCAGATGGCAACAGTGCTTGGTGGCTACTAATTAGGTTAGCTTTTGGTGAGTGATGTGGAGCTGAGCAGTCCTCTGATTCATTTCCAGCCCCCTCCGTGCTACCTCCAGCCACAAGCCTCCGAGCGCAACTCTGAGTTACTGAGCTGGGTCACTCTCAGGGCAGACACTTTTTGGGCCATGGCGAGATGGCAGTTCTCGAGGAACCCCAGGTGGGGAATGGGCTTGGGACTCGGACACGGGCCAGCGTGGTGGTGGTGGTGAACTCAGGTGTTTACAGCCAGGGTGGGGCAGGGGCTGAGCCCAGTGGGTCGTGTTAAAGCACTTCCTCTTGCCTCACTTGCACAATGTACAAACAGGGACATTATCTCTCCTGTGGGAGCAACTGACTCAGATGCTTGGCCAGCTGCAGGGAAAGGTGTCTCCATAGCTGCCAACAGCAAAGACTATTTAAAAAAAAAAAATAAATCCATCACTCTGTGGCTGCACATGATAACAAAACAGCCCTCTTTTTTTGTGTGTGATCCAAAAGCGTTTTTTTTTCTTCCTTTGCTCTCCTCCCTGTTTTTTCCTATCTAAGAGCCCAATCTGTCCGTTTTTGGTGTGCCTAACATATGTTTTTGGGCACCCCCGCCACATTTTTTTTATTTTACATATTATCAAATGACGTATGAAAAGTAAAGTTCAGCCAACTAAACCTCGAGAGAGTTATGCAAGAGCAAGTAGCACTGATACGTATTTTCAGCTTTACCATGAGCCCTGTACAATTAGCCATGTACGTCCATGGACTTCATACATCTGTTATGAAGCACATTGTGGGTGCATTGTGCTGCAGATCTGGCTGGAGCAGTTTGAGAGGATGCTGTTTCCCAATGGCATGCTGCTATCCTTCAATCAGAAGACAATGCCTCTAGCCCCATTCTCCTCACCCCCTCTGAGAAATAAGGGGACAGCAACTAGCTGAGTAACTGCTCTGGCTATCTCAGCCGTTTCCACACGCATTCTGTATCACTGCCCAGCACACGATGAGGCGCTTCTTCGTTTGTTATCATCTGCCCAGTGGGCGTAATTGTAAGGCAGATTCAGCAGAAACAAGAGCAACGCTTGTGGGAAGTTTGTCTTAGGACTAGCAAAATACAGAGACTAAGAGAAGGCTGTGATTTACTGATCACAATCTCTGTTTGGGAGGATCTGTGTCTTTTGAAGGGCTGCTTGTCCTCCTGGTGCGTTGTGAAGGGCAGGTAGGCCTCTGTGAATCCTCCTGGTTGCATTATAGATAATATCCCGTGGGCCCAAAACTGTGGGAATATTGTATCTGTTACCAAGCAGCTCTGGGTCTGCCTTTTGCCCAAGGCACCTGTATTACACACACAGTCAACGCTAACATGTTGATACCTGCGAGCAGAGGGAAATTCACATTCTGTGCTTAAATGCCGCAGGAGCTGAGGTGTTAGGATGTGCGAAATTAAGGTAGGGAGGGCAGGGAAGGAGAGGAAAGGCTTCGCAACTACAGGCAATGTAATAGGCATAGCTGAATGAAGGCCTTCGAGATAGAAGAGGTATCCTTTGAGGCAGCCTTTCTGCAGAAGGTAGATTATGAGGTAAAGCCTTTTCAAAAGGCCCAATGAAAACAAGAATATTTGGTGCCTGGGTCGAGAACTGAGAAGAAAAATTGTAATGATTTCCCTAAATATTTATCTTCCTGTCAGGTAAATATTGATTAAGAGTCCCTGGTCATGACAATCATGTTAACAGATGGAGAGGAGTTTCTTTTGCCCATCTTCTCTGGTCATCTCATCATCAGCATCAAACATGGTATCAGGATGCTCAGACAAGACATAAACTGTGAATAAGCATAAAGGGGCAAACTTGCATTTATTTTCAGTTTTGCAGAGAAACTGACTCTAATGAGCGCACAGAAAGGCACCACAAAACATCTTCACATAAAGCTGATCTGCTGCAATGACAGTGAGCTGTGCTGCAGGAGGCAGTAACCAGAAAAGGAGTGTGATCAAAAGAGTGCGATCAAAATTGAACAAACTTTGTGTTAGGTATATGCAAATGTCAAAGCACACAACTAAAACTGGGAGCTAGTATGAGCTGCTTCTCTGAGCCCATATCAATTAACGACAACTGCAACAACCATGGGACTCCAAAACACAAGCACCCAGTGCCTAGTCCATCCTGTACGGTCCTTTCTTTTTTCCTACTTCTCCCTACACTTAATTCTCCTCAACTCTTTGATCCCTCCTCATTCAAGAGTCCATTTGGGCACAGTTTTATGGCTGCACTCTTACAAGAACCCACCTGCAGTACAAAATGCAGACTGAGTGAACCCAAATGAAGTCCAGGGCATTTGTTCCGTATCAGCAGTTCCCACTTATTTTGTCCCTCAGCCATCTTGAAGTGAGAAACGACAGGATAAACACCAGAAGCAGTAACAAAAGAATCATAAGAAACTTGCAGTTCATACAAAGTTTTGTTTCCCACTCTAGGGACCTTTGAGGGTGTTTTGTGGTCGAATGAGAGTGCTTTTCAGAATACAACTATATTTGCAGAATTTGGGCATTAAATTGTCAGAGAAAGGGTTATTCTGCTTTAATCTCCTCCCATTCCTATTCTGGCCCAGAGGCTTTTGCTTCCCCAACATAGTCTCCTAGGAAGCCCTCATTTGCTACACCCCTTCCCAAAGGTCTCTCAAAGCAACATCCACCCAGGAGATCTCTGAAAAACACAATTGTCACTAAGGGGATTTGGGCCTCTCTTTAATTTCTGCTATGCTGTACTTTAGCTCCTCATTATAAAGTTAGCTCTTTAAGGTTCTTTGTCTCTGCAGGGTTGAAAGTTGCTGACTGAATGTCTGGGTCCAATTTTCCACCATTTTTCCTTTAACTGGCATTCACAGCTAAGCAAAATGTTTGTATAATGCTATAAGATCCTTCACACTAAACTTATTTAACATTTTGAACCTGTTTTTCAAGGAGTTCATTAAAAAAAAAAAAAAAAAAAAAAGCAGCACGAATAAATAAGAAGTCACCAGAAGAAAATGCTAGCCTAATCTTTTAGTATAGAGCCTGAACTGTGGGTTGTTTTTTTGTTTTTTTTTTTTTTTTTTCCTTTTTTTTTCTCTCTTTTCGTGGATAGAAGAGGACTGACATTTTTCTAATCTGAGAATTTAGTTCCCAGGGACAGTGCATGAGAAAACAGCAGTAATATACAGAACACCCAGGAACAGTTGTTGAAAGATTCTCAGGGTGTTACTTCTGGCAGGACATCAGGTTCCAATAAAAAACACTGAAAACACTAGACTAACAACAACAACAATAATAATAATATTTTACCACAGATGAAGTGTATTTTATCTGAGGGTCACAAAAGGCTTCTGGAAACAGCAAATGAGCTCCTTCAGGAGGCGTAAATGAAATTAATGCTCTGTGGATGTTTTCATAGGTTCACTTCTGCAGAAGACAGGCTATTTTGTGCAAAATGTTAGAGGGTGCAGAAAGAAAAGAGTTAACATGTATAGGCAAGCGTGAAGCATTCTTTGTAGTGAACTTGCATAGACATAGTAACCTATTTTTTAATGTTTTCAGTAAATCAACTGCTGACATTCCACACACACAACCTGAGCACCTGTCCACAAACCAGGTAACCAAGAGTTACACTGTGCAAATACACAAAGTACTGGGTGAATTCATGCACATCTATTTGACTCTAATGTGAAACTCTATATGTTATGCTTGCAATTCCTGCTTGGCACCTTTTGTATGTTTTCTGGGACCAGTTTGAGACTTAAAAATATAAAAATATGCACATAAGAGTATGTGAAAAGTTAGGGACTAGAAGTAAAAGTTCAGCGTAGATCACCTGCAAACTGCTAGAAGCTTTGGACCCAAACCCACACTCTGCAGCGTTAGGCTACCTCTTCTAGGGAACCTTTCCATGGTGCAGCTGCTTTTCACAAAATAAAAGATGCTGCTTCACTCTGGGCTACTGGTGAATCTCAGCCTGCACTTCATATATGATACTGTGAAGATGTTGCTGGCGTTGTTATACTGGCAAAACTCCCAGTGGAAGAACAGCTTTTACCAACTAAATGAGTTGTTCATCAGTTTCCACAAAGAGAAGACAACGTGACATAAGCAGTCCAGAAAATACATTGCATCAACAACAGCTTTTATAGCTTAACTTGATTGCTTATGACTTTTTAGCACAAACATACAATCAAATATTGCTGCACTGACTTTACCTAGGTGACCGTAAAAGGAAAGGGTATATTGAGATTAACGGCACCTTTCCTCAGGGTCTCTCAGTGCATATTTTCCATCAAGATTACTTCTCGCTCTTTGTAGTCATTTTCATGGTCACCATTGCCCTTATTTCCCAGCCCAGCACTCTCACCAGACAGCAAAACCTGTTGAGAAGTCACTGGCTGTGCCCCTAACACACAGAAACACAAAAGTTGTAGTCACTGTTTACACGAAGGAAATTATGTGAAACAAGTCATGCTTCCTCTATGTCATCAGGTTAACAACAATAGCAATGAAGGTTTTGTTATGACACCCCCAGTCCAAGGTAATGACTAACAGACAGAAAGCTTGCATATCGGGATGATCTAACAGCCTGCTGCTCCCCAAAAGGGGAGGTCATGCTCTTTTCTTCAGCCTGGAACCCCTTGCTCCCTCCTTACCTCCTGCTCCCAGACACATCTCTCCTTGCTTTTGTGTGGCGTTTGACAGACCTTTCCATCAAACTATTCAGCTTATTAAAGTTGGAGGAAATGGTATTTTTGTTTTGTTAAATTACCTTGGCTTAATGAGCTACTTTGTCTCAGAACACGGTCTTATGAAAGCCAGAGTGTAGGAGAGCAGAAGGCCCATAGCAGAAACATTTGCTTTGGACTCTTAGATCAGCACAGCTACAAGGTGCAACCCCCAGAGTTTGGCAAACAATGCTTTCTTGTTGGTAGAATCGTTGAATTACTCAGGTTGGAAAAGACCTCTAAGATCATCTAGTCCAACCTCTAACCTACTACTAAAGTCCACCACATGCTATTAGTTTCTATAGAATCACTACCTTATCACAGTGGTAGCTTCACTTCTTCTACATAGATGACCATAGCTGCTTTCTGAGAGAATTTGTTCAAGCCAGAAGGGGGATTAGCAGAATAACTAGTATAATTCAGAAGCCACAAATAGAGCTACAAATGGACGCCTCAAGCTGTACCGTGCAATCCCACAAAAGAACGAAGAAAGGCAATTAGAGCTGATGACACGTGACTGGAATAGCCTTCGTGGGTTGAATATACCGTGATGGCAAGACATCACAGCCACTAGGAGCTGTGTAATGCTTTACTCACTATCAGGTATACCCACGTCTTCTCTGTGGATTGAAACAGTATCTGTGACTATATGACTAAGCTAAAGCATACAGAAGGTCACCAGCCATCACAGTGCACTGCAGAATTCAGCCCATTTTCTCTGTCCAGTTTTGCTTGCCCTAGACCTGGAGGGCACCTTGTCAGAATCCTTAAATAAGCTTCAGTGCTACCCCACTTGAGTGTTTTCACCTCCCGACAAATGCATGTGCGTTTGTTCCTTTCAGCACTCAGTTGCTGCACAGAGGTGACAGAAGATGTGGATGTGTAACCGCTATCACTGGACATGGGTTAAAAGTTTATGAATTTGTCACAGCAGCTGTATTTGGAAGCTAAGTTCTGAAAAAAATAAACTGTTGCATCTTTCCAGATTTTGGTTTTGAACAGCTCCATAGTTATGGTCAGAGATTAGAAAGATTTTTGTGGTGTGAAAAGAATGGTTTGGAATTTCTTGTCCGGCCCTCTGCCCTCAAAACTTCGGAGATGACTCACTAGCACTCACCTCCATTTGTTACTGAGCTAAAACTTATCTTCTCGGTTTCATTTAAAGTTCCACTCTGTGCCCTTTCAGAAGCAGAGCCTGTTCCAATATGAAAGAACAAACAGTGTTGGAAGTGAAACTCAGAATTCAAGTTTTCAAAAGCCCTCATGTTAAATTCCGGCTGAGCTAACATGCACGTATGCACAGAGGCATTTGCACACATAAATCATGGCTTGCTTACATCTGGCACACGCAAAGAGCACACTGCTTGGCACACTGTTTAAATGTACCTCAGCTACTGGACTGCATTCAGGTCCGCAGACAATTTTGAAAAAGTTCCTTTCTAGACAGGAGACACTACGCCTTACTGAGCATTTAGCTGATATTTGCATGGAACAAAGATGGTTGCTGTTGCTCGCCATTTCCTCATAAAGTCTCATAAAATCCCTGCATCCATGGGATTATTGAGATGGGTGCTTTTTGCTCCTGGGAAGTAGAAGAGCTGTCACCATATCCCAGGTGTTATTTACCCTGCACAATTTAGAAGCAGCATTTACAAGCAGTCATACTTCTGAAGCTAACTGCAGAGCTTGACCAAGCCCCAGTTCCAAGTAAAACTATCTAAAGGAGCAAGTAGCTACACCAACGTATCCAGATTAAGTAGTTTATTGCAGTCTCACAGAAACTGCTCACCATTTTTGCTTGCATGTTGAGCCCCAACTATAGAAGATAAGGCCAGAAAAGTCCAAGCTAAAAATATCAAACTGGTGCCATACCTAGATTGCTTTTACCACCTTGTACCAGATTAAGTGCACGTCAAATGAATTTTCCAGAGTGGTTTGTGAAAACCCATTAGCCAGTAAAGCATTGATCGCAACTCTTTAAACTACTTTTTTGCTTTTTCCCCTGCAAGTGGGTCAGGTTCCTGTTGTATCCTAAATCTTAGCTTCTGAGAAAGGAGTATTTCTGTTACTCTTAACCTGGAAATCTGCAATCTGCTCAGAACCGCTTTTGAGTTATGCAAGTCCAGATCTGTACTTCTTTCATAATTGTCTGCCATGGTAACAAGCAGGGCAGTGCCACGGCTGGTCCCTCAAGCTCTGTACTCATGCCAAAGATAACCAGTTATGCTAGCATAATTAATTTTGAGGCATTAAAAACCCAACAGTTTTTGTCTTCACTGGCCAGCATATTTGCCAGAAAGATTCAGCAAATATAATTTTTAAAAGTTCTTTCCTCTGCTGAAAGGGAGAGCAGTCTCTGAGTTTAAAGAACAGCTGAAAGATCCTCATTTAAGGATTAATCATCACTTTATAACTCCTGCGAAACCTACACTCCAGGCTCTGATTTAGTTATACACGATATCTGTGGCTTGCTAATTAAGAACAACACAGGTATTAACCTTTTTTTCTTTTAGGCCCTTAAATTGCTGATTTAAAACTCCACTCAGTGTGAGAAGCAGTTCTGAATATCTGAAGTGTGAAATAGCAAGGACATTAGCGTCTTCAGCCAAACCCACAGAGGCTGGAAAGAAAGACATGATTTACATGTAATACCTCAACCTGTAACCTGGAGGACATCTGGAACTCCTCAAAACCAGCCACTGCTCTATGAAAGGGGGACTCCTCTCTTGTGGTGCAAAGCAGATTCACCACTTAATGCTGTTCGTTGCTGGGGGCTTTAGCCTGAATTTCTCCTATACTTTGATAGTGCTTCTGAGTGCTTGGGATCATGGAGTGGTAGCTCATTTAGAGTGACTAAGGCAACATTTCTACTGATCGCATGATATTAAGAAAGATATGATTAACTTCATCTTCAGTACTGTGTAAAAAAAAATTTGACTTTTCTTATTTATTTGAGCCTGGATTTGATAGCAGTTTTGAATAACAAAAGTTGCTGTCCACTCTGGTTCAGTTGCATAAATAGCTTTGACTCCTCTTGCAGAACTTTCAGTTTGTTCAATTCCTTTATGCTACCAGGACTTGGTAATCACTTTGTAGCTGCAGAACTGCTTTCTTAAAAATAAAAGGATTATAAACCCACGAGATCACATGCTGGACCAAATCAGAGTTCTCAACAATACACAGCACCATGGACGAGGATATGAGTAAGAGGAGATGAATGATAACCCTGGAGGTACTGGCAGAATGCAGCATATGCACAGGAGCACAACAAGAGCAAGGGCAGGGCTGGAGACAGATGTTAGGTAAATTAGACACATGCAACCACGTCTCCATCACGCGGGGACGCATGTGACCCTTCTCCTCTTGACTTTGATGAAGGGATGCCATAGACAGATAGTTCAATCACTCTGGGTGTGACATTCTGCAACACACAGCGGAGGTTCGCACTGGACCAGTCTGCTCTTACAGTTTCCTCAGTGTCAAGACACGACTGCAAGTAGACTGAAAACTCCTCCTAAAGAGGACTGTGGTATATAGGGGTTTGGGAGCAAAGGGTGGTGGGGCAGCCTCTACTTCTGTTCCTCAGGGACTTTCAGACATCTCCGAGGCACATTGCTTAGCCCCATGCTGCACTGACAGAGACAATCTGGGGGTCTTTGGAATAGAAGGGAGTGAATGGAACAAACACCATTTGTCCTGAACACTACTGCTAGTTGGCATCGTGACCTTACTGCTTTCTTTGTAAGGGATCTTGGATTCCCAAAGGAAAGTAATTGCCAGCAAGGTCCTTTCTGTGCATTTTCCAGGTAGCTGCAATCCTTTTTGTCATACAGAGTTGTCACTTCCACAGCACTGTGATTTCTCAGTCAGCTCAAGGATATATTCCAGAGGGTACAGACTTGCAAGCTTTCCAGAAACACCAGGTAGTCCAAATGGGCTGCTTGCTCATTTAACTGTCAAATATACAGCTGAGGCAAGCAGTGCTTTCTCTGCTTTCCTCTCCATTTCTAGATGCACTCCGAGGGACTAAATGCAGTTTTAAAGGTGCAAGAGCATTTATGATCTGCCTGTAGCAAGTAGTAGCCATCCCTTATCCTAGCTGGAAAAGCTCAGACCCACTGCAGTGATTCAGCTAAGATTCCAGTGACCTGACTATTCACAGGCACAGGGTATTTTCGATAACAAGCCCTTAATTCTTCATCCTGCAGGCCCAGCTGGTCCACAGAGGCTGACATCATTTGACTACATACTGTAAGATACTAACCACTTGAGCTTTTGCCAGAGTAAAATTTGATAGCTGAGCACCAATCAAGATCTCTTTTGGAATCAGCATCAACTATATATGGTACTATTCATCAGTGGCATGCATTCAGTGTCTTTATGGAATTGGCCAGTAGTCTTTTTTTTTTTCCCCCCTCCTACAGATACATTTGCCAAGATTAAAAAAAATAATGAAAAAACGTAAACAATTTCCAATGTGTTTCCAAGTGCTGAACTATGTTTTCTGAACCACATTGTTGAGTAGTGATATAAACTTAATGAATACTCTCTTGGGCTGCTATTCAAACAGTGATTCTCCATTTTCTTTTCCGATTATGATCTCTAAATCACCGAACATTAACATTATCAAATGGGGCTATACACAATCCGGGTTCATTACAAAGTAAGCACATTCCTCTCTCCAGGTTTAGAAATCTTGTCTGAAACAATTTTGACTGTTTTGGAATGAAGAATACTCTAGAAGCAAAAACTGTCCGTCTTTCCAAATATGTGCTGGTGTTGCTATTGCCAGTTTGACTCAACTGTGACATATGCATATTTCACAGGAAAGGTTTTTTTTTTTTTTTTTTTTTGTTTCCCTCCAAGCAACTCAGTGTTCTCTAAGTTCTGTAAGATCTGATGATGAAATACTGAACAAGCTTTGTTAACATTTACTTGGGGCATTATAACAGCTTGGCCAGAAGTTTTAGTCAGAAAAAAAAAAATAAAATAAAATAATGATACAGGATCATTCTGTTGGAAAAATAGAGTTCTAATAAAACTCTCAAAAGTTATGTTGATTCAACCAAATTTGTGAAAGTTTTCCACCTAAATGTTTCACAATGAAGCATTACATCTTTTCTTCTTGAAATGGCTGTCTATTTTGGATTTGATTGTCCTGGTATTTTATGTTATGAAGCATTTAAAGTATTGTTGAGATTAATCAGAATGTTTTCTCTTAATATATATATTTCATTTATAAAGTTCTTTTCTCCTCTTAGACTTTTCTTTCCCAGACAATTTTGAAATGCTTAGCCATCATTCCTGATCAGAACAAAATAAACTGAATGTAACCAAGTAATCAGTGCATATTACGCACTCTTTTCTGGGTCTGAGCCACGCAGGACCTGGATAAGTTACAGCTTTCTGCAGAAAAGCTTGGCTCTTTGGCTCAGGCTGCAGGGACCTCCACGCTCAGCTTTGGATGTTGTCTGGTTAAAGATTTCGGCATCGGTGCTGGCTATCGCAGCAGTTATCTATACTCACTGGATTTGGTAATCCTAGTGCAGTAAAACCCACCGACTGTGTGGTCTTAGTAAATACAGAGCAAATTCCAAACTGTAGTAAGATATCTTTGTAGCTTTGACAAACACTTTATACTACTAATACACTGATTAATAAAATAGGAGAGGTCAGGTTCTGAGTGTAGCATGGAGAACTGAGATTTTCTGCAAGATGTATGTTTCCTTTTCCTGATCTTGGAAATTGGATGAACAGAAAACTGTCAGTTTTCTACTATGTGTTTATTGATTATGTATCTACTGGGTAAAATTCAAGCTTTCTCCAGCTGAATACAACAATCTTAACTACACTGTGAGAAAGTCATTTACAGTTGTTAGGGCATGTAATTCAGGTTGTTGCAGGCAAACCCTGGAAAGAGTTGGAAACTTACCAGCCCAAACCAGCTAGTGCTCATGCTGTTCCAGCATATACCAAGAATCAACACCTCTTTCTAACCCATTCTCAAAAGGCTAACCTCTTCACACATTGTCTCAGACAGTCGGGATGTAGAAGCGTGAAGAAGAGGAATGTTTGGTTCAGCATTTAACTCAGATATCAGCTATGTCTCTGACTGCTGTCTTCTTACATTACTTCCAAATATGCAGATATCTTTGTAGATGTTTGCAATCTATAGTTCTGAAAGCCAGGATTAGCTGCAGCCTAGCAGCCAGACAGATTTTATATGCTTAAGTCTGCCCTTAACAAAGAGATGTCCCATCACATGTAACAGTATGCTGTGGGCTCCTCTGTAACTATTCAGATCTTCATAATTCATCACTATCTTCAAGTGATCAAGAAATTATTATGTGCATGGAGCCACACACACAGCCCTCTGGTGCTTCCGATTATTCATACACTTGAAAGATCCTGCACAGAAGGCCACACACTGCTGACACCAAGAGCTGGACAAAACACCTTCACATGCTGTTCTGTGTTGCATGGTGTCAACGTCATCATTACAGAAAAAGTCAAAACAGGAAGGTTCTTCAGATGATTCAAGAGCCTGCCAGCTTGTCGTGCAATTGCAGTAGTATTAGTACAGCTTCACAGCCTTTCTCAAGAGATTTTAGGCCTTGCATAACTCTACTGACCATCTACGGCTCTGGGATTTCATTAAAATCTTGGTGAATCTGTTACATAAAATAAACTTGTGATGTCAAGATATGACTGGATCTGAATGATACTCCACCTTCACTGTATTGAACTCTGCAGTTTATTGCCTCTTCAGGTCATGCTAGATTGTTCATAGAGAGGAAGATATACAAATATCCTGGAGAGATTTTAGAACGTGTGCTGTTCTCTGGCAGGAAGCTAGGCAAAAGCAGGCAGGAAGTCAGTACAGGGAAACTACAGCTTTTTTTTTTTTTTTTTTAATTTTTTTTTAAATAATCCAGTACTAGCAGATGTACTTTACCATCATCATGTGGCAAGATCTTTATGAGCACCCTTGTTTTTAGAATCTCAAACTCCCACTTTTTGGGGTCAATATCCAGATCCCACAGAGCTGCTTGAACAAAGCCTGTTACACACATAACTTGACTAAATACTTGACTAAGTCTTAACTATATCTCCATTGTAATAGATTGATAGAATAACCACAATATTAGCTAGCACCAAAGGTGACTGAAGTTTGCCGGTGTACAAAAATACATTTCAGAAGTTCAGGAAGAGCAACACATACTCATGAGTCTTTAGGGATCATTAAATAATGCAGGGTTGCCTCCTCTGTAAGGCTAATGCTATATTAATTTTCTTCTTCTGCACTGAATCCAGTAACTGGTACTTGACTAGAGCATATAATATGCCACATCTTCATTTGAAGGTTTCAAGAGGTGGAGATTTTACCTTGTCTCTTGGCAAGTTATATTACTCTCTTCATTTCTAATTTAAACTTACCTAGATTCAGCTTTCTGCTATAGGTTTTTGATGTTTCCTCCAGAAATAATACACAGTTGCTTTAAAGGTAGATTCTGCTTCTTAATAAGTCTGAATCAAGATTCTCTTAGTTTCCTATTAGAAGGCTTTTTTTTTTTTTTGTAGTGTTTTCATAATTTTTATGGCTCTTTGCCTGTGCACGGTCCAGATTTTCTGGATTTCTCAGCTACAAAAAAGCTTATTTCCCAAGTTATTCTGGTATTGAACTAATTAATCTTACAAACACAGCTCTGCTCCTGTCATGAATGTAGAGCTGCTATGCCCCACATCAAGCTCCTGTTCAGCTCTATTTTCATTAGCACTCTTAAATCCATTTCAGGATTATTGCCTTCCATTTGTGTAGTTCTTAATGCTCATAAACTGTACTTCATTTGTATTGTATCTAGACTTTAAAAAAGACCCAATTATAGTTATGGATTATAACTGATTATAGTTACCTTTATCTACTATTTTATGTCAAATCAATGCAAACTTGCCAGACAAAACTACCTGCCATATGACCACATTGATTAGAATCGAGACTTAACCATATTGGATATACTGAGGCTAGTTTCACCTTGTGGCACACAAAGTTAAATGATCTGCTCTTACTTTTGCTACCTCTACAAATAAAATCAACAGATTTTTGTTAAAAAAAATTTAGTCCTTACATACTCCCTTAGCCACATGCATAGCCTCATGGCCCACCTGCCTTTCATCACAGGCTACCTGTCATATATTCTGTTCTCCAGGCTTGCAATGGTCTTTTGTACCTCTATTTTAAGCCAGCTTTGGTCTCAAGAAATGACACAGGCAAAGAACTCTTTCAGCAGCAGTCAACAGGTTGACCCTAGCTTGGATGGTTCCAGCTCTAATGCTCCAGATCTATGCCAGATCCAGCTATAGCACAAACTAATCCCAGGCACCAGACCATTCTACAGGAGCTAGTAAAGAGCTGTAGATGACAATAAATCTGCTCAAGCAGGATAGCATATAAAGCAATTCATGTTTCTGATTAATATTTTCTGAAATAAAAAGCCAAAAAAAAGCCTCACATTATACTAGGCACAATACAGTATATCCTTTTTCCTTCTGTACAAGTTGAATACAATATCAAACTTTCACACGATTTGCCTCTACTATCAAACAAGCTGGATCGCAATTACCCAGGTTATCTTGCCCTACAATTGAGTTAACTCTCCTGTAGACTCAAAGTTCCTTAGTGCACAAACACTTATGACAAGCTAGCAAGAGAAGGACACTCATCTCACAAAACTCTCTTCTGCATAACTGGTGCTATCTAGGCATGCTTTTTTAAAAAAAAATTCTTTGTGGTTGCTGTTTAACATCTTTCTTAGTTACTTGGGAGGGTTGGAAAGTACTTCTGCATCCCCAGGAGGCATGATTACATCATCTGGCTTGTTTCTAAACACAAAAGAGAACTACCGAATATTTCTGCCTTTCCTGTATCGTTAAGACTTTCACCATCTTCTGCTAGCAAGCAGGCTATGTATTGTTGGGAATTATTTTATTTCTGTTATCCTTTAAAAAGCCTTACTGTCCTTAGGCTGAGATAGAGGTTTTATTTTTATTTTTTTGTTCTTGCTCAAGTCTCTTCTCTTTATGTTTCCCCAGTCTCTAATTTACATAATTGTTGCCTCCTTCCTCTTTCTCCTCTTCCCCATCTATTTGATATATTTTTTAATAGCTGCCTTCACTTCCTCACTTAATAAGAAGGTGCCTTTAACCAAAGCAGTCCTTATTCATGATTATGAAATTGTTTTTAGTAAACTTTTCTAGAATAATTTCCACCTTCCATTCATATTTTCCTGTCCAAATCAGTTCAAGTTTCTCTTCCCAGTCACTTTCATTCATCATTTTCCTGGTTGCTTTGAGAAATAACCCATTCAGAAACACGGAAAACTTGGCTATACAGAGAAATAGTAGACAGAACAGAAATTAAATCTTGTGTCTTTGCTAGATTTTTTGGGCAGGTATGAATACCATGCATGATGAAAGACTCTTAGTTAAACATCTCAAAGGAAAAAAGATTTTCAATGTCCTTTCAGAATGTGCTGGGGTTCAGTTCTTGTTCTAATTTAGTCTAAGTATTTAGCCATTAGCAGGAGTTGCCAGGCTTGCCCTGGCAGTCTCTTTTCTGGGAATTAACCAACTCTACTCAGCTCAAAAATTATTGGAAATCTGTTAGGCATTATTTCTGGAGAAGTGAAAAGTTACAAGGAAAATCAGATTACAAAGACTAGAAGTTCAAAGATGCAATAAAATACTGAGTACTTAATGAAGAACAAGCTTCTGAAATATGGTTAACAGTAACGATGATTAGATCTTGCTCTTAGTGAACTGTGTTAGATTGACAAGTCCCAGGGGAAAAACACTAAAGCATGACATCAGTTTACCAGATTTTTTTCTTTTAAGTACATTGGTGAAGAAAACAAAATGTGTAGCATATCCAGAAAACTAAGAACAGATGAACATAGTTGACTAGTTGATGCTTTTCCTTCCTGTTAAACACTGCTGTTTGAGAAGTATAGGGAAGCAAAGAGCAAGCATTCCTAATGACACCGTAGAAGTTCAACAGGACTGAAATAGCTAATGGTTATGAGATTAGGGTCTTACTCACTACTGAAAATTGATGTAGCTAAGATGTGGTATGAATATAAAGACTATGAACTTTATCCAGATAATACTTAGTATACTTTCTTTTATTTTATTTGAGGATAAGTGTGATAACACACAGGAGTATTTACCCATGAGCTCCCAAATAGCTTTTCTGTTCTTCGCTTAATTGAAACCTACTGCAATAGCTGGAAGAGAGACTATTGTTCCCAATTGTTCCCCCCTAATAGACATTATACAAACTTTGCTACATCATAGCTACTTACTTGATTTTAGTACTGCTATTCATGAAGAAAATAGAATAAAACAGGAAACTGGTATGAATGGCTGTCAGCAGGAAATATTTAAGTACATGTTGAGGGGAAATCAGGGCTTTGGTGTATGCACAGATCAGGGATCTGTCGGAAGGAAAATGACAATCCTCATTCTTAAGAAAAGACTGATTCATCCCAGGCATGTCTGCAGTTATAATGCTACTTCAGGCAATGTAACTGCTGCGAGGGCTGAGTTTTGTATTTTATATGGGGTGTTACAGGGACAGTAATTCCATTGGAGGAATTAAAAAAAAGTGGATATTTCCCCACCACCACCAAGGCAGCCACCTTGTATTAGCTCATTTTTATGTTTATGATCTTGGATAAGAAAGAGATTCAGGAATTTCGGACTTCAATTTTTGCCAGCCAAGTAGACCAGTAATTTAGAGATTAGATTACACTTTTCAGATTCAACTAAAACCCATAGTGTCCTATCTCCACTGAAGTCAACTTAGTCATCTTAAGAGCATGATGTTGAAATAACTGAGGAAAAAGTTACACTGTTATGATGAAACAGAGAAAGTTTTTATCAAAAAATTGGTTTAACTGGGGCAGAGAATGAAGCTAGCTACTAAATATTTTACTACAGAAAGAGATCTGGAACATATACAATTTGGTGCAGCAACGTGTTTGTCTCCTATGTTATTGGCAATTCTCTTTAAAAAAATAGGTCACTGTTTTAAGAAATATTTGTAAGGAGCATATGTAGAGATAATACATTGCAGCTTGAAAGCAGTGTGCTTTTTAATGGTATCATTATTTCACATACTATGTAGATTGTTTTTCAACTTAGAAGATTTGTCAAATTGAGTGGCTGTACTTAGCCTTATGTTTATATTTCTCTATAGTTGAATGCTGAATTAGAGCCATCATTCTCTGTAACACATTGTTGCTTGACTTTTTTTTTCCTCCATCGCTGCTTTACATGTTTCTTCAAGTCACGGGGAATTTTACATGGGATATAAATGGATATAAACTTTTTTTGGTGTGTTTCCTCACCCCACTTCTGGGAAAGGCTCTTCTGAAAAAAAAAAAAAAAAAAAAAAAACAAACAGGTAATGCAGATGACTATATAACACTTGTTTTCTACCTAGACTAATACAGATTTATCCTTACTTAACCTTCAGTATCCATTTTTAAAACATACCTTTAAAACCTCTAAGGAAAGAAACAACACTGATGGTGCTCATACATTGCAACAGGTTGCTCAGAGGTTTTGGGCAGTCTGTCCATTTAATACTTCAGTGATATAACCTTCAGCAACCTAATGTAATTTCACAACTGGCCTAGCTTTGAGCAGAGGTTTGGACCAAATGGCCTCCAAAGGCCCTTTCTGTCTTACGTTATTATCTCTTACATATGAAAATAAGCAAATATTTCTTAAAGTGGGGAAAAGAGAATACTTAGGAAGCAAAAGGAAACATTTTAAAGTGGTCTCCTGTTCAACATGCGCATCCTGACACAAGTGTTTCTGTCAGGACCACTTGCTTCTCCAACAGTGATGGTGAAAGATGACAACTGGCTTTAGTAACAGGAGCAAGAGCATATCATGCTTTGATTTGAGTCCTGTTGGCAAAGGTGAGATGGTGCACTCTCACACTGGTGGTGACTGGAGTGCATCTGGAGCTTGGCAAGGTCAGGACTAACAGCAGAAGTGCAATGAGAGCTCATGTGGAAGGCAATGCTGATGGGTGCTGATGCTGAAAGCGTCAAATATGCATGCTGTTGCATTGAGTTCTTCCATAAGACTGGCCACAGAGGCATCTTTCCCCTTGACAGAAATGTTGTTCTTCAGTATGTGAAATAATTATGAGATGAATATGAATTGAGTGCACTTCCTCTTGACCTACTTCCCAGGCAGGGAAGCAGAGCTCAATGCCCTCCTGCTTAGAAAGGTAAAGTTATCTCTCCATGTTCCCTAGGCTCCACATAAGCCTCTACTGCCTGGTACCAACCACATGGCTAATTATCATACCTACTATGCAGTTTCTTCTAATGGTTTCCTTCCATCTCATGTCAACACCCAGGCTGACTAACCAAACTGGTTTCTTCAGAGAGAAGGTGTTTACTACATCAATAAATGCACTTTTTAACTGTGAAGGTAAACATCCAGAATGATACCATGAGTTGGCTTTGAGAAAGTAGCAGATCATCCTGGAGTGCTCCAGGACTGTGTGCATGCAAGTCCTGCCTCATTAAGAGAATAGACCCTTCTTTACTCACAGGGTTTCAGGAGGCATCTTTTTTACTTCACCACAAAATCAACTACGTGTTCCATTAGTGCTGGGAGTCTGGCTGGGGCCCCAGGCCTTCACGTACAAGTCCCATGGCAGCTCTCCAACACCCACACCAGCCAAGGGCTTAGAACAGGGCAGTAATGCCTCTTCTCTGAAGATCTCCTTGCATGAGGAACATAAGCTCCAGAACTGGTGCTTTTGATATACAGATCTTCCTGTCCCTTCAGATGTCTGTGGCTCTCATCCTGGTGAATAAGAAACCAGAGGATGCCCCAGCACAGCTTCTTCTGGTGT
The DNA here is from genome assembly GCF_964035555.1 of Netta rufina. Taxonomy (NCBI): domain Eukaryota; kingdom Metazoa; phylum Chordata; class Aves; order Anseriformes; family Anatidae; genus Netta; species Netta rufina. The sequence goes on from NC_140123.1 coordinate 143,098,150, forward strand.
TTCAAAGCCAGTGACTGTGCTGGCAGACTTTGTTGGGTTTGGTCTTGGGGGCCTTTGGGCTGACAGGCAATTATTGCTGCCCATCTCCTCTTCCTGCAGAGTCACTCAACAGTTCTTGCATCAAAAGTAACACTGAAAAGGTAGAAGTTGCTGGGACTTCCTAATCTGGATAAGCTTCCCACAAAATAAAGGGTGCGTTAAAATAAAATACCCATTTGCCAATAGCAGTTTGTGCTTTTCCAGGTAAATGTCATAGCTGACAATTTGCTGTAGCTGGGCATTACTGCGTCCCGGTTGTGAGAGCAAAGACTGAGGGTATAAGAGAAAAGAAAGCCGAGGAACACAGCAGACAACATGCTGTGGGGATTCCTAAATGAGCGCCTAGCCAAGTCTGCACAGCCCCACATACCAATTTGGACCGGAAGCAGCAGAAAGCTGGGTTTGCTAAATGATTGCTTAGTTAATCCATAACCTGAATAACCACCCGCAGATAAGTGAGAGCTTATGGCGTGTAAATTGCCAGAATGTGACCTCGATTCCAACTTCACAGGCAGCAGAGCAAATCAGAGGTCTGCAAGTCACAGAGAAGAAAATTGTGCCAGGGAAGAGTCTGATCACAGGTCCCATCCCCCCTGCCCTGTATGTGACACTGGAGATCATACCTTTGCTGCAAGCTTCACCCAGGATGAAATGTGAATCAGTGTACATGAATCACCTGCCAAACCCTCTAGTACGTCAGTGATAAGATAATGCAAGATTCAAAAGTGCAAGTACCGTATGAGCAGACAGCACAGCTAGAGACAGTGACCATTCCTGAAGTTCTTCCTGGACACGATTTGTGTTTTTCTTCTCACACTCCACACTAAGTTACGAATTCTCTCAGCTTGTCAGCAATGACAATTTCTTTCAGTTTTGAGCATCAATAGTTGCTACTTTAATATTCGACATCACTAAACTTCCCATAACTACCAGGTTTGTCCAGAGACTAAGTTAAAGTTCTAGTTTTGTTCAACTGCAGTCTTGTTCCATCCAACCCCCATACTGAGACACTCATCCCCCAATGACAGTTCTGTTGTAAGCATGGATATTTAACAGGGAATCTCAGATTTATTTGCAATAAACTGTTTCAAATGCATTGTTTTGGCTGTGAAAGCAGGCACAACTTCAGCTGAATTGGGTTCTGAATTTCTTAATTTCTACAGCCTAATTAAATGCACCTTATCTAATTACTTATACAAGGGAAGATTGCCTCAAATACACATAAACCCCGCCTGACTTGCAGAAGTGCTCAGTATGTGCCAAATCCAAAGCCAATAGGAGCTATTAATCAGTGCCCTTGGACAGAAAACCATGCTCCAGCACTGCCCACTGAGTGCCTGCTCCTGTTTCCCCCAGGGAGGTCAGTGGAAGCTTTCTTCCCCACCGCTTTCAATACAAGCACAGCTGGCCATCAAAGCAGGTACATGCCAGACAGGTCTTTCTCTGAAGCTGGCTGCAGCCAAAAGACCATTCCACAGCCATTTGCTTAAACGTTGCTTTGGCTTTCTTGACGCAAAACACTTTACGTTGATACCTAGAGTGTCACAATGAATCTCAGAGTTTCTAGTAGTCACTTGAAAGAAGGTGGATGAAAATAAAGACCTCAGACAGTATAATTTTCAGATACCAGCATTTTGCTATCCTGTTGCCTGGAACAGCTACCTAAGCCATGTATTGTGGCTGAGGATTTCCCACCGGTTATACTAGAAGTTCCAGCCCTGCTAGGCTCATTAAAAGGTATAGCACTTAACTGAATGGATAGGAGAGACCACTATTAATTTTGAAGTGGAAGAATCATAATTCAGTTTTTGCTTCCATGAGTCTGATACAGAATATGTTGGACCAGATGGGCAACAGCAATAAGGTCTGATGTGCTGGGATTGACCCATCCAGGACATGTTGGCAGGTACCTGCCAACTGATCTTCCTCCCCATGCATGCCTATCCATAGAGCATTCTCACAAGTACAACTTCAGCCACATGAGCTTTCTCAGCAGCCTGTGAAGGCCAGCACATCTCTATTCAGTCATCTAGAAAGCCCTCACTGCTTTTGGAAGCATAAAACCCCATTCTCTGGGATGCTTGAACACTCTGTTTTGAGATACTGTTCCCTTCATTTTCCTGTCTCAAATTTTTGTTCACTATATGTTGGGGTAAAAACTAACAGGGTATGTTCCTGCTCTTGCTGGATTTGAGACCAGGTAGGCATTCACCATTTAAAACCATGTGGGAACACTTGCTTCAGAGCAGGATTGTTCTGAATCATTGCTTTGGAAACTAAAAACAGCTGGACGAAGTCTATCATTGCTTGCAGTCTGCGCAAGAGTTGCACGGGATTTAGGTCAAGGACAGTTTTATTTCTAAAACATTAGATAATTTGACCTTTAGTATTGCTTTTACCTAAAGCTGAACAGCAACAGCTGTATGAAGAACTGGGCCCAAAACATAATGCTTGTCCCAGTCTACTGCAGCTTCTTTTCTGTGCTGCAGGGAAGAGAAACTTAAGACTCTGGCAGGTTGCTATTGAAAAATCATAGCATATAGTATTAAAGCAGGACAGGCAGTTTTACCTGAAGAGAAATATTATTGGGAGAACATGTGCCAGTTAGGTGGTTAATATTAGATATCAAGAAAAAAAAAATCAGAGGCTACATGAACCATTAAAAAATAAATCAAATTTAATAAAATCTAGTTTTACATGCATGACCATCTTCTGAAGTAGCACTTTTTACAGAGCACCCCTTCTGAGCTTTGCTGTACACATTACTACAATCTTCCAGGCGCTTGTTTGTTATTTTAATACAACAGAAAAAGCACAAGATGAATTCTGAAATAGATTGATAGAGGGGAGAAAGAGAGAGAAACTCTACAGTTGCTACATATTTGTTTTTCTATGGATTCCATCTGGCACCGTATCTTAAATGAGTTACATGAGGCATTTTTGAAGCCCAAATGATTAGGGCTTTCTTGAATTATTTGCCCTTACTCCAACACCTACATTGCAGCTGGTCAAAGAAGTTTCCAGATTATACAGTGATATTTTGCCATACCTCCTCACCTAGAGCTCTATCTAGATAGCATATAACCCATTTTAGTCATCATTGTATCCAAATTCATAATGCACTGGAAAAGAAATGCGAGCATTGGGTAATTAATGGCACTGCAAAAATTCTTGCTACCATCTTAGCGATGGAGCAACCCTCACGTTTACAAAGGAGCACCACCTGCTGGTTGTCTCGGTTCTCGTCTAATCCGTCTCTCTCCTGCCACCCTCTTCCCAGTAAGTACTGAAGTCAGATCACAGCTTTTAGGGAGACTTGCTGATGGAAAAGGGGCTGGCTGCTGTGACACGGGACCTAGAGATTTCAAAGGTGAGCCTCTGAACTCCTCAAGGCCATGCCCAGCAGGAAGCAGCTGTGATGGCACAGCTGGAGCAGAGGGGGACAAAAATCCCCCTCCTCACCACCTCACTCCCTGCTCAGTCTCAGAGGCCTGCACCGAACAGCTCCCACGTGAAAAGCAAAGACAGGGGTCACTTCCTTTTCCAGTTTCTGAGGGCCTTTATCCATTTTATCAAGCTCTTTCCTTATTCCTCTCACTTTGACTTCCCTTTAAACACATGACTTTGCCTTGCTCACGGCAGCACCTGATGGTTGAAATCCAAGATGTTGGGTTTGTGTCAGTTATGCCAGTGTCCTGGTGATCACCCAAGTAGTTTACTATTATCTACTTAATGCAGTTTGCCAAGTAGAACAGCCATACTACCTAATATTAAAAAAAAAAAAAAAAAAAAAAAAAAAAAAAAACACTGATCCTGGCACTCAGTTTTACCACTTTGTCTGATCTTACTTCAAGGGGGATGCTTTCAGAGCCACACTGATGGAGAATAATTTAAAGTTGTGAAGTTCATCTGAAATGGCCGAAGATAAGCATTTTATTGTTTAACTTTTGATGAACTCAGTGCAAGTTGGATAGGAAAGTCCCAGTATCATTTTTCAGAAGTGGGAGAAGTTACTGGCCACTGGCTGTTTCAGTTCTGATCTCTGCCCAGCTGCGATTCCCAATTTATGTGCAGTATTACCGATTTACCAATGGCCATTTTTACAGCACACTATATCACTGCCCTGACTTTAGCACGGCTAGCTTTTACAGCACCATCAAGCTGCACTGAAGGATGGAAAGAAAAAGAAAAACAACTCCATCCTATGAATCCTTCTGTCAACATAGCAAGCTATAAACCCAAACAGCAGGATGACCCCACCCTTGAAATTACTCCAGGAAGAGAAGGGTAAGCCAAACTTAATATTTCTAATTAAGGAAAGTCATCTACTCTATTACCACCTTAAATCCCCTCCCTGGACTTTACTGTTTGTCCTACGCCATAGAGCTGGCCCAGCTCTCAATTATTAACAATATAGTCAAAGCTTCCCAACTCAGATGCCTCAGACTGGTAAACCCTTATAAAGCAAAATGATATCAGAAGCACTAATCTCAGATTGTCCTTACAAAGCCCTGGGTGCCCAGGAGGACAATGTGTTGGGTCTTTCATCTGTTCCTCACAAAGGAAGGGCTCCACGGTGACCTGGTTAGCTGTGTCCCCACATCCTAGTTCCCAGTGCCCTCTAGTGATAACGCCTTGCCCAGGATGCCAGGTTCTCCATGAGAAGTGAGCCTTTAGAGGGGCTTAATTATAGGGCTTGAACCCTCTGCACAACATTGAGATCCTACTGGATTTATGTAGTTTGTGAAAATCCACACTAAGAAAAGATTTTAAAACCACTCTTGCAATCTTCTGCCTGCCTCCTGCCCTGTCACCCTCTCTCATTGCCAGTGTCAGCCTACTAAGGAGCTGCCTCCAGGGCCCTGCATGGGGTATGAGGATATCCCACAGGGCCCACTGCTGCCTTTCCACAAGAGCACTTGTCCTGTGGGTAGATGGATCTGTACAGGGCCTTTTTTCTCCCCAGAATAAACTTCCAAACGTTAATTGTAGCAGATGGCACAATTGCATGGCTCTGTTTCTTCCAATTTACTGGAAAGAGACTAAGTTGCATACTTCAGTAAAAAGGGCATGGCTGGGACACTTCTCCATTTGGGGAAGGCGTGGGAGAAGGGCTGCCTGTTCGCCCTGCTCCTGTTCCCTCAGCCACTGGAAGGCTCTAGAAGAGGGGAAGACACCCAGAGCATACTCCACAGGGCTCTGCAGGGAGAAGAGGGTGAGCAACTCAGCAGGAATTGGGGAGAAGGCTCTCCCAGTGATTCAGTGAAGACTGTCAGGTCTATGTACACCAGGAAGTCTGTGGAAATTGCTGGGAGAGGAACTAAGACTGAAGGAATTAACTCACCCTGCAAAGGCACTTTGTTTTAAACATTAATGTGTCTCACCCAGCAATTCCCCTAATTAAAGAATTACCTGTTTTTAGCTTAATAGACTGCTCTCATAATTCCAGCTTTACACACTGATGCCTTTTGATGCAAGGCCATTCCACTTCAGGGATCTGTCTGCTTCAGGTTTCCCTCACACATGGCCAGAGTACAGGTTCTAGCATAAAACTCACATTGAGCCCATCTGGATTTTCCTGGTGGTTCAGATTCACATAACTTTACCTAACATCTATGGATAATAATCACACGTGTACAGTCTGCACAAGCTAACTGTCAAATCCATCATGAAGTTTAACTTCAGAACACTTAAAATCCGATAGAATTAGGATAACAGGCTCTGACTGAGAGCAGTCAGACTCGTGGAGTGCCCACAGGGAGACCAGAGCCCCATGGTGTTAGTTACTGTACATATGCAGAAGAGGAAGGATTTTCTTGTACCAAAAAGCTCTTAACGTGAGATGTGAAACTTATTTTTACTGAGAATCCAAGACAGATATTGTACAACAGCTCAGGGCCAGGCTGAGGCCTCACGAGCTCCTGGAACTGACTTGACTCACACGATCCCATTTCTCTCCATTTTAGCAACAGCAGCATTGAAACCCTCTAGAATGCAGCTAACTGACTCGCCACAATCAATCCAAGAAGGAGAGCAATAGCCTCAGCTGGACAACAACCAAGCCACAAGCAGAAATGCTAATGCACTGGCCCCACACAAAGCAACACCAGGCACAAAGCAAACAAGCACGGCAGTTCCTCAGCCAGGCTTGGAGATACAAGCCATGGATGTGCTCCACAGCACTCAGAGGTGCTCCCTCTCACCCCTCAGAGCACCTTTCGAGCACAGCACCCTGCACCTGTCCCAGGTCACCCCAGCCCTGGCAAGGCAGCAGCAGCCTTTCCTGGCACAGCACACTCCCAAGCAAGGGGCAGCCCTGCCTGCCAGGGTTTAATGGAAGGGTGTTAACACTAATTGAAGCCGAACAGCCACAGCCATGCATCACTTGGCATTGTCTTACATTAAAAAGACACAGCCACTTGGTAGAACACCCCTAATGTGTTTAAAAGTCTTCCCGGAGACAGATGATGTTGTTTCTACGTGTGACATTCCCAAGCAGCCTAGCACAGACTTGAGATGCTGCTCTGCATACTTCACTGCCCATTGCTGACTACACACATCTTTCCCTGTAACCCAGCTACTGGCTCACGAGTTTCCACATTCACTACCTAGTTTGGCCAGCCCTGAAGGAAAACAAAACAAAACACATACAAGCAATTAGGATTAAGGGCTTATGAATGCTTAAATTGGCAGCAGCACCTTTATTTTTCCCCTTCCTCCTGATGGCACGAGGCCTCAGCTGGCACACAACTGAGTGTGCCTGTTCTGAACAAAAATCTGTAGATTTAACCCTTTTAGATCAAGAGATTAGTTCAATTTCCTGGCAGAGAAGGAAACTAAGCCTGGCAGAACGTGAAGAAAGAACAGCACACATCCAGGTGAGACCAAATCAGCAGGGTATGTTTGGAGCTGCTGGTGCAATAGCAGACAGACACAGACCCACAGGACAAGGCTGTTGTATTAGCACGTGAAGCTGGAAAAATGCACTGCAGATAAACTTATAAATAATGGAGGGACCAAAACCCCTGAGTTGCACTCTTTACGGATGATTTCATCAGCTCTGCCTCTCCTGAAACCCTCAGATTCTCCTCTCCTTCCAGCCAGACTGTCACAGCTCCCTTTCCCTGGGGAGCCCTGAGCTCTCAGAGGGTGACTGGGGGCATGTACCTGTCAAAACCTGCAGATGAACCTGAACCCCAGAGTGGCTTAAAGGGAGGTTTGTCTGCAAAAACACTAAGTAAAGCTCTCTGAGAATAAAAAAATCACCTAGTTTCAAAAACTTCACTGGCTTACCTGATGAATCCAGCCCATGTGTATTACACACCCAAACACGGGCACATATCATGCTTCTACAGTAATCTGTAGCCATGTCTCTCTCCAGACATGCCCTGTGTGAGCCATCTCATTATTTTATAGACAGGAAAATGAAGATCCAGGGAGAGCATGTAAAATGACCTAAGCCTCATAGCAAAGGACAACACACAAGTTAACCTTGGGCTTCCTCACATGGAAGCCAACATGAGCCCAGGGCTGGGGTAGCTCTGTATTGAGTTGCAGGTCACCAGACCACAAAGGATCTTTGCTAAATGCTTGCCCCATCCTAAGAGTTTTACCTGAGGCATCTGTTACCAGCCACAGTCAGAGGGGAGCTAGCACTTTGGTCCGACCCTGCACAGCTCTCACCATCCTCCCACAGTTACAGAAATCAACCTGACCCTCAGCAGCGAATGCAGACACCCTTAGAGTTGAAAGATGTTCTGATTTAGGACCTTGCCCTAGGAGTGTTTTGAATTAAGATGATCAATATAAACTTATCTGCTCTTTGGATCTGGCTGCAGCCTGAGATCAGAACCAGCTTTTCTTAATATTTTGTGCCATAAGCCACCCAGCTCGGGGATTCATCTTAACATGTTTAGCTTTGTAAGCACAATGCAGTGGTTACTGTTGTGCCTCCCGGCTGCTCTTCCATTTTTTATAAACTCATTTTCTCTGCTAACCTACTTTTAATTTTTTCTCCCCCCATAAAGCTGTTTTTAGCCTCCACTTACTTTCTTCTCCCCACCCCCCAAGTCACCAGGATAAGTCTGCTCTGGGTGCTAAACACAAGTGACTTGAACAGGCTCCAGCATCTATATCCTGGCTTTGGAAATAATTGCTCCTGCTAATCCTTTCAAGTGCACTCCCAGCTCTGTGCATTCAAAGAGGTGTCCCCCCTCTGCCGCACGCCCACACCCAGTTGCTCCTGTTCAGCAGCCAGGGATCACACATCAGCACATCCTAGCTGTTAGTGCCAAGAAATACGTGTGCCCCCAAGCCCACTACTTGCTCCTGAGCTGGTGAAGGAGCCTTCATCCACAGTGTCGTTGCCCTTCCTGCCTCTTCCTCAGTCCAGTTTACCTGGAAAAGAAACACTGCCTTCTATTCCAGCTCAGCTCTGCAGCCTGCCAGTCATTTCCTGGATCCCTTCAATTCAGTATCATAAATACGCTTAACGAGGGGGTTTAATATAGATTTGGTAAGACAGTTATTTGTGCAATACATAATTTATGCTGCCCTGTAGCACGGGAAGCCGTGTGCAGCATCCGAGAGTGAACAGATTCAAGGAACTTGCCGTAGAGCAGCGCAGTGTGCCAAGGGGAGGGCAGGGCGAAAAAGGAGAAGCAACCTGAGTGAAGGAAAAAGGAGCTGAAAAATGTGTGAGAGAAAGGCAAGGAGAGAGGCACAGGTTGAGAAAACCACGGAGAAGGAGAAGACAGAAGGAGGAGGAGAGAAGGAGGCAGATGGGGGCAGAGCAGGTCCTGCAGGATGAGCAGAGCTGGGGAGAGGGAGAAGGGGAGCGCAGCGCACGCATGCCTGATGCGACAAGCAGGTCTCTGCAGGCTGCAAGTGCCGCAGCCAGCCGGGAAGCAGAGCCTGCTGCCGTGTCAGCCGCAGGGCAAGAGCAAGGAGAGGCACTCATCTCGTGGGGCTCTGCGGCCTCCTGACTCGCCCCGCTCCTCACCTCTGCTGCCAGCCACGGCCAGGGGACCTCACCACTCACTTCCAGTCCTTTAGCTCTATGTAGGTTTCCCTGTTAGCCTCCTGCATGGCCTCATTTCTGAGCCACAGTGAGAACACGAGGCCAGCCTTTCAGCTGGGTAAATCCAGGAGGCTCTGCTGACAGTCTCACAGCACTTCATGCTCGTCCCTTTATCCATATTAGTGTCCCACCTAGAGACCCGCTGGCTCAAGGGTGAGGTCCCAGCACCGTAGGTGCTGCACTGTGGTGACATCTCTGCCTAAGAAAGCTCACCGGGTTTGCACGTGGGTGTGAGATGAGATACAGAAGGTGGGTAAAGCGAGTGGAGAGTTCAGTGAGACTGGAGAACAAGAACGGTGCTTACCAAGCAAACAGGATCTGTGCTGGCCATTTGCCTGGGTTTCCACTTCTGAAGAGGCACCGGCCCTCTGCACTGGAAGCTACTTTTGGTTGAAGAAAGCTCATCTAAAACCACTGGGGTCAGTTTTACACTGAGCAGTGCCCTGTCACAGAAATGTGGGGGCACCTCAGAGAAAGATCAGAAAGGTCTTGATCAGAACCACTCCTGCATAGGGGCAGAGCCTGAGATACAAGGAAAGCATCCCTGACTTATTTTCTGGGGTTCATCCAATGCGAATCAAAGGCAACACAACCATTTAGCTCTGGACAGGACTCCCAGCAAGCAGAACAGATGGCTATATTAAAAACAAAAAAACCCTAAGCACAACTGGACGAGCTGACAGACCCTGCAGAGGCCGAGGAGGGGGACTGGCCCTGAACGCTCAGCTCTCGTTTTGCCTGCAGCAGCCGTGGCAGGGTTTGCTCTAACTTCTGCTTGTGGAACACAGCCAGGGTGCTTGCTGCCAGGCTAAATAGGAGATAACCAGTCCTGATCTCACAGGGTCTGCAAGACAGTTGGTATTGACCAGAGTGCTCTCTGCATGTCCCTCCTCTGCAGACAGACATACAAAGGTACAACCTGCTGGGGGGCAGGAGTCTGGCCATCTCTGCTGCTCCCCATGCTGCCACCAACACTGCCAAGTGCCCAGACGTGGCATGTATGCCAAAAAATATTAAAATTGGCTCCCTTCATCCCAAAGTGATTTGGAGCTGCAGGAACTGAGCTGGAAAAGCAGAGCAGCTAATAACCGTGCACACACAAGCATTGACTTAGAGCAGGGCTTTCCATCTCTGCCTCCTGCATGCAGAAGGGAAACAGTGCTCCTCTCCTGCCTCGCAAAATGATGAGTTTCTGTGTGCTTTAACCTTCAGCAGCTGATGTTTACAAAGTACTTCTGCAGCTGCCAACTGGCAAATACTGTGGAAAAACACCCTGGGTTTTCCCTGGTGCCTGATGCCCGGTGCATGCCTGTGTGTGCTCGCCTGTGTGCGGCTGTTTATCAGCTGCCATCCCCGCAGTGCGAGCCTCCGCACCTACCCCTCTGCGTGCAGGGCCTGCCTTCACGCCTCTGTTTGCTTTGGCACCCTCCAGCATTTCCCTTGGAAAGGATGGCCGGTAATATAGCTGCTCCTCAGACAGCCCCTCTGCCAGAGCACTCCCACGAAGAGGATTATCATCCACATACTTCTCAACCTCACCCCGTCCCACTGTCTCTTTCAGCCTCTCCTCCCCCAAGGAGAGGGTCACAAAACCCACAGGTTTTGCAATTAGATCCGCTCTGTGTTTCCCCCCCCCCCTCCTTCCCCTCGAAAAATACAAGAGCAACCATAAGTTTTGCAGAATTTTTCCAAGCAGCTTTAAAAAAATGTTCCAGCCCCTCACCCCCTGCAGCAGAACTGCAAGCTTTGGAAAAAAAAAAAAAAGTGTAGGTGAACCTTCTCCAAAGGTTTTCATAATAAGGTAGCTATTTCTTGAAGGAAAATAAATAATAAAAAGCAAAGAATTTCCTTGAAAACTAATTTCAGTGGAAAGTTTTCAGGTAGATTTAGTTAGCAAAGCGGCGCCGGGCAGCTGTGTAGGCCAGCATGCCCTCTGGTGCCAGAGCCAGGCTTCACAGGCCCTGCTGCCTGACAGCTCCCCATGCAAAAAGTGGTAGGCCCCACACACTTGTGGTGATATTCTGCTCCTCCTTTGTAAACCAATTCCTAAAAAAGATAAAAATAAAAGTAGAAGTTGGAAGCTAAGTATTAGCGCACGTGTCTGTAGGGGAGTGCTTGGAGTAAAAATAGAGCCTGTTATAAAACATCGCTGGGTGCCTCACTCAGCCCCTTCAGTGATCTGCGTGACTGTGCCACATTTACACAAGAGAAAACAAAAATGATTTGCCTGAGGTCAGACTGAGGCTTGCCCAGGCTCTGTAGGGGAATACAGCTGTCTCATACAGAAAGCCAAGACATCCAGAAGATACTGCAGTGATCCCCACTCCCAGGAGGGCACACTTTCAACGCGACTAGAAAGACGCCAGCTCTGCCCTGATGACCTAAGGCACATTAATAAGCCTTCAGGTACGTCCTGTGGCTTGCCTTAGGTCTCTGCTTGCCAAAAGGGAATCACAAGCTCCCCAGCGATCCCACATAACCCCCTGCAGCTCCCTGAGCAATCCTGCTGCGGGAAACACAAGCTGCTCATGAATCAGCTCCTGGACCACAGCCATCAGAGGACTGAACTTTGAGGCAAAGCTAGAGCAGCATCGGTCCCATTTCGAGAGCTTTGCACACACAGCAGCAGCCCAGGAATAAAACAGGAGAGGCAGTCACAGCTTTCTTACCCTTGCCCACAGATGCAGTGGTTAGCTGGTGCCAGCTACAGCACTGGCACCCCATCAATGCCATCCTCCCACAGCAATTGAAACACCAGCTCTCTGAAGACTGCTGCTCTGCTTAAGCCTCATGCTATCGGACACTCCAGGTCTGCATTTGTGGCTGCTGGGCCAGACAGAGCACTCGGTAAGGGCAGAATCCATAGAGGAGCTGGATTGCTCTAACTTTAGCTGCAATCAATAGGACTTCTGCAGTGTAAGCACTTCTGCAGACTGGTTGATTGCTTAGCTGCCTTCACATCAGCCTGGCGCCCAGCTTTCACTATCTAGTAACCTTTTGGCCACCTTTGTTGATCTACCAAGTCAGGGCCAACAGAACCTCATAACAGGAATCAAGTGGTTTTTTTGTGTGTGTGTGTGTTTTTTTATTTTTATTTTTTTATTATTATTTTTTTTTTAAACTGCTCAGTGCAAGGATTTCCCAGATCCAGCAGCTCCACATAGGAGAGCAGCAGCTTTTTCTGCCTGCTGTATCATCTCCTGAACAGAGGTGCATGCCATTATGCTCACTCATATGAGAAAAGACCACATGAAAACTACTTCCATAGCCTGTTCGTCTGTGACACAGCTCAGCACATTGCAACTCTGCCCCAATTCTCGCTACAGGTAAAGGAGCTGGCAGCTCAGGAGGAGGAAGAGATTTTATTCAAAAAGGACTGACTTGCCTTATTTGTCTCCACATAAGCTGCTGGGAACAGATGTCTCAGCCTCCTTGTGCCAGTCACTTGTTTGACAAAAGCTTTGTCTGGTTTGTACAGAGTCCTTGTTCTGGCATCCTTAACTCATCATTACACAGAGATAAATTCTCAATGCCCAGCATTGTAGCGCTGCTGGGCAGAAGGCAGACCTCAGAGATGAGGATGAAAACATGCTAAAAGAGACCAAATCTCAAACCTGGCATTACTGGGCATGGGCGTCACTCCGTTGTGACAGGCTCATATACTTGTAAGTCAGCTGAGAGCAGGTCATACCTAAATCTAGGATTTTAAGATTATCCTCACAGTCAGACCTTTTGCTGGCCTCCTTTTCCCAGACATGATACCTCTTTTCTGTTGCCCCAGACATCAGACAGCAATGTTAAAAAGCCCTGAACCCCTGCCCCCCCACTGCCTTAAAGTTTTTACAGGCTCCCCACTCTTCTGCTTTTATCTCCTTCCAGCATCCTTTACCTTCTGCTTTCCACAGCAAGAAATACAGGCTCTGCAAAAGAGCCTCTTAACCACAGCTGCTTCAGGATTAGAAACCACAAGAATTATGTGCTTGAAACTATCAAAAAAAAAAAAAAATATCCCCAAAAGCACATTTCTACTCCCAAAGCTGGCCCCTTCATAGGTGACCACACTTCATCACTCATTCCAACAGGACACAGCCCTTCCTGCACATCTTTCCTCACACAAGGGCAGTATCTGGCATAGCCACAACCCCCCTCTGAAACCTGGTCCCTATCGCAATGACAAACCCGGCACAAGGCTCTCCCAGGTTCGCTGGCTCTGCTCAGCACAGGAAAAGCCAGCGTTGCCCAGGGACACACAAGGAGACCAGAGACAGCAGCACGGAGCACTAGCCATCATTTTTCTGTAGTGCTCTGCCTGGAGGAAAAGATTACATTTTGTGCTTTATCAGAGACAAATGGACCAAAGGAGCACTCACCACTCGACAAAGGCACAGCCCTACTTCCAGTACACGCCTGGAGACATCTCTTCTGCTACTCTGAACAAAAGAGGCCCTTCAGAACCACACCTGGCCCTTTTCTCCAGATTTATAGGGTCGTCCATCAGCACTGAGGGCAAGGCTGCCAACCCTCACTCACTAACAGCTGACAGGAGGCTGATTATCCAGAACTGAAGCCTGTCTGCTACATTGGCATATTGTTGTTATTGATTTTTTTTATTTATGTTTGACAATGATCATAGCTTGCTGCAGATATATTCAAACCGTTTGTTATTGTTGCCTTTGCTGTTTTGTTTGTTTGTTTGTTTGTTTGTTTATCAGCTGATGGCACTCTGAGTGAGCTGAAAACACTTGTCTCATCCATCTCGTTGTCCTTTCATCATCTGGGGCAAGGCAGCTGATAGAGGAGCTTACTTAAGGGTGATAGAGAAAAAGTGGATGGCTAAAAGCAGCCAAATGACCTACACCTTGTAATTAGGTTAAAAGCAACCAGATGACCTATCCCTTGTAAATACCTGTTTCTCTCCGCTGACAAAAACCATACCTGAATGGTTAGTTCAGGTTAGTTGTGATGAATCCCACCCCTTGTCTCCAAGCATTTTGGTGCCTGATGTTTTGAAGAAATGGGTTTCAGAAACAGACAAAAAAAAACATGGATTGTCACATCTGCTCTAGTATTTTGTCTAAGCTAGTAGCTAGGAACAAGCATTCAGAGAAGATCCAAAGCCCAGCCACTGACAGCCCTTTGAACACCCAACTGGAAAAGAAGATCTCTCTTTAAGCCCCCTGAAGTTTGAGGCTTGTCTGTGCCCTGAAGGAAGAGAATTTAATATTGCTTGTAAAATCCCTGTCTCTGGGTAATCTATGCTATTTTATCTCTGGACAAGCTTGTTTTCCACACAAATTCCCAGTGTTTTTCTAGCCTTGCTGAGATCTTGATCACTGCTTGTGTTTTGTGCCTATTAACACCATGAGACGACTGTGAGAGAAATTTGGGTGCTCTCACCAGGTTTAAAACATGAAGCTGTAACTTTCCCAGGCTTTCTAGATAAACCCCATGTCAAGGCAGAATAGAGGGTCCTGTTGGCTTAGGAATTGTACCAGTTTGTGTGGTTTCTCTCTCCTCCCCAGGGCACGAATCCTCACCTCCGGATGAGCGGCCCGATGAACATCAACCACTACGCGACGAAGAAGAGCGTGGCGGAGAGCATGCTGGACGTGGCGCTGTTCATGGCGAACGTCACCCAGCTCAAAGCGGTGCTGGAGCAGGGGGCTTCCTTCCAGTACTACATCACCCTCATCGTGCTCATCAGCATCTCCCTCTTCTTCCAGGTGGTGATCGGGATTCTCCTCATCATCAGCGGTAAGGTGGCTGTCGAGATGTGCATGCCCTTGCACGGTGCTGCTGGCAAAGGGGTGGGAGGGAGAAGCCCCTTTCCCCAAGCCATTCATTCATTAACTCTTCATTATCCTCACATTTAACCAATCCCACAGTTCTACTGCCACATAGACAGTATGTTAACACCATTGTTTCAGATAGGCTTGCCCAGTGCTCCATCTGACATGGGAGTTCTTGCATTGAGTCTCCAACATGTGCCCACTATTAAAAGTGGGCAGAATGCTAACTTTTCCTGTATATCCTACGTGCTTTCTTATAGGGGATATGGGATCTGAGGCCACAGAAAGTCCTGAGGCCCAACCACAGCAGGATGTTTCCAGCCTTGTCCCCTGCATCACCCAGCCTTACCTTGGCACATCCCATGGCCATGCAGTGGGTGTCTCGTGCCTGGCCAGCATGCAGCAGTGACTCGGCTGCTTTGGGTTGGCCATTGTAGGGCCATGGCATTTACATGGCAAAAAGAGACAGGTGACATAAAAGGAAGATGGTTTTCCCCTGCTCTGTCCTCCTACCTTGTTGTAGGGAAGGCTGTGGCCACTGTAAAGCTCCTGGGACTATTCCCCCCGCTCTGTGGCTGCTGTGTCCAGGGCCATGACAGACGTTTACCAAGCAGGGAAGGTGTGCAGGGGCTGGGGGACTTGAAGTCAAGACACAAATCACGTTTTGTTTTTGCACCAAATCACACAGCTCGCCTGAACCTGAATGATGTTGCGAAGCAACCCCGCCTGAATATACTCAACAATGCTGCCACGGCTCTCATCTTCATCACAGTCATCATCAACATCTTCATCACAGCCTTTGGGGTGCAGAAGACAGGCCTCTACCCTACCAGGAATTTTCGACCTTATTAAGTCAAGGGGCAATGGAGCCAGGTAAGAAAGGGGTGTGTCCCCATCACTGCCAGCCCCTGGAGGGGCTCTCAGCATCATTGAAAGGTGGAAGGCAATGCTGCATGGACACACAAAACCTTCCCAGAGGCATGCTGTTGTCCTGCGGGCACCCAGGGTCATTGAACGGTTTCCTTGTTCAATGGGAGAAGGAGGATTTCCTTGCTTGGTCTGTAAAGCGAGAACACCAAACACCCCGGCTGATGGAGTTTCAGAGGACTGTGGATCTCATGCTAGATACTGATAGCAGTTGTGATCTAGAGCTAAATTTGGGAAAGACAACCGGGCTCGTTCTGGGAGGTATCCGAAGATGCAGCATTATCTGAGTAGAAAAAAGGGAAGGTGCTTGGGAGGCAGTGGGGAAAGGGGCTCTTAACCATGATCAGTGTGGTTTGGCGGGGACCATTTTAAGAAGCTAAATCTTATTTTCAGGAGAGAGCCTTGTGAATGAGTTCAACCAAACACTCGGGTTCAGAAGTCAGGTCAGATGAAGGAATGGCATCTTCTTAGGTCAAAAGTCCTTTAGGTCAAGTAGCAAAGTTCGAATGTCTTGCTTATTTGTCATGCCATGTGTAAACACAGCTTAGAAGGAATAAACTGGGGCAACAGCCAGCAAGAAAGCTTGATAGACGCATAACACAATGAGGGAGGAAGCATTTGGGACTCACCATGAAGGCCCAAATCCTGCACAAAACACCACTGCCTTGGGGCCTAGCGGGGTGGGAGCGCTGAGGAGCTGCAGCCCCCACGCACAGCGGTGGCCGTGGTGCCGAGTGACCTGCTCCATCCTGTGTGCCCCCCTGCCAGTGTGGCATGGAGGGGCCTGCCCCGACCTTACGGTGTTTCTGTGTGTCCCACAGGACCTGAGCCACGTGCCTGGAGGTGGATGGAAGCTCCCCTCTTTGTTTGCACCACCTCGGCAGGACCCCGTCAATGAATGGAGAGAACTGGGTGAAACTTTCAGAACCTGTCTGCGCTTCCTGGCATGGCAGCCCCTTGCTGTGACGTTCACACAGTTCTGCAAGGGTGACAGCTTCCACTGCTATCTGAAACTAGAGGAAACTTTGCAGTGATTTCTAGAGAAAGCTGCAGGAACAGCAGCAGGTACACGATTTCAAAGCGTACTTCTGTAAATCTCGTCTCGTATTTTAGCTGCCTGCTTCACATATCCAGCATTGGCTCATTTTGTAGAGAAGACCGGACAATTTACTTTGTAGGATAAATAAACATAAAATGTCCAGCTTTTTGGCTCAGGCATAATTTGCTATATTTAAAGCAGTGCTGTCTAATAGTTTACCTCCCAAATGTAGGAACGGATTTCTCAAACTAAAAAAAAATGGTTCTCATGGGAGGATAGGGAAGTGTGTGTATGTCAGCATGGCTAAAAAGAGTTCAACTATTTTCCTAGTTGTTTAAAAATAAAATTAAATGAGAAACAGTTATGAAAACAATCATATATTTCCGGCATTGGGAAAGTAACAATGACAGAAAATATTATGATCTGATGTCATTGCCAGGGACCCATCAGGAATGCTGTCTGAGCAGCCTGACAATAGGTAGGAGAAAAACATTATACCTAATGAGGCATCCTAGGCTTAATTGCCACGATGGGAAATGACAAATGAATAGTGTATTACTTTATAAATAAATCACCATCATATAAGGTGTTATCACTAACATATATGTTTTCAAATATCTAATCCTCAAATAACAATATTGGGAACTCTCTTGTACTGCAACATTTTTCCTTATAAAATGTCTTTGAATTTTCAGATTTTTTGTTGAAAGAGTACAAATGTTGGATCCTAAATTTTGTAATTACGTAATCATGCTAAAATGGATATTTTAGTAGCCTGGCTTAATCCTATTTAAATAATGATATGCTTTTCTGATTATTAAATGATTTTTTTTCCTTCGTATGGCAGAATCAATCTGGCTGTTTCATTTTGCATGCTCTTACCACCACTGGGAAAGAACTGACATGGAAATTTCCACATACCCGTCTTCAGGAGCTACCAGGAGTGACTGACACTTCAAAAAATATTATATGATAAGATATTTAAAGATACGGGCAGATTCCATTTATACTCCATATCTGAGTTCACAGAACAAGATTTCTGCTTAGGGGTGGCCCTTCTTTTGCAGGGAGATCATGAGCGACCTTGCCAACAACAGCACCTGAGTAAGGCTACAGGCAACATCAGGTTGTGGCTGCAAATCACAGGGGCTTTTTTGCAACTGCAGGGCAGTTGTGTAGAAAGTGCAGGTGGCAAAGAACAATTATGTTACTTTCCAGAATTTTAATTAGTGAAGTTGAGCACCGTCCTAGTCTGTTCTGTGCATCAGGCAAAGACTCGCCTGCCACTTTTCCCGGGGATGACAGGTCTGGGGTGGCAGGAAGTTTGCTGCCTGTCTTGGTCCTCAGTCTCTGCTGATACCGACAGCAAATGGGGGTGGGTGTATCTGAGATGCCTCTGTTATCCTGCTCTCCTCCAGAGAGACCCTTCACTCCAGAGACACCCTTCACTGGAGAGGCAGAAATGCTGGAAAACCATCAGCAAAGGGCCACTGCTGGCTAGCTGGGTTGATGAAAGGGCAAAAAATTGTGTACCCTGTCTGCAGATCCCAAGTCCTGTGAGTCACTGCTCCAAGCAAAGCAGTTAGCATTGATGAGTGAATGCAACAAAAATAAAGGCTCATCTGAGAAAGACGCAGCAAGGGGAAATTCATTACCAGACCTTTAACTTCAACATCATGGTCTCAGAGAGCTGCCAAGTCAGGTACGGCGGCGAGCGAGGCTGGCCCGCGTGGAGAGGGATTCCCAATAGCTGGCAGAGGGGAGCAGAGGACTGGCAGCGTGCTGGAACGCTTCTCCCCTGTCACCTTGAATTACCGTTTCCCATTTTAATGGGATCGGAGTCATTAGCAACCTTGGCTGCCTTTTTCCTTCTCTCTGTCTGACCCCCGTTTGTGCCAAGCTTTTTATACCCACAGGAGGCAGAGCTGAAGTAAAAAGGGGCTGAATTTTAATCCCAGTAAGCAGTTGCCATTAAAGAGCTGGCTGCCCATTGGCACAGGTGGTGCCAAGCACCCGGCTTGGGTCTAGGCTCTCACCTGCAGCCTTCTGCAGGAATCGTCCCATGCTTGCAGGAGAGACAACTTCATTCTCCGCACAGTTGTCCACAGCACTGCTGCTTTGCTGGGGCACTCATTTGTCCCATGTTTCTGCCCTGTTCCATGGGATAAGGAGACTAGACAGGAGAAAATCTGTTTTGTTACCACCCCCTTCTCTAGGGCACCCTGCCTCCAGGGGTCTACAAGAGGTCTTGCTCCTGGCCAGCCTCACTTGCAGCATCTCATTGCCTGCAGCCTCAGTGACGTGAGGCCACAGGAGCAACATTTGGTTCCTAACCTCTGCTGTGGGGTGATGTGGGTGTGCAAGAAACACGCAGACAGAACTGAGCTCTTGTAGGAAGACCATGTATTTATAAAACGTGGGGGAGAACCAGTACATCCCCCCCAGTTCTGACAGAGAGGTGGCCCAGGGGTCGTCTTGAAGGCACAGAGCCACTTTAAGGCAGATAATTCCAAGGTACAATCTCGATTTTTAACACAAGGCATCTGTATCTAAAAAGTGAACAACATCAGATGTTTTTAGGCAATGAAAAGAGGCGAGATAGATGTTCATACCAGGCAAACATTAACGACGAAACAAGTCACATTACTGTTTTCACACAATGCAGCTCTCAGTCCTTCTTGGTTCCCGTTGCTGAGCCACAAAACAAACCTCAGGCCCAAACACACCGGGGAACCAAAAAGCCCTGACGGTGGAGCTGGCTCCTGTGGGCAGAGCCACCTTGCAGTGCCGCCCGCCCTCGTGCCCCCAGCCTGGCCACATCCTGCTGCGGGGAAAGCCTGTTCCTGCAGCGTGCCCCACCATTTCCCCAGCCGGGGCCCTACTGCAGCAGCTCCCTCCCTGCCTGTGCAGCTGGTACGAAGGACACGGTGTGCAACCCATTTCCTCCTGCCTCCCAGACAGGACGTGGCCAGGATGCATGTGCCCCATGGAAGCCAGGCTCCCTGTAGCACTGTGGGGGCTGTGCTGACCCCCAGGACGAGCCCTCTCTGCAGCAGCAGGGAGCCCACTCTTCATCTCTCCGTTTGGAGGGGAGGAAAAAGCTGCAGGTTGTTTAGGAAGAGGGGCAGCAGCCTGGCACTGCTCCTGCAAGATCACTTGTAGCCCGTCCTCTGCTTGCAACCCGCAGCACTCTCTGAGCTCCTGGGCTGGAGGATGGCTTCTGGCCCCATGGGCTCTCTGCAAGCTCCTCCACGGGGGCTGCCAAGTAGTGCCAATTAGTATTTATTAATCGTGTTCACCACTGCAATGCTCAAATACCAACGAAGAATGGCCATTGTGCTAAGAACAGAAGAGCAGTTGTGATGGCAGTTTTTACAGTGGGGACACCGACCCTTAGGAAATTGGACCAGACCCCAGTAACTCCTTCCACGTCCACCAAGGAGCCCCTACGAGGTAAGAAATTCTGCTTGCTCCTGGCCTGGGTTACAGGCGTGCAGGACGGAGCAGTCACCTGGCCAGCTAAAGCACAGGGACAAAATCCTACAGCTTTGCTGGCAGTGCTGCAGTGAGGGTTGCACCCTGCTTTCTAGTCCACTCTTTGCTGGTTGTCCTCCCTGGTGAGGAGGAGGAGTTACTCATTATCATATATACTATATATATATGACCTTCCCTGCACCTGACATCAGGGTTGCCACCAAATCCACCATCTCCCCATCTGCAAAACAGGCAAAACACTGTTCTCTGCTTCATGGGGCCAAGCTGCTAAGGCCTGGCTGCGTCCCTGCTGCTCGCCCCCTCTGCCAGCCTCTCCCCGTGCCTCAGGAGCTGCCTGACAGAGCCAGCCCGGACAAGCTGTGAGCACAGCCTGGGTGTCTGGAGAATATCTCACTTGCGTGCTCACGAGGTTGTGCCTGTGTCTGCGAGTGAAGCGCAGGCTCCGACACGAAAGTGCGACCGACACGGCGTGTTCCAGGCAGAAACAGAGCTTATTGCAACACTACATCCCCGGGCTCTGGCCTCCTAAACTCACATAATGCATTAAAAAAAAAAAAAAAAAAAAAAAAAAAGTTGATGGTTGTCAGCCTCTTCCCCCTCCACCCAAGGGCAGCATTTCGTTCCTTAGTGTCTCCATAGGAAAAGTACCTTCCCTCATTAAAAAGACTGCTCTGGCTTGTGCAGAAGGCTGAGGCTGCCTCCTCTTAGATATTCAGTGTCTACGTTCTGGCAAAGGCTCCATGGACTGAGAGACAGAGCAGTCTCTCGCATACTTCTCACCATAGCTGCACACTGAAGCTTCCTTAAATCGGGTTGACTCCATCAGTCCCGCAGCCCAGGCTGAGGCAACCAGATGATTTGACAGGATTTACATCTCACGTGCCAGGACTTGCATGTTCAGCTTTCTGCTGCAATAGTGGAACCTGATGGGCTCGCCAAGCACCACGGAATTAATAACCAGTGAACACCAATTCCGAATTGGCATCCACTCCATCAGTCTGAACACAAACAACTCTAGTGCCGTGTCAGCATCGCTCGTATGCTGCATACCTCCACCGCTCGCTTTTCAACAGCTCCCCGCAGAGCTGGAAGCCGTCAGCAGCATCCTATGCCACGCTCCCTGCTGAAGGGTGAGATCAGCAGCAGCCTTTTCAGCATCGTGCAGGGACCCTGAAGCTCTGGTGCAGAGCGCTGACTGTGCTGCTGCGGATCTTTGGGTTTCTGCAGTCCCGTAAAATGGTTTTAGGGGTAAAAATCTTGCCTTGCATTAGTGGGAGTTTTAGGGGCTGAGAATTCGCTCTATCATCAGGCTGGGTCTTCCCACAGCTCTTTTATTGTGCCAGCAAGCGTCTGCCCATCATTTTATTCACTCAACCCTCTTCTGCCCACACTGTTCCTTGCACCCAGCACAAATGCCAAGGCCTGAGGCCACCTCCCCTGTAGCAGGACAGAGCTCCCAGGGCTGCTCCAGAAGTGAAGCTGTGCCAGTTCTTCCACCAATGCAAGCAAGTCTGCTCTTTAGATAAAAGCCAAACTATGCTCAGACCTCACTCTGAGGCCATAACTTATTAAATTAACCTTTAGATGCTGCATAAATGTACAGGATTTAGAGAGCAGAATAATCTGTCTCCTCTTTTTTTCTAACAAAATCACAATATCTCAATTAATAAAATATTGCCACTTCTCCCTGCTAGGGTTTCCCTGATATTGTAAGGACAAACACGCATGTCTGTCAGATAAGGTTGCAAAATTCCTCCTGAGATGCCCTCCTAGCGTCTCTGTATAACCCCTCCACTATCCTCAGGCAGTGGATCAATAATTCAGGGAGAGCTGAAACATCAACCCCTGCCACCTTGCTCAGCTGCAGGCAAATGTGGCTCTCCTGGGAACTGTATCTGGGTCTCAATCCACAGCCCATAATTTACTGAATGAGCACAGTTTCTCATAATGATTGAAGTGAAGAGCACAGAGAAATGTCTAAGCACCAGCAGCCTAAAGTGCCTATCAACTCCTCCTCATCCAGATCTTTTTGGGGTCAGCACACGGGCATGTGGACACAATACAGTTCAGAGAAACTATTTTGGTCCCCTGTCCAAATGTATGGATACCAGAGAGATGGGGCAGGGGTTGAGAGGGAAGGAGAGGGTTTTTTTTCCCATTTTATTTTTTTTTCCCCTTTTTTTCTTCAAGTATTGAAAGAAAAGCTGCATTCCTGTAAATAAACCATTCTGGGCTTAGCCGAGAGCTTTGTTTGTTTGCTCTGCACCACGCCAGACTCGACAGGAAATATGGCACCTCTCCCGCTGTGCCATCCACCAGGCCGCACGGCAGGGAACACGACTACTTCACTGGGCAACAGCTTCCCCACACGGCTTCCCAGCAAGACGTGGATCCCGTGTTTTGGATGCAGTGGCTCCCAAGAGAAGCTCCTCATGCCTGACCGTCCCTTCTTCAGCTGGGCCGTCCTGCTGGAGGGCTCTGGGGGCAGAGGGAGAGTTTGTGCGCTTGGCTGTGTGCCTTGATAAAGTGCACGCCGGGGCGAGACGGTGGACGGTGCTGCCGGGCAGCTCTGGTGTTGAAGGCTACAATGTCTTCAGCTGGCGCCGGTTCCACATGCCCCGCTTCGAGTGGAACCAGTGGAAGAAGTTTCTCAGGGAGAGGCGCTCCACTTCCAGCCCAGCCTGCAAGATCCTGGAGGAAAGGAGAAGGGTAAATGCAGGGGAATCTTGATGACAATGATACCAGGGGGCTTAGGCGTGGGAGATCTCCTTTAAGCAGTCCTGTTGTCAACACACCACAACCAGGCTCAAGAGTCCAGCATAGCTCAGGGTATCTCCTACCCACAATCAGGCATCTAATGACACTCGATGAGTGTTTATAGACCCCTGAGAGCAGGACTGGTTGGGAACAGGCACAGGCCAGCTGCATGTGCCAGGCAAGGAGGAAATCCTATCAATCCAACATGGGACTGCTCAGGGTGTTAGACTTTTCCTCAGTGAGCTGACAGAAAAGACATGAGAGGTCCTGAAACCTACAAACCCAACCTACAAACCCCGAGGCCTACGATTTGTACAGCACAGGCCCCACATCATAAACTTCTCAGAAATCGTAACCCTACTTCATGATCCTAAAATGTCTCTCTGACAATCAATTCAAGAAGACGGAGTCTCCATGATCACCAGTACCCAATCTGCCCATGGCCAACCAACAGCATGACTGGAAGACATCAGGAAACAGCTCCTCTCTTATCACTGGCTGTATTTTGGGTACACTCACATGCTGGTTTTGAAGTCAGGACTTCCTCAAAGACTCTCCCTCACTGCCCAAGCTGGTGGTGGCATTCACCACCTCCATCTCCTCATATCCCCACTCCCTGGTCACTGCTCTTCTGTAATCTAACACGTCTCCCCTCCTGAGCACAAGGCTGATGACAATGAATACTTACCTGTCCAGGAGTTCCCAGTCTTCTCCTCCCCAGCGGTCCCGAAACTCTTTCGTGTTCATCCCTCCGATCTTGTCCAGGTCAGACTTGTATATGCCCAGAAGACCGAACCCATTCACCTCCCAGTAGCCTGAGGACAGCACAAAAGAGGCACAGGCATGTTGGTGCTTTGAACCACCAAAGATTCAAGGGTAATTTGCTTCTGTGGGGGCTCAGGATGACCACCTCTGTCTAAGGGAAATCCTATGCCCCGATGATCGATGTCACTTTCCTCCCCCTGACTTGGGTTGCTTTCCTTCAACCCAGGGCTAGCAGCTGTCCTCAAGAGGGCAGGCCATGCCCTCTAGGAGAGAAATTGATGGAAAGAAGTAAAAGAGGGGCTTCGAGGTACTTAAATCCACTGAGAGCTTTAAGAGATGACTAGGAGAAATCATATCATGATTTTTATCATATAAAGGGCTCTTTTGGCTCTGATCTCAAATGCCAAGTACCCAACACAGTTAAACACCATCCTCTGATGCACTCTCACCTGGTGGCCCAGGTAGGACATTAAGCTCCAGACCTTGACAGCAATGGAGAACCAAATCTAGAGTTTGCAGGCACCCTCCTCCTTCCCCCATTCCCCGAGGTCTGAGCACAAGGGGCTCCGCTCCCTCTTACCGTCAGGCCACTGCGGGGAGGTGCCGCAGTGCAGCCTCATGACCATGGGCGCGAAGGCCATCTTGCCTTCCACACAGTGCTTGCGGACAGAGTCGATGATGCTGGCCGGGAAGTGGATGTGGAGGTCGCAGAGGAAAATGATGCTGTGCGGATCCTGGAACCAACCACGTCAGTTAGGAAAAAGCAAGGTGACTTTAAGCAAGGCTTTCTTGGGGGATGGGAAGACAGAGATATGGGAGTCAACCGAAGAGTCACTCATTGCTAGATCAGAAACTGAAATCCTAGGGGCTGGCAGAGCTGCCTCTGGCTGGCTGTTCAATAACAGTATGAGATTTTACGACTATGATCTGGCAGAGCCAATATCATGAAGCTGCTACTGATGATTTCCCTCCTGTCTCATGGTCCAAGCAGGTGGGCCAAGTACTGCATGGACCACAGGGACTGGTCTCCTCAGAGAAAGGGGCGAGGTCCTTGCTCCAGATGGACAGGAAACACGCTATGTTTGATCTGTTCTGTTGGGCTATTCCCTAAAAACCAGCATGTTCAATATGAAAGGCAAGAGGTAGTGCTGGACACATATCAGAAACCCACCGATCCACCCGACAGCTCCCCAGGCTTACCGTCACGAGGTCTATCCCTGCCTGCAGCCCAGCAGAACGCTCGAAATTCCCCGTCAGCTTCAAGTACCGATAGCTGGGGGTCAGACAGGAAAGAGAGGATCAGTGTGTGCAGGTTGATAAGCACAGAAAGCACCCCTAGCAGCAGTACACCATGGGTGCCATGCTGAGGAACTGTCCCTCACCCCTGTGCACCCTCACGAGGAGGACAGCCTTTGGGCAAGCACGCAAGCTCAGCACTACCCCAGCTCCCAGTGTGCCCTGAGGGTCTTCTCACATATCCAGCAAGGATAGGGCAGTCCTCAGCAAAAGTCCTGCCAGCTCTATTTGTTGGGTATCTCTGGGACCCCCTAGCACTGGAAAGGACCAACCAAGGCTGTTTCAGGTCAGAATACAATAAACCACAGAGCTATTCCAGCAAGAGGAGTCCCTGGAAGTCTCCACGCTCATTTCTTACAGCTTTCTTGTCTTCTCTGGCTTCCCTCTCCCCCATCACTGTACAACTTGCTCTCTGTCCTCTCTTGCAAACTTGAACAAAACCCTGGAGAAAAGAGATGTACCTGGATGGATGACTGCAACAGGTATTGCCTTAGAGTTTTATAACAGTATTATAGCAGCATACATGTAAGCACGTTATACAATATAAGCATGTACACATGCAAGGGTATCATCTCCCAGTTTCCAGCTGCAGGAAGCTGTGGATGGCCAATGCACAGAGATTTGCAGATGTGCTGCATTTGCAGGAGTATACTTGTGAGTAGTTTTATGTGATCAGCCAGCACCCTCACCTGTGCAAGCTAGACCTTTTCAGAGCCTTCTCTACATCCATGTCATCACTGCTGTAGTCCGTGATGATGACGTTGAAGTAAGGATCCTTAGTGACTCGGAACAGCTCTTCCATGTCAGAGATGAACTGCAGCACCCAACGTGCCTGGTTTTTCACTGGTTGTATTGCAAGAGGGGGAGAACCAAAGGAAAACTGATTTCAAAGATGGCATGGCTTTCAACAAGCAAGGCTTCTTGCCTCAAGCCCTGATAACATTGCAGGGATGCTGACATAGGTCCAGGCTGAAAACTTGGACCAAAGAGCCCAGAAATTTGTATTTTTTTTTTTATTTTTTTTTTTTTTCCCCAAGGTGTGACAGGGATTTTCTCTGAGCCTTTTAAGACCCATGAGGGTAGGTTCCCCTTACCTGGCACCACAAAGTGAACCACAGCACGGTGGTTCCAGGAAAAGCCCTGGGGCCAGCACAGCTCTGGCTCTTTGGCCACAGCCATCAGGTGCCGCCGGCGACCCCATGCCAGGTTCCTCATGTTCCTCTCCTCCTCCTCGTCACCGCCAATGCCCTGCCAGCCCCGTGCAAAGATGTACTCGGAGAAGCGGACCAGGCGCTCTCCCTGCTCCAGCAGCTCCAGCTCCAGCAGGTAGCGGCTTCCCCGCATGCGGTCCTGGCGCTTTTCCACGTTCACGATCCGCTGCAGCTGGAACCGCCTGCAGGAGACAGGGCCAGGGTGAGCACATCCCCTGTCCACCAGCCCCTCTCCCACCTCCTCCCTGCTCGGCTTATTTGGCTCTGCCAGGCTCTTTCCTCCTAGGTTAGAAGTCCCATGGGAAGGCTTAGCACCTGTTTCCTAAATCCACAAGCACGTGGGATTAGACCCAGGATCCTAGCCAAGAGAAAATAGTTGGCAAAGGAAATGAAATAAAAGGTGACACAGAAAATAATAAACATGTCTGAATGATTGTAGGGCTGGTAAATAGTGTATTCAACACCTCTTTCAAAGACCGTGGCACAGGAAGTATGTATGGCTGGGTTGGTGAAATTGGCTGATGACAGCTTATCAGCCAATATCATGGACTAAGACCGAGCAATCCTACAGTAAAGACTGGGATGAGCTGCAGGTCCAGAATGGCCAAAATGGAATGAAATGCCAAATCGTGTCCTTTTAGGTAATAACAAGAATTTCTGCTGTAAAATGGATGCTCGTCAGTTAAAAATGCTAAGAAAACCTTGAGAGTACCTATCATTTACACCATGACTGTGACTGATCTGACCCTGAAAAAACAAACACAATTTTAAGAGGTAGCATGAGAGCTACTTCCAGCAGAGATTAAGAACTAATAACTGCATTCTATAAAAAATCCAGAATATTGGCCATTTATGGCCAGGAAAGCTAACCCAGACTGAAACAAGCATGGAAAAGGATAGATAAGAAGATCATGGAAATAGAGGCCAACTCATCAGAAGGGGGAGGAAAGCTGGACGCTTATAGTGGATCACAGGAGGTATGTTTGTCTGCCAGAAAGGCAATCAAAATGATAAGTCTCAGCAAGAAGAAGAACCTTATCAGGGCAATGTAAATAGAGAATACCAGAGAAAGCTGATCTCCAGTGGGTCATCAGAGCAGTGAGAAGCTGGGACATCTTCCCAAATCACTGCTAGGATCTAGAAATCTAACTAGTTCTAAGATGGAGGTACAGATACAGAGTAAGATACTTGGTTGTTTCTGAGGTCAGTGTACTGATCCACAATATCTGACTGCTCCCTTCTGGTCCTATGCCCTAAATGGTGCTGGATTCGCAAACTGAGGGGTGACAGGCATTAAATTACGTGCATAAGAAGCTCCAGTCCTATTTCATATCAGCAGGGTTTCTTAATCATCAGCTGGTAAAATGCTCCTATGCGCTCTCAATGCCTACACTGTGCAAGGAGGAAGCCAGCAAAGGGTCAGTGATGCCAGCTGGACTGAAATCTTTCACCTTGACAGCCACCAGTTTTTGGAGGGTGATATTTAGCCCCCAGACATGATCCGGTGTCCAATAATTCTGATTTTTCAGCTCAAAGAGGTGTTTAAAGCCCATTTTTTTACACAGAATCCTTTCCTGAAGTTTTAATTTCCAAATCTAGTTTATCTTCCAATTCATTCTAGCTGCTCACATCACAGGTGCTCCCTGTGCAGCGTGGTTCACAAGCTCCAGGACACTGTCCCTTGGCTTTCACACTGTGCCTTACCCTTTATTCTTTTGGTTGAGCTTCTTGAGGAAGACACGTGTGACTTCCAGGGCCTCCCTCTCTTTGAGCAGCAGGTTTCCTGACGTGTTGCACTTGAGGTCAATCCAGTCAGTGCGCAGCATGTGGAAGTCCAGGTTGCTTGTGCTGAAGGTCTGCTCCCAGTTCACCGCCTGGTCAAACACTGGTACGTAATCAAAACCCTCCTCATCCTCCTCCTCTGGCTCCCCATCCACCTCTTCCTCTTCCTCTTTTGCTGCCCTCTCCACAGGCCCTGACTTGCTCTTTTCCAGAGGTGCCACCTGCGCCTCTCTCTCACCCATGTCCTTGCCACCAGCCACCTTCTGCTCAGCCACGTAGGCCTCCACTTGGTTCAGCCACTGTGCCAGCCGTGCCGGCTCCTTGCTGGGGCTAGCAGTGGCCACAGGGTGCCTGCCAGCTTTGCCTGGGCCTCCTCTCCCAGTTTGCACAGTGACTGCAGGCTGCAGCCTGTCCTCCGCAGCGTCGAGGTCTGCTCGAGGTCTCAGCCCTTTGGGAATCCTGAGCCCTGAGTCCCTGGTGTAGCTGAGAGGCTGCTCCCTTTGCGACCTGCTCCTAGGAGGTGGGTTAGGCTTTTTAGCAGGTGCTCTGCCCTGGACAACCCTGGCATGCTGTGGAGGGCTCTTGGAGTTGTCTTTGATGCCAGCTTTTAAGTGGGATCTCTTCATCGCTGGGTTCCTCTCTGTGCCAGCCCGGCTGAGGCTTTGGTTGGCAGGGGCCAGCGGGGCAGTCTTGACACCAGCCCTTTTCATCCCTCTCCTCTGAGGTGCCTCTCCTGTGTCACCCACTGAGAGGAGCCGCCGCCGCTCCCGGAGGGAATAGTCCTCGTAGACATGCTCGCTGCCCACCACGCTGCTGGGAGTGGTGCCTGTCGGCTCTGCCTGCCACGTGCCAGAGGGTGCCGGGGGGCCAGTGCTCTCCACGTCCTGCTCCCCGTACTGCAGGTCGTCCAGGTTCCCCTCCTGGAAGCCTGCAGGAGTAATCGCAGTTACACCTCTGGCATCCTCCTTCCGCTTCCCAACCCTACACCCAGTGCTGTTGCCAAAGGCCGGGGAGATGTCTGGCTTAACCTTCAGCTAAAGGTCTGGCCACAGCTTTCCAGGGCAGGTGTGAGCACAGGCTGCCACACTGCACATTTGGCTCTCTCATTTCTGCCCACATTTTTGCTGGGATTGCTCCTCAGCTACGTTGCAGGCCTGAGAGCTAGTCACCACGTTGTCCACTAGAGCCCACTGCTTGTTGGCCTCACAGTCTGCCCTTAAAAGTGAATGTGACAGCAAAAATCTCCTTCCAGCCACAGCGCTCTACCAGGGAAAGGGTGTGACTTGCTCAGAATGGAAAATCATCAGCTTCCTTCAGCTGGTGCTGGAGGATCACACACACGCAGTGACAGATAAAAGGATCCTCCTGGCTCTGACGCTAGGGCCGGCCCCTACCTGGCTGCTCTGTCTTTTCTCCAGAGTCCAGGTTCTTCTCTGGACGGTCCATTTTCATGTACTTGTAGAATCCAAATCTGCAAAGGAAAGGACAAAACACCAGTCTGATCAAAGTTGCTTTGCCCTCTCCAAATGAATTCTTGCCACTGCTACAGAGGAGATGGCCAATTACTCTGATCACATCTACCCATCCTCTCTAGACTCTCCTTTTGCAGCAAGTCACCGGCTATTATCATCAGCCTCTTTCAGATCTTGGGGCAATCAGATCTTACTCTGTACTGTCAAAGAAATCAGCTTTTCTTGATTATCATCCCAGTTTTTCAGACGTTTTCTTGAGTGCTGCTCCATGTGCACAAGAGGAAATTCCAACGCAAGTACACTGAAACACTGCTTTAGCCTCCCTTAAACTGCTCCTTAAAGCTCACTTACAATGTAGTACCTAAGGCATTGTGCTGCAAGCCTGGCTCAGGCAGATAACTGTAATGATCTCCCTCTCTCTTTTCTCCCTTTCTCTTTTCACACTGTCTGTGTGCTGTCCCATCACGTGCCTGTGTTTTGAGCTTTTGGGAGGGGTTTCCCTCCTTGGATTGTTTCCATACCTGCTTGATGCCAAGCAGAATGGGCGCACGCTTCCTGAATTCTGTTATAATACAAACTGTTTGTCAAAGCAAAAAATTTGTGTGGCACCTTCCAGCCCACAGCAGCCACCTTCTCCATCCTTCACAATGAACCTCAGTCCCAGCAGTTCCCTCCCAAGCCTACAATAAAATCTATCTTTCCAGCCCTCAAAACAGACCTGTGGGAAGGAGATGATCCTGAACACAAGGAGGCCTCCACCAGCTATCTCACTGGAAAAGCAACTCTCTTTATTCTGCTGCCAACTCTTCCTGAAAGCAGGGGAATCCTCACACGAGGTATTTCCCTGTGGCTGGGGAACATGCAAGTGGTGGTTCCTTTGCAGAGCCATCACTGGAGCCAGACCTCGGTGAGGATGAGCTCCATGTTTTTATCCCTCCAGAGAGATGCCTGGTTGTGAGCATGGTTTGGCTTCAGCACAAACAGTGACAGCCATCAGGAGGCTCCAGCTGCTGGCATGCAAGGTTTGCTGGCAAATACGTTCCCTGATGTATTGGAACAAATATGCTCTGACCCAGCTTCCTGGTTAATAGAGCAAGAAAAGTGGCAGCCGTTTCCCTTTGAGACCTAAACATAATTTCACGTAAAGGAAGTACTGGCCATCAAAAGAAACCATAAGTGCTTTAACGTTTTGCAGGACTTAAGCGATCTTTAAGTTGACTCCTAAAGAACTGAATATGAAATTCCACCTTAATTCCAGCCCTCAAACTGCCTCCTCCCTCCCTGCTAGGAAATGCTGCCTCCCATGTGCAGCATCCTACCTTTCCAAGTAATATGGGTTTTCCTGATAGAAGCATTTGTTGTCTTTCTCCATATGGCTCAGGCGGCTGTAATCATTTGGGTAAACAAAGGATAAGTGAACCTGGGAAGAAAGATAAAGCAAAACCCCTGTGAATGCCAGATACCATTCATAAGGTGACCCAGCCATGGTTGCAAGGTGCCCAGCCCTTTGTGCTTGAGGTCTGAAGGGCTCTGTAGGACACACACACTTGTACCCCAGTGAGACCAGTGAGCAGCACATAGCACCCACCTCCCTTCTCTTGCCATTGCCCTCTGGCACGTACTGGGATGCTGCAGACCTGAAGAGCAGATGGTCAAATCTGCCCAGGAGCTTCAGGTGGGTGGCCCATGGTTAATAGGGTCTCCCTCCTTCCTTCTCTCATCCCCCTGGGCAAATACCAGCTCACGGAATAAGACTTACAAACTGGAGGCCCTGGTAGCGCTGCAGAGGAAACCCATTCACCAGGTAGCTGGGCTTGTAGGGGCAGTCTGGCAGGGCTCGGCGCAGGTGGGACTTGCTGAGCAGAGGCACTGAGAAGAAGAAACAGGTTGGCAAGCGTTGCTGGAGGGACCCTGCTGCAGCTGATGCATGAGCATAGATATTTCTGGGCCTGCTTTCTATTTATCCATGTGAAATGCTATCAGATACATACAGTGAAACAGTTAGTACAGTACATTTATTCGCATTGCTCTACGGCACTTAGACTAAAATATGCCTGGGGACATTGTGTGAGCTGGACTCTTAAAAAAAGAGGAGAAGGGTTTACTCTGTGCTTTGTCTCTTAGAGTGGAGGATGTTGCATGCTCCTCCTCTCTTCTGTGGGGAGGAAAAGGGGTGGCCTCTGAGAGCCACGGCGTAGGAGGACAGCCTCTGTCAGCTGTTCTGCACGTGCTGGGGCAGGCTGCAGCTCCCTCCTCAAGCCCTCTGCAAGCCTCACCTTTGTAAAGAGTGTCCCGGGGGTCAGGCTTCAACATGTCAGCGGGGTGTGCCTTGCCGCCCGCGCTGTCGGCAGGCCGGCTCGCGTGGCTGGCCAGCGTCTGCGGGATGTGCCCGACCTCGTCCATCTTTAACAGCGTCTCGTCTAGAAGCCAGAGAGAGAACGGAAGGGGGAGGAAGGGCTAACTCGTCCCCTGTCTCCAACAGAGCCCTACCCCAGCCCTTTCCCAGTGGTGCTGCAAAAAAAAAAGCTGAATGGGAGGAGAAATCTGAGAAAGGAAGGTTTCTCCTGTGCTGGAAAAGGAGCAAGACCCTGGAGTAAGGCCTTCAGTGGCTGAAGAGGTTGATGCTCCAGCAGGGGAACGGATGCCCACAGTAAGCCAGGAGCAATGGGAAGCTTAAGCTCAGCACTGGGCATTGGTTATGTTTTTTTCTTGAGCGCTGCTGCCAAAGGATTACATATCTCTGCTGATCTGGCTCTGAAATGAGCAGAACTGAATACATATCTTAGAAGGAAAGGCAACATGCTGCCAAGGGCATTGGGGTTACTGTCAGCAGCTTTTGGGTAGAGAATAAAACAGGAAACCCATATAATGTGTGGTATAGCCAAAGGCTGGGGTGGAAGAGGGAGACACTGTATGGGCAGAAGGCACCAAATAAAGATAAGACTGAGACTGGAGCACTATGCCAGCCATGAGAGGATCTTATGGGCTGTGAGCCACCTCTTCGACAGGGAATTAATAAGCAGAAAAGAACAGAAGAAAAAAGAAAGGGGACAGAAGACATGACTGAAGACCTAGTCCTGGCCAAATGGTGGGTTACAAAAATGCAGCAGCAGGCTGTAATCTAAGACACTGCAAACAGATGTCTGGATTACATCAGGGAGTCTCCCATAGGCAAAAGTGTTAGCATAGGAAAAAAAACACCACCACAGAAATGTTGGAAGGCAACAGTGGGAGATAGGGAAAGGGGGAATGTTGGCAGGGGAAAGTGATGCTGACAAAGCTAGATAAGGGAAGGCAGGACTGAGGAGCTCCTTAACTGATAAAGGCATCACTTGATGTGCTAAAAAGGGTTTTTAAAACAGGAGGGACTGGGCTGATGTTCTTGCTGCAATCCTGCAGCAACTTGAAAAGACTTGAAGGGGGCACAGAAAAAAGCAGCAACGTCTGATACCACTAGATGTATCCCATTGTGTCCCATGTCCTGAGTGAAATTTGCTGGAAGTCGGTGAAATCAGCAGCCCCTTCACCCTAGTCATGTCCAGCTGCCAGAGCAACCCCACTGCTCCCATGCTGTGGGCTCCACATTCTCCTAGCTCTCTGCACAACAGGCAGGCAACCTCCACTCTGTGATCTCTCTCTCACATCTCAAACAGTTTCCTTCACCCTTGCAGACTCTCTTCTCTTTCCTTCCTTCCTGACTGTAGATTTCCCTAAAATAATGTTCCAATCCTTCTTCCAATTCTCCTGTATTTAATAACGAGTCACATACTCATGTCCAGAGGTCTCTCTCCTAACCTGCCTCCACTTCTTTCTTGCAGTGATCTATATACATGGAATTTGGCTGGCTAGACTGTGATTCATGGTGAAACACTGATGATAAGTTTTGGAAGAATGGGGAGGTGCTCAAGGAGACCTGTGGTGAAGATACTTACTAGCAAAAAGGGAGAGGTATTGGGAGTCGATGACTTTGAACTTCACATCTGGGTCATTCAGTCTCCACTGGAACAGAGAAGCACAATGAAACAAAGAGTTTATACATTTAGCCAAGCCTAGACAAAAGGAATAAGCACACGTTTTTTGTTGTTGTTGATGTTTTTTTCACCAGGTGGGCTCACAGCTTTCTCCTTCTTACTATGACAGTCTACCTAACAGCAAAAGACTCGCAATGAGCTGAGATCCCCCAGGACTTGTTCAAAGCAGGAAAGGATGAAGAGCTGCAATAGAGACCAGAGAGAGAGCAGAACTGTCCCGAACAAACAGAGAAAATGGTCCTGACACAGCCAGGATTATCCCACATAGAAGCAGGTAAGGACTCTGGACGGGATTAGATACATCTCCCACAAAGAGGAGCTGGGGCCTGAGAAGGAAGGAAATCATTACAAACTTCATTCCCAAGCTCTGAGGGGACGAACACACCAGTGCCATTTGCACACAGCATGGCCATTTTCATAGACTCACTGCTACTTCCACATGGTCTGTTCCTTTGTCATCCTGCTTGTGCAGCACCTCAAAGTAGTACCTGCCTGCAGCTGACAACCTGTGAAGAACAACATGTCTGTCACCAACAGCATTAAGGAACATTTCTTAGCTTGTCAGCAGACAATGAGCGGAGAGCAACCGCGCCCACGAATCAAACTAATTCTCAGGGCAAGCAGGGATAGGGCTGCCAAGAAAATCCAGCTGCCGACAGCTAGATAGGTAACTTCCCTCGTGCACCTGGAGCACTTCAGAACCTTCTCAGTAACTCTGAAAAACTCCCTTTCAGTCTCATCTGCTGGGTTTTGGCCTCTGGGAAACCTGGCCAGTTCCAAGGCAGGAAGCTTAGGGTACAGTTCATAAAAAGAAGTCTGAATTTGCTGACGGCTGCTATCTCCAGGGAAGAAAAAATCCGTGTTGCCTTTCTGCAGTGAATCAGCAAAGCAACTGGCACAGGTATGGAAGCCTCACTTCAGCTTTGGTGACATCCCAGAGCATTTCCTTTCTCCACACTGCTAAATTCTTCAGAACAAGCCTGTGTTGTTTTCCCCTTTCCTTGTCATTTCCTGGCCATGTGCAAAGGTGGCTGGGAGTGAGGGACTCTGCTCACTCACCTCACCACCTTTGACTGCTGGCTTCGAAATTTTCCAAACTCCCCTGGTGCTGTCCACTCCTTCCCTGTCTGTGAAGAGACAGAAAATGCTGTAATTAAGATGAATTTCTTCCCTGGTTACTGTGATGGAGCAATAAATAGGGAAAATTGAGCTGCTTCTCCTGGTAAGTCGTCTGTGAGATTCACAACCTGTGAACAGATTTAAGGTCTGTAATCATGAACCTGGGGCTGACAGCTGCAGTGCCAACTGCCTTAGGTTATGTCGCGTTGTATTTGTCTGGCAACTGTGGCAGTGGTGCCTGTAGCAGGGCAGGAAAAGAAAATTGACTAGTCCAAGGTGGCAAGTTAGACGGGAAAGCATCCACCCCCACAGAAACATTCAAGCCTTTGTGGAAGCAGCCACGCAGCGTGCACTGTACCTTGCCTACGCTGGCCAGCAGCTGGAGGCCAGAGGTCTTTTCATCCAGACTCAGCCAGAACTCAGCGTTGTCATCTGCAGCAATGGCAAACTGAAACTCCCCTGTCAAGAGATGGAGGGAGTAAGTAGGGCTCTGGGGTAAGGGCTTGTACACAGAATGGAGTATGTTCCTCTAAAATGCTGTCCTTACCCTTTTTTTTTTTTTTCTGGTAATATTAGGCTTAGCCTTTGGACATTAACCTTGCCCCTTTTGACCTTTCTGAATTCTCTAGTTCTTCTGTGATTAAAAACCAAACATCACTTACAGGTGCAGCTGGTTCCCTGTCCCTCCTGCGCTGGCTTCACCTGACATCTAACCTGGAAAGCTAAGAAGTCTATGCAAGGGCAGCCTTGTCTTTGTTCCCAGAGCAAATGTTTTGTGTGAAAAGCCACATCTGAATGGAGGAACGTGCATGTGGTGCCATGAAGGGAGACAGAGACGTTTGTGTCTGGCTGTTCTGGCCAGGCTACAGGGATGGCAGTCAAGGGCCCGAGGACCAGGAGAAAGGGGCGAGTGTTAGCACGCTGCCCTGGGCAGAAGCACGTAGCTGGGTGACACAGATGCTGTCAGACAGTGTTCACGCACCCGGGGAGCAGTAGGAACATGATCAATGTCACGTACAGTCCTGTGCATGGGAGGGAGGGAAGAAAAGCTTACAGGCCACTCGCGCCTACGTACACGTCATGGGGCTGTGCACTCACAATGGCATCGTTTTGTAGCTATCACTTCCAATCTCTTTTCTTATGTGCTACTCCTTTCCACCCTACAATGGAGGCAGACGTGCTTCATCCACACCAGGGCCACAGCCAGCTGGGCTGCCTACATGAGGGGTCTCACGCCCAGTGGGTGACGGCAGCCCTGTGCAGAGCCAAGCAGGGACATGAGAAGTGGCACAGCAGCCTCAGGGCCCTCACCGTCAGTGAAAGGATGCAGGTAGCCAAATATCCGGAGACCATAGTTGGTCCATTTTGGGGACACTGCCAGTTTCTTCAGTGTAGTTCGTGTCTGAAATGGAAGGTGTAAAAAAAAAATAAATAGATGTGATAGGAACAAGAGGCGAGAGAAGTGGTGGGGGACAAAAAAAAAGGTGCAATAAGTGGGTAGAGGGAAGTATGAGGCTTCTTTTGGGGGAGGATGGGGGACGGTGTGTGATGGATGCAACGGGAAAGAGCAGGTGAGATGAGAGAGGAACTGGAGCTGCTCAGGAGAGGGAAGAGCCGCATAGGGGATGCCAGAGAGATGCTGGGAATGGGAGCTGGCATTCATCAGCCACTTGGAGGGAGAGCACCGAATGCAGGGCTCCTTCACGCTGTGTCCCAGCTCTGGCAGGCCAGCAGGGACCAAACGAGCCTCCTTCCCAAGGGCCACTGAACCCCTGTGAAAGCTTCTCGCTCCCCCAGGGGCAGGAAGAAAGAGGAGGTGATGGAGAGGGACGGGGACAAGATGTGAAGGGAGCGAGGGTGATCCAGATAGGAAGCAGAGCTGGGAACAGTGGGACAGAGGCTGCTGGGGTCTTACTCACGTGGGGGTAGAGGGGGAAGTGGAGGTTCTTCCTGAGCTGCTCGGTGGAGCTGCCACACCAGTCCTCGAACACGTGCAGATTGGCCTGGCCCTGGAACTGGGGGGCAGAAGCAGGGCACCATGAATTGCTGTGTCCCCATCCCCCGGCATCCTTCCCACCTCCCTCCCCTGCCCTGCCAACCTCAGCCCCTGCCCCAGCACTGGAGGGCTTGTGAGAGAGAAGAAAGCTGCTGCAGGTCTGGGGCTGGGCCAGCTGACAGTCTGAACAGCTCCAGGGAGCTGTGATAATGCCAGGGAGAGCCCAGTTAAATGGCTGGGGCTCAATCTGGAGCCATCACGGAGGTGTTAAAGCAGAGACCAGTGCTGTGAGGTCTGGGATATGCTGTGGCGTGGCAGCAGCCATAATGATCCAAGCAGGGAGACTGTAGGGTCTTACGTCCTCCATGAAAGTATTCTGGGCTCCCCCACCATTTCAGGGCTGTTTTCCTGACCCGTGGAAGAGGGGACACCCTCAGGAGGGGAGGTGGCAGACCTCCTCAAAGCCTGTCTGCGAGGTGAAGCTCAGGGAGGACAGCGGGGAGAGGCAACTGCTCTGGGAGACGGATGTATGAGCAGGGTAAGGAGCAGCAGCACATGGACAGTGTGGCCTCTGCGTGCCCACGGGGACACAAAAACACTGACAGGAGCTGGGGTCCAGGCAGCAGAGGAGGGTGTGCAGGGGTGGCTGTCCCTGCTACCCCACCAGCCCCACGGGGAGAGGCTTTCTGTGCCTGACGGGGACCTGCACCACAGATCTGCTGGGAAAAGCCTGGTGGCTTGGCTGCTGTGGGATTGCAGATGTGTGCTCCTTGAGGAACAGGCTTTATTTTGTCACAGCCAACCGTAAAGGAAGGGCTGGCTGCCTCCCAGGGCAGCCCAGGCTCTCCGCGTGCAACCAGTGGAGCGGGATGCTGAAACCTTCCTTGCGGGGTTGGCATCCAAAAGCGGAGAATAAATAAGCTGGAGACTGTACAGGCAACCTTAGATGGGGAAATGCTGAAGAAAGGAATAGGTTGCCTTGGGACTGGGGAGGTTTTCCACAGCTGTCTTGCCTATATAAGGAGCTACAGAGCCCAGCCAAGGCTCTGCGAGCAGGGCTTGGAAACATCTGAATAGCACCCAAATGTCTACAGATGGCAGCAAATTTCTAGTTTTGGTCAGGGAAGTCTCTCGAGCAGGGCTGCAACAGCGTGGTGGAGGAGGATCTAGCCCCTCCATGCACTTCTGGCAGAGAAACCATTTAGCAGAGTTATTTTTCCCAGGACAGCAGGTTGGGGTTTGGTTCTGTAATAAACTGGGGCCTGAAGGAAGGACGTGGAGCAGACTTGGCCAGGCCCCAGCTTATGCAGTAATGCTCTTTGTGAGCTGTGGGCTTTAGTCATGCACGTGAAAATCATCTCCGCGTGCCAGGCAAAACACATTCATAACCACTGCTGCTCTCGAGTGGTCTTTTGTCAGCCTGCTCTCACTGCCGGGGCTTAGGTGATGTCTGGATGTCCCTTTTGTTCCCCCCCGCCTCTGCTGACATCCCTCAGCCCACACTCTGCCCATCGGGCAAGAGAAAAAGCAGAGGGACAAAGCAGATGTAATTTCCCCAAGTGATGCTGCACAGAATGAGAGAGGAACTGTGCAGAGGGCTCGGGGCAATGGCTGTAGCCAAGAGAAACTTGGGGCTCTGCAGGGAGCTGCGATATGAATCAATCACTGCCAGCGTGACACCGACTTGGAACCTAATTGCTGGTCAGTCCCATGCACCCTGGTGAAATCCAGGTTCATACCCAAGGGTCTTACACTGTTTTCTCCCCCAAATCAAATAACAGTTGCTGTTTCTTGTGGAATATGAGCTGAGGTGAATAAGCTGGGCTCCCCCAGCTAGTCTCTGCCAGGAATCGAGTCTTGCAGCAGTGGCTTTGTTGCTATCCACAAGAGATGCTGTTTTTTCTTCGGAGAGCACTGTTTGCACACTGCAGATAGCAGCCTCAGATCTCTATCAAATGCAGCACAACACTCCCACACCGTGGACAGGC
This sequence comes from Netta rufina, assembly GCF_964035555.1. NCBI lineage: Eukaryota > Metazoa > Chordata > Aves > Anseriformes > Anatidae > Netta > Netta rufina. The sequence continues at coordinate 143,136,935 of NC_140123.1, forward strand.
TGGTGCTGCACTGCCTTCCTGGCAAAGACACCCAGGAGATGCTCCTGAGACTCAGCGCTGTAACAGAGCTACCCTGGCTTTGGAAAGGGGTAGCCCAAACACCAAAGCAGATCCGTACGAGGGAATTCCCAAAAGAGTGCCCAGATCTGCTCCTTTGCAGGGGAAAATTGGAGCAGCCCCTCCTAATGCAAAACTTTACTGCAGAGCTTTGGCAGTGGGCAGCCTAATAAAGGTAAGGCAGACAGCCCCGCACCAAGTGCTCTGTCAGTGCTGTGAGAGATTTCTAGCCCGACATCCCCACCTCCAATGTCTTTACAAAGGCACCTAAGAGGAGTTTCTCGCAGGAACTAACGTGACTGCTTCATTTTCCTGTACTCACAACATTTAGAAATAATTAACTGGTAAATAATAAGCATTTCTTGCACATATATAATCTTAGAATGGCTCGGGTTAGAAAGGACCTGAAAGATCACCCAGTTCCAACCCCTGCCAGGGGCAGGGATGTAGTTTCAGTCTTTTCTAAAGCGGTTCTTCTCCTATTCTGCAGCAGCCTACTTTACTGTTTCCTCTGAAGGGGAAAAGAAGAATGTTATTGACAGATACATGCTGGCTGCCCAAAATGCTGCTCTGGAAGTGAAAACTGAGCTACGCTTTAATTTTAGGCCCCCAGGAGTCATGAGTGCAGCAGCTGTTTTGAAACCCTATCACCTCTGTGCCTCCAGCTCGCCTCATGGCTGCCCAGTGCAGGCAGCTGAGAAATTCCTCTGTTTGCTATTTGGGTCCCCTCTGGAACAGGCAGAAAATAATCTGCTTGGGGTGTTTGCTGCAGTTTGCAGCAATAAACGACACCGTCATTCACAATCCATGCACAGAGCTCCTGAGAAACATTGATGGACTTTTTCTGAGTTTGAAAATTAGTTGCAAGCTGGGAAATCAAAGGGTTTGAAAGTTACAGCCTGGTAAATAACAAGTTAAGTTGTCCTGCTCCCCGTAACAGCATCTGCTTTGGAAATTTTGGACAGACTTGCTTGGCCAGCACCAAGAATAGAAGCCCAGGGGCTGGGCCATAAACGGGAGCTGGCATTACGCGGTCTGTGCCTTCCCATCTGCTCAGGCTCCTTCTGCTGCTTGGGTCCCTCCTTTCCAGCCCCACCTCCCCACTGCTTATCTCCACCCCACTAACACAGCAGCGTTGCAAGAACCCAGCTGGGATCCAAAACGGCCACGGGTCATGCACCAAGGGCACTGTTGGCACAGCACATGTGCTCCACGAGCACGTCCCCGGGAGCTGTTCTTCCCCAGGAGGTCTGGGCAGGCCAATTCCCCTGAGCACGGCGTCATGGGCACGCAGCGAGGAGTGCCAGGAGCCCCGAGGAAGGAGCAGAGGCTGGTGCCATGCTGGGACAGGATGGGGAAGCGAGGTCTTTCCTAATTTAATCCTGGCCAGCCTTGGCATCTCAGAGGCAAATCAGCTGCGTGCAACCCCAGGAATGCGCAGCGCCGGGGATGATAAATGCGGCACAGAGAGGGCCTGAGCTGGGGAAGAAAGGCGACGTTGTGCTGCGAACCCAAACTCCCGAAGCTGAGTTCATAAGCCTCTTCTGTCTCTGTAGGGTGGCTGCTGCCCCTCCTCCTGCCCGGGCCAGCTCCCCCAGCTGGGGGACGTTCAGCAGCAAGCAGCTGGGCTCTGCTGCGAGCTCTGCAGCCACTTGTGGGAATCCATCAAGATGAGGCAGCGTGTAACACTTTTAGGGGTTCCCTACATGTGCACTTTCCCACCACATTATCCACATCTGAAGATTCAAACCACCTCTTTCATCTCCTGATACCGAAAGAGGAAAACTGAAACCTGTCCTCCTCTGGTCATGCTGGCTGTCAGCGCTCCCTGCGACCCTGTTAATTATTCACGTTTGTCAAGAACATACCTCTGTTCACACAAAGCCCAGCTCCATGACCTGTGGGAGGCAAACTGCCTGCCCTCGCCCCAGGATCCAGGATGCAATTAAGTGCTTAGAGATGCTGCCGGGAGGGCACAATGGGATCATAGGCCCCAGGTAATTAATTTGGGCAGAGTTACAGGAAAACTTAATCCCTGGGTCAGGAGAAATGTGCGCTTTGCTCCCCAGCCTGCAGCAGCAGCCCTCTACCTGGCAGGGCTCTCCTCCCCAACAGGGAGCAGTGTGGGACCAGGCACGCAGCACCTTCACAGGCACATCCCACCCCAAGTCCTGCCCCTTCCCCTGGGGCAGGCAGGGCACCAAGCTGGCACCCAGGCCTGGTGCCAAGCAGGGAGCAAGGCAAGCTGCTGTACACAGCACCCACCTTCTCCCAAGCCACACTGCTCACCCCACCAGGTGCATTTCTAGCCCAGAAACAGCTCACTGCACACCACAGCTGGCAGATTTCAAGGCTAACAGGCTTTTGAGAAATCACCAGGAGGTGGAAATCAGAGCCAACAGGCTAAGCCTGTGCGAAGCAATGGGGATGCCACGCTGAGCCTGTAGTGCCCGGTGCTGTGGGATGAGGGAGCAGTAAATGCACCGTGTCAGCCCTGTGTGCTGCAGCAGCTTTGGCCCTGAGTGAGCTCTCCATGAGCCCACTTGTCTGGGAGGCAGCCCCTTCTAATTGGTGCTGGTCTCTAATCACCTCGAGGAATTTAGGCAGCTGACTCCATTAGCCAAATGCCCCCTGGCTGGTGTCCCTCTCATTATCGTCAGGCTGCATTGCTCCCTTATCTGAAGAGGAATGGCGAGATAAGGGGACAGCAGAGGAAAGAATAAATGAGGCGTGAAAGAAACAAAGGGAACATTTGCCCCAATCTTCAAGGGTCACCAGCGAAGGTCTCTGTTCATCAGAAGTGTCAGTGAAGTGGAGAGACCTCTGTGTACATCGAGCAGGAGTTGGGTAACACGCAAATGCCAGAATATGAGCGTAGCATAGCCTCTGCGTGCCACAGTCAGGTGTTTGCTTGTTGAATACTTGGTCCTGTGCACTCCCAGATCTGAATAAACCTCACCTTTTGGGGACAGCAGACTGCCTGCTCTCAGGGAATTATGGGCAGGTGCTTGATGCCTTGATGGCTGGGAAAGACGCCTAATTATCATGAATCTGGACACTCCTGTCTTTCCAGATGATTACTTAGGTCTGTAAGTGTCATTAACCCAGGAGGGAGCGATAGGGAACAGACTGTTAGTGAAGCAAATGCATTTTCAGGCAGAGGTCCCTCCCTTCCAATCTCACAGGTCTCTAACTACAGCTCCCTTGTGCAAAAGGCTGGAGAAAGGCACAAACCTCTGGCATCCATGGGACGGGGTTGTCCACAGCTGCATAATTCGACTTATTCCTCCCACCTCTTTGATGCTCCTGGTTCTGAAATACAAGGAGAGGACAATCAAAGTAACCTGACAAGTGACCAGGTACTGACACCTACACAAGAGTCTGTTTGCAAGAACATGCACGAAAAGAAGCAATTTCCCATAACTATTCCAAGGAAGAGGCTGGCCACTGGAGACACAGGGGAATGCTCCTTGGCTTTCTTGACACCAACTTTCCAGAGTTCCCCATTAAAGGGAAGGGATATCAGCACTTTATAATGGCTGCTAGTACAGAGCTAAAACTTAGGTCATTATCCCTTAATTATTTTTTTTGCCCACCCTCATTTCAAAGGGTCCAAGCAATAGTTCTTCCAAGCAATAGTTCTTCCAACACTTCCTTCAGACAACAGCAACAAGATGTACTTCGCTGAAGCACTACAACCTCTCTCCTGACCTTTCATTTCTGCTTCCATCTCTTCCTGTGCCACATACCCAGCCAGCTTCACATCACCACTGCAGCTGAGCACGTCTAAAATAACTCAATTGACTACAGTGGAGTCTTTGTACACTCGCACTGCTGTAAGCCAGCTCAGATTTTGCTCTCTGGCATGCTCTCTTTTCTTCACGTAGAGAGAGCTGTCTCGTGGGGCCACCATGAGAAAGGAAGGCTTGTCCTCCCAAATGTTCAGAAGATATCCCGAGTCTCCTCACCTGCTGTCCTATCTTCTGACGATAGTTAAACGGGAGGCTTGGGTCCCCACCCGGGACATTTGTGTCTGCCAGAGCCTTAGCCAGTTCCCTCCAGTCTTCATATCCTGCACAGAGGAAACAAAGAGCTGTCAGAGTACAGGCTAAAAAAAGAAGCTGCAGCAGTAACCAGAATAAAGTGGTTGGTCCCTCTTTCGGCTGAGAGACCTCCAACACTCTTGCATCACCCAGAAGAGACCATGAGTTTATGTGACATGGATCTGGCAGACCGACACAAAGAGAGAAAGAGAAATCACCTTTGTCTTCCTCAAAAGCTCTTCCCTTGTTCTTATTAATTTGTTGTACTAAAGATTTGTCATCGTTCTAAAATGTATTTCAGAGATTTCATTAATCATCACAGGACTGGGAACCTCTTTGTAGATCCTTCAAACAATCCCATTGGTCAAACTAAAGATGACCAATTTTTTAAACTAATAATCCCAAAGAAAAAAAAATAAATAAATAAAAAGACAATAACCAGATTCCTAATTAGTTCAACCACCAAAAGAATATTATTCTGATTATGCACCTTTTTGCACAATAACATTTTTCAATCTTCTTTTCTTGAAGGAAATACTGAACGACCACAAAGACCAAACCTGATAGGACGTTCAGCTGTAACACCTGAAGTACTAGCACTGATGCATCACTACATAAGTGAAATCAGCTTTCAGGTTCAACTCAGCTTCACTCCCCTCCCAGTCTGCTTGAGACAGGATCTGGTTTTGGATCCTTCTGCAGCTCCGTTGGCCTCCTTGCTCTCCCAAAGGACAAAGACGAGCAGATGCAGTGTGTATAACCTTGTACCTCTGCATAACCACCATCGGTACCACTAGCAGGAGGTGCTGGTGAGCACAGCTCGTGCCTCCCAGCAGCGTTACGGTGGCTCACGCCGTGTGGTTTTTGGAGCTGCTAAACATTTTGGCATTGAGTCAGCAACTAACCAACCTGCCAGCAGCTCAGCACTGTGCCCACAGCACATCAGAGCTTAATTGCAAAGAGCACAAGTGCCCAAGCTTCCACCAACACTTCTCCCAGGCTGGTAGCAGAGCAGCTCAAAATCCACATACCGCAGAGCAGAGCAGGGTGCATTTACAAGTGACATGATTTCGATCAGCTCAGTTGAGACCAAGGCGAACCCAAAACAACCCCAGGAACTAGAGGTCACAAATGACCCCTTGACAGCTTCCCTGCCCCATCTGTGTTAAGCAATTGGCCTGTTATTGCACCTACAGACAATTAATGAAAAGAAAGTGCAAGAATTGTGGAAAATGTGAAAGTAAGTAGTCAGAGATGCCACTGAAGAGACAAGGCTCAGGGGCAACTCAAGTGCCCTGCTCTTCTGACATGAGTGTTGGTTTAAGTGTTTGGTTTTGATTCAGGCCCTGATAGATGCTGTTCAGCCACAAATTTCTGATCGAGGTCTTCCCACCAGCAGACTCTGAACTTACAGGGTTAGTCAAAGACTAAAAATGTGAATATCAATTTTGATCTTCTGCATATTGTTTTTTGGTCAAATAGTCTGGGAGTCTGGGTGAGTAATCTACTGATTAATGCAGCTAAGCATATCTCATGCTTCAGAGATTGCCTGTCATGGGAAAGGAGATTTCTATGTCTCCACATAAAATAGCATGTGAAAGCTTCCACCTTGTTCAGAGCAATGAGGCAGAAACCACTGTTTCCAAATGTCCTGCAGTTGGATGTACAGTCCCACTCGCAATGGGGCTGGAACAGTCTTTGGAGCTGACATAAAGTTCAGTGCTCACTCCTTCAAAGGCTCATTTTGCTCTTGGGAGACAGGGGCACACGTTCCTCAGAGGAGAGAGCCAGAAGAATGGGCCTGGCTGGATCAGACAGGAAATAAATAAAACTCGAAAGAAAAAAAAAAAAGTGAATAAAACAGTGAGTTCACTGTTGGAGACTCATTGAGGAAAAAAGACACCAAGAGAAGCAGTTCTTTCTCTTTTGCAGAGGGGAGAGATTATTTAATTTTGTTTTTAAACGCAGAACTTTGCCGATCTATGGAATAAGCTCAACATGAGATGCCAGGAATCAGCCTCTGCTGGAAACAGGATGCTGGCCACCACCGCCTGCCTTTTGGGCTGGTCCTCCACGGTGACTCCTGGGCTCGTCTGCGCTCGAGCTCCTACGCACGACTGGCATGGAGCCCACCTCGGAGCATACACAGAAGCTTGGCTGGATACGAGTGCCAACAGCTGACATTTCTCTGGCCCTTGGAAAAGAGAAGAAAGGGGGGCAATTCTCCGTGTTGTACAAATATTTACCTAATGCTTACATCAGCCAATACAGAAGAGACAAAACAGCTAGAAATTAATCTGGAGGTAGCGTTCTCCTTGCTGGGTAATTTGTACTTTGGCAGGCTAATGCCCCGACGTGGTAGGAAATGAATTTCAGAAAATAATAGCATAAACGCTCCCCTTAGAGAAAGTTCCTGGTGCTGCAGCTCTTCGCTGAAAGGTTGTCTTTTCCACCTGGGGATTTCCATGGAGCATCCTTGGAGGTGAACCTGGCTTTCCTTGCTAGGAGGAGGGAGGGAATGATAGAAAGTAGGAGAAGAGACAACGCTCCTTCAGCATCCTGCAACCAGAAGACCTGCTGAAGCCAACTGCTGCCTGAGGGAACAAAGATGGTCTTCTTGCCAGCTCCCTGAGGAGCAATGAGATGTTCTCAGGGGCTCCGTGGAAGGGTAGAAGGGTGGATAGGTTCATGGCAGTGATGGAGGGGAGGGAAGCCCTGACCCTGTCAGGTGAGCAGCTTTCTCTCCCAAGGTTGATATTTGATTACCCTGCTGTTGCTACTGCTGCTGACATAGCTGCAAATACTACCAATGCCCAGGTGCTCACCAACCCTGTTGTAGCCAGGCTGAATGCTTTCGCTCGGCAGCCTCAGGTAGCAGCAGGTCCACAGGGTGGTTTGCTTGGGAGGCTTTTTCCTTCTGATCTGACACCATCCTGCTCCTCTGCTGCTACAGGGACAGGGCCAGAAGAAACGGGCAGGTGTAAGGCAGGGACTTGTTCTTCATCACCCACACTGTCCAGCAACCCCCCAGCGTGGCATGACACTTTAACCCTCTGTTTGGTGATCCTATTTCTCCTCTCCCCTTCTGGCTGGATGTTTGCAACTTGCTCTCATCCCAAGGGATGTCAGTGTAGTTAGAGGTCTTTCCTGGTGTTATTTCTGGCTGAACAGGGAGGCAGGGGCAGTGCCCAATACCCCCAAATATTACCATTAGGTGCCTTGAACACGTAGTAGTCCAAACCATATTGGGGAAGTTGCCTGAATGTGACAAAGGAGCCGAACTTGAAGCTATCTGCAGTCTCTCACACGCAAATACATCAAGCCTCCTGCCTTGAACACAAACCTCACCTCCACCTCAGTCACTCCCATTTAGCTCATAGCCTGCTCACAAACGCAGTGCACTGGGAGTGCTTTCACCCTGCTGCCTGAGGCTGCGGCTTATAGACTGGCAGATCCTGGGGACACGCTGCCACGCCGTGCTGTGCATCGCATCCCAGGCAGCATGGTGTCACGGCTGCAGCCTGATAGCAGCCAGCTCCTGGTCACCTGGCCGAGGCAGCGCTGCTCTGGGGAAGCAACGCCAACCTCCTGGTCTACCGCACACACGTCTGAGGTCCCCAGACACCAAGGGTACGAAGCATGAAGATGAGGTGTGAACTGACCTCTTGAAACTGAAATGCGGGGGAAGGATGAAGTGAAAAAAACACAGCCACGGGGTTAAGGGAAGGTTAGGGCAGATCATGAATCAAGGGCAGGGAGGCAAAGAAACTATTAAAAGAAAAAAAAATCATTCAAGCGTACAGCTTGATCAAGAGAGATTCTCTCTGGTTACTTATTTAAGTAAGTAAAAGCCATAGGCAGTGAACTCCTTGCCTTCAGATCAAGATCAGAACAGCTGTCCTGGAGTTAAAAGGAGTTAGGAAACCAGTTGTTGCAGAGGGAACCCGGCAAACCTTCCCATTTCTGGTTATCACAGCACCCCACAAAATACAATTGCTGACCTTCTTCAGGCATAAATCACGAGTCGGAGACAGCTTGTGCAGACAGGAATTACTTCATCCTTCCTCCAGTTACATCTCTTACTCACTGCGTTGCGAAGGTGCATGGCTTTGCTGCCCATCAGCCTGCAAATTCCGACATCGCGCTGTGGAGCATCAGAAGTACGTGGGTATGACTAAGGAAAAGGCAGAGTGCTCTGCACGAGAACAAGAGGGAAAATGAGCAGCTGTAACAGCCCAGGGCACTCACGCAGTCTTACCTGCAGACTTACGTGTCAGGTAACACCTTGCTGCTGATGCCTTCTAGTTATAGGAGGAGTATTTCATACGGGAAGGAGGGAACTGATAGGCAGTGGCTGGGGCACTAGCTTGTTTTGTGGGGGATAAAATTCACATCTTGCCTCTGCCCCTAAAATTTTCCATTGCTCGAGTTAAATCATGGGATATTCCTGTGCCACAGGATTATCTAGCAAATATTGCTTACCCCGCGTGAGTTCAGCAGAAATACACACATGGAGATGCAATGCTGGATGTGACTCAGACAGTCCACGTCATCACCACTAGCTGCACTACCCTTCAAAATTACAGGACCGAGCTCATAGATCGACTCCAGAAATGCCACACGTTGCAACCTGGTGTATGCTGGAACAAACTGACTCCTACCACGCTGCTTATGAGGGAAGAGATGGAGGGGGGTACTTTGAATTTCAGCGAAAGAATGTGGACCCAGCTGAGAAGAAGAGCACCTACTGCCTTTTTTAGGAACATATGATGGAGACTGTGATTTTGGCACTGCTAACCTCCACAACAACGGGGCAAGAAATCCTTTCTACTCTGCTTCTCTTTGGCAGTAATCCACGGGTCATCTTAACCACTCAAAACACACACAGACACATTCAGATAATAAAGTATTTGTTATCAACATTATACCTGTAATAGCCGTGCAATTAAAGTCGTAAACTGCTGGCAAGTTCGGAGCACGTGGCAGTCATCTTGCTGCTACAGCATGCTTGGCCCCGAGAGGTCATGCTGCACAGGCTGGCTCCGTGTATGCCTCCTTGTAAGACCTGGCTGTCAAAAGCAAGCAGTCTCTCACTTTTTACATTGTTTGTGCATGGTGCTCTGCAACAGATTTTTCAAAACAGCCGCAGTTCACGTTAAAAAGAGCAGCTTCCAGTCACATGGAGATTAAAGGCATTTGAGTAATTCACATTACGGTATTGCAATTAGGGAGCCAGGCTTCCACCAGTCATTGTCTTTAAAACATGGGATTTGCATCAAAAACATCTACTGACGGAGATCAGGATGTTTGGCTTGCTTGAACTACAATATTTGCAGTGCTTGTAAAAACTGGCAGGTTGACAGAAGGGCACAAAATCAGGTGTCTGCATATAAGTCTAAATTTTTATTTTTATTCCTGCTCTTAAGATCAAAATCATTTTCTACTTTGTGGACTCCATTTCTTGCCTTTTTTTTTTTTAATGGTAACATCTGACTTTATTTTTGGAACAAAGATACCTTTAATCTTGGAACATCTACATGGGTTTCTACCAATTCACTGCCAGTGACCACATCCTCAGCTGCTGACTCACACTCTGCAGCTCTACATACAGTCTGCCTTCTTTTACAAACAAAAAAAAATAATTTATAAAAATCCCTCTCTGGCCCTCAGGGTGACTGGCATGAAAAGCAGATGTTTCACCTGGTTACGATCAGTGCAAGTGGTGTTCTTGGCCCACTCCCCTTCGTCTGCAGGCATCGGTGAGGCCATGCCCTTAGAGACACCAGAGGCAACAAAGGCTGGTTCTGCTGTGGTAACAAGTTAATTAAAGCTAGCGTTTGCCTCCATATATCACCAGCTCAGTGGGGTAAATCATAGGCACTGCACCCAGAGACAGAACTGGGAGGCTTCCTACCCACTTTTATTGCCACGTACAGTGTTGTCATTAGCAGCAGTAAGAACTCCTTGCAAAAAGGAGCACGCTTCTGAATGCTTTCAGCCACCAGCTGATCTGCTCTTTTGATGCTCCTGGTATCTGAATAAACACAATGGAAGCAACATATGTGTGAGGCTTCTCTCCCCTGAGCACCGGGAGGTACCTACAAAAATAAATAAAGAGACTGGCAATTCTATACTCAGTGATCTTTGCCATCTCATTTTCTTTTTGCAACATAATTGTGCCCAAGGAAGTTCAGCAAGTCATTCACATAGCTTTCAGAAAGCTTTGAATACATTTTTCTCAACTGATCCAAACACCGCAGCATGCTAACACTGCTCAAAGAGCTTTCCAAGGGTTTTTTAATATAGGAGCTGTCTAGGATGTGAAACTGAATGCCAACTGTGCCTTTGAATCAACCTTTCTTATTTCTTCACAGAATATAGCTAACCCATTATTTCTTCTATGTTGGATGAGGATTTTCACAATGACTCAACAGCTTGCCACCGCTTCCATGTAGATGCAGCATTCCCAAAATATCTGCTTGCTGCTTGATTTTCAGTCAAGGTCTGTGGATCTTTGCACTGTAGAAAATGTCTTCCACTACTGCCATGAAAATATATATTCATATATATTTCTCTACTGCCATTTATATTTGCCATTTTACTCAAAATCACCATTGCCATTTTCTTCCCCTGAATTCATCTCGAAGGCAGTAATCCACTCCAGCTCAAACATATTGCTTCTGTGGCCTCTGTGGCCAGTATTATTGTACTGCACAGCCTAGTTCAGAGGTCACTGACTCCAGTCACCTTTGGGACAAGAGACAAGAGTGAAGGAAGAGAGGAATACAGACAAAGAACAAGCTGGACAAACATCCACCAGGAATGGTGCAGGTAGGGTTGACCTGACTTTAAGAAAAGGAAGCAAGCTCAAGAGGCACTCTTGAAGGCCACTCCAGAAATATGATTTATTATTAAATATTATATTATATTATATTATATTATTATATATAAATATATAATATCAAATGCAGAGAAATATAACCCTATGTCCAAACCAGACACCACTTTGTGTTGGGGAAAGGGAGAGATCTGCACCTCCAGCCCAGGAGAGCAGGACAAGCCTGTAAGAATAAGGAGAGCTAGGAACACATCTGATGTGGAGCACAGAACTCTTCTCCCATGACTCAGAAAAGACTGTTATGAACATCGCAGCACAGAGATTGGGCCACTGGTGCTCAAGGACGCTCCAGGCTCCTTGCAGCCACCCACAGCAGGAGAGCTCAGCTCCCAGTACTGAGCCATCAGCAGGTCAGGAAGCATCCCATCAGACAAAATGGGAACAACTCTACTGAAAAGTTATGAGATGGGAAAAAGCAAGAATAGAGTTAGAACATCTGGAAACAGTACAGAGTGAGACTTGTTTTTCTGCAATAGGGACTAGCTCCATCCTCATATTAACAGTAAGCAAATCATCTAAATAACAAAGAGGAATTGATGGTGCAGAGGCTGAGGTATGCTTTGGCACTCATTGGCAGGTACACCAGAATAGAGACTATCTGAAGCTGGAATTTTGAGTCAACTGAAGCCCTTCTTCTAATGTTAATGGGTTTTAAATGAGGCTCTAGGACTACTCCAAAAATGTCAGGAACTTGGATGCAATCCCTGTGGGCAAGCTTACTTCCTCGATTCCAGTGCAAACCTCAGAACTACAGCTTCTGTTCTAGCTTTGCACATGGTCAAGTGCCGTTTAAAGTGGCAGCAAAAAGCAACCGGAATTTCAGGATAATCTTCAGGAATGTCTGAAAATCCTCATCAAAAGGTGGAGAACACCAAAAGCTTCATTTGGCCTTAAACCCTAAATGCCAGCTTTCATCTCTCTTTGTGAAGGATGTGTGTCCTGAACCCACCACCAGCCCTGTTTAGCAAAGGAGCTAAATTTGTAAGACTGTCCTCTTCCCTCTGAGTCATCAAATTCTGCCTGCTAGCCAGAGCAGACAAACATGCAAGATGGACTAATGATTTGATGTGTTACGGAAAATCCTAAATATCTATGCGCTATACCTTAAAAAAAAAACTGTTAAACCTCTGAGTGCCAAGGGGCATACTCAGGTTCCTCTGGGACACAGGCTCATAAATCCCGTGGACAAAGCAAGCTGCCAGCCCTCCCTCCGGGCAAAGACTCAGCACGAAACAGGAAGGGCTGCAGGGCACAGACACTTATTTCTTGGCCGCCTTCATTTACCCAACAAGGGTTGCTATGGGGAAGAGCCATGGCTGCATACAGTCTCTTTACAGCACTCCTACCCAGTGATGTAGAGAATCCAAACCACCAACTCCTGAAATACTGCTCCTCCTCTTCCTAGGCCAAATCCCACACCGGTGTCAAACCAGCCTGCGCAACACGCCTGATGAAAATCACGAGGAATGCAGGAACCAGGAGGCGTTCAGAGAGATGCTCGGAGTCCCAGCAAGAACAAACTTGGAGCCATTCCCAAGCTGGGACGTGGCTGAAGCTTTCAGAGCACAGGCTGCGGGGCCCCTGCTTTCCACAACAGGTCCCTGAGGCCATCAGGCGGCCCTGAGGGCTTCCAGGAGGTGATCCTTCACCCAGAGGGGATGGCTGGGTTAGGCACCTTGGAGCAGGGGCCGCCCGCATTACAGAGCTATCCCATTTCAGCGGAATGTTTAACCAAGCGACAGCTTTCTACCAGAGTAATAAAATTGCCCTGCCGGCTGCTTAAGGTGGCTTGCAAGGACCGAGCGCAAAGTTGCAGCTTACTTTCAAAGGGGTTGGAAATTTCCGTAGGACAAGGAAGAGAGGTTCCTACTGCCTGCCTTAGTCCAGCGAGTTCTTAATGAACTGAAGGACAACCGAAGCCGCAGCGACTATCCAGTCTGCCTCTTGTGCAGCTCAGCACAGGAAATTCACACAGTAATTCCTGCGCTAGCTCCAGAATAAATATCCAATGAAAACACGGACTGACGTTGGTTATTTACACACTGACCTGAGATTTCATCCAAACTCTGTTCTCAGTCCCTTCATTAAGTTTTACTGACCTTTTCCACAGGCTCTTGGTACGATTCCTGCTGAGCTCCAGTGACTCTGGTCGACTCCATTCCAGGACGGGATGAGTGTACCACCTTATACAACTTAACCACATACATGAAAATACCCATTTCTAATGTGTTCTGCCAAACTGAAGGGGAGTGAAAGCAGCTGGCCTCGTTACTGCATTTAGCCCAAGGACTAGTCATTAAATCATCCGTCCTTTGCGTGCCACTGACCCTAGTAACTCACAGAGCTCCAGGTTATGTGCTGTTGGAAGAGCATCGGGCCTCAGCTCCAGTGCCCTGAAAAACTTCAGTATGGTTTATATGCTATGTAATGTTTTATGTGAAAAGTTCCCAATGCTGTATCTCCTGGGATGGAGATGAGGACTGTGTGTGCATCTGGCTTTTTGGTCTCCACAAATAGCCCAGGGCAGTCCATTCTTGATTAGTCTTTTAATCCACTTTTTCCCCTTGCTAATACAGAAATGCAGAATTGCTGAGGTTGGAAGGCATCTCTGGAAGTCATCTAGAACAAACCCCTGTCCACAGCAGTCACCTATAGGGCCACTTCTAGTCAGGTGTTGAATACCTCCAAAGGCAGAGACTTCAAAACCTCCTGTCAGGTATTTGTACACACAGATAAGATCTCCCTGAGCCTTCTCTTCTCCACACTGAACAGCCCCAGCTCTCTCAGCCTCTGCTAGTGTGAGAGGCTCCGTTTCTGTAATCATGTTGATGGTCCTTGGCAGGCCTCACTTCAGCATGTCTGTGTCTCTCATCTGTGGAGCCCAGAACTGGACAGAGGGCTCCAAATGTGTCTCACCAGACTGAGCAGAGGGGAAGGATCATCTTCCTCAGCCAAGCCTAATGAAGCCCGGGAGGCTGTTGGTCTTTGCTGCAAGGGCACATCTCTGACTCACAATCAACTTGGTGTCCACCAGCACCCCATGGTCCTTTCCTGCTCCAGCTGCCCAGTCCCCAGTCTACTGGGGCATGGATTTATTATTCTCAGGGAGGAAGAACTTTGCATGTCCCTTTGTCGAATTGCAGAAGGTTCCTGCCAGCCCATTTCGCCAGCCTGTTGCAGCCCCTCTGGATGGCAGCACAAACATCCAGTGTATCAACCATTTCTCCTGGTTTTATATCAACAAATTTGCTGAAGGTGCACTTTGCCCTATTGCCCAGGTCACTAATGAAGATGTTAAACAATATTTGCCCAACTGTCACTCCCTGGTGTACACAAGAGATTGGTTTCCAGCTGCCTTTTGTACCACTACACATTTGTTTTCTTCCAGTCCTCATGGACCTCTGCCAGTCACGACAAACTTTCAGCGATGATCTAGAGGGGCCTTGCAGTGACACAGGCCAGCTTTGTCAGCACTTGTGGGTGCAACACATCAGGTCCCAGGGACTTGTGTCTGTCCAGTCAGCTTAAATGTTTCCTAACCTGATCCTCTTCCACCAAGGGTAGATCTTCCTTGTGGTCTTTCCCTCTGGCCTTAGGGGCTTGGCATTCCTGAATACCAGTTTTACCAGGCTCACATTTTCCCTTGTCTTCGTTTTTGATACTGATATACCCGTAGAAGTCCTTTTTGTTGCCCTTCACATCTCCCTCCAGATTCAGATGTGCTTTGGCTTTCCCAACCCTACCCCTGCACATTCAGACAGCATCCTAGCTGAGCTGACCCTGCTGCCACCTCCTGCACACTTCCTTATTTTGTTTGAGCTTAGTCAGGCATATCCATCCATGAAGACCTTCTGCCACCATTGCTTCTCTTCCTCCATGCTGGGATGGAGGCTTCTTAAGTTTGGAGGAGCTGATCCTTAAAAAAACCCCCAGTTCTTCTGGATCCCTTGCTCTCCAGGCCTATCTCCCATGAAAATCTTTAAGACAGGTCCCGGTGCATGGCAGTCTGCTCTCCTGAAGTCTGAGGCTATGATCCTGCTTTTTGCCCTGCTCCAAGTTAACTCTGACCTGTTCACCACGTGAGGCAAAAAGCAGCCGTGAAAGCAATTTTAAACCAGTCATCTCAATACATTGATAACTCTGAACTCCAAAAGTTTACAGCTTAACTGCTTTTGCAAGTTCTGCCTGTAAATACCTGGAAAGTAGAAGTCCCAATGGAAAGTACTGGGATTTGAGCCAAGCCACGCATGTGCCTTTTTAAAGCCTGTCCTAAAATGGCCATACAATTACCTACTTTAGAGTTTCCAACATCACTGTGAACCTTTCTTTCTCTCCCTTTCTGTGCTCTCAAATACTTCATTGCCCCATTAGAAATCCACCTTATCCACAGCAAGTTTCAGATCTGTGATCAAGAGTCTTTGTGATAGGGAAAAATGAGAATAGGAGGACAAAAGAGAATAGATCAAATGATACAAGGAATAATGAAAGGTCTTGCAAGCTAAGTTTAGTACTTACGTTCTCTCTGTATTTATGAGATCCTGATTTTTCATTCAAATAAAGCAACCGCAGAATAATATCGAGGTTACCACATCAGCATTTCACAGGATTTAGAAAACTTGGAGCAGAATGTAAATCCTGTTTGCTGCAGGATATTAGGGCTTTGTCTATTTTATTTTGTAATACACACAACTGCCACTGTTAGACACACTGTTCTACTTGGATGATTAATGCCAAAATGAGGCAATTAGATTCTAAGCAGCCTATTGTCTGGGAGCTTATCCATCCACCCGAAACCTCCCTGTTGTGATGCAACACACTAAACAGGTAAACTGGAAAACCAAAACAAAATTGTTCACCTCTGTCAGGTTCATTTCTTTATTGCTGTGCCTGGATCTCAGCGATATTTATGCCAGAAGGACAATCTGGCTTATTACGTGAAATGAAGTTGGCACAAGTTCTGAACAGCCCAACAAGTCACTCTCAAGCCTTTGTTCTTTTGGCTGACACCATGAATGTATATCATACACATAATTTTTATTTGCTTTTAAGGACATGGTGTACCTCACTGACTGTCCCAGTGCCCGACCACCCTCTGGGTGCAGACCCTTTCCCTAACCCCCAGCCTGACCCTCCCCTGTCCCAGCTCCATGCCGTTCCCTCGGGTCCTGTCGCTGTCCCCAGAGAGCAGAGCTCAGCGCCTGCCCCTCCGCTCCCCTCCTGAGGGAGCTGCAGGCCGCCATGAGGCCTCCCCTCAGCCTGCTCTGCTCGGGGCTGAGCAAACCAAGGGACCTCAGCCGCTCCTCATACGTCTTGCCCTCTAGACCTTTCACAATCTTCACAGCTTTCCTTTTCAAGGTTTCATCACCTCACTTTCTAAACCACCAAAAATAGCAAGGATGAAGAGGCTGATGCAGAGGGTCTGTGCACTCAGGTTCACATGGACTTGTTATTGAACTGCTAGTGGTCCTATCAGAAACATCAAGCCCCTGGGCACTCTGATCTTCATTAGAAATAAAAACCAAAAAGCTTTCTAGTGAAACAAAACGGTTTTCATCTAGGGATCTCTGAAGCTAGCAAAGTCTCCCTGGATTTAACTTCAAATGCTTATAACTTTGCATAATTGGGAAATGTCAGAGCAACGTTTTAATGCATCTTCATATACGATCAAAAGCACGGTTGACAGAAAATCAGATGAGACACACAGCATGCCCCAGACCCTTAGAGAAATCTGGTTGCTAAAGCATTCTGCTGCTGTAAGTGACCCTTGTGTAGGGATGCCCTTGATGAACATCTCTAACTATTTTGTACCATCTCATATGAAAGAGTTTAATTAGTAACTTTATCCCTGTTGCAGATGTTAAGGAACAGTTACAAGAAACACGGAGAGCATGCATAATTTTCCACTGAACTTTACTGAAATTTTTAGGATGCTTCTAAATTTGAGTCCTGTACTTAACCCTAGAAACTCCTAAAGGTCTTCTCCATAAAGACAGAGTCTGCTTGTGCTAGCAATGTAGCAGAGACTCTGTAAAGCTAAGCCCTCATGCAGCAACACTTCAAATGACAGGAAAAACATCCCAGACAAAACCCTATCCTAAAATTATTAGGACAGGACAGAGATCACAGAAGAGGAAAAAAAATGTTTGCTTGTTTTTCTTTCTTTCTACCAACTCTGCAATAAAAAGGTGACTATCCATCTTCTCCCGTCCCTTCCTAGTTGGCTCCCCACACTTTCTATTTGATTTCTTCTCCCCTGTCATTCCCTTGCACTCAGATACTTCCAGCCTCTCATATTTTTGAGGTAGCACTCAAATGCTCCGATGATCCTCTTGAGACTCCTTCAAGTCCTCTCATGTTTCCCTGAGAGCTCTGTCTCCTCTTTCATCAACTGCTTGCAAGTCCTGTCCTGGTCTTACAGCACTGGAAAGAAATGCAACTCGATAGCATTAATAAAAGATAGCTAGTTCCCCCTCTCCCTTTCATCTCCTCTCCTCTGGCCGCAAGCAATTTGCCTGCTGCAGAGGCAATGAGTGAGTGCCTGCCTGGGCTGGCACTGCCACGTCGAGCTCTGGGACCCACTCCAGGCCAGGTTGCCACCCGAGCAGGATGGTGAGCGAGCCAAGATGTTGCCCCTCTCGGCTGCCCCAGCCTCTTGCCAGCACCTCAGGAGGAGAAGACCCGACAGGGAGGAGCCTCCCTGACACTCCTTGGCATAGCCTGGGGATATTGCCACCATATTATGGTGGCACACCAAAGGCTCCCACCCAACCAAGCACCCGTATCTCCCCACCCAGCTCAGCATCCCCCTGGGGACACCTCCACTGAGTGGTCTTCCCCAGCAGCCTCCCACACAATCACAGCTCAAGACACCTCCAGTTTTCATCTAGAGGCCTCAGATAGCCCATGCCCCTTCAAGAGCCCCTGAGAAACCAAACACCACTCCCTGGTCCTTTCCTGCTCAGTGCCCAAGGCTCTTCTCAGAAAAAAACATCAGGTTTTGTGACTCATACCTCACACACAGGTAAAGCTAAGAAAACAGACAGTGACTAGATAGAGAAAAGAGTAATTAGCTGTCATATGAGAAAAATTTGTAAGAGATTCTTCCCTCCCAGGACTTTCCCATCTAAGACGTGAGAAAAGCACCAATTACAATCTCCCAGCAGACTCCCAGAGCTGCAGCAAAGGTTGGGTGTGATGGACACTAAGCAGCCCTGCTGTCTATTGGCCTGCTGCAAGGGCAAGGGGGAACTGTTAGTGCTAATGTCCTTACAGTGTAGGGTCACATTTATTACAGCCAAGTCTTTTTCCCTTCCTGATCTGACAGGGGTAGCACCAAACTCGAATGGACTGGTGGGAGCAGGACTCAGTACTTGTGAACCTGAAACAGAAATTAAAATCCTAGTGAAATCCCTGACGGCTTCAACACCACGAGCACGAGAAGAGCTGCAGTGGAGCGCACTTGCTCAGCATCCTGAGGTGCCTGCTTTAATCAGATCCCTTGAGACACCAAAACACAATTACAGTTGAAGAGGTGACACAGGACAGCACCTCAATAGCCCACATTTTATCTCTTTTAGTAGCTTGCTCCAGTTTTTAAATCTAAAAGGAAAGTTTCTAACTTACAGTGCAAGCTGAAAAAACAAGCCAGGTTATTTTTTGCTCTTTAAAAAAAACAAAAACAAAAACAACTGGGATCTTGCCCAATGGTCAAAGCTGCCCAGCAGCTTGTGTATACAGCTGTATACAATTTGTATGGGGCTGTACAGCTACGGGAGCACAAGGAACAGAGTAAAACCAATTTGCCACAGACAGTTATATTATAAAGAATCTCTTCACCGCTCATCTTCCCAGCAATTAAAGTAGCTTTCTCCCAGTTTTCTCAGCAATTGAACCACCCTGGAAGAATCAACCCCAACATACTTTCAACCCATGCTTTTGTTTACTTAAAGAAGGCCAATTTTTAATTCACTGCTTAAGAGAACTCAGACCAGGGTTGGATCATCAAAGAGCTAGCCTTAGCCAAACCAGGAGGAAAAGAAAAAAAAGCAATGCCCATGTAATGAACTGTTGTTAAACAACATCAAATACATCTGAGGAGAGTTTGATCTGCTCCTGGAAGTTCCACGAACACACACAGAAAGTGAACTAAATATGTTAGGTTATTTGTTGCCGTTTCTTCATTCAGCTCAAAGAACTTCTGCCAGAAATACAGTTACTGTGCATGGAAGAAAAACCACAGAGGCCCGCCTAGGGCTACTCAGCATGCAGATGTGGTCCAAGCTTACTGAATTTTGCTGGTTTCAATTAGGGACCAGAGCTGGTGCTTTAACCCTGTGCTACAAAACTCCCCTCTGAAAACGCATAGCGTGTGCACAGTACCTCACTGTGCATGTAATAAAAGCCTTGCATAGGAATTTAGTAATTAGCAGATCAGACCAAACCATTGGTTCATCCCATCAGATAATCTCACTTTGACCAGTGGCCAACATCTAATGTTTAAAAGGCAGAAGGGAAACAACCTTCAGAAGTACCTTTAGCTGTATTACCTTACGGAAGAGAAAAAAAAACGTCCTCATGACCTATGCAAACAGGCAGCTTATGCCCCGCAGCACAAATTCTGATTACTCTTCTCTTACCACGCGTAGTTGCAAATATTATTAGTCATAAAATTATCCAACCCTTTAAAAAAATCCATCCACACCATTTGCATCATTGGCTCCCGTAGCACTGAATTAACGATGCTGAAATTACCCTGCACGTACACGATAGATGTTATTTTATAAATAATGCTTTTTAATTTAAGGGAGTAACGCCCTTACGCTACGGGGCAGGAGGCAACCAAGAGACCGATTTCATTTTTGGAGCTACTTTGAATTCTGCCGTAGGACTGCCTTTAACTCTTTTCTCCTCGTGGTAAAAGAATTGAAAAAAATCTCAACGACTCCTGTCACAAGGAAGCCTCTGCTGCCTTGACCATCTTTGTCATTCCTCCTCTGTGGTCCTTTCCAGCCCTGGGCCCTCACCCGAATTAAGTTTCCATCAGCTGCAGGCAGATTTGTTGCTCAGCCAATTTTTACCATGCAGCATTAATGAATAACTCTGGGGTCACTCGCCGTCCCCTAGTGCCCCCTACGTGCCAACATCTGAGAGGTCTGTTTGGATTTTTCAGGTCCAAGTAAACACGATCTGGTGTCACAGTCTCCTCTCCAGACAACTCTGGTAACTTGGAGGGATCCAGCCATTCAGATTGAGGAGGCAGTGGTTTGACCATAACACGTCTCATACTGGCCTGACTTTAATTAGCTCATTGTGGCCTGGTTTTGACCTCAGAAATACTGTGGTCAATCTGGAACAACTTCCCTCAGGGGCACAGTTTTGAGAGCAGAGTTTGGGCCTTGCCATGATATTCAGATCTCCTCTGCACTCCTGTGAGGATAGAGCATCAAGCAGTTGTGAGAACATCTCTGGTCAAAACCAGACCACCAGGGTCCAGCTTTCAAACCCCGGTGCCCAAAGCCCAGCAGGTTCAGCCATGCCAAGTGGGGCAGTCATTGCAGCCAGCACCTCCCTGCAGCATCCTACGCTCCCCTTCCATACAAACGCCTGGGAACATGACCGGCTTGTCTAATGCCCAGATCCGTGTCTATAACCAGAGAAAACCCAGAGGAAACCATGGCATTTCAGCCCGGCTTGACGACAGTATAGGTTGCTTGGCTGCTGCCATGTCCTTGTGCGCCATAAATAGCCTGGCTGAGGTAAGGCCCTGCTGAAGGCCTGGAAACTACACGAGGTTCTTGGAAGCAGCCGATGGCGTTTGGCCACTCATATAGGAAATACACTTGTACAAACACGCTTGCAGACAGTTCCTCATCAGCTCCACATCCCAAAAGGGTGCCAGAGGTTAGTTCATCCACCTCAGGGACAGCATTGACCTGCTGTCTCTGACTATCCCCATGCAGCTGCCCCATCTTAGTCTTTTCCATTACCCACCCATCCCGACTGTTCTGGGGTTGCTTCCTTGGATGCTTATCTGTGTCCCTAATCCTAGCTCACGTTCTGGCTATTTGCCATTGAACCCAAGCCTCCCTGTGTCTTGCGGTGCAAGGAGACACAGTCCTTCCAGGAGATGCTGTCCAAGCATGGCAGCCTTCTTCTCAGTGCCTTCCCCATCAACACTACTAGCAATTTCACTTGTTCGAGATCTCTATCACCTCTATCTTCTCCCATCCCAACTACACAGCTCCAACATCATCCTAATAAGGGTCTCATTCAAAATTAACCAGCACTGAAATGCTCCTGTGTGAGAAAAATCTCAACAATTTTATTCTTAGTTTCTCACATCCTGCATGGTGGATGCAAATGATTTTCTCAGGTCCCATGATGCGTGCTAGCAGCCAAGTGTAGGCTGGGGGAAGGAAAAGGCTCCATACTGCTTTACTGGCCCCCTCCACTCCACACAAGGCACTGAAGAATCAGCTGCAGCAAGCAGCTTCTTGAGCTCAACAGGACTTTTGCCACTAATGTCCAGGAGAAAACTATTTGGCTTATACTGTTTTGCTGAAGGATATGCGTAGGTGCCTGGATATGCGTATTTATCACGGTGTGTGATGGCTTCCTGTTCAGCTATAAGCCCTTCTCACACCACACTTTCTGCTAAACAATGCTAACCAAGTTAGCCTGTGTCTGTACTGAGTCTTTGACTATGTGGTTTCTCGCTCCACCATTGACAGACTCCCAAGCAAAGCGCTTGGGATTGTTGCCCAAGTCCCTGCAGACCTCTGTCCAGCAGTGATGTGGCACAGGTAATCATTTGCTCAGGCCAAGTACATGGCAGGGTACCTCAGGGCTACTGCTGCTTACTGGCATGGGCAGCCTGGGGCAGTACAAGGAGTTTTCCAGGCACTGCTCCCAAGGCAAAGCAGCCCATGCCACCTGATAGACCCAGCACCTGCCCTTGGAGTGAATAAGTGGATAAAAACAATCACATGTAGCCAGGAGGAAGTGTAGCCAGGCTTCCCTCACACTTCTGGGTCATTCGGAGATAAATGCAGCTCCCAGAGACACAGCAGCCACTCACACTGTGCCTGCCTGGACTCTCCCACCTCCACACCCTGCTGCCATCTGTCCTCAGCCAGCATCGCCCACTTCACTGTTAGCTCCCTTGGCCATGACTCTTCAGCCTCATCTCTGCAGCACCTCCCTGAGGTACCACATTGAAAGGCAGAGAGGGTTTGACATTGTTCTTTTGATTCATGAGCACCCCTGCTTCTTTTTATCGTGGACTTCCAAAGCTAAATTTCTTAGTGTAGGGCTAAGAAGGCCCGTGGGCTAGACCTGGGAGACGGCAGAGAGATGCTCCACAGCACCCCAGGCTTGGAAGTCAGCTCAGCCTTTCCTGGTGAGCAGAGAGACAGCATGTGATGCCTGACACCAGCTCCCCGTACAGACCTCCACATCAAAGCCTTCCTGATGGAGAGCTATTGAGTCTGGCCCTAATGGGCTGTGCCTGGACAGGAAATCTGGTAATTGCTGCAGAGCCAGTGGGCTTTCAAGGAGACCCTCTGCCTCCCGGCATGAGTTCCCTTAGATGTGGAAAAGGCAGGCCTGGCCCTCTGACATGCATCAGCAAGGCAGGACACAATCCAGTTTTGAAGTTCCTGTTAGAAAAATGTGAAAACGCGTTACAAGGTTGAAATTTCCAGATCCTCACAGACTGCCTTGGTGCTGTTTGTGTGCTACCTTCACCTTCTAAGCTCAAGGAAGTGACCAGACATCTAGTAATACCTGTTATCTTGGCTACGAGGACACAAGATTCTCAGAGACTAAGAAGGATTTCTCAGAATTTTAGACTTAAAAACAAAAACAAAGCAACATCAACAACAAAAATTTGTTTTCACCTTGGTGAGCTACAAGTGAAACCCTTTGGATCTTTGCTTCCTCAGATATAATGGCTTCTTTGTGCTTCCCTTATGAAGGTGTCCAGCACCTCCAGGTACCTGCATACCTGCCAGCACTGGAAAACTACAGAAACATCCAGGGAGAGGAACAGGAAGGTCTTGTAAATTTGATTAAGTAAAAATGAGATTAAGAAAGCCTCTGAAAAAAACAACTGAGGAACAGGATACTAAAATGGATACGAGTATGCTCCCCTGATTCTCTCTCCTTTGGGAGAAGGATGCTCCCTCTCCCAGCTTCACTGCTCCAGCCCACGTGGCTGATTGCAGCTGAAACACACCGCATGATGCACAGGGGGAAAGGGAAGGCCAAGGGGGGGCCTGTGCAGAGGAGGAGGGTGGGGTAGGTGCAATAGCAGAGGGGACTGCTCAGCGTGGGGACAGGCTGACAGAGCACTGGGGAGGCTGCCGTTCTCTGCTGCACGGCATGAAGCAAGTCAGCACGTCACTGGTGTGGGATGGGGTCAGAACTTGAAATGGAAACACACGGTCGCAACCCTAGAAAGGAAAATTACAAGAGCCATGGCTGCAGCATGCCTTATTTATTCCGGGATCTGACCTAGCACCTTCACGGCCATTTCTCTCCACCTTAAGGAAAGCAAGAAGGGAAAAACAATGTAAGAGAGCAAGCTGTGCAGGGGGGAGCTTGGCAGCAGACAGCAAGGCTTTCAAGGTCATGCAAACAGGCAGGGAAACACCAGAAGAGCAGGACATAGCCGGGGCCAGTGACTCGCAGGTACACGTGTGCCTGGTGGGGACGGGTAAGTATGCAGGGGGTGAGTATGTGGGGAGCACATCTGTGCACCCCAAGAGCATGGGGGAGCGTGCAACTGTGGGTGGACAGCCTCGGAGATGAAGGGATAGATGGATGGACAGACGGACGGATGGACATTCTGCAGGAAGAAGCAGAGCAGCACATGGCCATGGGTGTGCATCTGTAGCCGTGCAGGTGAGGTGTGGTAGCATATAGGAGCGAGCTTGTGCTGCAAGTACTGACACATGCTGGGGTTACCTGGAACTGCCGACTTCCTCTGGGCAGGCAGCAGGCACAGAAATTACAGCCTGCATCTGTGATGTGCCTGTATACGTACAGCACTTCCCTAGGGCACTTGCATGGGGCACAGCAGCACCTATTAGAAAAATATCACTTCCTGCAGTCTGTCGCCTCTGATGCTTTCGGTGCATGGGTATTCTACACAGAGAGGATCCTAAGGTGAGAGGGTAAATGAGAGAGACCCCATGCTGGAAAGGGACAGACACCAGAGGGAAAGCTCACTGACAGTGACCGAAACCACTCGCTCCTCCTGTTGCCCACAGCCTGTGTCACTTGCGGTGTTTTAACACAGCACCCCAGTCTGTGATCCCATCAATCCCAAGCTGGTTTTAACATCAACCCTAACATGAATACATTAGGGAAGAGCATAATAAAGAGTCTCACACCTTGACTCTGCACAAAGGAGACTGCCACAGCCCACGAGCCCATTATGCAGGACAGACGCATCGTAAAGCTGGCCTGGAAAACATGCCTCAGGTCTATAAATCAACGCACCAGGCATCAGCAGCAGGGAGTTTAAGAGGAGAAGCACATTGCTTGGCTGCTAAAACCCTCACCTCACCTCACCTTCAACCCACAGCCACCTCATGCTTGGAGGGAGGAGGAAAGGGCTGCGAGCAGCTCATTACAGGGCAGCTCCACGCAGGCCACCTTGGGTCAACCCAGCGCATGTGAAATTGTCCAAGCACTAGCCCAGCTGTCTGGCATCCAATTCCCTGGCTGCCCAAAACCAGACGAAGCAGAGTACACGTGCTGCAGCTCTTCTGTCGGGAAATACTACTTAACCTGGAGCAAAGAGGTTTGGTTAGGTGTGCTCAGCAAACAGGAGGAGCACAGCAGTGTCGTGACAGAGCCTTGTAAATATCTCCATACGTGATGCAAAATTAGGTTAGGCAGCTGTTTTCTTGGGAGATTTGGCTGCTGGTTTCTGTGCTCCAGGCTGGCTTGGTAGTACAAAGCCTGCTCTGAGTGGAAAATACTGTACTTGGAGATGGCTTGAGAACCTGAGTGTGCGCACCTGCAGAGCAGTGATGCAAGCGTTTCTTTACAAAGCTATGGATCCAGTCAGCGCTATCATATGTACTAAAAAAATACTATCTGGAAGCACCATTCTCCCCACCCCTCCATCACCAAACAATGACTATGAGCAAGGAGGTCCCTTCGTTGTTGCCAGCAAGCACAGGAAAAAGCCACTTCTCCATCACAGAGCAGCCTTCAGCTGGGAAAAGACGAGAGCTGAAGTGATGTGACCGGCTCACAGCCTGGCCCCAGCAGTGCCTCTGCCTGCAGGGTTACTCCAGCCTCAGTCCTTGTGTGCTCCTGGGGCCAGCACAGAGCTGCCTCCTCCTTCTTCTTCACCCCAGGGCCACAAAGCAGCTGCTGGGAACGGGGTGTCAGTGCGAGGAAGCAATCTTGTGCCAGAGGAGAAGAGGAAGAGGAGGATGCAACCTCCTTCTCCCCCAGCCTCCCAGCCAAGTCTCCATCTGGTGGTGCCTTCTTCACCACGCTGGGTTTGGGGCAAACCCTCACCAGCAAAACCAGCTGACGGAGCTGGTCTTGACACAGAGCAATTCATGTTGCAGCTGTCCCAGCCCATATATTTCACCTTTCTTTAGCCATGCTAAAAATACCTCGATGGCCTTCACATGGATGCTCCTCATTCCACCTCTGGCAGGGAAAAAGGGAAGCCAGGGACACGCTGGACAGTTTCATTTCCCTTGCTTCACCAGAAGCAGACACAGAGTGGTGCTCACAGAAGGCAGGCACCTGTGCTAGATTGGATATTAGGAAGTTCTTTACTGAGAGGGTTGTGAGGCATTGGAATGGGCTGCCCAGGGAAGTGGTGGAGTCACCATCCCTGGAGGTCTTTAATAAAAGACGTTTAGATGTTGAACTTAGTGATAAGGTTTAGTGGAGGACTTGTTAGTGTTAGGTCAGAGGTTGGACTCGATGATCTTGAGGTCTCTTCCAACCTAGACAAGTCTGTGATCCTTGGTGCACACCTGCAGACAGCTGGAGAGGCCACCTGACAAGTTATCTGGTTGAAGGTGTAACGCACAGCCATCCCAGCAGCACTCATTTCTCCACTGTTTGTACGAAAAGGGGAATTTCACCTGCCTTTCAACAAAAAGGGTCAGCAGGCAGCCCATGAACATGCCTCCCTAGGTTTTTACTTCTTGCAGCAGCTGGCCTGGCTTTCCCCATGAGTATCCCTTTAGCTTCTTGCCACTGAGGTGCTCTGGAAAGGGAGTTCCCTGAGGACAGACCTTCCCAGGGCACACCGAGCAGTCCCCGTATCTCTACCACGAGACCTGGCTCTGCTCTGCTCCACCATTTCCAACCCATCACTGAAAATAAAAACAACAACAACAAAACTTGATTTAAACCTAGATTATGTTTATTCTGAGCTTTATTTGGGTGTCAGGGGTGCTTGTTGTGTTCCACCACACACTTATGGATCAAGTCCCCATCTCTGCTGCACCCATCCACCTATTTCTTGCCCCAGGTTGTGCAGTTCAGGTGAGTGCAATGAACGGGAAATGTTAAAGGTGGGAAGCTGTGAGGTGAGACGCGCCTGGGGCAGCCAGGCCAGCTGGATCATACCAGCAGGGCTGGCTGGGTCCAGCGTAATGCTCCCCAGTGACACAGCGTGTTTTCCCCTTGCACTGAACTCCACGGGAGCCCAATTCACGCTTTTCCTTCGTGGAGATCGAGTACATCAGAAGGGTAAGTGCCCGCTGCCATCGGCATCGCAGCTGATGTGCCCAGCAGCATCCCCGTTCCCCCACACCCCGATGCTGCCTGACACTCCCCATCCCTTCAGCATCCCCCTGATGGGGCACCCCGTGCACTGAGGCATCCAAAAAGCCAGCAGCACGCCGTGTGCTCCACCACGGGGGATTCAGGGATGCTTTCCTCTGCCCTTAGCCAGCCCCAGCTATGTCAGACGCTGCGTTTGGCAAGAGCAGTGCTCCCTGCTAATTTTAGCCCCCGGCTCTCCACCCAGGCAGCTCGAGGGCTGCGGGAAGCCGGGCAGCACCGAGGTGAGGGCTGGGAGATGCCTTCAAACAGCCCGCACGCCACGGCTAAATATAAGCCTGTGGTGGGCGGGGGGGCAGGAGCTGGGCCCTCCCCATCAGAGGCCACAGCACAGCTCCCCTGGGACCTGCTGCCAGGGGCTGCTCCTGCCCAGGGGGAATCGCCAGCGATTTGGGCTGCAAATCCCAAATCCCTGAGAGGATCCCATGTGCCACACATACTTCCAGAGTTTCTGGATTAAATGCTACCTGACTACAGACTATAGAAAAGGATAACCATCTTTTTCGTTGATTTTCAACAGAAAAAAAGGGATTTTGTATCCCTAGTAAACAAAGAGGGACACGTGAAAGATTCCTGGCTGGGCTGGCAAATCCTTTTTCTGCAAATAAAAAGCTGGCAAAGTGCTGAGTGTTTGCAAGACCCAGGAAGAAACAGGTAACCACGCTCTGCAAGCCATGCAGAGTGGCTGCAGCGCCAAGCACTGTGCTCGGTACAGGGAAACCAGAGGTCTTGGCAGGCACCACCACAGCAAAAAGCCACGGTGGTACCAATTTTCAGGGCACCAAATGCCCCTGTGACACCAAACATGTTCTTAACGATCTCAGCAGAGTTGCTTACGGTCCCCATCAGCTTCTGTAATAATCACCCCTGCATTTTCCTCCACCCTTTTTAAAACCCAGGGTCAGTGGTTTACTCTGTGCCTTCCAACTCCTTCCCACATCTCCTCTTTTCAGTCTCCACACCCAACACCTTCCAGACTCTGCTCCACTAAAATCCCAAATGTCTAGGTCTAGACTTTACTTCTGATTTCAGTTCCTTCTGCCTCACAGCTCTGGGGTGGCCAATGGGTTTTCTGACCACCCTGCTCCAATGCTCATCTCACTGTGCCCCATTTCAGGCTTCTCCTTACTTTGCCACATTATCCCTGCTGCTTCTTTCCTTCTTTACTCTTCTTCCAGTTTCCTTTTCTTTCTTCATCTGCATGAGCTGCAAGACAAACTGACACTTTTTTTTCCTGCTCCCCAGCATGCCTATGAGAGATGTCTAATTAAAAAAGAGTTACAAGAGCAAGGTGAAAACAGTTGACAAGGAACTGTGGCGCATTCTGAGAAATTTTAGGTGTTGAGCACAGCAAAAGGCAGCAGCAGCAGTGCTAGCATCATTAGGGCTTCTTCAGAGTTGTGGTGGGGATGAGGACAAGGACTCAGTGGGAGGGGAAGGCGCAAAGAAGAAGGATTTATCAGAAGAATTATACACCTTTATAAAGGTGAGCGACTTCTTACTCAGGAGAACAGTGATAGGACAAAGGGGAATGGTTTTAAACTGAAGGAGGGGAGATTCTGATAAGACATAAGGAAGAAATTATTTCCTAAGAGGGTGGTGAGGCACTGGCACAGACTGCCCGGAGAAGCTGTGGCTGCCCCATCCCTGGAGGTGCTCAAGGCCAGGCTGGATGGGGCTTTGGGCAGCCTGGACTGGTGGGAGGTTGCAACTAAATGATCTTTAAGGTCCCTTCCAACCCAACCCCTTCTGTGATTCTGTGATGAAGAGACTTTTGTCTGCAAGGGCAGAAGAGAACAATCATTACTCACGTTGGAAGGGAACAATGGCTAATACTAAAGAATTTCTGATGCTTAACATGCTCACAGAGTGGTCTGGCCAACAACATGGGGCAAACCAAGCATGAACTTGGCAAAAACTTTTTCCACAGACTGACGTTTGGGCTGTGTTTGGCCCTGAAACTCTTCCTAGGACCCAGGTGAACTTAGACCCACATGGGTATTTGCTTTGCGTGCAATCCTAGAGGGGCATGACCTGAGGCTCTGGAAGAGCTGGACCTGCTGGCTTGAAGCAAGAGAGTCTGAATAACCTACATGGTAAATAGAAAAAGAAAAATTGAAGGCGAATTGAAAGGAAAAAATATAAATGGTTGAAAAAACGGTCTGCTGAGCATCCTATAGGTACAGGGCTGAAGTTTCAATCAAGAAACTGCAAACCAAATGAAGAGGACTTAATATTATGAGAACAAGCACCGATTCAGTGATCCAGAGATCCACATCGGTTGCTTTCGCAGTACAAGCCCACTGTGCAAACTGAGAGCCTGAGGGCAAGACAGCGACTGCAGACACTCGCCAGAGCAGGCAACGGAGATAGAGCAGCGCATTATGCCATGGTCTGCCTTGATTGAAAACAAATTAAAACCTCTCAGCTGGCCTGCTTCCATCAGACCACAGCAGCCAGTGCTGGTGCTGGGGGCGAGCTGCTGCAGCAGGTGACGGAGCCCGCTGGTGCGTGGCAGGACAGGCAGGATGCTCGTGGGATCAACCCCGTGGCGTGGTCTAGATGGGGTTAAGAGCACCCAGCCATGGCTGCTGCAGTTTCACAGAAAACAACGTTATTTAATGTAAATAAAGCTAATTTAAGAAGCGAAGCATTTGCGAGGAGGGCTGGAGATGGCTCGACCAGGCTCCAACAAACGGCGGGGCTGAGGAAGCCGCCGGAGCTGCCAGCACCACGTACACAGGCCAAGCCAAACAGCCCACACTCATGGCAGGGAAGTGAGCGGCTCCTTGAAGCAAGGCAGAAGCCGACTTACTTAAAATGAACAAATAAATAAAATACCATAGATCATGGATGCAGACAGCAAGAAAACCAGCCGCGTATGAGGCAAAGGCCGGGGACACCCGTTGCATCTGCCATGGAAAACGGGGGCACGAGAAGCAGGAATAGCACAAGGTGCAGTACTGCAGCCATATAAACGCACCAGATGGGACTATGCCACAGAGGAACAGGACAGCTTCTGCAGATTGTAGAAAGAAAGGAGGTAAGAAGCCACGCTCACCCTTTTTCCCTCAGAATAAAGGAGGGAGTCTCAGACGGGACACAGCCGCAGCAGGCTGGAATACCAAAGCCTTAGGAGATGACAAAAGCAGAATTACCAAACTGGTGAGAGTGGCGCTGATGCTCCAGGGAGACTCACAGGTCTACCCAGCAGTTTTTGGATCGTATGAAGCAATCCCACATTTTACAGACTGAATCGTGTTGCCCAGCATAGGGAATTTAAATCCTTTGTTGTTCTGAGGCTTCCTCGGAAAGAGCTGATTTACTTAGCAGCAACGCTCCCCCAGATATAACCCTAGTACCCCAAAGCACAGGGGAGTCTCCCCAAACCATACCAAAGCCTGGTGCTGCCCTGGCACGGGGCAGGTTTCTCAGGCAACCAGTGGTGCCAGGGAGCTCTGACCAAGACCAGTGGACAGACCTGGTTTCCTTCGCCCTTCTGCTGTGCATACCTGCACTTTGGACGCTGCTTGTAGTTGTATTTTTTATTTTTTTAAGCTCCCAGAAATCATTCAGAAGTGAGCTTGGAAGCAGAACAAGAGATGAGCTCAGACTGCAAAGGCCCAAAGCTGGAGGTGTATTTCGGCTGGGCTGATTAAAGGCGCCGACTGCAAACGTCTCAGATCATAAAAAGCAAAAGTATGCGAGGACCAGGTTCACACCTGTTTCAACCCAAGGCATTACGTGGGTCTTTCCTTAGATCTCACACCACATGAAATGAGGCAGTGCATTTCCTCTTCTGGAAAGCCCTTCTCTGCTCTTACTGCAAGCCTGAAAATAGCAACTGAATTGGGAAGTGGCTGGAAAAGGGAAAAACTCTTCCTCCACATCTGCCTCAACTTGCAGGTGGGCGACGTACGGCAGAGCCTTTGTGCGGCTGTGCCAGATCGCCCGATGCCAACCACAGGCAGAAATGCATCTCCAGAAGACAACGTGACTCGTCTGCCAAGCCCCCAGCACGGGGAGATGCTGAGCAGGGCACAGCTCGGTGGTATCTGAGCCATCCCCATGCAGCCTGGCTCACCGAGGGAGAAGGTGTGGTGCGGGAGCACATGCTGCGCTGGCACACGTCCACGCCAACCTGTCACCGTGACGTGTGTGCACACAGGGATGGTGTGCACACAACTCAGCACCCCTCGGAGCTCTTCGCTGAACGAGCAGCTTCAGCTTCCCACCAGCTCCCCTCCTCACACAAAGGCAGCGTCTGCCCGTCCAAACCAGGGCTCGGCCAGGTTTTAAGCAACTCGTGCTGCTTCATAACAACCTGCAGATCCGCGAGCCGCGTGTCAGAAGCCCAGATAGGAAGATAACACGCTCCCAGTCCTACTTACACACAGCGCAGAAATGCGGAGGAACAGGGGTGGGTTGGAACAGCCAGCGGGAGCGGCTTGAAGCAGGGCCCCCTCGGGTCCCTCGTTCCCACAAGCTGCACCTCCAAGCAATTTCATCTAATCCTGCACACCCTGCTCTTGCCTGGCTCTGTGTCACTCACACCTGCAATAAAGGAAATCAGTGCAAGCTCCCCAGATACCACGGGCTTTGCAGCAAAAACAACCACCAACCCAGTCTGCAGAGCAATGGCTGGGAGTGACCTCCCCTCTAGGCCTGCTCAGCGCTTGAGATTCACTTTTATGATGTTGACACAAGATTTTAAAGCATAGAGGGATTGCTGCACATCCTCCCTGCTTGCCAGCAACGCTCCCTGGCACCGGCCTTGCTCCCTCGGAGCCAGCCTGGGGAAGGCGAGGAGCAGAGGGAGGTAGCAGAGGAGGTCCCCGATGCACCAGCTTCATCCAAGCATCGGCCTCGTTGGTGCTTTCTCCCTCCCCAACTCCTTGTTCAGCTACAAATAAATAAATAAATGAACAAACAAACTTTCCTGCCTCCAGCACTCGCTCGCAGGAGCAACGCTTGCTGTGTGGCACTTAGGAAAGAGGAGAAAACACACTCCTGCTGGAGAGCCCACTCCAGAAAGGGTTGCGCCTGTCGGCAGCGCGCAGGCTGCCCGCAGCTCCCGGGTTTCTTGGCAGGGAGGCAGTGCCCTGTCTGTTACAACTTGTTTGGGATGACAACAAGCCACATTTCAGGGGAGGAGAGCTGTGCCCATCTTCAACTCACATCAGCCTGCTTGTTTTTCCTCCCTCGGCTGTAAACATGTTTGTTTAGGATTCCTATAAATACCTACTGGGCAGCAGACCAGCCACATAGTCTCAATTAAAAAAATAAAAATAATAAAGAAAGAAAGGAAAAGAAATATGCAAGCCTCGCAACAACAGAAGCACCCTCCTGCCCATGAGGTACGAGTCCTGCCAGTCGGGTTTCCAGGGAAGAGCCTGTAGGAAAACCTTCACGCAATCACTTTGCAAGGAATAATGTTTTTTTTTTTTTTCCTTTTTGTACCAGCCTGACTGCTCCATTCAGCAGCACCTTCCTAGGAAAGGTGTGTCCCTGGTGTCACTCACTTTCACCCACCCCTGCCCAATCCATCCCAAGCCAGCAGCCAGGGAAGGGCCTGGATCAACCCAGGGGCTGCACGAGCACAAACCCTGCAGCTCAGCCAGTTCCTCAGCCCTTGAATTTGAGGTGACAACACAAGGAACCTCCCGGCCACAGCCTCTTCCAGCAGGTGGTGATACTCTAATAAGTGGTACCCAATGGCTTCTGTGGTGCTGTATGTTCCGCGAGGCCCTTTATTCTCCTGCAGCCAAGCTTATCTGCACGCTGAGCCTTGCTGCATAGCAGAGCTGCACATACATGAAGGGAGAGCAGCCAGGGACACGGTTTCTGAGCACGGCTTAGGCTATCGTCTATTTGGGATTTGCTTCCCCTGCCCCACAGCCACCCGGTGGGGGAGAGGAGCAAAATGCTGGGGAGGAAGGGCCATGCCTGAAGAAAGAAAAAAAACCACTTGCTGCTCCTTTCACAGGCTATCCGGCAGTGCCTTTTTGGGAGGTGAGAAGAAAGCTCAGCTGCAGACGCAGGAGATGGAAACAGATCTGCTTTAGCTCCCTTCCAAGCCCAACAGCTTTCTGTCCCCAGAGGAAGGAGCTTCTTAGTCTTATGCCTGGAAAAATTACCGAGCAAACAGCCTTTGTATTCTGCCAGCAGTAACTGGGGAGGCTGTTGCATCAGATGAGTGGGGACGGCAGCCCTTGCTTGGTCCCCAGCTGAGACTTACCGTAGGGTTCCCACCTGGGACACAAGAAGGAAAACAAAAACAAGAGGGGAAAAAGGAATTAATTGCTCTGAGAATCACCCCTCAGCTCTGTGGGATCTCCAGAAAGAGCCCCCACGTGGAGCCCCAAATGCAGCCACCCCAGTCCCAGGAGAAGAAAGCGCTGCTTGGCTTAACAGCCAAAAGAAATCAAACACTGTTTGTTTTTCATTCCAACTTCTGATTTCTCTTAAAACAGGCTTTTGGAGGTGTGGGGTAAGAGCGAGGGTGGGGAGGGGCACGGCTTAACCCCCCTCCTGCTGGCACTTTCCAGGACGCTCCCCAGGAGCCCAGGATGCCAAATGCCCGGGGCAGAGCATCAGCTCCGGGCGTGCACAGGCTCTTTTGTGCCATGGAGCCTCCTGCTCGAGGGCTTCACCCCACCAGGCTCGCCAGCAGCCCCTCTGTGCGGCCACCGGCGACGTCTCTGGTGGCTTTGGGAGCGCCTGGAGCTTTGATTCAACTTCAACGCCATGCTCGGGCTGGTAGGGACCGCAGCCGTGTCACTGTTTCCAGCCTCAGCCTTGAAACCGGACGATTTTTTTTTTTAACAAAGATGTAAAAATAACTCCTGCCTGGAAGCGGGGAGGAAGGCTCCAGCTCACAGCACAACCCGCGGGCATCCCCTCCGCCCGCTGCTCCCCGTCCCTCTCCCAATGCAGCTGCACGCACCTGTCTCGGCCCCTCTCCCCCCCATAACCACGGCTTAGATATCCCAGATATTTAAAGCTTAATACTTTTAAAGCTGTCTCTAGGGATAGCAGGGGTGCAGCAGGGGCCACAGAGGACGTCCCGCCGAGCGGGCTCTGCTTTCCCCTAGCAAAGCAGTCAGCCCCCCGGCACCGCTGCCCCAATATTCCTGCATTTAACCTCCAGATCTCGACCCAGACTGAAGCTGTGGTCCCGCGGAGGACTTTGTAAGCAGGCAGAGGCTGCGGGAGCTCCTTGCCTTGAGCCGGCGCTTTGCAGACCACGGACCCGAGGCACCGCCGCCGCTCCCCCCCCACCCCACAAAACCCCCGGGGCTGCCCCGAACCGCCCCGCTGCCGCAGCCCGGCACCCCCAGCCCTCTCCCCGGGGGTCACTCACTGCGGTCCGGGGCCGCCCCCCCGCCGGGGGCTGCCCGCAGCTCCAGGTAGGCGGCCCACAGCCCCAGCGCCAGCGCGCCCAGGGCCAGCAGCAGCCGCAGCAGCCGCCGCCGCCTCAGCCGCGCCAGCAGCCGGCCCCGCATGGCGCCGCTCAGGGCGCCGGGCCCCCGCCGCCACCGGCCATGCTCCCCTCGGCTCCCCTCGCCTCGGCCCGGCCCGGCCCGGCCCCGTTCCCCGTCCTCGGGGCGGGCCCAGGTGCGGGGCGGCGCCGCGGCCCCGCTGGGGGCAGCTCCCGGGCGGGCTCGGGCTGAGCTCGGGCTCCGCCGCCGCCCCCCGCACCTGGGGCCGCCCGCACGGGGTCGGGCCGCGGGCGGAGAAAAGCCGGGGCCAGGGGGCAGCCCCCGGGGTGGGAGGCTGCGGGGCTCGTCCCCGGTGTCCGGGCAGCACCCTGAGAGCCTGCGGGCACCCGAACTGCCCGGGGAGGAGAGCTGTCCTCCTTCCGAGCATCCCACAGAGCTACCTCCCTCCAGCTCCCCGCTGGAAAGACTTCCCTTCATTCCTAAAAAGCCCACCCGGTTTGGTATCTCGATGTGACCTTTCCTAAGACAGAAACCAACCCTGTGGTGCCGGAGGCAGGTTTCCTCTCTGCCCACAGGCTTCCTCAACCTCCCCGAGGACCAGGTCCGGCCTGACACTTTCGAGGACACCACACTCGCGTTCCTCGAGGCTGCACATGGCCTTGCTCCAAGCCTGAATTTGCCAACACACAGCGCGACTTCCTCGGTGCTGCGAGCACGCAGCCACCCCCAGCACCCAGACAACAAAAACACCTCGGAGCTGGGCACCGGGGCGGGCACCGCGAGACAGAAATCTCCTCTGAAGGTAGGGCAGTCTCTGTTGGCTTTTTCTTTTTCCAGGCACGAGAGATGAAACAAGCTTTTCATATTCATTCAAGAAGAAAATACTACAAAAATATGTAGTAAATACGCATCTAAATTAAACTTTATTATTTGAAGATTGAGAATCGAGTGATGTGTGGATTGAATGATAGAGCCACGCTGTAATGAAGACGCTGAAGCTGTCTCTGGAGTAAAAGCTTAAGGAAACAAAGGTGGTGTTGGCGTCTGTCACAATACTGAGGAACTGAATGAACCTGGATGTAACGTAATGAGGAATCTGTCTAGCCTTACACTGTACTTAAATTATTTCAGACTACTTATTCATTACAGAAAGCACTGATACCCAGGGGGTAAGATCATCACTTCCAGCACTGTCTTAAAAATACCTCACTTAAAATGTTTTTATCCTCAGTCTGCTGGAGTGTCCCGAGGCACACAGACTGTGTCCGCAGACCTCCCCGCCTCTCATCCCAGTGACCAGCCCTAAACATCAGACAGATTGCTGCCTGCTGCGGGATGTAGCTGCTCTACCCTACCCTGAGTGCCCTCTTCAAAGAGGGTATTCAAGCTGATGATTTGCCAAATGAGCCAACTGGAGCATTTTTTTTTCTTTGTTTGGGGTTTTGTTTGTTTTCTATTTTGGTTAAGTTTCCTCATGATAAAAGCGGCCTTTGATATGAGTGCTGCACTTAACGACGGCATCTTCTGTTCCTCTCTGGCTACATCCCTGTGCATCCCTGCCTCTTTCTGTTATGCTTGTGCTTCTAGTTATCTAACAACTGTTTCTCTGTTCTCTAAATTACTTTTAGCTCTGTGCCAACATCCTTCCTCTGCAGACTCCCCAAAGGTTCAATTATCTGCCTCTTGCTTCTTCCCTTTTCTTCTTCTTGTGTAATTTTCATCTTCACGCTAATTACCAGCTCCACACCAAGTACACCCAACTGCCCCTAGCTGCTGCTAACCCTGGCGACTCCAGAGCCTTCTTCCTGACTTTAGCCATGCTCTCAAGCACAAACAACGGCTTCATCTCGACATTAATTGCAATGGCTCAAAGGCAGAAGTGCTTCTAACACAAAAAGGCAGTCTCCAAAAATACCATTGCCCATTCTTTCCCTTTTTGGCTCCTCAGGACTGGATTCTGAAAAGCGTTACTGGCGGAGCTATCCCCGTACCCACCCACTGATGCTTCCAACACTCGTGTGACCGACTCGAGCCTGCCCTACAGGTGACCGTGCAGGTGATCGCTCCCTCAGCTCAGACTGACAGCAGCAGCATTGTCTTGCCACAACTCGGGTGGAAAATCTCATTCACGCTCCCATCTTTTCACAGCATCACTCCTCTTTCATAGGTCTCCAGCCGTAGCTGTCCAGACAAAATTACACAGAAGTGACCCATCCTCCCTTTTCAGCTGTAAAGAGGACACGTTTTTCCATGAACTTCACCTGGTACCTCTCGGAGCGCCTCCGTACTGCAGGTCCTGCCCTGGGAATGGGCAGGAATTGCTTTCTGTGCTTCCAAACTCCCTCTCAATATCCACAGCACATTTACACTTCCAGGAAAAAAAATAAAAAAGAAAAAGAAAAAAAAGTTTTTAACTAGTTCAAGATGAGATCTTTCAAAACACCTTTCAGGACATAGTTGTTTGCCACAATGAAAGATATATCTAAATCTGTGATCTTTCTTGAAATCCGTATCTTTTTGAATCTGCCTAAAATCTTGCCCGAACTTCCCCCTTCCTCTTAAAAGCAGCAGTTCTTGCTTTATATTTCAAGTGATGGCGCTCATCATGCCTATGTTTCAAGTAATTTTATTAGGGATAATACTGAACACAAACCTGAACAGCTTTGCCTGTGACGACACCAGCCAGACTTTTATCCACCAGAGCTCGCACTGAAGGAAAAAATGTTTAACTGGGCAGTGCAGGAGTGACTCTCTACTGAGCTAAGTGTTTGCAGTGAAAGTAAGTCAACTTGAACCCTAAATCAATGCAGGTGAATTCAGCACATCCTGGATATGTTTCACCAGGGTAGATCCAGGTTTTTTATTAATTCATAGTGAACTCATTTCAACAATGAAACCCTTAATGCCTGAGTAATTTAGCATTTTCTTGCTTTGACATTGAAATACTACCGTGTAGAAAGCCTCTCTGGACTTTCTGAATAGAAACCGGTAACGCATTTTTACTCAGTTGTAATTTGTCCACAATCCAAAAGCACTGCAATTTGCAAAGCACGCAGTTTGGTCAGTATAAGTGAATACTCGATCCCATTGAGGGCTCTGTTTATAAAGTTGCGTTTGGAGCTTACTTGAAAGGCAGCCACACTGACTCATATTCGAAGACACCCATTCTCCAAACAGTTCACTTGGTGCTGCATGGGCAATAGCACAAGTCCACCCCACCATTCTCAAATACTACGGCATGCCAGAAGTGTTTCCTTCCAGCAAGTTAAATTCCAGTTACTTCTGATGGCACATTTCAAAGAGAAAACCCTGAACAATTGATGCAACTTCAGAACTGAAACAAACTTCATTCTTTACACTGTGCCCAAATCCTATGAATACAGCAGTCCAAAGGAATCGTTACACTTTCACCTCTCACACCTTTTGAATCTGAATGTTTTGGTATGCAATTCCAGTCCACATGCTAAAAATTTACTGCTACAGCTAGACTTACAAGTTTAAGAATACCTGTTTAGGGGGGTTAAAGGGGATATGTCTTACAACTCAAAGCAATTTAGGAATCTAAAAGCAAAATGTTACAAAAAAGTAAAGAAAACTTAAAATGTCCCTTGT
This sequence comes from Netta rufina, assembly GCF_964035555.1. Taxonomy (NCBI): domain Eukaryota; kingdom Metazoa; phylum Chordata; class Aves; order Anseriformes; family Anatidae; genus Netta; species Netta rufina. The sequence continues at coordinate 143,174,815 of NC_140123.1, forward strand.
ATACAAACAATTATTATAGCACTTGGAATGGGGACAAAGTGACATCTTTATTAGGCTTCTGAGCAGGCATGAATACATTCCAGTGTAACAGAATTAGATGCATTTGTGAGCTGTAATTAGAAGTCTGAAAGACATAGATTTCCATGAATATGTATAGATCTAACAAAGTACACAGGGATATTGCCTCTAGCTAGTCTTAAAAAAATGTGGCTCATTATTTATCAAAGAATTACTTCCTGGCCTACATACACACACAGTTCCAGTTTACATTGTCCAGAGAGTCCATCCACACTGGCAAAATGTGTGCATTTCTGAACAAACACTTATGCAAGCAATTTGAGCACAGCTCCTGCATACAAGCATCTGTTCCTATTAGTTAGAGCCATTCTAATAGCTGTCAGAACTGTTGTTACAGTTAATTTGCCTAAGCACAGTCACAGCTTCAATTAATTTTGGAATTATTGCAAGTTGTGGTATAGGAAAAACATGAGGTTTTGTGGTGTGTTTCCCCCCTTGTGTAACCTTGCTGTGTAGTTTGAGTCAACACAGTTCCTTCTTCTATTAAGCAGCTTCATGAGTGCCAGAAAACTCTTACTGATATTGCCTATGAAAAAAATCATAGGTTCAAAAGTAAAAGGGACCATTAAATAACTTCCTGTCATTTCACGTTGTATTTTATTAAGTTCTAATGCATTGAGCCTAGTAACTTATTAAAAGAAGCTATCTTTTCCAGAGGTGCAATCATTTTTTTTAAATTTAGGATAGAGAAGGAAAATGTTCTCTCTGCTAAGTTTGTTATAATGAGGGAGAAAAAAAAAAAAAAAAAAAAAAAAAAACTATTTCTGATTTAAAATGTATGCTTTTTTTGGTTGTGTTTGTTTTTTTTTTTTTTATTGGGCTCCAGGCTTCGGCTACTGGTTTTTGCTCGGCCTCTTTTCATTTGTGTTGTCGCAATACACGTATATTAATGATACATGTGTGTTAATCAGATCTAATGTAATACAACATGAGCTCTTGCACAACTTTTTCTCCTCTGCTGAATCATCTGTAGTTCTGTGCCTTGCCCAATATTTCAACATCCTTTCTGAAACGCATGCATTCCTTCCTTGCCTAAATAATGCTATACAATTAGTTTTCCCTTACTCCTCACGTTTCCCCTACACAAGAAACAATTTACCATCCTGTTGCACAACGTTTGTCCAGTTCCAACCTTTAATCCTTTGCAGTCTCTGTATTCCAAGAATCAGCCATTTTAGAGAGATGTTACCAATTCCTCGTACCTACGTATACAACATGGCATTTAGTTGTGTTGAAATGACACAAATCACATGTTATTAACTGCAATTAGCAAAAAAGAGACTCATTCTTTAGACTGAATGACTTTTTTTTTTAGTTTTCTTCACAACAATTGTGGAAGAAAATTGACTAATATGGGGTCTTGGCACCTTTTTCAGGAAACCTTTAAGAAATGCCAATGGTGCCTTACTGACATCTTAAGAGCAGTTGTCAGTGGCAGAAAGAACTTGACTTTTTAAAGTAATTCTTGGCTGGAAGGTCCCCGTTTATTTTGGCAACATGAAAGCAACATTTCACATGATCACGTGATGTCACAGAAAAAGCACGTACAATACCTTGCACTTTCTGCCCTTGGACATATATTCAACCTTCCAAATAAAATGGATTTACAGATCAGCACTACCGTAATTTCCTCCCCTCCTCTAATAGAAAGGGTTCATAACCTAATGACAAATGAAAAATAAAGTTCAAGATGCACTTTGATGTGGAAGCACCAGCAGAGATATTGGGAATGTCACCATTTTATTCTGTTCAATCTTGCAAGGTATAAGAAACATCAGTAAAGAAGACAGGAAATTAAACATTTACATCCTTCTTCCCCCAATACTTCCTCCCAGTCTTACAAATGTGAATGTCCAAGCCTACAGCCTTTGTCCAGACACACTTTGTGGCTTTCAGGTGAGGAAAATTAAATTTCAACAGCAACTTCTAGCTTGGAAAAGTTGAAAATAAGCAGAAAAACATTTATTTCTACCAATTCTAGAGGCTTTTTTGCTAGCTACCCATCAGCTGAATTTAAGGTATGAGACTAAATGATGGATTGCACAGTTTAATAATTTTCCTCAGCTGTCCACATAGTGTCAGCACCTAAGCTGTTCATCAATCCATCTCTGCACCATTTAGCATTTTCAGCTAAACCTGTCAGCGACAACACTTTCAAACAGCCTCTTGTAGTAGCAGTTGAACATCGAGGTACAGATTGTCAGCCACCCACACCGAAGTCTGTGGTGAATCTGACTTCAAGCATAGATGTGCCCAATGAGAGCCAAAGAACAGGACCATAAGAGACAGCAAGCTTTTCACAGAGAGGTTACACAATTGAAACAAGCCCTGACTTTTCAAAGGAATTTCCCCACTGCATTGTTTTAGCTGGTACTATAAAAACATTTTTTCCCCAAATCTTCACAGCACAGGAAAAGCAGTATAGACACCTCTCCCAAATGCTGCGTCAGGATCTCCATAGCCACTACCACGTCCAAAAGAAACTGCCTGTTATTGCACACCAAGTAATTCTCAAATGGGAAGGAACTGCTGGTACCCTGTAAGTATAAACTTCAGAAAATTATTCTGCTTCCGTCACATTTAACAAGTTAGGGAATGTACATTAGGAAATGAAGGCACTGAAATCACTTTTCCAACACAGATATGCTCTCCAAGGTGGACAAGATTTGCTGACGCTACAGTAAAAATACAAATACCCCACATTTATAAAAGTGGACTGAAGCCTCATTGCAGCCCTTTTCACAATTTCATCTGTTTTCAAGAACAGCATTGTCCTGATGATCTGAAGATAATCACTACATAGCTAGAGTTATATTTATCATGTAGCAACTAGGCACTGGCTTTTCCACCCCAGTTTCAGTTACAGTTCAGTGACAGCTGTACCACAAGCTGACCATGACCTGTTGGTGCGTGGCCATGGTATAGTTTAAAGCTACAAAGGTAGATAATAGGAGATGCCTTTTATTATGATCTTCCTCTGTGTGTTAAGATAAACTGGGAGAAAGGGGACAGGAAGATGAAATTAGATAGTGCAGTATTTCCCTCCCTTCCACACATTCAAAGCAAGAGTGGAGGTTGCTTGTTCTTGCAGATGAGTTCTAAAAACAGTTACCTTTTCCCAACATATTAAAATCAGTCAGGTTTGTCCTGGCTGGGTTAGAAATGAACAAAGGGAAGACATTTTAAAATAGTTGTGATGTCAAGGGTAGAGTCAAATGTAATAGTACATACTTTCTACACAAGGTCTTTTTCGAGGAAAATTTGCAGTCACATGCTGAATTGCCTAGGCACTGTAACAGTAACCATTTAAAAGTTCCTTCTCACATAGGGTAAGGTGAACCAAGCAAACTGGATTTTGAACTAGATCCTTCAGTGATCATTAATAATACATCTGGTTTGTCATCTGCTCCAAATAAAGTTTAAGACCAGTATACATTGCCCCCTACACCACAGATACGAAGGCAGGAAGTCATAAACATATTCCTAATGTAAGTCATCTGGTACTTTCTGTACCAGTCTTATCAGGTGCCATCTCAACTGAATGAGCAACCTAATTTGGCTTGTTAGAAATGGCTCATAGACCACTGATGGATGTTATGACACTAACTGCAGATTTCCTCAAGCCTTCCGTCACTGGATGCCGTTAAAGAGGCAACGTCCCCTTCCTCAAACCATGATGCCAGCTAAAACCTCAGCTTCAGCAGACCCTCAGTTCATTCTCTAAGCCATAGATTTTTGCTTTTAAGTTTTTTAGTTCTCCTTGAATTTTACGGGTTAGCCTGTTTCCTTGACGGACCTCACGGAGAACTTCAAGATCCTGGTCTGGCCCAAGAGTCAGAGTCACCTAAAAAGGAACAGAGAAACAGATTAATACAAACAACATTGTACAGAACACAGTTTAGAGAGTATAGTGAGTCTATCTGAAAGAGAACTCTAAAGGAGATGCTTTGTAGCTAGCAAAGAGGATGCTTAAGCTATCATCACTGGGCTAATGCATATCACCAACAGAAAAGTATTCCAGAACAAAAAAAAAACCCAACAGATAAAGCTTTCATACATTAGGGTGTTACAGTATTGGTGAAAAATAAATCTGAACAGAATATTATTAAGTTTACCTATAACCTTTTGGGTTATTTTTACTTCCTGTATTATCTGGAGAGCCACAAAAAGAGGCAAGTTAAAATACTTATCAACTTTTATATGGCTCTAAGTTTCTCTTTTGATAGGAAGACAGTTTATCATCTTTTGCTGTTAGAACTAGAAGTGGTCTAACTTCTGTGGCCAACCCACCGCCTTCTGAACCACATACGATTCAAGAACACTTCAAGTACAATTCCTAATCTCAGGCCAGGTCATATAGTTGATACCGAGCTGAACAGAAGCTGCCAGGTAATCATAGTTCCTGATGGCAAACTAGGAAGGGCTGCCATTTCCTGTCACCCTGGAACTGGATAGTGTGCTAGCCCGGTCACATTCAACATCACAGCAGCACAGACGTGGAAGCTGCTCTCAAAGCTCTTTTCTCTTGACCCCTCAGGGTGTCTCATTGTCATTGTGTAGTTCTTGGTCAGAGAGTTTAATATACCATTCAGGAAATGTAGTCATCTATAGTTATTTTCACTTAAGAAGTAAGGATTTAAGTATCACAGGGGAGACTTCTAACAAGCATTTTATTCTTCTGCCCTCTTGTGGCTGGAAGTGTAAAGAAATTAGGAATACGATTAAGAACATACCCAGAGTAACAAAATATACAGTTCTGAGTAAAGATAATCATAGGCAATTTTTACCCCATCCACATATGGTTGAAGTTTAGACCTCAAAAAACAAAGTTAAACCCAGAGCCAAACAAAAAAAAATGCAAGCCTTTAGTGAAGACAAATGTATTAATCTAAATGAACCGAGCTGTGTGCCAAAAACACAGAAAACAAGCAAGTCTGTGGTGCTGCCAAATAGACGACTGAAAGAGTCAGTTGGACAAAAGCAATGCCTAGTGATCCTCTCAAGTATATATTAGATAAATATCACATTGTAAACTTCAGAAAACATCAAGGCTGTGGCTTAAGGCCCGTCTAAGCTGTTCTGATATTCATCTGCACATCTAGAAGGTGCATCTTATCTCAAAGTTACACAGCTCCAGCTTCAACTTCAAGCCATTGTTTCTGCTGTGATTTTTGCAGTTACAAATGAGACATTTAAAAAGGAATAACAGAATATTCACAATACTTAAGTCAGTATTCTACCTCTTACTGGAACAAAACCCAAAACAATGGCCCCCAGGAAAAAAAAATCAACATCATATTCTTTGCAGAATATTCTTCTACAACAGACTATCGTCCTGTCTTGGAATTTTGAGACAGCTCAGACAGCTGGAGGTATCAGGTAACTTTCAGAGCTGTAGTAAAAAGATATCGCTAATGTAGAAACAGGACAGTCCCTGGACAAACTTGATGCTTGACTGATTAACAATGACAAACCATTTTTGCTGAATAAAATACATAAGAGGGCAAACTTTATCAAGCATTAATATCTAAATGGCCATTTAGGAAAGTAATTATTTTCCTTAACTCTAGGGAAATACTGCATTTAAATACTGAGACTACACCTCTATTGGGTAAGGCCTTAATGATCTGCTTCAGCAATTAGTTGTTACCTTAAACAGCTGCTTCTCTACGTCTTTCAGCTTCTGTCGAAGCTGTTTAATGTCATTATTAAAGCCTTCCACTTCCAAGTTACGCCGTTTTTCCAAAGCCTCATATCGCTGAGTCATCAGCTTCAGGCGCTTCCCCATCTTTTCTGAGCGTTCCTATGGAGATGAAAACTCAGTGGGGTAGTAGAATAGAGGCTGAAAGATCATCACATAGCTGGCTGATGATTACAGACTAATTACCTTAAAGAGTTCTCTGCCAACATCTCCCTCCTCACGAATCCTAGCCAGCTCACTTTCCAGGGTGATACACTGCTCTCTGTACATGTTTGAGAGCCGCTGCTCCTGCATCAGTTGCTCTTGCATTGACTAAGATGCAGAAGGAACAGAAAGAATTAACTGTAAAGCCAGTGCTCATGACATTTCCCCTGCTCTGGAAGATCAAGTGTGACAGATGGACAGTAAGATTGGCAAATAATAATAACTGGAGCCAAAGTTAATGGAATAACTAGGTAAGAACCCCTCCCACAATATTCTAGAGCCCCTTCCATCACCAACACATCTTAATTAGGTGATCAGTTCTTCATGACAGTTCAAAGAACTCTCTCCACTTCCCCTTAAAAATAATAACCAACAATAGTGCTGTAGTTCCTGTTTTCTCAGCTGCTTGCCCAGTACTGCACTTCAGAACAATCTGCATTCAGTGGCAGATGAAAACAATTCCCTATTGTCTGTTTACTTGCTAAGTCCTTATTGCTTATTTATCTACTTCAGATCTTCTCTCTGGAAGCATATTAGAAGTAGAAGAAATCCTGACTGCTGCAGAAGTGCTACGGGACACCAACTGAAAGGATTTTATTCTTCCCTAACAACAGGGAGGAACAGACACCACATTCTAAGTCCATTAACTGGAAGCATTTATACTTAAACAAGAGCACGTGCCACAAGCAGGTTAAGAACTGTTGGCACATGTACCATGTTATTTGCACTGGGCATAAGAGAAACCAATAGTGAAACACTACCATAAATATTAGCTATACCTTTCACCTGAAATTTAAAAACACTGCAGCAGGAGAGCTGAGTTGTTGTTTTTTAAAAAACCACATTAGTACCAGCAACAATGCAGCTTACAGCAAACGTGTATAGCTTGGCAACAACTAGCTACTGCCTATCTTGTCAAGATCCAGATGCTTGCAGTTTTCCAAAGACTGTTAGAAAGACCTCTCCCTGTGACAAAAATTTACCTTTATTTCTCTACTGTGGAGTTTCCAAGCTTCATGACCTGTTTGAGGCATCTTCTTGGTATCTCTCTGCTTCTTCTCTTTTTCTGACTCCCTGCTGATAAGTTGATCTGGATCTTTGTCAAGTTTCCGCAACAGACTGTCTTTCTCTGCCATCCATGCTTTCTCATTGGATCGGGCATCAAACTTGAGCTGGAGAAAGTCACGGGTACTCTCATATAAGAGATTCTGAGTCTTATGGAGTCTGTAAAAAGGGATCCCAGTGGAGTTAATTCACTTTTTTCCTAGTTCCTGTCCTAATTTCCTCAGTCTTCATTGCAAGTTGGAAGAAACATAAAACTTAGGTAGAGGTATTTTCCTAATACATTTAGTTCCTCTAATGGAAGAAGTGATGTTCTTTCTATGTGAAACCGTATTTTTGATATGTTGACTACCCTACCTCCTTCCACATACTGCCAAGCAGATGGCTGCATAATTTGCTTTTCTGCCTGCTGCAGCAAGCAACATACTGAAAGCCAACATATTTCTGTTGCTCCCCCTCTTCTCATCTCATGACTACATTACATCATGGTTATTCTCTCACACTCACTTATCTGTTAAAGTTTTAATCTTGTCCTGGTCCCTCTGATGCTGGACCTGGGCTTCCTCCATATGAATCCGCCTGTCCTCTAGTAATGCCTCAAGCTGTTCCTTGGATAATCGCGTCTGTTCTTCTAGCTGAGCTTGCAGGGCCTCCACCTGAATAGGCATGCAGAGACATTACTGAGGAAGCTCTCACAGCAGGCCTGCTCCTGTCCTTGCAAGTCCCTTTTAAATTACAGAATTCAAGTCAAAGACTCTACCCAACAATAATTTCTAGAGTTTGGAATTCTCATTTTTTGTTTTCATTTTAACATTGATTTTCCCAAATAACTAAAACATTTTAAGAAAAATGTTCATGCCATAAGCAAGACAGGTATACTATACAGCAGGAAAAAAATAGAAACAACAGACAACAGAAGCAATAGATAGAAGATAATGGCAAGATTTAAACTGCACACAGGATGTAACAAATCCTGTGGAATATGCAAGCAGACTTTTCTCCCTCTGCTATCAACTTCCAATGGAATGGTGATAATTAAACCCAAATTCCCGGAAGGCAGCAATTCCTTTCATCTTGAAGAAAAGAAATTGCTCAGCTAGAATGAAGCATTAAACGCACATGAGATGAGTGAAGGAGAGAGATGCAAAGAGTCTTGACCTGGGTCAGGGAGACAAATTGGAACAAGTATTTGAAAAATGTAAGTATGTCCTATTATAAGGCACTATTTGAAACAAAACAAAACAAAACAAACAACTTGACATGAATTTAGATTGCTTATTTTATGGCAATTTTCTATGATGTTTTTACTCCAGAGTAAATGTTATTATGACAGGCAACTGCCCACTAGGTCAGTGACTACTGTTCTTGAATGAAAATCTTGATCTGCTGTACAAGTTTGCTATTTGCTTTTCTTGACTCATCCTTCCTCATGCTTTACATCTACTTTCTGCTGTCTTCCCCAGTTCATGATTCTGTACATTTCATCCTTCACTCTGTCATGCTATCTATACTGTCTTTCACTGAAGTCTAGCACAGGGAACTTTTTTTGCTGTACTAGTGCATTTTATTGTGGAAGACTAATTCCATCTGAGACCCGTTCCTTTTGTCATACTTCCATGAACCATCCAAACCTGCAGATTTTCCAGGGATTTAATGTAAATTGATAGCTGATCAAGGAAATTATGAGAGTTAACATCACTTAAAAATTCTGTATTTAAAAGCACCATATTCAAGTTGGCTTTCCTGGAACATATGCTTATGTAAAGTTTCCAGAATCAGACCCAAGCTCTTAAATCTAAACCATTCATCACAAAGAAACAGCTAAGTAAACTGACAGAAAGTGGGAATCGTTAGTAAGATGTGGGACTAATAAATTGGTAGAATCCGTATCTTATGTAGGCAGACAGCACATTTGTCTACCAATTTCCTGGATAGCCAGAAAATATGTCCTTCGGTTAGTGAAAGATTTTACCTGAAGTAGGAGTGTTTGGTTGTCCCTCTGATACCTCTCAGGACTTTCTGGTTTCTCTCCTTTTGCTGCTCGTTTTGAAGAGCTCCTCTTGGTGCCTATTTGCAGAAATCAATGAGAAGTGGAAAAGTGTACTCCAGTCTAAGTGCAATACCTTTCCAAACACGGCGTGCTGTATGCACTGGATGGCCTACAAGAACAGGAAAAAAATTGCAACTGCAACAGTCACAAAGACTTCCAGAGGGCTACCTGGATGAAAAAAGCTTCAGAGCTTATGGCTCATAAACTTTTATCCCACACTATCACACTTCAATATTTAGGCAACCTACCTACTGATTTTCTTGGCATATTCAGAAAGTGAACTTCACAGATTTTCTTAAGTAAAGGATGAATAGGCAGACAACACAGCTGCACAAGCATCAAACCTTGAGTGAGTTTTGAGCTCAAGAGAAAATCCCTAAGTAGACATACAGACCCAAACTACTGTCTGCACTAAAGACAGGCAGAACAGCACATCTTGGAATGGCTTTGGCTAAGAGTGCCCATCCAGTTCGTACCTGCATGGGCCCAGAACAGCCATTCCACAGTCACACCAGCTGCTTCTTTAGCTGAGCAGATCAAGGACATGAGACTCAGCTCAGGTTGTTTTAAAAGATTTTGAAGGGAAGCCTAGAGTACTGAATGCATAAGGATGCATTACTGAATCCATGGATACATTTAGGGAACTTAATGGAAGCATACCAAAGTACTCAAAGCACATAATTGTTTTGATAGACTGGACAAACACACAAGTATCAAGAGCTGAGCTGCTGTTAGACCCTTGTGGGGTACGGTACCTGTTCTAGAAGCATCATATCCTTCATGTGGATCTCTGGATTTATCTGGCCTTTGCAGAACAGTAACCTATAGAAACAAGATCAGATATCTCAACATCTGACTTCTCTAAAGTTGCAGTAATCAAGAATAAACCTTAAAGATGAAAACGGATAAAGATATCCAAGAGAACAGCAGTACCGTACTTCTGTCACAAGAAAAAGAAGATATTCACGATTTGAACGGACATGTTGAAAAAAGTTGCCTTTCTAATGGCTAACTTGCCATTTCTGCTTTTTTTTTTTCCCCCAAAAAACAACTGGAAAGTAATCCTGCCCTTGATGGCTTCATTAGGATGAAAAACAGCACCCTCAACAGGAAATAGAGCATTTGGGGGCAGACAAAAAGAGAGAAGGTGAAAATGAAAATTATGTTATTTCCTTCTTTCATATTCCTTCTCTTAGCAGCCCAAAGAAACATGAAGCTTGATTTATCAGCACATTCACTCAAGCTACTAAATAAGCCTGGGATAAATAAACAGCTAAAATAAATAAAAACAGCTAATGAAACAAACCAACTGTTGAACTGAAATCCACTTAAAAACAGGAGGCCATGAAGGAACAGGTTATAACCCCAATGCTTATCTCACGGCAGATACTGTATAGCATGCCTAATTTTAGTGCTACTCTGTATTACAGAATTTTAAAGCTTCTGCAAGATTTTTGCACTGCTTGAGCAGTGCAGAACAACAAGAGGATGCAGAGTCCAGCCTCTCTCCCACACCTTACTCCACGAGAAAGCCTTACATTCCATCATACTCTCCGTATATTTGAATCCTGCAACTTTCTTGATAAGTAGGTTCAGATACACTGTTCTTCATATGAACTGCCATTTAATTGGTTTGATACTATTTCTTTATTTCTGAAATATGCAACACAGTATTGACTAGAGGGGATGGCTCTTCTGCAGTCTCCTGCACAGGAATTTGCAACAGCCATCTCAGCACTGCTTTACTCTTTACTGAGATCCTAATGCTACCTTACAGTGGTACTCTGAGACAGCTGATCCTAAAACAGCAATACCAGGTGATTTTCTGCACTTCCTTTTTTTTCTTTTGTCTTTGTAGTCCTCTCTCCAGCTTCTCAATAACCATTAGCCACGTGGCTTCAGACTCCTGACATTTAGGAGGCTGATCTGTGGGTGTTCAGAAGGGGGCTGATGCTAACAAGACCTACCTTCAGTATGCCTGTTCCCATTTAATATCTCAGCAGCTATACTACATCCTGGTGTTGTTATAGAGCTACAGATCTCTCCCACTTCGGGCTTATTTAGCAACTTTTGACATGTGGGACAGATCTGGTCTGTGGTCAGCCTCTCATGTACAGATCTTCATGTTGCAATTAAAAGCACAGATCTGTAGAAAAAATGAACTTGCCTTATGTGGTGGCTCCTTGTGAAAATACGTTACTTCTCCTTTGTCTGTTCCCACTAAAGCCAGGAGGTGCTGAATTTTTTTCCTATCCTCCAGTTCCCTAGAATTCAAAGAAAGGTATAAGTGCTTTACTATTTTTAAACACATCAAGACGTTGTGACACGGTCTTTCTAGTTTACTCATTAATGTTGTCTCCAAGTTTTCCAAACTGTTCAGCTCTTGAGAACACTTCTTTAAAAAGGAACTCCCAAAGAAATTACCGACGTGGCATATTTACAAAGGAAAATACCAATTCTGTTGGCATTGGGAGGCATTCTTCTTTCCAAACATAACAATACTAGGTCGATAACACATGGTAGCAAAGAATTTGCATTCCAGAGTTATGAACTACCTAAAAACCTTGCAGATACTTCATTCAATAGATTGTAAGCACGTCGTTTTTTAAAACAAACTAGATTAAGTGCTGTATCACACTTCTGTCACACTCCTGAGAAGTGCCACAACACATCAACACATTTTTTGACTTAAGATCTTAAAACTGTAACAGAAAACTTGGTATCACCCACACAAGTTCTTAAGAAGCTTGGAAACTCCTTTGCCACTGGCAGCCAGTCCCATAGAGCAGCGTGTACTTCAGTTCAACAGCTACACAGCAATAGAATGGAGTGGCTGCCAGCATGATCCCAGCAAGTCAGGAAAACTATTTGTTTTCATCTGTGTTTTCTACTTGAGTTTAAGTGGAAGACTGAGGGAAGACATTGTGCCAGGCAGGTGCAAGGTCTACTTAAATCAAAACCTCCACTGGCCAGCTTGATTCAAACATGTTCATACGTTCAACTTCTACTCTTTTTTTTTTTTTTCCTGCTACTGGAATAGGATGTATAAGTGGAAACATATTTAGTAGCCCGATAGATTGTATTCCACCTTCAAGACTGGTATGATTTCATAGAAGCCCTCCTTGGGAAGTGTGGCCTGACTGCTTCTCTGAAAACTCTGTATCTGGGTGAGAACTAGAACGTAATGCACACTCGCGCTACCACCAGTGACCCAGTCCACAATCCAGACACACCTGATTTTCAGCCGGTCGTTCTCTGAGTAAAGGCGGAGGACATGTTCCCTCTCCTGGAAGAGGTAGACTTGCATGTCACTCAAAGCCTTTTGCAACTCCGCAATTTCCTCTTCTCGCTGACGGACTTCCCACTGCAGTTTGTGCTAGGTAAAGAGAATGAGGTACTTGAAATGATGCAGAGCACTGGGCAGCCCTCAGAAAGTACAAACTGCTTGCGCCAGCCCCTGAGCCTGTAACTGGAATGTACCAACCGTCAGAGTAACTTATTGATCTCTTAAAAATTTGACCAGATGAGGGCAGTATTGGAAAAATTTTAAGTGGGTTTCAATAGGGAGCTCACAGTCCCTGTTGTCATCATGGTCAGTATCCAACACCAGTAAAAAGGCTCGTGCTGAGGGCCTCCAATTTCCAATGGTTACACTTCCGCGCTGGCAGCCAGAGTGGCGCAGGTAAGAGGAGTCTGACTTCAACAAGAAACTAACAAAACCTGTAAAATAGTACCTATTCTTAAAAGCAGTTACTGAACAATAAACACTAATCTGTATGGCTTAGCAGTAGGAAATTTGTCTAGTTACTATTTCATCAATGTTTGTCTACCTGGAGTGGAAAACTGACAAGCCCTACAGAAGACTGTTCCCATAGGACAGAAGGCACTATTTTGGAACTTCAGACCTCTTTTTCCTATATCTTGAATTAAAGAAGTTTGGATGTCTGAAGGCTTTAAGGCTGCTTCAAGCATGGCCAGTAGCTGAGGAAGCACCTCAGTGGCCATTCTGCTCCCAAAGGGATAATAATAATTATTATAATAATTATTATAATAATATAATAATAATTCTGTCATTCAGAATTACAAAGATGCCAGCTAGAGAGATGTATGCTGTTGAGGCGTATTAGAACACAAATTAAAGATAGCCTCTAAGATTTTTTTTCCTCTTTAAATACAGAGATATTTAAGTTTTAGAATTTCTTTTAAGTTTCTACTTATTCGCTGTGTAGTACTCCTGCTACATATAGCCTATGGCCAAGCTTATGAATTCCAGTGCAATAAATACTAATTGTATCTGTATATCAAAGCTAATTAAATTTGCACAAAAGCACGCTCGTTCCTCACATTAAGAGGCAAGGAAATTAAACTGGATGCCATCTGAACTGAATATCTAAACTCAGGCTTCAATTTAAAAGTAAAAAGAACAGGAACAACCAGTATGGAAAAAAAAAAAAAAAAAAGCAAGCTATAATAAATTAAGAATACAAGAATATCATACAAGCGTGTTTCCCTTTGCTTTGACAGAGGGCAGAAAGCTAGATTTCGAAATCAAAGCCTGAGATCCACTTATTTCTTCCTAGCTCAGTACTCCCCTATTATTGGTAACCCTTCAGACCAGGTGTGCTGAGCTCTGAAATGAAGAAAAGCATTAAGTCTTCACAAGTCAAGGAGTTTTGTGTAACGATACACAGCCTATCAAAAAAAACAAGGATCTTTTCCTAACCTGCTCATCGTACGTTTCTTTGTATCTCTCCAGCCTTTTTACCAAATCCTCATGCTCCTCATCAAAGTCAGCAATCTTCTTGCGGTAGTATTCCAGCAGCTCCCGGGAAGGGCGGAGGAAGGCCAGGCGCTCGTTGATGGACGGGAGAGGAGTAGAGTCCTCCTGGTTCTGAGGCTGAGAACTAGCGTGTCTGGATGAGACATGGGGCGTTGCCAGCCTGGACAGAAACATTTTCTAATGACATGTGAGCCTCAGATAATACAATAAAACATTAAAAATATATATAAACCATGAGATTTTTGCTTTTAACACAGACTCGATTTTAAACATTGGTTTGTCTGTGCTCCAGGTATTCATGGGAAATCACAGCATTTAGGGGAACCAAAACGTTCAACAAAAAGAACAGCTGGCAGACTTACTATATTGCAGAGATGGGGCACCTTATGGAAAAGGGAGAAGGACAAAAATGTTAGGGGAGGAAAGTCTGATGGGTTATTTGGGGAGGGTAAATTTGAAAGGAAGAAGAGGCAAGAAAAAGAGGAGAGGAGAGAGCAAAGATCACAAAGTCTTTTGCTTTGGCATTAGAAGCAGCAGGCACTATAGGATAAAGACAATCTGTAATAGTTTCTCTGATAACCAGAGAGAAAAACACTTTCTAAAGACTTCTGATTAAAGAGAACAATTTCAGGTTAGTCGATGCACAAGCCCTCATAACTTAAGATGCAGGTTTAGGAGTCTACATGCTTTCCTTTTTGGTGTTATCCACAGAGTTTGTCAACCCTAGACAGTGAAATGGAAACTCCCAAATTACTGATTTTTATGCTGAGGTAGTAGGAAGAGACTGTGTTGCTATTACATAAATCACGTTAAGAATATGTATGTGCATTTTAAGCAACAGTGACTGCATTCAGACATTTAACATGCTCAAATAAGCACCACATTTGCCTATCTAGAGCTGCACACAATTCAAAATTCTCTTGAGAAGTGTTGTTTTTTTTTCGTTATGTTGAACGGATGCACCATTGTTTTACAATACCATCAGTAACAGAATTAAAGCTAAACAGCCTCTTTAGAAAAGATCTATTTAATGCTGTAAGAGCTCTCTCCAGAACCTGGGTCTGGAGCCTGAGCTTTGATCAGAGGCCTCTGGCAGGTGACACAGAAGCTGTGGTGACCCTTAGCAAATACCCATCAGGGCTTACAGCAGAACCCAAAAATGCAACATCCACAGAAACCTTACATGTACCAAGCTCCTTAATTCCTGTCATTGTAAGGAAGGGATAATTAAGAGCATCCAGATTATTTCCTGTACGAACTTCCCCAAAAAAGCTTTGTGGAAAAAAAAGAAGCTGGACAACAGACACGCTTGAAAAAAAAAACAGCAACAAGGGAAAACAGGTGAATACTTTATTACTGGAGCAAAGGACAGCAGAAGTAGGCAGAAGTAGGGAATAGGAAAGCAGAGCAGCGCGGGAGCGGGCACAGCAGCGCCTCGCCTGAGGCAAAGCCCGGTACGGGACACGGGGGGGAAAGGCGGGCGGCAGGGCCCGGGGTAGCGGCCCCTCTACCTTGCGGAGCGCGGCGAGGTGCCGGCACAGCGATCCGCGGCGCTCATGGCGGCCACGCTGAGGGGACCGGCCGGGAGCCGCCACCGCCTCCCTCACGCCGCCCCAACGGTCGCCTAACGGCCGCCAACCGCCCTCCGCCGCTTGAACGGCCGGCCGCCCGCCGCCTCCTCCAATCACGGGCAGCCTTCCACGCAGCGCCGGTCGGCTCCACCAATCAGCGCTGGCGACACGGACGGCCCGCGCAGGAGCCTCTGGGAGTTGTAGTGCGGAGGGGCGAGGGGGGCAACCCGCGTCGTGGCGGGTGCCGGTCACGAAGGAGTCGCGGGGCTCGGTGGTTCAGCCGGCCTCTCAGTTCGTACCTGTGTTTTTTAGATCATCGAGGTGCTTTTTAGCCCCATCCTTCCCCTGTGTGTCTTGCCATAGCCAGCAGTGCTTCTTACAGTTTATGCAATGCAGCGTTTCCTAAGCTAGGTACCGTGTCTGCTAGGAAAAACCATGCACATTAACAAGATTTTTTTTTCCTAGGCTTACAACGCTATGAAGTTCTATTTCAAATTTCCCCAGTTATTTCCAAAAAGCTACATTTTGCAGGTGAGAAGAATTTCCTCACGTTTCAGTGAACACGCAATACACACAGGTGATGGTTGATAATTTTCAGGGCGAAGTCCAGAACGCGGTCCGTTATTAGCTTTGGTTAGCCGAGCTGCTTTCTCCACTTCACATAAAGCAGTTGGAAATACAATATAAGAGGTTTAAGTCTCCTCTCAGCAGGGGAGTGCTAAATAGTTCCAGATGACCAAGAAGAACAAAGATTGACTTGGGGTCCGCAAGTCACAGCATGCTCCAACGTTTCAGAGGCTAACAGTACCCAAACTGGAGAAAGTAACTGAGAAAACATATTTGATCTCAAAAAGGAAACCTGCAGAACTGATAAAATTAAAAAAAAAAAAAAAAAAAAAAGTGCCCCTTACATGTAATTTAGAACTTTTAATCTTTTTACTCTCAGGGAAATCTGCGCTCTTCCCTGCAATGCCTTCCAGTAGTCTCTGCTAACCAAAACACACAAATGAAACAGCCTTGACTAGCTGAGAAGGAAACCAACAAGGGACTATTCTCAAAACAAAAGTTTTGCACGGATTAGGTGCCTTCTAGCATAGAGTTTTTCACCCCATACTATTCCTGGCTAAATCGTTGCTTATCTAAGAAATCAGGTATGTTGGTGATTCAGCTCTTGGGAATAGTGACTATACACATACATGCCCTCAGGAGAATCTGGTACAGCTCATCAGAAAAAAACAGGTACTACCAAAAAATAAAAAAAAATTGGCAGGAGTATGTAGAAATACAATTTCTAGATGCTGGTGAGGCAACATCTGCACTCCACATGCTTTTGGAGTCATAAAAATACCAGGCATCCATGTCAAGAACCCCTTGCAAAAATATGTAAGGCTTTGCAACAACACAATCTGCACTGGTAAACTCACTCAATGTTTTATAATATCAGTTTGCTGTTACCTATAACTTTTGTCAAAACTAACCATTTGCATTCAAGCCGTTTGTTTCCCATATGCAAAACGCAGGCAACAGCTCTTCAATCTAGCAGGAAAATGATGGAGATAAATGTATTTGTCTGCATGGAGCACATGTTGTGACAGGGTAACAGGGGGAGGAAATTGCATGTTCTGAGACTGAAACGGTACGCCAGGATCAAGGCTGTGACAAAGCAATAAACAATTGGTTGAGGTGTGAGGTATGGTGAATGCTGAGATCAGCCTTGGTTAAAAAACAAACAGTATGCACTTCTTTTTTTGAAGAGTGTGTGATAATAGGTAGGTAAAACTATCCAAGTCCTAAGGTGTGAGTGCTTGACTTGTGAAGGAAAATGTTCCGCATGGGGTGAGAGTGCAGAATGCCTACATGTAACAAGGAGGTTGGGGGTTGTTTGGGGAGTTCTTCATGTAGCCTTGCTGTTTAGAATTATGGAATACATAAGGTTGGAAGAGACCTCCAGCATCATCTATCTGGTCCAACTGCCCCCCAACCACCAGTGTCACCCACTGACCATGTCCCCAAGCACCACGTCCAGCCTCTCCATGAACGCCCCCAGGGACGGTGACTCCACCACCTCCCTGGGCAACCCGTCCCAGTGCCTGGCTGCTCTTTTTGAGGAGAAATCTCATTTCCAACCTGAACTTAGCACTGATCAGGCTTGCGGGATCTTAATTAAGAAGCACCAGGAGATGCTGTGGGCTGGTGGAGCTGCCAACGGGCACAGGTATGTGTTATGCATATGGACAAACAGACAGATACGTGTTACAGATACGTGTTACATGTGGACATACATGTATGTGTCATGCACACGGATGCAGCTACGTGTTAGCACCGGGACATTTAAGCTCAGGGCTGCCCATCCTGGAGCCCCCCTCAGGCCCCAACATGGCGGCCGCCCCCTCCCGCCTCCGGGCGCCCCCTCCCCCCCCCCCCCCCCCCCCCGGCTGCCTGGGGGGGCGTGGCCTGGCGGCGAGGGGGCGTGGCCTGCGGGCGGGGGGCGTGGCCGGGCCGTTCCCTGACGCCGTGCTCAGACAATGGGCCGAGCCGGCCCCTCGGCACCGGAAGCGGATGGCCGCGCGCCCCTCACGCATTCCTCCGCGGCGGAAGTCGGCGGCGGAGGCGGCCCCCTCCCTGCCTCCTCCTCCTCCTCCCCCCGCTCCGCTCCCCGCAGCCGGTTTCGGGCCGGGCTCTCCCCCCCCGCTCCCCCTCCCCTCCCCCTCGGGGAGGCGGCCGAGCCCCGGGAGCTGAGGGCCGGGCGCGGCGGAGGGACTACTTTTCCGCGCGGAAGCCTACTTTTTCCCCTTCCCCTCCTCCTTCCGGGTGGGAGTGCCGGCGCACTCCGCGTAACTTCCGGCGGGCTGGAAGGCGACCGAGAGGGGCTGCGGCGGGGGGAGGTGGCCCCGGGGGACGGGGCCACGACGCCGCCGCCGCCGCCTTCGCCCGGCAGGAGCCGCCCCCCCGCCCCGCCTCCGCCGCCCCGCCGCCCGGGGATGCGCCCCGGCCCCCCGCACAGCCCCTGAGGGCCGCCCCCGGCCCCAGCCCCAGCCCCAGGCAGCGGCGCCTTCCTTATCCCCCCCCCCCCCCCCCAGCCCCAACCCTCAGCGGCCATGTCGGGGCCCGGCGGCGGGGCGCGCTACGCCGCCGAGTTCGTGCCCCCCCCCGAGTGCCCCGTGTTCGAGCCCAGCTGGGAGGAGTTCAGCGACCCCCTGGGCTTCATCGGCCGCATCCGCGGCCTGGCCGAGAAAACCGGCATCTGCAAGATCCGGCCCCCCAAGGTACCGCCCGCCGGGCAAGGGGCAGGGCGGGGGGAGCCCCGGGGCCGCCCCCCCCTCGAGGGGCTTCGTGTGCCTGCCGGGGGCCCTGTGCGGGGCTCCGCCGCCCAGCTCTGTCTGTGGGGTGCTTTGGAGGAGGTGGGGGTGTAGGGCACGGCGGTGCCCCGGAGCTCGGTGCTCTGCTCCCTTTAAAAGGCAAAAAAAAAAAAAAAAGCTGCAGCGGTGCTGGGGGAGGAATGAGGCGTTTGCGCTGGGAGGAGGAGGAGGAGGGTGTTTGGTGTAAATGGGTCATTGTTTATAAACATAGGCTTCGAGCTGTTAGTGGAGGTGCAGCCAGCCCGTGGATGCGCAGGATTTGCATGTTTGTGCTTGGTAGCAGAGAAGGTAAAGCTTGGAATCTCCTCTGCCTCGGTGCACAAGCCATTATTTCATGGTGACTTGCCCTGCGAGCCGGTAAAGCGTTTAGGCAAGAACATCAGGCAACACGAGAGAAGGCAGTCAGAGCCCTTCGTAATTAAAGTACAAACAACCCTTAAATATAGCCATAAAACAGGAGATTGAAAACAGCAGAGGAGAGAGAAAAAGAACGCTGGAAGAAAGAGCAAAGCACAGCTTGTTATGGGGGCTGCTGATTAGATTTCATGATCCTTCCTCTCCTGCCTTCTCCGTGTTGCTGGAGCCCGTTTCGTTGCTTTGATGACACGGTGAAAACTTGACCTCCGAGTCAAGTTTAGAAAGGGGCTGCCCCTTCTAAAATAAGCAGAATGGCTTAGGCTGGGAGGCCACGAGAAACCGAGCCAGATGCTGTTCATTGAGAATAACTGGAACTTTCCTCGCCGCTGAACGCAGCCGTGCTGCTTCCCCGGGGTTGCCCAGCCATTTGCACTGCAGCGTCCTGCTGGAGGCGTGCGGCGGGTTGATTTGCGACCTGCAAGGAGGACTAAATCAGCCCGTATTTACCATCCTGGCTGATTTGTTATTCTTTGCCATTATTTGGAGCTGTAAATGTTTTACAGTTGTACTTGGGGCCTTTATTTTCTGCAGCAGCACAGATAATACATGCTTAGCGTGGCTTGTCCACCTGGATTGTTGTGTCCTTCCTCTTGTTGTATTTACTGCCCGGTGGGCTATCACCATAAATTAAGCTTTCTTAAAAGGTACTAAAGAGCTGAATTGTACTTGTTCTGATGTCAGAGCGCAGTTTTGAGAGATGGGGCTGGGAGGCACATGCGATTGAACCAGCGACTGACTGTTCAGAATGGCGTTATTTAGGATTGTGTTTCTGTGAAAGCCCTGGACTCCTGACTGGGAGTTAGTATCTCTATTGAAATATGACTGGAGACAAAGAGGAAAAAAGTTAGATGCGTAATAACGTGCTTCATTTGGTGTTTGCCGCTGTTGACAGTGAGAATTTTGCGTTGTGTAGGAAATATAAAACTTCATTTCTTTTAAGTAAATAAATGCCAACGAGCAACGGGATCTCTCGTACGTGAGCTCAGTATGAGGTAGGTCATACTGAAATGCTTTACGCCTTATTTTCTTTTTAACTTTGTGAGGATCTCTTCCCATAGAATTTTCGTTAGATGAAAGAACAATATTTTAAAAACATCATAATTGTATAAAAGTAGAAGATATTATAAATTGTAGTGAAACTCGTTTACTAGTAGGACCTTGTTTATTCAAGTGATTACTAGGGCTTTTGTGCGTTTTTTTGGCAAAGTTTCTTTAAGCATTGAAACGTCTTTCTGTCTTTTTAGGACTGGCAGCCTCCATTTGCCTGTGAAGTACAAAGTTTTCGTTTCACTCCACGAATTCAGCGCCTGAATGAGCTGGAGGTGAGCTTTTCCACTGTTGATACAATTTTGTGTTTGCGCTGAAAGCTGTAGGTCTCTTTGCTCGAGATTTGCATCTTGGCAGGTTTCTGGATGGAGAGACTTTAGAAACCCATAGACCACATCAATGTTTATACTTGGCAGTGGCAGACTTCATATAAAATAACTCTCCATGGCTTTGAGAAATGTCTGGTTTTTATTTTATTACCCAAAATAACCACAAGAGTCTTTCACATTCAACTGCAAATGTCTCAAATGAATGTCAATTACCATGTTGTGTAGTAAGAGCAGCCAGTGTCTAGCCTTCAGTGCTCCACAGGCGATGTTTTATTTTCTTAAAATATTTACTGCTGTTGTGAAGCCCCTGGTGTATATTCAACCTTATATTCAACTATCGTGATAATGCCTCTTCAGCATTAAAATTAACTGCTTTGTTTTTATAGGGCTGGTTATGCTTGGTTAATTTTACGTTTCAGAAATGTACGGGAGCTTTTTTGAAAGCAGTGTGAGTCCCGTTCTGTTCTGGTTTTCCTTTTCCCTACAGCATTTCTCAAAGCCTTGCTCTGTTCAGATACCAAAACGTCACGTATCATTTGGCTTGTAAATGGGTCTCCTTATGGAAAGTGATTTGAGTACTCCAAAAATACTCAAGGGAGGAGGTCCTTCTGCATGGTGAAGGCATACAGAAAAGCTGTTTCTAACCTCCCTTACCCTCATAGGCTTTATTAATTGCTCTTAGGTTTCTCCCTGGAATGCTGATTTATTTATTTATTTATTTATTTTACAAGTAGGCATTTTGGTTTCAGAATGAGAAATTGTTAGGTAGGAATTTGGCTTATGGGATCTTAAATGCAGAGAGCAAAAATGTGTAATTTTATGTTTATAAAGATCCTTCATCTTACTAATATTTTTATTTCTACTTTTTTTTTTTTTAAACCTATGAAATATTTGGCTTGCCAGGTTGCACTTTGAAAACGTAAACACTATAAAAACTTACGATATGTTTTCCCAGGACTATAAGGTACCTTCATGCTTGTTTTGGGACACGTGCATTTGTCTTCTGTTACTGATTGCAGGCAATGACAAGAGTGAAGCTGGACTTCTTGGATCAGTTAGCAAAATTTTGGGAACTTCAAGGGTCCAATTTAAAAATCCCTGTGGTGGAGAGGAAAATACTGGATCTCTATGGTCTGAGCAAGGTGAGCAAGCAGTTGCTGGATTTGGTCAGACAGACTTTGTTTTTCATTCTAGCTTGGGAAGCCAAGTAACAGGGAGGGCTTGTTTTATGGCATTAATCTCAACATGGAGATTAAATCTCATTGGGGAAAAAAAAAAAAAACATAGTGAAAGAAACTTTATAAATCACCAGGTTGTGGCAGATGTGTCAAGCATATTTACATCAGCTGTCTTCAGTTGAATTGTATACAGCTCATATTTGCCTTGAACTGTAGTGCTTGAACATCCTGCTGTCTGTCTGTCTGCTGTTTGCCTTTGGCCTCTTTTATGTATGGCAGAGCTGCAGGAGTTTGAGGTGGTCTCTGAGAAGGTGGTAGAGATTTTCCACGTGATGTAAATGTGCATCTTTGAGAGTTTGTGTTGTTAACTTCTGGAACAATTGATTTAATCTGTTTCCAGTACAGCCTATGCTACAGGCTGGCTAAAAATCTTATACTGCTATAGTTATGTTGTTTTTCTAGATTTGTACACAAATAAAAAGCCTTTGCTGGAGGTGGCCATTGCCCTGGCAAAATGTACGTACTGCTGTAAACTTGCCTGCAAGAGAAGGATCATTAGTATAAAGAGGTAGATTTCTTTAGCAAGGTGAGGAACTTAGATATGGAAGTTGTAGCATTTCTATGCTAACGCACCGGTTTCCATTCCCCTGTCAAGACTTCTTCCTCTTTGATAAGCAGAAATGTAAAGAGGTGGTTAGAGCAACTGAAAGCCCTTAACTTTTTTTTTTTTTATGTGTTTCAGATTGTTGCCAGCAAAGGAGGCTTTGAAGTAGTCACTAAAGAGAAGAAATGGTCTAAAGTGGCAAGTCGGCTTGGCTACCTGCCAGGAAAAGGCACGGGGTCGTTACTCAAGTCTCATTATGAACGGATCCTGTACCCCTATGAGCTCTTCCAGTCTGGCGTCAGCCTTATGGTGAGACACTTCTTTTCCAGGGTGTAAAGATGGGATCCGAACTGCCCCTAGAATGCTGTTTGTTACTGCACATGGAAGTAGAACATGGCCTACGTTTTTAGAAGCTGCAGCTCTGTAGACGGACACACAGCTGCCCTCATGCTTACTTGTGACAGAATGGTGCTAGAAGTTGTAACGTGACCTTGTGTAGTTATTTTTCTGGTTGCAATTTCTTTATAAGGCTGGAGCCAACCCTACAGAGAAGGAAAATAGGGCAGAAGATGATGACTGATCAGAAAGCTGTCTTTGCCTCTCTTGATAAGCTGGTGGCTGAGATTCAAAAAATCATAGAACGGTTTGGGTTGGAAGGGGCCTAAAGACCATCCAGTCACACCCCCTCTGCCCTGGGACACCTCCCACCAGCCCAGGCTGCCCAAAGCTGTGTCCAGCCTGGCCTTGAGCACTTCCAGGGATGAGGCAGCCACAGCTTCTGTGGGCAGCCTGTACCAGTGCCTCACCACCTTTATAGGAAATAACTTCTTTCTCTTCTAAATCTTCCCTGTTTTAGTTTAAAATTATTATACCTTGTCCTTAGTACTACACTCCCTGATAGCCTCCCCATCTTTCTTGTAGGTCCCTTTAAGTACTGGAAGTCCACTTCCCTGCAGCCTAGTCTTCTGGGCTAAGCAAACCACAACCTTCTCAGCCTTTCTTCATAAGAGAAGGGTGCCAGGACTAATAGCCCCTTGTACAAATGGCACGTGTGATGTGATTTCACAGATTGGCCTGCTTCTTAACAAAGTGAATTGGTTCACAGCCAGTGGAACGATCAGCGCTGCCTGCTCAATCACCCTGGTGTCCTTTTGTGCTCTGATCCTCTAGGGCATCCAAAAGCCAAACTTGGACCTTAAGGAAAAAGTTGAGGCTGAGGACCTCAGCTCAGATGCCCAGGCTTCCCCAAAGCAAGGCTCAAGAATGAACGTCGTGCTGAAGAGAACCAGGCGTGTCAAGTCCCAGGTACCCGTCTTGCTTGGCTCTTTCAGACGGAATGCTTATTCCTTGCACCAGCGGAGCAGCACTGGAAGTGCATCAACAGGTTGCCTGTGGGAGCCTGCTCAAAAGTGCCGTGAAGAAGCAGTCTTTGCTTAGTAAAAATCCAGTGGAAGATGTCTCTCTGAGGCTTGGTTTTCTTATGGTAGATGTGCTTTTTACTGAAAAACATCTAAAAGATGCTTTCTGTTTAGTTACAAGTAGGCTATGTACCTTGGTAGTGTGCGTGCAAATGAAGCAGATAAAAAGCCATTTGTGAAATGATGTTGAAGCTTATGCTTTTGCAAAGTTTGACACTTCTTTATTGTTTTCTTAATATGTCTTTTAGCTACCTGACTGTAATTGTGTGTGCATAACTCTTTGTTAATTGTGAAAGTTAACAGTGTGATGCTTGGGACTAACCATTTTTGTGAAGAAATAAAACGGGTGGGAGGGTGGGTGCTCAGTGATGGCATGCAAATTCCACAGGCTTTCTGCTGAGAGTTGCTTTCTCTTCATCTGCATTACCAGTATTACAGGAACATCTGTTAATCCACTAGGTGATATTAAATCCTGGGAGCACCCCCCTATGTCTCAATTCCAACGAAAAGACTGCCACTTTAAATGCTACATGTTTGGAAGCAGTCTTGGAGGCTTATGCTGACAGCTTCATTCCTTTTATTGCACTGTTTAAAGCAGGCCTTCACCTTTTCACAAAGACTGCTGTTGCAGGCAGCATCTGAAGCTTTTTCAGATCAGCTCTAGTGGCTCCCTGCTGGCCAGTTGGTGGAACATGGGTGAAAGGTGGATTTACATGTAACATTCTTACTCCTTGCTTCATGCTGTTCTAGACTTGGTTTAAATGCCACAATGTTTTGTCAAATGCTGTTTTTACAAATTTGTTTTTTCTTGACACTGAGATTTTTTGAGTGCCCTTTATAAACTTTCATGTTTTTCTCTGACATCATGGCTGACTCAGACAAAATTGTCCCTTTTAGCCTGTTCCCTCTACTAACCGACACTGACTTGACCTTATTTATTGTAAACATAAAACAGTGCCTCATGCAAGCAGTCCCAGGCTGTGATCTTACCAGATCTCTCCACTCCTATATTGTTAGCGAGATGCCCAGGAAAACAGAATGGTGCAGGAGCTGCAGCAGCCATTC
Source organism: Netta rufina (assembly GCF_964035555.1). Taxonomy (NCBI): domain Eukaryota; kingdom Metazoa; phylum Chordata; class Aves; order Anseriformes; family Anatidae; genus Netta; species Netta rufina. The sequence continues at coordinate 143,199,678 of NC_140123.1, forward strand.
ATTAGGTGGAATTTGGCTTTAGATTTGACCCAATCTTCTAGGATAATACCATGTAGGAGGAAAGAGGTCACACTAGCATAAAAGCGTTATGAAGTTATTAATGTCCTGTGGGATCTTTTCTCCTGCTGATTTTAGTATAATGATGATACCTCTCATTTCTCATTGGAAAAATCATTCTGGGGTGATCCTGGTACAGCACATTTCACTTAAAGGTGCTGCATTTCAGAAGTGAGAGAGAGGATTTTTACTGGGATGATCTGCAAAAGGTCAGCATATATATATATATATATATATATATATATATATATATATATATATATTTAAATGCCTTTTAAAAGGCCATCAGCCACATTATCATTTAAGCATTACAGTTACTAAAATAGGGAGAATGAGTTCTTAAATACAGGAAAAACTCAGCCTACTCACGTAGCTTCCACCACAATCAAGTAATACTTCTTTGGCTATGTATAAATATGTAAAATCAACTCTGGAACTGTATTTAGAAATAGAAATTTGTCCTCAGTTGCCCCAAACCGTAGAGGCATAGATATCTGGGGAATGCTTAGAAACTGTTCAAGATTTCAGTGTAACTCACTCTGGACAGTGCTCTTCATGTTGTTTGAAGTGCATACCTGGAATTTTACCAGAGGTTAATTCAATAGTCTTCAGAGCAAAGACTAAAAACAATGTAAAAAAAACAAACAACAACAACAACAAAAAAAAAACCACCAACAACCTGCTAAATAAATGCCATTTTATTGCTAACTACACTGAACAGTGCATCTCAGAAGACTTTCCAAGATCTAAAAGTATTTTCCAAAGGCGCTCTGTGTCTTTTTGCATGTGAATTGGAAACGAGTAAGAAAGCATAATCATAGAATATCCCGAGTTGGAAGGGAACCATAAGGATCACCGAGTCCAACTCCTGGCACCACACAGGTCTACCCAAAATTTTAGACCATGTAACTAAGTGCACAGTCCAAACACTTAACCTCCACCAGGCTTGGTGTAGTGACTACTTCCCTGGGAAGCCTGTTCCAGTGTGCGACCACCCTCTTGGAGAAGAACCTCTTCCTGATGTCCAGCCTAAACCTCCCCTGCCTCAGCTTGACACTGTTCTCATGTGTCCTATTACTATATAAATATAGTAATTGGAGATTACTGAAATAAACAGATCTTCAGTAGTAGGAGATGGCACATTTTAGAAAAGCAATTTTTTAATTTTTTTAAAGCAAAAAATGAAAATAGGGAATGACAATTCTCCTTCGTGGAAGGAGGAATTTTATTTCCAAAGAGAAAGAGGACAATTTAGGTATGAGACATTCTGTTCAAAAATAAATGGAACGCTTCACTCTCTTTCTCCTGAAGAAAGCTATTAAACAAAATGTGGAGAAGGGCAGCTGAAATACTTACGAAAGGCTTGTAAAGATACAAACAACAAAAATAAAAAGGCAAATTCAGATTGGGACAGGGGAATATCCTTCAAGATAAGTTAAATTTAAGGGAATCTTATGGGGGAAAAAATCTTCACAAGTTATCTTTTAGGATGTATTTTAACTGACAAGGGATTTGTCTAATGAGGTTACATCATGATGAGTTTTGGTAAGGAAATGCAGTGCTGGAAGAAAAAGATAATTAAGTGCTGTCTGGTCAAATATGATCAATTTGGATAAATAATAAGGATATTAATATCCAAGCAAGTTTGGGAAAAACTAAAAACAATTGTGGATGGTTTTAGAATAACAATTAAATCGAAATCTCTTTTTTTTTTTTTTAATTTGAGAGATTTATTCGATGGCAATAATTAAGTAAAACAAAAGAACTCTGGGAGATGCTAACAAATGGGCAAAGCACACACATTTGAATTCTTGTTTGCAACTATTCTCATCATTTTACGTGATTTGCCCTTATACAAGAAAAGTCTTTGTATCATGTTTTCTGTTGAGAAAGTAAAAAAGATATCTTCATCAAGCACCCTTCAGGAAAAAGAATTTCGATTTAATCGAGTTAATTTTGCTTTTCATTTTACAAAAAAACTAATGCAAGAACATGAAGTTTTGTACTATTAATAATGAAAAGATGGCAAGGAATGCAAGATATCTGTTTTTATGTACTCATGGTTTTGAATTGGGTGTTGTTATACTATTGTGAAGGATACCACGGAAAGACTCCTCATTAAGCCTTGTGAATGCTTTTGGTTTTCACAACTTACAATATCAACAGCCTTGCAGCATTTGTAAGGTTATACAGGAATCTGTTTTTTAAAAAAAATGCTTATGTTCTAATATATAATCTTTTTTTTTTTTTTTTTTTTAATAGTATAATTTTTTTTTGGCCTGAGCATGGATTGTATCCACTTAGTTTTAGTGGAATCCAAATAAATAAGGTCAAAGGTGTTCTGAAAATATTATTTAGGCAATGCATTTTTAATCAAAGCTATAAAACTGAAGAGGATGGTAGAACATCAGTGATTTAATTTTAGTAAATATAATAGTTAAATTATTTTTTGGGTGTCATTGAGAAATTTAAGTCACAATAGCAGGAAGGATATTTTGGAGATTATTAATAAATGTTGCTCAAGTGATGGAAAATCATACTGTGATGAGATGTGTGATGTGGGCTGATTCGGTCAAGTTCTATTCATTGAGAAAACGGACAAAATATGAACAAATTTCAAATAGGAACAAGCCTAGGTTGTAGGCTTTTCCATACAGCAAAAATAAGTCTGTATTTCCTTATGACTTGTTAGCCAAATACTGAAGAGTTTAAGAGGAAAAATTTGCTAGCTGGGGTGCAATTTCAGAGTGGACTTAACAAACAAATAATAAATATATATATATATATATATATATATAAAAACTGAAAATAATAGTAACATTGAATTCATAAATATTCAAAATAAGAATATTAGCGATAATCACTTTGGCAAGATTGAATACGCAGTTCAGTGGGAACAGGGCCTCTAAATATCGCTGAAATTTCCCTGGGTAATAATGACTAGGAAAAGAGATTTCTTTCAGTGTGTTCTGGCAACAGAAAACAACAACTGATTAAATGGAAATGGATCTACTTCCAGCTTTGCAAAAAGTATACTTGAATTTCTTATTTTAAGCACTTTCTGGGAGAGGTCTTTTTGGTTGTTTTGATTGAAAACTGTGAATGTTTCTCTCCCCATTTGTCATATGGGACAAATCAGGTCTCAATTCTGTGAAAAATAACACAAAATAACATGAGTAGGTTATGTGAAGATAGCCACTTCAGAATTAGACACTGATCTTCTAAATTGATAGACTTGCTGAGATCTTTTAAGATCAGCTAATTTCAGGAGGAAGATTGTGAATGGTGACAATTTGGTGGCTTTACCAGTCTTAGAAAGGGTTTTCAACATGCAAGGCGACAACATAAATACAAATACCAAGGTGATTGTGTTGTAGATAAAACCAGAAAATTGAGGTTCTTTGTGCTGCTAGGTTAGCAGATGTGATGTGGGAGAATGAGATTGATTGTTAATGGGGGCAGGAAGAAGTTCACTTGAACGGAATGCTTCAGGAATGCTACGGGTCCCTGGAGGTGTGTCATCTAACTTAATAGGTCTTTTCATCTCTGATTTTCAGGTTGCAAAGGCACAGAGAGTAGCTGTGATCTCAGTTATAGCTTGCCATCATGAGTAAACCCAGGAAATAGATTGGAACTTAGTGCCATATGTCTATTCAAGGAAGCATATAAAAACTCTTGTTGAAACATGATTTGTGTTCCCTTCCAAGCACTTCATGGTATTATGGCAGTCTTGGAGGGATAAAAATGCTGTCTTTTACTCCATCTGCATTCACTCGTTGGCTTTAGGAAAAGAAAATCATGTCTTTTCATGCCTCTGTTGCCTTTTGTTTGAAGAGCTGATGTTGGGTGTTACGAGATTGAAAAATAAGCAAATGACGGGGAGAGCTGGAGGAGAAGCATTGTTAGTTTGTGCTGATGTGGTCTTATTTTTATTTTTAGGCGGAGACAGGAGAGATGAGTAGAAATACTGAACTCAAGAAGCTGCAGATCTTTGGAGCTGGACCCAAGATGATGGGACTGGCGTTGGGAGCAAAGGATAAAGAGGGTAATTAAATATTGGGCTCATTGCTTTGTAAAGTAGTAAGGCTATTAAATCTTTCTGCATGTCTCCAGAGACAACATTAAGAAGTAAGCAAATCATTGTAACTGGAAAAAAAAAGCCAAGTATTTTAGATTTTAATTCATGAGAAAGATTTACAGGGTGCTTCATGTAACTTGGCAAAGTTTCATCTCTTTATGTACTACAGAGTAACCATAACAATTAAGCAGCTGTTGCATGAACTGAATGACTGAAAGGGAAAACAGGATTTGATGATTCTGAAACTGATCCCACCAGCTAAGTGCACAAATTATGAGTGTAATTCACTCTGTTTTGTCAGGCAATTGGGATGAACCGGGAGGCTAAGCGAAATACATGTTCCTAATCCCTGTTTAGGTGGTGAGGTTACAGCAAGGCATTTTGTCTTTCTGTGGACCATCGGGTAGTTTCTGATCTGAAAGGCAGGACACCCAACTGGACACCTGTGTTTTTTTTTTGCAAGTTGTGTCGTGTGATATTAATAACATTTAACTTTATTTTACTTAAAGATGAGGTGACACGAAGACGCAAGGGAACCAGATCAGAAGCATTTGGAATGCAGATGAGGCAACGCAAAGGAACTCTTTCTGTCAACTTTGTAAGTTTGATTCTATTACTGTGGTTTCAGGTAATAAAAAAATCCTCGATTTATTGTTTTTTTCCCCCTGAAAATCCCTCCCATATAAATAAGTGGATGGACACTGCCAAATATGATACAGCTAGTGTGGGAAAAATGAACAGTATTTTGGAAGATAATTTATGCATAGGTTTTAGTTTTAATCTTCCAGACAGGAAGGGTGTTTCAACATGAAGGTACTTGCTGATTACAGGTTTGAGGACTTCCTTTGCTGTGCACTTCTTGCATGTCTTCAACAGCTCGATTGCAAATTGAGCTCCCCTTTGTGAAGCAATAATACAACTTCTCTTCCATCAAACGTGTGATGCGCTCCAGTATTTTGATATTAGCATTTTTAGCTGTTTTTATCTTGTCTTTGCTGTTTTGAGTTTAAACTAGTCATTATATAAGTCAGTGCAGGAGGAAATGAGGAGAGAACCCAAGGGGAAAAATGAAATGTTAAGCTCTCTGATGTTTGACCATGGAAAAGTAGTGTATTGCTGTTCTTAATATTTTTAGTAGCACGATACTTTTCAATTTTAGTGCAATAATTTAGCATGTCCACACAACAGTGAATGAAGACGTGCTTTTAACGTCTTAAGAAATAAACTCATTCACTAAGAATTTAGCTGTTTTTTTTTCTCAGCCCAAGAACACTTAAAAAAGTTTATTTTAAGCTAGACCACGGAAGGCCAAGGCAGCCAGAAGTCTCCAGTAATCATATTTTTGTATGTGAAAATGCCTTCTGGGGAAGAAAATGTGGGAGAAGTTGGACACTTAAACAGATCATTGTGCCATTGTAGCTAAGTTAAGAGACTTGAATTTTCTTTTAAACTGTGTTACTACTGAGTAGATGGTATTCCTAGGCAGTGTAAGTATTGCAACCATTTTGTTAAAGTATGCTTTCATTTAAAAATATTTTATCCAGCATCTGTTTCTATATAGAAGACTATATTTGTATACGTTCTGTTTATTCCTGTCTAAAAGAGAAAATGGAAATACTGTAGCAACAGAACTGCTATTTTGGAACTTAATTCCTCCAACTAGAGTCTTCTGAAATACTGTGACTTAGTACCATTTGGTTCCATGCCTTTTTTTTTTTTTTAATGTGATGAGAGACCTTCAAGGAAAGCAGTTTTGAAGTGCACAGGTGATACATCAGCCTTATATAACTTGTCTGAAAAATACTGTGCTGCAGTTTTGTTTATACTTCTCCCTCAGCCATTTATGCTTTTGTGAGAGGCAATAAATAACATACACCTTTTTTCTTTTTATCCTCTCCTCCCCCCTTCCGAAATCTATAATCATGTATCATTATAGTCTTACTGTGTTTTAATTCCATGGCTAGGAGGCTTACTTGTGGTTACTGTGTAACCACAGGTCTGCATTTTGTGAATACGTGTTTCAAGGCAGTCTTTGTGTTTGACAAATCATCACTAGGGTTAACAAAAAGTTATATTAGTTCATATGAATTTTGAGGGAAGAAGGTGTTAGCAGCAGCAGGTAATGTTCAACTAGTGAATATTATAGGATAGCCTCCTATTAAAACTGCCACTTTAATGCATTTTTAGTTTTGGGATGAGAACCTGGAAATGTTAGATAGGTTGCTAAGGTGCCTTTCTCCCTTTTATATACTTGCAAGGCAAGTAACTAATTATTTGTTAACTCGTTTAAGATAGATGTGATCTTCCATATTCAGGTGGTCTTTTTTGGTCTTAAAAAGGGGAAAATGCTGAGTTTCTTGATAGAGCTGCATTATTTTCTAACATTATTTCTTAAGATAGTTATTAAGCAATCTTCCCCTAGAGAAGTTTCTTATTGCATAGCTAGGAAGTTGCATGCTTAACTAGGCTGGCATAACTCAGATGGGGTTGTTTTCATGTTGTACTGGGTCTGGCTGGAATGTTAACTTTCCTGGCAGCAGCCCATTCAGTGCCGTACTCTGTACTTGTAGCTGGAACAGCAGTGTTATCACACCAGTGTTGTGTCTACTGCTGAGCAGCAGTGGCACAGCATTGGGCCTTTCTCTAACCCTCCTAGGGGGTGGGCAAAAAAGTGAGGAGAGAAACATCACTAGGGCAGCTGACCTAAACCAATCAAAGGGATATTCCATACCATGTGGTGTCACACTCAGCAATAAAAGGTGGAAACAGGAAGAAGAGGGGAGGGGTGGGCTCTCGTTGAGAAGACGTCGGTCCTCCTCTCGAACACCGGCTGCGTGCGTTGAGGCCTTGCTTCAAGGACGTGGTCAATCATCGCTCATTTGTGGGAAGTAGAGAGTAATTTCTTTCCTCTGCACTTCCATATAGCTTTCATTTATTTTGTTTGTTTGTTTTCCTCCCTTTTTCCCCTTTCCCTTATATTTCCCCTTAGTTAAATTGTTTAGTTCATGGTAGTCTTTATTTAATTATTATAATTATTTCCCTTTAATTAAATTATCCTTATCTCAACCCGTGAGTTGTTCTTTGCTTTACTTCTCCCCCTCCTTATCTAAAGGAGGGGGAGTCAGAGAGCGGTTGTGGGGTTTAGCTGCCCAGCACGGTAAAACCACCACACATGTGTTTGACATAACTCTGTGAGTTTAATGACCTGAAAAGCACATGTTTTTATGACAGCCTGACCAGAAAGAAAAAATGACAAATCCCTCCTAGCCCCCCCCAAACTAAACCCACCCCTTCTGGAGGATTTTTAGCCGTGTGAGGAAAATACACAGAACCTGAGTTGCTCAGTGACTGTGAGAGTAGTAGTGGCAGAATTTGGAATTTAGAGAATTTAGCAGAATTTAGTGTTATTTGTAAAGTTCATATTATTGTTAGATGTTTATATTGAAGACATTTTTTTAGTTGTGGTAAAGCAATACACAATTTCTTCATTTAGATTCCATCACAGATCTTTGGTTCTGTATTAAATGTTTAAATTAAAAGTCATTTGGACAGTGCATGAAGCAATAGCAGAGAAAATTTGAAACCTGATGACGTCCCTGAGACACATCTTCCAGTCAGTGTTCTTGTTGAGAGGTGGTCTTGGGCAGACTCCTGCTATTTTTTTTCTCTGTTGTGTTGGGTTTAATGCTTCCGTCATTTGGAATTTATATCCTCTATTTTGGAGAAAGCAAGAGAGGGTTTCCTACCTTTATATCAGTTTCCTCCCCTTCCCCTTGGAATTTGATTTAAATGTGTAGGTTAGTTCTTGTGTCCTCTTTTCTTGTCCATTGCAAACATAATCACCGCTCTGTTGCAATTGATGGCATGGATGTTTCTGGAACAGCACGTGATTGAAGAATATCTCCAAAAACAGTCCGTAGTGATTTCACTTTGAATTGTTCTCAGTGCTTGAAGCTCAAAGAGAGGGAGAGCATGAAGCATTAAAAACGTAACCTACTGTTTTGCTACTGTTGTTTTGGGATAACAAGTGAGATGCTACTTTGAATTATCTAAAAAACAATTACCGAACTGAACTGGATAGTTATTTCCAGCAGCTATTTCCAGTTATTCTCCTCCACCCCGACTGAAGCACAATCAATTGTTATCGGTGCTTCTCAACAACCAGAGAAGGTTGTGTTGATGTTCATATCGAACTTCAGGATTACATCTTTTCTTTGTTAGGAAAAGGAAGGCAGGTTCTGGGTGAAAAAACTTTTATAACAATTTTTTTTGTTTTTTCTTCTCTATGCAGGTTGACTTGTATGTTTGCTTGTTCTGTGGCAGAGGAAATAATGAAGACAAATTGCTACTATGCGATGGATGTGATGACAGCTATCACACCTTTTGCTTGATTCCTCCTTTACCTGATGTACCTAAAGGTGATTGGAGGTGTCCAAAGTGTGTTGCAGAGGTATGGCTGAAGAACTACGTGAGCTTTTTATGTATGGTTGTGGTCCAGGAAACATCAGAAGAGCTGCAGTTCAGCTCTCATTGTTGTTCCATCTGAGTAGGAGCTGTAGTTTTGTTTGGAACTTTGTCAAGATACAAACTGTGAATCTCCAGCTGTTCTTGGCTGATGAGCTTTAAGGAGAGAGAAATATTCCTTCCAGAGCCTGGGTATAACTTTTGTTTATGACACTGCCACATGAAAGCTAAAACTCTAGCCTTTATATTTTAAGAGTTGAAACTCAATTTGATGAGCTGGTAGCAGCGAATTAAGTGAAAATGAGGGTTGTGATAGGTGTTTCAGCACAGTGATGAGAGGTTTTCTAAGCAACAAAGTAATCAAAGCATGTGATTTGGGCATAGCAGGGAGCTTTGATTATCGAGAAGTCATTATAACATTGTTCAGAATAGCATGTTGCAGAAAGTGAAAGAACTAATTTAAAAACTAGCTATTTTAGGTCTTGTTTAGACTTAGAAAGCAACTGAGAAAACTCTAAAAGTGGAAGCTAGTTTGAATTTCTTTGCTCAAAAAATACCATGTTCAAAGTGACGACTGATCAGCAGCCTAAAGGCAGCAAACATCAGTTTATTGGCTTGGTATTTGCCTTAAGAAAACAAATTTTTCAAGCTCAGAAGATAGGTAGATGTAGAATTCATATAAAAAAGGCTTGCCATTTCTAAAGCTGTAATTTTGTCACTGGCTTTAACTTTTCCAAAAAGACCATGTTTCTAGACCATGTTTTTTCCAGAAAGGGGCAGAAACACGTGCATACTTATTTATACACTCATTTCCCTGAAGAAAAGGAAAGTACTGATCTTGAATTCCTCTTTAGTCTGGTTTCATTATGACTAAACACTGACCATTAAGTCACTAACTTTTGTGCCATGTTAGTGCTCAAATACATCTTATATACATAAACACTGTGTGAAAAAGACATTGTAGAAATGGATGGGAACAGGAGCAGAAACGTAAGTTGGTCTTTTTGGACTCTTGGTGTGATTATAAGACAGTGGCAGATTTGAAGATCTTGTCAGATGGACTCTGTGTTATTAGATGTTACTAGTCAGCTGCTTTGGTACGTGTTGCATTGTTGTGATTTTCTTCTTCCTCCTTCTTACTTCCAATGTGTTAAATCAGCTGATGTTACGCTGTGTTAAGACTGAAGCACTGGCAGGATTACTTCCTTTGCAGCTATTCTGCAGGTACTTGAATCCAGTGTGTCTAAGAAATGTCTTCAACACTAAATTCATCTTGTGCACAGTCACACTCTGCTGCTAGCAGAACCGATGATGACACTTAGCTTGGACAGGCAAGCAGGAGTGTATAGTGTTGGGGTTTACCATGTTACATTAGCTTCCGTACAATCAATTCTGCTGTTTCCATTGAGGTAGGACTTCCTCAGCTAAGAAGAACACTAAGAACTGATAGCTTATTGTGTTTGTTAAGGACTCAGATGGACACAAGTGTGTTTTAGAGAAAAACAAGAAGTGTGACAGTCTACCATAATCTGCAGGGGACAATATTTTCATGTTCTGTCTCTTAGGAATGCAACAAACCCCGTGAGGCCTTTGGATTTGAACAAGCTGTCAGGGAATATACTCTCCAGAGCTTTGGTGAAATGGCTGATAACTTCAAGTCTGATTATTTCAACATGCCAGTCCACGTGAGTTTCAACTTTTGTTGTCATTCCTTGTAGGGGAAAAAGAAAAGATGTTTCAGCTGATCCTGAATTTCTGCTGAGGCATCTTAGGTTTGTATAAAGAGGCACAATAAGCTTCAAATATGTAAACAAATGATTTAGCTTTCTGGCATCTGGTCTTGCTTCAACTTCATTTCACCCTTTTCCTGTGATGGATAGATAGCTTTATTGCTTGAAGGGCTATACTCCATTTAATTTTTTTCCCTTTTTGATTATTTAAACCAAGTATAGAACTGTTATAGTTTGTCATAAGGGTCTTTCTCCCACCCTTCCTATGGCTTTTATCTTGGTTTGGTTTATCAAAGGATTGTTTTTCTCCCTGTTACAGTCTTTCCTTGCAAACAAGTCAATAAATAGACTGAGTCTGTCAATCTTTTGTGGGTTGTGGTTTGTGTGTTGTTCTGCACCTCAGCAGCATTTCCAAAACTGGCACGTCTGTTTTGGCACACCTTCGTTATTCCACTGTCACACATACTGCATGAAACACCAAGCTACTTCTTCTCGGCGTTCTTTGGTAATTTATGGGCAGCATTGTCAAAGCTTCCAGCTTTTAAGGACTTTGATTTATTGTATGGCTTTGGGACACTGAAAATAAGCTTTTTTTGTTATTTTGTTCTAACAAGCTTCATAACTAAATGCTTACAAGTATGGGGGTGTAATGAGATATATGAAGACTACACTCTTGAACGCATTTATCTGAATTTTCTTGCTGTTATTCAGAGGTTTTGGTTATCCTCTGAAACAGTTTGGAATGTGCATGCTATTTATTCTGTTTGCTGCTTGGCTTCTGCTGGTTGTCTCCTTCTCCCTTTTTGTCTGTCAAGAATTAACCTTGTTTTAGCTGCGCCTCTGGTAACCTCATCTTTCTTGTTCATTCCATCCCTCATGGTGTGGCATTCTCTTTCTATTTCATTGCAGCTACTGTTAGGGAATACAAACTAAACTGCCAAACTGTATGACACTGAAGAGATGGTGGTTTGAGGGGGAGTGGCCTTAGTATTTGGAGATACGTGGGGGATTCAAAACAATGTATTGCTTAAATAGTAGCTTTTAGGTTGGATCTTGTCTGCACATACCCTAACTTTTTTGCTTTCAGATGGTTCCCACTGAGCTTGTGGAAAAGGAATTCTGGAGATTGGTGAGCAGCATAGAAGAAGATGTCATTGTAGAATATGGAGCTGATATATCATCCAAGGACTTTGGAAGTGGCTTTCCAGTGAAGGATGGCCGAAGAAAGTTGATGCCAGAGGAAGAGGTGAGGAACAGGAGATGCAAACCAAGCCCATTCTTTGTGCTACATAAAATTTCACAATAAGAATACAGGTCTGGAATCAATGTGGTTTTTATCATGAAAATTAATAAACTCTTGCTTACACTTAACATTCTTTTTGAGCAGGGCATTTATCTGACAGTTTAGGTTCTTTTCCAGATGAGGTTGCTGATAGCTAGGCTGTTTGTCATGATTGAAGTCACACCTGTTTTATATCATTTAACAACTTGCGCATCTTTGCCCGTATTATGGGATATCCAAGTGTAAGGAAACTGATAAGATTTTCTTTTCTTGTTCTGAAGAGTTATCTACAGAAACATAATTCTAACCTCCTCAGGAGGTTCATAATAAATAAAACAGACTAATCAGATTTAGCTTGTTTTTCTGGCTGTGCATACTGTAAGAATGAAAAAAAAATGTAGCATCCTATTATGGAAAATAAGATAAAGAACATCTGGTAAGTATATTAGCGACTTTTCTTGAGACCTTACTGTAGCATATCAATTTTATGGCTGCTTATATGTTTGAATTCTTACAAAATGAGATTAAGGGTGTGTTTTCATGATTACACAGCACCCAAATCAATTCATTGCAATCCCTGGAAAAGGTAATCCTGCTCACTGTTGTCTTCCACCCATGTCTGCACCTTCCTACCTGCGCCTTTGGTGGTGCAGTGATTTTGTAACTGCTGGGTGAGTCAGAAGTGCTTGTTGATCTATTTGTATGAAAGTAGTAATTAAAAGAAAATACTTTCTAGCCAGATCATTGTACTCACTGCTTTATCTTTAGTGTCAGTGCGAAGGAAACAACAGTAACGTGGCTGAAGTGAGGGTGGGACCATTCCTTTCAGCAATTGTAGGATATGCCTAAGCTGACTGAACGTGTGCTAACAGCTTTCGTTAAGGTTAAGAGTAGAATGGTAGCAGCAGTCTGAGTTTTCATTTTTTTTTGTACAGACTTGAGCACATTTTGAAGTAAATGTGGAATTGCTTAACTGGTGGTGCTGATTTCTGTGAAATAAGTTTGGGAATTTCTTCTCTTGAAAACCTGCTGAAATAATTTATGAAGATCAAGATAAACTGCAGCATAGTAAAGCAGGTCTCTCAAAAGCTGAAATAATACCATGAGTTTCATTGTGGTATTAAAAATTATAAGTTACCCCATTTTATTGAAGACTTCTATCATTTGCTTTTCTGGTAGTGTTGGCATTTTTTTTTTCCTTCAGAAATGCATGAAACTTGGGGGGAGGATCAAAGTTTAAGTAGATGAGCGTTGATCCAAAAAATAAGGCCAGTTCTAGTATTTCAACGTACATAGCCCATAGTCTGATTAAATGCCGACTAAAGAGTTTAAGGAAGTATTTCCTAGTTCAGGTGCTTCATTGTTGGAGAATACTGTGCAATGTCTGCTATAGAAATGGATAAGCTGATCTTTCTTTGTACTTCTCTTTTCTAGAGTTAATGTCCTTATGGTCATCTGCTTTGTTGAGAATTTTCTCCTTTTCTTTCTTGCAGGATTATGCACTTTCTGGTTGGAACTTAAATAACATGCCAATTCTGGAACAATCAGTCCTTGCTCATATCAATGCCGACATCTCTGGCATGAAGGTACCTTGGCTGTATGTAGGGATGTGCTTCTCCTCGTTTTGCTGGCATATTGAAGACCACTGGAGCTATTCCATCAACTACCTGCATTGGTATGGGCCCTCCTTTGCACATCTTACACTTCGTTGTTTGCTTTTAATGATTTTGTTTTTTTTTATTGAAAATACCTGTGCTTCCTGATGACTTCTAAACCAAAAGCTATACAGCTATAATGAGCAGTCCCTATTCTTAAACGAAAAGGAGAACACAAATACTGTTTTAAGCACTTCAGTATTTTTCATGATCTGATTAAATATTCTTGTGTTGCCAACAATCTAATATCACTGCAAAATCATGGTTTAGAGGCTAACATCTTTTCTAAGGAAGTTTTTGGTTTTGAACTGACTTGGTGTTCACTGGTGTGGAATATAGTGTGGAATATCGACAGATTAACTCCTTGCATTGCAGTCTTCCCAGTTTATCAGGGGAGTAGGACAAGGGGAGGCTGTAGGAAGCACCCCTTCAGAAAGGGAAGTTTGTCATACATCTGGTAAGGATAAGTTGATAGCCTTTAGACTGTGACTGCATGTTTCTGGAGAACTGTTTGCTAGTAAGATCTCATCCACAGGCTGAGGAGGAGGATTCAGTTTGTTTAGAGTTCAGTTATTGTCCTCAGCATGCTGTTAACTGGATCAATATGTGACGAGTTTGTGTCAGCTGGTGAGTTCCAGCAGCCCAGGCAGATACAGAGCAGTACATACTTACTGGGGCTTGCTAGCTGTGTCCGACCAGCAGATGTCACTGAAGCCTGTAGGAACCAAAGAAAATGCTACACCATTCCTTATCTAACTTTTGGGAGGGTTGGTGATAATAAGGTTATTAGTGTAGTTATATAGCAAGTGCTATATAAATTGATTCAGATATTTCAGCAGATATTGTACTTCTTAATAAAACAAAATTAATAAAACACCAAAATTTCGATACTATACATGTAGATTCTAGATCATTACAGTTTATTTTGCTTAACACAGGACTGGGAAGACTAGAATGGTATGTTCTCAAGTATCACACAGAATCACAGAATCACAGAATTTCTAGGTTGGAAGAGACCTCAAGGTCATCGAGTCCAACCTCCAACCTAACGCTAACAGTCCCCACTAAACCATATCCCTAAGCTCTACATCTAAACGTCTTTTGAAGACTTCCAGGGATGGTGACTCCACCACTTCCCTGGGCAGCCTGTTCCAATGTCTAACAACCCTTTCAGTGAAGAAGTTCTTCCTAACATCTAACCTAAAACTCCCCTGGCTCAACTTAAGCCCATTCCCCCTCGTCCTGTCACCAGGCACGTAGGAGAACAGGCCAACCCCCACCTCGCTAAAAGTAATTCTATTTGGTTTTGGCCCTGCATGTTCTTTCTTCTCTCATACTTAACTAACCCATTTTATTAAGTATCTTCTGTCTTAAGGGTCCAGTGAAACACTGATTTTTAATAACTGGTTATGTATATTAGAGGGATTGATTATACTTCTTCACACTGGTTCATTCCACTTTCTTTATGTGGTATTCTTTGCCACTGGTTTCAGACATAAGACTTCTTCAAGACTAATTGAGAGAATGGAGGAATACCGTGATGTTTGTGTTTTTTTTTTTTGTTTTTTTTTTTCTATTAAACAGTGGCTGTAACGGCCAAGATTTTGCTTGATGAATTTTCTTTTCTGCTTTCTAAAGGAAAAGGATTGCCCATTTTATCCCTTTAGAGCATGGTAAATGACAGTATCTTCCATCTTAGGTTTGTCATGGCAAATCTGTCAGGCGTGTTGAGAATTGTGTCGTAGAGTAATTGTTTTTTCAGATGAAAATTATACACGATGAAAAATGACACACAACATCAAATCGTTTTTGATTAAAGATGATTTTGTGCCTACGTGTAAAATACTTGGTTTGTGTGCACTGTGCTGTTAGAAGTACGCTTTGCAGTTGGTTGGCATCATCGCTTCTCTGTAAATAACATGTTGATTATTGTGGTTATTTTATTAGGGGAGAGCCGAAGACATGGTATGGCGTGCCATCTCATGCAGCAGAGCAACTGGAGGATGTGATGAAGGAGTTAGCTCCTGAGCTATTTGAATCCCAGCCTGATCTCCTGCATCAGCTGGTCACTATCATGAACCCCAACGTACTGATGGAACATGGTGTACCAGTGAGTAGAACACGAGCGTTTTATCCGCTCACTTTGTCATTCTGTGCCAAATCTCTGTAACAATGGTTTGACATAACTCTGAAGGATTTTTGGAGTGGACGTTTACATCTCCAATTCATTAGTTATGGAGTGGTTTTAAAACACATTTTCTAGTATCCTTCTCTATCATCACCATGAAATTTTAATCATCTCACGTCAGAAGAGCATGCCAAACTTCTTACAAAAAATATCTTACAGAACAAGAGTACATTGTGTTACATTTCATTTTTATTGAAAATAATTCCTGCTATAGCAGCACATTTGTCTGTGAATTGGTTTTAATATTTTTTGACAGTGAAACATTTATGTTTTATAGAAATCTCAGCTTTACAAACTGTTTTGACCAAACACTATTGACAGCAGACCTTTAAGCAGCAGACACTATCATTTGCTTTTTTGTTAAGATAAATTTCTTCTCTGGCAAATACTGTAGAAAAGCAAACCATAAACTGTTTCCAAAAGCTTTTGCACTTTGTGGTCTGATGGATTAAATAATGATAGAGAAACATCCCTTTTGGGATTCATAAAGAGAGTTTAAACTGTTGAGTTACATATCTAGCTTTTTTTGAGTAAGGCTATGAACTGAGGATTCACTTTGAGAAGACAGAACCAATCCTTAATGCTTTTGAGGTAGCTATTTTGCCTGTGATGGTTCATAGGTAGAGAAAGTGTTGGTCAGACACCACGTAATAATGTCTTAACCTCTGTTGCAAGTTTCTTTTTATTTTTTCCCTTTTATCCTCACTTGTATTAGGTATACAGGACCAATCAGTGCGCTGGCGAGTTTGTTGTGACCTTTCCTCGTGCCTATCACTCTGGGTTTAACCAGGGATACAACTTTGCTGAAGCTGTGAACTTCTGCACTGCTGACTGGGTCTGTTCTTTTGTATTTGTTTCATATGACTCTGCTAGGTGACCTTTTGCAATGAGAGTGTTAGTAGTTTTTATGATACACAGTATGTTTTATGTTTCTGGTTCCTGGTACAACAGTGAGATTGATGTCAATTTACATTACAGAAAATGATTTTGAGCACATAATTTTAAACAGCTTCAGACTGAAACTTCTGCATTTGATCTTCCTTTTCAATTATTGATTTTACAGTACCTTTAGTTAGTATTTCTGTAATGCATCTTTCTGGATTTCATATAGATTAATGTACTGTATTGAATATCTGTTGTCATTTGCTTGTTGGAGATAGCTATATAACTGTCTCTTGTTCTCCTTTTGAGCCATCTCATTGTATCTTTTAATTATATTAGCCCACATTATGATAGCCATGGCACGGCAGAGCATAGCTTATGTGGATTCTCTTTCAATAAGATGTCAATAGTGTGTCCTATCACTATCCAGAGTTTACAGGTGGAAGATAAAATCACATCTCTAGTTTATTTATCTCCAACTTCTGTTTTAATACATTTAAGTACGACTCCTGGTCGTTAACCAGAGACATTTGTTCGTTCATCAGAGAAATTGTCTGCGGGATTGTCAGTGGTCCCTTTTTCTGTGCTCATGATGTGGTCTGTGTATAGCCCCTGGGAAAACTTCTAAACTGACACGAGGCATGTGAAACTTCTTTTCTTTATGCAAAATGTAACCCAGAAATCTGTAGCAAATGTATCTAGTATTTATGGTTTTTTTTTTTTTTTTTTTTTTTTTTTGCTTTAAAGGCCACAAAATGAGTGGTACCAGTTTCAGTTGTCTTTTAGTCCAAGCATAGTAATTTCCAGAGGGCAGTGTATTTCACCTTAACAGAGACCAGGTGACTTTATTATGGTTCCAGTTCCCTTCACTGAAACTAAAAAGAGCTTAGGAGAGCTCTTAAACTTGTATCTGAAAGTTAGGTTATGGCAGATGCCTGCCTGCCCCCTAACATGCCAATGGATATCTTGTTTATCCTCATATGTGATATGATTTAACACTTTTATATTTGTCTCTGTCATGAAAGATACAATGGTATCTGAGTGTCAGTCTTTCCCCAGGTTTTGTGAAAGGAAGGAAAGTTGGGGTAAGAGATGATCTTGAAATGTCTTTTCCCAAAATGACAGACGTGGTTTTTGCTTCTGTTTTTTTTTGTAGCTTCCAATTGGACGTCAGTGTGTGAGTCATTACCGAAGGCTGGGACGTCATTGTGTTTTCTCCCACGAAGAGCTGATCTTCAAGATGGCTGCAGATCCAGAGTGCTTGGATGTTGGGCTGGCTGCCATGGTCTGCAAGGAGATGACATTAATGATAGAGGAAGAAACACGCTTAAGGGAATCTGTTGTACAGATGGTGAGTAATAAAATGCAACTCTTTTACTTTGTTTGCAAAAGGAATTTTGCTCCCCCCTTCCCTTCCTGTCTTGCCTGGATTAGAGTTTGTAGCAAGTGCCTTATTTTTTTTGTTAGGGAGTGTTGATGTCTGAAGAAGAGGTGTTTGAACTTGTTCCAGATGATGAGCGTCAGTGCACAGCTTGCAGAACCACGTGCTTCTTGTCAGCTCTTACGTGTTCTTGTAATCCTGAGCGTCTGGTGTGCCTATACCATCCATCTGATTTATGTCCATGTCCCATGCAGAAGAAGTGTTTAAGGTACACAAGTGTGTTTTTTTTTTTTAAATCTTTTCTTCTTGTAGTGTGCTGGAGGCAGTGGCCAAATATAACATTTGGTGATGCTTTTCTTCCTTTAATCGAAGAGGTTTTTATCCTCTTTGCTTGGTTCTTGCATTCAAGGCAGAGGATATTTTGTGTTTTTCTGGCTTTGTAGCTGGGAGAACTCAATATAAGCAATATCATGGGTTTTGTATGAGCATTAATACTCTAGCTTGATTTTCTTCTGCATCTCCAGGTACCGGTACCCACTGGAAGACCTTCCTTCTTTGCTGTATGGAGTGAAAGTTAGAGCACAGTCTTATGACACTTGGGTCAGTAGAGTTACAGAAGCTCTGTCTGCCAACCTCAACCACAAGAAAGGTCAGACTTCTGTTGTTCATTGCAGGAGTTTCAGGACGTCCCACTTCCTTTTCCCCTGTGTTCTCATTTTAATGAGGGAAAACACTGTGTATTGTTTAGTGGAAAAAAGAAATGAGCTAAACTGAGAGTATAATACCACTCATCATTGTGTATTTCAAATTGAACTAGCCTGTTGGAATGTTGATTGAAGGCTTTGGAAGCGATCTAAAATGTCTTTTGTTTCTGCATACAAACTATACGCTATTATTACAGATGTAATTGAATTGAGAGTGATGTTGGAAGATGCTGAAGACAGAAAATACCCAGAAAATGATCTCTTCCGCAAGCTGAGAGATGCAGTGAAAGAAGCAGAGACCTGTGCTTCAGTAGCACAGCTGCTTCTGAGCAAAAAGCAAAAACACAGGTAGGACAGACTTTTTCTTTAAAGTTTCTAAAGTTGTTATTGGGTTGGACTTGGAAATATGAGAGCCCTGAGTTTCTCACTTCCTACCAACTTCTCTTGGTGTTTGCCCGTAGTGAGGGGTTGGGGAGACAGATACAGTGACACAAAGGGCCTAAAAGCTCTTGGAGTGTGTCAAACATACTGTTTTCCACTGACCTATGTACTGAAGCATGAAATCCTTCAGAAAAATTGTTTGATCGCTGATCAGGTATTTTTCTGAATTTCTGGGGACAGAAATTAACCACAGAAAAGTAACCACCTTTCTTGTGCCAAAGGTTGTATGATAAACTTTTCTTAACTTGGATTTCCTGTGTTGAATATAAGAGTTGACTCTGTATTTTTGCATGCATAGTTTTTGGTGTAAAATGTAAGGCTTATTTAAGGGAGGGAGGTGAAAAGTAAATATGTTGTGAATTATAATAGCCAGCTTTGCTACACAGGACGTAAAGCATCATCATTGCTTCAATTTGAAAACTGAAATCTTAGAGTTATGCCACAGGCCCAATTACATCAGGTATTATACCTTGAAAACTCTTCTTTGGAATAGAGAAGCATTTTTGCTGAATCTGAGCAGGGAAAAGAAAGCCCATGTGTTTATTTTATAATTGCTTGTAGGATCCTGCTAGTGCAAAGGTATGGTCACTTAGAACTCTGGTCTGGATGGAGGAAGCAGAGCTACAGCTGTTGTATTGCCCTGTTCCTGGTAAACTTTAATTATTTTGGTAGTTCCCAGATGTTTCGGATCTGTTGCTGCTGCTTCCTCCTCCAGCTGTTGGAGTATGTCAGCCTTCTCTCCACAGACGTGCCTCCAGTTAATTGGTGCATTTCCAGGCCTTTTGCAACAAGTAGATCCGTTAGAAAGAACCAACAGTTGTCAGTGGTGTATCTGAACTAAGATGAATCCCAGGGGTCAAGGGAAGACTTTCATAACCTAAGGGTGGTTGTATGCTAAGTCGCAATATGATACAAAACTGAGGTTTGAGAAGTTTTCCAAAGCAAATATTTTGAATCCTCCTTAAATGGTGTTAGGAAGTTTAAATACGGAGGTTGCCTTCAGCTTGTTCTTTAACATTTATGCTCATATTTAATACACTGGGGTGGGTCACATTTACACAAAGGATAAGGTTATAAATAAATCAAAAATGGGTGTTGAAACTGAACTAATTGGCAGGGAATAAAGCAGCAATAAAGCCGTGATCCAGGTGTAGCTAAGGATGTAGCATCTGATGGTATGTAAAACAGAGAAATAGGTGACACAGAACAGTGGTGATGGGTTCTATACCCCCACGCTTTTTCTCTCCCTTAATGCTGAAAGTTGTGAGTTTTCATAGGCAGGGGTAGTTGTACCTTTTTGTGCGCCACGCAGTGCTGTGGCAGTCTGTGCCTGGACTAGGGACAGAGCACTAGGGTGCTGTGGAAGGAGAGCGAGCCCTCCTGCAGGGGTGTCTCTTGGAGCTCTGTGCTCCGTTCACTGTCACACACAAGAGTACTGGAGGCACAGCGGGTCCAGTGCAGCTCCCTCTCCTTCTCACTGTCTGTCATAGCAAATCAAGCCTACAGTATTTTTTTTTTCTCTCTGAGACTTAGATAGCATAATTACATGTGATGATTCATCTAAATTTTATATTTAAGACCATGGGTTGAAAGACTGAATGTTGTTTTTCTTTAATGTAATAAAATGTAGATTGCTTAGCAGGGAACAGCTCTTCAGTCTTTAAAATCTGTCCTGCTAGCGAGACTGTTGTGCCTGCCAGTGATAATTTATACCAAGTGTTTAATTTGTGCAGTGTCACAACTGCTGCATTCATCTGGTTTGTGATACTTGCTTCAAGTGATACTTGATGGAAGTGTCTTTGCAGGACATGTTCTACTCTGTAGCAGTCTTTTCCTGTTGCAAGGCCAGTTTCATCAGTTCTCTGGCAACAAGTGAGACAGCTTTAGAAAGTAAGACTTCTTTCCAGAGCTTATTGCTGTTCCATATCCAAGAATTCTCGTCAGTGCCTGTCATGGCAGTCAACTGCTTGAGCAAGTACATACCCCACATGGATCTTGGAAATAGCTCTGTCCCTCAAGCTAACTACAAGAGAGGATCATTGCTGAAATTAGTTCCTTGGAAATGTCTTATGCTATCAACTTAGAGACAGGGAATCAGTGTTACTTCTTTTTCCTTTATTTTTTGGCCCATACGGTTTCCTGCATACCATTTTGCATGTCTCTTGCTCAAAATCTGAATTGATGAGAAAGATTCTGCAGAAGTTGTGGCATCATCACCACTGATGCTGTTTAACTCCATGCCCTTCACTTCCAGAAATGTTTTTTACAGTTCCCACAGATTTGTTAACCATAACCTTAACCAGTATCCTTATGGGTAGATACATCCCTTGCTGGAGGTGCCCAGGAGTTGAATTCTGAAGGTGTTCATGTATCAAGTGTTCTGAGACTTCTTCCATTTCAGTTTTTTTTTTTGGAATAGGTTTCTATGCTTGAGTGGTGGGTTTCTTCAGGTTTTGTTTTTTACTATATTCTCTCCCATATGACATGGAGACCCTTACAAAAAAAAGCTCCTGCTTTCATCTGGAGGGGTTTTGAATGTGTCTTCCAGTGCCTTGAAGATGTGTAGGTCTTGTGCTTCAGAGCGGTCTCGTTCTTCATTTCTGTTTTCATCAATTCCTGACTTTGTCCTTATCTGCATCTGATCAACCTGAGTAATTTTTGGAGGGGTTCCTCCTTTTCTTTCCTTTTCTGTTTCCTCACACTTGAGGCATCTTGAATTACTTTATATTTGAAGCACCTGGGACTTTATATAGTTCATGTAGCTGCATAATGGATTTGTGTAGTTCGTTCAGTGTTTTTTCCCTTACTTATTTCAACCAGTGGCATTTTGTGTCTAATCCATTGGCTTACAGGAGGAGAGAAAGCAATTCTACCTGCCATTTACTTGCCCTGGTTATCTTATGAAGCTGTGACCAGTATTCTACCAAAAACAGTTTGGGATTTTTGTTCTAATTAGAGTTAAGTAGTTCTGAGGAAAACAAACAAAACCCCCCCAAAAAAACAAACACAAACCAACCACCCGAATTCTATTCATGCTGCTTTTTGGGGCTATGTTCTTTTACTTATTTGGAATAAACACAATTGGAAAGTCATCTAGACACTCCTGCTTCAAAGAATAGGGTAAATTCTCTTGAAGATGGTTAGAGGAATTACATTAAATATAGTTTTTAAGATACTGGAATTCTTGGGAAGGCTTTTTTTGAGTTTTGAAGTGAAGAATTTTTCTGTAATTTCTCAGTAATCTTGATAGATTTCTGTCAATGGGAGTAAATCCAGGGATCATTGTCCTGTCTCCCATATAATATTAATTTTGTCCATTCACGCAGCAGACAGAGCCAAGACAGTGGAAGGACACGGACCAAGCTGACGATGGAGGAGCTGAAGGCATTTGTGCAGCAATTGTTTAGCTTACCCTGTGTTATCAGCCAGGCCCGACAAGTAAAGGTAAGTTTGCATCTCTTCCTTGGATATACTCTAAGTGTGATGTGCCCTTTGCTTTGTTCAGTGTTTTTTTTTAACAGATAACATTGCCTGGTATAAAGGACGAAAGACTTTACTTTAAGGATTAGTCCTGCGCTGACAGAGATGAATTGAATGGGGTGTTTCATAGCAAGTAGTTGCTTTGTAGTGAAGTTCGTAAAAAAGTAGAATACTCTGGATACATTTAGCCTGCCTTATTGGGTAATCTTAGCGTTGTTGAAGTTGTGCTGATGACATGTTGCCATCTGTCCATGCTGGAATGGCGATGTGTATTTCCTGCTCATCTGCAAGCATGTCTGCAAGTGGGCAACAATGGTGTTTGTGCTATGCTAGCGTGCTCGTGTAGTCCTAGCAGCTTGATATGTAGGGTTCAGTTTGGTCACCTAAACCTGGATATCTAGTGGCTCTAAGCTGTTCTGTCTGGCCTCCATTGCCATTCTGGAAGAATACCAGAGATCTTGTGTGGCAGTCTCAGACAGAGGTATCACATGGTGGCCAGCACTTAGGCAACTGAAACAAAGCATTTTATGTGAACATATATTTTCAAGGTGCCTGTTGCACCTTGACACAGTCAGGTGTGGTGGTCTTATAGCTACACCAAGATTAAAAGATCCCTTCTACCTGTCACTGTCCAAGCAGCCCAATTTTATCTCAGTCAGGCAGTTACTCTTATTCCAGCATCTTTAATGCTGTCTATAGTAGTGGAATTTCCTATTAAATCATACCCTTCATATGTTCTGAAGGTTATCCTGGTGTGCTCCTTTATGGGAGCAGGGAGGCAGTAGCACATTGGCAATTCTTCACATCACATCCTTCTCAGCCTTTGCTTTTCAGGTTATAGCCCACTTAATCTGTATGCGTGGCCTGCATTTCTTGTCCTTCGTATATATCTGTGCACCTGTCGTTGAGTGAATCTAGACTAATAAGTGATCCAGATCATACTGATACCCCTGGCTGCCATTATCATTTATCACGCTGGCAGTTTTTATCACAGCAAGTGTTTTCAGCAGTAATTTTAATTTGTTTCTGTATCACTGATGAAATGTTAAATACTGTTTGGCCTGCTAACCAGCCTCTAGAAAAAAAACATTCAAGAAACATCCTTTTCTTTTTTTTTTTCTTTCTGATAAACAGTTCTTGATGTATGTCAACCATTTATTAACTCATACGATCTCTGTTGATACAGTTTTAAGAAGAATGTTTTATAGTGCTAAACTGAGGCCCTAAAATTCTAAATATTACCATTTGTGCAGCTACTTCTACATAACCAATTATCTAGGTTAGAACATAATCGAGTTAGTCTTGTTTGAAAAGATTATTTTTCTGTCAAAGTGTTTACTATTGTTGGTTAAGACCTTCTTCATCCGTGATTCTTTGATATTGATACGACAGAGAGACTTAACATTGGACTTGTTTCTTGTCTTGATGATATTAGTGGTGTTGTTGCTGAAAACAGGTACCGTCAGTAAGCTCTGTAGGACTGCAGGATTCTGATTATCCAGGCCTGTTGACTCTAATCTTTATCCTTCAAAGATGTTTCTGAATGTGTTTCCCAGCAGTTAATTGAGTGGAAGGTATAAGATAGGAAGATCTTAGTGCATTTCTTTCCAAATACAAAACAAAGTACAAAAATGCATTTTCTTGTCTGCCTTGTGAAATTTTATCATCTACTAATGGACCCGTAAGATTGTTAAGAGCCATTTGATTATAATGTCTTTAAAACCTGCTTCTACTTAAGGCATAATCCGTAGATGACAGAGTTGAGGACATCATTATATTCGTTGCCAGTTTTCTGATTGTCACTTATTATATAGCAGTTCCATGCTGTTGCATCCTTTTTCTGGGTGGCTTATTAAGGCTTTTTATCCGTTTTGTAAACTCTTTTAACAGTTTCAAATTTATATTTTTGTCTAAATATTTTCTCCCAGCTGGTCTCTCTCTAAAGCTGTGGGGTTTTTTTGAGCATTAGGGAACTAGTTTTGTTGAAGTACTTTGTGCATGTGCGTGTCCTTGAAGCTTCAACAGTCACTAGCTAGTAAAATGGGTAAATATCATTTTGCAGGTTAAAAATCATAGTCTTAGTTTTTGAATGAAGTCAGATAATGATCATTTATGCCTAAGCACTCGCTAACTTTGAGCATGGCATTTGAATGCAATTATCCATCATAATGAATTGCAAAATAATTATCATGTTGGATGATGAGTATTTTCTAACACAAAAGCCATTATAATTATTAGACTGTAATAATTTACTGTTGTAGCTATGGAACGTTCAGCATATGTTCCCTACATCAAAATCCTTATAATGTGGGTCTTGTTCTTTTTTTCTAAATGTCTTCTGGTTTCCAGACAGTCGTGAAAAGCAGCATCAGACAAAAAGGGCAATAAGCTAAGGGATAGGAAATGCAGGTTTTGCTCTTCATTCTGCTACTGAACTGCCATCAGTAATATCTTTCTGTAAGAGTCTCGGGAGTGAATCAATTGAGTGTACTGGTTGAATGTCCTTGAATAAATCTCCCACAGAGATACTTTCCTGTCAGTTTGCTTTCTTTGATTTTTTCACTGAAGTTCCAAAACATGAGGATGTGGACAACTGCAGCAGTGCAGTTGGATGTCTGTGAAGTTCTCCTTTCATTAGAGGGTGCTTGTATTTTCATATCTTTCCTTTATAAGCTAAAACCCTGACGTATTTAAGTGGTGGGCATACTTTTAAAACCTGACCATTGTTCTTTTAATGATATTTTGGTTTTCGTGTCCTTGTACGACTCCAGCTTGTTCTTTTTCCTCAGCATGTTGTGTTTTGTTGTGCGTTACCATCATCAGTGTAATGCCTCCAACACTAAATTGGAAGGATGAGATGTTTGCAGAAGTCCCTCCTCAACCCACTATTTTGAAATTAACATTGACTGGGCAGTCCATAATATTCTGTTTTGTTGGGATCTGTAGTTAGTCGCAGCCATACCTATTTTAGGTGCAGAGTTTGATGTAACTAATATGCATAGTGCATGAAATGTTAGGTCAAATGTGTTTAGCTGGTCCCTGACTTATGTCAGACTTGATGGCTGTTGACATTGTTTGTAGAAGCTTTGGCTGATTATATAATGATCCCATACAAATTCACAGCTGACTGATCCTGCAGTCAACTTTCTGTTCTGATTCTGTTTTTTTTGTTTTTTTTCCTAATCACTCTTTACTGTACGTTACTCCAGAATCTACTTGATGATGTGGAAGAATTTCATGAGCGTGCCCAAGAAGCTATGATGGATGAGATCCCAGACTCTTCCAAGCTGCAAGAGTTGATAGACATGGGCTCTGGCCTTTATGTAGAACTTCCTGAACTTCCAAGGCTGAAGCAGGAACTGCAGCAGGCACGGTGGCTGGATGAGGTGAGGTCCACCCTCTTGGATCCCCAGAGGGTCACCCTAGATGTGATGAAGAAGCTGATTGACTCAGGCGTGGGCTTGGCACCACACCACGCTGTAGAGAAAGCCATGGCTGAGCTGCAGGAGCTGCTGACAGTCTCAGAGAGGTGGGAGGAGAAGGCCAAGGTCTGCCTGCAGGCCAGGTGAGTGTTCCCTTGCAAGCTGTCCTTACAGTTCACACACTGCAGGGATTCTCAGCCTCTTTCAAGGAGTGTGGTGAAAAGTAGGGGCTGTGAAGCTGCAGTATATTACTTTGGTTGCTCAAAAGTTGGATTTCAGATTGTTAATGAGTTGCAGAAGAGTTGACTCCCTGTTGTATTGTACGATGGCAGGAGGGTGTGAGTGTTGCTGCTGTTTTTGCTGTTTACCCCTCTGCCCCTCAAATGAAAAAAAAATACCACAGAGTATGCTGCACGACAGTTTCCTCTATGTTAAGGAGTTCTGATGCTGTGCCCTTTTGAACTTGATTGTGCAAAGTCCAGCAGCTTTCTGACCTCTGCTGTTACTTGGCAGCCTGTAGCACCCTCCCAGAATAGAGCCATGGTATCCTACACTGCAGTGTAGTGATGAAATTGCATCGCCAGCCTGTCAAATTTATGGCTTTAGTTGACTGGCATTTTGAGAGAAGGCTGGAATCGGGTTTTTCTTACTCTAGACCACGCCAAAGTATGATGGCTCTGGAGGGGATCGTGAATGAAGCAAAGAACATCCCTGCTTACCTGCCCAATGTGCTGGCACTGAAAGAAGCCCTGCAGCGGGCTAGAGACTGGACAGCCAAAGTGGAGGCCATTCAGGTAGGGGTTACAGCAGGGACTGGAATCTTCTGCTTGCATCCTTTTATTTAGACATGCTCTTTATTCCTAGCCCCTTTACCCACAAACGTGACCTGAAGGGAAACCTTGCCATAGCTGTTAAATATGCTTACCGTAGATGGTGTGCTTCAATTTCTTTTCTTCTTTTTGTGCTGCTGTTTCCCTGTTGGCTATCCAATTTCTATTTCCTTTTCTTTTGTGTGTTTCATGGGGGATGTAAAAGCTGACAGTTTTGTTATGATACAAATGTAACTCTAGTGGGGCCTTGTTTATTATTGAAACTGTTCTACACACCGTCGCTGGAAATACTCAGCTGCAGTGGAGGAGATTCTGCTTAAAGGTTTTCAGTTTTGGAGTTGGCTATGGAAACATTTTTATTTTTCTCCCCTAAATGTGTTTAATAAATTTTTGTGGTGTAGGATTTAATGGCACTGATGGCAATTTTCTGTCTTGAAATAGATGAAGTTATGGCATCATTAGTTCAGTAGAACACTCCACTTTTCTGTTGTTCTACCCAGATAACTTGGTCCAAAAGAGACATGGTTTCTGTGATATTCCTGTATATTAATCTCTGGACTGCAACTGTTATTCTTGTATCAGGTATTTATTGGGAGCTGAAGCAAGAATCTCAACTGACTTCACATCAGCCCCTCAGATATTTAATTTATCTTGCTGTGGAGCAGATAGGATTTAAGACTGCCATCTAGAAATGAAATATCTTACTCCCTAAGCCAGCTGGCCACGTCAGAACAGATGTTAAAATAGAAACTGAGTGAGATGGAGTTTTTAAAGTAACAGTAAGATTGAAACCCCACTCTCCTTTCCATGCTGTTCTTATTTTTGTCAGTGACTAAAATAGTGTATAGCTTGAAATTAAACCAGCCAGTGATAAAATTGGTAGAATCTTTGGATTAGAGAATTTTCTTTTACCCCAGAATGGGAGCAACTATGCCTACCTGGAGCAACTCGAGAACTTGTCTGCCAAAGGCCGCCCGATACCGGTGCGTCTGGATGCCTTGCCACAGCTGGAGTCACAGGTAGCTGCTGCACGGGCTTGGAGGGAGCGCACGGGAAGGACCTTCCTGAAGAAGAACTCAAGCTACAGTCTGTTACAGGTAAGCCACAGACAGTTCAGTGTCAGACTTCAGAAATGGATCTTGGTAGTCCCCTGCAGTCTGAATGGTTTGGTTACAATAGATCCCATCTCCTTTTGATAATACAGTGTAATAATAAGCTTCAGCTGTACTCAGGTGAAAATGGAAAAGGCAGGAAGCCTGTGTTTGGTTGGTCTTGTTTTATGTGTGGACAGCTTCAAATGTTCCTTTTGAAGGAACGCATTAAAACTATTTCTTGGGACTAACTGACGGTGTAAGTTTTCTTGGTGGTTACAGGTTCTGAGCCCTCGGACTGATATTGGTGTTTATGGGAGCAGTAAGAATAGGCGGAAGAGGGCAAAGGAGCTGATGGAGAAGGAAAAGGAGAAAGATCTTGACTTGGAATCCCTAAGTGAACTGGAGGATGGGCTGGAAGAGGCCAGGGACACTGCAGCTGTGGTAAGGAGCAATGAAAGGTAGCGTCTCCTGATATCTGGGTTTAACTTGTCTCTAATCGGTGTAGAAATCTTATGGAAAAAATGATAAAAACCTTGCTGAAACAAACATCTCATAGTATGTATGGCACAACAGTATAGTTCAGCTTTAATTGCAGCGAAAGTAAAGGGAAGCACAGTTCAGGGTATAAGTGCAGGTGTGTAATATGAACCTGGCTACATGGATGGCTTACATTCTCTTGGTTTAAAATATGTGGCTGTTCATCAAATACTACTAATATTATTTTGACAGGATTTCAATGCATACGGAATGAGCTGTATCTCTCCCTTAAGCCGTATCACCATTTATTTGGTTAGTTTTATGCAGGATGCCAAATCGAAGTAAATTCCATTTCAAGTTGTTTTGGCTGTCATCCCTTTGATTATTACGATTGATATTAGTGGTTTACTGACATGAGTTAAAAAATGTAAAAAGTCAATTCTAAATTTGCTGACCATAGACGGTACCCACCTTACTGTAGAAAGTCTTCTTACTTCAACATTGTCCTTCCCCATTCTTGTGTAAAAAATGTCAGGCAGTTTGTAAGCACTTGGTTCTAGTGCATGGAGAAGAATGTTACATTTAATTCTTCCTTGTTGGGAGGATATTGATGCAGCTTGTCACAATATTTTGCTGTCATTTGTCTGCCCTTCTTCCGTGAACAAAGAAAACACATGCAAGCTCATTATTGTGGCTTATGCACAGTCAATTTTACTTTAGTATTCTTCATTATAGTTACTTAAATGGAGATGCTGAGGAAATGCAAGTTACTTCATGAAGATCTGTGGTCACTCAGAAGCTCCTACATCTGCCAGCATTAAAACTGTTCTCAGCTGCATAGTCTTCACAGGGAAATAAATGGAACAGATTTCCTGTAGTCAGAATCTGTTCTTCTGGTGTTCTTATGACAGATTTAATTAGGAACTTCAGAAACTTTCTGGATATGGTGAATGTGAGCTAATGTTTATCTAGTAGCTGTCAGAAGGATTCATGAGCGTAGCGGATAACGGAGGAGGTATTTTAACAAGAGTTTTAACTAGATCACAAAATTCCAAACTTTTGAGCTAGTTTAACTAAGAAGATCTCTTGGTATGTCTTTTTTCTTTTTTCTGTGTTGCTAATAAAACACGAGCTCCTAGCTGTGAAGGTCATGACCTGTTTTTGTCTTCGGACAGGTGGCTGTATTCAAGGAGCGGGAACAGAAGGAGATTGAAGCCATGCATGCTCTCAGGGCAGCCAACCTGGCCAAGATGACTATGGTGGATCGCATCGAAGAAGTCAAATTCTGTATCTGTCGCAAAACAGCTAGCGGATTCATGCTGCAGTGCGAGCTGTGCAAAGACTGGTTTCATAGTGGCTGTGTGCCCCTTCCCAAAACAAGTTCTCAGAAGAAGGGCTCTAGTTGGCAGGCCAAAGAAGTGAAGTTTTTGTGTCCGCTTTGTATGCGTTCTCGAAGGCCGCGGCTTGAGACAATACTGTCTCTGCTGGTGTCCCTGCAGAAGCTGCCTGTACGGCTGCCAGAAGGGGAGGCACTGCAGTGCTTGACAGAACGTGCCATGAGTTGGCAGGACCGAGCACGACAGGCTTTGGCCACTGATGAGTTGTCGTCTGCTTTGGCCAAGCTTTCTGTGCTCAGCCAGCGAATGGTGGAGCAGGCAGCACGGGAGAAAACAGAGAAAATAATCAGTGCAGAGCTACAGAAAGCAGCAGCCAACCCAGACCTGCAGGTAGGGATGTGAATATCTTGCTCTTTACCATGCTCATCCTTCTTCAGTGTGTTAAAATCCTTTATCCTTCTTGGAGAACCTTAGAGGATTAGTCTGAGAATTAGAACTATTCTAGTTCAGTACCTGGGTTGTGGTTAGCTTGTTAGCAGTCTGTTACAGGCTTTGCCAGGAGCAGGTCTGTTACTCTGAACTCAATGTCACTGGCAACTGTTGAAGGTGTTTGTAAGGAGCAGTGGTTCAAAGGTAGCACCCAGCTTGTGGCCTGAAGATCGGTAAAGTAGTGGCTGCTTTGATGTCCAAAATTCCGTTTTCTTCTGACAGAATCAAAGGTGTCCATATTTATAATTTCTAATGGATTCCATTCTTGGGATTTCGTTACCTTGTTTGGAAATTTCAATGAGTACTCTAGGGAATCCCTGGCGCATTTTACAGTTGGCTATTCATCTTTGAGACCAGTAATCAATTGTACAAAAGAAATTTGTACAACTACAGGGTGATGTAATTTGGTAGCACTGAACAACAGTAGCTAGATCCTTCTCTTCACTATTACTCTAAAACATGGAAATAAAGTGTGAAAGAATCTATTTCCTTGGATATTTCCCAATCTTTCCACATCTTGCTGTGAGTGGGCTTTTCTTTCACTGTTCAGGCAGTTGTCCTCAGGCCAAAAGAATCACAGTTTTCTTAGTGACTATGATTTCAACTTCTTTTTTTTACAGGTTTTTCTGGAAGCTTTATTGTTTCATTCTCATATTCCATTTTTCACTTAGGGACACTTAACTAGTTTCCAGCAGTCAGCCTTTAACAGAGTGATAGGGAGTGTGTCCTCATCCCCACGGCAGACTTTGGATTATGACGATGAAGAGACAGACTCCGATGAAGACATCAGGGAGACATATGGCTATGACATAAAGGTAAGTAATCCAGTGTGGCTTGTCTGCATGGAGTTAGCTCAGAACACCTGTTTTCAATTAATTCAATTTATACAAGAATATCTTAAGCTATTCTTAAGTACATTCTGCCCTGGCTTCTGTTGCAGAAGAGGTTCTTCTTGGTTTTATCTAGATGTCTGATTTCTGGCATATTGGAAAGTTTTGTAGTGTTTTCTTTCAGAATTCCCAAATGTCTTGTGATCAAGTTTCAGAAGGTTCTTTTTAGTGCCAAGGAAAAAAACTGTGCTTCTCAAAGGATTTGTTTTTATAATACCATTGAGGTTGAACATTGTCTTTATGCCTTTTTCAGAGATATTATGAATCATAAATATGAATAAGTGTCTATGGGGAGAGCTTCATCAGTTTTCACTATAGCAAAAAAAATAGTCTTTGAAAACTTCATGCTGTGTAGAAAGTTTCCTGACGTCAGAGCTTCTTTTCACATTTTCATACCATTCTTTTCTTTCAACTCCCATAGAAAAGGAGATACACCTATTCAACTTCGTGTGTGGAAATATTCAAGACTTGATCTGCATCATATTGTAAAACTAGTTTAGTTCAGAAATCATAGCAGCAGTTAGATTTTTAAAATATTTTAGCTGGAGAGGAACAGTCATAAAAAAAGGCAGTTACGGAGATGGCCAAGTGTTTTCAGTGTAATGTATGTCATTTCAAAACTTCTGAAATGTCCTTTTGTTATGTGTAGAGACAGAAGCAACACCACTGTTTCTTTCTGTGCAGTGATTTCTTTTTAGTGATAGTGTCATTTCTAGTTTAAAAAATGCTAGTTTAATACTCAGCGTGGTCATGGAAATTCTTCTAAGGCAGACCTTTCAGCTCTCTGGAGTGACAGCAAATTTTTCAGCTATGATCTGCCTCAGTGTCCTGTTTTTAGTATTTTGTCTCCAAGTAGCTTTATGCAATCATATGCATTTGTCTTGTTGGCATTTCACAATGGACAGCAAGAGTGCACTGTAACTGGGTGCTACAACTTTTAATTAGATTAGTTCTTTTTTAATAAAATTGATAACGGTTTCTTGTGTTGGAAGTAATAATAAGGTATTTCTGAAAGATGTGGCACATTCTGAGGCTGTGATAAAAGAAAGCGTATGTCAAGAAAGGTGGCATATGCTTGTTAGGATCTGAAGGTTTTGCAGGAGTGTAATTTAATTTCTGTTCAATGTATTTTGTGATGACTTCAAAATCCATTACTTACCCTTTGGGTTTGGATGTCCATCCATATATGTAAGTGTAAAAACCTGAAGTAAAAGTATAGCAAAACAAAGCAGGAAGGGACCAGAAGTGTCTTTTGTTAGGTCAGGTGTCACAGAATCACAGAATTGTCTGGGTTGGAAGAGACCTCAAGATCGAGTCCAACCTCTGACCTAACACTAACAAGTCCTTCACTAAATCATATCGCTAAGTTCAACATCAAAACGTCTTTTAAAGACCTCCAGGGATGGTGACTCCACCACTTCCCTGGGCAGCCCATTCCAATGCCTCACAACCCTCTCAGTAAAGAAGCTCTTCCTGATACCCAACCTAATCACAGTAATGTGATTGGAAGAGAAGACAACCACAGGCAACCACGCCCTTCAGCTCTAAACTAGAAGCAGCAGAGTTCAAAGGAAATAGGAAAGTTGCTCAGAATTTAATTGTCTTTATACTGTTGACTTTCAATTTTTTTTTCCAGTTTATGGTCTATAAATGTTTTCTACTAGATTGATGTGTTTAAAAAATAATGTTTATAGATTATGACGCATTGTGTGTGAATGTGTTGTTAATTTACTGTGGACCCCATAGAAGTAATCCTTGGTTTCCTAAGGGTCCGTAGACTGTAGTTCTACGCTTCTGTCTCTGACATCTCAGGTACAGCAGTGGTTACAAAAAACAAACATGAAAAGGCCTATTTGGTTATATTGTGCTTCTTCTAATTAAAACATGATTATAGCCAATGAGTACTTTGTTATGAGTGCAATAGCACTCATAAAAAAAAAATCTTCTTTTAAGATTTGTTCCAAATGAACTGATTCAGTCATCAAATTGACTGTAACTTTCCCTCACATTTCATTGCCTTCATTTTTGTGTTGTCTGTAGCAACCAAATATTTATTTATTTATTTCCCTGTTGACTGCACTTTCTTTAATCTGTTGTAATATAACCAGAAGAAGATCCGGGCGGGGACATGACCTTTACTATGTAGGGAGAAGTATCTTTTATTCATTCTGAACATATATATTCTGCTTTTTCATCTGGGCAATATAAATCTGAACGTCCCACTTCTAGTTATGAAATCAGTAGAGTGTACTTCACTTCCTTCTAAACATGTAACCGAAACCCAGAGAGAGATTACCATTCTTAAACTCCCTTTTTATGTCATGAAATGACAGGGTCTGTGTGGTGCGATGTCCTGAGTTGTCCAGTTTGGACTCACGTAGCTAATCTTCACGTAGATAGTGTCATTAACTCCTCTACAGCCTTTTGATTCTTTTAAATCACCTCCTTGGTTTTTGTTGTTTTCTGAAAGATTTGAGTACTACACGGCATGCTGAGTATGTTTAACCTGTTGGCCAGTTTTATCACAAATGTATTAGGGTAGGTACATTCTGGAAAGTGCTGTGAAAGTAGATAGCTCGTTGAGGAGATTATCCTTATTAATCTCACCTCCAGGGGTGAGGAAGAATTGAGTACTAGTAGACATCAGGGTATCTACTCAAATGGACTTTTCTTCTCTGGATTCTCTGTCTACTATAATACAAAGCCAAAACAAAGCATTTTCCATTTTTAAGGCTTTCCTAATCACTCTTCTGTTCATGAGTCCACCTGCTGCATGTAAGGCATGTGTAATATTTGTCTCTGTAATTCAGTTAAGAAGTCAAGTAGCCATCCTATACAGTGCGTTGAGCACAAGCCAATGCCATCATTATTCTGTTCCTGAAAATGTTCACAACAATCTTTATTACAGCCCTCTTCTTTTTGGCGTTTGTATCTAAAAATAGTTCAAAATTGCCTAAAAATCCTGATCCCAAGGCAACATTTTATTTTATTGCTATTTAGTGGCCACCTATCTGTTGATACTTAGTTCCTCTGCTGGACCACACTCTGTTTTTAATTCACTTGTAGGATCTTCAATCATTTCTTCCTATGGCAGCCATTATTTACTCTGCAAAACTGTGCCAGTCTTTACGGTCTGGCAGTCAAATTCTTCAAACAAAATTATCTAGGCAAAGTGTAAGACTGTCATTATGCTGGCTTCTGAAGACCTTGCATGAAGGACTGCTTAGTGGGGAAACTCGACCAGTGTTTCTCACACACTGGCTATAAATCTGACTTCACCTGTCTCCACAGTTGCTACATTTTTCCACTGTTTAAGTAGGGGTCTAACTTCTACCTTTTCCTGGTGGTCTTGGTGTCTGTGGTGGAGGTGCTTCCAAGAAGGTGTTTGGGAACAGCAGGACTGGTTGGTCTTTAGCAGAATTTAGTAGGAAATAGGTATTTGCTAGATCCAGATATTTCATGTTTTCTGTGGGTCTTTTTCAGGACAATGCCAGTGTAAAATCTTCTAGCAGCTTGGAGCCCAATTTGTTTTGTGATGAGGAAATCCCTATTAAATCAGAGGAAGTGGTGACACACATGTGGACTGCACCCTCGTTCTGTGCCGAACATGCATATTCATCTGCTTCTAAAAGCTGCTCTCAAGGTATTTGCTTTTCTATGCATTGATAGAAATTAGAACAGACAGCTGGGATGAGCAGTCAGTGAAGAGGGGAACTGCTCTGTTACCTGTGCTAATTGAAGGAGATGCTGTCTGTAAGAATGATACAGTAACATTAAGTAACATTTAAGTTCTGTTTCCTGATGTCTGATATATAAAGCTATGTCAACATTTATTTTCCTCTGGAATTGTCTCCCTCCTTAATTACTTGTATGAAACGTGTTGTTTCTTTTTTGTTTTCATCCCTTCCTTTTATCCTCATGCAACTTGCCTCCGATCTGAAAGGTTCTAGCACTCCAAGAAAGCAGCCTCGGAAGAGTCCGCTGGTACCTCGCAGTCTGGAGCCCCCTGTGTTGGAGCTGTCACCTGGAGCAAAGGCTCAGCTGGAAGATCTCATGATGGTAGGAGATCTGCTAGAGGTATCACTGGATGAGACTCAGCACATCTGGCGGATTTTACAGGCTACTCATCCACCCTCTGAGGACAGGTTCCTTCACGTAATGGAGGTACGAACTTGAAGAAATACCTTGGCATAGGGAAAAAAACAAAAAACAAAAAACTTTTGGGTATAATCTTGGATACTCGAGTGTTTAGCTACTTGACATGTTTGGGTTGTAGCCAGGGAATAGGAGATTCCATAAAATAACAGAATAACAGACCTGGAAATTCAGTCCTTGATCACTCATGCTGTGCAGCACTGTCCTCCACAGTTAACAATATTTGGAACATTTTTTTCAGACAGGCAATTCCAAATGCAAACTTTATTCTAGAAAGGCTAATGAAATTCTGCTCTTGATTATGCTTGGAATCAGAATTGATCTGCCAAAGAGAAGCAAGTATTTCCTGCAAGATAGACAGCTTATACTTATATAATATTTGTGTGTTGCCAAGCTTTTGTTGTTACTGAGCAAAGAACATTGTTTTTAATAAAACATGATTTGGTAATATAAGTAAAAAGATTCTGGTTCTCCCCAGAATAGCACAGACACTGCATTTTTTTCTTAATATACTGTGAAGATGTGCTGACCTCTTTGCTCTGCTGACAGCGAACGAGGCAGGTATATGTGCTGATTCTAAGGTCTCATCCAAATCACTTATGCCTCGTTCATGCGGTGGCTAAATGCTTTGTGGAAATGAGGGATGTGTGTTAGATGAGAAAGTAAAATCTTGCGTTGAAGCTATATTGGAATCCATCCTTCATCATCTGTCAGCTGAAGATAGGGGTCAGTTTGACCGTGTGTAGTTATGGAGTGTGGGATTGCTTTTTGAGTTACTAAACAGCACAGGAAATACACTGCTTGACCTTCTGGTAGCGTACAGTAACATCAGGTGGAAGGTTACATTCTGTGAACAGTGCGGTTACGCTGGCGTTATGGTCAATTGCCTCATTTTTTCTGTGCCCTCCAACACAATGGGTAAGTCGAGACGTTGCCAAGCTGCCACAAGATAGGCCAGAGGTACAAAGCAGAGCCTGCCTCCCAAGAAGTACCGCATTGCCCTGCTTTGACCTACGTACTTCACTTCATAAGCTTAATGCTCTTTTAATGTAATGGTTTGGGCATGGGATTTTTTTGAAGAACAATTTGAATGCCGGCAAGTAGCACTCTATGAATAGCATGCCGCAGTCTTGTATTAATAGTTAAGAACAGCTTTATGGCAGGGGATAGGGTTCAACATTTTCTGGTTAACCCCTGTGAAAGCTTGTTTGGCCAGAACTGCTCGTGTTGAATTGAATGCCTTTTACATCTATTCATATGCAAGATAGGTAGAGTTCTGTAAAATAACTGTCGGAGGATTT
The DNA here is from genome assembly GCF_964035555.1 of Netta rufina. Taxonomy (NCBI): domain Eukaryota; kingdom Metazoa; phylum Chordata; class Aves; order Anseriformes; family Anatidae; genus Netta; species Netta rufina. The sequence continues at coordinate 143,236,015 of NC_140123.1, forward strand.
GGTTTAGGGTGCTATGTTTTAAGTCATGTACAGTAAACAGATTCTGTCTGTACTGGCTTACAGTATGTCCTTCATCTCTGAATATTGTTACAGTTAACGTATATAGCTGGGTTAACTGAAATTGAGTGAGGCTTGTTTGTACAAAGGAGCTATACATGCAGATCTTGCTGATATAAATAGGAGTTGTCACTCTGGATGCAGTGACAGTTTGCCAATTTTAAATGCTATTTGTGATCAGAATCTGCTACTTACGAGCTGTTAATGGCACCAGGATTTTTATAGTGTGTGTCAGTTTGGGAGCTATTCAAATAATGGATCTGCTACATTCTTCTCTTGCTTGAGCTGATAATACATTTTAAGAATTCAGCAAATGTTCCTTCTTAATCTCCAGGATAGCAATTGCTTTCTCTCAAAAATAATAAACAAGACAGACTTGGGATGAAAAATAAGCAAGAACATCTAACAAATGGTTAATCTTCTTAACTTTTATTGAAAATCAATATGAGAAGGGAGTTGTGGTTACTGCCTATTTTGTCTCCTTACTCTTGCTGATATTTTACTTTTTCCACTGGAGATTTTAAATTCATTAAACTTTGACCACTGAGGGTTTTCTAGTACAGTGAAAATAAAGTTGAGCCTTTTTTTGTTTAGAATTTGTTACTGGATGTTGTGAGCAAGTTTCTTCCACCATACCAAGGTGTAATGGTGGAGTAAGCACATCTCGAACAAAGTATATGGAAACTTGTGTTTGGACAAAAGTAAATCTCTTCTCACCCTTTCTCTGAAGGATGACAGCATGGATGAGAAACCACTGAAGATGAGAGGGAGGGACTCTTCGGAGAGGAAGCGGAAACGAAAGCTGGAGAGAGCAGAACAGTTTTTTGGAGATATGAAGCAAAAATCTAAAGAGCTGAAAAAACTAGAAAAACCCAAGAAAAAGAAGCTAAAACTGACCATGGATAAGACAAAGGAGCTGAACAAGCTGGCAAAGAAACTGGCTAAGGAAGAAGAGCGAAAGAAGAAACGAGAGAAGGCAGTTGTGGCAAAGGTGGAACTAACAAAGGACAGCACAGAGAAGAAAAGAGAGAAGAAGGTTCTAGATATTCCTTCTAAGTATGACTGGTCAGGAGCTGAGGAGTCGGATGATGAGAATGCTGTGTGTGCTGCACAAAACTGCCAGAGGCCCTGCAAGGACAAGGTGAGTTTTTTGCTTAGTTCTGTCCCAGGCAATTTCATGCAAAGACAAAAACCCCAGTGCATTTTAATAATTAGGCTGAACAGCATGAGCAACAAGAAGAGTGTTACCTGAAATGTGAGAGTATTGAGTCGTATTTGGGTAGGTCCATCAATGTAAATAAAACTTTGCAAACCTATCTCATTCTCTTTAGCTGGTTTAAAACATCTGATGATGAAAAAATAGAGTCTGGGAAGAAGCACTCTGCCTTGCTTTGGAAGTTTAACCTCTGCAAACTGGGCTCGGTATTGTTATTTGCTGATAATGTGAAGCGTGCCTTGTCTGATTCAAAGAATTCATTCTGTGCCTCTGCAAGAAATGGGCAGTATGTAATTGAAGTACATTTCCTGTATTTCTTGCATACTGACTGTGAACAGTAGTGCTGCAGGCTGAGGGATCTGCACACTGCAGTGCTTCGGCTTTCTTGGGAGATGAATTAGCAGTGATTTTAGACCCAATCGGATTATGATTTTAAAAACAACAACAACAACAAAAACACCTTGATCTGCCTCTCTGTGGCAGTGCCTGTCCTGATTGTCAGCTTTTAACACGCACTAATTGATGATCAAACGTCACAAAATATTTTTCAGAATGTTTTTTCTGCTTTAAAGAAAACAATCAAAAACCCTACTCCCAGTAACTGTGGGATTCACCCTAAACAGCACTGGCTTACACAGGAGAGTAGGATCAAATATAAATATCAAAAACTTGGTCTTTTTTGCAGAGTTGAAATGTGGAATTCAAGTGTTCAGATAAGTGTTAGAAGACCATTTCTGAAGTCTTTATCTAAAGCCAAAGTTAGAAATTAGACTGGAAGATAAATTGCTCATAAGATGATAAAATCTTGATACAACTGTTCTCTTTACAGATAATTTGGGTTATGGTAGCACATTTTAAAAAGAATCGAGATTACAAGAGGCAGGAGAGTGCCTTTCAGTTCACCTTATAAAGAGGGTCATACCACACTCATCAAATTCCCATAAATGAAACTGGATAATATCCTTAGTTATATAATCAAAGCTTTTATTTGAACACCCGTCTGTCCATAAAGTTGGACATGTTTTTGCACATTCAGTAAGTGAATGCAGTACAAGTGCAAAATGGTAGCTAGGGAAATGTAATGACTGAAGCTGCAGCTGCAGTTGTCTGTTCCTAGTCACTTTAAAAATATGTTCAGGAATAGTTTTCCTACAAACTAAATTTTAGCTATGTTGCCAGTACTGTTGTTTTTCTAATATATTTTCATTTTCACTTTGCCCTGTAAGGCAAAAGCAGAACTAGAGCAGTAACAATCTTGGTAGCTGTAACAGAACGTTAAAGAATCTGTGTTTGTTATCCTGCAGGTCTCAGTTTCTGCTCCTTGACTCAAATTAACATGCACTTTTTTACTTGGACAATTACAGAAATCTAGTAATTCATCTTAATTTTTCTCCTTCTTGAAGTTTAATTTACTTTTTATGTCTTTTCCTGATTGCTCTACAGAAAATTCAACCCAGATTGAAATATTTTAGCTTAAATTTTCTGTGGCTTTAGAGTTACAGTTGTTACGTATTTTGGGTATTCAGAGGCTTGCTGTATGCCCATAGCGTGCAGCTAGTGGAAGGACAATAAAGTTGCTAAAGTCAAGTGGCTTTTTTGTGGCCAGCAGCAGTAATCAAGTCCCTTTCTTTTCTGTAATTTTGAAGTTGCAAAAGCCACCACTTGACAATGCAGTCTGAGGGAATATATGCAAGTCAGCGTGCGTATTTGTAGGATTTCACTTACACTGAACTCCTTGAGCATGCTCCTACCTAAATGTGTTCTGGTGTACCTGTCTTTCATTTTAGGGCAGCTGAGCGTCTTCTCCCTCATTAGTAGGAGTCTTGTAGCTGGGCTGGACAACGCAATAGGGACAAGGTTTGTTGGAAGGGTATTGCTTCCTAAACTGAAGGATCTCGTTAAAAACAAACTCTGTAGGACATCACTTTGTGCCAAAACCTGTTCGTGTTCTGAGTATATCAGGTGGATTTAACAGAAGGTATTTTCTTCACAGAGCCTGTGCCTAATGCTGCCGATACAATCTCTTGCAGGTGGACTGGGTGCAGTGTGACGGTGGCTGCGATGAGTGGTTTCATCAAGTTTGCGTTGGTGTCTCTCCCGAAATGGCTGAGAACGAGGATTACATCTGTATAAACTGTGCAAAGAAACCCATGCAGGGCCCAAGTAGCCCTGCTCACGCACCACCTCCTCCTTTCTTATTGAGCTACAAACTACCATTGGAAGATCTTAAGGAGACAAGTTAGCAACTACTCGGTGGCTGGAACTTGCTGGGCAATGGACCACTGAAACCCCTAGAGAAAGAGAGGGTTTGAAGCTGATGTAGCCACTGAGCTTCTCTTCCAAGGATGTACAGACCTGCAGCGGAGTTGGTCCCTTCCTTACAGCTGGCTTCCTTCATTCAGTGGGGACGTCAAGGCACAGTGGTACCGACTCATCTATGCAGACACCGCCTCATTAGGAGCTCCAGCCGGTGTTTTGACTCGAGTATTTCCATCTTTGAGAGCGGCTGCTGCTCTTAAAGACTGAGCAAACCCGAGGCTGTTAGATTAGACGCTTCAGGGTGTTAGAAGTACATGTTGGCAGCGGAGCTGGCCTGGAATTGGTGGGCTCAGGCTGGAGCTTTTAGCCCCACCAGCTTGCCCAGAGGAGGTGACTTTGGAAGTTATCTTTTGCCTCCCCATGCCACCCCAGTGAGAAGGGCAGTGTCTTAGGAGAGTTAAGTTGCCTCCGTATCCAGGCGGCTAACACTACACTATAAGGATGGGAGCAAGTGGATGAATTACTTTTCATTTCTGTTTAGTAGCTAAAGGGCAGAGGAGCTCATGATCTCAGAAATCAGCAAAGGTTCTGTTTACCAAAAAGAAACCCAACGCTACTCCACTAGCAAATGTTTTTCCTTAGTGGGGAACAGCTGATCTTCCTGTCCTGAGGAGGGCCAGAAAACAAATTGATGAAGATGCCTAGCTAGACCAGAGCTTGCGAAAAGCAGAGCGCTTCCCTTTCCCCGGGGGTGCCCTCTCCTGTTCTAGGCTTTGCTTAGAGTTGTGCACTCCTGCGCATTAACGTTGTCTCACGCAGGATGGAGCTGGCAAGGAGGTGCAGCGCCCAGGGCGCCAGCTTCTGTGATCTGTACCAGGGACGGGAAGGAAAGAAGACAGCCCACTTACCTCAGAGGTTACACTGACATGTGCTTCTGTGAAAAGTTTCACTCACAACTATTTCCAGTATCACCAGGCTACGGGCATGGCCTCAAGCGATACCAGCAAGCAGTCTGCAGATCCTGTTCGCAGTGCAAATCCCCCTCCCTGCTGGCTTTGCTGGATGTGTACCAGTGTACAATCAGCAGCAGTTCTTGGCTGAAGTTGCCCCTGGCTTTGCCAGAGGACCAGAGGGCTTGGGGTCATCCTGGGTGACAGTTGTTTTAGTAAATCCATTTTTAAAGAAGGACTTGTTTTTACTTTTTTCTAAATGTCTCAGACTACTGACTTGTTCTATAAATAGATTATTTTTCTTTGATTTTTTTATACTTACCACTGTTAACCAGCAGCACAGACAGAGGTTCACAAAGCAAAAACCTGCCCGTGGGCTTGGGTTTTTTTACTCCATTCCTTCCTTGTAGTACAAGGAATTAGCAGTTACCTTCCCCATTCTAGCCTGACCAGCTGCCTGTGTTTAAATAGGTAAATACATTTCATGTGCTACCTTTGTGTTTGGGTTTGTTCCTATTAGTGGGGCATCTGGGCCTTAATGACTCCAGTCAGTGCTGGCTTTGTGTATGTGAATGTCTGAAGCCAGCCGCTGGGCTGTCTTGTCCCCCCCTCCACTCGCTCCCTATTGTGTTTCCATTCTTCTGCAGTTCTAGGAGTGTTGTAAGTAGTGTCCAGTCTTACTAGGAGCTGGATTGGGATTTAAAAACAAAAAAAAAAAAAAACATTGACAAAAACAAAAGTGTTCTGTCTTGACTGTTCTGTGTCCCTTCTCTTGTTCTCTAATATTTGGGAGTTTATTTATCTGGCAGAATTGTCCACCCCTCCAGAAAAACTCAGCTCAGGTAGATGAACTTTATTGGTTTGTTTTATTTGTGCCTGCTACCTGGGAAGAGGAAGTCATACAAGAGAAAAGAACTAGGACGAAGGGCAGAAGGTGCAGGATCTTGGGAGTTATTTGAGTGCAAATTGGGCACAGACTTCTAATTCCTGTTCCGTAAAGACTAATACGGTATTAAAAGCAAGCTGTGGTTAAGCATGTGGCTGAACAGGCACCGCAGAAGACTTACGAGTATTATTTGTTTACTTATTTATGAAGGAGTATATGCCATAGCTAGATATACCCTCTTTTTTTGCCTCCAGTTATGTTTTTTCTTCTCATTGTACATTTAGTTTTGGTAAACTGGTTGAAACAGATGTTCTTTTCCTTCAGGCTTTAACTGATGGTACTACATAAATGTTTCCCTATATGGAGTGGATAGACTCTCTGTCACAGATGTTTAATCGTTCCAGAAGTAGACTAGCACAAGATTTCATGAAGAATCCCAGTGTTCTGTATTCTTTCATGACTCCTAGAATTTGTGACACAACAGGGAAAATATGGTCAGCGTATCCTGTTAACCGTTGAGCATATCCTCTTATTACGTTCTCTGTCGTGATAAAAGTCCTTGTTATATGTAATTTGCCACCAACTGGAAAGAGACCTTTTAGTAAATACGCGTTGAATATTCCTGTTTCTCTGAGTAGAAGGTGTGGTCACAACCAGAAGGAAACAAACAGCTGTACGATGCAGTGGTCGATCGTTCTGCTTGTAGCGGGCATAGGAGAAATGTGCAAATAATGTGCAAATAGCCACATTCTTAGTAGCTGTTTTTCATGTAATGGTATTAGGAGGCTCTTTTTGTCTTTTCCTTACACTTTCAAAAGGAGGTTGCCACACTTTCTCAGTTAGAGATCTCCCATCTGCTTTCGGGTAAGGTGTTCATAAACTGAAGAGCATTATTAGCTTTACATCTTACTGTTTAAACCTTTATTTTTAAAAGCATAATTCCGCTCAAAGGATTGCTGATAGTATAAACTTTTGAATAAATGTTGACTTTTGGAAAAATCTGTAGAAATGTAGTTAGTGGTTTAAAAAAACTTGAAGTTTCAGCTGTGATATTGTCTCTAGACCTTAGAGTTTTGAATTTTTATAAAAACATGCAAAGAAGCTAAGCATCCAAAGTTAAGCTAAGGAAATTATTTTCTTAAATGTGTGCTACAGCTATAGGAGAAAAATCTCTCATGCTTTGGAGATGAAATTTCAGTTTATATAAAAATCTTAGCTCTCGTGTATCTAGAACAGTACATGACTTAATACTATATTCTACGAAGGATATTAACCACTGTTCATGTTGTTTCTCTTGTGTCTGACACAGAAGGTCAAAGAAATGACCGGAGCTGTTGTGAGGAAGAAAAAATGGACTTGAGTTGTGTATCTTATCCAAACCATGTGGTTTGTATCTTTTCAGGAAGAAGCGCCTGGACTGGGGTGGCTTTACTTGCATAGAGATAAAAGTCACTCCTGAGCTTCAGTACCATTGCTTTTAGGATTTACGTTTTTTACAGAGTTTCTGTACCTGAATATGTATGTAGCCTGGACTACGTGATAATGAGGGCTTAAGGTAAAATTGATGATGTTATGAAAACTAACTTGAGTTATTTAGAACACCGTGTCTCACACAGCACAAGGTAGCAGAAACAGATGTCTGTGTCCTCTGTTAGCCACACTGTGAAGCTTGCATTCATATTTTCTGTTTTTAGAATCACTGCATAGTTCAGGCTGGGGAGACTTCAGAAGGTCATCTGGGTCAACCTCCTGATCAGAGCAGGGCTGATTTTCACAGCAGGTCACATTTTTCAAGGCTGTGCCCAATTAAGTTTTATGTATTTCAGGGGATGAACATTTGACAGTCTCTTACTTCCTGATCCAATTTTGCAGCATCTTTGATGTGATTTTTTTTTTTTCTAATGTTCAATCAGACTCACTTGCTGTAGCTTTCCAATTGCTTCTTCTAATTTTTCTTTTGAGAAAAGTGAGTCTCTTTTCAATAACTATCCAGTACATATTTGAAGACTAAAGGTCCTGCAGCCTTGATCTCCAGGATGAAGAAACGCAGCTCACCCTCCCTTGAGCCATGTCACATGTTAGTTTTCTAACCTTTTTTTTTGGCCTTGTGCTGCACTCAGGTTTGCTATCATCTCTTTTTGTACAGAGGAGACCAAAACTGGCCATGGTACTTCAGGTCTGCTTTACAAGTGTTGAATACAGGAGGCAAAATCACCTGCTGGCTGTGCCCTTCCTATGCAGCCTGGCATGGGATTGGTCTTCATGGCTGCAAGGGCGCGGGCTGCTGACTCCTGTTCAGTGTGCCCACTGTTAGCCCCAGGTCCTTTGGTTTATTGTTTCTCAGGTACAGACCTGATGAACTTAATTTTTGCTGTCAGCCCATCACTCCAGCCAGCTGAGATCCAACTGAATGGAATTTCCTCCCATGTTTCAGATTGTTTTGCTCCCTTCCTCCCCTCGTCATTCAGTTTGGTGTCCTCTGTACTCTGTCCCATCACTCAGGTGAGTAAGACATAAAACAGCATTGCTTCCACTACCAACCCCCAGGTATTCCACTCCAGTTCACCACCTTCTAGATATCAAACTACTGGCCACAGTTCACAGCAGAGCACCCGTTTTTTCACCCACCTTGTAGGCTGTCCATCCATAAGTGCTTGATTTCATTGTAAGACAGGGTGAACAACCACTGCTCCCTGATTGTCCCCAGGGCCCTTCAGAGAGGGCAACCAGGTAGGGCTAATAGTATAGTGGTGACTATCACTGGTCACCTTAACCTTCATGGGCCTGGATATGACTTTTAGGAGGATTTGCTCTGTAATCTTCCCAGGCATTGGAACGAAGCTAGCTGCCCTGCATCCTCCTCACGTTCCCTCTTCACTGAGTACGGGCATGATGTGCAGAAGGGTTTGTCAAAACCCATCAGGAAAATGATCCTCTGTACAGACATTTCCTGGGCTCTTCATTCATCATCGTGGCATGTAAGATGAGAAGGAAATAAACGCACTGGAGTTGCAGTTTGTAAGATGCACGGAAACCTTTAAATGGCAGGGCTGAGTTCTTGCCTCAAATGCTGCTCATACCCAAACTGTGTGGGCTGGTAAGCAGTTACATCAGCCCCACGTATCCAGACACACGGTTCCAAGCTGGTTTGGTTGAGGTCAATGTTACTGATGCATAGCCCTTCACTACACAGCCCTTTGCACTAAAAGAAAGGCATAACATGAGTGAGAATGAATGAGGACAACTAAGCTTTGCTCGAGGAGAAAAGATGAAGCCCACCTCTGTTCACTCAGCAGTAGGCTGTTTACTGGGCGGCTGCCCAAGGGTAGCTATCACCTTCACTTTGTGTTGTAACAGTTATTAGCAGATTTGTAGCAAGGTGAAGCCAAAACAAGGTGGGTATTCAGCAGTTGCTTACCAGACATGCCTTGCTGTCATTCCAGGGCCATTGCATGCCTTTGGAAAAATGGTGACTGGCTGAGAACACCCTAGGCATCAATGGGTGTTTCATACCCTGGAAATGAAAGGTTTATAAAAGGTGGAAGAAGCTTCTTAAAATCATTCCCTCTGAAATCAGCTCCTGCCTCTGTAAGAAGCTGAGAGCTACGGGCTTGCTAAAAGCAGGGTTTGAGGCTTTGTCCCATTAGGTGCAAACGGGCAGCAGGGAACTCCAGCTGCAAGCACTAAGAATGTGTTTGGTCAGCCTGCCTGAACCAAACAGGAACTCTGCTTGGAGCGCCAGTAGTCATGGGGGAGATGCAATAAATTCAGCCCTTATCGAAATTCTAGCCACGCTGGCTTTGGAGGGGTGATAAATGCGTAGGACAGCTGGGAACTGCACAGCCAGAGATTTAGAGCACTGAGCCTTAGGTAATGAGATGTCTTGGTACAAATGAATGCTAAGTTGCAAGGTAAAGGCATTGAAAGTCGCGAGGCTTTGTAAAAAAAAAAAAAAAAAAAAAAAAAAAGGCAGAAATATGTGTAAGGATGTGTAAGGAGACATGCTCTGAATGCGTTCAAAACAAAAGCCTTGCTGTGGTGAATAGTTTTAAATCCTAGATGGGGCATGATGTCTAAATTGGAGCTTTTTCAGAAGCCGATTTTTGGCAGTTAGCATATCCCCCCTTACACCTCCGCAAATAAAAAAAAAAAAAGGAGAAATCCATTAAAGCCAAATGCCCAAGTAACTGCTGTGGGTATGAGGGTCTGAGGAGAGCAGCCGTCCCTGAGACAGCCGATCACCTTGGCCAGCCCAGCATCAGCTTTTAACAGGCTGGTGATGTGCCAGCAGATCAAGCGGCTGCATGGGTCAGTTCCCAAGTTGCTGCAGTCCCTGCTTGATCCCGGAGCAGCTCGGTTGCCTGCCAGGCACCAGGGGCAGCGCTCTTCTCCCTGGGGTAGGAGGGCATTTGCTACTGCTGTTGCGCGATAACACCAATGGAGCCTCCACAAATCCAAGTGATGAATTTGAGAAACAGCCCAGATTTTGGGGAGATGCGAGGCAAGTAGCACAATATTTACTTCTGTCAACTGATAGTTCAACTTTTCCCTTTGTACTGCTGGAAATGTTGTTAGCTGGCTCTTAACACATGTCCCTGCAATGGCATTATCAGCGCACAACACTGTAGAGATCAACATCTAGGCGTTATCAGTGCATTGATAGCATTGCATCCCATTATTTCCTTGCCAGCCTTCCTGATAGCCTCTTGTACAGGAAAGAGGCAGGAGATGGATGCTGTAACCTTGCCTAGAAGCATTCTTGGGAGCCTGTAGGGAAGGAGACCATGGAGTAGCTTGCCAGAAGGAAATGAGTCTTTGCCACGAGGGGCAGATTCTGGTCTGGGGATAGAATTCCCCAGAAATGGGAATGACTGGGGATGGACTTCCCTGATAGTGAACACACACGGAGAGCCTGCTGATGGCAAAGGAGGGAAGAACCTAAACAAATCTGTCACTGACACCCTGATCTCAGGGAACATAGGTGCAGAAGAAAGGGGATTGTGGTTCTCAGAAGAAATTAAGGGATTCAGGACAGTTCTCCCTGTTTATTGTGCTTTAAGTAAAGATGCAATTGAGTGTTTTAAAAGGATCCTGCACTGTTCCTGGACATGCATGTGTGCACAAGGAGGCAGAGACAGGAGCACTGATTGCCCCTGGCTTCTGGTAGGAACACACTTGGAATGGTTTGCTTAGACCTTGCACCCCAGGATTTAGGGGTGTTAGGGAACTAGAAAATACATTAATAAATAATTAAGAGACTACCTGGCAGCAGCAAAGCTCCTAACTTGGAGCATTTTTTTTTTCCTCTTACTGAGTAAGTAAGGCAAGTTTAGGAAGCCAGCAGATCAGATTCTGGCTTGGAAGCAATCCCTTCACATGCTTTCTTCCCTCAGGCCTTCCCATTACGCCCTGAGAAATCCCAAGGGAGGTGAGGCCAAAGGAAATGGGGCTGGATTTTCCTTTGCAGGCAAGCTGTGCTCCTCCCCAGCTGCTTTCCCTCCCTGGTGGGGAAGAGCTAACCCCTAACCCCTGGTTAGGGTGTAAATCCACAGCTCCTGCTCTAGCAGTAGGGTGTGTGCTGACACTGCTACACAGTTTGAACTTACAGGGAAAATAGGATCAAAAACTAGCCTTCCTTTTCCTTGTGGATCCCAACTATAGTAAATACCAAGATTTAAGGTTTGGTTGGCTCCATATTTTTAATTATTTCCCCCATCTGGGCATGTCACCATGGAGTCTTACATCTTTTTCTCTGATGGCTGTGCAAACTGCGTGTCTGGCCTGGGCCTGACCTAACGAAACCCATGTCCTGCACTCCTCAGACGAGCTAAAGGAGATATTAACCTATGATGGGAAAACCTGTCATAAGTGTGGATTTCTCTCTCTGTCCTCTTCGTGCAGCCCCTGCTGGTTTTGTTTCATGTGGGCTTCCATATTTGCATTCATGCTGACAAGAGAGTAACGTGACTTGGGGTCTTATTGAGAAGGGAGAGCAGTGAAGCACGGGAGCAGCAGCAGTACCCCTTCTGTAGGTTTTGGAGAAGGCTGCTCCCAAGAAGCTGCCTGCTCCATGCAGCACGTGGCTGTGCTAAAAGCTCATCTCTATGCCTTGTGCCTGGGCACCAGCCCTCTGCTCCACTGCTCTTCCTCCGCCTGGCTGGACGGGTTACCTTTCACAGAACAGCTCGGGTTGGAAGAGGGACCCTAAAATCATCTGAACCAGCTCAGTAGATGAGTGATAGGGAGCACATTTGCAATAGGTGACCTCTGTTTTTCTGTCTGCAGTGGTACTCTGTGCTCCGTGCCTCCACGGACTGCTCTGCAGAGGCCTCAGCAGCTTAGAGACAGAGGCAGCACAGGGCCCTCCGGCCCTTCGGGGCTGGCAGCACCTGCAGGAGCAGACAAGAAGCTCAAGCCCCTTCTGAGGGGCAGCAGCACCCTGCAGGGATGCTCTGCACAGCCTCGCAGGGCTGCCTTGCCCAGGCAGTGCTGTCCTGGCTCCCCTCCTGCTGAAGCCGGGGCTGCTCAGGATGTTTTGAAGAGGTAACACCTCCTGGCAGCACGGGTGCCTTAGCAAAATTGGCTGTATTTGATTTTTGGGCCTATTTGACATTTGAGGCTGGGAAAGCTGGGTGAGAGCTTTATTTCCTACTGACCTCTTTGCAATGCCAAGTTTTCCGCTTTGTCATCTCTTGCTTAGAAAACTTACGTCTGAGAATCTTTTAAATTAGTCACTTGTGGACAAAATGAGACAGGGCGCTGGATTTCCTCCCAGAATGGAAACTTTGCGTTCTGAGTACTTACCGGCCCTGTACAGCTCTTGAATTAAATATATATATATATTTAAAAAGTATATAGATAAGTATGGACAGATGATGTGTGAACATTGCTCAAGCCTTGCCTATTTAAAACCAGGTCGTAGGTTTTCTGTGAAAAAATCAGTTAAACAGGTACGACCATGTCTCACCTCTGAGAAAAGCTTTCCCTTTTCCCCTCAGAGCATCCATCTTCCAGGCAGAGAGCAGGGGCATCTAAACATCCCAGCCCTGTCAATGGCTTTGATTTTGTTCCTACTGCAGTCTGTCAGACTGAAAACCTTCACCTCAGAGGAGTAAGGTGTGCAGAGCACAGGGAGAGTGCATCATCCCCAGACCAACACCCAGCTTCTCTGCCCCCTGACCTACACTGTCAGGGGGCATCTGCTGGTCTTTTGTCTCACTTCTGGGCCACTTGCACAACACTGCTATCGTTAGGCTGAAATTATGCTTTCCTTTGGCATATGGTTCGTGATGTGACAGTGCCCCCTAATTAGCTCTCTGGCTGCAGCAGCCAACTGCTGAGCTTTATTTTTCCATGCACAATACCCATTTCCACACCAGGAGGTAGATGGCCGGTCCTCAGGAGGGCCGTGGTTCCTATCCCCTCCCTGATCCGAGCTCAGGCTCCGCTCCTGCAGCCGCTCCGCGTGTGTCTGTTCAGGCTGCCCAGCCTCTGGCAAGCTGCAAGAGACAAACCTCAAGGAGCTGCTGGAGGTGGCAGCAAGGAAGGAGATGCCAAAATGAATGAACACTCCAGTCTCAGGAGTCTTTGCTTGCTACATCAGCTCTTGCTTATATTGCATGTTATATTATAAGGACATGCACGGTGCTGTCCTGCCTTCGGGCTGCTCCCTGGGCTCTGCCCCTTTATCTGTTGTCCACAGAGCCACCTATCTTCGCCACCCCGCAGGTGCCCAGTGCAGACATGGGTTTTCTTGCCTTGAGGCCCTGATCGCTCAGGTTGCTTGTCAGAGCAAGTGTCCTCTGAGGAAGCCGCATTTCTCTGGGGCTGGCCAAATGGCTGCAGCAGTGTTTTCCCTCACCGAAGGACCCACAGGCTCTTTGTGATGACTTCTGGCTTCTGCCATGGCTATTTCAATCTACACGAACCTTTCTCTGAAGCCGGCTGAAGCAGGAATCAATCCTTTGTGCTTATTTCGGCTTCTTTCTCTGCAGTATCAGTCTCTATTATCCCTGTGTGCGCGTACTCGTGCGAGCTGGGCTTCCTATACAGCCGTTTCCACTTCAGCCTAATAACGTTTCCAGGCTGAAGAGGCCGGTGGCCCGGTGGTTATCAGATAGAGGAAAGGCATCGTATTTGCTCTGGCCTTTGGTTCCCAGATAACACAACGGCAAATCGTGTTCCTGGAAGCAGGGGGGTGGCTCTCGAGATTACGGGGCGCTGGGGCGCCGGGCAAAGTGGCCCCACGTGGAGGGGAAGCAGAGGGGGAGGTGGGGCTGGGGGCCTCCGCTTTGGGATCTCGGCTTGTCCATGGGGCCAGCAGCTCCTGCACCTTGGGGACAACTGGGCAGCAGTGGGGCTCCCCTGATGGTCTTTTGGTGGGCTGGGGTGTTCCCCTCCTCTTGTCCCCTCATCAGTGCCCGGAGCTCTGCTGGCTGCAGAAATGCATGCACCTCAGCTAGGCCAGTCCCCTCCTCAAAGGCTCACTTCATTCCCTATCTCTTATTCGTTTCTAGCAAATTTCCTAAGCTTTTAATGCTGCTTGTCCTAGTTCTTCTACTTTTGGCTTAGATATCTGTATGGGTGCAGAATCTCAGACAGCTAGATGGATTTCATCCTTTGCATTTTTCCCTTTGGATTTTCATCGCCTCTGACAGGCTGATTAAAGCCCCTTCCCTCCCCCAGTTTCTCTACCTTCTGCAATTTTAAAAATGTGTATTGAACTCATCTCTTTCTGTAGTCTTAAACGATCCTTTGTGATATGTGTTGGTCCTCTTCTCATCTTCGGTAAAAAGATACAATTATTTTGTAAGCTCTCAGCTCTCTCAAGTAACATCTCCCACAACCATACAGACTTTTTCCTGTTTCTCTGCAGAAGACTTGTAAAGGGAGATTTTACTTAAATTCACTTTATTCAGGATTTTCTGGCTTTCTTTTACACTCGTAGATTTAGCACTTTTCCTGGCTGCTTTTGTTTCTGCTGAACACTCGTTTTCTTTTTAAACTTATTGTTGCTTTCAGCGCAGTCCTATCTGACCAGGCAGAAGTTAAATAGTTTCTTACTGATTACACCGTTTCCTATCATAGTCCATTAGTGCCTGCTAATTAGTTTGTTTTCTGTTTGAATTGTTGATAAGAACATTGTCAGTGGTGCACTGTAGTTATCACTGTTATCCAGGGATATTTGTGCAGTGATGCTGGTGCCTACTAGAGGTTTGAGACATGTTCCCTTATTCACTTTCCTCTCTTTTTTATGCAAATCTGTTGCACAAGGCAAGGCATTATTTGGCTTTGCTTTCATTTTTTAATCCACGTAGCCTTACCCTTGCTGTTTAACAGCTATGCTATTGACTGGCAGACGGCTTCCCTCCACGAATGTTCTCCCATCCTCTCCCTCCAGCATTAACTCCCCTCTGCGGTGTTTTCCCCGTTTTCCAGCAACCTCTGGGTTGAGGACTAGAGCTGTTTTTTTATTTGGCCCATCTGCTTAAATCGCTGCAGCAGCAGAGTCCTGTGTGAGTTTCCCTGGTCACTTTCTGAGTGCTGTGCCTGTGGCAAGGGCCACGGGTACTGCATTTCATCCATTATGCAGCGTACGTATGTTTTTTGTGGAGAAGTGTGTCCTTTTGTTTTAACTCTGAATTTCATCTGGTGCCGGAAGTTGCTGCGCTGTGAGATGTAGTGAATGATGCATCCACCTCCTCTGCTATGTCCTTGTTTCCTAGACCCCCATTGCCTCCCTCCCTATCTCATCCTTCTCTCCCCGTGATGATGAGTTGTGGTGTATGTGCTCACCCCTTGGCTGGATCCAGTCCTGTTCCTTGTTCCCCTTCCCTGTTTCTTCCCCTGGGAAGTCCAGCACTGTGTGGATGTGAGCCTACCATAGATTAATGTGGTGTGGCTGCACTATTCCTCTCCTTTCCCTATTAACTCTACATGCCTACAGCCCAGGCTCTGCTGCTGCTTTGCAGGCCTGACTCTGAGCCCAAAAAGATGATACTTTTTTCCTCTCTTGCCCCAGATATTCAGCAGCAGATGTAATAAAAATATTTTAAAGCCGTGTCTCACTTACATCCTTGGACCATCACAGCTGTAGCATGCCTTCTGCGAACAAAATCCAGCTCTGTTTGCCTTATTTATGGCCCCCAAGCACGGCCGTAATGCCTTCAGATAACGACCAGCAGCGGTACCAAGACCTCCTTCCTGCTGATGTTGCAGCCCTGTGCGCCACCAGGGCTGGTTTTTATCCTCATGTGTGGTTTTCCAGCTGCTGCTTGGCTCTGGCTGCTGGGGTGATGTGCGGCTGGGCGCTGCCCCCTGCCCACGTCCCCTTCTCCCAGGAGAGACCCCATTAAATGGGGTTTCGGCTCTTACCTCAGCCCCTGGTTTTGGCTCCCTTGGGTGCTCCCGTGCTTCTGTGGCCAGCGAAGGGGAGCAGCACGGCCACGTGTGACCCTGCAGCAGCCAAAAAGCCACCGGCCGGCAGGGAGGGCGAGGGACGGGCGGCCCCAGCAAGAGCTGCGGGCAGGCAGGGGGAAAGAGCCCCTTCGCCCTGGCCATGAAATCAGTCATGTGTAGGTTTTTGTCCGGCCCTGGGGGGTGGGGGAAGGAATGTGGGTTGGGCGAAGTCTAGGATTACACCAGGGCTGAATTTTTTCCCTTTCCACGCTTTAAATCGCCAGCACCTTTGGGTCCTGCCTTCGCCTCTCCCGCCAGCTCGCGCCCCGCCGGCCCCGTCCGCCAGGTAACCGCTGCGCGCCCACCCGCCCCCCGCGCCCACCCCTGGGCCCGCGCTGGATGAGAGGTCACCGCGCGCTTTCTGCTCGTTTAATCATTTTCCAGCACCCACGGTTCCTCCCGATCCGCTGCTGTCAAACTCCTGCCAGTGCTTCTTGCTCCTCTCCACCTCCCCGAGGGCTTTGCAGGGGGCTACACAGGGGCAGGGAGGGAGGGAGGGGGTCAAAGTGCTGCTTTGCCTGTTTTTCTTTTTTCTTTTTTTCCCCTCCCCGGATGGGGGAAGAGTGTCCTTTGCTGCCGGTGCCTTTTCCTGCTCTCCTGGCGTGAATGAATGGCCAAAGTTTCCCACCGTAGGCTGAGCTCGATGGGCTCAAGCTCAGAGTGCGAGGGTCAGCGGCAGGCACCACGCAGAGGAAGGCTCCCTCCGGGGCACGAGGGTCTTCGGCGCTCCCAGCTGTGGGATGGGGTTTGGTTGGGTTGCCCTTTGCCCCCAGGGCTCTGCAGGCAGGAGGGCATCCTGCCCGCAAGGAACAGGCCCAAACACCCCCAGCCTCCTAAATGGCAGCCGCAGAGCCGGGGAGATTGCTCCTAACAGCTGCCACCACTGACAGCAAAAGCTTCTTCCCTCCTATTTCAGTTTGCCCCTTTCCCATATCCAAGACTTTTGTGTCCTTTCCAGCTTTCACCATACAGTCTGTAACACCAGACCTTAGTAAACAGCAACAGGTGAGAGAAGTCCTTATAAAACATCTCTTTATGTATTTAATCCCTTCTCTCACCCCACTCCAGCCCCAACGCAGTTTCCCGGTGCGTGCTGCAGTGGGAGCTTCTGTAGAAGGATGTGCTTCCAGAAGCGTTTTGAGATGGGTCAATTAAAAATAATGAAACTGGGAATGGCTTTTTAAGGACTGGCACAGCCAAAGCTCACACGTGGCCTTGGTGCCCTCCTTCTAGCAGGAATCATTACAAACAGCCGAGTAAGGGTTCGGCACATGGGTGTCTGTGCGTGTCCTCTCCCCTCTCTGGCCTTCCATAGCTCGGGTTTTGGCCTCGTTGCATGGCTTGTTATGAGCATAACAAAGGAAACTCCTCCTGAAGGTGGGATGGATTACAGAGTCCCTGGCGCCGTTAGCAATGGCGAAACGGTGCCCACGCGGCCTGGCGTGGAAAAGGAGAAGGAAGAGGAGAAGGACCAGACCCTGGAGCGAGGGCAGTGGAACAACAAGCTGGAGTACGTCCTGTCGGTGGCTGGGGAGATCATCGGCCTGGGAAACGTCTGGCGCTTCCCCTACCTCTGCTACAAGAACGGCGGAGGTGAGTGCGGCCCTGGTGCCACCAGCATCTCCCCGGTGACATCCCTGCCCAGCCCCAGTGCACATTTTCTTTTAGCTTGAGGCACCCTTTTAGGAGAGAAAGATGAAAGCCCAAAGTTTTTCTCAAGCTCGGTTCGGTGGCAGGTGGGGAGGGAGCTGCTGTCCCCATTTGGTGATTAATTGCTAATTGGGCTCTCCGGAAGGGAGGGAGGGCTGGGGGAAGCGGCACTTGGCTGGGAGCTGGTGGGCACTGGGGACCAGGGCTGAAATCCCCTGGCGTTAACTGGGGGCAGTCTCATGGGCCTCACTAAACTGCTTTCATCCCGGTGGCATAAAAGAGGATTAGCCGCTGTTTAGCTACTTTCACGCTGTGCTTTGCCTGGTGCGTGTTGCTTTTCACCAGGTGCTTGGGAATTTCATTCCCTTTCGAAAGGCAGCTCGGGATTGCTTGGACAGAAAAGAGGTTTCTCAGCCTTTTTTTTTCCCCTCAAAATGGGCCTGAAGCAAAGCCCCGTGAAGTGGCAGAGGCAACGAAGAGTTTGAAGTCTCGGGCAAAGTTTTCATCCTGTGAGGCAGGGGAAGGATGCACGAGACTGGGGCACAGAGGGCAGAAGTTCTTGGGGCAGTGAGGTGAAGTGAGGCCAGGCAGCAGCAGGGGCTCTGCCCTGCCTCCAGAGCCCAGCCCCGTCCTGGCACCAGATCCCTCATAGTGCATCGAGATTGATTTTAAAGGCTGCCAGGTTTTTAAAACCTGGTTTGGTTCTGTGCTCCTTGGGGAAGGCTGGTCTAGCCACTTGCTTCTCTGGTGCTTAAATAAAAGTGAGGGGCCTTTATTTAATTTCCAGTTTCAGGGCAGCTGTGGCCAGCCTGTCACCAGTGTTGCCATGCAGCTCCCAGTGACTTTTGCTGAAGCGTTTGCAGGCAGTGGTGATAACTCTCCTCAGCTTGTGCTTTGCTTGGCTCAATGCGCCGGGCTCTCCACAAAAGAGATCTGCAAAATCTGAGTTATGTAAATAGGGGCAGCCTGTCACCTTGTCTTTCTTGAGGGATATTTCCATATAGCAAAGAGTCTTACATATTTAGTACTCCATGTGAGATACCAAGGTCCTGTATAGTAGTGGGAAAAACAAAAAAACAAACAACAACAAAAAAACAACAAACAGTAAAAAAAAAGTTATTTTCACTCTCGTTCGTGCTTGCTTTTGCCTCCCATGACAGGGTCAGGCCTTCCCTGGGCAGGCTGGCCCGGCCGATTGGGAAATACTGGGGAAGCCTGTCTGGTGGTGCGGCTGCTGGCGCCGCAGGGGAAGGGGAAGGGGCTGGGGCGACACGCGGCACACCTCCCATGGGCATTGGGGTCCCTGCCACAACGTCCCACCACGTCCCTCTGGGAAAAAGGCACCGCTTTCATGGTGCTGCCAGGAAGTTCTCTCTGTGCACTTTTTGGGTCACATTTTTTGCAGAAGGGGAGGGCTGTGGCCCTGTTTCCTGACGGCGTGAGCATAGGGTGGGACTTCTGGCCCCAAAGAGCCTTCTCCACATTCATCCATACCAGCCAAGCTTCTTAATGAAAAATCTTGGATTTTGAGTTTACTTCTGCTCCAGAATTGTTATTT
Organism: Netta rufina; assembly: GCF_964035555.1. NCBI lineage: Eukaryota > Metazoa > Chordata > Aves > Anseriformes > Anatidae > Netta > Netta rufina. Next base: position 143,255,049 of record NC_140123.1, read on the forward strand.
CTCCTGTACTCCCACCAGCCTGACCCAAGAGCCAGTTAATATCTCACTGTCTTGGAAAAGGACTAAGTGAGGGAAAGGCAAGGCTTGAGCAATTTCCACGGGGTATTAATGAACCTGGGATCATCAAGCAGCTTGTGGGGATGTCCCTCAGGCCCTGCAGGGTGAAAGCTGTTATTGCATTGAACACTAACCCTGGAGTAACCAAAAGGCTGACACATTTTGTCTTGGTGTTGACATCCAGGCCTTATTTCTCTTGTATGCTGCTTGAATCTGCCAGGTGCCTTCTTCATCCCCTACCTCATCTTCCTCTTCACCTGCGGGATCCCTGTCTTCTTCCTGGAGACAGCGCTGGGGCAGTACACCAGCCAGGGAGGGGTGACAGCCTGGCGCAGGATTTGTCCCCTCTTTGAAGGTGAGTGGGGTGAGACTGGGGGGACCCATGGGGGCTCTGTGCTCATCTTCTGCCCATCCTTGTGAATCCCAGCCCTTCCCAAAATTAAGCCAGAAAAGTTGATCCCAGCTTCCTTCTTCATGTCAGGCTCTGGCTGGGAGCTTTGCACCCAATAAAAATTCCTCCTAGCTCTAATGATGAAAATGCTCCTGGCAGTTATGCAGAACCTGAAATATACTGTTACCTTTCTAAGATGCTATGTCATTTCCCTGAGTTTGTGGAGGGCTTAAAACGTTAGTGGTGAAAGGTGTTAGCTTTCATTAACTGTCAGATCCACTTCTACCACTGTTTCAGCACAATCATCCACTCTCAAGTCACTTTCCATGATTTCTCAGGACTGAAAAGTCCCAGTTGCCTGAATTCCCTGTACCAAAACCTTGTAGATTAAGGCCCCAGGAGCTGCCTCCCAGCCAGTGGTTTTGTGTATTCATCCCACCTCAGCTGCCCTCCAAGCCCATCTGCTGGTGCAGGTTGGGTTAAAGCACCTGTATAGACAGTGGGATTTTGGGGGGGACTGACACCTCGGGTGGCTGACGTGCTGGTGCTCCTCCAGCAGCACTCACCATGCAGAGCAGAGATGAAGCTCTGAGTGAGCACAGTGGGGGACAGGCTGGGTGGCGAGGTGCTGACCCCTTGGTGAAACCTGGTCCTCAACAAGTGGTTCACCCCCTCTGGGGGCCTCCTCTCTGCAGGAATTGGCTACGCCTCGCAGGTCATCGTAGTGCTTCTGAACTTCTACTACATCGTCGTGCTGGCCTGGGCCCTGTTCTATCTCTTCAGCTCCTTCACCATCGACCTCCCCTGGGGCAGCTGCAACCATGAGTGGAACACAGGTGGGTGCGGAGGCCCTGCTGCTCCCCTGGGTCCAGGCACTGCTGAGCCCATGAAACCCCAGCTCAGGTCGCACTGCTGCCTGTAGGGGTGGGGAGCCCACAGTGACCACAGTCCTGATGGTGCTTTTGGGGATGAGGCTGCAGCCACTGAGGGTGTCGTCCTCCTTCCTTCCATCCATCATCCTGTGCTGTGTGTTAGCTACAAACCCAGGGACGGCTTACCATGCCTGCTGGAAGGAAAAATTAAATGTCATCTTCTTAATTGTCCTAGGTTTCTTGCCCTGGAGGGGACTCCTTTGGTGCATCAGTGGGACTGTACAAAATTTGTCTCTGAGTCAATGTCACTGGGTGTTGACCCTGTGGATGGACAGGGAGCGGTTTCCTCCGGTTCTCCAGTCACTGCTACTCACGCCCCCTCTCTCCCCGGGCCTCTCCCGCAGGGAACTGCATGGAGCTCCAGAGGGCGAACTCGACCCTCAACGTGACCCGCGAAAACGCCACCTCGCCGGTCATCGAGTTCTGGGAGTAAGTAAAGCACGGCCTGTACTCCTCTTCCCTCCGAGACGTGGTTGTCTGGGGCTGTGCTGGCATGCCTCAGACTTGTCCTGCCCTTATGCCTTATTGCTATCCCCCTGGACTTTTTGGGCTCCTCATTCTCACAGGCCTTGGTGATGGCCAGCTGACTCTGTAAAAAACTTTACCTCGCTGTTGCTTTACTTCCTTTGGGCCTTGACATTTCTTCTTCTCCCTTATTCCTCCTCTGTTTGTGCTGCTTCTCTCTCTGCTTCCTCTCATGTTGCTCAATTCCACCCGTGAACTCCCTTGTACAGACATTTCCTCCAGCAGTGTAGGTGAATTGCTTTATCTTCCTCATCCCCAAACTGTGGATCAGGCTTACCCAGGGTGCAAACCTCATTAAAATTAGAGTCACTACCTCAGGATATGGTGACCATTGCCTTATGGCTTGGGAATGGTTTATGTGTCTGCTGGATTATCCACTGCTCTCGTTCTGTCTAAGCACTCTGTGTGTGCAGCCCTTGACCTGCCTGGTGGCTACATCCGCTGTAACCACGCTCAGGACACAAGAACACATCTGTGAGTGTGGTGCAATCTGTGGTGATCCACCATGAAGCAGCTCTCTGTTGGGTCTTTGTCTGTATGCTTTGTAAGCTTTAGAGTATTCACCTGTTTAAGAGGAGACCTTAAAACCCTGTGAAGTATTGCAGGAGCCCATGCTGGTGATGCAGTGGGTGTTCTCTTTCCTTTGGATCTGTGCTCCTGTGTGGTACCAGCATGTTCCCAGGAGGCTGTGTCATGGTGGATGGTGACTTTTGTATGCAGGCTAATCTTCATCTCAAAAATAGAAAAAGAGGTGATGCTTTTACTTCACTGACTAATATGATAGCTATACTGAGGGGAGAAGCTCACCGAAATCAAACTTGAGTGCTGGGTTCAGCTCACATCATGGTGATATTCGCTCCCTCCTTTTCGTTGTCTTTTTCCTTTGTGCATTGGTTAGCCCAAAGTACAGAGTAGCTTGATTTCTGGCACAAAGGCACAGGCTGCAGGCGTGCGATTTCTGATGATGCTCAGCATCTCCTGGGAGAATGGGCACTGCCCAGCTCCGAGTCCTGGCTGACAGACCAAGAAGGCAGCCTCTGCTGCCACCACGAATTTCCCTTGTGAGCTGAGGCTGGCAGAGGGCTCTGCACACAGCGGCATCCCTGGGGCAGCATAGGACAAAGCCCTGGTCTTGCATCTGCCCATGAGCAGTGATCGTTACAGACTGCAAGGCGCTGGGTACATACACTGCTCCTAATGAGCTTATGGTAATTCCTTCCATAGATGGGATTTTTCTTTTCTCCTACAGTGCACTTGTATTTTTTCTTTCAACCTGCTTGCATGCAGTTAGATGCTGGCCTGCCTCAGACTGCTCCTCCTGAGACTGGCAGCTGGAAAAGTTGGTCTTCTGTGAGCATCCCTGTGTTTCTGGGGAACCAGCACACAGGACTGGAAATTTCCACTGTCTGTCCCTTTTGATGCAGCGTCTGTTCCTGCCCTCCTTGGGCAGGGGTGGAGGAGGCAAGTGTTTCCCTGAGATGCACTGACCTGCCACTGGGGTGATGGCATGCTTCTGGCTGCGGTACAGTGTCCAGTTAGTTATGGTCTGTTAGCATCCTTCCCCAAAGGTTACATAGTCCACGTGCTTAGAAGCAGGGAAAGAGCGAGATAACAACAAAATACTCAGAGGAACAGCATGATTTCTTGCGATTCCCTTCTTATCCTCTTCTTACCATCTTAGACTGTGGTTCTCCAGGAATGTGGCCTTTATTTTGGGATAATTGCAGCCTTTTACAGCAGGGCAGGCTTGTGAGCATGCTCCACATGCAGCTGCTGGGGCTCCAGCAGGTCCCTCTCTGCCTGTCTCAGGTTCAGGACTGCACCATGGTATCACTCTCAGATAAAGGGAGTAGAAATGTCTAACCCAACAGGCCAGCGCCGGAGTAAGTGCAGAATCAGGCTGGTGGTACTGCAGTAGCAGTCTACGTGTGGGGTGCTGTTTGACACCTCTGTGGCTTGCAGCTCAGAGCTGGGCCTTGTTTGTAAAACATCCTTCCTCCCTTGAGCTGTCAGGTGCTCTGGTGGTGGGGTGAGTGAGATATGGTGCTGGGAACACTGGTGGCCATCTCTGGTGACACTCAGGTGCTGTTTTCCTTCCCTCTGTGCAGGAGGAGAGTGCTGAAGATTTCCGATGGCATCCAGCATGTGGGCAGCCTGCGCTGGGAGCTGGCTCTGTGTCTCCTGCTGGCGTGGATCATCTGCTACTTCTGCATCTGGAAAGGGGTCAAGTCCACAGGCAAGGTGAGTGCTTGGCTCACGTTGAGCTCCTCCTTTGATCACAGCTGGGGTGTTTGACCCACCTGCTTCTTGTGTGTTTAGGCAAGTCCTGAAAATGCCTTTCTGAGGCAGCAGGACCCTGCAGTGCTCACTGTGCAGCACCAGGCTCTGTGCTAGAAAGGATGGGAGTGCTAGACAGAGGTGGGAGGCTTCTCAGAGCATTAACTTCCAAGATTACCTCCCACCTGATCCCTCTCCATCTGAGGCCCAGGAGAACTTGCTGTCTTTCTGCATAGTGGATGGCTGCACATTCCCTTCCCTTCTGCCACAGCATGAACAAGCAGTGTGGTTTTTGCCTCTGCTGGCAGGTGCAGATGGAAAATCTTCAAATTCATTAGATAGTTACGAAAGTAACACTGGTGATCTCAAAGCCCTCTCTGCCTCAGCATCACGGGGATATTCTTTTTGTCTTTTTGTTGGTCCCAACTCTTGCTATATTTGCTCATATTCCCCAGCAAGAGTCTCCTTTTTTTACTCACTCTGGTCACCACAGAGATATTTCTCCAAATTCTCCTAGGAAGGGTTGGTGTGATGATACAGCTCCATCCCAAGCTGCCCCATCCCTGTCTTCTCCCTCTGTTGCAGCATGTGCCGCTGTTATTTGCACTGACACCATTACTTAGTTTCTACTACTGCCTCCTGACCCATTCCCAGCCAGCAAGAGCAGATGGAAGTGAAAAGGTTTAGTCTGTTATCTACATGGTGTCTTCTCAGTGTGCTTCAAACAACATGGCATGTGTGATGGGATATAAATTGTTGCCGCATCCATTTCCATCAAGTTGATGGCATGGATGTTAGCAGCTTCTCCTACTTCCAGAATGGTCTGGAATTATGAAACATGAAGGGGAAATCAAGCAGCTTGCAGAGATGATGTTTTCTGGTTTCCATGGAGTAAAATTAGAAGAAAAGAGCAACTGCTTGCTGTGGTGGCCTAGTAAAAGAAAGCAGAGGCAGTATAATAACAGCAAATATGATACTAAGATACAGCAAACATAGTGTGGGAAGTGCTGAGAACAAATTCAATCTATTTTAGATACAAGTTCTATGTAAAATGCAGGCACTTCTTAGCTAAAAGGACAAGCGATGGTGAGATCTTACCACCTGGAAAGCAGAACCCTTCTTCTTATAGTGGAGAATCACTGCCCACTGGTCTATCAGCCCCTGAACTGACATTGCCCTGGACAGAACAGTCCTGCAGTGGTTTGCATCCTCAGATGCAGGGACTGCATCTCCCCGGGGAGCGCTCGCAGATGCAGGAGGTTGTCACAGATGGAATCACTTCGCCGAGGCATGTGGATCAGGTTCAAATAAAACCCTGGATGTTGCTGACCAGCATGTGACAGAATGATCACACTGATCCCGGCAAGGTTCCTGGTGATGTAGCTAGTGCTAACAATGCCCAAGAAATAAAAAGATTGGGTCTGAGCCAAGCAGTGAGTAATATCTCATTGGATCCAGATGTTCGTGTTGTTAGATAGAAGTTTGGCACTCTCCATCCAAGAAAACATTCTCCAAATTCAGGATGCTGGTCTCTGCAGATGTGAGTGGCTGTTGAGTGACGAGCTTAACACGCGAGTTCTTGCAGGCACACGGGGCATTACCAAGATCTGAACCGTGCACCAGAGAACAACCAGGTTGTGCACAGAGCCCCTGAAACTGCTGTGATGTAGAGATCCATCTGAGAACGTGCAGCCTGCCATCCTGGAGGAATATGCACGAAGGTTCAAAGTCAATGGGTTGTCTTTAAGATTTTTGCTTTTAATCTTGCTTTCACAAGCTGAGAAAGATTAGACTTTCATCCTGCCATATCCCAAAGCAATAATTCGGTTGTGTGGCAAGTACAGGGATGACTGTTAAACTCTCAGGACCTGTAGATTTGATTAACTGTCACTGAGAAGCTCTAAATCAGAGTCTTCTTGAAACTTTGAGATTGAAATGAGTAATGGCATTTGCTGGTGTTGAAGGATGATGTCCCTGGGCTCCTTCAATGTCCAGGATGCAGATTCAGAGGGACAGGGATGGAGCTGCTCACACAGACGTCTCAGGCAATCATGAGCCCCAGCAAGGAGGTGTTTTTCACCTCTCTCTGTGGCATTCCCCAGGACTGCTGTGATATATGCAGCAAGACACATGAAGTGCATGGAGATATTGGGGCTGTAGGCTGAGGTGATAACCTAGTAGTTTGTTTTTTCAAGGGTGGGATCTCTCAAATCCTTCTGTCCTTCCACATCACAAACCTGAGTCACCAAGTCTGTATCTCAGCTTAGACCCATTGCAGTGTCAGGTGCTTTGGGTGCTTTACTCAGATGGAGTATATCAGGGTGGGTCCAGAAGAATCTTGTTTTGATTCACCACTTGGATCCATGAGGATTATCCAGGATAAACCTAATCGTGTTGTCCAGGCAAATCACCCTCCCATTGCTGGCAGTACCTCTGCTGCTGCAGAAACTGCTGTAGCAGCGACAGACTGCCACCACCACTATGGGGTGGTGGGCTTTAGGAGGATTTGGGAACGGCTCGTTCTGGATGGATGGGCAGGCATGAGGAACAGACCATTTCACAGCATCACACATTGCAGCTCCTCTAGAGATGTGCTTTAGCTCTTTGGTGTGTAACTGCCAAAGCTGAGAAAAGAGCTGTTGGGTAGCATTACGGCGAAGGCAAAACCTTGCTCTGCACATCCACACAGGAAAAAACTGAAGGAGCAGCGTTTCTTTGCTGCCCCAGTGTGATACAACAAACTCAACTAGTGTTTGCACGGTGGTCAATCAGTCTTGAAGGTGTGGTGGCCAAGCAGAGGCATTAATGACACTACCCAAATTGCTGGTGAGGCCACACCAGCCCTCAGCTTTGGTTTTAACTGTGTGGGAAACAGGCCGCAGTGTGGTGTTGTAGCACACTACAGCAATTATCCTGAGTAGTCCTGAAAACTCCTCATTTGTCCCCAAACAGGAGGTTACATTTATGTTCTGTGCGTGTGACTCAGCCCTGTAATCAGGGTGGGGGCGTGCAGGTCCTCTGCTGATGCACGCAGGGATTGCTGCTGCCTTCCGTGGAGCTGCTCCAGTGACTGCTGATAGCCTAGCTCATGCTCTGTGTCTCTCCTAGGACTAGAAAGGTCTTCTCTGGCTCCAGAAGCACCATGCCACGACCCAGGTTTCCTGGGCACATTCAAAAATGTATTTCTTCCCACTGCAGGCTAAAGCAAGGCGCTTGGTGCGCTCACACCTGTCCTCTCATCCTCCTCCCAGGTGGTGTACTTCACGGCCACGTTCCCGTACCTCATGCTGGTGGTTCTGCTGATCCGGGGAGTCACCCTGCCCGGGGCATCCCAGGGAATCCTCTTTTACCTTTATCCAGACCTCAGTCGCCTCGGGGACCCCCAGGTAAGGACTGTGGGGAGCCAAATGGCTGAGCTGTGCTTGCATGGATGCCTGGGGCTGTCCTCTTCACCTCTTTTTCCTTTTCATAGAATCCTAGAATCAATCATTAAGGTTGGAAAAGACCTCCAGGATCATCAGGGCCAATCACCAGTGTCACCCACTAACCATATCCCCAAGCACCATGTCTAGCCTCTCCTTGAACACCCCCAGGGACAGTGACTCCACCACCTCCCTGGGCAACCCGTTCCAATGCCTAACCAACGCCTTCTCGCTCCTTTTCTTCCAGTTTATTCTGTCTATCTCCTCTTTCACCCTGCTGGGCATAAGGCAGAGCTGAGATATGGGTAGATACTGTGGGTCCCCATGCTCCCTCACCCTCAGCCTTCACCTCTCCCTTTCCTGTATTTTCTAGCCTGAGCTGGGTCTGAACTACCCAGTGGCATGGGCTGAGGTGGCAGATTAACCCCTCTGTGAGAGCAGTTCCAGCTGAACCCCCCCATTTCTTGAGGAGACCCCTGTGCTGCTGCAGCACTGCGGCACATGGGGAAGAGGAGGAGGATGGCTCTGTGCACCCTTGGGGCCTGGCTGCCCTCCTCGCCTCCCCGTCCCCATCGAGAAATTGCTGCCTGCAGAAACAGAGGGTCGGCACCCGATGTTAATCTCTTTGGGACAAGTTCTTCCACGTTAAATCCTGGCTCCAGCTGAGCTGCTGTACCAGCCTTTGTGCGAAGGTGTTTCCAAAGGAGATTAAAGGGTGCCTGCCTGGAAAATAGGCCAGCAAAACCCCTCGTAACCCTGTTAACTCTTCCTGCTCTCACCCCGCTGCTGCCTTCGGTGTTAATTTTGCAAGCAGGGGCATCTCCAGCTGACCCTGCCCTGCCTGATGTGAGGTGCACAGGAGGGTCCCTGGGGTGGGGGTGTGCCAGGGCTGCTGGGCACCCCTGGCCTTGCTGGTGCCACTGGTGCGGTGCGGCTCCGGGTGATCCAGCTTGACGTAGGGCGTCCCATCTGGGGAGCTAAGCGCCAGTTTCCGCTTTGCAGCTGAAGGTGGTCTGCTTTGTGTCATTTGTGCAGTGCTCAGAGCTCCTGCTCAGCTTTCTGGCAGTCGCTCTCTGGCCAGCTGTGTGCCTGAGCAGTGGCTGAAAAGCTTAATTTTGCAGTGCTGGCTTCCCTCGCGCTGTCTCCCCTTGCCCGTGGGGAGGAGGTGGGTAGGACAGCCCTTCCTTTCTGGGAAAGTGCAGCACGGTTGGAAGGGGCTTTTCCAAAACACCCAGGAGCACGAGGACAGGCCAGTGGTAGCACTGTGTGTGTGGCTCCCTTTGTATTGATGTTGTATGAGGGCTTTCTGCACCGAGATGCCATTTTCGAGTGGTGCTCCCCAGATTACACAAAGCCCCGTGGTCTTTTTGGCTGCGTCCCCCAGGGGACAGCACTGAACCCCTCCGGGCACGGCGTGGTCTGCTGCTGCTCTGTCCCAGTTACAGCCTGACCTTTGGAAGCACGGCTTCCTTCCAGCCTGGGTGGATGTGGTTGTGCTGTGACCCCTCAGCACACGAGCTCTGCTCCCTCCTCCCCGACACACCACAGATGCCATCATTCCCTGACCAGTGCTTTGTTTCTGGGGAAGAAAAGGTGGATTCAGTAGCAGTGGTTGCCCTCATATACTGTGGTTTATTTGTCTTACCAAGCCAGGTAGCACAGCTTGTGGTTTCTCCTTTGTTCCCCCATCGGGGAGGGAAGGTAAGGGTGAGTGCCCCGCGTGTGCACCGTGCAAGGGCAGCACGAGCCTGGGCCAAGTCGATGATAATTGATTTGTGCCCACAAGGCAGCAGGCTGTGGTTGTTTACCCGCAGTCCTGGAAAAAGGCAAGGTTCTGCAGTTCCTGGGGAGGGGTGTTGGAGGTGGGAAATAAAAATAAAAATAAGCAAAATAAGCTCTTCGATCTGAGCCTTGTGATAAGGAGTCTTAAGGGGAGGTTTAAGCGAAGGGCGAACGATGCACAAGGGGACAAAAGGGTAACTGCTTAAAAGTATATGAAAACATATGTCAAAAGAGGGGATGAATTATTTAGCAGGTTCTACTAGGGGAGAAGGAGCTGAGATGTGATGAAGTGTCAGTGTGTGGAAATCATTGCTTATCACCTGCCCAACGACCTTGGACAGAAGTGTGAAATCCTGCGCAGGAGAGCTGATTGATAATGGTCTCTGCTGGCCATAAAGTCTGAAACTCCCTAAATCTTCCCGCACCTTCACCTTCTCACTTTATAAAACGTTTGTAATTAAAACATCAGATGCAAAATATTTGATGTATAGGAAGAGCGGATTATACGGAGAACCTGCTAACCAGAAGTTTTGCATATTGGAATCCAATTCTGCTGAAATACAAGCAGATAACAGCAAAACCACCGGAGAGAAAATTGATTTTGAACGGTATGTCCCAAAATTAAAATCCCCCCTCCACGCCCCCCCCCCCCCAAAAAAAAGCAACCTCATGTATATATTTTAAAGTTGCATAATATTTAGTATTTTTGTGTTAGCATGCTAGCCAATTACCAAGTCAAAATCTTTTTCCCCCTCCCTGACTGCATTTTTGGAGCTCCAGAAACTTCCTACGTTTTTCATAGTTCAGGCTGTGGTTTAACAGAAAGGGGGGGGCTTGGGGTTTTTCACCACTTCCACATTTGCTCGCTCTGCCCTTCACAAGGAGCCTTGTGGCAATTTTATCAATTGTTTATTTCAGTGAGATAACACCGGGGACTTCCTGATGTGATTATGGAGGGAGATGCACAGCGTGATCCACTAGCAGGAGGCTGAAATGAGAGGAATTCAGACTAAAAATAAGCGTTAAGTGTGAGAAACTTGTCATTGGAGCAGCTTTTCTCCAGTGCTGGCAGGCTGGCCATCGCTCGATGCTTTTGTACCATGACCAGACACCAGTGTTATGGACAGGCTTGGGGGGAGAGCTGAAGGGCTTGGTGCAGAAAGTGCCAGCAGTGTGCTTGGGCTTGCTTGAAAGAGAAGAAATATAATGGTCTCGTTTTGCTCTGGTATCAGTCACAAGTGTTTTTGGCTAAATTTCATTGTGTTTGGTGAGTGAGAACGAAGGGGTAAAATTCCCCAGCCCCTGAGCATCTCCCTCTCTGCACAAACAGCGAGTGCTTCTCACAACATGCCCAGGACCTCCCACTCTTGTTTTCCCCCTGCAATTTCCAGAAAACACGCTGTCTTGCTGCGTGTGCTTGTGCTTTACCCCGAGAGCTTCAGAAAGCCTGTGTGTAATGTAATGACGGAGCAATCTTTACAGAGCCACTTCCCCTGTGGCCCCTGGGGCCAGGAGGCAGCGGCAGGGCCAAGGACTGCTTGATCGTGGGCCCCCCAGCCATGGGAAGGGGTCAGAGTCCCCAAACCCCTTCCAATTCAGCCCCCTCCTGCTGCTGCTCCTCTGCCAGCGAGAGCCGCTGCTTCCCAGCAAGAGGGGAAGGCGACTGCGGGCCTGCTAAATATTATTTGTTCCCCTTATTTGTTTCCTTTCCCAGCAAGCCTTTAACTCAGCTCTGCACGCCCATGCCGTGCTGCTGCCGGCCCCCCACGTCCCCTTTCTGAAGGCAGCGTGTTTGTCTTCGGGCAGAGCCACAAAGCCTGGGGGCCAGGAGCATCCCTCGCCCCGCTGCACCCCCCAGGGTGGGCAGCTGTGCTTTTTGGGATGAACCACAACCTGTTGTGTTTTCTTGCAGTGTTTAAAGGAAGCCCAGCAGTGGGGGAGCTCCCCTGGGTGCAAAAAGTCGGTCAGCAGGGTGGGTGCAGGAGGTCGGGGCAGGCTGGTGGGGTGTCGTGGGGACCCTGAGTGCCCAAGTGCCAATCCTGGAGGTCGGAGGAAGGCAATAATCTGGGAAGAGGTGCTCAATGTGCTGCAGGTGGAGGCTTACCTGGCTTTGGCCCTGGGCGTGCTCTGTGCTGAGTCCCCGATGGGGGCAGCTTGGCACTGGGCTTCAGCAGGATTTTGCTCTGCAATGGTCTGTGTTATTATCTGTAAGTGCTCTGAGGTCTTCCTGAGGAAGGATCTGTCTCAGTACAGGGGGCTATTAAATTCTAGCACATATAATAAAGCGAATATTGCTGAGAAAATTAAGGGAGGAAGGAAAATGTCCTCTGATAGGCCATAACTACCTTGGATAACTGCAGCTCAGGTGTGAAGGCTTTGCTTAAAAACAGAGAGTAGGAGGTTATTACAGACTGGAGTAAACAACATGTTCAAGGAAATTGAATTATGAATTAAATAAACTGGATGGCTTAGAAAACTGCAGACAGCAACCACATCAAAATACCCAGGCCGCCAATGTGCTGGCGAAATCTGAACCACGGGGCGAGCTTCTCCAGTTGCTTCGGGAGCGGCGGTCAGAGAACAGCAGCAAGATTTTCTGCAGGGGAAGGAGAGAGCCTCCTGCGACCCCATCAAGCCCCTTCAGTCAGAGTGGGAATATTAAAATAATGGGAGGATGCTGATCAGCAGTGTGGGATGGAGGGGGGGGGGTCCTGGAAGGACTGAAATGAGCATTTCTCTGAGACACAGCAGGGAGGGGACTGAGCACAGCTTGGGTAGGGCAGATTTGGGCTGTTGTTTCCAGGGGTGGCTGCTGTGTGTGGCCCCCATGAGCCTGCAGGGCTGGGGGGAGAGCAGTGCTTCTCATGAGGAGTTTGAGGAGGAGGCTGGATGAGAGGTGGGCTGGGGGCTCTTCCAACCCCAGGTCCTGCGTTGTGCTGCTCAGCTCCATCACAGGTGGGTCAGGAGCACCCATGGCATCAGTCCTGGTGGAGCCTCTCAGCCCTCAAGGAATTTAGGAACTGCCAAGGGGCTGGGAAGGAGGGAAAGGTGACTGGTCAGTGAACAAGAACCTCAGTGGCCTCTTAAAATAGGAAATAAAACCGCGTACAGCCTAGGCTGGTGTTCACGGTTATGCTGGTTATGGACCATAAGCTCCACAAGCCACATTTAGCTTTATTTACACTGGTTCATGTGCTGCCTTGCCTCAGGTGGGAACAAGTGCTGAGGCAGGCCCCGCACTCCCCACAGATATCCCCTCGGATATGCACCCCAGGGGTGTTGTGTTGGAAGGAGCAGGCAGCAGAGCAGGAGCCTGCAGACCCCAGGCTGGTCTCTGCCACACGTCAGGGGCATTGCTGGCTGTAGAAAGCAGCCTCTCCATGAGCCACAGAGCTAATGAAGCTCGCTGTCTTGGTATTTGACTTCTCCCATGTCTGGTAAAGCACCATTTCTTTTCCTGCCCTTGGGATGTCTCTCGTGTCTCTTGCTTGTGTGATTTGTCTGATATTTAACACTGGTTGACTGTTCCTCCCTGCAGATTCCCTCTCAGAGGGGATGCTGAGTCTTTCCCGTTCCCTGGTTGCTGTGAAATTCATAGGTAGTTGGTTTCTTTGAGGCTTCTGCCCACTGTTAAATCTGTTCGAAACTGGGCAACTGGGTCTGATGTTGTAGCAAGGGCAGGGGGGCACCATTTGACAGCAAAAGTCTTGTAAAACCCAATAAATGAAACTAAAAGGGCTTCAAAAAAAAAAACACAAGAGAGGGGGATTCAAGTTAGAATTTGATGAAAACAAAACAAAACACAGAGCCCTAGGAAGGAACAGCAAAATAAAATAAAAAAAAAATAAACCTAATAAAACTTTCTGCCCTATCCCATGAAAAGATGCTTACATTATTGATGCAAAGGTGTCAGCTGGGCCAGCCCACATCAGTGCGTTTCTGTGCCCCAAAAAGCAGCAGAAAAGCAAAGGCCATGCCCTGGCTGCCCACAAGCACAATGATTCTTTAGGAATTATTTATAAAAAGCAAAACAAAATGCCCCATTTATTCCCAATGCTTTTGAAATGCAGTAACGAGCTAACATTTTGGTCTCTAAACCTGCGTCCCTATTCCACCCCTCTAAAACAAGTAAAATTCACTGAGATCAATGACTTTTTCCAAATCCTCGTGCCCGGAACTAACTGTTCCCGTCCAACCTCATTGTCTGCCTCTTCCCATTCTACAAACCAAAGGCGTGATCTGACTCCCTGTGACTGACGAGAAGAAGGTAGGGCTGAACATTTCCCAAGCTGCTTGCAGGACAGCCGGGGAAAGCGGCTTCCCCATCCTGCTCTAGCTGCTGGCACTGCTGGCTCATGCACCCCATTGCCCCTTGGGACACGAGGCCGTGGATGGCAAGGTACAGGTGTTACTTGGAGCCACCGAAACCATTGCAGTGCTTTCTGTTGGCTTCTGCTCTCCTCAGGAGACGTCTTAGGGCCCTGAGCAAGGCAAGTGTTTGAGGACTCACCAGCACTGCTGCTCCACCTGGAGAGTCTTTGCATTAAGCTTGTCCCCATAACAACTTCCTTCTGCTCTCCTTTCCTGACTGCCTTCCCTCCTGTCTCTAGAAGGTGGCTGCACTTCAGCACTGATTGAATGATTGCCTTATCTCTATTTTATAAACCCTCCAGGAAGAAAGATGTTAGACAGTGGAGGGGTTAATTAATAACCTTTGTCACTGCTTCGTTCCTCGCTGTTGGCTCCTGCTTTTGCTGCTCTCTGCAGAAGACGGTGGCTGTGGCTGCAGCAGTGACTGCACACAGCAGGGCTTTCGAATCAAATTTGGCACTGACAAATGTCAGCCTCCAAGCACCGGGACATGCTCTTGACAGAGAGATCGCAGTGGAGTTCAGAGGGGCTTCATGGCACTAACATCACTCTTGTATTTGCTTTTAGGAGCTGTCTTGGGCAAACAACTCTGTCTGTTTCTTATACTCCCCTCCTGTCTGGTTAATTTGCTTTTACATTTTGGATCCTTTAAAGTTAGGTCTTGGAGCAAAGGGCCACCATCAGCATGTACCTGTGCCACCCAGTGGGAGACCAGGCCTGCCCAAATCGTGTCCCCTTTCTCTGCTGGCAGTGAGGGCTCCTTCAGCTCTCCTGAACAGCATTCACCCAGTCTCTCACTCCAAGAGACTCTGGAGAATCACAGTTCTCTGCAGATTTGTCTGAGGAAGACAGAGATGATGATGAAGAGCTGTATGTGCCGTGGGTTTGCAGGGCTCTGGCTGCGTCCCTTCCCCTTGGCACTCTTATCACCCCCAGGGCGCTTCACAGAGCACGGGAACTCTTGGCACTGTGTAGCCTGTTCCTAGCAAGGGCTTGTCCAAGCGCTGGGTATTGCTGACCACCCCAGCACTGATCTTCCTGCTGCTCATGGTGGCCCCGGGGGCTCTGCCTCCTCCCATCAGTGCAGTGTCTGCGCTCTGTGCTGGCCTTGTCTTCTCACCTGTGTTTGCATCTCCCTTGCAGGTCTGGATGGATGCAGGCACTCAAATCTTCTTTTCGTATGCAATTTGTCTGGGATGCCTGACAGCTCTGGGCAGCTATAACAAATACCATAACAACTGCTACAGGTAACTGGAGCATGGCTCTGCTGCCTTGAGCCTTCCCCTCCCTCAACATCAGCACAAATAGGCTGGTGAGCTGCTGGAGGCTCCTGGCCTTTAGAAGTGCCTTGCTTTCCATTTCTACTCAAGGCATAAGGACACTTTTTCCACGTGTTTTTTCCTCAAATCCAGTTTTCTGTGCTTTGTACCCAAGGGGAATGCCAGGAACTTTCTGTCTGTATCACAGATGACAAATTCCCTCTTCCACACTGCATAAAACCCATCAGAGGCAGATCCTCTTAACTGGCTTTGTGACCCCACACCATGATGTCCCCTATTTACATAGGTGCTGAAGCAGAGCTGTCAGACCAAGTGGCTCTAGACTGGAGTCCTTCCACCTTGCAATTTATCCTCCCAAGGTTCATTTGGACCTAGTGTCTTGCACAGCTATCAGTGCTCTGGGTGCCTACATGCTATCTGTGGTCTGTATATAAACCTGCAGGTGTGACTCCTGTTTCTTGTGTGCTCTGCCCATGCTGAGCAGCCCTCCAACAGGGATCAGTCAAAAAAATAGTGTGAGAGGAAGAGCTCAGAAAACCGACCTGCCTCCCTTCTCACCCTTTCTCTGCTGGCCATATTGCTCTTAGTACTGGGTTCTCCCCACACCTTTTAAATTCAGATTTGTTGTCCTTGCTGTGGAAGGTCCTGGCAAACCACCATGTGGTCCTAGCTTGGCATCTTTCTCTTCGCCTTAGAAGTTAACACCTGCTGTAGGGAGGCGTTAGCCCACCCTCTCCAGCAGCGGGGCTGGGACCTCTCTTCCTTTTCGTGTCCCTTCTGTCAGGTGGGTGCAGTTCTCAGAGAGAAAGCTGTGGGAAGAGAAGAGAACAGATTGACTCTGGCCTGCTGCATGGCCTTGGGCATTATCTGTGTGCATTTCCAGTCTGGTTATGTGACACGGAGGGGCTGCTGAGCAGCAAAGTTGTAAAGAGGCTCACACAGAGGCCATCTCCAAGTTGGCACCAAAGAGCAGGGGCTGTTTCTCGTTCTCTGGGATGATAAGGGACATCACCAGATCTCTCCAGCTTCCTTTAGGGTGAAAATCTGGGGTCTCCTTTTTGCTCTGGCCATTTCCCATGTCTCACTCCCCAGCATGATGCCCCTTCCCACCTGCCAGGTGACTGGAGAGCACCTTCCAGCCCATGCTTTTCCAAGGAGGCAAAGACCTCATACATACATCTGGGAGAAAGAGGGAAGGAACACTAGGAAGGAAGAAAAAATATGTGAAATAAATGCAAGTTAGTGTAAAATGGTGTTAAGTGATGGGCAGTCCTTGACCATGCAAAGTGCTGTGGTTTGGGAGGAATAATCTGAGCTACACGTGTGGTGTGGGGGTTCTGTGTGAACTCTGCTTTATCTCCAGAAATGTTTGCAGACCGTGACTAGCTCTAGTTCCTGTGCAGGGAGGAGCGTGAAGCCCCCCAGATGCTAAAGATCTACAGAGTGGCAAAGAAAATCACACTGGATTCGCCGAGTAGCGTTTAACAGAGTCAGAGTAGGCCATGAAATGCCGGAAGGGTGTGTTCAGTTTAGTGCAGACTATTTTGGAAAGACGCTGCAAATGTTAGTGTTGTCCCCAGGGCTGCCGCCACAGGAGGCCCGGGGAGACTGGAGCATAAAAAAGAATTGGATAGATAAGCAATGTTTAGTTTAACAAGTAGATGGATGGGAATGAGATGAAACAGAGACAAAAGGGAATAGATCAGAGGAAATAAATTGGATGGCTCTGTTCATCTTTTCCTCATAATGCGAGGACCAGGAGATATCTAGTAGCGCTGAGAGCCCAGAACATTGTAACTGGTCTGAGAAATCTATTAAGGAAAAATAAATGCCCCCCTCTCAGACAGAAATAATCTCTGGCACTCTCCCCCACAGGAGGGATCAGAAGAGAGAGAGGGAAAAAAAAATTAGGCGTTTAGATGTGCAGCAAGTCTATCTCATGGGTCAGTGCCCAGGGTGGGGTGTGGGTCACCCCTGGCCCCCTGGCTGATGCTGTGCCCCCTCCTCCAGGGACTGCGTGGCCCTCTGCTTCCTCAACAGCGGCACCAGCTTCGTGGCCGGCTTTGCCATCTTCTCCATCCTGGGCTTCATGGCAGAGGAGCAGGGGGTGCCCATCGCCGAGGTGGCCGAGTCAGGTGAGTGGGGCCGTGGTGGGGTCATGGGGGGGCTGCTGGCTGTCCCCGGGGCCAGGTACTCGCCCCGGGCTGAGTGTTGTTGCACTGCACGTCCCCATCTTGGTGGCCTCCCAGCCCTCGCAGCAGTGATGTGGCTGTGGCTTGCTGTGCCTCCGTTCCCTTCCTGCCCTCAGGACCTCCTCTGCACCGTGAGGAGCTTGGGTTTTCTGCATGGCTCGTGGCCGTGTGGTCCTGCACCAGCCGTGCCGTGTCGCTGCCTGCTCTGAAGCCCTTCTCCCCGCAGGGCCTGGCCTGGCATTCATCGCCTACCCTCGTGCTGTGGTCATGCTGCCCTTCTCCCCGCTCTGGGCCTGCTTCTTCTTCCTGATGGTGGTGTTGCTGGGACTGGACAGCCAGGTAAAGGCGCAGGTCCCCTGTCCCTTCAGGACGGGATTGAACTTGGCCGGTGGGAGTGCAGGGGGTGCTGGGGAGGAGGTGCGGGATGGGCTGACAGAGGTGGGGTCTCTGCTCTCTGCAGTTCGTCTGCGTGGAGAGCCTTGTCACAGCCCTCGTGGACATGTACCCCACCATCTTCCGCAAGAAGAACCGCCGGGAGACCCTCATCCTGCTGGTCTCCGTCCTCTCCTACCTGGTCGGGCTGGTGATGCTCACCGAGGTATTTTGGGCTCAGACCACCCGCATGGTGCTCACTGGGGGCCTGGCGGGTGGTGGGGTTCATGCTGGGGCCACGTGCTCACCGGTGAGCCCCATCCTGCTGCCTGGTGCCTGGGGGAGGCTGCCCTGCCCTGCCCTTCCCCAGGGCATTCACATTTTTGCTTCCAGCCCTCAGCCCTTGTGCCAGTTACAGCCCTGACAGCTCTCCTGCCAGGACTGATAATTGGAGCTCTGGCCAGCCAATATTTTGGTTATAGATTTATCTCTATATGAGCCAAATCTTTACTGCTTTGGCCTGTTGCATGGTTCGGGGAGAGCCTTTGTCCTTCTCTTCCCTCCTGTATAGACCTAGGTGGAAAATGGATGGAAAATCTAGTGTGACTGAGCATGTCTTGTATCTATTACACTGTTTTCATGTATATTCCCCTTGTGATTATTTGCCTCAGAGTTAAAACTGTTCTGCTCTAAGACCTTTGACTCCTCCTGGCAGTCTGTGTATCATGGGGTTGGTGCTGCCACGATGCCCTTTACAATTTGCATCTCCTGTGTTCAGAGGACAGCTTTTTCAAAATTTTGCCCGAATAATGTTTCACCTGCAGCCTTGTGCCTGGATGAACCTTCAGGCCCAGTTTGTAGACTGGTTTGTGGCACTGGGTAGTGGAAACACCTGTCTTGTCCTAAAATACCCCCACAGTCTCTGACGGCCACTTCCCCTCTCCTGTCCTGCCCTGGGCTGAAGGGCTGCAGAGGCTCCTGGCAGCAGGGAGCCTCCTAGGGCTGCCACGTCTCCATCAGGCCTTGGGTACAAGGGATGTGGCTTTGCTGTCAGCTCAGACGGTGCCCCAGTTAGAGGGAGGTGCCCGCAGCTCTGGGGAAGATGCTGAGTTCATTTCCTGCTCTGGCTGGAGCTCCTGGCCTGTGCCTGACTCCTTTCCCCTCTCTCCCTCCCCACCTCGCCTCGCTGCCCGCTTGGCCCTTCCCAGGGTGGGATGTATGTCTTCCAGCTCTTTGATTACTATGCTGCCAGTGGCATGTGCCTGCTCTTTGTGGCCATCTTCGAGACTCTCTGCATCGCCTGGGTCTATGGTGAGTATGGACCGGGAGGGCCCCCAGATCTGCTCTCTCAGTCTGCTTTCCCCATCCTCAACGTGACGGTCCGTAACTCCTCTTGGCAAGTGCTTCGCAGTGCAAGGCAGCCCTCTAAACATATGCTTTGGTGAACATGGACTCAGCTGTGGGGGCTTCCTCACAGCAAAGCCCTGGGGGATCTGCTTGGCAGATATCCCCAGTGTGTTCCTACGTGCCCCTGCTTTTGAGGCCCTCCTTCCCTGGGGATGTGGAGCTGGTTGTGAAGTGATTTCCCACCCTGTGCGTACAAGCATCTGATATTCCCCCAGCATTTTTGAGACACCTCTCTCAGTCCTGATATTCACAAGAGATGGCCACACTCTTCCTCAGGGAGCTCCCCAGCAGGGTTTTTGGCTATGCTGAGGTTACTGCCTCATCTTCTGGGGAGCTCCCAAATGGTGGTGAAGCAGGGACTCCACTCGCCATCCTCCCTGGGACACACAGACCCTGCTGCCCTTGTTCCTGGTGGCAGTGAGGCATCCATCCTTCCCTTCTTCTACAGGTGCTGAGCGTTTCTACGATAACATTGAAGACATGATCGGTTACCGGCCGTGGCCCATCATCAAATACTGCTGGCTTTTCATCACTCCAGCAGTTTGCATGGTGAGAGCCCACGGGAAGAGGTGTGGGGAGGGAGATGGGCAGAGCCTGGTGCCTCTGAGATATACGTACATATATATGGAGGTGTGTGCATATATGTAGAGGGTTGTGTAGCCTGTTCTTCTGCACATGTTTGTGACATTTGGGGTCGGGTATGGGGCTAAGCAATGGGCAGAAGGGCCCAGTTTGAACAGTGACAGATGTGTCTACTGCTGGGACGAGCTCCTTGGGGCTGTGCATGGGGACTGCCCTAGCAGAGCTGTTTTGACTGGTGTCTCCTCTGTTGCTGTCCCAAGGAGCTCTTGGTTACTATAAAACTTTGCAGGTGTGGAGCCTCCAGGAAGACATATTTTCACTAACAGTTGATTTTCTGGCACTTCTCCTCTTGGTTTCTTCCACCCTGCCAGGCGACCTTCTTGTTTTCTCTGATCAAATACACCCCACTGACCTACAACAAGAAGTACGTGTACCCGTGGTGGGGTGACACCCTGGGCTGGCTGCTGGCCCTCTCCTCCATGGTGTGCATCCCTCTCTGGATCGTCTACAAGCTCTCCACCATCAAAGGTTCCCTCAGAGAGGTGAGGCTGATGCGCTGGGATCAGGGCTGTGCTGCCGCGGTGAAGTCCAGCCTTGCAAGGTTTTTTCTTTGTGTGTGTTGTGGGTTAATTAGTAAGGAGCCTGGAATAAATCAATTGAATGAGTTCATTGCTACAGTGAAACTGTTGGTTTTATTGAGTTCTGCCTGGCTGCAGGGCTGCTCCAAGCTGGCTGTTGCCTCTTGGTGTCCTTACTTTATTGCTTTTGTCTCTCTGCAAGCACCATTAGGAATAAACTCATTAGGTGGTGAGGACAAAGATGGTCTCCAGTGCCTCAGCTCAATTTGGAGGCTGCCATTGACTGCAGCCAGGAGTCTTGCTCCAAGAAAATCCACAACCCTGCCTGTTCTCTGCCTCCTGCATGTGCTCGGGAATGGGTTGTGATAGCTGGCTGAATGCATGATAACCATGACTGGAAGGGGAGGGTCCAGGTCACCTTTTGCCCTTGTGGCCATACTCAATGCTTGCCTTTGCCTTCCAGAGGCTCCGCCAGCTCACCTGCCCACTTGAGGACTTGTCTTCCAGGCCGAGCACGGGACTGCCCCTTCCCTCCACCAGATCAAGCCTCCTGATGCTGACAGAGCTGGAATCTCACTGCTAGGACCTGTGCGGCTCTCCCTCCCTCCCCCCAGGACGGTTTCTGTGCAGCCTTTACTACCTGTCGGAAAACACAAGGATTCTTCACCCACCGAGGAGAGAGGGATTTCTGGGTTCTGCTCCCTTCCCTGGAAGATTTGAAGGGCTGAGGGAGAGGCTGCCATGGAGATGGTTTGTGTGGAGTTCGGAATGCACCTTAATCCTCTCCCTAGAGAGGGCTCTGAAGGGGCAGATCAAGCACCAGTGGTGTTCCTGAGCATCCCCAGCCTTCTGGTAGGCAGAAAGGAAGGACTGATCATGGAGTGGAGAGTGCCAGAGAGTCTCAAAGCTGTGGCTCTGGTCTGGACTTTGGGAGCTTCTCCGTTAATTCCATTAAATCCTTGTATTTCCCCTCTAGATACACTCTGTCTCAGTTTTGTCTGACCTGCATCCACTGCTAGGGCACGCCTGGTGGGCTGTTAGTGCAGCTGTGCCGGGCGTCCTGGTCTGCATCTCTGTTGCACTGGCACATTTGTACAGCAGCATGGCCAGAGAAGAGGAAGCTTGGTCAGGGTAGGAGGGGAAACGGGGAACATTGATTAGGAGGCCTCTGTAAGCAGCATGCTTGGGGTTCTTAGGTGGAGAGCGTGGTGCCACCTTCTGCTGGAGCCACTGCCAGCTCCCAGCCAAAGGAGTCACCTGGCTGGGGAGTCACTGGGGCCTGAGAGAGGTGTGTGGGCTGGCGTTTCTTCACGCAAGTGAAGGACCACGGCAAACTGCCCCTGGCATCTGCAGGTCTAGGCAATTTCTGTGCTGACTGGCTTCGAGGTGCTCTGCAGCCAGTTATTTTGTTTTTCCTGCGTATGGAAAAAGGGCTGCATGGCTGAGACAGGACCTGTATGTTATGTCAACACTGCCGCTAACAGGGCCCCTCATTTCCACAAAAAAAAAAAAACAACAAACAAACCCACCACGCATCAGAGAGCTGCTGTTTTAGATGGTGTAGCCTCAGCATCTGAGGAGGGCAGCCAGAGGACACGTAGCCCTGGGAAGCTGGATGACTCTCGGGTAACCCTGAGGAAGCCGGAGCCTAGGAAGAGCTGAGTGAGTGAGCAGAGCTCGTCTTTCCAAAGGATCCATGGACACTGGTGGGCACCACAGGTATGGCCCGGTCTTCTGGAGCACCCATCACGGGGAGAGGAATTAAAACAATCCACGCAATTAGCCACCAGGTGGCCCCAGGACTTCACCTACTGCTGGCAGCAGAGCAGCGAGGTGCCAGGCTCGGTCCCTCCTCGGGCAGGCTGGTGGCACTAGGAGAGGTGGCCGGGTCTCCACATCACCTGCTCCTTGCTGCAAGGAGCTGAGGAAGAGGAGATGCTCCAGCTCCCTGCCTGATAGGGCTGGGGCCATGGGGCTCCTGGGCAAGCATGAGGTGTAGGTGGTGTATGGGTTTCTGCAGAAAAGGGTGCAGGAAGGGTTGGAGAAGACTCTTTCCTTTGGCACAGTGTCAGCTCTTGCCTTCCACACATAGCCAGCATATAGATAGTTGTCTGTGGGAGGCAGTGCTGATTCCTGTGCTCTGGGGGATTTCTTCCCTGCCCTTCTGCAAAGATGACGATTGACCACAGCCAGCAATTGGCAAAAACCCCAAATCTGTCTCAGAAACCAGTCTCCAAAGCAGATCAGGAGATCCTCTGAGCTGAGTGGCTCTTGGGCTCCTCCTGCATGGCTGGTGTCAGGCAGTTCACCAGTGGTAGGACCAAGGAGGGGATTTTCCCTCAATCATGATGATGGGGGCCCTTCAATCCCTGCTGCCTGTCGACATTTTCCAAGCTGATGCTCTGCAGTCAGCTCCCTCCCACAGGGACCACGCTCCTCCCAGCTGTGGCACAGATGGCTTTAGCCTCCTAAGGACCTACAGGTTGGTGCTCATCTGTGAGCTGAGGGTCAGGAATCATTTAGAAACCCGGGAAAAGGCCCTTTTGGAAGAGCCCTGCAGTGTGATGGGGGATGGAGCCATTACACTTGCATACACTGCTGGCTGGTAGAAATGACTGGTAGAAACGAATGAATGGAGTTTAATGCAGAAGATATTTTTTTCTGTTGGCTTTCTGTGTGAATCATATTAGAAGCTCCAGCAACAGATATTTTTATACGTGTCATTCTAATTTCAAACAAAATTATGCTTTCATTTTCCAGTAACATCCATAAGAGGTTTGTCCCACTGGGAAAGTAAATTAAACCTAACATAAAATTGTCCGCAGCTCTCTCCAGAATATAGCTGAGGTAGAAAGCCTGCTCGGCTGCTTTTAGGCAAAGTGGGAGCCTGCTGAAAGGCTTGTGACTTGCTTTGTTTCAAAATAGTTTGGTGTCCAATGAATTGGGCATGTGGTTTATTGATCTGGTTATGTATGAGCCAGGAAACCTCTGAAGCCTGTGTTCCTAAATGACCTAATTGCTGTAAAGCTTTGGATGAGCTAGGCAGGTCAGATAAGCAAGAAAACCAAAGGTTTTGTTGGATATTCTTATTTGTGATAGGACTTCGGGATGAAATATTGGAACCTGTGATGCCTGGCTTGAAATACGACTCAGTATATTCTGCATTACTCACTGAGCAGACTGATGGATTAAATCTGAAATGAGTACACTTGAAACTTCCAGATACGGTATTTTTCACAGCACTTTTTTAAAAACTCCATCGTTAGATCACAGCAGCACAACCTACCACTCACCAGTTTATGGTGCCTGGAATTTTGGTGAATATGGTGATTTTTGGTGATTTGGAATATAGTGAGAGGAGTTTATGTTGCATTCAAGAGAAACGAGTTTATATTGCATTCAGTACACACCCTCCTGCAGTCTGTGGCATGTGCCCCTACTCAGCATCTCCCCAGACAGAGAAGGCATGATGTCTCTTTAGACAGGAGACATGTAAATCTTTGAAATTTCCCCCCAACCTTCAGAATCCAAAATTTGCATCACAGCCTGAGAAGTCAATCCATAAGTTTCAGGAATATGGGGATGAGATTAAAGACACATTTTATTTTTCATAGTGTTATTCTTCTATTATTTTTTCTTTTGGTTTCAAATGAGAAAGGACATAGAAATAAAGGAGTCCCTGAGATTCTGCCTGGCGTCATTAGCGCTTGGAAAGACTGCCACGGTCCATCTGGCCATGAAAAGCAGGCTCTGCTTTTCCCGCTGTGGTGCTTGTATCAGTGGTGCCTGGGGAAGCATCTCAGCCCCCTGGTCAGGTGAAGAAGTACTGGTGATGCTGCTGTCCTCCATGGACCAGGATGCATCTGATCCCGTGGGAAGCAGCCTGAACCTTAGATCTCCCCAAGGGTTCAAATGGATGCCCTGAGGGATCCTTATCCATTAGCCATGGGCTGTGTATAAGGCAGTTTTTCTTTGGCTACTGAAGAATCGTGCAGTGTGAGTTATATTGGATACTCAGGTGACAGGGAAGGTGGATGTGTGGGGTGAAGACAGGGCATGGTGTGCACACGGAGAGAGCAGAGTAAGATTAACATCTTAATATGGGAAATACTTAATCCTGTGAAGCAGACATCCCCAGATAATCTGCTAAATGTGGCCTACAGGCCAGTGCAAATGAGCGTATCCCTCGGAGCAGGGTGCTTGGCTGAGCCCTTGTCTGTTAATGTGGTTAGCAGCCTGCTGTGAGGGGATCTGCACAGCGCTGATAAGGCAAGTGCACGGCAGGAGCACGAAGAAGCACAGGGAAAGCTGTTGCCTCTGAGATATTAGCAGTGACTTGGTTGCCCTCTTTCTCCACCTGACCTGTCCAGAGTTACATGCCTTCCTCTGTCCCCACAGCCCGACCGTGTCCTTCACATCCTTGTGACAATCCGAGGTATTTGCTGTCACAGCGTGCGCCCAGCACTGGCAGGTTTGGCTGCCCGGAGGAGGCAGGGAGGACAAGCAGGAGCAAGCGAGCCTGCACCTGGGTCCTCTGCCTGAGGTTTTCCGTCATCCTCCTTGGCCTCCGATCACCAGTAAGCACTGGTGTTAGACTCAGAGAGGCTGCTAGACCATGGACATCACCCTCGCATCTCTAATCCTCCCCACTGCTGTTGCCAACACCAAGCTCCTGAGCCATTTGCCCTTGCCTTGTCCTCTCCCTTGCCATGGGTGCTGTGGAATAAGGAGATGTCTCTCCCTTCATGTGCTTCCAAAGGCCTTCCAAAAGCCTTCTCCTGAGCCCTTGGGAGGGTTCATGGATAGTAGGTGGCACTGAGGAAGGCACAGCGGGGCCCCGTGCTGGGGCGGTGCTGTGGCTGCCGAGCCCATTACGGTTCTGTAGGGCCTCATTAGCACTCGTTACTTTGGTTATGTTCACTTGCGATTAGTTACGCTGGAATTGTTGTAGGAAGTTGCAGGCTTACTTAAGCAGAAATTAACCATAAACATAAAAAATAAATTATAAGAATGCCTAGGGGAAACTCCTCTAAAAATATAGCATTCAGCCGGCAAGGCAAATTCCTGATTAAACAAGCAGCTGCTCTCTGTCCGCGGGGGAGGCGACGTTTCTTCAGTTTCATTAGCAAAGGTGCCAAAAGGTTGGATCATTGTGGATGAGCAAGGACAGTGGTGGCTTCTCTGGCTGGAGGCCCAGTGAGGTGGAAGCCAGGTCTGCACCATGCTTTGTCCTCAAAGGGCAAGAGAAAAAGGGAGGTGAGGGTGCACTGCCAGCCAGCCGGCAGTGAGCAGGGTGGGAAGGGGGAGACATTTGCTGGGGTGTAGGATGTGTCCTCTGCCCTTGACCATGGTGGAGGAGGAAGATGTGACCTGAAGAGACCCATTTGCTGTGCCAGCTGCCTTCCTTGGGGGTCCCAGGTGTGGAAACCCTTCACAGCAGTGCAGCCCAGAGTACTTGGCTGGGGCTGGGGCTGCCAGCAAGCACGGCAACTCACCAGGGAGCCTGTCACCCTTCCCTTGTCCTCTCCTGGGCTTGTACCCCCCTAGCTGAGCTGGTCAGAAGGTGATTTCTGCTCTTTGATCTGGGCTGTGACACCAGGGCAAGTCCTCAAGCGGAGGCTGCCATGGCGGGATGAGGTTGCTCCATGTCCATAGCAGGGTTTAAAACAGGATGAATTATAGCCTAGGGAGAAACTCCGAGTGTTTGTAACTTCTGGTACTCTCTGGGCTGAGAATTGGAAATAGGAGCCTTTTTTTTTTTTTTTTTTTTTTTTTCCTGATGAAAAATGATTTTCACCCATTGATGGATAATGTTTTCATTTAGGTTGGCTTTCTTCTTCTTTTGCCTGAATGCCGCAGGTCATTCCCATCTACAGCTTTCAAAAAGCTGTGATGTTCTTGTGAAATACTTCAGAGTCATAAATCAGGTTTTCAGGTCAGCTCTGCTTACCTAGGCTTATCTCAATCCCCTCTTCATATCAGGATAACCTCTCCTGCCCCTCTTCCCAGCTGCCCTGGCTGCCGCCAGTGCTCTGTGACAGGACGGGCAGTGGCACCGTCCTTCATCAACAGGGACCAGGGCAGTCCCAACCCACTCAAACAGCCCAAGTGGAAGGTGGAAACCACAGCTTTGAAACATGACATGTTCGGAAAGTTTAGCCCCAGAGATGGGGGTCATCTTTCTATGTCTTCATGCGGCTGTCCATGAAGAGGCTCCACATGCCCCAGCAGGACCGTGGCCTCAGGGCTGGGCCTAGGATGTCTCCAAGCCCCCAGCCCTGGGGACATCCCCCAGAGCTTGTCCTGAGCCCGCCTCGTGTTCCCCAGCAGCAGGGGCTCGGAGACCAGAGCAGAAGGGGAGGTTTTTGCCCCACAGCCCCCAGTGCGGGGCTAGGCCCTTTGTCCCGAGGATCCTGCCAGGCACGAGGGTGGCTCCCATAGTGCTCCCTGCATGTCTCAGGCACGTTATGTCCCTGGGGCAATCCAGTATTGCTCCAATATGACGTGATTCACTGGCTTTTGGCACCTAGGAAGGGTTTTATGGAGAGACAAGATGACAAACAACCTCCGTGGAAAAGGCAGGCATGTAAACCTACTGCCCCCACCCCATGGTGGCGAGGGCTGCTGTCAGCTCTCAGGTGACCAGAGGATATTCATCTGGTGAGTGCTGACACGGGTGAGAAGACCGGATCATGTGGTGGACACGTCCTATCTTCGATCCCGCACGCTGCTCCCGTTTGACCGCGTGGGTACACGAGCACGTCAATAGGAATTTGGCAGGCACATTGGCAGGCAAACCAACAGACAAAACCGAGTTGAACTGTCCTGAGAAAAGCAGCAAACCCAGAGTGCCTGCTGCTGGCACTGCTCACGAGAAGCACTGAGATGGATGCAGAGCCGGGGTCCTGCCATGGGGTCTGTTGGGGCACAGCGCCCTGCTGCCACCTCTCCAAGGCCCCAGAGCCACCCACGGGTGGCTGCGGCTGAGCTCTGTGAACCTGGGGCCTTTGCCCTGCCCGACTATGGCTGCTTTCTATTCTTGCTTCCCTGTTGGGGCCACAGTTCAAGGGCTGGGGAGGTATGTGGTAAGGGAGCCGGGGAGAAAGTTCTCCCTCCCCGCTGCACCTCCCTTGCTACCGCCCTGCCACCCACCTGCCAGCCGGGTGGCAGTGTGCTGGGGGAACTGGTGGAAGGGGAGGGACAGGAGGAGGAGAGAGGGGAGTTTTGGCCTTAACTCTTGCTGTATCTCTTTGGCTGCCAGTGGATTCCCTGCCTGGACGCCGGTGGGACGGGACGGGCTTGCCCGGCAGAGCTCGCCGGGTGCAGGTGAGCTGGGTGCAGGTCTGGTGGCTGTGCCGGTGTCTCCTGTCCAACCCTGCCAGGGGAGAGCTTCCAGCACCACGCAAAGGGAGAGAGGGTGAGAAATAACCAGCTTGGAGCGGCACAGGGAAGAGGCACTGGAGGCTGCAGCAGAGCAAGAGGAGTCCTCAGGCTGAGAAGAGAGCAGGGCAGAGATGGGGATGGAGGGCAGCGATGGCTGGGTGCGGGTAAACATGGGAGGAAAGGTGCTAGGGCAAGCAGGAAACAGAGATGTCCTCTCCCCCCATCCTGCCCTGCAGAGGTGCTGGCCCTCTGCTGGCACATGGATTTGGGGCTGCGGTTCCTGGAGGTGTGTTCGGCAGTGTGCTGCTGGTTCTTCCTGCTGTGGGTGTCCCCACGTCTGTTCCTGGTTTGGGGTGAAGAAAGGGAGGGCACGGAGAAGGCACAGTCTGTGCATGTGCTAAACTCTGGGCACCGGCGGGTGTGTTTGTGAACAAACCCAGGCAGAGCGCAAGGGGGTTTCATAACACCTGACCCACATCTCCTTAAATCAACAGTGCTTTTAAAGTAATCACTGCTAATCAGGGCTTTCATGCAATGTCATTGGAAATGTTATTGCCCCGCTTCTTCCTCTTTGACAGCCGCTGATAGGAGAGGCTGAACTTTGGACCTGACCTCTGCAAGAGCCCAGCATTGCTGGACTCACGGGCACAGATGCAGTCCTCGCCGAGGGCTGGCTGATGAATCCCGTGCCTTGTCCCTGCCTGCCAGTGCTCCTGGGCAGGGCACCAAGCCCACAGGAAAGGTGTGGTGCCCTGCGGTGAGGAGCAGGCACATCTCCTCTTGCAGGCGCAGGATGCCGTGGCAATGGGTGGGTAGGATGCACGTACACATGCACTGCCGCAGGCACTGCTGGCAGTGGGGCACAGAGCCCTCGAAGTCACAGCCAGCAACCTCCTCTCTGCCTGCCCTGATTTTGTGTGTTGTGCCTGTCCTGAGTCTACAAGGCTCAGATTTTAGGTGCTGCAGAGGTTAGGGTTTTCATGCACAACTGCATTTGGGCATGCTCCCCAAATTTGCAGCCCCGGTGAGGTGGCTGCAGGGCTCCGTTTCCATTGCCCAGGACTGTGTCCTATCCCTGTGGGGTCCCCCCCAGCCTGCACATCAGGTCACTGCCTCCTGCTCCTGCTCCTGCTCTGGTTGCATACTATGGGGTCTTGTGCTACCGGGAAGTGGGTACGGCCAAGGTATAAGCTAAGCAAAGGTCTCAGGTGTATTTGATTCAGTGTGAAGGCAGAGAATGGTTTCTGAACATGTTTACATCCTATTTATGGACTTCATTGGTTAGTCTTGAGTTTTTTCTAGGCTACGTACAAAACAACCTCTATATCTGTCCTCTACAGCAGGGACAGTGAACCACGGGCATCGGGAGACTAAGCCAGCAGGGAGAACAACAGCCTATGCTGCTTTTAGCAAGGGATGGGATGCGGGCAACAGGTCCAGCCTCTGCTGGGTGCTGGGCAGGCTCTGGTAACAGAGGGCCGGGCAGGAGCCATTTTGTGCTTCCTGATCTGGGGCTGTGCTCTGTGAAGGACAATGCTCATACTCCTCGCGGCTTGCATCACGGATGTACGTGTTGTTAGCATACCCGCAGTCGCTCCTCATCTCACTCTTGCCGGTGTCAGTAAGCAGCAAACTCGCCAACTGCAGGAGCGTGGCCCTGGTTTCACACTGGAGGGAATGGAAGCAGGGTCTGAGCCTTGTGGCAGCCTCCTGTGCCCTATGAACCTTGCTGAACAGATGCTTTGAGAATGCCCCGTAGCCCACGCAACCTGCAAGTTGATTAAAAGTTGTAAAGAAGGCAGCTAGCTTTCAACAGCTTGAAAAGCAAGGCATTTTAATTCTGACTGCTGTCCTGGAGCTGATCATTTTTTTCTCTTGCTACACCTTTCCTTGCCCTTCTCCTTCTTGCAGCTGCAGTGAGCAATGCCCCAGCAGTGTTTGGGTTTGGGAGCAGCTGTCCTTATTCATGTCGCTGCTCTCAGACTGTCTGGGAAGCACTTACTGCTAATAATTTTCTGTCCATCTTGCAGATATGACCTACTCCAGCAGCAGCCCTCATGCACTAATCCAGCTGGGTTTGTTCCCTCAGCTGTGCCCTGGCTCTGCTACTCCTCACAGAGCCCTGACTTTCTGTCCCTGCTCCCTCCACCTGCCATCAAAATGCGATGCAGGCTTTTGGCTGCTGACCAGCTGCCAGCTCGTATCGTGCAACCAGTGAATTTTCTGCGTCCTCCTGCTCCTCCTTGTGTAACGCAACCTAGCCTTCCTTCTTTCTGATTCCTCCCTCCCCACCTCAGACTGCAGTTTCTGTGCTTGGCTGCTGCTCGTTCCACAACAAACCCAAGAAGCACAAATGCAATGCAGCTGTCTGCAGCATCGCCTGCAATTCCTCCTCCTGCAGCTCAGGCAACCCGTACGAGTGTCCAAAGGTGCTTTAAGTTGTGTGTCATCTGGTAAGCGTTATCTAGTGCTTGTTAGCAATGTCTCAATTGCTGTTTCATTGTTTGCGCATAAGATCTTCCTCCTCTCATTTGCCTTGAGATAAAAGAGCAGAAGAGGTCAAACAGACGGCGTTAGCTACCCAGTGGTAGGAGCTCCTGTGTGATGGCACTAGGCTTGGGGGAAGAAAAGCTTCAGGGGAGTCTCTGATGGCTTCTTTCTCCTGCAACAGAAACCCAAGCAGCTTCTTTCTCTTGTTCCTCATCTCATATGAGCAGCTCTCAATAAGCCCTTCTTGCCCTAGGAGTGGTTGAGGTGCCACCACATTTTGCTTTCAAAAGACATTTCATTCTTCTCTCTTTCCAGTTCCTGCCTCCTCCCTTTAATGATAGCCTGCTCCCAAGGGAAGCCAATAAATGTTTATCTCCTGCATCATGCTTTTGGCATGTTGCACTGAAGAGGTGAGCATCCACAGTGCTTCAGGTGTGTCTTTGGCCTTGCTTGCCTTGGGTGGCCATACCTGATGGATCCCGTGCTGGTAGGTGCAGGACAACACGGCCCAAAACTTGTGACCATGGACAGACAGGGCTACCTCCATCAGCTACTGAGGAAGGGACTTGTTTATGACTGCCTGCATGCTGCCTGCCTTTTTTTTAGAATCCAGGTGGGTTCTTATTTTTGCAGCATTAAATCTTGTGGAGAAAAAATTGGGCTGCCTGCATGCACCAAGCCTGTTGCTCTGGGTGGAAGGGAAGCCCTCTCTCCTCTGTGGGAAGAGGACAGGTCATGTCTGCCAGGGGTACTCCAGGCTTCTCAAAGCACTGAGGGATGAAAATAAAGCAAGGCACCTCTGAAAGAAATTGGTGAGGTCTGAGAGAGCTGAGGACAGAAGATGGAGGTGGTGGCTGAATGGGTCCAGGAGAGGGTCAGGATGGCATTTTAGCCATGGGAAGAGCTTTATAGCAGAGGAAAAAATAGGCTGAGAATTAAGAGGATTTTTCTCCAAATTTTGGTAAAGGGAGAGCAGTAAAATCACAGGCAGGCAGTGAGAGGCAAAGTTTTTTCTCCAAACTTGTGTGTGAAGGACAAGAGAATCGAAAGGGAGATGAAAATGCCTGCGTGTTGGGGAGGATGTAACACGGCGGGTGGCTGGGCTGCTGTGGGAGATTCAGATTGTTCCTAGCTGGAAACAAGAAGTTATTTGAGTCCCCATCTGGCCTGAGAACGTATAGGGCAGGAGCACAGTAGGAGCAGACATTCAGGAAAAGAGGCAGGAGGTGTGTGAATAGGCTTTCTCAGAGAAACAGCGGGCAATGCAGAGGAGGGAGATAATGGAGAGGTGTAATGCTGTGTCCTGCTTTGCCTGGGAGGGGAGAAGCTGGAGCTCATGCCACAGAGGGCCCAGATTTTAGGCTCTGGTTTAATCTACCACCTGTACACGGTTTAAAATAGGAACATAAATCCACCAGCACAGGATCTCCCTCTCCGGTCTGTGTTTTCCCAGCCAGTGCCCAAGCTTCTGGCTTTGTGTTGGCCTGGTGAGGAGCCCGGGGCTGGGCACAGAGTCCCAGCCCTGCTCCAGACATCCCGAGGCACTCGCTGCCTGGAATGGGTGAGAGGAGGTCTGAGCGTGCTCTCCCTCTGCCCTGTGTGAGACAGGCCTAACACAAAAACAGGAAAAACACAAATATTAGCAGAAATAGGCTGGCTCTTGGATCCTCCTTGCATTAAAAGAATAAAAGCAGAGAATTAGCTAAGTCCTCTCCTGTCAGCTTCTCATGACATCCTCAATAAGCCCAGACTTAAGCACCATTGTGCTTGATAATGTGCCCTGGACTGCAGCAAATTGGAACGTGCCAAGGACTGTGACAGATCAAACACGTTTCATTAAGTACGAGTTATTTTTTCTCTCCCATTTGACAGCGCGTGGAGCTCTGCTCCTCTCAGAGACGAGGAGGCTGTGCTGCAGCATCTGAATGAACTGATTAGCCAGCTGGCAGGCCGTGCAGCAGGCGGGCTCCTTGCAGGGGCTGAGAAAAGACTGGCAGCAGGACCTGGTCCTTCCACCTCCCCACCCAGCCCGGCAGGAAAGCTGACTGGAGGGGGCAAAGCTGGGGCCGAGAGCACCGCCGTGCTGGTGAGCTGTTGATGCCCCGCGAGCTCTGCACCAGGCAGCATTTGGTGCTCATGCCCAGACCTCTTTAAATGTGGGGCTGGAGGCCAGAGGGCTGACCCAGCATGCCACTCAAGTGCAGATCCACATGTGCTGTAGGACCTGGTGGGATTGGGGCAGTGCAGGCCATACCTGTAGATAGGTGCTTCCTGACATATAGAGCATAAAGGGCTGGGGAAAGAAGGGAGGTTGCTCCCTTAGCGCCTCGGTGCATCTACATTTGGCTCTTGAAGCGGTGGTGCCTGCAATAGTAGTGCCCTATATATAACATTTTATTGGAAATAACTCTAAAAAAAGTCTTTCAGATTTAACAGAGGAACAGAACCTTTCTGTTTCTTTTTTTCTTTTTTAGAACATGCACCTTTATAGCCAGGAAAATGGTTTTCATTGACCCCTGGCTGCCCTCCTCCATGCTTTATGCTCCCCTGCTCTTGCCGCAGCTCCTCTTACTGAGGGCAATGTTAATGCCTTGCGTGAGATTCAGCCACCTGTGCTCAGAGCCTATGGAAACGTGCTGCTGATGTCAAAGGGAATAGGATGGGGTCATCAGCACTAAGTGAAAGGGGGAAAAAAAGACCTGGGCACTTAGAGAGCAATTGGTGTATTGCAGTGTGAGGTCTGGTTTCTTTTCCTTGCTTGGATGACAGGCAGGAAGCACACCTTCTGCCAAAAGCTGCTTGCTTTGCTGTGAACATTTACTGAAAGTGGTCTTTTCATGTGCAAGTGTCTTTCTCTGCCCCAGGGCCTGATATATCCAGCGGGTTAGCATTTAGAAAATCATTCCATTTGCACCGAGCACCTTACAGACACAAATGAGATGCTGATAACGATGCTGTCTGGTGTGGAGCAAGTGCAAACATGGCCCCTTTGGAGGGAGCAGATGGTGTCCTAGTCCCATCTGAGGGTGCCAAAGATTGTTGCATAAGTTCAGAGGTCCTATAACGTGGAGGAAGTCAAGCGTGGTGAGGTATTGCTCATTCAGTCCCTGGGCTGAGCTACCCCTAGACCCATGCCTGGACTTCTCCTGGGACAGAGCTCACAGCAGTGGTCCTGAGGAGACCCAGGGGCAGAGGAAGGGTTAAGCAGTGTGAGTGACGCAGATTCTTGTCCCTGCTGCTCCCTGGTAATGGGGATGTCCCCTTAGGATGTGCAGAGGAAACTATAGATGTGCTATTAAAATACCTATCAAACCAACAGCAAGCTAATGTGAAGAGACAAAGCCCCGGTTTTCTTGCACTCACAGCTGGTGGCAATGGAAGTCTTTAACAGGGATGTTGCTGCTTTGGAGAGATTTATTTCCAGTGTAGCTTCCTAATCCCAGCATGGGAACATCTATCCCTTGCTGACAGCAGTCAGGCCTCCAAAGGCTAACTTCTGCTCAGCGATGCCACCAGCCAGAGGCAGCTACAGTTCGGAGCTCCCTGGCACCGTTCATCATCTATCCTCCTTGTGCTAGGTCTGTGCTTTCCAGCTGGACTCTCACGTGCATCCTTACATGAGGTAGCTCATTAGAGCAAGCTTTTGAGGGGTATTCTTGTAGCTAAGTCAAAGGGAGCTTCCTGTCTTTACACTTCGGCTTCAGCAGATCAATGTAAAATGTTGTCAACAAGAAGTTTTGGTCTGGCCGGAGTGAGTTTTGGCTAGATTTAGATTGACTAGCCACTTAAAAGGACTCTTTATATGATACAAAATTATATCTTGCAACTAGCAACCACTATCTTGCTTAGTTAGGATGACAAGAAGCATAGTTCGTGGTTCAGTATAGGCTGGGGAATGTCTTCCTTGTGCACAGGAAGCACCTCACAGGCCCAGCCACATTCAGTGTGCTCCTCAGACAGAGGATTTGCTCCGTGCTTCCACACCTGGGCTTTTCCCTACTAACCTTTTCATTGCAGGAACTGAGCTTGTCACAGAAGCACAGAATCACCTAGGTTGGAAGAGACCTCTAAGATCACCAAGCCCAACCTCTGACCTAACACTAACCAGTCCTCCACTAAGCCATATCACTGAGCTCTACATCTAAATGTCTTCTAAAGACCTCCACAGATGGTCTATGCTTAGTACATCCCTGCCCAGACCAGAAGCACCTCGCAAGGATGAGGCCTTTTTGCTAATCTCAGGGGTGTTGTTTCCTTTTTTTTTTCTTGTAGGACTGGACAAAGAGGTGGAGGTTTGTTGCTTGTGCCTGTTACCGAAAGGAGCCCAGGTCAAATAAGTACACGTGCATTTTGCTCAGGTGGCAGGCTGCACTGTCATGTAATGTGGTGGCCAGGGGTCTGAAGACGGCACTTCTGGCAATGTGCTGAAACAAGATGATAGGTCACCCTTAGTCAGGCTATTAATCCTTAACATTCCTGTCCTGCCCTCTGCAGCCACTCCAGGAGCCTGTTCAGAGGCAGTTGCTGTATAATACACACGGGGAAGACCAGAGACCCTTCCCCTGTCCCTTCAACACAGGATTTTTGTCCCAGGGAAAATGCTTCTTGCTGATGCCAAATCAGCCATTTTCCAAAGGATGAGGGGAACCCCACGGTGATAGCAGGGACAGATCCATCGTGGTTGCTGGTCCCCTCCCTCTTCCTCCCAGCAGCAGGTCCCACAGCAGCTCCCTGCATCCCGTGCACTATTTCTCTTTTGTCCCACAGAGCCATGACAAGAGCTGCAGCAAAGGAGGCAGGGCCCAATGGGGCCATTGCAGCTCCCGAAGAGATAAAAAAGGAGCAAATGGAAGAGCGAGGCCAGTGGAGCAGCAAAATGGAGTTTGTGCTGTCTGTGGCCGGGGAGATCATTGGTCTGGGCAACGTGTGGAGGTTCCCCTACCTCTGCTACAAGAACGGCGGTGGTAAGTTCGCAGCATGCATCAATTGTTCTTGGTCTGTGGGCACTGCAAGACACACTCGTGTCTGGATCTATTTCTCCTACACATTTTGTGCCCCCATATGCAATCCCTTAGTGGCTCCTCCAGCAAGTTGGCTCCTGCCAAAGCCAGGAGCTGAGCAGCACTGGGAGGTGAATCCAGCTCCCCGCTGGGTTCTGGCTCTCAAAGCAGCTCTCCCAGCTTTGGATGACAGATTGGTCTTTTAGGGAAGCCCTTCCTGTAACTCTTCAAGGCTCTTGGGCATTTAGAGACACAGATTATCTCCTGAAATGACCAGAAAGGTGTGAGGGTTCAGAAAACCAGCAGCAACCTCCTTCTACATCAGTCCCTTTCCCACCCTGTCTGCCACCCCAACCTCTCTTGGGCCCTTGCTGTGGAGGAAGAAAGGCTCTGGTGGTGCTGGTATACTTGCCAAAGCCTGGTACTGCCTTCCTGGCACCTGGGAGCCTGCTTCCATCTCCAGGGCACTTACCTCCCACCAGCTCCTCTCACTGTGCTGGCTGCCCTGTGGTTATGAGGGAAACACAGCATATTATTGTGTCAGTGTAACTCAGTTGGCTCCAGAAGCAACAAAGGGGACCAGATAACCACAGCTGAAGGGAAGGATTTTCGCAGAGGATGGGAAGAAGGACACTAATGCCTCTTCCCGAGGAGCAGCTCTCCTGGTTGTCAAACCACAGAAGGGAAATTTATTCCCAGGAAGATTCTGTTCCTCTTCCCCATTTTTTTTTTATTTCTTTCTTGTGTCACTACCCCTTTCATAATAACAATGCAATAAAATCATTGTGTGGTTAAACATTATAATGTAACTGGGAAGTAGGAAGGGAATAACAGACTGTCACCAATTTTTCTTAGCCCGTTCCCCCTCCTTTAAGCATCTTTTCCCTGCGGGCCATGTCACAAAGGCCCTTCTTTCCCAAGGTGCTGTGAGCTGTCACCAGTGGATTACTGACTCAGCTGTTGTTCAGCCCAGGACTACCAAATTCCTGTCCCCTGCGCTGTTACTGAAGTTTTTCCAAATCAAGCTGGAGTCAATACAATGTCTCCTCTGAGCCAAATGGGGGTTGGATAGGAAGATGGTTTAAGAAAATTAAAAAAGTTTTTACGTGAACCTGGGACATTTTTTAGCAGGTCCTCCAGTCTCCCTCTCTGAGGTTTTGATGACAGGCACTGTGGGCAACAAAAGCAAGTCGGAATGGCACAGGAGAGTAAACACTGGTGTTGCACCTCATTGAACAGCCCATTCTGCAGTGATGCCTTGAGAGAAATGGTTTTTGCGTGGAAAAGGCTCCCTGGGCTCAGATGATATCTTTGCATAGTGCGTGCCTATGGCATCTGGTTCAGTAGTCTTTGCAACTTCTATGTTAATTAGTGTGGAAAGGCTACTTTGTTCATATTAGATGTCCATATGAGATATATATATATATATATATATATATATTTAAATTAAACTACTCTGGAATATCTAATGCTGACATTCAGAGGTCATCAAGGCTAGGCTTGGGAAAGATTGGGATGGGAGAGTCTTTCCCTCCCAACTCACACACTGCCATTGCAGAAAACAGAAGGCGTATTTCTCTCTCTGGTGCTCCAGAGAACTAGTTGGCCAACAAACTAGTGTGGGATGATACACAGTCTCTCCCATGCCACTAAAAGATATTCTCACCATTGGTAAAGTCCTTCAAGTTGTTGCAAAAAAAGGCATTTGCCATCTATAACTGCTCCACCGCTCCCAAACTGGAGAATGGCGTCCTGTCACCTTTCTCCACCTTCAGGTGCAGTGAAACAGTTATAAAGCTGTAAAGACAGATGCCATAAAAGCAGTTGTGCTACCTTTTTGTTAAGCAACCAAGTGTCTGGTTTCATTTTCAGGTTTGATCTAATTGCTCAGCATTATGGAGTCGTAGACTCATAAGGAAAGAGGGCTCATTTCTGGGGGCTTCAGTCAGGGTTGAGCCTCCTCCAGTGGAGCAGAAAGCTGGGGAAGAGCTTGCAACCTGAGTTTTAGCTGGTAACAACCCTGGCAATGTTAACGGAGACAAGACAACAGAGGTGTGAGAAGACCCTCATTGCTCAGAGACTAAAGTGGATCAGGTTCTGAGACACAGTATGAGAGGAGAGGGTCCGGGCCCTGCTGAAGGGCTCGTCCATGTGCAGGATAATAAAGCTGTCTTGTAGATTTGGCATGCAGATGCCTTGTAACATCGCAGGAGCAGCTGCCCCTGGTTTATCACAGGCAGTTCCCACTCCCTGCTCTGCAAACCTGGGTGGAAGCTGTGAGCTGGCCTCCCTGCCTCCAGCCCCAGGTCCCCTGCAGCTATGGCACAGCTGTGTTTAGGGGAAATCTGGATGTTGCTTGTTATTGTAACATTGCTGGCTTAAAAACAAGAGGAAACGTTCCTAATTGCTAATTATCCTTCATGGGAAGGAATTTCAGCATGAATGGCTGTGCTGGCAGGGGAGGAGTGGGCCTGGGGACAAAGCCTGGTCCTGCTGAGGAAAGGGCCCTCCTCTCTGCTGCTCACACCAGCGCTGCTCCCCAGGCACTGGGGGTGGGAGAATGATGGGGAGAAAGTCTGAGAGATGACAGAAGGGAGGAAAGCAGAGAGACTGAGATCTCAGGAGCAGTTTTGAGCAGAACAACAAAAGTGCTGGTGGCAGTGGAACCAAAAAGAAGAGGAAAAAGAAAAAAAAAAGTTGAGCATGGCATAATAATAATAACAACAACAATAAATAACAACAATAATAATTATTAATTATTATTATTAATTATTATTTTATTAATATTATTTTAGTCTTTTTTTTTTGCTGCAGTGATTTTGTTGGCTTTTGTTTCTGGGAAAACAACTGCTCTCTCTCCGTTACATCAAGAGTTAATCCAAGGGTCATTTCAGGCCAATTTCTCTTGAGCTGTTTCTCTATATTGTAATGAAAAATTGAAGAGAGAAGTTAAACTTTTTCATTTTGAAAATGATGGAAAGATGCTCTTTAGCCATCCCCCTACTTCCATCCTTTCAGTGCAAGCTACTTGTCAAATTTGATGTGAAATTTGTCTCAAGCAAATCTATACCCCAGCAAATTTATTATTTACCAGGAAATGTCACCATCCCCCAGGTTCGTATCCTCTGGGCAAGTGGGAGTTTTGCTGTGACTCCCGGGACAGGCATAACTAATGTGGTTATGTGAAACGAGGGCTCCTTCTGCTTTACCTGGCTCCTGCTGAAAGCCAGCAGGAGGTGGGGGAGTGACGACAGGGACAACTCCTCCAGAGTGGTCTTTTCCCTTCTCCTCACCCGACTACTCCCTACCTCTGGGTTCTGGCCAATACCAAACACCAAAGTACCGCAGTAGCACAAGACAGGTCATTTTTCCAAGAAATGAGGGAATTAGAGACCTTGCTCTTTTGCACGGGCCACGCAGTTAATTCAGAGAAATATTTGTGTTTATCTAGACGATTCCAACTGTGGCCACAGGTACCTGGCAAGGGGTGTGTGTGGGGTAAGGTTTTACAGAGGTTCCTGAGGCAGCATCTCACCCATCTCTGCAGGAGCCTTCCTCATCCCCTACCTCATCTTCCTCTTCACCTGTGGGATCCCCCTGTTCCTCCTGGAGACGGCGCTGGGGCAGTACACCAGCCAGGGAGGGGTGACTGCCTGGAGGAAGATCTGTCCCATCTTCGAAGGTGAGTCAAGTTGCAGGAATTGCTGGCAGCACTTTCTGGCAGGTAGTGACTCACAGCCTCTTTTGGAAATCTTCTTATTCTGGTTCTTCTCCTTCTTATTTTATTTTATTATTATTTTTTCTTTTTTTAATTTATTTTCCCCTCCCATCCTCTCTATACCAGCCTCATTTTCTCTCCTGGTGCCTGTGCAGGGCAGCAATACCACGACTCCTGTAGGTGACTGAGGGCAAGTGGTGCTGGCTCAGTGCTGATAACCAGTTTTAAACAGGCGAATTTGGGCTTTCTGACCCAATGAATTTTCTGGTGTCCCAGTGAGTGATAGGCCTAAGCAGGACCCGAGGCCGGAGCTCAGCAGTATCTGCACTTTTGCCCCAACTCCACGCTTTATGCATGGTGTGCATCAGCACTATGAACCCTTTTTCCCTGAGTCTTTCCAGAAGGAAGGAACTCACCTGCATTTCTTCACTTTCAGGGCTACAGCTGGTTTTCCTGCAGGAGACACAGTGCAATACAGTAACACATTAGTACTACAAAAATGTTTTCTTGACAGTGAAAGGTTTTCTCCTCTGTTCCACCATAGAGCTGTTTTAGAGTTACCAACAACGTTTCCTGCCTTCATGCACAGTCATATAATCCTTTCCCTTTCCCAGAAGTAGGTCTGATCCTGCTCTCTAGGGACCCATGTGGTTGGCATTGTGCCCTTCTTACCACAGCATGGACTATGTCTTTTCTGGGGCTAAGCTCGACACGTAGCTGGTTGGCATCTGTCTCAAAAGCCTTTGCTTTCCTTCACAGGACTTGGATATTCCGCACAAGTCATTGAGTCCTATCTGAACATCTACTACATCATCATCCTGTCCTGGGCACTCTTCTACCTCTTCAGCTCCTTCACCGCAGTGCTGCCGTGGGCCAGCTGCAATAACCCCTGGAACTCAGGTACACTTTCCTATGGATGGCTTCTGGTGGAGCAGGTGCAAACTTGCCTTTCAAGCTGACTCCCCTTCCCAATTCCCCCACATTATCTGGATTTTGTAGAAAATGTTTTTTATTCGTCTAAAAAATGTTTTAGCTGTAGATGAATGTCATGGTTTCCTGCATTGCTTTGTAGTTGTAATATGGGTGTCACAGAGAGGTGCCCAGAGGTCTCATGAGGTGCTCTGTGGTCAGGGACTCCAGCGAAGGCAGCTGTCGTCATTCACCTTGGGCAGCTGCCAGGAGTGACAGGTCCGTCCCTGTGTTTAGCAGTAGGGGACAAAACTGTTTCTGCACGGAGATATTTTGGTCATTGAGATTTCACTGAAAAACCCACATTTTCTTGAAAGTGAGAGAGGTGGGTCAGGAGGGTTTTTAAACGAATCTAGTGTCCTCCTCACAACGCAGGAGCATTTCATTAGCTTTGGCACAACAATTTATCTCACAATTGCCTTATGCTACCCTGCTACTTCAGAGCTACTGGAGCAGCTGCTGTCACATACCAAACTGTTTTCCTTCACATGCTCAGCTTTTGGCTGAGTTGGTCCAGGCCCTTGTGGAGGATTTGCCAGTACAAGTCTTCCAGTGCAGGAACCAGGAAAACAAAACTCCTAAGGCACTCTTCTTCTGGATTAACCTCATTGTGCTGGCCACAGTTCACAAAACTGTGACCAGCAGTGATAACCTGGCTTTGGTTTTGTTCAAGGCACTCGGGCTGTGAAGATGGGGTAGATGTGAGTCAACCTTCATGGATCAGATGCCCTGATAGGCCTTTTTTTTTTTTTTTAACCAAGTTGAAC
Source organism: Netta rufina (assembly GCF_964035555.1). NCBI lineage: Eukaryota > Metazoa > Chordata > Aves > Anseriformes > Anatidae > Netta > Netta rufina. The sequence continues at coordinate 143,295,544 of NC_140123.1, forward strand.
AGGTTGTTTTGTTTTCAGTGCAAAGCCAAGCTGGAAAGGGCTTTGGCAGCAGTTTAGTTCCCTCCCTTTTTCTCTGGGCTGTAATGATTCATTTCTGTGATGTGTTAAACTTCCCCGCCCTATGGGCCATTCACTCACAGCTTCCTCTGCCCCTGCATCCCAGGAGAGGTAAGCAGCCTTGTCAATAGAGGATCTGATTCCTTCAGCTCTCCCAGCATGGTTTGGGTGTGAGGAAACCACAGATGTTCGCTTCACGTGCAGAAGCTTCCCAGCCACAGCTGGGCTTCTCCTGTTTTCCTGTGGATTATCTTTTGCTTGCCAAATGCATGACGAGGTGCATTTCTTGGATGCATGGCATGTCCTCTGTTTTTAGCAGTTTTACGCTAAGTGACAGGGTTGGGGGTGGGCTAGCAGGACACGAAGGCAGCTGTGGTGCATGTGTGAACATATACCTGTATGTGTGCATAGCAGGTGATGTGTAGTTCAGGAGGTGAACGGGATTTTGTATCCTGGCTACTTGTAGTGGTTATCCCACAATAATCTACATCTTGCAGCCATCTGTTTTCCCTTTGGCTAGGAATTGCTCTCCCCTTCCCTCTCTCCTTCCTCTCTTTGGCTGCTCCTGGACTGGAACTTGCAGCTGGGGAGAGCCAGTCCTTTATGAGATGCTTAATGAGATACAAGGGTTTAATGAGATGCTCAATAGCATGGAGTGAAGAGTCTGTGTGCAGTCAGCATGAGGGTTAGGGTACAGAGGGGAAGGAGCATCCCTCATGGAGGAGCCTTGGAGAATTTCTCTGGCTCATTGGCTTCCTTTTCTTTTGGTAGATCTCTGTGTGGACTTTCTGAATAAATCCAGCTTGGACAACAGGACCATGCCTGCGAACGCCACCTCCCCAGTGGTTGAGTTTTGGGAGTATGTGATCACTTTCCCTTGATTCAGGCTCCACTCTCATCCAAAGGCTGAAGCTGTAGGAATACCCCAGGGTGGGGGGTTTCCAGTAAGGCCAAGTGAGATGCCATAGGTCAGACCCAGGGGAGCACAATGCATGGAGCTGCCAAGGAGATCATCACAGATCCCAGGGGCATGAGGACTAGATGCACCCCAGAGGCTGCTTGCACTGAGCAGTAATGTGCACAAATTCTGGCACTGACGTGCCCAGGTGAAAAAGAAGCCCCAAAAGAGGATGAGGACTTGCTGTAAGGGTGTGCTTGCGTTGGGTGCTGCAGGCTGTCCTTGGCAGGCAAGCACAAGAGGCCAGAGCAGACTGAACAGTGAAACAGAAAGGGACAGAAGTGCCATTTCACTTCTTCCGTCCATGTATTTATTGGTGCCAAAGAGAAGAGGTCCATCGGGCTGCTCAGGGAGGTCTGACTATGGGCCTGGAAGCCATAAAACACCTCTGCATGCCATAATACACCTCTGAAAGAGGGGTCGTGCATCAGGCCAGACAGTGTCCCAGAAGGGCTCCTTGCTGCACCCCAGAGAGGCTGAAATGGCCACAGAGCCATGCTGCTGCTTCTCACTGAACTGAGGAAGGTCTCAGAAAGGAGGAGGTGACAGAGGCTCAGCCTCAGCAGGGATTTTTTCATCTATGGCCCTTAAAGCACCTCTGAGAGGGGTGAGTGCCCTTAGTCCTTTGCAGCCAGCACAAGGCACAGAGGTGAGGAGTTGTGGACAGTCTGCTAAGTCTCTTGATGGGGGTAATTTGGCAGAGGTCTGTATGGATTAATGGGATCTGGGGTGTTAATGTTTCTCTCCCTGTCCCCGGACACCGGCAGGAAGCGAGTCCTGGGGCTCACGGATGGTATTCACAAACTGGGCACTGTGCGCTGGGAGCTGGCTCTGTGTCTCCTGCTGGCGTGGATCATCTGCTACTTCTGCATCTGGAAAGGGGTCAAGTCCACAGGCAAAGTAGGAACAGAGACTGTCCTCCTGGTCCATAAGCCTCCTTGTATCCGTCTTACATTTCTTTCCCAATCTCTTTCCCCTTTTCATGAAGTAGAGGCAGGTGACAGCACCAACGTCAAACCTAAAACCTCATTTTTGACTAGGTCTTCTTCAGCGTTAAGCTTCCTATCCCTGTCAATAATTAAACACTTAAGCAAAATAGACAAGCCTCCGCCTGTAACCACCTCAGTGAATAGATCATGAATCTCTCCTGCTCCTTCTTCCTACAAAATAATGGGGTGGGAGGGATGTCTTTGTGCTCTCCTTTTATTCTCCCCTGTGGGTTTTGGCTCAGCAGGTCACTTTATGCATACTGCTAGTGAGGCTGGAGCCCTGCTGGTGTTGATCTCATAGATCAGGTGAACTGGTTGTCCTTTTGGGGTGGATGAGTGTGGTGTGCCTTGGGGTGGGTGTTAGGGACGCTGCTATGGCCTCAACTTGTTTGGGACCTCCTTTCTTCCTGGAGGTGTGGTGGGATGGGTGGGTTATTAACTAAGGGTTGAGTCCTGTGGGTGGCCAGGGGATGTCTCAGGAACAAAGGGAGGGGAACCAATTTTTTTCAGCAGCCTTCTTCCTCCAAATCACTACCCCTAATATTGGCAGATATGCCCTGTAGTACTGGACACCCACGTTTCAGTGTCAAATCCCCCTTCCCACCTTCAAACCACACAAGGCACCTATTTTAACAGGGCAAGAATAGAGCTTGCTCTGCTGGCTAGGTTTCTCCTAGACTGCCAGTGCCTCTTGCTGATGTTGACCTGCTCTCCACCACTTCCGAAGGAGGAAGAGCCAGGTTCCCCATCTGTGGGGCGAGGGGGTGCTCTGCATCAAATCTTAAATCTCTGATGCTCCTTGTAGGCTGGTCTGGAGATGACAGTGCCCTCTTCACAAGAGATACCCTTCTGATATTGAGGGGATGGGTCTGAAAGGCTGTTTGATGTGCATGGAAGTGTCATCGAGTTGTCCCAGGTTCCCCTGAGCTCTCAGACCTCTCCCCACCGAGTCTCTCCTCTGGAGATATGGCCTTGCCCTGTGGGAGAAGGCTGAAGAAGTTCATTTGGGCTGGCTGGGCCAATTGGTTTCAGCAGGCAGCCCAGAAGGTGAGAGGAAACAGTGAGCGCAGTGAATAGCTGTAATGCTTTTCCTGGGACCACAGGGGATTTTTCCATCACAGGTTTTGGGATACAGGACCTACTTTTTAATAGCCAGATGTTATGGGCATGATGCAGTAACACAGGGTGGGTTTCTCAGTCATGAGACATGCCTCAGGCGAGACAGGGTAGTTGTCTCCTCTGCAGGTAGTCATATTGAAATTTGCAGGGGCACTGTCAAAAAATGCAGCTCCTTTCTACTTTTTCCTCACTGACAGCATAGTAGGATAGGCAGTAGGGAGGTACCAGAAGGTCTATGTGCATAATTCTGTTCACCAGTTGCAGAGTAAACAGGACGCCGTGGTTGACTGCCAGGCTGCACTGATCTGATAACCCTTCCAGACCCTTGTATTTGTGCTTCTGTGATTTAAGGAGTCTGAGCTTAAAGAAACAATGGTGACCTCTGGAAAATAATTGTGTTCAACTCCACGAAGACTCATTTTCATTAAAACCCTTTTCCTTTCATGCATTTTGCCCACCCTTGTACTTTTTCCATGTTTCCTTTCCTTATGCATCCAGCTGATGTGTATAAATGCCCCGCAGAAGTGATTTCTGAAGGTAGATTTTCACACTTGTGCCAAAAGTGCTCATATTCTACTTCAGTAAGGGAACAGTAAGAGTGCCACACACTGTGACTTATTTGACCAACAGTCATTAAGCAGCAGCAACTTTGTTTTAAACCCCTCACTATGAATCCATAGAGTAAACAAGCCTGCGTATTACTTGGATGAATTTTAGTAATGAATACCTGTTAGGAAGTTGCAGCTTGCTTGCAAAGAAACAAAAATGTCAAGCTAGTCAATGGATTAGAGATGATTAATTCTGATTTAATATTTGTTTACTTCACACACAAGATGTGAAAAGAAAGCTTTACATGAGCAATGGTCCATGTCTCCTTGAAAGGCTTTGAGGTTCTTGGTGCCCCCATTTTTTACCTGTGAGCTCAGAAGCGATGAGGGAACCACATGAGCATCCTCTGGAAATGAGATGTCTCAAATTGGACACAAAAAGTTGCTATTTAATTTGGAAAGCCCTTGCTGGGAATGGGATCATTTTAATAACTCCTCATTAAAACTCCGTGACAGGAGGAGACCCAGGTTTCTTTTGCAGCTCTAGAAAGATGAAGAGAACAGCTTGAGAGCAGGGAAATGATGATGGCTGGAAGGAGAAAATAGCAAGAGCAACCAGTGGCACAGCCTTGGGTGAGGAACAAAATGCAGATTAACTAAGCCACTGCTGAGATCTAACCTTGATTAATCCCTTCCCTACCCCACGACTACATTAGCAGTAGCAGCTAAGGCCGGTGGCAGAGCCAAGGCTGGTGTGTAGGGTGGGGGCTGCAGATGAGAGGAGCCGATACCTGCACCCCATCCCCGCTGACCATCTCCCCTGTGGTTTCCTCACGTCCACAGGTCGTGTACTTCACCGCCACCTTCCCCTACGTGATGCTGATCATCCTGCTGGTGCGGGGAGTCACGCTGCCAGGTGCTGCCGAGGGGATCATCTTCTACCTGAAGCCGGACATCTCCAGGCTGGCAGACCCGCAGGTGGGTGGGCGCAGCCCTTGGGGCTGCTGCTGCATGAGGATCTGGCTGTCTGCCCTGAAGGGGGACCTTCAGACCTCTGCAAGGAGCCGAGAGGGGTCTGTCCCCCATCCAGCACAGCCTTTCTGCTTGGGCGCACAGCACGTGGGTTGTTTCCACTCACGGGCTCGGCGAAAGCAGCACAGCGCATGAAATATTCAGCATGGAGCAGATGGTCCTGCTGGTTCTTAAAGACAAATAATTAGGGAAAGGTGGGGTGAAAACAATTTACCACTTCTCATTTCTTCTGGTCCTCTTAGAGCGTTGTTTGGCAAGGACAGGGCCCTCCTGAGACCCATTGCACGCTGACAGTGCATGCTGGACCCGGGCAGTGGGTTTGCTTCCCCTGTCCCAGCTGGGCAGCACCCTTGGGGGCTGCAGACCCCCCTCCAAGGAGCCCCTGGTGTCTTCTCTCTGCCTCAGCAGGCTGCCTCCCATTCCCAATGGGCTCAGCAATGCCCCACATGCCTGTGCCATCCCCGGGAGGTGTCAATGCAGCCCCCCCGCCCTCGAAAAGAGCATTTAAACGCCACCGCTGCTAATTATTCCACCACCAAATTTTCTCATGGCGGCTGCCAAGCAATATGCTTAGCCCACAGCCCCAGCTTACCTCCCGCATCTTCCCAGATGGCCGAAGCCCCAACTGCTCCCAAACCAGCTGCCAAACACACTGTCTTCCCCCAAATGGCTTTCAGATGCAATTATGTGTTGTCAATACAAAATCTGCAGTGCGCCGAGCGCGAGAGCCAGCTGAACATAAATGGCATTTTAATATCAAAATAAATAACAGGGGGGCAACGGGGGCTGAATGTGTTTTATTCATGGCCAGAGCTTATTCAGAGAAAGCCTCCCTGTCTTTTAAAAGCTAACCAAAGCTGACATGGTCTATCTAGGCTGCTGCAAGGCAGTGCGGCAGGGGTGAGGGATTCTGCTGCTGATTTTAGGCAGAGTGTGAAGTTTGGGTGTAAAGGAGGACGTGTGCGTGTGCCCATGCCTAAAGGGCTCCCATGTATGTGTGTATCTGCTAAAGATTCATGCAGATTCAAGTGCAAGCACCCAGGCTGGGATTTTCTGAAGGCTGCCAAATTGCAGCTGCCTGCCTGTTTGCAGCTGGAGGCTGCTTAGAGGGAAAAGAGAGCGAGGGGGAGCACACAGACAAACAAAGAGGTGGGCTGTTTTCCTTCCTGCCTACTACCTTGCAGCTCGGGCAGGGCCAGGTTCACCCTGCAATGCACCAGGACAGCAAGGGACCCTCCACAGGGCACAGGGCTGGAGCAGAGGTGGACGAGCCCACTCAGTTTTCCCATGCAATGCCAGGGCACCCCTCAAACCTGAAATCTGTTTGTTCTGCCCTGATGGAGAGGTTGTTGCCAGACAGGGCACAGCCACTTGTTTAATTTTGTTGCCAGGTCTGGAGACCACTGCCCTTCTCTGTTCCAGGTCTGGATGGATGCAGGCACTCAGATCCTCTTCTCCTATGCCATTTGCCAGGGGTGCCTCACAGCTCTGGGCAGCTACAACAAATATACCAACAACTGCTACAGGTAAGGGGAGCCTGGGCTCCTGGCAGCCTTCTGGAAATTTGCTGCACCTGAGGAAGGCTCCGTCCACAGGAGAGACCTTGGGTCATGCTCTTTTGCATGAGGAGGTGCTCGGAGTTTGGAAGCTGCAGACAACACAGCACAGGGATGGAGAGGGGCTATGGGAACACAGAAAACCAGAAAATTGTTTTAGAAGTGCTCCCTTGCATGAGTCAGCTTGGAAATGGGAGGGATTAGAGGAGGAGGAATGGAAGTGGAGAATGTGTCCAGCCAGCGTGGAGACACCACGGGCTGTTTTGACAGGGTGAGCGAATGGTAGGTTGCGTGGCCAGCTCTGCTGTCCCTTGCTGGGCAGGGGAGATGGTACAAAGATGATTAATGCTGGGCCCTCTGTCTCCAGTGCTTTACTAGCAGCAGGGTAATGTACTACCAGTGGCATTTTGATCCTATCAAGGAGATTAACTGAGCCTGTCTGGCCTCCTCCTTGCCCTTGGACTGTTTTCTCCATGGCCTGACATGAAGCTCAGTGAAGCCATCAGGACCATTTCTGACACATCCCCAGAGCTCCAAGGAGCTGGAGCTCTGCTATTCCTTCAAGTATTGCTCCAGCATGGATGGAGAATTTAATAGTACTCTGGATGGAGACATCAATCACCTCTCCTCTTCATCCCTTCCCAAATAGGTGCTGCTGTGGCTGCTGGCAGGCAATTATTACTTCCCCACGGCTCCTCAAACTGTATCTGTCACCAGTGGAGCAGCGCACTGACACCTTCCTCTAGTATCTTCCTCTAGTATCGTAGGTGCCTTGTGCTTAGGTGCAGAGGGGAACAATGCTCTCTCTGCTCTCCTCCCACAGGGACTGCTTCATGCTCTGCTTCCTGAACAGTGCCACCAGCTTCGTGGCTGGCTTTGCCATTTTCTCTGTGCTGGGCTTCATGGCTCGAGAGCAGGGTGTGCCCATCGCAGAAGTGGCTGAATCAGGTGGGTTTTCCCGGGAGGCTTCAGAGCCTGAGGAGGGCAGTGGGGGCCTTTTTGAAGTGAAAGCCAGCATGGAGGGAGCTCATGGTCATGCTACTGTCTGTTGCCAGGTCCTGGGCTGGCTTTCATAGCATACCCCACAGCAGTAACGATGATGCCCGTGTCTCAGCTCTGGTCCTGCCTCTTCTTCCTCATGCTGATCTTCTTGGGACTGGACAGCCAGGTACAGCAAACAGCTTCTCCATGTCTAACTCCCAAAATACTTGTAACCACACTGAGCACCTCCTGACAGCCATGGAAAAGGACGAGGTGGTGTGTGCTTTGCTAATACCTCACATACATCCCCACACTGGCCACAGCACTTCCACGCTGTGGGTGCTCAGAGCCACGGCCAGTGGCTACGCGTGGTGGCATCCTTCTCCTCAAAGGAGAGGCTGTCCCAGCTACATCCCCAGCTACAAAGGGGAGTGGTGCTGTTTTCCACTGCCTGCATCTCACTGGAGCAATCCCCTGTGTGCTCCCCTCAGCACTGGGCCCATCTCTTACCTTCCTGTACCCTTGGTACCACAGGAGGAAAACCCGGTGGGGCAGTGTGCAGTCTTTGTGTGCTGGTTGGAGGGGACAGGGTGGTGTCCCAGCATGGGTGCCAGGCAGGGCATTCTGCTCAGGCTCCACTTTGGAGCACCTCAACCCCTGAACATGAAGAACGAGGTCTCACACCTCCATTTCTCATGTGTCCTGGCTCCCTGTGCTTCACAGAGGCAAGGGGAGCTCCCTTCTGTCCCAGCGCTTGCTGGTGCCATCTCAGATGCTTCCTCACCCTGCTCAAGGGCAGCATCTGCATGTGCCTGGGGAAGGAGAGACACTGGGCTTTCTGACCTGCCTTCTCCTGCAGTTCGTCTGTGTGGAAAGCATGGTGACAGCTCTCATTGACATGTTCCCGGCCGTGTTTCGGAAGAAGGGGCGTCGGGAGCTGCTGATCCTGACCATCGCAGTCATTTGCTACCTGCTGGGCCTGCTGCTGGTCACTGAGGTAAGAAAGGTGGAGCTGGATTACAACAAAGCACCAGAAGCCCTGCTAGACTGCTCTGGAGGAGCACTCAGAGGCAGCAGGCTTGTCTTTGATGCTGTTATTTATCCTTAATTTCCGATGCATTAGCTGGTGTCTCTCCCAGCCAGTGTGATGCTCCTACACCAATACAGAGCCACAGAGCCCAGCCTGACACAGCGACAGTCCTGCAGCCCCGCGAGGCTGCCTGACGCACAGCCCTGTGCAAATACCAGCTTGCTAAAATGAGCACTGTTCACGTGTAGAGGCTGATCAGCAGGCGTTTGCTGGCTACTTTCCACAAGGAACAGGGCAGCAGGAGGGAAGGATGGGGTAATGGCTGCATCACCCCCTTCCCTGGGCCAGGGGAGAGCCTGTCATCCCAGGACCAGAGGCAGCAGAGTCGTGTTGATGCAGTGTTGATGCTACGGACGTGGTGTTTGTCTACAAAATGTGGTGCTGTGCTGTGCCTGCACACCACACGCGTGGGCAGGGGGCTCAGCCCTCCTCCGCGCTGTCCCCACCCGCTGTGTGGTGACAGCTAATTCCTGCTAAGCCTCTTAGCCACCACTGAGCGATCCTCCAACGGGATCCTGGCTCAGGATTTGCTGAAGGCAGCTCCCACTGTGATCAAGAGAGCTTGGACTGTGAAGCTGGGTTCAGGGATCCCACGGCTTTTGTCTGCCCCCTCGCACCGAAGTGCCTACACCCACCGCTGCAGGACATCGCCCCACATGTGGTGGGATGAAGGGTTCACTCTCCTGCTGTTGAGTCCTTCAGCACTGTTGGAAACATCTGCTCGATTTCTAACAGAGCAGCTTTCTCTTTGAGAAAACACATGAAAATATGAGGGAGGAGTCCACTGAGCTGCCTCAGAGGTAGCCGACAGCAAGTGAGAAGGCTCAGCCCGTGGGCAGGGGCAGCAGGGGAGGGGTGTGCTTCTGTCATCGTGCTGCTTGGACCTTAAGCAATGCATAAAGATGAATAGAGATAAAATACGGTATCTGAATATCCTAATCCTCCGGATCCCAATTTCTTAGGTGCAGAGATTTGCACTGCCACATCATATTTTGGAATGATGCTGGTCGCTTGCTATGTGGTTAATAAACAAACAAACCAAACCAAAATGAAACAAAACCAACAAAATAGTTTCCACTCCTGTGGGCATAGAAACCTGACACGACTCCCTCTTCTCTCCCTCTTTCACAGGGCGGGATGTACATCTTCCAGCTCTTTGATTACTACGCTGCCAGTGGCACCTGCCTGCTCTTTGTGGCCATTTTTGAAGTCATCTGTGTAGGATGGGTGTACGGTAAGTGGAAGACAAAAGCCTGTGTTGCTCCATCTCAAGGCAAGGACTGGGAGTAAAGAAGTGGAGGTGGATAGAAAAGATCCATCCACTCCCTTAGGGGGCAAAGAAATGCTGCAATGACCCTCTTTTTTGTCTGTTTTCCAGTGTTTCCTTACAACATTTTTTAGCTGCTCCACATTTGGAGTAGGAATTTTCCGTCTCTGAAGCTTCCTCATCTTGTGTATCTTTTCTTCTCTTCCCAGCTGTCCTTTGAGGTAGAAAATCAGTTGCAGAGGAGTGACTGCTGCTCTTCAGCCTCTGTCTCAGTCTCCCTATCCTGGGCCTTTGGTCTAGTCCTGCTGGTTCGCTTCACACCAAGTGCTGGCATGCCAACTTGCTATGTGTCACATCTGTGACAATGCATGGTTTTTGTTTGCACAGGCTGTGATGGCATTCGTAGAAGCATGTGGGACTTGGCTCTCAGGGAGCTGTAACTAGACCATGCAGGAGCAGGATTAGGCTGAGCTCCATGAACTATCAGAAGGAAACCAAGGGCAGGCTTCTGCAGGCACAAGCACCATACCATATCTCTTTTGATGGCCAGAAGCCTGTGCTTAGGAAAGAGTATAGCTGTGGAGTTTTCCAACAGGAAATGATTCTTTCTGGGAATATTCTTCCAGCTTCTAACAACTACTGCCTCGGGGATTGTTAGAACCAGAAGTAAAATCTTTCTATTTATTTCACTTCTGTGATTTTTTTTCAAGTTGGGTCAGACAAGCATTAATCATCCACAAAACCCCATAGCAAGGAGCTCTATGGCTTGGTGTGGTGTTGCATGAGGAGTCGCTAGCTTTTGCTTGTTTTGAATCTGCCACCTGCTAGTTTTATTTGGTGCCACCTGGGTCTTACTTTAGAAGAGACAGTGAACAGTCAGTCCCTCTTTGCCCTCTTCGCCACCTGCAGCTTTACCGAGGTTGCAGTAGCTGTAGCTGAGTAGCTGATGAAGTTCTCCAAGCAAAACAGTTCGGGTTCTCCAAACACTTTATGTACAGCAATAGCCAATTTCTTGTCTGGATGGGCTCCCCTCTAGCTGAAATGCGAGCAGGTCCAGCTGCTTGTGCTTGACCTCCCAGGGATGCAAGAAAGGCAGGTCTGTAGGAGAGATTATTCCAGTGAGATGTCCTACAGGGGAAGCTCACCTGAGGGCTTGCAGTGCCAGGTCCCGGCCAGCTTTAAATTTAGAGTCAACTTCTACACATCCCCCATGGGATTTCCAGGGAGAAGGAGACATTCCTGCCCATGCATGACAGGGCTCCACTATCAGCACACTGAGTTATGTGAAACTTACAGTGCAGTTTGTGCATCCTGCCGCCCCGCTCCTCATGGAAAGTAGCCATCACACAGGCCTGGTTCTGGGCTGAGACACAGTCGGCAGGCTGAGGTGGGCCATCTTAGTGGAAAAGATGTGCCTAGTGCCAGCCACTGCTTTTTTCCCTGCCTCAGATTTGGCAGGACCAAGCCTCTTGCTTACACTGTGAAGAATTACAGCGTTTCTGCTAACACAAATACGCGCTCCGAGTTTCCCCTCTCCCAGCACATACGCCAGCCACCCACCGCTTGGCAGCTTCCCTCTGCTGCCAGGCAGATGCTCTCGCTGAGATCTGAGGCTTTCCTCACGTATCACCCTCTGCCCGTGCAAGGATCTCAGGCATCCCACCTGCAGTGAGGTGCTGGAGGTGGTTTGGTTTCCCCCCCACACCTCTGTCCCTTCCGTTTTGGGAGAGCCAGCCTTCATACAAGCAAGCACACTTTTTGCATGCTGGGGTTTGCAGCATGATACCATGGAAATGTGACGTGGGGAGGACGTTTTCCAGGCAGTCACAGTGTGCACATTAGGATCAGCAGGAGAAAGGGAGGGCCTCCATCGCTACAAGAGAGATGGGGCTGAAACTAAAAGGACTGTTTACAAAGCTAGAGCAAACTGAGGACAGCAGGTACCTGTGGGTGGCCCCAGGGTGAATCTGTGCCCTGCTGGCATAAATCTTTCTCTGTCTTTTTACTCACATGCAGTGTGGCTACTCCTGGCTGGATCCTGCCCATCGGGCTTGCACTTACTGGGCGTGCTTTATCCTCTCAGGTGCACCTGCTACAGGCAGCCTTACATGTTTATTTATGGACAGCAAGGGCTCCTTAAAAGCACCTGATACCCAAAGGGCGTGTTGTTCCTGCAGTGCCCCAACGCCTCTGCTGCTGGCTTTGCGCACAGGTTTGGTGCAGGGGTGGGCGCTGCAGGTTTGGGACAGCAAGGGAGCAGATACAAGATTAGCTTTATGGTATGGAGCCAAGGACATCACCTATTGACATCCTGTGCATGAAATTCGATACACAGGAATGCAAATAAATGTAGCTTTGGATAAAAGATTTAAAAGGGGGGACTTTTTTTGTATGTTCCAAACTAAAAATTTGAACAGATTGTATTGAGAAATATTTCCCAGAACATATTATTGATCTATGAAACTCACCATTTCTGGATGTGGAAGAAAAAAAAATCTTAGTCTCTTTCAGCTTGGGTATCACTTGCAGTTGTTATAAGCTACTTAAAATGAGAAGGGTTCCACAAGGACAAAATATAAGGATATAAACAAATCTACAGTTGGGTTAATATGAAATTTATTCCAACAAATTTATGTAGCAAAATAAAATGAGTTGCCAGGAAGACTGCGGCATCTGTGAAAGCATGTAGGACTGGTCAGCAGAAGAGAAGTGATACCGGTGTGCATGGACAGCTGCCCTGAGCCTGCACAGCAGCTCCCTTGTCTTGGAATAATGGGGATAACAGCAAACATCTTTGTTCAATCCAGCAGCAGTATCTTTGAGGAGGCTTAAGGATTCCCCTTCTGGAGCTTTATCTAATCCTGGGAAGGAAGGGGGACTGCACATGGCCTCCAGCTTCTAGTTTGCTCAAAAAGCCAATGCTGAGTAATTGAACTGATGACTTCTTAAGCTTGATTACCTCTTCATGTGCCTGTGAGATGCAGAACATGTAAAACCTCCTGTTCATATACTCTCTGAGGCCATTCTTGTCAGGGCCCTTTGTCTTTCACCACTTCACCTCCTGACTGCCACAGTGACCGTGGAAACACAGGACCTGATGGCTATACTACAGGGAATAGGGATAAGGATGGGTGGAGGCACGCAGCAGCTAGTGGTGTAAGGCTTGTGTTGTTTCCTTGGTGGGGAATGGATGTCTGTGTGTCTTTCTTTTGGTCCGACACCTTTGTGTTTCCTGGATCACTCTGTCTCTTTCACTAGCTCCAAATTTGCAGTGGAACTGACTTCAGCCACCAGTGTAAATGAGTTTATCCATCGTGTCTCTGACATCACGGTGTGTTTCTGTGGAAACACTGTGTGGTATAAAAGACTGCACTGTGCTCAGACTGTAAACTGCAAGTCGTATCATTTATCATGCTCTCCTTTTTTTCCACCCTGTGGAAGATTTCAGTTTTTTGGCAGAACACGTGTTTATACCATCTCCATTTCATCCCCAATATATTTTCAGAAATGCTATCTGAAGCCTCATGGGATTTACCACTTGGAAGTTTTAGGGTTCTGTTCTCTGATGTAGGCTGTGCTCCCACACGAGCCTGCGAGTCCCCTGATATGCCACAGCTTGTTTTTGCTCGAGGCTACTTGTTAACTTGCCAACTCAAGATGGGAGCTATGAGGTATTCGAAGAACCTGCTCCTCCCCATCCTAAGTACTTCAAAAGGCTGGTTTTAAGACGGCTTTCCTGCAAACATTAGTCATGGGATACAGAAAATTACACAAAGAATTACAGAAAAGAAAAGCATACATAATGTGCTTTTGTAGAACTCACATAAAGGAATCATAATACTGGGGCTTAATTCTAGGACAGAAAACCCCAAATAAAACCCAGCAAACCCTAAGCACCTGCAGGTGTGGCAAGTCCTCCGGGCATATTTTTCCCAGCCTTCTGCTGTCGAGATGCAAAGAAGCATGGTCTCACCACACTTGTATGTGGGAAATGTGGCATGGCCATGAGTTCAAACAACCCTAAAGGCAGAAGCCTTTCTTTATCAGCTAAGCACTATGATAAAACATCAGTAAGATAAATGTTATTTCACCCCGGAGATACTTAAGTGGTAACCCTTTCTCTGGAGAGTTTAGCTCGAGCATTTTGTCTCATATTGTTACCCTATTTAATCTAAGGCTGTCTCACGTAGTACTTCTAGCAGTTAGGAAGATGATAGGGCATCTTATGAATGACTTTTTGATTCTTCTTCCTTTTGCTTCTCTTTTTGGCCAATGTAAGGATCTTACACCTTGAAGACATCCTAGCCTACAAGGTCTGCTGAAGTCCATTTGCATTGTGTTTTTTCCTCTGCATACTATTGCATACATTTTCAATTTATGCTTTGGGTTGGGAAGAGTTAATGGACAGGGTCTCATCAGTTGAAGGACTTTTAGATGATCTTTAGAGGTATATCCCTCTTTGGTGTATCATAAAGTTCAGTTGGGTGCAGTCTATTATGGACAACGTAATCTAGTGAGTGAAGCTAAGGAGAGAAAGAAGAGATCAGACACCACAGTGTAACTCAAAGCTTTCCAAAAAGTTATGGCTGAAGTTAAAAACTTCCCTCTGCATTTAGCCACAGATGGGCTTTCTGGATGCCAGCAAAGCTTGTCAACTGTTATTTCACTAGGAGAGCTATGTGTTTTGCCAGGAAGAGATACTGAGGACAGAGAAGGTTGGGATCTGAAGTGAGTAGTGATTGAAGGGAAGAGCAATGATCTCACCTCCTCACCTCTGTCTTTGTCTCCGTGCTGGCTGGTGGTGAAGGAGCCAACCGCTTCTACGACAACATTGAGGACATGATTGGTTTCCGGCCGTGGCCCCTGATCAAGATATGCTGGCTGGTCATCACCCCGGGCTTGTGCTTGGTGAGTATGTGCAAGTACCACAAGTCTTAATGGCGCAGGAACAGTCTGTCCCCACGTGCCCAAAGACGAGCTGGCGGGGAAGAAGACCGGCCTGGCTCAACAGAGAATTGTGGCTTGATCTTAGGAGGAAAAAGAGGGTTTATAAGCTTTGGAAAAGTGGGCAGGCCACTAAGGAGGACTTTAAAGAAGTAGCGAGGCTGTGCAGGGACAAAATTAGGAAGGCCAAAGCTCATCTGGAGCTCAATCTGGCTACTGCCGTTAAAGATAACGACACGTTATTCTGGTTCCCTGCATTCTCTGTTTGTTTTCAAGGTGCTGTGTAATTTTATCAAACCACTATGGAGAAGCACAAGCTTATCCATAGCTGAGGTGGCAACTTGTTTCCTTTGTAAAGCTTTATCTTTTGCCTGGAAAATTAATTAAGCCTGAAGAGCCATTTGTTTACTGCGCAGGCAAAAGAAAATGCACACTCAAAGTTTGAAGAGGTTTGGTCAAATTTTGAATAAAAAGCTGGTGAGTATTACCCTATTCTGAAATACTCACTTCAGCCTGTGTTCTTGTGACCTCCAATGACTCAGAAATGTGTTTTTATGGCCATTTGCTTTCCATATTATTAAATATCTTTGAAAACTTCTGTGACAACTGTGTTTTAAAATCAAGGAAACCCTAAGTCAGACAAGTTCTTGCCTGTTTTGAGTATGTCCAGTTTTGCTCCACCGGTGTTTACATGTTTTCTGAGGCAAATTCTGCTCCTGTGCTTGATCTTGTGAGCTGCTTTCTTTGACCTCAGTGGGAACATAGACAAGATGTATACCCACGGATTACAAAATATTTCTGGTCCCTTGTCCTTGGACTCCACAAGGAGTTGAATACTGGGGGAATCTTCAAAGCAAGCCTGATCCAGCCCAAATAATCTGATAGCTCTGTGGCCAGAGACCCCCTAGAGGTATCAATCTGGGCCCACACAGTACTTCTGGAGGGCTTCTGAGGTGGACAACAACAATTCCTGACCTTGATATGACTAATATACTGTCTCAGTGTTCATGGACTCAGAGTTGCTGCCAGCCTCGCATAGGTTGCACACAGGGAGCCTGAAGGCTTTGCACTGCAGAGAGGCCTGGACCTGGCTGTGAACTGACCCCACGTGCAGTCAGCAGGCACCAAGCCCTGCCTTGCTGCAGCTAGCAATGTCTGTGCCAGGTCATGCAAGGCAGCACACTTATTGCCACCTGGCACTTGTAGGGTGACCGGACTGCTGTCTGGCTGTGTTCCCTATCCTTGGGCTATGTCTGTTCTCTGCTCCTCAGGCTGTCTTCCTGTTCTCCCTCATCAAGTACACACCCCTGAAGTACAACAACACCTACGTGTACCCAACCTGGGGCTACGTGCTGGGCTGGATGATGGCACTCTCCTCCATGGTCTGCATTCCTCTCTACGCCATCTTCATCCTCCTGAGAACCAAGGGACCTCTGAAGCAGGTACTGAGATGGTGGTCGCTGGGTGAATTGCTGCTGCTTCCCCATGACGGCGCATGGCAAGGGCACCAGGGAAGATGCACTTAGCACATTTCTCCACGGAGAAGGTGGCTTTTCCCCAGAGTGTCCTATAGCTATTGCTGGCAACTTGTGGGGCTTGGAGGGTCTCTCTTGGAGGGTCCTCTTCCTTTACAGACTCCCACTAGTGCACACCTGGTACAAAACCAGGATCTGTTTTGCCTTTACTTCTCATCCCTTCCCCTGCTCCCCTTTTAGTGCTGGGTGAGAGCTGTGTTACTTTCTCTGAAGAAATTGCACACGGGCTATTAAAGAGGAGATGCTCACAGATCTGTAGAGGTCTGCCCAATGCCATGGCCAAGCCTGCTCTCTTTCACTGTAGACCCCTTGGCCTCATGCTAGGAAGACTGTCTAGGAAGTCGTGGCTGGCACTATGTCTGACTCCCCACAGCTCAGAACTTTTACATGTCTGTATAAGGACGTGGAGATGTCTGTGAAGTAATTGCCCAAATGTCCTGCTCGCTAAATAGGTAATATTTCTCACCTGTTGCAAAGTGCTTTGAGCCTTTGGGCTGAAATGCAGCTGTAAGTGGTGCTAATGCTTATGTTACAGCACATCCAAGGAATTGATTTGGCCAATTTCAGACTGAGGGTTTTTCTATTTGCCCTGGTTTGAATTATATTAGCTGTAATTTCTAGGGACTTTTCAGTTACATTATTATGAAGAAACTTTCGAGGATGTGCTTGAGGCATGCACGAAGGAATCAGCTGCCAAGCTCGGGCTGATTCAGGGGAGAATCAAAGCCAACTGCATGACACCTCCCAGAATATTTGCTCCTGTTTTGTAAACAAGTTTTCTCAAAACATACCTGTTCCATTTTTCCAGTCACGCCCCACAAATGTATTGAATTAATTTCCCGATACAGCTGCTTCCAGGTACGGTTCCTTTTAACTGAATACTGCAAACCTTTCACTGAAAGCAAGCATTTAATTGGTAATTATGATCAGTTGCTGCAACAAACTGATTCCCCTTGTTACACTTGACTGATCAAGAAACACAAATGTTGTTTCTTAATGTGTCTGATTAAGACAGCTCAAGTCCCAAGCACTGAAAACTTGCAATGAGCTGCTGATAGAGTAGCTCCAGGCCAAGGCTGGTTTCATAAATCATGGGGCAAATACTTCTGAATAAATGACTGAAATCCTGAATCCTGGCAGGCACTTCACAGTGAGTGGAAGCACTGAAATTAATCAAATGGGTCATGGATGAGTTGCCTGCTCTCCTTTTGATGTGCTTTGCAAGGAAGGAGAGTACCGTGGCCTGAACAGCTCACGAAGGGACAAGTAGCTGTGGCTGTGGGTACTCAGCAGGGCCATCATATCCCAGCCCCCACCAAACTCAAAGGGAAGCAGGGCTACTCGGCATGGGGAAACAATATTGGGCTTTACTCTTTTTTTTTTTTTTTTTCTTTTTTTTTTTTCCCCTGTGGCCATAGAAAAATGTCTGTGGGGTAATAACTAGCACCTTTCTGCCAACAAGTACATCTGTGAGGCCCTGTATGTCAGGTGTCAGTCCACAGGAAGGGTCTGAGCCCAGGGGTGGAATATTTTTTGCTGCAAGCAGCTAAAGAAAGCCTTCCCTCCTTCCTCTCCCATCCATGGCCATGCAGCAGGAGAGGAATGGGAGCTGCATGCATTAGCTCTCCGGACGCCTTTGCTCCCAGCAGTGGTTTCAGATCACTGTTTGGTGTCACTTTGTTTATCAGCTCAATTAACAGAGACTTCCCCTCCGCAGCGGCTCGTGCAGCTGATTTCCCCAGCAGAGGACCTGCCACAGGTGAAGAAGCACATGGCGTGTCTGCCCGAATCGGAGTGCAAGGAGCAGTCCCCTCCAGTCCGGGAGGTGCTCAGCATCACAGAGAGAGAAACGCACTTCTGAGGCACCGGGGATGTCGGCTTCGTGCTCCGGATTGATTCGCTCTCTCTCCTTCCTGAAGTAGTTTCTTTTCTCTCCTGGGCTCTTCCCTTCTCTCCTTCACGTCTGAGACACCAGGGACATCTCTCCTTCCAGCTTCAGGACACCCTATGGACAACTCTCCCTGCTGGCAGCTGGGCAGGGAGCAACACGCTTTTGTCAGAGGTGTCCTCCAGTACTGACACTGGCTGGGGGGGAAATAAATGTAAAAAAAAGTAATATGTTAACAAAAAAAAAAAAAAAAAAGGAAAGAAAAGAAAAGAAAAAAAAATGAAGCAATGATGTTGGGAGGAGGAAAGGAAACCACAGTGGTGAGAGAGAGCAGAGAATAAAGGTGTGCAGGAGCAAAGTTAGGGATGCAAAGGCACAAAACGATGGGGCGTTAGCACAGGAAATAAGTGAGTGGGCTCAGAAGTACATAAGAAGCGTGAGGATGACAAAGGAAAGTGTATTGCTAGGTCACCTACATAGGAGGGAGAGGGAGCCAGTAATGTATCACAGGCAATGATGAAAGGAGGCTGCAGTGTGAGCAGTTACAGCCTCGGCTCTTGCTGAAAGGGACAAGTGACAGGGCGCTGGATGCAACCGCAGTTACTGATGATGGATCTTATGGCAGGTGCAGGGTGGGAAAGGGATGCGGGATAGCTATCCAGGGGATGTGCTCTCAGTCAAACCCACATGGCCCAGTGAACATGCACCTGAGAGTGGAACAGCTGAGTCTTAGTTCTCTCAGAAAAATCATGGAGCGAAGGCAAAGTCCCAGAGCAGTTTGGTTAAAAATGAGCTGCAGCACAACAGAGAGAAATGAGACCCCAGGGACTGCACGCCCACAAATTTAACTGCACTGCTGGGGCATCTTATAGAGGAATTAATTGAAGGAGTTGATGGGCCTGATTCTGCGCTGCAGAGCAGCTTTGGGGCGAGGGTGGGAGAAGGATTGTGCTGCCTCGGCTCTACTGGTGACCACTCAGGGGAAAAGGCAGGTAAAATTGGGCACAACAGTCATAAACTCAGGCAAGATAAAGGGATAATTAATAAATAAATGGGTTCATTGGCAGCAGATTGTGTTGAAATAACGGTGTCTCATTGCACGGGTGGTCGTGAATGGGAGAGATTTCACAGGGATGCAGCGTTCGATGTGGTGCCACACAGCCCTGTCCTGCAGAGGCTGGGACATCACACGCGCGGCCCTAACACTTGGTGCCAAAACCCACCTGAATGCCTATCAGGATTTCACAGTTAAAACCAGAGGAAAAGCCAGCAGCAGGATCTCCCTGGGAGCCTTACTGTAATCCAGGGCATGCACGGTCGTGTGGAGCTGCCTTGCAATAGTGCCGTATCGCACCTTGCAGGAGAATTGCCATTAAAGAGAATCACGGGTGCCACAGGCTCCTTTCCCTTGTTCCACCTTCCAAGTAATTGCTTGTCCCCATGCTGTGTGGAGATAAACTGCCAGCACTAAAAGTAAGTGGGAAAATCAGGCCTCATCTGTGCCGCGCAGTACCTTTTCCAATTGCTATGGGAACCTTATCTTTTGCACTCTTCTGTGAGTTTAACTGGTGAATTAGCATAGGACAATTTTTTCCCCATTTAATTTCCTTTCCTATAAAAAACTAAAAACCATCGGTGAAATGAATGCTGAAAGTCAAGTATCAAATTTTTTACCTCTCTAGGATGTTATCATTTGATTGGAGACGATTTGCTGTAGAAGGTAGAGATAGCTGGCAAACCTCTTTCTTGTTCGCTACAAAGGAGTGCAGCACCACATAAGGCACCATTTACTTTATTTTATTTTTTAAGAGCTAAATGTCACTTTGCTGTAATAGTCCTGGGAAGAGCTTAAAATCCACAGGCTTGCAGCCATGCCCTACGGTAAGCATTTTGACGTTTTCCCCCTCCCTTCCAGCAGTGCTGCTCACAGTTTGGTGGGGTGAGCCACCCTGCAGCAGGTCCCTACCTGCAGCCACAGCAAAAACTGGTGGTCACCACCACTGCAAGCCCAAGGCACATGGTGGTGCCATGGGGGCCCAGCCTGATTGTCTGGCAAAGCCACCAGCCCCATGGGTCTTGAGGGTGCTTGCCCTCCATCCACCACCCAACAGGAGGGTTGTTCACAGGGGTCTGGTTTTGGTGGTAACCACCAGCAACATGTCAGTATTGGTCTTGAGGAAGATATCAGCCTTCTCTTCTTTAAGCAACATAAATTTAAATAGCAGGACTGGGTCTTGCCAACCAGGTTCAGTCTTAGGTATTAACATGGGCTTCTCGTACAACCCTCGGTAGGATGTTTAACCCTTTGGCTCCTCTTGCCATGCCTTTAAGGTGGAAGATAGTGTCTTGCTGCCAGAGAGGTGGTGATGTGTCCACTTTTCCTGAGGTAGCCTGATAATACTGCAATAATCCTAGATAGAAACTAATCACAGTGGTGGTTATACTCAGGTGGGCAGCTGAGCTCCACCAAAACCGCTCTCTCACTCCCCCTCCTCAAAGAGGAACAGGGAGAAAATACAATGAAAAGGGCTCAAGGGTTGAGATAAGGACGAGGAGATTGCACAGTAATTATCGTGACAGGCAAAACAGACAGCATAGGGAGATAGTAAGTTTTATTATTTATTACTAACAAGCTAGAGAAGCGAGAAACAAAGGAAAGAAACAAAAAGCACCTTCCCCTCCCATCCACCTTCTTCCACCTCCTTCCCCTGAGCAGTGCAGGGGAACGGGGGAATGGGGATTGTGGTCAGTCTGTAGCGCTTCTTCTCTGCCACTTTTTCTCAGCCACTCTCGTCCCCTGTGCTGTGGGGTCCCACCCACGGAATGCAGTCCCTGATGAACTGATCTGGCATGGGCTGCCCACAGGCAGCAGCTCTTCAAGAACTGCTCCAGATATGGGTCTGTACCACAGGGTCCATCCCTCAGGAGAAAACTGCTCCAACCTGAGTCATCCATGGGCAGCAGCTCCTGCCAGGCCCCCTGCTCCTGCGTGGTCTCCTCTCCATGGGCTGCAGCTCTGGTCCAGGGGCTCTGGCTCCAGCAGGGGTCCTCCACAGGCCACAGCCTCTGTCAGTGCAGGTCCACCTGCTTCACTGTGGTCTCCTCCATGGGCTAGAGTGTGGAGATCTGCTCTGTGTGGGACCCATGGGCTGCAGGGGCCTGCTTCACCATGGTCCTCACCACAGGCCACAGGGGACTTCGGCTCCAGCGCCTGGAGCGCCTCTCCCCCTCCTTCTTCACTGACCTTGGCACCTGCAAGGCTGTTCCTCACTCCTCTCACTCTCCCAGCTGCTGTGTGGTGCAGCGTTTTTTTTCCCCCGTCTTAAATCTCCTCTCACAGAACCTCAAACAACATAGCTTATTGGCTCAGCTATGGACAGCAGCGGGGCTATAAACTAACATGAGGCAGCTTCTAGATTCTTCTCACAGAAACCACCCTTATGGCCCCCTGCTACCAAAACCTTGCCACGTAAACCCACTACACCAGGTCGGACCTGACACCGTGCAGGATACAGCTGCTCACCTGAAGAGTTTATTCAGATTGGGTACAGTTACATAGCACACCTGCAAGTATCATCGCATTATTGTCCTCTTTTGTAGTTTCAGGTAGGCAGTGATGAAATAGGAAGAACTCCTCTAAGGACTATGAAGAAGGACTTCAGAGCCTTGGGGAGACTGGTCAAGGGTTCGGGAGCACAAGTCATGTTCTCCTCTATCCCTCCAGTTATAGGAAATAATGAGGGAGTGGACATGATGAGCCAGCGGGTTAATAATTGGCTCCGAGCCTGGTGTAACGGGCAGGGTTCTGTTTTGTTTTGTTTTTTGTTTTGACCTTGAGTCAATTTAGATGGGACCAAGCCTGCTGACAACAGACAGGAATAGGTCTTTTCACTGGCAGAAAAGGGTTTTAGGATGGCAGTTGGCAGGGTTCATGGACAGAGCTTTTAACTAGGTGTGGAGCGGGCAGGAGTGGAATTGAGGGCACCAGAAAGGAGCCTGGAGTAACATGCCAGTTCTTGTGGGTGAGGAATGTGCTAGCAAGACCTTGCAGTCTTGTGTCTCGGTGAAGGCTGAGGATGACACACCATTGTGCAGGAAGGACACGAGGGTTGGTGAGAGGTTGGTTCCTATGAAGACACTGAGTATGGTCGAGAGGGTATGAGGGCTTCTCCCTCCCAAAAGGTGGCCCAGCTGGTGGCCCAGGGTGCCAGAGCACTGGAACAGGCTGCCAAATGACTTCTCATCCCCACGTGTCCCTTGGGGACCCGCCACCTGCAGCCGTTCCCCATCAAGAGCAGACATCCCCACCCGAAACAATGTGTGGCACAGGCAGCGGGCAGCCAGAGGGGGCTGCGTTCACCCCCCCTTCCCCTAACCAATGCAGGAATAAGTGCAGACAGAGGCTTTGTGGGGTGGAAAAGTCAATTTAATACTGGGGTAATTGTGGCTGCCACCCTCAGCCCGTCCCCAAGTGAGGCCCCTCTCAGTCCTCGGGCCTGGCCTCGCGGCCCGCGTGGTCGCCAGACCCCGGTTCCTCCAGCTGGGCCCTTTGAATCCAGCGCATGTCCCCGATGTTGTCGTCCTCGCGGGACCGTAGCAGTCCGCGCCCATCGTCCCCCGAGTGCCAAGAAAAGCTTCGGCGAAGTTGTCGCTCCATGGCGGGGCTGCGCTCCGGGCGCCTGGGCGACACGCTGCGGGACCGATATCTGGAGGGGTTCCTCTGGCGCTGCCGCCGCCCCAGCTCCGCATTGTGCTCCGATCTTCTGCGGAGCCAGCGGGATAAGGCGTCCCGCTGGGCGGGCGGCACCACACGCACGATGGCCACGATGGGCCCGCGGCACATTGGGCAGCGGAGTCTGCCGGCAGCCCAGACGTGGATGCACTCCCGGCAGAAGGAGTGCCTGCACGGTGCGACGCGAGCCGGGTCGGTCATCTGGCCCAGGCAGATGGGGCACGTCTCGTCCCCGGGGGCCTCCTCTGGCTGCTCCTGCTGGGACCGGTTCATGCTGCTTGCAGCCGCCCTGGCGTGGGGATGGTCGTCCCCTGGGATCTCTCCTGGTGCCAGGCGCTTCTCAGCAGCCTGCGGTCCTCAGCACCTCCCTTGATGGTCACTGACGGGACCTCAGGGCCTCCTCTCGTGTCGCTGGCTGGACCTCGACGCGTCGCGTTCCACCAGCAGGACCACTACAGACAGAACCAGGCAGAAAATAGTCTATCAGCAACTATACATTAGCTTGCTAGGTTCACCCAGGTTGTCTACAGTACTGTAGCAGTGAACATTCTTAGTATGGATTACAAACATTGCTACTGGAGTGGCAAATATGCTCATGATAGGTTATGCTTCACAAGACTACACTTAGGACAGATGAGGTACATATCCGTATAGATATTTGATAACCTTACCGAAGGAGTTTGATGGATCGTGTGCAACAAAAAGGGCTTTGCGTGAGCTTCCAGCTACACCTCCGCCTCTCTCCTTCCAGCAATGGCACCTCGAAATCTCGAGTACCAGCAGCCGGACTGGACTCAGGCGCGACGCTCGGGGCTCTTATAGCCTGCCACCCTTTGTGAGGTCACAGGGTGACGGTGACTCTGTGGTGGCATCACAAGGGTCTGGGGGTGCCCCTGATGGCAGCGCTGACAGAGGGCACCTGCCTGTGGTGAGGAAGTGCTGAGGTGAGATGGCTGCTCCACGCTGACAGGAGCAATGTCTGCCAGGCTGGGGTCCAGGCCAGGAGGGCGGCCCGCGGCCTGGATCTGCCCCTGGGAGCCAGGGGCGTCCTGGCATTATCCCCCACATCCCCAGCGCTGTTGATAAAGAAGACCTGCTTTCTAATTTGCTACACAATATTGTTGGTGTGGGGAATTTTTTCTCTTTTTGATGTAAGGCAAGTTTGTGAAGATTGTGATGGTTGTAAAGGGAGAGTATATTGTGATTATTCTTAAATACGCTTTTCATAGAGGTGAGGGGGGGGATGTAGCGGGTTTGAACGGGTTCCTCTGTTGGTTGTGTATAATCTGATAGCAGCGTCCCAGCCCTGTCAGGAGGCAGCGTGCTTTAACAGTCAGGGGAGGAGCTGCTGTTCCCACTGAAGAAATTTCAGAATTCCCAGGACTGGGACTTCCATCCAGACCCTTTGGATGGGATTGACAGACTCTCAGCAAGGGTTCCCCTCTGCTGGGTTCCCCTAACACAGCAGAGGAAGTTTTCGAGAAAGGAAAGAAAATAGTCCAAATCCTTCTGAAAGCCGGTTTTGCCATAAAACAAAATACAGTCAAAGGACCTGCACGAGAGATCCAGTTTTTAGGAATAAAATGGCAAGATGGACGTCGTCAAATCCCAATGAATGTGATCAACAAAACAACAGCTATGTCTCCACCAACTAGCAAAAAAGAAACACAGACTTACCTAGGTGTTGTGGGGTTTTGGAGAATGCACATCCCAAACTACAGTCTGATTGGAAACCCGCTCTACCAAGTAACCCGTAAGAAGAATGAGTTTGAATGGAGCCCTGAGCAACGACAAGCCTTTGAACAAATCAAGCAGGAAATAGTCCATGCAGTAGCCCTTGGGCCAGTTCAAACAGGACCAGATGTAAAGAATGTGCTCTACACCGCAGCCGGGGAGAACGGCCCCACCTGGAGCCTCTGGCAGAAAGAACCTGGGGAAACTCGAGGTCGGCCCCTGGGGTTTTGGAGTCAGGGATACAGAGGATCTGAGGCCCGCTATACTCCAACTGAAAAGGAGATATTGGCAGCATATGAAGGAGTTCGATCTGCTTCAGAGGTGGTCGGTACTGAAGCGCAGCTCCTCCTAGCACCCCGATTGCCAGTACTAGGCTGGATGTTCAGAGGAAGGGTCTCCTCTACACATCATGCAACTGATGCTACATGGAGCAAGTGGGTTGCACTGATTACTCAGCGGGCTCACATAGGAAACCCCAGTCGCCCAGGAATCTTGGAAGTGATTATGGACTGGCCAGAAGGCAAATACTTTGGGATATCATCAGAGGAGGAGGTGGGTCGTGCTGAAGAAGCCCCACTGTACAACCAGTTACCAGAGAATGAGAAGAAATATGCCCCGTTCACTGATGGGTCCTGTCGTATTGTGGGGAAGCATCGCAGATGGAAGGCTGCTGTATGGAGTCCTACACGACGAGTTGCAGAAGCTGCTGAGGGAGAAGGTGAATCGAGTCAGTTTGCAGAAGTGAAGGCCATTCAGCTGGCTTTAGACATTGCTGAACGAGAAAAATGGCCAGTTCTCTATCTCTACACCGATTCACGGATGGTAGCAAATGCCCTGTGGGGATGGTTACAGCAATGGAAGCAAAACAACTGGCAGTGCAGGGGCAAACCCATTTGGGCTGCTGCATTGTGGCAAGATATTGCTGCTCGGATAGAGAACCTGGCTGTAAAGGTACGCCACGTAGATGCTCATGTGCCCAAGAATCGGGCTACTGAAGAACATCAAAACAACCAGCAGGTGGATCAGGTTGCTAAGATTGAAGTAGCTCAGGTGGACCTGGATTGGCAGCATAAGGCCATCAAGGTAGAGATGCAACGTACAGATGGGCTCGTGATCGAGGGGTGGACCTGACCATGGACGCTGTAGCACAGGTAATTCATGACTGTGAAACATATGCTGCAATCAAGCAAGCCAAACGGTCAAAGCCTCTTTGGCATGGAGGACGATGGCTGAAATATAAATATGGAGAGGCCTGGCAGATTGATTACATCACACTCCCTCAAACTCGCAACGGCAAGCGCCATGTACTTCCAATGGTGGAAGCAAGCACCGGATGGCTGGAAACATATCCTGTGCCTCATGCCACCGCCCGGAACACTATTCTGGGCCTTGAAAAGCAAGTCCAAGGCAACATGGCACCCCAGAAAGAATAGAGTCAGACAATGGGACTCATTTCCAAAACAACCTTATAGACACTTGGGCCAAAGAGCACGGTATTGAGTGGGTGTATCACATCCCCCCCTATCATGCACCAGCCTCCGGGAAAGTTGAACGATACAATGGACTGTGAAAGACTACATTGAAAGCAATGGGCGCTGGGACATTCAAAAATTGGGATACACATTTGGCAAAAGCCACCCGGTTGGTCAATACTAGGGGATCTGCCAACCGAGCTGGACCTGCCCAATCAAATTAGTTACGTACTGTAGAAGGGGATAAAGTTCCGGTAGTGCATGTAAGAAATATGCTGGGTAAAACAGTCTGGGCAACTCCTGCCTCAGGAAAAGGCAAACCCATTTGTGGAATGGCTTTTGCTCAGGGACCTGGATACACTTGGTGCGTAATGCAAAAGAACGGAGAGGTCCGGTGTGTACCTCAAGGGGATTTAATACGAGGTGAGAATAGCTCATGAATTGAATTGTATCATGTTAATTACTATATAATACTGTATGTCATCACTACCATGACTACTATATACCCTAGATGAAAATGGTGACTGATTAGAATGTATGGGAAAGAGTGTAACCTGAGCATGGCATAAATGGTATGGAATAAGGGGTGGATAGATGTCCTGGTTTCAGTTAGGACAGAGTTAATTTTCTTCCTAGTAGCTGGTAGAATGCTCTGTTTTGGCTTAGGATGAGAAGAGTGCTGATAACACCCCGATGGTTTAATTGTTGCAGAGCAGTGCTTCCACCAAGCCAAGGACATCTCAGCTTCTTGCTCTGTCCTGCCAACAGGCAGGCTGGGGGTGCAGTAAGAGCTGGGAGGGGACAGACCCAGGACAGGTGACCCAAACTAGCCAAAGGGGTATTCCATAGCATCTGACGTCAGGCTAAACCATATTATAGGGGTGGCTAGCCGGGGGAGGGGGGCCGGGACTGCTTGGGGTTAGGCTGGGCATCGGTCAGCGGGTGGTGAGCAATTGCATTGGGCATCACTTGTTTGTACACATTAGTAGTAGTAGTACTATTATCGTCATTGTATTATTATTATTGTTATTATTATTATTATTGTTACTGTTATTGTTATTCTCCTGTCTTATTAAACTGTCTTTATCTCAACTCACGGGCTTCACTTTCCATTTCTCTCCCCTGTCCCAGAGAGGGAGGGGGGAGGGGGAGCGAACGGCTGTGTGGTGTTTAGCTGCCGGCCGGGTTAAACCATGACACCTGGGTGTGTGGCAGGAGGGGTTTGGTGACATGTTTTCCTGACCATGAAGGGTCGTGGCCCTTGCCTGGGTAGAAATCAGAGGCAGTAGCCATGTGCCTTGGGTGCACAGCAGCAAGGGCAGGGGAAGAGGGAGCTCTGCATTCACACACGCACAGGGAGCATCTGGCCACCTTGCTGTTCTTTGCTTGATAAGGCTGCATGTGTTTACAAACACCTCACCTCTTACTAGTTAGCTAAGGAGGCCTTGAACAGGGCAAGGGGGAAGTAATGATAATCAAAGGAGAAGAAAATAATATAAGATTTCAGAAAGTAAGGATTAAGACTTGAGACTTGAGAGGCTGGGGAGATGTGTATGCTGCTATCCAGTTGTGCCACGCTGTGCCACGGTGTGGGTAACAGTCTCTGGAGACGGGTGAGTGATGACAGGCAGTCTGGTGCCTCTCACAAGCTCCTATTTCAGCAGTCGATGAAACGAGCTTCTTTTTCACGGAATCACAGAATCACAGAATTTCTAGATTGGAAGAGACCTCAAGATCATCGAGCCCAACCTCTGACCTAACGCTAACAGTCCCCACTAAACCATATCCCTAAGCTCTACATCTAAACGTCTTTTGAAGACTTCCAGGGATGGTGACTCCACCACTTCCCTGGGCAGCCTGTTCCAATGTCTAACAACCCTTGCGGTAAAGAAGTTCTTCCTAAGATCCAACCTAAACCTCCCCTGGCTCAACTTAAGCCCATTCCCCCTCGTCCTGTCACCAGGCACGTGGGAGAACAGAGCAACCCCCACCTCGCTACAGCCTCCTTTGAGGTACCTGCAGAGCGCGATAAGGTCGCCCCTGAGCCTCCTTTTCTCCAGGCTGAACAAGCCCAGCGCCCTCAGCCGCTCCTCATAGCACTTGTTCTCCAGGCCCCTCACCAGCTTCATCATCCTTCTCTGGACCCGCTCAAGCACCTCCATGTCCTTCTTGTAGCGAGGGGCCCAAAACTGAACACAGTACTCGAGGTGCGGCCTCACCAGAGCCGAGTACAGGGGGACGATCACCTCCCTAGCCCTGCTGGTCACACTGCTTCCTATGCAAGCCAGGATGCTGTTGGCCTTCTTGGCCACCTGAGCACACTGCTGGCTCATATTCAGCCGACTATCAACCATCACTCCCAGGTCCTTCTCTGCCTGGCAGCTCTCCAACCATTCCTCACCCAGCCTGGAGCTCTGCTTGGGGTTATTGCACCCCAGGTGGAGGACCCAGCACTTGGCCTTGTTGAACTTCATGCAGTTGACCTCAGCCCATCGCTGCAGCCTATCCAGATCCTCCTGCAGAGCCTTCCTACCCTCAAGCAGATCGACACACGCACCTAACTTGGTGTCATCTGCAAACTTACTGAGGGTGCACTCAATGCCCTCGTCCAGATCATCGATGAAGATATTAAAGAGGACCGGCCCCAGCACCGAGCCCTGGGGAACACCACTAGTGACTGGCCTCCAACTGGACTTGACTCCATTTACCACGACTCTTTGGGCCCGGCTATCCAGCCAGTTTCTAAGCCAACGAAGCGTGCGCCAGTCCAAGCCAAGAGCAGCCAGTTTCTTGAGGAGAATGCTGTGGGGAACGGTGTCAAAAGCCTTGCTGAAGTCAAGGTAGAGCACATCCACAGCCTTTCCCTCATCCACCCAGCGCGTCACTGTGTCATAGAAGGAGATCAGGTTCGTCAAGCAGGACCTGCCTTTCATAAACCCATGCTGACTGGGCCTGATCGCCTGCTTGCCCTGCAAGTGCTGCGTGATGACTCTCAAGATAATCTTCTCCATGAGCTTCCCTGGCACTGAGGTCAAACTGACAGGCCTATAGTTTCCCGGGTCAGTCCTCTGGCCCTTCTTGTAGATGGGCGTCACGTTTGCTAGCCGCCAGTCGCAGGGAGAAGGGGGGCCCTATGGCCCCCTGCTACCAAAACCTTGCCACGTAAACCCACTACACCAGGTCGGACCTGACACCGTGCAGGATACAGCTGCTCACCTGAAGAGTTTATTCAGATTGGGTACAGTTACATAGCACACCTGCAAGTATCATCGCATTATTGTCCTCTTTTGTAGTTTCAGGTAGGCAGTGATGAAATAGGAAGAACTCCTCTAAGGACTATGAAGAAGGACTTCAGAGCCTTGGGGAGACTGGTCAAGGGTTCGGGAGCACAAGTCGTGTTCTCCTCTATCCCTCCAGTTATAGGAAATAATGAGGGAGTGGACATGATGAGCCAGCGGGTTAATAATTGGCTCCGAGCCTGGTGTAACGGGCAGGGTTCTGTTTTGTTTTGTTTTTTGTTTTGACCTTGAGTCAATTTAGATGGGA
The DNA here is from genome assembly GCF_964035555.1 of Netta rufina. Lineage (NCBI taxonomy): Eukaryota > Metazoa > Chordata > Aves > Anseriformes > Anatidae > Netta > Netta rufina. The sequence goes on from NC_140123.1 coordinate 143,324,992, forward strand.
CCAAGCCTGCTGACAACAGACAGGAATAGGTCTTTTCACTGGCAGAAAAGGGTTTTAGGATGGCAGTTGGCAGGGTTCATGGACAGAGCTTTTAACTAGGTGTGGAGCGGGCAGGAGTGGAATTGAGGGCACCAGAAAGGAGCCTGGAGTAACATGCCAGTTCTTGTGGGTGAGGAATGTGCTAGCAAGACCTTGCAGTCTTGTGTCTCGGTGAAGGCTGAGGATGACACACCATTGTGCAGGAAGGACACGAGGGTTGGTGAGAGGTTGGTTCCTATGAAGACACTGAGTATGGTCGAGAGGGTATGAGGGCTTCTCCCTCCCAAAAGGTGGCCCAGCTGGTGGCCCAGGGTGCCAGAGCACTGGAACAGGCTGCCAAATGACTTCTCATCCCCACGTGTCCCTTGGGGACCCGCCACCTGCAGCCGTTCCCCATCAAGAGCAGACATCCCCACCCGAAACAATGTGTGGCACAGGCAGCGGGCAGCCAGAGGGGGCTGCGTTCACCCCCCCTTCCCCTAACCAATGCAGGAATAAGTGCAGACAGAGGCTTTGTGGGGTGGAAAAGTCAATTTAATACTGGGGTAATTGTGGCTGCCACCCTCAGCCCGTCCCCAAGTGAGGCCCCTCTCAGTCCTCGGGCCTGGCCTCGCGGCCCGCGTGGTCGCCAGACCCCGGTTCCTCCAGCTGGGCCCTTTGAATCCAGCGCATGTCCCCGATGTTGTCGTCCTCGCGGGACCGTAGCAGTCCGCGCCCATCGTCCCCCGAGTGCCAAGAAAAGCTTCGGCGAAGTTGTCGCTCCATGGCGGGGCTGCGCTCCGGGCGCCTGGGCGACACGCTGCGGGACCGATATCTGGAGGGGTTCCTCTGGCGCTGCCGCCGCCCCAGCTCCGCATTGTGCTCCGATCTTCTGCGGAGCCAGCGGGATAAGGCGTCCCGCTGGGCGGGCGGCACCACACGCACGATGGCCACGATGGGCCCGCGGCACATTGGGCAGCGGAGTCTGCCGGCAGCCCAGACGTGGATGCACTCCCGGCAGAAGGAGTGCCTGCACGGTGCGACGCGAGCCGGGTCGGTCATCTGGCCCAGGCAGATGGGGCACGTCTCGTCCCCGGGGGCCTCCTCTGGCTGCTCCTGCTGGGACCGGTTCATGCTGCTTGCAGCCGCCCTGGCGTGGGGATGGTCGTCCCCTGGGATCTCTCCTGGTGCCAGGCGCTTCTCAGCAGCCTGCGGTCCTCAGCACCTCCCTTGATGGTCACTGACGGGACCTCAGGGCCTCCTCTCGTGTCGCTGGCTGGACCTCGACGCGTCGCGTTCCACCAGCAGGACCACTACAGACAGAACCAGGCAGAAAATAGTCTATCAGCAACTATACATTAGCTTGCTAGGTTCACCCAGGTTGTCTACAGTACTGTAGCAGTGAACATTCTTAGTATGGATTACAAACATTGCTACTGGAGTGGCAAATATGCTCATGATAGGTTATGCTTCACAAGACTACACTTAGGACAGATGAGGTACATATCCGTATAGATATTTGATAACCTTACCGAAGGAGTTTGATGGATCGTGTGCAACAAAAAGGGCTTCGCGTGAGCTTCCAGCTACACCTCCGCCTCTCTCCTTCCAGCAATGGCACCTCGAAATCTCGAGTACCAGCAGCCGGACTGGACTCAGGCGCGACGCTCGGGGCTCTTATAGCCTGCCACCCTTTGTGAGGTCACAGGGTGACGGTGACTCTGTGGTGGCATCACAAGGGTCTCGGGGTGCCCCTGATGGCAGCGCTGACAGAGGGCACCTGCCTGTGGTGAGGAAGTGCTGAGGTGAGATGGCTGCTCCACGCTGACAGGAGCAATGTCTGCCAGGCTGGGGTCCAGGCCAGGAGGGCGGCCCGCGGCCTGGATCTGCCCCTGGGAGCCAGGGGCGTCCTGGCATTATCCCCCACATCCCCAGCGCTGTTGATAAAGAAGACCTGCTTTCCAATTTGCTACACAATATTGTTGGTGTGGGGAATTTTTTCTCTTTTTGATGTAAGGCAAGTTTGTGAAGATTGTGATGGTTGTAAAGGGAGAGTATATTGTGATTATTCTTAAATACGCTTTTCATAGAGGTGAGGGGGGGGATGTAGCGGGTTTGAACGGGTTCCTCTGTTGGTTGTGTATAATCTGATAGCAGCGTCCCAGCCCTGTCAGGAGGCAGCGTGCTTTAACAGTCAGGGGAGGAGCTGCTGTTCCCACTGAAGAAATTTCAGAATTCCCAGGACTGGGACTTCCATCCAGACCCTTTGGATGGGATTGACAGACTCTCAGCAAGGGTTCCCCTCTGCTGGGTTCCCCTAACACAGCAGAGGAAGTTTTCGAGAAAGGAAAGAAAATAGTCCAAATCCTTCTGAAAGCCGGTTTTGCCATAAAACAAAATACAGTCAAAGGACCTGCACGAGAGATCCAGTTTTTAGGAATAAAATGGCAAGATGGACGTCGTCAAATCCCAATGAATGTGATCAACAAAACAACAGCTATGTCTCCACCAACTAGCAAAAAAGAAACACAGACTTACCTAGGTGTTGTGGGGTTTTGGAGAATGCACATCCCAAACTACAGTCTGATTGGAAACCCGCTCTACCAAGTAACCCGTAAGAAGAATGAGTTTGAATGGAGCCCTGAGCAACGACAAGCCTTTGAACAAATCAAGCAGGAAATAGTCCATGCAGTAGCCCTTGGGCCAGTTCAAACAGGACCAGATGTAAAGAATGTGCTCTACACCGCAGCCGGGGAGAACGGCCCCACCTGGAGCCTCTGGCAGAAAGAACCTGGGGAAACTCGAGGTCGGCCCCTGGGGTTTTGGAGTCAGGGATACAGAGGATCTGAGGCCCGCTATACTCCAACTGAAAAGGAGATATTGGCAGCATATGAAGGAGTTCGATCTGCTTCAGAGGTGGTCGGTACTGAAGCGCAGCTCCTCCTAGCACCCCGATTGCCAGTACTAGGCTGGATGTTCAGAGGAAGGGTCTCCTCTACACATCATGCAACTGATGCTACATGGAGCAAGTGGGTTGCACTGATTACTCAGCGGGCTCACATAGGAAACCCCAGTCGCCCAGGAATCTTGGAAGTGATTATGGACTGGCCAGAAGGCAAATACTTTGGGATATCATCAGAGGAGGAGGTGGGTCGTGCTGAAGAAGCCCCACTGTACAACCAGTTACCAGAGAATGAGAAGAAATATGCCCCGTTCACTGATGGGTCCTGTCGTATTGTGGGGAAGCATCGCAGATGGAAGGCTGCTGTATGGAGTCCTACACGACGAGTTGCAGAAGCTGCTGAGGGAGAAGGTGAATCGAGTCAGTTTGCAGAAGTGAAGGCCATTCAGCTGGCTTTAGACATTGCTGAACGAGAAAAATGGCCAGTTCTCTATCTCTACACCGATTCACGGATGGTAGCAAATGCCCTGTGGGGATGGTTACAGCAATGGAAGCAAAACAACTGGCAGTGCAGGGGCAAACCCATTTGGGCTGCTGCATTGTGGCAAGATATTGCTGCTCGGATAGAGAACCTGGCTGTAAAGGTACGCCACGTAGATGCTCATGTGCCCAAGAATCGGGCTACTGAAGAACATCAAAACAACCAGCAGGTGGATCAGGTTGCTAAGATTGAAGTAGCTCAGGTGGACCTGGATTGGCAGCATAAGGCCATCAAGGTAGAGATGCAACGTACAGATGGGCTCGTGATCGAGGGGTGGACCTGACCATGGACGCTGTAGCACAGGTAATTCATGACTGTGAAACGTATGCTGCAATCAAGCAAGCCAAACGGTCAAAGCCTCTTTGGCATGGAGGACGATGGCTGAAATATAAATATGGAGAGGCCTGGCAGATTGATTACATCACACTCCCTCAAACTCGCAACGGCAAGCGCCATGTACTTCCAATGGTGGAAGCAAGCACCGGATGGCTGGAAACATATCCTGTGCCTCATGCCACCGCCCGGAACACTATTCTGGGCCTTGAAAAGCAAGTCCAAGGCAACATGGCACCCCAGAAAGAATAGAGTCAGACAATGGGACTCATTTCCAAAACAACCTTATAGACACTTGGGCCAAAGAGCACGGTATTGAGTGGGTGTATCACATCCCCCCCTATCATGCACCAGCCTCCGGGAAAGTTGAACGATACAATGGACTGTGAAAGACTACATTGAAAGCAATGGGCGCTGGGACATTCAAAAATTGGGATACACATTTGGCAAAAGCCACCCGGTTGGTCAATACTAGGGGATCTGCCAACCGAGCTGGACCTGCCCAATCAAATTAGTTACGTACTGTAGAAGGGGATAAAGTTCCGGTAGTGCATGTAAGAAATATGCTGGGTAAAACAGTCTGGGCAACTCCTGCCTCAGGAAAAGGCAAACCCATTTGTGGAATGGCTTTTGCTCAGGGACCTGGATACACTTGGTGCGTAATGCAAAAGAACGGAGAGGTCCGGTGTGTACCTCAAGGGGATTTAATACGAGGTGAGAATAGCTCATGAATTGAATTGTATCATGTTAATTACTATATAATACTGTATGTCATCACTACCATGACTACTATATACCCTAGATGAAAATGGTGACTGATTAGAATGTATGGGAAAGAGTGTAACCTGAGCATGGCATAAATGGTATGGAATAAGGGGTGGATAGATGTCCTGGTTTCAGTTAGGACAGAGTTAATTTTCTTCCTAGTAGCTGGTAGAATGCTCTGTTTTGGCTTAGGATGAGAAGAGTGCTGATAACACCCCGATGGTTTAATTGTTGCAGAGCAGTGCTTCCACCAAGCCAAGGACATCTCAGCTTCTTGCTCTGTCCTGCCAACAGGCAGGCTGGGGGTGCAGTAAGAGCTGGGAGGGGACAGACCCAGGACAGGTGACCCAAACTAGCCAAAGGGGTATTCCATAGCATCTGACGTCAGGCTAAACCATATTATAGGGGTGGCTAGCCGGGGGAGGGGGGCCGGGACTGCTTGGGGTTAGGCTGGGCATCGGTCAGCGGGTGGTGAGCAATTGCATTGGGCATCACTTGTTTGTACACATTAGTAGTAGTAGTACTATTATCATCATTGTATTATTATTATTGTTATTATTATTATTATTATTATTGTTACTGTTATTGTTATTCTCCTGTCTTATTAAACTGTCTTTATCTCAACTCACGGGCTTCACTTTCCATTTCTCTCCCCTGTCCCAGAGAGGGAGGGGGGAGGGGGAGCGAACGGCTGTGTGGTGTTTAGCTGCCGGCCGGGTTAAACCATGACACCTGGGTGTGTGGCAGGAGGGGTTTGGTGACATGTTTTCCTGACCATGAAGGGTCGTGGCCCTTGCCTGGGTAGAAATCAGAGGCAGTAGCCATGTGCCTTGGGTGCACAGCAGCAAGGGCAGGGGAAGAGGGAGCTCTGCATTCACACACGCACAGGGAGCATCTGGCCACCTTGCTGTTCTTTGCTTGATAAGGCTGCATGTGTTTACAAACACCTCACCTCTTACTAGTTAGCTAAGGAGGCCTTGAACAGGGCAAGGGGGAAGTAATGATAATCAAAGGAGAAGAAAATAATATAAGATTTCAGAAAGTAAGGATTAAGACTTGAGACTTGAGAGGCTGGGGAGATGTGTATGCTGCTATCCAGTTGTGCCACGCTGTGCCACGGTGTGGGTAACAGTCTCTGGAGACGGGTGAGTGATGACAGGCAGTCTGGTGCCTCTCACAAGCTCCTATTTCAGCAGTCGATGAAACGAGCTTCTTTTTCACGGAATCACAGAATCACAGAATTTCTAGATTGGAAGAGACCTCAAGATCATCGAGCCCAACCTCTGACCTAACGCTAACAGTCCCCACTAAACCATATCCCTAAGCTCTACATCTAAACGTCTTTTGAAGACTTCCAGGGATGGTGACTCCACCACTTCCCTGGGCAGCCTGTTCCAATGTCTAACAACCCTTGCGGTAAAGAAGTTCTTCCTAAGATCCAACCTAAACCTCCCCTGGCTCAACTTAAGCCCATTCCCCCTCGTCCTGTCACCAGGCACGTGGGAGAACAGAGCAACCCCCACCTCGCTACAGCCTCCTTTGAGGTACCTGCAGAGCGCGATAAGGTCGCCCCTGAGCCTCCTTTTCTCCAGGCTGAACAAGCCCAGCGCCCTCAGCCGCTCCTCATAGCACTTGTTCTCCAGGCCCCTCACCAGCTTCATCATCCTTCTCTGGACCCGCTCAAGCACCTCCATGTCCTTCTTGTAGCGAGGGGCCCAAAACTGAACACAGTACTCGAGGTGCGGCCTCACCAGAGCCGAGTACAGGGGGACGATCACCTCCCTAGCCCTGCTGGTCACACTGCTTCCTATGCAAGCCAGGATGCTGTTGGCCTTCTTGGCCACCTGAGCACACTGCTGGCTCATATTCAGCCGACTATCAACCATCACTCCCAGGTCCTTCTCTGCCTGGCAGCTCTCCAACCATTCCTCACCCAGCCTGGAGCTCTGCTTGGGGTTATTGCACCCCAGGTGGAGGACCCAGCACTTGGCCTTGTTGAACTTCATGCAGTTGACCTCAGCCCATCGCTGCAGCCTATCCAGATCCTCCTGCAGAGCCTTCCTACCCTCAAGCAGATCGACACACGCACCTAACTTGGTGTCATCTGCAAACTTACTGAGGGTGCACTCAATGCCCTCGTCCAGATCATCGATGAAGATATTAAAGAGGACCGGCCCCAGCACCGAGCCCTGGGGAACACCACTAGTGACTGGCCTCCAACTGGACTTGACTCCATTTACCACGACTCTTTGGGCCCGGCTATCCAGCCAGTTTCTAAGCCAACGAAGCGTGCGCCAGTCCAAGCCAAGAGCAGCCAGTTTCTTGAGGAGAATGCTGTGGGGAACGGTGTCAAAAGCCTTGCTGAAGTCAAGGTAGAGCACATCCACAGCCTTTCCCTCATCCACCCAGCGCGTCACTGTGTCATAGAAGGAGATCAGGTTCGTCAAGCAGGACCTGCCTTTCATAAACCCATGCTGACTGGGCCTGATCGCCTGCTTGCCCTGCAAGTGCTGCGTGATGACTCTCAAGATAATCTTCTCCATGAGCTTCCCTGGCACTGAGGTCAAACTGACAGGCCTATAGTTTCCCGGGTCAGTCCTCTGGCCCTTCTTGTAGATGGGCGTCACGTTTGCTAGCCGCCAGTCGCAGGGAGAAGGGGGGCCCTATGGCCCCCTGCTACCAAAACCTTGCCACGTAAACCCACTACACCAGGTCGGACCTGACACCGTGCAGGATACAGCTGCTCACCTGAAGAGTTTATTCAGATTGGGTACAGTTACATAGCACACCTGCAAGTATCATCGCATTATTGTCCTCTTTTGTAGTTTCAGGTAGGCAGTGATGAAATAGGAAGAACTCCTCTAAGGACTATGAAGAAGGACTTCAGAGCCTTGGGGAGACTGGTCAAGGGTTCGGGAGCACAAGTCGTGTTCTCCTCTATCCCTCCAGTTATAGGAAATAATGAGGGAGTGGACATGATGAGCCAGCGGGTTAATAATTGGCTCCGAGCCTGGTGTAACGGGCAGGGTTCTGTTTTGTTTTGTTTTTTGTTTTGACCTTGAGTCAATTTAGATGGGACCAAGCCTGCTGACAACAGACAGGAATAGGTCTTTTCACTGGCAGAAAAGGGTTTTAGGATGGCAGTTGGCAGGGTTCATGGACAGAGCTTTTAACTAGGTGTGGAGCGGGCAGGAGTGGAATTGAGGGCACCAGAAAGGAGCCTGGAGTAACATGCCAGTTCTTGTGGGTGAGGAATGTGCTAGCAAGACCTTGCAGTCTTGTGTCTCGGTGAAGGCTGAGGATGACACACCATTGTGCAGGAAGGACACGAGGGTTGGTGAGAGGTTGGTTCCTATGAAGACACTGAGTATGGTCGAGAGGGTATGAGGGCTTCTCCCTCCCAAAAGGTGGCCCAGCTGGTGGCCCAGGGTGCCAGAGCACTGGAACAGGCTGCCAAATGACTTCTCATCCCCACGTGTCCCTTGGGGACCCGCCACCTGCAGCCGTTCCCCATCAAGAGCAGACATCCCCACCCGAAACAATGTGTGGCACAGGCAGCGGGCAGCCAGAGGGGGCTGCGTTCACCCCCCCTTCCCCTAACCAATGCAGGAATAAGTGCAGACAGAGGCTTTGTGGGGTGGAAAAGTCAATTTAATACTGGGGTAATTGTGGCTGCCACCCTCAGCCCGTCCCCAAGTGAGGCCCCTCTCAGTCCTCGGGCCTGGCCTCGCGGCCCGCGTGGTCGCCAGACCCCGGTTCCTCCAGCTGGGCCCTTTGAATCCAGCGCATGTCCCCGATGTTGTCGTCCTCGCGGGACCGTAGCAGTCCGCGCCCATCGTCCCCCGAGTGCCAAGAAAAGCTTCGGCGAAGTTGTCGCTCCATGGCGGGGCTGCGCTCCGGGCGCCTGGGCGACACGCTGCGGGACCGATATCTGGAGGGGTTCCTCTGGCGCTGCCGCCGCCCCAGCTCCGCATTGTGCTCCGATCTTCTGCGGAGCCAGCGGGATAAGGCGTCCCGCTGGGCGGGCGGCACCACACGCACGATGGCCACGATGGGCCCGCGGCACATTGGGCAGCGGAGTCTGCCGGCAGCCCAGACGTGGATGCACTCCCGGCAGAAGGAGTGCCTGCACGGTGCGACGCGAGCCGGGTCGGTCATCTGGCCCAGGCAGATGGGGCACGTCTCGTCCCCGGGGGCCTCCTCTGGCTGCTCCTGCTGGGACCGGTTCATGCTGCTTGCAGCCGCCCTGGCGTGGGGATGGTCGTCCCCTGGGATCTCTCCTGGTGCCAGGCGCTTCTCAGCAGCCTGCGGTCCTCAGCACCTCCCTTGATGGTCACTGACGGGACCTCAGGGCCTCCTCTCGTGTCGCTGGCTGGACCTCGACGCGTCGCGTTCCACCAGCAGGACCACTACAGACAGAACCAGGCAGAAAATAGTCTATCAGCAACTATACATTAGCTTGCTAGGTTCACCCAGGTTGTCTACAGTACTGTAGCAGTGAACATTCTTAGTATGGATTACAAACATTGCTACTGGAGTGGCAAATATGCTCATGATAGGTTATGCTTCACAAGACTACACTTAGGACAGATGAGGTACATATCCGTATAGATATTTGATAACCTTACCGAAGGAGTTTGATGGATCGTGTGCAACAAAAAGGGCTTTGCGTGAGCTTCCAGCTACACCTCCGCCTCTCTCCTTCCAGCAATGGCACCTCGAAATCTCGAGTACCAGCAGCCGGACTGGACTCAGGCGCGACGCTCGGGGCTCTTATAGCCTGCCACCCTTTGTGAGGTCACAGGGTGACGGTGACTCTGTGGTGGCATCACAAGGGTCTGGGGGTGCCCCTGATGGCAGCGCTGACAGAGGGCACCTGCCTGTGGTGAGGAAGTGCTGAGGTGAGATGGCTGCTCCACGCTGACAGGAGCAATGTCTGCCAGGCTGGGGTCCAGGCCAGGAGGGCGGCCCGCGGCCTGGATCTGCCCCTGGGAGCCAGGGGCGTCCTGGCATTATCCCCCACATCCCCAGCGCTGTTGATAAAGAAGACCTGCTTTCTAATTTGCTACACAATATTGTTGGTGTGGGGAATTTTTTCTCTTTTTGATGTAAGGCAAGTTTGTGAAGATTGTGATGGTTGTAAAGGGAGAGTATATTGTGATTATTCTTAAATACGCTTTTCATAGAGGTGAGGGGGGGGATGTAGCGGGTTTGAACGGGTTCCTCTGTTGGTTGTGTATAATCTGATAGCAGCGTCCCAGCCCTGTCAGGAGGCAGCGTGCTTTAACAGTCAGGGGAGGAGCTGCTGTTCCCACTGAAGAAATTTCAGAATTCCCAGGACTGGGACTTCCATCCAGACCCTTTGGATGGGATTGACAGACTCTCAGCAAGGGTTCCCCTCTGCTGGGTTCCCCTAACACAGCAGAGGAAGTTTTCGAGAAAGGAAAGAAAATAGTCCAAATCCTTCTGAAAGCCGGTTTTGCCATAAAACAAAATACAGTCAAAGGACCTGCACGAGAGATCCAGTTTTTAGGAATAAAATGGCAAGATGGACGTCGTCAAATCCCAATGAATGTGATCAACAAAACAACAGCTATGTCTCCACCAACTAGCAAAAAAGAAACACAGACTTACCTAGGTGTTGTGGGGTTTTGGAGAATGCACATCCCAAACTACAGTCTGATTGGAAACCCGCTCTACCAAGTAACCCGTAAGAAGAATGAGTTTGAATGGAGCCCTGAGCAACGACAAGCCTTTGAACAAATCAAGCAGGAAATAGTCCATGCAGTAGCCCTTGGGCCAGTTCAAACAGGACCAGATGTAAAGAATGTGCTCTACACCGCAGCCGGGGAGAACGGCCCCACCTGGAGCCTCTGGCAGAAAGAACCTGGGGAAACTCGAGGTCGGCCCCTGGGGTTTTGGAGTCAGGGATACAGAGGATCTGAGGCCCGCTATACTCCAACTGAAAAGGAGATATTGGCAGCATATGAAGGAGTTCGATCTGCTTCAGAGGTGGTCGGTACTGAAGCGCAGCTCCTCCTAGCACCCCGATTGCCAGTACTAGGCTGGATGTTCAGAGGAAGGGTCTCCTCTACACATCATGCAACTGATGCTACATGGAGCAAGTGGGTTGCACTGATTACTCAGCGGGCTCACATAGGAAACCCCAGTCGCCCAGGAATCTTGGAAGTGATTATGGACTGGCCAGAAGGCAAATACTTTGGGATATCATCAGAGGAGGAGGTGGGTCGTGCTGAAGAAGCCCCACTGTACAACCAGTTACCAGAGAATGAGAAGAAATATGCCCCGTTCACTGATGGGTCCTGTCGTATTGTGGGGAAGCATCGCAGATGGAAGGCTGCTGTATGGAGTCCTACACGACGAGTTGCAGAAGCTGCTGAGGGAGAAGGTGAATCGAGTCAGTTTGCAGAAGTGAAGGCCATTCAGCTGGCTTTAGACATTGCTGAACGAGAAAAATGGCCAGTTCTCTATCTCTACACCGATTCACGGATGGTAGCAAATGCCCTGTGGGGATGGTTACAGCAATGGAAGCAAAACAACTGGCAGTGCAGGGGCAAACCCATTTGGGCTGCTGCATTGTGGCAAGATATTGCTGCTCGGATAGAGAACCTGGCTGTAAAGGTACGCCACGTAGATGCTCATGTGCCCAAGAATCGGGCTACTGAAGAACATCAAAACAACCAGCAGGTGGATCAGGTTGCTAAGATTGAAGTAGCTCAGGTGGACCTGGATTGGCAGCATAAGGCCATCAAGGTAGAGATGCAACGTACAGATGGGCTCGTGATCGAGGGGTGGACCTGACCATGGACGCTGTAGCACAGGTAATTCATGACTGTGAAACGTATGCTGCAATCAAGCAAGCCAAACGGTCAAAGCCTCTTTGGCATGGAGGACGATGGCTGAAATATAAATATGGAGAGGCCTGGCAGATTGATTACATCACACTCCCTCAAACTCGCAACGGCAAGCGCCATGTACTTCCAATGGTGGAAGCAAGCACTGGATGGCTGGAAACATATCCTGTGCCTCATGCCACCGCCCGGAACACTATTCTGGGCCTTGAAAAGCAAGTCCAAGGCAACATGGCACCCCAGAAAGAATAGAGTCAGACAATGGGACTCATTTCCAAAACAACCTTATAGACACTTGGGCCAAAGAGCACGGTATTGAGTGGGTGTATCACATCCCCCCCTATCATGCACCAGCCTCCGGGAAAGTTGAACGATACAATGGACTGTGAAAGACTACATTGAAAGCAATGGGCGCTGGGACATTCAAAAATTGGGATACACATTTGGCAAAAGCCACCCGGTTGGTCAATACTAGGGGATCTGCCAACCGAGCTGGACCTGCCCAATCAAATTAGTTACGTACTGTAGAAGGGGATAAAGTTCCGGTAGTGCATGTAAGAAATATGCTGGGTAAAACAGTCTGGGCTACTCCTGCCTCAGGAAAAGGCAAACCCATTTGTGGAATGGCTTTTGCTCAGGGACCTGGATACACTTGGTGCGTAATGCAAAAGAACGGAGAGGTCCGGTGTGTACCTCAAGGGGATTTAATACGAGGTGAGAATAGCTCATGAATTGAATTGTATCATGTTAATTACTATATAATACTGTATGTCATCACTACCATGACTACTATATACCCTAGATGAAAATGGTGACTGATTAGAATGTATGGGAAAGAGTGTAACCTGAGCATGACATAAATGGTATGGAATAAGGGGTGGATAGATGTCCTGGTTTCAGTTAGGACAGAGTTAATTTTCTTCCTAGTAGCTGGTAGAATGCTCTGTTTTGGCTTAGGATGAGAAGAGTGCTGATAACACCCCGATGGTTTAATTGTTGCAGAGCAGTGCTTCCACCAAGCCAAGGACGTCTCAGCTTCTTGCTCTGTCCTGCCAACAGGCAGGCTGGGGGTGCAGCAAGAGCTGGGAGGGGACAGACCCAGGACAGGTGACCCAAACTAGCCAAAGGGGTATTCCATAGCATCTGACGTCAGGCTAAACCATATTATAGGGGTGGCTAGCCGGGGGAGGGGTCCGGGACTGCTTGGGGTTAGGCTGGGCATCGGTCAGCGGGTGGTGAGCAATTGCATTGGGCATCACTTGTTTGTACACATTAGTAGTAGTAGTACTATTATCATCATTGTATTATTATTATTGTTATTATTATTATTATTGTTACTGTTATTGTTATTCTCCTGTCTTATTAAACTGTCTTTATCTCAACTCACGGGCTTCACTTTCCATTTCTCTCCCCTGTCCCAGAGAGGGAGGGGGGAGGGGGAGCGAACGGCTGTGTGGTGTTTAGCTGCCGGCCGGGTTAAACCATGACACCTGGGTGTGTGGCAGGAGGGGTTTGGTGACATGTTTTCCTGACCATGAAGGGTCGTGGCCCTTGCCTGGGTAGAAATCAGAGGCAGTAGCCATGTGCCTTGGGTGCACAGCAGCAAGGGCAGGGGAAGAGGGAGCTCTGCATTCACACACGCACAGGGAGCATCTGGCCACCTTGCTGTTCTTTGCTTGATAAGGCTGCATGTGTTTACAAACACCTCACCTCTTACTAGTTAGCTAAGGAGGCCTTGAACAGGGCAAGGGGGAAGTAATGATAATCAAAGGAGAAGAAAATAATATAAGATTTCAGAAAGTAAGGATTAAGACTTGAGACTTGAGAGGCTGGGGAGATGTGTATGCTGCTATCCAGTTGTGCCACGCTGTGCCACGGTGTGGGTAACAGTCTCTGGAGACGGGTGAGTGATGACAGGCAGTCTGGTGCCTCTCACAAGCTCCTATTTCAGCAGTCGATGAAACGAGCTTCTTTTTCACGGAATCACAGAATCACAGAATTTCTAGATTGGAAGAGACCTCAAGATCATCGAGCCCAACCTCTGACCTAACGCTAACAGTCCCCACTAAACCATATCCCTAAGCTCTACATCTAAACGTCTTTTCAAGACTTCCAGGGATGGTGACTCCACCACTTCCCTGGGCAGCCTGTTCCAATGTCTAACAACCCTTGCGGTAAAGAAGTTCTTCCTAAGATCCAACCTAAACCTCCCCTGGCTCAACATAAGCCCATTCCCCCTCGTCCTGTCACCAGGCACGTGGGAGAACAGAGCAACCCCCACCTCGCTACAGCCTCCTTTGAGGTACCTGCAGAGCGCGATAAGGTCGCCCCTGAGCCTCCTTTTCTCCAGGCTGAACAAGCCCAGCGCCCTCAGCCGCTCCTCATAGCACTTGTTCTCCAGGCCCCTCACCAGCTTCATCATCCTTCTCTGGACCCGCTCAAGCACCTCCATGTCCTTCTTGTAGCGAGGGGCCCAAAACTGAACACAGTACTCGAGGTGCGGCCTCACCAGAGCCGAGTACAGGGGGACGATCACCTCCCTAGCCCTGCTGGTCACACTGCTTCCTATGCAAGCCAGGATGCTGTTGGCCTTCTTGGCCACCTGAGCACACTGCTGGCTCATATTCAGCCGACTATCAACCATCACTCCCAGGTCCTTCTCTGCCTGGCAGCTCTCCAACCATTCCTCACCCAGCCTGGAGCTCTGCTTGGGGTTATTGCACCCCAGGTGGAGGACCCAGCACTTGGCCTTGTTGAACTTCATGCAGTTGACCTCAGCCCATCGCTGCAGCCTATCCAGATCCTCCTGCAGAGCCTTCCTACCCTCAAGCAGATCGACACACGCACCTAACTTGGTGTCATCTGCAAACTTACTGAGGGTGCACTCAATGCCCTCGTCCAGATCATCGATGAAGATATTAAAGAGGACCGGCCCCAGCACCGAGCCCTGGGGAACACCACTAGTGACTGGCCTCCAACTGGACTTGACTCCATTTACCACGACTCTTTGGGCCCGGCTATCCAGCCAGTTTCTAAGCCAACGAAGCGTGCGCCAGTCCAAGCCAAGAGCAGCCAGTTTCTTGAGGAGAATGCTGTGGGAAACGGTGTCAAAAGCCTTGCTGAAGTCAAGGTAGAGCACATCCACAGCCTTTCCCTCATCCACCCAGCGCGTCACTGTGTCATAGAAGGAGATCAGGTTCGTCAAGCAGGACCTGCCTTTCATAAACCCATGCTGACTGGGCCTGATCGCCTGCTTGCCCTGCAAGTGCTGCGTGATGACTCTCAAGATAATCTTCTCCATGAGCTTCCCTGGCACTGAGGTCAAACTGACAGGCCTATAGTTTCCCGGGTCAGTCCTCTGGCCCTTCTTGTAGATGGGCGTCACGTTTGCTAGCCGCCAGTCGCAGGGAGAAGGGGGGCCCTATGGCCCCCTGCTACCAAAACCTTGCCACGTAAACCCACTACACCAGGTCGGACCTGACACCGTGCAGGATACAGCTGCTCACCTGAAGAGTTTATTCAGATTGGGTACAGTTACATAGCACACCTGCAAGTATCATCGCATTATTGTCCTCTTTTGTAGTTTCAGGTAGGCAGTGATGAAATAGGAAGAACTCCTCTAAGGACTATGAAGAAGGACTTCAGAGCCTTGGGGAGACTGGTCAAGGGTTCGGGAGCACAAGTCGTGTTCTCCTCTATCCCTCCAGTTATAGGAAATAATGAGGGAGTGGACATGATGAGCCAGCGGGTTAATAATTGGCTCCGAGCCTGGTGTAACGGGCAGGGTTCTGTTTTGTTTTGTTTTTTGTTTTGACCTTGAGTCAATTTAGATGGGACCAAGCCTGCTGACAACAGACAGGAATAGGTCTTTTCACTGGCAGAAAAGGGTTTTAGGATGGCAGTTGACAGGGTTCATGGACAGAGCTTTTAACTAGGTGTGGAGCGGGCAGGAGTGGAATTGAGGGCACCAGAAAGGAGCCTGGAGTAACATGCCAGTTCTTGTGGGTGAGGAATGTGCTAGCAAGACCTTGCAGTCTTGTGTCTCGGTGAAGGCTGAGGATGACACACCATTGTGCAGGAAGGACACGAGGGTTGGTGAGAGGTTGGTTCCTATGAAGACACTGAGTATGGTCGAGAGGGTATGAGGGCTTCTCCCTCCCAAAAGGTGGCCCAGCTGGTGGCCCAGGGTGCCAGAGCACTGGAACAGGCTGCCAAATGACTTCTCATCCCCACGTGTCCCTTGGGGACCCGCCACCTGCAGCCGTTCCCCATCAAGAGCAGACATCCCCACCCGAAACAATGTGTGGCACAGGCAGCGGGCAGCCAGAGGGGGCTGCGTTCACCCCCCCTTCCCCTAACCAATGCAGGAATAAGTGCAGACAGAGGCTTTGTGGGGTGGAAAAGTCAATTTAATACTGGGGTAATTGTGGCTGCCACCCTCAGCCCGTCCCCAAGTGAGGCCCCTCTCAGTCCTCGGGCCTGGCCTCGCGGCCCGCGTGGTCGCCAGACCCCGGTTCCTCCAGCTGGGCCCTTTGAATCCAGCGCATGTCCCCGATGTTGTCGTCCTCGCGGGACCGTAGCAGTCCGCGCCCATCGTCCCCCGAGTGCCAAGAAAAGCTTCGGCGAAGTTGTCGCTCCATGGCGGGGCTGCGCTCCGGGCGCCTGGGCGACACGCTGCGGGACCGATATCTGGAGGGGTTCCTCTGGCGCTGCCGCCGCCCCAGCTCCGCATTGTGCTCCGATCTTCTGCGGAGCCAGCGGGATAAGGCGTCCCGCTGGGCGGGCGGCACCACACGCACGATGGCCACGATGGGCCCGCGGCACATTGGGCAGCGGAGTCTGCCGGCAGCCCAGACGTGGATGCACTCCCGGCAGAAGGAGTGCCTGCACGGTGCGACGCGAGCCGGGTCGGTCATCTGGCCCAGGCAGATGGGGCACGTCTCGTCCCCGGGGGCCTCCTCTGGCTGCTCCTGCTGGGACCGGTTCATGCTGCTTGCAGCCGCCCTGGCGTGGGGATGGTCGTCCCCTGGGATCTCTCCTGGTGCCAGGCGCTTCTCAGCAGCCTGCGGTCCTCAGCACCTCCCTTGATGGTCACTGACGGGACCTCAGGGCCTCCTCTCGTGTCGCTGGCTGGACCTCGACGCGTCGCGTTCCACCAGCAGGACCACTACAGACAGAACCAGGCAGAAAATAGTCTATCAGCAACTATACATTAGCTTGCTAGGTTCACCCAGGTTGTCTACAGTACTGTAGCAGTGAACATTCTTAGTATGGATTACAAACATTGCTACTGGAGTGGCAAATATGCTCATGATAGGTTATGCTTCACAAGACTACACTTAGGACAGATGAGGTACATATCCGTATAGATATTTGATAACCTTACCGAAGGAGTTTGATGGATCGTGTGCAACAAAAAGGGCTTCGCGTGAGCTTCCAGCTACACCTCCGCCTCTCTCCTTCCAGCAATGGCACCTCGAAATCTCGAGTACCAGCAGCCGGACTGGACTCAGGCGCGACGCTCGGGGCTCTTATAGCCTGCCACCCTTTGTGAGGTCACAGGGTGACGGTGACTCTGTGGTGGCATCACAAGGGTCTCGGGGTGCCCCTGATGGCAGCGCTGACAGAGGGCACCTGCCTGTGGTGAGGAAGTGCTGAGGTGAGATGGCTGCTCCACGCTGACAGGAGCAATGTCTGCCAGGCTGGGGTCCAGGCCAGGAGGGCGGCCCGCGGCCTGGATCTGCCCCTGGGAGCCAGGGGCGTCCTGGCATTATCCCCCACATCCCCAGCGCTGTTGATAAAGAAGACCTGCTTTCCAATTTGCTACACAATATTGTTGGTGTGGGGAATTTTTTCTCTTTTTGATGTAAGGCAAGTTTGTGAAGATTGTGATGGTTGTAAAGGGAGAGTATATTGTGATTATTCTTAAATACGCTTTTCATAGAGGTGAGGGGGGGGATGTAGCGGGTTTGAACGGGTTCCTCTGTTGGTTGTGTATAATCTGATAGCAGCGTCCCAGCCCTGTCAGGAGGCAGCGTGCTTTAACAGTCAGGGGAGGAGCTGCTGTTCCCACTGAAGAAATTTCAGAATTCCCAGGACTGGGACTTCCATCCAGACCCTTTGGATGGGATTGACAGACTCTCAGCAAGGGTTCCCCTCTGCTGGGTTCCCCTAACACAGCAGAGGAAGTTTTCGAGAAAGGAAAGAAAATAGTCCAAATCCTTCTGAAAGCCGGTTTTGCCATAAAACAAAATACAGTCAAAGGACCTGCACGAGAGATCCAGTTTTTAGGAATAAAATGGCAAGATGGACGTCGTCAAATCCCAATGAATGTGATCAACAAAACAACAGCTATGTCTCCACCAACTAGCAAAAAAGAAACACAGACTTACCTAGGTGTTGTGGGGTTTTGGAGAATGCACATCCCAAACTACAGTCTGATTGGAAACCCGCTCTACCAAGTAACCCGTAAGAAGAATGAGTTTGAATGGAGCCCTGAGCAACGACAAGCCTTTGAACAAATCAAGCAGGAAATAGTCCATGCAGTAGCCCTTGGGCCAGTTCAAACAGGACCAGATGTAAAGAATGTGCTCTACACCGCAGCCGGGGAGAACGGCCCCACCTGGAGCCTCTGGCAGAAAGAACCTGGGGAAACTCGAGGTCGGCCCCTGGGGTTTTGGAGTCAGGGATACAGAGGATCTGAGGCCCGCTATACTCCAACTGAAAAGGAGATATTGGCAGCATATGAAGGAGTTCGATCTGCTTCAGAGGTGGTCGGTACTGAAGCGCAGCTCCTCCTAGCACCCCGATTGCCAGTACTAGGCTGGATGTTCAGAGGAAGGGTCTCCTCTACACATCATGCAACTGATGCTACATGGAGCAAGTGGGTTGCACTGATTACTCAGCGGGCTCACATAGGAAACCCCAGTCGCCCAGGAATCTTGGAAGTGATTATGGACTGGCCAGAAGGCAAATACTTTGGGATATCATCAGAGGAGGAGGTGGGTCATGCTGAAGAAGCCCCACTGTACAACCAGTTACCAGAGAATGAGAAGAAATATGCCCCGTTCACTGATGGGTCCTGTCGTATTGTGGGGAAGCATCGCAGATGGAAGGCTGCTGTATGGAGTCCTACACGACGAGTTGCAGAAGCTGCTGAGGGAGAAGGTGAATCGAGTCAGTTTGCAGAAGTGAAGGCCATTCAGCTGGCTTTAGACATTGCTGAACGAGAAAAATGGCCAGTTCTCTATCTCTACACCGATTCACGGATGGTAGCAAATGCCCTGTGGGGATGGTTACAGCAATGGAAGCAAAACAACTGGCAGTGCAGGGGCAAACCCATTTGGGCTGCTGCATTGTGGCAAGATATTGCTGCTCGGATAGAGAACCTGGCTGTAAAGGTACGCCACGTAGATGCTCATGTGCCCAAGAATCGGGCTACTGAAGAACATCAAAACAACCAGCAGGTGGATCAGGTTGCTAAGATTGAAGTAGCTCAGGTGGACCTGGATTGGCAGCATAAGGCCATCAAGGTAGAGATGCAACGTACAGATGGGCTCGTGATCGAGGGGTGGACCTGACCATGGACGCTGTAGCACAGGTAATTCATGACTGTGAAACGTATGCTGCAATCAAGCAAGCCAAACGGTCAAAGCCTCTTTGGCATGGAGGACGATGGCTGAAATATAAATATGGAGAGGCCTGGCAGATTGATTACATCACACTCCCTCAAACTCGCAACGGCAAGCGCCATGTACTTCCAATGGTGGAAGCAAGCACTGGATGGCTGGAAACATATCCTGTGCCTCATGCCACCGCCCGGAACACTATTCTGGGCCTTGAAAAGCAAGTCCAAGGCAACATGGCACCCCAGAAAGAATAGAGTCAGACAATGGGACTCATTTCCAAAACAACCTTATAGACACTTGGGCCAAAGAGCACGGTATTGAGTGGGTGTATCACATCCCCCCCTATCATGCACCAGCCTCCGGGAAAGTTGAACGATACAATGGACTGTGAAAGACTACATTGAAAGCAATGGGCGCTGGGACATTCAAAAATTGGGATACACATTTGGCAAAAGCCACCCGGTTGGTCAATACTAGGGGATCTGCCAACCGAGCTGGACCTGCCCAATCAAATTAGTTACGTACTGTAGAAGGGGATAAAGTTCCGGTAGTGCATGTAAGAAATATGCTGGGTAAAACAGTCTGGGCTACTCCTGCCTCAGGAAAAGGCAAACCCATTTGTGGAATGGCTTTTGCTCAGGGACCTGGATACACTTGGTGCGTAATGCAAAAGAACGGAGAGGTCCGGTGTGTACCTCAAGGGGATTTAATACGAGGTGAGAATAGCTCATGAATTGAATTGTATCATGTTAATTACTATATAATACTGTATGTCATCACTACCATGACTACTATATACCCTAGATGAAAATGGTGACTGATTAGAATGTATGGGAAAGAGTGTAACCTGAGCATGGCATAAATGGTATGGAATAAGGGGTGGATAGATGTCCTGGTTTCAGTTAGGACAGAGTTAATTTTCTTCCTAGTAGCTGGTAGAATGCTCTGTTTTGGCTTAGGATGAGAAGAGTGCTGATAACACCCCGATGGTTTAATTGTTGCAGAGCAGTGCTTCCACCAAGCCAAGGACATCTCAGCTTCTTGCTCTGTCCTGCCAACAGGCAGGCTGGGGGTGCAGTAAGAGCTGGGAGGGGACAGACCCAGGACAGGTGACCCAAACTAGCCAAAGGGGTATTCCATAGCATCTGACGTCAGGCTAAACCATATTATAGGGGTGGCTAGCCGGGGGAGGGGGGCCGGGACTGCTTGGGGTTAGGCTGGGCATCGGTCAGCGGGTGGTGAGCAATTGCATTGGGCATCACTTGTTTGTACACATTAGTAGCAGTAGTACTATTATCATCATTGTATTATTATTATTGTTATTGTTATTATTATTGTTACTGTTATTGTTATTCTCCTGTCTTATTAAACTGTCTTTATCTCAACTCACGGGCTTCACTTTCCATTTCTCTCCCCTGTCCCAGAGAGGGAGGGGGAGCGAACGGCTGTGTGGTGTTTAGCTGCCGGCCGGGTTAAAGCATGACACCTGGGTGTTTGGCAGGAGGGGTTTGGTGACATGTTTTCCTGACCATGAAGGGTCGTGGCCCTTGCCTGGGTAGAAATCAGAGGCAGTAGCCATGTGCCTTGGGTGCACAGCAGCAAGGGCAGGGGAAGAGGGAGCTCTGCATTCACACACGCACAGGGAGCATCTGGCCACCTTGCTGTTCTTTGCTTGATAAGGCTGCATGTGTTTACAAACACCTCACCTCTTACTAGTTAGCTAAGGAGGCCTTGAACAGGGCAGGGGGAAGTAATGATAATCAAAGGAGAAGAAAATAATATAAGATTTCAGAAAGTAAGGATTAAGACTTGAGACTTGAGAGGCTGGGGAGATGTGTATGCTGCTATCCAGTTGTGCCACGCTGTGCCACGGTGTGGGTAACAGTCTCTGGAGACGGGTGAGTGATGACAGGCAGTCTGGTGCCTCTCACAAGCTCCTATTTCAGCAGTCGATGAAACGAGCTTCTTTTTCGCAGGGAGCATAAACCCACTCCGAAACAAAAAGCAGCCTGTCACTTCCCCAGTCCTGGAGAAGGGCCATCAGCACCTCGTCCAATGTGAGCCTCCCTCCCACACACAGGCTTCTCTAGCTTTGTAGTGGGGATGCCCTGGGAGCTGGAGGCAGGTGTTTCTCAGCCAGCATCTCTGGAACCACAGGGCTCTGTGGTTGTCCTGCCCCTGAAACCTCATTGTCTGGGAGCAGCAGTGAAAGGACTCAGCGTTTAGAAGTTATTTGGTGCATGAATTTTTACATAACTTACCTGTATGAACCAAGGGACCCTCACCACAGCCTCTTTTGGAGTTCAAGACGGGGAAGTTGGGGTTTGATATTTCCCTGGTATTTGGGGGTGGGATTGCTCAGTCCCACTTTGCTGCTTACTTGGGCTCTGTGAAGTCAGAGCTGGGCTTTTTTTGTAATGGGCAGGGGGAGCGTGCTCCAAATGCCTCTCCTTTCCCGCTCATCTTATGGGCCCAGGCAGAGGTGTCAGCAGCACCTTCAGCTTGTTCTGGCCAGAGTCCCTCGGACAGGCTGACGTACGTATGGCCCATCGAGTGACGGCAAAACAATTTCCCAACGTCCAATTCTATCGATAGGAGCAAGTCCCCCGAGGGGGTGAAATACAATTGCTGCAAACAAGGGCTCGCTTTGTGTGTGTGCATTACGTGGGCAAGCAAAGCTGGAGATGCTTTCCTTAACCCAGACCTGCTCTGCTCCATTTCTCCTGCTTGCGCTTATGCCAGCATCACCCTGCACATGGGTGCACATGCCGACCCTTCCCATGCTGCTGTAAACCAGATTTCATCTGTGTGGCACTTTTTTTTTTTTTTTTTAATTTGTATGAAGTCCATCATGATCAAGCTTAAGCTAAATTGAAGACAGGTTACTTTTCACACTGCTTTTGGATGGATTTAGAAGCACTAGAGCTAAGCCATCACAATCCCTCGTGAGCACAGTTTCACTGATAGAAAGATGTTTGGGTATTTTAACTACATTTATCAAAGCAGCCTACAGACACAGGCATGCTTGCATCAACATGACTATGCCCACCTAAATTGTTTTTAAACTGCTTGCAAAGGGGGCTGCTCTGGTTTGATTTAGCCTAGCTGGTTTTGATTTAGACAGGCAACTGTGGTTACTTATGCAAAGACAAGGCCTAAGAGAGCTCCCCACTCTTTCTGCCCGTGGCTAGGTACCAGAGTCCTACCCAAAGTCCTCTCCCAGCAGAAATCCCACAGCTGGTGTCTGTCCTACCTATTGCTCCTGGTTCCTGGGGCCTGGTGCCCCTTGCCATTGCACTGACCAAGAGGAGCACATCACAGAAACTGGAAACCTGGGTCTGACACTGTGCTTTAGCAGTTAATGGAGCCACTGGCACGTTACCCCTCATGAAGCAGCGTGTTTCTCTTCTCTCAGAAGCTTCCTTATGTACAGACATTTATTTCCATCAAATGGAAAAATTGGTCACATATCTATGTCCCCTGCTGAAACAAACTGGATGTGAAAGCTCTTCATTCAAAGGAATAATAGGGAAAATGCCACTGTGACCTTTCTGAATAAATGGATTTCCTGCTAATGACCTCGTATCCCCCTTCCTCCCATAACACATCTCGGGACCTGTCAGGTTGATCTTCTTCATTTTGTGCTGGAGGATGCTTGGTCCTCCAGGTCCCACCTGCTATCTGAAATCTCAGTGGTTATAAATCTTTAGCAGAGGCAGTTTTTCTCCCAGGTGTTTCTTGACCAAATGAATTAAGGTGGTATGCACAGGGGAAACAAGAAAAAACACTGAGCTTAAAAGAATCTGTCTGTTTCACAGCTGATGAATTCTTACTTGCAGTATCTCCAGCTGACATTATCTCACTAGTTCCCTGTGTCTCCAGAGTATTTGAGGGAGAAAAACAATTTGGCGAGTCCAGAAAAAAAAATGTCCTCCAACCTAATTTATTTTGCTTTTGCAGGTCACCCTTAATCTCTGCCAGGGTGGAAATTACTTTTCCTTTCTTGTATTTTCATTTTTTTTTTCTTACTGTATTTCTTTGTGGTCTTTGGTTCTTCCACCATGTTCTGCTTTGTTTCTGCTGCTGGCAATGGGAATGATTTAAAAATGCCTGTTTTGAAAGAGGTGGTTTCCAAATGAAATCACTCCCCAGGGCTCCTAGCAGCTGCAGGGGCAAGTGCCATAAATGCAGTTTTAAGACCAGTGGGTGAAGGCAGTTGTAAATAACAGTGCTAGCTGTGTCAAGTATCGAACAGGTTTCCGTGGGAAGGGTTTCCAAGAAGCTGTGCGTCCCGGGAGGCAGCCTGTGAAGAACTACTGATGTCTGAGGCAATCAGATACCCTGTGCCATGGGACTGACTGGTCACAGCTCAACAGGGAGAGACCCACATGAGGTGCCTGAGATCAGGGGGAGCCCAGGTCCTTGAAGCTTTCCTGGGGAGAAGAGGTGCCAGGAGCCAGACCAGTGCTGAGCACTGAGCCTCCTCGGGGAGGAAGGAAGGAGTAGAAGCAAGAGTGGCCACAGCACAGGCTGGCAGGACCCCTAAGAGGGCCATGCTTCCGAGTGAGCCCCAAAAAGCAATGCCTGCCAGACCTGCCGTGCTGGCCAGCGTCGCTTCCCTTGGAGCTGGTGGGCTGCTGGCCTCAGCCAGAGCCAGGCAGCCTAACAGCTCGTAGCAGCTCTTTTCAGGGAGTGCAGCCCTCTTCCTCTTTGCAAATTATCCTCGAGTGATTATACCTCTGCTTATTTTACAATTATTGTGCTAATGATTTTTGCAAATGAATTTTAAACCAGGAGATGGCTAGCCTGATTATCTGGCTGCTTTTACTGCTGTCACTGCATCCAGTGTCTGTTATGCAGAAAACACTCTTCGCACTTGTGTTTACTCACCCAGATTATACGGTGGGGTTGGGCTCTTTCTCTGGATAGCTCCCAAGCCACCAAAAGCTTTGGAGGTGGCAGCCCAAACGCTTCAGATGCAAATACTCAAGCCAGCGAGTATTTGTCTGAGTATCTGCCAAGCTCCCATTTTCTGTGAACATGCTGGCGAATCAAAATTTAGTCTCATGAATGTTTATGGACAACAACCAAGAGAACAGCTCCAAATCCCATCGTTCCAAGCAAATCCTGCTTCTCCTCTACGGCACGTTCCCAAATTCATTTGGGCTCACCCGTCCGTACCTCCTTCTAGCCAAGTATGAAATATCTCCAGCCTCTCTTCTTCTCTTGATCCCATTTCCCTTCCTTTTGGGAAAGAAAGGGGTTGCTTGTGTCAGGCTGAAATTCACGCTCCCCGGTGTCTTTGATACCGGCTGCCTGCTTCTGCCTCTAACTTGGACAACTAACCCTTTGCAGAAAATGTGTTGCTTTCAAACTCATTTTTTATCCCTTCAGTGGAAATGGCTGCTTTGCGGCCTGTTTGCTCTCCAGGCCAGCAGTGCATGAGGTGGGGAGATGGTTTATTGTGCTTCCAGGGAAAGGGCTGCGTGACTTTGCCTACAGCACCCGGTGGTTGCAGTTGAGCCACCACTGCTCTCAGCTGGTCCTCAGCTGGGGCTGCGTGGGAAGCCCTAAAAGCACCTTTGGACTGCAAGGTGGGTAGTGCTATCTGTCTCTGTAGATGGGTTTTCATTCCTTTCTGCAAGTGAAGGCCGGGGCTTTGCTACGGGCTGCCCACTGACTGCCATTTGCAGGTAAGTGCTCTAATTTGGTTTGCTCAGCCAAGGTAAATCCAACCTGGTCACACCCTGTTACATTCAGAAAACTCCTTCCCAGCATGAGCCTCATGACTGGTACAAAGCAAGCTCAGGCCAGAGCTGAGCCTCCTGCCATGACCAGCACCCTCCCTGCTGAGCCCACACACCGCCCAGGAGATGGAATTCACCAGGGGCTGCCAAGAAGCCCTCTGAAAGACTGAGAGCCTGGGTCACAGGGGCAAAACACCCCATCCTCCCTGATGGCTTTTGGCAGCAGGCCCTTGGCCAGAGCTCCTACCCATGCCCTTGGAGCCTCGTCTTTCCCAGCACCCGGTGTTTTTCCAGTGGCTCCGGGTGCCCCCCCGGCCGCGACATGCCTGGTGTTGATTTGACTGGACGTGAGCGCAAAGCTCATTAAGGGCTCATCAATACGGACGATGAGGAGCTGTGTGGGGCGAGGCTGATAGCTCCCCTCTGTGCACAGCAGTGGGTCACTACCTGCTTCCCCGGGCTGGTGGCTTCTTGAGAGGCTCCGTGAGGACCCGGTGGGCATCCGGAGGTAGGTGGGACAGCAGGACCTGGGTGTGGGAGTGTGGAGGTTGGGGAAGGGACCATGGCCATGCAGCAGCATCACTGGGGAAGGGCAGCTGCGGGCATTGAGCTCTGCTCCATACACCTTGGTTCAGACGTGGGGCTGAGGGAGCACTGCCTGGAGGAAGAGAGCTGCAGCCTGCCCTCCAGGGCTCCTCAGCTGGCTGGTGACCATGCTGCGACTCCACCAGTGTCTGGTGGACACCTCCAACACGCTTAACTTGGGTTCTCCTCGCTGTATTTCCCTCCCTCCCAGAGAAGCTCTACCATAGCTTGAGGAGAATGATAATAAACCTGAAGTCAGGTAGCTGCACGTGTGCTTTCTTCTTGAAGAATTTAATGGCCACAGGGAATGAATGACCAATGTCCTTACACTGGGACAGAGCTCCCGTGCTGCTATGTCCTGGGGATACAGCAAGTGACCACCGTGCCCGGCCCCTGCAGTCCCGGGCTGTGGGGGAATCCCTTTCATCTCCTCCTGCAATAAAGGCTGAGCCTGGCCCCAGAGGTTTGGGACCTGAACCCCACTATGGCCAGCCAAGGCACGCAGTGACAGCCTTTCCTTCCCCAGCCTTATCTCCTGGTATCACAAGCCCTGGGGGAAGAGCTGGTCATTCTGCACCACTGTATAGCACAAGGTGTAGGGAGAGGAGGAGGAAGCTCTGAGTGTTATAGCAGTAGGAATTATAATGCCCAGCCAGCTGCAGGCTGATCCTAGACAGCAGGGGATGATGGCCTTGCTGGGTTTGTGAGCACATTTTCTGGGCAGCTTCCAGGAAAAACGCAGTCAAAGGGCTGCCAGATAGCAGTCCTCATGTGTGGCTCCTGCAGAGGGGGCTGCCTCTGCCATTCTCTGTTTTCCAGCCCCAAAAAGCACATGAACAAACTGAGCCTCACAGCAGCCGCGGGGCTCTGGGCCACGATTATCTCTCTGTTCATGGGGAAGGAGAACAAAGAGTTTGGCATCTGAAAGTGGGACACAGATTTCCTCTCCAGCGTGGCTGCGCTGCAGCAGGAGAAGGCTGCTGTCCTCTTTGTGAGGGAGGCTATGCTCTTTCTCAGAGCTGCGTGCCCAAGTGATGCTGGACAGTTTCACAGGGGCTACATTTTGAAAGATCCTGGCCTGGATGGGTCTCGTGGAAATGTGATGAAGTGCTTGGCAGCTGCCACGTCTCCTCCTCCCACCCTTGCCTATCTCCCCACCATGCTCTCAGATGAGTGTAGCAAAGGCTTTTGGGGCAGGGCAGGGTTTTTACCTGCTCACCCCTCTCCACAAGCAGTGGGTGCTGTCCTCGTCCCTGCCTTTATGGACAGGCCATGCCCCACCTGGGAGCTTCCCAGCTGATGGGGACATGCAGTGCCAGACCTTTACTCCTCAGCCGCACAAGGAGAGGACAGATTGCTCCCCTGACAGGCTGGAAATGTGGGGGCGGGCTCTGGTCACCCTCACATGTTTCTGCTCTTTGTGTTTCCTTGTCATTTCTTTCTTCTTTATTCATCTTTTCGTTATTAAATTGTGACAATGAAGTCCAGGGTGACCTTTTCAAGTGAAGGTCAATGCTTCCAGCTGCAAGACCAATTTCACCCAGAGCTCTGCTCAGTGACTTCATTAAAAAGAAAAAAAAAAAAAGAATGAAGGAAAGAAAACCAAAAAATAGTATCCCAGCAAATAACCACTGAAATTACCTGAAATGTCTCTGGGGATTTATGAAATCCATTTCTACGCATATGAAGTTATTATTTCCCCCCCATGCACAGGGCAGCCGTGCCTTTCACAGCAGGTGTGACTCCTGGTGAGATGGGGAAACACCTCTCTGAAGGCTGCAGCTCAGGGCTGGAGCTAAAATCATTGCTTAGAGGCACGGTTTGGGCTGAGGGAGGGGACAGAAGGAGCTATGGGTGCTGTGACACCACAGCCCCTCTCTAGGAGAGGGAGGGGGCAGTGGTGGTGGTGCTTGGGCATGGTGCTTGGCTGTCCGGAGACAGGAACAGGAATAGGGCTAAAAATGTCTGAATTGCTCCAAGCAGAGAAAAAATAAATAAATAAATAAAAAATATATCAAAACTGTATAAACTTCCAGTTTTGTGAAATTGGCATCCCAGTGTGCCAGCTTGCACTGTGTAAGAAAAGGAAAACGCTTCCTAATTTAATCAGCACATTTTAAATAGGCAGAAATGGGCCTTTAATCTTTTTAATGCTGTAGCTTCGCTGAGGCGGGTGGAGGCAGGGGTGCCTTTAAGCCCCTTGTCTGTCTTTCCCAATCTGGAAGCCAGATTCTCCAGGGGCTGGAGGATCTGCTTGCTGCCTGCTTGGAGGCTGCCACCGTGGCTGTGCGACGTGGCCACCCAGGTTGGGTCTGGATGGCCAGCAGGAGCTGAGGGGTCCCCACGAGGTCCCGGTCCCCAGCAGACACATGCCACTCATCCCCTCTTCGCAGCTGGGGCAGATCCTCAAGCAAGGTTGCTAAAACTGCTCGGTGCTGCTAGGGAAAAGTGTGTTGCTTGTGTCATTTGGTTGTCTTTTAAAAATAAGGCACAAAAAACATCCTTTCCTTAGTGGCACCAGGTAGCCCAAGCCACCCAAGGTGACTGTAGGTGGAAGCAAGGGCAGGAATGGGGGATAGGGTCTGACCCTGCTTTCCCTGTGGGAAGAGGAGCTAGAGGAGGTTTAAATTAGCATCCAGAGCTGGGCTGGAGGTTGCAAGAGCTGACCCAGCTCTTCCTGCTTATGTAATGTAAAAATAAAGGTGTCACTTGACAGAGTGACCAGGCAGAGGGCTGGAGCCAAAGCCAGCAGCTCCATGGTTCTTCACTTGTATTTTCAGGACCATGAGGGACTCCCAGCACTCCCCCAGGCCTGCAGCACAGGGCAGTGAAACATTTTCTGTCTCCCGTTGACATCCTGATTGCTCAGTGGCTCCCAAAACACAGCCCACAACCCCATCGCCTCCTCTCTCTGCTGGAGGGGGTCATGGCATGGTGCCATCTGGGGCTGTCGGGTGTCACTTGGGTCACACACAGCTGCTGGCAGAGCAGGGAGGGTGGGCCACAGCCATGGTGCAGACCTGGACATCAACAGCCCAAACCTCGTGCAGGAGGCTGTGAAAGAGGCATGGAGGTGGCTTTTTCAGCCTTCTTCAGAAGCAGCAGGCATTGCCAAGTCAGGAGACATGATACTGAGCAGGGGGCATTTTGGAGAACGGTACCAGACACCTCCCCTGCACATCCTGCCTGCTCAAGGGCAGACCTGGGTTCCTGGGGGGCTTTTTTCCAGTCCTGCCAGTTTTTGAATATCTCTTAAACCATGCAGCACTCTCCCTTCTCCTTTCTGTCAGATCATTTTTGGGGGCGATGGGAGAGGAGAATTCCTACCCCAAATCCCCAAATTCCTGTGTGATTGCAGCTTTCAGATTTATGTTCCCCAAACCGGTGCTGTTTTTCTCCTCTACTCTTTCTAAAGATGCTTGCCATGCAAATGGTGTTTTTGCTCATAAACTTCAGCATCACCTAACATAAACAGCCTGGCAATCTTGCTGTGAGGATTTTGGCCAAACCCAGTTGCAAAACCTTCACTGCGCTAGCTCTTGGCACTCACCCGGCCACAGACTGGTATTTGACCCCAAAGCCCTGTAGATCCGATGTGCAGATCTGTCCCCGTGCCCCCAGAGCAGCTCAGTCACGCCAGGGCTTTCGGAGATGCAGGAAGCCCAAGCATATGCTGCTGCCACAGCCAGCCGAAAATCAGCACAGGGCCTGCCGTGGCCTGATCAGCTGGTCACGGCTCCAAACAAGAAGCAAGAGCCTTGGGGCTACTTGGCTGTCATTAAAATGGTGTGGATGGAAGGAAAAGTCTAATTGACTGAACAACAGCCTGTGCCGTGTAATTAAACTAATTGTGGCTCTACCTGCATGGGTCAGAAGTGATTTGTGTGGCTGTTACGGCCCTGACAAATAAGAAGTGGGGCGGTGTGAAGGCATTTTTTTTTTTAACACGCGTTTCCACAAGTGGTTATGCTGTTTCATTTCAGGCAATTTTACGCCCTTGAAATTTTGGTTTCTGTCAAATTTGAGGAGACTGTTAATATTTCACACTGAAGCAGGGGAAAGCAGAAAGGTCACCGTTGTTAGCGGTTTCAGGTTGCAGCATTCTGAGCAGAGGTAATATATTTTCAGGGCTATTTTCTTATTTTCTCTGAAACTCTTCAAAAATGAGATAAAGGACTGTTTCCAGAAGGCATTGCAGCCTGTCTCTGCACCCACTGGAGACCATGCCGTTGTTCCTATTGACCTGACCAGCAGAACACCAGGCCTTCTGTAGGACTCTCAGACTCAGGTCACTGCTTTGCTGCCAGGGATTTATGACCCCAGCTTTTAATGATTATTTTGAAAGCCTTAGCTTCAGTTTATGATGTGTTTGGAAGAAGCTGAATGAGAAACCTGCTGCACAGTCATGTTTTGACCTCAGACTTTTCGACCTTGTTTTCAAGGCCTTGCCGAGCACTGACCACCTCCAGCTGGTAACTCTGCTCTTATTGATTATCATTCTCAGTCCTTCGGGCTTTTTGCTGTGCCCAAAGCACCGTGTGCTTTTCAGAACAAATAATGTGACATGACAGAGAGCCGCTGCACCCACTCTGTTTTCTCCAGGCTTTCATCACAGGGCAGAGGCTTGTACTTGTGCTGAGGATACCACGTAGCCAAACGTGGTATCTTGTCCTGGTAGGACCACTTCTCTGGTGTGTGAGCTCACGTCCCAGCACAAGAGTCAAACGCTGTGCCTAGGAGCAACCAATACCTGTGCCTAGGAGCAAATCCAATACCTGGATTTTTCCTGCTCAGAGGTGCATGTATGCATGGGAAGGGCATCGCGTGGCCAGGCTGCAGGACACATGTGGACCCTGCCACCATAGCTGGTGGGCAGATCTCACGGGACACCACAGCTCTGCGGGGCATCAGACTGCTCTTCTCAGCACCTCTCAGTCCTGAACAAGGTTGCTTTTTAAGACTTCTGTGCTTTACTTGAGTACTGATGGTTGGAGAGATTCTGAGACACCTGAGAGCAGATGTATGGGAACCGGAGAGATGGTCATCCACAGCCTGGAGGCTTTCTGGAGATTTCTCAAGAGAGGTTACATGTCCTATTGCTCACCCCCCTCAATGATATCACCTGTGTGCTGAGGAGAGGGACGGTTGGAAAAGGACACGTCCCAAGGCTAAATGTCTCTCTGATGGATGTCTCTGACAGATCTCTCTCTGACAGATGAAAAATCTATCAGACTCGATTAAATCTTAAAGTGCAGGTGCAAAACCTAGCTTGGGAAGCTGGATACACTGTGAGAAACACCATCTCAAACTTCTCGTGCTCCTGTACACTTTGCCTAATTATCCATCACTATAAGAGGCAGGACAGTAGGTAAGATGGACTGTCAGTGGGTCCATTTCACTGTTTTTCTGCTAGGTCTCTTGGCTATGGAGAAACATTATAAATCTAGTTAGAGTCTGGCAGAATTTATTCGTTCTGAGCTTTTGATGAAGGAAATCACTTCTCAGGTTAGAAGAAACTGCCAGTATGGTCTGCTGCCCCTCTAACGTCCTAGCCCCAAGCATATGAAGTATGGATCTAGTAAAAGTATTGCTCCAGCACTCTGGCAGCGAAAACATAGTGAAAGAGCACAGGAAGAGCAAGATTTAAGAGATATATATTTATCTCATACATATAAATATATAAGATAACAACTTACCTACTGCTTTTTTTTTTTTTTTTTCTTTTTTTGGTCTCAGAAAAAGAAAAAGAAAAAAAGAGTCAAAATGGCTTCTGCTGAGCCTAATTTGTTATGTCTCCAGGCATAGCTAATTATCCTGACTTAGCCCAGCTCTGAATTCTTCCCAGGGGTTTTGGTGCTATTTCTTCTGTTTTGATTTATAAATTGTCTTTATTTTACCTTCCTCCTACATGCTCTGTATAATCTTTGTGCTCTCTGCCTCACTGAGGAGACGGGAGTTGGTGTGACAGTGCTATCACAAAGTGTAGGATGGGAAGAGGATCCATTAACTGAAGCCTTTGTGTCGGGTGTCCAGAAATGCTTTCTTCTGGTATCTGCGTCATGGGCTATTTGAAACTGTCTCTTCTCCCCAGGAGGCTTCTGTGTGCTGTCATTTACTGCTGGGCTTACCTGCAACCATCCTCGGGCTAAAGGAGTTGTGTGGCTCTGGGCTGGCTTTGAAGCTCTGAGGGCTTTGGCTTGCAGCCTTTATTCTGCAGCAAGGAGTATTCTGGCTTCTCTGTTGACGTAGCAGAATAAATTATAGTTATTTTCTGGCTCAGCCATACTCTTTGCAATTGGCAGTTTTTCTAACCTCTGTGACAAATTCTGTGGAGGAAGGAAATCCATCTGCTGTAGTCGTGGGGCATCACTTCTAGTAAGCAGGATCTGATGCTGCTGTTCAGCCTGGCTGGGAGGGTGTCTGTTCAGAAAGCTTTAGAAACACCTGTTAGTGAGTACTCACAAGTATCCTGTGGGGCAAGTGGGTACTCTTTGCTTACTAGATGAGACTGGCAAGTATAAGTAGCTCAAGTAAGGCCAGCTTTGACTACTAGACTATGCCACCTCTTCATAGTATGCTTTTGTTTCCTGATAGACCCACCTGACATTTATTTCTGATCTGTGTATCTGGCAAGGTTTTTGTCAACAGAATTTTTCTGGGAGACTGTAGCACTGGCTACTGTGATGGCCCCTGCTGGATATTCACTTGTGAAGTGAATATATAATATTCACTTTTACGGAAAATGGCCTGGGTGAGAGCCAAGGCCATGCTGGCCCCAGGCCCCATCTTCTGCTCTGGCCAAGGGCAGATGCTGAGGGGAAAGGAAACAACCAGGAGAAGTACGGAGCAGTGCTTCCCTAGAAGAGCCCCTCAGCCTCCAGCAGCTTGTAGCTCAGGGATTTCCCGAACTGAGGTGGTAACTCCTCAGTTCTGGTGAAAATCCTGGTGGATTCTACTCATGACCATCGCCTGATCATCGTCTGGTGAGTGCAACATCACATGCATCAGGGTGTAGAAGGAGGCACTGAACAGACCAGGGATTTCCTTGCCGGGTATTGCAGTGATTATGGCTGAGTCGCTGCCACCTTGTGCAGCCCAAAATAGATCCCTCTGCCATGCTCCAAGGAGCTGGGGAGTGTGTAGGTGCTGCAAAGGCTGCTCTCTCCCTCAGCTGGGCATCTCTGCCCTGTCTGGGCCTCAAAAACCTGCATGGCTGCTGATTTGGCATGTAGGCCCTGGGCCCTGCTTGGACATCCTGTTGGGGTGCACATCACAGCTCCAAAGGCCTGCTTAGATGCCTTCAGGGTACTTCCACAAAGTACTCATGAAAATCCCTCTTTTAGGGCAATGAGTAGAAAAGCAGCATGTGTCCATAGTGGAGGTGCTGTTGCAAAGCTACATGGTTACAGCCATGCATGGATGGCTGGGCCACACCATCTCAGGTGGCTTTGTGTACTCAGGTTTGGGTCCTGGACATGGGGGATGTGGTACTTCTGGTGTGCCCTTCTGTCCACTGTCTCATGGACATGCCAGATATACTTCTCTGCCTGGACTGCTGGGGTGTCCCCACATGCACACTGGTCCCAGAGCTTTTCACAGAGCAAGTGTTGGGATGAGGAGGAGATGAGAGGTGAGAGGTGTGCTATATGCTGATAACAACCAGGTCTGAGCCCGTTGTTAGCAGTCTGTGTGACCATGGCTCCTCAGTAGAGCAAAATTTCCCTCCTGGTTGCCTCTGATGAAAGCAGAGAGGCATGCCGAGGCTGCCCTGATGTGTATGAGCCTCACAGGTCCACGTCAGCCCAGTGAGGTTCTCCCTTGAGCCTGACACACTAACTGGGTAATTGTTGTTTTCCTTTCTCATCAGATTTGCCCAGCACTGCCCGTTTCATCCAAGCTTGGCCAGGACCAAGGCTGCCCTTTCTGCTCCTTCAGCCCCTGAGCAAGAGCAGCCGTACATCTGAATCACCATGGGCAAGATGGACAACACCTCCGTGGAGCTGAGCTCTCCCTCTGAGGTGAAGCAGGCAGCCCTGGAGGAGTCAGAGCCCATCGCCCCTGAAGCTGTGAGCACCAAGAAGAAGAAGGAGATCCCAGACAGGGGCTCCTGGAAGGGGAGATTTGACTTCTTGCTGTCCTGCGTGGGCTATGCCATTGGGCTGGGCAATGTCTGGCGCTTCCCCTATCTCTGTGGCAAGAATGGAGGAGGTGAGAGAAACACACCTCTGAGCAGCCTTGTCCCCTGGATGGGCTCTGGCTTGGTGTGGGTCTGTACAAATGGCTGGTGGGCATGTGGAAACAGCACTGGGTTAGAAATCAAGAGAGATGGGAGGTCAGCTCCCACCCCAGCTACAGACTTTCTCCATGACCTGGATCAAGTCATTAAACACTCCCTTGTGTCTCAGCTTGCCTATGTAAAATCATGCTGTTCCTTCAGCCTCAGCATGGAGATGCTTTGGGGGGGATGGGAATATGTGCTGCTTTCACATCCATAGAGCAGACAGTCTTTTCTTCTCCTCCCCCATGCCCATCTCTCTCAGTGTTTTTGTCTATTAGTAAAATAGACTTCCCTTCCTCTTTAACATGCTGCTCACCTCCTTGGGCCATTCCTCAGACTTCTCCACAAATCTGAACTCCTCCACCTCACCTTGCAGGCTGTACGTATAATTATATCATCATGTTAGCCTTCCCGTGTTGGTGTTGCTTCCTTCTTAGCTCTTGGTTGCCCGGAGTCCTCATCCCCAGGGTCATGTTTATTTGTGCTGCTCTGAGGGTCTCCTCATTTATCTTCTCCTCACCTTTTTTCTTTTCTTTTTGCCTCAAATTTTATTTTCAAAACCTGCTTCATCCCTGGTTCTCATGAATTCTGATGTCTCCAGCCCACCCCTGCTGTTCCTGGCATAGGGAGTGTAGGTGGACCTTCTTCCCTCCTGGGAACCTGCAGTGGTCTGCCTGTGTAACTGCGTGGCTCTTAGGGGAATCACGGCCCTTTATCTGAAGCCTGTGGAGTGAGTCCCAGTGGGAGACCGGGCAGTATTCCATTTTGAAAAGGTGATCTTGGTTTTGGTGTGTCATTTCGTAGGGATGCACAAGTGAGTGGCTGAGCTGAATGAGGTTTGTGGGCATCAGCCAGGTCTATGCAGGGGAGCCATGGTGCAGGTTTCCTGTGTTTATCCATCCATGCTCTGGCACGAGGCTGTGGTGCCCACCCTCATACAAAGCTAGCCCAGTCTTTGCCCTGTGATGGTTGCATGATCTCAAACACACCGTATCTATGCTGCCCGTCTCTTTGCATTTAAAAGTTAGGATGGCGATACCTATAATTAGGTGAGAGGTTTCTCTGAGCTTAAATCAATACAATTTATAAAGCCAGCTGAGATCCTAAGAGGGATGGTGCAGCAGAGGTGCGGACTGCTGTAATTAGTGCCAGCAAAGTGGGGTAACCTCTGACCTGGCAGCTGCAGGCATGCTGAGGGACCAGCCAGCTGCCAGCAAAAATGCTGTGAAACGGGGGAATCGGTACCTCTGCTCTCATGCCTCGCCTCACCTGCTGGGTTGTGCGGCTGGTGGCAGCCTGTGCTGCCTGTTCCTCCAGCTCCATCCCACTCTGGCTGTGCCCACAGCTGGCAACAAGGAGCAGAGAGCAGCTGATGCCTGGAAGAGGCAGAAGTGACGCACACAGGCGTCAGCGGTCCCCGGTGGGGAGCAGTGAGGAAGGGTCACGCTGCATCTGATGGCAAGCCAGTGGGCAGCGCCTGGGCATGGCTCCAGCAGAGCAGACAGAGGGTAGGATGCTAATTGTGGCATCCTGCATGTGTGCTGTGTAGGGCACAGGCTGCTTCCATCACACACAGGACAATAGGACTGGATGGAAATGTCATCTTACTGCCATCACGTTGTATCAGCTCGTGGCTGATTTGCTCTGCATTGTAAATGGGCACGCAGTTAGGGGATATTCACCCTGGGTATGGCAGCCCCATACAAGCCCCATCCTCTGCATGGAGCAGGCTTCATCCAGAGAGATGCCCGGGCTCCCTGCTGGCTCTGCGCGCAGGTAGATGAGCCCAGCGATGACTAATGCTCAGCTCCATGCAGTCCTTCTGATGTCAAAAGGATTTTACCGGACTCTAAATCGACTCTAAATGTGGCTCAGTAGGTACTAAAAATTGTCTGTGAGATCCTGAGTTTGAATAACTTGAGAGAGGAACGTTTCTTTAAATAAGCATCATGCACTTCTCATTTACACTTTGAGATGCCAAGAAAAGGCACATAACAGCTTGTAATGCTCAACTTCTGATTCGTGGGCAGTGTTCACTGGCTTAGAGATTAATTGTTATTCCTTGCTGTATGGCATTAGGAGCTGGAGACTGCAGATAGATGTGGGGCTGCATAGTGAGGCACCGGCATGCAGATTTTAGGTAAAATTTTCCAGACTGATTTCCCCTCTGGCTGTACAGCCCCTTGGGGGTGTTATCAGTGCCTGCTGGGGAACCTGATCCTGCAGAGTAGCACTGTTGCCAACAGCCCTCAGTTTAAGCCTGTAGTCTGGCTTGTAGATTTTCCCCAATTCTAGAAGATTTTTGGTCAAGCCAGGATAACTGACCTGGGTCCAAAAGTTTGTCTGTTTCTGTTTGGTTGGTTGGTTTGTTGGTTTCGTTTATTTTCTCTCTCAGTAGTCTAATAAAACCTTTTACAAATCCCCCTGGCCTGCTGCAGATGAAAAATGCAGGACCAGGCAGTGGCCAGATTTCATCAGCTGCTTGCACAGAAGTGAGCCAGACACTGTGTCCACTGATAAGCCCAATCCCCAGGCTCTACAACGGTACCAAGGCAGCATCCATGGCCTGGCTTCTTGCGGAGCTCCTGGGGCTGGACCTGTCCCACGGGTAGGATGCTGTGTGGGCAGCACTCCTGCTGCCATGCTCAGAGCTGTTGGCTCCTCCTCGCCAAGCTGCTGTCGGAGCCGAGAGCCTGTGCTTGCATGCCAGCTTGCAGTTCAGGCTGAGGACATTGAGCTGCTGGCCTGCAGCGTTTCATCCCCACCACCCGCTGCCAGCTCTGCTTGCATGGTGGCCCCTGCCGAGTCCCACGCCGGGTGCTGGCACCGGGCTCTCCCAGCTGGGCTCGGCTCCTCGCTTGGCACGCAGGAGTCCTCAGCTGGGTGCCCCCGGGCCAGCGGCCATGAAATCCTCTCTGCTTTGCTGCCCTCGGAGAGCAGCTGAGGGAGCCCGGCTCTGCCAGGTGCAAGCTGGGCTGCAGCTCTGCAGGTGGCTGTGCTGTCTGGCTCCATGTCTGCTCTCCTGATAACACCTGCAGAAGAAGACATGGGCTGACTGCTCAGCCCTCCAGCTGATGCAGGCATTAGTGCCACCCTGGAGACAGCCAGCTGCTGCTGTGCATAGTGTCCCCCTCTCTCCGTCCTACTGGTATCTTCTGCAAGACTTTGTCCTCCTCAGGGACAATGCACATGCACAAGGAAGCTGGGAAGTGAGTTTTGTGCCAGGTCCTAGAAGTCAGGATGACCTGCACATGTACACCCTTCAAATCACATGGTGAGGCTCACCTATTGTATTTGCTCTTCTAATATCAGGGTGCAAGTAATATCTCTGTTGGACGGCTGCACTGCCTCCCTTCTAGTGACAAGATGATTTCCAAAAGGATTCGTAGAGAGGAATAATGTTTTCACCAGTGACTTCAAGGGTAAAACCTAGGAGAAGGGTGGTGAGGTATACAGGGCTGATAGAAGAGCAAATACAGGCTTAGCCATAGTTTTCTTAAGAGACTGAAACAGCTGCAAACAAAGAAAACGGTGGTCAATGCCAGGTATTCCTATGCCCTTTTCCTCAAGTCGTAAAATTGTGTGCCACTGCAAGACAGAAAACACCCACAAGAACAAGTCACCAATGTCAGTACCTGGGCATTTGGGTTCATTGTCACACTGGGCTTAGCAACACCCCAAAATCTATCAACTAAGTGAGACAGGCATCATCTAGCTATGATGTATGTATATATGTATACATGAGATACAAATACCCATAGTGGTATGAGTACACAAGCAGAAGGCAGAGGTGCTCTCAGTGGGAGACTTTCCAAACTCACCAACACCCGCTGTTGCCTCTGAGCAAATCTGCTCATCATCGTGTAGGTGCTGCTAGAGAAACTGCAGCTGGAGGCATTTACTTCTCAGTAAAATGGGGAGCCACCTGATAACACTTCTCCTTCTTTCAGGGGCATTCCTGATTCCCTATTTCCTGACGCTGGTGTTTGCTGGGATTCCCCTCTTCCTGCTGGAAACTGCTCTCGGCCAGTATACCTCTGTGGGTGGACTGGGGGTCTGGAAATTAGCACCCATGTTTAAAGGTACTGTACTGTAAGTTTGTGGAGTGGGTGGCACGTGGCTACAGAAAATAAGTCCTCTAATGGTATGGGAAATAAATCCCTGGGGAGCTGGGGTGGGATGCCAGGTCAGCAGGGTTTTTTCCATCTGTATTTATCAGGCTGTCCTTGACCCTGAAGCCTGGAGTCACTAACATCACCGTGCAGTCAAGCAGTCCTGTGTGGTGACAGAGCTCTTCAAGAGCAGCAAGGACTTGATGGAGGGGCTCTGGCTGCAGGAGACCTGCCCCTACCCTCTCTATGAGGGCTCGCTTTAGTTGCCTGGGAAGACTGTAGATAGAGTTTGTGGACCTGCTGCCATGTCTGGAGTCACAGCCTTCTGGAAGGGAATGACAATTTAGAAATGCCTTGGATGTGGGAAGGAGAGGTTCTGCTGGGGAAGTGGCCAGATATTGTTTTTGTGGAGCTCTGTCCCTAAAGTACCTTTAGCATACTGAAATTTTCACCCAATGGAAATGAGTGGGTGAGAAATATAAGGGAATAAGCCTCCCTTGCTGACCAGTTCACTTGAAGGCACACAGCGTCCATTTTTTTCTGGCTCTGCCACAAAGCTTGTTGTGGTGCCCAGGAGCTCAGCTGGGCACCAGAAACCTGGACTGATGCTGTTCTCTGCCTTCTTTCCCAGGAGTGGGCCTGGCAGCTGTGGTTCTCTCCTTCTGGCTGAACATCTACTACATTGTCATCATCGCCTGGTCTCTCTACTATCTCTTCAACTCTTTCACTGCGGTGAGTCATGGGCATTTCTGTGCTGTGGTGTTGGATGTGCAGTCCTTACTCGCTGTTTTACCAGGAAGAGTTGCTCATGCCATGAAACACACGCTAGCTCCTCGTAGTGTGTGCAAAGAGACTTTCTCAGCATCCTACTGGACCCTTCATGTAGAGGTTCCTCAGCCTAGAGGCAGCCCTGCAGTGCCTATCACTGATCACTGTCCACCAGAGATGATGGTCCTCCTGAGGGGATGGTCTTATCCACTCTCTGCAAGCCATTCCCTACTCACACTGGTCTTTAAAACCCACCCTGTGTCTCTGTTTTATGTCTAGAGCTATGTGAAACCAAGAGCTGCACGTTCCCCAGCTGGGTATTGTTACAACATGTTCTCATTACGTGGGATTTATCTAAGGTCCTGACCTTAATTAGTCCTCATTTACACTTGTCTTGATAAATTAAATCCCCAGAATTTCTTCTGCTTGGAACATGATTCAGACAGCATTTAGACATGGGGTTGTGACTGTCCCTTAAGAGGTACTTCAGCATTGTGGTATGTGGTGGGCTCCTCTCCTGCAGCACGGTATTTTACCGTGTGAGGTTCCCATGTTAACACCCCATGTAAATTTCTTGGTTTCTGAGTGATTTTTTCTGGCCTAGCAGCTGGGAAGAACTCCATTAACTCTCTGAGCAACCCGCAGCCTTAAAGACATCAAGTCTATGGTTCAAATGGGATGATTTTCATTTAAACATAAGCCTGAACTGCTGTTATGAAGGTTGTGCAACCACTTGCACTTTTTGTTTGATCAAAAGATTTCACATACCTCTTAACACTTTAGCTGAAATGTTCTGTCTGACATTCCCAGCTGTACTTATACCACCTTTACTCACTGTAGGCTGCTGGGTCCTGAACAAAATTGTCAGCAGTGGATGACTAGTACACCCTCTGGGATTCCCAAATGAACAAAATGCTGGGCAGGATGCATCTTGTTGAGGTGTCACAGACCTGGCTGGTGACAGTGTCAGTGTCTCCATAGGCAGCTCCAGGTGTCTGCTTTCACCTGAGATGCTTCTCAACATGCCAATCGCAAAGCCAGGCTGATGCATGACCCCTGCCTCTCCTACGTTTGACTAGGAGTATTTGGAAGCTGAACAAGGGGCCCAGCTTGCCTTGTGCAGCTTCTGTCCTCTGAGATCCAGAGGAAATAGAGCAGCAAACAAGTCCCCCTGCCCACCCCTCCTGGAAGAGCTGTGCAGCATCTCTGTCATGCAAACCACTTGGTTGAAGGGCTGCTGCTTGGCTCTGCTTACAGGCGCTGGTGCAAGAAAGCACTTGAAACACAGATCATATTTTTTAATGGGGTCTGCATTCATGGATGGATAGGAATGGACACAGACGTATTCCCAAAGGCTTTGTTGAGCTAGAGCCCGAGGTCTAATCGACAAAGGGAAATCATCCAGAATAGCCCTTCTGCATCCGTCTACGTGCTGTGGACGTGCCTGCTCTGCGCTGGGGAAATGAGACTGCTGCACGTGGGGATGTGTCTGAGCTGCTCAAGCTGGGCTCCCTTAGCCACAGCACTACGTGGCAAGGACACGCTGCCCTGTGTGCTCATACAGCCCGTGCTGCTGCAGCCCCAGAGCTGATTGCATTCAACCTGCAGCGGTGTGCTGCTGTCACGCTGCTGCCCACGGTGTAAACATATCCCGAGAACCCCTCTGCACTGCTTGAAATCAGGGGAGGGGACAGCATGAAATAACTACTGCGCTTCACGTTTACTCCTGAGCTTATGCTGCAACAGTTTATTCATACAGACAAGCCCTTAGCCCCCAGTTCTCAATGCCACATTGCTTTTTACACATTGGAGCCTGGTATAAATAGGAGATAAGGAACAAAACAGAGTTTATCCTTTGTGCAGTAAATTCCAACCTCTTGTTGTATGAAAATAGCCAAAAGCTGAAGTGATTATAAACACAATATCTGCTGGTAGCTATTTTAATTAGTAGCTATTAATTACCAACAGTTAATTGGAAATTGCTTCCTATCCAGGGAATCGCTGCATTTTATTAGAGCTATGACATTGCCCTAATCATGTCTTGATATTATTTCCTGGAAAAGCCGGCGTCACACTTCATTGTTATTCTGGAAAACCATTTAGTGCCTTTGGCTGCACGGCTCCTGCCCATCCGGATGAACCACCCATCCTCTTTGAAATAAATAAATCATTAATAATGGGTTTGCAGTTTGAAAGAAGGCAGAGGTGGTGCTAACTGCAGCCGTGCTCCCCAGGACCTGCCGTGGCAGAGCTGTGGGAACGCCTGGAACACCGACCGCTGCTTCTCCAACTACTCCCTGGAGGACACCACCAACCTCACCAGCGCCGTCACCGAGTTCTGGGAGTACGTCCACAGCTGCCTACACCAGGTTTCTCCCCCGCCGTGGCCGTCCTGCCCGCTGGGGCTGCTGCCCTCCCTGTCAAGTCCTCACCCTGGAGAGCCAGCCCTCGGCTGGGGTGGGCATGGACATGGGGTGTGATGTGCAGTCACATAGGGAGGGTAATGGCCTCCCTGCATCTGTTCTCCTTCCCTTAGGCCCTCACGATGGGCTTCAGGTTCTCCTAGGGGTTTGCAGGCCTTTGTGCATGCCTGCACCTGGCCCTTCTCTCTCTAGCCACCTCTGGGATCTCCCACCCCTCTGTCCCCAAGGGCTGAGCCTCCCCTTAACACAACCTCTCCCGCCCCTAGGAGGAACATGCACCAGATGTCTGGGGGCCTGGGGGAGCCCGGCTCCATCCGCTGGCCCCTGGCCGGCACGCTGGCCCTGGCCTGGCTGCTGGTCTACTTCTCCATCTGGAAGGGCGTGGAGTGGACGGGCAAGGTACGTGTGGTTTGGCACAGTCGCAATGTCCTCCAGCCTCAATTTACTCTGAGTGCCTATAACTACGGTTACGGTGTTTCAAGGCAGAATCACAGTAGATGCTATTAAATTCTTGACATTTACCTTACACGGCTGTAAAAAAATTGCTACTGTGTTCATGGGAACTTTCAGTCTAAGCATAGAGAATTCACAGAGTTCCCTGCAAAGTCACAGGTCTGAGCACTCAGTCTTTGAAGGTTTGGGAAAGAAATTTTCAGAGCTGACTTATGCTACCCACCTCAGGACAGTTCAAGAAGGTGAGGTCAGTTCTAGGCTCCCCCTTTTTGAAAATCGGGGTCTCTTAAAATGCTGCGGGCTGAAAAACACTCACTGCCTGGTTTGAAAATTTCTCTGCTGCCCTTTAGTTATTGGTGGGAGACTTACAGATGAGAAGCATATGGTTATTCACTGAGCAGCATTTCAGCCCAGCACAGCGGAGAGGTAATTGCTTAGTTTAGTGAAATGGTGATGATGAGATACTGAGGTGTGTTATTTAGAGCACAGCGTGTTGTAAAGGGACAGCATTATGGAAGGAATAATCTAGAGGGAAGATCAGAAAGAAACACTTCAGGGGTAGGTCACCTCCACTGCTGGCTCCTGTGGGGGTTCTCGGATGGGGTTTTGCTACACGGCTGCAGCAGAGCCCCATTGACTGCTGTTATGTGTTGATTGATGGCACATGTTTGATGCTCCAAAACACTGCTGAAAAGAAAGCCAAGATGGCTAATGTTTCTTGATGCGTTGGACTGGAGGAACACCAGCTTTAGCTCTGCAAAACAAGGATGCAGTGACTTAAAGGGATTACTTCTGTGAACTAAATTTATTCCTCTGCAATTCCCTCGACTTTGGGCAATCCATCCAGAATTTCGCCTGCTACTTTTGCGATTAATACGTCCTTGTATGTCATTGGCAGAGAGGAACAGACAGAAACGATACTTGCATGGGAGTGGGAGATGGAAAACACAAGGAACCTCTTGGCCAATCTCTTCTCTGGGGGCTGTGTGGGCTGCTCTCCCGTGCACGGGGACCCTGTCCCCCCTCACAGTGGGACACAGTGGCCACAAAGCCACCAAGGGTAGGAAGAGAAATGGCTGATGGCCTCTCCCCTGCTGTGTCTCCCGCAGGTGGTGTATTTCTCAGCCACCTACCCCTACTTCATGCTGTTCATCCTCTTCTTCCGGGGAGTCACGCTGCCGGGGGCCAAGGAGGGCATCCTCTTCTACCTCACGCCTGACTTCAGAAAGCTCTCTGACTCTGAGGTTGGTAGCCTGGCTGTATGTTGGGAGCTCTGACATCCCAGCTATCTCCCTGTTAGTGTACCCTGGGATCTTCCTTTGAATAATTTAAGAAAGAACTGAAAATGAAATGGAAGAGCTGCCCCCATTAAAGTTGTCACAACCCTCACAGTTTGAGGCAAAACTCAGGTCCTTAAAGGGTGGAAAATGAGTGCCGCAGGTGTGTTGTAATTAAGTGATATTTAAGTGAGAAATTACCACAACAAAGGGGCCTCCCCTCTGCACCAGGAGTGCCTCATTTCCCTGATCGCCCTGGGCTGGTGATTTGGCCCTGCTCTGGTGCTCCCAGGGAGAGGATGCCATGGTGGCATTGGTGTTGGGAGCTCAGAAGTAGCACAAGCACAGCAGGGCACACAACAGCAATTCCTGGAAGTTTTAGATGGAGAGTGATGATGTGCTGAATGGCCAAGCCACCAACCCTGATGTCTGGAATTGGCCCCCTCGGTGGCCCTGCATGGAGCTGCTTGCAGCGTGGAGGCTGGGCCATGCTACCTGGAGGTTGGGTGGTGGTGGGCCTCACCCACCCAGCTGGCCACACGGGGCAGGACAGGCTCGAAGCTGGCTCTTCCTCCACAGGTCTGGATGGATGCGGCCACGCAGATCTTCTTCTCCTACGGCCTGGGGCTGGGGTCCCTGATCGCGCTGGGGAGCTACAACACTTTCCACAACAATGTCTACAGGTCTGTTGGGTTCTCCTGTGTCCCCGTGTGGTGGGTGCAGAGAAACATTGCAGCCACCACCACACAGCCACCAAAACCCCTCTGCCCCGAGTGTCTGTGGGGATGGAGGGGTCACAGTGAGTCTGGGAGCCCAACCCCTGTGTCACCACGCAGCTGAGGGGCATGCTGCCACCTCCCCAGGGGAAAGGCTTCGTCTTCTGCTTGCCCACCCTTTGCTTCTTGCCTCTCTGGTAGGGTCTTGCAGCTGGTTTCTTCTCTTACCTTCTCTTTTGCAGAGACTCCATTATTGTCTGCTGTATAAACTCCACAACAAGCATATTCGCTGGATTTGTTATTTTCTCTATTGTTGGCTTCATGTCGCACATCACGAAGAAGTCGATCTCAGAGCTGGCCTCCTCAGGTAAGCAGACACAGCAGCACTGCCAATAAGGCTCAGGCTGTGTTTCCATCCCTGCTCCTCCAACATCCCCTCTGTGGGCTTGCATTTCTTTGTTTTGATACTCAGGGGGTGTCCTTGAGTGAAAATGGAGAAGAATAAGATCTTAATATTTTCCCGGGAAACCTTTATGCATTGTGTATGTACAGAGGACCAGGTCTTTCTCTGTCATCAGTGTAATGACACCACTTTTATTGGTGCAGCCAACACCACTTCACACATGGGATGCTCCTGTCTTGTCCGCAAGCCAAGCGTGCAACCCTCTTTGCGTGTCCTCCCGCCAAGATGGGCCCAAGGCACCTGTGGCTGTCATTTATTGCACACCAATTCCTGCTGCCAGGGGCATCCCTGA
The DNA here is from genome assembly GCF_964035555.1 of Netta rufina. Lineage (NCBI taxonomy): Eukaryota > Metazoa > Chordata > Aves > Anseriformes > Anatidae > Netta > Netta rufina. The sequence continues at coordinate 143,369,165 of NC_140123.1, forward strand.
TGGCTTTTAACTTCACCACTGAAAGGAGGTGAACATTTTATGTGCTTTTGCTACAGTGAAATATTTAGGCTGTTTGCTTTCTGAAATCTTCCTTGGAGAATAGATGGCTCCTCACACATTGCCTGTGTTCTCAGCAGATGTGATCAAAACTTGGAGTCCCTTTTCCATGTGAAATTTAAAAATTGTAATCGCAGAATATTTTTTTAACCTAGATGGGACTCCGTCTTTTTGCCCAAAGACATATTTTGAAATTGCTGTCTTCTCAGAGAAAGCTTTAATCTCAAGCAACAGCATTTTGTGATGGGAGAGAGAGAGAAAAAAAAAAAATATATATATATATATATCAGGAAAGTTACATCCAGCTCTGATCTTCATTCTGTGTTTTTTTTGTTGTTGTTGTTGTTGTCGTTGTTTTTTTCTAGCAAAGTACTCCAGCTCCATTTGGTAGCAGTAATTTGACGACTTTCTTTCTGGCAGTAGAAGAAAAGGCAAAGCATTTCTGCAGTCATTGCTGCTTCCCCTTCCCACCACTGTTCACCCCATGGGGTTGGTGTGTCATGGGTGAAGGCTCAGGTTGTTCTAGCCTCTATCTCAAATTCCTGCACTCCTTGACTGCCATCACTGACTCTCTCTCACTCTTGCTTGTCACTCAGACTTTCCACCAAATGCATTATAAACATGGGCTCATCTTTCTTTTCACTGCTGCAGGCCCTGGACTGGCTTTCCTCGCCTACCCACAAGTGGTCACACAGCTACCCCTGTCCCCGCTCTGGTCCATCCTCTTCTTCTCTATGTTGATGATGCTGGGCCTGGACAGTCAGGTGAGAGAACCCAGGGCTAAAGCGGGGTGAGGTACAAAGATACTTTTGGATGTGGTGGTGATTTTCCCTTCTGCACCTTGGGTCAGTGATGAGTAGCTATTTGATAAATAGCGTCATTGACGCTATTTCATTTTGTGTCCGCGTGATAGCAGTTTGTGGTTGTTGCCATTCTTAGTATTTAGTGAGAAGCTAATTTTGTGTGCTTTGGATTTCCTTACCGTGTCATGGAGCACCATGACCAAACTGCACTTCTGGTGATGCACTGCCAAGAAAATGCAACTACTTTGGCTTACTGGCATGGGCTAGGGTAGGAAGTCCCCCAACTTTTCCTCTCCCAGGAACATCTCTGTGCGACATGTACCAGTCTCTAGTCAGACTGCAGTGCTCTGGTGCGGCATCACCAGATTGCACTGAGAAAAGCAGTGATGTGGCATTTGAAGCAGGGCTCCCTCGTGGCGATGGGGGTTCAGTGCAGTGTTGTGGCACTGTTGTTAATAACAAGTGTAGTCCTGTTAATAACAAGGTGGAGAGTTGTGCAGCTTGAGATCTCTGACCAGCTTCCTGGCAGAGGGAGGGAGCCGTGCCTTGGGAAAGGCTCCCCAAACAAAACAGCATGGGCTCTCTCTGTTTTTTACAAGTGATGATACTTTTCTTTCTTTTTTTTTGTTTTTTTTTTTTTTTTGTTTTTTTTTTTTTTTTGTTTTTTTTTGTTTTTTTTTGTTTTTCTGGTGGTTCAGCATATAAGTAGCTACCCATGCGAAGTAACCCCTTTGGGGAGGGATGTGCACTAAAACCAAAGGCTCCTTCAGAAGAGTGTGTTTGGTCTACCACATCCTCTCCTGTGCCTGCATGGTCTTCCCTTGCAGTGCAAACCACTGGCACAAAATGGATGCTCTCCCGGATTACATGTAGCCGTCATAAACCCGAGTCTAGCTCAGAATCAGACATATTCCTGAAATGTCATGACTGGTTTCCAAGAAAATCTGATCAGCCAGACCTAGTTTTCAATTATGGCACACTCCCATAAACACATCATGAAGCTCACAGCTGCATGACCACAGACATTATTTGGCAAATAATTTCAAATAATGACTAAATGTTCCAAAAGAAGCTCCATTTACAGAAAAAAAAAAAAAATGTTCTCCATGGATTATTCACTCGGCTCTAGTAAATAGTTCGAGACATGACAATAAGCCCTCAAAGCACAGCGTGGAATTTATTTGCTGCATTTGCTTCTCAAATACCACTTGAAATTCTCCAAGTCCCCTCTGCCAGCTGGTCTCAGAGGGCAGGCAGTCTGTGGGGGGCTATCGCTGCCTGGAGGAGGAGCAGGGGGGGAGGAAGCATCAGAGAACAGGCTTTTAAAAAAGTGCAGATAAATAGATGGGGAGAAGCTTTCCACGTGCATGCTGGAGCTCTGAGTCGATCAAACGCATGATTTAGAGAGTGGCAGCCTGTGCATCTAAACCAAATAACATGCACGGGCTTCAATAAGAGCTGCAATCACACATGTGTTTTGAAGCATCTATTAAATAAAAAAAAAAAAAAAAAAAAAGGTGGGTGGAGGTGTGCCTGTGCCCACGAGCTCAGCAGAGAGCCTTCTGCAGATGCTGCCCAGCTCCAGCCGCCTCCCTGCCGTCGTGCTCCTCTCCTCCGCGGCGCGATGAGCGGAGCCGTGACCTACATCGGGGCACATGTGCCTCCCAACCGTCCCCCAGTTGCTGCTCGTGGTCCTTCGTGTTCGCTCTGCCTCTGATCTACCCCGGCTCAGCTCTCTTGCATCTTGCATAACATGTTAATGCTTTCTTTTAACCTACCAGTTTCCAGGTCAGGCGTTTTCTCCCCAAGGGAGCTAGCAAGCCTTGTGACTGCACGCCCGCGTCTGTCCCATGTGAGGCCGCCTCTCGCAGGTTATCCATGAGGATTTGCTGCTGAGAACAGCCAGACCCACGCTCAGGACTCCCTGCTGCACAGCTGGCAGCAGTGGTTATAGCACCCCCAGGCCCTGGTCCTGGCCGGGTCAGGGGGCTCCTTCTGGCTGGCATGGCCGAGGGGGGCTAGCAAGTCTGGGGTTAAGTGTCTGGGCTGGGAGTTTCGGACAGGGAACCAAGGTCTGGGATTTGAGCCTCCTCCAGCCCCTGTAGCTGCGTCATCTCCCAAGCCTGAGGCAATGAGGTGACAAGGCAATCTTCAGTGAATGGTGTGAAGGTCACTGCCTCTTTTACGCCCAGAAAAAAACAATGTACCACCATTTGGTTCCCCATTTTGTCTAGCTACCTGGACACCCCTGACATCCACCCTCTCTCCCTGGTCCCAGCCTCTCTGCCTTGCCTGGTGCCAGGCTGCCCAGCACTGGCCACGCAGCCACATGGAAGGAATAGCTTTCGACAGGGTTGTTTTTGTCACCCTGGCGCTTCACACCGTGGTACAGCTCAGTCCTGACTCTTCCAGACAGCGAGCCAGGTGGGATGGGGATGCAGAGCTGGCTGTCAATGAGTATAAAGGCAGCTTAACCCCTGCCCAAATGGAAAGGATGCTTTAATAGCACTTGTGTCCAACACAAAAGGCTTAGTTCATTATATTTTTGAGTCAAAGCAATAGAGCTTAGGCTCTCTGGGGTGCAGCCTTCCATGCTACACCGCGTACAGATAAAACCCTGGGTAGAAACATTGCTCTTTGCCTCACTCTGTGCCTCAGAACCAACAGGACATGAGCTCTTCCACCATCCATGCCCAGCAGCAGGCATGACTCAGACACCCGGCTTTTCTCCACAGATTTTTTCTAGTCCTATGCTGCTCTTTTTAGGCTGTCCATCTCTACCCCTACCTCCACTGATTTTATTTTTTTCTTCTTGTCTCAAATATAAATCTAGATTCTTCCTGTTCAATCTTCCTGATTCAATCTCCCTGCTCAAACCTAAATCTAGAAATGCCCCCTTCTTTCTAGAGCACTCTCCCAGAGACAGAGAAGTCCCTGACACCCGAGAGCAATGAAAGCTCTGTCATTGTCACTGGCTTATGCACTTACTGAGGGTGACCAGGGGAATGGTCTCATAAGCTTCCCAGCATTTTTGCTACAGCTGTGATGTGCTCTCTGAGAGCTGTGCGTTACCAGCAGTTTCTGGGAGTGAGATGTAAAAATGAATCTCAGAATTTAACAAGTAATAGGAGAGAAGGATGCACTGCCCATATATACAAACTGCCCTCGTGCCATGGGACAGGAAGGTCACACCCATGGGGCCTTCTTCATGTGTCACAGTGCAGGCAGCATTAGCACACTGTGCCCAGTACAGCACCACGTGAGCCAGCCAGGTGCCTTCAGATCTAGAAAGACCGTGTGCTGTGAGGATGTTTTTTTAAGTACTGTGTGCTTGCAAAGTGAAATAAAGCCAGCAGCAGACAGACACACTGCTGCGACGGCAGCTCAGGGAGTGGGGCAGTGGTGGGTGGCCCTCGAGAGGTCGGGGAGGAAAGAGGAAGCTTTCCACGGGTGGCAGAAGGTGGAGATATATCCCAGCTAATTTTAGGCATTTAATTCAGTCCTTTTAATTCCCCTCTATGTTCAGTGAAGGGGAGAGACGCTTTCAGAAGATGATGAAAATCAACGTTGTGCAGAGCCTTCTCTTCTAGTGTCTAGAGATGACACTCGAGGAAATGAGGCTCTCAGCACTGAGGCTAAATGGAGGTGGGGGTGGTGTCAGGCTCAGATACTCACAGACATGTCCTTGGTGTATATCTTTTGCCACAGTTCTGCACCGTGGAGGGGTTCATTACAGCCCTGATGGATGAATATCCTCACGTCCTGAGAGCCAGGAAGAAGGTCTTCATTGCGATAGTCTGCTTCATCTCTTATCTCATTGGATTCTCCAACATCACCCAGGTACAGACAGCTTGTACCTCTGCACTTTTCCAGGCACCTTTGCCTACCACAGTAGCATCAAAAGCTTTGGGAGAAGTGACAGCACTCATAGGAGCCATCCTAGTGCTGAACAAATGGGCTTACCATGACTGTCGTGTCTCAGGTGGCTTAGGATGCCTCTGTAATTGTCACCACCATCTAAAGCAGAGAAAAATAAGAAATCCTAGTGAATCCCCGCTTTTCTCCTCACCACTGGCCATGCCAGAACAAGCTGGCTAATTGTCTGCAAGAGCACATCGTTTTTTCTTCTGGGAACCCGATTCCAGTGGAAACATTGCAGTGCTCGCTCTGCTGTCCAAGGAAATTATCATTGAAGCCAGCAGTTGTAAACAGTAGCAATCCAAGCAGCTGGCTGATATTGTCAAGCATAATCTATAACTAAACTCCTTGACCCTGGCTTTGTCTCCTCAGGGTGGCATTTATGTCTTCAAGCTCTTTGATTACTACTCAGCCAGCGGCATGTGTCTTCTCTTTCTTGTCTTCTTTGAGACCATCTCAATTTCTTGGTGTTACGGTAAGCACAAAAGACCATGTTTCTTTCTTGTCTCCACGGGCACACACAGTGAGATTTTTCAAAAGCGTCCCACGGTGAAGCCAATGAAATATTTGCAACTGAAAACAGCTCAGGCAGATAACTCCAGAAAATCAGGAGCAGGAGGCTGTCATCTCACTTCCCCAGGCCACCACAAAGACCTCTGCACAAGCTGGCAGATGCCTAGGGTCCTGCCCTCTGGTCCCTCCTGAGGGCACCAGGACCTTGAAAGCTGCTAGGATGAATCCGTGTTTGAGTGCTCATGTCCTGACTCCTCCAGATCATGATTCTCATGCATTGTCACCCTCTCCCTGTGGCTGGCCTTTGCTCTGTCATGAGAAGAGGTGATGACCATGGCACTGAGGTGGGATGGTTTTCTCCAAGAGTCATTTCTTCTTGTAGGTGTGAACAGATTTTACAGGAACATTGAAGAAATGATTGGCTACAAACCTTGCATCTGGTGGAAGATCTGCTGGGCCTTCTTCACTCCTCTTGTCTGCCTGGTAAGAACAGAAGGAACCTATCTGCAGGAGTGGGTCCAGATGGGCCTCTTAGTTTGGGTGGGCTATAGGGGAAACACTGTGTTCTCAATCCACTCTAGGTCTGTCCATAACTGCAAGGTGCTTGGTAGGCTTATCTGAGATGGACGACGTAATACAAAACCCTCTTTCACCCTGTCTGCTGAAAATCAATAATAAGAAAAGATCCAGAGTGATTGTTTTAATCTACACTATGTTATCAGTTCTTCTTTCTGAGATGCCAAGAGATAAGCAAATAATGTACTGTCTTTAGAAGCTGTTACTGGTACTGGAGAAGGTTCTCAGCTGCTGCAGCTTCTGCCTCAGTGCCTAATAGGCTTGTCAGAGCTCAAGACACCAGCAAAAACAGTATAGCAGACTGTGGAGCAGTTTTGCCTTTGCTGGTTCCCACATTTCCAGCAGGAGTAGTACAAGGAATGGCGTGAGAAGGTCGGTGACAGAAAGCTGAAGGCTCCTGAGGCCAGTTAGTAATCAAGTTGGGTAGGAACTGCTTACGGGGACACTGCTTATTCGAGCAATCTGGTAGAGAAGAAAACCAGGGTTATTCCAGTTCCAGCATTTTCCGTAGGATAATCGGAGAGAAATGATATAAAATTAAGAGGCAATGGGCTGAAAGCATCTGAAATAGTTTAAGGAGCTGCTGGATTTCTGTAATACCGCTGTGAGCTAAGAGGATGATGAAGGAAAAAGATGAACAGATGGCCTCTGATTTTGCACACCCTCACCTGCAATGGCTGGTGCTCTTTTCCCAGGGCGTGTTCTTCTTCAGTGTGGTGGAAATGACCCCTCTGACACTGGGAAAATACGTCTATCCTGCGTGGGGGCAAGGCATTGGCTGGCTCATGGCTCTGTCCTCCATGGTGCTGATTCCAGGATACATGCTGTACTGCTTCTTCACCTCAACAGGGACTCTCCGGCAGGTATGAATGGCTTTGCCTCTCCTCTTCTGCTTTCTGCTTAGAGTTAAGCCTCCTGCTGAACCGACCCAAGGAGAGCCAAGCAGAGACTGCTCTGACAAAGGCTGTTGTGCCAGAGCTTTTTAGTTGGGTGCTGCAGGAGCCCTGAGCATCCCCTCCTCCAGGAGGGTTCGGATCAGCCCCAAGTCACAGACCAGCCTCTGGCTACGTGGGCTGGCTGGAGAGGAGTTCCCAGCACAGCTGGGCACTGGAGCCCTGGAGGAGATTGAAAAAAAATAAATAAAAACCCTTGAAATTTACTAACCCAGAAAAATCCCGGTTCCCACCGGTCCCCAGCCATGAGCATGGCTACCTGGCACTTCTCAGCAGAGAAATCAGCATCCTCCAAGCACAGAGCTTGAAATAACTCAGGGCTAAGACATGCTAGTATGGAGACATACAGTGCTCGTTTGATATGTGCTGTGCAAATGGCAGCCAGTGAATGAGGGGATAAGAAGCAAGGCAGACTTTTATACGGGAACTAAAATACCTGCAACTCTTCAATCTTGTTTAAAACTTCTTTGTGTGTGTGTGTGTGATTTGAGCAAGGTTTTTATATAGCGGTGAATCATGAGTCTCTGTATGTCCTACCTAGTGATTGCTGTTAAGATCTCAATTACAGTGTTGACGCTCAGTCTTGCGAGCACCGTGCACCACGTCCCCGGCTCGGTGCACAAGAAGTCTCTGCAGGGGTGCTGCTGATTTACGACTTCCACAGCTCAGCAGCAGCAGACAGCAGACGCCACCTAAACCCCTTCAGTTTACTTCGTGGATGACGTATCTTGAATAATGTTTAATGTGGAAATGTTTGGGCTGGATTCACTGGGCTGAGGTCAGCCTCAGGCTCCCTACCTCTGAGGTCAGGTGGATTTGACTCTTCTTCCTCCCAACTCTCTGTTTGGATGGGCTCTGGTGCAGGAACTGGGGGGGGGGGTTGATGTCTCACATCTGCTTTCCATTTCTGGCCTCTCATCTGAGGTCATTTTTTGGTTCTTGCCATTGGGCTTGAGGCCAGCCTTGAGGTTCCCACAGGACTCGAGCCACTCAGGTGATTTTGGGTCAGTGCAATTCCAATAGAAGATCCTTCCTCAGATGTTTAGAGGGCTCCTTACCACCTTGTACTAAGAGCTGAAAAGGGGGGAAAAAAGAAGGGTGCAGATACAGATATGGTTTTAATCCTGTTCCCAGCAAGGATGGGGATAACACGTCTTGGGGTCTGGGGGAGCCCACGCCGACTTGTGCCCCCCAGGAGTAGCCCCACTCCTTCTGACCACGGGCTTGTGCTCCCCGGTGCCCATAGATCCAGCAATAAGCAGCAGATGGCAGCAGGAAGAAAGCAGGCTTTGGTGTGCGTGCGTGCGTGTGTGTCAGAGAGACAGGGAGAATTTTTGGCCTCTTATATGCGTAGATCCTGGATTAGTTTGTAATAGAGCTGAAGCTGGAGGGAAATTAGATGCCAATGCTGAATAAAGTGGTTATGACAGACAGGGAAGATTACAAGTCATTTTGATCCTACCAAGCATGAATGCGAGGGGAAAAAAAAAGACCATGAATGGCAGAAGCAGCTCAGTGAACATTTCAGGGACTTCACCCAGCAACAGCCTCTTCAGCTGTGTTGGAGAGTAGGAGCTTGTTTCTCTTTGCTGGAAGGAGCCTCTTCCTGACTTAGCAAAGCCTATTCAGGTCAGGCTCGATCCTCCTCTGCCTTCTCTTTTGCAATTTGAAGCATCAGTCCCTCCCTGACAGGCAAAAGTGATTCATTTGCTTTCATCACTCCTGATGCTCAGTCCACACGCCTCCAGTAATGACTTGCCCCTCCGTATCTTCCTGGGTTCTTGCTTCTTTTTACTTTGCTCTGCAGTTTCCATTTGATCAGTTTTAGGGTGACGGGAATCACTGCTGGCGCTGAGGTTTGTGCAGGGGGACGGGTCTGATCTGCATCAGAGGCACGGACCGTGACCTTGTCAGCATGCTGCAGCTAGCTAATAATGTTCCATAATAAACCCTAGCTGCAAAAAATAGGGGAACTCGGAAAATGGGTCTGCTCTGAAGTCTGTGACATTACAGCTCTCTCCTGTTCCTGCTTGCAGCGGGTACTGCCTGCTAGCAGTGTACCCGTGTTGTAAAGCTGCTCCCTGCATTTCAGGTAACAGCAGGCGCTGCTGTGCTCTGCACAGCACCAAAGCTGCAGGAGCAACCCCTGCCATGCGCACTGTCCCCTCGCGCTGTCACCGGGACCACCACAAGGCTGGTGATGGGGGTCCCAGCCCTCAGCTGCTGCCATCTCAGCATCTGATGAGCTCTCTCTGCTTGTCCTGCAGCGTTTGCAGCAGATGACACAGCCCCAGCCCGAGGTGCAGGTGCAGGAGAACGGCCTCCAGCCGAAGACGTCCTTGAACGGGAGGGTCTCGGATGCTGCCGTCTAGGAGGAGAGCTGGAGCTCCTCGCCCTGCCCCGTAGCTGCCCGCGCCACGCCGTCCCTCCAGCTCCTCCAGCACAGCCCGCTGTCCCCGGCTCTCTGGTGGCTTTCCAGGAGGAGAAAGGACCTGGCGGAGGAGCCCCTCAATCTCTTCCCCCCTCCTGGCTGACCACGGCTCTGCGTGAGGTGCCACCAGGGCGCTGTGCGGTGACCGTCCTCATCGTACAACATCCTGGCCCGCCTGGAGAGAGGCGATGTTCTAGAGAGCTTAGACTGATTGCCCGCCACTTCCCCCTTCTCCATCTTGCCTTTCTGCATGATCCCACACTGAGCGTCCCGTAGCACACAGCTGTGCTGCCACCCCAGCAAGCCACCAGGTTCAAATCCCAGATGATCATCAAGTGATGTAGCATAAAGCAACTCTAGCAAACACATTGTTAGAGGGGATGTGGCAGGACAAGCAATTCCAGTGAGGGGCCCAGCATGCTGATAGACACCACCCTAAAATTTAAGACGGAATCAGGAGAGGCTGTGCTGCCCAGATGCCATATCTCAGCCCTGCATGTCCCTAGCTGTTGCCACCCCATCCATCGGGCTGGCCCCATGAGCCAGAGCTGAGCACAGAGGCAGCCTTTCTCTCCTGGAGCACCCTGCCCTTTGCAGCTGCATGCAGTGGCCCCCCCTGACCCTAAAAAGCAATTAAGAGGGCTCTTTGCTGGGTGTTTGCCCTGTTTCCTATGCTGACCGTGTTCTGCTCTGTGTGGAGGCCAGTGGTCTGCTGGGTCACGGGGAGACCTTTTGGCATGGTGCAGATCTGCCCCCAGGCTGGGACAAGGCGATTCCTGCCAAGCACCCTCCTTGGCTACGTCCCCGGGTGGGAGGCAGAAAGATGCAGGGTTGTGCCCATGGGTAGCATGGCTTCTACCTGTTTGGGGAGGTGGCAGCACCAAAACCCTGGGCTGTGGAAGACGGGAGCTCCTGGCAGGATGCAGCCAGCAGTGGGCTCCCCCGTGGAGCGGTGCTGACTTCCCCGGGGAGCTCCTGCACCGGCAGCACACCCAGCACCAGGCTGGGAATTGCTGGAGCTGCTGCAACACCTCGGAGCTCTGGCTCCCCAGATGAGGCGGTGGAAGCAGCACACTGAGTGCACGGCCCTCATCAGAAGCTGAGAGCAGGCCCCATCCCGCATCTCATCATTAGGGTATTTGCGTCCAAAAACTCACAGCTGAGAGAGACACCAGGGAGCTCTGGGTGTACACGCTGGGTCTCATAAAGCTGAAAGCCAAAAACTAGGATTTCATAGTTCAGCATGATTAATCTCAGGTAGTTACAGAAATGTCATCTTTCCCTGCCCTGTGATTTCAGGCACTCATGTATCTGACAATTTCTATTCCACTTTCACCTGTCTTTATAAACTGGGTGATGAAGGAGCCCAGAGTCTTCTCAAATCCTTTGAGAGGGGCATGTGTTGAGAACAGACATTACTCTGATCTTTGCAGCCATGACCTTTACTAGAAACCTGCTTTTGCTTGTGCATCCCGGTCACTTCCCCCCCCCCCCCCCCTTAAACACAGCGTGGGGGCTTCCAACACGGGTAATGGGCAGAGGAGTCAATGCTTGGGTGAGATCCTAAAACCATGGAAGACCTCGGCTGTACAAGGGCTGTACATCCAGGCTGGTGTGGAAGGAAGGGCCCAGAGAAGAAGGCCAGTTCCCAGTAAGGGCTGCTCCGTGCCATCCACCAGCAGCTACTGGTGGCCACCTCCCTGCTCCTTCTGCCCCCAGCAGGTCCTGGGGCAGATCCTGCTCCCCTGCTGCTGCTCCTGCCCGCAGCTCTCCTGCCTCTCCTCTGCCCCGCAGCTCCCCAGCACCTGCTGGTGCCTCCCGCCCGCCGCAGGCGGCCGCTTACCATAATCCGCCGTGAAACCTCTTAATTTTAAGGAGCTATTTAGGGAGCTGTGCTCAAATCCCTTCAAAATCCTCTTTTTCCCGAGGGCTGTGAGAAATAAAAATGAACGCCGTGCCCCCACCCTTTGCTGCAGCAGCAGGAGCTGAGGGGCGATGCAAAAGGCAGGATGGCTCCGATGCTGCCCAAGTGCCACGTCCCCCAGCAACACGGGCACAATCCTCTCCCCATTAAATAACGAGTTGGGTGCAGTTGTGCTGTGCAGGGAAAAACGAGGCCATTCGGGACGAGCAACCTTCCTGCATCGTTGAAGTGTTGCTTGTGGGCAGCACCTGGGCTCTCCGGCTTGGTTCCCCCCATCCAGAGCAACCCCACGGCTGCTGGCTGTCCCCACCATGCCCCTGGGACAGAGGTAGGAAGGGGGCAGGGGGCAGGGGGCAGGGGGTGGCATCACAGCACCCCCATTGCAGCACTGCCATGGCAGCGCACCAAGGGCAGCGCTGGCTCCTGCCCAGCCCCTGTCCATCATCCCCATGGTGCCATCAGCCGGGAAGTATCCGTGTCTGGAGAGGCTCAGGAGAGGTTAGTGCTCCCGCACCAATACCTGCCGGCCGTGACGCTGATGGAGATGTCTCCTGACAGCCCGGTCTGCTGCCAAGAAAGCGGCACCGGCCTCACTGGGGCCTCAGGGACCAGCCCCAGACACTGTGCTCACTGCCGGCCAGCCACGGGGTGAAACCACAGCACCTCTTGGGTGGTATCTGTCCCCTCTGTGGCCCCTGGGGACCAGCAGCCCTCGTCCCCGCTGTCACAGCCTGGCGTGTATCACCACAATGTCCCCGGCCCTGTCCCCGGGTCACCACCTGCCCAGCCTGTGGCACCAACACTTGGATGTGTTCTTGAAGCGGTTTTGGTCCCGCAGGAGGGAGAGAAAGGGAGCTGGCATCTCCGTCCCCTGACTGCGCTTGCTGTCAATGAAGGGATTAGGAATTATAATCCACGATTTGCATTTTAAAGCGGCTTTTCAGCTCTGCGTGGGGAACTTCAGCCTGGTGCTGCTGGGGAGCTCGGTGGCAGAGCCCCAGCCACAGCAGCACAGACCCTGTGGCAGCGTCCCTGCGGCTCCCCATGGCAGGAGCTGCTCCCGGGACGCCGAGTCCCAAATTGCACCAACCCCAAGCATCCTGCGGGCCCTGGGCAGCTCCTACCCCACACCTCCAGCATCCCCTGCCCTTGCGAGGCACTGTGTGCTTCCTTTCCTTGTGCTTTCCCCCCTGCTCCTTCCTTGCACTGTGTTCGTGGCAGACCTGCGTGAAATGTCTTTTTCCCTCGGCGTCTCTGCTGCCTTTCCCTCTGCTAATTACCACAGCAGTGCCTCTTCTAGGGCAAGCTGACAGATGGCCGGGGGTTTATCTTTGAACAAGCTATTTAATAAGAGCTCCTGCTTTTCCCTTGCACATTTCTTTCCTGGCCACATGTCCTGAGCTGCTGGACGGGGTGTCCTTTGCACTGGGGATGCCAGAAGATGTGATGGCCAAGGTCAGAGCCCAGGGGATGTTTTTTTTTCTTTCCCTTTTAAAGGGAAGATAATCCTGCCTGAGTCTGTGTGGCCCTCTCTGAGTAAGGCTCTCCCTCTGCAAAAAGGCAGAGGTGAGAAGTGTCTGAAACACTGGGGCAGGTCCTAGCTGCACAGAAAGCTGATGCGAGTGCTGAAACCAGCACACTGCCTGCTCGTCCTGGCAGAAATCTGCCTGGCAGGGACCAACCTGTGCTCCTCCTTGTGTTGCCATCACCTGCACGGCCCCACCTGTGCCCCCCATGCCATCAGGTTCATTGCAAATTTCTGTTTTGCAATGAACTTGTTGCAGTTTGGGAGGATCTGCCCTTCATGAGCAGGAAGGCCCAGGGACACAGGACTCTTGTTTTCAAGAAGTCACCGATGTCTGTGCCATCCTGCCAGAAGGCAAGGCTGGAGCATGGGTGATGCACAAAACCAGACCCTACTCTACGTGTTTGAGAATAAGCCCAGCTCATGGATTGTAAGCTTTAAGGCAAAAAGAAAAAAAAAAAAAAACAACACACACACAACTCCTCAGCCAGTTTGTAACCTCAGTTGCTCTCATTAGCTGTAGGAAAGATGCTTGAAGACCACCAAATGTTTGGGCTCGTGGTAACCCTGCTGCCACCACGCTGCTCCCTCAGGGCTCCACTGTTTGTGTGGGCTTGGGACGAGCACCTCACTCCAAGAACAACAAATTGCATCTCAGACTTCTCTGCGGAAAAGATTGGCATGTTTTGATCAGCTCTGAATGTACAGTCGGTGCATTGTGCATTATCTACACTATAGATATTATGTTGTACAGATGCAATACGACAGTTGTGGTATATGCTTTCCAGGTTGTAAACTCTGTATTGGCACTACCTATATGTGCCTACACTGTATCCATCATAAAGGCACCTGCCATCTTCTCAATAGTAGTAGTGTATGCACATCAGAGCAAGGTAGGAGTATATCACATATAGACAATCTGTTTTTATTGCTTTCATCTTTACAGCCAGGTGTGTGATCTAAACATCAGGCAGAAACTTCTCCGGATAAACTCCTGCTACAAAACATCTTAGAAAATGGATGTGTTTGGGATGGACTGATATATAATATATCCGTGGCACACAAAAACATAAACGGAAGCCTCTGAATCCCTGGGAAACTTCCTGTCTGTGTCCCAGAGGGATTTCTGTCCTCCCAAGTGTATCACCATGGGCCTGGGGCTCTAAGGGATTCTTTGAAGCCAGCAAAGAATTTGCAACCTACAGACTGCTTCTTCAGCAAGTGCAGTCTGACCCCGCACGTGTTGGACTCCCAGCTGCAAGAATGTAGGTTGCCTTCCCCCGGCCTTCGCAGAGGAGAGCTTGCTTTGTGTGCACATGTTTGTCTCGGATCATGCCTCTCATCTTTGCACACAGCTTTGTAAAGGTCGGTTTCATTAACCTTGGGGTTATGCTTTGTGTAAATATGCACGTACATCTGATTTGCATGGGAAATGTCATTTTCCTTACGTGTCCCCCATCCAAATGTTAATCAAGCCTGAGCCTACGTAACTTAGGAAATGTGCTGTGATGGTAACTGCAGCCAGCACAGCTGTCCCGCTCAGACAGAGGATGGCTGCATATGCCTGACATTTTTGTACAGGCATGTTCGGCTGCGTGGATAGCAGTGGCGCCTACATATTCTCTGCCATATAGCCTTATATGCTGGCAGATGGTGTGTGCATTAACACACGCTGTGTGCCGATGTCTCTGGGTGCATGAGCTTCTCTGCGGCCAGCTGGCGTACAACACATGCATTGGCACATGCGGCATGGGAAGTTGCTCTCCTCGCCGCAGCGTGCGCGCACGGCAGCACACACCTCGCACGGGTGCAGAGCTGCACCGCTGTGGGCAAGAGAGGCTGGGGCTTGCTCTGCTGCCCGCCAGCAAGGTGTAAGGAAAGGAGCTGCAGCATGGAAGGGCCTTGCCTCCCCCCCTGCCCTGTTTTTTGTAGTCATAAGCATTATACCTACGGATAACAGGCTCGCTCTGGGGCTGAATTTCACATTGCATTGCTTTCCCTTGGACAAGATTATTTCATCCCAATTTCCTCTCGATCCGGTCCTCAGAGAGCCTGAGCACTGAGCTAGCTCCTGCTGCAGCCGCTGGGCAATCAGCAGTCTCGGCAGAGGGCTGCCCCCCCAGGCCTTGGGAGCACAGCCTTGGTGTGTCGCCCCTGCGCCTGTGCACATCGACGGAGCCCAGGGACACAGGAGGGGGCTGAGGCAAAGAAGACATTAGCGCACAAGTGACATATCTCAATATAATTTCTAAAACTCTATTAATTGAACAGATAAAATACTTCTGATCTATTTTCGTTGTTTTGTTACAAAATATTCGCCATTTGGACTCTTAGCTAGGTGTGACCACACCACTTTTCCCCGAAGGAAGCTTTTCTTGGTGATATTTACAGCAGAAAACAGGTACAGACAGACAGGTGCTTTCAACAGCCTACACACAGGTAACACTTCTGTTGTTAACTTTGTTTGTTTTTTTTTTAAAAAAGACACATTCAGATGGGATTGTGACTAGTGCTGAAGAGCTGGGTGACTTCAAAGCTGCTGTCCCAGGCATGGCTGTGAAAGAGCAAGCAGGACAAGGACAGCTCTAGCTCACGAAACACTGCCGGCAGTCCCTGGAGCCTACACTAGCACAGTGAGGCAGCTGGTGGAGCAGGAGATGGGGGAGCTTGCTCAGCAACTCTCATTTCAAAGCAGAGACTCTCCCAAGCAGCAGATTTCTTGATTTAGGGCTCAGATTAGTTTCGGAAACCTCACAAATAGTTGCAAGTTAAGCCTTCTGAAAAACATACAGAAAAAAAAAAACTCAAACTCTTGCAGGTCAGGGGCCCTCAAATGCTTGCAAAACTGGTGGTGGTTTTTTTGTTTGTTTTTTTGTGAAGAAGACTGAGTATTGACAAAACTCTACTTGTGGACCACACCCACAACTTTCATCTACAAGGAGGTGAGACACACAAACAGTGCTTTGAAGGCCTTGCAGAAAGCACTAACAATTGCTACTAGAGTAGCCGAGTCTTCAGCATCAGAAGTACTACAGAAGTGGACAAACACTGCAGTAAGCCCAGCTTGTTTGCGTTAAGCTTGATCCCTCTGTCAACCTTTTTCAACCCTTTCTAAGTGGTATAAACTAACCAATTTCACTGGACCTGCACCAGCAACCTGGGCAGAGCCTGAAGATCTGTGTACCACAGCTCTGCAGACCGCAGTAACACCTCGCTTCCTCCATCTTCCAGCAGAGACACGTTCCTGTTTGGCCACTGAGCACCAGAAACTTACTGCAGAACGCTTGTTATTGGGTTTCTCTTTCCTCCTCCCCTCCTTTTCTTAATACAGAAGGCTAGGAATTCCGCAGCCAGCAGCCATAGGTTCTTTAGAGTTGATCTGATCTCTGCCACAGCTCTTCCTGCCCGATCCCACCACCTGAAGGATTGTGCTAGGTTCACGATTGGTATCACTGCTGTCAATAGCTGGTGATTTTTCTGTGGTCTGCTCCCTCCAGGAGAGCTGTGGTATACATTTAGTCCTTCATCCGATCGTCACTGACACAATCTTTCTGGCCTGCTCCCTGCCAATGATTAGGTTGTGTGCACGGGTGTCTACTCACAGTACTACAGCTACACCGAGCCTGTGTCTTCGCTTGCATGTGGGAGGGTTGTGGGAGCAGACAACACAATAGATCAGATGAGATGTAGACGTGCTTTAAAGTGCTTGTCATCCTTCTAGACCAACCTTCAAAGGAAAAAAAAAAAATCTACATTTTGAAGTGAAGTCCGAAGGGCTCAGCTACACAGCAGAATTTAGAGCAACCTGTTTGATAGACCCTGGAACAAAGCGGTTTGGTATCTCTCCGGCCAACCCCAATGGAAGATGCTGCATCCAGCAGGCTAGAAGATGGCAAGGGTTATCTATGTTTGCTTCTCTGTCCAAAGCTGGAGGCCAGCATTAGCCTTTGCAAGGTCAGGGGACGGGAGCCAACGTGCCCTGAGAGATTGTTGTGCCTCAGGTATTTTGGCACTTCAGGTAATTCGCTTCCATCCTTCACCCAGCGTTATGGAGTCTCACAGAAGGTTCCTTGCTTCTTTTTTTACATTCTTCTTTGCTTTCCCAATCAATTATTAAAGCAGCAAACCTCTCTGGTAGGAACTTCAGAGACATTGCTATAAATATTTCATCCCCCAAAATTATTTCATCAAGTACCTTAAAGTTTTTGTTGTTGTCACTTCGTGTTAAATGTCAAGTAAAGCCTAACTTATTTATTTTAACACACACACGCACACGGCCCCTCCGCGGCTCCCTGCACTCTGGGGGAAGATAAACGAGCAAGTGCTGCCACTGCTCTCAGGCAAGGCAGTGACTGCTGAGGAGGACGGGCAGCGTCGGTGCCTCTCAGATACCTCCTTTTACCTCAGCAGGGAGCACAACGTGGAGCCACACACCACAGGGACCAGAGAGGGGCAGGTGCCACACATAGAGCTGCAGGCAGGTGGGATGAGGTTGCAGCTGCCGTGCCATGGTGTGGTGCCACCTCGGATGGAGCCAGCAGCAGATCAGGGCAGCCACATCTCAGGGCTCGCTGCAGGGTGAGGGGCTGAGCCCTAGCTGGGGCCACGGGCCTGTGGAGCGGGCGAGGACCTCTCCTGGGGCTGGCTCTGGAAAAATGGGGCATCCTCATCGCCCCTGGGGACTGGGGAGGAGAAAGCTTCTCTGGTCTGGAGGGAGACTGGGCTCCTACTCAGGGTTTTGATATGATTTTTTTCTGTCTTCTGCTTCCACAGGCCTCCCTGAGGCTATGCCTTTGGGTTTGTGGTCAGTACCTCTGCTACCACATGCAGAAGCAGCAGCCTGTTATCCGGCCCCAGACAGCAAAGCAAACAACTCAGACAGTCCTGTTGGCACAGCTGGGTGTGAGGGTCAGGCTCAGAAACCAGCAGACCCGGGGATCAGCAGGCTCCCGCCCTGGAGGGCTGGCCAAGCACAGGGGAGCCTCAAATTCAGCCCCTGCCCACTTCCCTGACCCCATCTGGGCATACACCCAGGTCAAATAAATGAACTCCTTCATCTGAGTGCTTCAGCAGAGCCAGTGGACATACAAAGAGCGCTGAGGGGTCCAGACCCTGACGCACCGTGTTTTTTGTCACTGGCAACAGCCCCAGAGGTGAGCATCCTGGAGCAATGCTGCTGTGTGGCTTTTTCCACACAAAGTAAAAAAAAATAAATATTTCCTGCATCTGTCTTCGCTGACCCCCTTTCCCTCACATTTTGCACATCCACACCACTGCCAGCCATCCTTACCTCTCCTCACCCAACGGCTGTGTCATCAGCACCCGGTGCTCATGCCTCAGCCTCGCGCAGGAAGGAAGAGCATTTCTTTCTTTCCCTCTTAAAATAAAAATGAAGGCCCTAAAAGGCGTTCTGTCCTATTTTAAAACCCTAAAGTTGATCTTCTTAAGCATCGAAGGGAGATACAGCGAGTGAGAGAGACCAAAGCCTTTAAGCTAATTAATACCTTCCCTTCCCTACTGCTCGAAAATACTTCTTTTCTTCTAAAAATACAGCCATAGCTCATTTTTAATGCTGTCTGCCTTCACATCAATGTCCCCAATAAAGAAGAGGAGCTGAGCTGTCATCTCTATCTCAAAATCTTACCCTCCCCTCACTTTGAAGCAGAGATAGGGAGGAAGAGAGGAGAAAAGGCCTTGGCAAGCAGCTTTCCTAGGGGAAGGGCTGATGGAGGAAAAAGCATAGCCAGGTGGGAGATACAGATGGGAGCTTATGTTGGTGGTCTCCAAAAGGCCCCTTCCCTCTAGCACGGAAGGAAGAGCCCAAGTGAAGGGCTCATCCACCCCAGAAGGTGAATGCAACACTTAGCTTTGCTTTCAGAATATAAAAAAGCAGGTGGGAAGGAAACACAAAGCCAGCTAGAAGGAGAAAAGCAGAGGGGTGTCTGTTTCATGCTAGAGAAGACAATCTTTGTGTGTGTGTATACTGAGGTGGGAGGGCACCTCTTGGTGCCATCTCTTTGGAAAAGTGCTCATCCATCCCAGGAAGATCCCTGGGCTCAATCTCTCATTTCTGCTCCCTCAGAACTGCTTGGTGTTTCCTTTAGTAAGCATGCGCCGTACATACTCTACCATACAGGTGTATTTACACGTGATGAGGTCTGCTAGGTCTCAGCAGAGGTCTCTGGTACAATGCTCATATCAGAAACAGTTTTCGTGTTCAGAGTGAGGCGATCTTTGTCTCGTACTGCAGCTTAGGACAGTCTCTCCTCCTCTCGAGCTCTCCGTCACTTGTGCGCTCCCTCGCGTGGAACCGGCTGCTGCAAGGAGATAATATCTGAAGAGCGATGGAGGGGATGCATGGCAAGTGGTACAAGTTCTCAGCTCCAGCTTAGCAGGCAGCAGCAGTGGAGGCAGGGGGAACTCCACCCCCAGGAGTGCCCCAAGGTCGGTCCTTGGCACGGGTGAGTCCATTTCTCTCCGAGGCTGGCGAAGTTTTGGAGGGGTACAAACCTATGGCCGGGCAAATGCAAGGCAAGGGAGGAGGTTGAGGAGTAGCAAACGGAAGACACAGTGCCTAGAAAGCAGCAGGTCATCAAGCCTCTCAGGAACAGGGCAACAAAGTGCTACATGGGGACGGTGTGAGCACGGGAGGCCAGCGGGGCTGGCAGGATGTGAGGATGTGTGAGCATGTGGGTTGGCAGTCCCTACAGATGGCTCCTCACAATTAGCATCACCTTGAGGGGAGATGGGATAAGAGTTAGGTCAGTCGGCTTTTTTTTTTTTTCTTTTCTATTTCTTTTACTAAAAAATAAATCACAAACTAGATCTCTGTAGGCAGAAAGGGTCCCAGGGAGGCGGTGGGGCAGGGAAGCGGGGAAGTCTGTGCTGTTCTGGTGCTGGTGGTGTGGCTACACGAGGCTGCGCGAGCCACTGGAGTACCTGCGCCTCTGAAGCAGGGAGCTGGGGGGGCAATACTGGTGGGGGTGGTTGTAGGGAGGAGGTGGAGGTGGCAGGGGAGGCTGATGGACCAGCTTCATGGGGGTCCCAGGGAGCCCGCTGCCCACACCGCGCCAGGGGGTGGAGGTGCAGGAGTCGGAGGTGACGTAGCGTGTCAGAGTCTGGTTGAGGGCCGGCTCCATTCGAGCGAGGCACGGCTTGTCCAAGACAATGACTTTGACAATCTGCTGGCACTGTACAAGTGTCCCCGCCGAGGCGGGGTGCGAGGGCACCAGTGCTGTCTCCAGCCGCTCCCGTGGCATGTTAAGACGCATGCTGGGCTGCATTCCACTCTCGGGCCCCAGGGCGGAGTTGTGCTGGTACGTTTGAAGCCTGTTGTGAATTGACACCTAGTTTAGAAACAGCCAAAGAAGCATTAAATGTTACAAGACTCTTCCCATCTGCTGCTACTGGCTGCCCTGAACCCCCACCAGCAGCTGGC
The DNA here is from genome assembly GCF_964035555.1 of Netta rufina. Lineage (NCBI taxonomy): Eukaryota > Metazoa > Chordata > Aves > Anseriformes > Anatidae > Netta > Netta rufina. The sequence goes on from NC_140123.1 coordinate 143,389,303, forward strand.
CTCACATGCACGAAACCCTCCCCTCTTTAACAAACGGAACAGGCACAACCCCTGGCTGCACCCCTCTCTCCCAATTGCCCCGTCGTCCTGTCTAGGCCTTAGTGCCCCTGTCCTTTCCGTCACAGCAAAGGCAGTAGGGCCAGCGTTCCCAAATGCAGAGCGACTTTGGTTGTCCAAACGGCACAGGGAACAAAAATCAACTCTATGAGTGGAGGCGTCCATGAATTCTCATGATGATGAACAAACCTCAGAGGTTATGCCCTTGCCCCCAGCTGCAAAAAAGGAAGGGGAAACTAGGTAACAGAGGTTCAGATAATCGAGGTTGTATGTTTCTGCAAAAATGACGGTAGCTGAATCTGAGAGAGAGAGAGAGACAGAGAGACTCAAGCCTTTCGCAGCTCCCTGCCTTTCTGAGTAGGAAGGTACACCACATGACTGGCTAATCTGTTTACAAAGGAAAAAGCAGAAATCTGACATACTCTAGGAAAAGACAGCTCCCTCTGATCCAGTTGATGGTTTGTCAGTGAGAGGAAATGATTTTCAAAAAAAAAAAAAGAAAGAAAAAAAAGAAAGAAAAAATGTCCGTCTAGCTCATACAATGATAAAAGAAATTTATGATGAAATGGCAGCAGATTAGATAACCTCAAAGAAATGGAAATGCTCCTCTGCTGGCAGAGTATTGCTTGGGCAGTTGGAAGGGGGAAGGGAAGGAGGAGGTCACCAGGGTCCCCACAGAGAGATGCTGATAATAGAGTCACTCAAATAAAAGAGGTCACTGAGTCCAGCTTGAAAAAGGGAGCTGGCCTGGGCTGGAAATCCTCAGGGAGGGAATGCAGCAGCAAAATGGGGCTACCCGGGTGGTGAGTGAAGCCACAGTTCCTCCTGGCAAGGACGTGGGCTGATGGAATCCCCAGAGCACAGCTCAAAACTCAGTGTCAGTCAAATGACAAACCCTGGGTAGGAACCTACAGCTCGCAGGTTGTCACGGCACTTCCAGCTAGGCAGAGGCACAGATGGGCAGATGGGGCAGTAGGGGTGCCCTGACAGTCTGTATGTTGGGCAGCAGAGCCAGCAACCATGAAGGAGAAGCTGTGGAGTGGCCCAGCTTTCCACCATGTGGGAAGAACGATGAGATGTTTGTCCCTGCCCAAGCATGGAGGTTGCTCGGGCTCACTGCACAGCAGGACATAACACCGTGTCAGTATTTATTCAGGCAGTGGAGCTGCCTCAGAAAAACTGGTTGCTGGCCCGTGAAGTGCTAATGACATTAAGATAAATGGAAGCTATTCTCCACAAAGAAACATTCCTCCCAGCAGAAATTGGAAGTTGGCTGGGAGAGGCACCTTGCCCAGAAAAGGGGAGTCTGTAGGGAAATGGGGTGCCCTCCAGGGAAAAACAGCAGCACCCACACCCCACAGAGAAGCTGAACTCTTCAAGTAAATACACTATGACAAGAGGGGAAAGAACTACCCCGGAAAAGGGCAAATTCAGGGCAACGGAGATATTCCAGACAGGGAAAGAGTAGGAATTAGTAAATGAGGTTTTCAGCGTGAAGACTGCATTTTCCTGTTTCCTCACAGGCAGTGGGAGTAAGGGTGTCTGTGAAGAAACAGGCAACCCACTGGCTGCTAGACATCCCTGCTAAGATAGAAGCACACAGGACAGCCAAGCTCCCTACCTAGGGAGGTGAAGCTCTAGGGAGAGTCTCTGATATGCAAAGGCCATGCTTAGTCCCCTTCAAGGGGGGATGGAGAGACAGAGCTGCAGAGATTGTGCAGGAAAGCTGGGCTGCAGGGGAATTCGCATGTGATGCTGCATGGAGTTAGCATGTCAGGGAAGTCTTTAGTGTGGTTCTCAGTCTCCCCGTAAGCAGTGGGGTGGGTTAGTCTACAGCGTTTGGGAGCTTGGTCCATGAGGGATGTTACAGTTATAAAAACGGATTGAAAATGCTTTGAAGTTTAGTTTGGATTTGAAAGTTGTATTACCCGTCCTAGCAGTAACTTTTAATTGTATCTCTGGAAATTGGTAAAATTGTCAGTCTGGCTGGGGAGGCATTGATTAAAACCTGAGAAAAGAAACAACAGAGAATGTGAGAAGAGCTGAAGTGAGAGAGAATTACTTACCTCAGCTGCTTCGCACTCTACTTACCTCCACTGTGCTGTCCGAGACCTTCTCCCCCAAATCCTTCTTGCCTTTGAAACAAAAGAAAAAATCTCACTCATGGGGTCAGTGCCTCAAGTCAAGAGCTGGCCCTCATACTGTGGACTGGAAAGCCCAAGGGAGAGGTAAAGGGGAGAGTAGGACTCTACTGCAAGATAAATGCAAGCCTTCCTGCAATCCGATAGCTGCTCAGTGGTTTGGAGGGAGGCCCCTGTGGGGTCCTATCTTTAGGTCCTGGTTTTCATGCAGTTCTAATGAGCTCATAGCCATTCACCACTGCACTTGATTTTTGCTGGCACGGAAGCCCAAGAGCCCAACGCAGACAAAGCCTCTGCTACAGAGAAGCTGGTCTTGCAAAAGTGATGGTGAAGACTCTGGAGGAAGTTGACAGTGCAGTTACTGTGTTGCATGAGTTCAGGGGAGAAAATGTGGCCGTGTCCTCCAGCAGTTATCTTGTACCACTTACTAACCCCTCTTTGCTGGATGTTACAGCTACAGACTGGGTAATGAGCCATAAATGGCTCTTCTAGGTTATTTGAAAAATGCATATCCTATTCAGTGAAGGCTACAGGATACAAAACTGATCACTTCTTTTCGCAGTTATTTTTACAGGAGAACACATTGGCAAAGGCAGCACTGCCTGGCCAAGAGAAGCTGGGTGGCCTCTTACCTGTAGGTGAGCTTTGCTTTGACTGTGGTTCCATCTGGGCTCCGTTGGTCCTTAACGAGAGAGTTTTTGCCCCTTGCTGTTTCTCCAGCTCCCCTACAACAGAGATGTGCGGAATTGAATGAGGAATTGGATGGATGGAAGGGCCATAGCATACTGAAGGAGAAATGTGGGAAGTCAGCAAGGAGAATTAATGCAAGAAAATGACAAGAATGTCAAACAGGAAGGAGAGAAGAATAGCTAAGAGAGAAACTGGAAAGGATGGTACATGTGGAGGAACTTACGTATCTCCACAAGACCTCTGCGTATGACCTGCATTTATACAGAACAGGTTATTGCTGCGCAGAAAGGGACCACTGATGCCGAGCTACTTGGGCTCATACGTTTGTACAGAATTATTTGCATAGTCAGAGTATGGGACGTAGGAGTCTAAGCTTCGCCATTTCAAACCACTGTACCTTAAACTCTATTTCATAACCACCACAAGCAGTTATTCCCTTTCTGCTACTGGTGGGTACTCACAGAACCTGACTGCTTTTTCACCCTGTTGCTGAACACAAGAACAATCCTGTGTAGATTCTGCTACTCATCCTCTTTGTCCTTTTTCCCGAAGAACCCACTGATTTTACCCTTTCTGCCTCATAGACACATGCAGTGTGATGGCATTAGAGTCTGAATTGTATTAGAGGCCCTTACATTCAATTCGTATCTGCTCCAGCTCTGTCACTTCTGCTATTGACTCTTTCAGATCTTCCACAAATTTCTGCATTTCCTCAGCACCCAGAGCACAGAAGTGCAGTACCTGTTTCTTCTCTGAGCCCGAAACTGGAGTCACCAGTGTGATGCCATGGGGGTAATCTGTGAAGAAGATGTGTCAACACAATAAAGAGGCATTAGGCTTTCTTGCTGGAGAAGTTGGCTGCTTTGCTGCCTTTCCAGGACAGAGAATTTCTAACATCAGTCCAGAGGAATAGCACACTTAAGAGTCTGTCACACTGCAAACGGCAGGAATTTGCAGCATTGCAGCACTCCAAGGGAACAGAATGGCCAAGCTGCAGTGGCAAGGCAAGTAGTACCATAGTGGTGCCATAGCCAAAAAACTCTAGCTCTCAGTTACAGTCAGTGTAACCTTGACTCTGAGAACCTGAGCACAGAGGTGGGACTGTAAAGCCCTCCTGAGTCTGTAGAGAGGCTAATAGGATACACGAGACCAATGCTTTATCCTGTGGGAGTTGCAGCAGGACAGGTTGGCTCCTGGACTCAAAGCCAGAACAACCATTAGCACCCACATTGGCAGGACCTCTCCCTGGCCTCTACTTCCATCAGCAGGCCCTTAGCAGGGGTGTTAGCACTGCATGTGTGGGGAACTCATCGTGCTGTGCAGAGTGGGAAAGAGAAGGATGTGGTTTTGCAGGTCTCTGCTTAGTAGTCCTCAACAGGCATAACACACTGTCAGGAATGGAAATGAAAAGAAATGTCCATGAGGCGTGCAGGGAAGTTGCTAAGCTTGTGACTGGACTTTTCTGTCTTTTGGTCATTGGCCAGTGGTTTCAGCTCCTTTTCTCCTTCCCTCTCTCCTTTGTCTACATTTAATTTCTCTCTTCCCCTGTCCTTTTCTCCACTGCTTCTCCATCTGTCTGCCTTCTCCACCCTATGCCTTTAGCAATCTTTACTAAACAAGTTAAAAGATCAACCTGCTATTTTCTGCCAGCCCTCAGCTCCCTCTGTTTGTGTCCCAGGCCCCTTTTCCCACCCTGTGTCTTGTCTCATCTGTTCAGATCACGAGTTCTTTTGGACTTCTGCTTTTCTGTCTCTGCAGAGGATACACAAAAGGATTCCTTTGCCAGAAGATCCTTGAGCACCCCCAGGATAGTCACCATACCCCTGAAAGCTGATCTCAGCTCTGATAGTGCCTCCTGGGGATGCTCAGTTATGAATGGCTCTTCTGTACGTACACGGATGTGAAAACCACTGCATGCTGCAGAGGGTAGGGGGTTGAAATGATGGCTCACTGTCAATAGGACAGAGCGAGGGTGTAAAGAACTCAGTGAAGACACAGTAGTGCTTCCTGGCAGCATATTCTGGTGCTCACAAAAACCCCAGTGGGCATCAGCCGCGCTTGCCTGGGACCACTGTGCAGCCCCTCTGCCTGTGCCAGCAGGAAGCCTGCCTGGTTCTGGAATCCCTCTGCTACACAACCAGCCTCAATCATGACACATCGTGGCTCTCTTCCCAGACCATCAAGGTCAGGCTGACTAGGGCTGGCCTCCCGCCATGCTTTGGTGGGTGCTGTTCCAAGGGCTCTGCTTCTGTCTCAGGAAGCCTTCAGCACGGCACAGCATATCTCAGTGTGGGGAGGCTGCAGCAGCACCTGAGCTTTTATCAGTGCCAAAAGCAGAGGTGAGAACTGTGACTTTGGGCTTGAGTGGAGAGGGGCTAAAGCTGGCAGCAGCAGTTTTGTCAGTGAGGTTCTGCACCCACTGTTGGCTCCTGAGAGCTATGTGGGGTGTATCTTGGGACTGATTCCCTCATGAATCCACACTAGTACCTTCCCTGCCACCGCAACAAGTCAGCCCACTTCAGTGAGCTGGAAAGAGGGACCAAGAGCCTCTTCCCATGACACTGAACCTTTTCTCAGCACCAAGTCTCAGTTTTGCCTCCCTTCCCGTTTTAACCCTGATGGAATCCCTCTTCTGATGTACGATCTCACTGGGCAATGCAGTCCCTTCCTTCCTTCTCCTTTTCCATACCAAACCCTTCCAGGCACCCAAGGAGAATCAGACTTACATTCATTCTCAAAGAGATGGAACTGCATCCCCAGCAGGCCAACTGACTTGCAAAACGTGTAGGTTGAGGAGCTTTTCTTCTTGGGGCAAAGCTTGAGGATCTGTTGGAGGAACGGATGCATCATCGGGCAAGGTGTTCATGAACAGCGAGTCAAGAAAGATACAAACTACTAAAAGCACATAGGAAAAAGCTTTTTGCAGGCTCTGCTAATTGCACATGGGAGTAACACTTGGTGACGGACAGGCTCTTTGCCCAGAAAGCTGCCTGGCACACTGCACTTTAACAACACTTGAAATTCTGTATGCATAGCCCTGGGGCCCACTAGGGTTCTGTCCCCTGGATGCTGATTTTTTGATGCCCTTATTTTTGATGTTGCAAGGGTAGTTCTCTTCACTGAGTGCCAAACTGGAAGGCTAAGGGAAACCTGTCAGAAATACCTCAGGTCGGGAAATCAGAGCACATGCGCATGCAATGCTGCCCTTGATCCCTCAGCACTAGTTCTCATGGGTCTGATTTATCACATGGGATGGAGGGGCAGCAAGGAACAAACCCATTTGCAACATCCAGCTTCCTTTTTCCATTAAACTCAGGCCTTTTCTTCAGGTGCCTAAAGCAAAACTTCCTTATTGTTCTGCATCCTTCCAGTCTCAGTGAATCTGTGCTCTCCTCCCTTTTGTACCTGTCTGAACTCTGTTGCAAGGTCCCTTGGGCAGGACACTTTAAAAGGTACTATATGTGTTTCAGGCTCCAGTAAGTTGGATATGCCATTCTACAGCCTCTGCAATAGAAGGTAATGGTTTTAAAGTGTCTGGCAGGAGACTTTTAAAGTGCATGGGAGCGCTCTGCCTACCATAGTACAAACAGCCAAACCAATGAACTCCCCTTTCACAAAATGAGTTTCCCTAGTAGCAAAGGGATGAGAGAGAGCGATGACATTACTTGGATGTCTGTGGGATGCAACAGTTTGCTTTTCAAAGGTCAGAGGAGTTTTAGGTTTGGTACGTTTTTAACAGGGAAGGATCCAGAGCTGTGTCTTGCAGTGTGGATGGACGAGGAGATGGTCTGTCCCTAGGGCAGGGGGAATATTGATGTTGCGGACTGGTTTTAGATTACTTTACAGACACTGGGGGCTAGTTTTATCACTGCAGTGCCCAAATGCCAAAGCACACTCACCACCAGCAGGTCATTGAAGAGAAAAACTTCCCTCTGGTGAGCTGCCTGCTTCTGCACTTTGTTCACGTCGGTAACTTCGTACAAACGGCTGCAGCAGACCAGCCGGCGATGGGGCACGGACAGGACCTGCGGAAGATCCACAAGAGCATGTGGGGGTTATGGGAGGTGCCAGGGAGGGTCTCCACCACCCTTAGCCCACACAAACCTGCCCAGTCACAGAGGCACAAGCCTGTTCTGCCCAGTTTGCCCACTCAATCACCTCACGACCACTCCTCACCACCACTCATCCTGCCAGCCCAGTAGCAGGGAGCCTTTGTGACTTGGATTAAATCAGAGGAGTAGAACAGGCTATAGGCAAGCCACCTGCTTATACATCCTGTCTTCATGTTCCTCTGACTTCAAGTCCCTGAGCTCATCCTCTCTCAGTGCACTGGACATCTGCATGTTTCCTGGGCACTGAGAAATGATTCTGCTCATTCTGGGTAAACAGAATGTTTCAGATCAGTTTCTGCTAAAGAAGCAGTCTCTGCATTTGGAGGTCTCCTAACCCTGGCAATCCTTGGAGAACTCATTAGATAGAGGTAGGTGAAATTGTTTCCTATCACTTTGGCTTTCACATCCTACAGGCTCACGAGGCCTGAAAGTTCAGAGCACTGCAGGGCCATCACTGAAGTATTGGCAGTCAGGACCTGCACTGGCAAACAGGAGCTGCAGTGAGATTTTTGGGCAAACAGTTACTGCGTTGGATAAAGCAAACTCTGGCCAAGAAGATCCCAAAGAAGTAGGAAAGAAAGAGAAAGCAAATGAAGGTGTTTGGATAAAAAAGAACTAATGCATCAAGGCAAGCAAGGAAATTATGATGAAAGAAAAGAAACATAGAGGAAAAAGGCAGAAAAGAGGGACAGTGAGGGAGGTGGGTGTGAGCAGGGTGAGCGGGTGCCAGCAGGGCTACGGGTGCTCACTGTTTTCATTCCAACTATGGATTTCTCCACTTTGGTAACGTAAGTCACATGGTCCTCATTGGATTTTAGCTCTTTTTGCTGGATCCTCTCATAGATCCCCACCACCAGTTCCCGTGGGATGTCAGCACCATCGTCCACTCCTGCAAAACAGAGAAAATGTTGGGCAGAATTGGCAGGGAAAAAACAAAAGGGAAGAACTGGTGGCCCCTGACAGGCAGATCTCTGCTGTGTGCAATGATGGGAAGGCAGAAAGAGAAATATTTTGCTTTAGGCTGTCTTCTTTCTTGGTCTAACACACCTAAAGCACCAGGAGCAGATACTGACTTATCTAAGGCCAATGCAGAAGATTTCATCATTCCATTGCTCTGCATGGTGGCTCCTTTCCATTTGTTCCCTAAGGTTTTATGGCTACAATTTCACATTCATATATCTTGGGCCACTCAGCAGCAACCCCTGCATTGATTTCATATAAAATTGCAAGTTCTAAATGTGGAGGAGATCTACAATAGGAACCAGCTGCTCCTCCTGCCAATGCAAGTCTCAGCTCTCCTAAATAAGAGAAACTAAATAGTAAATACTTGGTGGACTCCAACATTTGTTTTTTGTGATGTCTCCTAGGGTTAATACCTTCCTGCTAGTCTGCCTGTAATTTCGCTGTCTGGGGTCTGTCCCTTCCCTCTTTTATGTCTCCTTAAATAATTCTACAAATTTTGCTGTCCAGCCTTTGCAGAGCCTGGTAGAAAAGTTCCCCTCCACCCCTCCCTGAGCCACACACCACAAATTAAATTGCCAGTCTTTCCTCCTGAACTGAATTCCTTCAATCATTTTCCATTGATTTTCTCTGCTTTCTCTCCAGCTCCCTGGTCTGAGGCATACTACACTGATTGATGTCCTGCAAGTGAGGAGGTGTTGAGGAATGGAGAGACATTGTCATCTCCCGACTCCCTAATTCATGCCTTGGAAATATAGCCTGAATACTTTTTTTTTTTTTTTTTGGTTGTGTTTTGGTTTTGGTTTTGTTGCTGTTGTTGCTGGCTTGGTTGGTTGGTTGGTTGGTTTTTTAAACACAGGCCAGTGAAGCTCCTGGCCTATGTATAGGGCCAAAGGTGAGTCTGGAATGAACTGTCTCTCCCTGTCCACTACCTGAATCCTCATGTTGGCTGAATTCCTGTTGTGATGTGAGCTGACAGATTTTCTAGTAACTCTAAGTGAAAGTTAACATTAAAAAAAAAGAAAAAAGAAAACCTTTTGAGTTAGTTGCTGTGATACTGAAGGGGATGATGACAGGTATCAGCTCCATTTTCAGAAAATAACTTGAAAGAAGGCTTCCGTGCCACATCATACCAGTCTGAAGTGGATGGAAGATTGGAGAAGGTGGGAGGGGATGGAACAACATTGTCTGAACAGCCATGAGGACAAAGAAATAAGTCAAAGGAACCCATCGTAGTCCAGGCTCTAGACTGAGATTTACACTGGGAATGCCTTGAAGGAACTTAAACTGAACTGTAGATGTGGAGTCAGAGACTCTTGGAAGGTGGCTGACCAAGGAGCAAACACAGTTTGGAAATTAGAGTTTGTCTAGACGTCTTGTCAAAAAGGCTAAACAATACTAGGCTGCATTAGCAGATCTGAAAAGAAGGAGGAAGCAGTGGTTCTAAATATGAGTATGTTGTGACCACATTTGAAGAAATGCTTTTAGCAACCTATTACTGAGACGGGAAGGACCTTGAAAAATAGAAGAAAATTGACTTGGGGAACTGAAGTATCAGAAATTGCAAAGAGGTAATGTATGCATGAACCCTGTCAGGCCTGCAGTTACTGCAAGTAATTGCAAGCAATTAAGAAAGGGAAGTTTTAGCCTGAATAGAAGGAAAATGTGTTCATACATTCAAAGCAACAAGGAGGGCATGGGCTTGTTTAGTGGAATCCAGCAGGGTCTAGGAAGGACGGAGCTGAACAATAGAAAAATGTAATACAGTGGACTCCTTCTAAACAGAGAAATCCATTAAAAAGATGAAACCATCTCTTAAGGAAAAATGGTTTATTCCTGAAAAGGCTGGACAGCTTTCTGTGGAGGACAAAGCAGAGATTTGCCCCTTCCCCAGCAACCTACAGGACTCTTCAAAACACCCTCCTCCACGTCTGGATCACAAAGACCAGCAGCAGCCCTGGCGAAAGGCAGCTCCACTAGGTTTTTGCTGCCTTCACCTCAGTAGGATTTAGAGCAGCAAAGAGGGCAAAAAAAGCAAAGTAGGACTCTCACCTCTCAGATTGCGAATGAAGTCCTCCAGCATCATCTTCCTGTCAGGCTTGATGTTGGGGCTGTACATGTCCGTATTGAGGAGGATGATTGCAAAGGCCAAGATGAAGATGGTATCTGGGTTGTGAAACTGCTGGACCACATCTGGGTTACACATGCAGTACCTCTGGCTGTGGCAGGAGGGATAAACACACTTAACATGGAACATTACTGCAAAGTCCGCTGCTCCAGGGTGGCAATGGCCTCAGCACATGTGGATTGAATTCCTCCTTTCACTCCAACTCTCACACGAATGAGAAGGAATTGCCTGCTCTCTGCAGGCCAAATTACCCACCAGTGGCTGAAGCTGGCCACTAAAACTTCAGCCTTTTTGTTCATAGAAGCCAAAATAGCAAATGACAGTAGAGAGACCACCCAGGCTGGGAATGTAGTGGTAATGCAGCACAGGTCTACTCGAGCCTGACTTGCTAAATACAAAGGACTCCTCTGGATGCACCGAAGGAACAACCCAGCACCCCTGCAAGCCACAGGACTGCTCTTCCTGTCAGTCACCAATGAACAGGGAATCCTTTGCTGGAAGACATGTCAGGGCTGGCTTACTCTGGCCCTTTGTGCCCGTCATGCCACTCAACACCCATCAAGAACATTGATCTGCAGCAGTGGGACACAAGACTGTGCTTCAGAAGCCCTTCTACGATCAGCTTCTTTAGGAAGAAGGTCTCTGGCCGTTCATTACATTGCTGCTACATGTTTTCTGTGCTGGGTGTGCTCTCTGCTTCCAGATAGTTGCAATAGTGGGGCCACAGAGCTCGTTTTCTTACCTGAAAGCTTCAATTAGCCGCTCAACCTTCTGCGCCTCCCCCTGCACGCGGATGTGGGCCTGGAATTTCCGCAGTGCCTCATCCAGCTCCATGCCTGAGAAGTCCATCTCATCCACCACGCAGCTGTGGAAAGGGGACACGGCCTTCGTCAGCACCTCCTCCTGGGAAGGATGCCAGGCAGGCTCCTTCATTGCAGTGCCCAGGCTGAGATCCCAAGGGAAATGACATGGGAAAGGCCCTGAGACATCACTACAGATGCCCAGATGGTTCTTAAAAATGGGAAAGGTTTCAGACAAGCCATTCCTGCATTTTACAGAAGGTAGGCAATTCTTGTGCCTAACCACATACATATGTGTGTGTGTGTGTGTGTATATCTATACATTATAATTCATATATATTATACCATACTCAACATACATACATATGTATACAATAGATATAATTCACATATCTGTATTGATATTTACTGTATCTATATAGATATTTAGGTAGTATATTGATATAGATATTTAGAGACCTATATATGAACACCAATATCGATACAGATACAGATCCATCTGTTTCTGCCTCTCCTGTCATCTGGCAATCCTTTTCACATTGTCCATGCCTCCTTTCCTCCCAGCACAGGCACTAGTTCACTGCCCATGTATCCATCCTTCTCTTATCTGCATTCACTGCACTCATCCTCTCCTTACCTTCTATTCAGTCAAGCATACATCCTCGTTTGCAATCCGTACTTTCTTCTCCACTCTTCACCCCCACCCAAACGCTGCAGCAACAATATTCACTGTGTCTTTAAAGGCCAAAGCTCACTCAAAGTAAATGTGAAATGGAAGCTCTTGTCTAAAAATAACATGACACCATTAGCTGGCTTGTAATATCAAGGCTGGGTAAAGCTCTGCTCATTTAGTCAGACACCAGGAGTCCCCATCAATTAAGTCTGTCCAAAGCACTATTCATTTTGCACATTTCTATCCGTTCCACACGATGTTTTCCATTTCCTCTATACTTCAGTGCCACGATTCCCTCTTATCACAGGAAATCCTTCACCTCTCACATCTGGTATTGCTTTTCCTTCACAGCAGACTGGTAATTCATAGTCAACTTAAATCCTCAAAGAGAGGGATCCCTTCTCTCTTGTATCCCACTAAAGTATTCTCATTTTACAGAAGTCCTACTGCTAGTCTCCAAAATGTACTGCTACAGTTCTTCCTGTTTGTATTAGTTAAATCCTCTAGTTCTTATTCTTACTGCATGATATTTTGGTCTTCATCTGTAATGGCAACACCTTCCCCATGTGGCTTCAGCACATTTTGTTAGCATGCTCCTGGACCAGTTCTGTCCAGGTCATTGCTGCAAACATTCATCAAAAGACTAGACTCAGAAAACTCTGCTCATAATCTCCCTTAAGCCCAACTTCCCATCTCAGCAGAGCATGTAGGCACTAATGTCTGCATCAGCCAATTCTCTGCCCTGTTTATGATTCCTCTGCTAATATCTTTCTCTTCCACGCTCAACTAAGAATTTCTCACACCACATGCTTTACTGAAGTCTAGAATCATCTTCTGTATGTTCTTTGTCTAGAAAACCATTTTTTTATCAACGAAAGACTGAAATCAGAGGATGAATCTACTCTCTACAGGCTTTGGTATGTACCATTTACCTTCTTGTATGCCGTTATTTCTTTCCCATAAATGTATTCTTAAATCTGACATTCTGATAGACCAAAAAATTAACAGATGCAAAAATCCCATTTTCTTTACACCTTCCTTAAGTATGAAGTTACTAGTATGCTAGTATTCAGTCAAATAGTACCACCTGGACATCACAAACATATTAAAAATTCAATGAATTCATATTTTCTGCCTCCATATCCTCTGGATGCTAATTCTACTTTTCATTCCATTGATCTTATCCTCTACATTGTGTTTGGTTTGCCTTTCTCATGTTGCAAATGATAAACTGACCCCAAATTTAGGGTTAGGAGGAAATTTTCCCATAGACAGCTTGTCTGGGACTGCATGAGGAATGTGGAAAATGAGGTAAGTGGAAAATAGAGGGGGAGGGGATTAGCTTTCTTCTGGATCCTTCCAATTCCTAGTGTTCCTGGAAATTTTACCACCTGAACCTTTGCTAATAAATGTACGTGCTCTAATCAGTTTCTTCTGCTTTTGCTGTGATATCCTGGAAATTTTGCTGTTAGTGTTTGCAATCATTCTGCAGTTTGCTGTAGGCAGTGTTTTGTGAGCTAGGCTGTTGAATACTATGTGCAGCCTTGCTAGAACAAAAAATTGTTGCATGATGTCTCTAATGGGTGAGGGATACGGTTCAAATGCTCTGAGACCTCCTTCTATTCCTGCATTACCCCAGTGGTTCAAGAGCTGAGATACTGCTAAACCAGAGTAACATCCACAGAATACCTTACCAAGAGCTCTGGATGAAAGGAGGGTGTTCAGTATCTTCTAAGGCTGGAGTAGTTATAATCTCAACCAAGAAACATGGTCTCTTTCCCCACACAAATTCCATATAATCAAATGTAGGGGGTCAAGAGCAAGGGCAGAGAATCAACGGGTCTGCTCTCACAGGAAATCTTATACAAAATCTTTTTTTCCCTCTCCAGCAGGTGGGCTGCAGAAGCACTTACAAATCGTTTCTGGCAGCAGTGAAAACTTCCTCTACTGTCCCTTTCCTTTGTTATTTTTATTTTTTTCATACTTGCACTCACTTGTCCCTTGGGTTGCCATCAAGGCATTCCGCTTCTTGGAACTTATCTTTGATACTAAGAAAAGTTTTTCTCTGGTTAGTTATTATCGTGTTCATAGCTGCAAACACCTCTGCAGTTGGACCTTTGTTATTATTTTGTAATCCTTCCTGATACATGATGTTTCTCAGCATTGACCCCAGTGATTTTGCTATTACTGTCTGCTTCCAGACGCATGAAAGCAAAGTCCTTGCACACACAGTGAGATCTGCTCAGGTCATCCTAGTAAGCCCAATCCACCACCATTAAATCATGTATCTTTTCCTCCTTCCCTCACTGATCAGTCCATCCCCCTCCACGCCGTCTAGTCTAACACATCCTCTGTTTTATGTCTGATCTCAAATAATAAAGTCAACGCTCTTGATACAGAAGGCATCAAACCTCGATGAGGACAAGTAGTGCAAGGTGGCTGTTTATAGCTCTTTTCAAACTCAAACAGGTATTGCTACATGAGTTATGCACTGCTTCTCCTCCGAGAGTTTTGTGCACAGAGTGACAGATGGGGGTTTACCTTGTAAATTCTAAGCTGAAACTCCTGGGGGTCCCTTATGTTTGTCCCTCAGCCCAAAGTAGGGTGTCCCCTTGTCCTAGTTCCTGAGAGACGTTGACCAACCTGAAAGGACAGGTTAGGAAGAAAGTTTGACTTTAGCAAATCTGAGCTTGCATTTGATTTACCTGTCAAAGCCTGTGCCAAAGGCCTGAGAAATAGCTCCTAGAGGAGCCACCAGATATGCTTCTGCTTTCTGCTGCTAGGCTGACAGTAAAATGAATGGTGGATTATAGTTTTCGGATATTTTTTGTGACACAGTGAAGTCCATTCAAAGGGCCGGAGAGCCTTGTGCCTTCAGGCTGCTTTGTTCCTGCTCCTGTTCTAGGTGGCTACATGTTTTGCTGTCTTGCCTGACCTCAGGTTCCTGTGCCAGCTCCCATTAACTTTCTGAAGGCGCTGTCATGCCCACGTACGAACTCCCCTGAAATGTAATGCAGCTTCTCTATGGGAGGTCTTTTCTTCCCAAAACAGAGACCTTGGAAGCTGACACACAATATATTGGCAAACATACTGCAAAAAGCACATTCATCTCATCAGCCTCCAGGGCTGCGATGTCAAAGGCAGCAGAACCACATGCATGAGGAGGCTGTCTCTCCCCCAAACTGGATTTGCCAACGTAAAAGACAAAGGATGAGCAGAGATCCTCTCTGCATCCTAGGAATAAACCAGCGGCTTATGTGTATGTGCCAAAACCAGTGCTGAGTTCATTTTTCCACAAACAGCAGCATGCCTGTGAGATGCCTATTCCAGGACCACCAGGAAGCCTGAAGGATAAAAAGCAGGGGTGGAGGAAATGCCTTATAAAATCTCCTCCTGTTTTAGTTCTTTCTCTCCCATGGACTTGCAACAAGCAATGTGAGTTTTGCTCACAGGACACCCATAGATGTGTTTAGCCCACTACCTGCAGGACAGGACTTTGGACCTTCGGTTCATGTTGCTGAAGTGAGGAAGAAAGGTGCTGGCACCTTGCCTCATAAACAACGCAGTGCCAGCTATCCAGGGGGAGCTTGGTCTGTCCCGAGGCACTCAGCAGACTGGGACCTCACAACTGCAGAGAACTGCACTCCCAGTGTCAGGTGATGGGACCGAACGGTGGGATCCAGTTGCACCATTTTGCCCTTTAATGTCCATGGTGGCTGTGCTGCCTCCGAGGCTGCAGGGCATGGGTCCCCCCAACAGTGGGTGGACACGGTGGCATCGGGGCTGTGAGGATTTAGCACAGGGCTAAGCACGGCAAAAAAAAGCCTTTTGGCAAAAGGATTTAGAGAAGGCAAGAAGCAGCTGTATCGTGTGGGGCTGGGATCTGCTTGCCCAAGCGTAATGACCTATTTTCCAGCTTTTCCACTCAGGTGACAATGCAGCAGGAGCCGGGCTGCAACTAAAAGCGTCCGTGCTGAACCTGCAGCCCATGCTCAGGGAGGGGGCAAAGGGGGAGGCAGTCAGGTGGAAAGTTTAAAACCACGAGGCTCGAAGATACTAATAAAAGCCATCCCTCTTCTCAGCATCCCCACTCCTCTGCTCTTTCTGAAGACAAACCCGGCTTAGGGTGAGCAGCAGAGGAAGAGGTCAGCTCCCTGGGAGAAGGCTGCCCTGCAGGGGTTAACTGGGGCTCACAGTAAGAAAAGTGAGTGGGACTCACTGATTATTTGCACCAGCAGGCAGGGGCATGTGTCCCAGTCCTGCCCTCCATGCAGCACCTCTCCCTGCCCTCCTAGTGCTAGGGCAGCCTCTGCAATGGACCCCATGGCCCACACCCTCTGTAGGAGGTGCTGTGCTGCACGTACTGCATGCTCCCCTCTGGGGCTGCTGTGCCAACTTGTCCTCCCAGGACTGCTGGTAGCCCACATGGCTACTTACTTGGGCATCCAGACCTGCCGAAGTGAGAAATCGATGCCCTGACTTGGGCCAAAGCTGTCTTCCAAAGTGGAAAGCTGTTTCCAGAAATGTTGGCTGTGCAGAGAGGGTTCTGCCCATCTTTCACCTCTCCCTCCAGGGGACATTACAAGCCTCTGTGCAAAAAACAGCATTTCCCTGGGCAGCCAAGCAGGTTCAAGCTGTACCTTCAGCCCTGGCAGCTTGGCATGGGAAAGCTTCTCTTGTTCACAAGCCTGATCTGTGCCTCGGCTCTGCTTGCAGCAGGAGGTCAGAACTGCCTAACATGTTCTTCCCTCTGTTCTCTGTTTCCATTGCATCGTTATCTACGGCTCCACAGCACAAGCGGCAGCACTGTGCTGCTCAAACCCTCCTGTAACACAAGTCCCCTATTGATCCTCTGTAACGTCCTTAGTGAGGAGGGGAAGGTAGGCTAGTTTGGGCCTACCTGTCAAGTTCACTCTGCCAGTCAGAGGAATCTAACACTTCTTTGAAAAGACAGCCTTTTGGCTGGGTTTCCAGCTCTGAATTTACACTCCTAAGAGCAGTTTTTCTCTCCCTGACTTCCCAGGAGAGAAGGAGAAGACACTACCAGCTTGACAGACATGAGAGCTGCTCACCCGCAAGGAGAGTGTGTCTAACAGCAGCTCAGAGTCTAACAGCAACCAGCCCCGATTCAGCACAGTGCCTCCTCTGCCTGAACCCCTGCCCCTTTCCACTCTGACAGCGGATGCACCAGGACAGCCACTTCTGCACTTGCAAGTGCCACGACCTGCGCACAGACCATCCAACATCACCAGCACAGCCAACTCCATTCATGGCATCACTCACGTTATCTTGCTCATGAATGAACAATAAATAGAAAAAAATCCTGAGTCAGAAACATGTAGGGGAGGAATGAACTAAGGTGAAAGAAAGGATGAAGGTGAACAAACACAGAATGAAGAGTGTGCAAAAAGAAATAAACAAGACATCTGAGAAGCTAATACAAACAAAGAAAGAAAAGATATAAGGAAGATAATGTGCCTCATTTAAAAAGCGTTAATGCATTGGCCCTGACTTTTTCAAAGTAGCAAAATGATTTTCCCGCAACACTGGGCAGGCAGATTGGATAAAAACTGCTCAGTACCAGAACAGTGCCCTAACAGCCCAGGCTACCTCTCTGCAGCCGTATTCCCTGGGCTGACAGATCCTGAAACCCTGGGGTAGGTCCCCAGCGACTCCTCACAGCTGGCTGCAGGGCAGGTTGTGAAAGCAGGTGCTCACAAGCAGAGGCTGGATCTTGCTGTGCGGTGCTTGACCACCATAAGTGGATCTTTCTGCGGTTGGATGCTTAAAATTGGTTACAGATGGGATTTACTCCTGTTACATAAAATATTTAAAGCTAGATGTCCAGCCTAAAGTAGCACAAAGAGAAAAACAGCACTCGGGAGGCCTGTGTCTCTCCATTGACTAAAGGAATTCATAAACTGAGAGATGACGCTGAACTTGGTGGTAGGTAACAATAGGATACATCCTGCTTGTAAAGATTGAAGCCTTGTCTGCAAGGGAATATTACATACTGCGTCTCCCTAAAAAAAACAAACAAACAAAAAAAAAAAAAACACAGTTTAGGGAGATTGAGCAGTTTAGTGTTTTCAAAGGAAAATTGTAGTTAGATACTCTTGAAAATCCCCTACGCTCTCCCTTGTTCTTCTGGTTAGTGTGTATAATTACCTGTGAGTTATCCAGACACCTTTTCTGGGTTCCAAGAAAATCAATTAAAGTTTGAAAGATAGAGTAGGAGGATGAAAGGGAGAACACAATTTAAGGATGTTTAGGGGTTGGACAGCAGGTGTGGGAAGCCGAAACAGCATACCAAAAGGCTTAAGCCTCTTACTGTATTTATCCCCACTCACCCCCCACCATGCCCATCAGAAGCTTTGCAACCAGCCTGATGCATCTCTGGAGTTTTGCATTTGCTAGGCAGGATCTTCTTCACAGTGCCAAATGCCACTGTGCACTCCTGAGCTCGGTTGCCTGACTCCAGGAGCAGAGATCAGTTGTCTTGTTTGTCATCCAGCACCGCTCCAATACCCATGGAAGCCAAAATAAGTTTGCAGAGCAGAGACTAATGGCTGGACTTACAGCTGAGTCTGGAGTTTGTAACCCAGGCAGCTCTACCCAGCCTCCAAATGCACAAGGGAGGCTGAGGCTTTTGTAGATGTTTTAAAAGCTGTCCTATTATTTATTCATGCGCTTGAGTTAATTCAACCTGGCTGCAATAGAAACAATGCTTACAATACACATTTCTAACACAAGTTTTTGCATCAAGCGAAAGCTAAACTAACACAGCAAGTGGCATCAATAATTGAAATTGCTTTCGGGGGGGGAGAGGATGGGTCAGAGAGGCTCCAGGGCCAGGCCTGGGATGTGAAGGAGCAGAGATGTGTCCCCCTACACACAGGTTTGCTCCCTGCAAGTGGTTAGTGTCTGTCCAAAGGCTACAGCCCGTCAATGGCCATTGTGCCTGCGCATTTGAGCTTGCTGAGCAGTGCCTGTTCTCCTTCTGCCCAAGGGACAGAAGAATGGTCACTTGCACCACAAAAATGAGAGTGGGATAGGGCAAGTTGTGCAGAAGCTACATTAGGAGCTATCCTGACTGCGAGATGCTCTCAGGGGAATACCACGCATCCTAATAAAGTGGGTAGATGTGGGGACTGCAAGACAAACATTGCCGACTCCATTCTCCCAACCTGTGCCAGTGCTCCTGAGCTAGTCTGATACGGGACTTGTTCTTTATTCACACCAGTGAAATGAGAACCAAACTAGGTCTTAGCCAGTTCTAAAATGCCAGAATGTCTTTGAGCTGCCTCATGCACACGCACAAGCAGCTCAGAAATAGTGACTAGCCCTTGAGCTATAGTGCACTGGAAAATGCCAGCACACTGCACAGCATTCCCAGTCCTCTTCTTCCTCCTGCAAAGACAGCAAAAACGTCCAGGGTGATAATCCTGGGTGAGGATTTCTACTGGCAATGCCTTGTTTCCATGAATGCTACACCACTGTGTGTGCAGTCATTGCCCAGACAGCTCTCACAAGCAGCTGATGAAAATTTGCTTGCAAAACCCACCAGCCATTTCTATCTGCAAGCTCAAAACTAATACACAAGAGAATAAAAGTAACTGCAAACAGCACAGATGCAACTAGCAGAATGCGTTTGGCAATCTTTCTGTCTTTTTTCCCTTCCTGTTGTAGAACATTCTGTGTATATTTTATGTCTACTTTTACCTTTGCCTTTAAGGAAGACAAGTCAGCAATTTATTGTGAAGAGGGTATGGCAGCAGGAATTGTTAGTGCAAGAACATTATCTGTTGCTTGGAGAGATCAGATACAGGTCTGAACCCAGAATTCAGACTATTCAGACTCAGTTGCTTAAAAACACAACCTCAACAACTTCTTACCTCTAAGCTTTGCTTTCTCCGTCTGTAAATAGGACAGCAAGTGCAGTTCTTTACAGTACATTTGGCATGCTATACTGAGAGACACAGTGGAAACTGTGAGTAATGAGGATGATGGAGTAGGGGCACAGTTTAAAATGGCTCTCCTGCAACATCCAGAGACAATAGAGGCAACTACACAGCAGCACCTGGGCATTGAGGCTGGGAGGCAGACAACAACCTTTGTGAATCTGTTCACAGGAGCTGCTGACACATCTGTAGTCACATGTGAAATGGAAGAACATGATCATTTGCAGGGATCAAATTTAGGACTACAAAGAAATGCCAGGCCATTGCTATTGCAAGATCTCCCTGTCTGTGTAAAGGCAGGCTTTGGACTTCGGCACAGTATCTGTCAGGGGAAGCAAGCCCATGCATTGCTTGCTGGAAAAAAAGAAGCAACAAATTTTAATTGTAGCTCTCAGCACGATGAGACTGGAGAAAACGTGACTCATTGCTGGCCAAATCAATACCCATACAGAATATTAAAAATAGGGCTGGACCAAAGGTGAGGTACCCGCAGCAATAGGTAGCAGCAATTGCAGCAGGAATGGATTTTGAAATTTGGGCCCAAATTTGGCTGCTGAACTGGCATCCTCCCCACATGGAGCACTGCATTTAGCTCTTGGGCCCCCAACATAAGGACACAGAACTGTTGGAGTGAGTCCAGAGGAGGGCCACAAGGATAATAATAAAAGGAGTGGAGCACCTCTGCTTTGAAGAGAGGCTGAAGAAGTTAGTGTAGTTCAGCCTAGAAAAGAGAAGGCTCCAGGGAGACCTTATAGAAGCCTTCCAGTACCTAAAGGGGGCCTACAGGAAGGCTGGGGAGGGACTCTTGATCAAGGATTGTAGTGATAGAGCAATGGCTCTAAAAGAGGGTAGGTTTAGATTAGATACTAGAAAGAAATTTTTTACTATAAGGGTGGTGAGGCACTGGAGCAGGTTGCCCAGAGAAGCTGTGGCTGCCCCATCCCTGGAGGTGCTCAAGGCCAGGCTGGATGGGGCTTTGGGCAGCCTGGTCTGGTGGGAGGTGTCCCCGCCCAGGGCAAGGGGTTTTAATTAGATGATCTTTAAAGTCCCTTCCAACTCAAACCATTCTATGATCATATGACGATTCTATGATTTTTCTGTGGAGTAGAAGTGGTGTGTGTGTTGGATTTAGGGTTTTTGTTGGACTTGTTCAAGAGAACCGTCAAGTTCAAGGGAGATGGAGTTAACATCTTGGAGAGTGGGAGAATACTACAAAGGACTGCCTAATGGAAAGGAAGCTCTCCGTAAGAACTGTGCTACTGCCTAATGAAAGAAAGATTTAGCCGAGTGCTCATCATCTCTAGAAATGGGTCTCTGAATGAGCTTGTTGCCCCCTGACCACACACATCACATCACCATGCATGGCAGCCCTCACACTCACGCTCTAGCATAAACTCCCCTTGCCATCACTGCTGTGGCTCACAGGGTTAGGCAGAGGCAGTGTACCAGTGCTTTTTATCATATAGAGAGCTGTGCTTTCTCCTTCTCCCTCATCTGAATGGCAAGAAGTAGACCAGGACCAAGCAGCAAATGAAGGCTCATCTTGGTTCCCCAGGGCTGTCTGCAGAAAGCATGTCATCTTGGACAACGCTCAGAAAAATGGGTTAAGATGCTTTTCTTCCCAACGCTTCTATGCTTCTCCCGTGATGCTCACAGCAGGGGGCTGACAAGTTAGCAATAGTTAGCAACATGGAAGGCAGAGCAATAGGCAGGCACTGAAGTAGCATGTATGGGTCTTAGGTGCTTCCAGGATTTTGCAGCCCAGATTGCAAGGCCTGAAAAAGTCTTCAAGTGTAGGCTCTTCAGGTGTAGGCTGAGAGATGCATGGCTTGTGTGAGCAGGAGAGGGTCACAGTGAATGAACTGAAGGGAACAATCCAGAAAAGACAGCCACTGAACAGAAGCAGGGAGGAAACCTGGCATCTTGTTTGGAAAGGGAATGTTCCCCAATGCCCAGTGACTTACAGACTAAACCATTAGTAGCAGGCCTCTTCATTACCACCAACAGGATGAGCTCCTTGCTTATTTTCTCCATTGAGTGGCTGGAAAAATGGAAAATCCCACCCACTGCAAACCCGGACAGCGAGAGAGCCAGCATTTGCTGTCTTGCTGGACTCACAGCAAGGAATAAATGTTCTTCATCCTCTGCCTCTCTCAGCACTTCCCAGAAAGCATCAGAGGTGCTTTATCTGGATGGGGTGAGACTCCAGTCACAGAGTTCCCCAGCCACAAAACCTCCCAGCATCACTAGTCTTACCCCTGATGGTGCTGAGCTCCTGCTAGCAGATGGCAGGCCCTCTGGGAAGGATAAACTGAAATGAAAGACTTGCTGATACAAAGGGGCAAACACATTGCTTGGAAATGCAATGAGGGGCACCAGACAGGGAGTGGGAATGGTGCAGCCAGGGGCAAGGTGGGCTGGCGACTCCTTTATAGGGCAGGGAGGAGAGGAAGAGGCTTCCACACTTACTCCAGGACATCTCTGTTGAACTGTTTCTTGCTGTTGCCCAGGAACTCCCCAATCATCTGGCGGCTGAGGCCCTTCCTCTGGAGCAGGAAGTGTGCCACTCCTATCGGGGTATCCGGGATGAAGCCTCGGGAGATCAGGAACTGGATCCCTTTGTCTGGGTTTCTGAAAAGAAAGGACAGGGACATGGTGAGTTAGCAGAACGCCTTTGAGGCATCATCTCGTGACTTACAGCATTGCAGTCCTCAGGGTGTGCAGGGACCAGGGATGAGAGCTGGGCATGTGTCCCTTTGCTACTGTCTCAAGGAAGCTGGGGTTGCACCTTGTGTAGGGCAGATGAAGGTGAAGGAAAGCCTTAGAAGGCATTGCTGCCATGGGCAAACGAGGTTCAAGACACAGAGGGGGATAAGCAAAGGGGAGGGTACATTTTCTGTAACAAAAATTCATTCTCTTTTTCATACATTTTTACTGCTCAGCGTTGAGTGACACTTTCTGCTTTCCTCACTTGAAATCCCATGCTCATATTTGCATTATTTCTTCCTCTAGTCTTCCCCACCCTTAGCTGTATTTTTCTTCCCTTCTCTATTGATTTGCCCCCTCAGGCAGAAATCTGTGCTCGTGTGTAGGTGGATGAGAGCATGCACCTGGAGAACGCCTTGTCAGAGCTGGGAGAGAGCTGTGCACGGCTCTCAGACTGAGGGCTTTTCTCCCTCGCTGGCTGTGGGTGTCCCTCTCAGCTCAGGCTGGGTGCTGAGTGGGCCCACCTGCCTGTCTGGGGGAGCTTTTCTGCTTGGTGGAGTGCCAGTGTCTGTGCCTGCCTCTCAGGGTGTAGCATGTCTCTACCAGTACACACATCCATGTGTGTGCGCGTCCCCTGTACATGCAGATTTCTCTTGTACCATACATGTTCCCAGGAGCCTGTTGTGTCCACACATTTTGTCTTTTTCCATATGTCTCCTATAAGGACACATGTTTCTATGCATCCTGGGAGCGACCGTGAGTCCATGGGGGTGCCTGTCCCACAGCACACACCGGAATGAGTGTAAGGGTGCATCATGCAGGGGGGTTTCTTCCTATACCTCAGTCTGTCCCACTGAAGGGCCTCAGTCATGGTGCACTATGGCTGAGGGGAATTAGTGCAATGCCTGGAGGATTTCCACATTTCTTTCATTCTCTGAGCTGGTGAGCGGGGAGAGGTAAGAGGGTAGCACCCTTATGAGATGGAAGAAAGGATGACATACTTCCACCATTAACCCAAATTCAAGGATCTTTGGCAAGGCTCAAGGACTGAGTTTGCTTAGGCAGTTCCCTGGGGTGAGGAAAGGATAGGATGAGATCTCCGAGCACGTGAATGCATGATATGTGCAGGCACAGACTGTGACACTGTCAGGTGGTGAAGAATGTGGGTGAACAACATATGTCTAGCTATAAGGGGATCTGCACTCAGGAGAATGGCCTGCTCCCTACAGGGGCTTCATGGTTATACAAAAAGTAGTTGGGCTTAAAATAGTTCTGCTTACTCTGTAATGTCACAAAAAAATAATATCCTGCACAGTGTGGCATCCTCAGGAGAAGTGTCTGGGAGAACAAGTCAGCCCATTACATTTACAAACAGGAGAGCTGCAAGATCCAATGTTGAAAAACCCAGCCCTTCTTCAAGGAAAAGCAGCAGGGTCCCTTCTGTATTGTCATACAGATCTCCTGGTTCACCTCTGAAGAGCACAGGCTAAGTTTTCTGCTAAGTGCAAGGGTTAGAGGGACATGGCTGAAGTCAAGCTCAGCAACACAGGTTCATAAAATGGACCTTCAAGTGCATACTTCAGTGTTTGGCAAGGATCAGTATAGTGTTCAAGGCAAGAGGATGTTCTCAGCTTCACCAGTGTGACTCCAAAGCCACTGGACTGACTTTGGATTCATTCCAGAGGAACCGGGAGCTGACTGTGGCTAGGAAAATGCAGCTCATATACTGGCATAGATATGAAGATTTCAGAAGGGATGGCACACACATAGCAAGAGGATGTAGGATAAAGCAGTCCAGCCCTGACAGCCCTCCTGCACTCCCCAGAGTGTAACTCAAATATACATGAACATACAAATCTTTCACTAACAGCAGCCTTACATCAGCCATTCCCCAAATTCAAGCTGTTCCCCACAAAATCCTGATAATGATACAGCACCTCTGCAACTAAACACCTGCAGATGTATCTCACACACTGCAGCATGTGCCTTTTACCAGATGTGAAGCAAATAGCTTCATTTCCCCCCCTCCTGAGCTCCTTGCCATTTCCCTTCGTGTTGCAGGGGTGTTAAGCACGGCCAGCCAATGCTGCGGGATTCCTCACGTCCTGCTGGCTTTCCCTCTGCCCACGCAGCCAGCTGCCCACACACGCTGAGTTACTGCAGCAGTGCTGCATAACGAGGCACTCTCCCTCCCAGGGAATCCACCCCCTCGCTGTGGAGGGGGCACAGGGAAAGTGCCATAGCAGTGCAGGCTCTCAGGGGCCTGCTCCGAAACAGAGCGCTGCTCACATGAAACACTGTGTGAGGCCGGGACTGTGGCAGAGGGGTTGGGGTGCACTAGAGTGTCACAAGGGGAGCAATGTGTCCCTTAGCTTTCCTTTTCTCCCTACCCTCCAACGTTTTGTCAGGATAACTGAGCCTCACAGGTTACTGGCACGTTATTTCAGCAGCTAGTTTCAAGGCAGCAGGGGAGGCCTGGCCAGAAAGTTGTGTTTTGTAGCTCTGCAGTGTTATTCAGTCTTTCATCCCACAGGGGCCTGCAACATGCAGTGAACCCAGGTCACTGAATGAAGGAGGACAGCAAAGCCGCTTCCCCAAATGACCTGGTGTTGCTAATCTGTCACATGAATGTGTGCCAGGCAGGCTTCGGGAGGAGGAGTGGCTGGGAAAAGACATTTTCACTCCTGTTTTATCATCACATCAGTGCTCGTGTCAGCTCTGCAGGAACCAAAGAAAAGCACATTGGATGCAGGAACTCCTGCCAAGCATGGCTGAAAATACTGAAACACATAGTTTGCAGAGATTTGAGCCCCGTGTCCACCTCCAGAAGGACTCCTATTCCAACACAAACACCACAACATCTGTGTGGGGCTGGAAATATCTCTATCATAATCAGCCCCCATCTGTCCCCAGTGCCTACCTCCTCTCATTCCAGCCTGCCTGCATTGTTTAGGCAAATCTGTGCACGGCCAGAGCCTGACTTTGATATATACACGTGAACCCACCTGTTCACAACCTAATCTCAGAGCTAGTAAAATGTTCTCCTCAGTATTCTCCTGAGCTCTCTATAAGACCCAAGTCTGTCCTTACAGCATTTCAGCTCTGTTATGTGCTCTGTGTCCAGCCCTCTCATCCAGATTCCTTCCTCCTGGAGTCCACAGCCTCCATCCTACACATATTTAATCCCTTTATTGCTTCTTGTCTGTACAAAACTTTTGTCTGTAACTGTGTAAACCTCTGTCCTTGCTCTGACAAAAAGGCCCATGGTACTGCATGATAAAACATTTTGCTTGTATGTATGTGTTACATTCCCAGCACCTTCCTCAGGGGACTCAAATGGAAACGAAGACAGCATGAGATAAGGGTGTGATGATGGGGCAAAAAAACACTATTTCTCATGGCTTGGTTTGATGAGAAATGTCTCATTGAAAGACAAAGTGCAAATCTAAAGCTCCTTATTGGAGCTCAGCTGCTTTCTGCCAATCTACAATAGGCTATGTGTAACCCTTCGAGTTCACCTCTTCTGAATATACTCTTTGAGCTGCTCTGCTTTTGCTTTCACACCTACAGCCTTTTCATAGGGTATCAGACTCAGATGTGTGAGAGACTGAGATGACTAAACCTGGTCTGTCAGGTGAAAAAAATCCACCCAAATATCAGAAGGAAAACAACAGCCAGAGCATTCATACTGGAATCATTAAGATCAGCTCTTTCTTTTTCCTTGGAAATGCCCCATTTTAAGAAACCGAGGCTGGTTTTACATCCCCAGCTATGCTTGTGGCTTTGCAACAGAATGGAGCAGGATGCCAAATGGACAGTAACTGAAGCAACTGAATGTAAGACATCAATGGACAGCAACAGAAGGTTCTGAATTCAGGACAGCATGGAGCACTGGGCTTGTTCCCTTGTCAGGCAGAAGATCGGAACAGCACTGGGGAAAATTTAGGGAAAAAGCTACTGGGCAGCCACCATGTGGTCTGCATTGGATGCTGAGAGGTCCATGCCCTTGAATATGAAAGAACTTCCCCAGAGACAGACCTAGCCCAAGAGCCTGCCATCATCTATTCTTGTGAAGCATGAAGTAGTCTGGGAAACACAAAAGATGAAGAGTCACTTACATATTGAAGAGATTCAGCCCAATGCGGTAGAGGCGCTTCCTCATGGTGTCTGTGGAAAGCGTGGGGGACTTGCAGCTAGCTGGGTTCTCACAATGGTACCGTGGGAGGCTGAGGATCATGGCTTGCAGTGCTTCTTTTGAGGACACCTCAGAAGCTGATTTTGCTGAAGTGGAGGTGCTACTGCTGCTCAGCTGCTCTGAGTTGTCTGCATTCTCTGACTCAGAGCCTTTGCTTTGCCCTGTCTCGTTGTTAGCATCGAGCTGGAGCTTCTGCACTGCCATCTGCCCAGGCTCTGCACTGCTGTCTCCTGTGCCATTAGTGTTGACATTCACCTCGGTGAAAGTGTGGCTGTTCTGGAGAGTTCTGGACTCAGGTAAGCTCTCTGGGGCAGCCTGTGGTTCACTGGTTTCTCCCTCCCCTTCTCCTGGGCTTTCTTCAGCCTTGGTGGCTTGAGAGAGCCCAGCCTGGGCATTGCTGCTGAGGCAGTTTGCCATGGACACCGAGGTAGACGATGAGACAGAGATATTCTTGTTGTCAATCTGGACCGTGACATCTCGAAAAGCCATCATGAGAGTGCTGCTGCTCTTAGGCAGGGTATCTGGCAGGAGCCCTTCCTCTTTCTCCTTGTCCTGCAGCTCAGCTTCTAAGTCTTGGTTTGGCTGCATTGAGCTGGCGCTGAAGGTCTCTCTTATCTGGTATGAGCCTCCATCTTGTAGCGAGCACATGGTCTTCAAGCTCCAAGTGCTAAGGGCATCATCAATAGACTTGGCCAGGGACTGAACTTGTTCCGTGAAGGAGTCCTCCAGCTCAGTCAGCGCCCCGCTGATTGTGGCTGGCAAAGATGGGGACCTCACCAACGGGATGCCCACAAAGTTGTACCCTTCTACTAGGGCTTTCTCAGCAGAGAAGCTCTCAGAGTTCTGGACCCGGACTTTCCTCAGGGATATGCGGCGTGGCATGCGGCTCTCCAGCAGTGAGTTGCGGATCTTCTCAAAGTTCTTGCTGAGCTGGTATTGCCGGAAAGCAGTTTGGATGGTGCAGGCTGCCCTGCGAGACACCAGGTGACCTCCGTATTTGTGCTCTAGCATTTCGATCTGAAAGACACACAAAGAAGAGAGGTTTTTTGTTAGTTGACTTGTGATGGATTTCCACGACCCCACTTGCTACACTGATTTGTCTGTAATGACTGTCAGAGGAACTTCTAGTATTGAACTAGCCTTTTCCTACATTGCTCTGCCCTTGATATCAACAGAAGGCCTCTGTTTAGACATGGCTGTTTCAAGCATCAGCATTGTGAACTTTCTTACAGCTGTACCATGATGATGTCCCCTCCTAGAGCACTACCTATATGAGCTAGAGCCTGGCAGTGCCCTTCCTTTGCATTCCCACTTCTGATGGTCTTTAGGGCAGGCTCATCACTGCAAATACACTATTCCAGCAACGTGTCTTCCTGCTCAACAGTGCTCTGTCAATGTCAAGCATCCCTTGTCTCAGAGTGCTACTATGCTCCTCCCATCCTTAGTCACCTTTGAAAATACTCCCAGAAGAAAGGAGAACCCATTCAGAAAAAAGGAAAGAATAGATGATTTCTAAAAGCAGAAAATGTTGGCTTGATCATAGCAGCTAGCAAGAACCTTCAACTTCCACAGAAGTCAGTGGAAGTTGGGTTTGTTCTGTTTCTTTTAGAAGGCCCTCTAAATTCCAGCGTGTCTTCCTTTCTGATCTCTGACTTTTTTAAGTGTT
This sequence comes from Netta rufina, assembly GCF_964035555.1. Classification (NCBI taxonomy): domain Eukaryota; kingdom Metazoa; phylum Chordata; class Aves; order Anseriformes; family Anatidae; genus Netta; species Netta rufina. The sequence goes on from NC_140123.1 coordinate 143,417,392, forward strand.
AACCAGAAGTGAATGGAAACAACACAAGAACAGAAACACTCTCAGTTTTGAAAGGTAAGAAGTTCTGATTTTAAATGTTGAGACATGATACTAAGAACAACTGGTAGGAGGATTTACTCCTTCCAGAGCTGGTAATAACATATGCACATGTAAATACATATATATACAGCTAAGTGGCATCTGAACAGGCTTCAAAAAGCAAGTATATATGGCCATTTTTCTTTCATAGTCTAGTATTTGTACTTCCTGGGAATGCCTTCACTCTTATTTTTCTGCTGGGCCTTCACTAACATACTATAGGAGAATGTTTGCTGTCTTGGTTCCAAAGGAGTGACTGACAGTGGACACGGGTGGCAGTATGAAGATGATGGTGGATGATGAGATTGGAGAAAAAAGAAGGACGAATTCAAATTAACTTCACTGAGGCTTTGTCTGAACTATTAGTTGAACTCTACATTGTCTACACTTCATAGGGCAGGGCACAGGTGCAGACTGTAGTGTATATATGGTTGTGCACATGTAGAAAAGACTGTAAAAGGAGAAGAGCAGGACTGAGATACTGTCAAACTCTGTCCTGAATTAACAGAGGATTCACTACATTGTTCGTGTGAAGAGTGTCCCTATACACAGATACACACTACTGCCCCTCAAGCTATGCCTTGCTGGCCCAGTATTCACAGGGTGAAGAAAGACTGAGCTCACAGAAGATCTGAGGTAAAGTGCAAACTACTTTTGTAGTCACAGCCAGAGTGAGACATGAGCCCCAGCTCTCAGAGTCATGTCATGTCATCTGCTTCCTTCTTCTTCTTTTTTTTTTTAACACTATGTAAGTTGCAGATAAAATCACCAGTGAGTGGTCTGGATACAAGTGAGGGCCTGGAATGACAGCTGTGAGAAGTGCAAATCACCCCTGGCATCTTTCCAGTATTAATTCCCCTGCAAGTAGGGGAAGATGATAAGACTTCAGGAGATGACAGCAAGACAGGAATGACATGAGCCCAGCCATTCTGCCCCTGTTCTGGCACCCTGGCTGCTGGAATAAGAATCAAAGTCTTTGCCCATTGGCACCCCATCACCACAGGCAGCAATAGGTCTAGGGATCCTGTTAACTGGATGGGAGGCTGCCATTTCATGGGCAGAGCAAGGGGATAACATCCTTTCATATTTCCCTCTGTGGAAGTGAAGGGCCTCTTTGTCTTGCGCTTCTGTTTTCTGTTTGCCTTGCCTCTGAATTTGTATCTGCCCAAAGCAAGGACCAAAGGCCAGCACTGACAAATACTAGCAATTTGCTTAGCAGTAGGGTCAGTCATGCAGTTGTAGAGGCATCTGGCTCAGAGCTCTGCATACCCCTAAATAAAAAAGTATTGGCATAGTATTTGCCCTACTGCCCTCCCAAAACATATCTACAGAACTGGCTCTAAAAAATCACCTACACGATGATCATGGATTCAGGTTCATTTACTCCAAGACCCATCAGTAAGTTTCCTTGGAAAACCAACATCTCCACTTATCCCCAGAGTCTGTTTGATGTAGCATGAAAGGGGAATGCAGGGACAAGAACTGATTCTCGGTAGTCAGCAGAAGCATTTTGCTAAGTTCCCTGTCCCTAGTTCCAAAATAACCATCTGAAATCCCACCATCAATCCAGCACTCCTGCCACGCCGCTTCAAAGCTGGCCTCCCTGGAAAGAGAGTGAGCTATCCCTTGGCCCTTTGTCTCCAGGAGGAAGCTTCGTGTAAATAAATGCAAATTAAACCAGTAACCTGCACAGGCCCAACCCAGACAGTTATTGCTGACAACTGACCATGAGCACTTAATATAATGGTCTGGTTAATCAAAATGTAGAGCTAATTGTGTTGGGAGGGAAAGAGGAACAAATGGGAGGGACAGACACAGCTATTTGAGGAACAGAATAATAGTAAGAGACAAAATAAAGCAGAAGCAAGAGCCTTATAATTATCTGAGGTTTCCAAGGAGGTGACAGCCATTCTGAAAACGTGAAATTCATATGCTCTGATCTTATTAAAGGCCAAGACAAGAAGTCACTGCTGATCTGAAGTAAAAGGCCAGTTTCTCTCATGCAAGGACAGTTCCCAAAAAGGCAGATTTTAACAACTAAGAGGAGAGATCCTTCTAAAAATCTAAAGGAAAGGTGCAAGCTGTCAGTGCCTTGACAAAACTATCACAAGTTTTTTTGCAGTCCGTTATCTCAGTCTTCCCAAAGGACTAGGGCATTAAGGATCAGAACAACATGCAAAGTGAGAGGACTCCCAGCCTAGTCTGTTCTCCAGTTCATACCAGGAGTGCAAGGGCAGGTTCTGCATGTGGTGTGCTGCCATCCAGCCCTGGCCAAAGCAAGGGGCATCTTACAGTGTCTTGCAGCTGGCATAACTAAGTCCCAGGGACTGTTCTAAAGGATGCTTGAGATGACTGCCAAAGCCAGAAGCAGCACACCCATAAAGCAGTGCCCTCCTCACCTGTGCTCTGCAGGAATGGGTCTC